>NC_055986.1:99015176-101584343 GCF_018446385.1 Zingiber officinale | reverse complement strand
TAAAAATAAAACTAAATAAAAATTAAATAAAATTAAAAATATAAGTATTAATGAAAAAATAATAAACAAAATTAATTAAAAAATAAAAACTAAATAAAATTAAATTAAAAATATATATAAGTATTAATGAAAAATAATAAATAAAATTGATTAAAAAATTAAAACTAAATAAAAAATTTAAAATATATAAGTATGATCGAAAAAAATAATAAATAAAATTAATTTTAAAAATAAACGGTCATTTAAAAGGAAAGGAGGGAGGGGGAGCAATTTGCTTGGGAAGTTGGAATTTATGGTTTTTTGATTCTGGCTAGGTTCATTGTTAAAGTGTTGTTAAGTTTCCTTCTAGTTTTGGGTGTCTTAACTATGCATTGGTTATCTATAGATTTGAAAGGTCTTGGGACATTCTGTCATTGTGGCAAAGTTCGACTTATCAGTGCCCTTTAAATGATGGGCTAGACATTTACAAAATACAGTTTTACCTAGTTTTTTTTTCACTTTCAACATTTGTTAGTCTGCTCATACGCCAATTACTGCTGATGCAGTCTTTAGCATAGTTCAATAAACCACCTGTTACACAAATTGATGGTTTACACTATATTTATCAAAAACACTTTAATTTGCCATTTCGATAATATTGTCTATGAGGCTTTTGTTGTGGAGACCCGAAGGCCTTTTTGAATATGTTGATCCATCTATATTTCCATGCTTTCCTTCTTGTAAATTAATTCATAAACTATGCACTTGGTTTTATAGAACTGAAGGGTGTTTGTCATCGAGTTTGTGGGATAGGTTATGGTCTATTTTACAAGAAGATTGGAAGGTGGCTCATAAACTAGTTAAATCTGCAATGATATGTCCTCGTACTAGAAGAATTACAGTGTGTTATCAATTTGAGTTTTTTTGGAATATTGAAATGTTATGCTTACATGATCATGCAAAATGAATTGGAAATTGACTAGAACATTTTAAAGAGTGGAGAAAGGAGATTAGTCATTGCCTCTGGTTCCTCTTTCCCCTGCCAAATTTTGATTTCCTTTTACTTCACTGTATTTTCCTACGACAACTAGTAAACTGCTTTCTTGATTCTCAACTTGGCACTGTTCATATGCATTTTATTCTTATCTGAGACCCTAAAGTTTCTCAATCTTAAAATGTCTCTACCACTCAATTTTCATCAGTATAGATCTTTACAGGGAACCAAGCTTCTTTTCATGATTTTGTTTTACTACATATTTTTATTAACAGGATGATCAGAGACAATCTGACCCCTAGCTAAGTCAGAGAGTGGACAATTTGCTACATTCTGATAACTATTAAGTAAGGATGATCGTGGATCGGGTTGGTTCGATGATTAAGATAAAAATCTATCCGGTTCTACTAGATCAGATAATAGAATATCAGGACCTACATCCGGTCCTATATCCAGCGGTTATTATGTATCAGATATCCGACGGGTTGTCAGTTATTTGGATATCCAACCCTATATCCAATGAAATATAAATATAAAACAACAAAAAAATAAAATATTTTAAAATGATAATGGACATTATTCATTACACGTTGTAGTAGTTAATCGGCTGTAGTTGCTACAATGTATATCAGCTTATCGGCAGTAACTACTACAACATATAACAACTTATCGACAGTAGTTGCTACAAGTAGGGAAGATCGCGGATCGAATTGATTCGATTATTGGGATAAAAAATTATCCGACCCTACTAGATCGGATAATGCAATATCAGGACCCTACATCTGACCCTATATCCGGTGGATTTTTTTTTCCGGTTCAATTCGGATCAGTATAAATAGGTTGATCGGTTTAACAGATTGACTGCTCACCCCTACTATTGAGTGTCTTATGGTATCTGAGACTCGAGCTTGCAACATAATAAATCCCAAAAGATGACAATTTGCACTTGAAAGGAAGGTCTTTTATTTGTTTTTATTTATTTTTGAAATTAGTTTAATCTTTATTGTTGCAGGTGATGAATGTGGAAACTTCAGTTGCAAAAATAGGGTTTTTTTGGAACCATGAATGAGAAGCTTTGGTGTATGACACATATTGAGACTTTGAGGTAATTTTCGTTGTTGCTTTTACATTTTCAAGCAATTTTTTAAAAAATGCTTGCGATGTTGATTTTGAACACTAATAATTGCTAACGTAAACTTATATAGGCATCCTCATATATATACCCATTCATTAAAATTTCCTTTCATTTGAAAATCACAATGTTCCTGCATAGTTGTTTTTGACCTCGAGATTTTTCTTATTCATATAAATGCATTTATCATCTCTAGGTGTACTTGCATGCCACAAGGGTTCATTTTTGTTTTATATAATTTATTTTTTAAGTTATAGAAAGGCTACTATGACATGATACTGACTTTATTAGAAGATGATAGTTGTTTAGTATTCTACCATTTTTTTTTTATGATTGTTCGTAGTTCTCTGGTTGTTGCCTATGCCTAGGCGGAAATAGAAGGGGACCGCTTCGCTTGGTGATTGAGTGATCCTTCGAGGTGGTTGTTGTAAAATGTGGTTCGCTTTGGCAATCCAAACAATGTGGTTAGTTAGCTTAAGTAACCTCGTCACACTGGTTTAAAAGGATAGTCCGATGTATAAAATTTTTGTTATGCGAAATTTTGGAAAAGGATTCACTGTATCTAATATTATCTTATTTTTTTTATAAGAGATTATTAATCAAATTTGAATCCATAAGTTTTAGGTCATAAAGTAATAATATTATCATTATGTCAAACTCCTCTTCTTGTCTTGTCAGTCTAGTTAAAACAATAAAAATTTATCAAACTCTATCACATCTTTTTTTCATCATTTTATTATATATTTATCTAACTTTGTATGAATCGAAGAGAGCCTTGGTGTAACAGTAAAATTACTATCACATAACTTTATTGTTATGAGTTTTGAGGACCGATGGGCAGCAAATTGCGGATCGGTGGGCGGCGGGCTGGCACTGACGGACAACAAACTGGTTGGCGGTGGACTGACAAACAGCGGAATCAACCCAAGAAAAAAAACAAAACTAGAGAAAAAAATAGAGAGGGAGGTGGCGGACCTAGTGGGCGGCTACTGCAGTCAGCGGGTGGCGGACCGATGGGCCCAGGACTGGTCAGCGGCGGACTAGTGGGTGGCGGATTGGCAGACAGTGGAATCAATACTAGAAAAAAATAAAAGTATAGAAAAAATAGGGAGGCGGCAGACCTAGTGGGCAGTTGGCGGCTGCTGCAGTCGATGGCAATGGACCGGCGGGCGACAGACTGGTCGGCTGCGGACTGGCAGACAGCGGATGAGCGGAATCAACACAAGAAAACAAAATAAAAGTAGAGAAAAAAATCAGAGAGAGAGGCGGCGGACCGCGGACCTAGTGGGCAACCGGCGCTACTACAGTCGGTGGGCGGCGGACCAACGGGCGGCGGACTGGTGGGCGGTGGACCGGCATCCGACGAACAGCGAACGATAGAACGCGAACGGCGGAATGAAGCACTGACTGCTGACTACTGAGGTGGAATCACGATTCGCAAAGAGGGAGAACAACGCAATTGACAAACTGACGAAGGGCAAAAAAATATATAGATGACCTATTGGGCATTTGGGCTTGGGCTGCGAAGTGAGGCCTTTAAATTTTATTTATATAAAAATTTAAAAACATAGATGAAAACCTCTTGCTGCTTCCGTTTTTGTCCTGTGGCCGTTGGACGTTAAACTTCTCACGTCGGACACCAAACTTCTCATGCCATGGACTCCTCTTTAGCTCTTTCTCCGACAAATCTTGACAACAGCTTCAGTCCCCTCCAACCTTCGCTTAGATCTGTCCCTGATTATGAGAGATTTTTCTAATTTGAAAACGCTAAATATTAGGATGAATCTATCCGAGTTTTTTTAATTATTTGGATCGATGAAAAATTTCAAAAAACAAGCATGATGTAGTGAAGAAATGGGTATCGACAGATTGTGTGATGGAATGTTCTTAGAGTCTGATTTAACTACATGGATATTACTTCAATGAATAAAATGTGAATTTTGATAAAATTGAAAAAAATATCTTTTTGCAAAGGTCAATCATATTTTCCTAATTTATTTTGTAAATCATTATAGGACGCCGTATAAGAAATGGTGGGTGGCAGATTTTATATTTTTGCTGCCATCATAAAGTGATGGGACGGATGACATCGACACATATGGGACGGATGACATCGGCCATGTGATCAAATGAATGTGCAGAGACTGATGGATACAGACAGGTTCTACAAATTGCTGAATAACTCAAATAAATCGACATCCTTCTAAAAACTACTGAATAATTAACTCCAATAGCCACCCCCACGTCCTCATGGATTCCTTGGCTTTGTTTTGATGCTTTGCCCTTCTGCGTTTCGGTTACTTTAAAAAACATAAAAACAAAATAATTACATCCTTTATTTTATATATATATATACTCTTTTTCCATGATTGTTATAACTATTTTGATTGCATTGCTTCAAACAAGTTTAGTCAAGTGTTTTATGTTATAATGGTTTTAAATAAATTTACTTTATTTTGTATCAGTTTTAGTTAAAATGGCTCTAATTGTAACAATTTTGATCAAAATTGTTTTAATAAATTTAATCTATTTTGATCAAATTAGAATAATTTTTATTAATATTTAAACCTTTTTAATTAATATTAAAATAATTTAACTCATAATTATTTAGTAATTTTGAGGAATAACTTTGAACAAACCTACTGTAATAATTTTAGAATAAGAATATTTTTTTTAAAAATGAAATACTTTTTGATGATAATAAAAATAAAGGGCATCCTTTTGATTTTCACTTGGAATAGTAAGAAAGCATCTAAGGTTAGCGCGTATTTAGAATAAAAATCATCAACAATCCAGCTCACTTGTTTTGAATAGATCCAACTCAACTTCAAGAAGAAACAAAATACTAAAAATAAATGCATAAATTATGGTCTGAATTTATGTGGTAGATTATATTAATTAGGAGAGAAGGCAATCTAGACATTTGGAAATTCCAAAAAAAAAACTAATAATAAGAGTGGCGACAAGGCATACTTAGAATGAACATCTTTAAAAATCAAGCTGACATACTCGTTAAAAAAAAGTTAAATTGATCCATAGAAATGAAATTAATCTTTTTTTTCAGTTTCTTCTGAAAAGTTAAATTTGAACATAAAATTAAGTGGAAAATCACAATATATATTCACTATTAATTGATCTCATCTCCCAGCTGCAGCGCCGGGTCCAATTTAATTGGAAAATTAATCTACATGGCAAGATATTTTTGTTGAATAATTTGGATAGTTCAACTTCTTGGTTGATGACCCTTCACTTCTTCTTCATAACTATGCAACCTAGTTGATCCTGTCCAAATTTGATGGGCTGGCTGGGGATATGACTCCTTAGTTGATTATGTGAAGACTATGCCCGATCTATAAGAATAGAAACGTCAATATCGGATCGGGAAAAGGGTCCCTGACGTTGGTCCTCCGATTCTCAAGTCAGTCACCGACAGCAAAGAGGAACAGTAAAACAGTGGACGAAGGCTCTCAACAATGAGAATACATGCAAGTATCTCTCCCGGTGGTTGGACCCCACTTTATATAGAGTGTGGTGACGTGCAAGCACGTGTCCCAAGGTGCTTGCACGTTTCCACACTTGTCCTATGAAATGACGTGTCAGTAAAGTGTCTTTGACACCTTACCTTAACGGGACGTGCATATCCCTGACGTGACGGTAGAACCTTCTGTCGTACGATTCATCGCCTGACCATGCCTCCATGTCAGTGGCACGAACTTCCAAAAAGATATGCTGAATGGGGCAAGAGGTCCCACTGCTTGGTCGAGTGGGGGAGCCTCTTGGCTTGGGGCCACCGCTCGGCCACTTGGGCAATCCATTATTACAGCCACGTGGCTAACTAGCTCTTCCCAGTCTGGTCGGACAATCAATCCCGACGGACAATCCCTTCTGTGGTCACTACAACAATGAGAACGCACTTCCCTTCCTATATGACGGGAGCATAGAAAATTGTCTTCCACCCGGCCAGAGAAGTCTCCTGACCGGGCGGGCAAGCCTACCGCTCGGCCACCAGAAGCTTGTCCTCTGACTGTTGACTTTGACCGCCACATCGTGGTTGCCCTTCTTGACTCTAACTTCCCTCGGGTGGGCCCCCCTTTATCACCACATCACAAGCTTCTCCCTCAAGTCTAGTCGAAGGAGGCTACAAGTCCGATTGACTGGATGAGTGGCGCCTCTAAGCCTCCGCCCGCCCGCTAGGCAATTCTCTTACAGTCTCTGCTGGTATGCTAGTGTCTTGTATTTTACGAAGTATCAATTCATGTGTCTCCGATTGACACTTTGCTATTTTATTGCCTTTTATTTTTATTCCCTCTCTGGGGCTATGCCCTTTCGACTGCTTTGCTATCTCGGAACAACACCTGAGCAGCACATTCTCCATATGCCTTGGGCTTTAACTATATAGATTTCGTCTGGTCGGAGGCACGCCTTGCTCAGGTGAATTTTTTTTAATACTTATCTCCTACCACAGTAGATTTTGGCATTCCGGCATTTGAGATCATTAGTATTATCGGCTTAGTGTTGCCTAGGTTTCATTAGCCGCACAAGGGTTTATAGCCTCCACTCGGTTTAAATCACAAGGTTTTATAGTCGCCGCTCGACTTAGGCAAGAGTTTATAGTCGCCGCTTGACTGAGGCAAGAGTTTATAGTTGCCGCTCGACTAAGGCAAGAGTTTATAATCGTTGCTCGACTATGATACTTATTGGTCCAGGGTTTATAGTCGCTACTCAACTGTCTATGATTCTTCTGAATTTATAGCCGCCACTTGGCTTTTCTTTAACTTCCAGTCTAAGGCTTATAGTCTCCGCTTGACTTTACACATGGCCGATTGGCCAAATAGTCTCAGACACTTAGTTTTTCCTTCATCATTCCATGCAAGGCTAATATAAATGCTATGACAGGTTACTTAACACATTCATGAACCTCTAGCCCGTTCGGTACGGTTGAAGATGATTTGCACTCCAAGGCCGCTCAAGATCCCATCCTTGTTCGTCCTCCAGATAATATGCTCCTGAGCTAAGCTTCTGAATCACCTTATAAGGTTCCCCCATGGTGCCTTGACTTTGGTGATGTCCCCAACCAACTTTACTCTTTTCCAAACTAGATCACCGACTTGGAATTGTTAGGATGTATACTAAAAGCTTAGCTTTTTGTAAACATTTATTTTGAAATAAGAATCACATTAGTCAAATGTCTACATTTATGTTAAATGTAGTTGTCCATTTAATTTATATTGTACATAACATGGTGTGTGGTACCACACAGAAAATCATGTTATCAGTTCCTTATAAATTATAAATAGTAGCTCACAATTAAGATGGAATGGGACAAACCATTGGAATGGTTGTAGTATAATTTGGTATTAGTTTATCTTAACTATAAAATTACACTAGTACACTATGTGTATATTGAGCAGGACCATTTGAGGTTGTTTCTTTTTATACTGACTACATAAAAGAACAAAACCTCTGATATTATGGATGTACATACTCTTAATCCTGATATAATAACAAGCATATATACTTAGTATGTATTTATTAATTTATCAATGGGTGAGATTTAGTTCGTTAAATCAATAAGCCCGATAAGTTGAGAAATGATATTATTTATATGGTATGTTGTTGATTATAGAAGGAAACCGTGTCCTAGTAATCTAGGTTGATGATGTCCTCTTGAGGAGCTCATAAGGATTGTCATATAAACCCTGCAGGTGGACTTAGTTTGACATGACAATGAAGTTGAGTGGTACTACTCTTGGAGCTAGATATTAATTAAATGAATTGTCAGTAACACATTTAATTAGTGGACATTCGATATCTTAAACACAGGGAGACTAACACACTCATGATAAGAAGGAGCCCATAATGTAATTTGGGGTTGGTGCGGTAGTTCAATAATAACTCTTTAGTGGTATGAATTATTATTGATGAACTTGAGTTGGGTGTTCGGGACGAACACGGGAAGCTTAATTTCATCGGGAGACCAAAACCAATTTCTCCTCTCGGTCCCTGTTGTAGCCTCTATAAAGCCTTGTATCCACCCTAAGCCCATCTTCTAGTCCATGTTATGGCCGGCCAAGCACATCTTGATGTCCAAGATGTGGCTGACCAAGTCCTTCATGGTGCCCAAGTAGGGGCCGACCAAGCCATCCTTTGTGACCAAGCATGGGGCTGGCCAAAGTAAAAGGAAAAGGAAGTTTTTGATTAAAAATAAAATTTTGTTAAAATCTTTCCTTATTTATAGTTATCTACAATGGTTAAAAGAGAGATTTTATTTTTGTTAAAATCATTCCTTTTTTGTCGTTATCTACAATGGTTAAAAGAAATATTTTAATTTTGTTTAAAACTTTTCCTTTTATAGCCATCTACCAAGGGAATTTAAAAGAGAGATTTTAATCTTTCCTTTTATAGCCATCCACATGGTTTTAAAAGAGAGTTTTAAATTTTAAAATCTTTCCTTAAAAGAGAGATTTTAATTTTTGATAAAACTTTTCTTTTTGGTAACCATGATTTAAAAGAGAAGTTTTAATTTTAATCTTTCCTTTTTTGTAGATGTCTATATGATTTAAAAGAGAGAGATTAATTTTAAAACTTTCCTTTATTGCCATGTACAATAGGAAATTTAGAAAAGTGAGATTTTAATTGTTGTTAAAATTTTCTTTTTTTAAAGGGTGACCACAAATAAGGAAGTTTTAATTATGTTTAAAATTTTTCTTTTTTGCCATGAGCAAGGATTATAAAAGAAGAGGAGGTGATGCCTTATGGTGTAACACATATTATTATTCTCATCTTCTCCTTGCTTGTGGTCGACCCTCTCCTTCTCTCTTCCCTTAAGGCCGGCGGCATCTATATTCCCTTCTTCCTCCATTTCTTCCTTCTAGGGTCGGAGCTTGAAGAAGAAGAAGGAGAAGACAAGAAGTACCTAGGTGGTCGGTTGCTTGGAGGGGAAGAAGAAGAGAAGGAGTTTCCTATTTTGGCATCCCTTGGTGGCTCGAGAGTCTTGGAGGAGAAGAAGTGGTTTGGGTGGATTCCATCTTGGTAGATCGTTGCCCACACAACGTCCAAGAGGAGGAGAGGAATACAACAAAAGATTAAGAGGTCTTTATCTACAAAGAAAGGTATAACTAATTAATGGTTTCCACTTCGAATTAATTAGTTACTTTTTTATGCATGGATTCTGAAACACCAACACAAGAGGCTAGTGATTTTATGATTCGATTTTGTCCTATCGATTTTGTATTTCGATTTTATGTTTCGATCTTGTGTTTCTATTGTGGTCTCTGTAGTTAAACCTAGGGTTACTGTAAGAAGTTAAATATCCAATTTCTTTGAAAAGCTTTGTCTAGGAAGTGGTGGATGATCTCATAACCAAGAAGGCCTAGTGACTCGCCATGTTTAACCTGGAAGCCAATCTTTGAAATAGATATTTAATCAACTGCTGTAATATGATTTAACTTAGGAAGATCACATCGGTTAAACTTGGAGTAAAAATGTTAAGTATCGTTTCCAATCCAAGTTTAACTTCTGAAGAGCAACTTGGATTAATAATGTTAAGCATCATTTGCAATCCAAGTTTAACTTCAGTAGAGCACATGGGTAGCTAGGTTAAGTTTTGCGCTTGTACAAATTTTTGTACAGGGGAAATAGAACAGTGTTCCGAATAGCAACCAACAATTGGTATCAGAGCTAGGTTTTTACCTCTGTGTGTTTGGTTTTCAGTTAATTATGCACTTTTCATACATAAGTTTAGGCAGGATAATAGTAGGATGTGCAAATAGATTAACTCTGTGGTTGTAGGCTCAAACTATTATGGCCTATTGTGATTGTGTGTGATTGGATCCTCGGACATGTTGAGGGCATTTTATATGTGTGCATGATTGTAATTATTAAATATAATAGGAGCTGTATTAGTTTTAGGATTTTACATTCTGTTCGATCAAGATTACATGTACATTCCTTCGTTGAATATAGGATCGATAAATGTAAAATTTTATTTTTTTTGTCGCCGATCGTATCCTTGAGAGGCGTGGTGCTATTTGAGGACCAGAGGCGCAGCGAAAAAAGGAAGCATGATGGACGTGACGACGTAAACCCTTTGGCGGCGGCTACGGTTGGTGGCATACGGAGGACAACATTGGATGAAGCCATAATAGTTGGAAAATTATTTTTCTTATTTATTGCTTTTTATGCTATGTGTGCTTGTGTTTTTGTGCTTATGTGCATGTTAAAATTCCTCGTCTCTAAATAACTAAGTGGGAGAGGAATTTTATTTAAATTCCACGGTCTCCATTACTGGTTTGTAAGTGATGCATTCAAACTTGCGCGTTGGCTCTAAATGCCTTCCTCCACATCGGATGAGTTTGTTTGCGGATCACTAGATCAAACTTCCTTAATGGATGATTATAGGAAATTATTTAGCAACGTGTGATATTCTCCATCTGAAGGGGCACAATCCTATTTAATGGACTTAGTATCAAGTAATGGTATACACTTAGGCGTATTTAATAGTATCCTCCCCATCGGAGTCACTGCTATTATTTGTGTGACCGAAGAAAAATCAACTATTAATTTGTCATAAAGTTAGGTTGACAAGATAATAAAATCAATGGGTAAAACCCCCTCTTATAAATGTTTGAATTTGTATACATCCACACTATCGTGGCATACAAAATTCACAGTGTTTGAGGTAATTTTAATTGTTATAAAGTTAGGTTAACAAGATAATTAATGGGTAAAATCCTCCTCTTACAAATGTTTAAATTTGTATACGTCCACACTATCGTGGCATACAAAATTCACGATGTTTGAGGTGTTGGTGAATTTAAATGATATTGTTTGAGGAATCAATATTATTTTAAATTCTAAAGTCTTGACCAAATGTTTTGTGATTCTTAGGATGACCTTCAATCCCCTTGCTATTATATTGAAAGAGAACCAACTTACTGGTCCCAATTACATTGATTGGAAATGAAACCTAGACATTGTCTTAACTACTGAAGGCTATAAGTTCGTACTTTTTGAGATCTGTCCAAGCTTGCCTAATAGTGATTCTAGTGAAGAGGAGATTGAGTGTCATAAAAAATGGGTTAGGGCAGATGAGATGGTGCGATGTTACATTTTAGCTTCTATGTCAAATATGCTGCAACATCAATAGTAGGCTATGCCTACTACTTATGACATGATGCGTAATCTCAAGGAACTCTTCGGACACCAGAATCGGCCTGTTAGGCAAGAGGCTATGAGAAACTTGATGACGATCACCATGACTGAGGGGACACCCGTGAGGGATCATGTCCTCAAAATGATGGCTCTTTTGAATGAGATAGAAGTCCTTGGAGCAGAAATCGATGGGGAAACCCAGGTCGATATCATTCTTCAGACGCTGCCAAAAAGTTTTGAGCAGTTCCGCCTAAACTATAACATGAACAAAAGGGTTTATTTGTTGGCGGAACTTCTGATAGAACTTCAAGCAGCAGAAGGGCTATTTCGTCAAAGTTCTCAAATTCACATTGTCGAGAACATTTCTCCTTCTAAATCGAAAGGCATGAAGAAGAAGAAACAAGCAAAGAAAGTGAATCAATCTTTAGGGACTGGACCGAAAGTAGGTGTAAAGAAGCCGAAGGGCAAGTGCTTAACATGCAAGCAGTCTGGACATTGGAAGGTGGACTGTCCTCTTAGAAAGAAGAATAATAAAGGTATATCTTATTCTCTAGTAGTTAAAACATGTTTAGTGGTGTTATCTACCGGTACCTGGTGTGTAGATATGGGAGCCACTGATCATGTCTGCAATTCATTGCAGGAGTTCCAGAAAACTCGACGACTACATGAAGAGGAGATTACCGTCTACATGGGCAATGCTACGAAAGTGGCAGTTATTATAGTGGGAGATGTTTATCTATCTTTAGATATGAATAAAATATTGATTTTGAGAAATTGTCTTTATGTAAGTTTTAGAAAGAATTTGAATTCAGTTTCTAAAAATTATGATGGTGTAACAACCCAAATTTTCTAAATTCGAGTCCTAAAAGTAATTTAAAAATATTTAAAAATGCTATAGAAATATCCTAGAGATTTTTATAAATTTTTAGAGTATTTCTATGTAATTTTTAGAGGTCGTTTGATATTTTTACTAAACGAAAGAAGGTCCGACAAAAATAATGTTGAAGCCGAGATTCGAACCGTGGACCTCGGACCTGAACCGAGCCTTAACCGAATCTAGCCAGTCAAATGCTCCGCAACCTTTTCGTGAACATATAGAGAACAGAATTTATATAAGTAGTAGAAGTTAATAACAAGAAATAATAGGAAGAAAAGGATTGCAGCCGAGATTTGAACCCACGAGCCGAGCCTTAAGCAGAACGCAGCCAACCAAGTGTTCCACGGGAGTTTTGTTAATCAAGTAGGGAACAAAACATATATAAACTATAGTTGGAACCAAAAATAACCCTAAGTATAAAGATTTATTTCTTTTCCCGAACCCCTAAATCCCGTTTTCCCTTTCCTCTCCCGACGGCAATTTTTTCTCTCTCGAGTGAAAAGGGGCGACGACGCTAGGGCTTCACTTCGATGGTCGGCGAGAGACTGTTTCCGATGGGTTGCCACAAATCCGTGACCACCTCGTCAAGGAGAACACGCGGATAGGAAGGGATCACCGAGATCTTCACCTCCTCCGAACCCTAGAACCATTCCGGTGGTTGTAAGTGCAAGAACAAGTGGTAAGTACTACTCACCTGTGGTAGGAGTAGCTCCGAGCTTTAGGTTTTCATTTCCTTGCTCACGGAATTTGCGGTGCCAAATAGAGGATGCTAGGGTTTGCTGTTCATTCTTTCCTTCAGCTGCTGCTTAGATATTTTGCCATGTGTTCTAAGTTTTCGGTTGGACTTTGTAGCTAATTTCCCAAGTGGCAGAGACAACTTGTACTTAAGCAGGAAGTTTCGGTTGTCTTTGAGTATTCGGGTTTTTCTTTCCTTGCTCTGGTTGTCAAGCCGAACAGTTATACCTATTTGCATGAGAATTTGTTAAGAATTTAGTTAGATTTCTTATTAAAAGTGTTAATGGAACATAGAGATTTTTGTTTATAGCACTGCTGGTATTGCTTTCTGTTTTGCTGGAAATACCCTCATTAGAACTTGGTTTCCTCTAGTGATTTCTGGAATTGTTTAAATTGCATGCTAAAATATGTGCAGTAAAGTCATTAGTGCTGGATGTTACTTATCGTCCCTTGCACTAGTTAGAATGTTGGTACTATGATGTTTATTTCTATTCCTTGATACTAGGGAATTAGTTGATGAATTAAGTATTTCTTTACTGCGGAAATAGACTGTTCTGAAGTTATAACATAATACTGTCATTGGATTTTAATAGCATGCTGGGAACTTGTTTCTTTTCATTGTTATTGGAAATTTTTATTCGAGTACTGTGTAGTGAGTTTTGTATCAATGAGAATTTGCCGCATGTTCATTTTGACTCTTTCTGCTGTAGTGATAAATTCAGTTGCTGTAAATAGCATACCTGTATAGCTAAACCGCAGCATGCTTCTGTCTTTCTATAATTCTACATATAACCATTACAAACAAGCTAATTCATTGTTTGAGTTAGAACTACTGTGAGAGGAAATTATGTAGTGTTAGTTTCTTGGTTTTCTTGATCATGAACAGCTATTAAGCTTATCTTGTAGTTTGATTGGCTTTGCTTTATTTTTATAGCATGCTCAGTTAGTTGCAATTCTCTACTTGTTAGATATACTTACAGGGTTCTAGTAAGCTCTATTAGGGGATTATGAGAAGTTATGAGTAGAGAAAAAGACCAATGTCTAGTTAGAAAAGATAACAAGTAAATTAAAGTAAGAGGCTAGTACCCGACTTCCGAGGTTGTCGTTAAACAAATCCAGGTGACCAATTCCAAGGTCTTGGCCCTAGTAAGACCAAGGTCTTTACCCTCATAGGACTGGAGGCTCGCTACCTCAGTCTCTATTAGAGAGCGCGCATTTGGTACTAAGCCTGGGCCCAAGAAAGAGAAGAAGAAAATTAAATATTAATTTCAAGTATAAGGCTATAAGTAAATGAAACAAGTATCACCTATGTTTAGAACCAGCAAAGTTTAGCTCTTATAATTCTAAGCATACAGTATTAGTTTTCATTTGCTTTCCTTATGAGTTTATTGAGTATGATTAGCTTTATTTCCAGCATGCAGATTTATTCTTTTATATCATGAGTATGTATATTATTTTAGTGCTTTGCTATTAGATGAGCATGTGTAGCTTTTCTTTTTAGCATTTCAATTTTAGCATCCTTTGTATCTTATGCACTTTCGAGTTGTTGTGAGATAGTTTAGTACTTACTAAGCATTTTGCTTATAGATTTATTTTCCTCCTACTGCAGATAAGGAAAAGCTAAAGTATAAAGGGGAAGGCGACAAGGAGGATGCATGAGGGGTGTGTGATGCCAGGACTATGGAGAGATTTGGGAAGTTTTGAGTTTTCATGTTTAGTGGATAAGAAATAGTTGAGTTGTACTTTATGGTTTATGTCATTTGAGATTGTATTTTTATTCCTTGTTTTATTGAGTTTATTCGTGTCTTAGATTGCATGCTGTGATGAGTCTCTGTGTAATAAGTAGTTATTTTAATGTTTGACACTTATTAAACTGCATGAGTGTTTGATACATGTTCCAGCCGCCTGTGGCTAAAGTATATATTTATGTATCTTAGTTTATGGTCACCGGTACAGGGGAGATGCTGTCAAAATTTTTCGGTAGAGACTCCTCATGGTTTCGATCATACCGGTTAAGTAAAGTTAGTAGATAAGTAACGGTCACTCTTAGAGAGTAGTATAGTAAGAAGAGTGGTTGTTACAGTTGGTATCAGAGCAAAGTCCTATTCTCCAGCATCACACACGCATCAGCATCAACCTTGTCGTCTTCAAGTAAGAAAGTATTTAAGTTTTTCCTTTTATGCTTTCTTTATTATTTACAGTATGGAGTAATTGCTTATATGCGCTTTAGTAACATAGAAGTTTTATTTCTCTTTTATTCATATACATACGTATGTTTAGAAAGGATAGAGAGGATATCAAGTCTTTTTTTTCTTTGCATAATTAGATGGCAAGAAGAGGACGCCCCCGTACTGAGGAACCAGCTCAGGAGAACGAAGTGTCCAGAGCAACTGAGCCTAATCTCTCTGAAGTTGTTGCTCAACTCCAGAAATAGGTAGCAGAGCAGCAACAAGTGATTGCCAATTTGATGGCAAATCAGCAACCAGTTCCTCCCACTCCTCCAACAGTAACTGTGGAGACTCCAGTGGTAATCGAGGTTCCACCAGCTGCCCTGGGAGTCGTCACAGCACCTCAGAGACAAGAAGCTTACCTCATACAGTGGCTGAAACTGAAACCAGAGAGCTTCTCAGGCACTACTAAGCCTTGGGATGCCCAGGCTTGGTTCAAAACACTGGAGAGCACAATGGAGCTTCTTGACTGGCCAGAAGTCGAGAAGGTCAAGTGCGCCTCTTTCTGTCTGTCAGGAGATGCTCGTATGTGGTGGGAGAGGATAAAGACCAAGAGGGAAGCCAATCAGATGAGCTGGGCTGATTTTCAGTCAGAGTTTTATGAAGAGTACTTCCACCTACGGGTCACCAATAAGCACTATGAGGAATTTATAGAGTTCAAACAAGGTGACCTAACAGTGGAAGAAGCAGCCAAGAAGTTCAACAGACTAGCTCGTCTCTGCCTAGAGCTAGTAAGTACAGAGAAGGAGCGAGTCAGACTGATGCTCAGAATGCTGAGACCACAGATAGCACTGAATGTGAGTAGTGGAGCTCACCGGCCCCAGACTGGTGAAGAGCTGATCAATAGGGCATTAGTTGCTGAGCACTACCTGAACAACATCAAAGCACAACGAGCGCAACACAAGCCAGTGAAGATAGAGGACAAGACAGTGGGGAGCCAAAAATTCCAGTCAAGTAAACAGAACAGGAAGGGCAAGGGTAGTAAAAGAAAGCAGTGGAACTCAGGAAGTAACCAGAAGGGAGGACCAGCAAACAAGCAGACCAAGTTCCCTCCCTGTCCCAAATGTGGGAGAACACATCCAGGAGCCTGTCTTTTGGGTAAGACTGGATGTTATTCCTATGGTCAGGAAGGGCACATGGCTAAAGAATGTCCTAACAAGCTCAAAGCACCTCAGCCACAGCCAGTGCAATATGGAGGCAAGCCTGCACAGTTATATCACATGGAAGCAACACTAGAGGGACCCTATATCAGTCAGGGAAGGTTGGAAGCTCCACCAGTTCCAACCTTTGATAGTGCCAGAGTATTCTCCCTCACCAAAGAGGAAGCTGCTAGTGCCTCCACGGTTGTAACAGGTCAAGTAGTTATTTTTCAGCCTTTAGCTACTATACTATTTGATACTAGGGCGACCCATTTTTTCGTATCAGTACCCTTTGCCAATAAGTAAAGCAAAGGGATAAAATACACATGGCAAGAGACTGTACTATTTGAACATATATACACATGACAAGAGATAAAATATCCAATCCTAAAGTAAAGCAACTAGCAGATGAAGCATGTGATAGGTATCAACTAGCTAAGACCAAAAGAGAGAATAATCTACTATCTACCACTAGTAAGTATATATAAACTACACATATCATATGACATTATCAAAAGATAAGTCAGAGGGTACCCGCCTCAAATAGAAGGTACAAGTCAATCCGAATCCAACGTCGAGACGCCTGTCTCGAATCAGAGTCCTGTGTCAAACAATATGCATATTTTATTTAGCTAAATCCAAATGAATAGCTAAATAAAATCCCTAAAACTAAATTAGGGCAAAACCCTAGCAAGACCTTGGTCTTTTCTTACTTGTAGCTACTCATAATCCTCAAAAGGTTTAATAGGGCACATAATCATTCCACTAAAATACATGACTATTCATCTTATTAAAATAGCAAGGACAACTAACTATATGCTTCAGATTAAAGAGCTATTAAAAGCGAACTAACACATATATGCATATGTATCAAAACAAGAAACTAGAAACTGAATTAAAAATCAATAATGCTCATGCTATTCTAATACTGCAAGTGAAAAAGAATTAAGAACTAATACTGCTCGTGAATTTCTCATGCTTGTAAATTGCAAGGAAGAGGAAACAGCAAAGGAAGATTATAAAGCTACTAATTTCTCATGTTTGTAAACAGCAAGGAAGAGGAAACAACAAAGGAAGATTATAAAGCTACTAATTTCTCATGCTTGTAAACAGCAAAACAAAGAAAACTATTCATGCTCATCTAATGGCAAGGGAAATCCACTCGTGCTCAACTAATAGCAATGTAAATTGTACATGCTCAAATAATAACAATGAAAGCTACTGGTACTCAACTAATAGTAATGAGAACAGTGCATGCCCAATTAAATAACAAATAAAAGCTACTGGTGCTTAACTAATAGCAATGAGAGTTGTACTGAAATGCTAAGTTCAAACTCAATAGTTCTAAAATTGCATGGGGACAGATGTAAAGAAACTAAATACTTAAAGCAAATCTAATGAAAATTGCTACTGTAAACCCAAAACCTTAATTGTTCTTCACACTATGTACACTAGTTCAAAGCTTATACCTTTATAAAGCATCAGAAATCCTTAAACATGCTATATCAGAACTCTACACTAATTTCCTATGGAAACATGCACTGTTCGGAAATCCAAATGAATTCACAAGAAATCTTACTTCAATCCATAAACCTAACTAGCCATGCCATGTCCAACAGGAGAAGGACTCAACACCTACAATGAAAAGTTCAAGCAACCTTACTATCCTTTCAAATTCCTGGAACCCAGCATGAATCGTGCATTCCCTTCTAAAACAGATCCGATGTCTAGCAACAGCAACAGAAAACAAGCTAAAATAAACTACAATACTTACACTTTTATAGAGCAACAGGATCTTAAATCTTGCTACAATAGAACTTAAGAGGAAGAAAGCCAAGAACGCATGCTACCCTTAAACTTCTAGCTATCCAAATGCTGTACACTATAATCCGAAAGCAAAGAAAACAAATCGAAACTCGGAACTACTCCTACTGTAGGTGAGTAGCAACTTACTATGCTTTCTTGGACTCACAATCGGAGGAAGGAATTTCTAGGGTTCGGTACACTCGAGCTCTCAACCCCTGCTTCACGCTCACGGCTCCTCCTTGACGCGAGGATCACGACGGTGAAGAACCCCCCCGGAGTTAGCCACCCGCCGGCCGCCGGAATCGTGCCCTAGCTGCTGCTGCGTTTTCGCCCGAGAGAAGCGCCGACGCGAGAGGAAGGAGAGAAAGAGAGAAAGAATTCGGGAGTTAGGGTTAATACCTAAGTTTCTTCTCTTATAACTAGGGTTAAATACTATACCTTAAATATATCTTGCTGCCTTACTCTTTCACGAAATACCTGTGGAACACTTGGTTAGCTGCGTTTTGACCGAGTCCAAGGTCGCGGGTTCGATTCCTCAGCCAAACCCTTTTTTCCCAATTTTTTTTCCTGTTTAACTACTACTACTTAACTACTACTTAAATTAATTTCGCCCCTTATTTGATCAGTAACAACCGCTTGCACACTTGGTCAGCCGGATCCGCTTAAGACTTGGTTCGGCCGGAGGTCTCGGGTTCGAATCTCAGCTTGGACATTTTTTTGTCGAAACTTCTTTCGTTTAGTAAAAATACCAAACGATCTCCAAAAATTACATAAAATACTCTAAAAATTTCTAAAAATCCCTAGAATATTTCTATAGCATTTTTAAATTACTTTTAGGACTCGAAATGATGAAATTTGGGTTGTTACAATTTCCCATACCTTATAAAAAGTTCGTCCTCGAACTTATAATAACTTTGGATATTTCTATCTCATGCTATCTTCACGCTCCCAAGTGACTTCCTCGTGCTTCTGGTTCTGCCAGATGACCTTCACTAGTGGCACTTCTTTGTTCCTTAGTCTCTTAACTTCTCTGTCCACTATCTGTGTAGGTCTGCTCTCATAGCTAAGATCCTCCTGGATATGCACCGACTGAGGCTAAATCATTTGGCTAGGGTCGTGGATACACTTCTTTAGCATAGAGACATGAAATACATTGTGTATTGCTGACATGTTTTGTGGTAAGTCCAGCTTGTAAGCTACTTTCCCAATCCTTTCTGTGATCAGGTAAGGTCCTACGTAGCGAGGAATTAATTTGCCCTTCTTGCCAAATCTCATCACTCCCTTCATAGGAGCGACTTTGAGAAAAACTGAATTCCCTACTTGGAACTCAAGCGGCCTACGGCGTGTGTCAGCATAACTTTTCTGTCTACTCTGGGCAGTCTCAATCCTCTGTCTGATCTTCTGGATAGCCTGAGTGGTCTCATCTATCATCTCAGTCTGAATGCCCAGCTCTACTTCCATTTCTCTTCTTTCACCTGCTTCTTGCCAGCAAATGGGTGATCTGCACTTCCTGCCATACAACGCCTCATAAGGTGTCATCTTGATGGTGGCCTGATAGTTATTGTTGTAGGCAAACTCAGCTAAGCATAGATACTTGCACCAACTTCCCTTGAAATCTAGTGCACAAGATCTAAGCATATATTCTAGAATCTGATTTACTCGCTCTGTCTGTCCATCAGTCTGAGGATGGAAGGTTGTGCTGAACTTGAGTTTGGTGCCTAGTGCATTCTGAACACACTCCCAAAAGTGTGAGGTGAAGCGTCTATCTCTATCAGAAATAATAGATTTAGGAACTCCGTGAAGTCTGATCACCTCCTTAACATATAGCCGTGCCAACTGCTCTATAGAGTGGGACACCTTGATGGCTAGAAAATGAGCAGACTTGGTCAATCGGTCTACTATTACCCATATCGCATCATATCCATTCATGGTTCTTGGGAGACCTGTTATGAAGTCCATGGATATGTCTTCCCACTTCCACTCTAGTATTGGGAGAGGCTGTAGAACTCCTCCTGGTCTCTGGTGTTCTGCTTTGACCCTCTGACATGTCAGGCAGATACTGACATATTTAGCAACATCTCTTTTGAGTTCAGACCACCAGAACCTCTATTTCACATCTTGGTACATCTTGGTAGAACCAGGATGCATGGAGTATGGTGTACTATGAGCTTCCTCTAAAATCTTCCTTCTTAATTCCTCATCATTGGGGACACAAAGGCGGTTCCCCTGATAAAGAACTCCACTGTCTGATACTCGAAACTCTGTATCTTCTTCTTGTATCCCCTGCTTGATCTTCTGGATGTCTGAATCTTCACTTTGCTTTCTCTGTATATCCTCAAGCAGAGTTGACTCTAAGGTCAATGTAGAGAGTTACCCATAAATAATTTCCATACCAAAGTCTGACAACTCCTTCTGCAGTGGTAGGGCTAATGATGACAAAGACATCAGGGATGCACTAGATTTTCTGCTTAGTGCATCTGCCACTTTGTTAGCTTTGCCTGGGTGGTAGAGGATTTCATAGTCATAGTCTTTGACCAACTCTAGCCACCTGCGCTGTCTTATGTTTAAGTCCTTCTGGGTAAAGAAATACTTTAAACTCTGATGGTCTGTGAAGATTCTGCACTGGACTCCATACAAATAGTGTCGCTAGAGTTTCAGTGCAAAGAGCACAGCTGCCAGCTCAAGATCATGAGTGGGGTAGTTCTTCTCATAATCTTTGAGTTGTCTAGAAGCATAAGCTATAACTTTTCCTTCTTGCATGAGTACAGCTCCTAGGCCCATCTTGGAAGCATCACTGTAGATGTCAAAACTCTTGTCACTTTCTGGAACTATCAGGATGGGAGCACTGGTCAGTCTCTTCTTTAGCTCTTGGAAACTCTGCTCACATTTGTCTGACCATTCAAACTTCTTGTTCTTCCTGGTTAGGGCCGTTAGTGGAGAAGCTATCTTGGAAAAATCCTCCACGAATTTCCTGTAGTACCCAGCCAACCCAAGGAAGCTTCTGATCTCCCTGGTATTCTTGGGTCTACTCCAGTTGTTGACTGCTTCTATTTTGGCTGGATACACTTGGATGCCTTCTTTAGAAATGATGTGACCTAGAAACGCCACCTGCTCTAACCAGAACTCGCACTTTGAGAATTTAGCATAAAGCTGCTTTTGTTGAAGGGTCTGCAGTACTATCCTCAAGTGCGTGTCATGCTCTTCTGGGGTTCTGGAATAGACTAGAATGTCATCGATGAACACGATGACAAATTTGTCAAGGTATTCTCTGAACACTCTGTTCATCAAGTCCATGAAGACTGCAGGTGCATTAGTCACACCAAAAGGCATGACTACAAATTCATAGTGTCCGTATCTGGTCCTGAAAGTTGTCCTGGGTATATCACTTTCTTTCACTTTCAACTGATGGTACCCAGAGCGCAGGTCTATTTTGGAGAACACTGTTGCCCCTTTCAATTGATCAAATAATTCGTCGATTCTGGGCAGTGGGTACTTGTTCTTGATTGTCACTTGATTCAGAACCCTATAATCTATGCACATCCGTATAGATCCATCCTTTTTCTTGACTAACAACACCGGAGCTCCCCATGGTGAATGACTAGGGCGGATAAAACCCTTGTCAAGCAGCTCCTGGAGTTGTTCTTGTAACTCTTTCAGCTCTGCTAGAAACATTCGGTACAGAGCTTTTGAAATTAGACCGGTACCAAGAACCAATTCAAATCTCAAACTCCACTTCTCGGTTGGGAGGTAGTCCAGGTAGCTCTTCTGGAAATACCTCTGGATACTCGCAGACTATCCGAACTTCCTCCTGCTTGGGTCTTTCTTGTTCTTCTATACTCACAATGAATGCAAGTAAACCAGCACACCCTTTAGCTAACATTTGGTGAGTTGTTAGGGAGGAGAGGAATTTCTGGGTCTTCCTCTTCGGCACTCCCGTGAACTCAAAGGATGGTTCACCTTCTGAATTCTATAAACTCTTCATAATGTTTATTGGTGATCTGTTGGCGGAAAAATTCTTCATAAAACTCTGCCTCAATGTCAGTTCAGCTCATCTGATTGACTGCTCTCTTGCTCTTAACTCTCTCCCACCACATACGAGCATCTCCAGATAGGCAGAAAGAGGCACACTTGACCTTCTCGACTTCTGGTCAGTCAAGAAGCTCCATGGTGCTCTCCAGTGTCCTGAACCAAGCCTGAGCATCCCAGGGCTCAGTCGTGCCTAAGAAACTTTCTGGCTTCAGCTTCAACCACTGTATCAGGTACGCTTCTTGTCTTCTAGGTGCTGTGGGGACTTCCAGGGCGGCTGGTGGAACCTCAGTCACCACTGGAGTCTCCACATTGATGGTTGGAGGAGTGGGAGGAACTGGCTACTGATTGGCCATCAGATTGACAATCACTTGTTGCTGCTCTACTACTTGTCTCTGGAGTTGGGCAACAACTTCAGAGAGATTGGCTCAGTTGATCTAACCTCTTCATTCTCCTGATCTTGGTTCTCAGTACGAGCGGTACGGGGACGTCCTCTTCTTGACATTTAGTTATGTAAAAAGAAAAAACTAAAATCGTCTCTATTCTTCCTAGACATATATACATATGTAAACAAAAGAAAACAAGAACTTTCATCTTACTTAAACATATCTAAGCAAATACTCTATACTGCAAATGATAAGGAAAAGCATAAAATAAAACTTAAATACTTTCTTACTTGAAGACGGCAAGGCTGGTACTAATTTGTGTGTGATGCTGGAGAATGGAACTACTCTGATACCAACTGTAATGACCACCCTTCTTACTACTACTCTCTAAGGGTGACCGTTACTTAACTACTAATTCTACTTAACCGGTATGATTGAAACCATGAGGAGTCTCTACCGAAAAATTATGGCAGATTCTCCCCTGTACCGGTGACCTTAAACTGAGATACAAACACAATATACATCAGCCACAGGTGGCTGGAACATATATCAAACACACAAAAGAAATAACATCACCACACAGTTTAATAAAATCAAATCATGCAAGTAATGAATAGCGGAAACAAAATAAAATACAGCTTCTTACTCCAAAATTTTCTTATCAACCTATATACAGAATTAATCTAACAAATTCTTAAACTAAGTCCCAAAGCTTCCATAGTCCTGGCATCACACACCATCCGCGCCACCTTGTCGCCTTCCTTTCCTAAATCTTTTCCTTTCCTGTATTTGCAGTAAGAGGAAATGCAATCTATAAGCAAAATTTGCTTAGTAAGCGCTATCTAACTCACAAAACACGGATATGCATGTATACAAGAAGAACTAGAAACTGTATGCTCTAAAAGAAAATAAAGCATAAACATAGCTACTCATGTTAATCTAATAGAAAAGAAAAGCTAAGGAATCTACTCATGTAATTTAAATAGCTAATCATGCTATACAAGGATAGAACTGCATGCTGGAAGATAAAGCTAATCATGCTAAATAATTAATCAGGAAACAAATAAAACTAATACTGCATGCTTCGAATTAATAGAAGCTAAACTTGCTGACTCTAAGCATAAATGGAGCTTGTTTCATTTGTTTCAAAACTTATACTTTATTACTTTAAAATAATAATCAACTTCTCTTGGGGCCCAGGCTTAGCACCAATGCGCGCTCCCTAATAGGGACTGTGGTAGCTAGTCATCAGTCATACGAGGGTAAAGACCTTGGTCTTACCAGGGCCAAGACCTTGGAATTGGTCACCTGGATTTGTTTAACGACAACCTTGGAAGTCGGGTACTAGCCTTTCTTTAAAATAAAATACTTATTATCTTTTTATGTTCTTATAATAAAATGCCTTGGCATTTCTTTGAGCACTTGGTGTGCTACTGATCCCAATACTTAAAATTTAGGGATCCTAGCAAGACCTTGCTCTTTTCTTACTTGTAGCTACTCATAATCCTCAAAAGGTTTAATAGGGCACATAATCATTCCACTAAAATACATGGCTATTCATCTTATTAAAATAGCAAGGACAACTAACTATATGCTTCAGATTAAAGAGCTATTAAAAGCTAACTAACACATATATGCATATGTATCAAAACAAGAAACTAGAAACTGAATTAAAAATCAATAATGCTCATGCTATTCTAATACTGCAAGTGAAAAAGAATTAAGAACTAATACTACTCGTGAATTTCTCATGCTTGTAAACAGCAAGGAAGAGGAAACAGCAAAGGAAGATTATAAAGCTACTAATTTCTCATGCTTGTAAACAACAAGGAAGAGGAAACAACAAAGGAAGATTATAAAGCTACTAATTTCTCATGCTTGTAAACAACAAAACAAAGGAAACTGTTCATGCTCATCTAATGGCAAGGGAAATCCACTCATGCTCAACTAATAGCAATGTAAATTGTACATGCTCAAATAATAACAATGAAAGCTACTGGTACTCAACTAATAGTAATGAGAACTGTGCATGCCCAATTAAATAGCAAATAAAAGCTACTGGTGCTTAACTAATAGCAATGAGAGTTGTACTGAAATGCTAAGTTCAAACTCAATAGTTCTAAAATTGCATGGGGACAGATGTAAAGAAACTAAATACTTAAAGCAAATCTAATGAAAATTGCTACTGTAAACCCAAAACCATAATTGTTCTTCACACTATGTACACTAGTTCAAAGCTTATACCTTTATAAAGCATCAGAAATCCTTAAACATGCTATATCAGAACTCTACACTAATTCCTTATGGAAACATGCACTGTTCGGAAATCCAAATGAATTCACAAGAAATCTTACTTCAATCCATAAACCTAACTACCCATGCCATGTCCAACAGGAGAAGGACTCAACACCTACAATGAAAAGTTCAAGCAACCTTACTATCCTTTCAAATTCCCAGAACACAGCATGAATCGCGCATTCCCTTTTAGAACAGATCCGATGTCTAGCAACAGCAACAGAAAACAAGCTAAAAAAAACTACAATACTTATACTTTTATAGAGCAACAGGATCTTAAATCTTGCTACAATAGAACTTAAGAGGAAGAAAGCCAAGAACGCATGCTACCCTTAAACTTCTAGCTATCCAAATGCTGTACACTATAATCTGAAAGTAAAGAAAACAAATCGAAACTCGAAACTACTCCTACTGCAGGTGAGTAGCAACTTACTATGCTTTCTTGGACTCACAATCGGAGGAAGGAATTTCTAGGGTTCGGTACACTCGAGCTCTCAACCCCTGCTTCGCGCTCACGGCTCCTCCTTGACGCGAGGATCACGACGGTGAAGAACCCCCCCAGAGTTAGCCACCCGCCGGCCGCCGGAATCGTGCCCTAGCTGCTGCTGCGTTTTCGCCGGAGAGAAGTGCCGATGCGAGAGGAAGGAGAGAAAGAGAGAAAGAATTCGGGAGTTAGGGTTAATACCTAAGTTTCTTCTCTTATAACTAGGGTTAAATACTATACCTTAAATATATCTTGCTGCCTTACTCTTTCACGAAATACCTGTGGAACACTTGGTTAGCTGCGTTTTGACCGAGTCTAAGGTCACGGGTTCGATTCCTCAGTCGAACCCTTTTTTCCCAATTTTTTTCTGTTTAACTACTACTACTTAACTACTACTTAAATTAATTTCGTCCCTTATTTGATCAGTAACGACCGCTTGCACACTTGGTCAGCCAGATCCGCTTAAGACTTGGTTCGGCCGGAGGTCTCGGGTTTGAATCTCAGCTTGGACATTTTTTTGTCGAAACTTCTTTCGTTCAGTAAAAATACCAAACGACTTCCAAAAATTACATAAAATACTCTAAAAATTTCTAAAAATCCCTAGAATATTTCTATAGCATTTTTAAATATTTTTAAATTACTTTTAGGACTTGAAATGAGGAAATTTGAGTTGTTACACTTTATATTTTAGATCAACTCAGAGTACTGGAAGTTGCAGCTTCGAGTTTGGATTTATCATCTTTTCATTTATGTCATTCATCTTTTGATTTTTATTTGTGGAACTATCATTTAGGTCATGTTTCAACATCTCGTTTATAGTTTTTAGCTTCTATAAGAGTATTAGGACCTTTAAAAAGTTTTAATATTTCTTATTGTAGCGGTTGTAAACTGACCAAATTTTCTGCCTTGCCATTTTCTAAAAGTATTTCTTTTTCTTCTACTTTATTTGATTTTATCCATTCTAATGTATGGGTACCCTCTCCTATTCCTATAAAAGGAGAGTTCAGGTATTATGTTTTATTTATGAAACATAAGTCTGATTATCTTACCATTTTTAACAACTTTTGAGCTCTTATGAAAACTAAACATTCTAGTGTCATAAATTATTTTCGTTGTGATTTGGGGGGGGGGGGGGGTGAATATACTTCAAATCATTTTTCTTATTTACATGATTTTGACAGAACTATTCATTAAACCTTATATACAAATACTCCTAAACAAAATGGTGTGGCTAAACAAAAATATAGGTATCTTATTGAAGCAACTCGTTTATTTTTATTGTCTGCCAGTGTTCCTAGTGCCTTTTGGGGGGAAGCAATGCTTATCGTTGCTCATGTGATTAATAGTATTCCAACATCACATAATTCAGGTTTGTCACCTTTTACAAATAATATGGGTATGCTCTTATCTATTCCTCTGTACGTGTTTTTGGTTGTACTTGATTCATCCTTCATCTGCATGTCGAACGTAATAAGTTAGCCTCTTGGTCTGCTCTTTGTATCTTTTTGGATTATGATGTTAGTCAAAAAGGATATCATTACTTTGATTCTGTTAGTCAAAAATTGTATGTCTCTCGTCATATTGTATTTCTTGAGTATATTCCATTCTTTTCTATTTTTGCTAGTTCGCATAATATGACAAAGTTAGATATTCTTTACATTGATCATTTCAATACTAACACTGAGGAAGCTTCACTCATAGCTACTACTAGCAGCTCAACTTAATCTAATACTTTGGTTCCCGAGATATCCGCTGCATATGCGCTTCCTTCTACCACTACCCAATCATCTCCTGAGGTTGTGGATAATCTTTCTCTCCATCGTCGTTAATCCACTCGTGTTCGTAAGTCTACTAAACTACCAAATTTTGTTTACTCATATTATTCTCATTCTTTTGCTTCATTTGTTGCATCTATTCATTGTTTTCTAAGCCTGTATCCTATGGAGAAGCTGTTTATAATCCACTTTGGAAGAGTACTATGGTTGTGGAACTAACTACTTTACATCAGACTCATACATGAGATTTGGTATCGTTGCCACTAGAAAAATACACTATTAGTTCTCGTTGGATATATAAGATCAAAACTAAATCTGATGGATCTATCAAATGATACAAAGCTCGTCTAGTTGCTAAAGGTTATTCTCAAGAGTATGCCATGGATTAAGAGGAAATATTTGCTCCTATTATAAAAATAACGATTGTTCATACTCTGATTGTTGTTGCTTCTATTTGTCGATGAATAATATTTCAGATGGATGTCAAGAATGTATTTCTAAATGGTGATTTTCATGAAGAAGTTTATATGACACCTCCTCCTAATATTTAACACCAACCTAGTGAAGTTTACAGGTTTTGTAAAGTGCTTTATGGTCTCAAACAAGCACCTCGTGCTTGGTTTGAGAAGTTCTCTACAACAGTTAATTACTTCGCTTGGTTTTCATCTTAGTAATCATGATTTAGCATTGTTCTCAGATATACGAGTATAGGTTATATTTTTTTATCATTATATGTTGATGACATGATTATTACTGGTGATGATTCTAATGGAATTGCTTCCTTAAAGTTTGCTCGTTGTTTTGTTATGAAAGACTTGGGTATACTATGCTACTTTCTGGGCATTAAGGTTGCTTATTCCTCGAAAGGTTATCATTTATCCCAGTCAAAGTATATATTTGATCTGCTTGAGTATGCTCGTCTTACTGAGAGTCATTGATACTCCTATTGAGACTAATGCTCAATATTCTCCATCTGATGGCTCACCTTTGTTGAACTCTAGATTGTATAGAACTATTGTTGGAAGCTTAGTTTATCTCACTATGACTTATCCAGATATTATGTATGTTGTTCATATAGTTAGTCAATTTGTCACTGCACCAACTATAGTTCATTAGGCTGTTATTCTTCGTATTCTCAGGTATCTTCGGGATACTCAATTTCAAAATCTTTTATTTACTTCTACTTCATCTCTGGAGCTGCATGCATACTCTGATGCTGATTAGGCAGGTGATCCTACAGATCACAACCACTGGCTTCTACATTTTTTTTTGTGATTCCCTCATGTCTTGGAAGAGTAAGAAATAAGATGTTATTTATAGATCTTCCACAGAAATTGAGCATCATGTCATGAACTTAACTACTTGTAAAATAGTTTGATTGTGTTGGTTGCTTGCGAATATGGATATCTCTCTTTATCAACCTACTCCATTGTATTGTGATAATCAGAGTGATATTCAAATTGCTCACAATTCAATTTTTCAAGAGCGGACAAAACATATTGAAATTGATTGTCACATTATTCATCATCATCTTCAAATTAGCATCATCACATTACCTTTTATTCCTTCAAATCTACAGATTGCTGATATATTTACTAAGACACATTGCACTTCACGCTTTCATTTCTTGTCTAACAAACTCTCAATGCTTCTAGCTATAACATCATGAGTTTGAGAGGGATGTTAGATTATATATATATATATATATATTTTTTTTTATAGTTTTTAGGATAATTTGATCTTTTTTCCTTTTCTATTTAGAGTTTAGTGTTCCTTAACTTAGCTATATAAGGATTTATACTATGCATTTCTAATATTAATTTTTAGATTCAATAATATGACTAGTTTTTATTTTTATTTTTAATTTCTATCAATTTGATATGACATTTTTTTTCTTAAACATCGATACAACTTAAACTATGTTAGATCCTTTGCCATCGAACCCAATTTACACAAGTGAACTCACACTACAATTATAATTGAGACTTTGATAGGCAAACATACAAATATCTTACCAACAACACTACTGATCACTTTTCTTGGACTCCATTGTTTTCTCACTGTGCTCAAGAATTTCCATACAATTATAAGCAACTTCCGCAGCTACCATCTTAGGAAAATTTAGAGCCTCTGACATCTCCCATCTAAACATAATAATAATAATAATAATAATAATAATAATAATAATAATAATAATAATAATAATAATAATAAATCACTTCATATATATATATATATATTTTAGGGAAAAATTCAAAAACCATCTCAAATTAAGAGAAAAATCACATGGACCCTTTTTTTTTTGGAAAAATAAATAAATGGGCATCCCTCGCATAATTTTATTCCAAAAATATCCTTGGATCCAGCGCTGTTATAAAAACTATCAGGTAGCTTCTACATGTTATAGAAATTATCTCGTAGTTGCTACAATATATTTTAAGTGAGTTCAATGTATAGAAGTTACCCAATAGCTGCTTTAATATATTTAGCATAAATTTAAGATTTAAGATTGTAGAAACTACATATATAAGAGCTTTTACAACTATTTTAAAGTGATTTTGATAAGTTTAAATATTTTTGATCAAGTTGGTAAATAGTTTTTTAATACAATAGTGTTCAGAGATCCTATATCCTAAACCCTATGTTGAGAGATTGTTAGTGCAATCGACCTCAGGTCAAGATTGACCAGTTTGACTAAGCTCAAGTAGACTAAGCTTAAGTTTCAATGTTTGGACAATATGTGAGCAAAAGTCAAATAGATCAAAATTGACTGGATATTTGACGATGTGTGAGAGAGAAGTCAAGTAGGTCATGGAGAATCGGATACTTGACTAAGAAAGTCCTAACTAGAGGGTTAGGCAAGAAAAAAATACTAACAGCAGTCAGGAAAAAAAAATCCAAGTGAATCAAGGAGGACTACACGTTGGCTAAGGAAAAGTCCAAGTGAATCAAGGAGGACTACACATTAGCAAAGAGAAGTCCTAATTGCGATTAGGCAAAGAAAAGTTCAAGTGGATTATGGAGGACTGCACATTGGCAAAGAAAATATCTAAGTGGGTCAATTGGAGGAACATACGTTGGCAAAGGAAAGTCCAAGTGAGTCTGGGAGGACCGCACATTGGCAAGAAGAAAGTCCTAACCATGGTTAGACAAGAAGAAAATCCAAATGGGTTAAGGATGACCGCACTTGGTGATCGAAAGTCCAATGGGAAGTTGACATGATATAGAAAGTCCAAGTGGGTCAAAGGTTGACTAGACACTTGGTGACAAAGTCTCAGCAGGTCACGATTGATTGAATGTTGAGCAAGGGAATTCTAACTTGGATCAAGTGAGTTACGGTTGGGCAATCGATGGCCCTAGCCCAATCGATTAGGGTGATTTTTCTTATAAGAACAAAAGGTGGTGAAATCGATTGGGCAATCGATTCCGACCATGCTAATCGATTTAGACAATCGATTAAGACTTCTTAATCGATTGAGCTAATAGATTAAGACCTTTCGTGAGAGAACAGGGAGTTTGGGAATCAATTGGGTAATCGATTAAGACTTTCTGAATCGATTGGAATGTCTCACCAATCGATTAGGATTCAAAAAATGAGTCAATCTATAGGTTATATTAGACGATCAACTAGAGTGGCAATCAATTAAGAAAAAGCTTAATTGATTAAGGGCATCGAGTGAACCCTAAAGAAGGATTTTCATGAAGCTTTGAAGGAAATGAGGAGTGCTTGGGTGTTTGGAAGAACAACTAAGAAGTTATTCTAAGCAAGAAGAAAGCAAGCTAAGCAAAGGTTCATGTTATAAAGTCATTTTCAATTTCTTTGTAACCTAGTTTGTGTTTCTTGTTTGCATTTCATGTATTCGAGCATATGCAAGGTTTCTCCACCTCCGGATTATTTTTGAGAAAGAGTATTTTTCATAGCGGAGTGTGTCCACTGTGTGGATCCTTGGATTAGTCACCTCAAGGAGGTGGATGCCAAGTAAAATCCAATTGTTAGCATTAGTGAGTCTTCGCTTCAAGATATTCACTGTAAATCATCATCGACGAAGCAATCGAAGCTATTCACCTCCCTCCTCCCAGCTCCCAAAGTGTTCTAATAAGTGGTATCAAAGTGATTCCACTCTTCATTAGACTAATCACCGAAAGAGCAATGAGCTAGAGAAAGAAGAAGAAAAAATTTTGAAGTTTAAAGCCCTATCTTCAAAGGAGCTCAACTTCAAAATGAATTTTCAAGATGGACTCGGATTTGACATCAGTCCATAAGCTTGTTGAAAGTTAAGTAGGTCATGGAGCATCAGATACTTAACTGAGAAAGTCCTAACTGTAGTTAGGCAAAAAAAAGTCCAAGTGAGTCACGGAGGACCACATGTTGGTAAAGGAAATATCAAAGTGGATCAAGGAGTACCGCACACTGGTAAAGGAAAGTCCTAACTGTGGTTAGGCAAATGAAATCCCAATAGGTCAAGGAGAACCACACGTTGGAAAAGGAAAGTCCAAGTGGGTCTGGGAGGATCGCACACTTGCAAGAGGAATGTCCTAACTACAGTTAGGTAAAAAAAATCCAAATGGGTCAAGGAGGACCACACTTGGTGATCGGAAGTCCAATGGGAAGTTGGCACGAGATGGAAAATCAAACTAGGTTAAAAGTTGACCAGACACTTGGTGAAAAAGTCTCAATAAGTCATGGTTGATTAGATATTGGGCAAAGGAATCCTAGACTTAGATCAAGCGAGTTAGGGTTGGGCAATCTGTTGAGTAATCGATTGGCCCTAATCTAATCAATTAGAGTAATAGATTTGGCCAAGCCTAATTGATTGGTCCAATCGATTAAGGAGGTTTTTCTCACAAGAACAAAAGGTGGCGGAATCGATTGGACAATCGATTCCGACCATACTAATCGATTGAGGCAATCGATTAAGAGTTATTTTATCGCGAGAAAGGGAATTGATTGAGGCAATTGATTAAGACCTTAATCGATTGGGCTAAACCATTAGGGTCTTTCACGAGAGAACAGAGAGTTTGGGAATCAATTAAGGCATTTTAAATCTATTGGAATGGCTCATTAATTAATTAGGGTTCAAAAAAGGAATCGTTTTACAGATTGTTGGATGATCGGCTAACGTGACAATTGATTAAGAAAAAATTTAATCGATTAGGGGCGTCGAGTGTACCCTCAAAAAAGGTTTTCACGAAGGTTTGAAGGCAACGCTCTCACACATCTTGGTCACGGTTCTTGGGTATTTGGAAGAACAAGTGTTGCTACATTTTCCACCACCAAGAAGCTATTCCAAGAAAGAAGAAAACAAGTTAAGCAAAAGTTCATGTTATAATGTCATTTTTGATTTCTTTGTTAGCTAGTTTACGTTTCTTGTTTGTATTTCGTGTCTTTGAGTGTCTATGAGGTTTCTCCACCTCTGTATTATTTCCAAGAAGGAGTGTTTTTCATAGTGGAGTGTGAGCACTGCCCAAATCCTTAGATTAGTCATCTCAAGGAGGTGGATATCAAATAAAATTCAAGTGTTAGCATTGGTGAGTCTTTACTTTAAGATATCCACTGTAAATCATCATCGACGAAGCAATTGAGGCTATTCACCTCTCCCCCTCTAATTCCCAAAGTGTCCTAATACCCTAAACTAATACTAAACATGTTATAGCAGCTACTGAGTAGCTTCTACATATTGTAACAACTACCAAATAGTTTTTATAAGTTATAATAGCTATTGGATACCTTCTATATGATATAATTTTAAATCATAAACTATCCTAAATATGTTGTAACAATTATACGATAACTTCTATACATTATAATAGCTATCTGATAACTTTTATATAGTATAAAAGTTATCCGATAGTTACTACATGTTATATATATATATATATACTGCAATCCATAAGCTTGTCATTTCATTGTGGTCGAGAAATTTCATATAACTGTCCACAACTTTGACAACTTACATCACATGCACCCGGGAACAAGATCCGTAAGTAATTTTTGGAATTGTCCGCACTTGTGACATCTTACTTAAAAGTAGTCCACGACCTTTTATTCCCATCTTTAGTTAAAAATCAATTTTAAATATTTATTTTATTTATAACTTCACTATTTCCAGCTTTGTCATCGTTAGACTACTTTATTCTATCTTCATTTTTGTCGAACATTAAATTAAAAATAATAATAATAATAACCGATAACGTTCAATCTAAGATGATTGATTTAATTTTACATAAGTTTTCACTTACCATTAGAATAAATTAAAGTTGACAGTCCAGAAATCCTGTATTCTTTAATTATGAATTTCATTTACAAGAAATTATAATTGAAAATCAAAATCCTAAATCATGATAGCAAAAGGTAAATATACTCGCTCCCAATACCCTTATCAATCTATCTCAAGACTAATACGGAAAAGATAAATTATGAATGATTATAAATTTTTAGAATAGTGATTAGCACATAATATTTGGATGACATTTGAATATTTTTTTATTGTATCAAATCCCGAGACCATTTTTGTCGAATATGTTTATGTTCGATGAACCCGTACCACAATAAATTACAATTATCACTTGGACACACAAATAATATACAAATATATTGAAACAAATTAAAGTAGGCTAGAGTTGTGATAATTAATGCACCGATTGTTCAAATAACAATGAATTTTTTTCCATCTCTCACATCTAAAACTAAATAAATCAATTAAATTTTCAAATATTTATTACTACGACTTCTAACGTTAAAAAAACAATTTTAAATGTTTATTTTATCTGCAACTCCATTATCAACAACAACACCAGCACTTGTTAGTTTTAGTGGACTCCTCTTGAGTTAGCTCCAACTACATTCATCAATACCAATGTGGAGCACTGGTATATCAGTTCGGTAAAAGATAAAATTCAACATTTTGTCTGTCCTCAGAGTAAATTAGAAAATTGAAACTAACTATATCATATGAAAGAATAATTCCTCGATCTTAATAAGATTCGACCATATTCAATTGTTAATCAACCCGACTACGCTGTGGAAGCAGACACTAGCATATCAGCCAACTTATAAGCGATATCAATTTCATTGCCAATAATTCTCTCAGTTAAGTGTGTAATTCACTTGGTTGACTCCTCTAGGCAGCTAGCTCCAACTACCATCCTCTTATTTATTACTAAGGGGCCCCTAAAGACGAGTTAGAACTGGCCATCCTCTCCACCTCAATAGTCCCCTTTGTTTACAAGAAAAAGAATGTGCGGCTTGACTTGATTTGTAAGTTAGTAATGTGGTAATGAAGAGGGTCCATATGAGGGAAGTCATAGTTAAGAAGGGTACTCACGATATGACGGTCAAAGTCAACAGTTAGAGAACAAACTTCTAGTGGTCGAGCTGTCGGCTTGACCGCACGGTCGGGCGGAAGACAATTTTCTACGCTCCTATTAATATAGGAAGGGCAGTAAGTTTAATTTTCATATTCACAGCGACGGCAGAAGGGATCGTCCGCTCGGATTGACTGTCCAACCGAACTGGGAAGAGCTACTCAGCCACGCGGTTGTAATAACGGATTGCCCAAGTGGTCGGGCGGTGGCCCCAAGCCGAGCGACTCCCCCACTTGGCCAAGCAGTGGGATCCCTTGCCCCATTCAGCATACCTTCTTGGGAGACCATGCCACTGACATGGGGACATGGTCAGGCGGTGAATCGTATGATAGAAGGTTCTATCGTCACGTCAGGGATATACATGTCTCGTTAAGGTAAGGTGTCAGAGATGCTTTACTGGCACGTCCTTTCATAGGACAAATATAGAAACATGTAGGTTCCTTGGGATGTGTGCCCGTACATTTCTACAGCTCCATATGCCTTGGGACGCATGCTCGTACGTCACCGTGGCTCTATATAACAGGGGTTACAACTACCAAGGGAGGTACGTGCACACATTCTTATTATTGAGAGCCTTCGTCCACTATTTTACTATTCCTCTTTACTGTCGGTGACTGACTTGAGCATTGGAGGCCCAACATCGAGGACCCCTTCCTCGGCCCGACACTAACGTTTCTGTTCTTGCAGATCGGACGCAGTCTTCGCACAATCAACCGGGGAGCCACATCCCTAGCCAGCCGTCTTCATCGAGTTTAGACAGAATCATATTTAGTGTTGTCTGTGAGAACTTAGTTTGCACCCAAACCATGAAGATGGAGGACGTTGGACAACTCGCCACCATCACTTTGACGCATGAAGATTTGAATTTGTTGGTCAGCGCCCGAGCAGCCAAGTTGTTGCAGCAATAGCAAAGAAGCAGCAGCTAATGGCCAAGCAACGAACGAGCCGACTGCATCGCTGAGAGGGTCGCGGGCCGACCAACGAAGCCGAGCTGAAGAGCACACCGATCGGCAATCACATTACCAACCAACATGTGTTTCCCGTGAAGCGCCGAACGCGCTAATTCCCTTTCATCAAGCGCTGTTCTGCACACCCTCAAAAGAGCAAGGACGAACGGAGAAGGCAGAGAGATCCTTCTTAGAAAATGCGCCCACTCGGGATAGGCAAAAGAGAAAGGTGCCCTGATTGGACGATTCTCCCAAGTAGATTAATTAGTAGTTCTCCCAAGAGATTCTGGAGGACCAACTGTCGGCCAACTATTGACCATTGACAATCAGGGAGTACAACGGTACGACCGACCCCGAAGATCACTTAGTCAAATTCGACAACCAAGCTACTCTTCATCAATACACGGACGGAGTGAAGTATTAGGTCTTTCTCACCACTCTTGCTGAATCAGCGCAATGATGGTTCTGACATTTGCTGGTTGGCTTTATACCCAACTTTAAAGATTTACGAGCAACATTCTTGCAACACTTTGCTAGCAGCCACTACCAGAAGACGAACATTAATCTATTCACCATCAAGCAGGGGCCCAAAAAAATATTACGGGTCTACTTCAAGATGTTCAACTAGGTGGCCATGGACATCTCTTTGGCCACCCCGAAGATACTAGTCAGTGCCTTCTCATAGGGGCTAGCAGAGGGTGAGTTTTTCTGCTCACTTATTCGAAAGCCCTCTAGAGACTTTGATCATCTACTTGGATGAGCCACCGAGTACATCAACGTTGAGGAGGCCCAAGTGGCGTGAAGGAAGGGGTCGGTCACCGAGCTAACCATCACTTTCGAGCGGCTTCCCTCAAGCCATAACTACCTGCCAAAGGAACCCCAAGCGGGAATGTCTCAGTAGCACCAGGAGAATCAAGCACACATTGTGTAAGACATTGAAGCGGAGCAGCCCAGAAGCTCAAGGGGTGAAAATGGACTCCCCTATTCTGCTCCTACTACCGGTTGACAACGCATAATACACAAGACTGCTACGATCTAAAAGCAGGAGCAAGCCAACCGGTCTCGCAAAAGTTTCGTGGCAGAACTCCCTCACCTAAGCGCCAACAGCATTGCCGGTTGGGCGAAAAAAGGGAGAAGGCGAGTCCTAGGGCCGAACAACGTCGGGATCAGGACATTAAAGAAGAGAGGCCAGTCCCTCCCGAACCTTAGCCGAATGGACCCGGCTCTTTGCGCGAAGAAATCGAGATGATTGCCAGTGGCCCAACGGACGAGGACTCCAACCGAGCAAGGAAGTTGCATGCTCAGCAACTTGAAATTCATGCTGTTGGATGTAGCAAGGAGAGGGAGGACATACCGGAGATCATCTTTGGTCCCCGGGACACGGAGGGAGTAGAAGTCCCTCATAACGACACCCTGATCATCCAAGTGGTAATAGCTAATTACACTATTTTTCGAACTTTTGTAGATACAGGCAGCTCGATGAACATTATGTTCAAGAAAGCATTCGACAAGATACAAATCGATCGCAACAAGTTGCAGCCCATGACCACTCCTCTATACGGGTTCACCAGCAACGAAGTGTTGCTGATCGGCCAGGCGCGGCTGGTCATATCACTTGGAGAAGAGCCACTGAAGCGGATGAGGACCACGAATTTCATCGTGGTGGATGCGCCGTCGGCGTACAACGTCATATTGGGGTGACCGACCTTGAATGAATTCTGGACGGTCGTCTCCACCCTTTGTCAAAAAATCAAATTCCCGGTGGGGATGTTGTCAGAGAAGTCAAAGGAGACCAGTTGACCGCTCGGCGATGTTATGTCGAGATGGTCAAGTCTGAGACCAAAGTCGCACAGAAGGCATTGCGGCTGGAAGTGAATGCAATCCTCGAAGAACCCCCAACGCTGGTCTACGACGAGAAGGAGGAGGTCCATATGCACTCTAGCCGACCGAAGGCAACAACCTTCGTGGCTGCCGATCTGCCTCGGGAGAAGAAGGCTAACTTGGTTGAGTGCTTTAGGCGAAATCACAACGTCTTCGCCTGGTCGACCCACGAGCTTCCAGGAATATCACCGAGTGTGGCTCAGCACGAGCTGCATGTTCGACCAAACGCCCGGCCGGTCAAGCAAAGGAAGCTCGACTTCAGCTCGGAGTAGAACCAAATAATCCAGGTGAAGGTCGAGAAATTACTTGAAGTCGGCCACATTTATAAGTACAGTTCCCAAGCTGGTGGACTCGGCAGCTGGCTGCGAACTCATTTCCATGCTCGATGCATACTAGGGATAACACCAGGTCCCGATCGCTAAGGAAGACCAAGAGAAAGTTAGCTTTATCACTACTGATGGGATGCATTGATACAATATCATGCCGTTCGGGCTGAAAAATGCCGACATGACTTATGAGAGAATGATTAACAAAGTATTCCGTGGGCAGATCGGCTGTAATATGGAGGTATATGTAGATAACGTATTGATAAAGTCTGTCCGAGCTACTGAGCTCTGTGCAGATGTAGAGGAAATTTATTAAACCTTAAGGAGGTATGGGATAAAGCTGAACCTGGGCGAGTGCCTGTTCAGGGCGAGGATTGGATGCTTCCTGGGCTTTATTGTCACTGAGTGGGGGATAGAAGCAAACCCGAGCAAGGTAAAGGCTCTTCAAAACATGCCCCCACCTTGCAACCTTAAGGAAGCTCAACGGCTGACTGGACGAATCATGGTACTGTCAAAATTTATTTCAGAGTCATCCAATTGGAGTCATCACTTCTTCAAGATACCGCACTGAGCTACCAAGTTTCAATGGGAAGACAAATGTGACAAGGCACTGGAAGAGCTGAAGGAGTACCTTTCTTCTCTCCCAATATTGGCAAAACCCATCACCGATGAGCTGCTCTGGATTTACTTGTCATCTACAGAGCAAGCGTTCGGCTCAGCGTTGGTATGGCAAAACGGCTCCGAACAGTGATCAGTTTACTTTTAAAGCCATATATTAAAAGATGTTGAGTGTTGGTACACCTGTCTCGAAAAGTTAACATATGGGCTCGTCCTAGCCGCCCGGAGATTGCGGCCCTACTTACTCGCACATCCGATCGTGGTGTCGGAAAAGTCCTGCTCAACCCTGAGGTGTCCGGTTGGCTGATCAAGTGGACCACCGAGATAAGTGAATTCGATATACAATACCAGCCCCGAACAATGACAAAAGCTCAAGCCTTAGCTAATTTCATCACGGACGTCCATAATACTCAGCCGGAGGCGACATGAAGAATATACGTAGACAGTCGTCCACTCGGTAAGGCAATGGGATTAGAATCTTGTTGATATCACCACGGGAGGATAGATTACAGCTCTCAGTGCTACTAGATTATCGGGCCACCAACAACGAGGCTAAATATAAGGCCCTAATAGCTTGTCTGCAAGCATCTCGGCACGTAGGAACTACAAGGGTCCTCATCCATTTAGATTCCTAGTTGGCAGCCCAATAATTAGTGGGAACCTTCTAGATAAATAGCGTTCGGCTCAAGTTGTATGCTGAGGCATTTGAGAAGTTAAAGGCGGGCTTCCAGGAGGTCATCATTATGAAAGTTTCCCAATCAAACAACCAATATGCTGATGAGATGGCTAAGTTAGCAAGCTCCTTGAGCCCGATCATCATTGACAAGCCAGTTGAACAAGTTCTATTGGTGGTGCACATCGACAGGATGACCATAGGAGGCTTACCGAGCGACTGGAGGATGCCTATCATCAAATCTCTAAGCTCGAGTACCAAGCATGATGATCAGACGGAAGTGCATATGCTGAAGAAGAGAGCCGGGAGGTTCACGTTGATCGGCGATCAGTTATACAAGAAAGCTTTCTCCAAACCACTACTCAAGTGTGTCGGATCGGGAGATATCGATTATATCCTACAAGAAGTTCACCAAGGATCGTGCTGAAGTCATCTAGACATCCGATCATTGGCTTGCAAGATCCTACTGGCTGGATATTTCTAGCCTACGCTTCAAGCAGATGCCGCTCGGACAGTGACCAATTATTTGTCTTGCCAGAAGTATCAGAATATCCCACACCGATCTACAGAGGAGCTAAAAGTGCCGATGGTGTCTTGGCCATTCAACTAGTGGGGCATGGACATAGTTGGACTGCTCCCCTTTGGTGACTGGGCAAAGATTCATTTTGGTGGCAGTCGACTACTTCTCGAAACGGGTGGAGGCAGAGCCAGTCGCCAAGATAACCGAACATACGACCATCAAATTCATATGGCAGAATATTTTGTGTCGATTTGACATCCTGCATAGGCTCGTCTCCGACAATGGAAGACAGTTTTCCAAGTGAAGGCTCAGAGAATGGTGTGAGGACTACTGCATTGAGCAATCATTCACGTCAGTGGCATATCAACAAAGCAACGGCTAGACGGAAGTCACCAACCATGAAATCCTCAGAGGGCTTCGCACTAGGCTCGACCGTGTTTGGGGAAGTTGGGTCAACGAACTCTTAAGTATGCTGTGGGCATACCACACTACTCCTAGAGAGGTGATTGGCATAACCTCGTTCCAACTGATTTACGAGGGAGAGGCAGTCGTGCCGGTCGAAGTGGGAGTAGAGACCGACCGAGTGACACTCTATAGGGAGGATAATGCCAATCCACATTGATGGAGCTGGAATTGATAAATGAAGCTCAGGATAAAGCAGCCGTACTACTAAAGGCATATCGGTAGCGTATGAAGCAAAATTACAATCACTAAGTAATTCCGAGGTCATTCCTATTGGTTGCTACTCGGAACACCATTCTGTTTCCCCTGTACAAAAATTTGTACAAGCATAGAACTTAACCTAACTACCCATGTGCTCTACTGAAGTTAAACTTGGATTGCAAACGATGTTTAACATTATTAATCCAAGTTGCTCTTCAGAAGTTAAACTTGGATTGGAAACGATACTTAACATTTTTACTCCAAGTTTCACCGATGTGATCTTCCTAAGTTAAACCATATTACAGAAGTTGATTAAATATCTATTTCAAAGATTGACTTCCAGGTTAAATATGGCGAGGCACTAGGCCTTCTTGGTTATGGGATCATCCACCACTTCCTAGACAAAGCCTTTCAAAGAAATTGGATATTTAACTTCTTACAGTAACCCTAGGTTTAACTATAGAGACCACAATAGAAACACAAGATCGAAACACAAAATTGAAATACAAAATTGATAGCATGAAATTGAAACATAAAATTGCTAGCCTCTTGTGTTGGTGTTTCAGAATCCATGCAAAGAAAACTAATTAATTAATTTGAAATGAAAACCATTAATTAGTTATACCTTTCTTTGTAGCTAAAGATCTCTTGATCTTCTGTTGTATTCCTCTCCTCCTCTTGGACGTTGTGTGGGCAACGATCTATCAAGATGGAATCCACCCGAACCACTTCTTCTCCTCCAAGACTCTCGAGCCACCAAGGGATGCTAAAATAGGGAACTCCTTCTCTTCTTCTTCCCCTCCAAGCAATCGGCCACCTAGGTACTTCTTGTCTTCTTCTTCTTCTTCTTCAAGCTCTGGCCTTAGAAGGAAGAAAAGGAGAAAGAAGGGAATATAGATGCCGCCGGCCTTAAGGGAAGAGAGAAGGAGAGGGCCGGCCACAAGCAAGGAGAAGAGGAGAATAATAATATGTGTTACACCATAAGACATCACCTCCTCTTCTTTTATAATCCTTGCTCATGGCAAAAAAGAAAAATTTTAAACATAATTAAAACTTCCTTATTTGTGGCCACCATTTAAAAAAAAGGAAATTTTAACAACAATTAAAATATCTCTTTTCTAAATTTCCTATTGTACATGACAATAAAGGAAAGTTTTAAAATTAATCTCTCTCCTTTAAATCATGTAGACATCTACAAAAAGGAAAGATTAAAATTAAAATTTCTCTTTTAAATCGTGGTTACCAAAAAGGAAAGTTTTATCAAAAATTTAAATCTCTCTTTTAAGGAAAGATTTTAAAATTTAAAACTCTCTTTTAAAACTATGTGGATGGCTATAAAAGAAAAGATTAAAATATCTCTTTTAAATTCCCTTAGTAGATGGCTATAAAAGGAAAAGTTTTAAACAAAATTAATTTTTTTTTTAACCATTGTAGATAACTACAAAAAAAGAAAGATTTTAACAAAAATAAAATCTCTCTTTTAACCATTATAGATAACTACAAATAAGGAAAGATTTTAACAAAATTTTATTTTTAATCAAAAACTTCCTTTTCATTTACTTTGGCCGGCCCCATGCTTGGTCACCAAGCATGGCTTGGCCGGCCCCTACTTGGGCTCCATGAAGGACTTGGCCGGCCACATCTTGGACACCAAGATGTGCTTGGCCGGCCACTATGGATTAGAAGATGGGCTTAGGGTGGATACAAGGCTTTATAGAGGCTACAATAGGGACCGAGAGAAGAAATTAGTTTTGGTCTCTCGATGAGCTTGAGCTTCCTTTGTTCGCCCCGAACACCTAACTCAAGTTCATCAATAATAACTCATACCACTAAAGAGTTATTATTGAACTACCGCACCAATACCAAATTACATTTTGGGCTCCTTCTTATCATGAGTGCGTTAGTCTCCCTATGTTTAAGATATTGAATGTCCACTAATTAAATGTATTAATGACAACTCATTTAATTAATATCTAGCTCCAAGAGTAGTACCACTCAACTTCATTGTCATGTCGGACTAAGTCCACCTGCAGGGTCACTACAACAAAATTGTTAAAAGACAACACCATAAAGACAACGGTTTTAGAACGAACTGTTGTTAATTTGGTAAAAGACAACGGTTTTTGACAAAACCGTTGTCTTTGAGCGCCTGAAAAAAATAAAAGACAATAGTTTTGTAAAAATCGTTGTTGTTGAGCGACTTTTTGTAAAATCAACAATACCTTTTACAACAGTTTTTTAAAACTGTTGTCTTTAAGCGCATTTTTAGGGGGTCAAAGACAACAATTTTAATAAACCGTTGTCTTTGACTTTATTCTTTCGTCGTTTTTCCCCTTCGTTGTTTTTGTTGTAGCAGTGGTTTGCTTCCCTCTCTTCGAAAATTTTTTGGCGCCCTATTTTCCCCCCTTAGCCTACCTGAACCCTAAACCTCTCCCCTCATACGATCTTTCTCCTCATACGGCTGCGCGACATGGTGCTGAAACCAAACCTTGATCCCTTCGGGGCCTTCATCAACAATCTGTGACTCCTTCCGCCACTATCTGCTGTTGGTGCAACCTTAGGTCAAGGTTGACCTGGTTGACCTGACTCGAGTTGACCTGACTCGAGTTGTGTTTTGATGTTTGACGATGTTTGACGAGAAGAGAGTTGTATTCTTGATGTTTGACAAGAATAGGTGTTTGGGAGATTGTAGGTGCAACCTTAGGTCAAGGTTGACCTGGTTGACCTGATTCGGGAAAAGTCCAAGCAGGGAGCTTGGCACGCGAAAAGTCCAAGTATGGAGACTTGGCACTGGAAAAGTCCAAGTACGGAGACTTGGCACAGGGAAAAGTCCAAGCAGGTAGCTTGGCACGCAGAAAGTCCAAGTATGGAGACTTGGCACGGGGAAAGTCCAAACAGGGAGTTTGGCACGGGGAAAAGTCCTGGTGAGTGAAGCCAGGCAGTCGGAGAAGTCCTGGTGAGTGAAGCCAGGCAGTCGGGAAATCCTGGTGAGTGAAGCCAGGTGAAAATCCTAGTGAGTGAAGCTAGGTGAAAGTGGAAGTCCTGGTGAGTGAAGCCAGGCATTCGGGAAAGTCCTGGTGAGTGAAGCCAGGCAGTTTGGAAGTCCTGGTGAGTGAAGCCAGGCAGATTGGAAATCCTGGTGAGTGAAGCCAGGTGAAAACCCTAGTGAGTGAAGCTAGGTGAAAGTCCTAGTGAGTGAAGCCGGGCAAGGGAAAATCCAGATGGATCAAGGGTGATCGGACATATGGTGTTGAGAAGGTCAAGTAGGTCAAGGGAGTGACCGGATACTTGACACGAAGAGGAAAGTCTAAGTGGGTCAAAGGGATTGACCGGACACTTGGTGGGGAGTCTTAGCAGGTCAAGGGAGTGACCAGATGCTAAGCATGATGTACCAATAGGTCAAGGTTGACCGGATATTGGTTTGGAAGGTTTGAGACTTGGTTTGGGCAAAAACCAAGCTCTGGATCGGTCTGCAGACCGATCCAGAGATACATTTGTGTATCTGATCGGTCTGGTGACCGATCAGATAACAAACAGAAGGCGATCATGGTTCTGTGAGCTTACTGATCGGTTTGGGGACCGATCAGCATGGAGCCTGATCGGTCCCCGGGACTGATCAGGGACGCTACCACCTGAGGTGGGATCGGTCCGGGGACCGATCAGATTCCACACAGAGAGTTGGGCAACTCTCTGTGAAGCCTTCTGATCGGTCTGGGGACCGATCAGCACAGGGCCTGATCGGTCCCCACGACCGATCAGGCAAGCCCCAGACCGATCAGGGTGAAGCCTGATCGGTCTGGATCTAGCCGTTGTGAGTCACAACGGGTCACTCCGTCTTCTCCGCTGGCTTCTGTCTTCGCTGTGCAGGTTCACAGGTTATAAAAGGAGATCAAGGCTTTGGTGCTACCTCTCCTTTTTCCTTCTTCCTGTCCCTAAGTGCTGCTGTGCTTGAGCTTTGTTGAGCTCCTCCAAAGCTTCGCGTGAGCTTCCGGCTGGATCATCTGCTGTTGTAGGCGCTTGGAGCTGTTGCTTCTTCCAGTCGACGAGAAGGCAAGATTGTTTTTACACTTGTATTGTCTTATGCTTTCTTGTATTTCTTGTACATTCATCTTGCTGTTGCAAGAGTATTGTGGCGAGGTTTCTCCACCCACAAGGAGCATTGATTAGCCGATTCTCCGGGGACTCATCCACCGACGGATTGATAGGCTTCGTCCACCTTACGGACACGCTTAGGAGTAGGAGTTTATCTCTGAACCTCGTTACATCGGTTTGTTTGAGGTTTGTCTTCTTTCCCTTTCATTTCTGTGTTTATTTTCCGCTGCGCTAACATGTTTTGTAGAAACGCGATGATTTGGGGTCGGCTATTCACACCCCCCCTCTCTAGCCTCCGTACGAAGGATCCTAACAAGTGGTATCAGAGCAAGGTTGCTCTTCGTCGGATTAACACCCGGGGGAGCACAAGCTAGAGAATGGATCGACTCGGAGAAGACATCACGTTTCCACCCTTCTACGAGTGCTGCGACTTCGCGTATTGGAAGGTAAGAATGAAGTATTTTCTTATGACTAACCTAGCAAATTGGAATTGTGTACAAGAAGGTTTTATTCCTCCGGTGGATAGAAAGGGAGAACTTCTCAAGAAAAAGAAGTGGACGAAAGAACAAATCCACCAATCCACAATCAACGACGAGGTAACGAAAATCCTTGAATTTTCATTACCTAGTGATATCTTGTGTAAGATAGGAGGATACAACAATGCCAAGGAGTTGTGGAACAACTTGGCAAAGTTCCATGAGGGGAACTCCACTTCAAGCCATGAAGAGGAGTCAAGTGAGCCAAGTAGCTCACATCATGGAGGAGAGGAATTAGAAGTTGAGGGCTACTCAACATCTAAGGAAGAAGAGGAGGAGAGTTCTTCTTCAAGAATGGAGCAAGAGGAAGAAGCTTCTACCTCCGGAAGGGATGAAGAAGAGAGCATTCATCCATCCTCAACCCTAGGTAACTCAAGCAATTTAAGTTCAAATAAATTGCATATAATGTGCTTTGAGTGTAGGGAATTTGGGCACTACAAGAGAAAATGTCCAAAGAGGATTAGAAAGACTCCACCGGCGCCAAAGGTCAAGGAAGCCGGAGTCCCGACACGCAAGGGCAAGGAACACGTGGTGTGCTTCCAATGCAAGCGAAGGGGACATTATCGGAGTCAATGTCCGAGGGGGAGGCAATCTCACAAGGACAAGAGACCGAGCACGTCGATAGGGGGAGCTAAGGCAAACCCTAAGGTAACATTTAAGGCACATTCTTGCAATAATAATAAGACTCATGCTAGTAGTTTTATTGCAATTGTCAAGAATGATAAGCATGATAATCTTAGGAATCGATATATGTGCTTAGGTGCCAAGCATGTTAGTCTAGGTAAGGACAATGCTAGAAATGATAACACTAGGATTAACTCATCTAAGGTTAAGGAGAACCTAGGTAGAAATCCCAAATCATCTAGACATATGCCTAGAAATACCTCAAGGAATAATGATAAATTAAAACTTGAGATATTAGAGAAGGAGAATCAAGTCTTGAGGTCAAGACTTGATACTTTGGAAAAGGCTCTTAAGAACTTAGAAAAGTCAACTCTAGGGTCTAAGGGTCAAAAACCCAAGTCAAAGGACAAGAGAGGTTTGGGTCACAAACCTAAGTCCCAAGTGGTCAAGCCCACTTATCATAATGTTCCATTCGATTATGGAACAAAATCTAGGGCTAGGAAGACCACCACCAAGGTCACAAGGGGAGTCACCCCTAGAGTTGATCTTGATGAGTCCCAAATGACCAAGACTTTAAAGCCTAAGAGGGTCATTAGGAGGGTTGCTAGGGAAGTTATCCCTAGTGAATATTTAGTGAACCCAATGAGCTCAAATAGGTATTGGGTACCTAGGAGCATCTTCTCTACCCCATAGATGGGTTAGAGAGTGTCAACTCCGATTAGAAGGGTAGTTAACCCAACTTTGAGGAAATTGACACTCAAGGAGCATTTTCAAGGTTTTTGGGAACCTTTGAAAATGAAATGGAACAATCATTAATATTTACTCCTTGGAAGAGTAAAATGTGCCATCATGGAAAATGATGATGTTAATTTCAATTGGCACAATTTGGGAAAATCTAGAGAACTCTTGAGGAAAAATGAAACATGCCAAGATTTGAGGATAAATTTGATCTTTAAGTGGCATGAATGAATCTAGAGTTCAAGAAGTGTCAAAATTAGGATTTTGGCATATTAGGGCAATCAAGGGTTAAAGCTTAAGTATTAGCTAAGGCTAAGGATACTTAGATAGGTAATCTAGGTATGTCTTATTCATGCTAAATCTTGCCATGATTGTTTGCCCTCACATGTCATGACATCATATTTAAGTTTATCTTTTGAAATGTCATGATAATGCTTAGGTTAGTTTTATGTCATGTTTATTTAAGTTTCAAACTTTATGCCATGACATCATGACATTGGCACATGCTTCTATTTATGATATTATTTCATGTCATGTCATCATCTCTTGCATTAATGATCAATTTAAATTGATTTAAGGATAGAAACACAATTTGATATTGAGATCAAATTGATGTTTAGAAAATGCATGAGAATCTAGCCTAAGATAACCTAAACCCATATCTCACATCAAAATTGACTTGGATGTGTTTGATACACCTTAGATGTGTGTGAGATATTAGGATCATGAGTTAGGATCAAGGTGCATAGTTCTTGTACCTAGATGAGACTAATTCAAGAAGGAGGATCATAGGGAAAGCTTATGTACAAGTCATGTGCATTTAGCCCTAAGATTGTGGTCCTAAATTAAAGGGTTAAAAATCATTTCAAAATTGATTTGAAAAACCTTGATGAAGCCATTCTAGTGATAGCATTCATCATTGAACATTGTGATACAGAGTTTACTTAACTTTGAACTATTTCAAAGTCTTTTGAACTTTGTATCAAGATTAAAAAATGGAAGTTATTTTCATAGAAAATTATTTTTCCTTGATAGTATATGGTACGAGGAATGTATCCTCAAAATTTCACAATTTTTCGAATTTTCTGGAATTTGTTGTGAGTTTCTGAATTTCGGGAGAGAAGAAATCAGAAACCGCCTGATCTGAACTTGGATCGGTCACTGGACCGATCCAGGGAAGGCTGGATCGGTCTAGGGACCAATCCAGAGGGGTCCTGATCGGTCCGGTGACCGATCAAGCGTGCTGAATTTGCTGAATTTCGACTGTGGTCTGAAATTTCAACTGTGGGAGTTGAGTTTCGGGTTTGAAACTCTCCAAGACATTGTTGGTGCAATGGTCAAGGGGGAGTGGACCTTTAGGGGGAGTCTTAACTAATTGTCAAGGGGGAGTTGACTTTTAGGGGGAGTTTTTACTCCTTAAGACTTTTGAGGATTAGTGATATGGGATTGTCACTAAGTTGAGTGTTGAGTTTAGTATCAAGGGGGAAATTAAGGGTTTCAATGAAAGGTATGGGACTTTCATTAGGAAGAAACTCTTGACCTTGATTCCCTCTTTTTGATGTGTGTCAAAAAGGGGGAGAGATGTCCCAAGGGGGAGAGTGTAGGTTTTGGAAGAATGTTCAAGGAAGAACATTGGAAAACCTAAGTTAGGTTATCGGGTTAACCTAACTTGATTTTAGATTTTGTCAAACATCAAAAAGGGGGAGATTGTTGGTGCAACCTTAGGTCAAGGTTGACCTGGTTGACCTGACTCGAGTTGTGTTTTGATGTTTGACGATGTTTGACGAGAAGAGAGTTGTATTCTTGATGTTTGACAAGAATAGGTGTTTGGGAGATTGTAGGTGCAACCTTAGGTCAAGGTTGACTGGTTGACTGATTGAGTTGGCAAGCAGGGAGCTTGGCGCGCGAAAAGTCCAAGTATGGAGACTTGGAAACGGAAAATACGGAGACTTGGCACGGGGAAAAGTCCAAGTGGTAGCTTGGGGAATGTCCAAGTATGGAGACTTGGCGGGAAAGTCAAGCAGGGAGTTTGCACGGGAAAAGTCACAGTGAGTGAAGCGGCGGTCGGAGAAGTCCGTGAGTGAAGCCGGCGATGGAAATCTGGTGAGTGAAGCGGTGAAAATCCTAGTGAGTGAAGCTAGGTGAAAGTGGAAGTCTGGTGAGTGAAGCCATAGGTGAAAGTCACGGTGAGTGAAGCCAGGCGGTTGAAGTCTGGTGTGAAGCCAGGCAGATTGGAAATCTGGTGAGTGAAGCGGTGAAAACCCTAGTGAGTGAAGCTAGGTGAAAGTCACGGTGAGTGAAGCCGGGCAAGGAAAATCCAGATGAATCAAGGGTGATCGGACATCCGGTGTTGAGAAGGTCAAGTAGGTCGAGGGTGACCGGATACTTGACACGAAGAGGAAAGTCTAAGTGGGTCAAAGGGATTGACCGGACACTTGGTGGGGAGTCTTAGCGGTCAAGGGTGACGGATGCTAAGCATGATGTACCAATAGGTCAAGGTTGACGGATATTGGTTTGGAAGGTTTGAGACTTGGTTTGGACAAAACCAAGCTCGATCGGTCTGCGAGACCGATCGATTTGTGTATCGATCGGTGCAGTAACCGATCGATAACAAACAAGGCGATCATGGTTCTGAGCTTCCGATGCGGGGACCGATCGGCATGGAGCTGATCGGTCCCGGGACCGATCGGGACGCTACCACGAGGTGGGATCGGTCCGGACCGATCAGATTCCACTGCAGAGTTGGGCAACTCTGAAGCTTTCGATCGATGCGGGGACCGATCGACCCTGATCGGTCCCCACGGCCGATCAGCAGGGTGAAGCCTGATCGGTCTGGATCTAGCCGTTGTGAGTCACAACGGGTCGCTCCGTCTTCTCCGCTGGCTTCTGTCTTCGCTGTGCAGGTTCGCAGGTTATAAAAGGAGATCAAGGCTTTGGTGCTACCTCTCCTTTTTCCTTCTTCCTGTCCCTAAGTGCTACTGTGCTTGAGCTTTGTTGAGCTCCTCCAAAGCTTCGCGTGAGCTTCCGGCTGGATCATCTGCTGTTGTAGGCGCTTGGAGCTGTTGCTTCTTCTAGTCGACGAGAAGGCAAGATTATTTTTACACTTGTATTGTCTTATGCTTTCTTGTATTTCTTGTACATTCATCTTGCTGTTGCAAGAGTATTGTGGCGAGGTTTCTCCACCCACAAGGAGCATTGATTAGCCGGTTCTCCGGGGACTCATCCACCGACGGATTGATAGGCTTCGTCCACCTTACGGACACGCCGAGGAGTAGGAGTTTATCTCCGAACCTTGCTACATTGGTTTGTTTGAGGTTTGTCTTCTTTCCCTTTCGTTTCTATGTTTATTTTCCGCTGCGCTAACACGTTTTGTAGAAACGCGACGATTTGGGGTCGACTATTCACACCCCCCTCTCTAGCCTCCGTACGAAGGATCCTAACATCTGCTTCCCCCGATCAACCCCCTCCCCTACTCCATTGTCTGCGTCATCAAGGACCAGCTTCGTGAGTCTCCTTCTTCTTTCCCTCTTGTAGATCTGAGGTTTTAGGTATGGATGGCGGTAAAACTCAGATCTGAAAGAAAGATCTTGTTTTCCCTTTTTGATCGAGTTGCCCCTCGCTCACGAAGCTTGACGCCCTTCTCTCTCTTGGCTACATTCTCAGCTCCGTGACCAACTAGGAGCCCCCTCGATCGCCGAGATGGACCGTGGATCGGCAGCCCAAAACTTCCGCCTGGTGGAGGAGGTGTTCCGCGACATCAAGGGCCGGTGAGCCGCCATCATCAGGGTGCTCACCACCGGTAACTCCACTCTGCTTCTTTCTTCTTTTCCTTTCTCAACCATGTTATCGTCATTGACCTTCTGTTGTTTCCTAGTTATTCGCTTGTGTAGATTTCGAGGACTTCTATCAACAATGAGATCCCGGTTAGTAATTCCACAATCTTAGCTGCTGGTAGTCAACTTGGTTTTTGAATTTTAAGTACTTGGGAGTTTTATTTCATGGCTGGAGTAACGAAGCCTTGACATTTAGGTTTTTATTTGTCGGATATTTGCAACTGACTGAGATAAATGCCTTTATGTACAAGGTTTTGGTACTCTAATTAAGCATTTGCGATAGGAGTTAGATTATGTTCAGTTTAGTTGCAATTTTTCTAGGATTCAGATTGTAAGTATTAGAGATCCAATGATCAATAATTCAGAAAACTAGTATTTGATCACTGACGCATTATAAGTTCTTGTTCAGGGTGCTCTATAATGCATAGTTTTGTGTGGTTAAATGAACAGTCTAGGTCTTCTTTTGTGCTTAGTTTAAGTCTAGGCTTACTTGGGCAAGAAGATAGGAGGAAGAGGGAGAGGGAAAGTGACAGAAATGTAACTGAGTGATCATGCTCCACGTGCAATATACATCAGGAACTTCCTAATAAGACATAATCAATTCCAATAAATGACACTCCTATATTATATGATAGAGTAAATACCCATGCTAATCATAATGAAAATACCCTTGAGTGCCGACATGTACCGATTGTAAACAAATGGAGCAAGACTTTGATTTTTTATCAACATTTTTCTTGAACAGTGTTTTTTATTATGGATTTCATTGCTTCTGACTATTAGCAATTGCCAGGATACTATCAAAAACCGGATCTTTCTTATGCATTGACTATTTGTTTTGTGCATAGTTGTCATTGGATTTTGACTGTCATCGACCCTTATGTGGAGGTGGTTTATTTGTTCGATTCACTTAATCATCGCAATCGTCACAAGGACTAAAAATATATAGTGAATATGTGAGTATATATTTTTTTAATTAAGCATTTAATTTATTACTCATATGTTAAATCTTGTTGTACGAAGGAGCTTGAAATTGTTCAATTCAAACAAGGAAAGGGAAAAAGAAGCCTATGTGGGAAGTCGTAAAGGTTTCTATATTATATATATACACATATATCTACTTGTAATTAATTAAAAAATATTTAAGTGTGCATTATTCGTTGATAAATTTTTTATGCCAAAATCGTTATTTTTTGCTCTTAACTATTTGTGAAAGCTTGTAGAAGTGAATATTAGCAATGCAATGGTGAAATAGATAATCTTGTTATGGAAGTGCTAATATCATCTAATTTCACAGCATGAGAAGTAAAAAAGCAGATTTTGGGTGTTGTCCTTGATTTTTTTTTTTTTTTTTGGGAAAAATAGATAATCTTGTTAGTAGACATGATCCAACCTCAGGGAAAGGAGCTTGATTTTCTCACTGTAATTTTACCTAATAATGATGGTTCTCTTTATGGTATGATGTCTTTCTTACACTTGATCTTGTTCGACACAACTTGATATTTTTGTTTGTTGACAAATATCAATTGGCTGAAACTTTTAGCTTTAATTTTTTCTCTTTCCTTGTTCACTTTATTATTATATGCCATAGTTATTACAGGTGATCAAAAGCAGATATGTGAGACTGGCCTTGGTTTAGTTTCACAATGTTATTTGACAGAGCATGTTTTCAGGATAAGTAAACAGTACCTTGCCAATGTTGACCTCTAGATCAATGGAAAGGTGAGTACGTGGAAGGTGGATCTTATTTTCTTGTTCTGTTTTGTGTTACTAACGCTTGATTCATAGGTTGGAGGAAGGGATACAGTTCTTGTTGATGCATTGTCAAGGCACATTCCTCTTGTTAGCGACCAACCAACTATAATATTTGATGCTGACGTAACACATCCTCATCTCGGGGAAGATTCTAGCTCTTCTATCGCAGTTGTAAGTAATTTTGTCAATCTTCATTTCTTGCTCTATGTATAGTTGCCTTGATGTATCCTTACTATCTTGATTATATTTGGTTTGTCAGGTTGTTGCGACTCAAGACTGGCTCGAGGTGACAAAATATGCTGGATTGGTCTGTTTAAGTTGACTAGATATGATTCACTGGTTGCAATCAAACACATTTAAGTGTTTGACCACCTTAAAGCCTCAAGTTTATGCCCAAATCTTACATCAATTTTTGAATTGATTTACTACACTGTTTCCTATGTTTATTGTTAGGAAGTACAAATATGTTCCATTTGACATACTTATAAATATCAATTTGTTGTTGGATCTGTTTATATGATTCCTGAAAACTTATTACAAGATTTCTTATAAACTTATATCTTGATGTTTTTCAATTCGAGGAGTTGCTCTAATCTGTGTTATAAGTTTACTTCTGAAAATTTGATTGTTGCTTAACTATTCTTAGTTTCCATTTTGAGATGATCTCACCACTGCTTAATTTGTTTTCAGGAAAATGAATACCTCCATAGAATGGGGGTCCTCCGAGCATCAAGTCCAGGCTGGGGTGGAACTCTTGGACTTGCTAAAAGTCTTGTAAAGAAAGTTGTGAAACTAGATGTTCATGTTGACAAGTATCCAAGTGTATGTTTGTGTTTTCTTAGCTTCAACTAGTTAATCTCTCAACATGTATTAAACTACTAGTTTCATGCGTTTCAGTACAACTTTGTTGGGTGTTTACTAGGACCACGTGGGAACTCCTTAAAAAGAGTTGAAGCTTCAACTCAATGCAGGGTTTATATATGAGGTCGAGGTTCAGTGAAGGATTCTATAATGGTATGTGGATATCATGTAATATTTATCTTAATGAAAAATGAGTATATTCCAACCTCCCAAAGCTTGATGTATTATCCTCACTATTAACTTTTTAAGGCCTACCTACATAAAAAATAGATCTTTGTCTTTATGTTTGAAGGCAAAATAATCCATGTTTTTGAATGTGATATGGGTTTCTCTTCTCTTGTTTCTGCTACAGAATGATGTTCTTTGTACAAGTTACACCGACATTAAGTTAACCGTGGATTTTAGAACTTATGTAATTTTCGATATTAGCATCCTATAATATGTCCTAATGGATTGTTATTATCAACTCAAAAGCTAAGGTGCATTATTTCTTGTCTTAATACTCAAGTTTTCCCTCCTTTTTTTGAACAGGAAGAAAGCTTACGGGATAAACCTGGATATGAACACTTAAACGAACCGCTGCACATACTATTGGAGGCAGAATTTACACCAGACATAATTGATGCTCGCTTAAACCAAGCTGTTGCCACCCTTGAAGATCTTCTGAAGCCTGTGGCAACAAAAACATTCACCTAGGTTGCATCCTCCTCGTTGTTCTACAAGATGTCGACGCGAATGTTATTATCGAAACATAGTCACTATTCAAACTCCAAATCTTGCAGGACGAGTCAATGGACTACTACAAGAAGCAACAGCTCAGGGAGTTGGCCATACTCAAACGACACGTTGAGGGAAGAGAGTCCACAAATGAGCCCACAAACGTTCAAGGAGTTGCCCCACAGGAAACAGTTGTAAATGGAGTTTATTTGTTTATTTGTTTATTTGTATTGGGATAAATTTTATTTGAATATGAGACATGTTTTTTCTTTTATGATTATAATTCTTGTATAAGTAACATTTTGAATGACATTGATATGGGGAATATTATTTCTTTTGTGATTATAATCTTTTATTATATATTTATATTGAAATCTGATATATTGGTATTAAAAGACAATAGTTTAAAAGACAACGATTTAAAATTGTTATTATTGTTGTCTATCACCCTCAAAGACAAAGGTTAAAAACCGTTGTCGTAGCCCCAAAAACTGTTGTAACTGGCAGCAGCGTTATTAAAAGTGCTCTAAACAACAACGGTTTTAAACCGTTGCAAAACTGTTGTCATTTCATTCTACAACAACGGTTTTAAACCGTTGTCGTAGCCCCCACTTTTAACAACACTGCCAATTACAACAGTTTTAAAGGGCCTACGACAACGGTTTTTAACCGTTGTCTTTTAATGTTTTTGTTGTAGTGGGTTTACATGACAATCCTTATGAGTTCCTCAAGGGGACATCATCAACCTAGATTACTAGGACACGATTTTCTTCTATAATCAACAACACACCATATAAATAATATTATTTCCCAACTTATCGGGCCTATTGATTTAACGAACTAAATCTCACCCATTGATAAATTAAAGAAATACATACTAAGTATATGTGCTTGTTATTATATTAGGATTAAGAGTATGCATATCCATAATATCAGAGGTTTTACTTTTTTATGCAGTCAGTATAAAAAGAAACAAACTCAAATGGTCCTGCTCAATATACACATAGTGTACTAGTGTAATTTTATAGTTAAGATAAGCTAATACCAAATTACACTACAACCATTCTAATGGTTTGTTCCATTCCATCTTAGTTGTGAGCTACTATTTATAATTTATAAGGAACTGATAACATTATCTTCTGTGTGGCACCACACACCATGTTATGCACAATATAAATTAAATGGACAACTACATTTAACATAAATGTAGACATTTGACCAATGTGATTCTTATTTCAAAATAAATGTTTACAAAAAGTTAGACTTTTAGTATACATCCTAATAATCTCCCACTTATACTAAAAGACTATGCTGCCATATATACTGCTATACATCTGATTTTCATTCTCTCAACATGCCCATCAAAAGCTCTTGCTTGGAAAGGCCTTAGAGAAAGGATCTGCCAGGTTATCTACTGATGTAATCTTAGCGATAACAACCTCTCCTCGTATTAGGTGGTACTTGCGCTCTATGTGTTTACTTGCCTTATGGGCTCGTGGTTCCTTCGGGTTTGCTACTGCACCACTATTATCACAATAAACTGTAGTAATTTTGGGCAAACCAGGAATCACATCTAAGTCTATCATGAAGTTTCTGAGCTATACAGCTTCTTTGGCTGCCTTAGAGGCTGCCACATACTCATCTTCCATGGTGGAGTCTGAAATGTATTTCTGCTTAATACTCCTCCATTATTATGGCTCCACCTCCTAAAGTAAACACAAAACCCCGAGGTCAACTTACTATTGTGCCTTTCAGTCCAAATCCGTGTAACTCACAGGGAGCAAATCATCTGCCTTGTTAACTAGCATATAATCTCTAGTCCTTCTCAGATACTTTAATATATGCTTTACGACAGTCCAGTGTCCCGGTCCTGGGAGACTTTGATATCTGCTAACCATGCCCACGGTAAAATAGATATTCAGTCTCATACATAGCATTGCATACATTAGGCTTCCTACAACCGAAGCATAAGGAACTGCCTTCATCTCCTCTATTTCCTTTGATGTCTTAGGAGACATCTCTTTAGATAAGGGTACTCCATGCCGTAAAGGTAAGAAACCTTTCTTGGAGTTTTGCACGCTAAAATGAGCAAGGATAGTATTGATGTATGAAGCTTGGGATAAGGACAATATCCTTTTCTTGCGATCCCTTATTACTTTGATCCCAAGAATATGTCAACATTCTCCCAAGTCCTTCATATCAAAACACTTGAACAACCATACCCTTACGTCTGACAATCACTTTGACATTGTTGCCAATGAGCAAAATGTCATCTACGTATAGTACAAGAAATACCACCACATTTTCGTCACTTTTCTTGTATACATAAGACCCATCCGGTCACTGAATAAATCCATAAGACTGGATCACTTCAATAAACCGGATATTCCAAGATCTCTTGCTTCATCATATGTCCAGGGATCAGGTTCATGTTCACCAAGGATCAAGTCCAAAGACTCTCCCAAAATTAACCCTCCCACTACAATGAGGCATTACTTGTGTATCATTTGTGACACGTGTTGCAGTTTCTTATGATATCTCATCTTGTATCGTTGGTACTAAAGTAGATGTGTCTTCTCTAATTTCATCAAGAATAATTTTACTCATGAGCTTGTGGTTTATTACATAGTCCTCTTCTAAAAATCGGGCATTGTGCTAACAATGACCTTCTGATTTTTTTAGGACTATAAAATAAACTTTCTTCCGTTCCTTTAGGATAATCCAAAACAGGCAAACTTCTGTACGTGATTCCTGTTGGTGCGATTAGCACTAACGGTCTAACTCAAGTTTTGATGAATGACAAAATAGGTTAAGTTAGTTTCGTTGTAATCTAAACACTCTGATCGAGTGTGCAGGAGAAGCCCAGACAGGTTGACGGGCTGACCTGATGTCTGGCACGAAGCCCAGCTAGGTCGATGGGCCGACCAGATAGCTGACACGAAGTCCACACGGGTTGACGGGCTGATCGGACATTTGGCACGAAGTCCAACTAGGTCGACGGGCTGACCGGATAGCTGGCACGAAGCCTAGACGGGTCGAAGGGCTGAATGGACGTCTAGCAGGTAAGTGAAGGTAAGTCACTAGAGGGAAGTGACTGTGAGGACGCGTTCCCGGGAAGGGAACTTAGGTGCCGATCTGACTTAGAACCATTTCGGAACTCTAAGTCGAGATCTTGACTAGATTCCGATCTCGGAGAGACGGAATCTAATTAATATTCTATTTAATTTTAAACTATGCTAATACTCTGTGTTACAAGATATATCTTATATTTGCCTCCAGACTAACGTTTTCTTGCAGGAAGGAATCAGCTGAAAACTAAGGGTTCGAGCGCCCGGAGGTGAAAAATTATCCTCAACGTCATTTCGCCGTGTGGAGCTCCCTGGTTGGCTCGGCTACGTCATAATCAGGGTGCTCTGAAGGTTCCAGGCACCCTAAACCTCCTATATAAGGAGGGTGAAGGCTGAAGCTCCAACAACAACTGACAATCTGCTCTCCTGTGCTCCGCGATGCTGCGAAGCTACTCCGACCATGCGCTGTTCTTTTGTTTTCTTCTTGTTGTCGGTATTGTTTTTCTATTAGCATTCCTGTAATTTAGTTTGTAATCAAATATTCGAATTGCTAGTGGATTGCCCATTGAAAGCACCCTTGCGTGCGTGCCTTAGAGTAGGAGTCGACAAAGGCTCCGAACCAAGTAAAAAAAGACTCTTGTTAGCATTGCTTTATTCTTTCTTTTTGCATTTACTTTTCCGCTGTGTACTCTTTCGACAAGTTTTTAATCGATATTCACCCCCCCCCCCCCCCGCGCGTCTATTGAACGCTAGGATCCAACAAGTGGTATCAGAGCGGGTACCGCTCTGAATTGGTGCAATCACCAATCAAGCAAGGGGGTCCTTTTTAAAAGTAAAATAGATATCATTTTTTCCCTCCAAAATCATTTTCAAAAAATTCATTGTCATCTTTTCACCATTGATTTGTATTAGCGAAATATCGCATTTTCAAAAATTTGTAATAATATATTTTTTAATATTTTATTATTAAAAAAATTTATTTTTTTTACGCATATTTCTTTATCTCCTACACTGTTTACCCCAAGACAAAGTCTTGGAAATTGTATCTTGTCTATTTTTTGCATATACCAATGTTTCAAGAAGGACAGAGCATCCACAAACCACTACCATACTGTCAAGAAGATTTCAACTATTGGAGGCGAAGATTGGAATGTTTCCTCGAAAGTTTAGATTTTGATTTTTGGATGATATTGAGAAAACCTTCTCGAGACTCAGAACTAAACAAAAATTTAAGTAAAATTATTTGTAATATTTTACCTAACAATGTTTTATGCAGACTAGAAAAGTACAAGAATACACATGAGCTTTGGACCCAGTTGATCAAGCTTCACGAGGAGCCGATGGAATTAGAAGATCAAGTCAAATCTGAACTCGAGTCAAATCTAATCGAAAAGCCTACTGAATTAGGGGTTGCGCTCAACGTTAGTAATATTTACCAAAATACCCCTACTAGTAGTAATTTAAATATGCATGTTAATATTTCTGAAAATATACGTGAAAACAATGTATTTGATAAAACATCAAAAAATACCCCTAGGATATTGTCTAATAAAACAAATCTAATTAATTTAGAAAATTTGAAAATAATTAATAATCTTAAAAATTCAAATTTAAACCAAAATAAATCTGAAAATTCAAATGATAAGAATGACAAGGTCAATATTGATCTAGATAAAATTAATAAGTTTCTTAATAAATTATTTAATAATCTAGACAATATCAATCCAGAAAATTTTATCCAAACCCAAGATAATTTAATTAACAAAAAATTAAATTTTAAAGATAAGGCTAATCTAATAAATTCAACTAATCATATCAACTAAAAGACAAAGAAAATATAAGGATAAAATCAAACACTCTAATAAAATTCGAACTAAATTTAACAAACTTAAATGTTAAAGATAATATGTTAAATAAAGATAGTCTAGAAAATTCAAAATTAATAATTAATAAAAGGGTAAAAGATAAACTTTTAAGGAGATATAATTCAAATAATTTAATTAATTCAAATTTAAAAATTAATAAAAACTTAAACATTAAATACACTCCTTCAGTGAAGGATAATTTGACTAATTTAATTAATTCAAAATTAAAACTTAAAATTTAAATTAACTTAAAAGAAAAACTTAAAACTTAAATTAAATTATACATTAAATCTTAACCAAAACTAAAACCTAAATCGGACCAATAATTCAGGGGGAGGCTCCAGAATAGCTGGCACTTCCAAAATTAACTTACTCGACAGGATAACCAAAACCAACTTACTCGGCAGAGTAATTAGAACTAGTTCAAAAAGGATAATAGTTTAACTTGACAAACGGTACTGGTGAAGTCTTGGATGATAGTACCTTAGGGAATCTTAGTCTACGCATGTCTAGGAAGATATGACTTCGACCTGGTGTGTTTGGCTAAGTAAAACTAACCGAAGCTACCCTTTACGGATCCTAACTAGTTAGACCAAGGTTTTGTATTAAGTTCAGTGGATAGGACTATTTGGAAAACCTCGTAGGCATGATTACTCTAATGATGTCCAAGTGACTCACCATAACCCAGAAGTTTATCCAAAGAATGCATATTTGTTGAGCCCAAAGCTAAACCTAAATCTAACACAAAGTTAAACCAAACCCTAAAACTGAACCTAATTCATCTCACAAAATTATAGGATTCCCTGATTGAAAACCTAGATCGGGTGAGATGACTAAGGACTTCGAATCGAATCGATCCAAACCAAAGCGAATCGAATCAAACCAAATCGAATCGAATCAAACCAAATCGAATCGAACCAAACCAAATTAAATTAAATTAGATCTAATTAAAATTAAACATAACCAAATCAAATTAAATATAAAAAAAAATTCAATTATAATTTTTTTTAAAAAATTAAAAAAACATTCTCTTAAAAATTATGTTAAATTAAATCAACTTAAAAAGTTATTTTAACTAAAAAATTATTAACTTAACATAAAAATTATTTTAAAACTTATTCAAAAAAAAAATTTAAAAGTTATTTTAAAATTAACTAAACTTAAAAATTATTTTAAAACTTATTTTTAAAATTCTTTAAAAATTATTTAATTTTTTTTAAAAAATTATTTAAAAATTCCTTTTAAAATTATTTAAAAATCCTTTTAAAATCTTTTAAATATTATTCTAAAAATCCTTTTCAAAATTATTTAAAAATTCTTTTTAAAATTATTTAAAAATCCTTTTAAAATATTTTAAATATTATTCTAAAAATACTTCCCAAAATATTTAAAAATCTTTTTAAAATCTTTTAAAAATTATTTTAAAAATCTTTTTCAAAATTATTTTAAAAATCTTTTTCAAAATTATTTAAAAAATTATTTTAAAAATTCTTTAAAAAATCCTTTTAAAATATTTTAAATATTATTTTAAAAAACCTTTTCAAAATTATTTAAAAATTCTTTTAAAAATTATTTAAAATTTCTTTTAAATTCTTTTAAAAATTATTTTAAAAATCCTTTTAAAAATTATTTTAAAAACTCATCAAAAATTATTTTAAAAATTCTTTGAAAATTATTTTAAAAACTCTTTAAAAATTATTTCAAAAATTCTTTAAAAATTATTTTGAAAACTCTTTAAAAATTATTTTAAAAAACTTTAAAAATTCATTTTACTGTTTGAAAATTCATTTTAAAAATTCTTTAAAATTATTTTAGAAATTCTTTAAAATTCATTTTAAAAATTCTTTAAAAATCATTTTAAAAATTCTTTAAAATTTCATTTTAAAAAATTCTTTAAAAATCATTTTAAAAAAATTATTTAAAAAATTATTTTTTAAAAAAAATATATTTTAAAAATCATTTTAAGAATTATCTTTAAAATTATTTAAAAAATTATTTTAAATTACTTTAAAAGTCATTTAAAAACTAAAACACTTAAGTTAATTAAAATTTAAAACTTAAATTTTAACTTAAAATTAAAACTTTGAATTTATACCTAAGATAAAACTTAACACTCAAAATTTAATGTGACGCCCCGGAGGAGTCCCTGTCCGAAGAAATTTCGGCAGCATCTCCCCTGTACGACGGACAATCTGAAACTTTCTACATATCCACATACCTCAGCCACATGCGGCTGGAATAATAGCAGAAATAAAATACAATCACAGATATTCCACGCAGTTTATATAACAAGTAAACAGAACAATAATACTCTGACTCGAAATCAACCCTACTCAACTACACTCGTAAAGCTCAAATCCGATTTTTCCTACTCCACTACACTCATAAAACACAAATCCGACAAACTCACCTCTTCTGCTGTCCAGGCAGACATGTAGTAAAACATATCGAATAAAAATCCATCAACAAGAACAATCCATACAATATCCAGGTATCAAACAAAACCAAGTGTAAACATGGTCAAATAAGAAGCAAAACAAAACCAAAAGATCCATAAGTCTTCGGGGTATTTAGGGGACCAGCAACTAGAACTCTCTCCTGACAGCATCATCCTGAAATATAACAACAATAGAGGCGGGGTGAGTCCAACACTCAGCAGGTACAACTGATATGCAAAGTAAGGAAACAACACCTACACTAATCATGCATTCAGTCTCCTGATAAAAATAAAGGTAAATGCAAACCGAAATAAACATGAGAGAAACGGTACTAACCAGCACCTGGGTATAAGGACAAACAGTCCGAAAGGTATAAAAGACCTGTATGCATGTCAAACATAGGTATCCAAACAATATGCAGCATATAAATGCTGCAAACACAAACCCAAGCAATAAATGCATTGTGAGATCTCGGAAAAATTTAATAAATAGGGTTATTTGAGAAATAGCCTTATAGAATTTTTCTGGAATTTTTAGAAATTTTCTGGGAATTTTTCAGAGCTCGTACGGAGGATTTTGAGGGGATAGATCGATGGGTTCGGATAAAGCCTGTTTGGGATACCAATTTAAGTGAGAAAATGTTTTTATTATATAAATCCTTTTTCCCTTATTTCCTCCCCCAAATCGCCGATCACCCGAACTCCTTCCCCTCTTCCTTCCCGATCCCCTCTTCCTCTGTTCTCTCTTGCGGACGAAGCAAAGCCAATGGTTCAGGCGGCTGTCGACCTCGACGGAAACCAGTGGAGTCACCGGAGCTTGCTGGAGCACGACGGGACTGGTGGAGTACAGATCTCCTTCGGTCGAGGGGTTGCGGTTCGGTGGATTCAGCGACCGATTGTCGGCGATACGACAACTAGGGCATGGCGGGGGGCTTGATTCGTGTCGTCTCCTAGCCAACCGACCTTCCCTTTCCTCTCCTCGCATTGCTCACAGTGTGATCCACCCCTTCATTGGCCGGATTTGGATCGAGAAACGCCACCGAGCAACGATCTTGGAGGTAAGGCATCGCCGGATCTTTGGTGGATTCAAGGGTTCGTTAGGTTAGAGTTCATCCGGCATTGATTCTTCTTGTGCTGGTATTTCCTCTTGAGCAGATCTTGCAACTCCTATTCTTGTGGTGGATTGGGAGATTCGGTTGATGATGGTGGTGTTCTTGAGCTGTCGGGCAGAGGCTTGAAGGGTGTTGTTTGATTGTGATCTCTTGATCTCTACTTGATCCAATTGATTCCAGTAAGGACCTGTTCTGTGGAATTCAATTTGTGTGTTGTGGTTTCTTTGATCCAGCAGCTCACCTAGGTTTCGGCAGAACCTCCCTCCAGCAGCATCTTGTTTCAATAGCAACTTGATTAGAGCAGTGAGGTTCTGTTGCTGTGCTGTTGACAAAGGTTTTGGATCAGTGAGGTGATTTCTAGCAGCATTCCTTGATCCAGCAATCAACAGGGGTTGTGAATCGAGGTATGCGTAGGGATTTTGATTTCATGATCATATGTAGGTTTGACTAGAGGTTGTAATTAGTTGTTGGTTATGATTAGATATATTTGCTTAGATTAAATATAATGGAATGATTATGGTTAAGGCAATTAACCCTAGTCAACTATTGGATTTAATTTAAGTTTATATTTTTAATCTAATTGGTGATTAGGGATTAGGAAACTAACCCTAATTGACCGTTAGGTTTAAATATGTGGATTGAGGTTGTGCTGATTAGGGTTTTGCCCTAATTTAGTTTTAGGGATTTTATTTAGCTATTCATTTGGATTTAGCTAAATAAAATATGTATATTGTTTGACACAGGACTCTGATTCGAGACAGACGTCTTGACGTTGGATTCGGATTAACTTGTACCTTCTATTTGAGGCGGATACCCTCTGACTTATCTTTTGATAATGTCATATGATATGTGTAGCTTATATATACTTACTAGTGGTAGATAGTAGATTATTCTCTCTCTTGGTCTTAGCTAGTTGATACCTATCACATGCTTCATCTGCTAGTTGCTTTACTTCAGGATTGGATATTTTATCTCTTGCCATGTGTATATATGTTCATAGAGATGCATATCTATAGTGCTCTACTCTACTGGATTAGTTGCTTTACATGTGTGATACATGCTCTTGGATTCATGATACTTACATCATTGTTATATGTGATGTCTTTGAATTTATGCTGTTTATATCATGGTTATATATATGCGTTTACCTTTTGGGCACACACATATATGGAGGAGGCTGTGTTCATGTATGACATACTGTAGCATCATGCACCATCCTGCATGATTGCATGCTGGGCGATTGACGACTCCATTATTGTTGAGCTCGTCGGCCGGCTACATAGGCCTGCACACAACGTGTTTCACTGCATGGGTAGTGGCACAGCACAGTAGGGTGTGTATGGCAGTAGCTCTGTAGTGCTCCGCTGGTCCGCTCATGGGTAGTGTGACTGCAGCGTGGTAGCGGACAAGGATCCCTCCCCGTCATTGCGTACCGGGAGTTGAGAGCGTTACGCTCCCTCACTATGTTTGAGGTAGGAGGATAGGTGTACTCCGACAGCATCCCGTCCATTCGGTCACTCATCAGGGGTAGTGACGACAGAGTGCACGGTGTCACAGCCCTACCTACTCGGTCTCGCCATCGCGTGTGAGACGGCTGACTAGCGTCAGGGGTGACCATGTCATATTGCATCATATGCACATATTGCATTTATTGTGATTGTTGCATATTGGATGATGCACTTGGGTGACTGCATATGATTGACATGCATACAGGATACATGCTTATTTGCTCTGACTATCTTTGTTTGTGTATGTCCACAGTCATTTGCCCAAGCCTCGCAGGTGAGTACAGTTTATTACAGTTATGCATTTTCTTATTATTCTTGCTATAGATTGTGCTTTATGCCTATTGTTGGCTATTACAGTTTATTTCAGCTCTGCATATCTGTTGAACTGTTAGGAGACTATACCGTAGGTTGTATGGTTAGAGAACTGTACTATTGATCCTATGGTTTAGGAGACTGTACCTTAGGTTATTACTGGTGGATATATATTGCTGTACATGTCTATTGGTTTACCTGCTGAGTTCTTTGAACTCACCCCATTGTTACTATTTTTCAGGTTGAGGCCATCAGGAGAGATTCCAGTCGTTAGCCCCTTTGTCGCAAGGATTTCTAGATATCGTTTTCTGTATTCTCTTTTATACGTATACTTGTGATGTGGGTTTGTATTGTGGACTTTATATCGAACATTCGGATTTGTTACTTTGTTTTCCGCTGCGAATATTTCATTACTTCGTGGATTTCGTTTCTTCGTTGTAGTGGAGTAGGATGTGTACGTATATCTTCGTTGATTTCTATATCATCTTTTCTTTATATAACTGCGTGGATTGTTCATATTATATCTGTGTAGAAATGTTGAATATAACTGCGTGGATTGTTTACTATTTGTGTGTATTGTTCCGGCCGAGTGTGGTCGAGGTATAGATATATGTATACTGAGATTCATATTGTCACCCGTACAGGGGAGATGCTGTCGAAATTTCTTCGGACATGGACTACCTGGGGCGTGACAATTTATTTGGTATCAGAGCTATTTAGTATCAGAGCGGTTCTGATACTAGTTCTTATGAGTTTTGCTAGCTTATCTGGATATTTTCGGATTGTACGGATTTCCGTCGATTTTATCGTTTCGAAATTCCGAGGTATTTTGACGAGGATATGTTGGTTCTATTTGGGGGTTAAGCAGCGACAGGATATCTCCAGACGGCAAATAGGTATTTTAGGTAATTTTTTAGTTCTTTTACCTGTAGTGATATCTGGGTAACATTTTCTTTACAGATATGCCACCTACACGTGTACCGGCACCGAGACGTGGGCGACCACGTAAGAGGCCGTTAGATTCTCCTGAGACAGAGTCTTCAGAGAGGTCTGTTAGGGTTGAGCCTGTCCGTCAGGGGCAGACTCCTCAGGTCATTGTGGGTACGAGTGCTTATCAGACACCGATAGCTCCGACTTCTGAGGTACCTACCTCGACTGTACCACCAGTGGTACCACCGTCGGCATATTCAGCACCTCCCCCAGCAGTAGTACCCGCAGTATACCCGGCAGCCCCTCTAGCCGCGCCTGCTACTACTCAGCAGTTCCACCAGCAGTACCGGTTACTCCTTATCCGGTACCGCCCACCGTACCTCCAGTCGCCCCTACTCATGCTTACTCAGCAGTTCCACCAGCAGTACCCACCCCAGGTTATACGGCAGCACCAGTGGTACCTCTTCCGACCTATCCCTCAGTACCACCCATAGGATCAGCTCCAGTGGTTCTACCTAGTTCCGCAGCGATTCCTACTGATATAGTTGTGGCACGAGCACGGATCCCAGCTTTAGCAGAGTCGGTGAAGAGCCGATTCACAGTATTCCGCGGGGAGACTGATCCGAGCATAGCTCAGTCCTGGATTGAGACTATGGAGCGGACATTCTTTTACATGGCCTGCTCCGAGTGGGAGAAGGTCGAGCTAGCTGCTTACCACCTGCGAGATGGGGCAGAGATCTGGTGGGACACACAGCGCTCTATCATAGGCGACCAGCATATTACCTGGACGAGATTTAGGGAGGCATTCGAGAGTCAGTATTTTCCCCGAGCATATCAGATGGCTCTTCGGCAGGATTTTCTTTGTCTTCGACAGAATAACCGCTCAGTGATGGATTATAATGCCGAATTTAATCGGCTGGCCAGATTCTGTCCTGAGTTAGTTGCCGATGACAGATCTCGTATGCTTCAGTTTGTCCAGGGACTGGACGGGCATCTTCAGCTGAAGATGTCTGGTTTTGGTACTTCATCATACACCGAGACACTGGATAGAGCTCTCATGATTGAGTCTACTCATCAGAGAGTAAATGCTGATAAGAAGAGGAAGCAGACTGATCGGACTGCGGGACAGATCCAGCAGCCACAGACTACTGGACAGCAGCAGAGCAGTCGCACTCAGACGGGTCAGGGTACTTCTGGGTCATCTGACCGACGCCAGAAGTCAGGACGATCAGGACGTTCCCGCTCTGCTCAGCAGAAGCGGAAACAGTCCACTGGTGACTCTTACTGCACCAGATGCGGATCCCGAGATCACATCACCTCTGCGTGCGCCTTGGGACAGTCAGTTTGCTATTATTGCAAACTGCCTGGGCACTTGAGCCGAGATTGTTCGCTGAAGGCTCAGCATACAGCATCTGGGATCTCTGTCCCGGGAGGACAGTTTGGTCAGTCCGGGACTCAGCGAGGCGGGCCGAAAGCCCAATCTTCACACCGTCAGCAGAGGACAGCTCCCCCTGCGACAGCTGCATATGGCATGCACGGTCAGGAGCATTCCAGTGTTCTGATGGAGTCCCAGGGTTCTATTTCTGGACCTCAGTATCTGACTCAGCCATCGGCGCAGTATCAGTTACTGCCCCAGCCACTAGTTCAGTACATACTGCAGCCCATAGCCCCAGCTCTGACTCAGTATCCAGTACCGACTCAGTGGCAGGCTCAGATTCCGACACAGCAGCCTTTGGCAGTGCTATCGCCTCTACCACCGTCAGATACTGGACGAGTTCACGCGGTCACCCGAGAGGATGCACAGCGGGCCGACGGATCCATTTTCCGCGGTACGGTTTTACTTTATGCATTTTCTGCTGATATGCTAATTGATACAGGTAGTTCACATTCTTTTATATCTTGTGCATTTATGAGAGAGATTGGTAGACTACCTTCTCATAGACCGCGGCGACTGACCGTCTCCTTACCATCCGGTGATACTTTGGATGTCACCCAGGAGGTCAGAGGTTGCTCGTTAGACTTTGGTGACGTTATACTCACTGTAGATTTGTTGGTATTGGAAATGGTCGAATTCGATATTATCCTTGGCATGGATTGGCTATCAGCATATCATGCCACAGTTGATTGCCAGAAGAGGGTTGTCACTTTCCGACCTCCGAACCAACCCTCTTGGGATTTCACTGGCATTAGAGATGATGGGATATCGACCATTTCTGCGATACAGGTGCAGAAACTGCTATCACATGGATGTCAAGGATTTCTATTATCTTTGATTAATATTGACGACAGCAGTAGCCCTCAGCTCTCAGACGTTCCAGTGGTCCGAGAGTATCCAGACGTATTTCCAGACGAGCTTCCAGGTTTGCCTCCTCGAAGGCAAGTGGAGTTTGCTATTGAGCTGATTCCGGGGACTGCACCAGCATCGAAAGCTCCGTATCGTATGACACCGAAAGAGTTGGATGAACTGAAGGTTCAACTCCAGGAGTTATTAGATAGGGGATTTATTCGCCCTAGTGTATCTCCGTGGGGTTCTCCTGTACTATTCGTCAAGAAGAAGGATGGTAGTCTGAGGTTGTGCATCGATTATAGGCAGTTGAATGCAATGACTATCAGAAATAAGTACCCTTTGCCACGGATCGAGGATTTATTTGATCAGCTCAGAGATAAATCAGTGTATTCTAAGATTGATCTGCGATCTGGATATCATCAGCTGAGAGTCAAAGATTCTGATATTCAGAAGACAGCTTTCCGCACCAGATACGGACATTACAAGTTTTTGGTAATGCCATTTGGGCTTACCAATGCTCCAGCAGTATTTATGGATTTGATGAACCGTATCTTTTTGGAGTATCTGGATTAGTTTGTGATTGTATTTATCGATGACATATTGATCTATTCATGTTCCGAGGAGGAACATGCGTAGCACCTTCGCATAGTCTTGGAGACTCTTCGACGACATCATCTGTATGCGAAGTTCAGCAAGTGTGCATTTTGGCTTCCCTCAGTTGGTTTTCTAGGACATGTGGTTTCTAGCCGAGGTATTTCAGTAGATCCTCAGAAGATCGAGGCTATCACTCGCTGGGAGCAGCCGAAATCAGTCCAGGAGATCCGTAGTTTCTTGGGACTGGCTGGATATTACAGACGATTCGTTGAGGGTTTCTCCAGTATTGCTATGCCATTGACACGTCTGACTAGGAAATGCGTGAAGTTTACGTGGTCAGAGGCTTGTGAGACCAGCTTCCAGGAGCTGAAGGGGAGATTAGTATCAGCACCAGTCTTGGTTTTACCTTCAGGTGATGATGGATTCATACTTTATACAGACGCGTCTCTTCAGGGCTTGGGCGCTGTATTGATACAACACGGTAGGGTAGTCTCTTATGCTTCTCGTCAGTTGAAGGAGCATGAGAAGAACTACCCAGTACATGATTTAGAGCTAGCCGCTATTATCTTTGCTTTGAAGATTTGGCGACATCATCTTTATGGTATTACTTTTGAGATTCTTACTGATCATAAGAGTCTCAAATATATTTTCACACAGAAGGAACTCAATCTCCGACAGAGGAGATGGATGGAGTTCCTGAAGGATTATGATTGTACTATTAGCTACCATCCGGGTAAAGCTAATGTGGTTGCTGATGCACTTAGCAGGAAGTCCAGAGGGACTTTAGCTTGTCATCGAGTTTTAGTCACGGACTTGATTCAGGGATTCTCCGAGTTGGGCCTTGAGGAGCAGGGACGGACAGAGCAGGGTATTCTTGTTACCATGGTTACTCAGTAGGAGATCAGCATTTACAGTTCATTAGCAGCCAGATAGCTTCCGGACAGCAGACCGAGTTTACACGAGATGACGAGGGTATTGTTTATTTCCGAGGCAGATTATGTGTACCTCAGTCTCACCCGGTCATGGAGGAGTTACTTTAGGAGGCTCATCGTTCTAGATTTGCTATCCACCCAGGTGGGACCCGTATGTATTGAGGCGTTCCTATTGGTGGAACGGTATGAAGAAGGACATCACGGAGTTTGTTGCTAGATGTCTTATCTATCAGAAGGTGAAGGCTGAGCACCAGAGACCTGCTGGGTTACTTCAGAGGATCCCTATTCCAGAGTGGAAGTGGGAGCATATTACTATGGATTTTGTGGTAGGATTGCCTAGGACTCGACGAGGCCATGATGCGATTTGGGTAATCGTAGACCGATTAACCAAATTCGCACACTTTTTAGCAATCCGGAAGACTGATTCTCTGGATCGATTAGCAGAGTTATATTGTCGAGAGGTTATCAGATTGCATGGTGTTCCGTTGAGTATTATATCAGATAGAGACCCACGATTCACGTCCCAGTTCTGGCAGAGTCTGCAGCAGGCTTTGGGCACACAGCTCCGTTTCAGTACGGCATTCCATTTGCAGACAGATGGACAGTCAGAGCGGACCATTCAGACTTTGGAGGACTTGCTGAGGTCTTGCGTTATGGATTTCGGAGGCAGTTGAGAGGACCACCTGCCATTAGTGGAGTTCGCCTACAACAACAGCTATCATTCTGCTATCCAGATGACACCGTTTGAGGCGTTGTATGGTAGGCCTTTTCGGACACCCATCCTCTGGGAAGAGGTTGGGGAGGCCCAGTTGGTAGGACCTCAGAGAGCTCAGCAGGATGCAGAGTTAGTTCGTACTATCAGACGGAGGATGTCAGAGGCTCAGGACCGTCAGAAGAGTTATGCTGATCAGAGACGGAGACCCCTGGAGTTCTCCATTGGTGATCATGTATTTCTTAGAGTTTCACCCACGAAAGGGGTGAAGAGATTTGGTCTCCGAGGTAAGCTAGCTCCCCGATATATTGGGCCATTCCAGATCTTGGAGAGGATTGGAGCAGTAGCTTATCGTCTGGCGCTACCACCATCTCTAGCTGGCATTCACGATGTATTCCACGTATCTATGCTGAGGAGATACGTATCTGATCCGGCACATGTTCTGTCAGATATATCTGTTCCTATTCAGCCTGATGTTACTTACGAGGAGGTTCTGGTGCGGATTTTGGACCATAGAGAGCGTCAGCTGCGAAACAAGACTGTCCGACTGGTTAAAGTCAGATGGCAGCATCATTCTGACGAGGAGGCTACATGGGAGCTGGAGGATACGATCCGAGCTCGATACCCCCATCTTTTTACATGAGGTATGTGGGTTAGAGTTTCTTCAGCATTTATACTACATGGTTATATTTCAGTGTTTACTATTGGTTATAGTGAAATTTGGGGACCAAATTTTTATTAGTAGGGGAGGATGTGAGATCTCGGAAAAATTTAATAAATAGGGTTATTTGAGAAATAGCCTTATAGAATTTTTCTGAAATTTTTAGAAATTTTCTGGGAATTTTTCGGAGCTCGTACGGAGGATTTTGAGGGGATAGATCGATGGGTTCGGATAAAGCCTGTTTGGGATACCAATTTAAGTGAGAAAATGTTTTTATTATATAAATCCTTTTTCCCTTATTTCCTCCCCCAAATCGCCGATCACCCGAACTCCTTCCCCTCTTCCTTCCCGATCCCCTCTTCCTCTGTTCTCTCTTGCGGACGAAGCAAAGCCGATGGTTTCGGCGGCTGTCGACCTCGACGGAAACCAGTGGAGTCGCCGGAGCTTGCTGGAGCACGACGGGACTGGTGGAGTACAGATCTCCTTCGGTCGAGGGGTTGCGGTTCGGTGGATTCAGCGACCGATTGTCGGCGATACGACAACTAGGGCACGACGGGGGGATTGATTCGTGTCGTCTCCTAGCCAACCGACCTTCCCTTTCCTCTCCTCGCGTTGCTCACAGTGTGATCCACCCCTTCATTGGCCGGATTTGGATCGAGAAACGCCACCGAGCAGCGATCTTGGAGGTAAGGCATCGCCGGATCTTTGGTGGATTCAAGGGTTCGTTAGGTTAGAGTTCTTCCAGCATTGATTCTTCTTGTGCTGGTATTTCCTCCTGAGCAGATCTTGCAACTCCTATTCTTGTGGTGGATTGGGAGATTCGGTTGATGATGGTGGTGTTCTTGAGCTGTCGGGCAGAGGCTTGAAGGGTGTTGTTTGATTGTGATCTCTTGATCTCTACTTGATCCAATTGATTCCAGTAAGTACCTGTTCTGTGGAATTCAATTTGTGTGTTGTGGTTTCTTTGATCCAGCAGCTCACCTAGGTTTCGGCAGAACCTCCCTCCAGCAGCATCTTGTTTCAATAGCAACTTGATTAGAGCAGTGAGGTTCTGTTGCTGTGCTGTTGACAAAGGTTTTGGATCAGTGAGGTGATTTCCAGCAGCATTCCTTGATCCAGCAATCAACAGGGGTTGTGAATCGAGGTATGCGTAAGGATTTTGATTTCATGATCATATATAGGTTTGACTAGAGGTTGTAATTAGTTGTTGGTTATGATTAGATATATTTGCTTAGATTAAATCTAATGGAATGATTATGGTTAAGGCAATTAACCCTAGTCAACTATTGGATTTAATTTAAGTTTATATTTTTAATCTAATTGGTGATTAGGGATTAGGTAACTAACCCTAATTGACCGTTAGGTTTAAATATGTGGATTGAGGTTGTGCTGAAGAGATGCCTTTACTATTGTACTACCTAAACTTGATAGTTTACGCTGTGTGTTTATGAGGCGGGATCTCTTGGACCACTTTTTGTGGTCTAGGGGATGTGCCACTCATATTTGCGGCCGGATCGTGGTCGCGATCCGACCGTAAATGGTTGCGATCCCTTCCCGGGTTCACCGTCTCCACCAGGTTATAGTTTTTGTTCAGAGCGGGCGGCCGAAGGCTGCACGGAGGACACCCTCGCTCGGCGCCCAGTAACCTGACCACTTATCCATCACCGGAGGCCTTTGGGCGATCTCTGGCCGCTCGCTCTGAATAAAAATTATAACCTGATGGGGACGATGAACCCAGGAAAGAATTGCAACCATTTGCGGTCAGATCACGGCCACGATCCAACTGTAAATATAAGTGGCACATCTCCTGGACCACAAAAAAGTGGTCCAGGATATCTGTGCTTTGTGTTTATTGGTGTTGGAGTTATTATTCGAATAAAATAAATGAACATGGTTCTCAAGGTTGGAAGAAGATGCGATAATTTTGTAAAATAAAGATTAAGAAATCCATTTCAAATGTTAAATGCATGCTAAATGAGTATATATATTCAAATGTTGCATTCCATCACCGATTGTGATTTAAGAAATCCATTTCAAATGTTAAATGCATGCTAAATGAGTATATATATTCAAATGTTGCATTCCATCACCGATTGTGATTTAGCCTTTACAATACAAACTTTGTCAACAATGTTTTTCAGCTTGACCTTATCTATCAGGCCTCAGCCACACGGCACCGCCACCACCACCGGACTCCTTGGCGCTGTCGTTGCCCTCCTCTTGGCAGCCTGCCTCTTCTCGATTCTCCGGAAACGAGACAAACGGCTTCCCCCAGGCCCGACCCTGTGGCCCCTCGTGGGCAGCCTCATCCCGTTGCTTCAGCACCGGCCTCACTTTCGGTGGGTCATGGCCGAGGCGGACGGCAAGGACATCACTTGTATACGCCTGGGGATCGCCCACGTCGTCGTCGTCAACTCGCCGGAGCTGGCGTGCGAGTTTCTCAAGAGGCACGACGCCAACTTCGCATCGCGGCCGCTCACCGTGGCCACCAAGCACTCCAGCCGCAACTTCCTCTCGGTGATCTTCAGCCCGCTGGGTCCACAGTGGAAGAAGATGCGGCGCATGATCGCGTCCGAGGTGCTGAGCAGCGCGAGGCTGTTGAAAATTAAACTTGTTTTTAGTTGATAAAATTTTATGGAGATAAAATGGTGATGTGGCAAGTTTTGACTAGAGATAGGATAGAGATAGAACTTGATGAATTGATAAGAGTTCGTGGAGATAGAATTTATTTATTATTTATTTTTAAATATCATGATTATCTCATATTAGTGCTTATCCAATAAGCCTATAAATATGTACTTTTTCATGAATGAACAAGTTGAGTTTTCTATTTTCTTCTACTCCTCTTCCACAGAGTTATTTCTCCTCTTCCACATTTTTCCTTCTATAATTCTTTTTTCTTCTCCCATAATTTCTGTTTCCAACAAAGTGGTATCAGAGCTATGGCTAATGGAGGTATGGTTCCCTTCCAAGTTCCAGTACTCAAAGCGAGTAATTATGACAATTGGAGTATCAAGATAAAGGCGCTTCTTGGAGCTCATGATGTTTGGGAAGTTATAGAAAAAGGCTACGTTGAGCCTCGTGACGACTCGACGTTATCTTCAACTGAAAAAGACAGTCTGAGAGATTTAAGAAAGAGAGACAAGAAGGCTCTCTTCCTCATTTATCAAGCTTTAGATGAGGATGGTTTTGAGAAGATTTCAAGTGCTACTTCAGCCAAGCAAGCATGGGAAAAGCTCCAAGTCTCATATCAAGGAGAAGAAAAGGTAAAAAAGGTACGACTGTGGCAAGCCAAAGTCCCTCTGTACTTCCTACTGAGTGCATCGGCAACCACATTAGCTTTCCCCGGGTGATAGCTAATGGCACAATCATAATCCTTCAGGAACTCCATCTATCTCCTCTATCAGAGATTAAGTTCCTTCTGAGTAAAAAGTTATTTGAGACTCTTATGATCAGTGAGAATCTCAACTGTAATACCATAAAGGTGATGTCGCTAAATATTTAAGGCAAAAATAATGGCGGCCAGCTACAAATTATGTACTGGTTAGTTCTTCTCATACTCCTTCAACTGTTAAGAAGCATAGGAGACTACCCTGTTGTGCTGCATCAAAACAACACTCAAACCCTGTAGAGATTCGTCGGTACAGAGCACGAATTCGTCCTCTCCAGAAGGTAAAACCCAAAATTGGAGCCGACACTAGTCTCCGCTTCAGCTCTTGGAAGCTGGTCTCGCAGTCTTCTGTCCAAGTGAACTTCACGCCTTTTCTTATCAGGCGTGTAAGTGGCATAGCAATCCGAGAGAAACCCTCAACGTATCTCCGGAAATATCGAGTCAAACCAAGGAAGTTGCGAGCCTTCTCTATAGACTCCGTCTACTCCCAACGGTAACAACCTCTATCTCCTGTGGAACCACGGTATACTCCTACTGGTGACCATGTGTCTCAAACATCTCACAGAAGACAACCAAAATACGCACTACTGATCTTCACATATAGACGTTTCAGTCGAAACATCTCTAGAACTATGCGAAGATGGTGTACGTGACTCACCTCGGATCCGAAATAGATCACAACATCGTCAACAAAGACAATGGAAACTGATCCAAACATCCTAGGAATATCAAATTCATCGAGTCCCTGAAAACATCTAAGGCTCCGCAATCCCTAATGGTAAAACCAAGACACATAGTGTCCGTATCACAGACATTCCTAACCATAAGATCCCCGACAACAAGTCAGGAATCTGATCACCAACGATATAAATCACCAAAGAATAGATCCTCCAATGTGAGAGCAATGCTCCATCACACGAAATACCACATATGTGGGAGCAACGCTCTACCACAAGAAATCATCCATATGTGGGAGCAACACTCCACCACAAATAATCCGAAATATGTATCTACAATAAATATGGGAGCAATCCTCCGCTACAAGCAATCCGCAATATGTGGGAGCAACGCTCCACCACAAAATAATCCCTAAATATGTGGGAGCAACGCTCTACCACAACAAGCAATAATATGTGGGAGCTACGCTCCACCACAAACGATCCATAACCTGTGGGAGCAACACTCCACCACAACAATCCAAAGTATGTGGGAGCTACGCTCTACCACAAACAAACATAAGTGCCCAAGGCACCTAACTATCTAGCCAGAGACTGCATGAGGTCACTCTACCACATATCACTGTGGGTAGCCTAGGGTATAACAACCTAGTAAGCAAATCAAATTCATAGTCAACTCTATCATCATCCTAGTAGGTCGGTCATCCACTAATAGGAGAATTAGTTGACAAGGTAATACAACCAATAACATAATGTAGACACGCAACATTCTACATTCAACATAGGTAGAATCATCATGATGCTACCAACCATACACCTGGCACACGTGCACACATAACATATGTATGATCGACATAATCCTCCAATTAGTACACACCAAACATACTCACAACATAGGTATAAATCATCGTGATACCTCCAATAATGCATACCGAACCCGTGTGCATATATCAACATAGGTATAATCGACAATACACCTCAAACAACACTCACATGACATATATACATCTATGTCAAGAGTATAATCAACGTAATACTTCCAACAAATCATAATCTACACGAGTGTACACACAGAACAAATATAATGAACAAGATACCTCGAATATTACACCGAACACATCCGCACATATCACAACTCAGATTTAATCGACTAAATACCTCCAATGAACCAATCAGACCACTCGGGTATAATCTACTAGAAACTCACAACAATCATAACTGGAAAAATATACACCCACTACATGCAATTAGACCGTCCATCATAACACTCCTACAACACATAATAATCATATGTACACACTACATAGATATGCAGAATCAGCATATTTAATCTAATCAACCTTGCATTCTGAAACGGCAGGGTTACCTTCTAAGTTATCCAACTAGGTACATATAGTCAAAAATTAAAGTCCACATGGAATAGGATACATCGATCCTCTATAGACTGACTGAAATCGACAATGGTATACGGTCAATTCAGTCTTTTCCACGTTAATACAAAACATGTACTCAAATGTGCTCTAGATACCAACCTAAGCACAAATAACCCAAAGATCAGCATCTCTATAAAATAGAGTAAGTCGATCCCCTACTGATCGGACCAACCAAAATAAATGAATCGGTCATTGACTATTTAAATTTAACGAATGTACACAAATCCTCCGCAAGCAACTAAGGTAAATCGATCTATGACTACCCAAGTCGACAGCGTAAATCAGTCTTCTATTGACCAATCTAACCAGAGTAAATCAATCATTTACTGACGAAACTAACTAAAGTATATCAGTACACTACTGGCTGAGTCAACAAAAATATGTACTTACTAGTCATTACCTAGCACCTAGCCAATAACAACAGAGACTAGTATGTGCCTCCAACCTCTAACCAACTAGTAGTAACAGAAGCTAAAACTACTGGTGATATGATATGAAAAATCACCAGAGACTGTAATCCTCGATCTCTATTAAAGTCGACTATGATCAGGGGTTTACCTAACACATAAAATATATGCTATATCAACTAGACAGGTACTAATAAAGAATGCTAATACATGTCATAAACTGTAATAGTCAACGGTGCATATACTAACAAAAGGTAGAATAACAGTATACCAACATACCTCCTATAGCTTGGAGATGTCCTGCTGCTGCCAGGTACCAAAACCCAAAAAGTCACATCGAGAAAACTAAAATACGAAATCCAAAACACGGGATATAAAACTCGTAAACCGTGCTCTGATACCAAATAAATTGGTATCAGATAAATCTCAAAAATCCAGAACACATAGCAAATATCGTATAACTTGGCTCTGATACCACTAAATTGTCACGCCCCGGGGAAGTCCCTGTCCGAAAAAATTTCGGCAGCACCTCCCCTGTATGAGTGACAATCTGAAACATTTCTACAGACATAATATACATCAGTCATATACGGCTGGAACATATACACAACCACGCAGTTTATATCATCAGCTCACTCGGTTGGAACAAAATATACAACAACCACACGGTTATATATATATTTTCTAGCCCACTATGCTGTACTAAAACCAAAACACACCAGAAAAATGATAGAAAACCAAAATGCATGACTGCTAGCCGGCTAGGCTTACACCACACAACAATACATCACTCCAGACACAAAACCAGAACACAAAGCCAAATACACAAATTTCGTATTGCAAAACAAAATAAACACAAGCGGAGACAGGTCTTCTAATGTGACGTGGGGACCAGCAGACAGGATATTCCAAGCGACTCCATAAACAACCTGGTACCTGGAAAAGATAGTGTCCACGGGGGTGAGTTCAACAACTCAGCGAATACCAATAGACATGCCTAGTAATATATATCTAACAGCAATAAACATGGAATACAGCTTCCTAATCATATATAGGAAAAATGCAAAACTGAAAGGTAACTGAGGGAGCTGTACTCACCAGGAACTCCTATCCAGAATAAAAGGGTCGTCAAACCGAGAGTGTCATAAATCCTGTATGCATGTCAAACATATGCATCCAACCAAATGCAGCAAATAAATGCAGCAAGCACAAGCAATAAATGCATCTATGTGTATGATGCCAATGACATGGTCACCCCTGACGCCAGTCAGTCATCTCACACACAATGGTGAGACCGAGTGGGTAGCGCTGTGACAACCGTGCACTCTGACATCACTACCCCTGATGAGTGACCGAGTGGACGGGATGCTGTCGGAGTACACCTATCCTCCTACCCCAAATCATAAATGGGGGAGCTCAATGCTCTCATCTCCCGGTACACAGTGACGGGGAGGAAATCTCTGCCGGCTACCACGCTGCGTCACACTACCCATGAGCGGACCAACGGAGCCAAACAAAGTCCAACTGCCTGCCGGCTACCACGCTGCTACACTAAACCAGCGGAGCCAAACAGAGCAGAACTGTCTGCCGGCTACCACGCTGAGTCCTCAGACCAACGGAGCCAAACAGCAGAACCGCCACACACCTGTCTGATATACCACTAACCCATGAGTGGTGGTGTGTACAAATCCATGTAACTGGTGATATGCTCACAATAATGGAGTCGACTATCGCTCAGCATGCAATCATGATGCATGACACTAAGCATGACAATATCGTGATCAGCATAGAAAAATCCATATATATATAAAATGGGTACCACAGTATCGATGGTCAGATCCGAGGATCTAAGGTACACAAGTCAGGTAAGGTATAAAAACCTAGGTATCAGATAATCTAGATACACATGCCAGAAAATAAAATCCAGAACCTAGTCCTAACCTCAGTAAGGTATGATATGTCACTTACTGTAGGAATTAAGGTACTCATGGCAATAATCACGAAACGTAAACATGGATACATAACAAACGCCCATCAGAACATACTATGGGTAACAAACAGTGACATACCAAAGACAAACATGATCATTGCTTGTAGCTATAAAATACTATGCATATCTAATTAACAATATCATAAAAGATAAGTCAAGAGGTACCCGCCTCAAATAGCAGGTCCAATCCAGTCAAATTCAACGTCGAGATACTCGTCTCGTGTCAAAGTCCTGTAGTACATGGTATCCAAATTTAGCTAATTACCTATAAATAAATTAGCTAAATCAAATCCTCGAGAAGCTAATATAAATCCAGATCCAATTATAAACCCTAATTGAATCATTTAACTCCTCAATCGTTTCTAACTAATCCATTCGAATTAGGACTTGCAATAAGCATGGTTAATCTTAGCATCTTACCCGATTTAGCCCTAATTCAATACATGTACCTAGGTTAACATTAGTTATTAACCCATCCATCAATCATCGACAACATGATCAAAATAAAACCCTATACCTTACCTCAATTCACAGCCGCTGTGTGAATCCACAACCGGAGACAACTTGCAGCCAATAAACCTGACTGAAGTGAGGTAAATGGTGCTACCCTCTAAATCAAATACCCTACATTTTAGTGTCCAGATTAGAATGGAACTCAAAAAAATCATTACAATAGTCCAAACAACATAGCATCTACAACAAGGATACAATTCCCTACTCCTTACCTCACTACCTAGCCACTGTTGATGCTGGAACAAGATGGGTCGGACCAAGAACACCCCAGAGCACGATCTCCCTGCTAGATTCTTTCCCACTGGTCTGATCAGGTTGAGATCAAGAAATAGAGATAACAAATAAAGCAACGACCAAATTCCAACCCATCTTACCTTCTTCCTCTCCACTGGTCGGAGGTGAACAAAAATCTGGTGACAGTGCTAAGGCACGGGTGAAGTCGGCAGTCGGCGCTAGGGCACAGTTTCTGTCGGCTACACCTTGGCTGGCGCCAGCAATCCGATGGAAATCAGTCGGTTCCCCCTCACTGCGATGGCTAGGGCAAAGTGGCGGCACCTAGTGCGGCTCAGGAAGGAGAGGCCGGCGGCAAAAATCTAGGGCACAGGCGACAGCTAGAAGGCCGGCGAGGAGAGGGAGTCGGCATTGGGGTTTCCCGTGGCCGGAGACTCGAAGGGCTTCTCTCCTCCACTTTCTAAGATCGACCTGTGTTGGCAACGCCGAGAAGATGAAGAGAGAATCGCCGGTCGCGAAGAGGGGAGTCGCAAGGAAGGTGAGGATCGGGTGGAGAGGAGTCGGGAAGAAAGTGAGGAGGCTCGGGAAGAAGGAACCGCCGGTTGCGGTTAGGGCAGAGAGGAGAAGGCGCGAAGGAGGGGAGACGGTGTCGGGGAACGGCATCGGCCACGTGCATGGGGGAGGAGAAAAGCAAATAAAGAAAAGAAAATAAAATAAAAAGGAAAAGAAAACTTTTCCTCGTTAAAATGGGTTAGCCTAAACAGGCTTTCCCGGGGTCTAGTTTTTATCCCCGTAAACTCGTCCATACGGGCTTCGAAAAATTCCTGAAAAATTTCCTTATTATTATCTACCATTTTTTTGGTATTTTACAGTCTGTACCTACTTGTGGTAAAATCCAAGAGTTTTCATCTACTGATTGATATATTGACACTGGAGCAACTCATCATGTCACATCAAATTATAATATTCTTACAGACGTAATGTCATATTATGGCTCAGATACGGTTCAAGTAGGCGATGGTTCAGGTTTACAAATTACTAATCTTGGAAACACATATGTTTATTTATCTAATCGAACTTTTTACATGCTCAATGTCTTTCATGTTTCATCTATCACTAAAAATTCACTTTCTACATGTCAGTTTTGTCTTGATAACAATATTATTTTTAAGTTTCATCATAATCATTATCTTATAAAGGATAGAGGAACAAATGCTATTTTGTTTTATGGGAGAATAAAAAATGGTCTCTACTATCTTCAAAGCTCTTCAATCAAAGTTTTTGTTGGTGAATGCACAAATAAGCCAGCTTGGCATGTTCGACTTGGTCATCCTTCGCTTCGTATTATTCAGTCAATCATCAATAGGTATGGTTTACCTACTTCTATTACCTCCTCTCCATCTCATTTATGCAGGGCCTGCATGGAATCTAAAAGTCATAAGTTATCTTTATCTTCATCTGATCATGTTTCTAATTTTTCACTTGAAATAATCCATTCTGATGTTTAGGACCCTGCACCTATTTTGTCTAATCAAGGTTTTCAATATTATGTTACCTTTAATGATCATTTTAATAAATATACTTGGCTCTATCCTATGAGAAGGAAATCTGATTTATTTGATATATTCTGTAATTTTCAAATTCAACTTGAACTATATTTTAATCGTAAAATACTCTCTTTTCATTCTGATTGGGGAGGCGAATATTAAGCTCTCCATCATCATCTTGTCTCTTGTGGAATTGTTCATCGAGTTTCTTGTCCTCACACTCCAGAACAAAATGGCTCCGTTGAGAGAAAACATAGACATATAGTTGAAACTAACTTAGCTCTTCTTCATCATGCATCGGTTCCACGCAAATTTTGGGTTGAAGCTGTTAGTACTATAGTATATCTCATAAATCGACTCCCTACTCCATTGGTCAATCATAAATGCCCTTTTGAAAAACTTTATAATCAAACCCCTGATTACACTTTCCTCAGAATTTTTGGTTGTACATGTTATCCATGGTTACACCCCTATTCTAAACACAAACTTGACTCTCATTCACTACAATGTGTTTTTCTTGGTTATAGCAATTTGCACCATGGTTATCGTTGCTTACATATACCAACAGGATGAATTTATATTTCATGACATGTTACTTTTGATGAGTCTCTATTCCCTTTGTCAGTAGCTTCTTCAATATCTCCTTCAGATACAAGTGACACCTTCTTAATGCCACCTAATATTATCAGAAGTGATGGCATCCTAGGTCCTGCTCCGGAGCTCTCTAATAACTCTCCTATACCATCAGAATCACCTCAGGTTACTGATCCAATCTTGGAAGTCTCGCCGATCGAAGATAATATGCTCTCTGGTTCTAGATCCTCGGATAATGTAAGTGTTAGAGTGTATACTAAAAGCCTAGCTTTTGTAAACATTTATTTGTTGAAATAAAAGAATCACATTGGTCAATATCTATATTTATTTATTAAATATAATTATTCAATTAATTTATATAGTAGACAACATGGTGTGTGGTGTCACACACAGAAGATCATGTTGTCGGTTTTTTATAAATTATAAACAGTTGCTCACGACTAAGATGGAGAGGAACAAACCATCGGAATAGTCGTAGTGTAATTAAGTATTAGTTTATCTTGATTAATAAATTACACTATTACACTCTAAGTGTATTGAGTAGGACCATTTTAGGTAAATTCTTTTTGTACTGACTTAATAAAAGAACTAGACCTTAGTTATTATGGAAGTGTGTGCTCTTAATCCTAATATAATAATAAGCACATATATTTAATATTTATTTCTTTGACTTATCAAAGGGTGAGGTTTAGCTTGATAAATCAATATGCCCGATAAGTTGGAAAATGATATTACTTATAGTATGTGTTGTTGATTATAGAAGGAATCTGTGTCCTAGTTATCTAAGTTGAGAATGTCCCCAAGAGGAGCTCATAAGGATTGTCATGTTAAACCCTGCAGGTGGACTTAGTCCGACATGACAATGAAGTTGAGTGGTACTACTCTTGGAGCTAGATATTAGTTAAGTGAGTTGTCAGTAACTTACTTAATTAGTGGGCATTCGTTATCTTAAACACAGGGAGACTAACACACTCATAATAAGAAGGAGCCCATAATATAATTTGGGATTGGTGCGGTAGTGCGATAATAACTCTCTAGTGGAATGAGTTATTATCGATGAACTTGAGTTGTGTGTTCGGGACGAGCACGGGATACTCAAGCTCATCAGAAGGCCAAAACTAATTTCTCCTCTAGGTCCCTGTCATAGCCTCATTAAAGTCTCAAGTCCATCCAAATATAAGCTCACCTTGGTATCCAAGAAGGGGGCCAGTCCAATGCTTGGTGACCAAGCAAGGGCCGGCCACATTCTCTTCCAATAGGGGCCGACCCTATTGTTTGGTGAACAAACTAGTAGGGGCCGGCCACATTAATCAAACGAGGGTTGTTTTGAATTTTTAAAATCTTCTCTTTGTAGAAAACTATAAGTTTTAAAAGAGAGATTTTAATTTCAAAAACTTTCCTTATTTGAATTAGGTCACATGTTTTAAAAGAAAGTTTAAAAGATTTTTAAAACTTTCCTTTTTTAACCATCCTCATGGTTTAGGAAAAAAGGAAGAGAAGTTTTAAAATTTAAATTTTCTATCACCATGTTAAAAAATAAAATTTTATAAGAGAAGTTTTAAATTTTAAAACATGGTTTTAATTTTTAGAACTTTCCTTTTTTAACTCCTACTTTAGGAAAGAGAGCTTGTAAAATTTTATAAGAGTTTTTCTTCTTGTAAAATTTTATAAAAAATAATATTCCTTTCCTCTTATAGGGGTCGGCCACCCTTGCTTGGTGTCCAAGCAAGGTGGCCGGCCAAAACAAAATTATTAAATCATCATCGAAATTAATTTGGTGATTGATTCAATTAAGAGGAAAGAAAAGGAAAATTAAAAGGGAAAAAGAAAAACTATAGGAAGATTTTAATTTTTGTAAAAATTCTTCCCTTATTTGCCTTGGGCAAGTATTATAAAAGAAGGGGTGAGGAGGCTTCATGAGACACAACTCTTATTCTCTTGCTTGGAGGATCTCTGGTGGCCGACCCTCTCTCTTCTCCCTTTCCCTTTGCTCTCATCTCCTTGGTGGTGGTGGTGGTGGTGGCCGGATTTTAGAGGAAGAGGAAGAAAGCTTTTGGGAGGTGTTCATCTTGGAGGATCGTCGCCCACATGACGTCCAAGGCGAGGAGAGGAATACGGCAGAAGATCTCGAGGTCATTAGCATACAAAGAGAAGGTATAATTAGCAATTGTTTTCCGCATCATGCTAGTTATTTATTTTTGTAAGAATTCCAAACACAAGAGTCATTAGATCTAGTTTTTAGAATTAGTTTTTCGAGTTTGTGTGATTCGATTGTTTTTTTTGGTTAACCTAGAGTTATTTAAGGAAATTAAATATTAGCTTTCCTTAAAAGGCTTTGCCTAGGCGGTGGTGGTTTCTCCCATATCGAAGAAGGCCATGTGCCTCGCCATGTAGTCCTGGAAGTCAATTTTAGAAATTAATATTTAATGGAATTAATAACATAGGTAGATTTGAATCAATAGTGTTAAGTTCTGCTTGCGATTCAAATCTGAACCATTAAGAACAGATAAGTTAAATTTGGAATCAATGATGTTAAGTTATGTCTGTGATTCTTAATTTAACTTCTAAAGAACACAATAGGTTATTTAAGAAAAGGTTCGACACTTGTACAAAAATTTTTTGTACAGTGGAACCGGTACATTTTCCTCGAACTAACCAACAATTGGTATCAGTGCTAGGGTTTGCCTTTGTGTGTTTTGGTTTTCAAATTAATTATGCACATGTCATACATAATTTAGGCAGGATAATAGTATGATGTTCTAACTTTGTGGTTGTAGGCTCCAACTATTATGGCTTATTAAGATATTGTGTGTGATTGGACCCTTGGACATGTCAAGGGCATTATTTTGTGTGCATGATTGTATGTATCAAATATAGCAGGAGCTGTATTATTTTTAGAATTTTATTTTTGTTCGATCTATAATACATGTACATTCCTTTATGGAATATATGATCGATATATGTAAAATTCTATATTTGTCGCAGATCGTATCTTTGCGAGGCATGGTGCTTTTGGAGGACCATAGATGCAGCGGAATAAGAAGCAAGATAGATACGACAACTCGACCCGATAACGGTGGCTAAAAATGACAGCAGCTAGGGTTGGAGCATACTGAAGATAGTGATGGGAAAAGGCCATAATAGTTGGAAAATAAATTTTCATATTTATTGTTTTTATTTACTGTGATGTGTGTGTATGCATGTGATGTATGCTAGGATAGTTTAAAATTCCTCACTTTAAATAACTAAGTGGGAGAGGGATTTATTTTAATAATTTCCACGGTCTCCATTACTGGTTTGTAAGTGATGCAAACAAACTTGCGCGTTGGCTCTGAGTGCCTTCCTCCATATCGGATGAGTTTGTTTGCGGATCACTAGATCAAACTTCCATTTTGGATGTCTATAGGAAATTAATTAAGAGCGTGTGATCTTCCCCATCGGAAGGGGCACAATCTTATTAATGGACTTAGTGTCAAGTAATGGTATACACTTAGACACATCTAATAGTATCCTCCCCATCGGAGTCACTGCTATTATTTGTGTGACCGGAGAAAAACTAACTATTAATTTTATTTGTTATAAAGTTAGGTTGACAAGAATAAAATTAATGGGTAAAACCTCCTCTTACAAATATTTGATTTTGTATACGTCCACACTCTCGTGGCATGCAAAATTCACGGTAATTTGAGGTGTTGGTTAATTTAAAATAGTATTGTTTGAGGAATCAATATTATTCTAAATTTTAAGTCCTGACCAAAGTTTATTTTTGTGATTCTTAGGATGACTTGCAACCCACTAGTCATTATACTGAAAGAGAACAAACTTACTAGTCCCAACTATATTGATTGGAAAAGGAACCTGGATATTGTTCTTACTGCTGAAAGCTATAAATTTGTACTGACTGAGGCTTGTCCTGATGCACTTGACGGTGACTCTACCCCATAGGAGATTGAGTATCATAAGAAATGGGTAAAAGCTGATGAGATGGCGCGGTGTTACATTTTCGCATCATTGTCAAATGTATTGCAACATCAGCATCAAGATTTACCAACAGCTTATGATATAATGAACAATCTCAAAGAACTCTTTGGGCACCAGAGTCGGACTGCTAGGCAAGAGGCAATGAGAAAGTTAATGACAGCCACCATGTCTGAGGGAACACCCGTAAGGGATCATATCCTCAAAATGATGACATATCTGAACGAAATATAAGTTCTTGGAGGAGAAATCGATGGGGAAACCCAGGTCGATATAATTCTCCAAACGCTACCCAGAAGTTTTGAGCAGTTCCGCCTGAACTATAACATGAACAAAAGAGAGTATATGTTGGCGGAACTTCTGACAGAACTACAGGCAGCAGAAGGTATATTTCGTCAAAGTTCTCAGATTCACTATGCTGAAAATGGTTCTACTTCTAAGCTGAAAGGCAAGAAGAAGAAGAAACAGGTCTTTTTAGCAAAGAGAGTGAATAAACCTCAGGGACAAAAAGCTGGAATGAAGAAGTCAAAGGGCAAGTGTTTCATCTGCAAGCAGTCAGGACATTGGAAGGCGGACTGTCCTCGTAGGAATCAGAACAATAAAGGTATATCTCATGCTCTAGTAGTTGAAACATGTTTAGCGGTGTTATCTACCAGTATTTGGTGTGTAGATACGGGAGCCACTGATCATGTCTGTAATTCTTTGCAGGGGTTCCAGGAAACCCGACGACTATTTGATGGAGAGATAACCGTCTACATGGGCAATGCTACTAAGGTGACGGTTGTTGCAGTGGGAGACGTCTACTTATTGTTTGATAGGAATAGAAGTTTGATTTTAAGAAATTGTCTTTATGTACCTAGTTTTAGAAAGAATTTAATTTCAGTTTCTAAATTATATTTGGATGAATATTCTGTTTCCTTTAGTAACAATGTCGTTATAAAGAGAAATAAGGTGATTATATGTTCTGGTGCATTGGTTAATAATTTATATACTTTAAATCTAATTTCTCCCACAAAGTAAAATATGAAAATTAATAACACATCTTCTAACTCTAATAAGAGAAAAGAATCTTCGGAGATGAACCAAACGTATCTTTGGCATCTAAGGCTTAGTCATATTAACTTAAGTAGGATTCAAAGACTCATAGCTGATGGACTCTTGGGTCCATTGGAGTTGGAAAATTTTCCAACCTGTGAATCTTGCTTGAAGGTAAGATGACCAAGAGACTTTTTAAGGCCAAGGGGTATAGAGCCAAAGAAGCATTAGTACTGGTTCATTCTGATCTGTGTGGTCCTATGTCTATCCAGGCAAGAGGTGGTTTTGAATATTTTATCTCTTTTATAGACAATTATTCAAGATATGGATACATTTACCTAATGCGCTGCAAGTCTGAGTGCTTTGATAAATTCAAAGAGTACAAGGCTGATGTAGAGAAACGTCTTAGTAAAAGTATCAAGACACTACGGTCTGATCATGGTGGTGAATACCTCTTAGGAGAGTTTAAGAATTACTTATTAGAGGTCGGGATTCAATCCCAGTTGTCCGCACCTGGTACACCCCAACAGAATGGTGTGTCAGAACGAAGGAATAGGACCCTTATGGAGATGGTTAGATCGATGATGAGTTATTCAGAATTACCAAATTCGTTTTGAGGATATGCTCTAGAAACGGGAGCACACATTCTGAACTTAGTACCTTCTAAATCAGTATCTACTCCCACAGAATTGTGGAATGGGCGAAAGCCCAGTCTAAGAAATATTCAGATTTGGGGTAGTCCAGCACATGTGCTAAATCCGGATGTTGATAAGTTAGAATCTCGTACAAAAGTTCGCGTGTTTGTGGGTTATCCCAGAGAAATGAAAGGTGGTTTATTTTATAGTCCTAAAGATCAGAAGGTCATTGTTAGCACCAATGCCCAGTTTTTAGAAGAAGACTATATAATGGACCATAAGCCCAGTAGCAAAATTGTTCTAGAAGAACTTAGAGAGGACACGTCTACTTTAGTACCAACAGTACAAGATGAAGTACCACAAGAGACTGCAACACGTGTCACACATGATACACAACCACCGACAGTGCCTCATCGTAGTGGGAGGGTTGTAAGGCAACCTGAGAGATTCATGTTTTTGGGAGAGTCTTCAGACTTGATCCCGGGCAAACATGAACCTGATCCTCGGACATATGACGAAGCACTCCAAGATATAGATGGAGTATCTTGGCAAAAGACAATGAATTCAGAAATAGAATCTATGTATTCTAATAAGGTCTGGGAGCTTGTAGAACCACCTGATGGTGTAAAAGCCGTTGGATGCAAGTGGATCTACAAAAGGAAAAGAGGGACAGACGGGAAGGTAGAAACCTTCAAAGCAAGGCTTGTTGCGAAAGGGTACACTCAGAAAGAGGGAATCGATTATGAGGAGACCTTTTCTCCAGTAGCCATGCTTAAGTCTATCAGGATACTCTTATTCATTGCCGCTCATATGGATTATGAGATTTGGCAAATGGATGTCAAGACAACTTTCCTTAATGGAAATCTTGAAGAAAACATCTATATGAAGCAACCAGAAGGGTTCATTGAAAAAGGCAAAGAGCATCTAGTGTGCAAGCTGAATCGGTCTATTTATGGGCTAAAGCAAGCTTCAAGATCTTGGAACATCCGGTTTAATGAAGTAATCCAGTCATATGGATTTATTCAGTGTCCGGATGAGTCTTGTGTATACAAGAAGTGTAACGGAAACGTGGTGGTATTTCTTATACTATACGTAGATGATATTTTGTTAATGACAACAATGTCAAAGTATTATCAGACGTAAGGGTATGGTTGTCCAAACAATTTGATATGAAGGACTTAGGAGAATGTGCACACATTCTTAGGATCAAATTCATAAGGGATCGCAAGAAAAGAATGTTGTGCCTATCTCAAGCTTCATATATAGATACGATCCTTACTCGTTTTAGCTTGCAGAACTCCAAGAAAGGTTTCTTACCTTTTAGGCATGGAGTAGCCTTATCTAAAGAGATGTCTCCGAAGACATCAAAGGAGATGGAGGATATGAAGGAAGTTCCTTATGCTTCGGCTGTAGGAAGCCTTATGTATGCAATGCTGTGTACGAGACCTGATATCTGTTTTGTCGTGGCATGGTTAGCAGATATCAGAGTAATCTTGGACAATGACATTGGATTACTGTAAATCATATATTGAAGTACCTGAGAAGGACTAGAGATTATATGCTAGTCTACCAAGCAGACGATTTGCTCTCTGTGGGATACACGGATTCGGACTTCCAATCAGATAGGGACAATAGTAAGTCTACATCAGGCTATGTGTTTACTCTAGAAGGTGGAGTCATTGCATGGAGGAGTGTTAAGCAGAAATGCATCTCGGACTCAACCATAGAAGCTGAGTATGTGGCAGCCTCTTAGGCAGCCAAAGAAGCTGTATGGCTCAGGAACTTTCTAATGGACTTAAATATGATTCCTGTTTTGCCCAAGATCATCACAATTTTTTGTGATAATAGCGGTGCAGTTGCAAACTCGAAGGAACCACGAGCCCATAAGGCAAGTAAACATATAGAGCGTAAGTACCACCTGATACGAGACATCGTCATGCGAGGAGAAGTTGTCGTCGCCAAGATTGCATCAGCGAATAACCTGGCAGATCCTTTCACCATGGCCCTTCCGGTGAAAGCTTTTGATCGACATGTGGAGGGGATGGGAATCAGATGTATGGCAATAGATATGACAGCTTAGTCTTTTAGTATAAGTGGGAGATTGTTAGAGTATATACTAAAAGCCTAGCTTTTGTAAACATTTATTTGTTGAATAAAAGAACCACATTGGTCAATATCTACATTTATTTGTTAAATGTAATTGTTCAATTAATTTATATAGTAGACAACATGGTGTGTGGTGTCACACACAGAAGATCATGTTGTCGGTTCTTTATAATTTATAAACAGTTGCTCACGACTAAGATGGAGAGGAACAAACTATCGGAATAGTCGTAGTGTAATTAAGTATTAGTTTATCTTGATTAATAAATTACACTGGTACACTCTAAGTGTATTGAGTAGGACCATTTTAAGTAAGTTCTTTTTGTACTAACTTAATAAAAGAACTAGACCTTAGTTATTATGGAAGTGTGTGCTCTTAATCCTAATATAATAACAAGCACATATATTTAATATTTATTTCTTTGACTTATCAAAGGGTGAGGTTTAGCTCGATAAATCAATATGCCCGATAAGTTGGAAAAAGATATTACTTATAGTGTGTGTTGTTGATTAAAGAAGGAATCTGTGTCCTAGTTATCTAGGTTAAGAATGTCCCCAAGAGGAGCTCATAAGGATTATCATGTTAAACCCTGCAAGTGGACTTAGTCCGGCATGACAATGAAGTTGAGTGGTACTACTCTTGGAACTAGATATTAATTAAGTGAGTTGTCAGTAACTTACTTAATTAGTGGACATTCATTATTTTAACCACAGGAAGACTAACACACTCATAATAAGAAGGAGCCCATAATTTAATTTGGGATTGGTGCGGTAGTGCGATAATAACTCTCTAGTGGAATGAGTTATTATCAATGAACTTGAGTTGTGTGTTCGGGGCGAGCACGGGATACTCAAGCTCATCGGAAGGCCAAAACCAATTTCTCCTCTAGGTCCCTGTCATAGCCTCATTAAAACCTCAAGTTCATCCAAATATAAGCTCATCTTGGTGTCCAAGAAGGGGGCCGGTCCAATGCTTGGTGACCAAGCAAGGGCCGGCCACATCCTCTTCTAATAGGGGTCGGCCCTATTGTTTGGTGAACAAACTAGTAGGAGCCGGCCACATTAATCAAACAAGGAGGGTTGTTTTGAATTTTTAAAATCTTCTCTTTATAGAAAACTATAAGTTTTAAAAGAGAGATTTTAATTTCAAAAACTTTCTTTATTTGAATTAGGCCACATGTTTTAAAAGAAAGTTTAAAAGATTTTTAAAACATTCCTTTTTTAACCATTCTTATGGTTTAGGAAAAAAGGAAGAGAAGTTTTAAAATTTAAATTTTCTATTACCATGTTAAAAAAGGAAATTTTATAAGAGAAGTTTTAAATTTTATAAGAGAAGTTTTAAATTTTAAAACATGGTTTTAATTTTTATAACTTTCCTTTTTTAACTCCTACTTTAGGAAAGAGAGCTTGTAAAATTTTATAAGAGTTTTTCTTCTTGTAAAATTTTATAAAAAATAATATTCCTTTCCTCTTATAGGGGTCGGCCACCCTTACTTGGTGTCCAAGCAAGGTGGCCAGCCAAAACAAAATTATTAAATCATCATCGAAATTAATTTGGTGATTGATTCAATCAAGAGGAAAGAAAAGGAAAATTAAAAGGGAAAAGGAAAAACTAGAGGAAGATTTTAATTTTTGTAAAAATTCTTCCCTTATTTGCCTTGGGCAAGTATTATAAAAGAAGGGGTGAGGAGGCTTCATGAGACACAACTCTTATTCTCTTGCTTGGAGGATCTCTTGGTGGTCGGCCCTCTCTCTTCTCCCTTTCCCTTTGCTCTCATCTCCTTGGTGGTGGTGGTGGCCGGATTTTAGAGGAAGAGGAAGAAAGCTTTTGGGAGGTGTTCATCTTGGAGGATCGTCGCCCACACGACGTCCAAGGCGAGAAGAGGAATACGGTAGAAGATCTCGAGGTCATTAGCATACAAAAAGAATGTATAATTAGTAATTATTTTCCGCATCATGCTAGTTATTTCTTTTTGTAAGAATTCCAAACACAAGAGGCATTAGATCTAGTTTTTCGAATTAGTTTTTCGAGTTTGTATTTTATTCTTTTTCGAATTTGTGATTCAATTGTTCTTTTTGGTTAACCTAGAGTTATTTAAGGAAATTAAATATTAGCTTTCCTTAAAAGGCTTTGTCTAGGCGGTGGTGGTTGCTCCCATATTCAAGAAGGTCACGTGCCTCGCCATGCAGTCCTAGAAGCTAATTTTAGAAATTAATATTTAATGGAATTAATTACATAGGTGGATTTGAATCAATAGTGTTAAGTTCCACTTGCGATTCAAATCTAAACCATTAAGAACAGATAAGTTAAATTTGGAATCAATGATCTTAAGTTCTGTCTGTGATTCCTAATTGAACTTCTAAAGAACACAATAGATTATTTAAGGAAAGGTTCGACACTTGTACAAAAAAAATTTGTACAGTGGAACCGGTACGTTTTCCTAGGACTAACCAACAGTAAGTCCGTCATCTACATCACCATGTCAGCCTACTTCCTCGTCGTCATCAACAAGTGATTCATATGATAATGCTCCTCATCGCATGCTTCCCGTTAGTGATATTTATGAGCGTTGCCCACCAAATGCAACTCGATATCCCCTTCCACGAGCTCTAGTAGTCTCTTCAAAATCTATTGAACCAACTTGTTTTACACAAGCAAACAAGGATCCTAACTGGCTTAGTGCAATGGCTACAGAATTTGATGCACTTCTTCGCAATGGAATATGGAGTCTAGTTCCGCGCACTCCCTCAATGAATGTTGTGGGCTCTAAATGGTTATTCCGTCTTAAGCATCAAGTTGATGGTTCTCTTGAACGACACAAAGCTCGATTTGTAGCTAAAAAATTTAGTCAACAACTAGGTATTGACTTTAATGACACTTTTATCCCAGTCATCAAAATTACATCTGTCGGACTATTATTATCAATAGCTGTTAGTTCTAATTGGCTTGTACGACAATTGGATATTTCAAATGCATTTCTCCATGGTCATCTTGAGGAAACTGTATTTATGGAGCAACCACCTAGGTTTATTCATCCACAATTTCCATCTCATGTTTGTCATCTTAAGAAATCCTTATATGGTCTTCGACAAGCTCCTCGTGCATGGTTTCATCGACTATATAATTGGTTACAAGCTCAAGGATTTTCTGGATCAAAGACTGACTCGTCTCTATTTCACAAATATAATGATGGATATATGATATTTTTTTCTTATTTATGTAGACGATATTCTGATAACCAACAATGATCACAAGGGTATCACAACTTTATTAAGTCTTCTCAATCAAGAATTTTCTACTCGAGATTTGGGTATTGCTCATTTTTTTTCTTAGTATTGAGCTTATTCCACATGAGGATGACTGTCTTCTCTCTCAGAGCAAATACATTATTGGACTTCTTCAAAGAGCCAAAATGGATGGAGCACATCTGGTCTCTACACCAATTGTTATAAACAACTCTCCAACTTCATCCTCTCCTACTCTATCTGATCCACAGATTTATTGAAGTATTGTTAGGGTCTTACAATATGTCACTATCGCACGCCCTGATATTACTTTTGCAGTAAATCGTGTTTGTCAATTCATGCATGCTCCAACTGAACAAAATTGATATAATGTAAAAAAAATTCTTCGCTATCTCAAATGTACTATTCTACATGGTCTTCTCTTATATCACCAATCGTCTCGAGATTTATATGCATATAATGATGCGGATTAAGCAAGTTCTCCTGAAGATAGACGCTCTACTAGTGGATATGCAATATTTCTTCGACAAAATATTATCTCATGGAATTTGAAAAAGCAACCTACGGTATCTCGTTCAAGCACTGAGGCAGAATATAAGGCTATAGCAAATACAACGTCAGAAATTATTTGGCTTCAATCACTTCTCTCTAAACTTCATCTTGCATCAAATATTGCACCAAAAATTTGGTGCGATAATATTGGAGCAACATATCTCACAGCAAATTCAATCTTTTATGTTCGTACAAAACATGTGGAAATTGATTTTCATTTTGTTCGTGAACGTGTGATAACTCAGCAGTTATCCGTCTCTTATATTTTTGCTGAAAATCAAATCACTGATATCTTTACTAAGCCACTATCCAGATAACGTTTCAACAAGTTAGCAAGCAAACTCAACGTCAGAAATCTTTCGTTGAGTTTGTCAGGGGTAAAAGAGATAAAACATAATTATCAAAATTGACCGGATCAAATTACCAAATCAAATCATATTAGTATTTGGATTATTCTAATAATCCTATTATAATTATTAAAATAATTTTATTATTTATTAATTGATCAATTAACCAAATACTTTTTGAATATTATATACTGTATTATTCTTATTCTTAGAATAATATCAATGAACAATAGATTTTAATACTCTTATATTATTTCATTCTCTCTATTATTTTTTCTTACAGACTCCTCTGGGCAACTAGCTCCAACTACCATCATCGATATGGGACACTGGCATATTAGCCAACTTGTAAAGTGATATCAATTTTGTCGGCAATAATTCTCAGTTAGTGCGTAATTGACTTGATCGCATCGCCGGCCTCATTTTCTAACTCCATTTTAAGTTTCTCAGGATTAAAGTAGCACAAGACTATCACCGTCCCGTCTGTCTCTTCAAACCATGTGTTGGTATCAGAGGTTGAAGGCGAAGAGGCCCTAAAGACGAGTTAAGACTGCCCGTCATCTCCACCTCAGTAGTCCCCTTTGTTTATAAGAAAAAGAAGGTGCGGCTTGGCTTGGTCTGTAAAGCTAGCTAGGTTGCGTAGTTATGATTTAGTTATGAAAAAAAAGAGAAGGGCCATCAACCAGGAAGTTGAACTATCCAAATTATTCAACAGAAATATCTTGCCATGTAAATTAATTTTCGAATTCAATTAGACCCGGCCCTGCAGCTGGTAGATGAGATCAATTGATAATGAATATTGAGATTTTCCACTTAATTTTATGTTCAAATTTAACTTTTCAGAACAAACTGAAAAAGATTAATTTCGTTTTTATATTTGGTTTAAGTTTGGAGCAATCAAAATTGTCAAAACAATTTCAGTTCTATGTTCAAATTTAACTTTTCAGATCAAACTGAAAAAAAAAAAAAAAGATTAATTTCATTTCTATGGATCAATTTAACTTTTGTAATGAGTATGTCGGCTTGACTTTTATTATCAAAAAGACGCGCTACCCTTAGACGCGTTCTTATTATTTCCGGTGAAAATAAAAGGATGCCTTTTATTTTTATTATCGTCAAAAAGTATTTCATTTTTTAAAAAAATATTCTTATTCTAAAATTGTTACAGTAGCTTTGTTCAAAGTTATTCCTCAAAATTACTAAATAATTACGAGTAAAATTATTTTAATATTAATCAAAAAGGTTTAAATATTAATAAAAACTATTCTAATTTGATAAAAATAGATTAAATTTATTAAAACAATTTTGATCAAAATTGTTACAATTAGAGCAATTTTAACTAAAATTGATACGAAATAAAGTAAATTTATTTAAAACCATTACAACATAAAACACTTGCTAAAATTGTTTGGAGCAATCAAAATAGTTAAAATCAAAATATCCATCTAGTTAAACATTCCTTCACATAATGTGTCGATGTCACCCATTTCTTTACTACATCGAGTTTGTTTTTTGAAAATTTTCTTCATCCAAATAATTCAAAAAAACTCGTGCAAATTCATCCTAATATTTAGGGTTTTCAAATTCACTATTGAGAAAAATCTCTCATAATATGCTGTAATTGAATATCAAATTTCAAATATTTAATCTATCATTGAGGATGGATCACTCCATCATTGCACCTCATTGATTATTTTTGAGGTGATCAGTCTAGTCCTATGAAAGTTTTTCATCGACTATCAAAGTAAATCGGGAAGTGCACACGGCGGCCAGCTCAGAAGCCCAGCATCCTTTGATTACGCCCCCCATTTGGAGGAAAATTTTTTATAAATACGCCGTAGCTGGGGTTCGAACTACGGATGTCTGAGAGACAACTTGAATATCCTACCGCGACACCATGACCCCGGGGACGGAACATCAATGCATTATGTTATCGAAGAAAGGGGTTAATTAAATGTCCACTGGCACTAGAAACTCTTAATTTTTTTGAATATGTTAAAAGATTCCATCTTTCAACTCTAAATTAAAATAAAAAAAATATATTTTTAAAAAAATTCAAATGTATCAAATTAAATAAAATATAATTTTAATAATGTTATTAAAAAAAATTAAAAATATTATAGATCTTAGAAAAAACTTATTTTTTAAAAAAATAAGTCATTAAATCTTCTAAAAATATTCATATTCTTTTAAAATAAATAAAATAAAATAAAATAAAATTATAATATTAAAAGATTATTACTAAAAGTAAAAAAAAATAAAAACTTACTTTAAGACTGCTTTGGTGGAAATATCACCATCTTAATATTATTTGGGTAGCAGCACTTGGTCTTAATTTAGTGTTGTTTTCATCAAAGTATCATTAACATTATCATTATCTTGATATTAATTTCTTCAAAAATATCATCATCTTAGAGCTGATTTTACCAAAACATCACCCCTAGATGTTATTTTTATCAAAACATCACTACCTTTGTGATCCAAAAAATGAACCAAATGCCACCAAAACTGTTATGAATCATCGGATGAAGTAGATGCAAAGAGAGACAAACGCAAGCAGATAGTGATGATAGGTATCCTCCACATTAGAATTTACTCTACTATAGTACAATGATTAACAAGATACCGTTTAAATACATACATCATCGAGGTTAATCTATCTACATGATAATACTAATTATATTGCAAGATTATAATTGACAATACACCAAATGCCACCAAAACTGTTATGAATCATCGGATGAAGTAGATGCAAAGAGACACAAATGCAAGCAGATAGTGATGATAGGTATACTCCACATTAGAGTTTACTCTACTATAGTACTTGATTAACAAGATACAGCCCTCGCGGGCTGGATCAACCGGTTAAGGCGTGACATCCTTGCACAATGAATTGTAGGGTCGAAAGTCCACAGACGCGCATTGGATGAATAATCTGGGGCGGCTGTGTTAAATTCCGGAGACACCATATTTTACCCGGGCCAGCATTCACCGCTGATTTACCTCCTCCTAGGATCCCTGTGGGACCAGGCCTAGGGGGCCGTTGGGCGGCGGGACCCACTTTTTTTGCACAATGATTAACAAGATACAGTATAAATACATACATCATCAAGGTTCCACTTATTGGAAACCAGCTGTGAACTAGCATCTTCAAAATTTACCTCTCTTTTTGCATTTTTCCAGTCCCAAATGCTGCAGACATAGAGTAATAAACTACTTGACATATAGATAGTGAACACTATAATAATAATACTAAGAATAATAATAATAATAATAAGACTAGCGAAATAAGATTATGTTCGAGTGCAAAAATGAAATATTGCAGGAGCAAAAATAAATTAACATAGAAATTTGAATAGGAAAATGACAAAGTTAATCAATATAGCATTTTCAAATGACAAAAAAAAATGAAACTATTATCGTAATAGTTGATCCTCTCTGAAACCGTAAAATTGAAAAGCCGGGAATGAGACGGCTCCGCTGACGGGATAAAGACCTCCTCCTCTTGATCATCTGAAAAACAAAATCAAAATTACGGAAGGAGCCTCTAACGTTGGTCCTCCGACGCTCAAATTAGAACAGGTAGGAAGAGAAAAGGAAACGGAGCAAAGTAAACAATAATTGTAATCTTTCCTAGATATGAGACTTTCCTGTCTTTTATATATTTTTCTGTGACCTTCCATCTTCTCTTGTTTAATTATATTAATTACTTGACCTTCCATCTTCCTATTTAATGATGGAGTGTTTTCCTTTACCTTGACTTCATTTAATGATGGAGTGTTCTATTTGACTTTCCTCTTCACCTGGTTTTGTTTCAGGCCATACGTCGCACCGAACGGAGTCCCGGTCGGCCCTGTCCGAGCTGATCAAACACACTTAGGCCGATTAGCTAGTGTACATCTAAGCGATAAATATATACCCGGGCAGTCAGCATATATCCTTCACACAATGTATCGATGTCACTCATTTCTTCACTACATCAACTATCCTGGCCTTTTAAACCAGCGAGACGAGATTACTTAAGCTAACTAACCACATTGTTTGGATTGCCAAAGAGAACCACTTTTTACAACAACCACCTCGAAGGGATCACTCAATCACCAAGCGAAGCGGTCCCCTTCTATTTTCACCTAGGCATTGGCAACAACCAGCATCACTTTTTAGAACTACGAAAAGTCATAAAAAAATGGTAGAATACTAAACAACTATCATCTTCTAATAATGTCAGTATCATGTCATAGTAGCTTTTCTATAATTAAAAAAAATGAATTAGATAAAGTTCCCTGTGTGCGCTCTACCGGACAAGGCCCGAACAAACATAGGGGCACTTAGCCTTATAAAACCTCTTAATATACGATCGGCCGGGCGAAAGCCGATCGAACATAAAGTTCCCTGCGTGCGCTCTACCGGGCAAGGCCCGGACAAACGTAGGGACACTTAATCTTATGTAAAGCTTTTAATATACGATCGACCGAGCGAAGGCCGATCGAACATGAAACTCCCTGCGTTCGCTCGACCGGACAAGGCCCGGATGAACCTAGAGACACTTAGCCTTATGTAAAGCTCTTAATATACGATCGGTAGGGCGAAGGCCAATCGAACATGAAACTCCCTGCGTGCGCTCGACTAGACATGACCCGGACGAGCCTAGGGACACTTAGCCTTATGTGAAGCTCTTGATACGCAATTGGCCGGGTGAAGGCCGATTGAACATAAGGTTCCCTGTGTGCTCTCAACTGGGCAAAGCCCGAGCGGGCTAAGGGCCATTTAACCTTGTATATATAGAGAGCCATTAACATTCAAGCGGCCGGACGAAGGCCGATCCAACATAAAACTCTCCATATATGCTCGATCGAGCAAAGACCGAACGAACTTAATGACCGATCGAGCTCAATATACCTAACTTCATAAATCTCTTGACAAACGATCGATCAGAGTGCAAATACGCACGACCTAAATAAGAGTCGATTATGATCAGAGTACTCACTCCCATATGAACTCCCGAAAGGGTTCAACTAATAGAATAATATATCTATTTTCACTTTACCAAATAGTTAAACGATCGGGGCTTAATGTTCTTGATCTCAGTAACTTGCACATGATAATCGAATTTCAGACCGCCCAGACGTAAATGTAGAAAAGTCCCATATGGGGCTCTAAGCATATTTATAACAGGTAGTCTATCATACAACTTACATACGAACGACTTAATGACTGGACGAAATATATTCAACAGAAGACATCCTAAAGTTACGACCGGCTCAATGACCAGCCGGAATATACTTCGTAGAGGACATTTATGCATACGGCTGGCTTCGTGACTGGCTCGGATATGTTCAGCCAAGGATACTCCAATCAGGTGGTCAGCTCAATGGATGATCGAGATATATCTAGTAGACAAACAGTCGATAACATTTTAACAACCTGGCAAACATGTTGGGGAATATTCTTTCGGGACTCTCTCATTGATTGACTGGACGGAATTGGTTTTGGTCTCCTGATGAACTTGAGCTTCCCGTGTTCGCCCCGAACACCCAACTCGAGTTCATCAATAATAACTCATACTACTAAAGAATTATTATTGAACTACCGCACCAATCCCATATTACTATATAAGCTCCTTCTTATCATGAGTGTGTTAATTTCCCTGTATTTAAGATATTGAATGTCCACTAATTAAATGAGTTACTGACAACTCACTTTAATTAATATCTAGCTCCAAGAGTAGTACCACTCAACCTTATCATCATGTCGGACTAAGTTCACCTGCAGGGTTTACATGACAATCCTTATGAGCTCCTCTTGGGGACATCATCAACATAGATTCCTAGGATACAGTTTCATTCTATAATCAACAACATACCATATAAATAATACCATTTCCCAACTTATCGGGCCTATTGATTTATCGAACTAAATCGCACCCTTTGATAAATTAAAGAAATGAATATTGAGTATATGTGCTTGTTATTATATCATGATTAAGAGCGCATACTTCCATAATAACAAAGGTCTTGTTCTTTTATGCAGTCAGTATAAAAATAACTTACCTTAAATGGTCTTGCTCAATACACTCAGAGTGTACTAGTGTAATTTTATAGTCAAGATAAACTAATATCAAATTACACTACGACTATTCCAATGGTTTGTTCCTATCCATCTTAGTTGTGAGCTACTGTTTATAATTTATAAGAAACCGATAACATGATCTTCTGTGTGTGACACCACACACCATGTTATCTATAATATAAATTAATTGAACAACTACACTTATAAATGTAGACATTTGACCAATGTGATTCTTTTATTTCATAAATAAATGTTTACAAAAAAGCTAGGCTTTTAGTATATACTCTAACAAACAAAAGGGTTTATATGTTGGCGGAACTTCTGACAGAACATCAAGCAGCAGAAGGGTTATTTCGTCAAAGTTCTCAAATTCACATTGCTGAGAACATTTCTCCTTCTAAACCGAAAGGTATGAAGAAGAAGAAACAAGCAAAGAAAGTTTGCCTATAGATCGAAAGCAGATGTGAAGAAACTGAAGGGCAAGTGCTTCACATGCAAGCAGTCTGGGCATTTGAAGGTGGACTGTCCTCTTAGAAAGGAGAACAATAAAGATATATCTTATTCTCTAATAGTTAAAACATGTTTAGTGGTGTTATCTACCAGTACCTAGTGTGTAGATATGGGAGTCACTGATCATGTCTGCAATTCATTGCAAGGGTTCCAGGAAACTCGACGACTACATGAAGAGGAGATTACCGTCTACATGGACAATGCTACGAAAGTGGCAGCCATTGCAGTGGGAGATATTTATCTATCTTTAGATAGGAATAAAATATTGATTTTGAGAAATTATCTTTATATACCAAGTTTTTAGAAAGAATTTGATTTCAGTTTCTAAAATTATGGATGGATATTCTATTTCTTTTGGTAAAGAAAATAGAGTAGTTATCTGTTCTGGTACGTTGGCTGATAATTTGTATACTCTAAATCCAATAACTCCCACGATACAACAAAATTTGTTTTAGGGATATGCTTTAGAAACGACAGTGTACATTCTGAACTTGGTACCTTCTAAGTCAGTACCCTTTACTTCCACAGAATTTTGGAATGGGCATAAGCCTAGTCTGAAACATATACGGATCTGGGGTAGTCCAGTACATGTGCTGAAGGGAGACACTGATAAGTTGAAATCATGTATACAAGTTCACCTATTTGTGGGTTATCCCAAAGGAACGAAAGAAGGATTATTTTATAGTCCTAAAAAAATTAGAAGGTCATTGTTAGCACCAATGCCCGATTTTTAAAAGAGGACTATGTAATAAACCACAAACTCATGAGTAAAATTGTTCTTGATGAAATTAGAGAAGACACGTCTATTTTAGTACCAACGGTACAAGATGAGATACAACAAAAAACCGCAACACGTGTCACAAATGATGCACAATTACAAGTAATGCCTCATCGTAGAGGGAGGGTTGTCTTTGGACTTGATCCCTGATGAACATGAACCTGATCTCTGGACATATGATGAAGCAAGAGATCTTGGAACATCCGATTTAATAAAGTGATCTAGTCTTATGGATTTATTTAGTGACCGGATGGGACTTGTGTATACAAGAGGACTGACGGAAACGTGGTGGTATTTCTTGTACTATACGTAGATGCCATTTTACTCATTAACAATAATGTCAAAGTGTTGTCAGACATAAAGGGTATGGTTATCCAAGTATTTTGATATGAAGGACTTGGGAGAATGTGGGCATATTCTTGGGATCAAAGTAATAAGGGATCACAAGAAAAGGATATTGTCCTTATCCCAAGCTTCATACATCAATACTATCCTTGCTCGTTTTAGCGTGCAAAACTCCAAGAAAGGTTTCTTACCTTTTCGGTATGGAGTACCCTTATTTAAAGAGATGTCTCCTTAGACATCAAACAAAATAGAAGAGATAAAGGCGGTTCCTTATGCTTTGGCTGTAGGAAGCCTAATATATGCAATATTATATACGAGACTGGATATCTGTTTTACCGTGGGCATGGTTAGCAGATATCAAAGTCACCCGGGACCGGGACACTGGACTGTCGTAAAGCATATATTAAAGTACCTTAGAAGGACTAGAGATTATATGGTAATTTACAAGGCAGATGATTTGCTCCTTGTGGGTTACACGGATTCGGACTGATAGGGACAATAGTAAGTCGACCTCTGGGTTTTGTATTTACTTTAGGAGGTGGAGCCATAACAATTGAGGAGTGTTAAGAAGAAATGCGTTTCAGATTCCACCATGGAAGCTGAGTATGTGGCAGCCTCTGAGGCAGCCATAGAAGCTGTATGGCTCAGAAACTTCATGAAGGATTTAGATGTGATTCCTAGTTTGGCTCAGAAACTTCATGATGGATTTAGATGTGATTCCTGGTTTGTCCAAAATTATTACAATTTATTGTGATAATAGCGGTGCAGTAGCAAACTCGAATGAACCATGAGCCCATAAGGCAAGTAAACACATAGAGTGCAAGTACCACCTAATACGAGGAGAGGTTGTTGTCGACAAGATTACATCAGTAGATAACCTGACAGATCCTTTCTATAAGGCCTTTCCAGCGAGAGCTTTTGATGGGCATGTTGAGAGGATGAAAATCAGATGTATGGCAGTATATATGGCAGCATAGTCTTTTAGTATAAGTGGGAGATTATTAGGATGTATACTAAAAGCTTAGCTTTTTGTAAACATTTATTTTGAAATAAGAATCGCATTGTTCAAATGTCTGCATTTATGTTAAATGCAATTGTCCATTTAATTTATATTGTAGATAACATGGTGTGTGATGCCACACAGAAGATCATGTTATCAGTTCCTTATAAATTATAAATAGTAGCTCACAACCAAGATGGATTGGGGCAAACCATTGGAATGGTTGTAGTGTAATTTGATATTAGTTTATCTTGACTATAAAGTTACACTAGTACACTATGTGTGTATTGAGCAAGACCATTTGAGGTTATTTTTTTTATATTGACTGCATAAAAGAATAAAATCTCTGTTATTATGGATGTGCATACTCTTAATCCCGATATAATAACAAGCACATAGACTTAGTATTTATTTCTTTAATTTATCAATGTGTGAGATTTAGTTCGTTAAATCAATAGGTCCAATAAGTTGGGAAATGATATTATTTATATAGTGCGTTATTGATTATAGAAGGAAACTGTGTCCTAGTAATTTAGGTTGATGATATCCCCTTGAGGAGCTCATAAGGATTATCATGTAAACCCTACAGGTGGACGTAGTCCGGCATGATAATGAAGTTGAGTGGTACTACTCTTGTAGCTAGATATTAATTAAGTGAGTTGTCAGTAACTCATTTAATTAGTGGGCATTCGATATCTTAAACTGTTAGTTAGAGTGTAAAATACCGGAAATAGGCGAATATGATTAAGGGAATTTTCTGGAATTTTTGGAAATTTTTCGGGAATTTTTCGGAGCTCGTACGGACGAGTTAACGGGGATAAAAACGGGGCCCAGAAAAGTCTGTTTGGGTTACCCCATTTAAGTGAGGAAAAGTTGATTTTTTACTTTTCTTTTTAAATTCCTTTTCTTTTAATTCTTTTTCCTTTATTCCTCACTTCCTCGCCGAAACCCCCCTGCCCTCATCCGCTCCTCTCCTCTGCTTGCCCTAGCCACCCGACGCCGACCTCCTTCCCCGGTGCCCCTGCCGTCGGCGACGCCCAGAGCAGCGCCGGTCATCTTCCTCCTTTCTCCCAAGTCCGACTTCTCTGTTCCCTTCTTCCTCTCTGCCGCGTCTCGGCACAGCGCCGATCGCCTCTCCCTCCGCGTCGAGCAGAGCTTCTGCCCTAGCCGAGCCCTGCTAAAGTTGTGCCCTTGCACTGCCGGCAGCCGGCCACTTTGCCCTAGATTGCCGGAATTCAGAAGATAGGTAAGGAAATTTAGGTATTTTTGGTTGGAGGCTCAGATTTACAGAGTATTGGGTGCTGCCCTAATTGATAGTATAGGGTATTTAATTGTTGTTGTGGATTTTATTTTGATCCTGGTAGTGTGGAGGATTTTTCAGCAGCAAGCAACCTTTCACCGCAGTCATTTGGATTGTGAACTGAGGTAAGGTTTAGGGTTTTACTTTAATCATGTTGTTGCTGATTGATAGATAGGATTAGGTAGTTTGGAATTGATCTAATGGTGGATTGGGGATTAGGTAACTAACCCTAATTTATCGTTAGACTTTATTTAGATAAGTTAATGATTATTATTTAAGGTTTTGCCCTAAATGGTTTTAAGGGTTTATTTAGCAATTCATTCAAATTTTAGCTAAATAAAAATGTATTTATTGGATACAGGACTTTGACGCGAGACGAGTATCTCGATGTCGGATTTGGACATTCCTATTGGAGGCGGGTACTTTTGACTTATGTCATTTGATATGCTTAGTAATTAAATTAACATGTTGCATTAATTGTGTTTCTTATCTGTTTCGGTTAATCACTACCCAAATCTTACATGCTTGATTGATTGATTGGTTTTGCATCTCAGGTATATTTTACCTGTTTGTACATGCTTATAGGGGTAGTGATATGCCATGCTTGACCATGTTCAGGACCTAGGTTTTATACCTTCTGTGTACCTTTGATTCGATATGATTCGTTGACCTAGGGTGCACTTTTCTATATATATGGATTAGGTCAGGATGTTTATATGGTTATTGCCATGCATCATTTGCATGATTGCATGCTGTGCGATAGTCCGCTCCATTATTGTTGAGCACATCGTCAGTTACATAGATCTGAACACACCACCACTCATGGGTTAGTGGTCGATTCAGGCTGAGTGTGTTGCAGCAGGGACTCTGTTAGGCACCGTTGGTCCGCTCATGGGTAGTGTGACACAACGTGTTATCCGGCAGGGATTCCTCCCCGTCATCGTGTACCGGGAGTTGAGAGCATTGCGCTCCCCCATCTATGATTTGGGGTAGGAGGATAGGTGTACTCCGACAGCATCCTGTCCACTCGGTCACTCATCAGGAGTAGTGACGACAGAGTGCACGGTTGTCACAGCCCTACCCACTCGGCCTCACTTTGGTATGAGATGATCGACTGGCGTCAGGGGTGACCAGGACGCATCATTGGCATCATATGCATGATGCATTTATTGTTTGTGTTTGTGGTTGCTGCATTTATATGCTGCATATTGTTTGGATACCTATGTTTGACATGCATACAGGATTCCTATACCACTCGGACTGTTTGACCATATACTCAGGACCTGGTTAGTACAGCATTCTCCTGTTTACTTCAGATGCATATTTATATCTTTCTTATATCAGGAGACTGTACGCATGATTAGTGCTAGGTGTTGTTTCTTTACTTTGCATATCATCTGTACCTGCTGAGTGTTGGACTCACCCCGCCTCCATTGTTGTTATTTTCAGGTTGATGCTGTCAGGAGGGAGTTCCAGCCGCTAGTCCCCACTGCACGTAGTGCTACTCCGCTGCTGGTTTTTTTTGAGTTGTTTCATTTTAGCTTTTCGCTATCAGACTTTATTTTAGTTTTGTTTTGGACTTACATATGGATATTGTATGGAATCTTTCCGTTGGATGAACTTTTCGTATGATTTGGATTTACTCTACTACATGCCTGCCTGAACGGCAGAAGAGGTAAGAAAAAAAATCGGATTTGGGCTTTACGAGTGTAGTTGAGTAGGGTTGATTTCGAGTCAGAGTATTATTACTGCGTGGTTATGTCAGCCAGAGGCTGAATATATATATATAAACTGCGTGGTGATTGATTTTCATTACTGTTATTATTCCAGCCGCCTGTGGCTGAGTATTTAGTGCTTGTAGAAAATTTTGATTGTCCGCCGTACAGGGGAGATGCTGCCGAAATTTTCTCGGACAGGGACTCTTCTGGGGGCGTGACATAGAGCCCTAGAGCCAATCATATGATGATTATTGTATGGACTCATTGTATCATATTCCTATATATATAAAGGCTTTTGTTTTGGTTATTATACTTACTTGTATTGGTGCCAAATAAATAAGTATAATAGCGTCCTTGAGTAGAAGGTTCTTACCTATATCAATCGATTGGTTGAATCGATAGTGAGATGATATAGGGAACGCTACTCTTAATCATTCCTATTCAAGTATTAACATTCAGGGACAATGTTAATGCAATGAGACTAGCATGTAGGTCAACTCGATGACTTGATCTCACAAGTCATGGATATAGAGATATCATGGGTATGCATTGGAGAATGTATACTGAATGACCCGCCATGAGAAAGTATCATGGATCGTTATATGAGTATCATATACTTTCTCATGTGGCTATTAGTATGACTACTAGTCCTTGGACCTGAAGTCACCATGGTTCCCTACATAAGGAGTTGCATACTTTGGCTTCGTCAAACGTCACCCGTAACCGGGTGGACTATAAAGGCGATTACTGGGTATGTAACAAATTATGCGGAGGGATGTGAGTGATGTAGATAGGATCTATCCCTCCTATATGACAGGAGTGACATCATTATTCTTGATAGAGTAAGACCACTAAGTGCATGGTCATGCCCAAATGAGTCAATATGAGATATTGAGCTCATTTGATTAGAGTGAGTCTACTTGGAGTTCAAGATTTAGATTGATTAGAGGATGACACGGTCTATGCCTCACATTGATCAATCTAGATGTCAAGGATAGAATGACATTGTCATATATTGTAAAGAGTCACAATTAGTAGTCACAAGGTGATATTGAATCTCAACATTCTTGTAACTTGGGTAGTAATGATGTGTTGCTAGATACCGCTCATTACTTATGCTTCTAAATGAGTTTAGGAGCATTGCCAATGTTACAAGAACCTATACGGTCACACACAAAGGACAATTAGATGGAGATTCGATTCATATGATGAACCAAGAGGATTAAGTTCATGTGATGAACCGAATTAGATTAAGAATAATCCAAATTAGATTAATTGAGTAAGACTTGATTGAGTTAGACTTGAGTTAGACTCAAGTGAGGCTAGACTTGAGTTAAACTCAAGTGAGGTTTAATGATGATATTCATTGAATTTTGAATCCAATGATAAATGGAATTCAATTTGAATTTTAGATTCAAATTTCGAATGAGTTTCAAAAATGGTCATTTAATGAAGAATGAATATTCATTAAATATTCATTAAGGCTCATTAATGAGGCTCATTAATGGTGTTAATGAGCATTAAGTATTTTCATTAGATGAAAATACTTAAGCCATTTTTTTACTCTTATTTTAGAATCGATCATTATTATTCCTTCTTGCTTCTCCTTCTCTCCCTCTCCTCCTCCTTGGCCGAAACCCTCAAAGAGTGCTAGCACACTCTAAGGTTTCCTAATTGTTCGTGTGGATACACATAGAGGGGTGTTCACTTGACACCCTTGAGATCCGGCATCTTCTTGGACGAGCAGGATAAGCGAAGGGCTTCGCAACAAAGGTATAAACTCCTAAACATGTAGATCTAAAGTAGATCTAGGATTAGAAAACACGTACATGAAAAATTTAATATTCACACGGATCCGGTGGCATGGGATTTTGGGGTTTCCACAACGCAAAAAGTGATTTTTGCGGCTCAAAAATCCCTACAGTGGTATCAAAGTCACGCGCGAACATGTACTTATTTTTATTTTAATTTTTATGAAAAATTACAGATCTGTAAGTTTCTGTAAATTTACGATTTTATGTATTTTATGGGTATTTTTCTCGTAGAAGCGAAGCAACAAGTGTTTGAACACTTGTAGGCTTCGACTACCGAGAAACACCTTCCGAAATGGCAAGGTCTCGCCCAAAATATTTTGGGGCAGCGGGTCAAGGCACTGTAAGATCGTCATAGGACACTCTTGAGACTCATATTGCGAAAAGGGGCGCTGCCCCTAACCCCGCAAGGGGAATTGTCCAGCGATCGCGCCCGAAAATCGCTATACGGGACCGCCGGGAAGTTGCGACTCATAAAATGGTAAAAATCAGTAGTAAAATTACAGAAATTATGGAAATTACATAATTTAGAATTATGTATAATTTTTGTGATGGTCATGGCCCAAATACCCAATAAGATTGGACAAAATGTGTTGTAATTCATAATATGGCCTGCGTGTCATTTTGTGTGTTTGTGCGTGTTGTATATGATCGCGACCTGCGCATCGTGCCTTCCTTTATTTTATATTCCTGTTGTAAATAGTTTAAATTCAAATGTAACTCGAGTTTCAAATTTGTAATGTACAAAAATTGAAGCGGTGGAAGGTCCACTCGAGGAGGAGTTACGAGGAGGGTGCGAGCAACACATGGCGGTCAAAGGGAGGAGCTTGGAGAAGCTGTTGACCCTAGGTTGACCGTTCGATCTTCTCATTAGCTTGAGAAGATCGTAGTAGGGTCATGACCTAACAAAATTTAATTAATTGCTTGTGTGTGTATGTGATGCATGCTAGTGTAAAGTAATTAATTAGTGCTTTAATGATTAGATTAGATCTAAATCGAGTATATGATGCACCACGATTAGATTAGATCTAAATCGAGTATATGATACACATCAACGACTAGATTAGATCTAAATCGCGTCAACTCAAAATGTCTACCATGTCGTGATACCCATCACTACCTCGATCACATGTTGTTCTTGAATCTGCCAAAGCAGAGCAACGCATATTATCTTGGTAGGGTGTGGAGGGACAATCTTGGTCCCGTCTATCAACGCATGGGTGAGTACAAACTCAATTAGATTGAGTAAAACTAGTTAAACTCAATTGGATCGGGTTTAACTATAGGCATTTTTCCAATGGTTGGTAGATAGGTCAAAATCACATTTATATTAATTCTTGGGCGATTTAGCCAAAGATAACTCAAGTTTTAATATACATGCGGATCTTGATTCTATAAACAAGAGTTGCATAGAGATGTAATTGGTAATTAGTTACCTACCGATCATACTAAGTCTTGGGCGATTTAGCCAAAGCTAACTCAAGGCGTAGTATGATGTGGATCTTGTCCCGCAAGAATTATAGCTAGTTGGTTAGAATCTAGTAGGTGTGGTTTGACCACATCCATGACTTGATTCTACAAAAGTTCTTTAATTCAGTGGGAGCATCATTTAGTTAAAGGCCTAATTAAATGATTAGTGGAATATGATTATTTATTTTCTGCATTTTCTGTTGTAGATTGTCATGTCGTCAAACACGAACATCTTCTCCCTACGTTCTGTCCTTGATAATGACAAGCTCAATGGAGCTAACTTCCTAGACTGGTACAGGAACCTGAGAATTGTTCTCACACAGGAACGAAAACTGTACGTCCTGGAGCAGCCCATTCCCGAGGCACCTCCTGCCACTGCCACGCGAGCTGACCATGATGCTTATAAGAAGCATCAAGATGACGCATTAGATGTGTCCTGTCTCATGCTCGCGACCATGAACTCTGAGCTTCAGAAGCAACATGAGTTGATGGGTGCTTATGATATGGTTGAACATCTTCGTCAACTATATCAAGGGCAAGCTAGGCATGAGAGATTCGAGATCTCTAAGGCACTGTTTCAGTGCAAGATGCAAGACAGGACTCCCGTAGGTCCATATGTACTCAAGATGATTGGGTACATAGAAAACCTACAGAGGTTGGGATTTCCCCTTGGCCAAGAGCTGGCCACTGATTTAGTCTTGCAATCCTTGCCAGAGAGCTACAGTCAATTCATCATGAACTACAACATGAATGAAATTGATAAGCCACTGCCTGAGCTTCTGAGTATGTTGAGAACTGCTGAAATCAACCTTGAGAAGGTTAAGCCCAACTCCATTTTGATGGTGCAAAGGCACAAAGGCAAGGGCAAGCCTAAAAGTAAGGGAAAGTCCCAAGCCAAGGGCAAAGGCAAGGCACTGAAACCTAAAGGAGGGGTCACCAAGGATGCTACCTGCTTCCACTGCGGTCAGACTGGGCACTGGAAGAGGAACTGCAAAGTCTACGTGGAAGATCTTAAGAAGAAGAGAAGTGAGACTTCTACTTCAGGTATATATGTTATAGAAGTTGATCTCTCTATTTCTTCATCATGGGTATTAGATACCGGATGTGCTTCTCACATTTGTACTAATGTGCAGGCGTTGAGAAATAGCAGGACATTGACGAAGGGCGAGGTAGACCTAAGAGTAGGCAATGGAGCACGGGTTGCTGCTGTTGCTGTAGGGACTTATTTTCTATCTTTTCCCTCTGGGCTTGTACTAGAATTAGATGAATGTTGTTATATGCCTGCTCTTACTAAGAACATTATATCAGTTTCTTGTTTAGACAAGAAAGACTTTTCATTTATAATAAAGAACAAATGTTGTTCAGTTTATTTAAATGATATGTTCTATTGTAGTGCACCTCTGATTAACGGACTCTATATTCTAGACTTAGAAAACCCCATCTATAATATAAATACCAAAAGGTTCAAATCAAATGAAATGAACCAAACATATCTCTGACATTGTCGCTTAGGTCATATAAATGACAAACGTCTATCCCAGCTCCATAAAGATGGTTTGCTGGACTCATTTGATTTTGAATCATATGAGACATGCGAGTCATGCCTACTAGGCAAGATGACCAAAACTCCCTTTAGTGGACACAGTGAAAGAGCGACTGACTTGTTAGGACTCATACATAGTGATGTATGTGGACCTTTCAATATTGTTGCTAGGGGTGGTTATAGGTACTTCATTGCATTTACTGATGACTTCAGTAGATATGGTTATGTGTATCTGATGACACATAAGTCTGAATCCTTTGAAAAGTTCAAAGCATTCAAGAATGAAGTACAAACTCAGCTTGGCAAGAGTATTAAGATACTTCGATCAGATCGAGGTGGTGAATACCTTAGCCATGAGTTTCGTGACTATCTAGCTGAGTGTGGGATTCTATCCCAACTCACTCCTCCTGGAACACCACAGTGGAATGGTGTATCCGAAAGGAGGAATCGTACCCTATTAGATATGGTACGGTCTATGATGAGTCACACAGATCTTCCTATATCTCTTTGGGGCTATGCTCTGGACACAGCAGCCTTCATACTCAACTGTGTTCCATCCAACGCTGTGATAAAGATACCATATAGGATATGGACTGGGAGAGATGCCCAGGTGTCTTTTATGAGGATTTGGGGTTGTGAGGCTTACGTTCGACGTCAAGTCTCGGACAAACTGAGACCGAAATCCGATAAGTGCTATTTTATTGGATATCCCAAGGAAACGAAGGGATATTACTTCTATATTCCTAGTCAACACAAAGTAGTTATGGCAAAGACTGGGGTTTTTCTAGAAAGGGACTTTGTTTCTAGAAAAACTAGTGGGAGTACGTTCAATCTTGAAGAAGTTCAAGATATGGAACATAGCACTGAAGCCTTGATGGAAGTTGAACTGGAACCACAAAGTGTTGTGGATGATGAGATTGTTCCACAAGGAGTTGAGGAACAACAACCAGTTCAAATAGACATACCTCTTTGCAGGTCTGATAGGGTACGTCGTCAGCTTGAGAGATACTCATTTTTCTTGTCTGACCATGATGACGCTATGCTCATTGAGAATGAGCCTACCTCCTATCAGGTAGCTGTGATGAGACCAGATTTTGAGAAATGGCTAGAGGCCATGAGATCCGAAATAGAATCCATGTACACCAACCAAGTATGGACTTTGATTGATCCACCTGAAGGGGTGAAACCCATTGGGTGTAAGTGGGTCTTTAAGAGAAAGACTGACATGGATGGACTTATATATAAGGGTCGTCTAGTAGCTAAAAGTTTCAAGCAAATTCATGGTATTGACTATGATGAAACCTTTTCTCCAGTAGCGATGTTTAAGTTCATTCGGATCATGCTTGCTATTGCAGCGTACCACGATTATGAGATCTGACAGATGGATATCAAAACCGTGTTTCTGAATGGAAACCTGCTCGAGGATGTGTATATGACACAACCTGAGGGTTTTATAGATCCACGACATACTAGCAGAGTATGCAAGCTGCATAGGTCCATTTATGGACTAAAGCAAGCTTCTCGGAGCTGGAATCTTCGATTCGATGATGCAATCAAACAGTTTGGTTTCATCAAGAATGAAGATGAACCTTGTGTCTACAAGAAGGTTGTAGGGAGCACAGTTGTCTTACTTGTATTGTATGTGGATGACATACTACTCATTGGGAACGACATCCCTTTGCTGCAGTCTGTAAAGACTTGGCTAGGGACTTGTTTCTCAATGAAGAACTTAGGTGAAGCATCCTGCATTCTAGGCATAAAGATCTATAGAGATAGATCTAGGAGATTGCTTGGCCTAAGTTAAAGTACATATATTGACAAGGTATTACTACGGTTTGTCATGCAGAACTCCAAGAAGGGATTTCTGCTGATGTCACATGGTGTGAGTCTTTCGAAGACTCAAGGTCCCTCTTCTAGAGAGGAGAGAGACCACATGGATCAGATCCCTTATGCATCAGCCATAGGATCTATCATGTACGTCATGCTATGTACTCGTCCTGATGTCTCGTATGCTTTGAGCATGACGAGCAGATACCAGTCAGATCCAGGTGAAAGTCATTGGATAGCGGTCAAGAATATTCTTAAGTACTTGAGAAGGACTAAAGAATATTTCTTGACATATGGAGGCGATGACGAGCTAGCTGTAAAGAGTTACAGTGATGCTAGCTTCCAAATTGACCAGGATGATTATCGATCGTAGTCTGGGTTCATGTTTTGCATAAATGGTGGTGTTGTGAGCTGGAAGAGTTCAAAGCAGGACACGGTCGTTGATTCTACAACAGAGGCCGAGTATATTGCTGCATCAAAAGCAGCAAAGGAGGCAGTTTGGATCTGCAAGTTCATTACTGAGCTTGGGGTGGTTCCTAGCATAGCCGATCCGATAGAGCTCTATTGTGACAACAATGGAGCAATTGCACAGGCTAAGGAACCTCGTTCACACCAGCGGACCAAACACATACTACGACGCTTCCATCTCATTCGAGAGATCATCGATAGAGGAGATGTGAAGATTTGCATAGTACCCACAGAGGCTAACATCGCTGATCCCTTGACCAAGGCTTTGGCACAGAGAAAGCATGATGGTCACACTAGTTCATTGGGACTTAGAGCCTACACTGATTGGCACTAGTGCTAGTGGGAGATTGTTAGTTAGAGCCCTAGAGCCAATCATATGATGATTATTGTATGGACTCATTGTATCATATTCCTATATATATAAAGGCTTTTGTTTTGGTTATTATACTTACTTGTATTGGTGCCAAATAACTAAGTATAATAGCGTCCTTGAGTAGAAGGTTCTTACCTATATTAATCGATTGGTTGAATCGATAGTGAGATGATATAAGGAACGCTACTCTTAATCATTCCTAGTCAAGTATTAACATTCAGGGGCAATGTTAATGCAATGAGACTAGCATGTAGGTTAACTCGATGACTTGATATCACAAGTCATGGATATAGAGATATCAAGTTGACACATGGGTATGCATTGGAAAATGTATACTGAATGACCCTCCATGAGAAAGTATCATGGATCGTTATATGAGTGTCATATACTTTCTCATGTGGCTATTAGTATGACTACTAGTCCTTGGACCTGAAGTCACCATGGTTCCCTATATAAAGAGTTGCATACTTTGGCTTCGTCAAACGTCACCCGTAACTGGGTGGACTATAAAGGCGATTACTGGGTATGTAACAAATTATGCGGAGGGATGTGAGTGATGTAGATGGGATCTATCCCTCTTATATGACGGGAGTGACATCATTATTCTTGATAGAGTGAGACCACTAAGTGCATGGTCATGCCCAAATGAGTCAATATGAGATATTGAGCTCATTTGATTAGAGTGAGTCTACTTGGAGTTCAAGATTTAGATTGATTAGAGGATGACACGGTCTATGCCTCACATTGATCAATCTAGATGTCAAGGATAGAAGGACATTGTCATATATTGTGAAGAGTCACAATTAGTAGTCACAAGGTGATGTTGGATCTCAACATTTTTGTAACTTATGTAGTAATGATGTGTTGCTAGATACCGCTCATTACTTATGCTTCTAAATGAGTTTAGGAGCATTGCCAACGTTACAAGAACTTATAGGGTCACACACAAAGGACAATTAGATGGAGATTCAGTTCATATGATGAACCAAGAGGATTAGGTTCATGTGATGAATCGAATTGGATTAAGAGTAATCCAAATTAGATTAATTGAGTAAGACTTGATTGAGTTAAACTTGAGTTAGACTCAAGTGAGGCTAGACTTGAGTTAGACTCAAGTGAGGCTAGACTTGAGTTAGACTCAAGTGAGGCTTAATGATGATATTCATTGAATTTTGAATTCAATGATAAATGGAATTCAATTTGAATTTTAGATTCAAATTTCGAATGAGTTTCAAAATGACCATTTAATGAAGAATGAATATTCATTAAGGCTCATTAATGAGGCTCATTAATGGTGTTAATGAGCTAAGCATTAAGTATTTTCATTAGATGAAAATACTTAAGCCAATTTTTTACTCTTATTTTAGAATCGATCATTATTATTCCTTCTTGCTTCTCCTTCTCTCCCTCTCCTCCTTCTTGGCCGAAACCTTTAAAGAGTGCTAGCACACTCTAAGGTTTCTTCTCCACCTAATTGTTCATGTGGATACATATAGAGGGGTGTTCACTTGACACCCTTGAGATCCGACATCTTCTTGGACGAGCGGGATAAGCGAAGGGCTTCACATCAAAGGTATAAACTCCTAAACATGTAGATCTAAAGTAGATCTAGGATTAGAAAACAAGTACATGAAAAATTTAATATTCGCACGGATCCGGTGGCATGGGATTTCGGGATTTTCGCAACACAAAAAGCGGTTTTTACGGCTCGAAAATCCCTACATAAACACAGGGAGACTAACGCACTCATGATAAGAATGAGCCCATAATGTAATTTGGATTGGTGCGATAGTTCAATAATAACTCTTTAGTGGTATGAGTTATTATTGATGAACTTGAGTTGGGTGTTCGGGGCAAACATAGGAAGCTCAAGCTCATCAGGAGACCAAAATCAATTTCTCCTCTCGACCCCTGTTATAGCCTCTATAAAATCTTGTATCCACCAAGTCCACTTTTTACCCAAGTAATGGGCCGGACACATCCTTGCTTGGAGCAAGAGGCCCGGCCAAGCATTAGCTTGGATCCCAAGAGGTGGTCGGCCAAGCCTTGCTTGGTGCCCAAGTAAGGGGTCGGCCACCACAAAGAATAAAAGGAGTTTTTAATTTTGTGTTAAAAATTTTCCATTTATAGCCATCCACATAGAGTTAAAAAGAGAGATTTTATTTGTTAAAATCTTTCCTTTTATAGTCATCCACATGGTTTTAAAAGAGAGTTTTAAAATTTTAAAATATTTCCTTTTATAGCTATCTACAAAAGATTAAAGAGAGATTTTAATTTTGTTAAAATCTTTCCTTATTTGTAGTTATCTATAATGTTTAAAAAAGATATTTTAATTTTTGATAAAACTTTCCTTTTTTATAGTCATGATTTAAAAAAAAATTAAAATAATCTTTCCTTTTTGTAGTTGTCTACATGTTTTAAAAGACAGAGATTAATTGTAAAACTTTCCTTTATTGCCATGTACAATAGGAAATTTAGAAAAGAGAGATTTTAATTGTTGTTAAAATTTCCTTTTTAATGGGAGATTACAAATAAGGAAGTTTTAATTATGTTTAAAACTTTCCTTTTTAACCGTGACCATGGATTATAAAAGAGAGGTAGAGGGTGCCTCATAAAAGATATACACACAACCTTAGCTCCTCCTCTCTTTTCCTTAGTGTGGTCGGCCCCTTCCCTTCTCCCTTTCTCTTAGGCCGGCGACTCACTTATCTCCTCTTTTGCTTCCTTAGGGCCGATGGTATCAAGGATTGAAAAGTCCTTGTGGTCGGTTGCTTGGAGAGGAAGAAGAAGAAGAGGAGAAGCACTTGGTGGTCGGTTGCTTGGAGGAGAAGAAGAGGAAGAAAGTTTCTTATTTTGGCATCTGGTGTCAACCATATTACATGTCACGTGGTGCATCAAATTAATTAAAATTAGAACGTTTCAATACTTAAGATAAGAGATGTAGTATGGAGTCCCAAGTCGTATTTTTTTTCAATGATAACTAGAAAGTGTGTGTTAATTCTAGAATTAATTCCAATTGATTCCTTACATCCACAAGATCAATTAAGCCATTTTTCACCTCATTCGCACTTCAACCGAAATTCATCTACAATAAAAAATAAGATCAAGGAAAGTTCATTCTAATCTAAACATGATCCATTTTCTTCTCATCAAATAAGAATCAATTATTATCTCTTAAATTCACAATCACAGTAATCATGAAACTCAAGAGTTAAATCAACTTGTAGATATCAAAGTATCATCCAATGTACAATTCCAATCTAATTCAGCAACTAAACCCAAAGGCTCATTGACAATAACATTGTGCAAAGATAAACAATCAATCCTCAGGTTCAACACCCAACCAGTAAACTCAATCACAGCAACAAGTACTCTCCAAAGCTCAACACATCAATATTGAACAGAAATTACATTCTAGGGCTCAAGTTTAACATCAAACATTCATGCTAGATCATAGTCATAAGATCAATTGTATTGAGCTAGAATTTGTAAACGGAACAAAACTACAAACAATTAACTAAACAAAACTGAAAGAAAAAGGTTAGCAATTAACTAAACTACAAACAATTGAAACAGATTTTAGATTGCAGACTCAACAATAACAAAGCTGTAAATGGAATTCAGAATTGGATTTGAGAAAGAAATTCAAAAAAATGAAATAGCAAGAAAAATGAATCAGATCTGAGGATCTGAGCAAGTTCAATAGCAATTCAAAAACAAAACAAAGAAATCTAAACCCTAATCATTCCACAAACCCAAATCCTTGCGGCAAACCTTCTTCACCCTGCTGTCACTACAGAACCACCGCAGAGAACGCCCTTCTGGTAATTGGCGTTCAACCTTAAGCTATCAACTAATCCACTGGATGATCACAGCCTCAGAGAACGCCCATACAGCTCACACCCGAGTGGAATCCACATCGCACGAAGAAACAGAGCTGGAATCTGGAACTTGCGGACACCAATTGATTGATCAGATCAATGTCGGAGTCGCTGATAATATGGGGAAACGGAAGGATGATCGGAGCCTCAGAGAACGCCCATCCAGCTCCGGTGATGATGGAAATCGCGGATCGGAGAATGCCCCTGCATCTAGATGGCGAAAATGGACAGAAACACAACTTCGCGGACTGGAGAACGCCCCTGCCGCTTCTGTGCCCTCGGATGATGATTGTCGTCAGCTCATAGATCGTCGCCGGTGAAGAATGCTAACTTCTGGATCGGGAATGAAGAATGGGAGCTGCGGATCACGCGAAGAAGATGAAGATAATGTAGACAAAAATCGCGACCGAGCCCAGGGAACACTGTAGTTTCTCATCCCTTTTAAATCCTCCTCAAACTTGATCGGACGGTCCAGAACAATTCGGGGCTTGATCAATGGCTGGATGAGTTCAGATCTGGATCAAAACTTCTGGATATTCATCAATGGATGAGATATGCTCCTCATTAGGTCAGATGGACCAGATTCTCAACGGATGGCTCAGATCTCTCTGATCTTCAACGAACGGTCCATAATGTTCCAAGGTTTGATCGCCTCGTTTTGCCCTAGATTTGAGCCCAAGTGTGGCCTGATCTGATCGGATCCATGACCCTTTTGATGGCTACAAAATCATAATCAAATATTAGCATCAAATACCATGAAAATAGGCTAATTTGCAATTAGGTCCAAATTCAAATGTAATTATGAAATATGATGTAATATGTGATATTAAGCTATGAAAAGACCATTAAAAATGTGCATTATGAATCAAGATAATATAGCCAAAATTATGGTTATCAAATCCCCCACACTTAGTCTTGGACGTCCCATTCATGTAAAGAAAACCTAAAATCATCTCCACACAATTTCCTAACAATACCTAGAAGATAGTAAAAGGTAATTAACTAAGATCATCTTAAAGATCACAAACAATCACGAATACAATCCAAATAATAATCAATAGGTATGATGGTTTCAGTCCAATTGAAAAATTAAGCGAGTTGCAATCTCACAAGGTATTAACCTATTCTAGCCCTCACACTCAAAACATGTATTAGTGGAGCTCACTCAATGTCACTCACAATATTTCACTACCATAAGCTTGCTTACTTTCTAATTCTCTACCACTATGAACATAGCATACATGAATCAAAAGGATTTCATCAGCAAAAATTGAAATAGAATCAAAAAGAACAATGAAAGTGAGTGAAATAGACAAAAGAAAAGAATTCAATAAAGTATATGAGAAGATAAGAGTATTGGAGGAATATACTTGATGAGTTGATCATTTTGATGTGTAAAAAGAGATGAATACCATTTGTTTTAACCAATTCCAAGTATCAAGCTAACCTCCCCTCCAATTTGATTGCAAACATAGAATCTTGATACTCTATCTCCAACTTTGATACTCTCTTGAATGTGCCAATTTTTGCTTTCTTCATTGTTTTTACTGTTTTTTTCCCACTTCATTCCATCACTTTGAAAGCTCAAATAATCTTAAATCGCCTCATGGAGAAAATCTCCCTCCCCCACACTTAAAATCTTGTCCATCTCGGACAATAGAATACATCATGAGATCACCAAGATACTCAAAAGAAGATGCAAATAAACTCACCATCTAAAGTTCAGAAATATAGCAAGCAACATTTACCAAATATGTAAGTTGCTGTTACTTTTCAATCCAATACTAAAACATCCACTTTGCTTCATGAGCTTGCATTCATAATACATCAACCGTGGCAATTCAGAATTTAACAAGTGGAAAGAATTAGATCATTGCTCATACTCCCTTAACAGCAACATTTGAAACTGAGTTACAATACAGAAATAATTGCAGCATTTAGTTTCAAGATTCATCACTTAACCTTAGTTTCAATCATAAACTAAAACCATTTGTTAACAGTCTATTTAACTGATTTGCTCTTCAATAAAAAACAACATTTCATACTGAAACCATTTCTGCAGGTTCCTGAAAAACCTATCAGATTCAACAAGCCTGCAATCTGGATTCTCAGATTAAACTTCAGACTCCAATTCCAGAAAAGTCTTGATGAACTTCTAGTACTACAAAGGATATAACTTCAGATGGAAGGATTTGTTAATCATCAGTTGACACACAGGAATAACTCACTTGGCCTTTTGGAATCAACATCATTAGCTCCGGTTTAAGAATTTTCTAGACCAACTTGAGTTCAACTAAAAGAATATGCTAAATCTTCTTAAGTTTCAGCTACTTGATAAGATCACAAAATCCCTAAAACTCTGATATTTAATTCTCTATTACTGAACATTATAACTTCTATCAGAAATTTGGACAGAGGAAAAACTTCCTGCATTACATAACTCAAATTCCAGTTCTCTCTCAAATTCCACAGAAGATTTCAGAACTTGCGGCTAGAGATTGGCACACCCTGGCAATAATAACCATTTTCCAGACTTTTTGCTTATCAGAAATCTACAGAAACTAGAATTAAAGTGTACTGATTTCTGTGGTGTTCTTGATATTCAATCCAAGGAATTGATGTCTGTTGCCAACTGAAATTGCAGATATGCAGAATCCACACTAGCTATGCTTTACATCTTGGTACCGGTTCTTAAACTCCATTCATCCTTGTTGAAACACCTCTAGTCACTGTTTTTCCTTACTGGTCAGCTCTGAATTTTGTAATTTCACCAATTCAGATGCACAATAAATCATCAAATTCAGCTCAATATTCTCATAATTACTCTCAACTGTCAAAAATCAACTATTTTTCTTGAATAGCAACCATTAGCACCGTAAAGAGCTCTAGTAATCAGATAAATGCATTTCTGATATACTTACTGCTACCCATCTTCCATTTCTGATAACAGAACTAAATCCCAGTTAAAGAAGTCAATTCTTTTACAGTTAAAGAAATTTCAAAACTGATCAGTTTTCCTACTCTGGACTTTGTATCAATACATCACTGTTTATTCCCAATATACTTCAATACTTCTTCAACTCGCCCCTTTAGACCTTCTACAATGCCAATCTAAAAAGTTTTCCAGATTTCAGCAGTTTTTGCTCATCACAACTCTCATCCCAATTTGTCACAGAATTTACTCACTATTCTGTAAAATCTGCTATTCTGGAATTTCTGCACCTCCTGATATCCTTTCTGTCTTTGCATTCAACATCTTCTTTGGTTGTCATTTGTTCCATTTCAAAACTGAAATTATAGTCCTTGAATGAAGTATCACTTCATAACTTGAAATCCATCATATCAATGGTCCTCTCTACTTCATCCTTTCAGTAATCGGATCCTAGCAATGCAGCCTCTAATTCCTAAACAAAGAACTCATTTAGCACTGCAATAGTACAAATCTGAATTCAAATTGTTTCTGATCATAGAATTGGCACAATGCTGATTTCTGATTCCATTTCCAGCACCTACATTGTCCCTGCAGAATCTAATAGCACTGTCCAGAATTTACTCCTTAAATATCTGCTAAAAGCAATACATTATATGCAAATTTCAGCTTCATGCTCATCTTTATAGGATTTAGCACATCAACTCTTCTTCCAACAAATATCTCCTAAAGCTTTAAACGTATCAACATAGTATCAAGTCTCTAAATCTAAAACAATTGTAGCTTGCTCTTGACATGATAAGGCTCAAGAAATGGACACATTTAGAATAGAACATTAGAGCTATTCATTCACAATCGAATTTTCAGAATTTTGCACCATAAACACCTCCTAAAATCAACCCTTGCTCAAACATTTTTCAAACCTTGATCCATTTCTGGATTTTACAGAATTCATGCACCTCCCCCACACTTAATACTTGTCCATCTAGTCAATTTAACTCATCAAAAATTCAACCAAAACTCCCAATGAAATGAATGACAAGCAAGGATTATCAAGAATTAGAATGCTAGGTGAGAATGTTTGAGAAAATTGTGGGAAAAGATATTAGAATTTATGATGGAATAAAAATGACAAATATCCTTTCTTTTCATGGATACATATGCTATTGTGACTTTAAAAAGAAACTAAGCAAGTTCTAGAGTTTAATTTGCTATGAGTGCATGTCACACAAAGAAAATAATGGAATATAGTCTTAAAGTGGTCCTCCCTAGGTAATATTCATGCAATCAAGCTCAATCAATCAAAATGGAATCCATCACCATATTAACCACTATCATGTAAGAAAAGCATTCAATCATGTCAAATGATCTAAAATTGATGATCAAATTTAAGAAACTTTTACCATCTTAAAAATATTACTTAGAAAATTCCCATGGAGACTTTTATTCTAATTGAAATGCTATGTATACCAAACTAAATGCAAAAGTGTGGAAGCAAAGTGTGGAAGTAAAATGCAAAATGCAAAGTATGTAACTAGAGAAATGCATAAAAAGAATTTTATTAACAAAACATGAATTAAAATGCATAAGTAAACGAAATTGGAACCAACTCCCCTTTTTCCCGGTGGTTGAAGAAGATTTAATAAAAGAATCCACCCCGGAAGTGGAGTATCTTTGGTTGCATTCAAATTCTTTTTATTAATCATTTTTCCCTTCAAAGCTTTTTTCGGAGGTCGTAGACGGTTCAGTTCAAGCACCCACTCCGGGAGCTTGTATTCTCCTACAACATCATTAAAAGGAAACACCTCCCACACACGTATGGGATAAGAAAAAGATAGGAGAACATTAGTATGGGTAGAAAATTTGTAAATCAATGAATCACAACTAATAAAATCAATAATTGGCACCTCAATTAAATTCTCTGAAAAATCACAAAAAATACTAACCTTTTCATGTTGAAAGGTACCTGGAGTGGTGATTGTTACCTCCTCTTCATCAGAATATGGCTCAAGCTCTGGTTCTGGTGATGGTTCATCCTCATGTAGTGATTCTTGGGTGCTTGGCTCCATAGCACAAGTCCCTACACTTACATCTTCAATTCTTGGTGATTCTTGAGGTAATGCTTCCAGTAAGCATTCCCCTACACTTAAATCATCCTCAAAAATATGTTCAGAACCTGAATCACTATCAACATCTTCAACAACAATATCAGTAGGATCAGAAATTTGTATAATTACATAATCATCACAAAAATTACTAGAAAAATCATGTGAATTGATAGAAGTAGGGTCAGGCCTGACAGAATCGCTACTTTCCATCTCTCCACTGGAGTTTTGTGCTTGCGGCTGATTGATGGATGATGCAATTTGATCTAACTGAATCTGTATGTTCTGTATCCTTGAAAATTGTCGCTCTTGATGTTCGATCATTTGTTGCATCATCTCCTTAAGTTTCCATGTTGACTCATCCATCTGAAAATCGTTTTGTTGAAAAGGTTGTGGCATAAAATTTGTTGAAACTTCTTGAAACCCATATGAACTCTGGTAGGTTGGATATGGCTCAAAAAATGGTCCTTGTGTACTTTCATACCTGAAACATAAATTATCTACCCAATTAGCATTAAAACCATTAGAAAATTATTCATACATATTTTGTTGATCCATGTTTGGGTAAAACTGATACTCAGGCTGAAAATATTGATTTTCCATTCCACCTCCAAAATTTTGAAAATATGGATCCATGCTAAAGAAATCTCTTGTTCTTCACTACAACACTAGAAATCAATGTTAGAAGACTCAAAAGCATAAAGTTTCAATCACATGAAAATATGAACAGCAAAAGCACTTAAAAATTCAATAACAAATCAACATGAAAATACAAAAAGAATAGACAATCAAATCAATCAACATGCTAACAAAATAAACCATTCAATGCATCAATTTAAATTAAACACACACTACTAGTTAGTTGGTCCCCGGCAACGACGCCAAAATTTGGTGTCAACCATATTACATGTCACGTGGTGCATCAAATTAATTAAAATTGGAACGTTTCAATACTTAAGATAAGAGATGTAGTATGGAGTCCCAAGTCGTATTTTTTTTCAAGGATAACTAGAAAGTGTGTGTTAATTCTAGAATTAATTCCAATTGATTCCTTACATCCACAAGATCAATTAAGCCATTTTTCACCTCATTCACACTTCAACCGAAATTCATCTACAATAAAAAATAAGATCAAGGAAAGTTCATTCTAATCTAAACATGATCCATTTTCTTCTCATCAAATAAGAATCAATTATTATCTCTTAAATTCACAATCACAGTAATTATGAAACTCAAGAGTTAAATCAACTTGTAGATATCAAAGTATCATCCAATGTACAATTACAATCTAATTCAGCAACTAAACCCAAAGGCTCATTGACAATAACATTGTGCAAAGATAAACAATCAATCCTCAGGTTTAGCACCCAACCAGTAAACTCAATCACAGCAACAAGTACTCTCCAAAGCTCAACACATCAATATTGAACAGAAATTACATTCTAGGGCTCAAGTTTAACATCAAACATTCATGCTAGATCATAGTCATAAGATCAATTGTATTGAGCTAGAATTTGTAAACGGAACAAAACTACAAACAATTAACTAAACAAAACTGAAAGAAAAAGGTTAGCAATTAACTAAACTACAAACAATTGAAACAGATTTTAGATTGCAGACTCAAAAATAACAAAGCTGTAAACGGAATTCAGAATTGGATTTGAGAAAGAAATTCAACAAAATGAAATAGCAAGAAAAATGAATCAAATCTGAGGATATGAGCAAGTTCAATAGCAATTCAAAAACAAAACAAAGAAATCTAAACTCTAATCATTCCACAAATCCAAATCCTTGCGGCAAACCTTCTTCACCCTACTGTCACTACAGAACCACCGCAAAGAACGCTCTTCTGGTAATTGGCGTTCAACCTTGAGCTATCAACTAATCCACTGGATGATCACAGCCTCAGAGAACGCCCATACAGCTCACACCCGAGTGGAATCCACATCGCACGAAGAAACAGAGCTGGAATCTGGAACTTGCGGACACCAATTGATTAATCAGATCAATGTAAGAGTCGCTGATGATATGGGGAAACGGAAGGATGATCGGAGCTTGAGAGAACGCCCATCCAGCTCCGGTGATGATGGAAATCGCGGATCGGAGAACGCCCCTGCATCCGGATGGCGGAAATGGACAGAAACACAACTTCGCGGACTGGAGAACGCCCCTGCCGCTTCTGTGCCCTCGGATGATGATCGTCGTCAGCTCATAGATCGTCGCCGGTGAAGAATGCTAACTTCTGGATCGGGAATGAAGAATGGTAGCTGCGGATCGCGTGAAGAAGACGAAGATACTGTAGACGAAAATCGCGACCAAGCCCAGGGAACACTGTAGTTTCTCATCCCTTTTAAATCCTCCTCAAACTTGATTGGACGGTCCAGAACAATTCGGGGCTTGATCAACGGCTGGATGAGTTCAGATCTGGATCAAAACTTCTGGATATTCATCAATGGACGAGATATGCTCCTCATTAGGTCGGATGGACCAGATTCTCAAAGAATGGCTCAGATCTCTCTGATCTTCAACAAACAGTCCATAATGTTCCAAGGTTTGATCGCCTCGTTTTGCCCTAGATTTGAGCCCAAGTGTGGCCTGATCTGATCTGGTCCATGACCCTTTTGATGCCTACAAAATCATAATCAAATATTAGCATCAAATACCATGAAAATAGGCTAATTTGTAATTAGATCCAAATTTAAATGCAATTATGAAATATGATGTAATATGTGATATTAAGTTATGAAAAGACCATTAAAAATGTGTATTATGAATCAAGATAATATACTCAAAATCATGGTTATCAGCATCCCTTGGTGGCTCAAGTGTCTTGGAGGAGAAGAAGTGGTTCGGGTGGATTCCATCTTGGTAGATCGTTGCCCACACAACATCCAAGAGGAGGAGAGGAATACAACATAAGATCAAGATTTCTTTAGCTACAAAGAAATGTATAACTAATTAATGGTTTCTGCTTCAAATTAATTAGTTAGTTTTCTTTGCATGGATTCTGAAATACCAACACAAGTGGTTAGCGATTTTATGTTTCGATTTCGTGCTATTGATTTTATATTTCGATTTTGCGTTTCGATCTTGTGCTTCTATTGAGATCTCTTTAGTTAAACCTAAGGTTACTGTAAGAAGTTAAATATCCGTTTTCTTTGAAAGGCTTTATCTAGGAAGTAGTGGATGTTCCCATACCCAAGAAGACCAAGTGCCTCGCCATGTTTAACCTGGAAGCCAATCTTTGAAATAGATATTTAATTAACTTCAACACATGAGTTGAACTTGGAGTAAAAATGTTAATTATCATCTCCAATCCAAGTTTAACTTCTGAAGAGAAACTTGGATTAATAATGTTAAGCATCGTTTGCAATCCAAGTTTAACTTCAGTAGAGCACATGGATAGCTAGGTTAAGTTCTGTGTTTGTACAAATTTTTGTACAGGGAAAACAGAATGGTATTCCGAGTAGCAACCAACACTAGAATTATCACCCCTAGGACCTAAGGTTACCACCCCCTAGGGTTTTTCACCTGTCTAACCGCAGCTAGGGCTTTTGCCTAAGTATACTTAGGACTTTCTTGAAAACTCATTCAAACATGTTAGATCGCAAATAACCTTAACTTTGAACTCTTTATCATTATCAAAACTTAGGTTCAATCATCGGATATTTTTCGTACCAACACTATATGCATGTGAAGCAAGTATAAATATCATGCACATTGAATATACCTCTGAGAAACTAGACCTAACTATTAGTTCATATACAAAGCTAATTATAAGATTATCGAAGCTTTAAAAAGCAAAGGTGATAGTCATAAACAAATATTGCAAATCTTTGATACTAACATGTTACAAATACATGTTACAAACATGTTACAAATACATGACACTTGATGCTTTTTTTAGGTTAACCTGACCCACATTTTCATAAAGTGTTTAAGGGCCACTACAAATACAAAAACTAGTGACCAAATCCAAATGAACTAGATTCTACTTTTAGGGTGGCCATTTTCCTTTGTTTGGTTGTGAGGTGAGCAAAAATTCTTTTCTCTTTTCAATCCTTGTTATTTTTTTCTTCACTAGATTGGGTAGAAGGTCACTCAATTGAGTGGAACGTAAGCTAGATTTGTGTGTCTGTTCTGCTCAAGGGGACATCAGATGATCAAGTGGAAGGGGGCAGAGTTGCTGAGGCATTGGGGATGAGAAAATTCAAGGAAAGTCTAAAGAGGAGCAAATCGAGATATCTAAGAATGAAAGCTATAATTGTTGCTAATGATAGTAAAAGTTCTTTGAAAGCCCTATGAATTAAATCAAAATCAATCACCGATCAAGAAATCTGAAGTTCTAAACCTAGACAATCATTGATCCTCTTAATTCCAACAAATCTTCAACGAAATCAAGAAGAAAAGGGATTGAAAATGAATCTTGAATTCTAGCCATTCATTATTGATCATTGATCCTATCGATTTCAACCAGAATAGAATCACAATCTTCAACAAAGTTGGACGTTTGAATGTTATCCTCAAAAAGAGCAATTTCATTGAGCCAATATGTACACAGAAATTAAAAACATCGAAGTCGCCGATCCTTGCCATTCTGAATCCGAACTTGACGGACGATGCGGAGTTGGACAAATCGCCAAAAAACTCTTGCCTCAGCATTTGCCGCATGCCGTCAGTGACCTTGTTGGCCAGATTGGAGCTGGATGACTTGCTGCAGAAGGCCATGTGGGTGGTGATCGCCTCCTCGAGGACTCCGGCGGTGCTCTCCGTTGCCTCTGGCTGAGCTTGTCATGCATGGCTTCGGCCTCCGCCGATGGCATCCATTGCGAGCAATCTCCCTTTTGCCGACTCTGACCATAACTCCTTCAAAAATTACAACTAAAAAAAACACTTCATACCTAACTTCTTTTAATGTTAAAAATCAATTTTAAATATTTATTTTATTTCTAACTCCACCATGACTGCCACCACCGCCGACTATTTTTACTGTGCTCCATTGTGATTTTCGTATCAGCAACTTCTGGCACTCGTGACGCAATTTCTTGCAATGCCGACACTCGTGACGTTTTACGCTGAATGTAGTCCATGGCCATTACGGTCCTCTCTCTGCAATTGTGGTAATTTCCGTACTCCGTTTCTTTTTCACTATGGTAGAGCACTTCCGTACGCCGAGCAGTAACTTCGGGAATTGGTATCTCAGGGATCCTGCCTACGGGTAATGACATACCCATGCAGCGGCCGGCGAGGCTGAATCAAATATTTATGAATAAATTTAATATTTAATTTATTTAAAAATTTATTTAAGTTTGATTTGATATATACATATATAATTAAATAAATAAATAAATTTAAATAAATTATTAAATAAATAAATAAATATAAAATTTATTAAATTAAATAAATATAAAATTTATTAAATTAAATAAATAAATTTAAATACATATATATTTAATTTTCTAATATTCACAAATAAAAATTTTAAATTATTCAAGTATAATATTCATAAATAAAATTTATAAATCATTTTACCTCTGGTGATAATCATTATTATCAAAAACAGATGCAAGAAAAAGTTTTATTTCTTCTTCTTCGTTTTCTTCATTATCATCGTCAACATCATCATCAGCATCTTCATCATCATCTTCTTCTTCTAACTTAATTGCATCAAGTTCAGTAATTGACTTGATTGCATCGTTGATGGCATCGCCCCTCTCATTTTCTAACTCCATTTTATACTTCTGAGTATGAAGGTAACCCATGATCATCACCATTCCCATTATCGCCCGATGGGATGTTGAAAACAAGAGAGATAATCCCCCTGGAAATCAATCACAGATAGAGAGAGAGGTGTTAATTAAATGCCCATTGCATGATAATAACAGAATAAAGACTGCTCTTTTATGCAAGGAATCAATCACACCTTTAAGCTTTTCTAAGACACTTTTTATCATTTCGAAACAGATTTCTGGAGTACCTATGCCGAGTCTCCGCGGAGGCTGCGAGAAAAATATAGAAAACGTAGTTTTATCATGCATGAAGCTCTAGCTAGCTACATGGTTTCAGAAATTAAGTCGGAGAGAATTTTAAGATTTAATTATTTCCGAAAGACGAGAAAGAACTCTTCACCTCCTTCATCATCTCGTTACTAGTTGGCGAAACGGGCTCTGATGAAGACGGTTGAGAATCGCCCACCTTCTCCATTTCGTTAATTACTTGATGGATCATGTGAGGAAATTAAGGGAGAGTCTGATCCCCCTTATTTATAGTGATTAATCATCTTAAATGTCAGAGGAAACTTCCTAGAACCTCGATAATGATTGAAAATAAACCACTTTCTGTCGAGAAACAAATAATATACAAAATATATTGAAAGAAAAGTAAACCAGAGTTGTTTCTTAACTATTTGACTTCCCCGGCCCTATATAATGCGTCGATTGTTCAAATACCGACATCTAAAAATAAAACAAATCCACTAAAATTTTCAAATATTTATTACTCCATTCAGGACTTATAACGTTTAAAAAAAAAATTAATCTTAAATGCTTATTTTATTCGTAACTCCATTATGGACGACAGCGACAGCACCTATTATCATCAACATGATATATGGGGGCGGACGTGCGAAGGCATGTGTTTTTTAATTTTTTTTAAGTATTAATTAAGAATTATGTTTTAATTTCGATAAATTAATAAATAAATTTTTTTTAATAGAAGTTGATCTGCAAATAGACTAATAGGTTATTTACTATGAATATTTTCCAATTTACGAGGATGGCTAGTAAAAAATTATATATCACCATCCCTTATATCTCTTTGTACCATGTGTTGGTATTGGCATGTCAGATCCTCTATACCTCTTTTACGGTTCAGAGGAGGTTCCCTATGTATGTATTGATGGAGATATATGGTCCTCACTTATAAAATAGGTGGGTACCATACATTCCCACCAATGCATGAAAAGGGAACATCCTCTGGATCGTAAAAAGTGGTACAGAGGATCTTCTCTCTGATATTGGAGGTTGAGGTTGAGGGTCAACTACAATAATCTCATTTAATGAACATAAATTGGGAATTGTTATGAACACGAACAAAACTTATTAATTATTTTTATGAAAAAACTCAAATTAAACTTGAAAACAAATAAAAACTCTCAAAGAATAAATGAGCTTTCAATACTAAACTCACTGATTAATCAAATTTTAAAATATGCAAGTCTCAAAGAATTAAATAAGTTCAAATTAAGAACCTCATAACATATAAACAATCAAAGTAATTTTTTTTAATAAAAAAATCAAGTTAAATTTCAACAATCATTTTAAGGATCTGATTCATTATAAATTCGACTTAACGTGGCACAATTAATTTATCAAACAAACTTAAACAATATAAAATTTTGACATAATTTGACTCTTTTATGATCCTAAATCGAAGGATATTTTCATATTTCATGAGTTTGACGATTACAATTGTCTCTCCTTTCTTTTTAGTGACCTAATTAGGCACATGAGTCATGCCATACCGATATGTAGGCAATGTCAGACTGAGTCACAATGGCCCTGCTTGACACATAGACTAGGCTTAGCTCAATTTTATTAGATTATATTTATTTATTTATTTATAGTTTTTACGATAATTTGATATTTTTCTCTTTTATATTTAGGGTTTAAGGTGGTTTCTTAACTTAGCTATATAAGGATTTATACACTGCATTTCTAACATCAATTTTTGGATTCAATAATATGATTAGTTTTTTTCTTTTCTTAATTTCTATATGGTATCAAAGTGGTTTTCCTCCTCTAACTTAATTTTTTTGCTGCTCCCTATTACTGCTTTGTCGTTGTCGTCTCCTATTGCTATTGATGATTTAGGCACCGACGTCTTTTTTTGCTAGATTTTGGTGTCGACATCCTTTTATGTTGATTTCAGTATTGACGCCCTGTGTTACCGATTTTGACATCGACGACTTTTGCTACCAATTTCGGAACTGACGCCCTTTGCTGACGATTTTGGCACCGGCATCCTTTTCTACTGATTTCGGCACCGACGCCCTGTCCTGCCAATTTCTACGCCGACATCCTTTTCTGCCTCGGATTCTTCATGTGGCCATGGGTCATTCTGACACCAGTTTTTCAGATCGTACAGATGTGTATTCGTATAGTTTAGTTATTCTGAGCATTATTCATTCTATCACCATGCCTGGTCGTATAGATGCTTTATGAAAATCTGATATGTATATGTTTGAGCAGTTTCAACAGTTTTGATCCTGTTCGAAAGCGTGAAGCTAGAAAGCCGGGGATGAGGCGGCTCTGCTGACTAGATGAAGACCTCATTCCTCTTTGCAAAACAAACCGAGCCAGGGAAGGAGTCCCTAGCGTTGGCTCTCCGACGCTCAAGTTAGAAATAATAGTAGGAAGAAAAATCGAAAATAATAGAGATAGAGATGAATCTTTCCTTCCTCATACTTAACATACTCTTTCATACCTTGCTTAGTGACCCTCCATCTTCCTCTGTTTAATGATATTAATTACCGACAGAAGACATTTTTGTCTTGACTTCTTATATTCATGGAATAGTATTAATCATCGACAGAAGACTTTCTTATCTTGGCTTCTTTGCATTCAATGATAGATGGAATGTTCTCTTTTATTTTCTCTTCCCCTTATTAAGTATCTCAGTCTTTTCATTATTAATACGTACAATATCATACCCCGAGTCGGACGGGTGGCCCGCTTGGCCCGTTCTCCTACCAACTAGGCCAATCAGACACTGGTTCATCTGGTCGGCCGATCAGACATTGGTTCATCCGATCGACCGATATAGCCACCTTCCGCTTGGGTTATGCAGACGAGCCTTGCTTAAGTCCTGGTGTTGACCGCCCTAACTTTGACCTACACCGTGGCAATTGACTCATGCCAGGTGGGCTCCTCTTTATCACTGCATCAAGTTCCTTGCTTCACTGCCCTTTGTCATGTCAGCTTCCTCTCATATAGGTTTGTCATCATCTGGTATTTTAGGTATATCATGATCCTTGTGGATTTTAAACTTTGGTGTCTCCCATCATATGTCATCTAATTTATCATCTTTCATTTCTTTTTCTCCAAGTTCATCTATATTTATTGTAACTGTTGATAGTACTCCTATGTCATTAGTAAGTGCTGCTTCAATTATTATATCTTATTTATCTCTTACTAATATTTATTATATTCTGAGTCTTACTTTAAATCTTATTTCTATTAGTCAATTATGTAAGTCTGGATACCTAGCCTCTTTTTCCTCCTAAATTGTTATATTCAGGATCTACAATCTTAGAGGCTAATTGGGATAGGTCATAGTGAAGAAGGACTCTATATTTTAGATCAACTCAAAGTACTGGAAGTTGCAGCTTCTAGTGTGGATTTATCATCTTTTCATTTAAGTCGTTCATCTTCTGATTTTTATTTGTGGCACTCTCGTTTAGGTCATGTTTCAGCGTCTCGTTTACAGTTTTTAGCTTCTATAAGAGTATTAGGACCTTTAAAAAGTTTTAATATTTCTAATTATAGTGGTTGTAAACTGGCCAAATTTTCTGCCTTGCCATTTTCTAAAAGTTTTTCTTTTTCTTCTTCTTTATTTGATTTTATCCATTTTGATGTATGGGTACCCTCTCCTATTCCTACAAAAGGAGAGTCCAGGTATTATGTTTCATTTATGAAACATAAGTCTGATTATCTTACCATTTTTAACAACTTTAGAGCTCTTATGAAAACTAAACATTCTAGTGCCATAAAGTGTTTTCGTTGTGATTTGGGGGGTGAATACACTTCAAATCATTTTTCATATTTACATGCTTTTAACGGTACTATTCATCAAACCTCGTATACAGATACTCCTAAACAAAATGGTGTGGCTAAACAAAAATATAGGTATCTTATTGAAACAACCCATTTATTTTTATTGTCTGCAAGTGTTCCTAGTGCCTTTTAGGGGGAAGCAATGCTTATCGTTGCTCATGTGATTAATAGTATTCCAACCTCACAAAATTCAGGCTTGTCACCTTTTAAATAATTGTATGGGCATACTCTTATCTATTCCTTTGTGCGTGTTTTTGGTTGTACTTGCTTCATCCTTCATCCGCATGTCGAGCGTAATAAGTTAGCCTCTTGGTCTGCTCTTTGTATCTTTTTGGATTATGGTGTTAGTCAAAAAGGATATCATTACTTTGATTCTATTAGTCAAAAATTGTATGTCTCTCATCATGTTGTGTTTCTTGAGTTATTCCATTCTTTTCTATTTCTGCTAGTTCGCATAATATGACAAAGTTAGATATTCTTTACATTGATCATTTCAATACTAACACTAAGGAAGCTTCACTCATAGCTCCTACTAGCAGCTCAACTTAATCTGGTACTTTGGTTCCTAAGATATCCGCTCCATATGCGCCTCCTTCTACCATTACCCAATTATCTCCTGAGGTTGTGGATGATCTTTCTCTCCATCGTCGTTAATCCACTCATGTTTGTAAGTCTACTAAACTATCAAATTTTGTTTACTTGTATTATTCTCATTCTTTTGCTTCATTTGTTGCATCTGTTCATTATTTTTCTAAGCCTGTATCCTATGGAGAAGTTGTTTATAATCCACTTTGGAAGAGTACTATGGCTGTGGAACTAACTACTTTACATCAGACTCATACATAGGATTTGGTACCGTTGCCACCAGAAAAATACACTATTGGTTCTCATTGGATATATAAGATCAAAACTAAATATGATGGATCTATCAAATGATACAAAGCTCGTCTAGTTGCTAAAGGTTATTTTCAAGAGTATGACATGGATTAAGAGGAAATATTTGCTCCTATTGTAAAAATGACAATTGTTCGTACTCTGATTGTTGTTGCTTCTGTTTGTCGATGAATAATATTTCAGATGGATGTCAAGAATGCATTTCTAAATGGTGATTTTCATGAAGAAGTTTATATGACACCTCTTCCTAATATTTCACATCAACTTGGTGAAGTTTCCAGGTTTCGTAAAGTGTTTTATGGTCTCAAACAAGCACCTCATGCTTGGTTTGAGAAGTTATCTACAATAGTTAATTACTTAGCTTGGTTTTCATCTTAGTAATCATGATTTAGCATTGTTCTCAGATATACAAGTATAGGTCGTATTCTTTTATCATTATATGTTGATGACATGATTATTACCGGTGATGATTCTAATGGAATTGCTTCCTTAAAGTTTGCTCGTTGTTTTGCTATGAAAGACTTGGGTATACTACGCTACTTTCTGGGCATTGATGTTGCTTAAAGGTTATCTTTTATCCCAGTCAAAGTATATATTTGATCTGCTTGAGTATGCTCGTCTTACTGATAATAGAGTCATTAATACTCCTATTGAGACTAATGCTCGATATTCTCCATCTGATGGCTCATATTTGTTGGATCCTAGATTGTACAAAACTATTGTTAGAAGCTTAGTTTATCTCACTATGATTTATCCAGATATTATGTATATTGTTCATATGGTTAGTCAATTTGTCGCTGCACCAACTATAGTTCATTAGACTGTTATTCTTCGTATTCTCAGATATCTTCGAGATACTCAATTTCAAAATTTTTATTTACTTATACTTCATCTCTGGAGTTGCATGCATACTCTGATGTTGATTGGGCAGATGATCCTACGGATCACAACCACTGGCTTCTGCATTTTTTTTGTGATTCCCTCATTTCTTGGAAGAGTAAGAAATAAGATGTTATTTATAGATCTTCCTCAGAAATTGAGTATCATGTCATGGCCTCAACTACTTGTAAAATAGTTTGGTTGTGTTGGTTCCTTGCGGATATGAGTATCTCTCTTCATCAACCTACTCCATTATATTATGATAATCAGAGTGCTATTCAAATTTCTCACAATTCAATTTTTCATGAGCGGACGAAACATATTGAAATTGATTGTCATATTACTTGTCATCATCTTCAAATTGACATCATCACATTACCTTTTATTTCTTCAAATCTACAAATTGCTGATATATTTACCAAGACACATTCCACTTTACACTTTCATTTCTTGTCTAACAAACTCTCAATACTTCTAGCTATAACATCGTGAGTTTGAGGGAGATGTTAGATTATATATATTTATTTTTTTTATAATTTTTAGGATAATTTGATCTTTTTTCCTTTTCTATTTAGGGTTTAGGGTTCCTTAACTTAGTTATATAAGGATTTATACTATGTATTTCTAATATTAATTTTAAAATTCAATAATATGACTAGTTTTTATATATTTTTTAATTTCTACCAATTTGATATGACATATATTTTTTCTTAAAAATCGATACAACTCAAACTATGTTAGATCCTTTGCCATCGAACCCAATTTACACAAGTGAACTCACACTACATCAATTATAATTGAGACTTTGATAGGCAAACATACAGATATATCAAAACAATGCAAACTTTGACACACTAACATACAAATATCTTACCAGCAACACTACCGATCACTTTGCTCAAGAATTTCCATACAATTATAAGCAACTTCCGCAGCTACCATCTTAGGAAAACTTAGAGCCTCTGACATCTCCATCTAATAATAATAATAATAATAATAATAATAATAATAATAATAATAATAATAATAAATCACTTCATACATATATATTTTAAGGAAAAATTCAAAAACCATCTCAAATTAAGAGAAAAATCACATGGACCCTCTTTTTTTTGGAATAAATAAATAAATAAATGGGCACCCCTCGCATAATTTTATTCCAAAAATATCCTTGGATCCAGCACTGTTGTAAAACTATCAAGTAGCTTCTGCACGTTATAGAAATTATCTCATAGTTGTTACAATATATTTAAAGTGAGTTCAATGTATAGAAGTTACCCAGTAGCTGCTACAATATATTTAGCATAAATTTAAGATTTAAGATTTAAGATTGTAGCAGATACATATATATATATAAGAGCTTTTACAACTATTTTAAAGTGATTTTGATAAGTTTAAATAATTTTGATCAAGTTGGTAAGTAGTATTTTAACACAATAGTGTTCAGAGATCCTATTCCTAAACCCTATGTTGAGAGATTGTTGGTGCAATCGACCTCAGGTCAAGATTGACCAGTTTGACTAAACTCAAGTAGACTAAGCTTAAGTTTCAATGTTTGGACAATATGTGAGCAGAAGTCAAATAGATCAAAATTGACTTGATATTTGACGATGTGTGAGAGAGAAGTCAAGTAGGTCATGGAGAATCGGATACTTGACTGAGAAAGTACTAACTAGAGGGTTAGACAAGGGAAAAGTACTAACAGCGGTTAGGAAAAAAAATCCAAGTGAATCAAGGAGGACCACACGTTGGCTAAGGAAAAGTCCAAGTGGATCAAGGAGGACTACACATTAGCAAAGGAAAGTCCTAATTGCGATTAGGCAAAGAAAAGTTCAAGTGAATTATGGAGGACCACACGTTGCCAAAAGAAAGTTCAAGTGGGTTAAAGAGGAACAGACGTTAGCAAAGGAAAGTCCAAGTGAGTCCGGGAGGACCATACATTGGTAAGAAGAAAATCCTAACCACGGTTAGACAAGAAGAAAATCTAAATGGGTTAAGGATGACCGCACTTGGTGATCAGAAGTCCAACAGGAAGTTGTCATGATATAGAAAGTCCAAGTGAGTCAAAGGTTGACTAGACACTTGGTGAGAAAGTTTCAATAGGTCACGATTGATTGAATGTTGAGCAAGGGAACTCTAACTTGGATTAAGTGAGTTACGGTTGGGCAATTGATGGCCCTAACCCAATCGATTAGGGTGGTTTTTCTTATAAGAACAAAAGGTGGTGAAATCGATTGGGCAATCGATTTTGACAATGCTAATCGATTGAGGCAATCGATTAAGAGCTATTTTTGTCGCAAGAGAGGGAATCGATTGAGGCAATTGATTAAGACTTCTTAATCGATTGAGCTAATGGATTAAGACCTTTCGCGAGAGAATAGAGAGTTTGGGAATCAATTGGGTAATCGATTAAGACTTTATGAATCGATTGGAATGTCTCACCAATCTATTAGGATTCAAAAAAATGAGTCAATCTATAGGTTATATTGAACGATCAACTAGAGTGTCAATCAATTAAGAAAAAGCTTAATCGATTAAGGGCATCGAGAGAACCCTAAAGAAGTATTTTCATGAAGCTTTGAATGCAATGAGGAGTGCTTGGGTGTTTGGAAGAACAAGTGCTTCTGCATTTTGCACCACCAAGAAGTTATTCTAAGCAAGAAGAAAGCAAGCTAAGCAAAGGTTCATGTTATAAAGTCATTTTCGATTTCTTTGAAACCTCGTTTGTGTTTCTTGTTTGCATTTCGTGTATTCGAGCATATGCGAGGTTTCTCCACCTCCGGATTATTTTTTAGAAGGAATATTTTTCATAGTGGAGTGTGTCCATTGTGTGGATCATTGGATTAGTCACCTCAAGGAGGTGAATACCAAGTAAAATCCAAGTGTTAGCATTAGTGAGTCTTTACTTCAAGATATTCATTGTAAATCATCATCGACGAAGCGATTGAAGCTATTCACCCCCCTCCCCCCAGCTCCCAAAGTGTTCTAACAAGTGGTATCAAAATGATGTCACTCTTCATTGGACTAATTGCCGAAAGAGCAACAAGCTAGAGAAAGAAGAAGAAGAAGTTTTGAAGTTAATCCGGTGATAAGAGCCCACCCCTTAGAGGGGCGTCGCCACAATGGAAGTCAAAGTCTAGGCGATCAAAGTCTAGGTGGTCAACACCCCTTATCGCTGGCCGGTCGGACAACCCACTTGCCCGACCGGTGTGAAGGGCAGCCGAGCCGATATCAACCCGATGCTACCACAGCTCGATCGCATATCGAGCTTCTGACACTCAGAACAAGACATACGCCGAGCGGCCACTCCGCTCGGCCCAAGGGATAGACCACCCGAACGGCTGAGGTCTGGCGAGCAGTCATCCCGCTCGGCCCACTAACAGACAAAAGGAGGATCAGTCAATATCTTCGTGGGAACTCGTGCCACCGACAGACGGCATGGTTGGCGGCATGGCCAGATAGAAGATCGTACGGCGAAAGCTTCCACTATCATGTCAGAGATATGCTCGGGTCGTTAAGGTATGGTGTCAGAGATGTTTTCCTGACATGTCTTTTCAAGGGAAGCTTTGAGAAGTATGCACGCCTTGAGGAGCATGCATGCGCTTCCCTGTAGCCCTATATAAAGGGCCCCAACCTTCAACGGAGGTATGCTAATTTTATTGTAGCCATTATTACTCTGTTACTTTGCTTCCTCATTTCTTCTACGTCGTCGGTGGCTGACTTGAGCATTGGAGGGTCATCGCCAGGGAACCCCTCCCTGGCTCAGCATTGACACTACTGTAGTTGCAGGTCCCTCTGACTCGGAGTCCACCAACGGTCAATAGGAGCGTCACGTCCCCAGCATCCATCGCCTCGACTCTCGGACAAGATCAGAAGTTTAAAGCCCTATCTTCAAAGGAGCTCAACTTCAAAATGAATTTTCAAGATGGACTCAGATTTAACATCGGTCCATAAGCTTGTTGAAAGTTAAGTATGTTGGTGCAACATCCCACAGGTCAAGGTTGACCTGGTTGACCAAGCTGAGTCTTGGTTTGGGTTTAGATGTTTGACAATAAGATATTGATTGAAGAAGAGTCAAGTAGGTCAAGGATGACCGGATACTTGACTGGGAAGTCCTAACTGGGATGTTAGGCAGGAGGAAAATCCTGGTGAGTGAAGCCAGGTGAAAGACCTAGTGAGTGAAGCTAGGCAATTGGGAAGTCCTAGTGAGTGAAGCTAGGCAGGAGAAAAATCCTGGTGAGTGAAGCCAGGTGAAAGACCTAGTGAGTGAATCTAGGCAATTGGGAAAGTCCTGGTGAGTGAAGCCAGGCAAGAGAAATCCAGATGGGTCAAGGTTGACCAGACATCTGGTGAGAGTCCAAGTAGGTCAAAGGAATTGACCGGATACTTGGCACGAGGAAGAAAAGTCCAAGTAGGTCTTAGGGAGTGACCGGATACTTGGCAAGAAGAGAAAAGTCCAAGTGGGTCAAAGGGATTGACCAGACACTTGGTGAGAGAGTCCTAGCTGGCCAAGGGTGACCGGACGCTAGGTCTTATGTACCAACAAGTCATGGTTGACTAGATGTTGGTTTAGGGGCTTTGGGCTTGGTTTTGGGCAAAACCAAGGTTTGGATTGATCCGTGGATTGATCCAAAGAGGTTTGGATTGATCCGTGGATTGATCCGGCAGGTTTGGATCGATCGGTGGATCGATCCAGAAGATCTGATCGATCCACCGATCGATCCGGTGAGTCCTCACGAACAGTCTGGATCGATCCGTGGATCGATCCAGGTCCCAATCGATCCATGGATCGATTAGACAGGACGGAGGCGCTCTGGATCGATCCGTGGATCGATCCGAAGTTTTCCCAAGCAGGCGCTCCGGATCGATCCGTGGATCGATCCAAGCCTCCCCAATCGATTGGGAGCAATCCAATCGATTGGGATTCGACCGTTGGCGTCGTTTATAGCTGCATGTCTTCAGCAGACTTCACCGATTCATTCCAGATTCAACACGCTCCTCCCTAGCACTCTCTAAGCTCCTCACCGCCAGTTCTTGAAGGTTCTTGGAGGTTTATCCAAGTCAAGAGGCGAGTTGAGAAGAAGAAGAAGCTAGGGTTTTTACATTTCTTGTAAGCTTTTGCTTATTCTTTACTACCCTTTCTTCTTCTTGTACTGAGAGTCTTGTAGGGCTTCTCCGCCCTCGGTAGTTACCGAAAAGGAGTGTTTTCATAGTGGAGGGTGCGTGCGTGGTGTGGATCCTTGGATTAGTCATCTCCGTTGGAGGTGGATACCAAGTAAACTCCTAGTGTTAGCGTGTTTGTGTTTGTTTATGTATTTTCCGCTGCGCATTCTTGAAGAAACAAGCAACACCGAGCAACGAGCACGCGACGAGCTATTCACCCCCCCCCCTCTAGCTACTTTTGGTCCTAACAAGTGGTATCAGAGCGAGGCCGCTCTTCACCGGAATCATCGCCGGAAGGGTCAAGCATATCAAGAAAAGCTAGAGGGTGAAGAAGTTGGAGCAAATTCTTCAAGTTCAAGACTTTATCAAGCTCAACTTCAAGATGCAATTCCAAGATGGACTTGGATTTGACACAAGGGTGGCTCCACCATACACTTCTATGAGTTTCGATTCTTGGAAATCAAGAATCGAAAATTTTCTTATGATGGAGATAGAGCAATGGTTTGCTCTAATGGAAGGCTTCAAGGCTCCAAGAAATTCAAAGGGCAAAGTTCTAAAGAAAAGCAAATGGAGCCCGGAGCAAGTCCAAAGGTGCGAGGCAAATGACAAAGTGACCAAGCTTTTGGTCAATTTATTGTCAAGCACCATCCTTTGCAAAATTGGAGAGTTTGAAGATGCAAAGGAGCTATGGAGCAAATTGGCCAAGCTTCATGAAGAGATCCCCTCCACTGTACAAGATCATGAAGAATCCAGAGAGGGTGACTCTTTGGAGCAAGACCAAGAGGAGGACTCCGAGGTTGAGAGATGCTCAACCTCAAGAAGAGGAAATCCAAGAAGCTTCATCCTCAAGGAAATGCAACGAAGGGAAAAAGGAGGAAGCATACTCCTTGTTTCGTGTTAAAGATGATGAAGCCTCCACCTCTAGGATTGAGGGGAAGCAATCCTTGGTGACGCCGGATCAAGAAGAAGGAGAAGCTTCTACATCCGGGTCAAGTGAAGAAGAAGAAGATGGTGCCACCTCCGAAATTCAAGAAATAGCAAATGGAGGAGCAAGTGCCATCCCTACACAAGAAGGTATAAATGTTTCAATTAAAAATAAAAATCATATAATATGTTTTGAGTGTAGGGAAAGTGGGCACTACAAGAGCAAGTGTCCCAACTTGGCCAAGAAGAAGGGTCAAGTGACGCAAAAGGGCAAGGAGAAGCCCGAGGAGACCATTCCCGGAACAAAGAAGAGCAAGGAGCATATCATATGCTTCTCTTGCAATCAAAAGGGGCATTACCGGAGTCAATGCCTCAAGGGGAAGAAGATGGTCAAGGCTCAAGGAGGCATTAGTCAAGGGGGAGCCTCCAAGGTAAAGAAGAAGGTAACATTTATTGAGCCTACTCCTTTACATTATGGTAAAAAGCATGATAGTTCTAATTTTTATCATTTTAATGCAATTTACCATAAGAATAGGAAGCATGAGGGCTTTAAGGAAAAGCATGTGGCCCTACATGCCAAAACTACTACACCTAAGGCTAGGAATGTAGGTAAAAGTCTAGGCAAGAACTCTAAGGATTGTAGCTACAAGCCTAGAAACAAAAATGCTCATGGACTTAATGGAAAACCAAAAACTAAGGACTTAGTGATGGAAAATCAAGTCTTAAGGTCAAGACTTGATAAAATGGAAAAGACCCTAAAAAGGATGGAAAATATCCTATTAGAGCAAAATGAGCATAGCCTAGGTTTAGGGCTACAAAAGTCATCCAATGGCCATAGAGGTTTGGGATACAAACCCAAAGCTAAAAAGGATGTGCCGAGTTATCATAGGGTTCCATATAGCTATGGAACAAACCCTAAGTCTAGAGGTCAAGTCAAGGTCACAAGGGAGGCTATCCCTAGAGTTGACCTAGAAAATGTGACCAAGGCTTCTAAGAAGCCCAACAAGGTCACTAGGAAGGTATCTAGGGAAGTTATCCCTAGTGAGTACCTAGAGCATCCAAGGAGCACCAATAGGTGTTGGGTTCCTAGGAGCATCTTCTCTACCCCATAGATGGGTTAGAGAGTGTCAACTCCGATTAGAAGGGTAGTTAACCCAACTTTGAGGAAATTGACACTCAAGGAGCATTTTCAAGGTTTTTGTTAACCTTTGAAAATGAAATGAAATTATTATTTACTCCTTGAAAGAGTAAAATGTGCCTAGTGGTGAAAAACTGATTTTATCTTAAAATGGCACATATTGGGAAATTCATAAGAACTACCAAGTTGGGAGTTTGGTATGTTCTTAGGAAATTTAAGGCAATCCGGGCCTTAATTTAAAAGTGCTACTCTTGTGAAAAATGAAATATGCCAACATTTGAGGATATGCTTAATTTCGACTGGCATAAATTAATCAAGGGAAGTAGAAATGCCAATTTAGGCTTTGGCATTTTCATGAAGCACTTTAGGGCAATCTAGGTTTAAGTTGTAAGTTCAGCTAAGATTTTAAGGATACTTAGATAGTTGATCTAGGTATTTTATTTATGCTAAACCTTGCCATGAGTGTTTGCCCATAATATGCCATGACATCATGTCTATTTTTGCATTCATGGTTTATTATGCAAAATCCAAAAATACCATGTCATGACATTCATACATCATGTAGTTATAGGAATCTTTCTTTTGAAAGTTATTTTATTTTGATGTATGCCATAACATTATCATGCATTAGTTTAATTCATTGTAATTAAGGATAAATGGCATTTAACAACACTTATTAACAAGTGACATCCTAGGTAGATGTCTAATATCTTTGAAATGCCTAGATAGATATGCATGATCCCTAGATTAGGGCAAAACCAAAATCTACATCTCACAAAGACTATAAGGTGACTTGTATGTGCTTTAGTGCACATTAGATACAAGTGAGATGTTAGGATGATGAACAAAGCTCAAGATGTTGATTTAGTGCATTCATTTGAGTTTTTAAGTTCATCAAAACACATAGTTATGTGTTTTCCCATCATTGGGAAAGCTAATGTACAAGTCATGTGCATTATGCCCAAGGAACATGATGGGATATTGGTTTTGAAAATGTTTTTAAAATGTTTTTGGAAAACTTTGGTGAAGGCTATCTTTTGATAGTAATCACCATTGAATAGTTAGACACAAACTTGAAGAAAACGCTAAAGTTTTTACAAGTTTTCAAGTTTATGTCAATCTTTGAAAATATAAAGTATTTTCATAGAAAGCTATTTTTCCATGATTAAGTATGCCCTAAATAATGTCTACACGAAATTTCATGATTTTTGGATTTTTGTAGAATTTTCTAGGGGTTTCTGAAGTTGACTGAAATGGAATTTCAGCAACTATCAGAACTCCGATCGATCCATGGATCGATTGGAGTTCCTGAATCGATCCGTGGATCGATTCAGAAGGTAAATCTCGCGAGCAGAAGCTCGCTGGATCGATCAGTGGATCGATCCACACATACTGGATCGATCAGTGGATCGATTGGTGGTTCAATCGATTGGATCCCAACTCCAATCGATCCAAGTTGCTGATTTTGGCTGGGAAGGCCTGACTTCAGCATCTTTGAACCATGGTTAGTCTATGTAACCATTCCAAACCCTTAAAATACATTTGTATACATAAAAAGGGTATTTTCGTGTTGAAAACAAGGATGGAATGGTTAAGGAAGACTTCATTGAAGTTTAGGTTGAGGTTTGTTTCAAATTTTGAACATTTGAACCTCAAAACTTCTAAATCTGGGTTTCCTAAAGGTTTAGGGATTCCAAGTCATTGTTGGTGCAATGACAGAAGTTACCACCATGTCTTTAGGGGGAGGGACTCTTTAAAGGCATGAAAATTATTTTTCATGAACCTTGGAAGGTGGTTAACCTTCTTTAAAGAAAATGCTCATGGACGAGCTTTTGAACTTGAAATGGGGAGTGGATATCCTCATTATTTCAAGTGGGAACTCAAGAAGTTAGAAAATGCTCAAGGTTGGGTATTTGTCTACATTGAGGAAGAAGTTAAGGATAAATGAAGGGTATGGGACCTTCATTATCGTGTTGATCACGACGAGTGATGTTGTGAACAACGATGAGCAACTCTTCAGGGGGAGAGTCGTTAACAAATGGATTTGTTGATGGTTACCCAAAATTGGGGCATGGGTTGATGTGTGCCCAAAGATGGGTTGATGTGTGCCAATAGGGGGAGAATGAAAGGACGTGTGAAAGGGAGTAAGTTAGGCTTTCATTATCTAAGAGGGAATTTTCCCTAGGAGAATGAAAAGCTTAACTTATGCTTTCATTACCTAGTGGCATGAAGAATGAGGCTATGGGATTAGCCTAATTTACATGTGGCATTGTAAGTGTTATTGTGGTATTGTCAAACATCAAAAGGGAGATTGTTGGTGTAACATCCTCAGTGGTCTTGACCAAGGTTGATCTAGCAGGTCTTGGTTGACTAGATGTTTGATAACAAGTGAAGAGTCAAGTAGGTCAAGGATGACCGGATACTTGGCTTGAGTGATGTTAGGCAGGAGGAAAATCCTGGTGAGTGAAGCCAGGTGAAAGACCTAGTGAGTGAAGCTAGGCAATTGGGAAGTCCTAGTGAGTGAAGCTAGGCAGGAGAAAAATCCTGGTGAGTGAAGCCAGGTGAAAGACCTAGTGAGTGAATCTAGGCAATTGGGAAAGTCCTGGTGAGTGAAGCCAGGCAAGAGAAATCCAGATGGGTCAAGGTTGACCAGACATCTGGTGAGAGTCCAAGTAGGTCAAAGGGATTGACCGGATACTTAGCACGAGGAAGAAAAGTCCAAGTAGGTCTTAGGGAGTGACCGGATACTTGGCAAGAAGAGAAAAGTCCAAGTGGGTCAAAGGGATTGACCAGACACTTGGTGAGAGAGTCCTAGATGGCCAAGGGTGACCGGACGCTAGGTCTTATGTACCAATAAGTCATGGTTGACTAGATGTTGGTTTAGGGGGCTTTGGGCTTGGTTTTGGGCAAAAACCAAGGTTTGGATTGATCCGTGGATTGATCCAGTAGGTTTGGATTGATCCGTGGATTGATCCAGCAGGTTTGGATCGATCAGTGGATCGATCCAGAAGATCTGGATCAATCCACCGATCGATCCGGTGAGTCCCCACGAACAGAACCTCTCTGGATCGATCCGTGGATCGATCCAGAGGTCCCAATCGATCCATGGATCGATTGGGACGCTGCTGCTTCGCGCGATAAGTGCTGGATCGATCCGTGGATCGATCCAGAAGTTTTTCCAGAGCACAGAGGCGCTCTGGATCGATCCAAAGCCTCCCCAATCGATTGGGAGCAATCCAATCGATTGGGATTCGACCGTTGGCGTCGTTTATAGCTGTTGGCGTGTGATTTCTTCAGTAGACTTCACCGATTCATTCCAGATTCAACACAGCTCCTCCCTAGCACTCTCTAAGCTCCTCACCGCCAGTTCTTGAAGGTTCTTGGAGGTTCATCCAAGTCAAGAGGCGAGTTGCAACGAGAAGAAGAAGAAGCTAGGGTTTTTACTGCATTTCTTGTAAGCTTTTGCTTATTCTTTACTACCCTTTCTTCTTCTTATACTGAGAGTCTTGTAGGGCTTCTCCGCCCTCGGTAGTTACCGAAAAGGAGTGTTTTCATAGTGGAGGGTGCGTGCGTGGTGTGGATCCTTGGATTAGTCATCTCCGTTGGAGGTGGATACCAAGTAAACTCCTAGTGTTAGCGTGTTTGTGTTTGTTTATGTATTTTCCGCTGCGCATTCTTGAAGAAACAAGCAACACCGAGCAACGAGCACGCGACGAGCTATTCACCCCCCCTCTAGCTACTTTTGGTCCTAACAAAGTAGGTCATGGAGCATTAGATACTTAACTGAGAAAGTCCTAATTGCAGTTAGGCAAAAAAAATCCAAGTGGATCAAGGAAGACCACATGTTGGTAAAGGAAATACCAAAGTGGATCAAGGAGTACCGCACACTGGTAAAGGAAAGTCCAAACTGTGGTTAGGCAAATGAAAGTTCCAATAGGTCAAGGAGAACCATACGTTGGCAAAGGAAAGTCCAAGTGGGTCTGGGAGGATCGCACGTTTGCAAGAGGAAAGTCCTAACTACAGTTAGGTAAAAAATCTAAATGGGGCAAGGAGGACCGCACTTGGTGATCAGAAGTCGAATGGGAAGTTGGCACGAGATGGAAAATCCAACTGGGTTAAAAGTGTTGGAACCCCGGGTTGTTTTGGTGTGATCAACAAGTTAAGTTAGGTCCTATGGTGGTTTAACCCTTATGTCTAAGTGTACAGGAGCTTAGGAGCACAGGAAGTCGAGCGGAAGACGCAGCTAGCGAGAAGAACGACACAGGGAGAGAGCCGACGGGATCGGTGCTTCCAAGGGACGAGGTGCCGCGGAAGAGTACCCCTGCGGACGAGAAAGAAGCATGCGCTGGTTCCGAGGGATGAGAAACCAGAGCGGAAGATTGCTCGGGGAGCAAGAGACGCAACTAGCGAGAAGGTTAGCACGGGAGAGAGCCAACGGGCTCGGTGCATCTGAGGGGCGAAGAGCTGCGGATGAGTACGCTGGTGGACGAGAAGGAAGCACGCGTCGATTCCTAGGGACGAGAAGCCGGATCGGAAGCCTGCTTGAGAAAGCTGGAAGTTAGGTTCAGGTGAGCCCTATTCCGGATGGCCGAGATAACCCAAGTAAGCGGAGCCGGAGCAGAAGACTCGGACCGAGGCAGACTGAACCAAAGCAGAGGGCCCGGAGCGAAAAAGTCAATAGGAGTTGACTTTGGTGGTCTGGGCGCCTGGAACAGTCTGGGCGCCCCGAACCCTTCCGGGCACCCGATTGAAAAGTTATCAGGATCTTGGTCAAACCGAGATCCATGCATCAGGGATAAAGTTTGATCCCCCTCAGGGAGCCTGGAACCCTTTCAGGTGTCCCGACCAAGGCTATAAATACAACCTTGGTCCAGAAGCTTAACAACAATCCAAGTAGTTTGTATTTCAACACTTGTGGGCTTTCATTTAGAGTTAAGCTTCTGTTTCTTGTGCATCAACGTTGTAAGAGGCTTCTCCGTCTAGAGGAGATTTTCTTTTAGTACGCTTTTTATCTGCCTTGGATTAACAACCTCCCCGGTTGCAACCAAGTAAATTGTGAGTCTCATTTTTCTGTTCTAGTTTTTTTACTCTGTTTATGCAAGTGTTTCTTTGAAAGCCGAGAAGGGTTGTTTGTTTTTATTTTTCAGGCTATTCAACCCCCCTTCTGGCCGGTCCAGCGGTCCAATAAGTGGTATCAGAGCGAGGACGCCTCAAAAGGACTAACTATCGACTGAAGCAACAAAACGATGGCTGGAGCTAACATCTACCCACCAGCATTCGAGGGGGAGTTTGCATTTTGGAAGCAATAAATGGAGGTATATCTTAACATAGATTTTGATATTTTATTAATAATAAAATTTGATTATGAAGCACTAAAGACAATGAATAGAGAAGAACTTGAAACACACCACTGGACCAATAAGCAACGTAACGAGTCCATGGCAAATGCTTGGGCTGAATTTCACCTTCTAAGCATAATACCAAATGAAGATCTCAATAGAGTTTGCAACTACCAAAGTGCAAAAGAACTTTGGGAAAAGTTCTTGAAGCTCTATGAAGAACCTTTAGAAGCCGACTCTTCGATGGACATTGAGTCGTCATTAGAAGAATTCGAGACTGAGGAAATTATCGAAATAGTAATCATAGCTGAAGACCCACCTCAAGATGAAGAAAACTCATCCGAGATGAGCATCGATAAAGGGGGGTATCTTCGGAAGAAAACAAATCAACAGGGGGGGAATCAATAGCCAAAAAGGTAAGTAAGGTATGTTCTCGACCTCCTGAAGCACCTTTTAAAATTATGATGAACTTAGAAAAAGAAGATGCAAAGTCAAAATTAACTTTGAATACATGTTGTTCTGAAATACTTTCTAAATTTATGATGAATTTAGAAAAAGAAAATGCAAAGTCAAAGTCAAAATTAACTTTGAATACATGTTGTCCAGAAATTCTTAAAAAATTGAAAGTTGAAAATGTTAAATTAAAATATAAAATAAATTTGATAGAAAAAGATATTGCATGCTCAAATATGTTACAAGCACCCGAAAGAAATTATTTAAAAAGCTTTTGTCTCATTTATATATATATATATATAAATTTTTTAAAAATATGTTGATAAACTTCTGAAAAAATTGTTTGAAAATCAAAGATTTTTTTAAAAAATTATTGCAAAATTTTTGAAAATCAGAAGTTACCCTTAGATTTTTTTTGGAACCCCATTTTTTTATGTGATAAAAGGGGGAGAAGAAAAAGTATAAGTCTAGGGGGTGGTAAAGATTAAAATTTTTATAAAATTTTTTTTGAGATTAAAATTTTTATGAAATTTTTTATCTTGTTACACTTAAATGCAAATTTTTATTACTCTTAATTTATGTCTATTTACCCTAACTTAACTTGGGTTGTTCACATCAAAAGGGGGGAGATTGTTGGAACCCCAGGTTGTTTTGGTGTGATCAACAAGTTAATTTAGTTCCTGTGTTGGTTTAACCCTTGTGTCTAAGTGTGCAGGAGCTTAGGAGCATAGGAAGTCGAGCGGAAGACGTGGCTAGCGAGAAGGATGGTACGGGGAGAGAGCCGACGGGCTCTGTGCGTCCGAGGGACGAGGTGCCGTGAAAGAGTACCCCGGTGGACGAGAAGGAAGCATGCGCTGGTTCCGAGGGACGAGAAACCGAAGCGGAAGATTGCTCGGGAAGAAAGAGACGCAGCTAGCGAGAAGGTCAGCACGGGAGAGAGCCGACGGGCTCGGTGCGTCCTGTTGGAACCCCAAGGTTGTTTTGGTGTGATCAACAAGTTAAGTTAGGTCCTGCGTTGTTTCTAACCTTGTGTCTAAGTGTGCAGGAGCTTAAGAGAACAGGTACTCGAGTGGAAGACGCAGCTAGCGAGAAGGACGGCAGTCCGAGGGACGAGGTGCTGCGGAAGAGTACACCGGCGGACGAGAAGGAAGCGTGAGGTGGTTCCGAGGGACGAAAGCCGGAGCGAAAGATTGCTCGGGGAGCAAGAGACGCAGCTAGCGAGAAGGATGACACGCAGTGCGTCCGAGGGACGAAGACTGCGGATGAGTACGCCGGCAGACGAGAAGGAAACACGCGGCGATTCCGAGGGACGAGAAGCTGGAGGGAAGCTCGCTCGAGAAGATCGGAACTTGGGTTTGGGTGAGCCCTTTTCCGGATGGCAGAGATCACCCAAGCGAGCGGATCCGGAGGAGAAGAACAAGACCGAGGCGGGACTGAACTAGATAAGAGGTCCCGGACAAAAAAGTCAACGTCTGTTAACTTTGGGCTCCGGGGCGCCTGGAACCATCCGGGGCGCCCGAACCCCTCCGGGGCGCCCGGAACCATCCGGGGCGCCCGGAATGTGGCTTTTGACCAGATCGAGTCAAACTCGATCTGAACGTTGGGGGATAAAGTTTTATCCCCCCAGGGCGCCCGGAACCCTTCCAGGCGCCCCGACCAAGGCTATAAATATAGCCTTGGTCCAGAAGCTTTTTCAACGAACTCTGAATTGTAATTCCAACGCTTGTAAGCTTTAGTCTAGAGTTGAACTTCTGTTTTCTGCACTTCAATGATGTATGAGGCTTCTCCGCCAGAAGGAGTTTTTAAGTGAGCTTAATCTTCCTTGGATTAACAACCACATCGGTTGTAACCAAGTAAATCCTTGTGCCTCGCTTTTTCTTTATGCTTTTAATTTATCGACTTACTTTATATATACAAGTGTTAGCTTAAAAAGTTCGAGGAAGGTTGTTGTTTGTTTTTATTTTACAGGATATCTAACAACCCCCTTCTAGCCGGCCGCAATGGTCCTACACGTCTGAGGGACGAAGAGCTGCGGATGAGTACATTGTAAGAGGTTTCTCCGCCCAAAGGAGATTTTCTTTTAGTACGCTTTTCATCTGCCTTGAATTAACAACCTTCCCGGTTGTAACCAAGTAAATTGTGAGTCTTGTTTTTCTGTTCTAGTTTGTTTACTCTGTTTATGCAAGTGTTTCTTTGAAACCCGAGAAGGGTTGTTTGTTTTTATTTTTCAGGCTATTCAACCCCCTTTCTAGCCGCCCCAGCGGTCCAACAAAAAGTTGATCGAACATTTGATGAAAAAGTCTCAATCAGTCATGGTTGATTGGATATTAGGCAAGGGAACCCTAGGCTTAGATCAAGCGAGTTAGGGTTGGGCAATCTGTTAAGTAATCGATTGGCCCTAATCTAATCAATTAGAGTAATAGATTTGGCTAAGCCTAATGATTGGTCCAATCGATTAAGGAGGTTTTTCTCACAAGAACAAAAGGTGGCGGAATTGATTGGACAATCGATTCCGACCATACTAATCAATTGAGGCAATCGATTAAGAGTTATTTTTGTCTCGAGAGAGGGAATTGATTGAGGCAATTGATTAAGACCTTAATCGATTGGGCTAAACCATTAGGGTGCGTTTGGTTCAAGTTATCATGTATAACCTTGGTTATGTGATTACCAGGTAATCACATAACCAAGGTTTGGGGAATAAAACATAACCAAATGTTGTTTGGTTCAATCTAGGTAATGCAACAAAAACATGTTTGTTTGAAGGTTTTAATGAACAACCTAGTTTAGTATTTTACTAGATTACCCTTAGTTACAAAACCAACTATAATAATAATAATAATATTATTATTATTATTATTATTATTATTATTATTATTATTATTATTTAAACTCTATTCTATATTACTATATTTTCATGTTTTTTTAATTTATATATATCTATATTTATTTTTTTTATTTGGTTTTTTTTATGTTTTTAAATTTTATTTATTTTTTTATTTTATAAAGTTTTTTTTTTTTAAGTTTTTTTATTTTTTTACTTTTTTATTTTTAAATTTTTTAGGATTTTTTACATTTTTCTATTTTTTAATTTTTTAATTTGTTTAAACATTTTTTTATTATTTTTTGCTTTTTAATTTTTTTTACGTTTTTTCTATTTTTTTTATGTTTTTTTGTTTTTTTTTTATTTTTACATTTTTTAATGTTTTTTTCCTATTTTTTTTGAATTTTTTTAATTTTTAATGTTTTTTTCTATTTTTTTATTTTATATTTATTTTATGTTTTTTTTGTATTTTAAATTTTTTTAATGGGTTTTGTATTTTTTAAAAAAAAATTTAATGTTTTTTCTATTTTTTAAATTTTTAAAAAGTTTTTTTACCATTTTTTATGTTTTTATTATTTTTTAATATTTTTTATTTTTTTAAAAAAAAATTATGTTTTTTTTTATTTTTTATTTTTTTCATTTTTCCCTTTACATTTTACTTTTTTTCACATTTTTCTTTTATCCAGGGGTATTTTGGGTAAAAAAAAATCGATAACCCCGGAATCAAGAAAAACCTCAGTTTCCTGAGGTTTTCCGATTCCTGGTTGCATGCCCCTTTTGCAGACGTGTCGGGCATGAGACATTACTCGGGAATCATAGATTACCTAAATCAAACATGGTTTTTGTTGATAACCTTGGATGGATAACCAAGGTTATCAAGCATAACCCCCAACCAAACGCACCCTTAGGGTCTTTCGCGAGAGAATGGAGAGTTTGGGAATCGATTAAGGCATTTTAAATCTATTAGAATGGCTCATTAATTAATTAGGGTTCAAAAAAGGAGTCGTTTTACATATTGTTGGATGATCGACTAACGTGACAATCGATTAAGAAAAAGTTTAATCGATTAGGGGCATCGAGTGTACCCTCAAAAAAGGTTTTCACAAAGGTTTGAAGGCAACGCTCTCACACATCTTGGTCACCAGTTCTTGGGTATTTGGAAGAACAAGTGTTGCTACATTTTCCACCACCAAGAAGCTATTCCAAGAAAGAAGAAAACAAGCTAAGCAAGAGTTCATGTTATAAAGTCATTTTTTATTTCTTTGTAACCTAGTTTACGTTTCTTGTTTGTATTTCGTGTCTTCGAGTGTGTACGAGGTTTCTTCACCTCTGTATTATTTTCAAGAAGGAGTATTTTTCATAGTGGAGTGTGTGCACTGCCTAAATCCTTAGATTAGTCACCTCAAGGAGGTGGATACCAAGTAAAATCCAAGTGTTAGCATTGGTGAGTCTTCGCTTTAAGATATCCACTGTAAATCATCATCGATGAAGCAATTAAGGCTATTCACCTTTTCCCCTCTAGCTCCCAAAGTGTCTTAATACCCTAAACTAATACTAAACATGTTATAGCAGCTACTGAGTAGCTTCTGTATATTGTAACAACTACCAAGTAGTTTTTATAAGTTATAATAGCTACTGGATAGCTTCTATACGATATAAATTTTAAATCATAAACTCATCCTAAATATGTTGTAACAATTATACGATAATTTCTAAACATTATAATAGCTATTTGATAATTTTTATATAATATAAAAGTTATCGGATAGTTACTACATGTTATATAAGTTATATATCTCTCTATATATATAAGTTATCTAATATTTACTGCAATCCATAAGCTTGGCATTTCATTGTGGTCGAGAAATTTCATATAATTGTCCACAACTTTGATAACTGGCATCACAGACACCCGGGAATAAGATCCGTAAGCAATTTTTAGAATTGTCCGTACTTGTGATGTCTTACTGAAAAGTAGTCCATAGCCTTTTATTCCCATCCTCGGTTAAAAATCAATTTTAAATATTTATTTTATTTATAGTTTCACTATTTTATTTCCAGCTCTGTCATCGTCAGACTATTTTATTTTATCTTTATTTTTGTACAATATTAAATTAAAATAATAATAATAATAGTCGGTAACGTTCAATCTAAGACGATTGATTAAATTTTACATAAGTTTTCATTTATCATGTCCTCCAGTATTTTTTAATTATAAATTTTATTTACAAAAAATTATAATTGAAAATCAAAATCTTAAATCATGATGATAAAAGATGAATACATTTGTCCCAGTATTTCATCAATTTATTTCAATATCAATATGAAGAAGATAAATTACGGATGATTAATAATTTTTAAAATAATAATTATCCCGTAATATTTGGATGGCAATTGAATTTTTCTTTTTATTGTATCAAATCCCGAGACCATTTTTGTCGAATATGTTTATGTTCGATGAACCCGTACCACAATAAATTACAATTATGACTTGGACACACAAATAATACACAAATATATTGAAACAAATTAAAGTAGGCCAGAGTTGTGATAATTAATGCGCCGAATTGTTCAAATAGCAATGAATTTTTTCCATCTCTAACATCTGAAACTAAATAAATCAATTAAATTTTCAAATATTTATTACTAAGACTTCTAACGTTAAAAAAACAATTTTAAATGTTTATTTTATCAGCAACTCCATTATCGACAACAACACCAGCACTTTAGTGGACTCCTCTCGACACTTAGCTCCAACTACATTCATCAATATGGACCAACTCGACTATCCTCTGAAAGCAGCCAACTTGCAAGCGATATCAATTTCATCGGCAATAATTCTCTCAGTTAGGTGTATACGTAATTCACTTTGTTGACTCCTCTCGGCAGCTAGCTCCATCTACCTTCCTCTTATTTATTACTAAGAGGCCCCTAAAGACAGTAGTCCCCTTTGTTTATAAGAAAAAGAAGGTGTGGTTTGGCTTGATCTGTAAAACTAGTGATGCGATGATGAAGAGGGTCTATTTGAGGGAAGTCAGAGTCAAGAAGAACAACTATGATATGGCAGTCAAAGTCAACAATCAGAGAACAAGTTTCTAGTGGTCGAGCGACCGACTTGTCCGCCTGGTCGGGCGACTTCTTTGGTCAGGTGGAAGACATTTTTCTACGCTCCTATCAATATAGGAAGGGCAGTAAGTTCTCAGATTCACAGCAACCGCAGAACGGATCGTCCGCCCAGGTTGCTTGTCCGACCGGACTAGGAAGAGCTACTCAGCCATGCGACTGTAATAACGGATTGCCCAAGTGATCAAGCAGTGGCCCCAATCCGAGCAGCTCCCCCGTTTGCCCAAGCAGTCCCTTACCCCATTCAGCATACCTTCTTGGGAGTCCGTGCCACTGACATGGGGGCATGGTTAGGCGGTGAATCGTATGATAGAAGGTTCTACCGTCATGTTAGGGATATGCATGTTCTGTTAAGGTAAGGTGTCGGAGATGCTTTACTGACACATCCTTTCGTAGGACAAGTATGGAAACGTGCAGGCTCCTTGGGACGTGTGCTCACACATTTCTACAGCTCCATACGCCTTGGGACGCGTGCTCATACATCATCGCGGCTCTATATAAAGGGGGCTCCAACCACCAAGGGAGGTACACGCACGCATTCTTATTGTTGAGTGCCTTCATCCACTATTTTACTATTCCTCTTTATTGTCAGTGACTGACTTGAGCATCGGAGGGCCAATGCCAGGGACCCCTTCCCCGGCCCGGCACTAACGTTTCTGTTCTTGCAGATCAGACGTAGTCTTCGCATAGTCAACCGAGGAGTCACATCCCTAGCCATCCATTTTCATCGAGTTTAGATAGAATCATATTTAGCGTCGTCTGTAAGAACTTAGTTTGCACCCAAACCATGAAGATGACGTTGGACAACTCGCCACCATCACTTTGACGCATGAAGATTTGGATTTGTTGGTCAGTGCCCGAGCAACCAAGTTGTTGCAGCAACAGCAAAGAAGCAGCAGCTGATGGCCGAGCAACGAATGAGTCGGCTGCATCGCTGAGAGGGCCACGGGCCGACTAGCGGAGTCGAACTCAAGAGCACGCTGGTCAGCAATCACATTACCAACCAACATGTGTTTCTTGTGAAGCGCCAAACGCGCTAATTCCCTTTCATCAAACACTGTTCTGCACACCCTCAGAAGAGCAAGGACGAGAGAAGAAGGCAGAGAGATCCTCAGAAAATGCGCCCACTTGGAATAGGCGAAAAGGAAAGGTGCCCTGATTGGACGATTCCCCTAAGCAGATCAATTAACAGTTCTCCTAGGAGATTCTGGAGGACCAACTATCGACCAACTATTGACCATTGACAATCGGGGAGTACAACGGTACGACCGACCCCGAAGATCACTTAGTCAAATTCGACAACCAAGCTACTCTTCATCAGTACATGACGAAGTGAAGTGTTAGGTCTTTCTCACCACTCTAGCTGAATCAGTGCAATGATGGTTCCGACGTTTACTGGTCGGCTTTATACTCAACTTTAAATATTTACGAGCGGCATTCTTGCAACACTTGCTAGCAGCCACTACCAGAAGATTAACATTAATCTATTCACCATCAAGTAGGGGCCCAAAAAATATTACGGGTCTACTTCAAGAGGTTCAACCAGGTGGGCATGGACATCCCTTTAGCCACCCCGGAGATACTAGTCAGTGCCTTCTCGCAGGGGCTAGCAGAGGGTGAGTTTTTTCGCTCACTCTTCGAAATCCCTCTAGAGACTTTGATCACCTACTTGGATGGGGCACCGAGTACATCAACGTTGAGGAGACCCAAGCGGCGCGAAGGAAGGAGTCGGTCATCGAGCCGACCATCACTTTCGAGCGGCGTCCCTCAAGCCATAACCACCTGCCAAACGAACCCCAAGCAGGAATGTCTCAGTAGCACTAGGAGAATCGAGCACACGTTGTGCAAGACGTTGAAGCGGAGCAGCCCAGAAGCTCAAAAGGGCGAAAATGGACCCCCCCTGTTATGTTCCTACTACTGGTCGACAACGTATAATACAGAAGACTGCTACGATCTAAAAGAAGGAGCAGGCCAGCCGGTCCCGAAAAAATTTCGTGGCAGAACTCCCTCACCTAAGCACCAACAGCATCGCCAGTCGGGCGAAAAAAGGGAGAAGGCGAGTCCTAGGGCTGAACAATGTCGGGATCAGGCCATCGAAGAAGAGAGACCAATCCCTCCCGAACCTCAGCCGAATGGACCCGACTCTTGGTGTGAAGAAACCAGGATGATTGCGGGTGGCTCGACGGACGGGGACTCCAACCGAGCAAGGAAGTTGTTTGCTCAGCAACTTGAAATTCATGCTGTTGGATGTAGCAAGGAGAGGGCGGACGGACCGGAGATCATCTTTGGTCCTCGGGACATGGAGGGAGTAGAAGTCTCTCATAACGACGCCCTGATCATCCAAAAGGCAATAGCTAATTACACTATTTGTCGAACTTTTGTAGATACAGGCAACTTGGTGAATATTATCTTCAAGAAGGCATTCGATAAGATGCAAATCGACCACAACAAGTTGTAGCCCATGACCACTCCTCTATATAGGTTCACCAGCAACGAAGTGTTGCTGATCGACCAGGCATGACTAGCTATATCACTTGGAGAAGAGTCACTGAAGTGGACGAGGACCACGAATTTCATCGTGGTGGATGCGTCGTCGGCCTACAACGTCATATTAGGGCGACCGACCTTGAATGAATTCTGGACGATCATCTCCACCTTTTGTCAAAAAAACAAATTCCCAGTCAGGATATTGTCAGAGAAGTTAAAGGAGACCAGTTTGTCGCTCAGCGATGTTATGTCGAGATGGTTAAGTCTGAGACCAAAGTCGCACGGAAGGCATAGCGGCTGGAAGTGAATGCAATCCTCGAAGAACCCCCAACGCTGGTCTACGACAAGAAGGAGGAGGTCCATATCCACTCTAGCCGACCAGAGGCAACAACCTTCGTGGTCGCCAATCTACCTTGGGAGAAGAAGGTTGATTTTGTTGAGTGCTTTAGGTGAAACCACAACGTCTTCGCCTGATCAACCCACGAGCTTCTAGGAATATCACTGAGTGTGGCTCAACACGAGCTGCATGTTCGACCAAACGCCCACCTAATCAATCAAAGGAAGCGGGACTTCAGCTCAGAGTAGAACCAAATAATTCGGGCGAAGGTCGAGAATTTACTTGAAGTCGGTCACATTTATGAAGTACAGTTCCCGAGCTAGCTTGCCATGTAGTGTTGGTTTCCAAGTCGGGAAACAAATGATGGGTGTGCATTGATTTTCGCGACATGAAAAAAGCTTGCCCAAAGGACTTATATCCTCTGCCACAGATCGACCAGATGGTTGACTCGGCAGCTGGCTGTGAACTCATTTCCATGCTCGATGCGTACTAGGGCTACCACCAGGTTCCGCTCACCAACGAAGACCAAGAGAAAGTTAGCTTTATCACTATTGATGGGACGTATTGATACAATGTCATGTCGTTCAGGCTGAAGAATGTCGACGTGACTTATGAGAGGTTGATGAACAAAGTATTCCGTGGGCATATCGACCGCAATATGGAGGTATATGTAGATAATATATTGATAAAGTCTGTCCGAGCTACTGAGCTCTGTGCAAATGTAGAGGAAACCTATTGAACCTTAAGGAGGTATGGGATAAAGCTGAACATGGGCAAGTGCCTGTTCAGGGCAAGGAGTGGATGCTTGCTGGTCTTTATTGTTGGGGATCTTGCGGCTGGCTAGAAGGAGGGTTGGATAGACGGTGCCCCCAGATTGAATGGTTCCTACGTATTTATTAGTTACGCAAGCGGAAATACAATAATACAAACACAAATACAAAAGCTAAATACTAAAGGAAAGAATGCAAACCAATACACGTCGATGTAACATGGTTCGAAGATAACTTGATCTTACTCCACGGTTGTCCGTAAGGTGGACGATCCCTTAATCCGTCGATGGATTAGCCCCTGACAAACTCCGGCTATCTAAAGTCTCTCCTTGTGGGTGGAGAAACCTCACCACAAACACACCAAGACCTCTTATATTACACAAGCACTTGAGAACTCTTGTGACTACTAATTAGGCTTTAACCAAGTCTAATTTTGTCACCTTGGTTGGCCATCCCAAGCTCCTTCTTATAGAGCTTGGAAGAAAATAGCCCTGCTGTTTTACCGTTACCAGTCGACTGGTGCCAGCCCAACGGTTCTCTACCAGTCGACTGCTACAGTCCACTAGTTTGTTGCTACAGTGCACCAGTCGATTGCTACAGTAATTGCTACAGTACCGTTGACTACTACAACCCCCCCCCCCATTTCCCCCGAGTGCAATCTCTCATGCACTTGTACCCTCACGACTCACTTGACTCTTCTTTGCAGCATTGACCTCTTGCATTCAATAATACTTCCTTTGGCTCTCATCCCTTGGATGCATCCAAGCCCGCGGCTCATCCCCAATGCCATCCTTCGCGTATGCCTAGAAGTCGCTTCCCTCAGCCCTTGTCCTTGCTGCCTTGTCCACGGTCCCTCGGATGCTTCATCCTTCACCGAACCCAAAGTCATCAAACTGAGTCATATGTGTATCCTGCAAACCTACACACTCACATACACATATCAAATAACAAGGGTAAACCTAACTTAAACCCTTTGCCCAAACACCAAAATACATGGTCGCACGGAACATTAGGATTGCTCCAACATTTATTGTCACTGAGTGTGGGATAGAAGCAAATCCAAGTAAGGTAAAAGCTCTTCAAGACATGCCCCCACCTTGCAACCTTAAGGAAGCCAGTGGCTGACTAGATGAATCACGATACTGTCAAAGTTTATTTTAAAGTCATCCAATTGGAGTCATCACTTCTTTAAGATACCGCGTCGAGTTATCAAGTTTTAATGGGAAGACAAATGTGACAAGGCGCTGGAAGAGCTGAAGGAGTACCTTTCTTCTCTCCCAATATTTGGCAAAGCCCATCACCGGCGAGCCGCTCTGGATTTACTTTTCATCTACATAGCAAGCGGTAGGCTCAGCGTTGGTATGGTAGAACGACTCCGAATAGTGATCAGTTTACTTTTAAAGTCATATATTAAAAGATGTCGAATGTTGGTACACCTGTCTCGAAAAGTTAGCATATGGGCTCGTCCTGGCCGCCCGGAGATTGCGACCCTACTTCCTCGCGCATTCGATCATGGTGTTGACTAACAACATGCTCAAAAAAGTCCTGCTCAACCCTGAAGCGTCCGATCGGCTGATCAAGTGGATCACCGAGCTAAGTGAATTCGATATACAATACCAACCTTGAACAACGACAAAAGCTCAAGCCTTAGTTGATTTCTTCACGGACATCCAGAATACTGAGCTGGAGGCGACATGGAGAATATACGTAGACAGTCGTCCACTCGGTAAGGCAATGGGATAAGAATCTTGTCGATATCGCCACGAGAGGACAGAATATAGCTCTCAGTGCGATTAGATTATCAGGCCACCAACAACGAGTGTAAAATAAGATACCCAAATAATGATAAAATAATAAGGTTATTTGAGGAATAACCTTAACGGAATTTTTAGAAATTTTTTAAAAATTTTTCAAAACTCGTATGACGAGTTTAAGGGGATCAATTATTGGACCAAGAGAAATCCTGTTTGGAAAACCAATAAGTGGGAGTTGATTGAGGAATGTACCTAGGGTTTGATTAAGCAAAACATAAGTTAATTTCTTTTTATTGCCTCCTCCTCTTTTCTCCTCCCAACTCCCTCGCGCGCGCCGTCCAACCTCCTCTTCTCTCCCGTGCCCTAACCTCACCTGCGCCAATTCTTCCCCTCTCATCCGATGCCGCCTCTCCCTCACGCGGCGCGCAGCACCTCCTCCCTCTCGCGACGCCGAGCAACGCCAACTCGACCCTTTCCTCTCGCCTCTACTCTGATTCCCCTCTTCCACTCCGTTGGTCGATCACAGTCTCGTCACCATCGCCTCCTCTCGACTGATCGTCGTCTGGTGACTCTTCACGCGATACCAAGCCTACACGAGGTTGCGTTTTTCGATCACCGAGGGTCTTCCAACCGCAAGCTCTGCTGCTTGCTGTGTCACTGTGTGGCCATCGCTCGGCCGGTGCCACTGGATCAAGCCGGTGCCACCCGATCACCGACCTGAGGTGTTCAGGGACCCGAGGGTAAGTTAGCCTCGACGGATCTTTCTTCTTGACTCTTCACACCGGCTGGATCAAATCAGGCATCAATAACCGGAGGTGATCAGTTTAGGTAAGCTTCAATTGGAGTTCTTATGGGTTCAAGATCTTGCTTAATGGTTTCTATTGGGTTGTTCTTTCTATTCTAGATCAAAGGAGAACATTGGATCACCACACTGGTAGACTCCTCCTCTATCGATCACTGCCCTCTCCTTTTTGGTTGCTGTGGAGGACACGGTTGAGGAGTTAAGGGTCTATTGAGTGAGGTGGTTTCCAACAGCTACTCCTTTTCGTCAGCAACATCTCTGGTTGTGGATCAACAGCGGTGGCTGTGAGATTGAGGTAAGAAGCAGAGAATGGTATCTTTGTTGTAGATTAGAGTTAAGAAAACTAACCCTAGTTGTCCGATGAATTATAATTAGTTAGGGTTCATGGTTATATTGATTAGGGTTTCTCTAACTAGTGTGGGGGATTTTATTTAGCTATTTAATTCAAATGAATTTATCTAAATAAAATACTTTGATGTAGGATCTGTTTAAGACGACATCATGACTTGGGATTCAACGGATATGATATTTTTAAGGTGGGTACTTCTGACTTATCTCTTTGATATAGTCATTTTAGATATGCAAATAGTATAAAGCTATTAGAAATGATTATGTTTACATTTTCTTTGGTATGTCACTATTTGGTTCTTGTAGTAAGCATATATTTGTATCTGTTATACATTCATGCTTATATCATCTTGATTGTTGCCATGTGTACTCCTGTTCTTAGAAATAGTGGCATACATTGACATACTGTGTAGTAGACTTGTTATTTGTCATATCTGATCTGTGTACTTAGATTTATAATTCCTAGATCATTGTATGATTTATTTTCTTTTTGGTACATTTTATATGGAGGTGTATACTGTCAGTATCTACATGTTTAGGGTCATGCACCATCTTGCATGATTGCATGCTTAGCGATTATTGGTTCTATTATTGTTGAGCACATTGCCAGTTACATGATCTGCACACACAACCACTCATGGGTTAGTGGTACATCAGGCAGGGTGTGTGTAGTTTGCTCTATCAGGGCTCCGCTGGTCTGCTCATGGGTAGCGATTATTGGTTGGTCCTAGGAAGATCGTATCGGTTCCACAGTACAAAAATTTTGTACAAGTGTCGAACCTTTCCTAAACAACCTATTGTGTTCTTTAGAAATTAAATTAGGAATCGCAAACGGAACTTAACATTATTGATTCCAAATTTAACTTATCTGTTCTTAATGGTTTAGACTTGGATCGCAAGCGGAACTTAACACTATTGATCCAAATCCACCTATGTTATAAATTCAATTAAATATTAATTTTCAAAATTAGCATCCAGGACTACATGGTGAGGCACTAGTCCTTTTTGGGTATGAGATCATCCACCACCACCTAGATAAAGCCTTTTAAGGAAAGCTAATATTTAGTTTCCTTATATAACTCTAGGTTTAACCAAAAGGAACAATCGGAATACAAATTCAAAAAATAAAAAAACACAAACTCGAATTACAATTCGAAAAACTAGAATCTAATGCCTCTTGTGTTTGGAATTCATACAAAGAAAAATTAGCATGATGCGGAAAGTAATTATTAGTTATACCTTTCTTTGTATGTTAATAACCTCGAGATCTTCTGCCGTATTCCTCACCTCCTCTTGAATGTCGTGTGGGCGAGGATCCTCCAAGATGAATACCACCCAAAAGCCTTCTTCCTCCTTCTCTAATATTCGACCACCACCACCACCAAGGAAAAGAGAGCAAGGGGAAAGGAAGAGGAAAGAGGGCCGGCCACAAGAGGGAGCACAAGCAAGAGAATAAGAATTGAGTTTTCGTGAGGCCTCCTCTCCCCTTCTTTTATATTACTTGCTCAAGGCAAATAAGGAAAGATTTTTACAAATTAAAATCTTCCTCTTATTTTTCCTTTTCCCTTTTAATTTTTCCTTATCCTTCTCTTAATTGATTGGCCGACCCCTTGCTTGGACACTAAGCAAGGGTGGCTGGCCCTTAAAAGAGGAAAGAAATAATTTTGTAAAAATTTTATAAGCAAAGAAGGAAAGCTCTTATAAAATTTTACAAGCTCTCTTTTAATTTCCTAAAGTGGATATTAAAAAAGGAAAGTTTAAAAAAAATAAAACGAAGTTTTAAAACTTCTCTTCTAAAATTTTCTTTTTTAACATGGTGAAAAAAAAGAAAAGTTTCAAATTTAAAACTCCCTTTTTTAAAAAACCATGAGGATGGTTAAAAAGGTAAGTTTTAAAACTTTTAAACTTTCTTTTAAACCATGTGGCCTAATTCAAATAAGGAAAGTTTTATAATTTAAAATTTCTCTTTTAAAACTTGTAGATATTTACAAAGAGAAGATTTTAAAAATTCAAAACACCCCTCCTAATTTGAATTTTTGTGGTCGGCCCCTTCTTGCTTGGACACCAAGCAAGGGCTGGCCCCCTTTGAGAAGGAAGTGGCCAGCCCTTGGCTTGGTTACTAAGCCTTAGGCCGGCCCTCTCTTGGACACCAAGATGGATTTTTCATGAGTGAATTTAAGGCATTAATGAGGCTACGACAGGGACCTAGAGGAGAAATTGGTTTTGGCCTCCCGATGAACTTGAGTATCCCGTGTTCGCCCCAAACACACAACTCAAGTTCATCAACAATAACTCATTCCACTAGAGAGTTATTATTGCACTACCGCACCAATCCCAAATTACATTATGAGCTCCTTCTTATCATAAGTGTGTTAATCTCCCTATGTTTAAGATATCGAATGTCCATTAATTTAATGAGTTACTGACAACTCATTTAATTAACATCTATCTCCGAGACTAGTACCACTCAACTTTATCATCATGTCGGACTAAGTCCACCTGCAGGGTTTTACATGACAATCCTTATGTGCTTCTCTTGGGGGCATTCTCAACCTAGATAACTAGGACACAATTTTCTTCTATAATCAACAATACACACTATAAGTAATATCATTTCCCAACTTATCGGGCCTATTGATTTATCGAGCTAAATCTCACCCTTTGACAAGTCAAAGAAATAAATACTAAATATATGTGCTTGTTATTATATTAGGATTAAGAGCACACACTTCCATAATAACTAAGGTCTCATTCTTTTATTAAGTCAGTATAAAAAAACTTACCTTAAATGGTCCTACTCAATACACTTAGGGAGTACTAGTGTAATTTATTAGTCAAGATAAACTAATACCTAATTACATTACGACTATTCCAATGATTTGCTCCTTTCCATCTTAGTCGTAAGCAACTGTTTATAATTTATAAAGAACTGATAACATGATCTTCTGTGTGTGACACCACACACCATGTTATTTATGATATAAATTAATTGAACAACTACATAAATGTAGATATTTTTTACCAATGTGATTCTTTATTTCAAAATAAATGTTTACAAAAGCTAGACTTTTAGTATACACTCTAACAATCTCCCACTTATACTAAAAGACTAAGCTACCATATCTGTTGCCATACATCTGATTCACATCCCCTCCACATGTCGATCAAAATCTTTCGCTGGAAGGGCCTTAGTGAAAGGATCTGTCAGGTTATCTGTTGATGCAATCTTGGCGACGACAACTTCTCCTCGCTTGACGATGTCTCATATCAGGTGGTACTTGCGCTCTATATGTTTACTTGTCTTATGGGCTCGTGGTTCCTTCGAGTTTGCAACTACACCGCTATTATCACAATAAATTGTGATGATTTTGGGCAAACCAGGAATCACATCTAAGTCCATTAGAAAGTTCCTGAGCCATACAGCTTCTTTGGCTGCCTCAGAGGCTGCCACATACTCAGCTTCCATGGTTGAGTCTGAAATGAATTTCTACTTAACACTCCTCCATGCAATGACTCCACCTCCTAAGGTAAACACATAGCCTGATTAAGACTTACTATTGTCCCTATCTGATTGAAAGTCTGAATTCGTGTAACCCACAGGGAGCAAATCGTCTACTTGGTAAACTAACATATAATCTCTAGTCCTTCTTAGGTACTTCAATATATGCTTTACAGCAGTCCAATGTCCTTGTCCAGGGTTACTTTGATATCTGCTAACCATTGCCACGACAAAACAGATATTTGGTCTCGTACACAGCATTGCATACATTAGGTTTCCCACAGCCGAAGCATAAGGAACTGCCTTTATGTCCTCTATCTCCTTTGATGTCTTTGGAGACATCTCTTTAGATAAAGCTACTCCATGCCGAAAAAGTAAGAAACCTTTCTTGGAGTTTTGCATGCTAAAACGAGCAAGGATTGTATCTATATATGAAACTTGAGATAGACACAACATCCTTTTCTTGCGATCTCTTATAACTTTGATCCCAAGAATGTGTGCACATTCTCCTAAGTCCTTCATATCGAATTGTTGGGACAACCATACCCTTACATACGATAATACTTTGACATTGTTGCCTATTAACAAAATATTATCTACGTATAGTACAAGAAATACCACCACGTTTTCGTTACACTTCTTGTATACACAAGACTCATCCAGACACTGAATAAATCCATATGACTGGATTACTTCATTAAACCGGATGTTCCAAGATCTTGAAACTTGCTTCAGTCCATAAATAGACCAATTGAGCTTGTACACTAGATGCTCTTTGTCTTTTTCAATGAACCCCTCTGGTTGCTTCATATGAATATTTTCTTCAAGACTTCCGTTAAGGAAAGCTGTCTTGACATCCATTTGCCAAATCTCATAATCCATATGAGCAGTAATGGATAAGAGTATCCGGATAGACTTAAACATTGCTACAGGTGAAAAGGTTTCCTCATAATCGATTCCCTCTTTATGAGTGTACCCTTTCGCAACAAGCCTTGCCTTGAAGGTTTCTACCTTCTCGTCTGTCCCTGTTTTCCTTTTATAGATCCACTTGCATCCAACGGCTTTTACACCATCTGGTGGTTCTACAAGCTCCCAGACCTTATTAGAATACATAGATTCTATTTCAGAATTCATCACTTTTTGCCAAGATGCTGCATCTTTATCTTGGAGTGCTTCGTCATATGTCCGGGGATCAAGTTCATGTTTACCCGGAATCAAGTCCGAAGACTCTCCCAAAAACATGAATCTCTCAAGTTACCTCACAACCCTCCCACTATGACGAGGCACTGTCTGCGGTTGTGTATCATGTGTGACACGTGTTGCAGTCTCTTGTGGTACTTCATCTTGTATTGTTGGTACTAAAGTAGACGTGTCCTCACTTAATTCTTCTAGAACAATTTTACTTCTGGGCTTGTGGTCCATTATATAGTCTTCTTCTAAAAACTGGGCATTGGTGCTAACAATAACCTTCTGGTCTTTAGGACTATAAAATAAATCATCTTTTGTTCCTCTAGGATAACCCACAAACATGCGAACTTCTGTACGAGATTCTAACTTATCAGCATCTGGTTTCAGCACATGTGCTCGACTACCCCAAATCTGAATATGTCTTAGATTGGGCTTTCGTCCATTCCATAATTCTGTAGGAGTAGAGGATATTGATTTAGAAGGTACCAAGTTCAGAATGTGCGCTGCCGTTTCTAGAGCGTTTCCCCAAAAATAATTTGATAATTCTGAATAACTCATCATCAATCTAACCATCTCCATAAGAGTTATATTCCTTCGTTCTGCCACACCATTCTATTGGGGTGTACCAGGTGCAGACAATTGGGATTGAATGCCGACCTCTGATAAGTAATTCCTAAACTCTCCCAAGAGGTATTCGCCACCACGATCATACAGTAGTGCCTTGATACTATTACCAAGACGTTTCTCCACATCAGCCTTGTACTCTTTGAACTTATCAAAGCACTCAGACTTGCGATGCATCAGGTAAATGTATCCGTATCTTGAATAATCGTCTATAAAAGAGACAAAATATTCAAAACCACCTCTTGCTTGGATAGACATAGGACCACACAAATCAGAATGAACCAGTTCTAACACATCTTTGGCTCTATACCCCTTAGCCTTAAAAGGTCTCTTGGTCATTTTATCTTCCAAGCAGGATTCACAGGTTGGAAAGTTTTCCAACTCTAATGAACTCAAGATTCCATCGGCTATAAGCCTTTGAATTCTACTTAAGTTAATATGTCCAAGTCTTAGATGTCAAACATATGTTTGGTTCATTTCCGAAGGTTCTTTTCTCTTATTAGAGTTAGAAGATGTGTTATTAATTTCCATTTGTTGCTTTGTGGAAGAAATTGGATTTAGAGTATATAAATTGCCAACCAATGTACCAAAACAAATAATAACCTTATTTCTCTTTATAACCACATTGTTATTGAAAGAAACAGAATATCCATCCAAATACAGTTTCGAAACTGAAATTAAATTCTTTCTAAAACTAGGTACATAAAGATAATTTCTTAAAACCAAACTTCTATTCCTATCAAAAGATAAGTAGATGTCTCCCACTGCAACAGTCGGCACCTTAGTAGCATTGCCCACGTAGACGGTTATCTCTCCTTTAAATAGTCGTCGGGTTTCTTGAACCGCTGCAAAGAGTTGCAGACATGATCAGTGGCTCCCGTATCTACACACCAGGTGCTGGTAGATAACACCGCTAAACATATTTCAACTACTAGAGTATGAGATATACCTTTATTGTTCTCTTTCCTATGAGGACAGCCTGCCTTCCAATGCCCTGACTGCTTGCAGATGAAGCACTTGCCTTTCGGCTTCTTCATTCCAGCTTTTGATCCTGTACCTTGAGGTTTATTCACCTTATTTGCTGAGACAACTTGTTTCTTCTTCTTCTTCTTACCTTTCGGGTTAGAAGTAGAACCATTTTCAGTATAGTGAATCTGAGAATTATGACGAAATAGCCTTTCTGCTGCCTAAAGTTCTGTCAGTAGTTCCGCCAATGAATACATCCTTTTATTCATATTATAGTTCAGGAGAAAATGCTCAAAACTTCTAGGTAGCGTTTGGAGAATCATATCGATCAGGATTTCCCCATCAATTTCTCCTATAAGGATTTGTATTTCGTTCAAATAAGCCATCATCTTTAGGATATGGTCCGTCACGGGAGTACCCTCTGTCATGGTGGTTGTCATTAGTTTTTTCATAGCTTCTTGCCTAGCGGCCCGATCCTGGTGACCAAAGAGATTCTTGAGATTGTTCATTATATCATAAGCAGTTAGTAAATCTTGATGCTGATGTTGCAATACATTTGACATTGAAGCCAAAATGTAACACCGCGCCATCTTATTTGCTTTTATCCATTTCCTATGATACTCAATCTCCTCTTGGGTAGATTCACCATTAGGCACATTAGGGAAAACCTCTGACAGTACAAACTTATATCCCTGAGTAGTTAGGACAATGTCCAAGTTTCTTTTCCAATCAATATAATTGGGACCAGTAAGTTTGTTCTCTTTCGGTATAATGGCTAGTGGGTTGAAAGCCATCCTAAAAATCACAAAAAAACTTTGGTCAGGACTCTAAATTTAGAATACTATTGATTCCTCAAACAATACTATTTTAAATTAACCAACACCTCAAATCACCGTGAATTTTACATGCCACGATAGTGTGGACGTATACAAAATCAAACATTTGTAAGAGGAGGTTTTACCCATTAATTTTATTCTTGTCAACCTAACTCTATGACAAATAAAATTAATAGTCGGTTCTCCTTTGGTCACACAAATAATAGCAGTGATTCGATGGGGAGGATACTATTAAATATGCCTAAGTGTACACCATTACTTGATACTTAATCCATTAAATAAGATTGTGCTCCTTCCGATGGGGAAGATCACACACTCTTAGTTAATTTCCTATAATCATCCAAATGGAAGTTTGATCTAGTGATCCGCAAACAAACTCATCCGATATGGAGGAAGGCACTCAGAGCCAACGCATAAGTTTGTTTGCATCACTTACAAACCAGTAATGGAGACCGTGGAATTTATCTAAAAATCCCTCTCCCACTTAGTTATTTAAGGTGAGGAATTTTAACCTATGCTAGCATACATTACATGCACGCACACACATCATAGTAAATAAAAATAATAAATTTAGAAATTAATTTTCCAACTATTATGGCTTTTTTCATCACTATTCTCCGTGTGCTCCAACCCTAGCTGCTGCCATCTTTAGCCACCGCCATCGGGTCCAATCGTCGCATCTATCTTGCTTCTTATTCCACTACGCCTCTGGTCCTCCAATAGCACCATGACTCGTAAGGATACGATTCGCGACAAAAATAGAATTTTACATATATCGATCCTATATTCCATAAAGGAATGTACATGTAATCTAGATCGAAACAAAAATGTAAAATCCTAATAACTAATACAGCTCCTGCTGTATTTAATATTACAATCATACACACACAATAAAATGTCCTTAACATGTCCAAGGGTCCAATCACACACAATATCTATATGTCATAATTGTTGGAGTCTGCAATCATAAAGTTAGCACATCCTACTATTATCCTACCTAAATTATGTACGACCTCTTTCAGTATAATGGCTAGTGGGTTGAAAGTCATCCTAAGAATCACAAAAAAACTTTGGTCAGGACTCTAAATTTAGAATAATATCGATTCCTCAAACAATACTATTTTAAATTAACCAACACCTCAAATCACCGTGAATTTTACATGTCACGATAGTGTGGACGTATACAAAATCAAACATTTGTAAGAGGAGGTTTTACCCATTAATTTTATTCTTGTCAACCTAACTTTATGACAAATAAAATTAATAGTCGGGTCTACTTTGTCACACAGATAATAGCAGTGACTCCGATGGGGACGATACTATTAAATATGCCTAAGTGTACACCATTACTTGATCCTTAGTCCATTAAATAAGATTGTGCTCCTTCCGATGGGGAAGATCACACGCTCTTAGTTAATTTCCTATAATCATCCAAATGGAAGTTAGATCTAGTGATCCGCAAACAAACTCATCCGATATGGAGGAAGGCACTCAGAGCCAACGCATAAGTTTGTTTGCATCACTTACAAACCAGTAATGGAGACCGTGGAATTTATCTAAAAATCCCTCTCCCACTTAGTTATTTAAGGTGAGGAATTTTAACCTATGCTAGCATACATTACATGCACACACACACACATCACAGTAAATAAAAATAATAAATTTAGAAATTAATTTTCCAACTATTATGACATTTTTCATCACTATTCTCCTTGTGCTCTAACCCTAGCTGCTGCCATCTTTAGCCACTGCCATCGGGTCCAATCGTAGCATCTATCTTGCTTCTTATTCCGCTGCGTCTCTGGTCCTCCAATAGCACCATGCCTCATAAGGATACGATCCGCAACAAAAATAGAATTTTACATATATCGATCCTATATTCCATAAAGGAATGTACATGTAATCTAGTTCGAAACAAAAATGTAAAATCCTAATAACTAATACAACTCCTGCTGTATTTAATATTACAATCATGCACACACAATAAAATGCCCTTGACATGTCCAAGGGTCCAATCACACACAATATCTATATGTCATAATTGTTGGATCTTGCAATCATAAAGTTAGCACATCCTACTATTATCCTACCTAAATTATGTATGAAATGTGCATAATCTATCTGAAAACCAAAACACACAGAGGCAAACCCTAGCTCTGATACCAATTGTTGGTTGGTCCTAGGAAGATTGTACCGGCTCCACCGTACAAAATTTTGTACAAGTGTCGAACCTTTCCTAAACAACCTATTGTGTTCTTTAGAAATTAAATTAGGAATCATAAACGGAACTTAACATTATTGATTCCAAATTTAACTTATCTGTTCTTAATGGTTTAGATTTGGATCGCAAGCGGAACTTAACACTATTGATTCAAATCCACTTATGTTATAAATTCAATTAAATATTAATTTCCAAAATTGGCTTCCAGGACTGCATGGCGAGGCACTAGTCCTTCTTGGGTATGAGATCATCCACCATCGCCTAGACAAAACCTTTTAAGGAAAGCGCTAATATTTAATTTCCTTATATAACTCTAGGTTTAACCAAAAAGAATAATCGAATCATAAATTCGAAAAATAAGAAAACACAAACTCAAATTACAATTCGAAAAACTAGAATCTAATGTCTCTTGTGTTTGGAATTCATACAAAGAAAAACTAGCATGATGCGGAAAGTAATTACTAGTTATACCTTTTTTTGTATGCTAATAACCTCGAGATCTTCTGTCGTATTCCTCGCCTCCTCTTGAACGTCGTGTGGGTGATGAACCTCCAAGATGAATACCACCCAAAAACCTTCTTCCTCCTCTAATATTCGGCCACCACCACCACCAAGGAAAAGAGAGCAAGGGGAAAGGAAGAGGGGAGAGGGCCGGCCACAAGAGGGAGCACAAGCAAGAGAATAAGAATTGATTTTTCATGAGGCCTCCCCTCCCCTTCTTTTATATTACTTGCCCAAGGCAAATAAGGAAAGATTTTTACAAATTAAAATCTTCCTCTTATTTTTCCTTTTCCCTTTTAATTTTTCCTTATCCTTCTCTTAATTGATTGGTTGACCCCTTACTTGGACACCAAGCAAGGGTGACTGACCCTTAAAAGAAGAAAGAAATAATCTTGTAAAAATTTTATAAGCAAAGAAGGAAAGCTCTTATAAAATTTTACAAGCTCTCTTTTAATTTCCTAAAGTGGATGTTAAAAATGGAAAGTTTTAAAAAAAATAAAACCAAGTTTTAAAAATTTTAAACTTCTCTTCTAAAATTTTCTTTTTTAACATGGTGACAAAAAAGAAAAGTTCCAAATTTAAAACTCCTTTTTTTAAAAAACCATGAGGATGGTTAAAAAGGAAAATTTTAAAACTTTTAAACTTTTTTTTAAACCATGTGGCCTAATTCAAATAAGAAAAATTTTATAATTTAAAATCTCTCTTTTAAAACTTGTAGATATTTACAAAGAGAAGATTTTAAAAATTCAAAACACCCCTCCTAATTTTAATTTTTATGGCTGACCCCTTCTTGCTTGGACACCAAGCAAGGGGTCGGCCCCCTTTGAGAAGGAAGTGGTCGACCCTTGGCTTGGTCACCAAGCCTTGGGCCGGCCCTCTCTTGGACACCAAGATGAGTTTTTCATGAGTAGATTTAAGGCATTAATAAGGCTACGACAAGGACTTAGAGGAGAAATTGGTTTTGGCCTCCCGATGAACTTGAGTATCCCGTGTTCGCCCCGAACACACAACTCAAGTTCATCAACAATAACTCATTCCACTAGAGAGTTATTATTGCACTACCGCACCAATCCCAAATTACATTATGGGCTCCTTCTTATCATGAGTGTGTTAATCTGCCTGTGTCTAAGATATCGAATGTCCATTAATTTAATGAGTTACTGACAACTCATTTAATTAACATCTATCTCCGAGACTAGTACCACTCAACTTTATCGTCATGTTGGACTAAGTCCACCTGCAGGATTTAACATGACAATTCTTATGAGCTCCTCTTGGGGGCATTCTCAACCTATATAAATAGCACACTGTTTCCTTCTATAATCAACAACACACACTATAAGTAATATCATTTTCCAACTTATCGGGCCTATTAATTTATCGAGCTAAATCTCACCCTTTAACAAGTCAAAGAAATAAATACTAAATATATGTGCTTGTTATTATATTAGGATTAAAAGCACACACTTCCATAATAACTAAGGTCTCATTTTTTTATTAAATCAGTATAAAAAGAACTTGCCTTAAATGGTCCTACTCAATACACTTAGAGTGTACTAGTGTAATTTATTAGTCAAGATAAATTAATACCTAATTACACTACGACTATTCCAATGGTTTGTTCCTGTTGGAACCCCAAGGTGTTTTGATGTGATCAAACAAGCTAAGTTAGGTCCTGCGTTTGTTTAACCCTTGTGTCTAAGTGTGCAGGAGCTTAGGAACACAGGAAGTCGAGCGGAAAACGCGGCTAGCGAGAAGGACGGCACGGGAGAGAGCCGACGGGCTCGTTGCGTCTGAGGGACGAGGTGTCCGCGGAAGAGTACACCGGTGGACGAGAAGAGCGTGCGCGGCGCTCGAGGGACGAGAAACCGGGAAGGAAGGCTGCTCGAGGAGAAGGCCGGAACATGGGTTCAGGTGAGCCCTATTCCGGAAGGCCGAGATCACCCAAGCTAACGGAGCCAGAGCGAACAGACCCGGACCGAAACGAGCTAAACCGGAGTAGTAGAATCGGACCACAAAAAGTCAACAAAGTTGACTTAAGGGGTCCGGGCGCCCCGGGCACTATTGAGGGTCCGAGCGCCCGGAGCTGAGCTGACTTTTGACCAGGATCGCGTCAAACGCGATCCGATCGAGGATAAATTTTATCACCTCCAGGCCGGAACTCCTTCCAGCGCCGGACCTATAAATATAGTATCGGTCGATTCAACTCACCGGTAATCAATTCTTTCGTGCTTTGGTTGTGTTCTTTTCATTTGTGCTGTCAACGTTGTAAAGAGGCTTCTCCGCCTAGAGGAGATCATAGTGCGCTTACTTTCCTTGGATTAGCAATCCTCTGATTGCAAACCAAGTAAATCTCTGGTGTATGATTTCTTTACTTAGTCTCTACTTTTTATTACAAGTGTTTATGTTATATAGATGAAATCCGAGAAAGGTTCGAGTTTAATTTTGTAGGGCAATTCACCCCTCCCCTCTTGCCGGCCTCCAAAGGGACCAACAAGTGGTATCAGAGCGAGGGCGCTTCAGGAGGACTAACCGACGATCGAAGCAACAAGATGGCCGGACCAAGCATCGTCCCACCAAAATTCGAGGGGAACTTCGCAGACTGGAAGCGTCGTATGGAGGTATTCCTAAAAATAGATTTTGAAATTCGATTTATTATGAAATATGGTTTTGTAGCTCCAATAGATAAAGATGGAAAAGAAAAAGAAGAGAGCGATTGGACAAAGAATGAGCAGAATGAGTCGGTAGCAAACAGCCGTGCGGAACATCACCTGCTGAGCGTGTTACTGCCTCAAGAGGTCAACCGCATTGGAAACTATTTATCTGCTAAAGAACTTTGGGAGAAGTTCTTGGAACTCCACGAAGGCACGTCCGAAGCAAAGCTCGCTAGAAGGGACATCCTCCGCAACAAACTGATGAACATCCGTCTGGAGAAAGGTGAGAAAGTAGCTGGTTTTACGCAAAGGTAAAAGAACTAGTTACTGGTCTCGAGAATCTCGGTGAAACGGTAACAAACCGGGACACTATACGATACGCGCTCAACACGTTTCCAAGAACTCCGGAATGGACATCAATCGTCGACGCCTACTACATCTCAAAAGACCTAGAGGTAAGCACTTTAGAAGAGTTGTTTTCTACTCTTGAATTGCATGAAACCAGGTATGCAGGAACGACAAAGGATACAACCCAGACTATGGCGCTGAACGTAACCCAGAAGGATGAACTCGAGTCAGACTCCGAAGACGATCAAGAAGCATACATGGTAAGAAATTTTAAAAAGTTTTTTAGATCTAATAAATTTAAAATGCAGAATAAAAGGAATCAAAAAGGTGGAAGAAAGGTGCGGTGCTACCAGTGTCAGAAGGAGGGACACCTAAGAGAAGACTGCCCAGAACTCAAAAAGGCCAAAAGGAAGTCTCCCAAGAAACACAACCTAAAAGCAACTTGGGACGACACTTCTTCATCAGAAACAGAAGCTCAAGAATATGCCGGAATAGCACTAATGGCAAGCTACGATAGACAAAGTATATCAGAACTTAGCATCGATGAAGGGGGAGTGACCTCGGATGAAAGCAGTGAAGCAGGGGGAGATTCAGGCTTCAAGTCCGATATGGTAAGTGAGGTATGCCTCTTACCCCCTGATCAACTTTATTCTGGCATTAAGGCAATGACGAAATCCATGTATAAATTAGAAAATGAAAATATCAAATTAAAAAATGAAATTTTGGAAACAAAAAGAATTTTAGCAAAATCATGTCTTATAGAGGATTTTGATAAATTGAAAATTGAAAATGAAAAACTAAAAGAAGAAATAGAAAGATTGAAAAAATATAAAAGTTCAAATATTTCTACTTTTAGCAATTATAGAGGTTTAAATTGGTATTATAGATTTCATCAAAGTCAAATTAGAAATATATCAAAAATCTATGTACCTAGGAAATACTTGGTTAACCCTGTAGGTAGGAATCTCTACTGGGTTCCAAAAACCTGTTTAATCTAAAATTAGACTTAGCATTTTCAGCAAGGAAATTAAACGATTAATTTCATTATGAGGCTTTGTCTAAGGAAGTGGTTGTTGCTCCAATAACCAAGAAGGCCTAGTGCCTCGCCACGACCTGGAAGCCAAGTATCGAAATGAAAAGTTTAATTGACTAACTGAAAAAGCATTAATTTAATTTACCTAATGCTTTAAAAGAGTTATTCAATTGTGTTAGAAAATATTTAAAATTAATTTATAAATAAAAAAAAAATTGGAAAATATTTTTTTTAATTGACTTAGAAAATTTCTGAAAATTATTGACTTAGATATTTTTTAACTTAGGAATTTTTCTATGAATATTGTCTTAGACATTTTTTTAGAAATCTTTTATGAAAAATAACTTAAAATTTTTCTGTATATTGACTTAGAATTTTTTTTTTAAAACTAGATATTCTCTTTTGAAACATTGCCTTAGAAATTAATATTAACTATCTTAGAAAAATTTTATGAAAATTGACTTAGAAATTTTTTTTGAGTTATCTTAGAATTTTTTTTATTGCCTTATCTTTTTTTTAAAAAAAAAAATTGACTTAAATTTAAAGTGTTTAATTTTTTTTATAAACACTTGTGACTGTTTTTATCTGAATTTACCTTAGACTTGTTTGAATTTATCTTAGACTTGTTATGCCCCAATTTTTATGTGATCAAAGGGGGAGAAGTATGTTAAGTCTAGGGGGAGATACTATAATTTTTCAATTGAAAAATATTTGGACTTATTGGAAAATAAATCGTTTTTATTGCATATGGTTACCCTAACTTAACTTGGGTTGCTCACATCAAAAAGGGGGAGATTGTTGGAACCCCAAGGTGTTTTGATGTGATCAAACAAGCTAAGTTAGGTCCTGCGTTTGTTTAACCCTTGTGTCTAAGTGTGCAGGAGCTTAGGAACACAGGAAGTCGAGCGGAAGACGCGGCTAGCGAGAAGGACGGCACGGGAGAGAGCCGACGGGCTCGGTGCGTCTGAGGGACGAGGTGTCCGCGGAAGAGTACACCGGTGGACGAGAAGAGCGTGCGCGGCGCTCGAGGGACGAGAAACCGGGAAGGAAGGCTGCTCGAGGAGAAGGCCGGAACATGGGTTCGGGTGAGCCCTATTCCGGAAGGCCGAGATCACCCAAGCTAACGGAGCCGGAGCGAACAGACCCGGACCGAAACGAGCTAAACCGGAGTAGTAGAATCGGACCACAAAAAGTCAACAAAGTTGACTTAAGGGGTCCGGGCGCCCGGAATCATTCCGGGCGCCCCGGGCACTATTGAGGGTCCGGGCGCCCGGAGCTGACTTTTGACCAGGATCGCGTCAGACGCGATCTGATCGTTGGGGATAGAATTTTATCCCCTCCAGGGCGTCCGGAACTCCTTCCAGGCGCCCGGACCAGTACTATAAATATAGTACTGGTCTGCACATTCAGTTCAACTCACTGGTAATCAATTCTTTCTGTGCTTTCAGTTGTGTTCTTTTCATTTGTGCTGTCAACGTTGTAAAGAGGCTTCTCCGCCTAGAGGAGATCATAGTGCGCTTACTTTCCTTGGATTAGCAATCCTCTGATTGCAAACCAAGTAAATCTCTGGTGTATGATTTCTTTACTTAGTCTCTACTTTTTATTACAAGTGTTTATGTTATATAGTTGAAATCCGAGAAAGGTTCGAGTTTAATTTTGTAGGGCAATTCACCCCTCCCCTCTTGCCGGCCTCCAAAGGGACCAACAGTTCCTTTCCATCTTAGTCGTGAGTAACTGTTTATAATTTATAAAGAACTGATAACATGATCTTCTGTGTGTGACACCACACACCATGTTATCTATGATATAAATTAATTGAACAACTACATAAATGTAAATATTTTTGACCAATGTGATTCTTTATTTCAAAATAAATGTTTACAAAAGTTAGGCTTTTAGTATACACTTTAACAGCGATGACTGCAGCGTGTAGTGGGCAGGGATCCCTCCCCTTGACCATGATACAGGGAGATGAGAATATTGAGCTCCCCCACTCTATTTGGGGTAGGAGGATAGGTGTACTCCGATAGCATTCTGTCCACTCGATCACTCAGGAGTAGTGATGGCAGAGTACACGGTTGTCATAGCCCAATCCACTTAGTCTTACCATCGCGTGTGAGATGGCTGACTGGCGTCAGGGGTGACCATGTTATTTTTGCATCATATGCATGGATTGCATTTATTGTTTGTGATTGCTGCATTTTGGATGTTGTATTTGTTTGGGTTGCATATGTTTGACATGCACACAGATGACATTTTGTATCTAGTTTGACGATCCTTATATTCAGATAGGAGGTCATGGTGAGTACAGTTTTTTTCAATCATTTCAGTTTGCATTTCCTTTTATTGTTCAGAAAAATGTACCGCATAATTATTACTGTTAGTTATATCTTATTATGCATGTCTATCCGGTATCCACTGAGTTCTTGAACTCACCACATTGATTATTTTTATTTCAGGTTGAAACCGTCAGGAGGTTCCAGCTACTAGTCCCCTTGCCATAAGGTTTTTTATTTTGGTCTTTTGATGATTTTTTGTTTATTTGTTTAAAGCTATGTTTCAGACTTGTTTTGATTTTGCACTCTGGATTTTGTGTGTTTTGTCTTAAGACCTTGTAATGGTTAAACTTTTGCTTGCTTGGTGGAGTTTCCATTTAGTATGTTTAGCTATGCGCCTGCTGGTAGGCAGAAGAGATAAGTTTGGATGTTGTTTTTGATTTCTTTTCATATTGTGATGACAGCCAGAGGCTGATATATTATAACTGTGTGGATTGTTTATTTTTGTATGTCATATATATTCCAGCCGTGTGGGCTGATGAGTGTGAGCCCTGAGGGCTTTGTAGTAATGTTTCAGATTGTCACCCGTATAGAGGAGATGCTGTTGAAATTTCTTCTGGCAGGAACTTCTCCAGGGCGTGACAACGAGGCTAAATATGAGGCCCTAATAGCTGACCTGCAAGCAACTCGGCACATGGGAGCTACAAGGGTCCTCATCCATTTAGATTCCTCGTTGGCAGCCCAGCAATTGGCGGGAACCTTCTAGATAAGTAGCGCTCGGCTCAAGTTGTATGTTGAGGCATTTGAGAAGTTAAAGGCGGGCTTCCAGGAGGTCATCATTCAGAAAGTTCCCCAATCAAACAACCAATATGCTGATGAGTTGGTTAAGTTAGCAAGCTCCTTGAGCCCGATCGTCATTAACAAGCCATTCGAACAAGTTCTATTGGTGGCGCACATCGATAGGACGATCATAGGAGGCTTACCGAGCGACTGGAGGATGCCTATTGTTGAATCTCTCAGCTCGAGTACCTAGCCTGCTTATCAAACGGAAGTGCATATGCTGAAGAAGAGAGTCAGGAGGTTCATGTTGATCAACGATCAATTATACAAGAAAGCTTTCTCCAGACCGTTACTCAAGTGTATCGGATCGGGAGATATTGACTATATCCTACAAGAATTGAAGTTCACCAAGGATCGTGCTGAAGTCATCTGGACGCCCGATCATTGGCTCGCAAGATCCTGCTGGCTAGATATTTATGGCCTACGCTTCAAGCAGATGCCGCTTGGACAGTGACCAATTATTTGTCTTGCCAGAAGTATCAAAATATCCCACACCGACCTACAGAGGAGCTAAAAGTGTCGATGGTATCTTGGCCATTCAACTAGTGGGGCATGGACATAGTTGGATTATTCTCCTTGGTGACTAGGCAAAGATTCTTGTTGGTAGTTGTCGACTACTTCTCGAAATGGGTGGAGGTAGAGCCGGTCGCCAAGATAACCGAACATACGGTCATCAAATTCATATGACAGAATATTTTGTGTCGATTTGGCACCCTACGTAGGCTCGTCTCCGACAATGGAAGACAGTTCTCCAGGTGAAGGCTCAGAGAATGGTGCGAGGGCTACGACATTGAGCAATCATTCACGTCAGTGGCCTATCAACAAAGCAACAGATAGACGGAAGTCACCAACCATGAAATCCTCAGAGGGCTTTGCAGTAGGCTCAACCACGTTTGGGGAAGCTGGGTCAACGAATTCTTAAGTGTGTTGTGGGTGTACCACACTCCTCCTAGAGAGGCGACTGGCATAACCTCATTCCAACTGGTTTACGGGGGAGAGACAGTCGTGCCGGTCGAAGTGGGAGTAGAGACCGACTGAGTGACACTCTATGGGGAGGATAACGCCAATCGGTAGTTGATGGAGCTGGACTTGATAAATGAAGCTTGGGACAAAATAGTCATACGACTAAAGGCGTAACGGTAGCGTATGAAGCAAAATTACAATCGCCGAATAATTCCGAGGTCATTCTAGGTCGGTGATCTGGTTTAGAAAAGAGTAAAGTTGGTCGAGAACGTCACCAAGGTCAAGAAACCATGGGGAAACCTTACAAGGTGGTTCAGAAGCTTAGCTCGGGAGCATATTATCTGGAGGACGAACAAGGATGGGCTCTTGAGCGGCCTTGAAGTGCAAATCATCTTCAACCGTACCGAACGGGCTAGAGGTTCATGAATGTGTTAAGTAACCTATCATAGCATTTATATTAGCCTTGCATGGAATGATGAAGGAAAAACTAAGTGTCCAAGACTATTTGGCCAATCGGCTGTGTGTAAAGTTGAGCGACGACTATAAGCCTTAGATCGGAAGTTAAAGAAAAGCCAAGTGGCGACTATAAACTTAGAAGAATCATAGATAGTTGAGTAGCGACTATAAACCCTGGACCAGTAAGTATCATAGTCGAGCAGCGACTATAAACTCTTGCCTCAGTCGAGCGGCGACTATAAACTCTTGCCTAAGTCGAGCGGCGACTATAAAACCTTGCGATTTAAGCCGAGTGGAGGCTATAAACCCATGTGCGGCTAAGAAACCCAGGCAACATTAAGTTGATAATACTAATGATCTCCAATCGAGCGGTGGTTACAAATGCCGGAATGAGAAAATCTACTGTGGCAGGAGATAAGTATTAAAAAAAATTCACTCGAGCAAGGCGTGCCTCCGACTAGGCGAAATTTGTATAGTTAAAGCCCAAGGCATATGGAGGTGTTGTTCCGAGATAGCAAAGCGGTCGAAAGGGCATAGCCCCGGAGAGGGAATAAAAATAAAAGGCAATAAAATAGCAAAGTGTCGATCGGAGACACATGAATTGATACTTCATAAAATACAAGACACTAGCATACCAGCAGAGACTGTACGAGAATTGCCTAGCGAGCGCGCGGGGGTTAGAGGCGCCACTCGTCCAGTCAATTGGACTTGCAGTTTCCTTCGACTAGACTTGAGGGAGAAGCTTGTGATGCGGTGATGAAGGAGGGCCCACCCGAGGGAAGTTAGAGTCAAGAAGGGGAGCCACGATGTGGCAGTCAAAGTCAACAGTCAGAGGACAAGCTTCTGGTGGCCGAGCGGCAGGCTTGTCCACCTGGTCAGGAGACTTCTCTGGCCGGGTGGAAAATAATTTTCTACGCTCCCGTCAATGTAGGAAGGGTAGTACGTTCTCATATTTGTAGTGACCACAGAAGGGATTGTCCGCCCGGATTGACTGTCCGGTTGGACTGGGAAAAGCTACTCAGCCACATGGCTGTAATAACGGATTGCCCAAGTGGCCGGGCGATGGCCCCAAGCCGAGAGGCTCCCCCATTCGGCCAAGCAGTGGGACCTCTTGCCCCATTCAGCATACCTTTTTGGAAGTTCGTGACACTGACATGGGGGCATGGACTGACATGGGGCATGGTCAGGCGGCGAATCGTACAACAGAAGGTTCTATCGTCACATCAGGAATATGCACATCCCGTTAAGGTAAGGTGTCAAAGATGCTTTACTGACACGCCCTTTCATAGGACAAGTGGAAACGTGCAGACACCTTGGGACACGTGCTTACACGTCACCATAGCTCTATATAAAGGGGGGATCCAACCACCGTGAGAGGTACGCGCATACATTCTCATTGTTGAGAGCCTTTGTCCATTGTTTTACTGTTCCTCTTTGCTGTCGGCGACTAACTTGAGCGTCGGAGGGTAACGTCAGGGACCCCTTCCCCGACCCGACACTGATCTTTCTATTCTTATAGATTGGGTATAGTCTTCACATAATCAACTGAGGAGTCATATCCCCAGTTAACCCATCAAGCATGGACAAGATCAACTAGGTTGCATAGTCACGAAGAAGAAGTGAAGTGCCATCAGTTGAACTATCCAAATTATTCGACAGAAATATCTTGCCATGTTAATTAATTTTCCAATTCAATTGGACCCCGCCCTGCAGCTGGGAGATGAGATCAATTAATAGTGAATATTGTGATTTTCCACTTAATTTTATGTTCAAATTTAACTTTTTAGAAGAAACTGAAAAAAATATTAATTTCATTTCTATGGATCAATTTAACTTGTTTTAACGAGTATGCCGGCTTGATTTTTAAAGATGTTCATTCTAACTATGCCTTGTCGCCACTCTCATTATTAGTTTTTCTTTTGGAATTTCCAAATGTCCAAGCTCAACTAATTCTGAAGATATATAGATTGCCTTCTCTCCTAATTAATATAATCTACCTCATAAATTCAGACCATAATTTATGCATTTATTTTTAGCATTTTGTTTCTTCTTGAAGTTGAGTTGGATCTATTTAAAACAAGTGAGCTTGATTGTTGATGATTTTTATTCTAAATACGCGCTAACCTTAGACGCGTTCTTACTATTCCAAGTGAAAATCAAAAGGATGACATCAAAAAGTATTTCATTTTTTAAAAAAATATTCTTATTCTAAAATTGTTACAGTAGGTTTGTTCAAAGTTATTCCTCAAAATTACTAAATAATTATGAGTTAAATTATTTTAATATTAATTAAAAAGGTTTAAATATTAATAAAAATTATTCTAATTTGATCAAAATAGATTAAATTTATTAAAACAATTTTGATCAAAATTGTTACAATTAGAGCAATTTTAACTAAAATTGATACAAAATAAAGTAAATTTATTTAAAACCATTATAACATAAAACACTTGAGCAATCAAAATAGTTATAACAATCATGTAATTATTTTGTTTTTATGTTTTTTTTAAGCAAAAGTCAATAAGTCATTGCGCAAAAGTAACAGAAAGGGCAAAGCATCATGAACAAAGCCAAGGAATCCACGAGGACGTGGGGTGGGCTATTGAAGTTAATTATTCAATAGTTTCTAGAAGGATGTCCAATTATTCGAGTTATTCAACAGTTTATAGTTATCCATCAGTCTCTGCACATTAATTTGATCACATGGCCGATGTCACCCGTCCCCCATGTGTTGATGTCATCCGTCCCATCCCTCTATTCATGACAGCAAAAATATAAAATCTGCCACCCACCGTTTCTTATACGGCGTCCTATAATTATTTACAAAATAAATTAGGAAAATATAATTGACCCTTGAAAAAAGATTTTTTTTTCAATTTTATCAAAATTCATATTTTACTCATTGCAGCAATATCCATCTAGTTAAATCAGGCCCTAAGAACATTCCTTCACACAATGTGTCGATGATCACCCATTTCTTCACTACATCAAGTTTGTTTTTTTGAAATTTTTCTTCGATCCAAATAATTCAAAAAAACTCGCATAGATTCATCCTAATATTTAGCGTTTTCAAATTAGAAAAATATCTCGTAATATACCATAATTGAATATCAAATTTTAAATATTTAATCTATTGTTGGGGCCGACCACTATACTATACCATTGCACCGGGACATCAATGCATTACTTTACCAAAGAAAGAGGTTAATTAATTAAATGTGCATTAGAAACTCTTAATTAATTTTTTGAATTTGTTAAAAGATTCCACCTTTCAACTCTAAATTAAAATAAGAAATTATTTTTTAAAATTTAAATCAAATTAAATAAAAATAATTTTAATTATTTTATTAAAAAATATCATATAAAAATATTGATGATCTTGAAAAAAAACTTAATTTTTTCTAAAAAAAATTAAGTCATTAAATCTTCTAAATATATTCATATATATTTTTAAAAAAATAATAAAAATTATAATATTAATAGATTATTAATGAAAGTAAAAAATAAAATATAAAAACTAGCTTTAACACTACTATGATGGAAATATCACCATCTTAATATTATTTGGGTAGCAGGTCGTAATTTAGTGTTGCTTTCATCAAAGTATCATTAACATTATCATTATCTTGATATTAATTTTTTCAAAAATATCATCATCTTATCTTAGAGCTGATTTTATCAAAACATCATCCCTTGATTAACATCACTACCTTTGTGATCCAAAAAATGAACCAAATGCCATCAAAACTGTTATGAAGCATCGGATGACGTAGATGCAAAGAGACAAATGTAAATGGATAGTTATGATAGGTATTTCAAAGATTAGTAGTTGTTCGTGATTTATCTCCTCTGTATTGATCGTAAGACGAATTGACGGAGATACTGAGGATAAACATATTCATTTTTTACCATCATGATTAATAAGATACAATATAAATGCGTACATCATCGAGGTTCCACTTATTGGAAGCCAGCGGTGAACGAGCATCTTCAAAATTTACCTCTCTTTTTGCATTTTTCCAGTCCCAAATGCTGCAGATAGTGTAATAAACTAGTTGACATATAGATATTGAACAAGATAATAATAATAAGACTAGGGAAATAAGATTATGTTCGAGTGCAAAAATGAAATATTGCAGGAGCAAAAATAAATTAACATAGAAATTTGAATAGGAAAATGACAAAGTTAATGAATATAGCATTTTCAAATGACAAAAAAAAAAAAAAAAAAGAAGCTACGTAATAGTTGATCCTGTCTGGAACCGTAAAATTGGAATGTCATGTCTTAGATAGTCCCTGTTAGAAGAAATTTCGGCAGCATCACTCCTATACGGGTGACAATATGAAACTTACTACATCAATCCAGATACCTCGGCGAACACGACCAGAACATATGTATAACATAAAAGTACAATAAGCAAGCATCCATATAGTTTAATAGTAACAACTAAACTAAAACAAAAATAAGGAAATCATCGCAAAAATCCTACTCAACTACACCCATAAAAAATAAATCTGATATCCTACTCGACTACACCCATAAAATACAAAACTCCAGCATACATTCAAATGAAAACCCATCGACAAATAACAAAACGTATAAGATCCAAATACCAAAAGCTACAAGTCTGAAAACATAGTCTAACATAATAAGAAAACCGAAATGTACGAATTCGTCGAGACATGTAGTGATGGGGGACTAGCGACTGGAACTCCTCCGGACAACCTCAACCTGAAATGGTAATAATGGGGGTGAGTCCAACACTCAGCGGATACCTAGTTGACATGCATAGTAAATAATAACCAACAATAATAAATATACGTACAGTCTCCTGGATATAACATATGGAAAGTGCAAAACTGGAAGGTAAGGAGTAACTGTACTAACCAGAATATGAGTATAGGGATATCAAGGTCGTCAGACCCAGAGTATCATAAATCCTGTATGCATGTCAAACAATGCATTCACCAAATATGCAGCATATAAAGTGCAGCAAACACAAGCAATAAATGCATCATGCATATGATGCCAATGACATTGTCACCCCTGACTGTCATGCCCTAGGTAGTCCTTGCCAGAAGAAATTTGGCAGCATCTCCCATGTACGGGTGACAATATGAAACTTGACTACATCAATCCAGATACCTCAGCCAATACGGCCGGAACATATGTATAATAACAATGAAAATAATTAAACACCCACGCAGTTTAATAGTAAAACATTAACCTAAGCAGCGATAAGATAATTATTTCAAATAACCTACTCAACTACACCTATAAATCACAAATCTGATATCCTACTCAACTACAACCATAAAACACAAATCTGATATCCTACTCAACTACACCCATAAAACACAAATCCTTAGCATGCATCTAAACGAAAACCCATCGAGAATAAGAAATCGTACAAGATCCAAATGTCAAAAGATACAAGTCTGAAACATAGTCTATAACATAATAAGGAAACTGAAATGTGCGAACTCGTCGCGACGCGCAGTGGTGGGGGACTAGCGAATGAAACCTCCTGAATAGCCTCAACCTGAAAATAATAATAACGGGGTGTGAGTCCAACACTCAGCGGATACCTAGTTGACATGCATAATAAATAATAACCAACAGAAATAAATATGCGTACAGTCTCTTGGATATAGAATACAAAACGGCAAAGAAGGAGTATCTGTACTAACCAGAACCTGGGAATAGGGATATCAAGGCCGTCAAACCCCAAGTATAATAAATCCTGTATGCATGTCAAACAATGTATCCATCCAATATGCAGCATATAAAGTGCAACAAACACAAGCAATAAATGCAAATAATACATATGATGCCAATAATATGTCCTGGTCACCCCTGACGCCAGTCAGCCATCTCACACATGATAGTGAGACCGAGTGGGTAGGGCTGTGACAACCGTGCACTCTGTCATCACTGCTCTTGAGCGACCGAGTGGACGGAATGCTGTCGGAGTACACCTGTCCTCCTACCCCAAATCATAAGTAGGAGAGCACAATGCTCTCATCTCCCTGAGCCAGTCCAGAGGAGAGATCTCTGCCAGCTACCACGCTACGTCACACTACCCATGAGCGGGCCAACGGAGTCAAACAGAATAACCTGTTGCAACACACCCTGGCTGAATAAAAACTACTAACCCATGAATGGTTATGTGTGCAGATCCATGTAACTAGCGATGCGCTCAACAATAATGGAGCCGACTATCACACAACATGCAATCATGCGAGATGGTGCATGACACTAAGCATAGAAATATCATGATCCTATCTACCTCCATACAAACATGTACCATATACGTGGATCAAATAATATAATCTAGGTACACAGGTCAGGTATGATATCTAACCAGTCCAGTATATCATAGAGCATGGCATGTCACCACCTCTATAACATAAATAGTAAACAGGGCATGAACGCTAAACAAGTAACAAACAAAACATGCTCGGAAACAAATAGTGACATGCCGATGCAAATATAAACATAATTATTACTACTTGTTAAGATCTACTAAACATATCAACAAGACATATCAAAATAGATAGGTCAAGGTACCCTCTTCCAATAAGAGGATCGTATCCGAAATAGATCCCTCATCGAGACACCGTCTCGAATCAAAGTCCTACAATAAATCGTACAGTTTAGCTAAGTTTAATTATAAGCAAAATAGCTAAACCAAATTATTTTCTCCAGGAACCCTAATTAAATAGTTAATCCTAGTTAACTATCCCTAATCCGAAACTTAGGGTTCCATTCCATTGTTCGATTACATTAAAACCTACACATGAACCTAATTCACCCACATATGATCCATTATATACCTCAAGCTCAGTCGTTGTTGAACAAAGAACAAGGTGAGCTGATTGCTGCTGGAAAACAAGGTATACCACAGCAAAACCATCCTTGCTGAAATATTCCCCACAGCGCACAACACTTGACTGGAATCCACCTTACTGCTCCAATTAAGAACAGAAAATCCAGATTCATCAAGGCAACATAAAGAAAACCTAATTTGAGAAACTTACTGGTAGCACTGACCTTGACACCTTCTCCGTGATCAAACCATCCAAAACCTAACCAATACAGGTCTGCCGATCTGCTGTGGAAAGGGATCTCGCTGCCACATTGCCGGATCAAGAAAGAAATCAACAATTCAAGACACCAATCAACCCTATAGAGATCAGCTACCCAATCACAGATAGTGTTAGGGCACAGGCTAGAGAGGATCAAGAGAAAACGACTCGAGAACCTACCCTTGCCATCGGCGCACGCTCCCGATCCCCGACGATCTAGGCCACGGCGACTGCGGCTAGGGCACAGCGAGATGAGGGTTGGCGTTGGCCCTTCCTTCCGATGATCGGGCAGTGGCTCGAGCTCTAGGGCTCCGCGTCGGCGCAAGGAGGATCGGGGCAGAGGCGAAGAGAGGCTTCGGCGTCGCGGGAGCCAAAGGGAGAGAGGAAGAGAAAGGGTTGCAAAAACCCTCAGCCACGACTTTTGTACCGGAGGTAGGAGAAATGGCGGGGAAGGGCGGCAGCGGCGCGTCGGTTGGGGAAAAGAAGGAGAAACGGTGACGGGTGGCGCGGGGCACGGCTCGGGAAGGAAAACGGAGGAAAGAAAAAGAAATAGAAAAAAAAAGAAAAGGAAAATAAAAAGAAAAATCAAACATTTCCTCGTAAATGGGTACCCTACACAGGTTTTCCCGGGGCCCAATAGTTATCCCCGTAAACTTGTCATATGAACTCCGAAAAATTCTCGAAAAATTTCTAAAAATTTAGAAAAAATCCCTTATGGTTATCCGCCCTTTTTTGATATTTTAAACTGACATAAAACACTTGACTAAACTTGTTTGGAGCAATGCAATCAAAATAGTTATAACAATCATGGAAAAAGAGTATATATATATATATATATATATATATATATATATATATATATATATATATATATATATATATATATATATATAATTATTGATATAAAAAATAGAGGATGTAATTATTTTGTTTTTATGTTTTTTTAAGCAAAAGTCAATAAGTCATTGCGCAAAAGTAACCGAAACGCAGAAGGGCAAAGCATCAAAACAAAGCCAAGGAATCCACGAGGACGTGGGGCTGGCTATTGGAGTTAATTATTCAATAGTTTCTAGAAGGATGTCCAATTATTCGAGTTATTCAACAGTTTCTAGTTATCCATCAGTCTCTGCACATTAATTTGATCTCATGGCCGATGTCACCCGTCCCCCATGTGTTGATGTCATCCGTCCCATCACTCTATGCATGGCAGCAAAAATATAAAATCTGCCACCCACCGTTTCTTATACGGGGTCCTATTATTATTTACAAAATAAATTAGGAAGATATAATTGACCCTTGCAAAAAGATATTTTTTTTCAATTTTATCAAAATTCACATTTTATTCAGTGCAGCAATATTCATCTAGTTAAATCAGACCCTAAGAATATTCGTTCACACAATGTATCGATGTCACCCATTTTTTCACTACATCAAGTTTGTTTTTTGAAATTTTTCTTCGATCCAAATAATTCAAAAAAACTCGGATAGATTCATCCTAATATTTAGCGTTTTCAAATTAGAAAAATCTCTCATAATATACCATAATTGAATATCAAATTTAAATATTTAATCTATTGTTAGGGGTCGACCACTACCAGCGGCGTAGCCAAGATTTTAGATCAGAATGGACAATTTTTAAAATTCTAAATATTAGTATAGATCAATTTTCACTCTCTAAAAGTTTAAATTTTGAATTCAATAAGTTAAAAATGAGCCCAAACTTGAAATTTTTTTAACTTAGCCCTTGATTTTAGTTAAAACAACGATCTGTCAATCCTCTAACCTTATCTATGACTCAAAGTCGAAGAATCATTTAGGTGGAAAAGACAGAGGAGAAGGATGTAGTAGAGGGGAAGATGACCTATTTGAAATAGGTATATCTCATATTTCTTAAAATACCTCGACATTCATATTTCACCTAATTTATGTAAAATACCAAAAATAGGTAAAAATTTATAAGAAAATTTTTCGAAATTTTTGGAAATTTTTCGGAGCTCGCACGAACGAGTTAACGGAGATAAAAACGGGATCGGGAAAAAAAAAACCTGTTTAAGCGACCCATTTAAGCGAGGAAAAGTTGGATTGATTTTTCTTTTTCTATTTTCTTTTCCTTATTTTTTTTTCTTTTTCCCCGCTATTTCCTTCCCTCGACGCCGAACCCGTGCACGACTTCTCCTCCTCCCCCCACGCGCCCGACGCCCTCCTCCGAGCCCTAACCGCCGAGCGGTTCCCTCCTCTCCCGAGCCTTTTCCCTCTCCCTCTCACGGCGTGGAGCGCCTCTCTTCTCTTCTTCTTCTCTCTGTGCTGCCACAGCCGACCGCCACAGCCGACACCGCATGAAGCAGTACCGACCCAGCGCCGATCGCCTCTGTGCCTCTACCGAGACTCCTTGGCCGAGTTTCCCCTGTGCCCTAGCGTCGACCACCGCTGAGTCCTCGGCCCTATCGCCGTCCTCCTCCTTTTTTCTCCGACGTCGATGACGCCGCGGGGCAGATCACCGACGATTTGAGCCCCGAGCATCACGGAGTTTCTTCTCCTCTGATTGCCACCCGATCTCATCCCTTCGGCCAAGCTTCAACTCCTGTGCCCTAGATCGTCGGAATCCAGAAGCTTGCATTGGTCTTCGATTTGGAGCAGCAATCCGAGCATTGGTGTTCCCTTCCGTGCCCTAATTCCACTGTTGGATCTACTTCAGCTACGTTGTGCCCTAGTTTCTCTTTGCCGGTGCCACTCTCTTCTTTACAGCAGGTTTGTGATCTTTAGAGGTAAGGGAGTTGCCCTAATTAGTGAATCAGGTACTTGATCCTTGTGTTGTGACCACTTGATCCTCTTTTTGTTTCGAGTAGTGAAGTGTCCAGCAAGTATAGTGTGCTGTGGTTTGTTGATTTCCGGCAGCAACCTCCTCCAGCAGCCCTTGCTCCAGCAGTGATCACGACTGTGAATTGAGGTAAGGAGGAGAGGAATTGTTTCCTTTGTGGTAGCATACACATTTGTGTAACGCCCCGCCCCTCCTGTTAAGGCGGCGGGGGTTACTTTACAACAATACATACCTACTTACTACAGCGGATGTCTTACTTATAGGATTTTAAAACTTTTTTTTTTAAAAAAAAAATCAACATGACTAATCAACTGGACGTATAAAACCACATAGCATACTTAACATGATTTTTAAGTCATAATACCCAAACACAAAATTAAATGTCATAGAGTCATAATGCAGTAACATAAACTAGGCATAGTTCTTATTAAACGAAAGCAGGTCTTTCTCCTTTAGCCAAGCCACTACCACACACATCCTTCTAGCCCCTCCTGCTGCTCCCCTAGTTCATCCATTCCTTGCCTTTATCTGTAGTACAAGAAAGTAAGCTGTGAGCACTCATGGCTCAGTAAGTTCCTTTCCTACTCACAAAAATCGTATAGCATATCAAAATCACAAGACATAACACATGGAGACAATTTCATCATAGCATGTAGCATATCATGGCATATCGTAACATAATTCGTAAGGTATCATGGCATAACATAACATAACATAATCATCAAATGCACCCTGGCATATCATAACATCATCGTAAATATCATGGCATAATCATAAGGTATATGCAAGGTGAATTTCTAAACATGTATCATGAAAACATATGCAACATGTCCTTTAAAAACTTATAATATACATACTTAAACATAATCTCAACATAAGGGGGGCCCCGGCTTGTACCACATACATAAATGCGCGCGTCCTATGTAGGTCCAAGGTAGCAAGTCTTGAACCCTACAAGGCATACATACTAGACCCGTTTCTTAGTCCATCGACATAGGGGCACTTAGGAGTCCATCCCTAACGAGGCCCATTTCTTAGTCCATCGACTCCGGGGCGCTTATGGAGCCCACCCTTGGTACAAGCCTTAAAAGTAAAGTAGCATGTCATACATATCTTTAATTCTTAACCTATCATTCATGTCATAATCATATCGTGAAGAGTGCTCCTAGTCCCAATTGATAGGGAAGCAACTCTTAGGCATAACATAAAGCATGTATAATTGGCACACAGCTCATCATGAATTTTTGGGCACACAGCACATCATGATCACATGCATAATTTGGCACACAACACATCATGAACTTGGGCACATAGCATATCATAAATTTGGGCACATAGCATATCATAAATTTAAGCACATAGCATATCATAACTTTAGGCACATAGCACATCATAAACTTGGGCACATAGCACATCATCATACATAGGTCATAAGCATACATAAGTATAGAAGCATATCATATTCCTATCATATCATAAAGCATTGCATATGAAGCATATGGGAAAAAAAAAACATAAGTAGGTCTCTAACCCAAAGGTCATGTGGTGGCCGAAACATGTAGTTGTAGCCTAGGTTAGCAAGCAACATAAGAGCATGTGAACCCTAAACCTTTATCATATCTTATATCATAAGGAACACCTTAAGCATATTTGGTTTGGGTTCCAAGCTTCCTAGGTCTTTACTTATATCATGGCCGAAACCCATCAAGCCTCAAATTAGGTTATAAGCAACATACAAACATGTAAACCCTAACTAATGTCATATCATATATAATAAGAAACAACTTGAGCATGTTTAGTTGGGTTCTAAGTTCTCTAAGCTTTTAACCTTAACATGGTCGAACCCTAGCAAGTATGATTCTAGGTTACAAGTAGCATGAAAGTGTTGAACCTTAAATCCATATCATAATACATATCATGAGGAACATCATAAGCACATTTAGTTCAAGTTCCAAACTTCCTAAGCCTTTTAATTCAAGGTGGCCGAAACTTATCAAGCATGGGAATTAGGTTTTTAGTGGCATAAGAGCATGAAAACCATAAATAATTTCATAGCATTTATTACAAGAACATCATGAGCATATCTAAGTTGGGTTCTAAGTTTCCTTAGGCCTTTAACCTAATGGTGGCCGAAACATGTAAGGCATAGACTAGTTTTCATGTGCCATAAAGCATGTAAACCCTACATAAATTTCATGGCATTTATTACAAGGAATAACATGATCAAACTGTTGGTGCGGGTAGCACTAACGGTCTAACCCAGGTTTTGATGAATGAAAAATAGGTTAAGTTAGTTGTGTTGTTGTCTGACACTTTGATCAAGTGTGCAGGAAAAGTCCAGCTAGGTCGACGGGCTAACCGGATAGCTGGCGAGAAGTCCAAGCGGGTCGACGGGCTGACCGGACGCTTGGCAAGAAGTCCAGCTAGGTCGACGGGCTGACCGGATAGCTGGCGAGAAGTCCAAGCGGGTCGACGGGCTGACCGGACGCTTGGCGAGAAGTCCAGACGGGTCGACGGGCTGACCGGACGTCTGGCAGGTAAGTGAGGTAAGTCACTGGAGGGGAGTGACTGTGAGGACGCGTTCCCGGGAAGGGGACATTAGGCGTCGATCCGGCTTAGATCCATTTCGGATGTCTAAGTCGAGATCGTGACTAGATTCCGGTCTCGGAAAGACGGAATCTAAGTCATACTCTCTTTATCTATCTGTTGAACTTTAACTGTGCTAACCATTTGTTTTACAGGATATATATTTGCCTCGGACTAACCTTGTTTTGCAGGAAAAAGGAGTCTTTCTGGAACAAGGTTGTGCAGGAAAAAGGAGTCTTTCTGGAACAAGGTGGTCCGGGCGCCCGGAGGTCCGGGCGCCCGGAAGGCGAATTTTATCCAGACAACTCGTCGCTACGTGGAGCATCTTGATTTGAGCAGTTACGTCACACTCCAGGCGCCCGGAAGGGATCCAGGCGCCCGGAACAGCATATAAAAGAAGCCCCAGACAGGAGCTTCAGAATTAACTTTGACTGAGAACTCTTCTGCTGATCTTGCTGCTCGACGTTCAAGTGCGACGTCAACAACGCTCCGACAAAAGTGCTCTTCCGGTTTTTGCTTAATTTTCTCTTTGTCGGTATTGCTTTATTATTACTAGCATCTCCTGTACTTTTTCTGTAATCATATTTCGACTTGCTAGTGATTGCCCAACGAAAGTGGTCAAGGACCACAGGCCTTCGAGTAGGAGTCGTCACATGCTCCGAACAAAGTAAAAATATTTGTGTCTACTTTATCTTTTTCCGCTGCGTTTATACTCGTCTTTTTCGAATTGATATTCACCCCCCCCCCTCTATCGAATCTAACGGTCCTACAAGTGGTATCAGAGCAGGTACCGCTTTGATTTGGTGCAACCACCAATCAGACAGGGGGTGAATTGTTTTTTTAATTGATTTTAAAAACTGGTGTTTCGTTAACTTAATATTTCACTAATCAATTTAAATTAGTTCAACACGAATTTAGATTTCTTTTTCTATCTTTTTCTTCCCGCACTACTAATCCAAGACCAAGTCTTGAGATATTTTTTGGTTATTTACCTGTGCACAGAATGTCCCAACAAGAAGGATTCAGCACAGTGCGACCTCCACTCTTCAACGGGGACGACTTCCCTTACTGGAAGAAGCGCATGGAGGTCTACCTCAAAACAGACTTCGACCAGTGGATGAGTATTACGAAACCTTACAAAATTCCAGTGGACAACGCCGGGAATCTAGTGGATCCTGAAGACTGGACAGCAGATCTCAAGAAAAAAGCATCAACAAAAAATAAAGCGATCAACACTCTACAGTGTGGATTGACAAGAGAAGAACTGAACAGAGTCGGTCCACACAAAAACGCTAAAGAGCTATGGGACAAGCTGATCGAACTGCACGAGGGAACGAGCGACGCTAAGGTAACAAAACGAGACCTGCTTCTAAACAAAATCTTTAATATAAAAATGCAGGAAGGAGAAACAGCGAATCAACTCCTTTTGAGGATCAAGGACATCCTCAACGGGCTTCATGCAATAGGCCACCAAATGGAGAACAGAGACCTAATAAGGTACGCTTTAAACGCTTTTCCACGTAATAGTTTGTGGACATCAATAGTGGATGCCTACAAAATTTCTAAGAATCTTTCTAACTTAAAATTAGACGAGTTGTTTTGTGAATTAGAATTACACGAACAAACTAATGCCGGAGCCGAGAAAGGTATAGCACTATTTGCAGGTTCCTCCAAAGAAAAGAAAGGCAAGCTTGAACTTGAAGAAGACTCCGACCAAGACTCCGAAGACGAAGAACACCTGGTGAACTTGGTAAGAAAAATGTTCACCAGGAAAAAGAGGAGCTTCAGCAAAAAGGATCTTCAAAAGATCAGCTCTCCCTCAGAATAAAAGAACGTGACTTGCTACGGCTGCAACAAAAAGGGACATTACAAGAACGAATGTCCAAAACTAAAGTTCGACAAACCAAAGCCAACCAAAAAGAAGGCACTCAAAGCAACGTGGGACGACTCCTCGGACGAATCGGAGGAAGAAGAGCAGAAACATCAAAGTCACCTCGCACTGATGGCCCGCGAAGCCGAAACAGATAACGAGTCGGAAGATGACGACGGGTCTGAACCCGAAACAAACCACGAGTCCGTACTCGTTTCCGAAGGCCCGAATGAGGTATACTTTAATTTAAACAAAATTTTTTTTAGAATTATTTCCTGTCTAAATAGTAAATTAACTAAATTAGAAAATGAAAACAAATCACTTCTTGAGGAAAATCAAAACCTCAAGGAACAATTAAAGAATTCAAATCCAACTCAAGATCTACCACTTGAGGAGGAGAATTTATCATTAAAAAATGAAATAAACAACTTAAAAGAGATGTTAGAAAAATTTACAACAAGATCAAAAAATTTAGATTTAATCCTAAATAATCAAAAAGCATGTTATAATAAAACCGGACTAGGATATAAGTCGAATTCAAATAAAACCTTCAAATCATTAATAACCCAATACAAGTCAACCAATCTAGCTTGGGTTCCGAAAGCGTGTCTGACCACGCAAGTAGGACTTAATCAATATTATATACCTAAAGAAAAAATACATTATATAAAATTAAATAAACCAAACCAAAATCCAAAATACAAACCTAAATCAAATTCAAAATCTAAACAGAATTATCACCAAGTTAACTATAACTATAAAAAGAATCGACACAAGCCTAAAATCAAAACTTAAATTAATGGCCAATAATTCAGGGGGAGGCTCCAGAATAGCTGGCACCTCCAAAACTAACTTACCCGATAGGGTAACCCAAAATTTACCAAACCCGGTAGGGTAATTAGGATTAGTTAAAAAGAGACCAAGTTTAACTTGAAACATGGTATTGGTGAAATTTTTGGATGATAGTACGTTAGGGAAACTTGGGCATCGCATGTCTAGAAAGATATGGTTTCGATCTGGTGCATTTGGCCAAGTGGAACTGACCGAAGCTACCCTTAAACGAATCCTAACCAGTTAGACCAAGATTTAGTACTAAGTTCCGTGGATAGGACTATTCGGAAAACCTCGAAAGGTTGGTTACTTCTAATGATGTCCTTGTGACTCACCAAGCTTAGAAGTTTATCCGAAGAATGCCTATTTGTGGAAACCAAAGCTAAGTCTGAATCTAACACAAGTTGAACCAAAAGTCTGTAATCAAACCAATTTCATCTCACAAAATCATAGGATTCCCTGATTGATAATATAGTTCGGGTGAGATGAATAAGGCTTAAAACTTAATTTCAAAATTTTTAATTTTAACTTAAAAATTAATTTCAAAATTTTAATTTTAACTTAAAAATTAATTTCAAAATTTTTAATTTAAACTTAAAAATTAATTTCAAAATTTTAATTTTAACTTAAAAATTAATTTCAAATTTGTAATTTTAACTTTAAAAATTAATTTCAAAATTTTAATTTTAAACTTAAAAATTAATTTCAAAATTTTTAATTTTAACTTTAAAAATTAATTTCAAAATTTTTAATTAATTTCAAAATTTTAATTTTAACTTAAAAATTAATTTCAAAATTTTAATTTTAAACTTAAAAATTAATTTCAAAATTTTTAATTTTAACTTAAAAATTAATTTCAAAATTTTTAATTTTAACTTTAAAAATTAATTTCAAAATTTTTTAATTTTAACTTTAAAAATTAATTTCAAAATTTCAATTTTAACTTAAAAAATTATTTTTAAACTTAAAAATTAATTTCAAGATTTTAATTTATAAACTTAAAAAATTATTTTCAAAATTTTAATTTTAAACTTAATTTCAAAATTTTAATTTTAAACTTAATTTCAAAATTTTAATTTTTAAACTAAAAAAAAATTATAAACTTAAAAATTAATTTCAAAATTTTAATGTTAAACTTAAAAATTAATTTCAAAATTTTAATTTTAAACTTAAAAATTATTTTCAAAATTTTAATTTCAAACTTAAAAATGATTTTCAAAATTTTAATTTCAAACTTAAAAATTAATTTCAAAATTTTAATTTTAAACTTAAAATTATTTTCAAAATTTTAAACTAATTTCAAAATTCTAATTTTTAAAAATTAATTTCAAAATTCTAAACTTAAAAAGAATTATTTTAAAACTTAACTTCAAATCTAATTTCCAAAAAAAAAAAAAAAAAAAAGTCAAAAACCAGGGGTGGACGCCCCTGGTATTACCCTCCGGGGCGCCCGGAGGGGGATCCGGGCGCCCCGCCCTAACAACCCCGGGCGCCCGGAAAGGATCCGGGCGCCCGGAGTCTCCTATAAATAAGGGGCAGCAGGCGCCCCCAACCTTTGCCCCACTACTTCTCACTTTTGCCAAGGTTCACTTTGAACCTCAGTGCGAAAGTACTCTAAATCAAAATTTTCTTGCGATGAAGACGCTGTTGCGATTCAACCGAGGTCGTCAAATCTATATTTTTCGATGGCTCCTCGGTAAAAAATTCTTCCCCTCTCTAAAATTTTATTTTTTTTGTCTTCTCAATTTTTTTTAAATATTCTTTTATTTATATACAGTAGGAAACGAACAAATACTGGTGCTGGACCCTCCAATGCTAGTACAGACCCTAGGTTTCCCACAGACGAACTTAGGATTAAATTTGAGTCCACCATTTATAAGGCCATTAGGACTACCTGCATAGATAGATCGTTCTTTCTAAGGTCATGTCCCTCTGCTTTAGAGGTTATAGGCCACTATAATTTAAGGAACCTTGTCGAATGTACCAGTCCAATAAACATAAGTCTGTGTGCCGAATTTTACAATAACCTAGTAAAAGTAGACGATCTCACCTATACCAGTAGGGCAGCAGGCACCAATATCGTATTTTCCCCTACGACCATCCGAGAGTTTTTAGAGTTGCGTCCATCTACTTGCTCCTTTTTGTGCTATCCTCCTAGGGATCTACCGTTCGAAGATCCCTACTCACATATTACTCTCGATACGATTTATTCGTATTTTTTCGGGGGAGAGAGAGATCCCACGGTGACACAGTTTAGGTCAGTAGAACTTCAAGTCCAGGACTACGCTCTTTATAGGGTTGTAGTCCTTTGCATTTTACCACTGACTACTCGAGACATCGCTGTGATGCGCCCTTTCCATTCGTTCTTACTTTATGCCCTGATTCATAGGTTAGAAATTGACATCAGCCTACATATCTTCTCCACCATCATCTATTCAGCTGGATATGTGACTGACAGTAGAGTCCATATGCCATTTGGTCACATTCTGACAGCCTATATGTCCTCGTTGCACATTGATGTCACTAGGGGAGACGTTGCCCATATGACCGAGTTCGATGTTATAGCCGCTCGGAACTTTTCCCTAGCCGGCATCCATATAGATAGAGATGACGGGACTATGTCTTGGCGGAGGGGGGCACAGCACCAGCCCGATCCAGACGCACAGGTGGACGAGTTCATGCTCGCACTATTTCCAGAGGAAGCCGCACCGGCTCCACCACCACCCCCAGCTCGAGCACCACGACACGCTCCCCGCACTCTAGCCGACCGTATGACCGGACTAGAGAGAGCTATGGCGAGTCTCCAGCAGGAGAACTCTGATTTTCATCGGGACATACGGCGAGAGGTTGCCGAGTTACGAGCTGCCGGGGACACCCGACACACTGAGCTGATGGCACTTCTTCGATCCTTGGGATCTGGACCACCCCCTTCATCATCTCAGTAGCTTTAGTGATGACCTACTTCTGTAGCTACACTACTTGTAAAATATTGTGGATTTATCTAGTAGCATTTCAACCTTACACTGAATATGTTCTATCTTAATAGACTAGGATCTTTCAAAAATACTTTCAAAATTGATTTCACCAACTTATAGGCTAAACTTGTTTGTTTTCAAACTTTCCATTTTTAGACTTTCGAAAACAGTTTTGGCCTTAGACTAGTTTTACATCCTTAGAAAGCATGTACCCATAGGACTAGTTTTTTGAGCATCTCACCAACACCTTAGGTTTACCTTGCTTGTGTTTGATAAACATAGAAAGGGGTGAGATGCATAGGCCAACTGTCTGGACTTAAGATGCTTATTTCAGTGCATCAGCATAAGTCTGGACGTTAAATACAATTCAGATATTAATCAGATTAAAGTTCATCAGTCAAGTCAAACACTGACTGATTATAATTAACTTAATCTGACTAACCAAGTGAAAGCTACTATCTTTTGATAGTTAGTTAGTACCTAATTGGTTAGACAGCTGGTTAAAGTTAAGTATCAAATTCAGGGGGAGAAATAAAACTACTTTAGTTTTCCAAATTGAATTTTAAACTTAATTTTGAAAATCAAAGTTTAAAAACAACTTGTTTAAAATTGTGAAATTTTTTACAAAAATTTGAAAGTTTGAAAGGTTTTGAATCTAATACTTTTAAACTTTGAAAATTTGATTTTGAAAAACAAATTTTACAAAAACATTCTAAAAATATGATCTTACTTTTACCAAACTCCTTTGAAAACTAAAAGTAAAAATTTAAATTTCATTTAACTTTACTTTGAAAATTGTCCTGAAGCTAGTTCTTAAAATTTGATTTTACTTAATTTTGACATTTTGATTTGAAGGTCAAATTTTACAAAAAAAAAAAAAAAATTAGTTTACAAACTAAGCTTCTCAAACTCATTTTCCTTGATTTTGAAAATTGAATCTTTTACAAACTTAGTGTTGAAAAATAAATTTCAATTAGTTTTGAAAAATAGATTTTTTCAAACTTAGTTTTGGAATTTTGGTTTTGAAAACTTATGTTTGAAAAGCGTTTCAAAATTGAAACTTGTTTTGAATATTTAATCTTGAAATTTAGACCTTATACACTTATGTTTGAAAATTAAAACTTAGCAATTTTTCTAAAAGCTAAAAGCTACTGCTTTATACAAGTTTTCAAAACTTTATACTCCCCCAAGTCAACTTGATCTTTTCTTGGATTTAAAAATTATACTTTTTTCCTTGAATTCTGAACCAAACTCAGTTATTTTTTAATATTAAGTGTTATTGTTTTCAGTAACTCTACACTATGATTGTTTCCCTTGTTTTTTTTTATGAATGCCAAAGGGGGAGGAGGGTTAGGTGGTTAAGTTAGCTAAACCAATTTGAAAACACAAACTAACTTTAAAACCACACAAATGCATGTTGTTTCGTACATATGCTTTCACTAACTTAACCAGGTTGTCATTCCATCAAAAAGGGGGAGATTGTTGGTGCGGGTAGCACTAACGGTCTAACCCAGGTTTTGATGAATGACAAATAGGTTAAGTTAGTTGTGTTGTTGTCTGACACTTTGATCAAGTGTGCAGGAGAAGTCCAGCTAGGTCGACGGGCTGACCGGATAGCTGGCGAGAAGTCCAAGCGGGTCGACGGGCTGACCGGACGCTTGGCGAGAAGTCCAGCTAGGTCGACGGGCTGACCGGATAGCTGGCGAGAAGTCCAAGCGGGTCGACGGGCTGACCGGACGCTTGGCGAGAAGTCCAGACGGGTCGACGGGCTGACCGGACGTCTGGCAGGTAAGTGAGGTAAGTCACTGGAGGGGAGTGACTGTGAGGACGCGTTCCCGGGAAGGGGACATTAGGCGTCGATCCGGCTTAGATCCATTTCGGATGTCTAAGTCGAGATCGTGACTAGATTCCGGTCTCGGAAAGACAGAATCTAAGTCATACTTTCTTTATCTATCTGTTGAACTTTAACTGTGCTAACCATTTGTTTTACAGGATATATATTTGCCTCGGACTAACCTTGTTTTGCAGGATAAAGGAGTCTTTCTGGAACAAGGTGGTCCGGGCGCCCGGAAGGCGAATTTTATCCAGACAACTCGTCGCTACGTGGAGCATCTTGATTTGAGCAGTTACGTCACACTCCAGGCGCCCGGAAGGGATCCAGGCGCCCGGAACAGCATATAAAAGAAGCCCCAGACAGGAGCTTCAGAATTAACTTTGACTGAGAACTCTTCTGCTGATCTTGCTGCTCGACGTTCAAGTGCGACGTCAACAACGCTCCGACAAAAGTGCTCTTCCGATTTTTGCTTAATTTTCTCTTTGTCGGTATTGCTTTATTATTACTAGCATCTCCTGTACTTTTTCTGTAATCATATTTCGACTTGCTAGTGATTGCCCAACGAAAGTGGTCAAGGACCACGGGCCTTCGAGTAGGAGTCGTCACAGGCTCCGAACGAAGTAAAAATATTTGTGTCTACTTTATCTTTTTCCGCTGCGTTTATACTCGTCTTTTTCGAATCGATATTCACCCCCCCTCTATCGAATCTAACGGTCCTACACATACTTAGTTTAAGTTCTAAACATCCTAGGTCTTAAAACCTTGTGTGGCCGAAAGTTGTAGAGCATGTAACTAAATTTCTATGCAACAAACAAGCATAAGGACATCAAGTTAGTTTCATATCTTTTCATCAAGAAGGTCATGAGCATCTTAAACTTGTTTTAAACTTTCCCTAGGCCTCATATCTCAACATAGCCGAATCTTCACAAACATGAAATAGAGTTCAAATCAACATAAACTCATGGGCATATCATATTAGCTTCATATTTTATCTTAGGGAAAATCATGGCATGCTTAGTTTTAGGTTTAAAGCTCTTCTAGGCCCTTAGTTCTACCATGGTCGAATGTTCATGAGCTTGAAAATGAAGTTCAAATCAACATACAAGTGGAAGAAAATGTTAACAACACTATTATCATAGGGCACATATCATAAGAACAAGGGAGCATGCTTAGTTTGAGTCCTACGCTTACTTATCTCTTTTGTTCATGCTTGGCCGAGAATCTAAGATCATAAATCTAAATTCTAACTAAACATTCTAGCATAAAAACATTAGGTTAACCTCCTACCATAAAATACATATCATAAGAAATATACTGAGCACCTCTAGTTGAATTTTAAAGTTCCTTAGATTCTTCTTTTTATCTTGGCCAAAATTTCCATGAAGCAACCCTAGGTTTTTAAGCAATCTATCTTCATGAAAACCATATGAACTATTGTACCACAGGTGAGGGGAAGCTTACCTCCTTTCGCTTGTGGTTTTTCTTAAGAAGAAAAGTATCCTAGGTGCCAAGGAAGGAGAGAGCTTCTTCTTCTTGTACCTCCTTTTGTTTCTCTTGCTTGGAAGGGATAAATCTTGAAGGTCTCCTCTCTAAACTTAGTTTTTCTTGAAGATAAGCTTAGCTTAGCTCTCGGACAAAGGAGAGGGAGGGAGTTCTTGGTTCGGTGAGGAATGAAGAAGAAAGAGGAAGAAGGAAGAAATGATTTAATCCCTTATTTTTCTTCTCCAATATATTTATTCCCTTGCCCATGAAACATGTCTTCATTCACTCCCCCAACTCCTCTTTTCCCCCACTCCATTAATTCCCACGAAAAATAGAGAGAGGGAGGGAAGTAGTAAATCCCTCTTTTGCTTGCTCCTTTTCTTAACCAAGAGGGAAAAGAAGGTAAGCAACTTGGTTTTCTCTTGTTCTTTTTGCTTAGTTTTATTTTCTTATTTAACTAAATTTTTCATTCCTTTTTATCTAATTATTTCTCCTTATCTTAATGGTTATCATTCATCAATTTATCTCCTTAAATTGTGGGAGGTTCAAGGTTCAATCCTTGACCTCACCTCTTCTTATTCTATATTTTCTTTTGTTTTTATTTTCCTTTTTCTCTTATTCTTATCATTTCTTTATGCTCTAAGGAAAATAATATTCATATACCTATTTTATAATTTCGTGGGTGTTACAATATGTGAGACTAAGAAAGGTTTAGAATTTATCTAATGGTGTAATTAGGGTTAATGAAGCTAACCCTAGATGGTCAATGGATTAGGAATTTGGTTAGCTATTTTGTTTATAATTAACTTAGCTAAACTGTACAATTTTACTACAGGAATTGGATTCAGGACGAGCAATTCGACATAGAGGTTGATTAGCTCGATCTATATTGGAGGCGGGTATTTTTGACTTTATGTCTTTGATATACATAGTAGTGAATTTAACAAATAGCAATAATTATGTTTCTTATTTTGTTTCAGTTAGTCACTACTCGCTACCTGTTACATGCTTGGTTGATTGCTTGTTTTGCATCTCATGTTATTGCTTACCTGATTATACATGATTAGGGGTAGTGACATAACCATGTTTCACCATGTTCAGAACCTAGGTATGATACCTTATCTGATCTGTGTACCCTTGATATGATTTATTGACTATGGTGCACGTCATATATGTATATAGATTGGTTTAGTATATTACCATGCTTAGTGTCATGCACCATTCGCATGATTGCATGCTGTGTGATAGATTGCTCCATTATTGTCGAGCACATCGCCAGTTTCATCACTGTTCGGTGCTCCGTTGTGACGCTCATGGGTAGTGTGATTGCAGCGTGGTAGCACGTCGAGATCCCTTCCCATCATCGTGTACCGGGAGATGAGAGCATTGCGCTCCCCCATTTATGATTTGGGGTAGGAGTATGTGTGTACTCCGACAGCATCCCGTCCACTTGGTCACTCATCAGGAGTAGTGACGTCAGAGTGCACGGTTGTCACAGCCCTACCCACTAGGTCCTGTAGGACCGTGATCGTTTGATAGAGGGGGGGGGGATGAATATCGATTCGAGAATATCGAGTATAGACGCAGTGGAAAAGTAAAGTAGACACAGTGTTTTTTACTTCGTTCGGAGCCTGTGACGACTTCTACTCGAAGGCCCGTACTCCGTGAGTACTTTCGTTGGGCAATCACTATCAATTCGAATATTACAGAGTTAAGTACAAGAATTGACAGATAAAGAAAATACCGACAATAGAATTAAAACAAAACCAGCACTGAGTCGGAGAGCTTTTCGTGGCGTCGCAAGAGCACAGAGCAGCAGATCTTGGATTCTAAGTTCATATATAAGCTCTACCCTTGCCCCTTCTTTTATATGAAGCTCAGGGCACCCCGGATCCCTTCCAGGCGCCCTGGTGAGATGTGGCAGGTCCAACCAGTGAGCTCCACGTGGCGACGCGCAGTCAGGATAAAGTTTGCCTCCCGGGCGCCCGGATTCCTTCCGGGCGCCCGGACCCTGTTTTCCCGCAGAATCCGTCCTGCAAGACAAACGTTAGTCCGGAGGTAAATATATATCCTGTAAAACAGATTGTTAGCACAATTAAAGTTCAATAAAGTAATAGCAAAGAGTATGACTTAGATTCCGTCTTTCCGAGACCGGAATCTAGTCACGATCTCGACTTAGATATCCGAAATGGATCTAAGCCGGATCGACGCCTAATGTTCCCTTCCCGGGAACGCGTCCTCGCAGTCACTCCCCTCCAGTGACTTACCTTACTTACCTGCCAGACGTCCGGTCAGCCCTTCGACCCGTCTGGACTTCTCGCCAGCTATCCGGTCAGCCCGTCGACCTAGCTGGACTTCTCGCCAAGCGTCCGGTCAGCCCGTCGACCCGCTTGGACTTCTCGCCAGCTATCCGGTCAGCCCGTCGACCTAGCTGGACTTCTCACCAAGCGTCCGGTCAGCCCGTCGACCCGCTTGGACTTCTTGCCAGCTATCCGGTCAGCCCGTCGACCTAGCTGGACTTCGTGCCAGACATCCGGTCAGCCCGTCGACCTGTCTGGACTTCTCCTGCACACTGGATCAAAGTGTCAGACAACAACAAAACTAACTTAACCTGATTTGTCATTCATCAAAACCTGGGTTAAATCGTTAGTGCTAACCGCACCAACAATCTCCCCCTTTTTGATGGAATGACAACTTGGTTAAGTTAGTGAAAACATATGCAAGAAAAAACAAGCATTTAAAGGGTTTTTAAGTTAGTTTGTATTTTCAATTCTGGTTTAGCTAACTTAATCACCTAACCCTCCCCCTTTGGCATTCATCAAAAATAAGCATGGACTAAGTAAGCATAGACTTCAGACAAAGAAAAAGTGTTAAGATAATCTAGGGGAGTTTAGATAAACAAAATCTCAAACACAAGTGTATAAGTTCTAAATTTCAAGATCAAATTTTAAATTTTCAAAACAAGTTTCAATTTTGAAATGCTTTTCAAATAAGTTTTCAAAAATTCCAAGACTGAGTTTGAAAATTTTATTTTTCAAAACTGATTGAAAAATACTAGAAAAATTCAGTTTTCTAGAATACTAGAAAAGTACTAGTTTCAAAACCATGGTTTAAAATACTAGAAAAGTTCAGTTTTCAAGGACTAAGTAAAAAGGATAAAAAGTTTGTGATTTAAAACAAACAATTGTGAGTTGATTTAAGAAATTTTTCACAATTTTAAACAGGTTGATTTTGAAAATTGATTTTTAAACTTTGATTTTCAAAATTAAGTTTAAAATTCGATTTGAAAAACTGAATTAGTTTTATTTCTCCCCCTGAACCTGACATAAAATTTTGAAAATATTTGCTAAATATATTCAAAGTAGAAAAAATCGAGGAAGAATTTTATAGAGGGATTTTAAAGAGAACATTAAAAAATAACACTTAAGGAGATAATTAAAACTTCCAATTTGATACTCCTTTAATTTATTAATCCTCCTTATTTATTACTCCCCCTTAATATAAAATTTTACAACCATAACATATTTTCGTACCTAAGTGTTTTAGGTGATTGTATAATTATCTTTATAAAATTGTTCATTTAAATTTGACTAAACGTAATTAACGTTAGATTCAGTTGAAATGAGTTAACCTTTAGTGTAATGTTAAGTAAGATAAGTTGTTATTAATTCAATAATTAATCAATATTAATAATTTATTGATTAAATTATTCTTGATTCAATAATTTAATATAATCTAAATTTTGTATTAATTGACGAAGGTGTTAGTTATAATTTAACTTTTCATTTACTTCCTTTTAAGTTGGATTAACTTAGTTTAAAGTTGGTAGTAGTTTGACGTTAAACTCGTTATTAAACAAGGTTAAGTAAGGTTCAATTTAAGTCAAACTTTAATTATGTTTTTAAAAATAATTAATATTTTAAAGGTTGATAAAAAAAAATGACTTAGAGTAATTTTAATATTTTTACTAAGGTTAAACCTAGGTTCTAATCAAATCAAGCTTATTTCTCAAATAAAGTAAAACTTAAATAGTTAAGTTCTACTTATTAATTACATAATTAAGTTTAAAGTTAAAGTTAATGGAATTTAAGCTTTTAAGTTAGGTGTCTAAGTTTTAAATGAATTTAAAAGAATTATAATTATTATTTTTAAGGGATTTCTAACAAGATTTTAAAATGATTTTTATAATTATTTAATGACAATTAATATACGTTCAATTCAGTTTTGATTTTAGATTAAGATTAATATCAGTGATTAATTTAGGTTTAAGTTTTAAGTTTAAGTTAAATTTTTAAGTTTTAATTTAAGTTTTAATTTTCAGTTAGGTTAAATTAAGTTGAAAAGTAGTGTTTAAATTAAGTTTTAATGAGTTTTAATTTGATATCTAATTTTTAGTTAAGTTAAATTAAAAAATAATTTTAAGGTTAAAATGATGTTTAAGATTAAAAATGAGTTTAAAGACAAAATAATAATTTTTAAAGTGACAATAGTCTATAGAAATAATTTTTTATTATTACTATTTTTTTATTAAAAGAATTTTATAATAGTGAAAAAATAAGAAGAATTTTTCAAAATGATACATAATTTTTAAAATAGTTTTAAAATGATTTTTAAAATAGTTTTTAAATATTTTTTAAAAGTTTTTAAAATAATTTTTGAAATAATTTTTAAGTTAAAATAATTTTTATGTTAAAATAATTTTTAAAATAACAATAATTTTTAACAGGTTTTAAAAGAATTTTTAAAAGAAATTTTTTTAAGTTTTTAAAATGATTTTTAAAAGAGTTTTTAAAATAATTTTTAAAATGTTTTAAAATGTTTTAAAATAATTTTTAAAAGAATTTTTTAAAGTTTTTAAAATGATTTTTAAAAGAGTTTTTAAAATATTTCAAAATAAATTTTAAAAGAATTTTTTAAAGTTTTTAAAATGATGTTTAAAAGAGTTTTAAAATAATTTTTAAAATGTTTTAAAATAATTTCTAAATGAATTTTTTAAAGTTTTTAAAATGATTTTTAAAAGAGTTTTTAAAATAATTTTTAAAATGTTTTAAAATAATTTTTAAAAGAATTTTTAAAAGTTTTTAAAATTATTTTTAAAAGAGTTTTTAAAATAATTTTTAAAAAGTTTTAAAATAATTTTTAAAAGAATTTTTTAAAGTTTTTAAAATGATTTTTAAAAGTGTTTTTAAAATAATTTTTAAAAGAATTTTTTAAAGTTTTTAAAAGAGTTTTTAAAATGTTTTAAAATAAATTTTAAAAGAATTTTTTAAAGTTTTTAAAATGATTTTTAAAAGAGTTTATAATATAATTTTTAAAATGTTTTAAAATAATTTTTAAAAGAATTTTTTAAAATGATTTTTAAAAGAGTTTTAAAATAATTTTTAAAATGTTTTAAAAGAATTTTTTAAAATTTTTAAAATGATTTTTAAAAGTGTTTTTAAAATGTTTTAAAATAATTTTTAAAAGAATTTTTTAAAGTTTTTAAAATGATTTCTAAAATAGTTTTTAAAATAATTTTTAAAATGTTTTAAAATAATTTTTAAAAGAATTCTTTAAAGTTTTTAAAATGATTTTTAAAAGAGTTTTTAAATTTTTTTTAAAAATGTTTTAAAATAATTTTTAAAAGAATTTTTTAAAGTTTTTTTACAATGATTTTTAAAAGAGGTTTTTTTAAATAATTTTTAAAATGTTTTAAAATAATTTTTAAAAGAATTTTTTAAAGTTTTTAAAATGATTTTTAAAAGAGTTTTTAAAATAATTTTTTTTTAATGTTTTTAAAATGATTTTTAAAAGAGTTTTTAAAATAATTTTTAAAAAATTTGAAAATAATTTTTATGTTTAGAATAAAATTTTTAAGTTAAAGTTAAATTTAAAAATATTTTTTAATGTTAATTTTTGTTTTAAAATAATTTTTTAAAGTTAATTTAATTTTTAAAATAATTTTTAAATTTAAATTAATTTAGTTTTAATTCGAAATTTAATTTTTAATTAATTCGAAATTTAATTTTAATTTGAAATTCAAAATTTAATTTTAATTAATTTTAATTTAATTTGAAATTTGAAATTTAATTTTAATTTGAAATTCAATTTGAAATTTAATTTTAATTTGAAATTAAATTTAAAATTTGAAATTTAATTTTAATTAATTTTAATATAATTTTAAAATTAATTTGATCCTTATTCATCTCACCCGATCTAGATTATCAATTAGGGAATCCTATAATTTTGTGAGATGAATTAGATTTAATTACAGAGTTTGGTTTAACTTGTGTTAGATTCAGGTTTAGCTTTGGTCTCAATAAATAGGCATTCTTCGGATAAACTTTTAAGCTTGGTGAGTCACCTGGACATCATTAGAAGTAACCAACCTTTCGAGATTTTCCGAATAGTTCTATCCACGGAGCTTAGTACTAAACCTTGGTCTAACTAGTTAGGATCCATTTAAAGGTAGCTTCGGTCGGTTCCACTTGGCCAAATGCACCAGATTGAAACCATATCTTTCTAGACATGCGATGCCCAAGCTTCCCCAACGTACTATCATCAAAAAACTTCACCAGTACCATGATTCAAGTTAAACTTGAACCCTCTTTAACTAGTCCTAATTACCCTGTCGGGTAGGTTGGTTAGGGTTACCCTGTCGGGTAGGTTAGTTTTGGAGGTGCCAGCTATTCTGGAGCCTCCCCCTGAATTATTGGCCATTAATTTAAGATTTTTGTATAATTAGAGTTGGTTTTAGTTAAGTTTTAATGTTTAGTTTGTAATTTAAATTTAAGTTTTTAATTTTGAATTAATTAAATTGGTCAAATTATCTTTCTTTAAGAGAGTGTATTTAATATTTAAATTTTCTTTCAATTTCACTTTTATTAGGTTAATTGAATTATATTTCTTTAATAGCTTATTTTTAAAGTTTAAGTTTTTATTCATTTTTAACTTTGAATTAATTAAATTGTTTGAATTATGTTTCCTTAAAGGTTTATCTTTTAACCTTTTATTAATTGTTAATTTTGAATTTTTCAGATTATCTTTATTTAATATGTTATTTTTAACATTTAATTTTAATTTTGTTAAATTTAGTTTTGATTTTATCAAAGTGTTTGATTTTATTCTTATATTTTCTTTATTTTTTAAGTTGATATAATTAGTGGAATTTATTAGATTATTCTTATCGTTAAAATTTAATTTTTTATTAATTAAATTATCTTGGGTTTGGATAGGATTTTCTAGATTAATATTGTCTAGATTATTAAATAATTTATTAATTTTATCTAGATCAATATTGACCTTCTCTATCATTTGAGTTTTCAGATTTGTTTAGGTTTAAGTTTGAATTTTTTAAATTAATTGGATTTATTTTATCAGATAATATCCTAGGGGTATTTTTGTAATTATTGTCAACTACATTATTTTCACATATATTTTTAGAAATAACCAGATCAATGCTCATATTTTTAAACTACTATTAGCAGGGGTATTTTGGTAAATATCACTAACCTTGAGCGCAACCCCTAATTCAGTAGGCTTTTCGATTGGATCTAACCCGAGTTCGGATTCGATTTTTACTTGATCCTCGAGCTCCTCGTGAAGTTTGATCAATTGGGTCCAAAGCTCATGTGCATCTTTGTACTTTTCTAGTCTGCATAAAACATTGTTAGGTAAAACATTACAAATGATTTTGCTTACATTTGTGTTTAGTTCTGAGTTCTGAGAAGATTTTCTCAATATCAGCCAATAATCAAAGTTTACGCTTCCTAAGAAGCATTCCATTAATCGCTTCCAATAGTTGAAATCTTGATCGTATGGTGGTGGTTCGTGGGGGTTCCGTCCTTTTTGAAGAGTCATTATTCTTGCACAAAGAGAAACAGAAAAAAAATCCCAAGACTTGGTCTTGGATTAGCAGTGCTGGAAAAAATAATATTTCACTATTTTCGGAAAAAATAATAAAATATTAATAAAATATTTGAAAAAATATTATTTCAAAATTTTGAAAATGTAATATTTTTTAAATACTAAACAATGGTGAAAAGATGGCGATGTATTTTTCAAAAATAGTTTTGGAGGGAAAAAAATGAAAGGCGTAAGGTTTTATTTTAAAGACAAACGATATCTAATTTTTCTTTCAAAAAGTCCCCCCTTTGCCTGATTGGTGGTTGCACCAAATCAGAGCGGTACCTGCTCTGATACCACTTGTAGGACCGTGATCGTTCGATAGAGGGAGGGGTGAATATCGATTCGAGAATATCGAGTATAGACGCAGCGGAAAAGTAAAGTAGACATAGTGTTTTTTACTTCGTTCGGAGCCTGTGACGACTCCTACTCGAAGGCCCGTACTCCGTGAGTACTTTCGTTGGGCAATCACTATCAATTCGAATATTACAGAGTTAAGTACAAGAATTGACAGATAAAGAAAATACCGACAATAGAATTAAAACAAAACCAGCACTGAGTCGGAGAGCTTTTCGTGGCATCGCAAGAGCACAGAGCAGCAGATATTGGATTCTAAGTTCATATATAAGCTCTACCCTTGCCCCTTCTTTTATATGAAGCTCAGGGCGCCCCGGAACCCTTCCAGGCGCCCTGGTGAGACGTGGCAGGTCCAACCAGTGAGCTCCACGTGGCGACGCGCATTCAGGATAAAGTTTGCCTCCCGGGCGCTCAGATCCCTTCCGGGCGCCCGGACCTCCGGGCGCCTGGATTCCTTCCGGGCGCCCGGACCCTGTTTTCCCGCAGAATCCGTCCTGCAAGACAAACGTTAGTCCGGAGGTAAATATATATCCTGTAAAACAGATTGTTAGCACAATTAAAGTTCAACAAAGTAATAGCAAAGAGTATGACTTAGATTCCGTCTTTCCGAGACCGGAATCTAGTCACGATCTCGACTTAGATATCCGAAATGGATCTAAGCCGGATCGATGCCTAATGTTCCCTTCCCGGGAACGCGTCCTCGCATCACTCCCCTCCAGTGACTTACCTTACTTACCTGCCAGACGTCCGGTTAGCCCTTCGACCCGTCTGGACTTCTCGCCAGCTATCTGGTCAGCCCGTCGACCTAGCTGGACTTCTCGCCAAGCGTCCGGTCAGCCCGTCGACCTAGCTAGACTTCTCGCCAAGCGTCCGGTCAGCCCGTCGACCTAGCTGGACTTCTCGCCAAGCGTCCGGTCAGCCCGTTGACCCGCTTGGACTTCTTGCCAGCTATCCGGTCAGCCCGTCGACCTAGCTGGACTTCGTGCCAGACATCCGGTCAGCTCATCGACCTGTCTGGACTTCTCCTGCACACTGGATCAAAGTGTCAGACAACAACAAAACTAACTTAACCTGATTTGTCATTCATCAAAACCTGGGTTAAATCGTTAGTGCTAACCGCACCAACAGGTCCCACCATTGTGTGTGAGATGGCTGACTGGTGTCAGGGGTGACCATGACTGCATTGGCATCATACGCATTGATGCATTTATTTCTTGTGATTGTGTTTGCTGCATTTATTTGCTGCATATTGGTTGGATGCCCATGCTTGACATGCATACAGGATTTCTATACCTCTCGGACTATTTATCCTTGTACCAGATTCTGGTTAGTACAGTATTCTCCTGTTTATTTCAGTTGCATTTAACTTTATTACGTCAGGAGACTGTACGCATGATTAGTGCTAGATGTTACTTCCTTACTATGTATATCAGTATCCAACGATTAGTGCTAGAGAGTTCCAGTTGCTAGTCCCCTGCAGACCACGAGGGCTTATTGATCTTTTAGTTTTCTTCTTTATTAGACTATGTTTAGATTTGTTTTTGTTTTGATACTTGGAGCTTGTATGGATTATACTTGTCGATGGATTTTTATTTGGATTTATTTTACTGCATGCCTGCCTAGACGGCAGAAGAGGTAAGTTGATCTTATCGTTGGATTTGCGTTTTATGAGTGTAGTTGAGTAGGGTGGATTTTGAGTCTTCTTAGCATTTCTTATTAAACTGCGTGGTTGTGTCAACCAGAGGCTGAAATTGATATAAACTGCCTGGATGTATGTGTGATTGTTTGTCTATTATTGTTATTATTCCAACCGCATGTGGCTGAGGTATATGGTGATGTAGTAAAGTTTCAGATTGTCCGCCGTACAGGGGAGATGCTGTCGAAATTTCTTCGGACAGGGACTCCTCCGGGGCGTGACAATTTAGTGGTATCAGAGTACAAGTTTTACGATCTTTGTTTTCATATTTTGGATATTTGGGATAACCTGATACCAATTTATTGGGTATCAGAGCGCCAAGGTTTGGCGATACTTGTTTTGATTTCGTGTACGGATCTTGAGATTTATCTGATACCAATTAATTGGAATTGGTATTAGAGCAGGGTGTGATACCTGTTTTGGTATTCTGGATTTTTGGGTTAGCCCAAGTTTGCGAGTCAAACTGGCTAGTTATTTTGGATTGCACGGATTTTCCATTATGTATATGTTTTGGACTTCCGTTTCGGATTTATATTGATTTCTGGTGATTTTCATGTTCGGAATTTTGAGGTCAGAAGTTGGGGACTGGACAGCGATGGAACATCTCCAGACGGCATATAGGTATGATGTTTAATTTTATAGTTTATGACATGTATTAGCATTCTTTATTTAGTACTTGTCTGGTTGTTGTAGCACATATTACATGTGATGGGTTAGCCATTGAGCATGGTTGACCTTAATAGAGATCAAGGATTATGGTCTCTAGTGATTTTTCATATCATACCATCAGTAGTTTTAGCTTCTGTTACTACTAGTAGGAGATGGAGGCACAAACCAGCCTCTGCTATTGTTAGCTGGGTAGTGGATGATACCTACATATTCCTGTTGACTTAGCCAGTAGAGTTTTTATACTCATATCTTTTGGATATTAGGGTAGCCGATACGATGAAAATTGGTCATTGGGGAGTTATTATGTTTGATCATTGTTGAGAATGGTTAAAGGTTGAGGGATATTGTGAGATCAGATATTGTGATATGTTGATTTATAGTGATTTATGAGAGTAAATGTTATGTGGTTGTCTGATGTTCTATTACTAGATATTTGTTTTGATGATCTATTAGTGGATAACTATTTTGATGATCTATTATTTGGGTTGTCATTGATGGTGATTTAGTGAGTGTCATGTATGATATTTACAGGTTTGATGATTATAGTTGGTGATCAGATTATAAATCGGGTGCTAGAGAGTTTACGGTTGAGTGTGCCTATGAGATTTTAATAAATCTGGTTAGTTGTGGTTAGTTAACAGGATGATAAAAAATTGATATTTGCTTCCTCTGATATTGGACTATGTGGATAAATAATGATTTGATGTTTTGAATGCTAACTTGCTCTCATGGGGAGTAGAGACTTATTCATCTAATATTATGTGGGCTGATATTTTTGAGGATAAAAATGAGAGTGTCTTGATGTTCTTGAATTCTGACTTTTTCTTTTGGGTCGTACACATTTATACATATGATATTATGTGGGTTGACATTTTCTAGTTTGAGTTGATGTAATTAGTGTTGAATTGACCCATAAACTGATTTAGTTATTTGACAATTTATTTGGTATCAGACACGAATATGCTGATTATGTATATCTATGTGGTGTATACTTGTCCAGTTATGATTATTGTGGGTGTCTAGTATATTATACTCTTGTGGTTAGACATACGTGTCTAATTGTTTTTTTGGAGGTATCTTATCGATTTAATCTGAGTTGTGATATGTGCAAATGTGTTCGGTGTAATATTTGAGGTGTATTGTCGATTATACCTACGCTGATTTATGCATACGAGTTCGGTATGTATTGTTGGAGGTATCACACTGATTTATACCTGTGTTATGAGTGTGTTGGGTGTGTACTAAATGGAGGATTATGTCGATCATACTTATGTTGTGTGTGCACATGTGCTAGGTGTATTGTTGGTAGCATCATGATGATTTTACCTATGTTGAGTGTAGGATGTGGAGTGCCTACATTACATCATTTGTTGTATTACCCTGTCAACTAATTCTCCTATTAGTGGGTGACCGCCCCACTACGATATTGAGAGAGTTGACAATGGATTTGATTTGCTTACTAGGTTGTTACCTTTGGCTAGCCACAATGACATGTGGTAAAGTGATCTTGTATAGTCTCTAGTTGGATAGTTAGATGTCTTGGTCACTGATGGATTGTTGTGGTGGAGCGGAGCTCCCACATATTATTGTTGGTTTGTGGTAGAGCGTTGCTCTTACATATTTTGGATTGTTGTGGTGGAGCGTTGCTCCCACATATTACGGATTGTTTGTGGTAGAGCGTTGCTCCCACATATGTGATATTTTTTGTGATGGAGCGTTGCTCTCACACTGGAGGTTTTATTCTTTGGTGATTTATGTTGTTGGTGATCAAATTTCTGACTTATTATCGGAGATCTTATGGTTAGGAATGTCTGTGATACGAACATTATGTATTTTGGTTTTACCATTAGGGCTTGCAGAGCCTTAGATGTTTTCAGGGGCTCGATGATTCTGGTATTTCGAGGATGTTTGGATCGGTTTCCATTGTCTTTGCTGACGATGTTGTGATCTATTTCGGATCCGCGGTGAGCCACGCACATCATCTTTGCATAGTTCTAGAGATGTTTCGATGGAAACATCTATATGCGAAGATCAGTAGTGCGTATTTTGGTTGTCTTATGTGAGATGTTTGAGACACACGGTCACTAGTAGGGTATACCATGGTTCCACAGGAGATCGAGGTTGTTACCGTTGGGAGTAGACGGAGTCTATAGAAGAGGCTCACAACTTCCTTTGTTTGGCTCGATATTTTCGGAGATACGTTGAGGGTTTCTCCCGGATTGCTATGCTACTGACACGTCTTACCAGGAAAGGCGTGAAGTTCATGTGGTTCGAGGATTGCGAGACCAGCTTTCAGGAGCTGAAGCGGAGATTAGTGTCGGCTCCAGTTTTGGTTTTACCTTCTGGAGATGATGGATTTGTACTCTACACCGACGCGTCTCTTCAGGGTTTGGGCGCTGTTCTGATTCAGCACGGCAGAGTAGTCTCTTATGCTTCTCGACAGTTGAAGGAGCATGAGAAGAACTACCCAGTTCATGATCTGGAGTTAGCTGCCACCATATTTGCTCTGAAGCTTTGGCGGCATCATTTATACGGCATTACATTTGAGATTCTCACTGATCATAAGAGTCTCAAATATATATTTACTCAGAAGGAGCTTAATCTCCGACAGAGGAGATGGATGGAGTTCCTGAAGGATTACGATTGTACCATTAGCTACCACCCGGGGAAAGCTAATGTGGTTGCCGATGCACTCAGCAAGAAGTCCAGAGGGACTTTGGCTTGCCATCGAGTTTCAGTTACAGACTTGGTTCAGGGTTTCTCCGAGTTAGACCTTGAGGAGCAGGGACATACAGAGCAGGGTATTCTTGTTACCATGGTTGCTCAGTCGTCGATCAGGACGAGAATCCAAGAGGCCCAGGCTGGTGATCAGCATTTGTAGTTCATTAGCAGTCAGATAGCTTCTGGGCAGCAGACCGAGTTTACACGAGACGAGGAGGGTATTATATACTTCCGAGGCAGATTATGCGTACCTCAGTCTCATCCGGTTTTACAGGAGCTATTTCAGGAGGCTCATCGCTCTCGATTTACGATCCATCCAGGCGGGACCCGTATGTATCAAGACTTGAGGCGTTCCTACAGGTGGAACGGCATGAAGAAAGACATCGCGGATTTCATAGCTAGATGTCTTGTTTGTCAGCAGGTGAAGGCTGAGCACCAGAGACCTACAGGATTACTTCAGGGGATTTCTATTCCTGAGTGGAAGTGGGATCACATTACCATGGACTTTGTGGTGGGTTTGCCGAGGACACGACGAGGTCATGACGCGATTTGGGTAATCGTTGATCGATTAACCAAATCCGCGCACTTCTTAGTGATCCGGAGGACTAATTCCTTGGATCGATTGGCAGATCTGTATTGCCGAGAGATCATCAGACTACCTGGTGTTCCGTTGAGTATCATTTCGGATAGAGATCCATGGTTTACGTCTCGTTTCTGGCAGAGTCTGCAGCAAGCCTTGGGCACACAACTCAGTTTCAGTACAGCCTTCCATCCGCAGACAGATGGACAGTCAGAGCGGATCATTCAGACTTTAGAGGACCTGCAGAGGTCGTGTGTTATGGATTTCAGAGGCAGTTGGGATGGCCACTTGCCGTTGGTAGAGTTTGCCTACAACAACGACTTTCATTCGGCTATCCAGATGGCACCGTTTGAGGTGTTATATGGTTGGTCTTGTCGGACACCCACCCTTTGGGATGAGGTTGGAGAGGCCCAGATGTTGGGACCTCATAGAGCTCAGCAGGATGCAGAGTTGGTCCGTACTATCAGACGGAGGATGTCAGAGGCGCAGGACCGTCAGAAGAGTTATGCTGATCGGAGACGCAGACCACTAGAGTTCTCTGTTGACGACCATGTATTTTTGCGAGTTTCACCCACGAAAGGGGTGAAGAGATTTGGCCTCAGAGGTAAGCTAGCTCCGCGGTTCATTGGCCCTTTCGAGATCTTGGAGAGGATCAGAGTGGTAGCTTACCGGTTAGCACTACCACCGTCCCTGGCAGGCGTCCACGATGTATTCCACGTATCTATGCTGAGGAGATATGTACCTGACCCGACGCATGTGCTGACAGATGTCTCAGTTCCAGTTCAGCCTGACGTCACTTATGAGGAGGTTCCGGTACGGATTTTGGACCGGAAGGAGCGTCAGTTGCGGAACAAGACTATCCGGCTGGTTAAAGTCGGATGACAGCATCATTCAGATGAGGAGGCTACTTGGGAGCTTGAGGATACTATCCGAGCTCGATACCCCCATCTTTTCACTTGAGGTATGTGATTTAATTTACCGTTCAGCATTTATACTCTATATCTGTTGTTAGTACTTGCTGATGGTAGATAACGAAATTTGGAGACCAAATTTTTATTAGTGGGGGAGAATGTAAAATACCAAAAATAGGCGAAAATTTATAAGGGATTTTTTCGAAATTTTTGGAAATTTTCAGGAATTTTTCGGAGCTCGTACGGACGAGTTAACGGGGATAAAAACGGGGCCGGGAAAAAAAAGCCTGTTTAGGCGACCCATTTAAGCGAGGAAAAGTTGGATTTATTTTTCTTTTTCTATTTTCTTTTCCTTATTTTTTTATTTTTCCCCGCTGTTTCCTTCCCTCAACGCCGAACCCATGCCCGACTTCTTCTCCTCCCCCCGCGCGCCCGACGCCCTCCTCCGAGCCCTAACCGCAGAGCGGTTCCCTCCTCTCCCGAGCCTTTTCCCTCTCCCTCTCACGGCGTGGAGCGCCTCTCTTCTCTTCTTCTTCTCTCTGTGCTGCCAGAGCCGACCGCCACAGCCGACACCGCACGAAGCAGTGCCGACCCAGCGCCGATCGCCTCTGTGCCGCTACCGAGACTCCTTGGCCGAGTTTCCCCTGTGCCTTAGCGCCGACCACCGCTGAATCCTCGGCCCTATCGCCGTCCTCCTTCTTTTTTCTCCGACGTCGACGACGCCGCGGGGCAGATCACCGACGATTTGAGCCTCGAACATCACGGAGTTTCTTCTCCTCTGATTGCCACCCGATCCCATCCCTTCGGCCAAGCTTCAACTCCTGTGCCCTAGATCGCCGGAATCCAGAAGCTTGTGTTGGTCTTCGATTTGGAGCAGCAATCCGAGCATTAGTGTTCCCTTCCGTGCCCTAATTCCACTGTTGGATCTACTTCAACCACGTTGTGCCCTAGTTTCTCTTTGCCGGTGCCACTCTCTTCTTTACAGCAGGTTCGTGATCTTTAGAGGTAAGGGAGTTGCCCTAATTAGTGAATCAGGTACTTGATCCTTGTGTTGTGACCACTTGATCCTCTTTTTGTTTCGAGTAGTGAAGTGTCCAGCAAGTATAGTGTGCTGTGGTTTGTTGATTTCCGGCAGCAACCTCCTCCAGCAGCCCTTGCTCCAGCAGTGATCACGACTATGAATTGAGGTAAGGAGGAGAGGAATTGTTTCCTTTGTGGTAGCGTACACATATGTGAGACTAGGAAAGGTTTAGAATTTATCTAATGGTGTAATTAGGGTTAATGAAGCTAACCCTAGATGGTCGATGGATTAGGAATTTGGTTAGCTATTTTGTTTATAATTAACTTTGCTAAACTGTACAATTTTACTACAGGAATTGGATTCAGGATGAGCAATTCGACATAGAGGTTGATTAGCTCGATCTATATTGGAGGCAGGTACTTTAGACTTTATGTCTTTGATATGCATAGTAGTGAATTTAACAAATAACAATAATTATGTTTCTTATTTTGTTTCGGTTAGTCACTACCCGCTACCTGTTACATGCTTGGTTGATTGCTTGTTTTGCATCTCATGTTATTGGTTACCTGATTATACATGATTAGGGGTAGTGACATAACCATGCTTCACCATGTTCAGAACCTAGGTATGATACCTTATCTGATCTGTGTACCCTTGATATGATTTATTGACTATGGTGCACGTCATATATGTATATAGATTGGTTCAGTATATTACCATGCTTAGTGTCATGCACCATTCGCATGATTGCATGCTGTGTGATAGATTACTCCATTATTGTCGAGCACATCGCCAGTTTCATCACTGTTCGGTGCTCCGTTGTGACGCTCATGGGTAGCGTGACGCGGCGTGGTAGCACATCAGTTTGCTCGTTCGGTGCTCCGTTGGTCCGCTCATGGGTAGTGTGATTGCAGCGTGGTAGCACGTCGAGATCCCTTCCCGTCATCGTGTACCGGGAGATGAGAGCATTGCGCTCCCCCATTTATGATTTGGGATAGGAGTATGTGTGTACTCCGACAGCATCCCGTCCACTCGGTCACTCATCATGAGTAGTGACGTCAGAGTGCACGGTTGTCACAGCCCTACCCACTCGGTCCCACCATTGTGTGTGAGATGGCTGACTGGCGTCAGGGTGACCATGACTGCATTGGCATCATACGCATTGATGCATTTATTTCTTGTGATTTTGTTTGCTACATTTATTTGCTGCATATTGGTTGGATGCTCATGCTTGACATGCATACAGGATTTCAATACCTCTCGGACTGTTTATCCTTGTACCAGATCCTGGTTAGTACAGTATTCTCCTGTTTATTTCAGTTGCATTTACCTTTATTACGTCAGGAGACTGTACGCATGATTTGTGCTAGATGTTATTGTTGGTTGCAACTCGGCAAATCTATCGGTTCCACTGTACAAAAATTTTGTACAAAGGTTTGAACCTTTTCCTAGCTACCATGTGTTCTTTTAAATTAAACTTGGATCGCCTGTAGAACTTAACACGTTTGATCCTAAGTTTAATTTATTTGTTCTTTTAGGTTTAGACTTGGATCTCCTGCGGAATTTAACACGTTCAATCCAAATCACCTAGGTCACAAAGTTGATTAAATATTAATTTCCAAATTTGGCTTCCAGGACTGCATGGCGAGGCACATGACCTTCTTGGATATGGGAGCAACCACCACCACCTTGACAAAGCCTCTTAAGGAAAGTTAATATTTAATTTCCTTAAATAACTCTAGGTTAACCAAAAAGAACAATCGAAGCACAAGTTCGAAAAAAAAACAAAACAAAACAAACAAAAGAACACAACATCGAAAACTAATTCGAAACCTAGAATCACATGCCTCTTGTATTTGGTATTTTTACAAAGAAATAAAACAAGTATGATGCGAAAAACAATTACTAGTTATATCTTTCTTTGTGAACTTTTAATGACCTCTTGATCTTCTACCGTATTCCTCTTCTAACCTCGGACATTGTGTGGGCAATGATCTTCCGAGATGAGAACCACCAAGGCACCTTCTTCTTCCTTCCTTCAAGTTTCGGCCAAGCAAAAACTTCCAAAGGATGAAGAACTTTTTCCACCAACCAAGCTCCAAGGGATGCAAGAAACAAGCCTCCTTTCTCTCCTTTTCTCCAAGCTAGATCCGGGCACTTCTATGTCTCCAAGAGGTGATGAAGTCTCGGCCACAAGAAGGAGAAGAGAGAAGGGGAAGGGAAACCTCTAGGGGCCGGCCACACCTAGGAAGAAAAGAGAGGAAGAAAAAGAATAGAGTCGTTCGCCATGAAGGCACCTCTACCCCCTCTTTTATAATCCTTGGTCTTGGCAAATAAGGAAATTTAAATAAAAACTTCCTTAATTCTTTTGCCATGAAAAGGAAAATTTATTTAATTAAAAATAATTTTCTCTTCTCCAATTTATTTGGCCGGCCACTCTTCTCCCAAAAACAAGGAAAGTTTTAATTAATTAAAACTTCCTAATTTGTCTCCAGAAATTTATAAAAAATTTCTCCAATAATTTTTATCCTTTTATGATTGGTTAAAAGAAAATTTTATAAATTAAAATATTTCTTTTAAACATGTGGATAATTTCCAAAAAGGAAAGTTATCTCTAAAAATTAAAATCTCCTTTCAATCTACAAATAAGGAAAGATATTAAATCTTTTCTTAATATTTTGTAGAAACTAATAAAAGAGAATTTTTAAAATTTTTAAACTTTCTTTTAAATCATGAACATGATTAAAAGGAAAGTTTTTACCAAAATTAAAATCAACCTTTTAATCTACAAATAAGGAAAGAGATTTAGCTCTTCTCTTAATCTTTTATAGAATCTTATAAAAGGAAAGAATTAAATTTTTAAACTCTCTTTTAAATCATGTTATCCACATAAATTTTTTTTTTAAAATTAAAATTCCTTTTTATTTTAATAGGGCCGGCCACCTAAGCTTGAGTTCAAGCTAGGGCCGGCCACATGAATTCACCCATGAACCAAACCATGGCCGGCCCTAGCTTGGTCTCCAAGCTAGCTTGGCCAACCCCTATAGGATGGGTAAGAAGGTGGGTATAGTACTCTATAATTAAGAGGCTACGATAGGGACCGAGAGGAGGAATTGGTTTTGGTCTCCTGATAAAATTAAGCATCCCGTGTTCGCCCCGAACACACAACTTAATTTTATCAATAATAATTCATTCCACTAGGGAACTATTATTGAACTACCGCACCAATTCCAAATTACATTTTGGGCTCCTTCTTATTATGAGTGTATTAGTCTCCCTGTGTTTAAGATGTCGAATGTCCACTAATTAAGTGAGTTACTGACAACTCATTTAATTAATATCTTAGTCCAAGAGTAGTACCACTCAACCTTATCATCATGTCGGACTAAGTCCACCTGTAGGGTTTAACAAGACAATCCTTATGAGCTCCTCTTGGGGACATTCTCAACCTACATTACTAGGATACAGTTTCCTTCTATAATCAACAACACACACTATAAGTGATATCATTTCCCAACTTATCGGGCTTATTGATTTATCGAACTAAATCTCACCCATTGATAAATTAAAGAAATAAATATCAAATATATGTGCTTGTTATTGTACTAGGATTAAGAGCACACACTTCCATAATAACTGAGGTCTTTATTCCTTTATAAAGTCAGTATAAAAGAAACGACCTCTAATGGTCCTACTCAATACACTCTAAGTGTACTAGTGTAATTATATAGTTAAGATAAACTAATACCTAATTACACTACGACCTTCCAATAGTTTGTTCCTTTCCATCTTGGTCGTGAGCTACTGTTTATAATTTATAAGGTACTGATAACATGATCCTCTGTGTGTGACACCACACACCATGTTATCTACAATATAAATTAATTGAACAACTACATTTATCATAAATGTAGACATTTGACCAATGTGATTCTTATTTCTAGATAAATGTTTATATCAAAAGCTAGGCTTTTAGTATACATCCTAACAGTTACTTCCTTACTATGTATATCAGTTGTTACCCGCTGAGCATTGGACTCACCCCCGCCTCCGTTATTATTTTTTTCAGGTTGATGCTGTCAGGAGAGAGTTCCAGTTGCTAGTTCCCTGCAGACCACGAGGGCTTATTGATCTTTTGGTTTTCTTCTTTATTAGACTATGTTTAGACTTGTTTTTGTTTTGATACTTGGAGCTTGTATGGATTGTATTTGTCGATGGATTTTTATTTGGATTTATTTTATTGCATGCCTGCCTAGACGGCAGAAGAGGTAAGTTGATCTTATCGCCGGATTTGTATTTTATGAGTGTAGTTGAGTAGGGTGGATTTTGAGTCTTCTTAGCATTTCTTATTAAACTGCGTGGTTGTGTCAGCCAGAGGCTGAAATTGATATAAACTGAGTGGATGTATGTGTGATTGTTTGTCTATTATTGTTATTATTCCAGCCGCATGTGGCTGAGGTATATGATGATGTAGTAAAGTTTCAGATTGTCTGCCGTACAGGGGAGATGCTGCCGAAATTTCTTCGGATAGGGACTCCTCCAGGACGTGACAATATATCATTAGAATAATATTTTAAACACATAATTACTTAATTTAATAACTATCTTTTTTCCAACCATTCAAAAATAATAATAAAATTGATAGTAAACAAATAACATATTTGACTAGCAAATAAAAATATGAATATGAAAATTTAACACTATATATTTTTTTTAGCACTTAAATCTGTAACGAAAAAAATCAAATAAGAAAATTTCACCATAATCAAAACATGGTTAGTTTTTCATTAGATTTTTTTAATATAAAAGTCCATAAAATTTTAAAATTTATAATTAAGTCTTTTTATTTTTTTCTCAATATAATTTTTTTTTTCAAATTTCAGAGGGTGCGATCGCACCCCAATGCTCCACCTAGCTACGCCCCTGACCACTACACTATGCATTACACCGGGACATCAATGCATTACCTTCTTGTAGAAAGGGGTGAATTAATTAAATGTCCACTGGCATTAGAAACTCTTAATTTTTTGAATTTGTTAAAAGATTCCACCTTTCAACTCTAAATTAAAATAAAAAATTAATTTTTTTATTTAAATAAAATTAAATAAAAAATAATTTTAAATATTTTATTAAAAAATATCATATAAAAATACTGATGATCTTGAAAAAAAAATTTAGGGGGCGTTAGGTTTGCGTTTTCTACGTTGTTTTCTGTTTTCATTTTCTGAGAAAATGAAAAACGCGTTTGGTTTGCGTTTTCCACGTTCATTTTTAAGAAAATGAGAGAGTGTTTTCTAAGAAAACGAAAAGCGCGGAAAAGTCATTTTTTAAAAAACAAAAAACACGTATTTTTCAGAAAATGAAAATGAAAATGGGGCAAACTAAACGCACCCTTAATTTTTTTAAAAAAAATTAAGTCATTAAATCTTCTAAATTCATATTTTTTAAAATAATAATAATTATTATTATAATATTAAAAGATTATTACTGAAAGTAAAAAATAAAAAATAAAAACTTGCTTTAACACTACTATGGTGGAAATATCACCATCTCAATATTATTTGAGTAGCAGCACTTGGTCTTAATTTAGTGTTGTTTTCATCAAAGTATCATTAACATTATCATTATCTTGATATTAATTTTTTCAAAAATGTCATCACCTTAGAGCAGCCTGGATCCTCTGGACGGCAACCCTTGGTCCGTTCCTGGACCAAAGGTTGCTGATAGGTGGGATCTTATGGACCCTACATGTATAGCAGGTAGGGTCCATGAGATCCTACCTATGATACAGGTAGGGTCCATGAGATCCTACTTATGAGTGAAGTGGTCCATCCTTTGAACCGTACTTTACGGTCCAGAGGATCTGACCTCATCTTAGAGCTGATTTTACCAAAACATCATCCCTTGATGTTATTTTTATCAAAACAACACTACCTTTGTGATCCAAAAAATTGAACCAAATGCCACCAAAACTGTTATGAAGCATCGGATGAAGTAGATGCAAAGAGAGACAAACGCAAGCAGATAGTGATGATAGGTATCCTCCACATTAGAATTTACTCTACTATAGTACAATGATTAACAAGATACAGTATAAATACATACATCATCGAGGTTAATCTATCTACATGATAACACTAATTATATTGCAAGATTATAATTGACAATACACCAAATGCCACCCAAACTGTTATGAATCATCGGATGAAGTAGATGCAAAGAGACACAAATGCAAGCAGATAGTGATGATAGGTATCCTCCACATTAGAATTTACTCTACTATAGTACTTGATTAACAAGATACAGTAGAAATACATACATCATCGAGCTTCACTTATTGGAAGCCAGCTGTGAACGAGCATCTTCAAAATTTACCTCTCTTTTGCATTTTTCCAGTCCCAAATGCTGCAGACATAGAGTAATAAACTACTTGATATATAGATATTGAACATCATAATAATATTAAGACTAGGGAAATAAATTATGTTTGAGTGCAAACAGGAAATATTGCAGGAGAAAAAATAAATTAACATAGAAATTTGAATAGAAAAATGACTAAGTTAATCAATATAGCATTTTGAAATGACAAAAAAAAAATGAAGCTACATAATAATTGATCTTGTCTGAAATCGTGAAGTTAAAAAAATGAGAATGAGACGACTCTGTTGATAGGATAAAGACCTCCTCCTCTTGATCTTCTGCAAAACAAAATCAAAATTAGAGAAAGAGTCTCTAGCGTTGACCGTCTGACACTCAAATTAGAACAGGTAGAAAGAGAAAAGAAAATGGAGTAGAGTAGACGATAATTGTAATCTTTCTTGTCTTTTATATCTTGTTCTGTGACCTTCTATCTTCTTTTGTTTAATGACACTAATGATATTAATCACTTAACTTTCCATCTTCTTGTTTAATGATGGAGTATTTTCCTTACCCTTGGTTTCACTGGGCTTTCCTCTTCCCATGATTCTGTTTCAAGTCATACGCCGCGTAGACCGGAGTCCCGGTCGACCCTATCTGAGCCAACTAGACACACTTAGGCCGATCGACCAGTGTACATTCGAGCGATAAATATATACCCGGACGGTCAACATATATCCGAGTGGCCGATTAGCCCCCCTCCACTCGGATCCTACAAATGAGTCTTTCTACTTGAGTATTGACCGTCTCCACTTTAATCTATATCTTAGTAATTGATCCGTGCCAAGTGAACTTCTACTGATCTCCACATCAATAGTGATGAAATTTATTAAAACTGTCAAAGGACAGTCTAACTGAGAAAACTCCAAAAGGTGCGACGGTTTTGAAAAAACGGTTATAGGCAGTAGGGGGTCGAACACTGCATAAGGCCTAGGTGGTTAATATAAAAATAATATTAAAATAAAATATAAAAGAGTAAGTAAAAAAATTGACATATGTTTGTCAACAAGCACTCTATTGAATTTTTTTTCTTCATTTGTATGGTTTTACGTACATTAATCTTGATGCTTTCAAACATTTTATACAAAGTTGTAAATATAGTGAGCGCATGATCTCAACAAAAGAAATGCCTACGATACACATGACATGTCTACAATAATCACTTAGTAGTTATAAGAGAGAATATCCTATAATAACAAGTGTATTAATCATTTTCAATCACACGTAAATAACTATTATTAATTAGTACATACATAACCAAAACAGAACATATTATTTTTCACATTATAATTCATGCAAAATTAGATAAAGAATAGTCTAATGTACAAAACTACCGTTAATATATATAAAATCTAGGGAAGAATCAGATTATATTAGATTTATTATACATGATTTTACCTTATATTGTAAGAGGTTATTTCTATTACTTGAACCCATAACAATAAAATCACGCGTCAGTAATTTTACTGTTACACCAAAGCTCTCCTTCGATTCATACAAAATTAGATAAATGTATAATAAAATGACGAAAGAGAGATGCGATAGAGTCAGATAAATTCTTTTTTTTTTTAATTAGACTGATAAGATAAGAAGGGGAGTCTTGACATAATGGTAAAATTATTACTTTTTGATCTAAAGGTCATGAATTCAAATCTGATTAACAATCTCTTGTAAAAAATAGAGTAAGACTTGGTACAATGAATTATTTTATGAAATTTCGTATGACAAAAATTTTATGCATCGGATTAGCCTTTTAAACCAGCGAGACGAGGTTACTTAAACTAACTAAGCACATTGTTTAGATTGCCAAAGCGAACCACTTTTTACAACAACAAGGGATCACTCAATCACTATTTCCGCCTAGGCATAGGCAACAACCCGCATCACTTTTTAGAACTACGAAAAATCATAAAAAAATGGTAGAATACTAAACAACCATATCTTTATCTGGTAAATTTCACCCTGCCTGTACAGGCACTGTCCCAACCTCTCACAATGAGATGGTGGGACCCATTACTTAAATGTGGGTCCCACCATCCCAATGTGAAAGGTTGGGACAGTGCCTGTATAGGCAAGATCGAATTAACCTCTTTATCTAATAATGTCAGTATCATGTCATAGTAGTCTTTCTATAACTTAAAAAATGAATTAGATAAAACAAAAATGAACCCTTGCGGCAGGCAAGTACACCTAGAGATGATAAATGCATTTATATGAATAAGAAAAATCTCGAGGTCAAAAACAACTATGCAGAAACATTGTGATTTTCAAATGAAAGGAAACTTAAATGAATAGGTATGAATATGTATGCCTATATAAGTTTACATTACCAATTGTTGTTCAAAATCAACATCTCAAGCATTTTTTAAAAATTGCTTGAAAATGTAAAAGCAACAACGAAAATTACCTCAAAGTCTCAATATGTGTCATACACCAAAGCTTCTCATTCATGGTTCCAAAAAAAAACCCTATTTTTGCAACTGAAGTTTCCACATTCATCACCTGCAACAATAAAGATTAAACTAATTTCAAAAATAAATAAAAACAAATAAAAGACCTTCCTTTCAAGTGCAAATTGTCATCTTATGGGACTGATTATGTTGCAAGTTGGAGTCTCAGATACCATGCACAAGGCACTCAATAGTCATCCGAATGTAGTAAATAAATTGTCTGCTCTCTGACTTAGCTAGGTGCCAGATTGTTTCTGATCATTCTGTTAATAAAAATATAAAGTAAAACAAAATGATGAGAAGAAGCTTGGTTCCCTGTAAAGATCTATACTGATGAAAAGTTGAGTGGTAGAGACACTTCCAGATTGAGAAACTTTAGGGTCAAAGATAAGAATAAAATGCATATGAGGAAAGCAGCTTACTAGCTGTCGTAGGAAAATACAGTGAAGTAAAAGGAAATCAAAATTTAGTGGGGGACAGAGGAACCAGAGGCAATGACTAATCTCCTTTCTCCACTCTTTAAAATGTTCTGGTCAATTTCCAATTCATTTTGCAGGATCAATAAGCATAACATTTCAATATTCCAAAAAAAACTCAAACTGATAACACACTGTAATTCTTCTAGTACGAGGACATATCATTGAGATTTAACTAGTTTATGAGCCACCTTCCAATCTTCTTGTAAAACAGGCCATAACCTATCCCACAAACTCGATGACAGACACCCTTCAGTTCTATAAAACCAAGTGCATAGTTTATGAATTAATTTACAAGAAGGAAAGCATGGAAATATAGATGGATCAACATATTCAAAAAGGCCTTCGGGTCTCCACAACAAAAGCCTCATAGACAGTATTATCGAAATGGCAAATTAAAGTGTTTTTGATAAATATAGTGTAAACCATCAATTTGTGTAGCAGGTGGTTTATTGAACTATGCTAAAGACTGCATCAGCAGTAATTGGCGTATGAGCAGACTAACAAATGTTGAAAGTGAAAAAAAAAACTAGGTAAAACTGTATTTTGTAAATGTCTAGCCCATCATTTAAAGGGCACTGATGAGTGGAACTTTGCCACAATGATAGAATGTCCTAAGACCTTTCAAATTTATAAATAACCAACGCATAGTTAGGACACCCAAAACTAGAAGGAAACTTAACAACACTTCAACAATAAAACTAGCAAGAGTCAAAAAACCATAAATCCCAACTTCCCAGCCCTATGTAATTTCATGTCGTAAGTAATATTGAGGTAATTCAAATCTTTTTATTACTAAGTAAAGATATCATTGATCTATACTATGAAAAAGTTGTCTATAATCTCTTCTAACCTAATTCTCACCTTAGAAGCCATAGAAAAATTGTGTAGATTCACTCAAGGTTTACTTAATTAAAATATCCTAAAATTCAATTTATTTTAAATCCAATCTTTCGCTTTCTTCCAAAATAATAACTAAATTTCTTTAAATTCACTTAACAACTTCGATCTTTATAATAATTCGTCCTTTTTAGTTGGGCAGCAATTCAAGGCATTTTTTTCTGAAAAAAAAAAGAAAAATTAACCTTACTATTCAACAATAGCCTCTTTTTGGATGGAGAAATCATTTTAAGAAAAAAATTATGCATTATTCTTAATTATAAGATTTTATTTTGGGTGGAATAAGAATTTTAGCAGAAAAGTTTATAGGATTGTTTCACAAATTCAAAGTGAAGATGCTTGGTTAAGAAAATAGGATAACTAAGATCGTTGGTCATTGCAAGTAAATGAATTTTTTTACTATATATTTTAAAAACTTACCGTTTTGAATACTTTGAATTAATTAGCCTTTAATTAAAGAAAGATTATTACAACATTTTGAACTTCAAAATTGTTCTTGCAAATTTATTTCTTGAAAAAAAATATAGATAGAAATGTGAACAAATTGTGTCTAACAATCAATTGATGGTGGTCAAACTGCATGGAAAGGTCTCAATGGTCGAAGTACAACAAATCAATTGATTGGTGAAGGTTAACAATCAATTTTAAGCAAAAATCAATCTGAACAACAATTTATAAAAGAGAACTTTGAGGCAAAACAAAGTAGTCGATTCTTGGGGGTTTGAGAATGAAGTACTAGTGTATTTTAGACCAACAAATAGCATTTCAAAGCCATCAACATCAATCAAAAGAAAAATTTGTGTAAAGTAGTTTATTTTCATTTATTTGCTTTTATATTTGTATTGCTTCTATTTGTTCCAAGAAATCGGTTGTAAGATTTCCGAGAAGGAAAAAGTTTCATGATGGTAATATCGTTAAGATTAGATCTTGAATCATGTTAGAATAACATATATCTTCATCAACATGAATATGCAAATTAAGTTTCTCATTTTGCATATTCCTTAATGCCCAAGGTTTTGAATTAAATGACTTTCATAATATGATACTTAATAGTAAAACATACCTTGGCTCATGATGACTTTCAAGTATGATGAAACTAGAACCCCTTAGACAATTGTATTTCTCCCTCTCAACCTCTCTTCTAACGTAGCCTCTTTGATGGAGTAAAGATTTATATATTGGGTAGAGGGAGGACCATTTTATAACCTTTAATTTACACATTGCATCAATGTGTACATTCAATTGTCTCTTAATTCCATTCGTTCATTCTCATATTGCATGAATATAACAATAAACTTTTCATCTTCCTTTAAATTGTTCATTCTCAAAGTGCATGAATATGAGAATTGTCTCTTTATTTACCAATATAAATGTAGTTAAGCTGTCAATCAGATTAATAGGTTTTTTCTATGGTTCTTATTTAATTCCCTAAATAATGTAAGATTTAGTTAAGTCATTAATCAGATTAACAGGTTCTTTCCTTCCATTCCGATTTTTATGCTAATTATTCCTTAAATAGCAAAAGGTTTAGTCATGTCATCACCTTTTTCCTAAAATAATAAGATTAATAGACCTTCTTCCCATTTTGATATTTTTATCCTATATTACTAAGAAAAAAGAAGTTCGAGAGGCTGGTGAACCGGAGTTGAGAGGGTTGGGGCCTAGGAGTCTTGAGAAGGTTAAGAGCTAGGAGTCCCGAGTGGATTGGGAGCCAGGAGCCCCAAGAAGGTCAAGAGTCGTGAGTCCTGAGTAGATTGGGAGATAGGAGTCTTGAGAAGGTCAAGAGTCGAGAGTCCTGAGTTAGTTAAGAGCTAGGGGAGGCAGGAGTCTTGAGTGGGTCGAGAGACAAGAGTCCCAAAAAGGTCAAGAGTCGGGAGTCCCGAGTGGGTCAAGAGCTAGGAGTTCGGCCTTGGACCTGTCTTTGGAACCACTTTGGCAGTTTCATCATCCTTTCATCTATGTGGTGTCATACTAATCCTTACCTGGATCGCAAGTCTCTCCTTCAAATCTAGTCGAAGGAGGTGATAATCTGACTAACTGGACAATATTGGTAATCAAAATAATTCTCACCAACTCTACTTTAGCCATATAGCATATCCCTTGCACGTTTCCAAGGGGATTGTGTATTAAATGGAGACATGCCTATGTCATCATTCTCTTAAATGCCATCACTCCTTTTAAGCATGCCACCTGCATCATCTATCTTGATTCAAGAGCCTAGAATGTGTCAGTAATCCTCCAAGGTTACATCACATTAATGTGATGAGACCGATGTCAGAGAAGTTCGCATGTCCTTTTTAGTAAGTAATGTTTATCTTGGAATTTTTCCTCTCGCCTGCAAGATCACATTATCACAAATTTATCCCGCCTTTTTGATAGTAGAGACCCGACGCTCCTTTTTGAACAAGCTAGGTTATATTAGGGTGAATAAGAAGATTTTGTATTCTTATCGCTTTTCTTCAATGTCGCCTCTTCATCTTCTTCCTTCGAGTTTCCTACATCCAATAAGTGACTTCAGTCTATTCTTACAATCCCTTTTCCTTCAATCTATTAGTAGTATTCTCCATGGCCAGCGAATCTTCCACCGTTCCTTGGTATAGGTCCGTCACCTCTAATTTTACTGAGACCTCTGTGGATTGATTGAGGATGTCTTACGAAATCCTAATTGATCACCTGTTAAGACTTTCAAATAGCAACGACTGCCCTGACTGCCCTCCTCTAGGCTTTGCAACCTTTTGTCAGAGTCAAATATATTGGAGATCGGTGGCCGACTAGAAGGGGTTGAATAGACATTATCCCAATTCACTTTCCTACGTATTTGTTAGCACAGCGAAATACAAATAATGCAAATATAAAAAGATATAGACAAGAAAGAATAAGAAAACCATAACACGACAATTTACATGGTTCGGAGATAAAGCTCATACTCCACGGCTGTCCATAAGGTGGACGATTCCGATCCATCGGTGGATGACTGTCCGGAAAACTTCTAGTTAGCTCACGTAGCTCCTTGTGGGTGGAGAAATCTCACCACAACTCTCACAAGAACACTTGAGATGCTAAGGCACTTGGAAGACTACTAATAGGGGTTAACCACCTCTATTTTGTCAACCCTAACTAAGCTTCAAAGTCTTGGTTATATAGGCCACAGGTTAGAAAACCCCGTCTACCAGTTGACTAGTAAGTATACCAGTCAACTGCCCTTTGTGGAAATATGACCATTACATCCCAACGGTTCAATACCAATCGATTGGTGACTTTACCAATTGACTGCTCCACATTGGCTGAGTGAACAGAAGCATTCTATTCTATCCCAATCGACTGCACCAATCGTTTGGTAAAGTCACCAATCGACTGGTAAACCCTAAACCTAGGGTTTTACCCTGAGTAGAATCTCTCTACACTCAGACCCTCACGACTCACTTTACTCTTCCTAGTAGCCTTGGCCTTTTGTCTTCAAACCTTCTTCCTTTAGCTCTCATCTCTCGAATGCATTCAAACCCGCAGCTTGTCTCAATACCATCCTTCGCATATGCCTCGAAGTGCGCTTCCCTCTTCTCTTATTCTTGTTGCCTTATCCACGATACCTCGGATGCCCATCTTTCACTAGACCCAATTCCATCAAGCTAAGTCATATGTGTATCCTGTAAACCTGCATAACTTAAATACACATATCAAATACAAGGGTAAACCTAACTTAAACCCTTTATCCATATATCAAAAATCATGGTCACACCGGACCCTCAAGATTGCCTTCAACAATCTCCCCTTTTTGATATTTGATAATACGTTTAAGTTAGGAAAAACATAATAAAAAATGCAACATGCATTGAAACCTATCACAAGTTTTCACCACAAGAATTTTAAGAACTTATGATAAGGCTCCCCTATACCTTAGCTCCCTATTGAGTTAGGAATTTCTCCTCGCAAAGGTATATAAGATTTTCAACTTAAACCTTACTTCTTCCCCTTTGCCTAATATAAAAAATCTTCCAACAATATCCTAATTGTTGAAACTTGATCATCCAAACTGACCCTAAACTTGTGTATTTATCCTCCAAGGATCTATTGTCACGCCCCCAAAGGAGTCTCTGCCAGACAAAAATCCGGCAGCACCTCCCCAGTACCGGTGACAATCTGAAGCATCACTACAAGCAAAATACATCAGCCACATGCGGCTGGAATATTTATATACACAACCACGCAGTTATAATAACAGCCCACACGGCTGGAATGAAACAATCACAACCACGCAGTTATATATAAAACAGCCCACACGGCTGTACAAAACAAACCAACATAAAACGGAAAGCCCAATACACCACAATCAACACACTGCTCGCAGGCTAGGCTTTATAACACAAATAAAACACAAACCCATAAGATAGCCACATGGCTATACACAAATACAATGCCAAAAATAAGAAAGGAATATACAAAAGAAAACAATCACGATCTTCGGACGTAGGACCCGGCAGACAGGATACTCGAGCGACACTCCAACCATCTACCGAAAAACATAAATATATATGCGGTGGTGAGTATAGGTAACTCAATGGAATAGAAAGATAGTACATAAAAATGGAGATCACAAGTATACAGTCGTAGGGAATAAAGAACACGATCATACTATCATAATCAATGCACTTAAATCGACATAATAACCTAACATATAAACTGTATAAACCACAACTAACATAACGACACATACATACCCAATCTGAATCGATGATACAAAAATCAGGAACTCACCGGATCGCAACAGAGACACCTGTGCAAATATAAATGCAATCGCATATACATGTAAAATAAATGGCATGTATGCGCAGATGGCAACCAAATGCAACAACCATATCTCAATCAAGTGCAATAACGACAATCACACGCAACTAGTATCTACTAGGTACGATGAAACGCAGATGCACCGCGTGATCAAACGAAGAATAATAATCACAGATGACGTGCCCACGGTCACCCCGCCACCTCTCTAGACACCACGACCTCTGTATGGCCGAGAGGCGGCTGTGACGACTGTACTACCCTCCACCCCACTATATAGTGGTCGAGGCGGACAGTCTGCTAACTACATAACATCGGGGTCCCCGACTCTCACAACGCCGATCTCACTAAACCTCGTGACCGGGTGGCACGACAGACTAGCAGAATCGCTCCAACTACCACTACCCACGAGTGGCCGAGTACGACCAACCAATGACTCTCTCACCACAAGGGAGATAATGGTCGTCAGCATGAATGACATGATATATATATCATCATCCATGCAATAACCCCAACCTCACAAATACCTCCAATATGAGTATAATCATCATGATAAATCCACACATCCCACCCAACACATGTACACAACTACACATGTATAATCAACTAAGAATCTCCAATAATCCCCCTGGACACATATACATAGATCGTAAATACAATCAACATGTATCCTCCAATAATAAACACCTCAGACACGTGTATAAAACACAAACATACAATCAACATAACTCCTCCAAAAGTACATAACCAAACACGTGTATACATACAACATGCAAATGTAGGGTCAACCTGATGACTCCCAAAACACATACCAAGCTATATACAATCCACATTATGTACCCAATCAGCATGGTAATACTAACCGCCCGACAATCCCTACAAGACATACTCTACACGTGTAATCACAACAGAGTAGATATCAAGAGTGGAGACTGTATATGAATTAAATAGATCGTCACAAAGGTCAAGTATAAGTATCATGCAGGAAAAACAGAACCGATCGGGATATAAGATAAAGCAACTTAATTCATCCAATAATAACCATGCACTAAGTACAAGAAAAACTACATAGAGGCAAAGGAAGAAATACCCGCCTTGATCTGTCGATCGTGCCAAATAATCCCACGTCGAGACACTCGTCCCGAATCCAAGTCCTGCGATCACATAATATATATTTAGCTAATTACATAGGTAGCAAATAGCTAAATAAACTCCCCAATCTAATTAGGGAAAGCCCTAATCGAAGTAACTTACCTAATTCCTTAATTCAACTCCTTCTAGATCCAAACATAATCCACAATCTATTAATCAATCCAAAACTCACTAATCCAAACTCATCCTAAATCCACAACAACCTAACATCATCATCTACAACTAACCAAACCACCACATCAGACAATCCAACCAAAAAGCAATCCAATGATCTCAAGAATGATCACATAATAATCCACATCAACCAATCATCATATCCACAAATTTCAACCCAATATAAACCTCAATCAATCCAACACATACAAATAATGATCATGTATCCATTTACATAAATCATTCACCAAATAACCATCACAAATCAACTTATCACAACCAAATCCCAAATTCAAATCAATTAATTCATTTAACACCATCGTTTAATCTACGTGTCATCTACTAACATCAAGAATCAATTCTACAATCCCTTAGAAAACCCAATAGAGTAGCACTCTAATAAGAAAACTAGTAGTACATCACTAGAAAAACACTTACCTTAAGATGAAGCAGCTAATCCAGTAGCTCACAACCCCATGACCCCTGTCCATAAGCTACAAGCACACACACACACCTATCCTCCCTAGAATAAATCCATAATCCAACCATACAGCAAATGATTTGCTTAAACCCTAATTCATAATACAAAACTCACCTCAATAGTCCCTTGCCTCCTCACCCGTGACCTCCACAGCTTCAAGAAGTGGAGAAGCAGTGATCGGCAGAAGAGAAATCTACCAATACCTTGATCCGATGCCTTCCTCCAATCCAGAACAAGAACAACCTCACAAAACAGCAAAACCCTTGAATCTATTAGAGTCCAGATCAAGAAGAACATCACAAAGAGGTAAGGTCTTTGAAATCACCCAATTTCGGATGAAGCTTACCTAGATTTGGTCCCTTCCAGGTGCCATCGCCTACTCCAATCCGGTTGATGAAGAGCAACCGATCACTCTCCAACAAACGAATTGAAGAGGATGAATGAGAAGTTCAATTGGCTTGAGACGACGCGGATCTATGCCCCTCATTGAACCCTAATCGGATCTCCTGGACGGGGAAAAGGACCAACCGAGGAAGCGATCACACCTCCAGAGATGGCTTGGACATCTTTAGTACCTTCAAGATCCGGTGAGGAGAGGTGATCGGAGACCTTGCGAGCTTGGCTCCGACGTCTCGTGGGTCGACGATCGACGAGGAGAAATCGAGAGAAAGGGGCTCGGGGCTCGGGAGAAAAGAGACTCGCGGCGAGGGAGAGAGAAAGGGGAGAGGTCGGGGCGGTAGCTTTCCTCCTCAACGATCAAGGGCTGCCTTGTGCCGGCGATCGGCGTCGCTTCCCGACGACTGGCGATGAAATCGGATCGCGAGGGAGGGGAGTCAGGGAAGAAGGGATCGGGGAAGGAAGTGAATCGGGAGAAAAATTTAAAGAAAATAAAACTTAGGTTTAAGTTAATTAACCTTAAGTTAAATCCTTAATCAACTCCCATTTAAATGGGTATCCCAAATAGGCTCAGTTACATTCATCCTTTCAAAACAAGTCATACGGACTCCGTTTAAATCCTAAAAAATCCAATAAGATTTTTCGTCCAATAATATTTATTATTTATTTTGCGATATCTTACATTCTCCCCACTAATAAAAATTTGGTCCCCAAATTTACTGGTCAACTTAGGGACCCTCCTCCAAGGTAACTACCAATCAACATACTCATATGTCACTCATCCAAGTATCATAAACAAATCTCCAACATTATCCTACAATCTCAAACATGATAATCCTCCTCCAGTCACTAGCGACAACTCTGCAATCTAGCCAACCGTGGATAAATCAAACACCTCTAAAATCCAAAATCCACTATCAATAAATCCTCCAACACATGTATAGAGCGCTCAAACTATCCATCAGTCTGAGATGAAAATCTATACTAAAGTGAAACTCCTAATCCAAAGTCTACTGTAATCACAGTCAAAACCAAGATGTGAAATCGCGGATCTCCATCCAAAACAACCCTCAGAGATACATCATCCAGTCCAGTAATTCCTCTAGAGTATAATCCTGCTACTCAATCCAAAAGAATCTGTCCTACAAATCAATAGCCAGGGAGCAAGTCGTCGCCCAACAATGATTACCCGAACCATCATATCCTCTCCATATCTTGGATAATTCCACAACAAAATCTGTCAAAACATGCTCCCAACTCTACTCTAGTATCCAAACCAACAGAGACAATCCTACTAACATCTGATGTTCAGCCTCCACTTGCTGACATAATAAACATCAAGCTATAGAATCCGCGAGGTCTTTCTTCATATCGTTCCACCAATAAGAGTGCTCCAATGTCTCCACACATCAGATGTCACCCGAATGTATCGCAAATCCAGATCTAGGTGTTTCCTGCAGTAACTCCTCCCGGATAAGAAGTGGCTCGGGAACACACATAATCTCTCACGGAAATCAATGAATCTCATTCTCATTACACGAGAATTCTAACTACTGGCACGAGACTACTCTGCTCACGCTATATCGAAACGCACTAAACCCTGGTATGATACCTCCGTGAGAGTACAAACCGTCTACACTAGAAGGCACAACTAAGACGGTGTAGTTATCTAAACTGATCTCATAAACATCTATCCAGGAAAATTCCATACTCTTCCTAGACAATCCGGTCAACGACATATCAATGCTAGAGAAATCCTCCATCAATCTCCGGTATAGACTATGACTACTCCTAACCGATAACAACCTCTATCCCCTGTGGATCCACTGATATCCCTCTACCAGAGACAATGTGTCCCAAAAACTCGTAAAAGACAATCACAATACGTACTACTAACTCCACATATAGATGTTCACGTCGAGACATCTCTAGAACTATGTGAAGCTAGTGTACGTGATCCACCTCGGATCGGGAATAGATCACAACATCGCCGATAAAGACAATGAAAACTGATCCAAACTCCCTAATGATACCAAGTACATCGAATCCATCAAACGTCTAGGGCACAGTATGCCTAAAATGGTAACACCAATGACCCATAATGTACGTATCATAGGCGCACTCAACCGTAGGATCCCCAACAACAAGCCTATGATCAAATCACCAACTACAAATCACCAAATCCATAAATATCACAGACCTATCACTCCATATCACTATCAACATCAAACACCATATCACCACACCTGATCATCAAGTCAAATATCCACTAATCAAAAATCATCCTCAATATAAATCAATCATATCAGATAGTCTCATAAACAAAGATAGAGTCAAAGAAAAGTATCCAACCTTCAACCTCCACTACTAACAAACTAAATGTATCCATAAATTCTGTCAAATCTCATCATCTCATCTTTTCTAATAATCAACTATCCACAGTAAAAGAATGTCAATCCAAAGTCAAAGGGTCATACAACCTGCTGACTAAAAGTCTACCCATCAAGAAGGTATCTCCACAACCCTCATAATCCTCCTATAAATGTCCCTCGACAAATATCGATAAAAGGTCGAACCCTCTTATATAAGATATAGACTATAAGATCTGGTAAAATGATCACGTGGTCAAGGTCTTAAGCCACCTGATAGAGACAATGTTAGCTGAGTCGTCTAACCATTGTCTTGTACCCCATCATACTGTGATTGCTCCACCCTGAGGCTCAGAAACCTCCAGTATCGAGCAATGAACACGAAGATAGAGGAATGCTACAGCTAAACAACTGATCAAAATATCTGTCAATCGACGCTCTACCCTTCGAAGATCATCATCTGAAATTATACCTAGTTATGATCGAAACTCCTAGGTAATACCACTACCTCCGTATCCTTACAGGTCGTAGATCACTAGGTACATCAAGGATATCTAATCATATCCAATAGTTCCATGAGTCAGGATCTCCCATGAAATAACGTTAGGCGAGTCGACTGATCATCGCCTTATAATCCATCATGCTAACGACGAAGTAGAGAACTACTATCTCTCCAAACACCTCAAGGAAATCACTAAGTGATGACCGATCTCCAAAACATTCTTCGCTTCTTCCTTCACGTGGTATCGGGTCACGTAAAGGTAAAGCAGCTAACTTCAACTTTCTCATGTCAATACAAATCATATGTCCGAAAGTACTCTCCAAGTTATACCCTAGTAACGATTGTATCTCAAAGTGTTAAGCACGTAGCTTTACACTTTCCACACCATGCGGTATCCTATCCGAATGTACCTTCTAAGTCATCCAATCGTGCAGACAGTCCATAGTCAAAGTCCCCATGGAATAGGATACATCGATCCCCTATAGACTGGCTAAGCCGATAATGGTATACAGCCAATTCAGTCCTTTCTACACCGGTACAAGTCAAAATATCTAACCAAGTATGAAACATCCCAAAGATAGGAATCTCTAAAAATAGAGTAAGTCAGTCCCCTACTAGTCGGACCAACAAAATAAATCGATCATCTCCTAACCGATCCAATAAGAGTAAATTAATCATCCAATCATGAAACTAACTAAGGTAAATCGATACACCACTACCCAAGTCAACAAGGGTAAATCACCAAACCATAACTACTCAAGTCAACCAAGTAAATCAATCATCAACAGGAGTAAACCGGACTCTACTAACTGAGTCAACATAGTATACAGATATCATCCACCATCTAGCTAATAGTAACCAAGACTAGTATGAGACTCTAACTCTCAACCGACTAGTAGTACGACAGAGGAAACTCGAGATCAGAATCTTTGATCTCCAAGAGTCAACCGTGATCATGATCGACCCAACACACGAATCAGTATGTACTAACAAAAGTACAAACACATGTCATAACTATATGAGCAACAATACATACACCAAAAATGTATGATAACAATACGCAAACATACCTCCCATGGCTCGGAGGTCCTGCCTGGTCCCAAAACCCGAAGTCACATCAAGAAAACCGAATCACGAATCCAAAACACGAATAATAGTATCAGATTTACTCGATACCAAACATCGTATCGATAAACTCAAAACCACATAGCAAACAGTATCAGACTGCCTGATACATTAAATTGTCACGCCCAAGGAGTCTCTGACAAAATCCGGAAGACCTCCCCGACGATAATCAAGCATCACTACAAGAAATACATCACCACATTAATATTTATATACACAACCACGTAGTTATAATAAACACGGCTGGAATGAAACAATCACAACCACGAAGATATATAAAACACACTACAGATTAAAACCAACACAATGAAAACGAAAACTAAAGCCCAATACAACACAATCAACACATCACTGGCTAGGCTTTATACAACAAATACAACACAAAACCATAAGATAGCACATGGCTATACACAAATACAACGCCAAAAATAAGAAAGGAATATACAAAGAAAACAATCACGATCTTCGGACGTGACGTAGGACCCAGACAGAATACTCCGAGCGACACTCCAACCATCTACCGAAACATAAATATATACACGCGGTGGTGAGTATAGGTAACTCAATGGGAAATAAAGTGCATGGTCTATACATAAAACATGGAGATCACAAGTATACAGTGTAGGAATAAAGAACATGATCATACTATCATAATCAATGCACCTAAACATAACCCATATAATAACCTGATATATAAACTGCATAAACCACAACCAACATAACGACACATACATACCCAATCTGGTACAAAGATCAAGAACTCACCGGACTCGCAACGGATATACCCGTGACACCGTGCAAATATAAATGCAATCGCATATACATGTAAAATAAACGACATGTATGGAAACCAAATGCAACAACCATATCTCAATCGCAACAACGACAATCATAGCGTCTAGTATCTACTGTACGATGCAAACGCAGATGCACCGCGATCAAACGAAGAATAATAATCACAGATGACGCCCACGGTCACCCCGCCACCTCTCTGACACCACGACCTGGTCCGTGACAACTGTACTACCCTCCAACCCACTATATAGTGGTCGAGGCGATCAAGAGTGCCTAACTACATAAGATCGTGGTCCCCGATCGCCACAACGGGATCTCACTAAACCTCGTGGCACGACAGACTGAAGAAGAATCGCTCCAACTACCACTACCCATGAGCGGTCGAGGCGCTAAACCAAACCAATGACTCTCTCACCACAAGGGAGATAATGGTCATCGACGAATGATGAACATGATATATATATATAATCATCATCCATGCAATAACCCCAACCTCACAAATACCTCCAACACGAGTATAATCATCATGATAAATCCACACATCCCACCCAACACATGTATACAACTACACATGTATAATCAACTAAGAATCTCAATAATCCCCTGACACATATACATAAATACAATCAACACGTATCCTCCAATAATAAACACTCAGACACGTGTATAAAACACAAACATACAATCAACATAACTCCTCCAAAAGTACATAACCAAACACGTGTATACATACAACATGCAAATGTAGGGTCAACTGATGACTCCCAAAACACATACCAAGCTATATACAATCCACATTACGTACCCAATCAGACGGTAATACTAACAACCCGACAATCCCTACAAGACATACTCTACACGTGTAATCACAACAGAGTAGATATCAAGAGTGGAGACCGTATATGAATTAAATAGATCGTCACAAAGGTCAAGCATAAGTATCACGCAGAAAAAACAGAACCGATCGTGATAAAGATAAAGCAACTTAATTCATCCAATAATAACCATGCACTAAGTACAAGAAAACTACATAGAGGCAAAGGAAGAAATACCCGCCTTGATCCGCCGATCGTGCAAATAATCCTACGTCGAGACACTCGTCCCGAATCCAAGTCCTGCGATCACATAATATATATTTAGCTAATTACATAGGTAGCAAATAGCTAAATAAACTCCCAATCTAATTAGGGAAAGCCCTAATCAAGTAACTTACCTAATTCCTTAATTCAACTCCTTCTAGATCCAAACATAATCCACAATCTATTAATCAATCCAAAACTCACTAATCCAAACTCATCCTAAATCCACAACAACCTAACATCATCATCTACAACTAACCAAACCACCACATCAGACAATCCAACCAAAAAGCAATCCAATGATCTCAAGAATGATCACATAATAATCCACATCAACCAATCATCATATCCACAAATTTCAACCCAATATAAACCTCAATCAATCCAACACATACAAATAATGATCATGTATCCATTTACATAAATCATTCACCAAATAACCATCACAAATCAACTTATCACAACCAAATCCCAAATTCAAATCAATTAATTCATTTAACACCATCGTTTAATCTACATGTCATCTACTAACATCAAGAATCAATTCTACAATCCCTTAGAAAACCCAATAGAGTAGCACTCTAATAAGAAAACTAGTAGTACATCACTAGAAAAACACTTACCTTAAGATGAAGCAGCTAATCCAGTAGCTCACAACCCCATGACCCCTGTCCATAAGCTACAAGCACACACACACACCTATCCTCCCTAGAATAAATCCATAATCCAACCATACAGCAAATGATTTGCTTAAACCCTAATTCATAATACAAAACTCACCTCAATAGTCCCTTGCCTCCTCACCCGTGACCTCCACAGCTTCAAGAAGTGGAGAAGCAGTGATCGGCAGGAGAGAAATCTACCAATACCTTGATCCGATGCCTTCCTCCAATCCAGAACAAGAACAACCTCACAAAACAGCAAAACCCTTGAATCTATTAGAGTCCAGATCAAGAAGAACATCACAAAGAGGTAAGGTCTTTGAAATCACCCAATTTCGGATGAAGCTTACCTAGATTTGGTCCTTTCCAGGTGCCATCGCCTACTCCAATCCGGTTGATGAAGAGCAACCGATCACTCTCCAGCAAACGAATTGAAGAGGATGAATGAGAAGTTCAATTGGCTTGAGACGACGCGGATCTATGCCCCTCATTGAACCCTAATCGGATCTCCTGGACGGGGAAAAGGACCAACCGAGGAAGCGATCACACCTCCAGAGATGGCTTGGACATCTTTAGTACCTTCAAGATCCGGTGAGGAGAGGTGATCGGAGACCTTGCGAGCTTGGCTCCGACGTCTCGTGGGTCGACGATCGACGAGGAGAAATCGAGAGAAAGGGGCTCGGGGCTCGGGAGAAAAGAGACTCGCGGCGAGGGAGAGAGAAAGGGGAGAGGTCGGGGCGGTAGCTTTCCTCCTCAACGATCAAGGGCTGCCTTGTGCCGGCGATCGGCGTCGCTTCCCGACGACTGGCGATGAAATCGGATCGCGAGGGAGGGGAGTCAGGGAAGAAGGGATCGGGGAAGGAAGTGAATCGGGAGAAAAATTTAAAGAAAATAAAACTTAGGTTTAAGTTAATTAACCTTAAGTTAAATCCTTAATCAACTCCCATTTAAATGGGTATCCCAAATAGGCTTCGCGGTACCCCGAATTCATCCCATCAAAACGGGTCATACGGACTCCGTTTAAATCCCAGAAAATTTCTAAAAATTCCTAAGAAATCCAATAAGATTTTTCGTCCAGTAATATTTATTATTTATTTTGCGATATCTTACATCTATACATGTATACAGTTATCTCGGTCAAACCCAATGCTAAAAAATAGTTTTTAGACTATATCAATTGACTATCATAGGTACCAGTCAGCTTCCCTCATCGAATCAATCCCACAGAATCATTCTGTGTTCTATGAACAGTGTTACCAATTGACTGATAACTGCATCAATCGATTGACACCCTTTTTCTGCTCAAACAGTATTTCTGACCCAACTTCATAAATGTATTAAAAATTTCACAGACATAAAAAAATTCTCAAATTTTATGAAGAAGTTTGTTTTACCTATGTTTACTTGGGAAAAATATATTTAAAAATATAATCTCGGATCCCAAGATTGACACAAAATCTAAAACTATCTAAATAGCTTAATTGAACCTTGACCTAAAGTCCTAGTTTTGACTTTCTCTTAATGTATTGGCCCATACTAAATTACAATGCATCCCTAGTATTAGTTTATATGACATTTATACATCTAAAACCAATTATCATGCAATATGAACCCAATTTCATATTTCTATGTATGAAATTCAACCCAATTGTGTCAATTCTCTAAGTTTGAGACTCAAGTCTGTCTCCAAATCTTTTGGCACATTCCATGACTCATCTAGAATCTCAAGTAATATCCACTTAAGATCTATTGATCATGGATCCCAAATTGACTCTTTGAGCTCCCCCTAGAGCTTTTAACCTTAGCCATTATCTTAGATGCTTTCTCCACTATAGCCAAACCACAATAGTGCACCTTGGACATCTCATCCTTGCCATAATCATATGCAACCCTAGCATATTTCTTTTCATTAGCCTTGGATAACTCTCCTTTACCCTTGGTTGCTCCTCCCTTGCCATTATCATGTGCCATCTTAGCATGTGATCTCTTTTTGGCCTTGGAGGGTCTAGATCGGTATCCCAAATCCAATCTATCATTGTTGGATCTTTGGCTACCCAACACCACATCTAACCATTTAGATCCAACATTGAATCTCTCTAGGGTTTTCTCCAACTTATCAAGCTTTGCCTTCAAAACTTGATTTTTCTTTTCTAGATTCCTCACCCTAGAATTGGCTTATCCATATTGGACATTCCTAGACCTATCCACCTTCCTAGGCATATGCCTCACAGTCTTGAGATATTTACCTAGGTTCTCCATTACCTCTTTCTGTTTAGGTAATGAGTATCTAACATATCTAGGTTTATCATGTATAGGTACCTTAGGGTTATGATTTACATTAACCTTATTTCTATCATGATATCTAAAATCAAAATTATGCATGGGCATACTATGATTAACAAAATAATTTCTCCTAGCATGCATGGGAAAAAAAAATTTTAAATAAGAAAGAATAAGCAAACCACAACATGATGATTTACATGGTGTTGGGACCCTTGGTGGCCGTCAAGAGGAGGTTAATTGCTTGCAAAAAGAAAAACTCCTTTCCCATTCTTTCAACTCTAATTTTAAGCAACAATAATGATAAATTAAAATAACAACAAAAAAATCTAGGCATACTATTTACTTGGTTACAACCTGGGTGGCTGTTAATCCAAGGATAATGAAAAAACTCTAAAAGATCTCTTTCGTGTAGGCGGAGAAGCCTTTTACAATTGTTGAATGCTCAAACAATTGCTAGGAAATGAAAAAGGGAGTTAATACCTATTTCCTAGGTCCAAGCATTTTATAGCCCCGGGAAAAGTTTATCCGGAGCTGGAAGGTGCCTCCAGCGAAGTGCCAAAGGATAGAACTTTATCCTTTGGTAACAACTAAAATTCTGGTCGAAGGCGTCCTTCATAGGGCTGAAAGGCGCCTTCCATGGTTAGTTGAAGGCACCTTCATCCCTTGAAGGCGCCTTCTGTCTGAAGGTCGCGAAGGCACCTTCAACTCCTATTGAAAGCACCTCCAGTAGCACCATAGTGTTGGTGTGGGAAGAATCCGATGATCGAACTTGAGTTTTGATAATGGCAAAGGATCAAAGTTAAGGTTATTTGTTATCTAATATGGCTTAATGAGATTGCAGGAAAAGCCCTAAGGTATCTTAGGCAAAGTCCTAGCTGCGGTTAGACAGGTGGGAAAACCCTAGGGGGTAGTAACCCTAGGCGGAAAGTCTTGGCAGGTCGAAGCTTTGGGCAAAAATCCTAGGGGGCAGTAACCCTAGGTGAAAAGTACTGGTGTCGCAAACCAGGTGAAAAGTTTGGGCGGGTCGTTGAGTGGGCGTCCAGCGGAAAGACTTGAAGACTCGAGTGATGAGCAAAAGTCTAGTCGGTGTGGAGGACTGAATTGACAAACAGGTATACTCGCCTGAGTGGAGTAGGTGAGGACGCGTTTCCCGCTGAGGGAACAGTAAGCGTTGGTTCGACCTAGGATTTTCGGTCAAAAATCCGAAGTCAGAACCGGGTAGTCCGATGACTGTCGAACATCCTTTTATATTCATTATTATGTGCTAACTTTGTGTTGCAGGGTATTTTTGGGACTAACATATCTTGCAAGGACAAAGGAGCATATTTTGCCTCGGATGAACAGTACCCGAGGCGCCCTCCATAGAGCTTGGAGGCGCCTCGGGTGCAAGGCGAAAGGAGTGCGCGTAGCGAAGCTGGAGGTGCCCTCAAGGAGTTCTGAGGTGACTCGGACGACATTGGATGCACCCTCAAGGGAGATGGAGGCGCCTTCAAGAGGATAGGCTGCGAAGGAGTCAAAGCACATCCTCGCTGCGAGTTTTCCGATGATGGAGGCGCCCTCAAGAGGCTTGAAGGCGCCCTCAATAGCTCTTATAAGGCAGTCTCGACCAGTAGTAAAGTGCAATCACTTCTGAGCCATCTTTCTTCAGCGTACTGCTAACGAGACGATCCGGGAAAGCTGTAACGACATTCCGACGACCTGAAGCTTCAGTTTTACAATTTCTTATTATCGGTATAAATTTCTAGTGCATTTAATTGAATTTCTAATTGTACTTTTTTATGAGCTTATAGTGATTGCCCAAAGTAAACGCTCAACGAGCGTGGGCCTTGGAGTAGGAGTCACCCAAGGCTCCGAACCAAGTAAAAATAATTGGGTCTTTCTATGTTGTGTTTTAATTTCTGCTGCATTTACTCGATAGTTTTCTGAATACGAAAAGTGAAAGTCACGAGCGCTATTCACCCCCCTTCTAGTGCTTTACGATCCAATAATTGGTATCAGAGCGGAGTCACTTTGATTTGGTGTAACCACCAGTCAAGCATATTTTTTGTGGTGATTTTCAATTTTTCGGAGTCGATCGGAATCGGTACTCTTGCCCCCATTCTGATCTAATTTTTCGTAATCAAAGTTTTTCTTAAAGTTGGTGCAACACCACTCGAGATCGCATTTGATTCTTTTTACCACACTACTAATCCAGGAACAAGTCCTGGGACAAGTTATTTTTGTTTTTCTTTGTGCAAGATTTTATGGCTCTCCAAGAAGGCTACAGTACAGCCCGACCTCCGCTCTTCACCAGAGACGACTTCGGCTACTGGAAGGGCCGAATGGAGTCATACCTTCAAACTCATTTTGAGGTATGGATGATCGTCAAAACTGGACTAGAACTCCCAATTGACAGCGCCGACAAGCCAATATCATACGAGAACTGGGACCTAACTCTGATAAAGAAAGTAGAAGCCAACGCCAAGGCGACTTGCACCCTCCAATGTGGACTGACGAAGGAGGAGTTGAATCACGTCGACCCTTTCTCGAGCGCCAAGGAACTATGGGAAAAGCTGATCGAGTTACACGAGGGCACGTCCGATACAAATGTAAGTAAGCGTGACTTACTACTTAATAAATTATATAATATTAAAATGCAAGAAGGTGAGACGGCTAGCTAGATCCATGCCCGAATACAAGATCTGCTCAACAGACTCTATGTAATAGGACAGAAAGTGGAGAATCGCGACATCCTAAGGTATGCCTTAAATGCCTTTCCGAGGAATACCTTATGGGCATCCATGGTAGATGCTTACAAGGTATCTAAGGATTTATCTATAATTAAACTAGATGAACTATTTGCTGAATTTGAATTGCATGAACAAGTTAACGCTTGATCGACCGAGAAGGGTATAGCTTTGATTGTAGGTACAAGCAAACCAAAAGCAAGATGTAAAATCGAACCAGAGTTAGAAGAAGAATCGGATTCAGAAGATGACGATGATGAACTCACGGCCGAACTCGTCAACTTGGTGAGAAGACTCTACAAAAAGAAGAAGGGCTTCAACAAGAAAGATATAAAAAAGGTGATCCAGTCCAAGGAGGCCCAACCAAGCTCAAAGATGAAATTCTAAGTAACCTGCTATGACTGCAACCAAAAGGGACATATCAAAGCAAAATGTCCGAATCAGAAGGATGTGAAGAAGCAGAGAAAGAAGAAAGCTATGAAGGCAATTTGGGACGAGTCTTCTTCAGAAGAGTCCGATGATGAAGAACTCGAACAGACGAGTTTCCTTGCAATGACGGCCGGGGACTAAGTCAACGAATCCGGAAGCGAGGACAAATCAGAAGCTGAGTCCAAGAGAAGCCACGGATCAGTATCCGTTTCCGAAGGGTCTAACCCCTTTGTAAGTACTTCTCGATTATATAATTTAATTAATTATCTGATGTATAAATTAGCTAAATCTAACATTTGGATCAAATCACTTCTAAAGGAGGTAACTGTTAGGATCGATGGATTGCTGCTAGAGAGGGGGGGTGTGAATAGCCGCCCCCAAATTCGCGTTTCTTTCTACAAATCAAGGTTAGCGCAGCGGAAATAAAAATAATAGAAACGAAAGCGGAGAAATCAAACCTCAACACGCGTCGATGTAACGAGGTTCGGAGATATACTTCTACTCCTCGGCGTGTCCGTAAGGTGGACGAAGCCTATCAATCCATCGGTGGATGAGACCCCGGAAACCCGGCTAATAATCACTCCTTCTGGGTGGAGAAACCTCGCCACAATGTCTTGCAACAGCAAGATAAACAGGAGTACAAGAATACAGCAGGAAACTAAGTACAATACAAAAATGTAATAACCCTAGCTTGCCTTCTTGTCGACTGGATGAAGCAGCAACTTCACGGGAATCCAACCACAGCACTAACCCAGCCGATGAAGTCCCACGAAGCTCAGCGAAGCTTCAGCGAAGAAGAGCTCAACAAAGCTCAAGCGAAAATACTTCAGCAGTCAGTAGTAAGAAGAGGAAGAAGCAGTAGTGTAGTGCCTCTCGATCCTTTTATAACCTCGATATCCCGAGCCAACCTGCGAACCCGCAAGACAAAAGGCGAACACGAAGCCGAAATAGCCTGGCCGTTGAGTCACAGCGGCTGCACCGATCGGGCATCACCGATCGGTGCAGGCTGATCTGATCGGTCGTGGGGACCGATCGGGCTCTATGTCGATCGGTACCTGCACCGATCGAATGCTTCCGCAGAGTTGCCCAACTCTGCATGCGTACTGATCGGTCCCGGGACCGATCGCTTCTGATCGGTCCCCGGAAGCCGTCGAGGCACACCGATCGCTTCGATCGGTCTCAATCCAGTCTTGGTTTTGCCCAAACCAAGTCCAAACCAACATCCGGTCAACCTTGACCTGTTGGTACATCATGCTTAGCATCCGGTCACTTCCTTGACCTGCTAAGACTCCCCACCAAGTGTCCGGTCAATCCCTTTGACCCACTTGGACTTTTCTCTTCGTGTCAAGTATCCGGTCACTCCCTTAACCTACTTGACCTTCTCAACACCAGATGTCCGATCACCCTTGATCCATCTGGATTTTCCCTTGCCCGGCTTCACTCACCAGGACTAGCTTCACTCACTAGGATTTTCACCTGACTTCACTCACCACGATTTCCAATCTGCCCGGCTTCACTCACCAGGACTTTCCAACTGCCTGGCTTCACTCACCAGGACTTTCACCTAGCTTCACTCACTAGGGTTTTCACAACTGCCTGGCTTCACTCACCAAGACTTATCCGTCTACCTGGCTTCACTCACCAGGACTTTCCACATCCGGTCCAGAGAACGAGCTACCGAGCCCTCTCTGACCACAGTTCAGAGAACGAGCTACCGAGCCCTCTCCGACTTCCATCCGGTCCAGAGAACGAGCTCCCGAGCTCTCTCTGACCACAGTCCTGAGAACGAGCTACCGAGCCCTCTCTGACTTCCCATGTGCCAAGCTTCCATACTTGGACTTCTCCGTGCCAAGTCTCCATACTTGGACTTTTCCCGTGCCAAGCTCCCTGCTTGGACTTTTCACCATGCCAAACTCCCTGCTTGGACTTTTCCGAGTCAGGTCAACTCACCTCGGGTCAACCAGGTCAACCTTGACCACGGGTTGCACCCACAATCTCCCAAGCTTGTATCCTCGTAAAACATCAAGATACAACTTTTCTGTTCACGTCAAACATTGTCAAACATAACTTGTCAAACATCAAAACACAACTCGAGTCAAGTCAACTCAAGTCTGGTCAACCTTGACCTAAGGTTGCACCAACAATCTCCCCCTTTTTGATGTTTGACAAAACCCATAATCAAGTTAGGTTAACCCGATAACCTAACTTAAGTTTTCCAATGTTCTTCCCTGAACATTCTCTAGACATTCTCCATTCTCCTTTCTACTCTCCCCCTTTTTGATGCACATCAAAAAGAGTGAATCAAGGTCAAGAGTTTCTTCCTAATGAAAGTCCCATACCTTTCATTGAAACACTTAATTTCCCCCTTGATACTAAGGTCCAACAATTAACTTAGTGATAATCCCATATCACTCAAGTCTTTAGGAGTAAAAACTCCCCCTAAAAGTCAACTCCCCTTGACTAATAGGTAAAATTCCCCCTAAGGGTCAACTCCCCCTTGACCATTGCACCAACAATGTCTTGGAGAGTTTCAAACCTTCAAAATACCAACTCCCGAGCTGAAATTTCAGACAACCAGTCGAATTTCAGCAATTTGGCACGCCCTGATCAGTCACCAGACCGATCAGGCTCCCTCTGGATCGGTCCAGTGACCGATCCACACAGACCTGGACCGATCAGGGAACCTCCTGATCGGTCCACGACCTCTGATTTCTGATTTCTTCTCCCGAAATTCAGAAACCTCTAGAAAATCACAGAAAATTCTAAAAATTGTAAAATTTTGGGGATACACTCCTCATAACATATACTATCATGGAAAAATAGTTTTCTATGAAAATAAGTTCCATTTTTAAATCTTGATACAAAGTTCAAAAGTCTTTGAAATAGCTCAAAGTTAACTCATCTTTGTATCACTTTGCTCAATGATGAATGCTATCACTAGAAAAGCTTTATCAAGGTTTTTCAAATCAATTTTGAAATGATTTTAAACCATTTAATTTAGGACCACAATCTTTGGGCTAAATGTACATGACTTGTACATAAGCTTTCCCTATGATCCCCAATTTTGAATTAGGCTCATCTAGGTACAAGAACTATGCACCTTGTTCCTAACTCATCATCCTAATATCTCACACACATCTAAGGTGTATCAAACACATTCAAGTCAATTTTGATGTGAGATATGGGTTTAGGTTATCTTAGGCTAAGTTCTCATGTATTTTTCTAAACAACAATTTGATCTCCATATCAAATTATGTTTCTTATCCTTAGATCAATTTCATTGATTATAAATGCAAGAAATGATGACATGGCCTAAAATGATATCATAAATGAAAACATGTGCCAATGTCATGATGTCATGGCATAAAGTATGAAACTTAAATAAATCATGACATTTAACTAACCTAAGCATTATCATGACATTTCAAATGATCATAAATTAAATATGATGTCATGACATGGCATATGGCAAACAATACATGGCAAATAGCATATAAAGGTATAGAAAATACCTAATTCTAGCCTTAGTTGCCATTTTTGATAATTTTGATCATTTTGCCATAAATTCTATATTCCTAAGTGTAATAGACCTAAAATCAAATACAAAAGATTTTTAGATCACTATGTGCCAATTAGATTGACTCTAGAAAACTCCTCAAATGAGATTGGCACATCCTAATCACCTTAGGAATAATTTTCCATTTCATTTTCAAGGCTTGATTACACCTTGAAAATTCCTAAAGTGCCACCTTTTGCCATGATTAGGTTAACTACCTAGTCAAGTAAGGTTGGCACACCCTAACTCATCTAGCGTGATGGAATCACGCTCCTAGGAACCCAATACCTATTTGAGCTCATTGGGTTCACTAAATATTCACTAGAGATGACTTCCCTAGCAACCCTCCTAATGACCCTCCTAGGCTTTGAAGCCTTGGTCATTTGGGACTCATCAAGATCAACTCTAGGGGTGACTCCCCTTGTGACCTTGGTGATGGTCTTCCTAGCCCTAGGTTTTGTTCCATAATCGAATGGAACATTATGATAAGTGGGCTTGACCACTTGGGACTTAGGTTTGTGACCCAAACCTTTCTTGTCCTTGGACTTGGGTTTTTGACCCCTAGACCCTAGAGTCAAATCCTTAAGAGCCTTTTCTAGAGAGTCAAGTCTTGACCTCAAGACTAGATTTTCTTTCTCTAATACCTCAAGCTTTAATTTATCATTTTTCTTTGAGGTATTCCTAGGCATGTGTCTAGTTGATTTGGGATTTCTACCTAGGTTCTCCCTAACCTTAGATGAGTTAATCCTAGGATTGACATTTCTAGTGTTGTCCTTACCTAGGCTAACATGTTTAGCACCTAAGCACATATATTGGTTCCTAAAGTTAACATGCTTATCATTATTAACAATTGCAACAAAACTACTAGCATGTGTCTTATTGCAAGAGTGAGACTTAAATGTTACCTTAGGGTTTGCATTCGCTCCCCCTATTGACGTGCTCGGTCTCTTGTCCTTGTGAGGTTGCCTCCCCCTCGGACATTGACTCCTATAGTGTCCCCTTCGCTTGCATTGGAAGCACACCACGTGCTCCTTGCCCTTGCGTGTTGGGACTCCGGCTTCCTTGACCTTTGGCGCCGGTGGAGTCTTTCTAACCCTCTTTGGACATTTACTCTTGTAATGTCCAAATTCCCTACACTCAAAGCACATTATGTGTAATTTGCTAGAAACTAAATGGCTTGAGTTACCTAGAGTTGAGGATGGATGAACGCTCTCTCCTTTATCCCTTCCGGAGGTAGAAGCTTCTTCTTCTTGCTCCGAACTTGAAGAAGAACTCTCCTCCTCTTCTTCTTTAGATGTTGAGTGGCCCTCAACTTCTAAATCCATTCCTCCATGAAGTGAGATACTTGGCTCACTTGACTCCTCTTCATGACTTGAAGTGGAGTTCTCCTCATGGAACTTTGCCAAGTTGTTCCACAACTCCTTGGCATCGTTATATCCACCTATCCTACACAAAACATCATTAGGTAAAGAAAATTCAAAAATTTTCAATACCTCATCGTTGACTAGGGATTGGTGGACTTGTTCCTTGGTCCACTCCTTCTTCTCTAGGGTTTCTCCTTTCTTGTCCATCAGAGGCTTGAAACCTAATTGAACACAACTCCAATTTTCGAGGTTAGTCATAAGAAAGTACTTCATTCTTACCTTCCAAAACGCGAAGTCGTCGCGATCGTAGAAAGGTGGAATTGTGACGTCTTCTCCAAATAACTCCATTCTCTAGCTCGTGCTCCCCCGGTGTTGATCCAACGAAGAGCGACCTCGCTCTGATACCACTTGTTAGGATCGATGGATTGCGGCTAGAGAGGAGGGGGTGAATAGCCGCCCCCAAATTCGTGTTTCTTTCTACAAATCAAGGTTAGCGCAGCGGAAATAAAAATAATAGAAACGAAAGCGGAGAAATCAAACCTCAACACGCGTCAATGTAACGAGGTTCGGAGATATACTCCTACTCCTCGGCGTGTCCGTAAGGTGGACGAAGCCTATCAATCCGTCGGTGGATGAGACCCCGGAAACCCGGCTAATAATCACTCCTTCTAGGTGGAGAAACCTCGCCACAATGTCTTGCAACAGCAAGATAAACAGGAGTACAAGAATACAGTAGGAAACTAAGTACAATACAAAAATGTAATAACCCTAGCTTGCCTTCTTGTCGACTGGATGAAGCAGCAACTTCACGGGAATCCAACCACAGCACCAACTGTCCAGTTGAAGTCCCAGCCGAGGGAAGCTCACGCGAAGCTTCAGCGAAGAAGAGCTCAACAAAGCTCAAGCAGAAAATACTTCAGCAGTCAGTAGTAAGAAGAGGAAGAAGCAGTAGTGTAGTGCCTCTCGATCCTTTTATAACCTCTGATATCCTGAGCCAACCTGCGAACCTGTAAGACAAAAAGGCCAGAACACAGAAGCCCGAAATAGTCTAGCCGTTGAGTCACAAAGGCTAGGGCCAGACCGATCAGGCATCACCCTGATCGGTCTGGGGCTGATCTGATCGGTCGTGGGGACCGATCAGGCTCTATGCTGATCGGTCCCCAGACCTATCAGAATGCTTTCACAGAGAGTTTCCCAACTCTCTGTGCGTACCCTGATCGGTCCCGGGGACCGATCAGGCTTCCTGCTAATCGGTCCCCAGACCGATCAGTAAGCTCACAGAGGCACACTGATCGCTTTTTGATCGGTCTCCAGACCGATCCAGGTCTTGGTTTTTGCCCAAACCAAGTCCAAACCAATATCCGGTCAACCTTGACCTCTTGGTACATCATGCTTAGCATCCGGTCACTCCCTTGACCTGCTAAGACTCTCCACCAAGTGTCCGGTCAATCCCTTTGACCCACTTGGACTTTTCTCTTCGTGTCAATCGGTCACTCCCTTGACCTACTTGACCTTCTCAACACCGGATGTCCGATCACCCTTGATCCATCTGGATTTTCCTTCCGGCTTCACTCACGGGACTTTCACCTAGCTTCACTCACTAGGGTTTTCACCGCTTCACTCGAGTTTCCACTGCCCGGCTTCACTCACGGGACTTTCCAACCGCACGGCTTCACTCACGGGACTTTCCCCTGCCTGGCTCCAGGACTTTCTCGCCTAGCTTCACTCACTAGGGTTTTCTGCGACTTCACTCACGGGACTTATCCGTATGCCGGCTTCACTCACTGTGACTTTCCACATCCGGTCCGAGAACGAGCACCGAGCTCTCTCGACCCAGTTGAGAACGAGCTACCGAGCCCTCTCCGACTTCCATCCGGTCCAGAGAACGAGCTCCCGAGCCCTCTCTGACCACAGTCCGGAGAACGAGCTACCGAGCCCTCTCCGACTTCCCATGTGCCAAGCTTCCATACTTGGACTTCTCCGTGCCAAGTCTCCATACTTGGACTTTTCCCATGCCAAGCTCCCTGCTTGGACTTTTCACCATGCCAAACTCCCTGCTTGGACTTTTCTGAGTCAGGTCAACTCACCTCGGGTCAACCAGGTCAACCTTGACCACGGGTTGCACCCACAATCTCCCAAGCTTGTATCCTCGTAAAACATCAAGATACAACTTTTCTGTTCACGTCAAACATTGTCAAACATAACTCGTTAAACATCAAAACACAACTCGAGTCAAGTCAACTCGAGTCTGGTCAACCAGGTCAACCTTGACCTAAGGTTGCACCAACAGTAACAACCCTTAAAGAAGTGACTATCTCTGAATCCTTGACTGACCCGATTCAGACTGGAACCTCAACTCAAGTCCAAAAGCTTGAGGAAGAGAATTCTAGCCTGAAAACTTAAGTCAAGGATTTGAAGATTGCATTGGAATGGTTTACACTGGGTTCCAAGAATCTTGACTTGATTCTTGGAAAACAGAAGGTTGTATACAATCGATCCGGACTAGGATTTAGATAAAAAAGAAAATACCGTTCATATTTGTCACTTGTTAACAGACCAAATAGTAAGGTAGTCCAAGCATGGGTATCTAAATCCAACTTGGTCAATCAAGTTGGACTTGGTAAATATTGGGTCCTCAAGGATCAAGTCTATTACCACTACAACAAAAATCCTCATAGACATCGGTGGAACAACAACGGTTTTAAGCAAAAACTGATGTCTTTGAGTATTTTACACCAGTTTTTCCAAAAACTGATGTCTGTGAGCGCAGATTTTCACTCATAGACATTGGTTTTTAGGCGATGTCTATGAGCGCCTTTTTTTCTTAGACATCGATTTTAACAACAGTTTTTAAAATTCGATGTCTATGATAAAATAAAATAATTTAATTTTGCTACCCATACTTAGCCGAAATTTGCAACACTTCACTCTTCCCTCCAAACCTAAACCTATATCGCGCCGTCCACCCATACTTAGACCTAAACCTATATGGTCGCGACGGCACCACCACTTTCCTCCGGCCATCTCTCTCAGCCTCATCTCCCTCTTCTCCTTCTAGATCGACGTACATGCCTCTCTCGATCAGGATCAAAACCACCTGCTTCGGTCCTAAGCAAAACCGCAGCATAAATCGTTCCGTTCTGCCTCCTCGTCCGATCATCTCTTCCTCCTCCTCCTTCCTCTCTTCGCTCTTCCCGGCTGAGGCAGGGGCCGACGAGATCCTAACAGCGAGAGGACGCCCACGACCACCATGGCACGGTTGGTCGGCAACGTGAGGGAATCCGAAGGAAGAGAGAACAACACCGAGATCCAGGAGCTCGCTCGCTTCGCCGTCGACGAGCACAACAAGAAACAGGTCTCACACTCCTCCTAATTACTATTTTTTTTCTCTCCCAAAATTGGGGCTTTTCTCCAGGCCAATGTTTTTCGATCTGTCGATGCGCATAATGCGCTTCTGGAGTTTGCGCGTGCTGTGAAGGCGAGGGAGCAGGTTGTCGCTGGAACTCTGCATCACTTGACGGTGGAGGCAGTTGAGGGAGGGGAGAAGATTGTTACTGATTCAAGATATAATCAATATCTATAAAATATCATTGATGATATCTCCCTCGGGTGACTGTCACCATAAACAAGGATCCACCTATGCTTTCTGCAACACACCAGGGCCCTCTTGTGTTTACCATTCCTTGTCCCCACCGCCCATGGCAATCCATGGCCGATGCTTGCTGCTGTCCTCCTAGTCATGGCTGCTGCTCTGCCAACCTGTACATGTCACTGTTCTGCTCATGCCTCATGGAGATGCCACAAACGTTGCACCTCCTATTGCAAGTGGTGACCTCCATCTCAGGGTCCAAGCACTCATAGGCTTCTGGTTTGTGGTCCCAGTGGAAGCCCACCCTCGTTCTTTGATATGTAAGCCTCACACAAGCTGCTTACACTTGAGGCTTAACACTTGCCCCCATCCATGCCCATGATGGCTTCTCAACTCTTGAACCAGGCATAAACATCCCTCAGTCTCAGATTGAAGGGAACCACAAGGATAAGACAATGAGTTCTCACAAAGGAAATCCTTTGGCCATTTATCCTCCTCAATGCTCTTGAACCTGATGTTGCACCCAAGCGTGTAACAATATCTCTTGGTTAATATTTTCTAGAGCGAGGGAGTTGAGACCAACATTTTCATAAATGATTATCATATAGACAAGATATGATATGATAGGGTTGGTTGGTCAATTTAGACAATTTATAATACATAGTTTCCTTTTATAATCTTGGTATGCAAGATCTGTGCTGGCTGATCTTTTATTTTGGTTGATACCCAAATTTCAGAACATGATACTTTAAATTTTCTATTTTCTCTTCTTGATAGTATTTTGATAATTTTCAACCTTTTTGGTCAAAGTTTTCATGTTAAAATTTTCATTGACGATTCTATCTTAATAAGCAATTATTTATTTGATAATAGAATTAGTGATGTCTATGGAAGAAGCCATAATATTTCATAAGGTTGAAAATTGGGACTCTGAGGTACCCAACTGATATAAGAGTTGGTAAAAAAAGAGGAAAGAAGGAAAGAGCAGAGTTGAAAGAAGTGTGGATAATAAGGGCAAAAGAGGAGGAAGATAAATGGAAACAAGGACATACCAAAGGAGTAGTAATTCAATTTACTAACCCATGAAACATATTGTCTAATAGAATAGTAAAACCTCCTATGTATGATTTGCATCCAAATTACCTACTTACAAACTAATACTGGATATATGATGTAGTAAACTAAATTCTTGAGTAAATAAAAAAAATATTTAAGTACTAATGAAGTGTAGCTGGTTTTTAAATAACAATAACTATAATGATTGATTTCTCTAGCATGTGTGCAAAGTATTTACACAGACTGGTCCCTTATTTAACCTTTGTTAAGTCATCCTCTATATTTTCATTTATTGATTTAAGTTACTGGTTTGATCAAATCTGGATTTATTATATAGTTGTTTGGGTTTTGTAATCTAACTAATCAAGCTACCTGTCATTGCTTGAAGTTTTCTGACAATCAATTATGCTTTTATCTCTTTTTTTTATTTCATCTATAGATTATTTGATTCATGTATCTATTATGATTATAAATGTTCTTAATAATCACTTTTCTACTTGCAAATGCTGAAATGTTGTAGCAGTATTTTTCTCTTGTAAAATTCAATGTTTTCATGAGCTCACATTGATGGTTCTAATTGGAGTGGATCATAGTTCCTGTAATTTGATTCAACATATGCTAGTTCCATGTCTCGTTTATGCATGAGTGACTGGTTTCACACATTTGGTTTATGTTAACTACATCTATCTTGTTTGGTTCAGTCTTGATAAGTTCCTAATCGTTTCTTCCATAAGTAATCTCATGAATTTATGCATACCAGTGCATTTCAACTCTATGTTAGAGTTTTGATTTACTGGAACCACATGAAAATTTATTCTAGCTTGTTATAGCAAGACTTATTGAGGCTGGAGTTGTCTGATACTCGTGATTTGTTTTCTTTGTTACTTTTTCTAGTTCTTTTGACTTAAAATTTAACATTTTTTGCAGCTTAAAATTTAATATTAGAAGACTCTTGAATCTTGCCACCTCTTGGTCATCATCTATGCTTCGGTCTCACCAAGAATGCAAGCTTTTGCCTCTCTTTGTCTCTTATCCTTCCAAAGTTGTCAAGCATACTTTCTTGAGCACACAATTTACATATAAATGTCACATTTTGGGTTATTTTCATGGAAAAGACACCAATTCATTATGTTGCTTGCATCTCCTTGATAAAGGAGTGGATCAAGACATCACTAATATTACTTTTTTCATCTTCAGTCATCTCAAACATAATCTAGTGTCACACAAACCTTTGGTTGTTGGTCTATTCAATGTTTGAAATAATATCCATGATAAATATCTTATAGATTAACATTCTTGTGGGGTTATTTACAAACATACACTAATTTAAGCTTTTGTACTTGTTTCAGAATTAATCATTCTCTTGATAGAGATGCAGTATCATTCTGATTATTGATCTTTGTTTCTTATTTTTTTCTTCTTTTCTTTTAGGCTCCATCTTTTGTGTTTGTGGATGAGATTGATGCCATTACTGGTCGTCATGCAAGGAAAGATCCACGAAGATGTGCAACATTTAATGCTCTGATTGCACAACTTAATGGAGAGTAAGTTGCTTCCTCCATAGTTAAAAATCAGTTGGATTGATCCAACTGCGCTTCTGGTCACTTTCATTTGTTGTACCAGTGGATCATGGGTTAATCTTCATGTTGACCCATGCATTGGCTCAGTTGAAATCACTAATTGAGCCAACTTTAATGAATCAGTTGAGTTGTATATTTATTAAAAAAATATCTGCTAAATATTTGAAAGAAATATTTTGTTAGTAAATTAATGCCCTCATGTCAACCGAAATTTAAATAGTAAACACAACAAGATACATTTCATAAAACCAAAACCAATAGAATTAGCACATGACGTGATGTTAAGTTAACAATCCAACTAAAACCCAGCAAATGAAAATCTAGTAGAATAAGTATTAGATATGAATAAATATAGCACCTTAACATTATCACTATAAACCTGACCAAAGTACACAACATCATGAATCTGTCAAGCAAAAGAATGAAAGATAAAGACAAGTTTGCCATCTACATTTTCCTTGCATTATTCCTTACACCGAAGTGCATTTTGCACATTGGCCAATTTTTAACAAAAATGGCCTGACATTTTGCCACCCGGTTAGGTCATTTTTTTTCCATGCAATTGAATTGTTCGACTGGTTCAATCTAAATTTTATGTAATTCCAATATGCGATTAATGGAGCATTTAGTTTCTGGTTTTTCCAGTCCAACTCATTGGTCAATTTTCATAAATATACATCTGTATTACTTTGTTTGATAAGAATTTCTACTATTAGTTTATTTTTCTTCAAGAGCAAGTTGGTGCATTCATGAGCTAATTTGAAGCAAATAAGAACACAGGGATCCTCTTTTATGGAAGCAACCATTTACACTTGATTTTGATTGTGTTGTTAATAACAGAACATGCAGAGGGTATTTCATGCAAGTGATTTTTTTAATTGTCTAATATGCTTTTTTCCCCAATGCTTAAAATATGCACAAAACATACAAATTGTTTAGACGGCTAGCCGTAAATCTATTTTTCACCTGTTCAATAGGAAATCATAGTGATAAAAGCTGGAAACTTCAACATGAAAACTCACAAACTTCGATAAACTAATTTCTTTATTGGAGTTGCTCATTTTCTCTCATGCTGTGGTTGAGTAATTTGGACCGTATAGAGTCTTTTTTTGGTAAAGACTGAAGGAACATATCAACCATGAGAGTTAGGGCATTCCTAAACTATGTTCTAGTTCTACTATCCCCTGCACATTGTTAAAAATTAGCTGTTGATGCCGTGCTTTAGTTTTGCTTATCTTGCTTCTTGTAGAAAACTGTTTCAAAGGATGATTCTATATGTGCCAATAAATTCAAAGTTAAATACAGCTGTTATTGCATGATTCTTCCCCCTTTGCTGAGGAGGTTCTTCATCTGAGGCCTATTATTGACTGCAAGAGAATCTTAGAAAATTCAAAACTCAAATTGGCCGCCTTAATCTCGCATAGATTAGTCCCATACTAAGAACATGAAGCTATCTAATGATGTATGTGAACATTACCAATTGTTGTTACCTTGTTAATAGATATCTTGTAGTGAATGCCCAAGTTATGAAATTTGATTTATTCAATGCAGGTTGATTTGGAAAGGATTGCTAAGGATACTCATGGCTATGTTGGAGCTGGCCTTGTTGCTTTATGCACTGAAGCTGCTCTCCAGTGTATCCGTGAAAAGATGGACATAATTGATCTAGAAGATGAATTAATTGATGCTGAGATTCTCAATTCTATGTCTGTTACAAATGAACACTTTAAGACTGCTTTGGGATCTAGTAACCCATCTGCCCTCCGTGAAACTGTAAGTCTTTGCTTGGGTAATTGTAATCATTTTCAGTTAGTTTTTTTCCTTCTAAATATGATTATCTACATGAATTTTTAAAATAAATTGTTGTTGTAAGAATTGAAAATGAGAAATTTGACATTGGTGTTCTTTCTAAATTAAACTTACCTTTTTCAACTCAAGAAATTCTATAGCCTCATGTGTTTGGTTGGTAACTTGTGTTTACTGTCATATGTTGATGAATGACCTAAAAACCACTTCTATTTCTACCTTGAGATATGCTGATAGTTTGTTGGGTTTTGATCAGGTTGTTGAAGTACCAAATGTCAGCTGGGATGATATTGGTGGGCTGGAAAATGTCAAGAGGAAATAGTTTGTTGGGTTTTGATCAGGTTGTTGAAGTACCAAATGTCAGCTGGGATGATATTGGTGGGCTGGAAAATGTCAAGAGGGAACTGCAAGAGGTAGTTTGCTGGATATGTTTGAGGTTTTATGTCCACCAAGTGTGATTTTTTCTTTCTAATGGTGATATTCTAGGACTTCTACAGCATGTATATTTCTTCTATTTTTGTTCTTTACTGTAGTTAAGTAGACCAAATGATACTTTTGTTTGACAGATTAGAACAGTGGATGTTTTAACTCAGAAAACTAGGCATTTGAAGGTGAAAAGTGGTGAGATTAGGGAAATGAAAGGCGCAAGAAGAATGGAGCAGTATAGCAAGTTGAACAGATTCTGATTCTCATAATTTAATGTAGCCTCAGCTTAATTTTTGACTCACGATGTTCTACCTTGATGTGTACAATATCTATTAGCTTTTGATGTAAAAAGAATATTTGTGTAATTTGTGAATATTTGTGTATTTTCTTGGATACTGTCGGTTTTTCACTATTTCGGAAATCAAATTTGTGTCGTTAAACAATACTGATATTACATCGGTTTTCCACCGCTGTAAAACTGGTGTCATAACTAATATTACATCGGTCGTATACCGCTGCTAAAACTGGTGTTATTAACATATAATATTACATCGGTTTTACACCGTTGATGAAACAGTGTCGTTAAGTGATACTACACTGGTTAATAACCGATTCAAAAATCGATATCGTTAAGTGATACTACACCGGTTTTAACCCGATGTCTAAAATGACAGACCTTTTACATCGCCTTCATAGACATTGGTCAAAAATGTAATAGACAGCGGTGGAAAACCGATGTCTATGAGGGTTTTTGTTGTAGTGTACCTTGATAGACCATATCGAGGCTATGATCCAGGGGGAGCCAATAGAAAAACTATCTTTATAAATAATTAGAATTGTTTGATAATTGTTGTTTTCTTTTCTTTATTTTATGCATGCTTAGATTAGGCTAGATTAAGGACCTAGGCGTAATTTATACTTGATTAGTTAAACCTAGGGATTTCAAAAAGAAATTTAAATATATAATTTCTTTGAAAGGTTCTGTCTAGAAGTGGTGGATGATCTCATACCCAAGAAGGCCTAGTGTCTCGCCACAGCCTGGGAGCTAATATTAGAAGTGTGTATTTAATTGAATAATTGGAAAATCCAAGTCTAACTCAAATGTAAATTAATCCTTAGATATAATCTAAATTAAAGATAACCATCTCACAAAAATACATAAGGTTCCCTAATTGACAACTTAGAATCGGGTGAGATAGATTTAGATTGAACTTAATTGTAATTAATTAAACCTAATTAAATTAACTTAATCAAATTCGATCCACTTAAATTTATCTTAATCAAACTAACTAAACCCAAATTTACTTTATCAATTTAACTTAACTTAATTACCTTAACTATTTAATCAGATTAATTAACTTAAATATTTAATCAACTTAATTAACTGAACTATTTAATCAAATTAATTAACTTAACCATTTAATCAAATTAATTAACTTAACCATCTAATTAACTAATCAAATTAACTATTTAATTTACTTATTTAAAATTAATCAACTTAACTATTTAATTAATTTTCAACTCAATCAAACTTATCTAATAAATCAAATATAACTTAATTAAACTTAATAAACCATCTCACAATCATCCATAGGAATACCATACTTGATCATCTAGACTGGGTGAGATGGAACATCTAGAAGTTGATTTCAATCTAACTATCTTATGAATCTATTAAATTGACCCAAATCAAATACTTTATGTAGAAACATAAAGATTTGGATCAATAGATGCTTGATAATGGGTGCTCCAGGCACATGATTGGAGATAGATTGAAATTCACTAAGATAAAACTCAAGAACCTAGGGTCTGTTGCATTCGGTAACAACGGAACCTTTAAGGTAATTGGAATAGGTAATATTTAATTAAATTCTGATTTTTACATTCGAAAAGTCTTATTAGTTGAACAATTCAGTTTTAATTTACTTAGTATTAGCCAGTTGTGTGACTCAGGATACTTAGTCACATTCTCAAAAACTGAGTGCATAATTAAGAATACTAAAAATCCTAAAATCACGCTTAAGGGAGTTAGGAAAAAGAACATCTATACAATAGACCTACCAACCTCCTCATTAGAGTATCTATTGACACAACAAGAGGAAATTGAGTTGTGGCACAGGAGACTGGGTCACACTCACACCAGACTTATTTCAAAAATGAGTCAAAATGATTTAGTTAGAGGTTTGCCCAAATTAAAATTTACTGAAAATTCAATTTGTTTGCTTGTCAATAGGGTAAATAAACCAAGTCAAACCATAAGTTAACCAACCTGAATAAAACATCTTCGATACTTGAGCTCCTTTACCTAGACCTGTTTGACTCACACGGAGCCAAGTCACTAAGCAAAAACCAGTTTTGCTTAGTAATTATCAATGACTACTCAAAATTCACTTGGGTAAAATTCGTAAAAACTAAAGACGAAACCTTCGAAGTCTTTAAAATATTTTGTAAATTAATAGAAAATGAAAAGGACACTCAAATAAAAAGAATTAGAAGTGACCATGGGGGAGAATTTGAAAATCATAAATTTATTAAATTTTGTGAAATTAATGGGTATAAACACGAATATTCATGCCCTAGGACCCCCCAACAAAATGGTCTAGTAGAACATGAAAATAGAACCCTACAAGAAGTCGCTAGGACCATGTTGAATGAATACAATCTATCTAATCAATTCTGGGCTGAAGCAATTAATATCGCCTGCTATATACAAAATAGAATTTTAATTAATAAGTTTCAAAATAAAACACCTTATGAAATATATTATAATAAAATCCGCAACTTAAATTATTTAAAGGTGTTTGGATGTAAAGTGTTCATTCTAAACACAAAAGACTACTTAGGAAAATTTACATCAAAAACAACTCCAGGAATATTTTTAGGGTACTCAACAACCAGTAGGGCATATAGAGTTTATAACAAAAGCACTCTAAAAGTTGAAGAATCAACCAATGTAATTTTTGATGAAGAAAACAACTTACCCAATATAATAAATGAAAATATTAACTCAAGAAACATAGAAGATGATGAAGAAATTCAACTAAAACCTAGTGAATTACCAGAACCAGTCACTAACCCAAATATAAGACCAATAAGAGCAAGTACCTATCACCCATCCTACCAAATTTTGGGTGACCCGACTCTAGGAGTCAGAATTAGGTCAGCTTATAGAAACCTAAGTCAAATAGCCCTGATTTCTAAAATTGAACCCAAAACTATAGACGAAGCCCTACCAGACTCAGACTGAACATTAGCAATGCATGAGGAATTAGCCCAATTTGAAAGAAACCAGGTCTGGGAACTATTACCTAGACCCATTAACAAAATCATAATTGACATTAAGTGGATTTTTAGGAACAAATTAGATGATCAGGGTGAAATAATTAGAAACAAAGCAAGATTAGTAGCTAAAGGGTTCAGCCAAGTAGAAGGGTTAGACTATAATGAGACCTATGCCCCTGTAGCCAGACTTGAATCTATTAGGGGGTTGCTGGCCTATGCAGCACATAAAGGATTCAAGCTATATCAAATGGATGTAAAATTTGTCTTCTTAAACGAATTTATCAAAGAGGAGGTATATGTAAATCAACCCCCAGGATTTGAGGACTTAGAACATTCAAACCATATTTTTAGGCTAAAAAAGGCCATATACGGACTAAAACAAGCACCTAGGGCTTGATATGAACGCCTATCAAATTATCTTATATCTAAAGGGTTTAACCAAGGTCAAATAGATCCTACCCTATTTGTAAAAATCTTAGAAAAAGATATTTTTATAGCCCAAATTTACGTAGACGATATAATTTTTGGCTCAACTAACACAAAATTTTTGAAAGAATTTACCAAATTAATGGAAAATGAATTTGAAATGAGTTTAGTAGGAGAACTTAACTTTTTCCTAAGTTTACAAATTAAACAGACCAAAGATGGAATTGCAGGAAAAGCCCTAAGGTGTCTTAGGAAAAGTCCTAGCTGCAGTTAAGCAGGTGGAAAACCCTAGGGGCGGTAACCCTAGGGGGTGATAACCCTAGGCGGAAAGTCTTGGTGGGTCAAAGCTTCGAGAAAAATCCTAGGGGGCAGTAACCCTAGGTGAAAAGTCCTGGTGTCGCGAACTAGGTGAAAAGTCTGGGTAGGTCGTGGAACGGACGTCCAGCGGAAAGACCTGAAGACTCAGGCGCTGAGCAAAAGTCCAATCAGTCTCGAGGACCAGACTGCAAACAAGTATACTCTCCTGAGTGAAGTAGGTGAGGATGTGTTCCCCACTAAGGGAACAGTAGGCGTCGGTTCGACCTACGATTTTCGGTCGGAAATTCGAAGTCAGAATTGGATAGTCCGGTGACTGTCGAACATCCTTTTATATTCATTATTATGTGCTAACTTTGTGTTGCAGGGTATTTTTGGGATAACATATCTTGCAGGGATAAAGGAGCATGTTTTGCCTCGGATGAACAGTACCCGAGGCGCCCTCAGCTTGGAGGTGCCTCGGGTGCAAGGTAGAAGGAGCGCATGCAGCGAAGGTGGAGGCACCCTCAAGGAGTGCTGAGGCGCCTTAGACGGCATTGGAGGCACCCTCAAGGGAGATGGAGGCACCTTCAAGAGAATAGGCTGCGAAGGAGTCAAAGCACATCCTCGCTATGAGTTTTCCGGTGATGGAGGCACCCTCAAGAGGCTTGAAGGTGCCCTTAACAGCTCTTATAAGGCAGTCTTGACCAGCAGCAAAGTGCAATCACTTCTGAGCCATCTTTCTTCAGCGTACTGCTAAGGAGACGATCCGGGAAAGTTGTAACGATATTTCGACGACCTGAAGCTTCAGTTTTACAATTTCTTATTGTCAGTATAAATTTCTAGTGCATTTAATTGTAATTCTAATTGTACTTTTTTACGAGCTTATAGTGATTGCCCAAAGTAAACGCTCAACGAGCGTGGGCCTTGGAGTAGGAGTCGCCCAAGGCTCCGAACCAAGTAAAAATACTTAGGTCTTTCTGTGTTGTATTTTAATTTCTACTGCATTTACTCGATAGTTTTCCTAATACGAAAAGTGAAAGCCACGAGCGCTATTCACCCCCCCCCCCCTCTAGCACTTTTCGATCCAACACATAGCTCCATTTTAGCTCTTTTGCTGCTCCGATCGCCTGGGTGATTTCGACCAACCGAAATAGTGCTCACCCGAACCCAATTTTTGACCTTCTCCTTGAGTAGGCTTCCACTTCGGCTTTTCGTCCCTCGAATGTCTTGCATGTTCTTCCTGTCCATCGATGTACTCTTCCACAATACCTTGTCCCTCAGATGCATCGAGCTCGTCGGCTCCCTTCCCGTGCCATCCTTCTCACTAGTTGTGTCTTCCGCTCAACTTCTTGTGTTCCTAAGCTCCTGCACACTTAGACACAAGGATCACAACATAATATGACCTAACTTAACTTGGTTGATCACATCAAAACTACAACGGGGCTCCAATAATCTCTCCCTTTTTGATGTGCATCAACCCAAGTTCAAGTTAGGGTTAAAACAAACAAATTACAATAAGTACTAATGAAATTACAAGAATAACATTGTAAATGTTTAACTTTAATGTTGCAAGTGAGTTAACAAACCTAAAAAAATCCTAACTCCCCCTAAACTTGTACCTAATCCTCTCCCTTTGATCACATAAAAAAAATAGGGAAATATATAAGAAATTAAAATTTTGAAATTAATTGTTAGGGGTCCGTGAAAATAGTAAACATATTTTTTTCTAACAGATAGCATACTTTATATTTGACAAGTAATAAAAGAGTTAAAAACACTTAAAAAAATCCGACTAAGTTTTTTTTTAAAAAAAAAAATAACTTGTTAAAAGATTATAACAGTAAATCGTTTAACACTTAGTTAATTAAATATTTATTTGGATAATTGACTTACAGGCTATGGCGAGGCACTAGGTCTTCTTGGATTTTGGAGCAACAATCACTTTCTTAGACAAAGCCTTTTAAAGAAATTAATATTCAATTTAACTCTTTTATAATTAAAAGAATTTTAGTCTAGGTATTATCTTGGAACCTAATATATGTTCCTACCTACTAGATTAATCAAAAATTTTGGAGGTACATAATTTTTAGGAATATTCCTAATTTATCTCTAGTGATGTCAAATATACCATTTCAAATTATTATATCTCATAATATTTTTATTTTTTAAGCATGCACGATTTTTCAAGTATTCTATTTCTATTTTCAATTTATCATTTTATATTTTTAAATTATCAAACAAATCTAATGGGCATGCTTTTACTAATTTTCTTTTCAAATCATTATTTTCTTTTCCTATTTTTACTAAATCCTTAGAAAGTATTTTAATGAACTGAAAAGATTGTTCGGGTGAAAGAGTGTGTACCTCACTTACCTTAAGTTTTGATGCTCCCCCTTCATCGCAACTTTCCTCTGATGATCCTCCCCCTTCGTCGATACTCATCTCTGAGCTAGTTTCGTCTTCCTTTAGATGGTCTGCTATTAGGGCTAGTCCGGTGTAGGCTTCGATTTTGGAGTCGGAGGACGATGATTCATCCCATGTGGCTTTTAGATTATGTTTGGGCTGAGCTGGCTTCTTATTCTTTTCCTTGTCTTTGTTCTTCAATTTTGGGCAGTCATCATTGATGTGCCCTTCTTCATTGCAGTTGTAGCATCAGACCGTCCTTTTGTTTCGATAATACTTTTTCGTCTGCGATTTAAATTTATTAGATTTAATAAATTTATTTAATTTTCTTACTAGTAGCGTCGCTTCATCTTCATCGATCGATGCTCTGATACCACTTGTTAGGACCCTCCTTCTTGGCTCTCAAGGTAAGATTGTTGTTTAACTTTTTGATTTCTTTAGAATCTGTACATCAAGTTTCATGAAGTTCAAAAGTGGAAAACAAATTCTCTAGTGTACTTAACTCGAAATCCTTAAAGATGTAGTATGCATCTACTAAGGATGACCATTCTGGAGTTCTTGGGAAGGTGTTGAGCGCATACCGGATTGAATCTCGGTTCGTTATTGATTTTCCGAGATTGTCGAGATGAGTGATGAGTTCTTTGATTTGTGCTTGAAGTTATGCTACCTTTTCTCCATTGTTCATCCGCAGGTTTGTTAGCTGGGTTCAGAGGATGTCTCGTCTTGCTAACTTTCCTTTCGAAGTGCCTTTATGGAGCTCTAGTAACTTCTTCCAAAGCTCTTTGGCAGAGTCGTAGCTACCGATTCGATTGACTTCCTAGGGCGGAAGGATGCTAAGCAGATGGAATTCTAATTTACCATTCGCCACAAAATTGGCTTGCACTTTCTTTGTCCACTGGTATTCTTCTTTATCTTTCGGAACTACAAAATCATATTTCATAATTAATAGAATCTCAAAATCTATTTTAAAGAATACCTACATCTGGTATTTCCATTGCACAAAGTCTCCCTCGAATTTTAGTGGGTGGATGCTTGCACCGGCCATCGTCTCGTTGCTTCAGTCGACGGTTAGTTCTTTTGAGACGGTCTGGTCTCTGATACCACTTGTTGGAACCCTTGGCAGCCGACAAGAGGAGGTCAATTGCTTGCAAAAAGAAAAACTCCATTCCTATTCTTTCAACTCTAATTTTAAGCAACAATAATGATAAATTAAAATAACGACAAAAAAATCGAGGCACACTATTTACTTGGTTACAACCTGGGTGGTTGTTAATCTAAGGGCAATGAAAAAGCTCTAAAGATCTCCTTCGTGTAGGCGGAGAAACCTCTTATAATCGTTGAATGCTCAGACAGTTGCTAGGAAATAAAAACAGGAGTTTATAACTATTTCCTAGGTCCAGGAGTCATTTTATAGCCCCTGGGAAAGTTTATCCAGAGCTGGAAGGTGCCTCCAACAGGTTAGAATGCACCTCCAGCGAAGCGCCAAAGGATAGAACTTTATCCTTTGGTAACGGCTAAACTTCTGGTCAAAGGCACCTTCCATAGGGCTGGAAGGCACCTTCCATGGTTAGTTGAAGGTGCCTTCAGCCCTTGAAGGCATCTTCCGCCTAAAGGTCGCGGAGTAGCCTTCAACTCTTATTGAAGGCGCTTTCGGCAGCACCATAGTCCCATTTTAGCTCTTTCGTTGTTCCAATCGCTTGGGTGATTTCAGCCAACCGAAATAGGGCTCACCCGAACCCAATTTCTGACCTTCTTCTCGAGTAGACTTTCACTCCGGCTTCTCGTTCCTCTAACATCGCTTATGTCCTTCTCATCCACTGGTGTACTCTTCCGCAGCACCTCGTCCCTCGGATGCATCGAGACCGTCGGCTCCCTTCCCGTGTCATCCTTCTCGCTAGCTGCATTTTCCACTCGACTTCTTGTGCTCCTAAGCTCCTGCACATTTAAACACAAGGATCATGATGTAACAGAACCTAACTTAACTTGGTTGAACCGCCCGAAAATTCTCAAACTTGCATTAGAATTATTCTATGATTTTTCTGGAATTTTTAGATATTTTTCCGGAATTTTCCAAGTAGCGGAAGTAGCAAAAATAATTAGAAGAATAAAAAGGCTTAAAGCGGGAATCGAACCCGGGACATCTTGGGTCCGCTAAACCTTTAGTTAGCCTTAGTAACCGGTGAACCCAGCAGGGCCGTGCTGAAAGGAAAGGAGAATCAAATATATTTATATTTAAGTTGGGCTTAGTTATCCGCTTAATATAAATAGGAAAAACTTAAGTGTGGGTTTGGTTTAATTTGGTTCGGCAGCCCTCTCCTCACAAAACCTCACGCCAATTCTTTTCTCCAAACCCTCACCGACGCCAACCCCTCCTTCCTCTCCTTCTCTCGGCGCCAACACCCAAACAACCTAGGGTTCTCTCCCTAGGGTCCCAAGGTCACTTTCCGGCGACGATTTCAGCACGAGGACGTTCCCCTCTGCGAGTAGAGCACGTGGACGCGAGCGGATCGTCGAGAAGTCGTCTCCACCGGAATTCCTAGCGATTAGATTTGTAAGAAATCTAGCACACAAGGTAAGAAACCCCTCACCTGCAGTATAAGTAGCTCTCGTTTGATTGCATGCTTATAATTTAGTTATATGTAGGTTTTTATCGACATCTAGAGTGTATTTAATTCTCTTCGCAGATGTAGGGGTTAGTTGAGTATCTCTGGATGGGCCGGACGAGTTTCTCCTCTTCAGATAGAGGTTCTAGACGTCGTCGGGTGCCTAGAGGTGGTTTCCCTATTAGAGAGGAGAGTTGGAGCACACTAGGTGTTCGATAAAAATGTTTAGCGCAACATTAGACAGTTTTAACAGCATAGTAAATGTATAGAAGCATTAAAAACAGTATATCAGTTTTATTCCAGCTTTATGGGACTAGATGTCCAATGGGTGGGCTCCCACAGTCGCCTCTAGGTTCAGACAACCTAGTTCTAGGTTCAGATAACCTAGATTCAGCTAATTAGCATTTCAGTATTTTACTTTCAGCAGCGGCACTGTACTGGATTAGATATCCACTGGGCTGGACTCCCATAGTCGTCCCTAGGTTTAGCTAACCTAGTAAACCCTACTAGATTCGGAACTTGCAATCCCAGGTTTAGATAGGGATGCGCGCACAACAAGTACAATTGCTAGGGCCCTACAGCAGCATGTTTAGTATTTTTATCTATTAAATATAATAGTTTTCCAAATCAGTTTTAAAACATAATGGAATTCAGTATTAGCTCAGCTTCAGCTTAGCTCACTTTTGTATCAACTCAGCTTATTTCAGTTGTTAAATATGATAGCTTCATATACAGTTATAGACATGTTATGATCAGTTTTATTTTATGTTCAGCTTATGTTATGCCATGCTTTGTATGATGCCATGCCATGCCATGCTTGCATATTCAGTATGTTTTTCAAACAACATGATTTAAAAGCATATTTGCATCGTATGCATGATTTAGTGAGGTAGATGGTTTCTTACTAAGTTTTTTAGCTTACAGATACTATTTTCCTTATACTGCAGATACAGGTAAAAGGAAAATGGACTAGCAGTGGAGGTTGGAGGTCAGTGCAGATGAGGATGTGTGTGGCAGGAACTGGAATAAAGATCCTAGGGATCTAGTTTTATTTTACTACGTATTAGAACTTGTAGCAAGCCTAGTTATTATAGTCTTGTTCTCTTTTCCCTTATGCTTCGCATTCTAGTATGGTTAATGGTATGAACTAGTGAACATGCATTATATTATGTCTTGAATGTTGCCAATGTATGGTAGAATAGTTATTAGTATATGTTAGAGTGGTTGCAGGTGGTTTTGGCACGACAAGGTGTCGAAATCAGCATTTCTAATTTCGTATCAGGAAATCAAACGCTGGATCGGTCTGCCGACTGATCCAGTAGTGTGCCAGGCTTCTGGATCGGTCAGCCGACCGATCCAGCACGATACAGTAGCCTTCCAGGGGTTTCGGGTGCCTGGATCGGTCTGCCGACTGATCCAGCCACACATGGATCGGTCTGCCCGACCGATCCAGTTGGGAACCGAATGCCCCATAGCTTCGATCGATCTGCGGATCGATCGACAGGACTGTAGTTAGTTGGGAAGTTTAGTTCTAGTCCCTAGCCCAATTGGGATGTTCAGTTTCCCCTCCTTAGCATATGTACACCAGCAAAGAAGGTCTTTAGACCTTTCTTAGCAGTTGTATCCATCATTAGTAGACTAAAATTTTAATTAGCCCAGCTTTCCGCACAGTATAGTTTAGCATAATTGTAGCGACCGGCCTTACAGCCAGTACCCAGAAGGTGGGTCGTTACAGAGTGGTATCAGAGTCAAGTTCCATACTTCCTACACACACATCTGCATTGTACCTGCAGCTTCCAAGTAAGAATACCTCTACTTAATTTATGCTCCTTGTTTTGTTATTATAGTTCATGTTTATATGCCTACTGCTTGTTAGTATGTGATAGTTTTAAACATGATATCAGTAGTTATATAACTGTGATTACATTAGTTATGTTATGTTCTCTATGTCCTTAGAAATGGCACGAGGACGCCCAGCTAGAAGGGCACTAGCTACTGAGCCCCAGCAAGAGGCAGGCAGTTCAGTGCCTCCTCCAGACCTTACAACATTAGTGGCTCAGTTACAGCAGCAGCTAGCTGAACAGCAACAGGAGATAACCACCTTAAAGGCTAATCAGCAGAGTACCCCCACAGTCACCCCGGAACCGAATCTGACGACTCTAGAAGTCTTAGAGGTTCCACCAGCTCAGCCTACAGCGCCAACGCCAGCACCAGTACCAACACCAGCAGTTCCAGCAGCTGAGCCAAGAAAGGAAGCCTATCTGATCCAGTGGCAGCGAGTCAAGCCAGAGAACTTCTCAGGCACTAGTGAACCATGGGATGCACAAGCCTGGTTCAAAATACTGGAGAGCACGATGGAGCTTCTGGACTGGCCAGAACACGAGAAGGTGAAGTGTGCCTCCTTATGCCTGACAAGAGACGTACGCATGTGGTGGGAAAGAATCAGAACGAAGCGCCCAGTAAACCAGATGTTATGGGCTGACTTCGAGAAGGAGTTCTTCGAGGAGTTCTTTCACATACGGGTCACAAACCGCCACTACGACGAGTTCACTGAGTTTCGTCAGGGCAACCTTTCAGTTGAGGAAGCCGTGAAGAAATTCAACAGGTTGGCTCGTCTATGCCCAGAGCTAGTCAGCACAGAGAAGGAACAAATCCGGTTGATGCTCAAGATGCTGAGGCCAGAGATAGCGGTGAACGTGGCTGGTGGCATACATAGGCCACAAACCACAGAGGAGTTAGTGGCGGTGCCTTGACCACGAGCATTACGAACAACATAAAGCGGCGGTGTCTCCTCGAGTCCAAAGGCCAGGAAACCCTCACACTCACAAAGCAAGGCCACGGCTCTGGCGGAAAGGGAACTCCAAGAAGCGCCGTGGAGTGACCCAAGGAGGACCATCTAGCAAGCGACCCGGTTATCAAAGTGTGCTACTTGTGGGAAATTCCACCGGGGTTTGTCGCAAGGGCACACGAGGATGCTTGAATGTGGACAAGAAGGGCACATGGCCAATGGCCGAACAAGACCGGTCTTCCTCAGACAAAGCTCCCGCTCGGGATGCAATATCGGATGCAGGCCGCTCTAGAAGGTCCACTTATCGGCCGGGCAGATTAGAAGCCCCTCCACCTACGGCGAATGCGAGGATCTACTCACTCACGAGAGAGGTTGCCAATGCCTCGGCAGTTGTCACAGTCAGATTAGCATTTTTGATATAGTGCTACTGTTGATACTGGGGCAACCCATTCATATATAGCCGGTGTTCTCGAAAAATTAGAAATACCCTCGGAGGTACTCGGTGGTCGGTTTTGGCACTACCTTCAGGAGAGATCATGGCATCCACGGCTCGAGGCGGTCTGGGTCATTATAGCGAGCGAGGAACTCTTTTGTGATCGATCCTGCTGGAAATAGCGACTACGATGTCATCCTTGGAATGGACTTCGATCGATACGATGCTTCCATAGAGTGCCGTAAGCAAGTCGTATTCCAACCCGAAGCAGAAACACAGTTCGAGTACATCGGAGAACCAAAGAGAAAAGCCAGAAAATTTCTCTCAGCTATGAAGGCACAGAAGTTGATGGATTCGGGTTGTACGGGGTACCTAGCACATGTAGTCAATACCAGCCAGGACAAGGACCAACAGCTAGCAGGGGTCCGAGTTGTATGTGACTACCCAGCAGTCTTCCCTGAGGAGTTACCAGGCCTAGCACCAGTCAGGGAGATTGAATTTGAGATAGAGCTCTTCCCCGGCACCAATCCTATTTCCAAAGCGTCATATCGCATGGCTCTAGCAGAACTGAAGGAACTTCAGGAGCAACTACAGGAGCTGCTTGACAAGGGCTTCATACGCCCTAGTCACTCACCATGGGGAGCGCCTGTACTGTTCGTGAAGAAGAAGGATGGAAGCATGCGGCTATGCATAGACTACAGAGCACTGAATCAGGTCACGATCAAGAATAGGTATCCTCTTCCCAGAATAGATGACCTGTTCGACCAGTTAAAGGGAGCAGCAGTGTTCTCTAAGATTGACCTCAGATCAGGATATCACCAAGTCAGAGTCAAGGAGGGTGATATACCCAAGACAGCATTCAGAACCAGATACGGACACTACGAGTTCGTAGTCATGCCCTTTGGCGTGACCAATGCTCCAGCTACATTCATGGATCTCATGAACAGAGTATTCAGGGAGTATTTAGATAAGTTTGTTATTGTGTTTATCGATGACATTCTTATCTACTCAGGAACTCAGGAAGAACATGCAGAGCACCTGAGGACAGTACTACAGACACTTCAGCAGAATCAGCTATATGCCAAGTTCATGAAATGTGAATTCTGGCTTGATCAGGTGTCTTTCCGAGGTCACATCATCTCAAAGGATTGTGTCATGGTAGACCCTAGCAAAATAGAAGCAGTAAGTAACTGGAAAAGACCGAAGAACGCCAGTGAAATCAGAAGCTTTCTGGGATTAGCAGGTTATTACAGAAAGTTTGTAGAGGACTTCTCCAGGATAGACTCCCCACTGATAGCTCTTACCAGAAAGAACAGATTGTGAGAACAGCTTCAGCGAGCTAAAAAGAAGATTGACCAGTGCTCCCATTTTGGCTCTACCAGACAACACCAACACCTTTGACATCTATAGTGATGCCTCTAAGTTGGGACTAGGAGCAGTACTGATGCAAAACGGCAAGGTGATCGCCTATGCCTCCAGACAACTCAAGGATTATGAGAAGAATTACCCTACTCATGACCTTGAGCTTGCAACAGTAGTGTTCGCTCTCAAAATTTGGAGACATTACTTATATGAAGCTCAGTGCAGAGTGTATACAGATCATCAGAGTTTGAAGTACTTCTTCACTCAGAAGGATCTGAACATGCGACAGCGCAGATGGGTTGAGCTGGTCAAAGACTACGATATAGACATCCTCTACCATCCAAGGAAAGCCAATAAGGTAGCCGACGCACTCAGCAGAAAATCCAGTGCTACCTTATTATCTCTTACAGCCATGTCACCGCCCCTACAGAAGGAGATCGTAGATTTCGGTCTCGAACTCATCGTTGGACAGCTCTCTACTATGACCTTAGAGTCTACCTTGCTTGGTGATGTTCAGTCAGCTCAGGAGCAGGACCCTGGAATTCAGAAAATCAAGCAAGGGCTAGCAGAATCAGAAAGTAGAGAATTCAGAGTGTCCGATAGCAGGGTGTTGTACTTTGGTGACAGACTCTGTGTTCCAGATCAGGAGGAGCTACGGAGACATATTTTAGATGAGGCTCACAAGACTCCCTATGCGATGCATCCAGGTTCCACCAAAATGTATCAAGACCTGAAGAACCATTTTGGGCGGCCCGGGATGAAGCGAGACATCGCCAGATATGTTAGCATCTGCCTCACCTGCCAGAGGGTCAAGGCATAACATCAGCGACCAGGAGGAGTTCTGCAGCCTATACAGATTCCAGAATGGAAGTGGGAGGATATCTCTATGGATTTCATAGTGGGACTGCCCAGAACCACGAATGGTTTTGACGCCATCTGGGTAATAGTCGACAGGTTGACTAAATCAGCCCACTTCTTAGCTATCAAGATATCCTACTCCATGGAGAAGCTATCTCAGTTGTATCTCCAGGAGATCGTCAGACTACATGGAGTCCCACGAACCATCATTTCAGACAGAGACAGCAGATTCACATCACACTTCTGGGAGTGTGTACAGTCAGCGTTGGGCACTAAGTTAAAGTTCAGCACAGCATTCCATCCTCAGACAGATGGTCAGACGGAGCGAGTAAATCAGGTACTCGAAGATATGCTCCGAGCGTGTGCCCTAGACTTCAAGGGAAGTTAGTGTAAATATCTGAGTTTAGCAGAATTTGCATACAACAACAGCTATCAGGCCACTATCGGCATGACACCTTACGAGGCTCTCTATGGGCGGAGGTGTAGATCTCCAATCTGCTAGTATGAGAGTGGTGAACAGAAGGAATTAGAACTTCAGACAGATCTAGTAGCAGAAACCACAGCAGCTATACGGCAGATCCGCCAGAGGATAGAGACAGCTCAGAGCCGCCAGAAAAGCTATGCTGATACATGGCGTCGACCCTTAGAGTTTTCAGTTGGGGATATAGTATTTCTCTGAGTAGCTCCCATGAAGGGAGTAATGCGTTTTGGGAAGAAGGGAAAATTAAGTCCCAAATATGTGGGACCATACCTTATCACTAGAAAAGTGGGCAAGGTAGCATATGAGTTAGAGCTACCCGGAAATGTCATATCCACAACGTATTTCATGTCTCTATGCTGAAGAAGCATACCCAGATGCCACCCAGGTGATTGAGCCCCAGTCGGTACAGATCCGCGAAGACCTCAGCTATGATAGTCGGCCTATTCAGATAATAGACCGAGCAGTTAAGAAATTGCGGAACAAGGAAGTACCATTAGTCAAAGTTATTTGGCACAGTCACACAGCAGAAGAGGCAACTTGGGAGACAGAAGCCAGCATGAGACAGAAGTACCCAGAATTGTTCTAAGTTCGAGGACGAACTTTTTATAAGGTATGGGGGATTGTAATGCCCGAAAATTCTCAAACTTGCATTAGAATTATTCTATGATTTTTCTGGAATTTTTAGATATTTTTCCGGAATTTTCCGAGTAGCAGAAGTAGCAAAAATAATTAGAAGAATAAAAGGCTTAAGCGGGAATCAAACCCGGGACCTCTCGGGTCCGCTAAACCTTTAGTTAGCCTTAGTAACCGGTGAACCCAGCAGGGCCATGCTGAAAGGAAAGGAGAATCAAATATATTTATATTTAAGTTTGGCTTAGTTATCCGCTTAATATAAATAGGAAAAACTTAAGTGTGGGTTTGGTTTAATTTGGTTCGGCAGCCCTCTCCTCACAAAACCTCACGCCAATTCTTTTCTCCAAACCCTCACCGACGCCAACCCCTCCTTCCTCTCCTTCTCTCGGCGCCAACACCCAAACAACCTAGGGTTCTCTCCCTAGGGTCCCAAGGTCACTTTCCGGCGACGATTTTAGCACGAGGACGTTCCCCTCCGCGAGTAGAGCACGTGGACGCGAGCGGATCGTCGAGAAGTCGTCTCCACCGGAATTCCTAGCGATTAGATTTGTAAGAAATCTAGCACACAAGGTAAGAAACCCCTCACCTGCAGTATAAGTAGCTCTCATTTGATTGCATGCTTATAATTTAGTTATATGTAGGTTTTTATCGACATCTAGAGTGTATTTAATTCTCTTCGCAGATGTAGGAGTTAGTTGAGTATCTCTGGATGGGCCGGACGCGTTTCTCCTCTTCAGATAGAGGTTCTAGACGTCGTCGGGTGCCTAGAGGTGGTTTCCCCATTAGAGAGGAGAGTTGGAGCACACTAGGTGTTCGATAAAAATGTTTAGCGCAACATTAGACAGTTTTAACAGCATAGTAAATGTATAGAAGCATTTAAAACAGCATATCAGTTTTATTCCAGCTTTATGAGACTAGATGTCCAATGGGTGGGCTCCCACAGTCGCCTCTAGGTTTAGACAACCTAGTTCTAGGTTCAGATAACCTAGATTCAGCTAATTAGCATTTCAGTATTTTACTTTCAGCAGCGGCACTGTACTGGATTAGATATCCACTCGGCTGGACTCACATAGTCGTCCCTAGGTTTAGCTAACCTAGTAAACCCTACTAGATTCGGAACTTGCAATCCCGGGTTTAGATAGGGATGCGCGCACAACAAGTATAGTTGCCAGGGCCCTACAGCAGCATGTTTAGTATTTTTATCTATTAAATATAATAGTTTTCCAAATCAGTTTTAAAACATAATGGAATTCAGTATTAGCTCAGCTTCAGCTTAGCTCACTTTTGTATCAACTCAGCTTATTTCAGTTGTTAAATATGATAGCTTCATATACAGTTTTAGACATGTTATGATCAGTTTAATTTTATGTTTAGCTTATGTTATGTCATGCTTTGTATGATGCCATGCCATGCCATGCTTGCATATTCAGTATGTTTTTCAAACAGCATGATTTAAAAGCATATTTGCATCGTATGCATGATTTAGTGAGGTAGATGGTTTCTTACTAAGCTTTTTAGCTTACAGATACTATTACTGCAGATACAGGTAAAAGGAAAATAGACTAGCAGTGGAGGCTGGAGGTCAGTGCAGATGAGGATGTGTATGGCAGGAACTGGAATAAAGATCCTAGGGATCTAGTTTTATTTTACTACGCATTAGAACTTGTAGCAAGCCTAGTTATTAAAGTCTTGTTCTCTTTTCCCTTATGCTTCGCATTCTAGTATGGTTAATGGTATGAACTAGTGAACATGCATTATATTATGTCTTGAATGTTGCCAATGTATGGTAGAATACTTATTAGTATATGTTAGAGTGGTTGCAGGTGGTTTTGGCACGACAAGGTGTCGAAATCAGCATTTCTGATTTCGTATCAGGAAATCGGACGCTGAGCAGTGCCACTGGATCGGTCAGCCGACCGATCCAGACAGATACAGTATGCCACTGTATCCTCCTGGATCGGTCAGCCGACCGATCCAGCACGATACAGTAGCGTTCCAGGGGTTTCGGGTGCCTGGATCGGTCTGCCGACCGATCCAGTTGGGAATCGAATGCCCCATAGCTTCGATCGATCTGCGGATCGATCGGCAGGACTGTAGTTAGTTGGGAAGTTTAGTTCTAGTCCCTAGCCCAGTTGGGATGTTCAGTTTCCCCTCCTTAGCATATGTACATCAGCAAAGAAGGTCTTTAGACCTTTCTTAGCAGTTGTATCCATCATTAGTAGACTAAAATTTTAATTAGCCCAGCTTTCCGCACAGTATAGTTTAGCATAATTGTAGCGACCGACCTTACAGCCAGTACCCAGAAGGTGGGTCGTTACATTGGTTAATTACATCAAAACTACCACGGATTCCAACACATGGTTTGGAGATAAAGCTCCTACTCCACAGTTATCCGTAAGGTGGATGATTCTGATCTGTCAGTGGATGACTCCTCGAAAAACTTTCGGCTAGCTCACGTAACTTATTGTGGGCGGAGAAACCTCACCATAATTGTCACAAGAACACTTGAGACGCTAGGGAAGTTGGAAGACTACTAATAGGGGTTATCCTCCTCTATTTCGTTAACCTTAACTAAGCTCCAAAGCCTTGGTTATATAAACCATGGGTTGGAAATCTCATCTACCAGTCGACTGCTCTCTGTAAAAATACAACTGTTACATCCCAATGGCTTAATACCAGACAACTAGTGATTTTACCAGTTGACTGTGATAGATCGGAAACTTGCGATAGAGGGGGGGGGGGGGGGGGAATATCGCTTTTCAAAACTTTTCTTTATCCTTTTTAAAAACAAAGTTAAGCAGCGGAAATTAAATGAAGAGACACGTTCTTTAACTTCGTTCGGAGCATAGCTCGACTCCTACTCGAAGGCCCGCAGTCCTTGACTACACCAATGGGCAAATCACTATATCCCTTCTCTCCGAAATCCTTGGAGAGAAGTAGATCGTACAAGTACAATAGAATAAGATAGTAACAATCCTACTATCTTATTGAAATTAAGTGCAATATGAAAATATACCGACAATAATGCGTGTAGGTTGAAGCTCGGTCGATACTTCCGGACGGAGTAGATTTGCAGAGTCGATGAGGACTTGTAGCACAATCCGTACGCAGAGAGAAGACTTGGAGATTATCAGAAGTTCTATTTGCCTCTGTCTTCGAGCCTGTTTTTATAGGTGTACTGAAGGTTCGGTCGACCGATCCCTCTATTCGGTCGACCGAACCAGCTTCGATCCATTCCAGCTGGAATTTGATGCTGGCTCGATTCTCTGATATTAATTGATTTTAAATGGTTCGGTCGATCGATCATGCCTTTCGATCGACCGAACAGCTTCCTTCCCTGTTCGTCGTGATTTTGCCGAGATCATCCTTTAATGTTGAATAAATGCTGATTGGATCGGTCGACTGATCCCCAGGTTCAGTCGATCGATCAGCTTCTATTTCCTTTGCTGCTGATCGGTGCTGATGATCTGTCCTGTGCTGAGTCACTATGGTTCGGTCGACCGATCTTACGGTTCGATCGACCGATCAGGCTTTGATCCGACTTGGACTCAGTTCTGATCTGATCTGATTTCTGTGCTGATTCTGCTTGGTTTGGTCGACCGATTCTACTGTTCGATCGACCGATCAGCTTAGACCTGTAAAATAGTATTAGACAAAAATCTCCTGCAAAACAGATATTAGAGCAATAATATAAAGCAGGAATAATATGTAAGACAGTAGGACTGTCTTGATCTCTACTTTTGAAACCTTGGTTTCTTCAGTTGGATCAGCGACCTAAAGTTGTTCCCTTCGAGAATCCGACCTCACTGTCGCTCCTCCAGTTGTTTACCTCAACCTACCTGCCAAACTTAGATCCTCCAGATCTAGTTTGGACTTTTCACTCAGCCGTGATCGGCTCCCTAGGACTTTTCTCTTGATCTTCAGTCCTCCAGACCTCACGATCGTACCGCCAAGCATCCGGTCCCCTCAACCCACTTGGACTTGCACCTGGGTTCCACGATCAGCTAAGATTTCTCCTGCCTAGCCTCCAACTAGGTCTTTCCCGGTTGAGTAAACATCCTGCACACTCAGTCAACTTGTTAGATTACAACAAGACTTAACTTTGAACCTTTGACAACATCAAAACTCATGTTTGATTCTGGTGCAGCTTGCACCAACAATCTCCCCCTTTTTGATGTTTGGCAACTAAGGTTCAAAGTTAAGTTAAAAATATTCAACAAGTAAATGAACAAGCAATTTAACTTTTAATTCTCCCTTGAGTTAAACAACTCCCCCTGAATTCACTATCTCTCCCTCTTTCACACACATCAAAAATAGGGGAAGATTTACGAACCAAAAATATACTAGTAAAAAAGAAATTAAGTTAAAGTTTTTAAAAATAATTTTTGAAAAGGGTAAAATTTTGAAAAATTATTACTAAGTTAAAAATAAATTTGAAAAGGATAAAATTTTGAAAAAAATATTCACTGAGTCAAAAATAATTTTGAAAAGGGTAAATTTGACAAAAATAATTTTGAAAAGGATAAAATTTTGAAAAAGTATACTAAGTCAAAAATAATTTTGAAAAGAATAAAAAGATAAAATTTTAAAAAGATTTATACTAAGTCAAAGATAATTTTGAAAATTTTGAAAGATTTAATAAGTAAAAAAAATTGAAATAAATATTTGAAAAAGTTTTACAAATGGAAAGAGCTATTTGAAAATTTTAATTAAGTTAAAATTTGGAAAAGAATAAATTTTTGAAAAAGTTTTACTAAACAAAAAAAAATTGAAAATTTTATTGTGAAAATGATTTGGTCACTAAGTAAAAAATTTGACAATGATATAAAATAAATTTAGAAATCTCAGTTTGAAGCTCCCCCTAAAATTGATAAATTCCTAAAAGTCCAAGCATGGATTAGGAAAACTAAGGATAATTTGTCCTTATGATGAAATGTCCAACCTTTGTTCAAGACTAACTACCACAAGATAGTAGCTATTGACTTAGGTTGGTCAATTTGAGCATTTAGGACTAACCAGGTTTTTACTTGCTAGTCAACTCAAATTGATCTATGTATGTATTTTAAAGCCTAGATTTATAGCGATGCACTACATAAGCATCTGAAATCTAGAGCTAGGTCCTAAGCATCTCACCCATTCTAAGTTATCAAACAAGGGATCCTACTGTGCTTGTGAGATCCTGACTCCTAGAACTATAAGATCATGCAATTCTACAGTAGAACCTAAGCTACTCCAGAAAATTAAAATATTTTGAAAGAGTTTTTGAAATCCAAAATTTGAAAAAGGGATTTTTACAAAAATAATTTTTTGGAAAATAAACTAAGTAATAATTTTTAAAATAAAAGAACCTATTCTAAAATATACCAAAAGACATTAATAACTGAAAAGTATTGAAGATCAAATTTAGTCATAATCCAAGTTACAATAAGTGATAAGTCCCAAAATCACTCTTCCTCATCATCATTTTGAAAATAGTTAAACATCCGCCTCTGCTCCTTTTCTAAAGCATCAGTACGATCCATCATCTCTTGATGAAAATCTACAATTTGACCCTGAAGAGAGCTGTACTGATCATCCATCTTTGTTTCTAAGGAGTCAAATCGACTAAAAATATCATCTCGCAGACGGGTAAAGAAGTCACTAGTTGGAGGAGGAGGAGCATATGAATTGCTCTGAGCAAAACAAAGTAAGGTGTCATGGCAAATCCTGGATCAATATATACTGGAGGAGGTGCAGTATCTGGGACTGGATCATCTTCAGCAATAGGATCATCGACCGCCGGTGGAATGTAGTGTGGATGAGTCCGTTTATACACAAGACCCTCGTCGCTAGTCTTAATCCCAGCCAAGGACAACTGCCTAACCCCGACAAAGATCAAAATCTGATAACTCAATCAACTCACCCCGATGAACCCCCACACCCAGAGAGGCAATATAGGCAGTAAGAACATGACACTGGATCATATGAACTTTATTCGAGGTGTTATACCCCGAATAATAGATAATGGACCGGAACACCCAGTAGCCTAAATCAAAATCTAGTCTATGTCGTAATGCATACATCAGAAAAAGATGGACTGGTCGTAAAACACCTTGATCTCTAGATGACAGGGGATGAATGCAGGAGACAACCATCTTATAAAAAGCATTGTCTTTTGGGCGAAGTGGTACAGTAGACATCTTTTTAGGACGTGGTCCCTCAAAGAAGTCAGCATACATAATATCAAGAGTAAGATGTGCAAATGGAGCAGGTAATGGATCTGAAATGGAAGCACTGAAAAAGATACGATTAACTGAGAGTCGTATCCATAAAAATCTAAGAAACATATCCAGATCAAAGAGCATTTCTCTAGTGGCGACTCTAGTCCTATAGTGATGAGGATCAAGCTTGCACAAGTTGTGATAGAATTCTGAACAGAGAATAGGGTTGTATGCATGCCTACAAAGATAATGCTATCAAGTTGGAAGAAGAGAAAATTTTCATTATGAATGAGATTTTAGTCTCATATTGAGAGTTTTAAGGTTTGTTGATTGGTTTATATTGATTCACATGCATTGAGGATGTGAAAAAATGTATGGAGAGAGGCTTTCTCTCATGTGTGTGTGTGTGGGGGGGGGGGGGGCAAATCTAGGACTCAGATTGTATTGAATCATTTGACTCGTGTGAGGACATGACCCGCGCGCGCCGAATGTCGGACTGGTCGGGGCAAAATTTGTCTAAGTGGAACAACTAACGTTTTGCCACGTAAACATTTTGTTGCTGTGTAACGGATGCATTAAGTTTGAGATTAATACAGAATCTAAACGTTCGAGTAATAATGAGTGAAACAGTAGACGTTTGACTAGTCATGGTCATTAATCGACCATTAACGCTGCCGTTGATTTGAGCTCCTATATAAGGAGGTTGCGATCACAAGTAGAGAAAAATATAAAATTTTTGTGTACCTTTTAAGAAATTTCAAAATCAAAGTGCTCCTTTTGAAAAACTAGGGTGAACTTCGGCAGCTAACATCTTAGAAAACTCGGAACCTTCGACATCACCGACTACTAAAAGAAGAAGTTTTTGTCGCGAATAAGCCATCGCAAAATTCTATGACAAAATAATTTATATTCATCATAAAATCTTGGATAAATTAATTTTTCGTGATCAAATTTAATTCATCGTGAAATTTTAGGATCTCAAATATGCGACGACAAGAGATATTCATCGCAAATCTATGATGAAATTTTTTTTCGATGCAATAGTCATTACAAGCTTATGTGGAAAAAAAAATCAAATTTGCGATGAAAAACTATTTTCGTCACACAATCCACGACAAAAATAGATTTTCATCCTAGAATCTACAATGAAAATAATTTTTCATCGCAAATTTAATTTTTTTTCCATGTAGAGAAAAAATATCAAATCTATGACGAAAATATATTTTCGGCACATATTCTGTGATGAAAACTATTTTTGTCGCAGAATTTGCAACGAAAATAGTTTTCCTAGAGAATGATGATACACTGTGAACTTTACGATATATTTGCGATAAAAACTTTCGTTGCAAAATTCATCGCAAAACGCTAATTTTTTCATCAACACCTAACCATTTTTGTATTTTATCGTGTATACAAATCATATTACAGCTATTTTTGTATAAATACAACAATAACATTCTAACACATCCTACACAACAAATAAATAATTCAACACATCCTACACAACAAATAAACAATTCAACACATCCTACACAACAATTAAACAATCCAACACATCCTATACAATTCATCCAAACAAGTTATTCATACAAGTACAAATATTCAAAATGAAATCATACAAAAACAAATAAAAATAAATGTATTCATACAAGTCATATGTAACAACCCATCATATCCATAATATACAAAAATCATAGTTCAACAAGTCTCATATCAAATGATATTAAAAGGACGGAAAGATACAAATAAAAAATCATAGTCCCCTTCTACCTCGGTAGACACTTCCTTCTCCTTCTAATTTTCCTCTTTTCCTACATAACAAAACAAACAACTTAAAAATAACATTTATCTAAATTATAAATTGTATTTAAGTGTCAACAAACAAAACTTAATTCATCATCGTAACATATATATTATATCTATGTATCTAATATTTATAATTTTTTATAACATTTATAACAAACAAAACTTATTTTATGATTATAACATATCACTTGTGTCGGGGGATCGGTGGTCGGCTTGAAGGGGGTTGGATAGACGACGCCCCCAAATCGATCGCTCTTCCTACGATGTTAGTTTGCATAGCGGAATACAAATTACTATAAACAAGGAAAGCTAAAGACTAAGACTAGAAAAGAAATGCAAACCACTAACACGTCAATGTAACGTGGTTCGGAGATAGATTGCTTCTACTTCACGGCTGTCCGTAAGGTGGACAATCCCTCAATCCGCCAGTGGATTAGTCCCCAGCAAACTCCGGCTATCTCAAACCTCCTTGTGGGTGGAGAAACATCACAACAACACTCACAAGCACTTGAGAACTAGTAGACTACTAATTAGGGTTTACCACCACTAATTTCATCAACTATAACCAAGCTCCCAAGCCTTGGTTATATAGGTCACGGGTTGGAAACCCCGCCTACTAGTCGACTGCCAAAACCATCAGTCGACTGTCTTCTTGTGGAGATTCGACTATTACATCCCAACGGCTCTATAACAGTCGACTGGTAAAAGTACCAGTCAACTGCTCCACACTGGCTAAGTGAATAAAAATATTCTGTTCGCTCCCAGTCGACTGCCCAATCGACTACACCAGTCAACTGATGAAACCGCCAGTTGACTGGTACCTGAGTACACTTCACTCAGCACTTGGACCCTCACCTTTACGACTCACTTGACGCTTTTTTGCAGCCTTGACCTCTTTCCTTCAAACCTACTTTCTTTGGCTCTCGTCCCTCGGATGCATTCAAGCCCGCGGCTCGTCCCCAATGCCATCCTTCGCGTATGCCTCAAAGTCGTTTCCCTCGGCCCTTATCCTCGCTTTCTTGTCCACGGTCTCTCGGATGCTCCATCCTTCACTGGACCCGAAGCCATCAACCTAAGTCACATGTGTATCCTGCAATCCTGCATAACTCAAATATACATATCAAATACAAGGGTGAACCTAACTTAAACCCTTTGCCCAAACACCAAAACACATGGTCGCACGAACCATTGGGATTGCTCCAACATTCTTCTCCTTTTTGACGTTTGGCAATACGTTTAAGTTAGGGAAAACATAATAACAAATAAACATGCTAAAAATAATGAACTTACGATGCCAAGGCTACACACTTGGACTTACACCACCAAATGGACTTACGTTGCCAAGGCTACACACTTGGACTTACACTGCCGAATGGACTTACGTTGCCAAGGCTACACATTTGGACTTATACTGCCGAAAAAAAATAATGCAATATGCATTGGAACCTATCCCAAGGCTCCCCCTACACCTAAGCTCCCGAGTGAGCTAGGATTTTCATTACCACAAAGGTATTTTAAGGTTTTCCCAACTAAACCTTATTTCTCCTCTTTTTCCTAACATCCAAAAAGTTCTCCAATAATATCCCAATTGTTAAAAACTTGTCATCCAAATTGACCCTAAACTCATGTATGTATCCCTCATGGATCTCATACACCTATACGAGCTGACCCGGTTCCAAACCAATGTTGAAAACAAAATCAGACTGGCATCAGTCGACTGCACCAGTCGACTGCCCTTATCGAAACAACATACAGAACCATTCTGTGTTTGATATTCACTGTTACCAATCGACTGGTAATTGTACCAGTCGACTGGCACACTATTTTCAGCATATCCTACATTCTGAAGCCAATTTCAGAAATACACCAATAATTCCACAGACATTCAAAAATTCCCAAATTTTGTATAGATGTCTGTTTTACCCATGTCTACTTGGGAAAAATACATTCAAAAATGTATCTATTACCAATCCCAAGATTGATACAAAATTCAAAACTAGCTAAATAGTTCAATTGAACCTTGACCAAAAGTCCTAGTTTTGATTTTCTTTTGATGTATTTGCCCATACTAACCCACAATGCATCCCTTGTAACGACCCGACCCCTCGGCCCCTTGGGTGACCCAACTGGCGGTATATTTGGCGGCCCCTTGGCGATCCCTTGGGCGGCCCAACTTGGCGGCCCAACTAGCGACCCCTTATGTCATCGACCGATGACCCTCGAGCATGTGTCGTTACTCACAAAGTCTTTCCACCCCTGGCCAGTGGATTTTTGTCTTCCCGAGGATTCGAACTCTAGACCTCCAGGCTAAGTACTAAAGTTTATGAATCCTAGTAGGAAGGTAAAAATCCACTGGCCAGGGGTGGAAAGACCTTGTGAGTAACGACACACGCTCGAGGGTCGTCGGTCGACGACATAAGGGGTCGCCAGTTGGGCCGCCCAAGGATCGCCAAGGGGCCACCAAATGGGCCGCCAGTTGGGTCACTCAAGGGGTCGAGGGGTCGGGTCATTACAATAAAAAGATGCCTTTTTATTGTAACGACCCGGCCCCTCGGCCCCTTGGGCGGCCACAATGGCGGCCCATTTGGCGACCCCTTGGTTGTCCCTTGGACGGCCCCACTGGCGACTCAACAGGCGACCCCTTATGTCGTCGACCGACGACCCTCGCCCGTGTCGTTACTCACTAGGTCTTCCCACCCCTGGCCAATGGATTTTTGCCTTCCCCTGTATTTGAACTCTATACCTCCAGGCTAAGTACTAGAGTTTATGAATCATGGTAACCAAGTGAGCGCCAATGTAAAAAATCGAAAAAAGGGTAGATAATAATAAGGGAATTTTCCAAAATTTTTGAGAATTTTTCGGAACTCGTATGGATGAGTTAACGGGGATAAAAACGGGGCCCGGGAAAGCCTATTTAGGCTACCCCATTTAAGCGAGAAAAAGTTATTTTTCTTTTCCTTTTTATTTTTTTTCTTTTATTCTTATTTCTTTTCTCCCCCGCCGAACCCACGCGCCGCGTGCCTTTCCTCCACAACATTTGCCCTAACCGCCGCCCGCGACAGTTCCATCTCCTCCCGCCTGCATAAAGCCGAGACCAAGAGAAGCCGGCATTTCTCTTCTCCTTCTTCCTCCCCGAGCCGGTTCCACTTCCTTCTTCTCTTTCCCTTATTTTGTGCCCTAGCCACCGCTGTGAGGTCTGAGCCCCATCCCCACTACCGCCAGCGATGCCAAGCACCTCTACACAGTGTCGCCGGCCTGCCTTGTGACTTAGTGCCGCTGTTGTCACCCACAGCCGACCGGCACTATGTGTCCACCGCGCCGAGCCCTAGTTCTTCCTCTACGCACCATTGCCGAACGCCATCTTGCTTCTTTCCTCTGTTCATGGCATCTCGACCCATCTCCTCCTCTTGGCCTTGACCACGGCAGCGCTGAGACCCTTCATCGCCGGCGCAGAGCCACAACAGGCTCCACCTTTCCGAGCCCTAGCACTGACCTTCACGACGACTTGATATTGACCCAGGGTGGCTGTGGTTTTGCTGGCAGCCAGATCAAGCATCGCCTAAATCACAATTCAATGGGCTCGTCGATTTGCCATGAGCCATCGCTGGAAGAGCTAGATACTGTTAGATCATGTACAACTTTAAGTTGATCGGAATTTTGGGTGATTGATCTATACTTAGCTGGCTATTAATTTTGGTTTGATTTGGAATGTAGGAATTATATTTAGGGGTTAGTGCTGATTGGGGATAAATCGCATAGAGGGCAGTAGCAGTTTACCTTGCTCCTACCACCAATTTCTAGCAGTGACCATCCTATGTTGTGAGTTAACAGAGAAGTCTTCGAATTGGTAAGTTTTGTGTAAGTTATGTTCGCAAGAAATGTTCATGTAGGTATATATATTGAATTAGGTTTTAATTGGATTATATGGTTAGGTGATAGATTTATATTAGGTGAGATTTGGTTGATTTAAAATCTAATGAATGAATTAGGGTTCCTGGCAGATAAGGATTTTGATTTAGCTATTGGATTAATTATATGCACATTATTACAGGACTTTGATTCGAGACGGTGTCTCGACGAGAGATCTATTTCGGATACTCTTATTGGAGGCGGGTACTTTGACTTTATGCCATTTGATATGCATAGTAATATTTTTAACAAATAGCATTGATTATGTTTTCTTATCTGCTTCGGTTGGTCACTACCTGATCTGTTACATACTTGTTTGTTTATTTGTTATGCACTTCATGTTAGTACCTACCTGATTATACATGCTTATAGGGGTAGTGACACAACCATGTTTTTGTTATTATGTTCAGGACCTAGGATTTTGATTCCTTATCTGACTTGTGTACCTAGACCATTGATTAGGTCAACTTATTCTAGGGTACACATTATATATATGGATTGGTGCAGGATATTGCCATGCTTAGTGTCATGCATCATCTCGCATAATTGCATGCTGTGCGATAGTCAGCTCCATTATTGTTGAGCACATCGCCAGTTACATGGATCTGCACACACCACCACTCATGGGTTAGTGGTATATCAGGTAAGTGTGTGGTAGTTCTGCTGTTAGGATCCACTGGTTCGGTGACTCAGCGTGGTAGCCGGCAGATAGTTCTGCTCTGTTAGGCTCCGCTGGTTTAGTGTAGCAGCGTGGTAGCCGACAGACGGTTAGACTTTATTAGGCTCCGTTGGTCCGCTCATGGGTAGTGTGACGCAGTGTGGTAGCCGGCAAAGATTCCTCTCCGTCATTATGTACCGGGAGATGAGAGCATTGAGCTCCCCCATTTATGATTTGGGGTAGGAGGATAGGTGTACTCCGACAGCATTCCATCCACTCGGTCACTCATCAGGAGTAGTGATGGCAGAGTGCACGGTTGTCACAGCCCTACCCACTCGGTCTCACCATCGTGTGTGAGATGGTTGACCAGCGTCAGAGGTGACCATGACATTGGCATCATATGCATCATGCATTTATTGCTTGTGTTTGTTGCATTTATTTGCTGCATTTGGATGGATGTATATGATTGACATGCATACAGGATTTATGACACTCTCGGTCTGATGACCCTGTTGTACTTATACTCAGGTCCTGGTTAGTACAATTTTCTCCTATTTGTTCAGTTGCATTTTTATCTTTCTTATATCAAGAGATTGTACGCATGATTACTGCTAGATGTTATTTTCTTACTATGCATGTCGATATTACCCGCTGAGGAGTTGACCCACCCCGTTGATATTACCATTTCAGCTTGATGCTGTACGGAGAAGTTCCAGTCGCTAGTCCCCTGTAGTCCATGAGGGTGTTTGTTGGTCCTTGGGTTTTTCTTTATCAGACTATGTTTATACTTGTTCTGTTTTGTTACTTGGGATCTTGTATGGATTTTTATTTGTCGATGGATTTGGTTTGGATATGTTTCGCTATATGCCTGCCTAAATGGCAGAAGAGGTAAGTTCGTTGTGTTTTGTGCTTTATGGGTGTAGTTGAGTAGGGTTGTTTTTGAGTCTTCTTATCACTGTTCTAGTTTGTTATCTATTAAATTGCGTAGATGTCTATGTGTTGCATTTATATTATTGTTATTGTCCCGGTCGTGTTGGCCGAAGTATATGTGGCCCTGAGGGCAATGTATAAAGTTTCAGATTGTCAGCCGTACAGGGGAGATGCTGCCGAAATTTCTTCGGACAGGGACTCCCCCAGGGCGTGACAATTTATTTGGTATCAGAGCCAAATTGGTGATACTTGTTTGTATATCGTGTTACGGATTTTGAGATTGATCTAATACCAATTTATTGGTATCAGAGCGGGTTACGAATACCTGATTTTGGGTTAGCCTAAGTTTGCTAGTAAACTTCGGTAGTTATTTTTCGGATTTGTATGAATTCCTGTAGGTTTTCTTATACGGAATTCTGAAGTAAAAGGGGGACTGGACAGCGACGAAACATCTCCAAATGGCAAATAGGTATAAAGGTAATTTAAGTAATTTATGTACTGGTAGTGATATTTGTGTTATAACTTAACAGATATGAGGAGGTCTACACGAATAGCTGCGAGGCGTGGTGCTGGATGACCACGTACGAGGAATTTAGAGTCTCTGGACTCACCAGAGATACCTATTGGGGTTGAGCCTGTCAGTCAGGGACAGACTCAGGATATTGCGGGCGCGTCGGGCTCTCATACCCCGATGGCTCCTTTAGAGGTACCTACCTCGGCTGCACCGGCTGTACCCACCCCTACTGTATTTACGGTGCCACCAGGGGTACTACCGGCATACCCCGTACCTGGTCCGGCCGAGCTTACGGCATACCCGGCACCACCACCACCTGGACCTACCGTGTACCCGACACCACCGGCACATGTACCCCTAGTACCTACAGTGTACCCAGCAGCACCTGCACCAGCGGCACCGATTGCTCCACATCCGGTACCACTACCTACCGTACATCCAACTGCGGCCGCCTATGCTGACCTTGTAGTGTCACCAACGACATATGCTCCAGTTTATGCAGCAGCACCAGGAGTACCTCCCCTGGTCTATACAGCGGTACCACCTGTAGCACCAGCTCCAGTATTTCTACCAATTCCAGCAGCCGTCCCTACCCACCTCACTGACATTGTCGCGGCACGAGCTCGGATCCCAGCATTGGCAGAATCGATGAAGAGTCGATTCACACTCTTCCGAGGAGAGACTGATCCGAGTGTGGCTCTGTCCTGGATTGAGACGGGCGCTCACTTGGCTACCAGGATTCATAAACTCTAGTACTTAGCCTGGAGGTCTAGAGTTCGAATCCTGGGAAAGGCAAAAATCCACTGGCCTGGGGTGGGAAGTGTAAGACCGTTAGATTCGATAGAAGGGGGGGGGTGAATATCAATTCGAAAATCTCGAGTTAAAACGCAGCGGAAAAAGTAAAGAAGTAAAGAGATGAACACTGTTGATTTTTACTTCGTTCGGAGTCTGTGACGACTCCTACTCGAAGGCCCGTACTCCTTGAGTACTTTCGTTGGGCAATTCACTAGCAATTCGGATAATTACAATTTACGTACAAATATTGCTAATGAAAAGAAAGAAATCAAAGCTAACCGACAAACAATGAATTAAAAAGGAGAGCCGGAGTGAGTCGTCGGAGCTTTGTCAACGTCGTTGGAGCGCAGAGCAGCAGAGTGATTGGACTCAGAGTTCTCAGAAGACTTGTGTCTTGAAGCTCCTACCTGGGGCTTCTTTTATATGCTGCTCCGGGCGCCTGGATCCCCTCCGGGCGCCTGGAATGTGACGTAGCACTCCCAACCAGCATGCTCCAAGTGTCAACGTCGTCCTGGGGATAAAATTTGCCTCCGGGCGCCCGGACCCCCACTGTTTCCTACCTGCAAAACAGTGTTAGTCCGAGGCAAATAAACCCTGCAGCACAGTTTGTTAGCACATTTTTACAGGTACGCTCAGTAATAAAAATTAGTATCCAGAGTATGACTTAGATTCCGTCTTTCCGAGACCGGAATCTAGTCACGATCTCGACTTAGATATCCGAAATGGATCTAAGCCGGATCGACGCCTAATGTTCCCTTCTCGGGAACGCGTCCTCACAGTCACTCCCCTCCAGTGACTTACCTCACTTACCTGCCAGACGTCCGGTCAGGCCGTCGACCCATTTGAGCTTCTTGCTAGCGATCCGGTCAGCCCATTGACCTAGCTGGACTTCTCGCCAAACGTCCGGTCAGCCCGTCGACCCTTTGGACTTCTCGCCAGCATCCGGTCAGCCCGTCGACCCGTCTGGACTTCCGGTCAGCCCGTCGACCTAGCTGGACTTTTCCTGCACACTTGATAAAAGTGTCAGACAACAACACAACTAACTTAACCCATTTGTCATTCATCAAAACCTGGGTTAGACCGTTAGTGCTACCCGCACCAACAATCTCCCCCTTTTTGATGGAATGACAACCTGGTTAAGTTAGTGAAAGCATATGTACGAAACAACATGCATTTGTGTGGTTTTAAAGTTAGTTTGAGTTTTCAAATTGGTTTAGCTAACTTAACCACCTAACCCTCCTCCCCCTTTGGCATTCATCAAAAAAGAACAAGGGTAAATAAGCATAGTGTTTAAGTTACCTAATCATGAAAAATAACTGAGTTTGGTTCAAAATTTAAGGATAAAAGTACAATCTTTAAATCCAAGAAAAATCAATTTGACTTTGGGGGTGTTTAAAAAAAACTTGTTTAACGCATTTGTTCTTTAGCTTTTGAAAATTTGCTAAGTGTAGATTGTCTAATTTTCAATCATAAGTGTATAAGGTCTAATGTTTCAAACCAAATTTCCAAAACAAGTTTGAGAAAATATATTTTTCAAAACTGATTTATTTTTCAACACTAAGTTTGTAAAAGATTCAATTTTCAAAATCAAAGTAAATGATTTTTCAAAGCTTAGTTTGTAAAATTTAGCTTTGAAATTAAATTGTCAAACTCAAGTTTTAAGGACTAGATTCAGTACCATTTTTCAAAGTAAAGTTAAATTAAATTTAAATCTTTACTTTCAGTTTCAAAGGAGTTTGGTAAAAGTAAGATCATATTTTTGGAATGTGTTTGTAAAATTTGTTTTTTAAAATCAGATTTTCAAAGTGTAAAAGTGTTAGATTCAAAACCATGGTTTAAAATACTTGAAAAGGTCAGTTTACAAAGACTAGGAAAAATGGATAAAAAGTTTGTGAGGTAAAAGAATTTCACAATTTTAAACAAGTTATTTTTAAACTTTGATTTTCAAAATTAAGTTTAAAATTCAATTTGGAAAACTAAAGTAGTTTTATTTCTCCCCCTGAAATTGATACTTAATTCTAACCAGCTGTCTAACCAATTAGGTACTAACTAACTATCAGAAGATAGTAGCTTTCACTAGGTTAGTCAGATTAAGGAAATTATAATCAGTCAGTGTTTGACTTGACTGATGAACTTTAATCTGATTAATATCTGAATTGTATTTAACGTCCAAACTTATGTTGATGCACTGAAGTAAGCATCTTAAGTCTAGACAGTTGGCCTATGCATCTCACCCCTTTCTATGTTTGTCAAACACAAGCAAGGTAACCCTAGGGTGTTGGTGAGATGCTCAAAAACTGGTCCTATGGGTACATGCTTTCTAAGGATGTAAACCTAGTCTAAGGCCAAAACTGTTTTTGAAAATCTAAAAATGGAAAGTTTTGAAAACAAACAAGTTTAACCTATAAGTTGATGAAATCAATTTCGAAAGTATTTTTTGAAATTTCCTAGTCTATTAAGATAGAACATATTCAATGTAAGTTTGAAATGCCACTAGATAAATCCAAAATATTTTACAAATAGTGTAGCTACAGAAGTAGGTCATCACTAAAGCTACTGAGATGATGAAGGGGGTGGTCCAGATCCCAAGGATCGAAGAAGTGCCATCAGCTCAGTGTGGCGGGTGTCCCCAGCGGCTCGTAACTCGGCAACCTCTTGCCGTATGTCCCGATGAAAGTCGGAGTTCTCCTGCTGGAGACTCGCCATGGCTCTCTCTAGTCCGGTCATACGGTCGGCTAGAGTGCGGGGAGCGTGTCGTGGTGCTCGAGCTGGGGGTGGTGGTGGAGCCGATGCGGCTTCCTCCGGAAATAGTGCGAGCATGAACTCGTCCATCTGTGCGTCTGGATCGGGCTGGTGCTGTGCCCCCCTCCGCCAACTCATAGTCCCATCATCTCTATCTACCTGGATGCCGGCTAGGGAAAAGTTCCGAGAGGATATAACATCGAACTCGGTCATATGGGCAACGTCTCCTCTAGTGACATCAATGTGCAGCGAGGACATATAGGCTGTCAGAATGTGACCAAATGGCATATGGACTCGACTGTCAGTCACGTATCCGGCTGAGTAAATGATGGTGGAAAAGATATGTAGGCTAATGTCAATCTCTAACCTATGAATCAGGGCATAAAGTAGGAATGAATGGAATGGGCGCATCACAGCGATGTCCCGAGTGGTCAGTGGTAAAATGCAAAGAACTACAACCCTATAAAGAGCGTAGTCCTGGACTCTAAGTTCTACTGACCTAAACTGTGTCACAGTGGGATCTCTCTCTCCCCAAAAAAAATACGAATACATCGTATCGAGAGTAATATGTGAGTAGGGATCGTCGAACGGTAGATCCCTCGGAGGATAGCATAAAAAGGAACAAGTAGAAGGACGCAACTCTAAAAACTCTCGGATAGTCGTAGGGGAAAATACGATATCAGTGCATGCCACCCTAGTGGTATAGGTGAAGTCGTCTACTTTTACTAGGTTATTGCAAAATTCGGCACATAGACTTATGTTTATTGGACTGGTACATTCGACAAGGTTCCTTAAATTGTAGTGGCCTATAACCTCTAAGGTAGAGGGACATGACCTTAGGAAGAACGCTCTATCTATGTAAGTAGTCCTAATGGCCTTATAAATGGTGGACTCAAATTTAATCCTAAGTTCGTCTGTGGGAAACCTAGGGTCTGTACTAGCATTGGAGGGTCCAGCACCAGTATTTGTTCGTTTCCTACTGTATATAAAGAATATTAAAAAAAATTTAGAAGACAAAAGAAATTTTTAGAGAGTGGAAGAGTGTTTTACCGAGGAGCCATCGAAGAAAAAAATATAGATTTGACGACCTCGGTTGAATCGCAACAGCGTCGTCACCGCAAGAAGATTTTGATTCAGAGTACTTTCGCACTGAGGTTCAAAGTGAACCTTGGCAAAAGTGAGAGGGAGTGGGGCAGATGTTGGGGGCGCCTGCTGCCCCTTATTTATAGGGGACTCCGGGCGCCCGGGGTTGCTGGGGCGGGGCGCCCGGAACTCCTTCCGGGCGCCCTCGACCAGAATACCAGGGGCGCCCGCCCCTGGTTTTGGATTTTTTTTTTTTTTTTTTAAATTTGAAATTAATTTAAGTTAAAGTTCTGAAAATAATTTTTAAGTTTAAAATTGAAATTTTTAAGTTAAAATTTTGAAAATGATTTTTAAGTTAAAATTTTGAAAATAATTTTTAAGTTAAAATTTTGAAAATAATTTTTAAGTTTAAAATTTTTAGTTAAAATTTTGAAAATAATTTTTAAGTTTAAAATTAAAGTTTTTAAGTTAAAATTTTGAAAATAATTTTTAAGTTTGAAATTTTAAGTTAAAATTTTGAAAATAATTTTTAATTTTAAAAATAAAAATTTGAAATTAATTTAAAGATTAAATTTTGAAATTAATTTAAGTTTAAAATTAAATTTTGAAATTAATTTAAGTTTAAAATTAAATTTTGAAATTAATTTAAGTTTTAAAATTTAAAATTTTGAAAATAATTTTTAAGTTTAAAAATAAAAATTTTAAGTTAAGATTTTGAAAATAATTTTTAAGTTAAAATTTTGAAAATAATTTTTAAGTTTAAAATTAAAGTTTACTTGCATTTTGAATCGATAATTTTTAAGTTTAAAATTAAAGTTTTTAAGTTAAAATTTTGAAAATAATTTTTAAGTTTAAAAATAAAAATTTGAAATTAATTTAAAGATTAAATTTTGAAATTAATTTAAGTTTAAAATTAAATTTTGAAATTAATTTAAGTTTTAAAATTTAAAATTTTGAAATTAATTTAAAGATTAAAATTAAATTTAAATAATTTTTAATACTTATTCATCTCACCCGATCTATATTATCAATCAGGGAAACCTATGGTTTTGTGAGATGAAATTGGTTTGATTATAGAGTTTTGGTTTAACTAGTGTTAGATTCAGACTTAGCTTTGGTTTCCACAAATTGGCATTCTTCGGATAAACTTCTAAGCTTGGTGAGTCTCATGGACATCATTAGAAGTAACCAACCTTTCGAAGTTTTCCGAATAGTCCTATCCACGGAACTTAGTACTAAATCTTGGTCTAACTGGTTAGGATTCGCTTAAGGGTAGCTTCGGTCAGTTCCACTTGGCCAAATGCACCAGATCGAAGCCATATCTTTCTAGACATGAGATGCCCAAGCTTCCCTAACGTACTATCATCCAAAAACTTCACCAGTACCATGAGTCAAGTTAAACTTGGTCTCTTTTTACTAATCCTAATTACCCTGTCGGGTTAGTTTGTTTTGGGTTACCCTGTCGGGTATGTTAGTTTTGGAGGTGCCAGCTATTCTGGAGCCTCCCCCTGAATTATTGGCCATTAATTTAGATTTTGGGTTTGTGTCGATTCTTTTTATAGTTATAATCAACTTGGTGATAATCTAAATTTTGTTGAGTTTTGAATTTTGATTTTAAGTTAAATTTATATTTTAGTTTTTGATCTGATTTATTCAAGTTTATATAATGTATTTTATCTTTAGGTATATAGAATTGATTAAGTCCTACTTGCGTGGTTAAGCACGCTTTCGGGACCCAAGCTTGTTTAGTTGCTTTGTGTTGGGTTAATAATGATTTAAAGGTTTTGTTTGAGTTTGACTTATATCCAAGTCCAGTTTTATTATAGCATGCCTTTTGGTTATTTAGAATTAAATCTAAATTTTTAGATCTTGTTGTGAATTTTTCCAACAATTCTTTTAACTTATTAATTTCATTTTTTAATGATAAATTCTCCTCCTCAAGTGTTCGATCTTGAGTTGGATTCGAATTTTTTAATTGTTCGTTGAGGTTTTGATTTTCCTCAAGAAGCGATTTATTTTCATTTTCCAATTTAACTACTTTTTTATTTAAACACGAGATAATTCTAAAGAATTTACGATTTAAGTTTAGGTATACCTCTTCGGAACCTTCGGAAACGAGTGCGGACTCGTGGCTCGATTCGGGTTCGGACCCGTCTTCCGATTCCTCTGATTCGTCTTCCGTTTCAGCCATCAGCGTGAGGTGACTTTGGTGCTTTTGCCTTTCTCCTTCCGATTCGTCCGAGGAGGAATCGTCCCATGTTGCTTTGAGGGCTTTCTTCTTCGTTGACTTTGGTTTGTCAAGTTTCAATCTTGGGCATTCGTTCTTGTAGTGCCCCTTTTTGTTACATCCGAAACATGTGACATTTCTTGAGTCGGCTGGCGAACTGATCTTCTGAAGATCCTGTTTGCTGAAGCTTCTCTTTTTCCTGGTGAACATTTTCCTTACCAGGTTCACCAGGTGTTCTTCGTCTTCAGAGTCTTGATCGGAATCTTCTTCAGATTCGGGTTTGTTCTTCTTTTCTTTAGAGGAACCTGCAAATAAAGCTACACCTTTCTCGACCCCGGCGTTAGTTTGCTCATGAAGTTCTAATTCACAAAAGAGTTCATCCAATTTTAATTTAGATAAATTTTTTGAAATTTTGTAGGCATCTACGATTGATGCCCACAAATTGTTTCGCGGAAAAGCCTTTAACGCGTACTGATTAGGTTCTCCATTTGGTGGCCTATCGCGTGGAGACCGTTGAGGATATCTTTGACCCTCGCGTGGAGCTGACTTGCCGTTTCTCCTTCCTGCATTTTTATATTAAAAATTTTATTTAACAGCAAATCTCTTTTTGTTACCTTTACGTCGCTTGTTCCTTCGTGCAGCTCGATCAGTTTATCCCAAAGCTCCTTAGCGTTTTCATGTGGTCCGACCCGGTTCAGTTCTTCTCGTGTTAGTCCGCAGTGTAGAGTATTGATGGCTTTGTTTTCAATTGATGCCTTTTTCTTTATATCATTTGTCCATTCTTCAGGGTCTACTATTTTCCCGGAGTTGTCTACTGGAATTTTGTAAGACTTTGTGACGCTCATCCATTGGTCGTAGTCTGTCTTCATGTAGACCTCCATTCTCCTCTTCCAGTACGAAAAATCATCCCCGTTGAATAGGGGAGGACGTACTGTGCTGAAGCCTTCTTGTTGAGACATCTTATCCTGCACACACTAAATTAACTGGAAAAAATTCCAAGACTTCGTCTTGGATTAGCAGTGCGGGAGAAATAGAAACTCTAAGTTGGTGTTGTACCAATTTTGATTTTAAATGCAACGAAAAAAAAACTTCCAAAAAGATAATAATATCAGTTTGGAGTTGTTAAAAAAAATGATTTCACCCCCTGTCTGATTGGTGGTTGCACCAAATCAGAGCGGTACCGCCTCTGATAAGACCGTTAGATTCGATAGAGGGGGGTGAATATCGATTCGAAAATCTCGAGTTAAAGCGCAGCGGAAAAGTAAAGAAGTAAAGAGATGAACATTGTTGATTTTACTTCGTTCGGAGCCTGTTCGAAGGCCCGTACTCCTTGAGTACTTTCGTTGGGCAATTCACTAGCAATTCGGATAATTACAATTTACGTACAAATATTGCTAATGAAAAGAAAGAAATCAAAGCTAACCGACAAACAATGAATTAAAAAGGAGAGCCGGAGTGAGTCGTCGGAGCTTTGTCAACGTCGTTGGAGCGCAGAGCAGCAGAGTGATTGGACTCAGAGTTCTCAGAAGACTTGTGTCTTGAAGCTCCTGCCTGGGGCTTCTTTTATATGCTGCTCCGGGCGCCTGGATCCCCTCCGGGCGCCTGGAATGTGACGTAGCACTCCCAACCAGCATGCTCCAAGTGTCAACGTCGTCCTGGGGATAAAATTTACCTCCGGGCTCCCGGACCCCCACTGTTTCCTACCTGCAAAACAGTGTTAGTCCGAGGCAAATAAACCCTGCAGCACAGTTTGTTAGCACATTTTTACAGGTACGCTCAGTAATAAAAATTAGCATCCAGAGTATGACTTAGATTCCGTCTTTCCGAGACCGGAATCTAGTCACGATCTCGACTTAGATATCCGAAATGGATCTAAGCCGGATCGACGCCTAATGTTCCCTTCCCGGGAACGCGTCCTCACAGTCACTCCCCTCCAGTGACTTACCTCACTTACCTGCCAGACGTCCGGTCAGCCCGTCGACCCGTCGACCCGTCGACCCGTCGACCCGTCTGGACTTCTTGCCAAGTGTCCGGTCAGCCCGTCGACCCGCTTGGACTTCTCGCCAGCTATCCGGTCAGCCCGTCGACCTAGCTGGACTTCTCGCCAAGCGTCCGGTCAGCCCGTCGACCCGCTTGGACTTCTCGCCAGCTATCCGGTCAGCCCGTCGACCTAGCTGGACTTTTCCTGCACACTTGATAAAAGTGTCAGACAACAACACAACTAACTTAACCCATTTGTCATTCATCAAAACCTGGGTTAGACCGTTAGTGCTACCCGCACCAACAGGAAGTCCTTGTGAGTAATGGCATGGTCGAGGGTCGTCGGATGACGACATAAGGGGTCACCAGTTGGGCCACCATTGTGGCCGGCCAAGGGACCATCAGGGGCCGCCAGTTGGGCCGCTAGTGTGGCCGCCCAAGGAGCCGAGGGGTCGTGACGTTACATCCCTAGTATTAGTATATATGACATCTATACATCTAAAATCAATTATCATGCTATATGACCCCAATGTCACATTTCCAAGCATGAAACATAAACCATATATGCCAATTTCCTAAGGTTGAGACTCAAATCCGTCTCTAAATCGCTTGGCACATTCCATGACCCATCTAGACTCCCAAGTAGAATTCACTTGAGATCTATTTTCCATGGGTCCCAACTTAACTCTTAGAGCTCCCCCTAGAGCTCTTAACCTTAGTCACCTCCCTAGGTGACTCATTTATAATTGATAGGCCACATCAGTGCACCTCCGGTGGCACTTGGCCTATAAACCTAACCTTCTTAACCTTGGACACCTTATCCTTGGTTAATTTCTCCTTACCTTTAAATGACTTTCTCTTATCATTTATTGGATTCTCCTTGCTATAGTCATATGCAACTCTAGCATAAGATTTTCCCTTAGCATTGGAGACACTAGATCGGTATCCCAAACTTGATCTATCATTATTGAGTTTTTGACTACCCAACACTATACCTAATCCCTTAGATCCAATATTGAATCTTTCTAGGGTTTTCTCCAATTTATCAAGCTTTGCCTTCAAAGCTTGATTTTCCCTTTCTAGGTTCCTAACCCTATAATTGACTTGTTCACATTGGACATTCCTAAACCTACCCTTTCTAGGCATGTGTCTTCGCTTCTTGGGATTAATGCCTAGGTTTTCCTTAGGTCTATCATTTCTAGATTTATCATGAATGGTTCTCCTAGGGTTATGATCTACAATTACCATATTCCTATCATAATATCTAAATCCAAATTTTTTTTTTATTTCTACATAATGATAATCATTATTTTTCCTAACATGCATGGAGGAATTTAAATTTGACTTCAATTTAAATTAGGATTTACCTTACCCTTTACCTTTGGAGCTCTCCCTTGGCATGAGCCTCCATTCTTCCTCCACTTCTTCTCCTCCTTCTTCAAATGCACCAACTTCTTGATCTCTTTCTTCTTTGGGCATTTGGTGTGGTAATGACCCATTTCTCCACACGTAAAGCATCTAATGTGCTTCTTCTCCTTCTTCTTCCTACAACTCAAATTAGATTCTAAAGAAATTGAATTGATTTTAGGAGATACTTTCTTCTTTCCCATTGGACACCTACTCTTGTATTGTCCCTTCTCATTGCACCCGAAGCAAGTGATTTGGTCCTTTGACTTTACTTTGGTGGAGGTGCTTGCTAGGTTGACCACTTCCAAGACCTCTTCTTCATCCTCTTCACTTGCCTTGGATTCTTCTTCAATCCTTGAGGATGTGGATAATGCCTCATCTTCCTTATCCACACTTATGGATGGCCTTTCTTCATCCTTTTCCTCCTCAGAAGTTGAGCACTCGTCGCCTTCCGGTTGCTCCTCCTCTACTTGAGCTTCTTCATCCGTTTCTTCGGATTTTCTTTCTTCTTGTGTAGGGATGAGTTCTTCCCATTGAATCTTCTTTATCTTTCTCTACAAATCATGAGCATTCTCATACTCACCTACACACCTCATCACATTAGAAGGCAACATATCAATTAAAATTGATATTACCTTATTGTTTGCTTCCGATCTTGAGGTTTGTTCCTCTATCCAATATCTTGGTCGGAGCTTCTTCCCTTTCTTGTCTTTCAGGACTTCGAATGATTCCTTGATCACCATCATGGTATCCCAATCCGTGTTGAAGAAGACCTCCATCTTCATCATCTAATAGGTGATGTCCCATAAGCCTCCGCCTTCAAACTTCGGCGGTTCAATCAAGCCGGTCATTTTCTTGTAGTTGCTCTTCTCAGCGGTTAGTCCAGTGAAGTGTGACCTTCACTCTGATACCACTTGTTGGAGGATCAGTGGTCATCTTGAAGGGTTGGATAGACAGCGCCTCCAAATTGATCGCTCTTCCTACGATGTTAGTTTGCGCAGTGGAATACAAACTACTATAAACAAGGAAAGCTAAAGACTAAGACTAGAAAAGAAATGCAAACCGCTAACACGTCAATGTAACGTGGTTCGAAGATAGCTTGCTTCTACTCTACAGCTGCCCATAAGATGGACAATCCCTCAATCCGTCGGTGGATTAGTCCCCAACAAACTCGGGTTATCTCAAACCTCCTTGTGGGTGGAGAAACCTCACCACAACACTCACAAGCACTTGAGAACTAGTAGACTACTAATTATGTTTACCACTACTAATTTTGTCAACTATAACCAAGCTCCCAAGCCTTGATTATATAGGTCATGGGTTGGAAACCCCACCTACCAGTCGACTACCAAAACCATCAATTGACTGCCCTCTTGTGGAAATTTGATCGTTACATCCCAACGGCTCTATACCAGTCGACTGGTAAAAGTATCAGTCGACTGCTCCACACTGGCTGAGTGAACAGAAACATTCTATTCGCTCCCAGTCGACTGCCCAGTCGACTACACTAGTCGACTGATGAAACCACCAGTCAACTGGTACCCGAGTACACTTCACTCAGCACTCGGACCCTCACCCTTATGACTCACTTGACGCTTCTTTGCAGCCTTGACCTCTTGCCTTCAAGCATACTTCCTTTAGCTCTCGTCAATTGGATGCATTCAAGCCCGCGGCTCATCCCCAATGCCATCCTTCGCGTATGCCTCGAAGTTACTTCCCTCGGCCCTTGTCCTCGTTGTCTTGTCCACGGTCCCTCGGATGCTCCATCCTTCACCGGATCCAAAGCCATCAACCTGAGTCACATGTGTATCCTACAATCCTGCACAACTCAAATATACATATCAAATATAAGGGTGAATCTAACTTAAACCCTTTGCCCAAACACCAAAATACATGGTTGCATGGACCATTGGGATTGCTCCAACAACTTATATCTATGTGTTTTGATACATAAACAAGTTAACTTTATGGTTCTTGTAAGATATAATCAAGGTTCTAACCTTGGATGTCAAAAGATGTTATTCATCTTTAATTTCATAAAACATATACATATATGAAACTTCTAACTAAGCACAACAACAACAAAAAAATGTACAAGTCATATAATAAGAAATACATGTATCAAATGTTAGTGGCAGCTCTAAGAGTCAATCATAAGTTGATTGACTTAGAACATATTGTATCATATTTATCAATAAAGATAATATTTTGGTTATTATATTTACTTCATGTTTGTGCTATCTAAATAAATATAATAATGCTCTAGAATAGTATGTTCTAATCTACAACATATCAATTGGTTGAATTGATTGTGGAAGGTTATCGATATATATATATATATATAACACTACTTTTAAATATTTCTAGTCAAGTGTCAAAAAAATAAAGACAATATTAATGCATTGAGACTAGCATGTAGATCAACTGATTACTTAATCTCATAAGTCATAGATATAAGATATCAAGTGACATATAAGTATATATAATTAGAAAATAGGTACTGAATTGACTCACTATGAGAAGTTTCATTGATTATTATATGAGTGTCTTAAATGTTTTCATAGTGACTATTAATATAAATAGTCCTTAGACTTGAAATCACTACAATTTCCTACATAAGGAGTTGTGTACTTTGACATCGATAAACATCACTTGTAACAAGGTAAAGTATAAAATCATTCACTAGCTATGCAATGAGCTATAAAGAGGGATGCGAGTGATGCAGATGAAATTTTTCTTTTCCATATAACGAAAGAGATATATATAGACCCCTTGATTGAGTAAGACTACTGAAATACATGACCATGCTTAAATAAGTTAATATGAGATATTAAACTTATTTGGTTAAGTGAGTTTACTTAGAAGTTAAGAAACACATAGATTGATGAGAGGATGACACGATATATGCTTTATGAATCAATCTAGATATCAAGGATAAAAGGAATGAGTTATACAAGATAATAGTCACAGATATGTTAGGCTAGATCTTGACATTTCTCGTCACTTGGGTAGCAATAATGCATTATTAGATGTCACTCATTGCTTGTGTATTTAAAATAGATTTAGAAACACTGTTAACGTTACGAGAGCCTAATGGGTCATACACAGAAAGTATGTTGATTTGAAGATAGGTTTATTTTATGGTTTTGAACCTTAAGCTTACTGGATTAATAAGTTAATCTAATTGGGTTTTGGACTTATTGGATTAATGGGATAATCTAATTGGATCTTAAAGGCTTATTGGTTAATAAATTAATCCAATATTCTTGCTCTTTCTTTTAAGCCCAACCCAACTAGAAAGTCCACTACAAGAAACCCTAATGGTTAAGTTTTCTTTGATCTTCACCTTAAATAGTCATTTCTTTAAAGAGGGAAAAAATGTGAAGAGTTAGCAAGAAGGTGACGAGTTAGCTTCTTCTTTGATTGCCACCTCAAATAGCCATCTCTTTATTGTCATCTTAAATAGACATCTATTTAAAGAGGGCAAGAAGGTGAAGAGTCGGCTTCTTCTTGGATTGCCACTTTAAATAGTCATCTCTAGCAAGAAGGAAAAAGTGTGTGAGACTCTCCAAATTTCTGAGTTTGTGGACGAATGAAGAATGTGCTCATGTGGATACCATAGAGGCGCTGACATTCTGATCTCGCTTAGATGGACTGAACTAGTAGTCTTGTGTTCATGAATCAAAGGTAACAATCCTATTCGCTAGAGTAGTTGCAAGAGTAGTTTTGCATTCACATGGATCTCTGGAGGGATCAATTTTTGCTATGTTTATAAATTTTTTTCGCTAAAGATCCCAACATCAAATGCTCCATGACATATAATAAAAGCATCGAAACATATAGTTAACATTGCATGGATTGGTAGTAGGAAAGTTACAAACATGCAAAACATGATAGACATGCAAAGTATCAAGGTAAGATCAAAACATAGAAGCAACTGTAACATGGCATAACATGCAAAAAATCTTAACAGCATAAAGACTTAGTTCCTCTAACATGGATTTTCAATCACTACCACCTTCCTTGATAGTAAAAACCCTATTCAAAAATAAATTAATAGTACTAATAAAAATAAAAATAAAAATAAACAAACTCAATCAAATAGCACTAATTATGAGACAAATAACAAGCATACAAAACAAATTCATAAAGAATCATCACCACCACTATCATCACCATCATCATCGTTACTATCATCACCGGAACCAAGAGGAATCTGACTTGGAGAGGAGTCTAACTAAAGATGTCCAATAATAAAGTCATGTTGTCTCATTTTCTGATCCCTTTCTAATATTATGCCCTTCAAATGGCTAACCTCTTCAGTTAAGTTATACACTTGTGTCGTTACTGCTGGTGGGGTGGAAGTAGATTTACAACCAACTCTTTGGGTTCTGCTCAAAGAATTCATTCCCAATATCCTTCCTCCCCCTTTCGGTCCTCCACTCGTCTCTATCCATAAATCCAAATAATTACCAATAGACAGCTCAAATCCTTCATTATCATTACTAGCACCTGAAGTTATTTGTGCTAGCTCTAGCTCATCATATTTCTCCTGCATTGTAATGAGAAAAATTAAAACAAATTTACAATAATAATATTTTAGGCATGCATATAATCTTAAATTAAGATCCAAGTTTAATCCAAACCTTAATTTGTTTAGCTCTCTTCCCGCTCTAAGTCTTGTCTTTTTTCTAAAATATGCAGGTGAAAGTGTCTATAAATAATGGCTCCCATCCCATTTCCTTGGTCTAAAAAAATACGGTTAGAAATAATGAAATTGTATGAAATAGATTAAAAAATAGTGGGAGAGTTAAAAAATTACCCATCTCTATCTATGCTCATCAATATTGATAGAGTCTCCCACAAATGTTGCAAATGAGTCTCTAGAATTATAAGCTTGATTTAAATTCTATTGACTCCTTTATTTTCTCTCCTCGATTGTCCAAAAATTGGAGATCCTAATCCAATTTTCCTTGGTGATGCAAGGTGGCTTTTTCCCCTAGTCTTAGCATGATTCAGTACATGTCAGATGTGATCGTCATATTTTTTCTTGAAAATCCTCTTTATTTCCAACTCATCATCACTAGGCTCCCAAGTGAATGATTGCTGTAATGAAAAAATAATTGATTATATATTTACTTTTATTTTAGATATAAAATGTATGGGATTTACCCTAAACTCACTCCACCATAGTTCTTGTTGTGGGTGCTGGAGTACTTGTATAAGTAATTGAATCCCCTCTCCAATGGTTATTCACGATTCTATTAATCTCGTGAATAACACGTTTAGAATTTCCAAACCTATCATAAAGTTACAAGCAAACAATGTTAAATAATTATGATAGTTAAAAAAATAAAATATTTTTTAGTACTTACAAATCTTCGTAGGGAACTTTATGTTAGGACCCTTGGTAGTCAGCTAGAGGGGGTGAATGACCCCTGCACAAATCAAACAAAACAACCTTTCTCGGACAAATAATTTGATTAAAAGAACACTTGTATATAAAAATAATTAAAAAACTAAAAGATAGAGACTAAGCGGATTTACTTGGTTACAACTGGAGAGGTTGTTAATCCAAGACGAAAAAATGCACTAACAATTCTCCTTCAGGTGGAGAAGCCTCTTTACATCAATGAACGCTTAGAAACAAAAAGCTAAACAGAAAATGAAGTGTGTACAAGTGTTGTATTGATCTTTCTTATTGTTGTAAAGCTTTGGGAGCAAGGCGCCTGGAGGGGGATAAAATTTTATCCCCTTTGCAACGGATCATGGTTAAACATGATCCAGATAAAGTTCAGTTCCGGGCGCCCGAGAAGGTACTGATGAATGTGAATGGAAAGATCCTGCCTAATTAGGGGAGCATAGGTACAGTGTCAGGTGCTGAATTAGACTAGCCATGAGAACTCTACTATGATCACCTCATCAAAAGATGTTCTAAAAATTTAAAAATAGGATAAAGTAAATAAAATTTGATGCATAATGAAGAACATAAAAAAGTTACCATATCTGTAACAAAATGAGAGAGTGTGTGAACTTACGATGCTAAGACGTCACCTCTAATGACCTATAGAAAAAAAAATAGAGGATTAATAAATAAAATATATAAATATAAGAATGAGACAGTCTATAGGCAACTAATTGAGCTACGAATTTTTGTAAATTTGCAAATTAAAACTAAATTTACTTGTAAAAAAAGTAGTACCATATATGAAAATAAAATATCATAATTTTTATTATATTAAGATAATATTCCTCTATCTAAAATGTATTCACAACTTCCTCTTGTTGATATGCAATGTCTTCCCTGTTAGGACCAAAAGTAGCTAGAGGGGGGGGTGAATAGCTCGTCGCGTTCGCTTGGTGCGCTTCGTTGCTTGGCGTTGCTTGTTTCTTCTTGGATGTGCAGCGGAAAATACAGAAACAAACATAAAACGCTAACACTAGGATTTTACTTGGTATCCACCTCACAAGAGGTGACTAATCCAAGGATCCACACCAACGCACACACCCTCCACTAAATAAAACCTCCTTTGTGGTAACTACCAAGGGCGGAGAAGCCCTACAAGACTCAATACAAGAAGAAAGGGAAGGAGTACAAGAAATAGAAGCTTACAAGCTTTACAATGAGTACAAACCCTAACCCTAGCTTCTCTTCTTGGCTTTGATCCGCCTCTTGACTTGGAGAGCTTCCAAGATCCTTCAAGAACTGGCGATCTGAGCTTTGTGAGTGCTGTGGAGGAGCTGGCGAGAATCTGAGAAGTTGTCGTTAAAGTTCTGCCGAAGACCACGCTCGCCTGCGGCTTTAAACCCGACGCAACGGTCGGATCCCGATCGATTCAAATGTTCCGAATCGATCGGGGATCGATCCAGATCGCCTCTGTGCTCTGGAAACGCGCCTGGATCGATCCACGGATCGATCCAGCGCTTATCGCGCGAAGCAGCATCGTCCCGATCGATCGGCTGATCGATCGGGACCTCTGGATCGATCCACGGATCGATCCAGAAGCTTTCTGTTCGCTGGGAAGAATCTGGATCGATCCACTGATCGATCCACATCCTGGATCGATCCACGGATCGATCCAGCACTTGGTTTTTGCCCAAAACCAAGTCCCAAACCTCCCTCACCAACATCCGGTCAACCTTGACCTGTTGGTACATCATGCCTCGCATCTGGTCACTCCCTTGACCTGCTAGGACTCCCCACCAAGTGTCCGATCAATCCTTTGACCCACTTGGACTTTTACTCGTCGTGCCAAGTATCCGGTCACTCCATTGACCTACTTGGACTTCCACTAGATGTCTGGTCAACCTTGACCCATCTGGACTTCCTTCCTTGCCAAGTATCCAGTCAATCCTTTGACCTACTTGGACTTCCCAACACCAGATGTCCGATCATCCTTGATCCATCTGGATTTCCTTCCTTGCCAAGTATCCAGTCAATCCCTTTGACCTACTTGGACTTCCCAACACCAGATGTCCGATCATCCTTGATCCATCTGGATTTCCTTCCTTGCCTGGCTTCACTCACCAGGACTTTCACCTAGCTTCACTCACTAGGGTTTTCCATCTGCCTAGTTTCACTCACTAGGACTTTCACCTGGCTTCACTCACCAGGACTTTCACCTAGCTTCACTCACTAGGACTTTCACCTGGCTTCACTCACCAGGACTTTCACCTAGCTTCACTCACTAGGGTTTTCATTCTGCCTAGCTTCACTCACTAGGACTTTCACCTGGCTTCACTTACCAGGATTTCCTTCTGCCTAGCTTCACTCACTAGGACTTTCACCTGGCTTCACTCACCAGGATTTCCTTCTGCCTAGCTTCACTCACTAGGACTTTCCTTCTGCCTAGTTTCACTCACTAGGACTTCCTTCTGCCTAACATGCCAGTTAGGACTTCCCAGTCAAGTATCCGGTCAACCTTGACCTACTTGACTCTTCTTCGATTGATGTCTTATTGTCAAACATCTAAACCCTAACCAAGACTCAGCTTGGTTAACCAGGTCACCCTTGACCTGAGGGATATTGCACCAACAATCTCCCCCTTTTTGATGTTTGACAATACCACAATAACACTTACAATCCCACATGTAAGTTAGGCTAATCCTATAGCCTCCTTCTTCATGCCACTAGGTAATGAACCCATAAATTAAGCTTTCCATTCTCCCCCTAAGAGGGCAAACTCCTCCCTCTAGGTAAGGAAAACCTAACTTACTTCCTTTCATTCTCCCCCTATTGGCACACATCAACCCCCTACAAAAAAACATCAACCCGTCTTTGGACACACATCAACCTATGCTCCAATTTTGGGCACACTTCAACAACTCCATTTGTTGAAGACTCTCCCCCTGAAGAATTGCTCATCGTGATCACACTTTTACTCATTGTGATCAACTCAATATTGAAGGTCCCATACCCTTCATTTAACCTTAACTTCTTCCTCAATGTAGACAAATACCCAACCTTGAGCATTTTCTAACATCTTGAGTTCCCACTTGAAATGATGAGGATATCCACTCCCCATTTATCCCCATTTCAAGTTTAAATGCTCAACCTTGAGCAAGTTCACAGCAGAAGGTTAACCACCTTCCAAGGTTCATGAAAAATAATTTTCATGTCTTTAAAGAGTCCCTCCCCCTAAAGACATGGTGGAAACTTCTGTCATTGCACCAACAATGACTTGGAATCCCTAAACCTTTAGGAAACCCAGATTTAGAAGTTTTGAGGTTCAAATGTTCAAAATTTGAAACAAACCTCAACCTAAACTTCAACTTAGCCTTCCTTTACCATTCCATCCTTGTTTTCAACACGAAAACACCCTTTTTTATGTATCCAAATGTATTTTAAGGGTTTGGAATGGTTACCTAGACTAAAATAGGTTCAAAGTGCTGAAATCAGGCTTTCCCAGCCAAAATCAGCAACTTGGATCGATTGGAGTTGGGTTCCAATCGATTGAACCTTTCTGAATCGATCCACGGATCGATTCAGAATACCTGGATCGATCGGCTGATCGATCCAGCGAGCTACTGCTCGCGAGATTTGCCTTCTGAATCGATCCATGGATCGATCGGAGCTCTGATAGTTGCTGAAATTCCATTTCAGTCAACTTCAGAAACCCCTAGAAAATTCTACAAAAATCCAAAAATTATGAAACTTCGTGTAGACATTGTTTAGGGCATATACTATCAAGGAAAAATAGTTTTCTATGAAAATACATCATATTTTCAAAGATTGACACAAACTTGAAAACTTGCAAAAACTTTAGTGTTTTCTTCAAGTTTGTGTCTAACTATTCAATGGTGATTACTATCAAAAGATAGCCTTCACCAAGGTTTTCCAAAATCATTTTGAAAACATTTTCAAAACCAATATCCCACCATATTCCTTGGGCTTAATGCACATGACTTGTACATTAGCTTTCCCAATGATGGGAAAACACATAACTATGTGTTTTGATGAACCTAAAACTCAAAAGAATGCACTAAATCAACATCTTGAGTTTTGTTCATCATCCTAACATCTCACTTGTATCTAATGTGCACTAAAACACATACAAGTCATCTTATAGGTCTTGTGAGATGTAGATTTTGGTTTTGCCCTAATCTAGGGATCATGCATATCTATCTAGGCATTTTAGATATATATTAGACATCCACCAAGGATGTCACTTGTTAATAAGTGTTGTTAAATGCCATTTATCCTTAATTATAAGAAATTAAACTAATGCATGATAATGTTATGGCATACATCAAAAGGAAATAACCTATAACTACATGATGTATGAATGTCATGACATGGTATTTTTGTATTTTTTTTTTTTTTTCATAATAAGTCATGAATGCAAAAGTAGACATGATGTCATGACATATGATGGGCAAACAATCATGGCAAGGTTTAGCATAAATAAAATATACCTAGATTACCTATCTAAGTATCGTTAATCTTAGCTAATCCTAAAACTTAAACCCTAGATTGCCCAAAGTGCTTCAAGAGAGTGCCAAAACCTAAATGGGCATTTCTAATTCTCTTGATTAATTTATGCCAATTGAAATTAAGCTTATCCTCAAATGTTGGCATATTCCATTTTTCCTCAAGAGTAATCACATAAATCAAGGCCCGGAGTGCCTTAAAATTTATAAGAGAATACCAAAATCCCAACTTGGTATTTCTCTAGGTTTTCCCAATTTATGCCTTTTTAAGATAAAATCAATTTTCCACCATTAGGCACATTTTACTCTTTCAAGGAGTAAATAATAATTCCATTTCATTTTCAAAGGTTAACAAAAACCTTGAAAATGCTCCTTGAGTGTCAATTTCCTCAAAGTTGGGTTAACTACCCTTCTAATCGGAGTTGACACTCTCTAACCCATTTATGGGGTAGAGAAAATGCTCCTAGGAACCCAACACCTATTGGTGCTCCTTGGATGCTCTAGGTACTCACTAGGGATAACTTCCCTAGATACCTTCCTAGTGACCTTGTTGGGCTTCTTAGAAGCCTTGGTCACATTTTCTAGGTCAACCCTAGGGATAGCCTCCCTTGTGACCTTGTTAGTGACTTTCTTAGACTTCTTAGAAGTCTTAGTCACTTTGGTTGCAAAAATACTCTTAGGGATGACTTCCCTAGTATTCTTAACTTGACCTCTAGACCTAGGGTTTATTCCATAACTATATGGAACTCTATGGTAAGAGGGCACATCCTTCTTAGCCTTTGGTTTGTATCCCAAACCTCTATGGCCGTTGGATGACCTTTGTGCTCCTAGACCTAGGCTATGCTCATTTTTCCCTAATAGGATATTTTCCATCCTTTTTAGGGTCTTTTCCATTTTATCAAGTCTTGATCTCAAGACTTGATTTTCTATCATTAAATCCTTAGAATTTGGTTTTTCATTAAGTCCATGAGCATTTTGGTTTCTAGGCTTGTATCTAAAATCCTTAGAGTTATTGCCTAGACTTTTACCTACATTCCTAACCTTAGGTGTAGTAGTCTTAGCATGAAGAGCTACATGTTTTTCCTTAATGCTATCATGCTTCCTATGTTCATGGTAAATAGCATTGAAATGATATAAATTTGACCTAGCATGCTTTTTACCATAACGTAAAGGGGTAGGCTCAATAAATGATACCTTCTTCTTTACCTTGGAGGCTCCCCCTTGATTAGTGCCTCCTTGAGCCTTGACCATCTTCTTCCCCTTGGGGCATTGACTACGGTAATGCCCCTTTTGATTGCAAGAGAAACATATGATATGCTCCTTGCTCTTCTTTGTGTTGGAGATGGTCTCCTTGGGCTTCACCTTGCCCTTTTGTGCCACTTGGCCCTTCTTCTTGGCTAATTTAGGGCACTTGCTCTTGTAGTGCCCATGTTCCCTACATTCAAAGCATATAATATGATTTTTATTATTAATTGAAATATTTATACCTTTGCTTGTAGGGGTGGGATCTTTTTCTTTGATCCGGAGGTAGAAGCTTCCTCTTGATCGGACCTTGATTCTCCTCCATTTGATTTTTCTTGACTTGTGGAGGTAGAAGCTTCTTCCTCCTCTTCTTCTCTTGACCCGGATGTAGAGGCTTCTCCTTCTTCTTGATCCGGTGTCACCAAGGATTGCTCCCCCTCAATCCTAGAGGTGGAGGCTTCATCATCTTGAATATGAAACAAGGAATATGCTCCCTCCTTGTTCCCTTCGTTGCATTCCCTTGAGGATGAAGCTTCTTGGATTTCCTCTTCTTCGGAGGTTGAGCATCTCTCAACCTCGGAATCCTCCTCTTGGTCTTGCTCCACAGAGTCTCCCTCTCTGGATTCTTCTTGATCTCGTACAGTGGAGGGGATCTCTTCATGAAGCTTGGCCAATTTGCTCCAAAGCTCCTTGGCATCTTCGAATTTTCCAACTTGAGCCAAGATGTGGCTAGGCAATAAGTTGACCAAAAGCTTGGTCACTTTGTCATTTGCCTCGCCCCTTTGAATTTGCTCCGAGCTCCATCTGCTTTTCTTTAGAAGCTTGCCCTTGGAGTTTGTTGGAGCTTTGAAGCCTTCCATTAGAGCAAACCATTGCTCTATCTCCATCATAAGAAAGGTTTCGATTCTTGATTTCCAAGAATCGAAGCTTGTGGATGTGTATGGTGGAGCCACCCTTGTGTCAAATCCAAGTCCATCTTGGAATTGCATCTTGAAGTTGAGCTTGATAAAATCTTGAACTTGAAGAATTTGCTCCAACTTCTTCACCCTCTAGCTTTTCTTGATATGCTTGACCCTTCCGGCGATGATTCCGGTGAAGAGCAACCTTGCTCTGATACCACTTGTTAGGACCAAAAGTAGCTAGAGGGGGGGTGAATAGCTCGTCGCGTTCGCTTGGTGCGCTTCGTTGCTTGGCGTTGCTTGTTTCTTCTTGGATGTGCAGCGGAAAATACAGAAACAAACATAAAACGCTAACACTAGGATTTTACTTGGTATCCACCTCACAAGAGGTGACTAATCCAAGGATCCACACCAACGCACACACCCTCCACTAAATAAAACCTCCTTTGTGGTAACTACCAAGGGCGGAGAAGCCCTACAAGACTCAATACAAGAAGAAAGGGAAGGAGTACAAGAAATAGAAGCTTACAAGCTTTACAATGAGTACAAACCCTAACCCTAGCTTCTCTTCTTGGCTTTGATCCGCCTCTTGACTTGGAGAGCTTCCAAGATCCTTCAAGAACTGGCGATCTGAGCTTTGTGAGTGCTGTGGAGGAGCTGGCGAGAATCTGAGAAGTTGTCGTTAAAGTTCTGCCGAAGACCACGCTCGCCTGCGGCTTTAAACCCGACGCAACGGTCGGATCCCGATCGATTCGAATGTTCCATCGGAAGGCTGGATCGATCCACGGATCGATCCGAGCGCTTATAAGCGCTGGATCGATCCACGGATCGATCCGGCGCTTATCGAGCAGCATCGTCCCGATCGATCGGCTGATCGATCGGGACCTGGATCGATCCACGGATCGATCCAAAAGCTTCGTTCATTGGGAAGAATCGGATCGATCGGGACATCTGGATCGATCCACGGATCGATCCGACTTGGTTTTGCCCAAACCAAGTCCCAAACCTCCTCACCAACATCCGTCAACCTTGACCTGTTGGTACATCATGCCTCGCATCCGGTCACTCCTTGACCTGCTAGGACTCCCCACCAAGTGTCCGGTCAATCCTTTGACCCACTTGACTTTTCATCGTGCCAAGTATCCGGTCACTCCATTGACCTACTTGGACTTCCACTAGATGTCCGGTCAACCTTGACCCATCGGACTTCCTTCCTTGCCAAGTATCCAACAATCCCTTTGACCTACTTGGACTTCCCAACACCGGATGTCCGATCATCCTCGATCCATCTGGATTTCCTTCCTTGCCAAGTATCCAATCAATCCTTTGACCTACTTGGACTTCCCAACACCGGATGTCCGATCATCCTTGATCCATCCGGATTTTCCTGCCCGGCTTCACTCACGGGACTTTCACCTAGCTTCACTCACTAGGGTTTTCCATCCGCCTAGTTTCACTCACTAGGACTTTCACCGCCTCACTCACGGGACTTTCACCTAGCTTCACTCACTAGGACTTTCACCGCTTCACTCACGGGACTTTCACCTAGCTTCACTCACTAGGGTTTCATTCGCCTAGCTTCACTCACTAGGACTTTCACCGGCTTCACTTACTGTGATTTCCTTCTGCCTAGCTTCACTCACTAGGACTTTCACCTGGCTTCACTCACCAGGATTTCCTTCTGCCTAGCTTCACTCACTAGGACTTTCACCTGGCTTCACTCACCAGGATTTCCTTCTGCCTAGTTTCACTCACTAGGACTTCCTTCTGCCTAACATGCCAGTTAGGACTTCCCAGTCAAGTATCCGGTCAACCTTGACCTACTTGACTCTTCTTCGATTGATGTCTTATTGTCAAACATCTAAACCCTAACCAAGACTCAGCTTGGTTAACCAGGTCACCCTTGACCTGAGAGATATTGCACCAACATTCCCAACATTCCTCAATTTTTTCCCCGTGATTTCATTTTACAAACAACCCACCAATCAATTTTATCACGTTTCAAACTAGGATATGAAGCAAAGAATACTTGAATCACTTGTTGTGCCAACATAAATGGTTAATATCTCTTATACAATCTCTTATGATTTATTTCAACAAAATTATACCATAGATCACCTTCATCCCTTTGATAGGGTTGAACCAACGACACATAAATAGAATAACTCGTATTTCTGGGTCAGGATATTCTCACTACAAAAAAATAAGGGTTTAGCAGCGATTTTTCAAGGCCTATACCAGCGGTTTACGACCGCTGCTAACCCTATTACACCGGTTACAAAACCGGTGCAGGTGTTGGCGACGCTAAATGCAACCGAAACGGTAATACTGACCGGTGGTTTAAACTTATAAACCGCTTCAAATGCTTACCAATGGCAGCAGTCTTAAGGTGGACCTTTAGGAGCGGTTGGTAACCGCGTATATAGATCAATATGGGTCACCTTAAGGTGGACCTTTAGGAGCGGTTAGTAACCGATTCCGAAGGTCAACTTTTACAAACAGTTAAAACCGGTCTTATAACTTACTTTGCAATTTAAAAATGACTTTTTAGAAGTGGTCTAAAACCGACACAGAAGGATGATTTATTAAAGGTGGTTGTAAACCATTTTAGAAAATAGTCGTTTAGATGCGGTTGTAACCGATCCTATAAGTTTATTATACAACAATGACACTATCTATAGGAGCGGTTTTAAACCACCTCTAAATATACATAATTATCATATTTAAAAATGCTTTTATATCATATTGTACCTATAGATTTCCAAAATGAATGCTCAATTTAAATCAATTGATAATATTAATATTTCACTGCACAAATCTAATTTATATTCATAACACAATTTGGATTACCAAATAAACAAGTCATATTCATATTTAAGTTCAAAATATTCATAACATACATTTAACACCACACTATACCACTAATACAATCCTTTCTTTAATTCCCAAAATATATAGAAACTTCAATAACAAGTTTTCTCCACCAATAAAGCATCAAAAGGCATTTGCTTCAAGCGACAAAAGGCATTTGCTCCAACCTTCAATAGCAACCTTCAAAAAAATGCAAACTTCAAATAATGCAAAGACATATAGAAGGGAAAAAGACATAAAAGAGTATATAGCTATAAAGAATGATGAATACCCTTGCGACTTTAGTGATCAAAGTAAGAATATAGTTTTTTGCTTCATAACATTAGCAATAGCCTTTTTAAAGATTCATAACATCATGCTAACCTAAAATGACTCGCATATGACCATTTTCGAGAAGAACAAGCAATCTATTCATATGTTTGGCCAATCCAACTATTTAGTAGTTGGAAAAAAAATACAATACAGGATGAAATAGAAAATTTAGACAAGATCAAGGCACAAAGCAGCTATACATGGTCTTCATAAACTACTTTAACTCGTTCAATGCTTATCTAGTCAAGGTTGTGAGATATGATATTGCAGATCTACAAGATTTCCATCATCAACAAAACTCAATATGAACCATGAAATATCCAAGTTAAATTCTATAAGGAATAAACAACTTTTTTAGATTTTTAGAGAGACCATGGTAAAGGATATCTCATTGTAGCACATGTATAGAGGAAGTAGTCTGTAGTTTAATATCTCAAGGAGCAATATAGACATTCCAGGCTTGTTCAAAAAAGATAATGATTGTTGGGTCAAATTCTGCAGATACAAAAAATAAAGTTACAAAAGAGCACATTGTTCTAGTATATTGCTAGCAAGCAAATAATGTAAATTTATCAATTAGGTAAGGTTTTTTTTTCGGTTGAACAATTCAATTTCCTGAACCAGTACAGCAGAGGTCACTTCAGTGAGGTAAATTTTCACAGTTAACAGCTCCAATCAGAGCTATCATACATAGCATCTCAATTAAGTTGAGAGATGATCAAGATTGATGCAATAACCAAAGCAAGATTTGATCTTACTACTTAAGAAGCCAGAAAAGGCATCGCACTAAGCAATTAACACCAGCCAAAATCATACTTTGAGACTTTAATGAAGTCATACTTTACAACTTTAATGACTATATACTAACTTGATAAAATAGTAAACTTATAGAGTCACAAAATGGAGTTTGACCTTGAACCTAATTCAAAATTTAATTGTTTCCAGTTTAATTGTGATAAACAAGATGAGCTGCTAAAACTTCATCTTAACAAAAACATTTGTATTTAAAAATTTCTAACCTGTCTAGTTATTATCTGATTCTGGTGATGGGGAAGATCTACATCTATTTCCTTCCGCAGTTGATGAAACTTGTTGTTGCATAATATTTGTAAGCATAACTGTCATCTACAAAAATAAATAAATTTGCTATCATGTACTTAACTATACAAATAATTTTAAACAAATTCTTTTATTTTATTAATGTTATTACCTGTGCCGGTAATGATTCAGGTCCATGAGAACCTCCAGCACTACCTGACATCATACTGAGCATTACCCGTGCAAAATTTTGGAATTGATCATTTTCTTTCATTTGTCTTTTCATCTGCTCTATTTCCATTTGTCGTTGTGCTTCTCGCAACTCCATATCTTTAATTTTCTCTCCCATTTCCTTAAATTTGTCCGTCATATCTGAATTAGAGTGATAGTCTTGCCAATACATTGAGCTACGTTTACATAGCTCTGGGAACACTTGACTAGGCAGTGCACCAGCTCCTAAACATCGTACCCGACCAGAATGCTCGGGTCCAAAAACCTCACTATATATTGAATAAAATTAAAGTTGAACCATTTGCAACAGCTTTTACAAAAATGAAATGAAATTAAAAAAATATTATTACCGAAATGCCTCCTCATGGACTTCTATTGGTTGTGTTCCTTTAGGTTTATCTTGAAGGTGACGATCCACAGTCTCTTTAAGTAAATTCTAACAAGAAAATAAATTGTTAATACAATAAAAAAATATTTAAAAGTCAACTTAAAAAGTGAAATATATTATTACCTCAATTCGTATTGCCTCGTCATCAATAGGGGCGCCTCCTTTCTTTCTACTTCTTCGACTCCATTGTTGTATTTCAATACGACTCGGTTTTCTTCCATTTTCTTGAGACTAACAGGATAACAAATCCACATTTAGCACCAAATATTAATAGCATAAATTCTTCTATTTGCATAACAACTTATACTTCTAATTTGCAAATTCCATCAAAAACTAACTATATACATTACATTGCTTGTAATCAATTTCTAGAATCTCATAAAACCTTGGAACTTCAAGGATAAGAGCATTAAAGTGTAAAACAGTAAATAAGCAGTGTGAAACTAACTGTAAGAAAGAAAAGAAATAATTTTGATTCTACAAATTTATATTCCAATGATGGAATATTAGTGCGTCCTTGTGCATGAGTCCCTTTCTTTTTGTTCGCATTTTCTCTATTGGTTTTTGAAGTTTTCTGGCACAAAAATTTATAAGGAAATTATAACATCCATAACCATATATAAAAACCTATTAATACTAGTTGTACCTCGGTAGACTTCCAATAGTTACATAAAATTTCCCATGTTTGAAGTGTCAACCCATGAGGAATGGGTTGTATTGCAACAAGCTCTTCTAGTGGAGTATTTGAATCATAAGATGTAGCTTTCACTTCAGTCCTCCACCGTCTCCACGCAGCCCCCATCATTTGCATTATAACTCTTCTATGGCAATTGGAGATGCAGAAACGTGCCTATAAACATAAAATAAAATATGTACATGCTTTAAATTCATAATTGAAATTATGATCTTGTAAACTTACAGTAACAAGTTTCCATGCATCATTCAAGCGATTTGTCGGCATTTTTCTCCAATCTAAAAAGCTCAGGGGCAACACAACTCCATTCCGTGCAATAGTCCCAATATAATTTGCAAGAGTCGGTTGTAGATCACCCTAAGGCTGTCCCCTTTCATTGAATTTCACTACTAGCATATGATCGGGATGTAATGCATGAATATCTCTCATAATAGTCTTTCCATGTTTTCTTTTTTGAGCTTGGGATGAAGACATGATCTCATTTTCATCTGAAAAATATAATTTTCACTTAGTGTTGCAAAAAATAATTTTCTATTCATATCCAAAAATGTTTTTCACCTTACTCATTAACCTCCTCATTTTGTAGCTCTAATGGTGAATGAGATGTTGTGTCTTGTGATTCATTTTCATGATCAACTCCTCTGTTACTTGAATCTTCTCTTGTAGATCGTCTTTGGCTATTTTGTATTAGCTTTCGCATTCTTTTGTTTGCCATTTTTAAAAGTTACCTACAAATCACAATATAGAAATATGAATGAAGTTTGAAGTGTAAAATCTGAAATTGTCATAAAATGTTCAAGCATAATAACAAAAGAGAACAAATTTTCTGCATTAAAAAAACATCTAGATAATTGACTCAGGTATCAATAACAAAAGAGAAACAATGTTCTGCATTAAAAAACACAAGGAATGAATTGTATTAGTCAAAATGAATAACTCCAGTAGCTGTAAGAAAAGATTTCTGTCAAAAAAAATTTAATCTAGTTGAAGTGGTCGGAGACCTACTTGAGCTGAAAATCACTACAAACAATAGCATAAATAAAGTTGGTGACATGAAAACTTTAGACCTTGTACACCATATATTTCTTTCAAACTATATCACAAAATAAGGAAAAAAGACTAAAACAGAAGCTCTAACAACCAAAACTACATCAAAGCTGATAAAAGTAACTGCAAAACAATGCTAATAAAGAGTGCTACAAGGATATTTGTATACTTCTCAAATTCCATAAAAAAGTATCAAGAACATTGCTAGTGATTTTGTCTCGGCATTGCTCAAACATCCTTTGCCTTGAACTGCCTATATCAAGAGATTCATCCCTTTGACAAAACCTATAAAAAAACCCTAAACAAATTCCAAAAGCAAAAGCCTTTACCTGCAAAGAGTCGAAGGATCAAAGATAGGGCAAAGAGAGGTTGAAGTATAAAAACCCTAACAGCAGATAGGATTCGAAAATAGGTCTAATAATCTGTAGAAGGCTTCCAAAATCAATATTAAGCAACATAATAAAAAATCGGAATCAGCGGCGGAAGGAAGAGGCGGAGGTTATGCTAGCTGCGTACCTGGGAGGAGATGGAGGTTCCTGGCTGTGTGACTAGAAGAGGCGGAGGTCGGAGGCTCGTCGACGATGGGATGAAGGTGAGTGTGTTTGTGGTCTGTGGAAGTAGAATCAGTAGAAAATAGGGAATGTAAATTATGTTAAGGTAATGGGAGGGGAGGGAATTAATAGCGGGAATGTGAAATTTGCGTGGTGTGTAAGGGAAATTAATATCAAGTCTTATTTTTATTATATTAATATTAATATTTTATTTAATTAATTTAATTTATTTAAAAAAATTAAAAAATAGGGAATATAAATTGTGTTAAGGCAATGAAAATTTTGATTAAAATTTTGAAATGGGGAGGAAAGTGATAAATTATAAAATTTGACACGGATTTGATAGTTTCGGCATTATTCAAGTTTCGACCCTAAAATACACCGTCTAGATTCTTTTTCAGAGCCGAGGAAAGTATTAGATTATAAAATTTGATGTTGATTCAATAGTTTTATTTTATATTTTGGGTATTTTGATTAATTATGGTGTTTTGTAGCATAAGGTAACGGGAAGGAAGATGAATATATAAAATGAGAATAAGATATTTTGGGATGAAAGTATGAACTAGGGAGTAAATACAAGGGTCTCATTTATTTTATTTTATTTTTAATAAAAAAAATTAATATTATATGAGCTAACCTTGTGCATTGCTTATATTGTAAATAAAAAACTTCTTAATCAAGGTAAACTAAGAGACATTTTATAAGAGGATCATAATTGAATACCTTATAAAAAATAATAATTTATAAGAGCTGACACTTTATTTTATTTGGCATATTAATCAAAAGAACCAAAATCCCACATATTATTATTTGTTTAATAACTAAAAAAAATCCATTTAAAGAAATCCTCAGCATCGTTCGAATCCAATTTAATAGACCACATGAATCAATTTGGATGTTTACACAGTTTGCAGTAGTTTCAATTTTTTTTGCTTTCAATGCCTTTTTATAAACCGAACCAACAAAGCAATGATATCTTCTGTTAACTATGCTCTTTGGAGCAACATTCAGATTAGCATCGACAATTACTTTTGTCAATATTTAAAAAGTATACACAAATATGAAACATGCAGTGGAAAAAATGTAAACTCCAAAAAAAAGCTTTAATATTTTTAAAGGTTACAAGAAATGCCCTCAGAACAAAAACTCCCTAGGGAAAAACAATATAAATCTACCAGTTGTTATAGTTCGAAAGCGCTCTTGACCAGCTGTATCCCAAATTTGAAGTTTAATTCGCTTGCCATCCAATTATATAGTTCTTATTTTAAAATCGATACTGCACAAAACATGGGCATCATAATAAACAAGTTGCAGAAGTTGGAGATTTGTAATATAATCAAGTTAAAAACGGAAGGGCCTAATAGAGTTTCAAGCAAAACCCGCCCAATTGTAGTAATGAAACTTGTTGTGAAGGAACCATCAGAGAACCACAAGAGAAGACAACTCTTCCCGACACCTATAGAAGAAAATCTATCATCAAAATAATGGCAACTCAATAACAAAGAAAATTGTGAATATGTGAGACTAATATTTATACAAACTAGGTCAGATTGTATTTTACTAAATATGAATATATGCATCTTTGCATGAAAAAGTTGCATAAATAGATTAAACCTAATAGACTTGTATACAAGGATAACACAACTCTATACAGGAGTCATATGTGTCCAATCTTCAGAGTAACAGAACTAATAAATCAATTTTGAAGAATTACATAGCGCTGAATTTTTCAAAAAGCAATAAACAAGGAAAAGAGGGATGTAAAGACCATAAAGCCAAAAAAAGACTCAACAAAATCTGACACGCAGTAATTTTGTAAAAAAAAAGTTATTCTTATGGATGAAAAGACCAGTAATTTTGTAAAAAAAAAAATGTGATGAAAGAAGTCAATTCAGTAGGTCCATGTAATGTTCTGCATTATCAGAGCTGCTTTCCCTTGACTCTACTTTCATTCTTATGGAATAATTTCCATTCACCAGATAGTGGATTAGAGAATGGTAAAATATCATAGACTTCCTTAAATAAGAATTAGTAAATATATTATGAGGCAAATCCTTGCATGAATCCTAATTCACAATGAGAAATGAATAATGTCACGGATTACAGAAACTGAAAAGTTGTGATAATAATACCATACCTATCACCAATATGTTGCTAAGTCTAAACATGACAAGAAGTATATAACCCAGGTAGTCAGATAACATGTCTGAAGAGTTAAAATATCATGGAAGTGTAATTGGATTATTTTGAAAGTACTAAGTACAAGGAAAAATTGTGCCCCTCAATTCGATGATCTTCTGCAGTTTGTCCTCAGAGGCTGAGATCTTCTGCCTTAGGAACCTATTTTTGTTACACCAGTTTCAAAACTTCTGATTTCTGAAACTGCCTTCCATAAACCTGCACATATTCAGTAGGATTAGTTATTTCACAGTTGTAGTACAGCTAAAATACATGTTTGTGTTCTGCATTGAAGGATCATGATGTGGCTGTGAATTCCTGAAACTGCATTTATCACATAACTCCTGATTTTTGTTACACCAGTTTCAGAACTCCTGATTTCTGAAACTACCTTCCATAAACCTGCACATATTCCTCCAAATTGGCACAAAGACAACTCAACAACAACATTTTGAAAACAGGTTTCTCAATTTCTGAATTGCAATTGCTTAAAAATCAGATATAGAAATTAGAAATCAGCTTTCATTTCAGAAATCAGATTCAACAAATAATTCTATGGTTGCTGAAATAAAACTCAGCAGAACACCTTCACTTCTCAATTTCTTGATTTCTAGGAGATTACAACTAAGTTCATGGAGAGTTTAGATAAGTAACAATTCCCTTTTGCCATATTGATTTGTACTCACAATACATTAGAAAAAATTCTCATTGATAGAGCTTTAGAATTCTAAAGATAGTTTCAACATAATGAACGAAAACACAAAAATCAACTAAAGCTTTCATCATCTGTTTCATTGTTCACAACTGGAAGAACATCAACTATTGAGCCCTCTATATCAGTTCTAATTAATTCAATATCTACTCTATTTACATCGCCTAATATCGATTCCATATTAGAAAAATTATTATGAATAAAATGCATCGTATCCATATCATCTTCATTGCCCATGTTATACGTATCTCTTGGTGTGTGACGAATGGCGCAGTACCAATCCTCCTCCTTTGGATCACGAACATAATAAGCCATTTGAGCTTGTGTAGCCAAAATAAAAGGTTCATGTTCCTCACGTTCTCCTGTATGTATCAAGCATGAAAAATTCAGCATTGAAAATCCAAATGGATCAATTTTGAAATCTGTAGTAGTGTTAACCCAATCGCATCGAAAAACAACAATTCGTCCACGAACACCATAATCAAGTGAGATGACATCAGTTAGTCGACCATAATAGATTGACTCATGATCATCATTATCATGCATCGCCTGCACCATAACCCCACTATTCTGCACCTTTTTGTTTTTTTCAGATTCCACAGTGCGAAATGCAAAACCATTTATGTTGAACCCATGATAACTAAATGCTATTGAATTTGGACCACGCGAAAGCACCCGAAGATCTAAGTCATCGATTCGTTCATTTACTCGATCAACCTGTACGGTACACATATAATTTACAAGTCCATTTATTAAAAATTTGTAATATAAAATAAATCACATATATTACTTACTCGTCTTGCAAACCATTCTGGAAATTGCATTCTAACCATGTCATCCAATTGAGAATTACTTGGGCGTTGACCATATCTATGTCTTCTCTTCAGTTCGTTTTTTATTTCACTGTTCAATATCAACATTAATATATAATTAGAACCAATTATTGATCATAAAATAGTAAAATATTATGCAAAAAATTTAAAAAAATAGTAATACTTACTCACGATATGGTTGCAACACTGTACAATTAGAGAGAATATATCTATAAGCTTGAGTTAGAGTTTTGTCATCTAAGGTAACTACTTGAAGCCCTTTTGTTGGTCGCCCTACATGTGGAAACATCGAGAGTGTAGGAAACTCATCATTTGGTGTCTCTTTATGTTGTGTTCCGGGATTGTTTAATAAGATGTTACCATCTACATAATGAGAACAAAACACAACACATTCATCTGCTAAATATGCCTCTGCAATGTTGGCCTCTGGTCGTGCTTTATTTCTAACAAAATTTTTAAGTTTCCCCAGATATCTTTCTATTGGGTACATCCATCGATAATGTACAGGCCCAGCCATTCTTGCTTCATACGCTAAATGTACCACCAAATGAACCATTATTGTGAAAAAAGATGGTGGAAATATTTTCTCTAATTGGCATAAAACCAAAATAACTCCTTCTTCAGCCTTTTGTAATTCATCTTCTTGTAGGGTCTTTGCACATACTGTTCTAAAATATTCACACAACATAATAAGTGGAGCAGTTACCTTTTTTGACAACACGCGACGAAGAGCAATTGGAAGGAATTGTTCCATCATAATATGACAATCATGGCTTTTCAAGCTCATAATCCTACAACTTCCAACATCCACACACTTTGAGATATCAGATGACATACCATCAGGAACACGAATATCTTTCAATACAGAACAAAATATCTTTTTTTCATCTTTACACATAGAGTAACATGCAGGTGGCAAATACTCTCTACCATCTGAATGTGCCCGGGGCCATAATTGTTTCATAATACCCAAATTCTTTAAGTCTCTACGTGTTGCATAATTATCTTTGCTCTTGTTGGAATCACCTAAAAGTGTTCCAACAATATTGTCACAAACATTTTTTTCAATATGCATAGGGTCCAAATTATGTTGGATCAAATTAAATTCCCAGTATGGAAGGCTAAAAAATATGCTTTGTTTTCTCCACATTTGTTCAATTGATCCTGTTTTTATTCTCACATTTGGTTTTGATGCATTACTCTTACCAAAAATCACATTCTTGTTTAAGGTCATTCGTAGAACATCAGATCCAGACAATGGTGCCAAATCTAACTCACGTAGCTCAGATTTGCCATAACTTGGCATTGTTCGCATTTCTGAATCTGGTGGTAGAAAACAGCGATGCCCTCTGAATGATCACTTTTTGCCATGTTTTAGGTACACTGCATCTGTATTATCAGCACAAGTTGGGCATGCATTCTTGGCATATGTATTCCATCCAGACAAACAACCCAAACCAGGAAAATCACTAACTGTCCAAAGTAATGCAGCCCACATTTCAAACATTTTTTTGTCACAAGCATCAAATGTGGCAATTCCATTTTCCCATAAATCTTTCAATTCAGTCAATAGGGGGTGCAAATATACATCAATATCATTGCCAGGTGCTTTTGGACCTGGAATAAGGGTGGATAAAATAATAGAATAAGGCTTCATGCATTCCCAAGGCGGCAAATTGTAAGGCATCAGGACAATAGGCCAAGTACTATGTGAAGTGCTTTGATTTTTAAATGGATTAAACCCATCAGCGGCGAGTCCCAAGCATACGTTTCTAGGATCAGACGCAAATTCATAATGACGTTCATCAAATTCCTTCCATGCTCGAGAATCAGCTGGATGCCTTAGATTTCCATCTGAAACACGTTTTTTGAAATGCCACTGCATATTTTCAGACGTCTTAGATGACATGAATAACCGTTGCAATCTTGGTTTCAATGGAAAATACCAAAAGACTTTGGCTGGAATTTTAACCTCGAGACGTTTTTTTCCACCTTTATACGATCTCCTTGATGATTTCTGCAAATTTTTCCATCTTGGAAGGTTACACACTTTGCAAGCCTGTTCATTCTCATTTTCCCCCCAATAAATCATGCAATCATTTGGACAAGCATGTATTTTTTCATAATGAAGCCCTAAACTAGAAATTAATTTCTTTGCTTCATAAAACGACTTAGGCACTTGAGCTTCAGATGGAAGTACTCGACGAAGGAAGTCCAACAATGCTGTAAATGACTTATCACTCCATTTTTCATTCACTTTCAGTTGAAATAACTCAACAAGGAACGACAGTTTAGAAAACTCTGTGCATCCGGTATATAGCTGTTGTTTCCCTTCCTCAATTAGTCGATAGAAATCTTTAACATTAGACTCCATCGGTGTATGACTCGTTGATGCTCCAATGTAATTTTCATTACTTGTAGATCCTTAATGAATTCCAAATGCATCATGCAGCATTTCTTGTACCATCGGTTCATGGCTAGTTACTTTAGAAACTTGTTGCACTGAATAATGAAGTTCTTTGTTATCATGATCTTGTACAATTAGTTTTTCTCCATGAAAATTCCAGATGCGGTAATCTTGTAAAATACCATTTATCATCAGATGTTCGTGTACTGTCTCGCGATCATGACTCAATGAATTTATGCATTTGCAACAAAGACATGGTCTCGTGACATCTGGAGCCGCATCACCAAATGCATAACGTAAAAAATATAGGATTCCCACCCGATACTCAAGACTGCCATGTGGCGTAGCCATCCATTGCTTCTGCATAATTTGATGATGTTCAATAATTTATAAAAGTTAAAACATTGAAGCAAGATTTATCAAAAATTAAAGAAACTTCGTAGATAAAATTTCCAAGAATTCAACAAACATATATATAAATACAATTACTAGATATAAAAATGAAGCTTAGCATCATAGACACGTTGTAAGCAAACTACAATAATAAACCTGAAAAATAATACGGATAACTTGTAGAAAAAAAACAAATCAAATTAAGGGATTCATTGGAAAAATTTACAAATCTACCGGCCAACACAAATTAAACCCTAATCGATTATAATTTTTATCACCATTAACATATAAAAACATTGTCACCATACGAAAACTAAACCAAGAAATTACCTCGAGAAACAAAATCAAAGGCGATTTATGATGTGGATGTCGAAGGATGATGCTAGGGTGCAATTAATATGATATGTCGCTATAATAGAGAGGATCGCTGGAACATAGATGGTCGATAGAAAAGAGAAGGTCGCTGGAACAAAGAGGGTCGCCGAAATAGAAAGGTTTGCTGGAATTGTGAAAATAATATGAGATGTGAACATGGTTTTATATTAATCTCGTATGTACCCTTTAGGAGCGGTCATATGTAACCTTTTAGAAGCAGTTTGAACCGCTTCTAAAAGGAACTTATAGGGGCGGTTCTAAACCGCTTCTAAAAGGACCTTATAGGAGCGGTTCCAAAACGCTTCTAAAAGGAACTTATAGGAGCGGTTCTAATAACCGGTTCTATATGTGTCCAATAGCAACGGTTTACCAACCGCATCAAAAAATCTCAATTGAAGCGGTTTTAGGAGCGGTTACACTTGGCCGATTCTATTGGATCTGCTGTTACAACCGCTTCATCAACCGTTGCTAATATTGCGGTCCTAATGTCCAATGTTTTTGTAGTGTCTACCTCTATAATTTCATCCAATAAACTATAAAAATCATTGCTTGCACTTCCATCATTGGATGACTGAACATAAACTCCACTATTCATTGTAGTCTTACTAATTCCATATTCTTGAGTATGAAAATTATATCCATTTATGTTGGCCAAGTATGTGTACCAATACTTTTGGACCCCATGACAGATGAATTAACAAATCATGCTAAAGGTGAGCTTGATTATCATGAACATAAAATCAAATACGTCAATTGTTAAAAGTCTGCATATGTCTAAACTAAATTTAGATTATCTACTTATATATGATTTGAACCATTGTGCAAATTTTTCTTCGCATAAGCGATTAAACTCTTGTGTTGACAATTCAGATTATAAGTTTTAGAAAATCCTACCATAAAAAAATAATTATAACAAAAATAATTTACTATGTAATAAATATATGATTATATAAAATATATACTAACTCATAATATGATGATACTTCTGGATAATTCAGTAAAATATATGTCTAGGTTGCCTGTCATTCTTGACCAGTTAAGTATCTCTGCTTACATGGTCCACTTGATCGACCAAGGTAAAATTTAGAATGAGTTTAAATTGGGATCAATAGGACCCTTATCATTTCTTTCCGCTCTTCGTCTTTTGCTCAGATCGTGAGACTCAAAATAATATGATACAAAAGTTATTACTTCCTCCATAATGTATGCATTAACAATAAAGACTTCAACTTATGCCTTATTTTTCACCTTTTCTTCAAATAATATAAAAATCTTATGGTAATCAAATAAATTGTATTAGATATTAATATATAATAAAATTAGTAAATTTTTATGCATTCAGATTGTCAAAGTATAGAAGATGGAAATTTTACCTTTTAAATGGACACATCCATTGAAAATGGACAGGTCCTCCAACTTTAGCCTCGTATGACAAGTGAACCAAAAGATGTTCCATGAAATTAAAAAATCAGGGTAGTAATATCCTTTCCAAATTACACAAAATGACTGGAATGTCTCTCTCTAACACCTTCATGTGTGAATGTCTCAAAACTGTTGAGCAAATATCATGTAGGAAAATATTTAACTCCATAATAGCACCTCATATAAAATTTGGTAAGAGTTCCTTAAAAGCAATACAAATGAGACTTTGTATGAATATATAACAGTTATGACTTTTCAAACCAACCAATTTGCATTCCTTTATATCGACATATCTTCCAAGATTAGAGATATAACCATCTAGAAATTTCAATGATTTTAACCATTGAGAAATAACACGTCTTGGATTCTTATTCAATGTATAAATTATTTTTGGCTTTGGTCCCCTACTACTATCATCGATATCAAGAGTAGGTCTTTTACAAAGGAATTGTATATTTTTTTCTTGCATTGAGATTGTCTTTGATTTTTTCCATTGATATCCATCACTGTATTTATCAGATTATCAAAAATATTCTTCTTAATATGCATTACATCAAGATTATGATGAATCAAATGACTAAACCAATATAGTTAATCCTAAAATATACTCCGTTTAGTTCATTTATGTGTACTTTCATATTCATATATTGTATCATATGGCTCTTCAATAACAAATAGAAAGTTAACATTCTGAACTAAATCTGTTGACTTGTTAATCTCAATGGCGAGGTATTCTTTCAATTCTATTCTTAGTGAATTCATCTTTATTCTTTCTATAATTATAATTTCTCATAGTTGTTTCAGCTCTGCAATCAATGGTTGCATATAAACATCTATTAACGTCTTCATATTTTATGAGTCAAACACAACTAATGTTAAAAACATATAGAGTGTTTTTATGTACATCCCAGGTGAAAGATTATATGGAGTTAAGAAAATTGGGCAATAAAAACTAATGTCTTCTTGATGTTCCAAATGGAGCAAATCCATCAGCACAGAAACCTAATATCATGTTTCAAGTCTCCTTTGCAAATTTCGAATATGTTCTATCAAAATTTTTCCACGCTTCTGCATCTGATGGATGAAACATTAACCCCTCTTCTGTTTAATGATTTGCATGTCAAGTCATGTGTTCAATAGTTACCTTTGATGCATAAAGCATTTTTAACTTATGAGTTAAAGGCAAATAAAATAGCTGACTGTATGATTTACGTTATTGTTGACTCCTTTTAGTTCTCTTGTACTTAGTTTGATTAAAAAATTTACAAACATCTGCATCTTCATCATCTCCCCAATATAGCATACAACCATCTCTATAAACACCAATCCTTTTCACTGGAAGACCCAATTCTTTCATAAATTTTTTCATACTATAAAATTCATTGGGCAATATGTGATCACGTGACAATGTCTCTCCAATAACTTGAACAAAATCATTAAAACAATCTTACAACATGTTAGGCTCTGCCTTGATATTCAATAGTCTTGTAATATGAGATAACTTAATGCGGTTGTCACAACCAGCCCATAAAGGTTCCTTTATAGCACTCAACACTTCCTAAAATTTGAGATATATTTCATCAACACCTGGTACTTCTACCTCCTCCAACGATGATGTATAAATAGTAAGCATTTGTCTAACTATTGGAGGACAACTAAAACTTGCACTATGCATTTCGGGAATAAAATTTTGACCTGCTGCATCAATTACCATCCTCTGATATGAATTTAATTGATTATACTAACTCTGATCCCCACTAATTGAGACTTGTATGTTTGGTCCATAATTCTCATCAAATATGAATGGTTCACTATGACATATCCAATTATAGTAATTCAAGGTAAAACCAAATCTATAAAGATGTACTAAATCTTTATTGTAGTGAAAAATTTGTCATTTTGATATTTTCTACATGGACACCTTATATTATTGTCATCCACATATTCAACATTACTAGATACAGAATTCAAAAATTGGTTCAATCTAGTCATAAACTCATCAGTTAAACCTCGACGGTCAGGTAAATTCTTTTTTATACATTCAACTTCTTTCATTCTGTATTTTACTTATTTCCAATTTATTACAACATTAATAAAAATTATTATACATAAAAACTATATAGTACACTAATGGTCAATATAACTTAGTTCACATATAAATTGAGAGAAAATATAACAAATAAAATTAATAACATGAGATAGTACACTAATGATATCATTATTAAAGTAACAGGTGAAGGTATACTTAACAAAGGTCAACAAAGACTAGTGTCTCTCCAAACACGTCAAATATAAACCTGTATAAATAATATTACAAAGTCAACAATCAAATATAAACGTCAACAGACAATTATAGTCTTGCGGCCATCAACATGCAATATCTTCCGGGTAGCTCATGGCCACCGACCAACCGGGGATAGCCATGAACAACTCTTGCTAACCACAGATAGTCACGAATGGTTGCAGAACTGTGGCTATCTGAGGTTGGTCGCAACTGCCCGTAACTATCTGCGGACGACCACGGCCGACTGCCTCTGTCCGCGGCCGGCCGTGGCCTAAGGCCGGCTGCCTATCGGAGAGGAAAGACAAGGGTGAGGGAAGAGAGAGGGAGCTTACTAGCCAGAGATTGTCATCGTAGGAGAGGAATCATCAACACCAAAGGAAAAAACACTTGGGGCAAGGGGATCAAAATCAGGCAAGTTGAGAGATTTTAGGGTTTTTGGTGACGAAAATAATTTCCTCACCAAATTTGTCACAAATTTATAATGAATTAATAGATTAGTCACTAAATCTATGACGAATCCATGGATTCATCGCCAAATATGTGATGAATCCATGGATTTGTTGCAGAATGGGTAAAATTTAAAAAAATAAATAAATATGTCCGAAATCGGTTGATGAGTCTAGAGAGCTCAGAATGTCATGAATTTGTGTTTTAAAAAAAATCATTGATCACAATATATTAGGTCAAATTAATGTTTGAAGACTTCGATATAATCAAGAGAACTAGTGGAACACATAGAAATTTATTTCATGTCATTCCAAGCTCTTTAGGTCCCCATCAATCGATTTCACACTTTTATTTTTATTTTAAATTTTTTCCCATTCTACGATGAATCCATAGATTTATTGCATATATTAATGGGCATATTTTTTAAAAAATAAAGTGTCTGAAATCGGTTGATGGATCTAGAGATCTTGGAATGACATAAAATCAGTTCCTATATATTCCTCTAGTTCTCCTAATTATATCCAAGTCTTCAAACATTCATTTAACCTAATATATTTAGATCACTGATTTTTTAAACTTGCATGTGTCTGAAAAATTTAATTCGTATTTAAAAAATCACTGATCTCAATATAGTAGATCAAATTGATGTTTGAAGACATGAATATAATCATGAGAACTAGAGAAACATATATGAAATAGTTTCATATAATTCTAAGCTCTCTAGGTCTATCAACTAGTTTCAAATATATTTTTTTTTTTTTATTTTTACCCATTCTATGATGAATCTATGGACTCGTCGTAGAATGTAGATTCGTCGTAGAATGGGCATTTATTTTAATAAATAAATATATCTGAAATCAATTTGATCCTGTCCGAGAGCTGAGTCGATGGACGCTGGGGATGTGGCGCTCTTGTTGACTGGTTGAAGACTCTGAAGACGTAGATCTCCTGCTGACGTGGACCTGCAAGCACAACGCCGAGCCAGGGAGGGGTTCCCCGGCGATGGCCCTCTGACGCTCAAGTAAGATCTCCGGTGGAAAGAAGTAGAGCAAAGAGGAAATGAGAACTGTAGCTACAGTAAAGAAATGAGCATACCTCTGTCTAAGTCTGGGGGTCCTTATATAGGGCTCCCCTGAGGTACGTGCACACTCCTCAAAGCATACCTGGAGTGGATGTGTCAGAAAAGCGTGTCTGACGCTATACCTTAATAATACGAGCATATCCTTGACATGGCAGTGGAAGTTTCCACCATATGATTCTCTGTCTGACCATGCTGCCGACCATGCCTCTTGTCGGCGACACTGGTCCCTAAGAAGATATCGTCAGCTACTTCCTTTGTCCCTTACCGGGCCGAGCGGAGGAACCGCTCGGCTAGTGCCTTCCAGGTGCCACCAAGGCTGAGCCAATCTAGATGTCCGCTCGGCCGGTGATTTGATGTTCGACTCTCCCTTGTCAGGCTGAGGCTCTTTCACCTGCCAGGTAGAGGCCGTATCCCCTGCTCGGCCGGGCGGGATAGACGCTTGGCTCCTGTCTTTCCCTGCTTGAGTTTCATGAGCATCGGAAGCTCGATGTTTGATCGAGCTGTCGAAGTGTCAGGCCGGTTACTCTTCCTGCTGCTCAGGAAGGTAGTTCGCCCGATCGGCCGCCTGCCCAGGACTTTGACCCCCAGCCAGGCGGGCCCCACCTTACCACCAGATCACATGCCTTCCCTTCAAGTCTAGTCGAAGAAGGCTGAATGTCCGACTGACTGGACGAAATTAGTCCAATGTTCCATCGCTCACTTGGTCGTGCTGCTGAAGAGGGTCCGATCGGCTCCTCGCCGTTGATCGGCGGAGCGTATGCCGGTACTTAATGCAAAATTCACCGGGTCCTGGTCCGCGGGAGGTCAAAGCTGATGTTCTACGGATCGCCTCGGAATTCGCACAAATCACTGTCATTAAACCGAGCACGCAGCCATGCCCGGTAATGGAGCCCCTTAAATGCGCCCCTATAGGTGAATGCCACGTGTCACCTCCGCCGTCACCACGCGCTCGGTGCATTAGAGGTGATGTGACGCGCAACGGTTCAAATTTGACGGTAGGATGCCTGCGTCGATTCTCGTGACCTAGATCAGATGGCTCCGCTCAACCGAGCTCGATCTTTATAAAGTCGCTATGCCAACTTCTGTTTCATTGTTGCTGCCTTCATGCTCGTATGCTCCAGCGATTGTCCGCGTTCAGTGCTCCGGCGATCCCCGACTATCTACCCCAGCACTCCCCTTTCCTGTAAGCTTCCACTTCTGTTCCTTCCTCTTCCTTTCTCGCCCTTTAGTGTTTTCCAGTGTTCCGCCATTTTGTCCGGTGAACCTCCTCTCTGTTTTTTCGGCGCTCTCTTTAGCGAATCCTTCTGCTTCTTTATTTTTCGATCATGGCCAGTTCCTCCCAGCCAGTCGACCTTGCCCCTAGTCTCTGGTATACCACCATGGAGACCAGGTTTGATGCAGCCAACATGGCTCACCTTATTAACGCTTTCGACATCTCGCTCGACCACAAGATTGTCCTGGTCGGACCGTCCGATCGGCCACACAACTCGCCGACCGGCACTATCTGTTGTTGTTGTGTTTAGCACTAACGATCTAACTCGAGTTTTGATGAATGATAAAATAGGTTAAGTTAGTTTCGTCGTTATATAACACTCTGACCGAGTGTGCAGGAGAAGCCCAGATAGGTCGACGGCCTGGCCAGATGTCTGGCACGAAGCCCAGCTAGGTCGACGGGCCGACCAAATAGCTGGCACGAAGTCTAAACGGGTCGACGGGCTGACTGGACGTTTGGCACGAAGTCCAGCTAGGTTGACGGGCTGATCGGATAGCTGGCGCGAAGTCCAGACGGGTCGAAGGGCTAACCGGACGTCTGGCAGGTAAGTGAAGGTAAGTCACTGGAGGGGAGTAACTGTGAGGACGCGTTCCCAGGAAGGGAACATTAGGTGTCGATCCGACTTAGACTCATTTCGAAACTCTAAGTCGAGATCTTGACTAGATTCCGATTTAGGAGAGACGGAATCTAATTAACACTCTTTTTGTTAAACTATAAACTGTGCTAATAATCTATTTTACAAGAGATATAAGTGCCTCAGACTAACGTTTTCTTGCAGGAAAGAAGCTGCTAGAAATCAAGGTCCGGGCGCCCGGAAGGTACCCGGGCGCCCAGAAGGTACCCGGGCGCCCAGAGGCAAAGTTTTATTCCCAACGTCGCTGTGCCATGTGGAATTCGTTGGTTGGCTCGGCTACGTCACTTCAAGGTGCCCCGAAGGGCTGCGGGCGCCCCGAACCTCCTTTATAAGGAGGGTCAAGGTTGAAGCTCAAACAACAACTGAAAACCTGCTCTCCTACGCTTCTGCGACGTTGTGAAAGCTCTCCGACAAAGCTCTGTTCTTTTTCTTCTTATTGTTTATTGTCGGTATTTTCTTTCTAGCATTTTTGTACTTAATTTTTGTAATCAATATTCGAATTGCTAGTGATTGCCCATCGAAAGCACCCTTGCGTGCGAGCCTTGGAGTCGGAGTCGTCAAAGGCTCCGAACCAAGTAAATTGACTTTGTTAGTATTGTTTTTACTTTTCCGCTGTGTTACTCGACGAAATTCTAAATCGATATTCACCCCCCCCCTCTATCGACTTTCATGATCCAACATCTGTTTCTTCCGAGACCAGTTTGTGGCCGGTCTCCAGTTTCCCATCCATCTGTTCATCGTCGAGGTTTGCAACTATTTCCGAGTCTCACTCGCCCAGCTTGTTCCCAACTCTTTCCGCCTGTTATGCGGTGTGGTCATGCTATTCACAGTGCATAACATCCCTCTTAAGCCTCAAATTTTCCACTACTTTTACTACCCCAAACAGTCCGAGCTGGGCACCAACCTGTTCCAATCCCGCATTAGTCTGGTCTTTTTCGACAAGATGCCCTCCTCCAACAAACACTGGAAGGAGTACTTCTTTTATTTGAGACTCCCTAAGCTGCCCCACTTCCGAACTCAATGGCAGACCGCTCTGCCACCCCCGCTCGAGCTGAAGAGATATAAGATTCAACCGAATTACCTCCATGCTACTAATATGTTGACCGGGCTGAAGTTCAACATTCACAAGTTGTTGCCAAAGGGAGTGATGTACATGTTCAGGCTGAGTCCGAACCGAGTGAAGCTCCCGAGCAGCCTAGGTATGAAATTTCTTAACCTTCTTCCTTGGAGTCTGACTGATTCTGTTCTTCTTTTGCAGTCGGCATCATGATGCGTGCTCGGGCAGCCAGTATAATGAAGGCTAAGCAAGTTGAAATTGAAGCAGCTGCGGCCAGGGAAATGGGGTGGCTCGGCCTAACCCTTGTCGGCTCACAAGAGGGCACAACTGAGGAAACTGCGGGTGACAGGACAACCGAGCGGACACCCAGCGTAGGAGGGGCGACCGACCCAGGATCGGTCGGAGAGGTGCCACCTGTTATTCCTGCTAAGGGTTCGAGCTCCTCAGGTGATGAAGTGTCGCTCACCTGCAAGAGGCGCCGAACGGACGCACCTTCCCGATCCGCCACTTCAGCCATCCAAGCCTCTACGGGGGGAGGCGTCCCATCTCCAGCTCCCGCAACAGTGGAGGCTACTTCCTCCAATCAGACTTCGTCCGTGGCTGAGCTGCAGGAGCCGCTCCCCGTTCATCCAATTACCTCCCTTCCTCCAGCTAGGCGAAGGATAACCCAATCCGCCACTCTTCCAGTCCCTCCTGCTCAGGCCTCCGGCCCGTCTACCTCCGCTCAATCGGCGCCAGGCGAGAAACAATCCATCACTGCCACCCTTCGCCTGCCGATTGAGGATCTTCTCACGCCAGGCGACCAGCCCAGCTCTCCTCAGCATCAGGTTTACATCCGGGGTCGACTCGCCCGCATTTGGGAGGAGGCAAGGGCACGGACGACCATGAAACCCCCGGGCGCACTAGCTGACAGCCATCTGGAGATGTCCATCGGGGTTAGTATTTACAAATATCAGCTCATAAGTTACCTCTGTTCGACACTAATTTTTGCTTACAGTACTGGGTGGAGAATATCACCATGTGCCAACGGCTGGACCAAGTGGAGAATGAGCTAAAGAAGCTCAAAATTTCTAGGGAAGCCTCCTCCTCCTAGGGGCCACCGGTCGCCCATTTGAAGGCCGAGCTAGAGAGGGCTTAACAACTCCTCGCTGAGGAGCAGCAGAAGTCGGCCGAGTAGGCCAGCCGGCTCGGCCAGATCGAGGCACAACTGAAGACTTTTGACAGGAAACTTGATCTGGCCTCCACGAGGAAACGACGGGTCATTGTCGATCTGGAAGAAAAGAACAAAGAGGCCTGACAATTAGTCGAGGATCTGAAGAAAGTAGAGGACTATCTATCTGCCGAGCGGGAAAGTCGTTCGGCCAAGGAAGCGGAACTTCAGGATCAGGTGAAGCGTCTAGAAGAGGAGCTAGGGGCCTCTCGGGCTACTCTGACTTCCTATCAAGCAGCCGAGCTGAGTCGCTTCGCGGCTCTGAAGCAACAGTACCTCCACTCCGAACCATTCTTGGAGAAGGCGACCAACCGGATCGTCCACTCCTTCGAGTTGGAGATCGATGCTACGCTTCTCCAGCTTAAGACGAACGTCCATATCTCCGAAGCTTTCTCCGACAAGGATGTCGACCAAGTCCAGCTTCTCAAGTCCATTCCTGACGAGACCTTCGACTATATTAAGTGAGCGAGAGGTCGATAGAGTGTGTTTATTGGCCTTGACTGTACTCATGTCGTTCGGCAGTGCTTATTAATGAATTATTTTTGCGCCTTTTTCATATACCATCTGTTTGTCAAGTATTTGGATGTATAGTTCCGATCGGGTATTACCGTACGTTTGTATTGGAATATCCTCTGGGTTTATACCTCCAGGGTTTATAGTCGCTGCTCGACTTTAGGTTTTGGTGTCTCCGCTAGACGATTTTCTAAGGTCAGAGTTTGGGGTCGCCGCTCGACGATCTTCCGGGTGGATATTTATAGTCGCCGCTTCGACTCTGGGGTTTAACGTCGCCGCTCGACGGTCTTCCGGGTGGATATTTATAGTCGCCGCTTCGACTCTGGGGTTTAACGTCGCCGCTCGACGGTCTTCAAAGCGGGGTTTTTATAGTCGCCGCTTTGACTCTAGGGTTTAACGTCGCCACTCGACGGTCTTCAAGGCGGAGTTTTTATAGTCGCCGCTTCGACTCTGGGGTTTAACGTCGCCGCTCGACGGTCTTCAGAGCGGGGTTTTTATAGTTGCCGCTTCGACTCTGGGGTTTAACGTCACCGCTCGACGGTCTTCAGAGCGGGGTTTTTATAGTCGTCGCTTCGACTCTGGAGTTTAACGTCGTTGCTCGACGGTCTTCAGAGCGGGGTTTTTATAGTCGTCGCTTCAACTCTGGGGTTTAACATCGACGCTCAACGGTCTTAAGAGCGGGGTTTTTATAGTCCCTGCTTCGACTCTGGAGTTTAAGGTCGCCGCTCGACGGTCTTCAGAGCGGGGTTTTTATAGTCTCCGCTTCGACTCTGGAGTTTAACGTTGCCTCTTGACGGTCTTCAGAGCAGGGTTTTTATAATCGCCGCTTCGACTATGGAGTTTAACGTCGCCACTCGACGGTCTTTAGAGCGGGGATTTTATAGTCGCCGCTTCGACTCTGGGGTTTAACGTCGTCGCTCGACGGTCTTCAAGCCGGGCTGACCACTCGACAATAACTTTGTAAACCCTTGCTTTTGATTTTAATCCAGTAGCCAAAGGGCGTAGAAAAAATGGAGATTACACGGCCTTAATTATATCAGTGCACCTTTCATCCAGCTCGGTATGGCTGGAGGTGGTTTGCATTCCACGGACGCTCTAGCCTCTGCCGGTCCTCGTCCTCTAGGTAATAAGTGCCCGATCGGTGCTTTTCCATGACCTTGAAGGGTCCGACCCAAGGAGCCTCTAGCTTGGTGATGTCATCGACTGGCTTCACTTTCTTCCATATGAAGTCGTCGACCTGAAAAGATCTAGGTATTACCCTTTGGTTGTAGTTCTAGCGCATCCTCTGTCGGTAGACCGTCAACTGAACGATTGCTCTAGCATGCACCTCGTCCACCAAGTCCAGCTCTAGGAGTCTCTGCTCGGCATTGTCCTTGCTATACTGCTGCACCCGATCGGATTCGACTCCGACTTCAACAGGGACGACTGCTTCACCTCCATAAACCAAGTGGAACGGGATCACTCCCGTCCCCTCCTTCGGAGTTGTGCGGATTGCCCAAAGCACGCCAAGAAGCTCGTCCGCCCAGCTGCCTCCGACGTGGTCGAGATGAACTTGAAGAATTCGCAGAATCTCTCGATTGACGACTTTAGCTTGCCCGTTGCTTTGGGGATATTCTACGGAGGTAAATGCCTACTAAATCTCGTACCCTTCGCACCATTCTCTAAGATGTTGTCCAGCGAACTGTCTTCCGTTGTCGAAGACGAGCCGATGCGGGATTCCGAACCGACATATGATGTGTTGCCAGATGAATTTCTTAACCATTTGCTCTGTTATTCTCGCAAATGGCTCGACCTTTACCCATTTGGAGAAGTAATCTACTGCGACGAGCAGGAACTTTCGTTGGTCATTCGCCATAGGGAAGGGCCCCACTAGTCGAACGGGCAGGATACTACGGACGTCTTCATCTCCTTCGTGGGTCGGTGCGAGAGGTTGTGGTACTTCTGGCAGGACAGGCAAGTGGACACTATCCGAACGACATCTGATTGGAGGGTTGGCCAAAAATATCCGGCTAGCAATATCTTTCTAGCCAATGACCTACCGCTTGGGTGACCTCCGTAAGTTCCATGATGCACCTCCCGTAGGATGTAGTCGATGTCTTCTGGCCCGACGCATCTGAGCAGGGGTCGGGAGAAAGTTTTCTTGTATAGTTGATCCCCAATCAGCGTGAATCTTCCTGCCCTCCTTCTCAATAGGTAGGTTTCCTCCTGATCAGACAGCGTAGTCCCTGATCGCAGGAACTCTATCAGCACCGTCCTCCAATCGTTTGGGAAGGTGAGCATTCGGTCGATGTGCACCACAAAAGATACCTGCTCGATCGGCTGAAAATAATAATCGTGATATGGAGCTGACTAGCTTAGCCAGCTCGTCTGCACCTTGGTTCTCCGCTCGGGGTATCTTCTGAATAACCACCTCTCGAAAGCTAGCCTTTAGCTTTTCAAAGACCTCCGCGTAGAGCTTGAGTCGAGTGTTGCTTACCTCGAATGTCCCAGTGAATTGCTGAGCGGCCAACTGGGAATTCGAGTGAATCAAGACCTTGATCGCTCCGACATGCCGAGAGGCTTGTAGGCCTGCTATGAGTGCCTCGTATTCGGCCTCGTTGTTGGTTGCCCGATATTCAAGCCGAACGGACAGATGTATCCGTTCTTCCCAGGGGGAGATTAGTAGCACACCAACTCTGCTTCCTTGTTGAGTGGACGATCCATCCACATATATTCTCCAGGTGGCTTCTGGCTCGAGATTCTGTACTTTAATGACAAAGTCCGACAAGGACTGTGCCTTGATGGTCGTTCGAGGTTGATACTGTATATCGAATTCTCTAAGCTCCGTAGTCCACTTGATCAGTCGCCCGAACGCCTCTGGATTAAGGAAGACTCTTCACAGAGGGTTGTTGGTCATTACTACGATTGTATGTGCAAGGAAATATGGGCAAAGCCTCCGAGCGGCAAACACCAAAGCAAAGACAAGTTTCTCGAGACTAGTGTAGCGGGATTCAGCATCTTTTAAAATATGGCTCAGGAAATACACTGGTTGTTCTTCATCGTTCAGCCTCACCAACGCCGAGCCGACAGTGTGCTCGGTCGAGGACAAATAAATGCGAAGCAGCTCACTGGTAGTTGGCTTAGCCAACATAGGCAAAGAATTAAGATATGCTTTTAGTTCTGCAAACGTCCGGTCGCACTCCTTGTCCCATTGGAACTTGGTAGCTCGACGCAGTATCTTGATGAAAGGAAGGCTCCGGTCGGCAGACTTAGAGATGAACTGAGACAAGGCAGTTATCTGACCGGTGAGGCGTTGAGTTTCCTTCAAATTCCTTGGTGGAGGCATATCATGCAGCGCCTTCACCTTATTAGGGTTCGCCTCGATGCCCCACTCGGTGATGATATAGCCGAGGAATTTTCCACCCTTTGCGCCGAATAGACACTTACTCGGGTTCAGCTTGATTCCATATGTGTGGAGCGTCTGGCAAGTTCCCTCTATATCTGCATAGAGATCGGCAGCTCGGGGAGACTTGATGAGTATATCGTCGACATATACCTCCATGTTTCGTCTGATCTGCTTCCGGAACACCTTATTCATGAGCCGCTGGTAAGTAGCCCCAGCATTCTTTAGTCCGAACGACATCACGTTGTAACAGTAAGTGTCGTCCACCGTGATGAAGTTCACCTTCTCTTGATCCTCCTGGGCCAGCGGCACTTGATGATACCCCTGATATGCGTCCAGCATGCATATCAGCTCGCACCCAGCTGTGGAGTCCACCATCTGGTCGATTCTTGACAGTGGGTAGAAGTCCTTCGGGCAGGCCTTGTTAAGGTCTCGAAAGTCAATGCAAACCCTCCACTTATTGCTAGGCTTCGAAACCAGCACCACATTCGCGAGTCAGCTCGGGAACTGTACCTCTCGGATGTGGCTAACTTCCAGTACCTTCTCTACCTCAGCTCAGATGATCCGATTCTACTCGGCGCTGAAGTCCCTTTTCCTCTGCTTCACCGGCCTGACATCCGGTCGGATGTGAAGCTCGTGCTGCGCTACGCTCGGGGAAATGCCAGGTAGCTCATGTGTGGACCAGGCGAAGACATCATGATTTTGCTGAAGGCATCTAATCAGCTTGGCCTTCTGTTCAGCTTGCAGGTCGAACGCTACGAAGGTCGTTGCTTCTGACCGGTCGGGGTGTATCTGCACCTCCTCTTTTTTTCATAAACTAAAGTAGGAGTTTTTTCGGTTATGGTGTTTACCTCGAGTTAGGGAATTTTTCGAATGAACTTAGCCTCCGCCTTCACCATCTCGACGTAACAGCGCCGAGCAGCCAGTTGATCTCCTTTGACTTCCCCAACCCAATCCTTCACGGGGAACTTGATCTTCTGGCAATAGGTAGAGACTACCGCCCTGAATTCGTTGAGGGTCGGTCGGCCCAGGATGACGTTCGGCCCAGGATGACGTTATAGGCTGATGGGGCGTCTACGATGATGAAGGTGGTAGTCCTGGTCCTCCGGAATGGCTCTTCTCCGAGTGATATGGCCAACTTTGTTTGACCGATCGGCTGGACCTCATTGCCGGTGAACCCATGCAAAGGGGTCGTCATCGTTAACAACTCGGCCCAGTCGATCTAGAGCTGGTCAAAGGCCTTCTTGAAGATGATGTTGACCGAGCTCCCTGTGTCAATAAATATGTGATGGATAGTGTAGTTGGCAATTACCGCGCGAATGATGAGGGCGTCGTCGTGCGGCACTTCAATCCCATCAAGATCCCTAGGGCCAAAGCTGATTTCGAGTCCGCTCGCCCTCTCTTGGCTGCATCCTACAACATGGTTGGAGTCTCCGCTGGTTGGTCCACCAGCTATGATGTTGATCTCACCTCGAGCAACGTTGCTTCGGTTCTCCTCCTCCCAAGCGGCGTGCCTCACTCGCTCGTGTGACGCTTGGGTGCGGTCGTCACTCCTTGCTTAATGATGATGCTTCCGTTCGAGTGACCGCCTGGTCTCCTATCGCCGTCTGACACTCGGTTGCTTATATCACAGTTCGGGAGAAGGTGATCGGCAGCGATAACTCTTGGGAGTAGGCTGAGCGACCGCAAGGACTCCTTGACAATCACGGGTGTTGTGGGTTGTCGATTGGTGGAAAGTACAGAACATAGAAGTCCATACCTTTCCCTTGGGCTTTGGCCGCTCGGCAGCCACATGTTGGATGGTGTGTGGCCTTGCTTCCTAATGCGGTCGTGCCGCATCAGCTCGGGGTCCTCTCGGAGGCTGGTGGATGGTCGACGGCCTTCATTCGGCGTGCACCGGTGTTTCTGCTGGTGCTTTTTTCCATCGGGTCGCCTGAGCTTCCTCCACATTGATATATTCGCTGGCCTTCCTCAGTATATGGTCGTAATCGTGGGGCGGCTTCCTTGTTAGCGAGCGGAAGAAGTCCCCGTCGATGATCCCTTGAGTGAAGGCATGCATCATAGTTTCATACGAGACCGTGGGGATGTCCATGGCCGCCTGGTTAAAGCGTTGAATGTAGGCTTGTAGAGTCTTCCTCGGCCCTTGCTTCATGGAGAACAGACTGACGCTAGTCTTCTGATAGTTCCTACTGCTCGCGAAGTGGTGGAGGAAGGCCGTTCGGAAGTCCTTAAAGTTCTGAATCGACCCGTTCGACAATCTTCAAAACCAATGTTGTGCCGAGCCGGATAACGTAGTGAGGAAGACTCGACACTTAACTCCATCTGTGTATTGATGAAGGGTTGTGGCGTTATCGAACTTGCCAAGGTGGTCGTCCGGATCAGTCGACCCATTGTATTCACCGATCGCCAAGGGTGCGTAGTGCCTTGGCAGAGGATCCTGCAGAATTACCTCAGAGAATTGGCAATTGATCTGCTTGGGGGATGAGTCAGCTCGGGGCGCTTTGCCCTTTCTTGCGTCTCGAGTAGGATTTTCGTCTGATGAAGACCGGTCTTGATTCGCTTGTGCGATTTCAGATGGCGTTTGGAACAAGGCCCGATGGAATGGAATCGGGGCGGGCGGCACCTCTGCTTGCGTGCCGGTCAGACCTTTGTTTTGACCCCAAATAGAGAGTTGCTCTGGTCAATCTTCCTGCGCTGCTTGGCCTCCAAACACTGATGTTGCTTGTTGCGCTAGCCGATCGGCTAACGCCTTCTGTTGCTATTCTACTATCTTGGCTACTCTCGCCTGGATGAGCGCGTTGAGTTCTTCCTGAGAGAGTGTCACGGTGTGCTGACGTACAGCTTCTTCCATCTCCTTGGCTCGGATTCAGGTGCGTTCCTACAGACGGTGCCAAATTTGATCATGTCTGAGAGCTGAGTCGATGGACGCTGGGGATGTGGCGCTCCTGTTGACTGGTTGAAGACTCTGAAGATGTAGATCTCGTGCTGATGTGGACCTGCAAGCACAACGCCGAGCCGGGGAGGGGTTCCCCGACGATGGCTCTCCGACGCTCATGAGCAAAGGTCGTATCCCCTGCTCGGCCGGGTGGGATGGATGCTTGGCTCCTGTCTTTCCCTGCTTGAGTTTCATGAGCATCGGAAGCTCGGTGTTTGACCGAGCTGTCGAAGTGTCAGGCCGGTTACTCTTCCTACTGCTCAGGAAGGTAGTTCGCCTGATCGGCCGCCTGCCCAGGACTTTGACCCCCTACCGGGCGGGCCCCACCTTACCACCGGATCACAATTGATGGACATAAAGAGTTTGGAATGACATGAAATCAGTTTCTATATGTGTCTCTTGTTCTCCTGATTATATCAATGTGTTCAAATATTAATTTGACCCAATATACCTGAAACTAAGATTCTTAGTACATGATTAAATTAGCACCATCTGTGGGAAACCTATACCTGAAACCAAGATACTTTGATGGATGACGCTGGAAAAATCATCGGAAAGCTCAATCCCGTCAAAAAGAATAGTGAAAAATGTTGATCAGCGGAAACCTCCACCTCTAAAGCTATAATCGGCATCCCATTTTCTCTGGTCGACTTCAACTGCCAATCTGAGCGGTTGCACATGCAACCTTCCTATTTGCATGCATAAATCCAAAAGTTGTCCAAAAAAATTAATTCATGTTTAAAAAATCATTGAACCTAATATATTAAGTCAAATTAATATTTAAAAGTATGAATATAATCAAGAAAATTAGATAAATATATAGGAACTGATTTTATATCATTTTGAACTCTCTAGGTCTATCAACCGATTTCGGACACTTTTATTTCGCAAAAGTTACAGTTTAGAGTACATCAATTAAGTATAGTAAGAAAATATACCAACAATTTAAGAATAGAAAATTCGAAGCTTCAGGTCGTCGGTGTCTTGCTACAGCTTTATCGGATGGTTCTTTGAGTAGTGTATGGAAGATGGATCACGTTTTCATTGTACTTAGTTGATGTTGCTCGAGACTGCCTTATAAAGCCCATGGAGAGCGCCTCCAACACCATGGAGGGTACCCTCATCCGCGCCAAATCCGCAGCGTAGATGAGCTTCGATCAAGTAGCTGCCTATCCACCTGAGGGCGCCTCTAAGGCCATGGAGGGAGCCCTCGCGCCAGGTCCAGGGCGCCCTCAAGCTCCATGAGGGCGCCCTCAGGCCTTGCTGTGAGGTCGTCTCTGTATGCGACCCGAGGCGCCTCCAAGCTCCATGGAGGGGGCCTCGGGTACTGTTCATCCGAGGCAAGGATGTCCAATTCGCTTCCTGCAAAATACGTTAGTTCAACAAATCAACATACCCTACAAAACAAAGTTAGCACAATATAGATATGTAAAATAAAGTATTTGATAGTCATCAGACTGTCCGGTTCTGATTTTGGATTCCCGACCGAAAATCCTAGGTCAAACCGATGCCTACTATTCCCTCACCGGGGAACGCGTCCTCACCTACTCCACTTAAGAGGGTTTACCTATTGCCAGACCGGTCCTCTAGACCGACTGGACTTTTGCTTAGCGCCCGAGGCTCCAGGACTCTCTGCTGGACGTTCGCTCCACGATCCGCCCAGTCTTTCACTTGGTTCGCGATACCAGGACTTTCCATCTAGAGTCCCCGACTCTAGGACTTTTGCCCAAAACCCTCGACCCGTTAAGACTTTCCGCCTAGGGTTATCACCCCTTAGGACCTAGGGTTACTACCCCCTAGGGTTTTTCACCTGCCTAACCGCAGCTAGGACTTTTGCCTAAGTACACTTAGGACTTTTCTGAAAACTCATTCAAACATGTTAGATCATAAATAACCTTAACTTTGAACCCTTTGCCATTATCTAAACTTAGGTTCAATCGTCGGATGCTTTCCGCACCAACACTATATGCATGTCAAGCAAGGATAAATATCATGCAAATTGAATATACCTCTGAGAAACTAGACCTAACTATTAGTTCATATACAAATCTAATTATAATATTATCCAAGCTTTAAAAAGCAAAGGTGATAGTCATAAACAAATATTGCAAATCTTTGGTACTATCTGTGAAATTACTAGACCATAAAGCTCTATAGGTCATATCTTAGACAGATGTGAATAACATAATAAAACAATTTGGAAGAGCAAAGAACAGTCATTATTTGGACCAACCACTATAATCAGGTTGGGGCACTGTTCAAAGTACAAAGACCTATAGAAATATGAACCTAAGTTAAAAGATTGTAGTGTGAACAATGTCTCAATAAGAAAACAAAAGTCAAATACAATCATGTTACAAATACATGACACTTGATGACCCACATTTTCATAAAGTGTTTAAGGGCCACTACAAATACAAAAACTAGTAACCAAATCCAAATCCAAATCCAAATGAACTAGATTCTACTTTTAGGGTGGCCATTTCTATTGTGGAAATAACTTATATGTGTGGAAGTTTCAAGGAATTTCATAAGAAAAATTAATTGTTTCCTTTGTTTGGTGGTGAGGTGAGCAAAAATTCTTTTCTCTTTTCAATCCTTGTTATTTTTTTCTTCACCAGATTGGGTGGAAGGTCACTCAATTGAGTGGAACGTAAGCTAGATTTGTGTGTCTGTTCTGCTCAAGGGAACATCACATGATCAAGTGGAAGGGGGCAGAGTCGCTGAGGCATTGGGGATGAGATAATTCAAGGAAAGTGTAAAGAGGAGCAAATCGAGATATCTAAGAATGAAAGCTATAATTGTTGCTAATGATAGTAAAAGTTCTTTGAAAGTCCTATGAATTAAATCAAAATCAATCACCGATCAAGAAATCTGAAGTTCTAACCCTAGACAGTCATTGATCCTCTTAATTCCAACAAATCTTCAACGAAATCAAGAAGAAAAGGGATTGAAAATGAATCTTGAATTCTAGCCATTATTGATCATTGATCCTATCGATTTCAACCAGAATGGAATCACAATCTTCAACAAAGTTGGAGGTTTGAATGTTATCCTCAAAAAGAGCAATTTCATTGAGCCAATACGTACACAGTAATTTAAAACATCGAAGCGGGCGAGAGAAGAAACGGGTACTGCGAATGAATGGAAAACCTAGTCGCCGATCCTTGCCATTCTGAATCCGAACTTGACGGACGATGCGGAGTTGGACAAATCGCCAAAAAACTCTTGCCTCAGCATTTGCCGCATGCCGTCGGTGACCTTGTTGGCCAGATTGGAGCTGGATGACTTGCTGCAGAAGGCCATGTGGGTGGTGATCGCCTCCTCGAGGACTCCGGCGGTGGTCTACGTTGCCTCTGGCTCAGCTTGTCACGCATGGCTTCGGCCTCCGCCGATGGCATCCATTGCGAACAATCTCCCTTTTGCCGAGTTTGAATTCACAGAGTGATATATATATGCCCTACCCAGGCAACTCTGACCATAACTCCACCAAAAATTACAGCTAAAAAAAACACTTCATACATAACTTTTAATGTTAACAAACAATTTTAAATATTTATTTTATTTCTAACTCCACCATTACTACCACCCCTGCCATAAATTTTTACTGTGCTCCATTGTGATTTTGGTATCAGCAACTTCTGGCACTCGTGACACAATTTCTTGCAATGCCCGTACTTGTGACGTTTTACGCTGAATGTTGTCCATGGTCATTATTGTCCTATCTCTGCCATTGTGGTAATTTCCGGAGTCCGTTTCTTTTTCATCATGGTAGAGTACCTCCGTACGTCGAGCAGCAACTTCGGGAATCGACATCTCAGGGATCTTTCCTACCCAGCTGAATCAAATATTTATGAATAAATTTAATATTTAATTTATTAAAAAATTTATTTAAGTTAATTTAATATATATAAAATTAAATAAATAAATAAATTTAAAAATTTTTAATAAATAAATAAATATAAAAATTTTATTAAATTAAATAAATACATTTAAATTCATATATATTTAATTTTTTAATATTCACAAATAAAAATTCTAAATTATTCATGTATAATATTCCTAAATAAAATTTATAAATCATTTTACCTAAAGTATTCTATCTCAACATCATTATTATCAATAACATTTGCAAAAAAATCTTCTTCATCATCTTCTTCTTTTTCTTTTTCTTTTTCTTCTTCTTCATCATCATCATCAATAATTGGCTTAATTGAATCAAGTTCAATAATTGACTTGATTGCATCGTTGATCGCATCGCCCCTCTCATTTTCTAACTCCATTTTATATTCCTGAGTATGAAGGTAACCCATGATCATCATCATTCCCAATATCGCCCGATTGGATGGTGAAAACAAGAGAGGTAATCCAATAAATAAAAGAGATAATCCCCCTGGAAATCAATCACAGATAGAGAGAGATGTTAATTAAATGCCCATTGCATGATAATAACAGAATAAAGACTGCTCTTTTATGCAAGGAACCAATCACACCTTTAAGCTTTTCTAAGTCACTTTTTGTCTTTTCGAAACAGATTTCTGGAGTAACTATCCCGAGCCTCCGCGGCGGCTGCGAGAAAAATATAGAAAACGTAGGCTTATCATGCATGAAGCTTATTTAATTTAAACAAAACTCCACCGCTAGCTAAACAAATTAATAGACTAGTGTCAATCCCCGAATTAAACAACTAAGCACCGATCGATTTAACTCTGTCACAGCTATATATATATATATATATATAATTCGGAGAGAATTTTAAGATTTAATTAATTATTTCCAAAAGACGAGAAAGAACTCTTCACCTCCATCATCTCTTTACTAGTTCGCGAAACGGGCTCTGACGAAGACGGCTGAGAATCGCCCACCTTCTCCATTTCGTTATTTGATAGATGAGAGGACAGGGAGAGTCCCTTTATTTATAGAATATCTTAGAAGAAACTTCCTAGAAGCTGCAGCTCGATAATGAATGAAACAAGAAACACGTTTTACGATTTCAATAAAGTGAAACACCCTTTTCACATTTGCTAAAATTTATCGTAAAAGATACGAGATGATTATATTCATCCGACCGTCTCCGGAAACATATCCCTAGTAGATCTATCGCTTTTAATTAATTAATTGGAAGGGACCACGTTTAACATTAAAGTTGTCTAGCATAGCTGTTGTCGGATTGCTGAGCAGAGGATATGCCGACACTAAGTGGGGTGAAAGTTTCCTACAACCGCGTGACACAGAGATGATCTGCTCGGATAAGGAAGGTTGTTAGATTGTCAGCATCAAGTACATGAACATCGTGCGCTAATAGGAAGGTTATCAGGGTTAATATTAGTTCTAAGAGCCAATTATGAGATGATTGATACGTCTAGATTAGATTCATTGAGTCAGACTTAAGTGAATCCAACCATATGGATTGAGTCTAATCCAAATTAGACTTGAGTTACACTCAAGTGAATCTATTTACTAAAGAGGATTAATGGAGATTAATGAACATTAAAAAAAGTTAATTTCAAAATTGATTATTCATTCAATTTCGAAATTTGAATTCAAGAATGAATAATTCGAAAATGGCCTTAATGGAGTGTTAATGCTCATTAAGTTTCATTAATGCTCATTAAATATATTCATTAGATGGAGTACAAAAGAATTTTTTTTCTCATTTTCGAAGTGTGGATTTCATTCTTCTTCTTCTCTCCTCTTTCTTTGGCCGAAACTCACTAGAGGCTTACTAGCACAACCTTGAGTATTTGTTTTCTCCATTTTCTTGTGTTCGTATGGATACCAGAAGAGGCACAGACACGTGATCGTGCTAAGATCCTTGCTGTCGGAAGTTCGTGTTTACACATCAAAGGTATAACTCTGTATTAACAAAAATTAGTATATGTCTTTTTTTCTTTCACATGGATCTTCTGAAAGAATCTAGTATAGTTTTCCACTGTGCTTTTTACATGTTTAACGCTCTAGATCCTTATAGTGGTATTAAAGCCGCTTGAGAAGACGTATACTAAGTTGTAGTTAAATTTTTATATGCGATATAGAAATTACATGAGATGTTTACTATGATTTGCATGATTATGAGTCTTTGTTTTTATTGGGAATGAAATAGTTTGTATTGAACAAACTAAGAGATATAGCAATTTTCATACATGTTATAAACGCGTGCTATAGCCAATTTCGTTTGATAAAAATAAACTACCAAGGTCTTGGCCAAAAACTATTGTGAACAGCAAGGTTTCAGCCTAATTGTTATGAATAGCAAGGTCTTAAGTTTTGTGGGCAGCAACTCATATAATGAGTATGCAAAATCATTTTGAAGGGCAACAACACACGACGACCAAGAAAGCACTTGGAGAAGATGCTTTGACCTAAGTTGACCTTTCGATCTTCTCATTGACTTAAGAAGATCGTAGATGATGAGACCATAATCATGTCACATTTAATTTAGAATATATGTTGATGCGTGTCATGATTATGTGTGATGCATATGTAGTTTAATCATAATTAGGTCCTTTTAATATGCCTACCAAAGTTTGATATTCATTTTTACCTAGATCAATTGTAGACATGTTTGCTAAAGTAAAATGACCCAATTTATCATGGTAGAGTACGATAGGACAATTGTGATATCCAACTATATATTAAACTTTGGGTATGACTTAACTAGGCTACCTCAATTAGATTGAGAACTTAGAGGCATATCCCATATGTTGGAAAATTAAATGAACAAACAGATTGTTCATCTAGCTATACAAGAGTTACATTTGATATAATTGGTACAAGTTGTCTACCTACATTATACGAGTCTTGAGCGATTAGCCAAAGTCAACTCAAGATGAGGTATAATATGGATCTTGTCCCACATGAATACCATCGTGATTAGATTTGGAGCTAATAGCATGGGTAAAACTACATCCATGACTTGCTCCTACCAAGCTTTACAATTCAGTGGAAGAATCATTTAATTAAAGGTTTAATTAAATGATCTAAATATGATATTTATTTCTATATTTTATTGTTGTAGATCACCATGTCATCAAATACGTCGAATACTCTCTCTCTATTATCTGCCCTTGATAAGGACAAGCTCAATGAGCTAATTTCCTGCACTAGTTTGGAAACTTGAGAATAATTCTCAAGTAAATAAGAAAACTGTATATCTTAAAGCAGCATATTCTCGAAACACCCTCTCATTATTATCACTAGAGCTAATAAGGATACTTATAAGAAGACACTTTTTATCTTTTCGAATCAGATTTCTGGAGTACCTACCTCGAGTCTCCGAGGCGGCTGCGAGAAAAATATAGAAAACGTAGTTTTATCATGCATGAAGCTTATTTAAACAAAACTCCATCGCTAGCTAAACAAATTAATAGACTAGTGTCAATCCCCGAATTAAACAACTAAGCACCGATCGATTTAACTCTGTCACAGCTATATATATATATATATATATATATATATATATATATATGGATTCCTAGCTTACACACAAGCCACAATACGTGATCAATTAATACGCTAGCTACATGGTTTCAGAAATTAATTCGGAGAGAATTTTAAGATTTAATTAATTATTTCCAAAGGACGAGAAAGAACTCTTCACCTCCTTCATCATCTCTATACTAGTTGGCGAAACGGGCTCTGATGAAGACGGCTGAGAATCGCCCACCTTCTCCATTTCGTTTTTGATAGATGAGAGGGCAGGGAGAGTCCCTTTATTTAAAGAATATCTTAGAAGAAACTTCCTAGAAGCTGCAGCTCGATAATGAATGAAAAATAAATCACTTTTTACGATTTTAATAAAGTGAAATACCCTTTTCACATTTGTACAAATTTATCGTAAAAGGTACGAGCTGATTATATTCATCCGACCGTCTCCGGAAACATATCCCTAGTAGATCTATCGCTTCTAATTACTTGGAAGCTAAGGGACCACATTTGTCTAACATAAAAGTTTATGTTTGATGAATCCGTACAACAATAAATTACAATGGACATGGTGGATCTCGGACCCGAGAGCGGGTCAAAAGTAAGTCGAGGTCAGAGGAGCCATTTGAGATCGTCAGCTGAGGTGGCCGGTCAAATATACCATTTGACTTGAACCACCCGATCGAGCGAACCCATAATTCGACCGGCCAGTCGGTTGGAGCGAAGTAAACCCCGACGATAGAAGGACCGAGCTCATCCAAACAAGAAAGCCGATCGGCCATAGCGACCGGTCGAATTGAGAAGGGACTTGGTCGGTTGAACGGTCGGGTAGGGAGGATCTCCTGGCCAAGTTCCTAGTGGTTTCGGCTAGTTTGACGATGTTTTGCTTCTTCCGCGTTACTACCGAGAGTTTTGGACAGAGTGTTGGTGTGTTTTAAGCCATTGATCGAAGATGCCTTTATTTTTCCTATGGCTTCCAAAATGCTGGAGTGATCAGGAAGGTGTGGATTTAATTCGATGATGTTCTGTTCCACTGAATTTCGACGAGTGGATTCAACTCGATGTTGTTGTTGCTCTGCTTCTTTGATTAGTTGTGGATTTTGTGTGGATTCAAGTTTAATTGACGATGCTATGCTCTCTCAGTTCCTGCCAAAGAATTTCTGATCAGATTTTCAGTTGAAGTGTGATTTGATTGTCGGTGTTTTTCTTTCTCCTTATGCGTCTGAAATTTCGATACAAGCAGGTGAGTTATTCTATTATCGTTGAAGTGCTCGGTTCTTTCATTTGGTTTTGTAATATGTCCTCTGGATTCATGTTTTCAATGATAGATCAATTCTTGTGAACTGCCCGCTATCTTGTTATGCATAATTTAGGATCTTGTACACTTATACTCTTATGTTTATACATGATTGTTGGATATGGAAAGGTCCTTGTGTACATGTATGCTTATGGAATGGTTGAAGTGTGCTAATAAGGTGAGGATAACATAATGCATATGTCCACATGTGGTGACAGTACAAGATGGGTGCTCCGGGATGAGCTCCGGGGAGGACCCTTTCAAACATAACTGATAATGTAATTTATGTTAGCTTCGGCTATATGACTGTATATTCTCCTAGGAGGTACCTCTAGGGTTATGATCATAAATCAAATGAACAAGCTCAAATGATAGTTACCACAAGTGTGATATATTCATCTTTACTAGTGGTGTAGATTTCTTTTTCTGCTTCAGGTGTTTCCATCTATATCGTATTTAAGTTTGTATTCTATATTTTAGCTACTGATCATTCTTCTTATGGATGTCATATTTTCATATTAAGATGTTCTTGCTGGGTCTATAAACTCATGATGTATATAATATAGGTGAGGGAGACATCCCCAAGGTATTATGGAGAGCATGCACACAGAGTAGACGAGGAGGCGGGATGGCACCTCGACACACTGTCCGGGAACCTTTAGGAGTGTTGTGTCGATTCTTGTTTTCTGTGGAGTCCGTTCTTTGCATGTATAAGGAGACGTGTTGATGTCTCTATTTTCCCTTTTTTCTTTGCTCAAACTCTTTGGATCATGAAACTATGGTTTGGGTTGGTTATAGTGGTTTAGGTATGATGAGATTTTCTACTATATTTTTTTTACAGCAATGTTTGAAAGGGTTTATTATTTGATTGAATGTTAGTCTTCAAGTTTGCGGGTAAAGGTTACAAATTTTTGTTATGGGTCCCCGATACGTGTGGTAAGTTAAGGGTCTTTTCAATTGGTATCAGAGCAGTCACTTCTAAAGGACAGTGTGTGCATGTCATCTCGTCAAGAATTCGACTACTTCTGCTTTCAAGTTTGTAAGATTTACTTTATTATAGTCCTGAATTCGATTTGGCGATTTGGCTATGATATGAATAGTATATAAATATGCATGTATGAAGTAATGATGAGCTTATGTTGTGATGTACATGTTATGACTGCCAGAAGGAACAATAGCGAGACTGGTGGCCAGAACAATTAGTTCTTAGCAGGACTTACCGTGCTCTTACAGGAGCACAATTGCATCCATGGGGAGCAAATCTAGCAATTGTTGAGAGTTAGAGAAAATAAAAATGCACATAGTTGTCCCACAGCCAATGTGAACCCAGTTTACAGGCAATTCAGGGAGCTTGGTCCGGCAGAGTTTAAGGGCGCTACCGACCCTATCGTTGCGGAAGGATGGATCTGATCACTAGAAGCAATCTATGACTTCATGCAGCTCACAGATGCTAACAAGGTTAGGTGTGTCATATTCATGCTGTGGGACGATGGCCAAATATGGTGGGAGGGTGCACGCTCTGCGATAGATTTGACTACATTGACCTTGGATGGATTCAAAGAAGTGTTCTATGGGAAGTATTTCACGACCGATAGTAGAACTTGATTGGTAAGGGAATTCTTAGAGCTGCGCCAAAGGGACATGATAGTGGCTGAGTATGTCAAGAAGTTTGAGAGGGGACAATACTTTGTACCCATAATTACAAGACAACTGGTAGAAGAGCTGAAGTATTTTATCGAAGGGTTGAGAGATGCAATTCGACATGATGTCAAGCTGAGTCGAGTCACCACATTCAGAGAGGTAGTGGACCAAGCTCTGATGTCAGAAATGGATCAGAATGATATGATCAAGGAAGCGCAGAACAAGAGAGTAGGATATCAAGGAAGGAAACAACAAGGGCCGAGTAGGAAGAAGACTGTTCCTGCTCAGTTCTAAGGCAAGCAGCAGCAGTATCGGACACAACCACGACTGCGACACCAAGGATCACGATCAGTGGATAGCACTACTTCTAAGGTGGACGACAGAGTTCAGTGTCCCAAGTGTGAGAAGGTTCATGCAGGACAATATCTGATGGGTTCAAATGTTTGTTACATGTCAAGAAGTCAAGGCATTTTGCTAAAGATTGTTGGAGCCGATCAAGGAAAGAGTGTTTGCGATAACACAAGAGCAGGTGGATCTGGATTATGCTATTATCACGGGTATGATTTCTATAGCCAATTTACCTACCCATGCATTAATAAATTCTGGAGCTACCCATTCTTTTATATCTATGGCCTATACTGTAAAATTGGACATCACACTTGATCGAATGGCTATGGGATATAGCGTTTCCTTACCTTCTTGAGAAGAATTGCACAGCAATAGTATAGTAAGGAATTGTCAGACGTTGATGCAAAGTCGTACGGAGTATGTAGAATTTATTGTTCTGGAAATGGCAAATTTCGATGTGATCCTAGGGATGGACTGGTTGACTCGGCATGAGGCTATCATCGATTACAAACAACTGATGGTCAGGTTGAAACTACCAAATGATGAATCCTTTGATTTTAATGCAACCCCAAGACCTAATCTCCTCATATCATTACAGTGTGTAAAGCCCAACGCATGATGAGTAAGGGATGTAACGGATTCCTAGTCAATATCCTGGTTAAATTTGAGATGTGTAGATCGAGTATGGAGGAAGTGGAGGTGGCACGGGATTTTCTAGAAGTATTTCCAGACAACATCATAGGATTTCCCCCTGTTAGAGAGGTGGAGTTTGGGATAGAATTGATACTTGGAACCACTCCAGTGTCTAAAACACTGTACCGATTGCCACCCATAGAAATGAAAGAATTAAAGGAGCAACTGCAGGAGCTACTGGACAAGGGTTTCATCCGACCAAGTGTGTAACCATGGGGAGTGCTGGTGTTATTTGTGCGCAAGAAGCATGGGACAATGCGTCTGTGCATAGACTACCAGGAGCTGAATCGAGTTACAATCAGGACTAAATACCCACTGTCCAGAATTGATAATCTATTTGATCAACTACAAGGGGCAACGTTATTCTCAAAAATTGACTTGAGGTCTAGTTACCATCAAGTAAAGGTAAAAAAGGAGGGTGTCCATCAAATTTCATTCAAAACTCGTTACGATCACTACGAGTTTCTGGTTATACCATTTGGGCTTACTAATGCTCCAGTGTAGGATCGATGCGTGCTAGAGGGGGGTTGAATAGCACTCGTGGCTTTTTCACTTGTTTTCACAAATCACAGAGTTGAAATGCAGCGGAAATATAGAAATAACAAATAGTCACAAACACTAAGATTTACTTGATTTAGAGCCTATGACGCCTTCTACTCCAAGGTCGCGATCATTGATCGCTTTCATTGAGCAATCACTATAATATCCATAAACATTTAGAAGTACTAATTGTTGAGTTTTTCGGGCAGCGAAAATCGCTTTTTCGCGTCGCGAAAATCCCGAAAGCCCCTAGCCAACGGATCCGTGCAAAGAAAAGTTTGAAAACATACGAGTACGAGTTTCTACCTAGATCTACACTTAGATCTACAAGGGAAAAAGGTTATACCTTTGAAGCGAAGCCCTTCGCGTTCCCGCTAGTCCAAATGGTGCCGGATCTCGAAGTTGTCAACGTAGACAACTCTCTATATGTATCCACACGAACACGTAGATGGAAAATCACACAAAAGATGTGCTAGCACCTTTTGATGATTCGGCCAAGTTGGGGAGGAGAGGGAGAGGGAGAGCTAGAGGAAGGAGATGAAGTGAATTGCCTTAAATGAGAAAATGAATTCTCATTCACAACAAAAGTGGCCGACCACTTTCCCAAAGTGTAACCCCCATTTTTGCATTAAGTGTGGCCATTAAGAGATTTGTAACCTCCATGAGGTGGCACACACATGTGCTAAACATGATGATGTGCCACCTCATCATTGGCCACTTAATGCCAACTCACCAATGAGGTGGCATAAAGTCAAGTCAAACTTGACTCTTCATCTTCCTCTCAAGTCAAGTCAAACTTGACTTAATCTCTCTCATGGTTGATCTAATCCAACCATTTAATTCAAGCCAATTTAATATAATGAATCTAATTCATTTAATTAAATTGATTCAATGAGTCATAATCTAAATTAAACTCATTGAACACATGAATCAACTTGAGTCCAACTCAATTAGCCCAATTAGGATTACTCTTAATCCAATTTGATTCATCAAATGAATCTAATCCTTTTGGTTCATCATATGAACCTAATCTCCATCTAATTATCCTTAGTGTGTGACCCTATAGGTTCTTGTAACGTTGGCAATGCCCCTAAACCCATTTAGGAGCATAAGTAATGAGCGGTATCTAACAACACATCATTACTACCCAAGTTACAAGAATGTTGAGATCCAACATCACCTTGTGGCTATTAATTGTGACTCCTCACAATATATAACAAGTGTCCTTCTATCCTAGACATCTAGATTGATCAATGTGAGGCATAGACCGTGTCATCCTCTAATCAATCTAAATCTTGAACTCCAAGTAGACTCACTCAATCAAATGAGCTCAATATCCTATATTGACTCATTTGGGCATGGCCATGCACTTCGTGGTCTCACTCTATCAAGAATATCGATGTCTCTCCCGTCATATAGGAGGGATAGATCCCATCTACATCACTCACATCCCTCTGCATAATTCGTTACATACCCAGTAATCACCTTTATAGTCCACCCAGTTACGGGTGACGTTTGACGAAACCAAAGTACATAACTCCTTATGTAGGGATCCATGGTGACTTCAGGTCCAAGGACTAGTAGTCATACTAATATCCACATGAGAAAGTATATGACACTCATATAACGATCCATGATACTTTCTCATGGCGGGTCATTCAGTATACATTCTCCAATGCATACCCATGTGTCAACTTGATATCTCTATATTCATGACTTGTGAGATCAAGTCATCGAGTTGACCTACATGCTAGTCTTATTGCATTAACATTATCCCTGAATATTAATACTCGACTAGGAATGATTAAGAGTAGTGTTCCCTATATCATCTCACTATCGATTCAACCAATCGATTGATATAGGTAAGAACCTTCTACTCAAGGATGTTATTATACTTAGTTTATTTGGCACCAATACAAGTAAGTATAATAACCAAAAACCAAATGTCTTTATTTATATAGAATATGATACAACAAGTCCATAATACAATCATCAAATAATTGGCTCTAGGGCTCTAGCTAACAATCTCCCACTAGCACTAGTGCCAATCAGTGTAGGCTCTAAGCCCCAATGACCTAGTGTGACCATCATGCTTCCTCTGTGCCAAAGCCTTGGTCAAGGGATCTGCGATGTAGCAAAGAGATGTCTTTCCCAATGAGTAGTATGTCAGCCACATACAATATGAGGAAGACAACTATGCCCCCTACAACCTTCTTGTAGACACAAGGTTCATCTTCGTTCTTGATAAAACCAAACTGTTTGATTGCATCATCAAATCGAAGATTCCAGCTCCGAGAAGCTTGCTTTAGTCCATAAATGGACCTATGCAGCTTGCATACTCTGCTAGTATGCTTTGGATCTACAAAACCCTCAGGTTGTGTCATGTACACATCCTCGAGTAAGTTTCCATTCAGAAACGCTGTTTTGACATCCATCTGCCAGATCTCGTAATCATGGTAAGCTGCAATAGCAAGCATGATCCGAATGGACTTAAACATCGCTACTGGAGAAAAGGTTTCATCATAGTCAATACCATGAATCTGCTTGAAACCTTTAGCTACCAAGCGACCCTTATAGATAAGTCCATCCATGTCAGTCTTTCTCTTAAAGACCCACTTACACCCTATGGGTTTTACCCCTTCAGGTGGATCAACCAAAGTCCATACTTGGTTGGTGTACATGGATTTCATTTTGGATCTCATGGCCTCTAGCCATTTCTCGGAATCTGGTCTCATCACAGCTTCCTGATAGGTGATAGGCTCATCCTCTATGAGCACAACGTTATCATGGTCAGACAAGAGAAATGAGTATCTCTCAGGCTGACGACGTACCCTATCAGACCTGCGAAGAGGTAAGTCTACTTGAACTGGTTGTTGTTCCTCAACTCTTTGTGGAACAACATCATCCACAACACTTTGTGGTTCTAGTTCAACTTCCATCGAGGCTTCAGTGCTAGAATCCGCATCTTGAACTTCTTCAAGATCGAATGTACTCCCACTAGTCTTTCTAGAAACAAAGTCCCTTTCTAGAAAGACTTCAGTCTTTGCCACAACTGGGAATGTAGAAGTAATATCCCTTAGTTTCCTTGGGATATCCTATAAAGTAGCACTTGTCGGATTTGGGTCCTAATTTATCTGAGACTTGACGTCTAACGTAAGCCTCACAACCCCAAATCCTCATGAAAGACACCTGGGCATCTCTCCCAGTCCATATCCTATATGGTGTCTTTATCACGGCCTTAGATGGAACTCGGTTGAGTATAAAAGCTACCGTGTCTAGAGCATAGCCTCAAAGTAATGTCGGAAGATCTGTGTGACTCATCATAGACCGTACCATATCTAATAAGGTACGATTCCTCCTTTCGGATACACCATTTCACTGTGGTGTTCCAGGAGGAGTGAGTTGGGATAGAATCTCACACTCTGCTAGATAGTCACGAAACTCATGGCTAAGGTATTCTCCACCTCGATCTGATCGAAGTATCTTAATACTCTTGCCAAGCTGGTTCTGTACTTCATTCTTGAATTCTTTGAACTTTTCAAAGGATTCAGACTTATGTGTCATTAAGTACACATAACCATATCTACTGAAGTCATCAGTAAATGTGATGAAGTACCTATAACCGCCTCTAGCAGCAACATTGAAAAGGCCACATACATCACTATGTATAAGTCCTAACAAATCAGTCGCTCTTTCGCTGTGCCCACTAAAATGAGTCTTGGTCATCTTGCCTAGTAGGCATGACTCGCACGTCTCATAAGATTCAAAATCAAATGAGTCCAGCAAACCATCCTTATGGAGGTGGGATAAGCGCTTGTCATTTATATGACCTAAGCGATAGTGCCAGAGATAGGTTTGGTTCAGGTCATTTGACTTGAACCTCTTGGTATTTATGTTATAGATAGGGCTTTCAAGGTCTAGAATACAGAGTCCGTTTATCAGAGGTGCACTACAATAGAACATATCGTTTAAATAGACGGAACAACATTTGTTCTTTATTGTAAACGAGAATCCTTTCTTGTCCAAACAAGAAACTAAAATTATGTTCTTAGTCAAGGCAGGCACATAACAACAATCATCTAATTCTAGTACAAGCCCAGAGGGTAGAGATAGATAGTAAGTTCCTACAGCAATAGCAGCAACTCGTGCTTCATTGCCTACTTGTAGGTCTACCTCACCCTTTGTCAATGCCCTGCTATTTCTCAGCGCTTGTACATTAGTACAAATGTACGAAGCACATCCGGTATCTAATACCCACGATGAAGAAATAGAGAGGTTGACTTCTATAACATGTATACCTGAAGTAGAAATCTTATTTCTCTTCTTCTTAAGATCTTCCAGGTATTCTTTGGAGTTCCTCTTCCAGTGCCTTGCTTGTCCTTGATATAGGTGACAAAGATGTTCAACCATATCGTAAGCGCCCATCAACTCATGTTGCTTCTGAAACTCAGAGTTGATGGTCGCGAGCATAAGACAAGACACATCTAATGCGTCATCTTGATGCTTCTTGTAAGCATCTCGGTCTGCTCGCATGGCAGTGGCAAGAGGAGCCTCCGGAATGGGCTGCTCCAGAACGTACAGTCAAGGGAGCTAGAGAATCCTTGTCCTACTTCATGTTTTATCTCTTGTGAAGGTTGATTTCAGTTTATGGTATAGAGGATTTGAGTCAATGACGTTCTTTGTTCTTTAAGTCACTATGTTTTTTTTGGTAAACTGATTTAGTATGATGGAATGTGATTGCAATGGGGTTTCTGTTTCTTTTGGATGGTTGTGGATTTGTTTGGACAGATCTAAGGGTTGTGAATCAATCTTGATGTAGTTTTTGTTCGGCAAGACAACTTTGGATTTCTAGGCAGATTTACATATTTTGAATCAACCTTAATATTATTTCGGTTTCGACAAATAGCCTTGAATTCTGGATAGAGTTGGAAGAGTGTGAGATGATTTCGATGTTGGTTCTATTTTGGCATGCTAGTCTCAGATTGTTGGATGGATTTGGGTGAATCAAGGTTCATAATCGGATTAGTTTTTTTTTCTAATTAAGTTGAGTATGAGTTTAGCTAGTTGTTGTTTATGAAATTAGCTAAATTGTACATCACGTGATTTGCAGGACGTTGATTCGAGGCGAGCGTCACGATGTGGGTTTTAGTCTTATATGATCTACGTATAAAGGCGGGTACTTCTTGCTTTGTTTTCTTTTAGTACTTTCACCTTGGTGCATGAACTATTTTGGATAAGGACTGTTTTTACCTTAACTCTACTCTTATTTTCCTGCGCTTGATACTTCCACGTGATCTTTGAGAAATTTGTTTCCATATCTATACAGTCTCTCGTTGTTGTTCATGATAGGTAGCAGATACTATATACCATGGTTGTATGCTTTGACTATTGTTTATTAATGTACTATATTGAGCATGCTGACTTTATGTAGCATACCTAATTTTTGTTTATATTGGTATGATGACTGTTGTTTATTTATGTACCGTATTGAGCATGCTGGCTTCATGTAGCATACTTTTCTGCTTATATTTGTATGATGACTGTTGCATTTGGTACATCATATCATTGCATACATGTCAACGACCAATTCTCCCTTAGGGTCAAGAGAGTCGTTGACCAGGGTCGCATCCTCGACCACTCGAGAGAGTGGTAGCTGGAGTTGTTGTCGCTTGTCCTGTCGTGCCCCACTCGACCACTCATGGGTAGTGGTAGCTGGAGTACGAGCAGCAGGGACCCCGTCGCAGATGTAGCTAGTTAGCTACTATGCAACTGTCCCCTCGGCCACTTGAGATAGTGGTAGCTGGAATGGTGTACAGTCTGTCACTGACCCGACCTCTCGATCATACAGGGGTCATGGTGCAGAGGGATGGGCGGGAGTGACCATCCGTGCATACGCTATTTGTTATTATACTTGTTTTGGCTGCTGCTGTTTATATATATGCTGATATGCTTACTTGTGTTGAGATATACTCTCATTGTAGATGTTTAAATATTGGTTTATTCATTGGAAATTTATATATACCTTGCTTATTACCTCTGTAGTTATGAGCAGTACTGTAACATATTAGTACTACTTCTGACCTCCTATACTTAGCCTAAGATATGGTTTCAGGTATGAGTATTTATTATGGTTCTATTTTAGTATTTGTTATTCCTCTTATAAGACTGTATTTCTTTTGACATTCTCTATGTATTTATTTTGTTCATGCACTATCTTACCTTTACCCGCTGAGTTCCAATACTCACCACCTCGCAAATTGATTTTCCTTCGCCAGGTAACAGGTAGATGAGTCATGGATGCTTGGAGAGTCTCGGCTGCCAGTCCCACGTCACACTCGAGGATAGTTTTCTTTTTGGGTTTTGTTACTGTTTGGGTGGTATGTTAATTTTGCGTATTTTACTTTTGAACAAGTCGATGTGGATTTTTGGAGTCTAGTCTGGTGGTTGCAGGTATTTTGTTAGTGTCGTTGTTGGTCTTATGTTCGTATTATTTTGTGGTTTTCGCTGTGCATGTTTACTTTCAGCCGTGTAGGCTTATTAAACTACGTGGTTGTGTTTATTTTGTTCCAGCCGAGTGGGCTGATGGTATTAAACTGCGTGGTTGTGTTTATTTTGTTCCAGCCGTGTAAACTGATGGTTATATGTATATTTTGCATGTAGTAATGTTTCAAATTGTCACCCGTACAGGGGAGATGTTACCGGATTTTCATCTGACAGTGACTCCTCTGGGGCGTGACAAAATGGGAAGGCAATTGCCTATGCTTCACATCAGTTGAAGGTACATGAACAAAATTATCCCACACATGACCTGGAATTAGCGGTAGTCATCTTTGCTCTAAAGATTTGAAGACATTACCTTTATGGTGAACATTATGAGACTTTTACTGACCACAAAAGTTTGAAATATTTTTTCACCCAAAAGGAATTGAATATGAGGCAGAGGCGATGGTTAGAGTTGGTGAAGGACTATGACTACAATATTAATTACCATCTGGGTAAGGCTAATGTAGTGGTAGATGCTCTGAGCCGCAAGTCCACGATACTATCACAGTTGACAACCCAGCAACAGTTGATATTAGAGTTTCAACAGATGAGTTTGGAAGTGTTAGCACCAGTGAGTAGATTAGTTTGTCAACAATAACCATTACACCAAATCTACTGGATTGAATCCGGGTAGGACAAGCATCTGATCAACAGTTAATGGAATGAAAATGCAGAGATGAAGCAAAGGGATGCACTACTTACATGACTATTGATGGGATTGTGCGGTACTAGGGCAGCATTTGGGTGCCAAAGGTCGATTCACTCAAAAAGGATCTTATGACTGAGGCACATACCATGCCATACTCTGTCCACCTTGGAAGCACAAAAATGTACAAAGATATGCAGCTATTGTACTAGTGGCTAGGCATGAAGAGAGACATAGTCAAAGTGGTTCACGAGTGCCTTACTTGCCAGCAGGTGAAGGTCGAACACCAGAGGCCAATAGGATATTGGAACCACTTCTGATTCCCACTTGGAAGTGGGAAGATGTCACTATGAATTTTTTGGTGGGACTACCAACCTCACCTAGGGGATCAAATGTTGTATGGGTTATTATGAACTGACTGACAAAATTGACGCACTTTCTGTCAGTAAAAATCACCTTCACTATGACCCAATATGCAGAGATATATATATGAGGGATAGTACAATTACATGGAATTCCAGTTCGGGTCATTTCAAATAGAGATCCAAAATTTACTTTAGGATTTTGAGAGAGCTTGCATCGTGGGTTAGGTAAGAAGCTCACCTTTAGTACCACTTTTCATCCATAGACTGATGGTCAATATGAATGAGTGATTCAGATTCTGGAGGATATGTTGTTGGCCTGTATGATTGACTTCAAAGGGAGCTAGGAGTCAAAATTGCCTCTGGTAGAGTTTACTTACAATAATAGTTATCAAGCCACCATAGGTATGGCTCTGTATGAAACATTGTATGGAAAAAAGTACAGGACACCATTGCATTGGGATGAGGTAGGAGAGAGGGCAGTTTTAGGTCCGGACATGGTGACCCATATGGTGAATCTGGTGGCTAAGATTCGAGACAGAATGCAATCATCGCAAAGTCATCAGAAGAGTTATGCTGATTAACAACGAAGAGATTTGGAGTTTATAGTGGGGGACCATGTTTTCCTCAAGATGTCACCGATGAAGGGGTATTTAGGTTTGAAAAGAAGGGGAAGCTTAGTCCAAGGTATATTGGACCTTTTGAGATTCTAGACCTGATTAGAACTCGAGCATACCGAGTTGCTCTGACACCGAACCTGTCAGGATTTCATAATTTGTTCCACATATCTATTCTTAGGAGGTACATCTCTAACTCTTCTCATGTTATTGGTCATGAGTCCATGCAATGGACACCGGATCTGTCCTATGAGGAGGTGCTGAAACAAATCCTAGATCATCAAGTCAGGAAGTTGAGGAACAAGGAGATCAAAATGGTGAAGGTTCTATGGGGAAATAAGCTTATGGAGGAAGCTACCTAGGAGACTAAACTGGATATGTGCAACCGCTACCCCAAACTATTTGGTAAGTCAAATTTTGAGGGCGAAATTTTTATAAGGAGTGGAGAATTATAAGGTCCCACGAGCGGTATTTAAGGAATTAATTTATAGAAATTTTCCATGAATTTTAGGAATTTTTGGGATTTAAAATGAACCTATACACATGTTTTAAGGGATAGAACAATTAAGATTGAGGGAAGCCTAAGATAACACCCAATTAAGTTAGGAGTTGATAGATTTAATTACCCTAAGTTAGAGTAGTTAACCTAAGTATAAAATCCCAAAACTTTGCCTAATTCTTCACTATTGCCCTAAATCGACGACTCCCTCTCCCCTCTCATCTCTGCCACGCCAACCAAGCTCTCCACCAATCTCTGATACCCGACCAAGCGCCACCTCACACAGGTGATTCCTCCGAGGGCGTCACGATCAGACGCGGAGGTCTTTAGCCATCTCACAAATGGCACGAAATGGTTGTGCGAGTGCATCCGTTGGTGGAACGAGGAAGGGAAGGCAAGTACTCTCCTCTATGAATGATATGAGACATGTGAGGTAAGGAATAGGTAGCTAGGAGGATTCCATATGTGCCCATGATGCCGAGAAGTTGAATGAGGTGTGAACTGAGTTTTCCCGTGATGTTCTTGTTTCATCGCATAAATCATACCAAATTTCTACAAAGGATTTAGGCATTTGTGATTGAGTTTGGTTTTTTGCTTAATTTCTTTCTTGTCGGATTGAGTCCTAGATCATGTTCTTGGTGGTTTTGGCTAGTATGATGATGTTTTGCTTCTCTTGATTATTGCCGAGAGTTTTGGACAGAGTGTTGGTGTTTTAAGCCATTGATCGAAGATGCCTTTATTTTTCCTATGGCTTCCAAAATGCTGGAGTGATCAGGAAGGTGTGGATTTAATTCGATGATGTTCTATTCCACTGAATTTTAGCGGGTGGATTCAACTCAATGTTGTTGTTGCTCTACTTCTTTAATTAGTTGTGGATTTTGTGTGGATTCAAGTTTGATTGATAATGCTATGCTCTCTTAGTTCCTGCCAAAGAATTTCTGATCAGATTTTCAGTTGAAGTGTGATTTGATTGTCGATGTTTTTCTTTCTCCTTATGCGTCTGAAATTTTGATACAAGCAGGTGAGTTATGCTGTGATCGTTGAAGTGCTCGGTTCTTTCATTTGGTTCTGTGATATGTCCTCTGGATTCATGTTTTCTATGATAGTTCAATTCTTGTGAACTACTCGCTATCTTATTATGCATAATTTAGGATCTTGTACACTGATACTCTTATGTTTGTACATTATTGTTGGATATAGAAAGGTCCTTGTGTACATGTATGCTTATGGAATGGTTGGAGTGTGCTAATAAGGTGAGGATAACATAATACATATGTCCACGTGTGGTGACAGTACGGGATGGGTGCCCCAGGATGAGCTCCGGGGAGGGCCCTTCCAAACATAACTGATAATGTAATTTATGTTAGCTTCGATTATTGACTGCATGTTCTCCTAGAAGGTACTTCTAGGGTTATGATCATGAACCAAATGAATAGACTCAAATGATAGTTACCACATGTGTGATATATTCATCTTTACTAGTGGTGTAGATTTCTTTTTCTGCTTCAAGTGTTTCCATCTATATCGTATTTAAGTTTGTATTCTATGTTCTAGCTATTGATCCTTCTTCTTATGGATGTCATATTTTCATATTGAGATGTTCTTGCTGGGTCTATAGACTCATGATGTATATGATGCAGATGAGGGAGGCATCCCCCAGGGTATTACGGAGGGCATGCACACGGAGTAGACGAGGAGGCGGGATGACACCTCGACACATTGTCCGGGAGTGTTGTGTCGACTCTTGTTTTTTGTGGAGTCTGTTCTTTGCATGTATAAGGAGAAGTGTTGATGTCTCTATTTTCCCTTTTTCCTTTGCTCAAACTCTTTGGATCGTGAAACTATGGTTTGGGTTGGTTATAGTGGTTCATGTATGATGAGATTTTCTACTATGTTATTTTTAATAGCAATGTTTGAGAGGGTTTATAATTTGATTGAATGTTGATCTTCAAGTTGGCGGGTAAAGGTTACAAATTTTTGTTATGGGTCCCCGATATGTGTGGTAAGTTAAGGGTCTTTTCAAGTTTGGTCCGGTGGCATAGCCGTGTGGATTCCCCACCACCACAACATGCTTTGTCTCTGTAAATTCCACATGGCCATGTGGTTTCAAGAGCATAAAGTTTCAATCACATGAAATTATGAACAGTAAAAGCATTTAAAAAAATTCAAGAACAAATCAACATGAAAATACAAAAAGAATTAAGCAATCATATCAATCAAGATGCTAACAAAATAAAATCAATCAATGCTCAATCTAAAATAAACACACATTACTAATTATTACCCGGCAACGGCGCCAAAATTTGGTGTCAGCCATTTGCATGTCACGTGGCACATCAAATTAATAAAAATTAGGAACTCAAATAAACTAAATGAAACACGTGTAGTAAGGAGTCCCAAGTCGTATTTTTTCCAAGGGTAACTAATAAATGTGTGTACGAATTCTAGATTTGATTCAAAATTGACCATTTCAAGAATTCATTCACAATAACATAGAATAGAAGTAGCAATCTAAACATCAAATTAAGCATCCATCACCTAAACAAAATCATAGTCACAAAGATTAAATTGCTAACTAAATCACAAAACTCTACAACCTGTTAGTATCAGAATCGCAAAACTAATTAGAATTAGATCTAAGATGGGGTTTATAAGCAAGAAATTGAACTCGGAAACACAAAATCTCAAACAGAAATTGAAATCGCAAATGAAGGTATCAGATCTGAAGATATGATCAGGGTTTGAGAACAATTCAAAGACACAACAAAGAAAATAAAACCCTAACATTCCATAAACCAGAACCGGAACTAGAACCTTCTACTCTGTTGTAAAAAGAGAGCTGCCATTGGAACCTCCCATCAAGCACTCAACAACAAATCTCTAACCTCCAGCTATTACCAGAGAATGCTCACAGCTCTTGGAAACCTCCCCTTAAGCTCACATCCCTCTGATAATCTCAACAACCGAAAACAAAGCTCAGGATCTGTGAATTTCATACCAAATCGAATAGCCACGTCGACCCAATATAGCTGTTGAATGGAGATCGGAAAAGGATCTGAAACTCAAAGAAACCTCCCTCTGAGCTCAGTTGGATATGGAATTCGCTGATCGGAAACCTCCCCTCACAGGAATGCTCTGTGAAACAAAACCCGAATCGTGGCTAAAGAAACCTCCCTTCTGCCACTCTCTGATCACCGGATGTTGAACGCCGGCAGCTGGATTGCCGTCGGAGAAGAATCTAAGCTCATCGGATCTGGAATTTGGAACGGGAACTCAGCGTTGCGGAGGAGAAGACGACGACACTATAGAAGAAAATCGCGACCGAGCCCAAGTGTACTGTAGCTTCTCACGCGGGTTTTAAATCCTCCCTTCTCTGATCGAACGGCTGAGATTTCTCGGAGCTTGATCAACGGTGGGAAACAGTCTAAAATCCGATCCAATAGTACTGATCTTCATCTACGGTCCAGATCTGCTCCTCATTAGGTTGGATGGGCCAGATCTTCAACGGATGGCCTAGATCTGCTTAATCTTCAATGGACAGTCCAAAACACTCCAAGGCTTGATCGACTTGATTAGCCCTTGATTTGAGCCCAAATGTGGCTTGATGTGATCGGGTCCATGACCCTTTTGATGCCTACAAAATAAGAATCAAATATTAGTACCAAATACCATGAAAATTAGCTAATTTACAATTAGGTCCAAGATCACATGCAATTATGAAATACAATGTAAAATGTGAGACTAGGCTATGAAATGACCATTAAAGATATGCATAATGAATCAAAATAATATAGCAAAATCATGGTTATCAAATCCCCCACACTTAGTCTTGGACGTCCCGTTCAAGTAAAGAAAACCTAAAATCATCTCCACAATAATCCCCTAGCAATACCTAGAAGATGGTAAGAAGTAATTAACTAAGGTCATCTTAAAAATCACCAACAATCATGAATAAAATTCAAACAATAATCAGTAGGTATGGTGGTTTCAATCCAATTGAAAAATTAAGCAAGTTGCAATCTCACAATGGATTTGCCTATTCTAACTCTCACACTCAAGCATGCATAAAAGTGGAGCTCACTCAATGCAACTCACAACATTTCACTATCATAAGCTTACTTATTTTCTAATTCTCCACCACCATAAACATAGCATACATGAATCAAAAGGATTTAATCATGAAGAATTGAAATGGAATAAAAAAAAACAATTAAAGTGAATGAAATGGCAAAAGAAAAGGATTTTCATAAAGAAAATGAGAAGAAGAGAGTATTGGAGGAATATACTTGATAAGTTGACCAATTTGATGTATAAAGAGATGAATACCATTTGTTATTACCACTTCAAAGTATCAAGCTAACCTCTCCTTCAATTTGAATGCAAACATAGAATCTTGATACTCTATCTTCAACTTTGATACTCTCTTAAATGTGCCATTTTTTTCTTTCTTCACTGTTTTTACTGTTTTTCCACTTCATTCCATCACTTTGAAAGCTCAAATAATATCACTTCAACTTATGAAGAATTCCCTCCCCCACACTTAAAATATTGCCCGTCTCGGACAATGAAACACATCATAAATATCCAATCTTGATACTCTTCTAGACACATTTCTTGTATCCAAACTGCAGATTTTTTTCTTCTTTTTCTCTGTTACTGTCTTTGCAGATTCAAACATCAGACTTTTGTATCCTGTCCCATAGCAATTCATTAAAATTCATTTCCCAATTAGTACAGAAATGCCACATTATTAATTAACAGAATTCTGCATTTTCTGAATATCTTCACTCCACTCATTCCTATTTTAACAGCAAGCATTTTCCCTGTTCGAACTCAAATTCTGAAGCAAAACTGATCAATTCTGAGGCCTTCTATGGTAGAACTCCTGTATGCATTTAAACAGTTCAACAAAAAGGTTCAGAAAATCAGATCAAGGACTCAATTCAAAAATTTGATTCAAGGTAATTGCTGGTTTTGAAATTACAGTTTCAGAAATATGATACTCTCTTTTAAGGAATTTGCATGAATCATGAAGAATTAAGTATAATAAAGGGTATCAAACAGCTCTGGAATAATTAAAACTTCACTTCAGAATTATACTGATAAGGACACAGAATTAAAATTGATTCCATCAAAAATAGTATCAATTATTGGCACAAAACAGTTCCGGAATCCATTGGCTAAATTGTAGTCACTGCTTTTCTTTACTGCAATTTTTCTTTGTCTTTCTTTCTCTGCATATTTGAATTCATCATAACAGAGCCACTTCTAGCTTTTCTTCCCAGTTCTGAAACTTCCCAGTTAGAAGTGTAGGAAAAATCCTCTTAGATTGCTGTCATAGAAAATTGCAATCATTTAGTTGGAACTCTTGAATTCCAACTCAAGCAATTAAATTTAGCTGCAGTTCCCAGATTTCAGTTTCACAATTTCAGAATTCAGCATTAGTGAACGTGCAGCAGAAGTATATTTTCGGCAGCTTGGTCCATCTCTGAAATCAGATTTCAAATCCGAACAGATTCTATGCCCAGCAACAACATAAATGAACTCTGCTGGATACTTCAGTTCGGGAGTTTCAATTTCAATCAAATCAAGCTTCCTTGAACTCCTACAGCAGTCATGTTAATAGAATTCAGCTTGGAAAGATGAATCATTTAGCGTGAAATACGAGATCTTCACTTAAGTTCCTCTATGATTTGAAGCCTGCTGATAAACTTTTGGCACACATTTAATACAACTCAACTGTAATCTATTCTCTACCATTTATTTCAATTCTCTTCACAGCTCTACCTTTAGCAACCAAGAAGCTTCTAAGATCCAATTAAATTCTGCAACATTCAGAACTACAATTGATTTTTGAATTCTGGTTTCCCATATTTCAATTTCAGACTTTAACAGCTTAGAATATCAGTATCATTGAAATTGCATCCATCATCCATTCACCTACTCATGGCAAGCATGTTAATGAAAAATCAAGTCCACTCGAACTCTTTCTGTTTATAAGCTTGCAACAGAATTTACCACATTTCAGCTTCAAGAAATCAGAATCTGATTCATTTCTTCATGGCTATGCTGATGAGAACAGCATCATCAGTTGCACAAGACAGTTTCCCGAGTTGATTGAATCCATTCAAATCTATTTATCAAAGAGATAGGAATAGCTCCCCGACAATGGCGCCAAAATTTGGTGTCGGCCTTTTTGCATCAACATCATTAGCTCCGGTTTAAGAATTTTCTAGACCAACTTGAGTTCAACTAAAAGAATATGCTAGATCTTCTTAAGTTTCAGCTACTTAATAAGATCACAAACTCCCTAAAATTCTGATATTTAACTCTCTATTTCTGAACATTATAACTTCTATCAGAAATTTGGACAGAGGAATCAACTTCAAAAGATCTCAAGAAGGTTATTTCAGATTTAAACCAAAAACTTCCTGCATTACATAACTCAAATTCCAGTTCCCTTTCAGATTCCACAGCAGATTTCAGAAATTGCCTGCAAATCAGAACTTAAGAATACAAATTCAGCAATGCCACCTAAAACTTGTAATACTTTCCATTCATGCACAGCAGCAAACTTAATTTCTGCATTTCAATTCCTAAAGCTTGAAAAGATCGTAAGAAGCTGAAATCCATTTGTTACTGCATCTTGTAAGTCTTCACTTCAGTTTCTCAATTGTTTAATTGTTGTTTCTGATTATTGATACATCTTGATACAAAGTCACAGAACTTCTCAGTTTTGCACTTATCAGTTCCTACTTGCATTACAGTTAAGTTTCCATATCTAAAATCCAGAATCTCTTCAACTAATGTAGCTATTCATTCTTCCAGCATCAATTTTTTTATCTCAGAAACCAAATTTTACTCCCCAACCTTGCTTGAGTCTTCCATTGAATCAACAATTTAGTTATAACTGCATTCTATAGATTATAACAGATTTCCAGCCTTTAGCTCTCTGTTTCTACTTTTCAGCAACTGATTTTCGAGAATTCTGTCCATTCAGTTTGTATAGGACCTAGAAATACAAGAACCCCATTTATTACTGGAAATACCATAGCTTCACTGTTTTTCTTCATTGTTTTGTAAGCTACTCATAGCATTTTGGTACACCCTTGATAGTTTCTGCATCCAGAACTGAATTTTGTTACTTGCTTACTGCTTTGGTGTGCTATTTCTGTAATTGGAATCCGGACCCTAACATCTGCTGCTACAGATTTTGTATTCCCTGCAACATCATATGTGAACACTCTAACATGGAAGTGATCTCTACAATGTATGACTTCAAGACCAATTTCAGGAATCAAGCTTGATCAGAAATAAAACTGCACTATAATTTCTTACTATCAGAATTTACAGGAATCCCATTCATTTTTTTTTTCAGTTTATGCTTCAGATATTCTGAATTTAAATTCCCAAAATCTTCAAGGCTTTTAGTGAATAAAGAATTATTTGATGAAATTTGAATCCTAGAACAGCATCTCCCTCCAAATTCTAGAATACTTTTAAACTTTCACTCAAATTTGATTTCTGAAAATTTCCTGCACAACCCATTCTCTAGATCCAACTTCTATTACATCATACTTAAAGAGAGTTCAACAACTAAGCCAAATGCATTTACTACTGAATTCTGTAAGAAATTGGAAATGCAAAAATGAAAATTTTGCAGAGATAGAATTTGATACTGTATTTTGATACACAACAGTTTCCAGCTTCTCATCATGTAAGAATTGGAAGGGAATTGATACCAATTGAAAATAAACATGATGTATCATTCCAACAAACCAACCAAATTGTGCCTCTCAACTAAATTGTTAGCTTTCCAATCCTGCATTTCCATATCAACCTCACTGTCATGCTTCCGCAGCAACAGATTTTCAGCATTTCAAATAAATCTTCTGTACAGATTTAGCTGCCACTCAAGCCCCAATTGATGAATTTCAAAATAGTTGTATAAAATAGCAATGTCCAGAAAAAAAAAACTTCCAACTCCAACTCTGAATTACTGCAACAATATCAGAAAACACCACAGTTGCATTTTACATCCAATTCTTACCCAATCTATGGTATCCCGATTTAGCAACCACTTCCAGCAACTTGATTAGTTCCAATTCCATATTTCAAAATTAATACTGGTTTCCTGATTTCAGAAAGTCCAGATTCAGCAATTCCGCAATCTTTATCCATTCTAGTTCAAACCAGCTTCAAGATTCCCAGCTAACAGAAATTAAGTATCACTGTCTTCCTCTATTTCTGCCTCGACATCTAGCATCAGTCTTCATTTAATGTCAATAGCCACTCTCTGCAGGTTCTGCTCTTTTCCTCACTCTGTTTTTGGTCTTCTTCAGTTCAGAATTTCCACAATTGTAAATTAGTTTCTGCAAAATCTCATTCCGTTCAATTGCAAAACTCTTACACAATGTAGCACAGCTAACTGCACAGCAACTTCCTGCAAATCAGAATCTGTTTACAGATAACACTTGTTGGCTGAACATCCTAAGAGTTGTAATCATGCCACCTCAGAAATAAGGTATATGAAACATCAATCACAGCCAATGAATTCTAGAAATATAGCTAAATGCTGATTATTTTTCTTTTCATAGTTCAGAAATCGTAATTTGGCTTGAATCATGAACAGCTCAGCTCAACAAGGATTCTCATATGGCAATAGTATGATAAAAGCTTGAGGTCAGTTCCTAGAAAATTTAGCAACAGAATTTATCTTTTTCCAGTGTATCAAACAAATTCTGCATTTTCAGAATTTTGCCGGGTTCAAACATAGAATTTTGCCGGGTTCAAACATATTCTTTGAATTCAGATTTGAATGCAAGCTTGAGGAACTCCTATAGTTCATTGATCAGGTTCATAGCTCAACTTATAACAGCACAACAAATTCATCCATAGATCAGTTCCAGAAATTTTAATGTATTTCTGCAGTTTCAAGCTTCATAACCAGAATTTTCAGTATTAAAGTCTAAGTTTCAGCATTGAGATTCTGAAGTGGCTTTATCTTAAATCAAATAAAATCCAGCTAAGATGAAGGTATCATTTGGCTCTGGACTGTTAAAAGTTCAAATTCAGATTGCTGCTGGTCAGAATTAGCACAAATAATTGGCACCAAACATTTTATTTTTATAAACAATCATTCTACTGGTTTCTTTTCTTTTTCATAGCATAGTTCTGAATCTCCACTTCAAAATCCTCAACTAGAATAAAATGCATGAATTTAAGAACAGATTCTGATTGAATGAAACTAACAGAATTGAATTTGATTTGATGCATTCTGTTTTGATGCTTAAGTTTCAGAATTCAGCTTATAAAAGAAATTTAATCAGCACTGCTTGCAGAATTTAAAGAATACTTGATCAGAATGACTTAAGTGTTCTTCCATCTACACTTCCATAATCTTCCAGAATTCAATGTAGACTTTGTAAATGTTGCCTTATCAAGAAGAATAAATTTCATAATCAGTTTTAAGGAATCTTCTTTAGTCCAGAAATCAGTTTCAACCTCCTTTTCTTCTCTTGCTATTGAACTAGTACTCAGTATCTCTTAACTGAATTTGTGTATCTCTATTACGTTGATAGAAAACCAAATCAAGCTTCATTGAACACCTACAGTGGTCTACTATAGTAAATTCAGCATCTCAGACCCTTGTAACATATTCCAGTATCACTCTTCTTCCTTTTCTCATTAGCTTCTTCCTAACCTCAATTCCACAACCAAGTTTGGCACACCATTGATACATTAAACTCTAAATGTAAGAATTTGATTCCTTTTAAAAGTATATAGCATCCATCTGAGGCTTATATTCGAATGAATGAAAAACTAACCCACCAACTCACATAAGTTTAAGCACTTGATTATGTTCGAAAAATTTCTGTAACCCATACAATTGAAGAACTTCTATCACTTCCATATCATGCTCACAAAGCAAAGGTCAACCTTCATGAAGCATCAAAAATCTTCACGACCTCTGGTTTAATCCAAATCAAATCCCCCACACTTGAAATTTATCCATCTCAAACAATCCACTCATCAAGAAAATCTACCAAAACTCTCAATAAAAGAATGACAAACAAAGATTGTCAAGAATTAAAGTGCAAGAGAAAAAATGTTTTAAGAAAATTATGAAGAAAGGAATTGGAATTTATGAGGGATCAAGAATGAAATAATCCTTCATCTCCATGCATACATATGCTATTGTGACCTTGAAAAGAAGCAAAGCAAGTTCTAGAGTTTCATTTGTTATGAGTGCATGTCACATAAAGAAAATAATAGAGTAAAGGCTTGAAGTGGTCTTCTCTAGGTATTTTTTATGCAATCAAGCTCAACTAATCAAATTGGAATCCACCACCAAATTAACCAATATCATGTGAGAAAAGCATCCAATCATGTCACATGACCTAAAATTGATGATCAAATTTAAAAAGCTTTTACCATCTTAAAAATATTACTAGAAAATTCCCATGAAGGATTTATTCAAAATAAAATGCTATGTACTAAACAAAAATGCAAAGTATGAAAGCAAAGTGTGGAAACAAAATGCAAAATGCAAATTATGAAACTAAAGAAATGCATAAAAAGAATTTATTAACAAAGCATGAATTAAAATGCAAAAGAAAGCTAAATTAGAACCAACTCCCCTTTCATTCCGGTGGTCGAAGAAGATTAAGCAACAAAATCCACATCGGTAGAGGTGTAATTTTGGTTGCAATCAATTTCTTTTTATTTACCATTTTTCCATCAAGAGCTTTTTTTGGTTGTCGGAGGCGGTTAAGTTCAAGCATCCACTCCGGAAGCTTGTATTTTCCTACAACATCATTAAAATACAATCCCTTCCACTCACATAAGGGATAAAAAGAAAATAGGAGAACATTAGTGTGGGTAGAAAATATATCAATCAATGAATCACAACTAATAAAGTCAACAATTGGTACCTCAATTAAATTTTCTGATGAATCACAAATAAGACTCATCTTGTCATTTTGAAAGGTACCTGGAGTGGTGATTGTTACCTCCTCTTCATCAAGATATGGCTCAAGCTCTTGTTCTGGTGAATGTACATCCTCATGTAGTGATTTTTGGGTGCTTGGCTCCATAGCACAAGTCCCTACACTTACATCTTCAATTCCTGGTGATTCTTGAGGTAATGCTTCCAGTAAGCATTCCCCTACACTTAAATCATCTTCAAAGAAATGTTCAGAACCTGAATCACTCACAACATCTTCAGCAACAATATCAGTAGGATCAGAAATTTACATAATTACATAATCATCACAAAAAATATTAGAAAAATCATGTGAAGTAATGGGAGTAGGGTCAGGCCTGACAGAATTTCTACTTTCCATCTCTCCACTGGAATTTTGTGCTTGCAGCTGATTGATGGATGATGCAATTTGATCTAACTGATTCTGTATGTTCTGTATCCTTGAGAATTGCTGCTCTTGATGCTCATTCATTTGTTGCATAATCTCCCTGAGTTTCCATGTTGACTCATCCATTTGAGGTTCGTTCTGTTGAAAAGATTGTGGCATAAAATTTGTTAAAACTTCTTGAAACCCATATGAACTCTGGTAAGCTGGATATGGCTCGATAAATTGTGCTTGTGCATTTTCATACCTGAAACATGAATGATCCACCCAATTAGAATTAAAACCATTTTGAAATGATTCATACCTATTTTGTTGATCCATGTATGGGTAATATTGATACTCAGGCTGAAAATATTGATTCTCCATTCCACCTCCAAAATTCTGAAAATATGGATCCATGCTAAAGAAATCTCATGTTCTTCACTACAACACTAAAAATCGAGATTAGAAGACTCAAGAGCATAAAGTTTCAATCACATGAAATTATGAACAGTAAAAGCATTTAAAAAAATTCAAGAACAAATCAACATGAAAATACAAAAAGAATTAAGCAATCATATCAATCAAGATGCTAACAAAATAAAATCAATCAATGCTCAATCTAAAATAAACACACATTACTAATTATTCCCCGGCAACGGCGCCAAAATTTGGTGTCAACCATTTGCATGTCACGTGGCACATCAAATTAATAAAAATCAGGAACTCAAATAAACTAAATGAAACACATGTAGTAAGGAGTCCCAAGTCATATCTTTTCCAAGGGTAACTAATAAATGTGTGTACGAATTCTAGATTTGATTCAAAATTGATTTCTCACATCGACAAAGTTTATTAGGCATTTTCATCAAACAAGAATCATAAAATCAATTTCTTCAACTAGCAATCACAGCTTCAAGTAAACTCAAAGTTTAGACACCATTTAATTGACCAAACTACATACAATCCTTAATTTCAATCACTTCAACAACCATTTCAAGAATTCATTCACAATAACATAGAATAGAAGTAGCAATCTAAACATCAAATTAAGCATCCACCACCTAAACAAAATCATAGTCACAAAGATTAAATTGCTAACTAAATCACAAAACTCTACAACCTGTTAGTATCAGAATCGCAAAACTAATTAGAATTAGATCTAAGATGGGGTTTATAAGCAAGAAATTGAACTCGGAAACACAAAATCTCAAACAGAAATTGAAATCACAAATGAAGGTATCAGATATGAAGATCTGATCAGGGTTTGAGAACAATTCAAAGACACAACAAAGAAAATAAAGCCCTAACATTCCATAAACCAGAACCGGAACTAAAAGCTTCTACTCTGCTGTAAAAACAGAGTTTCCATTGGAACCTCCCATCAAGCACTCAACAATAAATCTCTAACCTCCAGCTATTACCAGAGAATGCTCACAGCTCTTGGAAACCTCCCCTTAAGCTCACATCCCTCTGATAATCTCAACAACCGAAAACAAAGCTCAGGATCTGTGAATTTCATACCAAATCGAATAGCCACGTCGACCCAATATAGCTGCGGAATGGAGATCAGAAAAGGATCTGAAACTCAAAGAAACCTCCCTCTGAGCTCAGTTGGATATGGAATTCGCTGATCGGAAACCTCCCCTCACAGGAACGCGCGGTGAAACAAAACCCGAATCGTGGCTAAAGAAACCTCCCTTCTGCCACTCTCTGATCATCGGATGTTGAACGCCGGCAGCTGGATCGCCGTCGAAGAAGAATCTAAGCTCATCGGATATGGAATTTGGAATGGGAACTCGGCGCTGCGGAGGAGAAGACGACGACACTGTAGAAGAAAATCGCGACCGAGCCCAAGTGTACTGTAGCTTCTCACATTGGTTTTAAATCCTCCCTTCTCTGATCGAACGACTGAGATTTCTCGGAGCTTGATCAACGGTGGGAAACAGTCTAAAATCCGATCCAATAGTACTGATCTTCATCTATGGTCCATATCTGCTCCTCATTAGGTTGGATGGGCCAGATCTTCAACGGATGGCCTAGATCTGCTTAATCTTCAATGGACGATCCAAAACACTCCAAGGCTTGATCGACTTGATTAGCCCTTGATTTGAGCCCAAATGTGGCTTGATCTGATTGGGTCCATGACCCTTTTGATACCTACAAAATAAGAATCAAATATTAGCACCAAATACCGTGAAAATTAGCTAATTTGCAATTAGGTCCAAGATCACATGCAATTATGAAATACAATGTAAAATGTGAGATTAGGCTATGAAAAGACCATTAAAGATATGCATAATGAATCAAAATAATATAGCAAAATCATGGTTATCATTCATGTATGATGAGATTTTCTACTATGTTTTTTTTAATAGCAATGTTTGAGAGGGTTTATAATTTGATTGAATGTTGATCTTCAAGTTGGCGGGTAAAGGTTACAAATTTTTGTTATGGGTCCCCGATATGTGTGGTAAGTTAAGGGTCTTTGAAGGTTTGGTCCGGTGGCACAGCCATGTGGATTCCACACCACCACAACATGCTTTGTCTCTATAAATTCCACATGGCCATGTGGTTTCACACGGTTGTATCTCATGGCCCTGTTAAAAAAACTTGACCCTAGCATGGCCCTGACATGACTATATCTCATGAAAATGTCTTTTAGACCATCTAGATGTCATTTTCTCTAGTTGAAGTTTTCAACAAAGTTATAGACCTTGAAGTTATCAACATTTTATTATAAAGAACAACTCGTATCTTCAACCAGAAAAAGTTATGACCTTTTTAATTTTAGTCTGTAGTATAGAAAATTCCATACGGCCTTGCCTTTTTTCAGACACGGTCATGTCTATGAGGCTTAGCCAGACCATGGGAAAAACTTGATTGTCACATAGTCGTGCCTCATAGGCATGACCCGTACATTTTGGAGGGTCTAGACTCTATTTGAGCTCTGTTTCCATCAAATTTCTTCCGTAGAAACATGCACATGTCAAGGAACATGACTAGAGTATATTCCTTGATGAAATCTCCAATTTGAAGGTCTTTTAAAAGGCCTTTCCCTCATGTATGTTTAATGTGAGCATGCTCCTTCCTTTGACTTCATGTTTTAAAGCTTTTTACTCCATTTTTGTTTAGAAAACACGTCTTATCAATCAAAATATGCAAAGAGTAGATCTTCAAATAAAAAGAGTGGAAATATGACATTATAATGAAATAGGGTGCAATAAGCATATATTATTCTCATGAAATACAAGTAGATGTGTATTAAAACATGCATAAAAGTGTATATAATCTATGCACATCAGTTACTGATCATCAATTAGGAAGTCAAGGTATGTCCCTTGAACTTCAGTAGTCATACACTTTTGGTATGATGGTGATATATTTCTACATCTTGATAGTACCCTATGATGAGAGCGGATCACTGGGAAGTTAGATTTGTGAGCATATGATGAGTGTCTCACTAAAAAAAAATATATGCTTTAACAAACTTGCCCATAGGGTATAATCCCTTTAGTTGGTATAACATAGATATGCAATGGTGAACCATGGTGGATATATTTAAATTTATAGGCAATGAGTGTTGAAGGTTGGATGACTTTCTTTTACTCTATCATTATCCAGAAAGCTATCAAGTTTGATTGATGTTAAGGACAGTTAGGGATTGGTGAATATTATGAAATTATATTTTGTGATATGTTATTTTTTTTGATGATAAATTAGTGGATATTGTCTTGATGATCTATTATTAGGTATTTATCGTTGATGGTGGTACATGGGTGATATTTATAAATTTGATAATTTATAGTTGGTGATCAGATTACAGACTCGTTGCTAGTGATCTTATGATTGAGTGTGCCAGTGTATGGACATTATGGGTGTTTGGTAATATCATTTGGGTTTACCAATGCTTCATTTGTTTTCATAGACTTGATGAAGTGGGTATTCCTAGGGTAATTGGATCAATTGTCATTATCTTCATTGACGATATTGTAATATATTTCCAAACCGAGGTGGATCACGAACAACATCTTCATATAGTTCTAGAGATATTTGGATGAGAACATCTCTGTACGAAGTTCAGTAAATGCGTATTTCAATGATCTTCTATAGGATTTCTGAGATACATTGTCTCTGGTAAAGGTATATCTGTGGATCGAAAATAAAGGCTGTCACAAGCCAGGAGTAGTTTAAAATAGTATAGGAAGTTTTTAGTTTCTAGATTAGTTGGATATTACCAGGGACTTATTGAGGGTTTTTCCAGGATTTCTATGTCCTTGACTCGATTGACCAAGAAAAGAATAGAATTTACTTGGACAGAGACTTGTGATGCTAGTTCTCATGAGCTTACATAAAAGTTGATAACTGCACCCGTTTGGTTAATATCTTCTGGTGAAGACAGATTTGTATTCTTCATAGAAGCATCATATCAAGGATTAGGTGCAATTCTGATGCAGCATGAATAAGTAGTATTACATCACTACAACAAAAACCCTTATAGACATCAGTTTTCCACCGCTGTCTATTACATTTTCGACCGATGTCTATGAAGGCGATGTAAAAAGTCTGCCATTTTAGACATCGGGTTATAACTGGTGTAGTATCACTTAACGACATCGGGTGTAAAATCGATGTAATATTATATGTTAATAACACCAGTTTTGACAGTGATATACGACCGACGTAATATTAGTTAATGACACCGGTTTTGCAGCGGTGGAAAACCGATGTAATATCAATATTGTTTAATGACACAAATTCGATTTCTGAAACAGTGAAAAATCGACAGTATCCAAGAAAATACACAAATATTCACAAATTACACAAATATTCTTCTTCCAACAGTATCCATAAAATACACAAATATTCACAAATTACATAAATATTCTTCTTACAACAATATCCATAAAATACACAAATATTCTTTTTACATCAAAAGCTAATAGATATTGTACACATCAAGGTAGAACATGGTGAATCAAAAATCAAGCTGAGGCTACATTAAATTATGAGAATCAGAATCTGTTCAACTTGCTATACTGCTCCATTCTTCTTGCGCCTTTCATTTCCCTAATCTCACCACTTTTCACCTTCAAATGCCTAGTTTTCTGAGTTAAAATATCCACTGTTCTAATCTGTCAAACAAAAGTATCATTTCGTCTACTTAACTATAGCAAAGAACAAAAATAGAAGAATTATACATGTTGTAGAAGTCCTAGAATATCACCATCAGAAAGAAATTGACATGGGACAATATACGCAATTTACATTCCATGCAAATGCATGCATCATCCAAAGTTTTCAAAAATCAAATACCTTTCCTACTCAAATGTAATCTAGCATGCATTCAGCCCACTCGAACCACACTTCATCAATTTCAACTCTGGAGTACTTGAGATTTGTAAACTGTAAAAACACATAAATAATATATTAGTAAACCAAGACAAAAAATCATAGTTGAAAAAGTAGTAAGAACACCAGGTAACAAGATGACTAATTTGAATGCTTAAAAAGAGACACATTCATCATTTATCTCAACCACATCATATAGTGATAAATCTATCATTCCTTGGAACTTAATATATTCCAAACTAGAAATTATTGCAACAAAGTTTTCTCATGGTTACAATTTAACTAATTAATCCATTTTCAATCCAAATCAATTTAACTAATATACTCACTGCTTCAATAAGCATCTACACTTCAGACTCCACCAGATGTGAACCAAATTTAGCGAGCCCAGTTTTGAGTTCATCATGGGATACAATGCCATCATTGTCAGCATCCATCATCTTGAACATCTCTTTAATGTCTTCCACTTCTTCAGTAGATAAGTGATCAGCAATAACCTAATGAATAATCAACCAAACCAAGTTATACTCTGCAATAAAAAACATTCCATTTAACTACTAATTGCAGTGAGACAAACCCTTAAAGCTCTCCTTTTGAATCTGTTCATCGTGAAAATTGTTTAAGTCTTGACTTGACAACAACACCAAGAGGTACATTTGAGGCTTTCTTTGCATTCTGAAGCCAATGATGCTCTGTATGGAGAAAAAATGTATAAGCATCAGTTCGACATAAGAAAGAAAACAACACCAAGTATAAAACCTAAGAACAGGATGACAAGCTAAAGAAATATGGATACCATCCCAGATAATGAAAATGATCTCAATTCTCAAATTATCAAATGTTAGGGACACTTCCATTGAAGTTATAGTAACAAATAGCATACAGTGTAAACATACCAAGCACTTGCTTTGCAGTTAACCGAAGCTTGGGATCAGGTTCCAACATCAGCCGAACTAAATTTTTAGCACTGTCAGAAATACTAGGCCATGGTTCCCGTTTGAAATCTATTACGCCCCTAAGAATTGCTTGAGCAACTCCCTGTTCAGTTTCTGCAATTAAGAAATCATAGCTCGTTAGATAGAAAATGTATCTGAAGAAATATAAAAAGTGTATTAATTAATAGACAATAAATATCTTATTAGCATAAAGTGATAGAACTAATAAAGAATAGATTTATTCATGGAAAGCTTATAGTAGACAATAAGTAACTTATTTGTAGAAAGTAGTAGAACAAATAATGAAGTGTGCAAAATGGATTTATTGATAGAAAGCTTACCATCCCAAAATGGTGGAACTCCACACAGTAAGATATAGAGTATAACTCCAACACTCCATATATCAATTTCTGGTCCATAATTCCTTTTTAAAACTTCTAGAGCCATGTAATAAGGGCTTCCAACTATCTCAGAAAATCTTTCACCTAGAATTGGGGTAAAAAGAGAAAAAAAAAAAAAAAAAGTAGAGCACGCCCTTATAGTAAAACTAAACTCCAAGTTATGTTATTGAATGGAAGTGATCATTAATGAGACTCAACAAAAATGAAGATCATTAGTATGCATTCATATGGTAACTAATCATTCTAACTTCATTAACCAGGAGAACTTTAAGACTAAAATAAATAGATGAATACAGTAAAAATAAAACTCTCCCTCAACTCCACTGAACAAAAATTGCTTCTTGTTCAAGCAGTGTCATTGCCAATAGTTCACTCCATTCATAACATTATGAACTTAATCTTCTCATTCCAAACACTCAGAGATCAAAATATTCAAAGTAGACATGAAAACAATCTCAATAAGTGCATTGCCAGTAGTTCTTAAAATATTACCAAGGAGGAGAAAATAAGGAAAACATTCTTACGAAGTGTTCTTTTGTTTTAGCAAACTAACTTAGCGAAATGCAAGGAACAAAATGTTAAGTAAACAATGAATTGTGAGATAAATTCTTTCCTTAGAACAACATTAACGGCAATACACGAACTATTTTAGAAGACAACACTAGCATAGATAGTTCCACGGCTGCACCACATTGTTAGCAACACAAAATAATCAGATAAAGACAGTATCAGTGGAAGAAATGTTATGTTAATTATCTATTCTGAACCTAATCACAGGATTAAATCAATGTGCCCACATTCGTACCTACACAGAAACTTCAACTGGTCCAAGCTTTTCTAATTAGAAAGAAGACACTTCATCAAAGGGGGAAAAAATCAGCAAGCAGTAGAAGATGAGGGCGATTTGGACTTGCGAAGTTCAAAGTGGCGAGGGTCTTCTGGTAGGACTTTGCGCAGTACAAGCAGCCATACACCATGGGACCTAAACCGATAGATGATGATCGTTCTTTGTCAATGAAATACGCAGCGAAATCAAGTGATCATATTGGGAAAGAAGGGAGGAAATGGGGGATGAAGGAGAAAATAAGTGTACCCAAAATGGCACCTCTTCCGGCTTCATCAATGTCCATTATGCAAGGCTTCGCAGTCCATCTCAGAAGGGAGGAGCAGGAGAAGACATCCTCCCTTCTCCGCTCAAGTTGCTGCCAATTCCAACACAAGGAATTGAGGAAGGAACTCACGGATCATGAAGACATCCTCAACAATGGTCTTCATGACCACAGCTGCCGCGCGCTCTGAGCAGTGGCCCCTCGCCACAATGCGGTCAAAGAGCTCCCCGCCCTCGCACAGCTCCATGACCAAATGCACGACTCCGTCGTCCTCGCACGCCTCCCGCAGGTTCACGATGTTGGAGTTCCTCGGCAGGTGCTGCATTATCGCGACCTCCCGCCGCACGTCCTCCACGTCAACCGCCGTCCGCAGCTTCCTCTTCGAGATCGACTTGCAGGCGAGCAGTTCCCTGGTGAAGTGGTCCAGGCAGAGGTAGGTGACTCCAAACTCCCTGCGACAGAGCTCGCAGTCCAGCACGTACTTCTCCTCGATCCCGCCCACCGCCCTGGCATCTCCACTAAGAACCGCCGCCATTCACTTGGAGTGCCCGCCGCTGTTCTGGCGGAGGTGGTTCTTGTTGGCTAGTGGGCGGGTGTCGTGGTCATGATGGGGACGGGGGAAGGTCTTGATGTCCTCCCGGGCGATGGCCTCCGGCGAAAGGAAGCAGTTTCCCATATCGAGCTCGGATCTGATACCTCCGCTCACACAAATCGACCTAACAGCATGGAAGTGACTAGGGTTTCACATCAAATCAACCTCTCGCAACCACAACGAAAAAGAACCATTTTTCCCTTTTGATTGTGGGAAAAGATATAGAAGCAACTGAGAAAGCGTCCGATTGGGGGAAGGTGAAACTTTTATCGGCGACTAGACCAACAAAAAAAACAAGCGAGACTGCGAGCAATGTGGCCGAGGTTTTACAACACGGACACTTCTCCTCCTCCTCCGTAACTGTGGCCTTGGTTAGCGGAGTTACAGGTGAGATGAGGATGAGAAGCAGAAGATGCCATGGAGGTAGCTTTATCCTCCGCTTGGTCGAGTGCGAAATGTAATGAGGACGTTTGTCGGCCGTGCTCCGTCTTCTTCATCGTTTTGTGTGCTTGAAGCCTTTTGAATTTGATTAGGGAACAAGAAGATGAAATTAGCGACAATTGATAAAGGAAAAATTACCGGAATGTGAAGAAGGGGTCCCTTCCTCCAAACATCTCTCTCAGCCTAAACCTAAACCTAAACCTCCGACCATCTCTCGCAACCTCATCTCCCTCTTCCCCTTCCCAGATCAACGCCCCTTCCTCTCCCGATCAGGATCAAGACACGACACCCTTGCTTCTCCGTCCAACCACACCGCACCTCCTCCAACTCCTCCCTTTGGGTGAGAAGAGGAGGCCTTCTTCTCATTCCGATAGTGTTTCCTTCATCCATCTCCGGTCCAGCATTCTTGTTGTTCCACTGATGTCTATGAGGATTTTTCTTGTAGTGCATGTTTTTCGACAGTTGAATGATCATGAGAAGAATTATTTGATTCATTATTTGAGGTTAGCAGATATCATTTTTGTGCTAAAAATTTGGAGCCATTATTTATATGGGATCACTTACGAGGTTTACACTGATCATAAGAGCCCTAAGTACTTGGTTATTCAAAAAGAGTTGAACCATATATAGAGTTCTCATGTGAAGAGTACAGGATTCCTTACTACCATAGGAGATTGTGTATTCTTGGGTAATATCCCGTTCAGGAGGATTTACTCTAGGAAACACATCGAGCTAGATTTACAATACATTTCAGGTGGTACTTATATGTATAGGGATCTGAAACGTTCCTATTGGTGGAATGACCTGAAAAGACATAGTGGATTTTATAGCTCGATATCTAGTATGTCAGCAAGTGAAGGCTGAACATCAGAGGTTAGCAGGATTGTTTCAATAGATTCAGATACTAGAATGGAAATGGAAGCAAATTATGATGGATTTTGTTGTGGGATTACCTAGAATATGAAAAGGATATGATGCAATTTGATTTGCACAGTTTCTACCGATCCATAGAACGGGCCCATTGGATCACTTAGCAAAGTTATACTATAAAGAGGTTATCAGACTTCATGGTTTACGCCTGAGTATCATATCGGATAGAGATCTGTAATTCATACCATAGTTATGGCAGTGTTTATAATAGACTATGAGTACGAAGCTCCGTTTTAGTATAACTTTCCACCCTCAGATAGATGGATAGTCTGAGCGCATTATACAGACGTTAGGGGATCTGCTGATAGTGTGTGATAAGGATTTTAGAGGTGGACTTTGCTTAATAAAATAGATATAATTATCAGAGTAGTGGAAGTTAGGTGAGCTCATAACCCATAGAGTCATCACTATCCTCTTGGATGTGGATCATCATGTATTTTTATAAGGAAAATTTAATCCCTCACAATTGGAGATTTTGTTCATGATACTATAATGGACTAGTATATGAATGTGTTATTTAGTTGTAATCCTTAGATGAAATCCCTGAGTTTGAGTAGCAAATTTAGGGATCAAATTTTTATTAGTGAGGGAGAATATATAAGATACAACAATTAAATAATAAGTGCTCTTCGAAAATAATCTTATCGAATTTTCTAAAAAAATTTAAATTTTTTGGGGGATTTAAATGGAGTTCATATGTCATTATAAGGGGATGAATCTATTAGGTAAAGAGAAAGTATATTTGGAATATCAATTAAGTCGGAAGTTGATTGATTTAATTAACATAATATTTTGATTAATTAACTTAAGGTATATAAGTGGGAAGATCTAGGTTTCATTTCATTCCTCTCAAATTCTCATCCTCCCCAACCCGACGCCACTGACCATGCCACGCTGCTCGATCGCCCTGGCACCGCCACCCCCGTTACACCATCGATCACCCACCGCCGGCCATCGCCTCCACTTCTGCTTTTCTTCTTCCGATTTCCTTCGACCACGAGTCATGTCGTCTCTTAGATCGACGTCACCAAGCCCAAACCTCTCAGTCTCCTCCCGATCCACTGCCACCGGTGGCTGAGTGCCACCGAAGTGTAGCTTCTCCATTACTCTTCTCTCGATTTAGCCATCGGTGGTGTAAGAGATCACCGCTACCCCTTTTCCCGATCCCTCGCTAGGCTGCACTTGTCTTTTTCCTCCAGCCGATTGCCACCCAATCATCCCCCTCTATCCGACTACTACCGATTCGCCCCGACACTGGTATCTTTCAAGAATGAGTAGGGAAGATATGTGCTCTATCCAGATTTGGGGAGGAGGACAACCAATGGTGATGCCATCTCCTCATCAAATCTGAAGTGGAGAGTTCTTTCTTCCTTGCAACTGCATCTAGGTTTCTTCACCAACTAGTTGTAGATCAGATTAAGGTAAGACATGTTCAGTGCCTGATTAATAGAGGATTTGTTCCATTACTATATTGAAGTGATTATTTAATTAAGGACAATGTTAAGTTGAGTAGGATTATTCTTTTGTCATGATTATTCGACAAGTAGACCTGTTAGTAATCTCATGATTGGTTTTGGTTAGCTGGTGGATCCATTTCCTCACAACAACATTCGGTTGCATCATTAAAGGGCTATGAATATGAATTTGGGGTAAGATATAGTTAATGTTGGTTTAATGAAAAATATAATTTGTTTTGTTGCATTGAATTGATTCTATTTCTGGAAATAGAAATTGTTATTAGTGGATGATATCATTAATTAATCTTTGATTAACAATAATGGGTTATTGGAGGTTGTGATTGGTTGATTCGGGTAAGGGATATCAAATTAATAGAGAATGATTTCTGGTTTGTTTATCTACTGATGCTTAATTGGTTAAGAGATAAATGCATGATAGAAAATGGATATGTGATCAGTTATTTATAACCTAATTATAGTTGCAAATGATGTGTATAACAAGATTGAAAATCAAACTAAGAAGAAGAGAAGGGTTAATGATTTGAATTAATTGAATTGAGGTGATATTTTGATTCAGGTTGATGATGTTAATTAGAACTAATGACTAAAAGATTGATTAATTTTCAAGTAGTAGCCAGATTGGGTTGCCAATTCAATTAGGGTTTTCCCTAATTAGGTTGCATTTTAGGTTTAGCTAATTGTTGTATATGTGATTAGCTAAACTATACATAATGTAATTTGTAGGACTTTGATTCGAGACGAGCATCTTGACATGGGATTATTTATCATGATCAATAAATAAAGGTGGGTACTTCTTCCTTAGCCTCTAAAGTTCAATGAACTTAGTGCATAGTTATTTTTAATTGATGGATTAGGTTGCTTTACCTTAAATATACTCGTATTTATCCATGCTTGATACTTGCATGTTTGATCTTAGAGATGATCTAATTATTTATTATGTAGTCTTGGCTTTGGATATCTATACTCTGTAGAGTCACTACAAGAAAAAAGCCTAACAACAACGGTTTTTCAACGTTGTCGTAGCCCCTTTAGAACTGTTGTTAAATGTCGTGTTGTTAAAAGGGGTGCCCAAAGACAACAATTTTTAACCATTGTCTTTGAAGGCAAAAACAACATTTTTACAACGGTGAAAAACTGTTATCTTTTCCTTCAAAGACAACAGTTTTTCACCGTTGTCTTTGAGCGTCTACCTTTAATAACAGGGTCTTCAACAACAGTTTTAAACTATCTACGACAACGGTGAAAAACCGTTGTCTTTTTTAGATAAAAAATAAAAAAAATTAATACACAATTTTCCAATATTATAAATCATTCAAAATACTAAATTTCAAAATAAAATTTAATATACAATTTTCTAACATTCAAAAATAATATCTATAACATTCTGAAGAAATTTCATAAGCAACCAACAAAATTTCATAAGCAACCAACAAAATGATAACACTATTAAAACAAAGGTAGAACAATATAACACGAGATTTTCTATTTAGATGTCGGTGAAGAGGAGGGATTGCAGCTCCTAGTGCTCCTTAATTTGTTAAAGTCTCTCCATTTTTTTAGCTTGTTGGCATTCTTCCCAATACTCTTGAGGACACCTATTCGAATAAAGATATATATTACAAATTAGAAACTAAACTGTACACGTGATTCTAATTGCACTGCATAAATGTTACATAACCATAAAAACCATTTGATATAGTCATCTAACAGAAGTGTAAAAAGCGTTATCTATGTAACATAAATGGTAACCTCTTGAAACAATATGGTGGCTCTTAAATTTCTTATTAAACAGAATTTTCATTCTATGTCACTGCATACAAAGCTTCTATTATAAACCATGCAAACATTATTTTTCCCAGTGATCAAGCAGCATTAATTCTAAAAGGTACAATCTAATGCAAACGTTCCCACACACTCCATATGATGCTGAGTAAGTCATACATTAAATTCTAAAAGGGACCATTAAAGGAAAGAATGCCTTAAATAAAAATGAATCCAGAAAGTTACCATAGGCTTTGGATTAATACTTTAAGTTTACATTGATCATGAGCTAAATCATAAAAAGAGAAGTGGAGTGGCATGTTATATCAGTTGACTTTCTAATCTTTAATTTAAGTTTCACCATTTAAAGAAACAAGTCTATTTCTTCCTCTTGGAATCTCAAGATCTATTACATCATCAAGCTGATGCATAGGATACCAATTTAGATATTAACATCTTATAAAGTATATTCCTCATTAAATTTGTGTCCTCACCTTAAGAAAAACTGGAATATACTATTTTAAAGTCATGAACACGTTAAGGTTTTCACCAACTATAGTAGGAATGGCTGCAATAATTACCTGAAATAACATAGATCGTTAGTTTTGAAGGGAGAGTAGAGAGATGTCATGCAACTTTTAGAAATAAATGCAACATAATCTTAAAGAATAACATTATAGCAGGATAAAGATGCTAAAAAGAGCAGTAGATTGAAGAATAATCTATCATTGATCTAGACTTCTTTGGTCAAAAAGTATGCTACAATCCCAAATTAAGCATCATAGATGTATAATTCCATCAAAAGAACTAACTCGCTGTCCAAAAGTAAGTTAAAAAATGCATAAAATGATTTAGAGACCTAACAAAACCTAATCTTAATCTAATTAGAAAACTCTAATTAGCTCCACCCAACCTATTCAATACTTGAAATGAAATGCATTACTAGGATTTGATGATGGACGAAAAAAGAGAACTACTTATGTATTCCTAGAACTCCCACTCTTTTCACAAGTGATAGGAAATTGATTGGCGATAGACAAACTCTTATTACTAGGATTTGATGATGGACGAAAAGAAGGAAGAGCTTGAACTACATATGACTTATCATTTGTGCTTGTTGAAGGTTTTGCCCAAGCTGAAACAAATGTAGGTGCAGGACTGATTAAACCAGCCTGCGGAGTTGTGACAAAAGCAGACACCCAGCTATTGAAGTGAGTGACTCTGGCTGATAGCTTTTGTCCGGACCATTTCTCTGGGCAATAAAACAACAGACATTTCACGTAACCATCTGAAGATCTTCAATCTTAAATAAATTGTACATATTAATAAGAAAGCTAATGATATCAAAATGACTAGCAGCATGTGCTAAAATGGAACTAGCTTGTTTCATCCGCCAGAAATCTCGATGATGATAAAGAACATGAGCCAGAACTTACTAGTATCCATTCCTCAGACCACCCAAATTTCTTCTGACCGCCTGTATCCCAACAATTAAATCTTATCTTCCCACAGTTTGTGAAGAAATACAAGGGACGGACCTCAACGCCAATAGTAGCTGAAAAGCCCCCAAGATAATATGATGCATATATTACCCATCAAAACAAATAAAAATTTCAAATTAACATGATACTCACGCTCATACTTCTTCTCGAATTCACCAGTCAAATGTCTCTGCACAAATGTTGTCTTTCCTACTTCACATAGAATAATATGGATATAAGTGCAGAAGTACAAATGAAAGGACTCATTTTCTTCACCAAAAAGAGGAGGGTGACGAACTAGAAGCACTTCAAGTGAGGTGTTATGTTGCTCTAAAACAAACAGAAATTGAATGGGAAAAAAAGATGAAATAAAATTTTGTGCATTCCGTTATTACACATTCAGGAATCGCCCAACATTGAACGCTTGATCAACATAAACAAATATTGATTCCATACCAGCAGAAGCAATTTCTAGACAGACATTTCACGTAATAGAGGTCGAGATAAATAAAACAATAGTTCTGAATCTTCGTATCCCTAAGCGGATAGATCATGAACCACTGATTTTTAAACTAAATCATGCTGGCAAAGATGCTGGCAAAGATGACGACTTGCGCCAGGAAACAGGGAAAAAAAAGGGACGAAATCAGAACTATGTTACCTGTCCCACCATCACTGAACAAAGTATCCTAAGAATTGATTTCCAAAGGAGGAACCTTGAGTGAGATTATCGGCAATTCTGAATGTTCTACCGATTCGTACTGTGCCTGAATAAGGAATGTGCTTGTGAAATCATATAGAGAGGAAGTTAACCGTTCCAAGAAGCAGGGAGGCTGGTGCATTTGCTTTTACCTGTTCAGTGCTTGGGTTCGGTGTTGCTCTTCGTGATGAATGACTTGTACAAACTTTTAAAATGAGCAGTAAATTCTGTAAAGAAAAATCATACGCTATAGTAATATATTCAAATTTGATAATACTGGTGAGAGTTGTGAGATAAAGAAGTGAGAAAACTACCTTCGATCCTTATGAAGTAACGGAGGTTCTTCTTCGAGTCATTCCATTTATCAGAATCTTGTTGCTACTCAGTATCATATATGCACCAGGGCAGCGAAAGTTAGAGACAAAGAAGTATTAAGGTACTGAAATGAAATTTGCAGGCTTACATATTGGTATTTATGATAGAGGAATTCAGCCTTGGCTTTCAGATGTTCATCAAAATGTTTCTTCAGTTCCTCAAAAAGGGTCTGTAGACACAAGAATGGAAGAACATTAATATTGTTCTCTTTGAAAAGGGAAGAAAAAAATTATTCTCACTGTCAACTGAAGCGTCAGAAGTCTAGGAAAAGCAAACACAATACGCTGAATATAAAATCTGGTGAAACATCATGCTCAATAAGATTCTTGAGCTTCCCACGGATGATAAATAATCTGTCCAACAAAATGCAAAATCAACCCCTTTTCTCATTACAATATCATAGTTGGTGACAACGAGCACCATAGAAAGAACATGTGCATACTGTTTAGGGCTTTGCTCTTTAATAAGACTTTTGGCTATTCTAGCAATGACATCTTCCCAGCCAGTTAGGATGTCCTTGTTCTCTTTCAGTGAATAACTATAATAATCAATCACACAAATTCAGATATAAAGCACTATATAGGATGGATAACTAAAACAAACAATTCCTCAATCTACATTGAGAAAGAAAAATAAAACAAAATTTCTCTTTGATAATAGCTACTTGAATACTTTGATTTCCAGGATGCTTCGAATGAGCGAATTGCCTGTCAAAAAACAAAGCATCCAGGATAATGTTTCTCATTATCTTAATAAGAATTGATTTCGAGAAGAACAAGAGGCAAGTGGATCAGAGTCCAGGGACGTCACCATTAGATTGACTTCAGAGAGGCGGGATGATAAAGATGTGGAAGTAGGGCCTGCGATTTCAAAGGGCTACGCGACGGTGACTGGCGAACCCCATACGGCTACGAGTTGGCATCGTTTCCCATCCCATGCAAAGCCCTGCTTCATGGGAACGCGACTCACTCAACCGTCAGATTTCATGAAAGAGTCCAATGCTGCCATCGTCGTGTAGAGAAATCAAAACCCTAGGAAGGTTCATGGTGTCGTGGCGCAGGGAAAAAAAAGGAGACGGGGAGGAGTGGAGCAGGGCGAAAGATGACATGGTCGATCTCCGGCGAGTCTAGTCTAGCGCCAATCCTAGGTCGCCGCCTTGTTCCCCAACGCCGTCCTTCACGGTCGGATATGTCGCACACGCTCCCATGATCCAAACCCTCGTTGTCGCCCTACAATTGCTCTTTCCGGCTGCTGCTACTCCTGCGCGGCTTCGGTGAGTGAGAGATTGTGAGAAAAGAGAGACGGAAATGCTTAGGGATCGAGAAGGTAAAGGGGAATGCGGCAGCAAAAAGAATTTCGGGGAGAGGGAAAGAAAAAACGCAGCGGCAAAAATTAGCGAAGGGGAAAACGACGAAGGAAAAAAAAACACCAGTATTCAACATCACTTAATAGACAACGGTTTTCAAAAACCGTTGTCATAATCACAAAAAAACGCACATAGACAACAGTTTTCAAAAACTATTAACGTAGTCTTTAAAAACCGTTGTCGTAGTCTCAAAAAAAATATAAATAGACAACAGTTTTAAAAACCGTTGTCGTAGGTCAAAAAACTGCTAAAAGACAACGATTTTTGTTAAAACCGTTGTTAAAAGACAAAACAACAATAATTTGACATAAAACCGTTGTTATTTGAGTGTTGTTAAATGAGGATTTTCTTGTAGTGAGTATACACATGTAGAGTATGCATTGTAGGAGATACCTTGTTGACTGAGTTCATGCTAATTATGAATATGATGTTGAGTATACACATGTTTGGTATGTACTATAGGAGTTACAATGTTGACTGTCTATTTGCATATTATGTGTCCCACGTGTCTGGTGTGTACTATTAGAGGAATCATATTAATTGTACCTATATTGTGTGTGCGCACGTGTCTGGTGTGTACTATTAGAGAAATCATGTCGATTATACCTATGTTGTATGAGCACACATATTTGGTGTGACTATTGGAGGTATCATGTTGATTATATCAATGTTGTAGAATGCATACATGTCTAGTGTGTACTATTGGTGTTCCTACTTACTGTATTTGTTATATAATAGAATTTGTTGGATCTATTCATACCTATAGTCTTAGGTAATAGATAGATCATGTACTGGATGTACATATTGTTGGGACCGAAATGTAGCTAGAGGGGGGTGAATAGCTCGATCGCGTGCTCGTGGTCAGCGTTGCTTGTTTCTTCAAAGATGTGCAGCGGAAATATACAAGAAACAACACACACAATGCAAACAGGTAGATTTACTTGGTATCCACCTTCAAATGAGATGACTAGTCCAAGGATCCACACACTCACACACACCTCCACTAATAAACACTCTTTTTTGGTAACTACCGAAGGCGGAGAAGTCCTACAAGACTCTCAATACAGAAAGAAAGGAAAGGGAACAAAAGTATAAGCAAAGCTTACAATGAATACAAGAAACCGTAACTCTAGCTTTCTTCTTCTTGCTTTTGATTCTCCTCTTGACTTGGAAGAGCCTCCAAGAACCTTCAAGAATTGGCGATCTGGAGCTTAGAGAGAGTTGTGGAGTTGCTGTCGAGGATCTGGAGTGAACAGTGCAAAGTCTGCCGAAGAAGACGCACGCCAACGGCCTTTATCTGCGCCAACGGTCGGATCCCGATCGATTGGATTGCTCCCAATCGATCGGGGAGGCTTTGGATCGATCAACCGATCGATCCAGAGCGCCTCTGTGATCTGGGAATTTGCCTGGATCGATCAGTCGATCGATCCAGGGCTTATCGCGACAAATCACAGCTTCCCAATCGATCCACTGATCGATTGGGACCTCTGGATTGATCACCCGATCGATCCAGCAGGCTTCTGTGCGCTCGCGACTGCCTCCCAATCGATCCACTGATCGATTGGGATGAAGGCTTCTCGCGGGGACTCCCCAATTGATCGGCCGATCGATTGAGCTCCAGCCAATCGATCGGCTGATGATCCAGCTGCTGGTTTTTGCCCAAAACCAAGTCCCAAGCCCCCCAAATCAACATCCGGTCAACCTTGACATGTTGGTACATCATGCCTAGCATCTGGTCACCCTTGACCTACTAGGACTCCCTCACCAAGTGTTTAGTCAATCCCTTTGACCCACTTGGACTTTTCTCCTCTTACTAAGTATCCGGTCACTCCCTTTGACTTACTTGGACTTTCACCAGATGTCTGGTCAATCTTGACCCATCTGGATTTTCCCGTGCCTGGCTTCACTCACCAGGACTTCCCTTCTGCCTAGCTTCACTCACTAGGACTTCTCTTCTGCCTGGCTTCACTCACCAGGTCTTTCACCTAGCGTCACTCACTAGGATTTTCACCTGGCTTCACTCACCAGGATTTTCCTCTACCTGGCTTCACTCACCAGGACTTCCCTTCTGCCTGGCTTCACTCACTAGGACTTTCACCTGGCTTCACTCACCAGGATTTCCCAATCAAGTATCCAGTCAACCTTGACCTACTTGACTCTCCTTCACAATCTCCACACATGAACAATTGCACCTGCAATCTCCATGTATTGTCTACATGTATTGTCAACATGTATTGTCAAACCATCAAAACATAAACATTAAGACTCGAGCTTGACCCAATTCAAGCTCAGTCAAACTAGGTCAACCTTGACCTGGGGAATATTGCACCAATAATCTCCCAACAATCTCCCCCTTTTTGATGTTTGACAATACCACATTTAAGTTAGGATAATCCCATAGCCTCAACTCCCTTCATGCCACTAGGTAATGAAGACGTAAGTTAAACCCTACATTCTCCCCCTAAGAGGGCAAACTCCCTCTTAGATAATGAAGGCCTAACTTAAACCCTTTCATTCTCCCCCTATTGGCACACATCAAATCCCTACATGCCTCATCTTTGGACACACATCAACAAATTCACTTGTTGAAAACTCTCCCCTTTGAGACTCTCCCCCTGAAGAGTTGTTCATCGTTGTTCACAACTTCACTCGTTGTGATAAACACGATAATGAAGGTCCCATACCCTTCATTATCATCAATGTTCACCCTTGAGCATTAACAAGGTCCAATAACCCAAATGAAAGTCTCATACCCTTCATTTGTATCGAATGCTCATCCATGAGCATATACCAACTTGAACCACTTGAACGATGAGGATATCCACTCCCCATTAAAGTTCAAACGTCAACCTTGAGCATGTTCTTAAAAGAAGGTTAACCACCTTCCAAGGTTCATGAAAAATAGTTTTCATGTCTCTAAAGAGTACCTCCCCCTAAAGACATGGTCGTACCTTCTGTCATTGCACCAACAATGACTTGGAATCCCTAAACCTTTAGGAAACCCAAATTTAGAAGTTTTGAGGTTCAAAAATTCAATATTGAGACCAAACCTCAACCTAAACTTCAATTTAGTCTTCCTCAACCAATCCATCCTTGTTTTCAACATGAAAACACCCTTCTTATGTATACAAATGTATTTTAAGGGGTTAGGAATGGTTTCCTAGACTAAACTTGGTTTGGAATGCTGAAATCAGGCTTTCCCAGCCAAAATCAGCTTCCTCAATCGATTGGAGTTAGGTCTCAATCGATTGAACCCTTCTGAATCGATTCAGACAACTTGGATCGATCGGCTGATCGATCCAACGAGCTTCTGCTCGTGAGAAATACCTTCTCAATCAATCGCCCGATCGATTGAGGCACTCCAATCGATCCACGAATCGATTGAAGCTCTGAAAAAGTTGAAATTCAATTTCAGTCAATTTCAGAAACTCCCCAAAAATTCTACAAAATTCGAAAAATTATAAAAATTTGTGTAGACATTATTTAGGGCATATATTCTCATGGAAAAATAGTTTTCTAAGAAAATACATCATATTTTCAAAGATAGACACAAACTTGAAAACTTATAAAAACTTTAGTGTTTTCTTCAAGTTTGTGCCTAACTCTTCAATGATGATCACTATCAAAAGATAGTCTTCACCAAGGTTTTCCAAAAGAATTTTAAAATGATTTCCAAAATCAATATCCCACCATGTTCCTTGGTCTTAATGCACATGACTTGTACAGTAGTTTTCCCAATGATGGGAAAACACATAACTATGTGTTTTGATGAACTTAAAACTTAAAAGAATGCACTAAATCAACATCTTGAGCTTGGTTCATCATCCTAGCATCTCACTTGTATCTAATGTGCACTAAAACACATACAAGTCACCTTATGATTTTTTGTGAGATGTAAAATTTGGTTTTGCCCTAATCTAGGGATCATGCATATCTTATCTAGGCATTTTGTGGATATTGAACATCCACCTAGGATGTCACTTGTTGATAAATGTCATTTGTCCTTAATTTTAAGGAAATAAACATAATGCATGATAATGTTATGGCATACATAAAAAAGAAATAACTTTCAAAAGAGAATTTCCTATTACTACATGATGTATGTATGTCATGACATGGTATTTTTATGTTATTTTTCATAATAATCATGAGTGCAAAAATAAACATGATGTCATGGCATATGATGGACAAACAAAACATGAAAAATTAGCATGAATAAAATACCTAGATTACCTATCTAAGTATCCTTAAACCTTAGTTAAATTAAAATCTAAAACCTAGATTGCCCACTATTTCTCAAGAAGATGTCAATAATCCAACTTTGACATCTCTTTTGCTTTTCCTAATTTGTGTCAATTTAAATTAAACATATTCCTCTAATTTTGGCACAAATTACTCCTTTAAAGAGTAACCAAATGAGTTAAGGCTTAAATTTGCCTTTAACTTCCTAAGAACATACCAAAATCCCAACTTGGTAGTCCTTATGATTTTCCCAAGTTGTGTCACTTAAAATATCATTCAATTTTCTAAATTGTGACACATTTTACTCTTATGAGAGTAAACCTTTTATCGTTTTCATTTTCAAAGGTTAATAATAACCTTGAAAATGCTCCTTGAGTGTCAACTTCATCATGATTGGGTTAACTACCCTTCCACTTAGAGTTGACACTCTCTAACCCATCTATAGGGTAGAGAAGATGCTCCTAGGAACCCAAAACCTATTGGTGCTCCTTGGATGCTCAGGTACTCACTAGAGATAACTTCCCTAGATACCTTCCTAGTGACCTTGTTTGGCTTCTTAGAAGCCTTGGTCACATTTTCTAGGTCAACTCTAGGGATTTCTTCCCTTGTGACCTTGTTTGTGACTTTCTTTGACTTCTTGGAAGTCTTGGTCACATTTGTTGTTGCAAAGATACTTCTAGGGATAACTTCCCTTGTATCCTTGACTTGACAACTAGACCTAGACTTGGTTCCATAGCTATATGGAACCCTATGGTAAGAAATTACATCCTTCTTGGCCTTTGGTTTGTATCCCAAACCTCTATGGCCATTGGATGACTTTGATACTCCTAGACCTAGATTTTTACCCTTAGACCCTTGTGTTCCATTTTTTATTTTTCTAAGGGTCTTCTCTAATTTATCAAGTCTTGACCTCAAGACTTGATTTTCCTTCCATAATCCCTCAACCATAGATTTTTCACTAAAATCATGATTTTTCTTTTTCTTAGGCAAATACCTAGAATCCTTAGGGTTCTTGCCTAAATTTCTATCTACCTTTCTAAACCTAGGTTGAGAAGTTTTAGCATGAAAAGCTACATGATTTTCCTTAACTTTATCATGCCTCCTATTTTCATAGTAAATAGCATTGAAATGATATAAATTAGAACTATCATGCTTTTTACCATTATTTAGGGGGATAGGCTCAATGAATGATTCCTTCCTTTTTACCTTGGAAGCTCCCCCTTGACTTGTGCTTCCTCCTTAAGCCTTGACCGCCTTCTTCCCCTTGGGTCATTGACTCCGATAGTGTCCCGTTTGATTGCAAGAAAAACACACAATGTGCTCCTTGCTCTTCTTGGTTCCGGGAGCGGTCTCCTTGAGCTTCTCCTTGCCCTTTAGTGCCACTTGGCCCTTCTTCTTGGCCAACTTAGGGCACTTGCTCTTGTAGTGCCCATATTCCCTACACTCAAAACATATGATATGATTTTTATTTTTAATTAAAACACTTATACCTTCATGTGTAGGGATGGCACTTGCTCCTCCATTAGACTTGGAAGTAGAGGCTTCCTCTTGATCCGAAATTGATGTTCCTCCATTAGACTTTGCTTGACTTGTGGAGGTGGAAGCTACTTCATCCTCTTCTTCTCTTGACCCGGATGTGGAGACTTCTCCTTCTTCTTGATCCGGTGTCATCGAAAATTGCTCCCCCTCAATCCTAGAGGTGGAGGCTTCTTCTTCTTCTTCTTCATCCTCTCGTATATTAAACAAGGAATATGCTCCTTCCTTGTTCTTCTGGTTGTACTCCTTTGAGGATGAGGCTTCTTGGACTTCTTCTTCTTCGGAAGTTGAGCATCTCTCAACTTCGAAGTCCTCTTCCTTTTGATTTTACTCCAATGAGTCACCCTCTTTGGATTTTTCTTGGATTAGTGTAGTGGAGGGGATCTCATGAATTGATGCCAACTTGCTCCAAAGCTCCTTGGCATCCTTGAATTCTCCAATTTGAGCCAAAATGTGGCTAGGCAATAAGTTGACCAAAAGCTTGGTCACTTTATCATTTGCCTCGCTCCTTTGAATCTGCTCTTTGCTCCATTTGCTTTTCTTGAGGACTTTTCCCTTGGAGTTCTTTGGAGCTTCGAAACCTTCCATGAGAGCAAACCATTGCTCTATCTCCACCATTAAGAAATTCTCGATCCTTGATTTCCAAAGATCGAAGCTTGTTGAAGCGTATGGTGGAGCCACCCTTGTGTCAAATCCAAGTCCATCTTGGAATTGCATCTTGAAGTTGAGCTTCTTGAATTCTTTGACTTTGATGAATTTGCTCCAACTTCTTCACCCTCTAGCTTTGCTTGTTTGTTTTGCCCCTTCCGGCGATGATTCCGATGAAGAGCGACCTCACTCTGATACCACTTGTTGGGACCGAAATGTAACTAGAGAGGGGGTGAATAGCTCGATCGCGTGCTCGTGGTCAACGTTGCTTGTTTCTTCAAAGATGTGCAGCGGAAATATACAAGAAACAACACACACAATGCTAACAGGTAGATTTACTTGGTATCCACCTCCAAAGGAGGTGACTAGTCCAAGGATCCACACACTCACACACACCTCCACTAATAAACACTCCTTTTCGGTAACTACCGAAGGCGGAGAAGCCCTACAAGACTCTCAATACATAAAGAAAGAAAAGGGAACAAAAGTATAAGCAAAGCTTACAATGAATACAAGAAACCCTAACCCTAGCTTTCTTCTTCTTACTTTTGATTCGCCTCTTGACTTGGAAGAGCCTCCAAGAACCTTTAAGAATTGGCGATCTGGAGCTTAGAGAGAGTTGTGGAGTTGCTGTCGAGGATCTGGAGTGAACAGTGCAAAGTCTGCCGAAGAAGACGCACGCCAACGACCTTTATCTGCGCCAACGGTCGGATCCCGATCGATTGGATTGCTCCCAATCGATCGGGGAGGCTTTGGATCGATCAACCGATCGATCCAGAGCGCCTCTGTGATCTGGGAATTTGCCTGGATCGATCAGTCGATCGATCCAGGGCTTATCGCGATAAATCGCAGCTTCCCAATCGATCCACTGATCGATTGGGACCTCTGGATTGATCACCCGATCAATCCAGCAGGCTTCTGTGCGGTCGCGACTGCCTCCCAATCGATCCACTGATCGATTGGGACGAAGGCTTCTCGCGGGGACTCCCCAATTGATCGACCGATCGATTGAGCTCCAGCCAATCGATCGGCTGATGATCCAACTGCTGGTTTTTGCCCAAAATCAAGTCCCAAGCCCCCCAAACCAACATCCGGTCAACCTTGACCTGTTGGTACATCATGTCTAGCATCTGGTCACCCTTGACCTGCTAGGACTCCCTCACCAAGTGTCTAGTCAATCCCTTTGACCCACTTGGACTTTTCTCCTCTTGCCAAGTATCCGGTAACTCCCTTTAACCTACTTGGACTTTCACCAGATGTCTGGTCAATCTTGACCCATCTGGATTTCCCCGTGCCTGGCTTCACTCACCAGGACTTCCCTTCTGCCTAGTTTCACTTACTAGGACTTCTCTTCTGCCTGACTTCACTCACCAGGTCTTTCACCTAACTTCACTCACTAGGATTTTCACCTGGCTTCACTCACCAGGATTTTCCTCTGCCTGGCTTCACTCACCAGGACTTCCCTTCTGCCTGGCTTCACTCACTAGGACTTTCACCTGATTTCACTCACCAGGATTTCCCAGTCAAGTATCCAGTCAACCTTGACCTACTTGACTCTCCTTCACAATCTCCACACATGAACAATTGCACCTGCAATCTCCATGTGTTGTCTACATGTATTGTCTACATGTATTGTCAACATGTATTGTCAAACTATCAAAACATAAACATTAAGACTCGAGCTTGACCCAATTCAAGCTCAGTCAAACTAGGTCAACCTTGACCTGGGGAATATTGCACCAACAATCTCCCAACACCTATGATGTTTGGGTTGTTGAATTGCTGATGATTGTATCGATATCATGATTATTTATATCATGTTCACCATTGCACTATATGCATGCTGACGACCATTGTTCCCTTGTGATATGAGCTAGTCGTCAGTCATTTTTATTAGTCATTCGACAACTCAGGGGTAGTGGTAGCTTAAAGTTGGGTGCAACTGTCCTGTTGTGCCCGCTCGGCCATTCTGTGTAGTGGTAACTGGAGTTGTGCAAACAATAACCCTCTTGCTATGTAGCCAAATAGCTACCTTGCATCCTACCCGTCTGGACCATATTGATGTAGTGGTAGCTTGGAGACGCAAGTAGTTGTCACAGTCCTGCCCACTCAGCTACGTGGATGTTGTGGTAGATTAGATTGGAGTCTAGGAATGACACATACATGTGCATATGCATATGATACATAGTGCATCTATTGAAGATATATTTGCATATGCTTGTGATATCTTGCATTTGATTGATCTATGATTATTACATATGGTTGTCATGCTTTATACATGTTCATTTACCATACATGTATATGTTGTCATTTATATTGCTTAGGAGTTACGAACAGATCTGTTGTTGATCCCTAGTGAGTTTAATAATCACTACACCATGTGTATTAGTTTCATATTGGGTATGTACATTCATTATGTCAGTTATGATTATGTGCATTTATTATGTTATATATGATTTTGTTCGTATTTTCTTACTGAGACTGTATGCTTTGATCTCCATGTTTTATATCGACCATGCACTATCATATCTATTACCCGCTGAGTCCCCCAGACTGGCCACCCCCATTTGTATTTTGATGTTTCACAGATAACATGTAAATGTTGCAGAGACACTTAGAGTATCTTGTCTATCGATCCCACGTTATATCTAAGGATATCTTTCTATTGTGCCTTTTGCTTTTCTTACATTTCCTTGGATTTCTTAAGGATTCGGTATTGTAATAATTTTAACTTGGACTTGGTGTAGCCTTGTGGCTATTTTTATCATTTCTGATGGTTGTTGTGTAAAAGTCTAGCCGGCTAGCAATCTGTCTCTTTTGGCTTATGCGTTTTCCTTATATCTTCAACTGCGTCTTTGTTTCTATCCCTGTGGGTGTATACTGCATGGTTGTAAATATTTTCAGCCGTATGGATTGAGGGCATTATTATTGTTCAATCGTGTGACTATGTATCCAAGTATTGTATATTGTTTTAAGAGGGGAGATATTGTCCATTTGCCGGGCAAAAACTCCCTCGGAGCATGACAACTAACTAATTTACTTAAATCTCAATTAATAACTAAGTGTTATTAATCTTAAATAAATAATTAATTTAAGTATTCTGGAAATTAATTAATGAAATCAAACTTAAATTAATTACAACATAATCTTTCGTTTAACTTAAATTATAATGTAATTAAACTTAACTTGCTACAATTAGATTTAAATAAAGCTTAATTAATCCAAATTTAAGTTAATCCAAAATTTAAGTTAATTAATTTTAATTTAAATTAATCAAATAAGTACTAAATTATTGAATTGAGTTAAATAAATAATAATTAATCAATATTGATAATAATCAATCCAACTTAATTTTAAGTAAACTATCAATCCAAAAATATACTGATTTGTTAATCCAAATTAGAACTTAAAAAATGTTAACTTAAGAATTTGAACTTAATTCGATATTAAAAATTTTGGGCTTAAGAATTTGAACTTAATTAACTTAATTTGATTAACTTATTCTTAACTTAATTAATAAAGCATTAGTAACTAATTGTTTAATTTAGCCTAAAATTTAATTTTAATTTAAGTTACTTAATCCGAGATTAATTTTTAAGAAATAATTGATTAATAGTTAATTTAAACAATTTCATTTTAATTAATTAATCAAATTAACAATTAGAATGTGTTAATCGAAAATACTTATGTAGTTTTTCAAAATAATATATTTTCTGAAAATAAGTATTCCCCAACATTAATACCCCTAAGCACTTAGGTAAAGTTCGTTATAGCTAATAATGGTAATCAGAAAAGTGTTAGGTTAAGAAGGAGGGATAGTTGAACATTCTGAAAATGCCTTTGAAAATATTTTTAAAAAATATTTTAAATTCTTAAACATATTTTTGAAAAATATGTTTTGAAAATACTTTTGAAAACTTTTGAAAATTCAATTGGTCTTTTGATTTTAATTAACCCCTAAGACACATAGGAAGTTTTTCTTGTGGCTAATAAGGATTTCCTAAGGAAGTGTTAGGTTCATGGGGAGATTTCATTGAAAGACACATTTTAAAAATTCAATTATTTTGAAAAATAGTTAACCCTTTAGCTTATATCTTTCAAAATAATGCATTCAAAGATGTTTCTCAATATAAACATTTTTTGGAAAATTACTTAAAAATATTTCAAAAACATCTTGAAAAATATTTTTTGGACAGAAAACTTTACTTTGAAAAATACTTTAAAATATTTAGAAAAATTACTTTGAAACATTTGGAAAATGTTTAAATTGTTTGCAAAATTTACTTTGAAAGTTTTTTTTCAGACACTTAAAAACTTACTTTGGAAAGTCTGTCGAAAATTTTAAACTTTAATTTGAAAATACTTATTTTCAAAAATGAGAAAGTGTTCAATTGAAAATTTTAGTTTCTCACTTTTGAAAAAAAAATTTGCTTATTTTTGCTTGACACTATAGTTTGGTTACTGTGAGTAACTTAGTTATTTTGATGAATGACAAAAGGGGAGAGTAATGAGATTTAAGTTAAGAAAAATTACTCATGCTATTATTATTTTGTATTTTTTTCTAACTTTAATCCAAGTTGTCATTACATCAAAAAGGTAAAGATTGTTAGTGTAGTGACACTAATAATTGAATTATGGTTTTAATGAATAACAAATGGTTAAAGTTAGATTTTGTGAAATCTAATACCTTTACCAAGTGTGCAAGAATCGACGAATCTAGAGGACGTAACACTAGGTTGAAGCCTAGTTAGGTCTGAGAACCTGATAACTAGCACAAAGTCCAAATGTATGATTTTGGCAAGAAGTACAATCGGAATGTTTAATTCTAGACGATCGATTGAAGTCCAGATGTGCGATTCTGGCAGAAAGACCTTATGGGTCAAGAGGCAAGTCAAGTGACTATAAATGGTAAGTAAAGGTAAGTCACTAGAGTAGAGTGATCTAGTAAGAATAAGTCCCAGAGGGACTATAAGCGTTGGTCCAGCTTAGAGCCATTTTGGAAGTCTAAGCTGAGACCATGACTAAATCCTGATCTTTGTAAAACAGGATCTAATTAATAATCATTCTATTTTATATTGTGTTAACTCTAATTTGCTGGTTATACTTGGTTGTACTAACCTTGTGATGCAGAAAATCATATGGCAGGAAAAAGGGTCTCCAAGCGCCCAGAGGTCCGAGTGCCCGGACCGAGTCCAGGCGCCTGGATTAGCCCGAACCCAGGCACCCAAGTAGATGAGTTGGTGCATGCTAATTGGCTATCACATGTCAAAGTCCAAGAGCTCTAACTGGTCTAGGTGCCCGAAGATAGATGATTTTCCTTCGACGAGGTGTGAACACATTAGTGGTTCAGGCACCCAAACTCAATCTAGGTGCCCGAACATGGTTAAGTCAGCAACGAAGTAGGACTGGATAGGCTTCGATCCAAGCGTCTGGAGGTGGTCCAAGCACCCAGAGATGGCTATAAAAGAGCCTTCAACTGGCAGCCACAAGATAACTTTGATACAAGCAATTATGATCCTTCTGCTACTCCAATCACATGTAAGCTATTTTGCTGCGACACTCTGACTCCAAGCTTCGATTTTCATCTACTATGAGTCAGTATATTTTAATTTAAGTTGCAATTATCTATTGCTTTTTTTATTGAATAGAGGAAATGTAGGACTGTTACACTTCCTTCAATCATTTGTACTCAATTCTCTTTTCCAGCAATTCTGGAAGATGTTTTTAGTGGATTGACCATCGATATGGTTTGAGGGATCGTGGGTCTTGGAGTAGAAGTCACTGAAGACTCTGAACTAGTTAACCGCTTGTGTTTGGGTTCCTTTTAGTTTTCTTCTCTATTTTTAATTTAGCTGCACACTCGTATTTCTTAAAATTGAAAAGACAAGTTTTTTAAAATCAAGAGATGCACCCCCCCCCCCCCCCCCCCCCCCCCCCCCCCATCTCCTCTCATGTGCCATCAATCCTATAATATCAATAGAGGACGAACTAAAAGAATGAACTAGAAAAGTAGTCTTTGTCATTTTAAGAAATTTATTTCTTCTATTCAACTAACAGTAGAAAAAGAACAGTTGATTCGAGGCATACCTTATTCATGGGTCCTCAACCTCCCTATTAGTTATTTTATTAGAGATCAGGTCCAGAATATGTTTAATGATTGGGATTAGGAGGAACACAACTTCATCTTCCATGGGAAAAAAAACTTAAATTCACAAAGATAGATGTTGCACTGATTCTAGGTCTACTCAACAATGAAGAGACAGTTCCACACGATTTAAATGAGGCTTTTAGCCCATTGTACTTGGAGTTTTTCTAAGATTATGATTGTTCTTCCAATCATTCGGAGAAACTCATAAGGAAGTCAAGATCAACTAACAAGTTGTACTATCATTCGAACTAAAATAATGAACTAGAAAAGTAGTCTTTGTCATTTTAAGAAATTTATTTCTTCTATTCAACTAACAGTAGAAAAAGAACAGTTGATTCGAGGCATACCTTATTCATGGGTCCTCAACCTCCCTATTAGTTATTTTATTAGAGATCAGGTCCAGAATATGTTTAATGATTGGGATTAGGAGGAACACAACTTCATCTTCCATGGGAAAAAAAACTTAAATTCACAAAGATAGATGTTGCACTGATTCTAGGTCTACTCGACAATGGAGAGACAGTTCCACACGATTTAAATGAGGCTTTTAGCCCATTGTTTATGGAGTTTTTCTAAGATTATGATTGTTCTGCCAATCATTCAGAGAAACTCATAAAGAAGTCAAGATCAACTAACAATTTGTACTATCATTCGAACTAAAAGAATGAACTAGAAAAGTAGTTTTTGTCATTTTAAGAAATTTATTTCTTCTATTCAACTAACAGTAGAAAAAGAACAGTTGATTCGAGGCATACCTTATTCATGGGTCCTCAACCTCCCTATTAGTTATTTTATTAGAGATCAGGTCCAGAATATGTTTACTGATTGGGATTAGGAGGAACACAACTTCATCTTCCATGGGAAAAAAAACTTAAATTCACAAAGATAGATGTTGCACTGATTCTAGGTCTACTCGACAATGGAGAGACCGTTCCACACGATTTAAATGAGGCTTTTATCCCATTGTACATGGAGTTTTTCTAAGATTATGATTGTTCTGCCAATCATTTGAAGAAACTCATAAGGAAGTCAAGATCAACTAACAAGTTGTACTATCAGTTGTATATCCTATATTTTTTTGCAATTGTTCTATTTTATGGTAGTAGTAACATTGATAGAATACATGTGTTATCCCTAATTGACTGTGTAGATGATTTTGACAACTTAGCTAGGTTTAACTAGTGTAATGCGATGTATAATTTCATGGCTCCTCAATTTGAAGTCATTGATTTGGAGCTTACATTGAGGTCAAACCAAAAGTTGTTGATTCAGTGCCCAAGGCACCCTTTCTCAAGTGATTTCAAAAAATATTGATTGTAAGATAGATTATATTTAGCTCATAATATTTGTTGTGAATATTTTATACTCATGATAATCACATTGTAGATATGGGTGAGTGAGCACAGTAGTATCATTGATTCAGACCATCATGAATGATTACCTATAATTATTCGGTGGAGTTGACCTAACTTGTTGGGGTTAAGAGTCCTACGTAGATGCATGTTTTAGACCTTTTCACAAAATGTGCATAGCAAAAAAAAATAAAAATATAATAAATTCCTAATTTATTACAAAAACACACACCTACGCATGCAAGATACAACACATGCAGACATAAACGTAAAATAAAATTTTATGAAATAAAATAATAACAATTATTTTAGGCATACATTATGGAAGATGCAAATGGAAAGGGCATCAACTTTAGCGACATTCACGAATCTCGCATCTATTTGTATCAATACCAAGATCTTCAAGACAACTCTAGTGTGCAACAAGGTTCGCCTCTGAATGACACTAGCCAAGCGTGGAGGCATTGCGATCCAAGAGGAGAAAAGAAGCGGAGAAGCTTTGGAAGAAAAATCTCCCTTAGCTTTGTTGTGGTCAGCGACAAGGAGAGGAAGAGGAGAGAGAGGGTGGCTAGGGTTTTCTAAAAATCTAAACCAATGAACCTATGTTAATATGTTTCTCCTCATAGAGGAATATTTATAAACCTCTATATGACTTGGGGAGCAAGTCATCTCCTCAACCTAATAAGCAAAATCAAACTGATCCATTACCATTAAGAATAAGTTTGGTTCAAAACTAAATCATCATGGTTCATAATTAAACCAAACTTATTTGGTTTATTGTTAAACCAAGTTATTTCATAATAAAACCAAATCCCTTTTGGTTTATTATTAAACTATTATGAAACCATATCTTCTACAATAGTCATGGCTCATTCGCACTTTTGTTTCAACAAATATCTTTTTATTTTTTTCTATTATTTGGTCCAACTAAACATCTTATCTATTGATCTGAGAATTGAATTCTCAAACTTGTTTTACATCTTTCAAATACTTGTAGTGCGTGTGACCCAATAGGTTCCCGATTTATCTTAGCCGTCCATAATTAACTATTTAATTATGGATCGATCATGAGTGGCACCTAGTAGTACATCATTATCTTCAATTAACCATAAAATCATAGTTGATTCTAGAACAAGTTCTGAACCCTTCAGTAGCTATAGTGAGTCATGTCTCGTTCCTTTCACTCATCTTATATCCACTTAGTTTAGGACATGGTCTATGTGTCTGTCCCCACTAGGCTTACTATGACACACCTAGCCCAAGTAATATTTACTCGTCCTGTGAATTCAAATTACTCCAATCATGTCTCTAAGAGTCTCATACTCTTAACATGTGATGCTTTGCAAAGGATTTGAGTAACAACCTTGATAAGTGGTCATAGGGTATGCATCTCTTCGTAGGGAGCAGTGAATCCTCTATGGACTATCCAAACATCTTCGGGCACTTCGACTTATACCCAATCATCTTGGGTTCACATCTCCAAGGAAATCCTTTGCTTTAGATGTCAAAATATAAGTCTTCATGACCAAGGTGACTTGAAAACTTCAAGTCGAAGGAAACTTGCACTTGAGTTGCAATAAGAACTTCATAGACAAATCCATATATGTAGGGAATCATGTGAATTCTTACAACAGGTCACTCCAATGAACTAGTTACCATAACTAGCATCCACGTTTTACTCTCGACATCTCAACATCTCTAGCTAGTGAGTAATAGCTGCTTGGTCAGACCAAGGAGTATAGCTCGTGCTAGTCTCACGGAATTGATGATGTCTAGATACATCAATTCATTGACTAGGGAATATTTCAATACTTTCATAATTACATATGTAGAGACACTCACTAGTTGTGATCCAATCACAAGTCCTCTCATACTATGAATTGTATTGTAGATATTCAGTAAGTGAGTCTAAGACCATTCAAACACATAAAAAATGTGCACTCAAATAGTAATTCTTTATTTATCAAAATAAATAGTACAAACCATAGAGCGATTGCCTTAGGACACCTCTTAAATATAACATACTCCCACTTCGCCTAATGTCAATCGTCACGGTGTCCTATACCGTAAGCCTAGACGTGACTATCAAACTTACTTTGTGATAGAGTCTTTGTCAAAGGATCTGCTAGGTTGCTTTTAGTGGAAATTTTCTCGAGTTGTATTTATTTCCGACTGATGATCTCTCTGATCAGATGATAGCGACGAAGCATATGTTTGGATCACTGGTGAGACCTAGGTTCCTTTGCTTGTACAATGGTTCCAGTGTTGTCAAGTAGATGGGTAATGCTGCAACAATAGTCAGAACCACTCATAGTTCATTGATGAACTTCCTAATCCAAATTGCTTCCTTTGCTGCTTCCGAAGCTGCAATGTATTTTACCTCACAAGTAGAATTTGCTACGGTGTCTTGCTTGTAACTCTCCCAGGTAACTATATCTCTGTTAAAGTGAATATATATCCAAACTGGGACTTGGAGTCATCCTTGTTTGTCTAAAAGCTGGCATTCGTATACCCGTGTATAACTATATCACCATCTCCATATACCAAGAATATATCCTTAGTTCTTCTCAAGTACTTAACAATTATCTTGACAGACTCCCAATGATCCATTCTTAGATCTGACTGCTATCTTCTCGTGACACTCAGAGTGTATGATACATTGGGCTGAGTACATAACCTAGCATACACATGATAAATCTTATCACAGATGCATAGGGAATCGTATTCATGCAAATCCTCTTGTCTACTGTGCTTGGGCACATATATTTTAAAAGGTGAATTACATGCCCTATAGGTATAAAGCCTTTTTTGGATTCAGACATGCTAAATCATTTTAGCACTCTGTCTATATATATAGACTATAAAAGACCAAGTAACCTCTTCTATCTATCTTTATAGATCTTCATCCCAAGGATGTAAATAGCTTCTCCCATGTCTTTCATGGAGAACATCTTGGGCAATCAAATTTTAACTGATTGTAGAACTAGTATGTTGTTTCCTATGAGTAATATATCATCAGCATTTAATATTAAGAATATGACTACACTCCTGCTAACTTTTTGGTATACACAAGTTTTATCAGGCTTTGTGAGACATAAACTCTTTGATTGTCTCATCAAAATGGATGTTCCAACTATTGGATGCTTGCTTCAGTCCATAAATGAACCATTGAAGCTTGCATACTTTATTTTTTATCAATAGATGTAAAACCCTTGGGTTGTATCATATATATGTCCTCGAGTAGATTTCTATTAAGGAGAGTTATTTTTGCACCCATCTGCAATATCTCATAATTATAATGTGCTGATATAGCTAAGAGTATTCGAATAGATTTAAGCATAGCTATTGGTGAGAAAGTTTCATTATAGTCAATTCATTTCCTTTAATGATAGCTTTTTGTCACTAATCTTGCTTTGTAGGTAATTACATTACCATCCATGTCAATTTTCTTCTTGAAAACTCATTTACACCTAATAGGCATAATGCTTTCAGGTGAGTCCACTAAGTTCCAAACTTGATTTTCATATATGGAATTCATTTCCGACTTCATGGTTACAAGTCACTTATCCCTTTCAGAACTTTTCATAATCAGTAGGGTCCTCATCGTCAATAAGTAACACATCATTTGATTCACTTATAAGAGATATATTGTTGAAGCAATCTCAATGGTCCGTGTGACCATGTGTTTTGGTGTTTGGGCAAAAGGTTTAAGTTAGGTTTACCCTTTTATTTGATATGTGTATATGAGTGTGCAGGTTTGCATGATACACTTATGACTCAGCTTGATGGCTTCGGGTCCGGTGAAGGACGGAGCATCCGAGAGACCGTGGACAAGGCAGCAAGGACAAAGGCCGAGGGAAGTGACTTCGAGGCATACGCGAAGGATGGCATTGGGGACAAGCCGCGGGCTTAGATGCATCCGAGGGATGAGAGCCAAAGGAAGTAAGCTTGAAGGCAAGAGGTCAAGGCTGCAAAGAAGAGTCAAGTGAGTCATGAGGGTACGAGTGCATGAGAGATTATACTCGGGAAAAAATCCTGTGGGGGTACTGTAGCAGTCAACGGGGCACTGCAGCAGTCAACGAGGTACTGTAACAGTTACTGTAGCAGTCGAATGATGCACTGTAGCAGTCGACTGGTGCACTGTAGCGTCGGCTGGTAGAGAGCCGTTGGGTTGGCACCAGTCGACTGGTAACGGGAAAATCAGCTTGTTGATTCCTTCCAAGCTCTATAAGAAGGAGCTTGGGAAGCCGGCCAAGGTGACAAAATTAGACTTGGTTAAAGCCTAATTAGTAGTCACCAAAGTGCTCAAGGTCTCTTGTGTCCAATTGTTCTTGGTTGGTGTTGTGGTGAGGTTTCTCCACCCACAAGGAGTTGCTTGAGTAGCCGGAATTTGCCGAGGGCTAATCCACCGAAGGATCGGAATCGTCCACCTTACGGACAGCCATGGAGTAGGAGCATCATCTCTGAACCACGTTACATCGACGTGCATTAGTTTGCTTGTTCTTTTCTTTGTCATTAGCTTTTGTATTCGTAATTAGTATTTGTATTTCCGCTTGCGCACTAACGAATACGTAGGAAGCGAGTAATTGGGGGTGTCGTCTATCCAACCCCCCTTCAAGCCGGCTACTGATCCTCCCAACAATTGGTATCAGAGTGAGGACGCTCTCCGTTGGACTAATCGCCAAGGAAGCACAAGATGACCGGCTTGATAGAACCGCCAAAGTTTGAAGGCGGAGGCTTATGGGACATCATGTATTGGATGATGAAGATGGAGGTCTTCTTCAACACGGATTGGGACACCATGATGGTGGTCAAAGAGCCGTTTGAAGTCCCGAAGGACAAGAAAGGAAAGAAGCTCCGATCACGACATTGGACGGAGGAGCAAACCACACAATCAAAGGCAAATGATAAGGTAATATCCATTTTGATTGATATTGTGCCTAATGACGTGATGAGCCGTGTAGGAAAATACGAGAACACTCACGATTTGTGGAGCAAGATAAAGAAGGTTCAATGGAAAGAACCTCTACCTACACAAGAAGGAGAAAAATCCGAAGAAAGTGATGAAGTGGTCCAAGAGGAGAAGAAGGACCAATCGGATGTGGAGCCCAAGGAGTTGGGCTTAGTAGCTCAAGAAGAGGAGGTGGAGCAAACGGAAGTTGAGTCACGCTCAATATCCGAGGAGGAGAAGGAAGATGAGGTATCATCTACATCCTCAAGAATTGAAGAAGATTCCAAGACAAGTGAAGAAGAAGAAGTCTTGGAAGTCAACATATCAAGCACCTCCACCGAAGTGAAGTCAAAGAACAATATAATTTGCTTCGGATGCAATGAGAAGGGACACTACAAGAGTAGGTGTCCAATGGGTAAGAAGAAGGTATCTCCTAAACTCAATTCAATTCCTTTAGAATCTAATTTGAGTTGTAGGAAGAAGAAGGAGAGGAAGCACATTAGATGTTTCACATGTGGTGAGATGGGCCACTACCACACAAAATGCCCCAAGAAGAGGGAAATCAAGAAGCTTGCGCATCTAAAGAAATGGGAGAAGAAGAAGAAGAGCTTAAATCAAGGGGGAGCTTCAAGGGTAAGGGAGGTATACCCTAGTTTGAATCGTAATTCAAGTTTAAATTCTTATAGTCCCATGCATGCTAGGAATAATTCTTATTATTTACCTATGCAAAATTTTGATTTTAGATATCATGATAGGAATAGGGTTAATGTAGATCAAAACCCTAGGAAATTCATGCATGATAAACCTAGAAATGGTAAACCTAAGGAGAACCAAGGCATTAATCCCAAGAAGGAGAGGCATATGCCTAGGAAGGCTAGGTCTTGGAATGTCCATGGTGGACATGTTGATTCTAGGTTTAGGAACCTAGAAAGGGAAAATCAAGGTTTGAAGGCAAAGCTTGATCAATTGGAGAAATTCCTTAAGAGATTCACTATTGGATCTAAGGGATTAAGTATGGTGTTGGGTAGCCAAAAACCCAACAATGATAGATCGGGTTTGGGATACCGATCTAGTCCCTCCAAGGCTAAAAGGAGACCATGTGCTAGGGTGGCACATGATAAGGGTAAGGTAGAGTCATCTAAATCCAATGAGAAGAAATATGCTAGGGTTGCATATGATTATGGCAAGGATGATGTGTCCAAGGTGCACCACTGTGGTTTAGCCATAATGGAGAAAACGTCTAAGAAGATGGCTAAGGTTAAGAGCTCTAGGGGGAGCTCAAAGAGTCAATTTGGGACCCATGGTCAATGGATCTCAGGTGGGTACTACTTGGGAGTCTAGGTTGGGTCATGGAATGTGCCAAGTGGTTTGGAGACGGACTTGAGTCTCAAACCTAGGGATTTGGTACACATGGTTTGTGTTTCATGCAAGAAATATGACATTTGGGGTTATATAGCATGATAATTGATTTTGGATGTATAAATTCCATATAAACCAATTCTAGGGATGCATTGTGGGTTGGTATGGACAAATACATCAAGAGGAAGCCAAAACTAGGACTTTAGGTCAATGTTCAATTGAACCATTTAGCTAGTTTTGGATTTTGTGTTAATCTTGTGATTGGTGATAGATACATTTTGTAATGTATTTTTCCCAAGTAGATAAAGGTTCAATAGACCTCTCCATAAAATTTGGGAATTTTTGGAGGTTTATGGAATTTCTGGTGCATTTCTGAAGTTGGCCTGAAAAGGTTGATTTTTGCAGAAATAGGGTACTAGTCGACTGCTGCAGATACCAGTCGACTGGTAACAATATTTTTGAGCACAGAATGTTTCTATAAGCTCATTTTGATGAGGGCAGTAGACTGGTGTCGATACCAGTCGATTGGTAACAATGTTTTTCGACACAGAATGCTTCTGTAAGGTTCTGTCGAAGAGTGCAGTCGACTGGTACTCAGGGGCAGTCGACTGATACCAGCCTGATATTATTTTTCAGCGTTGTTCTTGACTATGTCAACTCGTTCAGATGTATGGAATCCATGGGGGATAAATACATGAGTTTAGGGTCAGTTTGGATGATAAGTTGTCAACAATTAGGATATTGTTGGAGAACTTTTTGGATGTTAGGCAAAGGGGGAGAATTAATGTTTAGTTGGAAAAACCTTTAGTACCTTTGCGTAGGGGGAGCCTTGTGATAGGTTCTTAAAAAGCCTTGGGATAAAATCCTAACTCAACGGGGAGCTTAGGTGTAGGGGGAGCCTTGTGATAGGTTTCAATGCATGTTTGCATTCTGATTCGGCAGTGTAAATCCAAGTGTGTAGCCTTGGCAACGTAAGTCCATTCGGCGGTGTAAGTCCAAGTGTGTAGCCTTGGCAACGTAAGTCCATTCGGCGGTGTAAGTCCAAGTGTGTAGCCTTAGCAACGTAAGTTCATTGTTTCTTTTTAGCATGTTTATTTGCTATATGTTTTTCCTAACTTAAACGTATTGCCAAACATCAAAAAGGGGGAGATTGTTGAAGCAATCCCAATGGTCCGTGTAACCATGTGTTTTGGTGTTTGGGCAAAGGGTTTAAGTTAGGTTTACCCTTTTATTTGATATGTGTATATGAGTGTGTAAGTTTACAGGATACACATATGACTCAGCTTGATGGCTTCGGGTTCGGTGAAGGATGGAGCCTCCGAGGGACCGTGGACAAGGCATGTAAAATACCAGAAATAGGCGAATATGATTAAGGGAATTTTCCGGAATTTTTGGAAATTTTTCGAGAATTTTTCAGAGCTCGTACGGATAAGTTCACGGGGATAAAAACGGGGCCCGGAAAATCCTGTTTAGACTACCCTATTTAAATGATGAAAAGTTTTATTTTTCTTTTCCTTTTCTTTTTCTTTTTCCTTATTTTTATTCCTCCGTTTCTTTTTCCTCTTCCGCGAGCCCGAGTTTTTTTTCCCCCCGACGCCGATTTCCCTCTCAGCCGACTCCTCCGAGCCCTAACCGCCGGCCACTCGGCGGTTTCCTCCTCCTTTCCCTCTTCTCTATTTATCCCTCGTTGAGTTTTTCCTTCTTCCCCGAGTGCACCAAGCTCTGCCGGCGCCGCTGCCCTTGTCAGCCGTGCCCTAGATTTGGTTGTGCCGACGCCTTCTTCCCTTCACCGACGTGGATCCAGCCGAGCTTTAGTGCCGGCTGCCACCACTGTGCCTTGCCGCCGCGACTCCTCCTCTTGAGGGCTCGCGACACAGCCGATTCTCTGATGCTGCCGGTGCCCTTTCCGGCGCCCTCCTTCCTTCCGAGCAGTGATCTTTAAGATCAGAGCTTGGATATTCTTCTCTGTTATAGATCAATCCTTCTTTGTGGTGGATCAACAAGCACAGCTACGAGATAGGTAAGGAAATTTAGGTATTTTTGGTTTGAGGCTCAGATTTACAGAGTTATGGGTGCTGCCCTAATTGATAGTATAGGGTATTTAATTGTTGTTGTGGATTTTATTTTGATCCTGGTAGTGTGGAGGATTTTTCAGCAGCAAGCAACCTTTCACCGCAGTCATTTGGATTGTGAACTGAGGTAAGGTTTAGGGTTTTAGTTTGATCATGTTGTTGATGATTGATAGATAGAATTAGGTAGTTTGGAATTGATCTAATGGTGGATTGGGGATTAGGTAACTAACCCTAATTTATCGTTAGACTTTATTTAGATAAGTTGATGATTATTATTTAGGGTTTTGCCCTAAATGGTTTTAAGGATTTATTTAGCAATTCATTCGAATTTTAGCTAAATAAAAATGTATTTATTGGATACAGGATTTTGACGCGAGACGAGTATCTCGATGTTGGATTTGGACATTCCTATTGGAGGCGGGTACTTTTGACTTTTTGTCTTTGATATGCTTAGTAATGAAATTAACATGTTGCATTAATTGTGTTCTTATCTATTCCGGTTAATCACTACCCAAATCTTGGTACATGTTTGATTGATTGATTTGTTTTACATCCCATGTATACTTTACCTGTCTATACATGCTTATAGGGGGTAGTGATATGCCATGCTTGACCATGTTCAGGACCTAAGTTTTATACCTTCTGTATACCTTTGGATTGTTTTGGATTCGTTGACCTATGATGCACTTTTCTATATATATGGATTAGGTCAGGATGTTTATATGGTTATTGCCATGCATCATTTGCATGATTGCATGCTGTGCGATAGTCCGCTCCATTATTGCTGAGCACATCGCCAGTTACATGGATCTGCACACACCACCACTCATGGGTTAGTGGTCGATTCAGGCAGAGTGTGTTGCAGCAGGGACTCTGTTAGGCACCGTTGGTCCGCTCATGGGTAGTGTGACACAACGTGTTATCCGGCAGGGATTCCTCCCCGTCATCGTGTACCGGGAGTTGAGAGCATTGCGCTCCCCCATCTATGATTTGGGGTAGGAGGATAGGTGTACTCCGACAGCATCCCGTCCACTCGGTCACTCATCAGGAGTAGTGACGACAGAGTGCACGGTTGTCACAGCCCTACCCACTCGGCCTCACTTTTGTATGAGATGATCGTCAGGGGTGACCAGGACGCATCATTGGCATCATATGCATGATGCATTTATTGCTTGTGTTTGTGTTTGCTGCATTTATATGCTGCATATTGTTTGGATACCTATGTTTGACATGCATACAGGATTTCCTTATCCCTCGGACTGTTTGACCTTATACTCAGGACCTGGTTAGTACAGTATTCTCCTGTTTACTTCAGATGCATTTTTATCTTTCTTATCAGGAGACTGTACGCATGATTAGTGCTAGGTGTTGTTTCTTTACTTTGCATATCAATTGTACCTGCTGAGTGTTGGACTCACCCCGCCTCCATTGTTGTTATTTTCAGGTTGATGCTGTTAGGAGGGAGTTCCAGTCGCTGGTCCCCACAGCACGTAGTGCTACTCCTCTGCTGGTTTTTGAGTTGTTTTATTTTAGCTTTTCGCTATCAGACTTTGTTTTAGTTTTGTTTTGGACTTTACATATGGATATTGTATGGAATCTTTCCGTTGGATGGACTTTTGGTATGATTTGGATTTACTCTACTACATGCCTGCCTGGACGGCAGAAGAGGTGAGTTCGTCGATTTTGAGCTTTACGAGTGTAGTTAATTAGGGTGGTTTTCGAGTCAGAGTATTACTATGTTGTTTATTTTATTAACTGCGTGGTTGTGACAGCCAGAGGTGAATACATATATAAACTGCGTGGTGATTGATTTTATTTCTGTTGTTATTCCAGCCGCCTGTGGCTGAGGTATTTATGAAATTTAGATTGTCCACCGTACAGGGGAGATGCTGCCGAAATTTTCTCGGACAGGGACTCCTCTCGGGCGTGACAATTTAGTGGTATCAGAGCACAGTTTTACGATCTTTTGTTTCGTATTTTGGATTTTCGGGATTTATCTGATACCAATTTATTTGGTATCAGAGCGGGTTATGATACCTGCTTTTGGTGTTCTGGAGATTTATCGGATACCGGTTGTTGGTATTCAGGATATTTGGGTTAGCCAGGTTTGCGAGTTAAACTGGTCATTATCGGATTTTCGATATGGTTATGTTTCAGATTTCCGTTTCGGATTTATTTGGATTTCCGGCGATATGTACGTTCAGAATTTTGAGGTCAAATTGGGGACTGGACAGCGACGGAACATCTCCAGACAGCAAATAGGTATGTTGTTATTTTATGGTTGTTATATTGGTAGTAATATCTGTAATTTAATTTAATAGATATGAGACGATCCACACGTATTGCTGCGAGATGTGGTGCTGGACGACCACGTGGGAGGACCACGGGATCTTTGGATATGCCAGAGATGCCCACTATTAGTGAGCCTGTCAGTCAGGGACAGACTCAGAATGCAGCGGGAGCATCGGGCTCTCAAATCCCGATAGCTCCTGTAGAGATACCTACTTTGGCCACACCGACGGTATCCACGCCTACCCTGTTTACCGTACCATCAGGTGTACCATTGGCGTACCCGACATTTGCACCAGAGCAGCCTACGACGTACTCGGCACCACCGCCACCTGGACCTACAGTGTATCCTATACCAGTGGCACCTGTACCCCCAGTGCCTACAGTAGCAGCAGCTGCTCCACATCCGGTACCTTTACCTACCGTACCTCCAGCTGCCACCACTTTTGTTCCCCAGGCAGTACCACCGACGGCTTATGCTCCGGTATATACAGCAGCACCGGGAGTTCCTCCTCCGGTCTATTCCGCGGTACCACCTGTAGTATCAGCTCCAGTGTTTCCGCCAGCTCCTACAGCTGTCCCGACACAGATCACTGATATCGTCGCTGCACGAGCTAGGATTCCAGCACTGGCCGAGTCGATGAAGACTCATTTCACTCTTTTTCGCAGAGATCTCGATCCGAGTATGGCTCTGTCATGGATAGAGACTATGGAGCAGACTTTCTTTTATATGGCTTGCTCCGAGTGGGAGAAAGCAGAGCTGGCTGCCTATCATTTACGGGATGAAGCTAATGCCTGGTGGGTTACTCAGCGTTCTATTATTGGTGAGCGCAACGTCACATGGACCGAGTTCGAGAGGCTTTGAGAGCCGTTTCTTTCCACCGTCCTATCGGATGGCTCGCAGACAGATTTTATGAGTCCGAGGCGTAATAATCGCTCGATGGCCAAGTATATATCTTGAATTCCTCCGGTTGCATTTTGTCTAGAGTTAGTTGCGGAGGACAGAACTCGCATGATGCAGTTTATACAGGGATTGGACGGTTATCTGCATGTACAGCTTGTCGGATTAGGGATTACATCTTACTCTGATGCATTGAATCGAGCTTTGATGATAGAGTTAGCTCGGCAAACAGCATATCCGGACAGGAAAAGAAAGCATACGGGTCGACATCAGGGCAGGTCCAGCAGACCAGGCGACAGGACAACCTCGGAGTAGTCACAGACGGTCAGGTCAGGGTAGAAATCAGGGCGGTCTTCTTCAGGACGTTCCCGGTTTTCTCAGAGAACAAGCAACCACCTTCCGGTGATACTCATTGTTTCAGATGTGGATCCAGAGATCACTTCACCCAGCTTGCTCTGGGGCGGTCAGTTTGCTTTTATTGCAACCTCCGGGCACCTGAGCCGAGATTGTCGGTGAAGGCTCAGACACGGCCTGAGGGTCAGTCGAGGGGCAGTCTAGTCGATCAGGCGTATCGAGGAGGGCGAAGCCCAATCTTCGAGGATCGCCTCCCTCAGCAGATTTGGCATGCTTGGGCAGAGTACTCAGTGCTTCATAACACCGCAGTTTTGCTCCAGGACCATATTATCCGACTCGGCGATGTCGAGACTCGTCCCGGCCAGTAATGCGATCGCCACCATCCTCTCGGTCTTATCGGCACATAGTCCAGCGCCTTGGCAAAGATGTTACAACCTCCTCCTCCGCCAGAGACCGGTTGTGTTCATGCGATTACGAGAGGATGCTCAGCGGGCCGATCCATTTTCCGCGATACGATTTCTATTTATGCATTTCGCGATATTTTGATTGATCGTAGTTCGCATTCTTTTATATCCGTACCTTTATGCGGAGATTGGTAGATTACCCTCGTTAGGTTGCGGCGATTATTTGTCTCCCCCCGGTGATACTTTATACGTCACCCAGGAGATCAGAGGTTGCCCGTTAGACTTTGGCAACATGATACTTACGGTAGATCTTCTAGTATTGGAGATGATCGAGTTTGATATCATTCTTGGCATGGATTGGCTATCAGTATATCATGCTACCGTTGAGTGCCAGACGAGGGTGGTCACCTTCCGGCCTCCGAATCAACCCTCGTGGAGTTTCACTGGCATCAGAGACGACAGCATCTCGATTATTTCGGCGATTCAGGCGCAGAAGTTGCTGTCTCACGGTTGTCATGGTTTTCTGTTATCGTTGATCAGTACTGAGGACAGTAGTAGTTCGCAGCTCTCCGATGTTCCTGTAGTCCGGGAGTACCCAGATGTATTTCCAGAGGAGCTGCCAGGTTTGCCTCCCAGAAGGCCAGTGGAGTTCGCTATTGATCTGATTCCGGGAACCGCGCCGACATCGAAAGCTCCGTATCGTATGGCACCAAAAGAGTTGAACGAGCTGAAGGTTCAACTCCAGGAGCTTTTAGACAGAGGTTTCATTCGCCCTAGTGTTTCACCATGGGGTTCTCCAGTTCTGTTTGTCAAGAAAAAGGATGGTACTATGAGGTTATGTATTGACTACAGGCAGCTGAATTCAGTGACTGTCAGAAATAAATATCCATTACCACGGATTGAGGATTTGTTTGATCAGCTCAGTGTATTCTAAGATTGATCTGCGATCCGGATATCATCAGTTGAGAGTCAGAGATTCTGATATCCAGAAGACAGCTTTCCGTACCAGATACGGTCATTATGAGTTTTTGGTAATGCCATTTGGGCTTACCAATGCTCCAGCGGTGTTTATGGACTTGATAAACCGCATATCTCTGGAGTATCTGGATCAGTTTGTTATCGTTTTCATTGATGACATATTGGTCTACTCTCGTTCCGAGGAGGAGCATGCACAGCATCTTCGCACAGTCTTGGAGATTCTTCGACGACATCAGCTGTACGCGAAGTTCAGCAAGTGTGCATTCTGGCTATCCTCAGTTGGTTTTCTGGGACACGTGGTTTCTAGCAGAGGTATTTCAGTTGATCCTCAGAAGATCGAGGCTGTCACCGGTTGGGAGCAGCCGAAGTCAGTTCAGGAGATTCGCAGTTTTCTAGGATTGGCCGGATATTACCGACGTTTTGTCGAGGACTTCTCGCGTATTGCTATGCCACTGACACGTCTTACCCGGAAAGGCGTGAAGTTCGTATGGTCCGAGGATTGCGAGACCAGCTTCCAGGAGCTGAAGCAGAGATTAGTGTCGGCTCCAGAGATGATGGATTTGTACTTTACACCGACGCGTCTCTACAGGGTTTGGGCGCTGTTCTGATGCAGCACGGCAGAGTAGTCTCTTATGCTTCTCGTCAGTTGAAGGAGCATGAGAAGAACTACCCAGTTCATGACTTGGAGTTAGCTGCCATCATCTTTGCTCTGAAGCTATGGCGACATCATTTATACGGTATCACATTTGAGATTCTCACTGATCATAAGAGTCTCAAATATATTTTCACTCAGAAGGAGCTTAATCTTCGACAGAGGAGATGGATGGAGTTCCTGAAGGACTACGATTGTACCATTAGCTACCACCCGGGGAAAGCTAATGTGGTTGGAAGTCCAGAGGGACTTTAGCTTGCCACCGGATTTCGGTTACGGATTTGATTCAGAGTTTTTCTGAGTTAGACCTGGAGGAGCAGGGACCGACAGAGCAGGGTATTCTTGTTACCATGGTTGCTCAGTCGTCGATCAGGACGAGGATCCAAGAGGCACAGGCCAGTGATCAGCATTTGCAGTTTATTAGCAGTCAGATAGCTTCCGGGCAGCAGACCGAGTTTACACGAGACGAGGAGGGTATTATATTCTTCCGAGGCAGATTATGCGTACCTCAGTCTCATCCGGTCTTACAGGAGCTACTTCAGGAGGCACACCGTTCTCGATTTGCGATCCATCCAGGCGGAACCCGTATGTATCGAGACTTGAGGCGTTCCTATTGGTGGAACGGCATGAAGAAAGACATCGCGAATTTCGTAGCTAGGTGTCTTGTTTGTCAGCAGGTGAAGGCTGAGCACCAGAGACTTGCAGGGTTACTTCAGCGGATTCCTATTCCTGAGTGGAAGTGGGATCACATTACTATGGACTTTGTGGTAGGGTTACCGAGGACACGACGAGGCCATGATGCGATTTGGGTAATCGTTGATCGATTAACCAAATCCGCGCACTTTTTAGCGATTCGGAGGACTGATCCCCTGGATCGATTAGCAGATTTGTATTGCCGAGAGATTATCAGACTACATGGTGTTCCATTGAGTATCATTTCGGATAGAGATCCACGGTTCACGTCTTGTTTCTGGCAGAGTCTGCAGCAGGCCTTGGGCACACAGCTCCGTTTTAGTACAACCTTCCATCCACAGACAGATGGACAGTCAGAGCGGACCATTCAGACGTTAGAGGACCTGCTGAGGTCGTGTGTTATGGATTTTGGAGGCAGTTGGGAGGACCATCTGCCGTTGGTAGAGTTTGCCTACAACAACAGCTTCCATTCGGCTATCCAGATGGCACCGTTTGAGGCGTTGTATGGTAGACCTTGTCGGACACCCGTCCTTTGGGATGAGGTTGGAGAGGCCCAGTTGTTGGGACCTCATAGAGTTCAGCAGGATGCAGAGTTGGTCCGTACTATCAGACGGAGGATGTCAGAGGCGCAGGACCGCCAGAAGAGTTATGCTGATCGGAGACGCAGACCACTAGAGTTCTCTGTGGGCGACCATGTATTTCTGTGAGTTTCACCCACGAAAGGGGTGAAGAGATTTGGCCTCAGAGGTAAGCTAGCTCCGCGGTACATTGGTCCCTTCGAGATCTTGGAGAGGATCGGAGCAGTAGCTTACCGACTGGCACTACCACCGTCCCTGTCAGGCGTGCACGATGTATTTCATGTATCCATGCTGAGGAGATATGTAACCGACTCAGCCTGACATTACCTATGAGGAGGTTCCGGTACGGATTCTCGACCGGAAGGAGCGTCAGTTGCGGAACAAGACCATCCGGCTGGTTAAAGTCGGATGGCAGCATCATTCGGACGAGGAGGCTACATGGGAGCTCGAGGACACTATCCGAGCTCGATATTCCCATCTTTTCACTTGAGGTATGTGATTTATTTACCGTCAGCATTTATACTCTATATCTGTTGTTAGTACTTGCTGATGGTAGATAACGAAATTTGGGGACCAAATTTTTATAAGTGGGGGAGAATGTAAAATACCAGAAATAGGCGAATATGATTAAGGGAATTTTCCAGAATTTTTGGAAATTTTTCGGGAATTTTTCGGAGCTCGTACGGATAAGTTCACGGGGATAAAAACGGGGCCCGGAAAAGCCTGTTTAGACTACCCTATATAAATGAGGAAAAGTTTTATTTTTCTTTTCCTTTTCTTTTTCTTTTTCCTTATTTTTATTCCTCCGTTTCTTTTTCCTCTTCCGCGAGCCCGAGTTTTTTTTCCCCCCGACGCCGATTTCCCTCTCAGCCGACTCCTCCGAGCCCTAACCGCCGGCCACTCGGCGGTTTCCTCCTCCTTTCCCTCTTCTCTATTTATCCCTCGTTGAGTTTTTCCTTCTTCCCCGAGTGCACCAAGCTCTGCCGGCGCCGCTGCCCTTGTCAGTCGTGCCCTAGATTTGGTTGTGCCGACGCCTTCTTCCCTTCACCGACGTGGATCCAACCGAGCTTTAGTGCCGGCTGCCACCACTGTGCCTTGCCGCCGCGACTCCTCCTCTTGAGGGCTCGCGACACAGCCGATTCTCTGATGCTGCCGGTGCCCTTTCCGGCGCCCTCCTTCCTTCCGAGCAGTGATCTTTAAGATCAGAGCTTGGATATTCTTCTCTGTTATAGATCAATCCTTCTTTGTGGTGGATCAACAAGCACAGCTACGAGATAGGTAAGGAAATTTAGGTATTTTTGGTTTGAGGCTCAGATTTACAGAGTTATGGGTGCTGCCCTAATTGATAGTATAGGGTATTTAATTGTTGTTGTGGATTTTATTTTGATCCTGGTAGTGTGGAGGATTTTTCAGCAGCAAGCAACCTTTCACCGCAGTCATTTGGATTGTGAACTGAGGTAAGGTTTAGGGTTTTAGTTTGATCATGTTGTTGATGATTGATAGATAGAATTAGGTAGTTTGGAATTGATCTAATGGTGGATTGGGGATTAGGTAACTAACCCTAATTTATCGTTAGACTTTATTTAGATAAGTTGATGATTATTATTTAGGGTTTTGCCCTAAATGGTTTTAAGGATTTATTTAGCAATTCATTCAAATTTTAGCTAAATAAAAATGTATTTATTGGATACAGGATTTTGACGCGAGACGAGTATCTCGATGTTGGATTTGGACATTCCTATTGGAGGCGGGTACTTTTGACTTTTTGTCTTTGATATGCTTAGTAATGAAATTAACATGTTGCATTAATTGTGTTCTTATCTATTCCGGTTAATCACTACCCAAATCTTGGTACATGTTTGATTGATTGATTTGTTTTGCATCCCATGTATACTTTACCTGTCTATACATGCTTATAGGGGTAGTGATATGCCATGCTTGACCATGTTCAGGACCTAGGTTTTATACCTTCTGTATACCTTTGGATTGTTTTGGATTCGTTGACCTATGATGCACTTTTCTATATATATGGATTAGGTCAGGATGTTTATATGGTTATTGCCATGCATCATTTGCATGATTGCATGCTGTGCGATAGTCCGCTCCATTATTGCTGAGCACATCGCCAGTTACATGGATCTGCACACACCACCACTCATGGGTTAGTGGTCGATTCAGGCAGAGTGTGTTGCAGCAGGGACTCTGTTAGGCACCGTTGGTCCGCTCATGGGTAGTGTGACACAACGTGTTATCCGGCAGGGATTCCTCCCCGTCATTGTGTACCGGGAGATGAGAGCATTGCGCTCCCCCATTTATGATTTGGGGTAGGAGGATAGGTGTACTCCGACAGCATCCCGTCCACTCGGTCACTCATCAGGAGTAGTGACGACAGAGTGCACGGTTGTCACAGCCCTACCCACTCGGCCTCACTTTTGTATGAGATGATCGACTGGCGTCAGGGGTGACCAGGACGCATCATTGGCATCATATGCATGATGCATTTATTGCTTGTGTTTGTGTTTGCTGCATTTATATGCTGCATATTGTTTGGATACCTATGTTTGACATGCATACAGGATTCCTATACCACTCGGACTGTTTGTCCTTATACTCAGGTCCTGGTTAGTACAGTTCCTCTCCTGTTTACTTCAGATGCATATTTTTATCTTTCTTATATCAGGAGACTGTACGCATGATTAGTGTTAGGTGTTATTTCTTTACTTTGCATATCAATTGTACCTGCTGAGTGTTGGACTCACCCCGCCTCCATTGTTGTTATTTTCAGGTTGATGCTGTCAGGAGGGAGTTCCAGTCGCTGGTCCCCACAGCACATAGTGCTACTCCTCTGCTGGTTTTTGAGTTGTTGTTTTATTTTAGCTTTTCGCTATCAGACTTTGTTTTAGTTTTGTTTTGGACTTACATATGGATATTGTATGGAATCTTTCCGTTGGATGGACTTTTAGTATGATTTGGATTTACTCTACTACATGCCTGCCTATACGGCAGAAGAGGTAAGAAAAATCGGATTTGGGCTTTACGAGTGTAGTTGAGTAGGGTTGATTTTGAGTCAGAGTATTACTATGTTGTTTATTTTTATTAACTGCGTGGTTGTGACAGCCAGAGGCTGAATACATATATAAACTGCGTGGTGATTGATTTTATTTACTGTTGTTATTCCAGCCGCCTGTGGCTGAGGTATTTGTGAGATGTAGAAAAGTTTCAGATTGTCCACCGTACAAGGGAGATGCTGCCGAAATTTTCTCGGACAGGGACTCCTCTGGGGCGTGACAAGGCAGCAAGGACAAAGGCTGAGGGAAGCGACTTTGAGGCATACGCGAAGGATGGCATTGGGGACAAGCCGCGGGCTTGGATGCATCCGAGGGACGAGAGCTAAAGGAAGTAAGCTTGAAGGCAAGAGGTCAAGACTGCAAAGAAAAGTCAAGTGAGTCGTGAGGGTACGAGTGCATGAGAGATTGTATTCGGGAAAAAAATCCCTGGGGGTACTGTAGCAGTTGACGGTACTGTAGCAGTTACTGTAACAGTCGACTGATGCACTGTAGCAGTCAACTGGTGCACTGTAGCGTCGGCTGGTAGAGAGTTGTTGGGCTGGCACCAGTCGATTGGTAACGGGTAAATCAGCTTGTTGATTTCTTCCAAGCTCTATAAGAAGGAGCTTGTGAAGGTCGGCCAAGGTGACGAAATTAGACTTGGTTAAAACCTAATTAGTAGTCACCAAAGTGCTCAAGGTCTCTTGTGTCTAAGTGTTCTTGGTTGGTGTTGTGGTGAGGTTTCTCCACCCACAAGGAGTTGCTTGAGTAGCCGGAATTTACCGAGGGCTAATCCACCGAAGGATCTGAATCGTCCACCTTACGGACAGTCGTGGAGTAGGAGCATCATCTCTGAACCACGTTACATCGACGTGCATTGGTTTGCTTGTTCTTTTCTTTATCATTAGCTTTTGTATTCGTAATTAGTATTTGTATTTCCGCTTGCGCACTAACGAATACGTAGGAAGCGAGTAATTGGGGGCGCCGTCTATCCAACCCCCCTTCAAGCTGGCCACCGATCCTCCCAACATCTATATCTTTCAGAAATATTACGTATCCTACGAGATTTATAAAGAGGTTGTGTTACCATAGGTTCAACCAATGGTTCATCATTATGAGTAATTGGTTGTAATTCTTGACCAGGCATCTCTTCAGCGTCTATTGGAGTCTCTTGAACTTCATCAAGTTCAACCATTCTCTCACTTTTTTCCTGTAAGAGAAACTCTTTCTCTAGGAATATAACATGCCTTGAAACAAATACTCTTTGTTCTAAGGGATTATAAAATTGGTAACTGTAAGTACCTCATGGTAATTTTGATATGATCAACCAAGTTAAGTTAGGTCCTGTATATTTGATCTTTGTGTCTAAGTGTGCAGGAACTTAGGAACATAAGAACTCGAGCGGAAGACGTAGCTAGCAAGAAAGATAACACAGAAATGTAGCCAATGGGCTTAGTGCATCCAAGGGACAAAATATTACAGAAGAGTAAACCAGTGGATGAGAAGGACGTGTGCGGTGTCCAAGGGACGAGATGTCACACCTCGAGGGAGTCCCTGCTCGATAAACGGGCATCTCTCCCCTTATGACAATATATGAAACCTGGATACATAGCCACAAGGCAATACAAGATAATATTTACAGCTTACACGGCTGAAAACAAACAGAACCACGTAAAATAATAAGCTAGATTATGTACCGGTACGACTTACCTCAACAAATACATAGCAAGCAAAAGAACACCACAAGTCAAGAAATCCACACACAAGTTATACAACACATGAATTAGTTCAGAAAGTCAAAATACGAGTAAGAATAATAGAAAAAACAAAAAAAAACTTTTGATACGACGTGGGACTAGCAGTCAAGATCTCTCAGTGACACGACATATCATCTACCTGCTAACCTAGAAGAAAGCAAGGGGTAGTGAGTAACCAATAATAATAATACTCCACTAACCTGCTTAACAGGTGTGACCAATAAATTAGGAGTACATACTGTACCTCTAAACTTGCACAAACATATGCATAACTAGCATACAACAAGCATAAAACAAGTCCTGACTAGCTTAAACTGCTGTCACGAAAGAACCTCGTGGTCAATCAGGATATTTAACTAGTCACTGTCTGTAGGAGAATGCTCTACCACGGATGATCTCATGGGTGGACAAGATGAGGTAGCTATTTAGCTCCCCAGCCATTGACTGCAGGAGAATGCTCTACCACAAATGGACCTGTGGGCGGTCAGGGTATGTAAACAACACTATCTACATGAGAACGCTCAATCACGAATAGTCCTGTGGACAGATAGGATAAATAAACAGCCACTGTCTGTGAGAGAACGCTCTACCACGGATTGTCCCATGGATAGACAGGATATATAAGTGTACAAATTAGAAATAATAAGTAAGCAATAACAATCACATTCAAGAGTGAGTTTTGTTAGCTACATTGTGGTATGGTCACGCTAGCATATATCAAGTATAACAACGGTTGCTAATGACTCTCTCTCAACCATCAATAGGAGACAATGATCAACACCGAATATACTAATCTATTGATAGAAGGGTCTAACTGTTGATCCGATTAGGTCGGCTGGAGAGACTTGAGTCACCTAAAACACTAAAATAAACCTTTCTCGATCATTCAACTCATGTTAGCAGCAATAACAAATAAAATTAAACAAAAATAACAACTTAAATAAAATCAGTAAAAGGCAAAGAATTACTTTGTTACAAGCTACATGGTTGTTAATCCAAGGCAGTAGAAAGTTCACTAAGAATCTCTTTCACCAAAGGTGAAGAAACCTTTTACACATAATGAAAGCTTAGAAAAGACTAGGAAAGTGAATACACAAGTTATTACTTTTTTCCTAGATCCAGGGCTCTTTTTATAGCCCTTAGAAAATCTTATCCGTAGGCTGAAGGCACCTTCCATAGGGCTGGAAGGCACCTCGAGCGAGGCACTCGTGGATAAAACTTTATCCATGGCCAACGGCTCATTTCATCCTGGTCAAAGGCACCTTCCATAGCCTTGGAAGGCACCTTCACACTGTTTATCGAAGGCGCCTTCCAGCCATGGAAAGCACCTTCCACAAAAGGTGCAGAGATGCCTTCAACAGGCTTTGAAGGTGCCTCCAGTAGCACTTGCAGCTCCATTTCACTCCTTTGCTGCTGCGATCTCCTGGGTGACTTCGGACACCGGAATAGGGCTCACCCGCACTCAATTTCTAGCCTTCTCCTAGAGCAGGCTTCCGCTCCGGCTTCTCGTCCCTCGAACGTCGCACACATCCTTCTCGTCCATCGATGTACTCTTCCACAGCATCTCGTCCCTCGGATGCACCGAGCCCGTTGGCTCTCTCCCGTGCCGTCCTTCTCTCTAGTCGCATCTTCCGCTCGACTTCCTATGATCCTAAGCTCCTGCACACTTAGACACAGGGATCAAAACATAACATGACCTAACCTAACTTGGTTGATCACACTAAAAATAACCTTGGAGTTCCAACACTAACCTCACTAGCATTTAGGCATGAGCCTAAATAACAAACAAGGCCTCGTAGGATACTCGATATCCTACACTACATTATGACCTTAGTAACGTATAGGTCTAAGCTGAAATAATGAACAAGGATCAGGTAAGATACTCGATATCCCATATTATGATGTGGTCCTATTAATACTCAGGCATGGATAAATATCAAGCGGATATCTTAGTTTAATATTTTACATTTATGCTACGGTATGGCATCGCTAGCATGATAGTCCGACCATAAATGGTTACTAATACCGTGGACAACAACAAGACTGCATGGATCTCAAAATAAACTAAAATATAAGATCAAGCAATGAAAGGTCCAACTCAGGAAGTAACATAGGGTGGATATCAAGGTCAAATACTACATAATGAATGCAAATAACAGTATCATGCACTAAGGTCAATGAACTATGAAAACAAGGCAAGAAAGTACCCATCTTTAAATGTAGATTGTCTTGAACCATCTCCACGTTGAAATGCCCATCTCATGTCAAGAGTCCTATATCATAGAATACATTTTAGTTATCTTCATATGAATCAAATAGCTAAATTCAATCCCCAAAACTAATTAGAGTGAACCTAATCATAAAAAAGATCTTCACTTAAGCCCTGGATAGATGTTTAGGTCTCTCTAATCTCATTATCTTCATTAGATTAGGTTTAATCCTCAATTAGCCCTAATCACTTCATAATTAAATTAGATTAGTTGATCTCTAAACATTCCACAACTAATTTGTATTAAACTAGATATACCCTAACCATTTCATAAACAAATCAGGTTAGGCTAAACATGAATCAACTCCAAAAACTCACCCAATTAGGAGACTCCCTGTTGACTCACGGCTGGAATAATCTACTATCAAAAACCATGGCTGGAATCATCTAAAGTTGTTGTCCTCCAACATAATTCCTCTAAATTAGCACCAAGATTAGATCCAATACCCAAATCCTCTGCTAGGGGTAATTGATTACCTCTATGGTGGCAGTAGGACGGCAGTGCACCCCCCGATAATCAATGGAGAAAGAGCTTGGGCGTGTGACAGCAGTGGCTTCTAGTGGCCGGAATAGTGGTGACCACTCCTTGGTGTCGTGATGGTGTTCGGCTGGTGCCCAATTGGTGCTTGGCTTCTCAACAAGAAGGGAATTGGATCTGCGATGGCTCGAATCAGGCTAGGGCACAAACGAAGAAACAACCCACAATAGTACTGGGTTATTGCCTGGTCCAGTGATGATCGACTTCGCAAATTCGGCCAGTAGACAGAATAGCTTCTGACGGTGGGCGATAGAGCAGGGAGAGTTAGCGGTAATGATCTCTCTCACAGTCGATGATTGGATTGAGAGAAGAGTACTAGAGAGGTGGTGCTAGGGTGGTGCTCGGGTGCCGACGGCAATGGATCGAGAGGAGATCGAGAAGTGGCAATGGATCGGCCCCCCATGGCTCTCGCAATGGCCCACGACGTCACTTCCTGTGATGGCAATGGTTGCTGCATCGTCGGTTGGTCTCCCACAACTGGACGACAACGACAACGTCAACGATCGAGGGTTGGCGGCGTTGCAGCTTCGAGGTCACGAGTGTGGAGGATGTGGGAAAAGGGGATTGGGATGAAGAAATAGCAAAATGTAGACTTAGGTTTTTAATTCATTTTATACTTAGGTTAAATTAAATCCAACTTAGGTTAATCAAATTAATTAACTCCCACATAAGTGATAATCCAAACAGACTTTCTTTTAGCCAAACAGATTCATCCCCTTAAATGTGTCATACGGACTTCGTTTAAATTTTAAAAAAAATTAAAAAATTGTAAGGTTATTTTTCAAATAATACTTATTATTTAATTGATATTTAAGTGTCATATCTAACATTCTCCCCTACTAATAAAAATTTGATCCTCAAATTTACTACGAGATTCTCGTCCAAGGGTTTCAACTAAATAGTACACCCATATATTTGTTCATCCTGGTATCATGAATAAAATTTCTAACCGTGAGGGAATAAAGTTCCCTTATAAAACTCAATGATGATCCACTTCTAAGTAAATAGTCATGACTATGTGAATTAAGCTTACCTAACTTCGACTACTTTGATATTGTGTTCTGTTGCTTTAGGTGAATCCACTAAACGTAGATGATCTAATTGCTGTCGAAGTCCATCTCACATGTTATAAACAAGTCTTCTAGTGTCTTAATGGTGCACTCTATCTGAAATTCTGCACAAAATAAAATTTTGTACACATGACTCATTGGAAACTCCATTAATTTAAAGAAATGTAAGTTCTTCACTAATAATCCTAGAGTTTATAGGCTATGCTATCTCTAATGAAGGAGTAACGATGAATCCAAGCAATATGGAGGCTAATGTAAGTTGGCCAGACCAAAACCATTCAAAATTTTCAAAGTTTTTATGGTTTAACTTATTTTACCAACAGTTGCCCAATGTTGTAACTCCATTTATCCTCCTATCATTGAGTTCTTAAAGTGGGTCTGTTTGATTGGACAGCAAATGCTCAACAAAGTTTTCAACATTAAAGGAAAAGGTAAGAAATATCTGTATTCTTTTCATACCAGATAAAAAAACAAAGGTTGAATGGAATGCTCTTTAGACTTCAAGTATTTAACTGTCATCAAGCACAATGCAGGCTCACAAAACAAAGGGGGAGATATTGTAAAGACATTCTATGTTGTCTACATTACAAGTGAGTGTTCCTACTTTAAGGTGCTTAAAGAACTCTATAAAGGCGATGATTTCATTGGCCAATTATGGAAGAGTAAGCTAACAAACCATTCAAGTAATTTTTTTTCATTTTATACTTAGGTTAAATTAAATCCAACTTAGGTTAATCAAATTAATTAACCCCCACCTATGTGATAATTCAAATAGACTTTCTCCTATCCAAATAGATTCTTCTCCTTAAATGTGTCATATGAATTTCATTTAAATTTTTAAAAAAATTCAAAAAAATTTGTAAGGTTATTTCTCAAATAAAATTTATTATTTAATTGATATTTAAGTGTCATATCTAGCACGAGAAGCCGGGGAGGAAGCCTGCTCAAGAAGAAGGTCAGAGTTGGATTCAGGTGAGCTCAACTCCGGGTAGCCGGAGCATCACCCAAACAAGGATCAGCATATGGGAGCTGATTTGCCATTTGCCTCTTGGAAGGCGTCTTCCATGGCTTAGAAGGTGCATTTGATGAACAGTGTGAAGGCGTCTTCCAAGCCATAGAAGGTGTCTTTCCTAGTCGTTAGCCAAAGATAAAACTTTATCTTCGGCGATAAGATTTGTCACATTGGAGGCTCCTTCCAACCTATTGAATGTGCCTTCTTGCCTCGGATAGAATTTTTCAGGGGCTATAAAAAGACCCCTGTAACTATAAAATATTCATCAACTCTTGTATTCATTTCCTAGTAATTTTCTGAGCATTAAACGTGTAACGCCCGCCCTTCCAGGTAGCACTAAGGCCACCCCGGAGGGACGGACGTCACTGAAACATAGACATCAATTCCTAATGCATATGGATTCATGGCAGCGGAAGACTTATTTAAATTTTTATTTCTTTTATCATATGCATTTAGTTTACTTATCATGGCATGTGAATCAAAGCATACTGAACATTTCATCATATCATCATCATTCTAACATGAGTAAAATATCATAAGTATATGAAATACTAGCTGAAATCATCATCATAAGCATAGGGTCCAACTTAGTTCACATGCACAGCTTAACTAAATTATAAGTTCCAAAACTTAAGTAGATCTATCCACCGAGCACTTCCACACACATCCATCACCTTTCCTGCTACTCCCCTTAATTGATCCATTCCTTGCCTTTATCTGCAGCACAAGGAAAACGTGTAGCTATAAGCCAAAGGCTTAGTGAGGTCCTTGCCTACTCATAAATCCGAAAAACACATAACATAACATAACATGTAGAAATCATAGCATAGCATAACATAGCATGGAGAATCATAACATAGAACATATCTTATCATGTAAAAACCATAACATCTCATAACATAACATGAGAGGAAGCAGGACATAATATATCATATCACATAAGGAGCATAACATATCAAAGTATATCATGTGAGTGTATATCATGATTCATATCACATTCTGTAAGCACATATCATGAAGCCTATCATATCATGTAAACATGTATCATAACTCATACCTGTTCATAAGGGTGCATAAACATAATTCCATAAATATGTGCATGTAGATGCAATATGTATATTTTTAAAACATGTATCATGGAATGCACATATGCATCATGCTTCTTTCAAAACATATAGTATACATACTTGAATATCATATCATCATCATGAGAAGGGCTCTGGCTTGTACCACATGTAAACATAAATGCGCGCAATCCCTAGGACAGGGTAGCTAGCCCCGAACCTACTAGGGATCTAGGTCCGTTCATAGTCCGTCGACCTAGGGGCGTACTGAGGAGCCCATCCCTTAACGAGGTCCGTTCATAGTCCGTCGACCCCGGGGCGCTTATGGAGCCCACCCTTGGTACAAGCCATACAAAGTAAAATATCATGCATATCATATCTCATCATATCATACATGTCATAATTCTTGTCATATCATTAAGAGAGCTCTTGATCCCAACTTAAGGGAAGCATCTCTTTACCATAGCATGAAGAGTGCTCTTGGTCCCAACTTAAGGGAAGCAACTCTTTTCCATAACATGAAGAGTGCTCTTGGTCCCAGCTTAAGGGAAGCAACTCTTTAGGCTTTTCTTCTTACATAAGCCATTCATACATGCATTATGAAACATACCATGTTCTTATCATAACATAAAGCATAACATGTCATTTTTCATATCATCAAACATGGCATATCATCTCATGAACTTAACATACATATCATGAACATGGCATATCATATCATGAGTCTAGCATATCATATCATTAACATGGCATATCATGTCATAAGTCTATCATATCATATCATGAACATGGCATATCATATCATAAGACATAACAATGCAACATATCATAAGGCATATTTTCATCATATCATGAAGCATGAAAGCTTAATCTACTCATATATCAAAAGCTACATATCATGAGAATACATAACATGTTTAGTTAGGTTTAACTCTTTCCTAACCCAATTAATCCATCTTGGCCGAACCACATCAGTAGGTTTCATCCTCATTTCATTCCATATTAAGCATAGAACTTACCCACATAACATGTAAACTTGATCTAAACACATACAAGGCATTATACTTCATGAATAAGCATGTTTGAGTTCAAAACTCTAACCTTAATCCATTTATCTCAATTTGGCCGAAACATATCAGTAGGGTTCTTATATCATTTGGTTCCATATGAAGCATAAAACTTATCCACATAACATGTAAACTTGACCTAAGCACATACAAGGCATTATACTTCATGAATAAGCATGTTTGAGTTCAAAACTCTAACCCTAACCCATTTATTTCAATTTGGCCGAAACACATCAGTAGGGTTCTTATATCATTTGGTTCCATATGAAGCATAAAACTTATCCACATAACATGTAAACTTGCCCTAAGCACATACAAGGCATTATACTTCATGAATAAGCATGTTTGAGTTCAAAACTCTAACCCTAACCCATTTATTTCAATTTGGCCGAAACACATCAGTAGGGTTTCATATCATTTTATCCCATATGAAGCATACAACTTAAACATATAACATGCAAATTTGATCTAAGCATATACAAGGCACTATACAAGCATATACAAGGCACTATACTTCATGAATAAGCCTATTTGAGTTCAAAACTTTAACTTTAACCTATTTATCTCAATTTGGCCGAAACATATCAGTAGGGTTTCATATCATTTTATTCCATATGAAGCATACAACTTAAACATATAACATGCAAATTTGATCTAAGCATACACAAGGCACTATACAAGCATATACAAGGCACTATACTTCATGAATAAGCCTATTTGAGTTCAAAACTTTAACCTTAACCTATTTATCTCAATTTGGCCGAAACATATCAGTAGGGTTTCATATCATTTTATTCCATATGAAGCATAGAACTTAACCATATAACATGCAAACTTAATCTAAGTATATACAAGGCATTGTACAAGCACATACAAGTCACCATACTTCATGAATGAGACTATTTGAGTTCAAAATTCTAACCCTAACTTATTTATCTAATTTTGGCCGAACATATCAGTAGGGTTTCATGATTTTTCATTCCATATCAAGCATAAAAATTTAAGTTATCCACATGTAAAAATTCATACATCATAAAAGAGTACAACTACTATGGTTTCTATGCAAAATTCTTGACCTAAGGCCTATAAGTCATGTTGGCCGAAACATATGTATAGAAATCTCCTTGTTTTTGTCACAACATAAAGAATGAGAACTTAACTATCAACACATAAAATTCACATATCATATAAGTATGAAATCAAGCATGTCTCACAAGAAAAGAACCTAGCCTTAACCCTCTTTTGTCTCTTGGCCGAAATATTCATAGTGAGGGTTTAGATTTCTTTTTTTTTTTATAAAACATAACTTGAAACTTGTTGACCCTAAAAGATCATTCATCAAACCCCACAAGAAAACTTTTTACGGTTTTGAAAACTCTTGAAAAAAAAACGTAACGATCGATTCGACAACAACTTGTACTGCAGTGAGGGGAATACTCACATCCTTCGCTAAATTCTCTAAGGAGGGAACCCTGCTTGTGAATCCTTCCTAGAGGAGAGCTTCCTTGCTTCTTGGTCTCGGCAAGAGGATGAGAGGAAGAGAGGTCACGGTGAGGGAGAGTAGGAGGAGAATGAGAGCAAATGACAACTCATCTTTAATTTCCTCCTTTTATTCATTATTTAATTTCCTCCTTTTAATTTCTTTTACTCTCTTCATAATTAAGAGAAAAGTCTAGATACATCCCTTCTTGGTGAGTAAGAAAGGAATATTCTAGAGCATCTCTTCATTAGAGAGGGAGAAGACAACTCTCACTTCTCCTTCTTAAGAGAAGAGCCTTTTCTTCTTACATTTAATTATGGTTTCCCTCTCTTTCCTTACAATAATTTCTCTTGGTCTAGTGGTTATCTTATTCAGGTATCTAATGAGAGATCTAGAGTTCAAGTCCTAGACCTTATGTATTTTTATTCCTATTTTATTTATTTAAGTGTTTGGCTAGGAGCAAAAAATTCAACTAAAGCATATATATTTTTCTTTATTCTTTATTCATGATAGAATATTCTAGAATTTTGCTAAGGATCCTATAGGTGTTACACAACGAGTGTAAGAGGCTTCTCCACCTTCAACGAAGGAGATTTTTAGTGCTTTCTTTTACCTTGGATTAACAACCACCTAGGTTGTAACCAAGTAATTTCTTTACCTCCTATTTTTAATTATTGATTTAATTTAATATAATTATGCTGCTAATTAGAGTTGAAAGAACATGAAAGGTTTGATTTTATTTTACAGGCAATTCATCACCCTCTTACCAGCCTCGCCGCACCGACAAGTGGTATCAGAGTCCAACCTCTTCAAAAGGACTAACCGTTAACTAAAGTACAAAGATGATGGTCGGACCCAACATCTACCCACCTAAATTTGAGGGGGAGTTCGTGATATGGAAAAACACATACAGATATTTTTTAAGACTGATTTTAAATTATATTTAATAATAATATATGATTTTTTTAGCCCCCAATGACCAACACGGAGATGAAAATGAGGAATACTAGTGAACCAAAAAAGAACAAGCTAACTTCGTAGCAAATAGACTAGACGAGTTCCACCTATTGAGCGTACTTCCACCCTAGGAAGTCAGTCGAATCAGAACCTACGAATCAAGAAAAAATCTTTGGAAGAAGTTCCTGGAGCTACATGAAGGAAAGTCAGAAGCAAAGCTCGTGAGATGTGGCCTGCTTCGAAACCAAATCAGCAAGCTCTGGATAGAAGAAGGTGAATCGGTTGCTCATCTACACAAAAGAATAAAGGAGCTAATCATCGGATTAACAAAACATGGAGAAACGGTAACTAATCGGGATGTTCAAAGGTATGCTTTAAATACGTTCCCGAGAACACCGGAATGGACATCAATAGTAGATTCCTACTATATCTCTAAAGACCTCTAAGTGAGTACACTAGAACATGTCTTCTCTTCTTTCAAATTACATGAGTCTCGGTGTGCAGGACAAAGAAAGGGGCTAAGTCAGAACCTAGCACTACAAGCCTAGAAGAGCGGACTAGATTCAGACTCATCGATTGACGAAGCAGCCTTCATGGTAAGAAAATTCTCTAAGTTTTGTAAACCTAATAAGTTTAAAAAGTTGCAGGCCAAGAAGTTTGTTCCGAGAAAATGGAAAGTAAGGTGCTATAATTGTCAAGAAGAAAGGCACATCAAAAATGATTGTCCTAAACTGAAGAAGAAGGAGAAGAACAAGGGGCCAAGCAAACCAAAGCAAAGAAATCTGAAGGCAACGTGGGATGAGTTATCATCAAAGTCCGAACTGGAGAAGTATGTTAGACTAGCACTCATGGTAAGTCACCAAGAAGAAAGTATCGATGAGGGGGAAGCTATATCCGAAGAAAGCAGCAACGAAGGGGGAGCATCCAACTTCGAACATGATATAGTAAGTGAGGTATACCTCTTACCCCCTGATCAACTGTATTCTAGAATAACCTTAATGATTAGATCTTTATGTAAACTAAAATCTAAAAATAATAATTTAAAAAAGAAAATTAGTAGATGCATGTCCACTAGAATTATTTGATAAATTAAAAATAGAAAATAAAATATTAAAATAAAAAGTAGAATTATTCAAACAAAACTCTACATGTTCAAATACCAAATGTTATTCAACTATTAGATCTAACAGTAGACTTAATTGGTATTTACGATTTTACAAAGGTCAAATTATAAAAATAGCCAGAACTAATATTCTTAAAAATTATTTGATAAATCTACCAAGTAAAAAATTTGCATTGGATTCCCAAATCATGCTAATTATAATTTAAATCAATTTTATGCATGCTTTAATATGTTTTATCTTTCACATTATTTAAACAAACTATTTAAATGCTTACTGTTCGTATTTCGAGATGAAATTTTTTTCTATACTATTTAATGATTTAATCTACAATAGAAATTTTTTTAAAAAAAACTTTCGAATGTTGCATTATTTTCTATAAAATTATTAATGAAAAGCATACCTTGAAATTTAAAATTATTTCACAGACTTAAATTTTGAAAATCATATTTTTTTTTTTACAATAAAATATAATATTATCTGTCAAAATAAATATTTTTGAAATCTTTTACCATTAAGTTATTTTTTATGAATTTTTTTTATGAAAATGGTATATTAAAAATTAAAAATAATTTTATACTTATTTTTTGAAAACTTTTATTTTTCTCTGATAAAGCATAATATTCTCTATCCTTACAAAAAAATTTGAACTTTTTCGAATAGTATCTAAATTATTACGAATTATATTTTGAAAAGTTAATTGTTAATATTAAAAATTTAGAAAAATAGAAATTCAAAAACTTTGATTTTTCTAGTATTAGTCTATTAGATAGCCTGTTTTTCATATCCATAAAAAATAGCAAAATTTTCAGAGTTGAAAAAAAATTAAAATAATTTCAAAATTCTTTCTAACTTTGACAAAAAAAATTTTAGGATTTTATGAAATCGAAAAATAATTTTTAAATTATTTTTTCCCAAACAGCAGATTAGTTATTAAAAATAAAATATGTTTGCAAATAATCTCTAAAAAATATAAATCTACTGTTAATCTTGATTATGTATCCCTATAAAATTATTTTAATTTTTTTTAACTTTTATTTTATTTTTTCTAATTTTTTTATGTGATCAAAGGGAGAGAAATAGTTAAAAGTTAAGTGAAATTAAGGATTAAGGGAAGTTAGGAATTGTTATCCTTGTACTTATTATTGCAAGATTATCACAATTGCATCTACTTATGTTATTGCATTTTGTTTTTAACCCTAACTTTAACTTGGGTTGATGCACATCAAAAAGGGAGAGATTGTAAGTACCCCCATGGTAGTTTTGATGTGATCAACCAAGTTAAGTTAAGTCTTATGTATTTGATCTTTGTGTCCAAGTGTGTGGGAACTTAGAAACACAAGACTCGAGTGGAAGTCGTAGATAGCGAGAAGGATGCCACGGAAATAGAGCCAACGGGTTCAGTGTATCCAAGGGATGAAATGTTGTGGAAGAATACACCGGTGGACAAGAAAAATGTGCGCGGCGTCTGAGGAACAAGAAGCCAGGGAGGAAGCTTTCTCGAGGGAAAAGTCGGAGTTGGGTTTAGGTAAGCTCAATTCCAGGTAGCCGGAGCATCACCTAAACAAGGATCAGCTTATGAGAGTTGATCTACCATCTGCCTCTTAGAAGGTGCCTTCCATGGCTTGGAAGGCACTTTCGATGAATACTGCGAAGGTGCCTTCCAGGCCATAGAAGGCGCCTTACCTACCCGTTAGCCGAAGATAAAATTTTATCTTCGGCGATAAGATTTGTCACGCTGGAAGCACCTTCCAACCTATTGAAGGTGTCTTCCAGTCTCAAAAAAAATTTTCAGGAGTTATAAAAAACTCCTGGAGTTAGGAAATATTCATCAACTCTTGTATTTATTTCCTAACAATTTTATGAAGTTCAACGAGTGTAAGAGGTTTCTCCTCCTTCAACAAAAGAGATTTTTAGTGCTTTCTTTTGCTTTAGATTAACAACCACCTAAGTTGTAACTAAGTATTTATTTGCCTCTTATTTTTTATTGTTGTTTTAATTTAGTATAATTGTGCTACTAACTAGAGTTGAAAGAATGAGAAATGTTTGATTTTATTTTATGGGCAATTAACCCCCCCCCTCTTGTCGGCCCCTTTATTTCCTTAAGGTAACTAATAAATAGACACTTATCAGACTTAACGTTTAACTTTTCTGATACAAGCCTCTTCACATAAGTAAGATAACCTCATATCTTCAAGTAAGATAGATGAGATTTCTTACTAGCCCATAGTTCAAATGGAGTAGCAGAGATTACCTTAGTTGGGACTTTGTTTAGCAAGTAAACAGCTATTTCGAGTGCATAACCCCAAAAGATTTTGGGAAGACTTGCATGATTTATCATTGACCTAACCATGTCCAACAAGATTCGATTTCGCCTTTCAGATACACCATTATGTTGTGACATATAAGACGGAATCCATTGAGATAATATTCCATTGTCCCTGAGATAATCTTGAAACTCTTGACTTAAATATTCATCACCTCGATCGGATTGAAATATCTTAATACTTTTACCAAGTTGTGTAAAATACAGAAAATTAAATAATATGTGTTACTGGAAAAAAAAATCTTATTGGATTTTTTGTGAATTGTTAAAAAAAATTCGGGATTTAACCAAAGATCGTATGACATGTTTTAAGGGGATTGATTTATTGGGCTAGGGAAAGCCTATTTGGATTATCTATTAAGTGGGAGTTGATTGAGAAGTCAACTTAGGGTTTAATGAAATTAAATCTAAGTATATTAGCTAATGGCACTGTGACCTAAGTTTATTCGCTCGATCCTCTCCTCCCTCTCCCACCCGCTGCGATGTCTCCATCTCGCCTTCGTCACCAATCAGCAAAGCAGTTGTCGGCACAGATCCAGTCACCGATGGCCCATCTTAAGCCTCGGGTGAGAGTATCGACTGTCCTTATCGTGTCGCCCTACTCTCAACGCCATCACTGCCTCTCCAATCACCCCAGATCTCGTACGTATTTCTAGGAGCCTGCATTTGTCAAGGAAATCGCCTACTCAACGTGGCAAATTCTCCTCAATCCTACCGAGAGCGTCATTCCGACCGCCACCAGAATAAGAAACAATGAAAAAGAGTGAGGGGAAAGGGGGAAATGAGGTGGTATTTTTGACAGCGAGACCAGGGGATGAACTTGCGGCCACATTTTTATGGACTAGCAGATAGACCATGTGGAATTGCTGATTACAATTTCTCCTTGAGTTCACCTCCCTCATATTATAATTTGAGTCATGACAGATGGTCTAGAGGCCGCTCAAAGATCACCCCATTCGGCGAACAACAACCTGATCACTTGTCCAAAATCTACCGCCTTTGAGAGTGGATCCATCACGATTCAAACTATAACTTGAGAGACAGTAAATCCAAGGAAGGATTACAATCAAGTCGAATTACCATCATGATCCGGTCATAATTTAATGTGGTTCATCCTGATTCATAAAAACGTAGAATTTTTATGGATCCGGATATATGGTCAGACCGTAGTATTTTTTAAGAAAGATTTCATTATAACCCCATATTTATAACAATCCCTATTTTCAGAAATTTGTAGGCTCAAGTGAAAATAATGAAACTATATGGAACATTTTGAAAAATTAAAGTTTGTCTGATAAAATGAATTTCTCTATGTAAAAAATTAAAATGGCAAGAATGAACGAGACTTAGAGAGGGAAAATGCTGCATCTCGAGCACGTAAAGACGGGACCGGATCTTCTGGTCCCAAAATCCCTGGTCCCTCCCTGGTCCGAACAAGTGCTATAAAACTCCCTCACGTGTCAAACATGTGCCAAGCTCCAGCGCCCAAGCCAGACGCCCTGCCCTAGCCTCGCGATTTCCTTCTCCTCTCGATTTCTTCTCCAGCATCGCCTCCTCCGCAACCAAAGCCTTCGTCGCCTGCGGCCTCCCTCCGAAGCCGCGTCCCTCCCGCGACCTCCCTCCAGCGCTACCTCCGCGCAAAGGCCTTACCCTCTCGACGACCAGCGCCGCCTCCCTCCCTCCGACCTCCAGCGCCGCTTCCTCCCAGCGTCAGGGACCTCCATTGCTGCCCTCGTCGCTTGCGGTCTACCGTCCTCCACCTCCTGCCGACCTCCAGCGCCACCTCCTGTTTTGTTTAGGTATTCTCCAGCAAGCCTGATTTTTTGTACGCTTTGAACATTTCTTGGTCGCCCGTTTCGAAATTCTCCATAATAATTCGTCGATTGTTTTTCCCTCGACTGAAATCCTTGTCTTTTAGAATTTGTAATGTCTCGTCTGCCTTTAGCAAAATGATCAGTTGGCGTTGTTGCCTTTTGTGTTTTGGCCATCAAAAAGTTCAGCTTTTCCTATTGTTCATGAAGTCTCTGTTCATCTCCGAAAACCTTCTTCAAAGATCCCTTTTTTATCATGGAAGAATCGTTTTCTAAGTTTCAAGTATTTATCTGTTAAGATTATGAAACATTTACATTACGTTGCAAGGATAAATATATATTTGGTCCTAAAGTTTTTGCATGTGCTAGTTGCTAGTTGCTAGTTGCTAAGATTATGTTAAGATTATATTCTGTTAGTTAAATGTGCTAGTTGCTAGTTGCTAGTTGCTAAGATTATGTTAAGATTATATTCTGTTAGTTAAATGTGCTAGTTGCTAGTTGCTAGTTGCTAGTTGCTAAGATTATGTTAAGATTATATTCTGTTAGTTGCATGTGCTAGTTGCTAGTTTAGGGTTTTCCTATATTTGGTCCTAAATATATATTCTGTTAAGATTATGAAACGTACACGACCTTCCTTTTCATGTGCTAGTTACTAGTGTGATTATATTATCTATATTCATTGATGCACCAGAGTTTCAAGTAATTATCATGGAGGGTGAATCTACGAGTTGTCGTCATTTGAATTTTAACGAAAATAAAGCTAGTCGGGAAGGGGACTTTGATGTTATTGATGAAGGTAATAAGATTTATATTGGGAATGTATGGAGTTTCAATATATCAAAATTTACTGGATAAATTTATTTTTTCTTTGTTTGTCTGATTTTATAGGCTTAAACATTGAAACAGATTTGGATATACCACAAATGGGGTTGGAATTTGATACAGAAGAAGATGCATATCAATTTTATTTGTCATACGCTAAAAAAGTGGGATTTGGCATAAGGAGAGGTAAAATCCACAATGATAAATCGGGTAAATTACTTGATAGAGTTTTTTATTGTTGTGCCCAAGGCAAAAGAGGAAAAGACAACGAGATATTTATGTCAAAGCAAGTGTTGGGGATCTTGCGGCCGGCTAGAAGGGGGGTTGAATGGACGGCGCCCCCAATTACTCGCTTCCTACGTATTCGTTAGTGCGCAAGCGGAAATACAAATACTAATTACGAATACAAAAGCTAATGACAAAGAAAAGAACAAGCAAACCAATGCATGTTGATGTAACGTGGTTCGGAGATGATGCTTCTACTCCACGGTTGTCCGTAAGGTGGACGATCCCGATCCTTGGGTGGATTAGCCCCCTGCAAACTCCGGCTAATCAAGTAACTCCTTGTGGGTGGAGAAACCTTACCACAACACCAACCAAGAACACTTGGACACAAGAGACCTTGAGCACTTTGGTGACTACTAATTTGGCTTTAACCAAGTCTAATTTCGTCACCTTGGCCGGCCATCCCAAGCTCCTTTTTATAGAGCTTGGAGCAAATCAGTAAGCTGATTTGTCCGTTACCAATTGACTGGTCCTTGCACCAGTCGACTGGTGCCAGCCCAATGGCTCTCTCAACGGCTCTCTACCAGTCGACGCTACAGTGCACCAGTCGACTGCTACAGTGCACCAGTCGACTGCTACAGTTACTGCTACATTGCCCGTTGACTGCTACAGTACCCCCCACGGGATTTTTCCTCGAGTACAATCTCTCATGCACTCGTACCCTCACGACTCACTTGACTCTTCTTTGCAGCCTTGACTTCTTATCTTCAAGCCTACTTCCTTTGGCTCTCGTCCCTCGGATGCATCCAAGCCCGCGGCTCGTCCACAATGTCATCCTTCGCGTATGCCTCGAAGTCGCTTCCTTCGGCCCTTGTCCTTGCTGCCTTGTCCACGGTCCCTCGGATGCTCCATCCTTCACCGGACCCGAAGTCATCAAGCTGAATCATATGTGTCCTGCAAACCTGCACACTCACATACACATATCAAATAACGAGGGTAATCCTAACTTAAACCCTTTGCCCAAACACCAAAACACATGGTCTCGTGGACCATTGGAATTGCTCCAACAATCTCCCCCTTTTTGATGTTTGGCAATACATTTAAGTTAGGGAAAACAAATAGCAAATAAACATGCTAAAAACAATGGACTTACGATGCCAAGGCTACACACTTGGACTTACACCGCCGAATGGACTTATGTTGCCAAGGCTACACACTTGGACTTACACTGCCGAATGGACTTACGTTGCCAAGGCTACACACTTGGACTTACACCGCCGAATGGACTTAGGTTGCCAAGGCTACACACTTGGACTTACACCGCCGAATAGACTTACGTTGCCAAGGCTACACACTTAGACTTACACCGCTGAAACAATGCATCATGCATTTGAACCTATCCCAAGGCTTCCCCTACACCTAAGCTCCCCAATGAGCTAGGATTTTCCCACAGAGATTTTTAAGAACCTATCACAAGGCTCCCCCTATGCAAAGGCATTTAAGGTTTTCCCAACTAAACCTTACTTCTCCCCCTTTGCCTAACATCCAAAAAGTTCTCCAATAATATCCCAATTGTTGAAAACTTATCATCCAAACTGACCCAAACTCATGTATTTATCCCCCATGGATTCCATACATTTAAACGAGTTGACACGGTCACAAACAGCACTGAAAAACAATATCAGACTAGTATCAGTCGACTGCCCCTGAGTGCCAGTCGACTGCCTCCTTCGACAGAACCTTACAGAAGCATTCTGTGGTCGAAATCTACTGTTATCAATCAACTGGTCTCGGAACTAGTCGACTGCCCTTATAAAAATGAGCTTACAGAGACATTCTGTGCTCAAAAATATTGTTACCAGTCGACTGGTACCCTATTTCTGAAAAAATCAGTCTTTTCAGGCCAACTTCAGAAATGCACCAGAATTTTCCTATACCTCCAAAAATCCCTAAATTTTGTGGAGAGGTCTATTGTACCCTTGTCTACTTGGAAAAAATATATTACAAAATGTATCTATCACCAATCCCAAGATTGACACAAAATCCAAAACTAGCTAAATGGTTCAATTGAACCTTGACCTAAAGTCCTAGTTTTGGCTTCCTCTTGATGTATTTGCTCATACCAACCCATAATGCATCCCTAGCATTGGTTTATATGCCATTTATACATCCAAAATCAATTATCATGTCATATGACCCCAAATGTCATATTTCTTGCATGAAACACAAATCATGTGTGTCAAATCCCTAGGTTTGAGACTCAAGTCCGTCTCTAAACCACTTGGCACATTCCATGACCCAACCTAGACTCCCAAGTAGTACCCACCTGAGATCCATTGGTTATGGATCCTAAATTGACTCTTTGAGCTCCCCCTAGAGCTCTTAACCTTAGCCATCTTCTTAGATGCTTTCTCCATTATGGCTAAACCACAGTGGTGCACCTTGGACACATTATCCTTGCCATAATCATATGCAACACTAGCATATTTCTTCTCATTGGTTTTAGATGACTCTCCCTTGCCCTTATCATGTGTCACCCTAGCACATGGTCTCCTTTTGGCTTTGGAGGGACTAGATCGGTATCCCAAGCCCGATCTATCATTGTTGGGTCTTTGACTACCCAACACCATACTTAATTCCTTAGATCCAAAATTGAATCTCTTAAGGAATTGTTCTAACTTATCAAGCTTTACCCTTAAAGCTTGATTCTCCTTCTCTAGGTTCCTAACCCTAGAGTTAATTTGTCCACCTTGGACATTCCTAGACCTACCCTTCCTAGGCATATGTCTCCATTTCTTGGGATTAATGTCTTGGTTCTCTATTACCTTCTTCTCCTTAGGTAATGAGAATTTAACTTTCCTAGATCTATCATGCATAGGTCTCCTAGGGTTATGATCGATATTTACCCTATTCCTATCATGATATTTAAATCCAAATTTTGCATGGGTAAATGATAAGAATTATTCCTAGCATGCATGGAGGAATTTAAATTGGACTTCAAATTTAAACTAGGGTTTACCTTACCCTTTACCTTTGGAGCTCCCCCTTGACTCGAGCCTCCATTATTCCTCCACTTCTTTTCCCACATCTTCAAATGTGCCAATTTCTTGAGCTCTCCCTTCCTTGGGCATTTGGTGTGGTAGTGACCCATTTCTTCACTTGTGAAGCATCTAATGTGCTTCTTCTCTTTCTTCTTCTTCCTACAACTCACATTAGTTTCTAAATTAACTTTAGTGAGTTTAGGGTTTACCTCCTTTATCTTCTTGAGCGAAGGACACCTACTCTTGTAGTGCCCCATCTTACCACACTCAAAACATTTGATGTGGTCCTTTGTGCTCTTCTTGATAGTTGAGGTGGAGGGTTGAGCTTCCAAGATCTCCTCTTCCTTGGATTTCTCTTCTTCCTCTTCACTTGAAGATGTGGATGATTCCACTTCTTCCTCCCTTGAAAATGTGGATGGCACCTCCTCATCTTCCTTCTCCTCCTCGGATGTTGAACTCGTGTCAACATTCGATTGGTCCTTCTCTTCTTGGACCAATGAGTCTTTCTCCTTGGGTTCCTCCTCTTCTTGGATTTGTGTAGAACTCTCATGAAGTGAAATTACCTTTTTCCAAAGGTCGTTTGCATTCTCGTACTCACCTACACTCAAAATTATGTTAGAGGGTAATAGATTTAACAAAGTTTTTGTTACCTTCTTATCCGCCTCCGCTTGCTCTCATTGCTCTTCGGTCCAATGCCGAGGTCGGAGGCGTTTACCCTTCTTGTCCGTAGGAGCTTCAAATGGGTCACTCAAGACAACCCATTGGTTCCAATCCATTTGAAACCATGTCTCCAACCGCTTCCTCCAATAATTGAAGTCTTCTTTGTCGTACGGAGATGGAATTCGGATATCCCATCCGAGCGGTCCTTCAGACTCCATCTTCTTCCTCTAGCCGCTCTCTTGGCGATTAGTCCAACAAGAGCTCACCTAGCTCTGATACCACTTGTTGGGGATCTTGCGGCCGGCTAGAAGGGGGGTTGAATGGACGGCGCCCCCAATTACTCGCTTCCTACATATTCGTTAGTTCGCAAGCGGAAATACAAATACTAATTACGAATACAAAAGCTAATGACAAAGAAAAGAACAAGCAAACCAATGCACGTTGATGTAACGTGGTTCGGAGATGATGCTCCTACTCCACGGCTGTCCATAAAGTGGATTAGCCCCCGGCAAACTCCGACTACTCAAGTAACTCCTTGTGGGTGGAGAAACCTCACCACAACACCAACCAAAAACACTTGGACACAAGAGACCTTGAGCACTTTGGTGACTACTAATTTGGCTTTAACCAAGTCTAATTTCGTCACCTTGGCAGGCCATCCCAAGCTCCTTCCTATAGAGCTTGGAGCAAATCAGTAAGCTGATTTGCCCGTTACCAGTCGACTGGTCCTTGCACCAGTCGACTGGTGCCGGCCCAACGGCTCTCTACCAGTCGACGCTACAGTGCACCAGTCAACTGCTACAGTGCATCAGTCGACTGCTACAGTAACTTCTACAGTACCGTCAACTGCTACATTACTCGTTGACTGCTACAGTGCCCCCCCCCCCCCACGGGATTTTTCCTCGAGTACAATCTCTCATGCACTCGTACCCTCACGACTCACTTGACTCTTCTGTGCAACCTTGACTTCTTATCTTCAAGCCTACTTCCTTTGGCTCTCGTCCCTCGGATGCATCCAAGCCCGCGGCTCGTCCACAATGTCATCCTTCGCGTATGCCTCGAAGTCGCTTCCTTCGGCCCTTGTCCTTGCTGCCTTGTCCACGGTCCCTCGGATGCTCCATCCTTCACCGGACCCGAAGTCATCAAGCTGAATCATATGTGTCCTGCAAACCTGCACACTCACATACACATATCAAATAACGAGGGTAATCCTAACTTAAATCCTTTACCCAAACACCAAAACACATGGTCCCGCGGACCATTGGGATTGCTCCAACAGCAAGTCGTGATGAAACTAGATTTGGTTGTGAGGCTAACATGAAGAGTAGTAATCGGAGAAAAAGTAAGTTTACTGTGGTGTAATTTGTTAAAGAGCATAATCATTATCTCTCAAGTCCAAACAAAACTCATCTCTATAGAAGTCATAGAAATATATCTTTTTATGCAGCGAAACATATTGAGTTTGCAAGTGATGTGGGAATCCCCCCAAAAGCATCTCATGATCTTATGGTGAGACAAGTAGGTGGGAGGAAGAATTTAGGATTTATTCCTAAGGATTACAAAAATTACTTACGATCCAAAAGAACAATAAATATGAGAGTTGGGGATACAGGAGCTGTATTGGAGTATTTGCAGAAAATGTAGTTTGATGATCCTAATTTTTTTTATGTTATTCAAGTTGATGAAGATGATTTGATTACTAATATTTTTTTGTCTGATGCTAAGATGAGAGCTGATTATGCTAATTTTGGAGATGTTATTTACTTTGATACAACCTACAGAAAAAACAATGAAGGTCGGCCAATTGCATTGTTTGTGGGTGTTAATCATCATAAACAATCGATACTTTTTTGTGTTGCTTTATTATATGATGAAACTAGTTTGACTTTTGAGTGGCTGTTTAATACATTAACTAAAGCTATGGGTGAGAAAAAACTAACTACTATTCTTACAGATCAAGATGCAACAATGGCAAAGGCATTAGATTCTAGATGGTCTAAAATACATCATCGTTTGTGTATTTGGCACATTTATCAAAATGTCGTCATACATTTGAGTGGAGTTTTTTCTTAGTTTAGAGACTTTTCTAAAGATTTTGCCTCATGTATATATGATTTTGATGAAGAGGAAGATTTTATTTCAGCATGGAACATGATGTTGGCCAAGTATGCACTTGAAGACAATGATTGGTTGAGGCGCATGTACAACATAAAGGAAAAGTAGGTTTTAATATATGGACGGCAAATGTTTTATGCAGATATGACTACAACCCAAAGAAGTGAGAGCATGAATAGTATTGTGAACAAATATGTCACTTATAAACACAAGTGTTTAGACTTCTTCAATCACTTCCAAAGACTCCTTGATGATCGTCGATATGAGGAATTAAAAGCTGATTTCAGATCAAGTACAACTGTTCCATATTTAATGTTTCCAATTGAGATTTTAAAGCATGCTAGTGAAATTTATATTCCTGAGGTATACAAGTGTTTTCAACAAGAATGGTGCTTATCTCATGATTCTAGTCTTGAAATTTGTGAGGATGCTGATACATTTACAAAATATAAAGTTACTCCTCACAAAAAGAGACACCATCATATAGTTACACTTGATAAGAAGTCTAAAAAAATTGAGTGTAGTTGCAAAAAATATGAATTTGCTGGAATTTTGTGTTCTCGTATTCTGAAAATATTTACGTGGAATAATATCATGAAGACCCCAAGTCAGTATGTACTGAAAAGGTGGACAAGAAAAACAAAAATTAGATTTTTTGGAGTTAATGATTCAATGACCAACAATGCTAGTTTGGATCCAAAAGTACTTCAAAACATGCGATACAAAGATTTGTATGGGTTGAATGTTCAGTTGGTTACCAAGGCAGCAAAAAGATATGACACTTACAAGGTTCTTAAAGATGTTATGTTGAGCTTGTGTAAGATGGTGGATGTTAAGTTACAAGTTAATGAATCTAATATCCAACAATTAAAAGTGAGCCAAGAATCTTGGGAATTTGATTATGGTGAAGGGAACTCTACTGGAGTGAAAGGAATTAAAACCAAGAAGAAAACAGTCTCAGGTAAAAAGTTGAAAGGTGGGTTAGAGAAGACTTCAAGGAAAAGAAAAGCATCGAGCAAAACAAATCAAGCTTCAACGATTGTAATGGTTTTTACTCCATAACTTCCAAATTTTTATTTATTTGGTATTATTTGTTAAATTTGAACAACTTAAATTAATTTTTCTTTTCTATACACAGGGTGTAGATCAAACTATTTCCAGCATGGCCATCGTACAATGTGACCGGATCAATCAACAAGTTAGTATTTGTTTGACTTATGTTAATCTAAGAAAATTTATGTTATAACTTTCTAAAACTGTATTTTATTTTTTTGTTGTAGTCTATTAATTTCTCATCAATTGGTAGCTCTGTTGATAATGTTAGTATGACTGAGACTCAATTCCCACCATTATTAGCATCACAACTTTCTCAGGTATTTATTCCTCCTACTTGCAACTTGAATTGCTTTCACTGATGTTGTAGTTAGCAGCATTTGCCATTGTTGCACTGATTGCAAGTTGTAAGCTTCAAGTGCTTGATCTTGACCATGTGCATCTTCTCCTGTCAGTCAGCTCTGTTTAATTTAATGTCATCAATAACACCAACAGAAGCATTTAATAATTAACATGTACGAGGCATAACTTTGTTTCTAGCATCTAATTGAAGATTCACTGAGATGTGTTGCATCAAAGGTTGTCTAATATGATAATTTGTTTATCTGCTTCAGAGCTGTCGGGTAGCTAAAGATTGAATTCAGTTCAGTGCAACGATCCTTGGTGTATGTGATCTGGTAGTAATTATTGGATCCTAAACTTTGCACCAATCTTGTCGCTCTATCTGAAGTGTATATAGCCTATGCATTTGATAGAAAATCTTACACCATTTAGTAATTTAGCTTGGTTTTTTAAATAATTTACAGTTGAGCAAGTTAGTATTTGTTTGAAGGATGTTAATTTAAGAGAATTTATGTTATAACTATCTAAAACTATATTTTTTTTTTGTTTTAGCCTATAAATTCCGTGCCAACAATTGGTAGCTCCGTTGATAGTGTTAGTAGGACTGAGACTCAATTCCCACCATTATTGGCATCAAAACTTTCTCAGGTATTTATTTTTAATACAAGTTCATAATCTTTCATTAAATGACCTAATTTAATACTGATATTTATTTTATATACAAATTACACCATTTAAGAATTTAGCTTGGTTTTTTAAATAGTTTACAGTTGAGAATACACTTGATAATGTTTTACTATTATGTCATAGGTGCATCAACCATCTCATCTTGGTTATTTTCCGACAAATTACCTGGAATAATGCTACAAAGGGTATGGTGAATTTTTTACTTTTGGTTTTGTGATTAAAGTGTGTATGGCATAATCTGTGTTAGATGACATAATACTATCAATTTATGGTGCTAAATGCAACTCTATGACTTAACCAAGTTAATTGGTTTTTTTTTAATATTTGTTTTCTCTTTAGATGTTATGGCTTTTTTTATGAATTTCTTGAACAACGAATTGTAAGTCTTATACCTACACTGTGCAGATAATCTACAAGAGAATGGTTGCTATTGCAAAAGTACGAAGAGATATGAAAGTTGCTGTTGAATTTTTCAACAAGTACTTAGACATGTGGGAACTTATCCATTAGTATTTGAATTTTTCATTAGTGTTAAACTAAAGTTCATGTTGATTTGTTTGTAAAGATTTGGTTTGGTTATCAGAATTTTATTGTGAATGTATTGATGTGAGATGTGCATTTGATCTTGTGATGATATTATTTTATGGTGATAAGTGGATGAGATTGTGATGTGTTTGATTGGCATTCGGTTGGTTTTGCTATATTGTGATGTGTTTACATCTTGTATGAAGAACCTGCCCTGTGGTTTTGTCATCTAAGATATGTTTTGAGCTACTATGGTTTTGGACTGAAGAAAAGATATATTCTCCCATTTTTCCTCCTATGTAGATAAATCTGTGGCCACCTTTTCTTTTCTTTATTTTTTTTCTTCCTCCAGCGGCTTATGAAAAATGAAACTTCATAAAAAAGAATGATAATGCATGAATATGGCTCACGAAATGCATGAATATGCTTCTACTTCTGCATGAATATGGTGGCTTATGATCATGCATGAATATGCTTCTGCTTCTGCTTCTGCTTCTGCTTCTGCTTCTGCTGTGGTTTTTTTCTTCCTCCGGGGGCCTACAAATGCATGAATATGGCTCATAATCAAACAAGCCAAAGCATGTTGCCAATGATTGCACACAGAGCTGATAGAATAATGATGAAATACTACTAGGAATGTTAAAATAATTAGAGTTTGAATCTAGAATGGAATACAGTATTCTAGAGGTCGACTCAAAGATTGTCAATAATTTAACTCTGAAGTTGCACGTCTACATAAGTTACATAAAAAAATAAGTTACTTCAACCACATATTCATCATCACAATCCAAGTACATACAACTACAACGATAGCAACTCTAATAGCAATTCTAAATTTCCTATTCAATGAACATATTTCATCACTCAACTGCATTATTACATGGTTGTTGTTCACATCATCCAGAACATCCTTGTATTCAACATCATCCTCGTAACTAGTACATTTCTTCAATCCACTAATTTCCAACTTTAATTTGTTGTTATTCTTCTTCAACTTATTAATAATTGTCTTACTTTTCTCTGACGATTCTGGGTCAAACCATGAGAAGAAGTCATATCCTCTTTGCTGAATTTCAAATCAACTTAATCAAAACTCAATAATTAAAAAACATACAATACCGTGTTGATATAACAAAAACATACAATTTTTGTAACATTTATGTTGTTTTCAGATAGTGTAATTGTCTTTCTCTGATCTGTAGGAACGTGACAGCATCTTCTCAAAAGACTTCAAATGAGCCTAGGATCATCGTCCAGACAAGAAGTGAGGTTGATCTTCTTGATGATGATGGCTACAAATGGCACAAATATGGGCAAAAAGTAGTAAAAGGAAATCCTAATCCAAGGTAGTATCTTAAAGTACATTTTTACAATATTGTCATTCTCGTTTGCATGTATATTTTGATTGTATTTATGTCTTATTTTCACTTCTCTCTAGTAATTTAGGATAGCATATTAGTTACAGGAGGTTGTAATTGTGTTGGAAAGTTATTTTATCCTATTAGCAAGCCTCAAAAATATTAAACTACCAATGGAGAGAGACCTGGAAGATCAACAGTTTACTTCTTTATTTAACTTTCTTCTATGCTTGTTATTTAAATCTGGATAAGTTCTCAGATTAATCCTTTCAAAAAATAATCTTTGGTTATTGGTATTTCATAAACAATTCCACATGGATCATGCAAATGCCTTTTGACAATATGGATCATAAAATTTAACATTGTTAAAATGACAAGACAAACAAAATGCCAGAAACAATTAAGTAAACAAAATACCTTTTGACAATATGGATTTTAGCAACTAGCAACTAGCACATGCAACTAACAGAATATAATCTTAACATAATCTTAGCAACTAGCAACTAGCACATGCAAAAACTTTAGGACCAAATATATATTTATCCTTGCAACGTAATGTAAACGTTTCATAATCTTAACAGACAAATACTTGAAACTTAGAAAACGATTCTTCCATGATAAAAAAGGGATCTTTGAAGAAGGTTTTCGGAGATGAACAGAGACTTCATGAACAATAGGAAAAGCTGAACTTTTTGATCGCCAAAACGCAAAAGGCAACAACGCCAACTGATCATTTTGCTAAAGGCAGACGAGACATTACAAATTCTAAAAGACAAGGATTTCAGTCGAGGGAAAAACAATCGACGAATTATTATGGAGAATTTCGAAACGGGCAACCAATAAATGTTCAAAGCGTACAAAAAATCAGGCTTGCTGGAGAATACCTAAACAAAACAGGAGGCGGCGCTGGAAGTCGGCAGGAGGTGGAGGACGGTAGGCCGCAGGCGACGAGGGCGGCAATGGAGGTCCCCGACGCTAGGAGAAGGCGGCGGCGCTGGAGGTCGGAGGGAGGGAGGCGGCGTTGGTCGTTGAGAGGGTAAGGCCTTTGCGCGGAGGTGGCACTGGAGGGAGGTCGCGGGAGGGACGCAGCTTCAGAGGGAGGCCACAGTCGACGAAGGCTTTGGTTGCGGAGGAGGCGACGCTGGAGGTCGGAGGGAGGGAGGTGGCGCTGGTCGTCGAGAGGGTAAGGCCTTTGCGCAGAGGTGGCGCTGGAGGGAGGTCGCGAGAGGGACGCGACTTCGGAGGGAGGTCGCAAACGACGAAGGCTTTGGCTGCGGAGGAGGCGACACTGGGAGGAGACGACGTTGGAGAAGAAATCGAGAGGAGAAAGAAATCACAAGGCTAGGGCGCTGGAGCTTGACACGTGAGAGAGTTTTATAATACTTGTGCGGACCAAGGAGGGACCAGGAATTTTGGGACCAGAAGATCCGACCCACGTAAAGACGCCTAGTTTCAGGGGAAGAAGCAGAAATCCATAGAATCTTTTTAATTAAAAGCTTAGAACCAAAAACTCAACCGACATATTGATCATGCACATTTTTTAATTCCTAGACTTGGGTTTTAAAATGTAAAAACCGCTTTTGTAAAAATTGAAAGTAAATAGTTCATTCAAGCCAGCAATTAATACGAGCGAGTACTACACTTGTGTAGCATGGTGGAAACTTGAGAAAAGCAACTTAAAATTCCAATGACGGACAAAATGAGACATAAGCAGAAATGAGTCGGTATCTTAAAGCTAGGAAAGCATCAATAGAATTTGTTCATTCAGAAATAAAATTTTGGCTAGTAAAATGTAACTCCAAAGAGGAGAAACTCCATCCATGTCTCTAGTATCGTATCTCCCACACTCTGATCGCTCCGTCCGTGTAACCGGTGAAAAGAGTACTGCCATCAGCGCTCCAAGTCAAGCTTGTGCAATACAGCATCTGCGTACATTTAAACCAATCAAAGAAACATGAATCAGATAATTGAACTAACTTGATTGGTATTTGCTAATTAACTATCCAATAAAAAATTTAAGCGTACAGACAAATGAGAGATGTAAAATCACTTTCAGAATCTGATGAGGATAAAACAAATAGTTCAGCAATGACAATTTAAAGTTTTGACCAAAAAAATATAGTATCAGCACAGAACCATGTTAAGCAAAAATCTGTCCAGCATGACAAAGAAAAACCCAAACCAATCTGTTTAAACTTTATAAATTCAAAGAAAGGAGAAAGTATTAAAAAACAGCGACTAATCAACAGAATTGAATATATAATAAAAGCTATCAAGTTTGCATATGGTTTTAGTGGGAAAAAAAATTCCTTGCCGCTTGTATAACCTTCAGTCATACCTATCATGTCTAATATCAGGATCCAACAATATGATCACCTTAAATGCAAGAGGACAAGTAATTCAGCCTATCATGAGACTAAAGTAACTCAAGAATTGAAAACATCAGCTCAAGCATATCTTAAGGTATAAAAGAATTTCATTGATTGGCATTTTTCATCTCCCATCTGAAATCATGAGTTTGATGTAATATGTAAAATCTTAAATGTTGCATTCTTCCAATCTTTAGCAACCATTGCCTAAATCCTTCAACTTTAAAATCTTGGTACTTCATCTTTATGAATAAACAAAACAACAGAAATGATAAAATTTCTACACCTTTGAATAGTTCGCACTTTATTTCATATATACTAATCTTGCACTCACAACATCAACATCAGTGAACAATGTTAATCCCAACTATTTAGAGTCATCTGTATGCATCTTATTCGTTTATTCAATAGTAAGATACAAAAAACTAGTATGCATGCTTACAGAATTAATAAGCACTGATTGCCAGGGCTTAAAGTTATCACTTTAAGACATTTTTTCATCTAGGTTTGAAATAGACATTGGCAATTTTTGCACTCCACAATTGAAAATCATACAAATCTCTAAATTAACAAAAAAAAACATAACATATACTAAAAGAAATTTCAATTTAATTCTCAAAACCAAATGACAATAAGAAATCAAGATATAAAACATATCCTCCGAAAAACCACTCCAAATAAGAAAGAAAACAATGCCTCTACTTTTTTATCATATTTTCTGAAGAATAGTTACCAAACGAGAAGCCAGATATGAAAATGAACAATTAAGAAATGAATCCGAGAAATTAAATAAAAAAATCTGTTTTTTTTAAGTGTACAGTTCAATCCAATGTTTTGAAAAGTAAAGTGGAAGATTTTGTGGACTCTGAACAGATAATTAGTTCAACACGCTGGGCAAATCAGAACCTGGCTCAGATCAATCAAAAACAAAGAACTGGCGGGGCTTCTGGTTCACATATTCCAACACATTGGTCCAATCACATCTAATCCACAATCACACTCTACCCATGATCTCTTAATAATAATAGAAATTAGAAAACTGAAAATGTATCGTTATCAAAGCAAGAGCCTCAAAACACATTAGAAACCAAATAAGAACATTAATTAGAGTAACAAAAAACTAACCATGACTTAATCTTGCAGTGAAGTAAAATGAAAACCTAATTACCTGGTTCTTGGTGGCAGTGGTCTCAGGCTTAAGATCCTGCACAACAGACTTACTCTCGAGGTCCCAGATCTTGACGCTCTCTTGAGTGGCAGCGCAAAGCCAGTAACGATTGGGGCTGAAGCAAAGAGCATGAATAATAGCTCCTGCATCAAGCGAATAAAGGCGCTTTCCCTCGGCCAAATCCCAGAGAAGCGTAACTCCGTCCTTGCCACCACTAGCACAAAGGGATCCATCGGGGCTAACGGCAACTGTATTGACGTAGCCACCATGACCAGCAAGAGTGCATCGAAGTTTGCAGTTAGACAAGTTCCAGACTTTCACAGTACGGTCCCAAGATCCAGAGACAATGGTAGGCTGGTAAGCATTGGGACTGAAGCGGACGCAGCTGACCCAGTTGGTGTGCGCATCGGCATCCTGAATGGTGTACTTGCACTCCCCGAGGGTATTCCAAAGCTTGATGGTCCGGTCGCGTGAGGCCGACACGATCTGGCGGTTGTCGACGGAGAAAGCGACGGAGATGACGTCCTTGGTGTGGCCGCAGAAGCGACGAGTGGTGAGTCCGGTAGCGAGATCCCAGAGGCGAAGGTCGCCATCCCAGGAACCGGATAAGGCGAACTGGCCATCGGAAGAGAGGACCACGTCCTGGACAAAGTGAGAATGGCCGGTGAGTCGACGCCGGGGCACACCATAGGAAGATCCCCCTCCGGCACCATCAAGGCTGGCGGCAGGGGCGTCCTTGGTGAGATGCCAGACGAGGACGGACCTGTCCCGGGAGGAGGAGACGATCATGTCGGAATTGTCGATGGGAGCGGCGATGGCAGTGACCACGTCTGAGTGGCCGCGCATGGTGCCTCGGAGGACCAAGGTGTCAGCCATCTTGCTGTCGGCGGAGTAGAACACAGCAGCGGGGACAATGAAGCGAGGAGGGCGAGCGTTGGGCGTATGAGATGTCAATTTATAGTGAAGGGTTTGGCGTCTCGGCTAGGGTTTCGAAATGGTGTGGTGGATCAAATCGTTAAAGATGCTTCTTGGGCCTGTTCCCGGCCCATTACAAGTTTTGCAATTAACTCTTCACTTTTGGCAATTGCCCAAATCTCCATTCTATCCCCACAATCTACTCTCTCCTCCCCGACGCCGCCGACGCCATGGCCATAGCTTCCCACGCCGCCGTGTCCTCCCCTTTGTTCTCCTCTCCCCGTCTCCACCGTCAACTTTCCTGCAACGACGACGCCCGACGAGTCCCAACCCTAAAAGCGTCCCCTCTCCTCCGGAACCCTAACGTTCCCTTTCTCGTCCTTCGCCACTGCCGTCGGGGGGTTGGGATCTCATGCTCCGCGACGGCCAGTGAAAGCGGCGGAAACCAGCAGAAGGTCAAGATCCGGCGGTCAGCGGATGAGAACATCCGCGAGGAGGCTCATCGTCGCGATGAGGCGAGCGGCTCGCATGGTTTTTCGGCTTGCTACGTGCCCTTCAACGCCTCTGCTGATTCCACCGAAACCTACTCCCTCGACGACGTGGTATACCGTAGTCGCTCCGGCGGCCTCCTCGACGTCCGCCACGATTTCGCTGCTCTGAAGCGCTTCCCGGGCTCCTACTGGCGTGATCTCTTCGATTCTCGCGTTGGCCGCACCACCTGGCCGTATGGCTCCGGCGTCTGGTCCAAGAAAGAATTTGTTCTCCCTGAGATCGATCCAGATCACATTGTCTCCCTCTTCGAGGGAAACTCGAACCTCTTCTGGGCCGAGCGTCTCGGCCGCGATCACTTAGGCGGTATGCCTGATCTCTGGGTCAAGCATTGTGGCATCTCCCACACCGGTTCTTTTAAGGACCTCGGCATGACCGTCCTCGTCAGCCAGGTTAATCGCCTTCGCCGCGCTCCCCTCAACCGCCCGATTGCCGGCGTTGGGTGCGCCTCCACTGGGGACACTTCTGCTGCCCTTTCGGCCTACTGTGCCGCCGCCAGGATCCCCTCGATTGTCTTCCTCCCTGCAGATCGCATATCTCTCGCCCAGCTTGTCCAGCCGATTGCCAACGGCGCCACAGTTCTCTCCATCGACACGGATTTTGACGGCTGCATGCGCCTAATCCGCGAAGTTACTGCCGAGCTCCCCATCTACCTCGCTAACTCCCTCAACTCCCTCCGCCTCGAGGGCCAGAAGACTGCCGCCATTGAGATCCTGCAGCAGTTCGATTGGGAAGTGCCAGACTGGGTCATCGTCCCAGGCGGCAATCTTGGCAACATCTACGCCTTCTATAAAGGCTTCGAGATGTGCCGGGAGCTTGGACTGGTTGACCGTGTGCCGCGTCTCGTTTGTGCGCAGGCGGCCAACGCCAACCCTCTCTACCTGCATTATAAATCTGGGTGGTCTGACTTCAAGCCGATCGTTGCTGCAGACACATTCGCATCAGCTATCCAAATCGGTGATCCGGTCTCCATTGATCGAGCTGTTTTCGCGCTCCAGGCAACGAATGGCATTGTCGAGGAGGCAACGGAGGAGGAACTTATGGACGCCATGTCCCTCGCTGACCGCACAGGCATGTTTGCCTGCCCTCACACAGGAGTTGCTCTCGCGGCACTGTTCAAGCTGAGGGAGAAGGGAGTGATTGAGACCAAAGACCGCACCATAGTAGTTAGCACTGCGCATGGCCTAAAATTCGCACAGTCCAAAGTTGACTACCACTCCAAGGAGATATCAGACATGGCTTGTCGATTTTCAAATCCACCAGTAAACGTGAAGGCTAATTTTGGCTCTGTCATGGATGTCTTGAAGGAGAAGCTCAATGTTAAGGTTGGCCTTTGAACAATGTGAGTTATCTCAAATCTCAGATTCATTGGCTTTGAACTCCCTCCGTGTCTTATTTTTCAGTAAGAATTATGATCTAGTGCACCAATGCTTTGAAATCCCTATTATTTCTCAACTTAAATGATGAGGAGTCAGATAACTGTAGGATGCTATTGAGGTGAGTTTCATTGAGTTTGTGCCAGTATGTTCTAATAGCATTAGCTTTGACTGAGTATTAGGATTGTTATCGATTTTGAGATTGCTGAATCACTTCTTTACTTTCCTTTTTACCTGAATTGTGCTTCTAATCTATATGTTAAATTATTGTCTGAGTGTTTGCAATGGGATAGAATAAAGTTAAGTCTTGCAGTAATGGCAACCTCATTGTTCAGTGAAGAACTTAGGATTTTGACAACAATTTTGAGAATTTTATCTTCTTGATGAAAGCACTTTCTCATGGTTGACACAATCTGGCAGTTTGATCATAGAGATTTGTTTTCGAGGCGACCTTAAATTGATGTTAAAACTGAAAAGTATGAGGTGAAATAGAAACTTAAAATGGTCATGAAAACACAAAAATACTTTATTGAATCCATTGGCCCATATAGATACCCCTTAATCTGACCTCCTTCCTTATCCAGAATTCTTTCCTTGGAGCCCCATTGTCTATGTGGCTCAAGTGAGGGAGCTCCCTCATTTATGGCAAAAAGTGGCTCCTTAAACTTGCTCCTTGCTCTTTTTTTTTTTTATTTTCTGTAAGTTTATTTTTTTAAATAAAAACAATAAAATATCAAAAAATAATAATTTGTGAGAAAATATGGAGCTCATAAAGGAGTTGGTGAGAGGTGTCTTTATAGTAGAGAGGTGTGTGAGATTGTTTACTTTTGACGTGACACTAATGTGACATCGAGGGAGTTTTTGGAGAGCTCCCGCCATGTTGTGGGAGCTCTCCAAGAGCTCCACATTAGCGGCGCATCAAAGTAAAAATTTCTATATATCTCTCCATTATATAAAAAAATCCTCTAACTAATTTTTTTATGGGCCCCACACTTTTCCATTATAATTTATCTTATATATAAATAAAATTTAAGAAGGGGAGCCTTGGCGCAACAGTAAAATTGTTGTCATGTGATCAAAAGGTCACGAATTCGAATCCTGGAAATAGTCTCTTGCAAAAAGCAGGCTAAGGCTGTGTACAATGGATCTTTCCCCGGGATCCCGTATGACGAGAGCTTCGTATATCGGGTTGCCCTTTATAAATAAAACTTAAATTCATAAATTATCACTAAATAATATTAATAATTAAAAAATAAATTACATTATTTGAAATAAAAGACCTAAATAAAAAATTTATTGATTTGTTAATTTAAATTAAAAAAAAAAAAAAAAAAAGGAAGAAGCAGCTTCTTCCCAAAAATGAGATAGCTACCTCCCCTATACCACATCCACAATGGGAGCTCCCATTCAAGGAGCTCCCATTGTGGATGCTTGTAAATCTCCCATTATGTTTCTAGATTTCTTCATAATTTTCTTCTAATATAAAAGTGTTTATTCTCTCTGTAAAGACATTTGTAATGACTACGAGCATCCACAATCGTTGGAGGAGCTCCTTCGTTGCCACATCCACGCCACGTCAAAAAGTAAAAAACCTCACACATCTCTCCACTATCAAAAAAAAAAAAAAACCTCTCAACAATTTTTTCATGGGTCCCACATTTTTTTAAACCCCCACACCATATATCTATGTCATAATTAAAAAACACCTCCAGTATTATATTTAAATTAAAAAAATTATTTTAATTAAAAAAATAAAAAACAGGTGAAGGAGCGGCTCCATCTGTGGATGCCCTAAGAGGTAAGAACTAATCCCCGTCATCTTCAACATCAACAGTCTCAACTCTCAAGAATCAAGATCAAGGCCCAGCAGCATTTTCTAATATTTTTCAGACTAAGGTTTGCAACTTCCATTGTCCTCTTTTTTCATCTCTGGAGATATGCCATTATGTAAATGATTTATGAGACATAAACTTACTCATATTTGGTCGCGGGGAATGGAAAGGAAATGTCCTGGTTCCCTCTATGATTCACATTCCATTATTTGGATGGAGAATTTAAGACTCATTTGCTCATGGTTGATATGGTGCTTGTGAACTCCAAAACATGTTCGGGTGGAGCAGCGTGAGTGCAAGAATGACAGAATATCAGGTTGGAGGAATCGATCAAGTTGGTTAGACTAAATGAAAATTTATGATTGGTGAATTGGGTGAGCTAGTTCGTTCAATTGGGCTAGATGGGTTGAATAAGTTTAGAGCTTCGGGAGGGTTGGGTAGCCTGACAAGATGAGTTGTCTCATATAACAAAGAGTAATATGGTTTATTTGAGTGAATAGAGAGAAAGGGAGAGGCAAAAGAGAGAGGTGGCTTGTGAATATGCATTTTGTGTCCTTCTCTCTATTCCTCTTATTTTTATTTCTTCACTGGAGTAAGCCATGAACCAAGCTGATTGTCCATAGAATCTCCCATGAAATCCTATTTCGTTTGGAACCATGTCATTCATAATGTACAAGAAACTTAGAGGTAAGTTTTTATTGGATCAGTTGAGCTTCAAATTAATAACTTTTAGTTATTTTAAACATTTGAGTTTCCAAGTAGCAGGTGGAAACAGCATCCAGAAGCAGAGGTGCAGAAAAGGATAACAGCAAAAGCACTTTACAAAGAATATCTGTCACTTTTAGTTGGTGCAATTCTATCTAGTCCCATCATTTTCTTGTCCCCTTGCGCTTGTGGTTGGCAACCATTTTCTTCAACAATGCAAGCTCACTGTTTATAAAATCTAATGGGGAACATCCAGTTTAATCAGTTAATCTATAACCAGAAGGTCCCACTTTAGAACGACTGTCCTCTACTATATGAACTTTCATGGGCAAAAATCAAGGCGTCCTGTTTTTTTAAATCATTAAAGGGCATTCCTTATTGTTAATCAAAACACACCCCCAACAGAAACCTGTGTATAGCTCTCCAATACATTATTTTCATACTATTTATCGTCTCCACAGTTCTATCATAACCAGTTAACAAAATAAGTCTTTTCTGTAATCTCCTATAGAAAAAAATAAATATGTATTAAAGCATCGATAAAATCATAGATATTGTAATATAAATATTGTCGAACAAGATAAATTTTTATTTTAGTAATTATAAACTCATAATTATTTATTTTAGTAATTATAAACTCATAATTATTACGACATGAATATTGTTGAATAAATCAAATTCATCTGGCATTACATTTAAAATATGTGGCAAAGATATCGAGGATAACATTGTCATTGCACAGGAAAAGATGATGGGTGGGACGTTCTTTTGATTAAAAATATAAATTTTGATGATTAAAAAAAAAATGAGATATCTTTTGATTTTTGTCAAACTTTCATAAGTTGTTTAGTGTTATGCCCCTTAGGACTTAGTGTGGATGTAAGAAGCAGAATGTATTTTTTAAATAATTAGGGTTCAATTCTCATGTAGGATATATCTATAACGATTAAATCACTTGTGAAGTTAGAATTTATATCAGGAGCTATTGTACTTTCTTAATTTATAGAGCCGGACTCTATTCCAAAATTAATTGAATTGTAAAATCATTATATCTGATTGATCAGTCTGAATTGGGGAGGATGGAACCTTGGATAGGTGACTTCGATGTTGACCGCGAGGGAACTTTAGATGGGTGGGACCTTGTGCTGTGAGTGAACCTGCGTATCAAGTAGAAGAATTAGAAGCAAAAAAACATCAATCATCGGCTCAGGGAGAGGTCTCTGGTGCAGACACTACAACGTTTAAGTCAGACAAGCGGTAGTGGAGAAGATAAAGAATAGAAACGATGAACCATCAACTTTGATAGCGAAGCCTCGCGTACATGCACTTGTAGATGGAGATTCCTTATATAGTGTTACATTTCTTCTCTGTACGAATCTCGATACATTATTAAAATAGGGCTGACCATTATAATACTATGACATCTTTCCTAGAATAGACCTTTCAATTCCTACGCTTTGCAAGGTAGAAGTTTCCGGTATACAACTTGCTCAGGGAATATTCCTATGATTTCCTAGCAACGATTACATAAAATGTCAAAAAGAAATGTTGAGTTGGTGGACCATTGATGCACTCTATAATAGGCTGGCTAAGTCTCCTCCATCATTCGATCGGACCTTGCTCTCGGAGGAGGTAGACTCGGCTAAAGGTTGTAGACCACCTTGAGGACTCGGCCTATTTAAGAACTCAACTTGACCTCTTTAAGGACTCGACATGGCCTCTCTGAGGATTCGGAGTCCGATCAAGTGGGGGGACTCGGGATCCGATTGGTTAAAAAGTTTGATCGATTATATCGTTCGGTTGAACCATGCGATTATGTGCTTCTAAATCGAACTAAAATGGCTCAGCTAGGGATTACCGAGAACCATGAGAACTCGAGTTCCGATTGGACAAAAAGTCTAATTTGCTGGACTTTTTGGCTGAGCTATATAATCATGTTGGCCCCGAGTATTATCTCCTCTTTGATTTGATTACCATATTCGTTATTGACTCCAATCCCAACTTTGGAAGCCCTGCCTTAATCATCTTATCGCTTATATTAAAAAAAAATGTTTAGTGTTCCCCTTCGATGATTCAAGGAAAAAAAACTTAGGATGTCCTTTTTATTTCTTCCCCAATTTTCAGTTTAGTTTTACACTTTTACTCTATACTTTTACCCTGCTAAGCAAGAATGACTGCTTTGCGATATGTTGCAGGCCCTTGTGCTCCCCCACATGGATCTGCCAATCGCATGTGCGGTGCAGGCCCCAGATCGTGGTGCGCCACTAATTCACCTTTAATGGGCAGGTTTCGTGGTTGGTTTGCAAATTAGGAGAATAAATGAAATCTGAGATGTGAATTTATTGTATTTTATCATATGCAGCATTGAGTATGCAGTGCATGAGTGGGTGCCATGTGATGCACGGCACGGCATGTCATGGCATGGCATGGGTGCTGCTGTTAATAATTGAACATCTAATTCGTCTGTGAATAAAATATATATGGCTGGAAGACGGAGGAGGTTGACCTAACCACACCTGCCTAACTGGTCACTTTCTTAATGCTGCCGTCTTCTTGGACGTCTTGTTTAATTAAATGGGCCAAAAAAAAAACATTTAGTTATCGAAAGAGCTTCCCTACTTTTATTCTTTTAAAAAAGTTAAAGCTATGTTATCATATTTTTCATATTAAAAATGTTTTAATCTCCATGGAGTTCTATTATTACAATCAATAACGGATCCAGACAAATATTTAGAGGGGTGCTAAAAAAAAAGACTAAAAAAAATCTTACTATCAAATAAATATATTAAAAGATAAAAGTACTAAATTGATAATGATAATGATAATGATACAAACATAAAAATATGTGCATATCAATAATATAATTATTTTTTGATACTTGAACTACCGAATAAATCATATATCAATTCCCTCTCTCTAAAAATATAAAAAAAGGGAGTCTGTGCACCGATATCCGCCATAAAAGGTCCAAGCCATATCAGATCTAGACATACAAACAAGAGGAGACAACTTGATCCTACGAGTGTTCATCTGTTGAAAATGTTGTAAAATTTACTCATTTTCAATTGTAGCAAAAATATCATTCTCGATGTATACTATCAAACTGTCATTCATCCACTCATCCCTGTCCTATTACACAAATCAGTCTTGATAATTTTCATCGCAGAAAAAACTCTTTCAACAGAAGCAGTTGCAACTGGTAAAACTAATGCTAACTCGATCAAACGATATACCAATGAAAAAATTATATTCTTGCCCGTTTCAACCATCTTTTTAGCAAGACTTCCCAAATATTCAATCATAGAAAATTCACCTAGTACATTTTGAATGTAAGTCTCAAGTTGGTCCTCAAGTATTACACAATCAGTCAATGAAAAGTCCTCCGGATAAAGTTCAAAAAGGTGAAGTAGCTTACCAATATCAAATTGAGAAAAATAGTCCTTTGGATCTAAGCAAGCAATGTAAGTAAGTACCTCCGTACTTGATTCTGAAAATCGATTATTCATCTCTTGAACCATCATATCAAGAACCTAATATTGTAACAATAAAAAAATGAATAAAAAACATTATTAGAAAATTAAAATTCAATAAAATATTTAAAAATAATACCTGACAAAAAATTTTAACACGATAATGATGAAAATTAGTAATCATTTGTCCATTACGTCTACTGTAACCACGAGTTCTCATATTTTTCTTCCATATTCAGGACTGGGATCATATGGTTACTACAAAATTTGTTGACGACATCCAAAAAATTCTCCCATCCTTCCTCACTCAATTTTTGTAATCGATCTTTCATTGTCTTGATCAAACTGACAGCCAGTACAATGTTTTGATCCTTTTATTGTAAGGCAAGTGACAATTCATTTGTGATTCCCAATAAAGATTTCATCAAATGCATCACAAATACAAATTCATAACTCTCCATCTTATCAATCAAACTGATGGTGATACCACTATTATCATCATTAGTACCATCATCATACACATTTTCAAGCACTTTTAAAGCAGAAGTCCATGTAGACATCAAACGGATAATAGTCATGTAATGTGAACCCCAACAAGTATCCCCTGGTCGTTTTAAACTGATTTCCTGATTTTTCCCTTTTCCACTAACAATATCTCCTTTCTCCAAACATTCTACAAGTTTATCATGTTCAAGTTGTTGGTGCGGTTAGCACTAACGGTCTAACTCAGGTTTTGATGAATAACAAATCGGGTTAAGTTAGGTTTGTCGTGATCTAACACTCTGACCGAGTGTGCAGACGAAGTCCAGACAGGTCGACGGACTGACCAGATGTCTGGTACGAAGTCCAAGCGGGTCGACGGGCTGACCGGACGCTTGACGAGAAGTCCAGCTAGGTCGACGGGCTGACCGGATAGCTGGCGAGAAGTCCAAGCGGGTCGACGGGATGACTGGACGCTTGGCGAGAAGTCCAGACGGGTTGAAGGGCTGACCGGACGTCTAGCAGGTGAGTAAAGGTAAGTCACTGGAAGGGAGTGACTGTGAGGACGCATTCCCGGGAAGGGAACATTAGGCGTCGATCCAGCTTAGATCCATTTCGGATATCTAAGTCGAGATCGTGACTAGATTCCGGTCTCGGAAAGACGGAATCTAAGTCATACTCTTTTTGCTAAACTATAAACTGAACTAACATTCTGTTTTGCAGGTTATAATTTATATATTTACCTCGGACTAACCTTATTTTGCAGGAAATGTGCTCCCTGGAAAAAGGTGGTCCGAGCGCCCGGAGGGGATCTAGGCGCCCGGGAGGCGAATTTTATCAAAACTCGTCGTCGTCACGTGGAGCTCACTGGTTGGACTTGCCACGTCCCACCAGGGCGCCCGGAGGGGATCTGGGGCGCCCCCGAGCTTCATATAAAATAAGGGGCAGGGGTGGAGCTTCTACAACAACTCTAAATTGACAATCTGCTCTCTTGCGCTCCTGCAATGCCGCGACTCTGCTCCGACAAGCCCCATTCTTTTCTTATTGTGTTACATTTGTCGGTATTCTACTTTTAGCTTTTCTGTACCTAATCATTGTAATACATTATTCGAATTGCTAGTGGATTGCCCAACGAAAGTACTTAACGAGTACGAGCCTTGGAGTAGGAGTCGACATAGGCTCTGAACCAAGTAAAAAGAACCTGTGTTAGCATTGTCTTTCTGTTATACTTTTCCGCTGCTCGTTTCGAACGTTTTTTGATATTCACCATCCAACACAAGTTGTCTAAACTTTTTTTTCTTTTGCATGAAGCACCAGTAATATTCACAATCATAGTAACATATTGGAAGAAATCACTCACAATTTGATTGCTTTTAGCAACTGCAACAACAACTAGTTGAAGTTGATGAGCAAAACAATGGGTATACCTTGCAGATGAATTTTCCTTCAATATAAGAGCCTTCAATCCATTATACTCACCTCGCATATTTGAAGCTCCATCGTATCCTTGACCTCTCAATCTTGATAATGACAACTTATGTTTTGCAAACAATTCATCAATAACCTTCTTCAAAGAAATAGCAGAAGTGTCGGACACATGTACAATAGCAAGAAATCTTTCAATAACACATCCATGTTTGTTCACGTATCTTAAAACAACTCTCATTTATTCTTTGACTGAAATATCTCGACACTCATCAACCATAAGAGAAAATATATTGTCTTTTATATCATTAAGAATGACATTTGTGACTTCAGTAGCACAAGCCCGTGTTAAATCCTTTTGAACTGTTGGAGACTTCATTGATTGTTTCCAGGGGCATTTTCATTCATGGTCTTGGCAACCTCATCATTTCTTTGGGTATACCACTCAATCAATTCAAGAAAGTTACCTTTATTTGAGGAACTCAATGACTCGTCATGTCCACGGGAAGGCAAACCTTATTTCACAAGAAAGCGTGTAACATCTAAAGTTGTCGTTAATCGAGTGTGATATGCAACCTCCATTCCACGCCCCTGTGCTTGTAGCAAATGTGACACACTTTGTCGTTGATTTTGAAAAGCCTCAAGTTGTGTTCTTGCATCATTGTGAGCACTAGCTACAACACCAACATGCGTATTAAATACTTCCAGTGCTTTTCTCCAATTAGTCATCCCTGAATTAGTAAATGCCTCATCTCCAACTCGACATCCTCTATGAGAATTTTTAAAGAGAACACCAAAAATAAAAAACTACATCTTTTGATATGTTGTACTCTAACTATAAAAAAATTTTAAACCAAGCAACTTGGAAACTTCTATGCTCTTTACCAAATTATCTTTGGGGATAACTATAACCAAATGGTTGACAAGGTCCTCTAATCAAATATTTTCTTCGAATCTTATCTCTAATAAAAATATCCAATTCATTAATTAGTTTGTGTAGCCCTGGGTCACTAACAACATCATCCGGGTTGAATTCAACGCGAGAATATTTTTTCTTACTATTTTCTTCCATAGAATTCTTAGAAGACTCAATACTTCATTTTAAAATTTTTTCCATAACCTATGTCAATTTCTCAAAATTATTAATTTATGCAATCAACATAACAATTAATGTACTACCAAGTATAAATCATGAAATTAGAAATTAGATAAAATAAGAAATAAGATTCACCTAAAATTGAAAAGATTTTGCTTGTTGTGGAGGATCACCGGTGGAGCACAGTGGCAACGGCGTCAACAATGGCAGTGGCATCGACGGAACAGGCGACCCACAAACAGTAGTGGTGTCACTGGCGTGAGACGTCGACGAAGTGAAGAGGCGACAAAGATGAGTGCAATGATTTGCGGAGACCGGAGAGGGGGAAACAATGAGATCTCTTAGTGAGATTAGGGTTTTTGGTTTGAAGAAGAAAGGGTTGGCTTAGAAAAAGAAGGTTTGGCTGTTGAAAAAGCTGCTAGAAAAAGGGCCGGGAACGAGAAAAAAATAAAATGAAAGCTGCTTGGTAAAGGATCGACAATGAGAAAGGAAGGAAAAAGGTGTTTTTATGACACTTTTGTGAAAAAATTCAATAAATTTAAAAAATTATAATTATGCCCTTTATTGTTTAATCATGATTATATATTTATTTATTTATTTATATCAGAAGCAAGGGGGTGCTTCTGCACCCCCTCGCGTCCCCTTCCTCCGCTAGTGATTACAATTTGTAGTAGTTATACTGGATCTACAATATTTTTTTAAAAAAATTCAATTTATCAAATATATTATATATAAAATACTTTTTTTATCAATATTACTTAAACATAATTAATATCATTTAAAAAAATATTATAGTATATATTTATGGTTGTTAAAGTAATCAATGGATGCTACAATAATTTTAAATTTTTTTTGATCAAGTTTAAAAAAATCAAATTAATAAAGAATTTATTTTACATAATATTTAAAATTAAATTTATTTATTTTTAATATATTATAGTAGTCATTATAACAATTACTCTGTTAACTAATATAACAGAATATTTTTAAAATAAAAAATATATTGAAATATCATTTTATTTTTTTAAGTAAGAGATTATTTTTTCTATCAATCTAATAATTTGGGGTGTCATTTCTACCCTGCTTGAATAATATTTCGATACCATGAAGAATAACCCTATGACTTAAGTATTATTATTATTTTTGAATAATTTAGCTATTCAATTTTTACATCCATCGGATCGTCCAAATAATTATTCGATTTCATGGGTCAATTCAGAAAATTACTTAATGATATTTCAGATAATTAATTAGTAAATAAAATTAGTTAGAGATTTTTTTATTCTTTTTAGGCGATTTGGAAAAGTCTCAAATCTGTCAAATTAACTACTATTTCCCCTTCTCCTTTATTTATTGCGTCTGCCTCCCTCCCTCTCCCCCTCCCTCTCCATGTGAATGAGTGTTTTACCAGTGAGACAGTGAACTGTTGTGTGAATCGCAGAGGACATCCCTTCTTCTGTCCTATTGCCACCCTTCTCGCTTAACTTTGGCCTCATGCATTTATAGACTCCCGTCCCCATCTCTTCGCGGCGTGCCCGAGAAGGGAACCCTAAAAGCTCGCTCTTTTGGTTCCCGCGATGCCCCCCTTCTTCTGCTCAAGGTCGCTCCCATGAGTACATGGCCATGCCGATCGACGGGGGAATCGTCCTCTTCTCCCTCCTCTTCCTGGCGTGTCGTCCTGTCGCAGCGGCCTCCGGAGCATCGCGTGTCATTGTCGGTGGAGGAGGCATCTCCCCAAAGTCTATACTCGGTCCGTTTCTGCGTAGATCGCGTCGGTCTACGCCTTTGTCTTTACTCTTCTCTCCTTGCGTGCCCTACTTTTAGTCCATTTCTAAGACCAGCTATGTGGATGTGGGCTCATTAAGTCGTTTTCGTAGAAAAAATTGCATTTTTGATTGATTTTCTGGATATGACGATAAATGTGTCTTCTCTCGCTATCTTTCGTCGGGTATAGACAACTTCGGAACAGTGTTACGGAAAAAATAGTGTTTTTTTTTTTTAAATTTTCTTGTTGTTAGTTGAGTTGTTTGGATGTTGATATGGAAATTCTCTTCTTATTTTGGCGTGATGAAGGTGGGGAGAATTTGGCGCCGTGGGCAAATGGGCTACTGAAGTTTTCTCCTGTGGCTTCTGCTCCTGCCCCTGATGGGAAAGCTCCGCTGGTTTTGGCACGGAAAAGAACAAAGCGGCCAGATATGCTTAATAGCCTCAGGATGTATCGTGATGGTTGGGATGTTACTAACAAGCACTACTGGGCGGTAAACTACTGCAGTTCTTTGACTTGATGGACGTGTTTTGTTATAATTTGGAAGAGTAGATACACATAGATTTCTCAGTCCTTTAACTTGGCATCGATGAAGATTCAGTTAGTCATACTGTAAAATCTCATGATTCACTGAAGCAGGGACAAGATAAACTGGAGACTAACTAATATTTAAGAAACAATAATGTGACAAACTAATTTCAAGTGTTCTCTACCTGACCTAATCTCATCGCATCTTCAACTTTCCTTGCAAGGTTAGACCTTAGTGCATTCTTATTTCATCAGCTCATTTCCTACAACATAAACTATAGAATCAACACAAAAATTATGACCTTGGAAAGATGGGTTCAAACTAAGATATTAATATGGGGCAAGAAAGTATCAATATTAACTCATTTGCAAAGCAAAAGCTAAGAGGAATATGACAAACTGTTAATAGGGAATTATGATGTTTTACTAGCCTATGGCTGACGATCATTAATTTTGTGACATGTATAACTGTTCTGTGCTAATAATTTACAGATTTCCAGTACTTATGGACCAAATCTAGCATCCACTCATAAGTTTAGTTTGCTATGCACGGGTGTCTAACTTGAATACTAGAAATTGACCTGTTCACTAACAAGTTCTGTGCTTATTTTTTCTTCTTCTTTAGGTCCACCCTATGTATTTGTTTTTGACCCTTTCTTTTTTGGTTTCTAGATTAATTCATGCAATCCTTTGGCTAGCTAGCTAATCTTGAAGTTGTTAATGTTACATGGCATTTTCCAAGATGCATACTCAGAGGAACTTTTTGTCCATTGTATAATTTCCAAATGCTGTTTTAGTCTGATTTGGGGTGGGTCTGATGGTTGTTTCCATGAGACATGCTTACTTTGGAGGACACAGACAAGTCTCAGTTCCACATGCTAGCATAGGGGTTCTTTGTGTCCATAATTCATACATTTGGGAGTGAATTTCCCAAATGGGTCGATCGTTTGTGGTAGTGAATGGACATCCTGCATATATATGGTATAAGTGACAAATTGACTTCTAATTGTATAGTCTGAGTGGATTAGCTTAACCAAGGAAAGAGCTTGGACCTTGGGCAGGTTGATTGACACCAGATGGGTCTGGATCATCATTGTTACCATGAGAGACAGCAAGTGAAGGACATAGGTTCCTTTGCAAAGATGCTGATGTAGTTAGGCAGAGGCTTCACTGTCATATTATTATGTTAGTGGTTTGTTGATGTCTCTATATGTAGGAGTGAGCCTTACTTGAAATGGCTTAGTCCTTTTCTAGTGAATTGGCCTCCCACATTGTAGTTCTCCACTGGCAATCATGTTAACTTTTCCCTTAACTTTATAGAAAGAATCTGCTGCATCTTGGATTTCCTTTGGCTGGTTCCCTTTCTTCCTTACATTATGATCAATGGCAATAGTTTTGAGTTCTTGCATCTCAACCTTGCATATTTATAACTGAGGTATAGCGTTGAATCACTTATTTGATTTTATTTATTTTATTTCTGTTTTTCTTTTGCAGTCTGTTGGATTTACAGGTGCTCCTGGATTTATTCTTGCATTCATATGGTTCGTCTTGTTTGCATTGGCACTGGTTACACGAAGATGTTGCAGATGGAGAATTGAACTTGACAAGGAAAAATTGATTTTCTTAAGGCAGATGTCTCTTGTCTTGCTCCTGGTTTTCACTTGCGCAGCATTGTAATTCTCTCAAGCTCAAGTCTTAGTTGTCTAGTTTTGAATCCTTTTGCTTTGCATTTTGGAGCCATTGATATCCTTTTTTCTATGTGCTTTTGTGGCCACTCAAGGCTATTTTCTCACAGCAATAATTGGTTTCCAACAGCTGGTGTTTGGTTTTGTGAATTGTTAAAATCGAATGAGGATATAGCCTCCTATCATAATTTCTTAAATGTGATCTCTCATGTCCCCAGGGCGTAGTACAGCTGGGGGTGCACGGTTTCGTGGCCGAGAGGTCCAGGGTTCGATCCTCGGGGTGTCATTGCCTGGGGTTAGCATCCCGGCTATGCGCTTTCAGCTGTATACCTGCATTTACCTCCCTCCATATCCGTAGGACCGGCTCTAGGGGGGCCGCTAATGCGGCGGTTCCACATTTTTTTTTTTTTTTTTTTAAATGTGATCTCTCATATAGCTTGGTGTTATTTGACATCCTAATTGTAAAACCCTCTTATGTTTGACCTTAACTTCTATTCTACTATAAGTTCAATGCCCACAGAAAGCCAACAAGATGCAACTGGAATTCATTTATTTTCTTTCTTCCTCCCTTTTTTTCCTTTTTTAAGAGTTTGTGCTAATCATTGACATAATGAAATAGCACATCAACTCAGGAAAATGAGTACTGGTTTTACCTCTTTGAAGTTCTAACTTATCTGTTAGTGTATCTCTCTCAGGATTGGATGCGTTCTTCTTTCAGTTGGTCAGGATGAGTTCCATGGTGAAGTAATGGACACCTTAAATTTTGTTGTTAATCAATCAGATTTCACTGTAGACATCATTAGGAACGTCACAGATTTTCTGTCACTTGCCAAATCAATCAGTGTGGATCAGCTCTATCTTCCATATGATGTTCAGAACAAGATTGGCAAATTAAATGTGGATTTAAATGATGCTGCTCATACTCTATCAGGTGAAACAGCTGAAAGTTCTGCAAAAGTAAGACGAGTTTTCGACAACATGTATGATCCCAAAATTCTTTCCTGGTTTATTTGGTGAACATACTTGCACAAAATGCCTAACATGCCTTCTTGCTTTGATGTCGGCCATGGCAGACGTTTCACATTAATCCTGGTAGCAGCTATAATGCTTCTTTTAGCCATCATTGGTTTCTGTATGTAATCAATTTTCATTTTGCAAAATTTACATCTTATTTCTAGTGTTCTCTACCTTCAAATTTCGACTGTTTGCACTTTATTTGATGCCTATATTAACTCATCCATTGGCTTGTTTTCTGCAGTGTTGTCGGTTCTTGGGCACAAACATGCAGTCTACATGTGAGTTCTTGGTTGCAAAGTAGTTTGAAATTTGTTTGTTGGATTTAGATTTTGAGCATCATTACTGACACTGTTAATTTGAATTTTCAGATTTATCATAACTGGGTGGTTGCTTGTGGCAGTTACATTCATACTCTGTGGATTTTTTATCATTGTCAGCAAGTAAGATACACACAACCACTTTCCATGTTTATTACTTGGTAATTATTCTTATGATTTAAAATGAATTGTCTTGTTTTTGAAAAATAATAAAAGGAAACCGAGCATTGGACAAAGAAGAAAACCTCTTGATTTTGTATTCCACTTTGTAAACCGATTAAAGTATTTTGGTGCATAGGCAAAACTTGTTGCTTCATGACATTTTATTATGCTTCAACAAGCTATTTCAGTTTGTAATAGCTTTCTTTGGCCAGTACTTTAGTGAGTACCATATTCTTTTCCCATGCTTTGTTGTCAAAGAAGCGTCAACTTCTGGTGGATCTACTGTCATATGAGGTAGTGACTGATTTGCTTTAGGATGTTAAGGACTAACCTTTTGGTTGTCGAAATGAAAGGCAATTACCCTTGTTTACTCTGAAACATGGAATGGGGAAGGAATTCAAAGTGGAAAAAAATCCCTAGGGAAAGTAAAGAAAAAACAAATCTCTACGGGAAGGGACGGAGAAAACAAAAAGAAAAGAAAAGTGAAAGAGAAATACGAAGGAAGAAGAAAATAATGGCGGCTTTGGAGCCACACAAGGTGACCTCATGCCGGGCCGCAACACACAGCTGCACGAGGCAAATCTTGTGTGGAGCGCCCAATTGCAGGGGCACGAGGTGACCTAATGTGGGGCCACCAACCACGATTGAGCAAGGCGAGCTCACGTAGGGCTACCAACTGCGAGAGGTGACCTCGCGTGGGGTTGCCAACCGTGGCCGCGAGAAGCAACCTCTCGTGGGGCCACCAACCGTGGTAGCAAGAGGCCACCTCATGTGGGGCTGCCAACCTCGGCCGTGAGAGGTGACCTTGCGCGGTGCCACCCATCGTGGCCGCTCGAGGCGACCTCACGCATGGCAGTCCATAGAGGCCACGAAAGGCGACCTCGCAAGAGGCCTCCCACCGCGGCCATGCATGGGGCCTCCCACCGCGGCCATGCAAGGCTGCTGACTAGGGTCGCCGAGTGGGACCACGGTTGCCGGTCACGCTTGCAGGAGGCGCAATCATGAGTTGAGAGAAATTCGACTGCATCGTTGGGAGAAATTCGACTACACCATTGGGAGGGAGGAAATTGCTTTCCGTCTGATTTAGACTGATGAAAAAATGATCAAAAAATCATTTGCGGATGAAAATCTTTCCACCATGGAAATCGGTCTGCCCATTAGGTAAACAAAAGAAAAGATAGTCACATTGAAATAAACAGGGAAAAGTCTTCCACCATGGAAATATTTTTTATTTTTGTCCTCCCAAGTAAACATAGGGTTAAACTTTGCTTCCATGATTGTGCATGGCCAGTGTCTTGATGCACTAAACCATGGAAAGCTGAATTTTTAGTAGCATTTACACAGAAACCAAGATCTTTGTAGTTTCATTGGCATCTGTTTAGCTGGTTATTTAGACTATAATGATTGCTTAGTTATATACCTATGGAAAATAATAAATTCGGTTTTCAATTACAATTAGGAGTAACATTGAAAACTAAAATATATTTCACACATTTTTATCAATTTATTTCCTGAAATATTTATAATTTTAGATGCTTTCAATTTAATTAAAGATTCCTAACCGAGTTAAACAATTGTTCTTCCCTAACAATTAAATTGGTGTTTAGATGCATTTGACAATGTTTATATCCATTCAATATATATCATGTCTGACAATCTAGCTGATGAAAATCACTTGTTCATATTTAACTGATTTATAATCTTTGGAGAATGGTTTCATGATCACAGAACTACAAGGAAGATCATAGACACTAGCCAGTCTGTTATATGTTTTTCTTTTCCACATGCAAGAATTCATTAGTTCTCTGAGTAAACTCGGCTAGTTCCCAACTAAGCTGAAATTTGAAGATTCTATCATTTTGTCTCAGTGCCGTTGGGGATGCTTGCGTGGCTATGGGTGAATGGGTCCACAATTCTCAAGCAGAAACCTCACTTAGTAGCATTCTCCCTTGTGTCGACGAGCAAACAACAAATCTGACATTGTACCAGAGTAAAGATGTCATCGTCCAGCTTGTTGGTGTTGTCAACACTGCAATATATTCTCAAGCTACATCTGTGCATTACAACCAATCTGGTCCTCTAATGCCATCTCTCTGCTCTCCTTATGATTCTAACCTGCACGACCGACAGTGCAAACCTGAAGAGGTTTCACTGGTGAATGCTTCAACGGTACATGTGCAGATTATTTCCTTATACATTTAGTGCATTCGTATCTAATTAGTTCTAAGGTTTCCAACATTCTATCAAAGATAATATGAACTCTCCGTCTATTAGCTCATATTCTATCTGTCTGTGGACAATGTCAGGTTTGGCAAAACTACACTTGTGCTGTCTCTGAATCAGGACTCTGTGTCACAGTCGGAAGGGTGACCCCCGACATTTACCAGCAGTTGGTTGCAGCTGTAAATGTTAGTTATGCCCTCGATCACTACACACCATTCTTGCTGAGCCTTCAGAATTGCCAGTTCGTGAAAGAAACTTTCGACGCGATCACAACTTTCTTCTGCCCCCAGCTGGAGCTTGATCTCCGGGTTGTGAATGCTGGACTAGGCCTCATCTCCACAGGGGTCATGCTCTGCCTCATCTTCTGGTTCTTGTATGCAAACCGCCCCCAAAGGGAGGAAGTGTTTGCGAAGCAATATGAAATAAAGACTGCAGTAGTCAATCAAACTCCCACCCCATCTCAAACTCCCTCCTGATGTGAAGCCTCTCCGTAGTCTGTACTTAACAGCATCTAAATCTTTTGTCGATGAAATGCATGTTTCATTTGCCCATTTACTTGATGTAAGTGAAACGGCTTTAAGTAAATCCTCTACATGCTTTGCACAGCAACTGTTGTGAAAGCAGATTTTCTTATGTTTCTGCTATGTTTTCTAGAGATTTAAACACAATGCCTCGATGACATGCACTGAAAGATGAGAACTCTTTCGCGAGCAAAGTTTGAATCCATGGGATTCTTGTTACACTACTAGACGACGATACCCACTGAAAGATGATAAAACTCTTTTATAAGCAGGTTTGGGTCCACGGAATTCTCGTTCATGCTTTGTCACACGAGGCATTCTTGAACTCCTCTCGGTATATTGTTTTTTGATATAGCAAAATAGTGCATGCTTTTCTCGTTCATGCTGTTCTTTCAGCGTCAGTTATATCAAAAGGATAAGGTTGTGTTGTACATAACTGCTACAGATAATACTGATTTAATCTATTTAAAAATATTTAGATTGTAGCAGTTAATTTCATAATTGTTACAATACAAATTTAATTTGTTGATCTAATATTTATATTATAATAATTATGAAATTCATAACAGTTACAATTTAGATTTGTCCTCTTCAATAATATTTACATTGTATTAGTTACAAATTGTAGTTATTACAATTCAAATTTATCATGTAAACCTCTTTAGATTTCTGCTCTATTTAATTTTGTTACATCATTGTTACGTTTAATTTTTTTTTTATTTTTAAAAATACAAAATAAAAAATAAATAAATAAATAAATTACGGATCAAATAACGGTAAATTAGAGAAAAATCTTCAATCACAATGTTAACTTTGCATGTAATCCTCATGTCCAAAAAACTTTGTTTCCACTCCCTGCATGCAAAGTATTACTTGTTTCAACTCCCTCATGCAAATATTGATACCTAAATTGCCCCTCAAATTTTCTAGGTACAAAAATTCTAAAATTAAGTACAAAAAGTCCAAAAATGAGTATAATTCTTCTTAAAGTCAGTACTTTATATTAAAAATCGAGTATATTTTCTATCAAAATTGTCTCTCTTATTTTTTAGGTATAAAAAGTCTAAAAATAAGTATAATTCATGTTAAATTCAGCACTTTACACTATAATCTAGTACTCTATTCTAGGATCGAGTATATTTTCTATCGAAATTAACCCTCATTTTTTTCGGTACAAATAGTCTAAAAATGAGTATAATTCCTATTAAATTCAGCACATTAAACTAAAATTGAATATATTTTGAGGTGAAAAAAGAATCGTACTCAATTTGATAGAAAATATACTAGATTCTAAATTAATATACTCAATTTAAGAGGATTTATATTGATTTTTAGACTTTTTGTACCAAAAAATATCATGGGCAATTAGATAAAGATGTTTAACTAGGGAGTGAAAATAAATATTTTCATGGATGAAGACTACATGTAAAAATTTATTTACTAATAGGGACTGTATGTAAAATTATCCATCAAATAAAGCAACTTCGTGTCGAGCGCGCACATGGCCGGCCTGGAAGATTGAGGTAGCTCCTAAATGGGCCGTACTGGGGTGCTAGGGAGGCCTGCTGCCTGTTCGAGAGGCCATGGTTCCATCTCAATCAGACGCAGATTGGGCTATTTGAACGACGTTGCCGAGGGCAAAGTAGTTCTTCCAGATTCCAACGCGGTGCTGATCAGATCAGGTCGACGAAACTTGTTTTCTGATTGTAGGGTTGTCACTCGCGAGTAAGCCAAAAGTTGCCATGGCTGGGGAAGGAGATCTCAGAACCTCCGCCAAGGAATCCGAAGATGATTTGCCCATCTTGAACGCCGAGAATCTCCAGAGCAATATCAAGTCAGTCTATTACAGGTGATCTCCTCAAACTACTTTATGCTTGCGGTCAACATCTGCCAAGAGCGTAAAAAGTTGGATTTTTTTATGCCGATGATTTTGCATATTTGTGACAGAAGACCGTTTTCCTTTTTCTTTCTTCACAACAAGTTCATGCATGCGATTGCAGCTTCCCGTCCATTTTTGGATTTATAATTTTTTTTTATTTACAATTGAATATTTTCTGGCGATCAATTAAGCCCCAGAGTTTGAATCCATACCTTAACAATGTTTGTTCTTAATCAAACATTAGAAACGTATGAAGCTTGTTGACTGTTTAAGTTTGGTGAAATTCTATTTCTTAGAAGCACTGCTTTTTTATATGCTTGCGTTGATAGTTCCCTGCTATTCTGTGTAACCTGAAAAATAGTGTGAAAACTAGTAAAACTTAATGAGGGACGAAAATCTACTTCCTTCTGTAATGGGAGTTCTTTTTCAACTAAGCTTTGCACCAGAGAGATGATGATAAATCTATTGTCGAGTTTATATGCAGTTGGTTTTCATGACAAGTTTGTTGAACATAATCAGATGTTTGATGCTTGTATTTATTTTGCAGCCGTACCTTCCTGTCTATCATTGGTGGTGTGGTTGCTGGAATATGGGGATTTACTGGCTTGACGGGGTTTGTCTTTTATTTCTTGGTCATGGCAGTTGCTTCTTTGGGTCTTGCAGCTAAAGCAAAATTTTCCGTCAACAAATACTTTGATTCTTGGAACCGGATACTAATTGATGGAGTTTTTGGTGGACTCATGGTATGCTTATAAAATGAATTTTTAGTAGTAGAATGCACCATTATGTTTCTTTCTGCTTCTTCCTATGGTTCTGCACTGAATTTTTGTTGGAGTGTGTGAAGTATTTTTTTGAACATTTGCATCTATTTAGTTAAGGGAGCTTGAATTGCCCAGCGGGCGAGCCTGATTCTTATTCTATACACTTGACACACAAAAGTTAGTTTAGTCTGATAATAGAAATTCTGGCATAAATGCTTCATTCCTCATAAGGTTATATTACTGATACCATGGCACTATCGACCTTTTCAGCTATCTCCTAACTCTTCCTTTGAAAATTATTGCCAAATTCACTATTTTCTGTACATAAGGTTTATATGCCAGAAAGTTATCTATTACTAAGAAATTTGATCATTGAATGCATCCTTTATTTCCATTAGTGATGTTTTGGAGAACACAAGTTTGTTGAAAGCTGCACAATCAGGAAGCAAGCATCCTACTGATTGCTTTAAAGTATGAATGAAATGCACTCTACCTGTTGCTTTTAATATGAGATACAACTCTATTCTATTAGTTGCTTCTTAACATGTATAAGACATTAGGACGTGATTGCAGTTTAAGATGTGGGATAGATTATGTCTAATGTATTTTCAGGAGTCTTCTTTGAATGATGCTTGGTTTGGTTTTCTCACCCCATGACTTTTAGGTTCATATTTTGGTTGGTTTTTTTCCCAATAGTATTCGATCATGAAGAATTGCTGCCAAAATTTATCTTTTTAGTAGTGTAGTTCTTTTCGTGTTATCTTCTGCAAAGTTGTAGGTTCATCCAAAGCAATTGTTTCACAAGATTCTCATGTGTTTATGATTTCATGTACATGGGAAATGAATTGATTGGATCAGTGAACAGAAAGAAAGAGAGCTAGAAAAGCTTTTCTCATCTCCATAAATAGCAAAAGTCAATGTCAACAAATAACAAAAATTTCCCTAAATTTGCTTGCAACTTATTTAGTGTATGGAAAAGTTGGATAAGTAATTAGTATTAACTGCAAAACTCAAGATTTCGTTTGGTGACTTTTATGGCTTCATAAAAAGCCCACCAACAGAAAATTAATCCATAAATGCTTCTTTGAGAGGTTGAATATTCATGCAGTTGATTTAGAAAAGTGTGTCTTACATAATTCAAATCAATTTTACTTTTTCCAAAATTGTGCCAAAAGGATAAAATGGCTATTAAAATTTGCTAAAGTGACTATAGTGACTATCATGTATATTTTAGGGCAAAAATCAAGAAGGCGCTCATTTTTTTTTTCCAAATCATCAAAGGCCCTCTTTGATTTTTTTTTATCAAAAGGGTGCCCCACTCCACTTAAAATGACACAACTATTCTTCAGTAGTGTTCTTATTATTATTCCACCTATATCTCCCGCTTAAATCCTAAATCAGTCGGGCGCGTTGTAGCAATTACGAAATCGTAGCTACTACACATGCAACTATAGCTTCGTAGCTCCTACAACTATAACAATTGTAGCTTGTAGTTGTAGTAGTTAGCGGTTTCATAACTGCTATAACAATTGTCGCAGTTACTAGTGGTTTTGTAACTACTACAACATGGAAAATAACCTTAATAAAGAGGACTAAAATTCTTCGGACCTTTCGAAAAAGGTTTTAAATGACATTTTTTGGGCCTAAGACTGGGCCGTTACGGGTTACACTCAGTAACAAATGTAGATCTCTTAACGAGTTTCGATTTGATATATTGCATCTCATGGTTCAATCTAAGTCAAAAGTTATTGTCTTCCAAAGCTTACCTAACATTTATGTTGTAGCAGTTACGATTTCATAGCTACTACAACTGTGTGACAACTCAATTGTAGCAACTATGAAACCTGATTCAAGATTTAGGCGAAAAATATAGGCAAGAGATAATAATGGAAATAGTATAGTGAAGGGTAGTTGGGTAATTGTACATGGGGGCTAGGGCACCCTTTTGATAAAAAATCAAAGTGGGGTGTCATCTCGATGATTCCAAGAATAATGGGCCCTTTTGATCTTTTCCCTATATTTTACTTCATGTTAATCTTGATGTATAAAAATGGATACAACTGTTAAACTAATTAATATACATATGATTAGATTAAAACTGTCACTACTAAATGGAGGCGAAAAATTTGTTGTTTGTATATTGTAGGTATGGCTACACGTGTTTTTTGAAAGTCAGAAAATTATTCTTTTATTGTTGAAATAATTTTTCTTTAAGACAGGATTTTTTGTTTGCATTTACAATATAATTGTCATAGCTGTTTTGCAAAATCACTTTCATCAGTGAATGTGCTTCATAAATGCCTATCTGTCTTTTTTGCTCATATGGTAGCTGATTAACCTTCTTATCATTTTTCCTTTGTTGCAGTCGTTCGTGCTCTCCTGGGCGTATCCTTGTTTTATTGTTTTTTTCTGACCTTTCAGTTTAGCAATTCAAACTATTTGCATAATTCTAGCAATACTGTTAGTTTTCTTTTCTACTTGTTCTTTTTTGACCTTGGAATGTATGCATTTATTTTAGTATGTCATTTATTTAAACTCCATTCTAGTTGATCTTGGTAAAGGCTGTCATGAGATACCTTACCTGAGATATACATCGCACTCATTGGCTTTCTGTTAGCAACCAAGTTGGAGAACAATGGTAAAGGTTTAGAATTGCTTTTGTAATATTGAAAGTAGTGTGAGAAGTAAGAACCTTACTGATCTAGTATTTTGCTTGTGTAACCTTTGCTAAACTAGTGATTGTTTTGATATTTGACTAAACAAATATGAGGACTCTAGTTTGACCTTATCATGATAGTCTTCTTAAGTCGTAGATGTTTACTGATGCGTATATAGCAAGTTCTTTGGATGTTTACTGATGCGTATATAGCAAGTTCTTTGGATTTATCAATGATTTGTATTACTTTGTGTCTTCCGTCAACCACAAGCTAAAATCGTAAGGGTTCGTGTGATGCATATGCTTTCCCATGTAAATCCTTGACATATTCAGATTTGCATATGACATTGTTCACATATTCTGAAGAAGGGCACGTAACGCAAGATGATGACTTAGAGCTTCATAATTATCTTCATCTACAGTCACGGAGCAGTGTCTACCTTGTTAGTCTCTCTTGTTGCCAAAGCTACTTAGACGCAGTGGAGACCATCATCTTCGATGTTCATGTGTTACTTATTTTGGTACTTCAATTGACGGCTCAATTTCAACTATTTGTTTACCTATGCTCAACTCGAGGATCTCAGGGCTTCGATTTTCGTTTGCTGATAATTGCTCCTGCTCAATTTATTGCTTTTGTTTTTCATCTCTGCTCAAGATCATGTTTAATTGGGAGGAAAAGTAGGACTAGGGAGATGGATAAATTAGTGAAACAGGAAGGATATCTGGAATGCAGTTCTTGGAAGACATTTACTGGTAAGGCATTTCTGACTAAATGATTCTGTTTCTAGTTGTTTCTCAAATTGTAGGTTTCTGCTCAATACCTCATACATGGTAGAGCTTATCCAGCACATTCCCTTTCTATAATCCTGAACCTGAAGTCAGAACATTAAACTACCCAAACAAATCATTAGGAGCAGCACTAGCCGAGAAGAGTCATCCTCACCGTCTTCGTACAACCACAACTTGCAGCAACTATACTCATACCCTTTGTTTGTGTCGCGACACATTACCATTGTCATTGCTCTTAAGCCATGACCACAACCAACAAAGGAAGAATGTCTGTGAACTAATTAGATCCAATGACAACCTACCAGACCAACAAGTAAAATCTCTGTAAGCTCATCTGCAGATAAAATCTCTGGAACCAATGGCCAAGGCAACCTGTAATCCTACCTTGAGCTTCCAAATCTTTGGCGCTAAACAACCACTGCCTTAAATTTGATCAAGCTTTCCCTAAATTACTCTCGAAAATAACCAGAATCTAAGATAACGAGTATTGGATTCGTATTACCCAAGCTAAGCAATGCTTCGACCAGAATGACACGATCAAAATACAATAATCCATGACAGAGAAATCTTTTACCTATTCAAGCCCACCTAGAGAAGACTTCATTGCAACACCAACCTGAAGAAGACAAACCACCAAGAAAACGCATGCTCGTCTGGATCATCAAGTATCATTCCAGACAATGAAGTTCTGACGTTCCTCAATTGGATTAATGCTAACTGGTAGAGGCTTGAAGTTTCAAACAACCCCAAGTGCCAGTCATCAATTTTAGTTTTCTTTAGATTATACTTGAGAATTAGAGAATTAGTTCATCGAGCAACCAAGCAAATTTGACGAAAGGAGCAAATCTCGCTGGCTATTATAAGTGTTTGGGTGAAATATAGAAACAGCTGTAGCCGATTTAAAAAGGCAAATGCAGGATCAAATGGTAACAATGCAAAATTGAAACCTGAGAGAAGGTTTTTGTCAACTAATAAGAATAACGACTTTGCGATTAAATATTGCTAATTGTAATATATACAATAATAATAACAACTAAGCATTATCCCATCTAATAGGATCGGTTATATAGATCCTTTACTAATTGTAAGATATATAAAAAATCTAAAAACACATAACTTGATTCAATTGAATCAACACAAATTATATCTGTAGAAGGTTCAAATTGTGACTAAAAAAGCCAATGTAACACCAAATTGTCAGATGTGTGAACTACTTCAAATATAAATTCTTGGCATCAGCTGCACTATTTCACAGGATGTCAATCATTTTATGCCATCGAGCAGTCACTTCATTTCTTTGGTATGCCACTGGTATGCTTTGGCTATCGCTTGATTTCAATTCCAACACTTGAAGGGTTCCACAAATTACAGGGTTAAGATTCTTCTGGTGCTGGAAGAGAAAAATTGTGGTACTTATTTGATTTCACATAACACCGGAAATTCTGGTACTTCCTTGATTTCACATAACACCAGACAAACCTATCCTGCATAATTACCAATGAGGATTTATATAATTGATAGCAGCTTCAAGGGAAGACAATAGACTGCATAGCCCAATCTAAACATCATTGGAAAAGTTTCAGGAATGATAGACAATGACACTCCAAGTACACACTTGATATTTATATTGATCACGTCTAAATTTTTTTTAAAAATAACTATATCAGACACTTGAATCTGCATCCATATTGGATACTTGTACCCGAGACCAAGTAAAAAGGTGATATTATCTCACAGATGGGAGTATACAGCAGCCAAATGTAATCCTGTTCGGGCTAAAAATGAATGTTCAGCCTTCAGTTAATATAAATAAGAAGACGTTCTGGTTTTTGTCCAACTTCACAGACATAATTTAGTGCCTCAAAATATGAGTTAAACCATGCTGAAATTAGTTTCATGATTTACTTTTTTATTTCAATTAGGTTGCTCCATCAAATTAATTTGACTGAGGGATATGAAAAACTAATTGGGATGCCCAATCAACACTTTTAGGCAAAAGAATTAATTTGAAAAAAAAAAATCTGATCAATTATCTCTCCTCTTCTATTCCCCCTCTCAGATTCTCTAGTCTTGCCTCTTATTCTCTTTCTAACCTTTGGGTAGCCATTCTTGCCAGCAATAACACGTAAATTCCATCAAATGCTGTATCAAAGGTGCAGCAGATTCCATCATTTTGCTGGCCTAAACACTACTTATTTGCTTGCCTAAACACCTTCACCAACACCCCAATACAACTGTGCTGCTTGTCCTTACAGATCCAACACCATGGCATTCTATGGAGAAGCGCTACCATGTCAATAGACCGTGACTACAGAAGATACCTCATCATTGCCGCCAGCCCAAACAAGATCAATCTAAAAGCTGAGTGCCCAGAATCTTTTGTTGGTGTGACGGGAATGTGGTCTAAAAGCTGAGTGCCCAGAATCTTTATTGGTGTGACAGCAGTGTGGGGGAAGCATTGGCAGGGAGGAAAGATGACAAAGTACAAAAAATGTGTACCTCAATTGACGATGGCACATACAGTTGCATCTGAATCAGCAGTCTTGCATGAGAAAGAAGATATGAGACTAGAAACTTGTGTAATAGACTAGAATCAATATAGCAGTGGCACGGAGACCTCTTCTAATGACTTAAAGAATAATCTTAGTGGTCTCAAGCCCAGATACAGAGGAGAGTTTGAGTTAGGTTCACAGTTAACGTAAAAGATAGGCAAATGTAATGTATGGAGGATCCATATAGTTGATCCCATTAAAGACTTGATTGTTACATGACATCTGGAGCACTAGTTGCTTCTCTTCTCCTAGTTTATAATTGTCTATGATGCAAAATTAATTTTTAAGAAGAGGATTATGATGGAGAAAGCATGAGGAAAAGCTAAGATCTGTCATCTCACAACTGAGAGCGTGAGATCAAGGGCAGAAGACTAGCAGTGAGGATCTGCTGATATCCTAACCTCAGGGATGGTGAGTGAATCCAACATCAGGGAAGAGGTTGGTTCAATGAAATAAAAGATAAATTCTGTGTGCCTCAGGTAAGAGTCTCCTGATTTTGTGAGGAAGAAAATAGATATGAGAAACTTATTGCTTGACAACAAATAATGGAATGCCTCTTTTTTACACTTATAAATAACTTAATCTCATTAAGTTGTAAGAGCATCCACAAGTTTCCCTATCACTATATCTAAAATTTAGAGTAAATAACCCACTTTATAAAATTTAGACAATCACTTTTCACTACACACTACATCAACTACCCTAAAAATTTCCATCATCCTTAATTTTTTATTATTTCCTTCTCTTTCTTCTATTTTTTATTATTATATTTACAGAATGAATAGAAGGAGAGAGATTGAAAAGAAATATTATTTTATTTTTAGGGTAGAAGCTTCATTCTCTAAATTTAAAGAATCACTATTCATCAACTCTAAATTTAGAAAATGGATAGGGTAGCTTATGCACAGATTTTTTAGTTACCCTATCCAAAATTTAAGGTAAAATCTTTAGATAGGGTAGTTGATGTGGATGTTCTAAGTAAAATAGGCTAACTACACTAGAAATAATAAAAGAAAAAAATAAATTAAATTTCATATATCGTAAAAGTACAATATCTCCTGAGAACAATATTAGAAGAAAGGAGAGAGAAAAGAGAAAGGAGGGATGAAATCTAGACCACAAAACATTAACTAAATGATATTAACTTGGGATCCTTTTCATCTTTCCAGCCTTGTCAAATAAATTTGACCCAAGTTGATGACTTGATGATTGTGATTTCAATTTTTAAAAAAGCGCATTTACCTAATTGCAACATTGGGTATAGTTCATGAATGATTTAAGATATTAGCCATGACTCAAATAATCAAAACTTAAAATGATAAGTGCAGGAGGAAAGTACCCACGATTTGAGTGCATTACATAAATAATTTATAAATGATGGAAGTATGGTGGGAAAATATTCAGATAACCATTAAATAGCATAAGTGTACTATAGATTGTCATTACCTAGATATTCTGTCTGTATTCTCAGAAGGGACTTATTTCATGAGCCAGTTTCAGTTGCCACTCAGGAACTAACCGTCTTGCTTGAGGGGCTGTTGCATGTTTTGCTAATGCAACTGCATCACCAGCATGAATTACCGAAATAATATCTTCAAGAAGTTCATCTCTACCACCTCTTAGGGGATCCTGTTTGCAGAAGATCTGTTGTCAGAGTAAATCAAGAAAGTTTTTAAAAGAAACACACAACTATTTGAAGAGGAGGAGATGGACACAGCATAAAAGATTTGTTCTGCCGTTGCGTCAAGAAAGTAGGTGTGCATTAAGAGAGCAATATATGGTGCGACTAACATCTACAATGACCTTCTAGAATGCCACCCTATGCTAACTTGCTTCTCACCTGATACAGAACCCATATTACCCTTTACATTCTTCTTCACCCAGTCAGTTACTCTTTCACTCATTTATTCTGTTTCTAGGTTATTGGCCTTCCAATTTAAAATAGGGGAACATACAGATGAAGACAAAGAATACAAGAGGTGAATCAGCAAAAATATTTCTCCTTTCTCTCCAAATGATCTCAAATACATGTTAACACACAGCAGTTCATACATCAGTGTCAGGCCACTATTTAGTATTCACTCTAGACTCTATATTGGAATCAAGTTCAAGGCAAGCAATTTTTTAAATATAAATTATTTCATGCTACAATTATGTTAAATGTAATATTTTGAACAATTTTAAATTAAGCCAAGCTCATAATGTATCTTACTCCAACATGCTAAAGCAAAGAATCGAGTTTCTCTGGCTGTTGTGATTATTCAACTTAACTCTGGATTTGTGGGTTTTTAATGTGCTTTTCTTATACAACAAGAAAAATCAGTTGTGTGCCTAATTTTTACCAGAGATGAGAAGATTTTGGCAGCTTTTCAACACAAAAAATCAGCAATTTGCAGCTCCTTTCTCACTTTTGGTTCTGTCCAAAAATGGAGGGAAATGATGGAGGCCTTAAAAACGGTTAAAAAACTGGTTTAGCCCAGCATATCTTACGAATAACAAAATCAAAGTGGGAAGCACTGTGAATTTGTCTACTTGAGGGGAAAGGAGCCAAATGACGGCAATGAATGGGAAGGCAACAAAGTTGCCTTGTCCACTTCAGTTGATGAAGAAAAAGTAAGGGGAAAGAATGGAGCAATTCAGAGCTCCTTTTCCAACTTCTGATTCTATACAAAATTGGACAGAAGAGAATGGAAGAATTGGAAAGTGGTAAAAAGACTGGTTTAGCTCAGTATGTCTTTGGAACAACGAAACTAAAGGGCCTATTGTTATTTTCTCTCATCCCTCTTTTCGTCTCTTTTCAAGTAGACAAAACAAAAGAACCCCGTCCTCTCCTTTCTGTCTCCTCTTTGTTTTTCCCTAGCTGAATAGTGCAAAGAAGGCACATAAAAGAGACAAAAGATTGAGAGAGTTAAAAATAGATGGATGGATCAAGAAAGGAGGAATAACGACAAATGGTTAAAAGTAAAAACTAAAAACTAAAAAAAAGGCGCAAATTAGTTTCATTTGGAAACCTATTATTTTGGTGGCCAATTAAACTGGTTTAAGCCAGTAAACCAGTTAGTGTGTCATATATAGACCAGTTTTTAGCACCATGATGGATTATATGCCATAAAGATATCTTTTGATTCTTCAGTAAATAAAAGAACACAAGAAAATAAACAAAGGATATCAGCTTAAACTGGGGGAAAATGATAAAATAAGTCAATTGTTCAAATGCTCAAATTACCTGCAAAAACAAATCAGTGTGCGTCTTGCCTTCATACAAGACTAATCTAGCTTGAGCTCCAGCACTCTTAAGAGCATTAGCGAAGTCTTCACTGCAAAATTAGGTAGGTTGCCCACAAAAGGCCAAACCAAAAATTTGAATCAAATAATTGGAGTATTAATATAAAACAGTGAGAAGAACAAAAGAGGCAAAAACAAATATTTTAGCAAACAGGTAAAAGAAAGATAGGAAAAACAGCTAATCATCTTTATCTTTTTATATATAATATAGTTAACAAAATGTCACTGCATCCTATAGTAATGATTTCATAATTAACCTTCACATTATAGCCAATTTGTTTCAACTGATTACTGCAATTGGTAAAGCTAACAGAAAATAGTCATCTGAAACATGGCGCTTAAAATCTCAAGATTAAATGGTGATGCTGTTCTAGTGACAGATCTGAATTTAAGGTTAATTATAACTATTGCCAGAGTCATTATATGGAGTTTTCAAGTCCAAGGAATTAGATTAAAGCAAAATGCACATACCAAATTTGTCTCAGAGATCAGAAGTGATAAATAAAATAACGCATGGCGATATGAATAAGTTCTAACTTCTAAGAGCTAGTTATTTCAACTTCCAACAAATATGTTTTTTAATAGAGTATAACTGTTGAATTTAGATTAATGGAACAGAATTCAATTTCTGAGTTTGAAAATTTGAGTTTCATTCATCTATTCTTATAATGACAGTATGCAGACAAATATAGAAAATTGCTGAGATCAACAATGCACTATGTTTGAATACTAATTTGATTGTCAAGAATGAACATATAGAAACCTGAACAAATAACTTCATAAGCATAAAATTTAAACAAGTATGATGGTAGGAAATAAGGTATATACGATACAAACATACTAAAGCAAGTCCTAATTATTTTACATAACTTTCATATTTTCAAGTTCTTAAGAAATTTCAGAAACTGTTGTTCAATCAAGAGTATATTTTTCATTGTAATGTTTTAAAATCTCCTATAAGTTTGTCATGACCAACCTTGCAATAGAAGGTATCGAATAGTCGCCTGTTCCATGGAAAAGAATAATCTGCGGGAGATAAGAAATAGCCGGCTCAACACTCTTGTCCCGTGCAGTTAACTCTGGAGAAAATAGCTGCAACGATTCTTCCCCTTCCATTATGCTGTCATAGGATTTCAAAGTTGTGGCATTGATATACGAGAGTGCTATTAAGTAGAAAATAGAAAATAGAGTAAAATAACACAGCAGTGCCAACCATGCAAATGACAGAAGCATTACCTGAGAAAGATTCTGCGATACAGGCCACGATTATGGAAGTGATCGACCAACTTGAGCAAGTTGTATCTGTTGAAATTCAAGAACATCTAAGAATTTCTATTTTGTTATAAACTGAGTACAAGAAAAAGTAAATACTAAACAGGACATGGTGGCAAAAGGCGAATGCGCTCGCCCCCAGCACCCCCGCCAACCCGTCCCAAGGCCAACACGGAGGAGGTAAATCACGGGCGGCTACTAGCCTTTGGAATAGTGACTAGCGCATAAGGGAGGCATTTATCTCGGCTTTGCCGAAATTCGAACCCAGACCTCATGGTGGCAACACCTCATGCGCTAGCCACTAGACCCATCCGAGGGGACCAAATACTAAACAGGACATGCTCTATACAATCATAATGCAACAGTAAAAAAATAGCTCTGATTTGGAGCAGTAAACTGAATTAATCAAACTAAGAATAACATGACATAAGACACCAATGGAACTTAGAAGAACTCAAGTATTACCCCCCAGACAAACCAAAGTAGGTCTTTATTTGGGATAGACTCCAAGTTGTCTTTTCTCCTTTCGATTGTTTCACTGCCTGATCCAGAAGCACACATGCAGCTATATGTGCACCAGCTGATTGGCCCATTAGATGGATCCTGCATATTAAATAATTTATAAGGTAACATATGTGAGACATTTGGAATGCTGATATTACCCAGCATGCACAAAACTATGGCCATTACACAATTTTTTTTTTTGCCATTACATAAACTTTGTTGTGCCATAGTTCCTTCTATTACTTTATTAGGTACCTTTACTAGTCAATCTGCTTAGATTGACACTATGACAATGAATACATCAGCTGCCATTGAATATGAGTAATTATGTTACTCAGATTTGGACTTGAGTACCAGTATGCCAAGGTAAGAATGAGGATCTTAGAACTAAATGTTCTTATATAGGGGATGGGCTTCTACTCCTTGAATAAACAAGAATAGACTCAAGTCTCAAGGAATGTGTTGAGAAGCTAATAAAAGAAAATATTTCCATACAAATATATGATTCAATGAATATCTAACCCGTCAACAATATTATCAAATCCTAGAGTGCACCACCTTTAACAATCACATCATCCTATGTTTGGAGAAGGCTCAAGCTCCTTTTATGTATACCCTAATAAGCATAACACCACCAAATTAGAGATCAATTAGAAGTTCCAATAACACATTTTAGATTGGAAGAAACTTATTTGATGGTCAATCATATCCAAGCACATTCCTATATTGGTTAATTGATATAGAAAATTATTTTTACTGGTACGACATCATCAACCACCACACACAAGCATTATTTGCCAAGATAATTAAAATCACTACAAAACTTAAACAAAATGCTCAAATCAAATTAGAATAAATAGAAGCATCAATCAAACATTAGAGAGAAATGAGGCATAACAGAGAAAAGTATACTTCATACACTGTCAGTGTAGTGGAATACAAAAGGCAATATAAAAACTGCATAGGCTTTCTAACGTTAGTGAAGAACCTTGATCTACCATAAATTGATTCATTAATGAACTTAGGCAGTCTCTTCGGAGACATCCGATAAAATTAACGAACTTAGGCAAGAATTTAGGAGAGAGATCAAACTATTTTCCCTGACATAAGGTTATAGAGAGTGAGCATTACTTTCAGCATGAAATTCCACAAATCGAAGACATAAATTGAAGATGAAAAAAAAGTAGAAGATCCAATAGTTTCACAGATTTTAGTGTAACAAGATAATCTCCAAACCCCACTACTATACCACATTAGTACTCTCCTTGCAACCCCCCACCCCCCCCCCCCCCCCCCCCAACACACACACACAAAAAACAAAAAAACAATGTCAAGCACCAAAAGCTGATACTTACACACTGAGTGGGATACAGACTTCCCCATGAACACATCTAAAAAATTGTAGAAAATGAGATTCATACATCTAAATCACTATACTTTTGTTGGATACTTTTACTCAAGTTCTAGTAACATAGCTACTCCTAGAATGCATGCAAGTATGCTATACATGTCCAAGCCCACATTAAATCAAAATTAGCAACTACATCCAAAAGTTAATCTAGATGTCTTTATTAGTTTAATTTGCAGTGAAAGTTGTTTAGAAGCATATATGTATAGTGATCAATAATTATACCTGTTAGGATCACCTCCATAGCTAGCAACATTGTTGCATATATATGATATCCCCTGGGAAGCATCTTTTATCATATCACTTATTGTCCCTTGAGGAAAGTTTCTGCAAAAGAGAAAAATTCCAAACAAGATCAAGTTGTGTATCTAATTAAAAATATATAAGTTCCATTTGTATGTGTCTCCGCATTACCTGTAATCTATGCAGGCAACTATGACATCTCTTTCTGCTAAACGTTTCCCTAGAAGAGCACCCCATGCTTTATAGCTGGAAAAAAGAAAGAAAAATAGCTAACTAATAATCATTTAACAGTGTACAGATGTTAAATCATAAGTAACTCAAGCTTTGTCATTCTTTATGATGAACTTAACTCACCCAATGATCCAAGCCCCACCCGTTACAAATGCAACAACTGGCTTAGGTGTACTAGTATCAAGAGGCAAATACAGATCCAAACTGTTTGGAAGAAATGAGTAGAAGAGAGGAATCAATAATAAACAAAATTAAGAAAAGAAAATTCACAGTTTTTGTAAGCCTACCGGTTTCTTGGTTGTTCTCCATAGATTACACTTCTACGTACATGTTTAGAGAAGAAATAGTAATAACCAACTAGAGAAAAAGGACAAATGTTAGTTAAGGCACTTCCCTCAAGAGCAACTTGATAAATTATATTGACTTGTAAGTTAACACCATAAGCCCTGGTAGCAAAATTAAAATTCTAGTACAAACACAATAGCAAAAAGGTGATCAAAATAAGAAAATCATGTACCAGATGCACTAGGACAAAGTTTAGTAAGAGGTAGCACCTTGTATGAAACCAGGCATAAGTAATACAGCATAAAATCCAAGAGCAAGAAACCTTGAAATCCACCGATAACCAACTCTGCATGAAAGTAAATACTTAGTAATAAGCATTCCACTTGTACTTCTTCTAAACAAGCCTAACCAAAATGAATATGTAACTAAAAAAGAATAAAATTGTCATAAGTATATCCTTTTAGGCAACATAGCCACCCTCCAAACACAAAATTGAGAGCTAAAAGGAATAAATATGATTATGGTATGTATAGTTTCTTAAAGGTATTATCCTGGAGTTGTAACCAATTCTTTTTCGCATGAATAAATATGATTTTCGAAAAAAAAAATTGAATATATCTTCTCAAGCACAAAAGGTCGAGTGTTTAACTACTTCAACAATTTCATGCTAATGTTGAAAGGAAACGAGTACTCCATGAAATGTCTTTGCTCTAACAATAAACAAGAGCACATCTCTCATGGTTTAAGGTGTACCATTCCACACGTGACATGGGCATGAATTATTAGCAACAAAATTGCAACCAATGCTGCCTAAGTAGCTTTGATTTATCAGCTGATGGTTGATGGTGTTCTATGAGATCTCATGGAAAAAGAACCAAGATTTAGTGCTAGAAGATATTAATTATTGTCTCTTGAGCTTTGATGGTTCCTTTAGATGAACTATCTCAATCATGACTTTCTTTCTCTCTTAACTTGTGGAATGTCAATATGTAAGGACTAAGAAATGTTCTCAAATTAGGGAACTCTTACTCATCTTTATGATTATACTACTTCAGGAGACTAAATTGAAATAGTTTTTGGGCTTTTAGATGAAAGAACATAAAAGAGGAAGTGAACATATAATGCATGAAAGAGAAGAAAGGGGATATACTAATGGAATTTAGATGGGTTATCACAATACAACTTGAGGTGCATGGACTCTCAGTTGCACAATTTTGAATTTCATAGGATTGTCATTTTCACAATTTCACCTTTCTTGTGAGTCATACTGTTTTATATAGCTCCATTTTTCCATCACCTTCTCATTAACCATCTGTGACCTTTGGGGGGAAAAAGGTAGATATTTATTCATTAAATACCAACTGTTATGTACCATTGATGTTTAGGCCCTTGATAGTTCTAGGGAGCTTCAATATTGCACTCTGAGAGTTTCTAGTGAGCAAGATAAAAATCATGGACTGGTGAGAATAGGTTGGACTTGAAATTATTCAATTAGATCAATGAAATATGACATATTGATGGTCAGTAAGCTTACTAGGACCAATAGATATACAAATTTCAGCTCTTGACAGACAGGATAGTACCCCAAAATATGTGATGGGTTTTTGCTTCATGAAATACCAAGAATGTTATCCTGATAAGGTAGATAAAGTTATTGTCTTGTCTTTCACCGGAGTAAAAAAATTCTTGAGAAATTCTTTTAATCTTTTATAAAGCACCAAAATGTTCTTATATTTTCAGTTCCTATAGCTGTACTTGCTGCTCATGTCTTTTATGAATTTTTAGCTTCCATCATTTTATTTATCTATTGAAGGTTACATCATCAAGAACCATTATTTTTATTTCTCTAACTCTCCTTTTATTCTGTCATATGAATCCTCGTGACAAGGGATCAGGCTAATTCCTCTTTTTCTTCTGAAATAATGGAGGAAAACAAATGAGCTATATATTTTGCAGGGTTGAACGGTATTTATATATTTCTTGTAAAGTTCTCCTGACACTTGAGTATGAACTACTCTTTCTTCCCATTGTATATGCTGAAGGAACAATGTAGTAACTGATCATATGGTAATATAAAGGAAGCTTCTTTGAGAAGTTGGCAATTTTCCTGTGGCATTTCTATTTTGATTATCATTTCTTAGTCAACAAGTTCCACAATTTGGAGTGTCAAATTAAAATCGTCATTTTTGATACCGTCCATGGTTACCTTCCTAGGATGTTTGGGTACTCTAAAAAACTGACGCCAAACTAGAGTGATTTTATAAATGACATTATAGTGCACTACTAACCTGTGTTGCTCCTCGAGCCATATTGTTCTCCAACAAAACTAATTTTTCAATTATTCTAACCACGAAATCTCACAGTTTCTAACAAATAAATTTGAAACAGTCGGATAAATTAGAGACGTCAAAAAAAAGGGCATATCTTGATGTGCTTGCTGTCAGAAAAAATAAATGCAAGATTTTGAGAAGTCGGAACTGCACAATTATAATCCGAGAATTTCAAGCTAAAAAGAATATCTTTAGTATTTCGACATAAAGGTACCTTCAGAAGGGGAATTGAGACAATAAAAAAAAAACTCTTTCATAAATGGCTCCATTGAAAAACAGCTTTCATGAACCTGTGGACGTGTACTAGTGTTCGATAGGGTTATTAAAACAAATCTACTGTACCCAATACGCGCAAACGCGGAATTTAAAGTCAAAAAGTCAACATCAAGACTGAAAAGCTACGACGCAACCGAAAGTCCGAAAGAAAGAAGTACTAACTGGAAACCACGAAAGTCGAGCAAACACGATACCAAAATACTAGTAAGAATAGCAAATGGCCAAAACAATAACAATAATAATAATAACAATAATAAACAAAGGGCGCGGCGCAGGCATAAACTTTCTAAATGTGAGGATCAAGAACAAGGACGTACCCGAGATATTGAAGGAGGATAATGGTAAGACGAGTAATGAGGTACGTCTCTGCGGCAGCGTGGCCCATTTCCTGCCGGAAGGATTGGCGGCGAGGCGGGGGCTTGAACGGTAGATCACCGCTCCCCCTTCTTCTCAGGCTGCCGGAGGAGCCCCACCAGAGGAACGGCCTCTCCAGATCTGAGTCACCTGCGGCCGACGAGTCTGTTCCTGCACCACTTCCTGCGGTGGCGCGACGCCCGAGATCGGACCCCATCGCTTATTCCAGGAAGAGAGAGAGAGAGAGAGAGAGAGAGAGAGAGAGGCGAGTTTTGAAACGCGAGAGATAAACAAAAGAAGGCAGGCGCGATGTTTATGCGGGCGTGCTTTTTTTCTTTTCCTTGTCGTCAGGTATCGTAACTCTTAACCTTTTACACCCTAACTTATAGAATATTCACCTTTCTTCCGTATAAATAAAGAAGAGAGACCCTCCAATGGAGGACACGTAGGTCACGTTCATTTTAACATTATTTATGGATTTAACTGTCCGATCATTATTTATGGATCCGATTGATCCAAATCCATACTCGCATGCGCCCGAATAATTTTTTAAAATTTTACTTGTTAGCTGCGTTCACACAATTAACTCATGTGTGTATTACTCATGCATGTTTATTCAAAATTATTATTATATTTTAAAAAATATAAATTAATTAATAAAAATTTCTTAATTAACTAATAATTTAGAAATTATTATTATCATATTTAAAAGAAAAATATAAATTAGTTATTAAATACTTAACTAACAATCATAAATGTCATTATAATATAAATCATCCTAACATGATAAATCATATGATAGGAACCCATAAGATATTCAAATCTATGTCACATCATTAATTTTTAACAAATATTTTATCCATAAAAATATACTATCTGTATTAAAATTAAAACAAATAAATTAAAAACAATCTATATTTTAAAAAATTAATTGAATCCTCGATTCGGATATTATACCTACATTATCAAATACCAAAACTCAAATATTAAGACTCAAGTTTAGGTTAACTCAAGCTTAGTCAACCTAATCAATCTTGATTCAGGAGGAATTACACCAACATCTCGAGATGGACAATTAGCTAGTGCATGGTGGTGGTGATGTTGTACTATGAGATATGAGGGTCAAATCTAGGCTAATAGTCGCTCGTGATTTTTCTCTTCCATATTGACATGAGGACGAACTGATAGAGATAATAGGACGAAAAAATTATCTTCTACCACCATAGACGCGGGAACTCATTTAGTTATTATAACACTCGTACAGTGTGAGATGAATATGAATATTCCCATGGATCACCGAATCTCCGCTTCCTTATTAATTTAAAAATATTTTTATATTAATAGAGTTATAATAGTTACCGTCATTAATATTATAATATAAAATAAAATTGTCTAAATTCAATAAAAATTATTATATATCAAATATTTTTATATTAAAATATGTGGGGAAAATAAATATTGTGAGTAAGTTGAGTATTTAAATCGGTAAGAATTTATTTATACTTATTATATATCCAGTAGTCTACAGATGTAACTGTGTTCGTAAGATTTGACAGTATATAAATCTCATATATACTATTTAGTGTGAATACTATAATCTAATTAAAAAAAATCTAAATATTAAGAATAAATAGTTAAAAATAAATTATATTAAAGAATTTTAAGACTTTATTTTAGTTCAACTTTCTCAATTATATTATAATTTTTAATTAAAAAAATAAAAAATAAAAAAATTAGAAATTTATAGATAATATATTTAGAATTTATACTAAGAAAATGTTGATTTTCACTCGTATAATATTCACCAATAAAATTAACAGAATTAATGAATCATATTTGATTCTTAACAACATATAAATAAATAAATAAAAAATTTTTTTAAAATAAATAAATAAACTACTATTATTGAATTTAATAATCAATCAAAAAATTTTAAAATATAAAGTTTTTAAATAATTAAATAAGTTTGAATGAAACTTAGATAATATTAAAATAAATTATGAATCAAGTTAATGTCGAAGCTTAAATTTATAAAAAAAACCAACATTGAATAATTATTTAATAATTTAATTCATTTTAAATTTGAGTTAATATATCTTAATTATTTTATCAAATAAATTTAAAAAAATATAAATTTTATTTCGATTGGATTCGTTTGCCGCCCTAGATGAAAAGATAATGCTTTGATGTCAAGCCCATACTCCACTTTTATTAAAGTTCCAACGAATCGTTTCAATTAAATATTTGTGCGGTTGCAACTAAAACCGTATAGAACGGTGACTAGATGACACCGCTAAAAAGACATGCTTTGCCACTGTCTGTTTGGCTGGAAATTGGTAAGCTACACCATTTCAGATTCTAGTCTTTTCAATTTATTATTATTATTATTTTATAATCGAATATCTAATTTTTCAGACAGATTAATATTAAAATTAACAATTCGGTCCTATAATTTTTATTATTATTATTCATCAAAATAAATTGGAAAGCAATGGTAGAAGTCTGTAGTGACTGTCATCCTTCTCGATTTCATTATGAAAAAAATCTCCCACGGTGTCAAAGATGAAGAGTGAGGGACAGATGTCAGTTTTTTGGAATTAATGGAGTAATTAACTAAGCATGAACATCGTTTTTTAGTTTTCGTACCAAAACGTGACACCAACCAAGCGGTAGCAGAAAGCCGAAGTCAACTAAGTTGGAAAAGGACATCGAAGGCATTACGAACAAGGAAGGGATGACGTCATGTCCTACACCTGGTTTACAATTTTTTTTTCCTTTATGGACGTCAATTTTTGTTTTTAAAATAACGAAGAAAAAGGAAATGGAAATATAGAATTGTTTTGGAGAAAACCAATTGTTAGAAAAATTATTTAAAATATTAAGAAATTATAATTGACTAATCCACTAATGAATTGATTTATTTGTTAAATAATTGATTTAAGTGGGTGATATACCAATTAATTGATTTATATATTAATTAATATAGTAATTACAAAATAATTTACCCTTATAGTCCGATAAGTAATTTCCTTCTCGTATGACTAAAATACGTAACGGTTAAGGTTTGAATTTTTCTTTTCAACAGTTTCTTTTCAAGACTTCAAAAGTTTGTCATACGTTATTTTTATTGGAAATATGGATTGAATAAAGATAGAAAAATAAACAGATGTAAAGATTTTTAGCTTCATTTATTATTATGGATACATAGGGATATAAATTTAGTATTCGGATTATACTGAATTAAATTGACTAGTGTACGAGCATGATCTACACATATTGTTGAATGTCAGATCAGTAGAGGTAAAATATGCCTAAACGAATGAACCAATATTTTGTTACATGCTCAAGAGTGTAACAGAAGTATTAATCTGAAACTGATAACAATTCCGTAACTTTTCGGTAATAATAGATGACAATAAACTCATTAATGGTGACGACAATAATAGCCGACATTAAATTGAACGTTAAATGGTCATAACTCGATCATTCATTGCAGTCAAGGGTGAGCGCTCCTATAAAAGGAGGCCATGAGCAAGTGCAAAAAATATAGAGAAAGCAATAGCAAAAGAATTCTTCCACTTTCGTTCATCGATTCTTTCCTCTCAGTCATGCATCGACTCAGTTGAATCACTCGTAATAGCATTCAGGTGCATTCTCGGTTTGCCGTGATCCACCAGTACTTGGTGGCAATTACGATCTGTCGTTGTATTATAAGAAATAGACGACCCAAAAGAGCCTTGAAGCATAGACGGAAGTGGGATGAATCTGTTTCAAGGAAACTACGTTAAGCGTAGACCTTGGCATCTTCCTTCCCGACTCGGCTTCTTGACTTGGTGACTCTACTACCCTACTCCCGGCTCGGCCACTCTGCTCTCGGACTCGGTAGTAGACAGTCATCTATACAAAGACAACCTAGTCTTCCAGACAGTCTGGTCATCCAAACAGCTCCTTCCCTACTTGGCAGTTTGGGATTACCAACTTGAGTCTCTCAATAAATAAATCTGAATTTAATTTATAAATTCAATAATTTTTCCCAACCGATAATAGATTGTCCAAATCTTAAAACAGACTCGTTTACATTTGAGATTGCCACAAAAAGTGTTGAGGTGCAACAGACTCATCACACGAAGGCCTCCTCAACCCTAATTATAAATGTTCCAATCAACAATGGGAGGAAAAAGGCTAAAAAAGTTCACTAGGTTGAATTTCAAGAGGTGCCAGCAGAAGATGCTCTTCTACTTGTCCACGCTTAATCTGGCTCGTTTCTTACCAAGGATCCTCCCAAGCATGCTGATGATGCTGATATTTAGAACATCAGTTCAGTAGAGGCATTGACTCATTTTGAGTTTCTATGCTGAAACTACATCCTCAACTAGCTTGGCAACTTACTGTATAATGTGTACAATACAAAGAGAACGACTAAGGAGTTGTGGAAGTCCTTAAATAAGAAGTATGAGATGGGGGATGTGGGGGCTAAGAAATTCATTGTGAGCTGATTCATGGACTACAAGATGGTTGACTATAAGACGGTAATCAGCCAAGTTCAGGAGCTTCAGGTGATCCTGTATAAGATCCACTAGGAAGATATGGTTCTGAGTGAAACCTTCTAGGTGACTGCTATAACTAAGAAGCTGCCTTCCGTCTGGAAGGGCTTCAAGAACTACCTAAAGCACAAATGAAAGGAGATGAACATGAAAGAACTTATTGTTAGACTTCGAATTAAAGAAGATAACAAGAGTTTAGAGAGAAAACTATAAGTATCCCAAATTAGTTTTGATGTGATTAACTGAGTTAAGTTAGGTCTTGTGTTATTTTGATATCTTGTGTTTAAGTGTGCAGAAACTTAGAAACATAAGAAGTTGAGCGAAAGTGAGTCGACGAACTCTGTGCATTCAAGGGACGAAAACCTACTAAAGAGTACACTAGTGGGCGAGAAGGATGTGCATAACGTTCGAGGGATGAGAAGGCGAGAGAAAGCCTGCTCGAGGAGAAGGTCAGAGTTATGTTCGGATGAGCTCAACTCCAGATGGTTGGAGAATCACCTAAAGAAGAGCAAGGAAGAGTTAACTTGTTTTTGAAAGTTAACTGGTCGAACTGCTTGGTGGAAGGAGCCTGCAGCATGGTTGGAGGCACCCTTACGTTGGAGGTGCCCATGTGCCTCCTTTAGAGTCGCCCTGGATCATCTGAATGTTGGTTGTGGTCGTTGCTATGACCATTGTGAAGAGGATAAAACCTTATCCATTGGAGACACCCTAGATGTCATTGGAGGTGCCCTGGATGTTATTGGAGGCGCCTCTAACCCACGGAAACCAACAATAACATCTGCCCAGAATGTTATAAATAACATCCTGGAACTAGGAGTTAAAGATAAGAACTTGTAATCAATTTCTATACTGCTTAGTGAATTGTCAACGATTGTAAGAGGCTTCTCCGACTTCAACAAAGGAAATTCTTATTGAGCTTTCACTTATCTTGGATTAACAATCACGTAGGTTGTAACTAAGTAAACTTTAATATCTCTTACTCTTTTATGTTGTTTATTTTTAATGTTTAAATTAATTTGATTATCCTTGCTAAACAAAAGTAAAAGATTTGGCTAACTTATTGTTGAGACTATTCACCCCTTTCTAGCCGGCCTCATAGAGACTTTTAAAAACTATTCTCTCAAGCTTCTGTGAAAGCAAACGTAGTCAAGAACGATTAAAAATCGAAATAGAAGAACCCCAAATCTCCCAAGATAGGATCCAGAGGAGGTATCAACAAAAAGAAATTATATGAGAAGTGATTCAACTGTGACCAAATTGGTCATAAATCTTCGAAGTGCAAAAAACCAAAGAAGAAGCAGGAGACCAACCTAAATGAGGGACCATAAATGGACAACCTCTGTGTCGTGGTCTCTGAATTAAACCCGGTGGGTTCAAATCTGCACAATGGTGGATCGATACCGATGCTGCCAGACATATCTATTGTAACAAGGAGCTACTCCACAACTTTAAAGATATTAAATATGGAGAGAAACTGTTCATGGGAAACTTAGCAATATCGGACATCATGGGCCAAGGAAAAGTGGTGCTGAAGTTGATCTCGGACAAGGAATTAACTCTTAACAATGTCTTGTATGTTTTAGAGATTTGGAAGAATCTAGTGTCCGGATCACTGTTAAATAAGCATGACTTCCGCATTATTTTTGAGTTAGACAGAGTTATTCTATCCAAAAATAGAATATTTTTAAGAAAGAGTTATGTAACTAATGGGTTGTTTAAGATTAGTATAATCACAGTTACGCCTAAGGTCAATTAATTATAAACTCTTCTATTTATATAGTTGAGTCTTCGTGATTATGGCATGGTGGACTATGACATGTTAACTACGGTATGTTACGTAAATTAATTAACACGCAGAGCATAACAACATTCTATAGGAACAGGTGGACCGGCTAGAAGGGGCAAATAACCTGCACAAAGAGTTAGAACTTTCTCTTGCTATCGAACTTAGCAGGGACACACTTTAATTAAATAAAAACAAATAACATAAATAAAAATAAGAAGTAACTCCATATTTACTTGGTTTACAACTGGCGAGATTGCTAATCCAAAGCAATGAATGCTCAATTAAGATTTCTTTTGTTAAGGCGGAGTAGCCTCTTATAAACTTTTAAAGCATAGAAATAAGACTAAGAATTTGCATATGAAAGTATAGAGTGTGTTATTGCCTATTGGTCGAAATGACCGTTATATTGACATGGCACTTCCTTAGCGCTTGGAAGCGATCCGGGTGCTTGGACTCAGTCGAATCGAACCACTTCGCAATGGATCTCTTTAATAGTTTTGGTCTTTTCGGGCGCTTGGAAGGGATTCAGGCCTCTGTAATCGACTAACATGGAATGTATTGGTATAGGGAGCACCAGATAATAGCAACCAACCTCTAAGATTTTGATGTTTGATAATATAAAAGGGTATGGTCAAATTGACCAAGGTTTTTTTTTTAAATAGGACTTAATGTTTAGAAGTGAGTGAAGTATAGTTAGGTCAAAGTTAACTAGATGACTAGTAAGGAAAAGTATAGTCGGAACTAGATGACTAGTAGAGGAAGTCCTAACTAAAGGTTAGACAAGAAAAATTTCTAGTAAGTGAAGTTAGACCTTAGTGAGTAAAGCTAGGAAGTGAAAGTTTTAATGAGTGAAGCTAGGTCCTGATAAGTGAAGCTAGGAGGTGAAAGTCCTAGTCAGTGACGTTTGGTTCTGGCAAGTGAAGCTAAAAGGTGAAAGTTCTAGTGAGTGAAATTAAGCTCTAGTGAATGAAGCTAGGCGGTAAAAGTCCTGATGAGTGAAGTCAGGAGTTAGAAGTCCTAGTGAGTAAAGCTAGATAGTGAATATCCTAAGAAGTAAGCCTTAGGTGGTAAAGGCTTAGATGTAGTACAAGTATGAAACCTAGTAGGTCGGGTAGACTTACATGAGTGCGGTTTGATCCTAAGGAATTGATCCTTAGGTGGTAGACTTGGAGGAGGGGCCTTCAAGCAAAAGGTAAGTTTGTCTAGTAGGTTATATAGACTTACAGGAGTGCAACTTAATCCTATGGGATTGACCCTTAGATAGTAAACTTGGAGGAGAGACTTTCAAGCAAAAGATAAGTCTAGCATGTTATGTAGAGTTACAAGATCAAGGGTTAGGTTGATTGTTTGTTGTTGTATAATTGTTTTATAGGAACCTGAAGCTGAAAGCAAAATAGAGAGTAGACAATTATAAATGGGTGAACCGAACTTGACTAGGGTCGAACTGGACCCAAACCAGTTCAGTAGACCGAACCAATGATTTAGTGGATTGACTGGGTTTGGTCCAGATTGCTGAGTTCTCAGAAATATTGACTATAACTCAAGTAGGGATGACAATTTCATCCGAACCCGATGGAGGATCCGACATCCGACCCGAATGGAGGAGGGTATGGAAGGACTATTAATACCCGATACCCGACCCGAATACCCGATTAAATAATATATATACATATATTAAAGAAAATTTTCTTTTTCTAAAATCAACTTATTATTTTTTATTGATATTAGTAGGAGACTATATAGATGTTGAATCTATTTTTTAATTTTATATATATATATATATATATATATATATATATATATATATATATATATATATATATTTTAATAGGATATTAATTTTAATATGTTTTTGTCGAATGATAATAGTTCGATAGAAAGAAGAAAAATTACACATATAGAATATATTCGGTCCTTTAATGGGTATGGGTACGGAGGATATAGAATCTGACCCGAACCCAACCCATTGCCATCCCTAAGCTCAAGTGCAAGTTTCCTTCGACTTGAGGTATACAATTCATCTTGATCATGGAGACTTATACTTTGACATTTTAAGCAAGCACATCATTGAGGTGTGGACCTAGAATGATTGGGTATAAGTCAAAATACCCGAAGATGTTTGGATAACCCATAGAGGATTCACCGCTCCTTGCGAGGAGACGTATACCCTATGACCACTCGTAAGGATTATTACTCAAAGTCTTTAGCCAAAACATCATATGTTAAGAGTACGAGACTCTTAGACACATATACGAGTAATTTGAATCCGTAGAACAAAGAAGTGTTACTTGAGTTAGGTGTGATGTAGTCAGTCTAGTAGGGATAGACACATAGACCATGTCTTGAACCTAGTGAGTATAAGACAAGAGAAAGGAACAAGACACGACTCACTGTAACTACTGAAGGGTTTAGAATTAGTTCTAAGATCAACTATGATTTTTCATATAATTGGAGATCATGATGTACTACTAAGTGCTACTCATGATCGTTATATAATTAAGTAGTTAATTATGGGCGACAAAGATAAACCAGGAACCTATTGGGCCACACCCACTAACGAGTCTCTAAAAGACATAAAACAAGTTAAAGAATATGATTCTTAGATCAAGAGATAAATGTTTGATTGGACTATACATAAGACAAATATGGAAATATTTGTCATAATGAAAGCGCGGATGAGTTACATATCTTATGGTAGAGTTGAACCATAATTGGTTTAATCATGAATTAGTCATGAACTAACTTGGTTTAATTGTGAACCAAACCAAAGGGGTAATGAGCTAATTTTTGGTTAAGGGATAATGAGTTGGATTTGGACTTTCTAATCCAACTCATTAAAGAGGATTATATATAGATGAAATTGGGAGAGAATTAGATATAAATTTTATTATTTGGTTGATTGACTTTTGAAAAACTCAATCCTCCTCTCCCTCTCCCCTCTCTTTGCCGTCACGACAACAAGGAGCGCCACTCACAACAAGGAGAAACCTTCTCCTTGTTGTCGTGACCACCAAGCAAGGAAGAGACATCTTCCTTGTTTGCTTCTTCTTCCTCTTGATCCCTCTTCTTCGCTCATGACTAGTAACTTCCGAATGAGAGACTTGTACTCATGGAGTTATCTTTAGGATCTCAGTGTGGATACGAATAGAGGCAAGGTTCGACAACTTCACTACGGTTGATGCCCTTCTCGTTATAGGTCATCCGTAAGAAATATCTAACGTAAATTTACTTCTCGTAAAATTTTAATTATGCGATCATGTTTGACATGTTGTATCATTGTATGCGTGTGACGTGTGTGATGTAATAATTAAGAATTATTATTGTTTTATTTTTTACTATGCATATTTACAAAATATGTTTTAGCACGCACCCGCATCGGGCATATCCCAACATGACCGACTCAGACTTTCTCACTTATTTTCCAGTTCTCCTTAACCTAGTTGGATTTTCCTCTTGTCAACTTTTCCATTAGACTTCCCTTATCTAATCTCTAGTTAGGACTAGTTACTCGATAAACTTCTCACCCTTGTGTAACATCTAGTTAGGACTTCCCCTTGCCTAATCCCAACCTCTAGTTAGGGTTTTCCCTTGTTTAACCTCAGTTAGGACTTTCTGTTGCCTAACCTTCAGTTAGAGTTTTCCCTTTTCTAATCTTAATTAGAACTTTTTATTATCTAACATCTAGTTAGAGTTTTTCCTTGCATAACCTCAGTTAGGATTTTTTTATTGTCTAATTTCTAGTTAGGACTTTCCATTATCTAACCTCCAGTTAGGACTTCCCCAATTAAGTATTTAGTCTTCTCTCGACCTATTTAACTTCTTTCTCATATATTGTCAAATATCGAAACTCAAACTCGAGTTAATTCGAATTTAGTTAACTTAATCAATTTTGACTCAGAGTACAATTGTACCAACAAATAATATATATAATTTAAAAGTCAACGTAATATATAGAATTTTAAATCAATTTATCTAAAATAAATAAATTGGGCCAATATCCAAAAGAACCATTTGTTAGCATGTTGAAAAAAAATATCTCGCTCTATTTTTTAAAAAATATATTCTCTTTTACTAAACTAATCCAATATTTTTGTATTAAATTTAACCAATATATTTTTAACAATATTAATCAAAACTAATGTAACATTGGTTAAGATTTCTGTAATATTGATCAAAATTGCTTCAACGCACTAGTCAAAATAGTTACAATTGCTCTAACATTAGTCAAATTTTAACAATTTGAATTGCTTCCTTGCTCAACAATTCAAGTCGAATGATTAACACTCATATAAAAAGATTTCATTTGAGAGAAAAAAAAATTGCACTCAGTAGAATTAACTTAAAAATTGATAGAGCTACGTTTATCTGATTAAAAATTTTGGCGGGAAATTTTCAAACTGAAATTTGGTAGATTTTTTTTTTTTTTGTTTTTTGAATCGATATTGAATTTTTTACTTCGTAGAATTAATATTGTTTTCGATTAATTTCGCTGCGCGCTATAAATAGAGCTAAGTTTTCGATTCAGTTGCATCTCCACACTTTTTACTCTTCGAGCCCTAATCGCCATCGCGATCCTTTTTCGTTCCCATCAAGCGCCGGATCTCGACGAGAGAGAAGGAGAAGGAGAAAGCGAGAGCAGGATTCGGATAAGCAATGATGTCCCTGGGGTTTGAGGAGTCTGATGCTGCGGAGAAGCAGAGTTGGGATTCCGAGTTTTTTAGGTTTCCACTGCCGTCGGAGTCGTCCTTGAGGTCGCTGATGAAGAAAGAGCAGGAGTACGCGGTTAAGAGTGATTACCTCATGCGGCTGCTCTCTGAGAGGCAATTTTCCGCCAGGAGAAACGATGCCATCGATTGGATGTGGAAGGTACCTCTCCTGTCTTTTTTTTTTTTTTCGTTTTTATTTTTGTTACCTGTTTATTTTTTGAGGTTTTTATTTCATTAACGAGGTTTATTTATTTTTTTATTTGTAGTTTGTTGATTGTAGATAAGTAACATGAATATCCATTAGCAATTCAGTGCAACTCTAATACATACCAAAATGAGAGAAAACGGGCTAATATGATAATATAGTGTTCGTTCACGTAACTTTTGTTTGAGTTGATTGAATCGTTTCTAGTTGATGAGTGTAAGGAACAGAAAACACTCAATGGACAACTTTAGTTAGGGTAATCAATAATGAGTTGAAAATTTTGAAGATTATTATTATGATATAGCATATAAAGGGGATGTTCATGTAACGACAAAAAAGTTGGGGTATTACATTACTTGATCTACATAAGTGGACGTGATGCAAACCGAGAATGCAAAATTTGATCCAATTCCAATGAGTTTAAGTTGTCATGGGATGAATTACTTGTAATTTATCTACTGAAATATGCATCAATAGGCTTGATAAAGCTTGACACTATTCAGAAGTTCATTCATTTAGGTGGTAAGATTGAGCTTAAGGTTAAATCATACTCTATGGGGCATGCAAACTAAGGGAAATGTTTAATGGTGAAGACCCAAAGATTTAGAATGCAATAAATATAATCATGTCTTGTTTGTGAGCTTATCCCTTCTAAACTAATGGCATCTGTAATCTATTTAACAGGTTCATGCGGTTTACAAGTTTGGTCCGCTCAGTGCTTATTTATGTGTCAATTACTTGGACAGATTCCTCTCCTACTATGACTTTCCTGAAGTACGAACCATCATCAATTCCTCTATATTTTATATATTGCATTCACAGATTTCTCATGTTCATCATGGCCTTCATTAGTTTTTGTCTCGTAGTTTTATATAGAATAGTCTAACTTACTGCCGCTTGTGTTTGTGATTATAGGAGGATCAGCCATGGTCGACACAGCTACTCTCTGTGGCCTGCCTATCTGTGGCTGCCAAGATGGAGAAAGACAACGTTCTTCCTCCTTTCTTATTACAGGTTAGAAAATCCAAAATTGTCATCTCTTATTGTATGAATTAGATAATTTTGTGAAGTGACCACAAATATAACTGTGCTTGCATTTTATTTGTAACCTCTTTGATAGATTTGTGAGCCAAAGAAAGTATTTAGTGCTAAGACAATCAGAAAAATGGAGTTTACACTACTTTCCAAGCTCGGGTGGAAGACGCAAGCTGTAACACCCTTCACTTATATAGACTTCTTCCTCAATACGATCAGTGGTGGACATCCACCAAGCCATTTGATGGTCTCCCGGTGCACAGAAATTATTCTGAATACTGTCAGAGGTAGTTATCCTCATGCAAATTCTGCGTTTTTTTAGTGTTGGATTCATGCATGGCTAAAACAAATGACCCAACCGGATGCAGCTATTGACATGATGGAATTCTGGCCTTTTGAGGTTGCTGCATCGACTGCATTGCTAGTTTTGGGAGATGCCAAGGTTGTGGATGTGGTGGAAAACTTCCCCCATTGTTCGCTTGTATCGAAGGTATTTCCTTTTCTGACCAAAATATCCAGCTTTTTTTCAGTGATTGTTAGGTTTACTGCCCTTTGTTGCATTTCTTCTGGTTAAAGAATTCCACACAACTAGAAAGACTAAACAAAGAAGCTGATGAAAGTGAAGCTTAATTTGGTGATTCCTTGGTTGTTTCAGAGAAAGGTCTGGCAATGCTATGGAGTTATCCAATACTTGGAGATGGCGAGGCAGCGCGACCATCTGCGCCAAGCTGCTGCTTCGTCCCCCGTGCTTAAGAGCCCAGTGGGGGTCTTGGATCATGCCAACCTGAGCATCAAGAGTGATGATCCAATTGCTGACCAGTCTCATAAAACATCGGTCTGCAAGAGGAAGGCAAGCCGATTGACATGCCCTTTCATCAAGCGGAGGAGAATTAGTAGATTATGATCTATGAAGTTCTTCTGATCAGTCGATCTGATCCACCTGATTCTTTGATTCTTATATTTTATCCGGAGATTCTGACTGGACCTTGGAGCTACTGCTCAGACCAACTGTATCATAATTCACACAATTAGTTGCATGGTTACACATAGGATTGAAATATTGACACAACTGTATCTATTATGTGATGTCCTTCAAAATGTACATGCTCCTGAAGCTGTATACAATTGATTTGGCAATCCACATCAATCTTAACGGAGAGTTTAACTGAAAGAGTTGCATGTGTATAGCCATGCAAGTAATTGACTGCATGGGGGTGAAAGTGAATGTAATTCTATGTCACTCAGGTGCAGCTATCGTCGTTGTTGTCGTCTCTTCCGGGTCCGCCGTAGTAAAAGTAGTTGCCCCACACGGCGTTAATGCCGCCCTGGATGTTGTAGCAGCCGGGGTGGTCAGCCAGCACCCTGAGATTTGGCACCGGCACCAGGCTGTTGTCCCAGTCCACCACCTGCAAGTTCCGGAAGTAGGACGCCTGACCGAACCCCTCGCTGGCAAACCGCCCGCTGCCCATCTGCGTCGACGTGTGCTCCCCCATCGGCCGCGAGTTCACCACCTCGCCACCGAACTGCACCATGCTTGCGTGCTCCGACAAGTGGCTGAACAGGAACGACGGCCAGTACCCCACTAGCGTCCCCGACCCCAGCTCCAACCACCAGTTCCCATGGTTCGGATCCTGCAATCACGATTTCATACACCAATTAATCAAACTTTTGATTAAATCTAGCTAAAATTAAGCTACAAAACAACTGTAACTTAAGGAATGCATTTAAGTTAAGGTAGTTAGAAGTAGGTATCAACTGGTGGATATGCATTCAATCACAATCTCTATTTTGTTTTAATTTTCTCAAAAAAAAAAAGTGTAGATTGGCAAAGTACCTTCCACACTAAAAGACTGATATCAAACTGTCCGCCAGTGGGCTTTGAAACAGGGGAAATGGCAACTCCAATGGCTATCATGTTGTTGGTTTGAATGAAGCCTGAGCAGAGAAGGTTGTAGCATCCTGTTGCTTGATATGCATCACTCTGAAATTTTTTCAAGATTCAGAGAATGATTTTACAAATTTAATTGACCAGGTATATATGCAGAAACTTACAGTCCAATAAGTGAAGAACCTGGGAGAAGTATCACCATATAGCTGTGGACTTACCTGAAACACAAAGAAGCAGAAGTATATCTCTCTCTGTATCACATGAAATATATTGATGTTAATAGTTCTTTTTAGGTTAAATTTAGCACCTGCCATCCAGCTTCAATAGTGTTGAGGTCAGTGCCAAAGGATCCAGAGATGATCCATATTTGCGATAAGCTGAATTCAGAAGGGCTTGTCACTTTGGGTGCCCACACATTGATGCTTGCTTTTGCACCATAATATTGATCTCCCACAACGTACCCAACCGCATGCTGTCGATCGTGTGAATCGCAAGGAACGAGAGAATGATCAAACTAGACGAATTCAATGCCTTTGGATGGAAGAAAGGGTAAAGTGGAATTGAATGAAGAATCTGCTTTACGATCAAGAACACAAACTGACCTCGTGGTCGTCGCTTTCAGAATCAAGTCTAGTTGTCGCGATAGGCTTCCTGCCGAACCTCTTCGCAGAGCTGGCGCGCAAAATGTCTTCTTCTTTGGTCCTCCTGATCGGCACCGACCCCTCCGGACACGACTCGCCGGACGTCCTCCACAGCTGGAAGTCATGCCCGGTGGTAGCCGTGCCGTCGGGGGCATGGCCTCTCGGTCTCTCCGGCGGATCCTAATACAAATTCACAAAAAAACTTTGAGCTCTTTGAATGAAGAAACGAGCACAGAGATGAGGACACAGAACTGACCAGAGGTCTTGATCCTTTGAGCTTCGGATGATCAAATGCCGGCTGAAGATGAGAGAGCACACAGTCTATGAGATCCCCGTCGGGACTCTGTCAGCAAGAAAAAAAAATGTGAGAGATCTTGTATCACGGTAGTAAAAGGTCAATCAGTCCTAGACAACACAAAACACGGAAGAGATAAATACGGATAACTATTAACGTTAAAACGGTTGTATCAAGAACAATATAGAGAAGACAAAAAGGAGTGGCAATTAAACTACCTCAATTGTCTTTACCGGAGGCTTGTTCAACCTCTTAAGATGGGCTCTTGCTCTCCTATACTTCCTCATCTCCTTCTCCGGCCAGAAAACAGTACTGTTCGCCTCTGAGACTGCCGGACCGACAGCAGCGGCGAGAAGAAGAAGCGAGAGAATGACGACGAGCACAGGAAGGGATCTGTGATGGCTAGCAGCCATTTTTGTGGAATTTTGGCAGCACTAACTCTCCTCCCTTCACGTCGAGCTCCAAAAGAGAGGACTAATTGCTCTGCCGCTGGCATGATGAGTGGAGGTTGCAGCCATGGGAGGTGCAATCAAGAGTCCCTGCTTAAAGTGATTCGAGCACGCTCTTTTCCTCCTTTTTCTCCTCGCCTTCTTTTTGTGCCATGTATTTTATTGATAAGCCTAGTAAAAGCAGGAAGGAGGAGGTCAGTCAGGGCATTATATATTACAGCAAACGAGGGCCAGCATCTTCGGCTTTTTCATTTCTCGGGGTTCTTCTCATTCCATTCTTTTGGATTGCAAAGGAGGCAACTCCACTCGAGTCATTTCTTTTCTCATTTTCCAAGATGTTCTTCTGTGTCAGTTATTGTTTTCTTCGAGGAGCATCTGTTGCAGATACTGTCAAACGATGATTTTTTGGATACCAAACCAATGAGCTTGTACTTCGGATTGAATGCTGGTGGAAGAAGACGACAAATTAAATTTTCTCCTGTCTAATTTAACTTAATCTTGGAGGAACTTTCCTGTTCCTGATTTAGTTTCCGGTTGCTGGTAAATACGGCACAGTTGGCCGCATAGGTGTGTTCGGTAAATTTTCTGAGTACGTAATGCATCCAACTTTCCGTCCGGCAGCAGTGGAATCACAATTTTTTTTCTAGCACATTAAGGTTTTGTTTACTCGGAGACAGAAATAAAAATAATGTTTCTCTAATTTACTTTCTTTCTTTTGCTAAATAAAAATTTAAAAATTCAAAATCTGTTTTTTTTATTATTTTTTACCTGAATTCAAGTTTATAAATTTATGATTTTTTCTACGTATTTTCAATATGAAACTGTAATCCGAGTGAGATGGAAATTAATTTCCTTCCTCTCATGTGCATCTCATGTGCAGTCAAATTTCTCTTTGACCTAACTCATTAATCGTCCTAGCACTAGCACGGTAGCAAATGGTAATCCCGTGCCACCGCGGTTAGTGGCCCTGCTCGAGATCGTCTCGCACTGTTGCGATCGTTAACCCTCACTGTCAGCGGCCCTGTGCGCGCGAAGCCGCCTCATGTGGCCATTGCCGGTGGCCTCGTGGCGTGAGGTCGCCTCGGGTGACCACTGCTGGCGGAGCTGCAGCTCTGCACACACAAAGTTGCCTTGGGCGGTTGCTTCCCACGGCCTTGCACGGGCATATCCAACGGGATTTTTTCCAGTTGTTCTATTTTCAAAGTAAAGCGAGAGTAAAAGCATCTGCATCCGCTTCTTTATATACAGAATGTATCTTAAATACATTTTACTTTAAAAAATTTTACATTAAGAATCCTATCTATTTCTTAAATTTAAATTTTATAAATAATATTTTTCTAAATTTAAGCAATGAAATTCATTTCTTAAATATTAAAATATCATTTAATTTGTGTGAGAGAAAAAAAATAAAGAAAATGAATAGGATAATGAAAAATAGATATTATATAAGGAGGGAGAAAAAATAATAAAAAATAGAAGAAAGAAGAAAATAATAAAAAAAATTAAATAAAAGAAAGAGGGAGAAGAAAACAATAAAAAAAAAAGTAAAGATAATGAAAATTTTAGGATAACTAATGTAATATGTAGTGAAAAATGATTATCTAAATTTAATAAAGTGGATGATTTATTCTAAATTTTAGAGATAGTAATGGATGCTAAAGTAGAAATTTATATAAAACACCATCTAAAATTCAGTTGGGAAGTTAGGTCAGTAGAGATGTAAATTGGGCTAGGTTAATAGATCCTTAGCATGACACAGGTTGATTTGGCTCAGGTTTAGATTAGGTATTATAGTTGCGGGCTATCAAGTCGCTCAAGCGGTATACTACTGCTACAAATGGCTGGTAATATTGTTTTGTTTTTATGTTGAGGATATTTGTAATAACTTTTTTTTAAGTAATACACACATGTAAGTTTCCGAACCAATTAATTCTAGAGTTTATCCATGTAATTCTATGAAAATTTCTCATTGGTTACAAGATAAATCAGAAAGCGTTGACAGAAGCTCATCCAAGTAATCAGCATTCTTAGATTTATCGTCCCACCGAAGAAAAATCCCTACAGTGCGCTGCAACTGAGATTCGAACCTTAGATAATTAATCATTGCACTAAAACCTTAGGGACTATTGTAACTCATACTCATTGCATATCCCGATCAACTACAGTATGAAAAATATTTAGTTTTTGCTCCTTGAGGAGTGTAGGGTGTTCATCTCCTTGGAGCTTTGAATCCAAAAAAAAATATCCGGGGAGGTTTGTCAAACCTGAGATGAACGACTAATTGAGTTTGCCCTCTCTTTTTTTTTTACTTATAAATTTATAATAGTTATTATGAATATTAATTAATTTAATAATAAAAAAAGCTTTTGATACTTTAATTCTTTAATTTTTTTAAAAAAATATTAATTTTAATATTATTAATTGATATTGTAAAAAAAAAAAAGTCTCCTTGATCAGGGTTTTCGCCTTATTTAAAAACATCTTTAGGATATCATATCTGTCCGCACTAAGAATGAATGAATCTTTGATGGGTTTGATCGAAAAGGAATGTTACTTCGGACCCATCGATCTCGACTATTCAGTCAGTGAGATAATTTCTCAGATAAGGAAAGGATGAGTTCGACCCTCGCTAAGCCTTCTTCGATCAAAATGAGAAGCTTCGGCCCCTTGGTCGAGTTTGTAGCTTCTAGGGTGGGGATTGGGTCTAGTAGATCCCAAAAGATCTTAATGTGGAGCCTTAGGGGGACTAGGGCTTCCCGAGCTAAGCCCTCTACGGGATCTCTCAGGCCGACATCCCATCAAGTCTAGATTTCTTGGACTGAGACTTCTTTGGGGACTTCTCGGGTCATGATCTCCTGAGCTAAGACCACTCTGTTTAAGCTATGATAGATCAGGATCCTCACTTGGCCCCCTCATCCTCAACCCTACCTAGATTAGGAGTGCAAATGAACTAATCGAGCGAAAAATATTAATATTTAAGTTTGAGCTCTAAAAATATATGTGATATTCAAATTTGATTTAAAACTCAAAAATATAAATATTTTTGGTTAGAACTCAGTTCGAAATAAAATTCAAACTCGAGTATGATTAGAATTGTTCGAATCTTGATTCAAATATAATTGAACTATAGTTTAAAATTATTTAAATTTGAGTTCAATTCAAACTATCAAACCTTAACTTAGGAAAATTTAAATTTAAATTATATAAAAATAATCAGAGTTCGATTCGAGTTCGGCTCGCGAGTGGCTCATGAATAATCAAACACAATATTATGCGTTCAAATTTGACTCAAAAAAGTTATTAAACATATTTGAGTTTGGCTCGAATTTGATAATTTCAAATATGAATTAAATATTTTTTGAGTTGGCTCAAAAAAAGAACTTACAAAAAAGCTTAAGTCATTTGCACTCCTAGCCTAAATGTCCGACTCTAGGATTAACTGTTATTTTCCCTCATCATTTATAATTTTTCAAGCATAGATTCATACAAATACGATGCTAATGTGCTAAGATGTCCCCATGAGATGCCCAGTTTGTTAGAGCATGACAAACTTGTTATAATAGAGTACGAGATCCATGTTTGATTGATTCAAGTAAGGATCAATAGGATGCCACGCGGGTAGAAGGTTGGCAAATCTGTTGAGATGGTTCTAAAAACAAGTCCAATTGATGCTAGCCTTTTGGTACCCAGGCTTCTTAGCCTCCCGGCTCCCAAGCCTCTCAGACCCACAATTCTCAGGCCTCTCGGGCACCCGTGACTCTTAGGCCTCTCGGGCATGTGACTCTCATGTCTCTTGGTTTCTTAGCTCTCAGGCCTCTTCGGCCTCCAGCTCTCTAGCCTCTCAGTTTCTAGGATCCCAAGCCTCTTCGGACCCCGATTCTCTAGCTTCTCTGGCTTCCTTGTTTCCGAGCCTCTCGAATTTCCTGGCTCCCAAACCTCTCGAGTTTCATGATTTCTGAGCCTCTCAAGCTTCCCATTAACTCAGCAATGCGGGATAAGGGATCAAAATGGAAAGAGTCTTCCTAATTATTTTAGGAAAAAGGCAATGACTTGACTAAATATTGCATTATTTAAGGAATAATGAGCATAAAAATTGGGACGGAAAGAAAAAACCTGTTAATCTTATTATTTTAGGAAAAAGGTGACAACTTGACTAAATCTTACATTATTTAAGAAATTAAATAATGACTATGTAAAAAGAGGATGGGAAAAGTGAAGGATCGTAAAGAAACAATAGGGGGGGGGGGGGGGTTAATATGGTTCGTTTAAATTTTTTTTTACCTTTTAGCAAAGTAAGCAACGGAATAGAAAAATAAAAGGCAATGTAAGTGACTCGTTTGATTACTTGGGTCGGACGTTGTGTCGACTCTTACTCTAAGATCCGTGATCCTTGATCACACTATTGGGTAATTCACTATAATCCTTCTTTTCAAAGCCTTCAGAGAAAAATAATTCATACAATGGAAAAAATGATAGTAACACACTATTATCTTCTTGTAAAGTATGCCAGCAAACAATGACGGATCCAGACAAAAATTTTAAAGGGTGCTAGATAAAAATTTAAGACCTCATGAAAGCCACATATTGTTGATCCTTGAATTCTCCAAGTTCTACAACTGCAAAGCTCACTATATATATGTTTGGCTTCAGCATTCGGCATTAGTCGAGGTTGAAATTGATGTCAACTCTTCTAAAGACTTTAGAATCAACCCTCCCTAGCTACTAATATGATATATTTTTTGAAAAAATAAATTTTAAATAATTATTCAGTTAAAATTTTAGCCAACAATTATTCTCTTTTTTTGTTGAAAGATATTTTCCAATTTCAAAATATTTTTTACGCTGAACTTCAATGCAGTCTTTGTTTTATTATTTTCATTTTCATGGTATTTTTAATATCAAATACATTTTCTTTACTTCATTTCCATTTCTATATAAGCAAAAATTAGAATATATAACCAGGCCTTAAATTCCTAGGGGTCATTTGGAAAGACGAAAATTTAAAGGCGAATTTCCAAATTCTTAATATATCATTTTACTTAATCTCGTGGTTTTTTCGTCGCCTGCAATTTCACTCTTTCCTTCTTGAACTCTCGAGAACTTGGACCTTGTTGAACACTGGCGAAGCCTCCGCGTTTTGCCGGAGAGAAGGCTAACTAGGTTTTTCCATCTCATATCTCTACGATATATCTCAGTTTGCTTCTCCTCTCGCAACTCGAATATTAGGTTAGAATCGTATGGGTCGACCTTAGTGGCGGATCCAAACACGGTCTTCTGTTTCTCTACACCTCTACAGTCTACTTCGCTTCTCGAGCTCATCTTCCTCCTCATCCCTCGGACTGCAGCCAGCAGGCGGAGCATTGGATGCCTAGAAATAGGTAGGGGATGCGAACACAGAATAAGCAAGGTATACTAGTGTAATTTCCGAGAGAAGGGGGTGCTTCCGCACACCCTCGCGCCCCCTTGCCTCCGCCACTGCCAGCAAAAATATAAAGTATACTGACACTGAATAGATGATGAAGATCATCGGCACCTTTTGGCATAGCAGCTTGCATGTGAAGTTAAGGCACAGAACAACAGAAGCATGAGCAACTAACAAAGGATTGCACTAATAAAGTTGTATCGTCGGTTCAGATCTTGAGGCCCTTTTATAAGCTAGGTTCGGCTGATCAAAAAGTCGTTTGGTCGACTGATCCTTTCGGTCGACTGATCATCTTAGCTGTCGACGGAACATGCTTTATTCCTTCTTCACTAAGATTGGATCTTCACGTAATAATGAGCATTTAATGATCGATCAACCAATAAACTTGATCAGTCGACTGATCCTCTGGTTTCTTTTTCCTTGAAAATATGATCTTATTGCCTATGCTTTCCTATTTTATGTTCAGTTGATAGATTCTTGGGTTTGGTCGACTAATCTATCTTGAATACCAAATGTGCTATACTCGACTAGAACTCTGTGCTTAGTCAGCTAAGTTCGATTGACCGATTATATTGTTCGGTCAACCGATCTTATCGATTTTTGTAAAATAGAGTTAATTCCACAAGTATAAAAATACTTCTGCAAAATAGAGTTAGCTCAGCATAATAATGCATGAGTAAGAATAGATAGTAAAACCTATTTTGATCTAAATTTGGAAACCTCCTGGTTTCTCTAGTAGAATCAGCGACCTAGGGTTTGTCTCTTTCCGGGGCACGACCTCCCTGTCGCTCCACTGCAGTTGCTTGTCTCAACCTACCCTCCAAATATCGACTCCTCCAGACCTATTTGGACTTTGACTCAGCATCGGATAGGTTCACTAGTGTTAGGACCAAAAGTAGCTAGAGGGGGGGGGGGGGTGAATAGCTCGTCGCGTTCGCTCGGTGCGCTTCGTTGCTTGTCGTTGCTTGTTTCTTCTTGGATGTGCAGCGGAAAATACAGAAACAAACACAAAACGCTAACACTAGGATTTTACTTGGTATCCACCTCACAAGAGGTGACTAATCCAAGGATCCACACCAACGCACACACCCTCCACTATGAATAACACTCCTTTATGGTAACTACCAAAGGCGGAGAAGCCCTACAACACTCTCAATACAAGAAGAAGAAAGGGAAATACAAGTTAAGCAAAAGCTTACAAGATGTGCAGTAAGAACCCTAACCCTAACTTCTTCCTCTTGCAATAGATCCGCCTCTTGACTTGGAAAGCCTTCAAGAACCTTCAAGAACTGGCGATCACGTGCTTGTAGAGAGCTGGGGAGGAGCTGGAATGAATCTGAGAAGAGCTCGTTAAGAGATTGCCGAAGACCACGCTTGCCTGCGGCTTTAAACCCGACGCAACGGTCGGATCCCGATCGATTCGAATGTTCCGAATCGATCGGGGAGGCTTTAGATCGATCCACGGATCGATCCAGAGCGCCTCTGTGCTCTGGAAACGCGCCTGGATCGATCCACGGATCGATCCAGCGCTTATCGCGCGAAGCAGCATCGTCCCGATCGATCGGCTGATCGATCGGGACCTCTGGATCGATCCACGGATCGATCCAGAAGCTTTCTGTTCGCTGGGAAGAATCTGGATCGATCCACTGATCGATCCACATCCTGGATCGATCCACTGATCGATCCACATCCTGGATCGATCCACTGATCGATCCACATCCTGGATCGATCCACGGATCGATCCAGCACTTGGTTTTTGCCCAAAACCAAGTCCCAAACCTCCCTAACCAACATCCGGTCAACCTTGACCTGTTGGTACTGTTGGTGCAATATCCCTCAGGTCAAGGGTGACCTGGTTAACCAAGCTGAGTCTTGGTTAGGGTTTAGATGTTTGACAATAAGACATCAATCGAAGAAGAGTCAAGTAGGTCAAGGTTGACCGGATACTTGACTGGGAAGTCCTAACTGGCATGTTAGGCAGAAGGAAGTCCTAGTGAGTGAAACTAGGCAGAAGGAAATCCTGGTGAGTGAAGCCAGGTGAAAGTCCTAGTGAGTGAAGCTAGGCAGAAGGAAATCCTGGTGAGTGAAGCCAGGTGAAAGTCCTAGTGAGTGAAGCTAGGCAGAAGGAAATCCTGGTAAGTGAAGCCAGGTGAAAGTCCTAGTGAGTGAAGCTAGGCAGAATGAAAACCCTAGTGAGTGAAACTAGGCAGATGGAAAACCCTAGTGAGTGAAGCTAGGTGAAAGTCCTAGTGAGTGAAGCTAGGTGAAAGTCCTGGTGAGTGAAGCCAGGTGAAAGTCCTAGTGAGTGAAACTAGGCAGATGGAAAACCCTAGTGAGTGAAGCTAGGTGAAAGTCCTGGTGAGTGAAGCCAGGCAAGGAAGGAAATCCAGATGGATCAAGGATGATCGGACATCTGGTGTTGGGAAGTCCAAGTAGGTCAAAGGGATTGACTGGATACTTGGCAAGGAAGGAAATCCAGATGGATCAAGGATGATCGGACATCTGGTGTTGGGAAGTCCAAGTAGGTCAAAGGGATTGACTGGATACTTGGCAAGGAAGGAATTCCAGATGGGTCAAGGTTGACCAGACATCTTGTGGAAGTCCAAGTAGGTCAATGGAGTGACCGGATACTTGGCACGACGAGTAAAAGTCCAAGTGGGTCAAAGGGATTGACCGGACACTTGGTGGGGAGTCCTGGCAGGTCAAGGAGTGACCGGATGCGAGGCATGATGTACCAACAGTCAAGGTTGACCGGATGTTGGTTAGAGGTTTGGGACTTGGTTTTGGGCAAAACCCGGATCGATCCGTGGATCGATCCAGATGTAATCGCTGGATCGATCCATTCTTCGAATGAAAGCTCGGATCGATCCGTGGATCGATTCAGAGGTCCCGATCGATCGGCCGATCGATCGAGACGATTGGAATGGCCGGATCGATCCGTGGATCGATCCAGCGCTTTCGAGCAAATGGTCGGATCGATCCGTGGATCGATCCAGCCTCTTCCATCGCACAATCGATCGGGATCCGACCGTTGCGTCGGGTTTAAAGCCGCAGGCGAGCGTGGTCTTCGGCAGAACTTTAACGACAACTTCTCAGATTCTCGCCAGCTCCTCCACAGCACTCACAAAGCTCAGATCGCCAGTTCTTGAAGAATCTTGGAAGCTCTCCAAGTCAAGAGGCGGATCAAAGCCAAGAAGAGAAGCTAGGGTTAGGGTTTGTACTCATTGTAAAGCTTGTAAGCTTCTATTTCTTGTACTCCTTCCCTTTCTTCTTGTATTGAGTCTTGTAGGGCTTCTCCGCCCTTGGTAGTTACCACAAAGGAGGTTTTATTTAGTGGAGGGTGTGTGCGTTGGTGTGGATCCTTGGATTAGTCACCTCTTGTGAGGTGGATACCAAGTAAAATCCTAGTGTTAGCGTGGTTGTATTTGTTTCTTTATTTTCCGCTGCACATCCAAGAAGAAACAAGCAACGCCAAGCAACGAAGCGCACCAAGCGAACGCGACGAGCTATTCACCCCCCCTCTAGCTACTTTTGGTCCTAACAGGTACATCATGCCTCGTATCTGGTCACTCCCTTGACCTGCTAGGACTCCCCACCAAGTGTCCGGTCAATCCCTTTGACCCACTTGGACTTTTACTCGTCGTGCCAAGTATCCGGTCACTCCATTGACCTACTTGGACTTCCACTAGATGTCTGGTCAACCTTGACCCATCTGGACTTCCTTCCTTCCCAAGTATCCAGTCAATCCCTTTGACCTACTTGGACTTCCCAACACCAGATGTCCGATCATCCTTGATCCATCTGGATTTCCTTCCTTGCCAAGTATCCAGTCAATCCCTTTGACCTACTTGGACTTCCCAACACCAGATGTCCGATCATCCTTGATCCATCTGGATTTCCTTCCTTGCCAAGTATCCAGTCAATCCTTTGACCTACTTGGACTTCCCAACACCAGATGTCCGATCATCCTTGATCTATCTGGATTTCCTTCCTTGCCTGGCTTCACTCACCAGGACTTTCACCTAGCTTCACTCACTAGGGTTTTCCATCATCCTGACTTCACTCCCCTGCCTGGCTTCACTCACCGGGACTTTCACCTAGCTTCACTCACTAGGGTTTTCCATCCGCCTAGTTTCACTCACTAGGACTTTCACCGGCTTCACTCACTGGACTTTCACCAGCTTCACTCACTAGGATTTCCTTCCGCCAGCTTCACTCACTAGGACTTTCACCGACTTCACTCACCGGACTTTCACCTAGCTTCACTCACTAGGGTTTTCCATCCGCCTAGCTTCACCACTAGGACTTTCACCGGCTTCACTCACCGGACTTTCACCCAGCTTCACTCACTAGGATTTCCTTCCGCCTAGCTTCACCAGGACTTTCTTCCGCCTAACTTCACTCGCTAGGACTTCCCGATCAAGTATCCGGTCAACCTTGACCTACTTGACTCTTCTTCGATCAATATCTTATTGTCAAACATCTAAACCCAAACCAAGACTCAGCTTGGTTAACCAGGTCAACCTTGACACGAGGGATGTGCACCAACAATCTCCCCTTTTTGATGTTTGACAATACCACAATAACACTTACAATCCCACATGTAAGTTAGGCTAATCCTATAGCCTCCTTCTTCATGCCACTAGGTAATGAACCCATAAATTAAGCTTTTCATTCTCCCCCTAAGAGGGCAAACTCCCTCTAGGTAATGAAAACCTAACTTACTTTCTTTCATTCTCCCCCTATTGGCACACATCAACCTCCTACTAATAAAACACATCAACCCGTCTTTGGACACACATCAACCTATGCTCCAATTTTGGGTACACTTCAACAACTCCATTTGTTGAAGACTCTCCCCCTGAAGAGTTGCTCATCGTGATCACAATTTCACTCATTGTGATCAACACAATAATGAAGGTCCCATACCCTTCATTTATCCTTAACTTCTTCCTCAATGTAGACAAATACCCAACCTTGAGCATTTTCTAACATCTTGAGTTCCCACTTGAAATGATGAGGATATCCACTCCCCATATATCCCCATTTCAAGTTTAAATGCTCAACCTTGAGCAAGTTCACAACAGAAGGTTAACCACCTTCCAAGGTTCATGAAAAATAATTTTCATGTCTTTAAAGAGTCCCTCCCCCTAAAGACATGGTGAAAACTTCTGTCATTGCACCAACAATGACTTGGAATCCCTAAACCTTTAGGAAACCCAGATTTAGAAGTTTTGAGGTTCAAATGTTCAAAATTTGAAACAAACCTCAACCTAAACTTCAATGAAGTCTTCCTTAACCATTCCATCCTTGTTTTCAACACGAAAACACCCTTTTTATGTATACAAATGTATTTTAAGGGTTTGGAATGAGTACCTAGACTAAAAATAGGTTCAAAGTGCTGAAATCAGGCTTTCCCAACCAAAATTAAATCGATTCGAGTTGGGTTCCAATCGATTGAACCTTCTCGAATCGATCCACCGATCGATTCAGACTACCCGATCGATCGGCTGATCGATCCAGCGAGCCACTGCTCGCGAGATTTGCTTTCCCGAATCGATCCATGGATCGATTCAGCACCCAATCGATCCATGGATCGATCGGAGCTCGATAGTTGCTGAAATTCCATTTCACTCAACTCATAAACCCCTAGAAAATTCTACAAAAATCCAAAAATTATGAAATTTCGTGTAGACAATGTTTAGAGCATATATTATCAAGGAAAAATAGTTTTCTATGAAAATACATCATATTTTCAAAGATTGACACAAACTTGAAAACTTGCAAAAAACTTTAGTGTTTTCTTCAAGTTTGTGTCTAACTATACAATGGTGATTACTATCAACAGATAGCCTTCACCAAGGTTTTCCAAAATCATTTTGAAAACTTTTTCAAAACCAATATCCCACCATATTCCTTGGGCTTAATGCACATGACTTGTACATCAGCTTTCCCAATGATGGGAAAACACATAACTATGTGTTTTGATGAACCTAAAACTCAAAAGTATGCACTAAATCAACATCTTGAGTTTTGTTCATCTTCCTAACATCTCACTTGTATCTAATGTGCACTAAAACACATACAAGTCATCTTATAGTCCTTGTGAGATGTAAGATTTTGGTTTTGCCCTATTCTAGGGATCATGCATATCTATCTAGGCATTTTAGATATATACTAGACATCCACCAAGGATGTCACTTGTTAATAATTGTTGTTAAATGCCTTTTGTCCTTAATTACAAGGAATTAAACTAATGCATGATAATGTTATGGCATACATCAAAATAAAATAATTTTCAAAAGAAATATTCCTATAACTCCATGATGTATGCATGACATGACATGGTATTTTTGTATTTTTCATAATAAGTCATGAATGCAAAAGTAGACATGATGTCATGGCATATGATGGGCAAACAATCATGGCAAGATTTAGCATAAATAAAATATACCTAGATTAACTATCTAAGTATCCTTAAAACCTTAGCTAAACTTACAACTTAAACCTAGATTGCCTTAAAGTGCTTCAAGAAAATGTCAAAGCCTAAATTGGCATTTCTAATTCCCTTGATTAATTTATGCCAGTCGAAATTAAGCATATTCCTCAAATGTTGGCATATTTCATTTTTCCACAAGAGTAGCACTTTAAAGTTAAGGCCCGGATTGCCTTAAATTTCCTAAGAACATACCAAAATCCCAACTTGGTAACTCTTATGAATTTCCCAATATGTGCCTTTTAAGATTAAAGTCAAAGTTTCACCACTAGGCACATTTTACTCTTTCAAGGAGTAATTAATTGTTCCATTTCATTTTCGAAGGTTAACAAAAACCTTGAAAATGCTCCTTGAGTGTCAATTTCCTCAAGGTTGGGTTAACTACCCTTCCAATCGGAGTTGACACTCTCTAACCCCCTCTATGGGGTAGAGAAGATGCTCCTAGGAACCCAACACCTATTGGTGCTCCTTGGATGCTCTAGGTACTCACTAGGGATAACTTCCCTAGATACCTTCCTAGTGACCTTGTTAGGCTTCTTAGAAGCCTTGGTCACATTTTCTAGGTCAACCCTAGGGATAGCCTCCCTTGTGACCTTGTTAGTGACTTTCTTAGTCTTCTTAGAAGTCTTAGTCACTTTGGTTGCAAAAATACTCTTAGGGATGACTTCCCTAGTATTTTTGACTTGACCACTAGACCTAGGGTTTGTTCCATAACTATATGGAACTCTATGGTAACTGGGCACATCCTTCTTAGCCTTTGGTTTGTATCCCAAACCTCTATGGCTATTTGATGACTTTGATTTTCCTAACCCTAAGTTATGCTCATTTTGCCCTAATAGGATATTTTCCATCCTTTTTAGGGTCTTTTCCATTTTATCAAGTCTTGATCTCAAGACTTGATTTTCTATCATTAAATCCTTAGATTTTGATTTTCCATTACACCCATGAGCATTTTTGTTTCTAGGCTTATAACTACAATCCTTAGTGTGATTGCCTAGATTTCTATCTACCTCCCTAACCTTAGGTGTGGTAGTCTTAGCATGTAGGGCCACATGCTTTTCCTTAAAGCCCTCATGCTTTCTATTCTTATGGTAAATTGCATTAAAATGATATAAGTTAGAACTAGCATGCTTTTTACCATAATGTAAAGGATTAGGCTCAATAAAAGATACCTTCTTCTTTACCTTGGAGGCTCCCCCTTGACTAGTGCCTCCTCGAGCCTTGACCATCTTCTTCCCCTTGGGGCATTGACTACGATAATGCCCCTTTTGATTGCAAGAGAAGCATATAATATGCTCCTTGCTCTTCTTTGTGTTGGGGATGGTCTCCTTGGGCTTCACCTTGCCCTTTTGTGCCACTTGGCCCTTCTTCTTGGCTAATTTAGGGCACTTGCTCTTGTAGTGCCCATGTTCCCTACATTCAAAGCATATAATATGATTTTTATTATTAATTGAAATATTTATACCTTTGCTCATAGGAGTGGCATCTTTTTCTTTGGATCCGGAGGTAGAAGCTTCCTCTTGATCGGACCTTGATTCTCCTCCATTTGATTTTTCTTGACTTGTGGAGGTAGAAGCTTCTTCCTCCTCTTCTTCTCTTGACCCGGATGTAGAAGCTTCTTCTTCTTCTTGATCCGGTGTCACCAAGGATTGCTCCCCCTCAATCCTAGAGGTGGAGGCTTCATCATCTTGAATATGAAACAAGGAGTATGCTCCCTCCTTGTTCCCTTCGTTGCATTCCCTTGAGGATGAAGCTTCTTGGATTTCCTCTTCTTCGGAGGTTGAGCATCTCTCAACCTCGGAATCCTCCTCTTGGTCTTGCTCCAAAGAGTCACCCTCTCTGGATTCTTCTTGATCTCGTACAGTGGAGGGGATCTCTTCATGAAGCTTGGGCAATTTGCTCCAAAGCTCCTTGGCATCTTCGAATTCTCCAACTTGAGCCAAGATGTGGCTAGGCAATAAGTTGACCAAAAGCTTGGTCACTTTGTCATTGGCCTTGCACCTTTGGACTTGCTCCGGGCTCCATTTGCTTTTCTTTAGAGCTTTGCCCTTGGAATTTGTTGGAGCTTCGAAGCCTTCCGTAAGAGCAAACCATTGCTCTATCTCCATCATAAGAAAGTTTTCGATTCTTGATTTCCAAGAATCGAAGCTTGTAGAGGTGTATGGTGGAGCCACCCTTGTGTCAAATCCAAGTCCATCTTGGAATTGCATCTTGAAGTTTAGCTTGATAAAATCTTGAACTTGAAGAATTTGCTTCAACTTCTTCACCCTCTAGCTTTTCTTGTTACGCTTGACCCTTCCGGCGATGATTCCGGTGAAGAGCGGCCTTGCTCTGATACCACTTGTTAGGACCAAAAGTAGCTAGAGGGGGTGAATCGCGTTCGCTCGGTGCGCTTCGTTGCTTGTCGTTGCTTGTTTCTTCTTGGATGTGCAGCGGAAAATACAGAAACAAACACAAAACGCTAACACTAGGATTTTACTTGGTATCCACCTCACAAGAGGTGACTAATCCAAGGATCCACACCAACGCACACACCCTCCACTATGAATAACACTCCTTTATGGTAACTACCAAAGGCGGAGAAGCCCTACCACACTCTCAATACAAGAAGAAGAAAGGGAAATACAAGTTAAGCAAAAGCTTACAAGATGTGCAGTAAGAACCCTAACCCTAACTTCTTCCTCTTGCAATAGATCCGCCTCTTGACTTGGAAAGCCTCCAAGAACCTTCAAGAACTGGCGATCACGTGCTTGTAGAGAGCTGGGGAGGAGCTGGAATGAATCTGAGAAGAGCTCGTTAAGAGATTGCCGAAGACCACGCTTGCCTGCGGCTTTAAACCCGACGCAACGGTCGGATCCCGATCGATTCGAATGTTCCGAATCGATCGGGGAGGCTTTAGATCGATCCACGGATCGATCCAGAGCGCCTCTGCGCGGGGCTCACCGGATCGATCCACGGATCGATCCGGCGCTTATCGCGCGAAGCAGCCCCGTTTCGATCGATCGGAACTCTGATCGATCCACGGATCGATCCAAGCTTTTCATCCGGAAGAAGCGGATCGATCCACCGATCGATCCACATCCCGGATCGATCCACGGATCGATCCAAGACTTGGTTTTGCCCAAAACCAAGTCCCAAACCTCCTAACCAACATCCGGTCAACCTTGACTGTTGGTACATCATGCCTCGTATCTGGTCACCCTTGACCTGCTAAGACTCCCACCAAGTGTCCGGTCAATCCCTTTGACCCACTTGGACTTTACTCGTCGTGCAAGTATCCGGCCACTCCATTGACCTACTTGGACTTCCACTAGATGTCCGGTCAACCTTGACCCATCCGGACTTCCTTCCTTCCCAAGTATCCAGTCAATCCTTTGACCTACTTGGACTTCCCAACACCGATGTCCGATCATCCTCGATCCATCCGATTTCCTTCCTTGCCAAGTATCCAATCAATCCTTTGACCTACTTGACTTCCAACACCGGATGTCCGATCATCCTCGATCCATCCGATTTCCTTCCTTGCCAAGTATCCAACAATCCTTTGACCTACTTGGACTTCCCAACACCGATGTCCGATCATCCTTGATCCATCCGATTTCCTTCCTTGCCAAGTATCCAGTCAATCCTTTGACCTACTTGGACTTCCCAACACCAGATGTCCGATCATCCTTGATCTATCTGGATTTCCTTCCTTGCCTGGCTTCACTCACCAGGACTTTCACCTAGCTTCACTCACTAGGGTTTTCCATCTGCCTAGTTTCACTCACTAGGACTTTCACCTGGCTTCACTCACCAGGACTTTCACCTAGCTTCACTCACTAGGATTTCCTTCTGCCTAGCTTCACTCACTAGGACTTTCACCTGGCTTCACTCACCAGGACTTTCACCTAGCTTCACTCACTAGGGTTTTCCATCTGCCTAGCTTCACTCACTAGGACTTTCACCTGGCTTCACTCACCAGGACTTTCACCTAGCTTCACTCACTAGGATTTCCTTCTGCCTAGCTTCACTCACTAGGACTTTCTTCTGCCTAACTTGCCAGTTAGGACTTCCCAGTCAAGTATCCGGTCAACCTTGACCTACTTGACTCTTTTTCGATCAATATCTTATTGTCAAACATCTAAACCCAAACCAAGACTCAGCTTGGTTAACCAGGTCAACCTTGACCTGAGGGATGTTGCACCAACAACTAGGACTTCCTCTTAATATCAGATCCTTCAAACCTATCGAATCCAATTGTTAGGTGTCAGGTTCTTGACCCACCTGGAGTTTCTGCCTACCTTCTACGATCTGCTAAGACTTCCCTGCCTAGTCGTGACTAGGACTTTCTTGGTTGAGTAAGCTGCCTATGCACTTAGTGAAATCATCAGATTACAACAAAACTTAACTTGAATCTGTGATAACATTAAAACTTAGGTTCGATTCTAGTGCATTCTGCACTAACAATCTATCCATTTTTGATGTTTGACAACCAAGGTTCATAGTTAAGTTTAAAATATGCAAAGATAAGTAAACAAGCATTGTTCTTTAACTCTTCCCCTGAATTTATGCTATAATATCTCTCCCTCTTGGACACATCAGAAAAATGGGGGAATCAACAACAAGTTTGAAATATTTTAAGGGAAAACTAAGGTTTGAAGGAAAAAGCATTAAAAAGTTTTGTAACCAAAGTTTTTTTAAAAATAAGTTAGAATCTAAAATTTTAAAAATTTTCTAAGAAAACACTGAACCAGAAGTTATAGTATAAAAACTTTTTACTAAGTTTGAATTAAGATTATTATGTGTTAAGAGAACAACTTGAAAATTTATATGGATACTAATATAAGTTTTAAAAAAAATTAAGAAAGCATAAATTTCTAAAAAATTTGCTAAGGAATATAGTGAACTAAATTTTAAAATTTAGTCTTTTATAAGAAACAAATTTTTAAGGTAAAAAAATTAAGAAGAAATTTTTGAATAAAAAAATATAACTTTAAGAAAATTTTCTAGTACATAAGTGTATAATATTTGAAATGGTTGGTAAAGAGAATTTTTGAAACATATTTTTGAAAATCCATAAGTTTTGAAACGAAATTTATATTTTCCTACAAGTCCAAGCATGTAATGCATAAGTTTTTTTTTTTGAAGGAAACAAATATCTAGATAATAGTCCTTATAGAAATGTCCAACCTTTGTACGTAGTTAACTGTCACAACATAACAACTGCTAACTCAGGCTAGTCAATTTGAATTTTGGGTTCCAACTAGTTGTTACTAGCTAAATTACTCAAATTGATCAATGTATTTATTTAAAGCTCAGATTTATATCGATGCACTGACATAACATTTAAAATCTTCTATGTTTCATAATACATAAGCAAAGAATCTTACTGTACTTGTGAGATGCTGGCTGCTAAAACTATAAGATCATGTTGTTTTATGGTAAGTCCTAGACTACTTTATAAAGAGAAAATATTTTGAAGGTAATTTTGAAAATAAATTTTTTAAAGGGGAATTTTGAAGACAAATTTTGAAAACTAATAAGTAGTAATTTTTCTAAAAAGTACATATTAAAAACTATTATATAAAACGCATTCCTAATTTTCTTTATAAGTTACTAAATTTAGATTCAGATAGTGGTTTTGTAAATATGTCAGCTAGATTAGATTTAGAGTTAATATAGTTAAGTTCTATATTTTCTTTTGTGACATGATCTCTAACAAAATTGTGTTTGACTTTTATATGTTTTGTTCTAGAGTGATGTACTAAATTTTTAGTTAGATTTATAGAACTTATATTATCAATAAAAGTTTTTACATTTTTGTATTCTAGATTAAAGTCTTTTAAGATATGAGACATCTATAACAATTGAGCTACGTATTCGCCGATTGCTATGTATTCTCCTTCAGTTGTAGATAAAGCAATGCAATGTTACTTTCTACTAAACTAGCTAACTAAGTATGACCCTAGCAGTTGACATCCTCCACTTATACTCTTTCTATCTAACTTATAGCTAGCATAATCTAAATCAGAATAGCTAACTAACTCAAAGTGTGATATTCTTGGGTACCACATTCCTACATTAACGGTTCCTTTTAGATATCTAATTATTCTTTTAACATTTAATAAGTGAGATTATTTAGTGCAGATTTGATATCTAGCACGCATACTTACTGCAAATAATATGTCAGGTATGCTTGTAGTTAAATATAGTAAGCTTTCTATCATACTTCTATAGTATTTTAAGTTAACAGAATTACCATTTTTGTAAAATACTGGAAATTAGAGAATAATAATAATAAGGGAATTTTTCGAAATTTTTGGAAATTTTTCGGAGCTCGTATGGACGAGTTTACGGGGATAAAAACGGAACCCAAGAAAGCCTGTTTAGGCTACCCATTTAAGCGAAGAAAAGTTTGCTTTTTCTTTTATTTTATTTTCTTTATTTTCTTTATTTTCTCTCCTCCGGTTTCTCTTTGACGCCGCGCCCCCTCCCCCTCGCGCCTTCTCCTTCTCCCCCGATCTTCTGCCCTAACCGCTACACTGCGGTTTTCATCTCCTCGCCGAACCCGATTTCCCTCGCCTCTCCTCCTTTTTGATTCCCGAGCCGCTGCCACAGTCGACGCCCTTCTCCCCTCTGTGCTGCCACTGAAACCATCAAAGCCGATGTCGACTCTTTGCCTCTCACAATCTCCCCTTGTCGCATGGCGACGCCACTGACAGCCACAGTCGAGCGAGAGTGCCCTAGGGATTGCTCTCTCTTCCCTCGCATCGCGTCGCCGCAGCAACAGGGAGCAGCGCCGACGCCTCTCTTCTTATCACCTCCGCTCGTGCCCTAGGTCTGATCTCACCGTCGGCCTTATCTCCCTTTCTCGGAGTCGCCCTCTGCATGGAAGAAGCAAGCCCTAGATGAGCCCCTACCGATCTCTGGTTGCCAGCCACCGAGATTTTTCCTAGCCGGCCAAACATTTCTGCCCTAGACCTCACCACTGGGTCCTCCTTCTTCGCCACCAGCCGTCGGCAGAGAGGAAAACGAGGGGTATCGAGTTAGGTAAGGCAAAAAGAGGTATTTGGATTTTTGATTTGGATCCTGTGCTGAATTTGTTGGCTGATAACTGTGGTACTTGTCACTGTTTTTCCCACAACAGCTTCTCCGGATCTCGGCAGTAAGTTCTTCAAGATTTGAGCAGCGCTGAAGCATCGGAAAATTTGGGTAAGGTTTTGTGTTAAGCTAAATACTGAAGTGGGTAAGTTAGTTGGTTTGAGCTCTGGATTCGTAGAGTTTAGGGCTTATGGATGAGGTGTTGACTGAGATGGATGTCTCTGATGGTAGTTTTGTTTGCAGTGTCTGGAACATATTTCTGGCAGTAACTTCACCGGCTGTGATTCAACAGAGGAGGGTAAATTAGGTAAGTTTTAGAGGTGATTCCATTTATACATTGGAGTTGGTTTGTAATGGTGAAATGGGTTAAGTTAAACCTAGATGGATTTGGATTAATGGTTGGTTAGCTAATTAAATGCATAAGGGTATTAACTAAATCTGTATATGTTTGATATTACAGGACTTTGACGCGAGGCGAGTATCTCAACGTCGTATTCGGACCAGATTGGACTTTTCTTTTGGAGGCGGGTACTTTGACTTTATGTCTTTTGATATGCATAATAATATTTTTAACATATAGCAATGATTATGTTTCTCATTTGTTTCGGTTGATCACTACCTGACCTGTTGCATGCTTGGTTGTTTATTTATTATGTACATCATGCTAGTATTTACTTGATTATGCATATTTATAGAGGTAGTGACACAACCATGTTATTTATCATGTTCAGGACCTAGGGTTTTTTATGCCTTATCTGGTATGTGTACCTTGATTTGATTCATTGTCCTATGGTACACATTTTATGTTTATGTATGCATATTGCTATGCTATTCAATATATTGTCATGTTTAGTATCATGCATCATCTCGCATGATTGCATGCTGTGTGATAGTCTGCTCCATTATTGTCGAGCACATCGCCATTTACATATATCTGTACACACCACCACTCATGGGTTAGTGGTACATCAGACAGGTGTGTGGCAGTTCTGTTGTTAGGCTCCGCTGGTCCGGTGACTCAGCATGGTACCGGCAGACGGTTCTGCTATGTTTGGCTCTGTTGGTTTAGTGTAGCAGCGTGGTAGCCGATAGGCAGTGGACTCTGTTTGGCTCCGTTGGTCCGCTCATGGGTAGTGTGATGCAGCGTGGTAGCCAGCAGAGATTCCTCCCTGTCATCGTGTACCGGGAGATGAGAGCATTGTGCTCCCCCATTTATGATTTGGGGTAGGAGGATATGTGTACTCCGACAGCATCCCGTCCACTCGGTCACTCATCAGGAGCAGTGATGGCAGAGTGCACGGTTGTCACAGCCCTACCCACTCGGTCTCACCATTGTGTGTGTGATGGCTGACTGGCGTCAGAGGTGACCATGACATTTGCATCATATGCATGATGCATTTATTTCTTGTGTTTGCTGCATTTACTTGCTGCATTTATATGGATGCATATGATTGACATGCATACATGATTTATGACACTCTCGGTCTGACGACCTGTTGTACTTATACCTTGGTCCTGGTTAGTACAGTTTTCTCCTGTTTTGTTTCAGTTGCATTTATCCTTCTTGTATCAGGAGACTGTACGCATGATTAGTGCTGCCTGTTATTTTCTTTATTATGTATATCAGTTGTTACCCGCTGAGTGTTGGACTCACACCCTCCTCCGTTGTTATTTTCAGGCTGATGCTGTCCGGAAAGAGTTCCAGTCGCTAGTCCCCTGCAGTCCACGAGGATGTTTATTTGTCTTTTGGTGTTCTTTACTAGACTATGTTGAGACTTATTCTATTTTGATACACTTGGATCTTATATGGATATTGCCGATGAGTTTTTATTTGGATTTGTTTTACAACATGCCTGCCTGGACGGCAGAAGAGGTAAGTTGATCTTATCGTCGGATTTGAGCTTTATGAGTGTAGTGGAGTAGGAATATGTTTTGAGCTTTATGGGTGTAGTTGAGTAGGGTTGTTTTTGAGTCATATTATCACTGTTACAGTTTGTTAAATTATTAACTGCGTGGGTGATTGTTTTATTATCTGTTATTGTTCCGACCGTGTTGGCCGAGGTATATGTGACCCAGAGGGCATTGTAGAAAGTTTCAGATTGTCCACCGTGCAGGGGAGATGCTGCCGAAATTTCTTCGGACAGGGACTCCTCCGGGGCGTGACAATTTAGTGGTATCAGAGCAGGTATATGATACTTGCTGTGTTCTGAATTTTCGAGATTTATCTGATACCAATTTATTTGGTATCAGAGCACAGTTATACGATCCTTTGTTTTTGTATTTTGGATATTTGCGATAACCTGATACCAATTTATTTGGTATTGGTATCAGAGCTCTAAAGTTGGCGATACTTGTTTTGATTTTCGTGTTACGAACTTTGAGATTTATCTGATACCAATTTATTGGAATTGGTATCAGAGCAGGTTATGATACCTGCTTATGGTGTTCTGGATTTTTGGAGTTAACCTGAGTTTACTTGTAAACTTGGGTATCTATTTCAGATTAGCACGAATTTCCATTATGTTATGTTTCGGACTTCTGTTTCTGATTTATATGGATTTCCGGCGATTTTCTCATTCGAAAATTTTGAGGTAAAATAGGGACTAGACAGCGACGGAACTTCTCCAGACATCAAATAGGTATGATGTTTATTTTATAATTGTTATACTTGTAGTAATATCTGTTATATAACTTAACAGATATGAGGAGATCTACACGTATTGCTGTGAGACGTGGTGTTGGACAGCCACGTACGAGGACCTTGGGATCTCTGGACTTACCAGAGATGCCTACTGTTGTAGAGCCTGTTAGTCAGGGGCAGACTGCGAGCGCATCGGGCTCTCAGACCCCGATGGCTCCTTTAGAGGTACCTACCTCAGCTGCACCGACTGTATCCACCCCTACCGTATTTACGGTACCACCAGGGGTACCATTGGCATACCCGACACCTGCTCCAGCGCAGCCTACGGCGTACCCGGCACCACCGCCACCTGGACCTATTGTGTACCCGACACCAGTGGCACCTGTGCCTCCAGTACCTACTGTATACCCCGCAGCACCTGCACCAGCGATATCGGTTGCTCCACATCCGGTACCACTACCTACCATACATCCAGCCGCGACCACCTATGCTGACCCTGCAGTGCCACTGACGGCATATGCTCCAGTCTATGCATCAGCACCGGGAGTACCTCCCCCGGTCTATTCAGCGGTACCACCTGTAGCACCAGCTCCAGTGGTTCCGCCAGTTCAGGCAACCGTCACAACTCTCCCACTACAGTTTTTACACCATCAGGTGGTTCTACAAGCTCCCAGACCTTATTAGAGTACATAGACTATATTTCAGAATTCATTGCCTTTTTCCAAGATGCTGCATCTATATCTTGGAGTGCTTCGTCATATGTTCGGGGATCAGGTTCATGTTTACCCGGGATCAAGTCCGAAGACTCTCCCAAAAACATGAATCTCTCAGGTTCCCTCACAACTCTCCCACTACGATGAGGCACCGTCTGTGGTTGTGTATCATGTGTAACACGTGTTGCAGTCTCTTGTGGTACTTCATCTTGTACTATTGGTACTAAAGTAGACGTGTCCTCTCTAAGTTCTTCTCGAATAACTTTGCTACTGGGCTTGTGATCCATTATATAGTCTTCTTCTAAAAACTGGGCATTGGTGCTAACAATGACCTTCTGGTCTTTAGGACTATAAAATAAATCACCTTTCGTTCCTCTGGGATAACCCACAAACATGCGAACTTCTGTACGAGATTTTAACTTATTAGCATCTGGTTTTAGCACATGTGTTGGACTACCCCAAATCCGAATATGTCTTAGACTGGGTTTTCGCCCATTCCACAATTCTGTGGGAGTAGAAGATACTGATTTAGAAGGTACTAAGTTCAGAATGTGTGCTGCCGTTTCCAGAGCGTATCCCCAAAACGAATTTGGTAATTCTGAATAACTCATCATCAATCTAACCATTTCCATAAGAGTCCTATTTCTTCGTTCTGCCACACCATTCTGTTGGGGTGTACCAGGTGCGGACAATTGGGATTGAATCTCGGTCTCTGATAAGTAATTTCTAAACTCTCCTAAGAGGTATTCACCACCACGATCAGATCGTAGTGTCTTGATACTTTTACCTAGTCGTTTCTCCACATCAGCCTTGTACTCTTTGAACTTATCAAAGCACTCGGACTTGCGGTGCATTAGGTAAATGTATTCGTATCTTGAATAATCGTCTATAAAAGAGACAAAATATTCAAAACCACCTCTCGCCTGGATAGACATAGGACCACACAAATCAGAATGAACCAACTCTAACACTTCTTTGGCTCTATACCCCTTGGCCTTAAAAGGTCTCTTGGTCATTTTACCTTCTAAGCAAGATTCACAAGTTAGAAAATTTTCCAACTCTAATGAACCCAAGAGTCCATCGGCTATAAGCCTTTGAATCCTACTTAAGTTAATATGACCAAGCCTTAGATGCCAAAGATATGTTTGGTTCATTTCCGAAGGTTGTTTTCTCTTATTAGTGTTAGAAGATGTGTTATAAATTTCCATATTTTGCTTTGTGGGAGAAATTGGATTTAAAGTATATAAATTGTCAACTAATGCATCAGAATAGATAATTACTTTATTTCTCTTTATAACTACATTGTTATTAAAGGAAACAGAATATCCATCCAAAAACAGTTTAGAAACTGAAATTAAATTCTTTCTAAAACTGGGTACATAAAGATAATTTCTTAAAATCAATTTTCTATTTCTATCAAAAGATAAGTAGACATCTCCCACTGCAACAGCCGCCACCTTAGTAGCATTGCCCATATAGACGATTATCTCTCCTTCATATAGTCGTCGGGTTTCCTGGAACCCCTGCAAAGAATTGCAGACATGATCAGTGGCTCCCGTATCTACACATCAGGTGCTGGTAGATAACACCACTAAACATGTTTCAACAACTCGAGCATGAGATATACTTTTGTTGTTTTCATATCTACGAGGACAGTTCGCCTTCCAATGCCCTGACTGCTTGCAGATGAAGCACTTGCCCTTCGGCTTCTTCACTCCAGCTTTAGGTCCTGTACTCTGAGATTTATTCACTTTCATTGCTGAGCTAACTTGTTTCTTCTTCTTCTTTCCTTTCGGTTTAGAAGTAAAACCATTTTCAGCATAGTGAATCTGAGAATTGTGACGAAACAAACCTTCTGCTGCCTGAAGTTCTGTCAGTAGTTCCGCCAATGAATATGCCCTTTTATTCATATTGTAATTCAGACGAAATTGCTCAAAACTTCTAGGTAGCATTTGGAGGATCATATCGATCTGAGTTTCCTCATCAATTTCTCCTCCAAGGATTTGTATTTCATTTAGATAAGTCATCATCTTTAGGATATGATCCCTTACGGGAGTACCCTCTTGCATGGTGGCTGTCATTATCTTTCTCATGGCTTCTTGCCTAGAGGCCCGATCCTGGTGACCAAAGAGTTCCTTGAGATTGTTCATAATATCATAAGCTGTTGGTAAATCTTGATGCTGATGTTGCAATACATTTGACATTGAAGCCAAAATGTAACATCGCGCCATCTCATCTGCTTTTACCCATTTCTTATGATATTCAATCTCCTCTTGGGTAGATTCACCAGTGGGTGCATCAGGACAAGGCTCAGTCAGTACAAACTTATAGCTTTCAGCAGTAAGAAAAATGTCCAGGTTCCTTTTCCAATCTATGTAGTTAGGACCAGTAAGTCTGTTCTCTTTTAGTATGATGGCCAGTGGGTTGAAAGTCATCCTAAGAATCACAAATAACTTTTGGTCAGAACTTTAAATTTAGAATAATATTGATTCCTCAAACAATACTATTTTAAATTAACTAACACCTCAAAACACCGTGAATTTTGTATGCCACGATAGTGTGGACGTATACAAATTCAACATTTGTAAAAGGAGGGTTTAACCCATTAATTTTATTATCTTGTCAACCTAACTTTTTGACAAATAAAATTAATAGTTGGTTTCCTTTGGTCACACGAATAATAGCAGTGACTCCGATGGGGAGGATACTATTAGACGTGCCTAAGTGTATACCATTACTTGACTCTAAGTCCATTAATAAGATTGTGCCCCTTCCGATGGGGAAGATCACACGTTCTTAATTAATTTCCTATAGTCATCCAAAATGAAAGTTTGATCTAGTGATCCACAAATAAACTCATCCGATATGGAGGAACACACTCAGAGCCAACGCGCAAGTTTGTTTGCATCACTTACAAACCAGTAATGGAGACCGTGGAATTTATTTAAAATCCCTCTCCCACTTAGTTATTTAAAATGAGGAATTTTGACTATGCTAGCCTACTTAACATGCATACTAATAAGCACACACAGCACAACATAAAAGCAATAAATAGAAAAACTATTTTTCAACTATTATGACTTTTATCTATTGTTGTCCTCCGTGTGTCGCCATCCCTAGCTGCTGCCATTTTTGGCCACCGCCACCGGATCTAGTTGTCGCATCCATCTTGCTCCTTGTTCCGCTGCGTCTCTGGTCCTCAAAAGGTTCCACGCCTTGCAAGATTCGATTCGCGACATAAATAGAATTTTACATTTTTCGATCCTATATTCCTCGAAGGAATGTACATGTATCTAGATAAAAAAAAAATCCTAATAAAACTAAATACAGCTCCTGTTGTATTTTATAATACAATCATGCACACACAATAAAATGCCCTTGACATGTCCAAGGGTCCAATCACACACATAATAACTATAAGCCATAATAGTTGGATCATGCATCCACAAAGTTAGCACATCCTACTATTATCCTGCCTAAATTATGTATGGCATGTGCATAATTAAATTAATACCAAATACACAGAAGCAAAGCCCTAGCTCTGATACTAATTGTTGGTTGCTACTCGAAAAACCTAACGATTCTACTGTACAAAAATTTTGTACAAAGGTCTGAACCTTTTCCTAGCTACCATGTGTTCTTTTAAATTAAACTTGGATCGCCTGCGGAACTTAACACGTTTGATCCGAAGTTTAATTTATTTGTTCTTTTAGGTTTAGACTTGGACCTCCTGCGGAACTTAACACGTTCGATCCAAATCACCTAGGTCACGAAGACAATTAAATATCTATTTCCAAAATCGGCTTCCAGTACTGCATGGCGAGGCACATGGCCTTCTTGGATATGGGAGCAACCACCACCGACTAGACAAAGCCTTTTAAGGAAATTAAATATTTAACCTTCCCATAGTAACCCTAGGTTAACCTCTAAGAACAATCAAATCACAAGGAAAAGAAAAAAAACAAAAGAACACAATTTTGAAAACTAATTCGAAAAACTAGAATCGCATGCCTCTTGTATTTGATATTTTTACATGGAGATAAAACTAACATGATGCGGAAAACAATATTAGTTATACCTTTCTTAGTAGATAATGACATCTTGATCTTCTACCGTATTCCTCTTCTAATCTCGGACGTTGTGTGGGCAACGATCTTCCGAGACGAGGACCACCTAGCACCTTCTTCTCCTTCCTTCAAGTTTTGGCCAAGCACAAAGCTTCCAAAGGATGAAGATCTTTTCCACCAACCAAGCTCCAAGGGATGCAAGCTTTCTCTCCTTTTTCTCCAAGCTAAAATCCGGCCACCACTTGATCTCCAAGGAGGATGAGAGGTTCGGCCACACCAAGGAGAGGAGAGAACTTGAAGGGGCCGGCCACACCAAGGAAGAAAAGAGGGAGAAAAATAATAGAGGTTGTTCACCTTGAAGGCACCCAAAACCCCCTCTTTTATAATCCTTTAGCCTTGGCAAATAAGGAAAATTTAATAAAAACTTCCTTAACTCTATTTTCATTGAAAAGGAAAATTTTAATTAATTAAAATTAAAATCCTTTTCTTAGTGTATATGGCCGGCCACATCAAATAAGCAAACAAGGAAATTTTTCGCTAGAAAAATTAAAGCTTCCTAATTTGCTTCCGGAGAAATTTTAAAATAAATTTTTCTTTAATAATCCCTTCATGATTGATGCTATAAAAGGATATTTCTATAATTTTAAAATTTAACTTTTCAACATGTGGATGATAAATAAGTAAAGTTTTTACCAAAATTAAAATCAACCTTTTAATCTACAAATAAGGAAAGAGATTTAACTCTTCTATTAATCTTTTGTAGAATCTTATAAAAGAAAATATTTTAATTTTTAAACTCTCTTTTAAATCATGTATTCCACATAAGAAAAAATTTAAAATTAAAATTCCTTTTGTATTTTTAATGGTCGGCCACCTAGACTTGGGTTCAAGCTAGGGCCGGCCACCCATGGACCAAGGCTTGGCCGGCCCTAGCTTGGTCCCCAAGCTAGCTTGGTCCCCAAGCTAGCTTGGTCGACCCCTATAACATGGGTATGAAGGTGGGTATAGGTGGGTATAGTACTCTATAAATAAGAGGCTACGATAGGGACCGAGAGGAGGAATTGGTTTTGGTCTCCCGATAAAGTTAAGCATCCCGCGTTCGCCCCGAACACACAACTTAATTTTATTAATAATAATTCATTCCACTAGAGAACTATTATTGAACTACCGCACCAATCCCAAATTACATTTTTTGGATCCTTCTTATTATGAGTGTGTTAGTCTCCCTGTGTTTAAGATGTCGAATGTCCACTAATTAAGTGAGTTACTGACAACTCATTTAATTAATATCTTAATCCAAGAGTAGTACCACTCAACTTTATTGTCATGTCGGACTAAGTTCACCTGCAGGGTTTAACATGACAATCCTTATGAGTTCCTCTTGGGGATATTATCAACCTAGATCACTAGGACACAGTTTCCTTCTATAATCAACAACACACACTATAAGTGATATCATTTTCCAACTTATCGGGCTTATTGATTTATCGAACTAAATCTCACCCATTGATAAATTAAAGAAATAAATATCAAATATATGTGCTTGTTATTATATTAGGATTAAGAGCACACACTTCCATAATAACTGAGGTCTTTGTTCCTTTATAAAGTCAGTATAAAAGAAACGACCTCTAATGGTCCTACTCAATACACTCTTAGTGTACTAGTGTAATTACATAGTTAAGATAAACTAATTCCTAATTACACTACGACCTTCCAATGGTTTGTTCCTTTCCATCTTAGTCGTGAGCTACTGTTTATAATTTATAAGGTACTGATAACATTATCTTCTGTATGTGACACCACATACTATGTTATCTACAATATAAATTAATTGAACAACTACAAACAAATGTAGATAATTTGACCAAATGTGATTCTTTATTCAAAATAAATGTCTACAAAAGCTTAGGCTTTCAGTATACACTCTAACAGCCAGCCCTAGCAGTCGTCAAAACTAGCCGCCAGCCCTAGGGCTCATGTCATTGCGTCCATCGAGCTTCCTTTTCCGCTGCGCCTCTGGTCCTCAAATAGCACCATGTCTCGCAAGGATACGATCCGTGACAAAATAGAATTTTACATATATCGATCCTATATTCCTCAAAAGAATGACATAAAGTCTAAACCGAACAAAAATGTAAAATCCTAAAACTAATACAACTCCTGCTGTATTTAATAAGTACAATCATGCACACACATAAAATGCCCTCGACATGTCAGAGGGTCCAATCACACGCAATCATAATAGGCCATAATAGTTGGAGCCTGCAACCACATAGTTAATCTATTTACACATCCTACTATTATCCTGCCTAAAATATGTATGACATGTGCATAATTAAACTAAAACTAAACACATAGAGGCTAACTCTAGCTCTGATATCAATTGTTGGTTGCTACTCGGAATATCGTCCTAGTTCCCCTGTACAAAAATTTGTACAAGCATAGAACTATCCTAGCTACCCATGTGTTTTACTAAAGTTAAATTTGGATTACAAATTATGCTTAACATTATTAATCTAAATTTTCCCTTTAGAAATTAAACTTGAATTGGGAACGAAACTTAACATTCTTACTTCAAGTTCAACCGATGTGATCTTCCTAAGTTAAACCATATTACAGAAGTTGATCAAATATCTATTTCAAGGATCGGCTTCCAGGTCAAATGTGGCCAGGCACTAGGCCTTCTTGGGTATGAGATCATCCACCACTGCCTAGACAAAGTCTTTCAAAGAAATCAGATATTTAAACTTCTCATAGTAAACTAAGTTTAACAATAGAGACCTCAATAGAAACACATTATCGAAACATGAAATCGAAACGAAAATCGATAACAAAAATGATAATTAAAATCAATAACCTTTTGTGTTTGGTTTTTCAAGATCTATACAAAAGATGAACTAGTTATGATGTGGAAACTAATAACTAGTTATACCTCTTGTAACTTATAGACCTCTTGATCTTCTATTGTATTCCTTTTCTTATCTCGGACGTCATGTGGGCGACGATCTACCAAGATGAGAATCCACCCAAGCCTTCTTCCTTTCAAGTTTCGGCCACCAACTTTCTCCAAGAGATGATGAAGTTTGGCCACCAACTTTCCTCCAAGGGATGCTAGACAAGAGAAGCTCCTTCTCTTCTTCTTCTCCTTCAAGCAACCGACCATCAATGGATCTCCACACCAATATGTCGCTGGCCACCAAGAGGGAAAACAAAGGAGAAGAGAGAAAGAGTAAGGGCCGACCACCACCAAGGAAGAGAGGAGAGGAATAGAAGATGTATTGTTATGAGGTGAGACACCTCTACCCTCTCTTTTATATTCCTTGGTCTTGGCAAATAAGGAAAGTTTTAAACATAATTAAAACTTCTTTATATTCCTTGCCAATGACTAAAAAGGAAAGTTTTAAAACAAAGAATTAAAACTTCCTTTTCTTCTTGTCATGGCCGGCCACATGCTTGTTCTCCAAGCAAGAAAATATTTTAAACAAAAATTAAAATCTCTCTTTTAAAAATCTCTTTTGTGGATAGTTCTAAAAGGAATGTTTTATAAATTAAAATCTCTCTCTTTTAAATCCTTTTATGGATATCTATAAAAGATAAAATTTAAAATAAAACATGGTTTCAAGAAAGAAAAGTTTTATCAAAAAATTAAAATCTTTCTTTCACATTATAGATAACTACAAATAAGGAAAGATTACAAATCTCTCTTTTATTCCTTTGTAGAAAGCTGTAAAAGGAAAGATTTTAAAATTTAAAACTCTCTTTTAAAACCAACATAAAAGGAAAGTTTTCAACAAAATAAAAATTTCTTTTTATTTCCTTTTATGACCGATCTAAAAAAGGAAAGTTTTATATTAAAATTATCCTTTTAAATCCTTTTAATGGATCTCTATAAAAGGAAAGATTTTACAAAATAAAACTTCCTTTTGAATTCAATGTGGTCGGCCACCCTTGCTTGGGCTCCAAGCTAGGGCCGACCACAACTTGAACCCATCTAACCTTGGTTTGGCCGGCCCTAGCTTGGGCTCCAAGCTTGGCTTGGCCGACCACCTTAAGGTGGGTAAGAAGTTGGGTTTGGGTGGATATAAGATTTTATAAATAAGAGGATACAATAGGGACCGAGAGGAGGAATTGGTTTTGGTCTCCCGATGAGCTTGAACTTCCCGTGTTCGTCCCGAACATCCAACTCAAGTTCATCAATAATATCTCATTCCACTAAAGAGTTATTATTGCACTACCGCACCAATCCCATATTATTATATGGGATCCTTCTTATCATGAGTGTGTTTGTCTCCCTGTGTTTAAGATATTGAATGTCCACTAATTAAATGAGTTACTGACAACTCACTTAATTAATATCTAGCTCCAAGAGTAGTACCACTCAACCTTATCGTCATGTTGGACTAAGTCCACCTGCAGGGTTTACATGACAATCCTTATGAGCTCCTCAAGGGGACATCACCAACCTAGATTACTAGGACACAGTTTCATTCTATAATCAACAACACACCATATAAATAATATCATTTTTCAATTTATCGGGCCTATTAATTTAACGAGCTAAATCGCACCCTTTGATAAATCAAAGAAATAAATACTAAGTATATGTGCTTGTTATTATATCATGATTAAGAGTACACACTTCCATAATAACAGATGTATTGTTCTTTTATATAGTCAGTATAAAAAGATACTATCTCAATTTGTCCTGCTCAATACACTCACAGTGTACTAGTGTAATTTATTAGTCAAGATAAACTAATACCTAATTATACTACAACCACTCTAATGGTTTGCCCCATTCCATCTTAGTTGTGAGCAACTGTTTATAATTTATAAGGATCTGATAACATGATCTTCTGTGTATCTCCTCACACCATGTTATCTACAATATAAATTAAATGGACAACTACACTTAGCATAAATGTAGACATTTGACCAATGTGATTCTTATATGTTTATACAAAAAGCTAGACTTTTAGTATACACTCTAACAGAATCTTCAGGTGAAACCCCTCATTAAGGGTTTCCTAGGGGAAATGGTCCTAAGTTTGGTATTTCAAAGGCCCCTCCAGGCCCTCTGTTCCCAAAAGACATCCTTCGGGATGAATTACCTAAACACTTCCAAGTACCACAGATTAAAGAGTATAATGGTACTACAAATTCAGAAGACCACATATGCAAGTTTGAGAATGCATCATTGTTTCACCAATACACAGATAGTGTCAAGTGTCGAGTCTTCTTAACCACGCTATCAAGTTCAGCCCAAGGTTGATTTAGTCGACTCCCTGCTTCTTCAATTCTAACCTTTAAAGAATTTAAAGTTGTATTCATGCAACATTTCATAACTAGTTGAGAGTACCAGAAAATACCACATAATCTATTCTCCCTGAAACAAAAATTTAAAGAACCTTTGAAAGAATATTTGCAACAGTTTAATCAAGTAGCCATAGATGCTTCCTTAGTTACCCAGAAGTACAAGTTGGCACCTTCTCTCAAGATTTGGTTGATGGAGATTTTTTTAGATCCTTGGTAAAAAAGCCTCTAGCCAGCTTTGAGGAGCTACAGGTTTAGGCACTTAATTATATTTAAGTCGAGGAAGCCCGACCAGCAAAAAAGAAAGGAGATGTCTGCTTCGACTCTGATTCCTATCCTCACTCATTAAGATCGAAGAGCTCCTCCACCACCTCTGCAAAATCAATAATCTAATCGAAAAGGAGAAAATGTGGTACATGTCGTGGTGGAGGTCCTAGCTCCTGTTCCCAAATCTGGCCAACAATCTCTCGAGGTGACCTAGTATTGCACTTATCATCAATCAAGCACTCACTCCATTTGAGTTTGTCAATAGTATGCACGAGAGTTGAAACGAATAGTCAATCAATGAAGCACCAAGCAAAAGGAAATCTCCTTTACCCTACGAGAGTCAACATCATCATGACACTGAATGGCCTATGAGTCGATGATCTTGTTCTCTTTCAAAAGAAGCTTGAAGCTCTTCCCGATTCAGACAAAATACTAAAGAAAAAGATGCTGATGAGAAGAAAATTAGTACTTGAGGAACCGTAAATATAATCTCAGGTGGGCCCATAGATGGAGACTCTACTTAGGCCCTAAAGCCTCATGGCAGAAGGTTAGAAAGTTACGTTATTAGTACTAGTCGGAGAAGAGGATAGGGTTCTTCTATAAATTTTGTACCTGAGGATCTAGCAAATGTTGAGGTCCCACACGATAATGCTTTAGTAATTGAGACTTTCATCACCAATTATCAAGTAAAAAGGATATTCATTGACTCTGATGGTTCCGTCAACATCACCTTTAAATATGCTTTTGATTAGATGCAGTTAGATGGAGAGGAGCTTCATCCCATACATATATACTCCTTTGTATGGTTTCACAGGATATGAGGTACAACTTATCGGGCAAATTAATCTCTCTCTCTCAAGGAATAGAACTGTTGGTGCGTACTCGACAAATATCTTTTATCATTGTAAATACCGTCTCAGCTTATAATGCCATACTAGGAAGACCATCCTTAAGTTCATTCCAAGTAGTAGTATTTACTTTTCATCAGAAGATCAAATTCTCGGTAGGAAGCCAAGTGGGGGAGATAGAGGATAACTAATCAGTAGCTAGAAAATGTTATGTGGATATAATCCGAACTGATTCACATAAGGCTCATCAAACTCAAGATAACATTGTTTAAACCATCTAGAAGATGTCAATATCTACAACAGAAGAGAAGCATGAAAATGTACAGATACACCCTAACTGATTAGATGGGGTTACCCGAGTGGCTACAATCTCTCTTTAAAATTAAAATAGGAGTTAATTGCATGCCTTCTACGTAACTATGACGACTTCGCCTGGTCTTCCAAGGATGTTGTAGGAGTTTCACTAAGTTTAATAGTCCATTAGTTAAACACCATCCCATAAGCTAAGCATGTTCAGTAAAAAAAGCACAGTTTCTCCTCAGAGCATGATAAGATAATTCAAACGGAGGTCACCAATTGTTAATGATAGTAGGACACATATGAGAAGTATAATTTCCTACCTAGCTTGCTAATGTAGTGTTAGTATCTAAACTAGCAGACAAATGAAGAGTCTTCATCGATTTTCATGATCTCAAAAAAGCATGCCGAAAGGATTGTTATCCTCTTTATCGAATTGATCAATTGATAGATTCGACCTCTGATTGCGAACTTATATGTATACTGGATGCTTATCAAGGGTATCAACAGATTCCCTTGGCCCCCGAAGATCAAGAAAAGGTTAATTTCATAACTTCTAATGGAACATTGTGTTACAAGATTATGTCATTCGGATTAAAGAATGTAGGAACCACTTATCAATGACTTGTGGATAGAGTTTTTAAGCATTAAATTAGGAGAAATATTAAGGTGTATGTTGATGATATTTTGATCAAATATATATGATTGACACTTTAATTTCATACATTGAAAAGATGTGTCGTACACTCCATCAACATGGGCTTAAACTTAATCCTAATAAATGTCTATTTGGGGTCACAAGTGAAAATTTCTTGGATATATTATGACTGAGAGGAAAATCGAGGTTAATCCCAAGAAGATTTTATTGGTACAATTAGCACCAATGGTCAAATTCAAGTTTTGATGAATGATAAATGGATTAAAGTTAGATATTATATTTTCTAACCCGTTTACCAAGTGTGCAAAACTGAAAGATTTGATAGAATCAGACACCAGACTGAAGTCTAATTAGGTCTGAAGTGCCTGATAACTGGCACGGGAAGACCAGATATGTTGATATATGGCAGGAAGTCCAGTTAGATAAGTGGGACCAGACAATTGGTTGAAGTATAGATGGGGAATCTGGCATGAAGTCTTGGTGGTAAGTAAGCACTAAAGAAAAGTGATTCAGTGAGGACGAGTACTAGTGGGACCGTAGTACAGGTCCAGTTTAGATTCATTTTAGAAGTCTAAGCTAAGACTATGACTAAATTTAGGTCTTGGTAAGACAGAATCTAATTAATAATGCTATATTATTTCAAGTACTAACTTTATTTTATAGGTTATTTGTTGTTATTTAGACTAACATGTCTTGTTGAAGTTAGTTGGCAAAAGTTTACTTCAGATAAATAGTCTCGAAGCGCCTTGTAGCTGTGCTGAGGTACTTCAGATAAAATCTCCAGTAACATAACACGTGAATACGTGATATGGAAAATTCAAAATTAGACCTGAAAATAAAACACATGTGAATGCTTCATACGAGGCTTTGATGTATTCAATGATCTAAGTTTATCATAGGTCCATCAACTAATCTCACATAAACCACTAATTAAGTTGAGTTATAAATAAAAATTTCATATTATCATAACTTTTTGAATCAAAATTTTCATAAAAATCTCAATATTATGAGTTGAAAGACACGTTAGTCTAAATAACAACAAATCGCTAATTTTAAATCGCTAATTTTCTCCATCAATAATCTCTAAATTTTGAATGCTATGATTATTTTCCCTTAAAAGAAAGTAAAATAAGTGAGAAAAAAATAGAAAGAATTTTAAATTGTGAAATCAAATATTGGAAATGAATGGAATGGCTAGTAGGGTTATGAAAGGACATTTTAGTTTAATAAAAATGAGATGTAATTAAATGAGGGTAAATTTGTAAGTCAAGATAATAATTAATGAAAATGGAGTATCTATATATATAAAAGATTGTCATGTACTAACTACATGGAGTCGCAGTATAATTTTTTATTTATCGAAAACACACTTCATCCTACATCGTATCAAACTCACTACATATATAGTTTTAGTATAATAACACTCTATTCTTTATTTAGATAATTTTATTTCACTAAAAGTCTAAAATATCATCCATCTTATAAAGTTTTATGACTATTTAATCGATTTTTATAGATATATAAGATTTAGATAATATTTTATTTATTTTTTATGTATGATTTGGTGATGTAAATTTAATCGATATATATAATTATTTAATTGATTTTCTTAATTATATACAATTTTTTAATCGATTTTTTTTGAGATTTTATTATTTACTATGTTAATTTTTAGATAATATTTAAGTATAATAATTTGTAAATTTACTCAATGTCACAATGTGCATATGATTTAGCTGTAAAATTTCAAGAAAAAAAAAATAAGTTGGTGTATTTCTGTTATTATTTTATTTATTATGTTTTGAAGAATATTTCAATATTATGATCTGAAAGTTAAATTAAAAAAATACAAATTATGGCATATCTTCGTTATATTCATATTCATCTTGTTAAACAAGAGTCAATCCATATTGCTAAATGCTAAGTTTTAATCATTAACATAATAAGCCTAATTTTATTACTCTAAACCTATAAAATTATATTATTATTCCATGACTCCTCTTTATTATATATAATTATCTAATCTAATTTTAAGATTATACCTATGAGACAATGTCATTATAAAATTTAGATCATATTTTATTTATTTATTATGCTATGACTTAGTGGTGTTGTGGCGTAAATTTAATTGTCCTTCGGGGTAATAGAGTGATTAAATTTTAGAGTCAAAATTTAGTGTGTTTGAGTATGCTCTTTCCCATGTTTTGGTCACTTGTACTAATAGTTAGTAGTCACCCATGATTTACCTTCTTCGTGTTAATCTAGAGATGAATTGGCGAGGACACTAGGATGAACGAATTACCTTTTTATCACATGTGGTGCAAATTTAATTTTTATATATAATTATTTAATCAATTTTTGTTGATTATATATAATTATTTAAATGCTATATATAATTATTAGTCGATTCTTTTAGTTTTATTTATTGGATATGCTGGTTTTTAAATAATATTTAAATATAATAATTTTTAAATTTACTCAATGTACGTAACTTAGTGGTGTAAATCTTTGTGGGAAAAAGGTCCTGTGGTTAATTAAGGTTAAGTAGTGTGAATTAATCTTGATTTCAATAAGATCTTGTGTTCAAATCTGGTCATTTATCCTACTTTGAGCTCGCTCACAAGCGATGTGGGCGAGCATATTCACAAAAATGTAGATAAATGATAAGATTTGAACACAAACCAAGCTTTAACCAAATAAATGAGCCAAATTCGAGTTTGAGCTTGCAATCAATATAAATAAACATGTTTACGTGTCACCCTAAATGAGCTGAGTTCACAAAAATGAACATATTGATGAGCCCTTTAATTGAGCTCGAATTTGAGTTCATGAGCTTATAAATTAACATATTTTCACGCCCTTTAAACGAGCTAAGCTCTAGCCCTTTAAACGAGCCAAGCTCAAGCCCGAGCCCGTGAGCCTATAACCTAACATGTTCATGAGCTCACGACCCGAATATCCTTAAGTTCGAGCTCTGCTTGATAAAACTGTCGAGCTCGAAATCAAGCCGAATAGCTTACGAATTGTTTGGTTCATTTACATCTCTATCCCCCTTCATCGATGTTTACTTCTGAGTTACTTGATTCTTCGTGACTTCCCATCAGTGCCAGTCCAGCGTAAGCTTCTTTCTCGGATTCTGAGGAGCTTTCATCCCATGTAGCCTTGAAATTCTTGTGCTTGGTTTGCCTTGGTCCTTTGCCTTTCTCCTTCTTGAGCTCTGGGTAATCATCCTTGATGTGCCTATCTTTTTAACAATTGTAGTATTGCACCTTTCATTTGCTCCTTGGATTTTTCTTAGTCTACATCTCTTTAAATTTGTTAGATTTTTTTTTTTTAAAAATAAACTTTCTTACCATAAATGCTTGTTGATCTTTGACTCGGGTTTGTCTTTCTTGTTGGCTCTTAATGGCAAGTTATAGTCTTCGCTTCTTTTGTCATTCCTGTACATCTAGATTCATGTAATTTGAAAGTTGGAAAAAAAATTTCTAAGGTACTTACGTCCATGTCCTTAAAGATGTAATAAACATCTACTAAGATTGACCACTCCATTGTTCTCGGAAAGAAGTTGAACATGTACGGATTGAGTCCCGATTCGTTACCTTTTCTCCGAGGTTGTTGAGTTGGATGATTAGTTTCTTGATCTTCGGTTGGAGTTGGGCCACCTTCTCTCCCGTGTTCACCCAAAGATTTTTTAGTTGATTTATGAGGGTGTCCCTTCTCGCCAGATTTGCTTCTGAGGTACCTTCATGTTATAAGTACTCCATGGTAATTTTGATATGATCAACCAAATCAAGTTTGATCCTGTTGTATTTTGATCCTTGTGTCTAAGTATGCAGAAACTTAGAAACACAAGAAGTCAAGCGAGAGATGCAGCTAGCGAGAAGGATGACATAGAAAAGAATTGATGGGCTCAATGCATCCAAGGGATGAGGTGCTGTGGAAGAGTACGCTAGCGGACGAGAAGAGAGCACGTGGTGTTTCCAAGGACGAGAAGCTAGAGCGAAAGATTACTTGAGAAGAAGGTCAGAAGATGGTTTCAGGTGAGTCCAATTCTGATTGGCTAAGATCACCCAAGCGACCGAAGAAGGAGCTGGACCAGTAAGCCAAAGCTGACTGATCTGGGCGCTTAGACCACCAAGGTGCCCCAAGGGCGCCTTGGGCACCTTGACACTGCGAATCAGTTTTCAGTCCATGTCAGTAACGATCCAAGCATCCGGAGAGGGGTCCGAGCACCCGGAGAAGGATAAAACTTTATCTCTTATCCGATGGATAGTTGTTTACGAGAAGATGAGTTTTGCCACGCTGGGGCGCCCGGAGAGGGTCTGAGTGCCCATACCTTGCCATATCAACAAACAGTCAGTTTCGATGAGTGAGCTATAAATAGAGCTCTAGTCTTCTTCATTTCGAATAACACACTCTATACTTCGAGTTTCTTTCTGTCTTTCATTTTTTAGCTTCATTTTCGTGTGCGAGGCTTCTCCGCCTCGAACATTTTGTTCAAGAAGGAGATCTTCATAGTGAACTTACTTTTCTTAGAGTAGCAATCCTCTTATTACAAATCAAGTAAAAATTATTTGTCTCATACTCTTTTAATTATATTATTCTTTTGATTAAGTGTGTGATTGTTTTAAACCTAATAGTTTGAGAAAGGTATTTGTTGCTTTTATTGTGCAGGGTAATTCACCCCCCTATTGTCGGCTGCAAGGGACCTACAATTGGTATCAAAAGACTAATCTCCGAACAAAGCACAAAAGACGATGGCCAGAGTAAACATCCACCTGCTGAAGTTCGAGAGAGACTTCACCCACTGAAGAAGAAAATAGAGGTATATTTCAAAACCAAGTTCGATATATTTCTAATTTTGAAAAATGATTTTGTTGTATCTATTGACAACAATGGCGTGTTAAAGAAAGAGGGAAACTGAGCAAAGAAGGAACAAGCTAAATTTGTGGCTAACAGAAAAGTAGAACTTCATTTGCTAAGTGTGCTGCCACTATTAGAGGTCAATAGAATCGAAGTCTACAAATCTGTAAAAGATCTCTGAGAAAAATTCTTGGAACTTTACAAAAGATCCTCCAAAGCCAAGATAGCAAAAAAAGATCTACTTCGGAACCAACTGACAAATCTTCGATTGAAGGAAGGTGAAATGGTCCCTCAATTGCATGTCAAACTAAAGGAACTGATTACCGAACTCATGAATCTTGGAGAAAAGGTAATCAACCGAGATTCGCTAAGGTATGCGCTTAATGCTTTTCTTAGAATACCTGAATAGTCAACTCTATTAGATGCATATTACATGTCTAGAGACTTAGAGGTAAGTAACTTATAAGAATTATTTTCTACCTTTGAAATTCATGAGTCTAGATGTGCAAATCTAAAGAAGAAGCCGAAGCAGAACATTAGCAAAAATGGATGAACCAGATTCTGAAACATCTCTTGATGATGATGAAATGACATTTATGGTAAGAAAGTTTAAAAAGTATTTTAGATCTAATAAATTCAATCAAGTGTAGGTCAAAAAAAGAAAAAGGAAAGTGAGATATTATCATTGCAATGAAGAAGGGCACGTCAAAATAACTACCCAAAACTGAAGAACAAGGACAAGGATAAAAGGCTGACCTAGACAAAGCACAAAAATCTAAAGGCGACGTGGGATGACATGTCGTCAAATTCGGAGATTGAAGCCCACACCGGACTTGCACTATAGGGGGGAACAAGAAAATGATGAAGCAAGCTCATCCCAAATGAGCATCGAGAGTATCGATGAAGGGAGAACAATGTCAGAGTGAAGCAGCACTATAAGGGGAGCATTAGATAACAAAATCAACAAATAAAGTGAGGTACGATCTCTACCTTCTGAGCAGTTATACAAGTTTGTTAAAATATTATCTAACAATTCCTATCAATTAGAAAATGATAATAAAAAATTATTAAAGGAAAACAAAGAGTTAAAAGGAACTTTAAAAAAAATCTTGTCGACTAGAAGATTTTGACAAAATTAAAAAAAATAAAAATTGAAAGAACAAATAAAACATTTGAAGAATTCTGCATGCTTAAATTTTACTACTTGAAACTTTAGAAATTATCAAAGACTGAATTGCCATTTTAGATATCATAAGGGTCAAATTAAAAAATTGTCACAAAAATTTATTCCTAAAAAATATCTGGTTAATCAAGTAGGAAGAAACCTGGTTCCAAAGTCATGCTTAGATTAAAAATCTTTATGCGATGTCTTTAAATTGATTTAATATTTTTTTTTTTGCTTAAAATTATCTAATATTTTTAAATAAATTATTTTGTATAATTTTTATTTGAAATTAATTAGATATTAATTTTTTTTACAAGAAAGAGGATTTCATTTCTTATCTGTAGAGTTTTTTTTTTTTGACCATTGTATTATTTTTTATGAATTTTTTAATAAAAAATAGATTTTCCAATTTAAAATTATTTTATAGATTTTATTTGGAAATTTTATTTTTTCGTAATAAAATATCATGTTCTCTATCAAAGAAAATATTTTTAAATCTTTTTGACCGTTATTGAATTATCTGTGATTTTTTTTTTATCAAAATACTAATTTTTCTATAGAGAATAATTAATTACTATGTATTCTAATTTTGTTTACTTATGAAAATTTTATCTCTATTTTAGATAATCATATTTAATTGTTAAAAAAATGAATTTTTGAACAAATAAAACTAATTTTTAAATTATTTCTTCCAAAATTAATTTTTAAATTACAAAAACACGGATTTTCAAAATTTAAACTTCATAATTTTTTTTTTTTTTTTTGAATCTTATTCACTATTTTTTTTATCGCTTAGATTTATTTCAAAGTTATATTCATAAAATGCCCCTATTTTTTAGGTAATCAAGAAAGAGAATTATATATTAAGTCTAGAGGGAATGTACATTTTTATTTTACATTACATGTTATTAATTGTAAATTATGTATCTATTATTTTACTTTTTTTTTTATTTTACCCTAACTTAACTTGGGTTGCTTACATTAAAAATAGAGAGATTGTAAGTACCCCGTGGTAATTTTGATGTGATTAATAAAGTCAAGTTATGTCCTGTTGTGTTTTGATCTTTATGTCTAAGTGTACAGGAACTTAGGAACATAAGAAGTCGAGCAAGAGACGCAGCTAGCGAGAAAGATAGTACGGAAAAGAGTCGATGGGCTCGGTGCGTCTGAAGGATGAGGTGATGCGAAAGAGTACGTTGGCGGACAAGAAGGGAGCGCCCGACGTTTCTGAGGGATGAGAAGTCGAATTGGAAGATTGCTTGAGAAGAATGCCAGAAGATGGATTCGAGTGAGCCCCAATTCCGATTGGTCGAGATTACCCAAGTGACCGAAGAAGGCGTCGGACCAGACAGTCAAAGCTAATTGATCTGTCCTCCCGGACCAGCTGATCCGGGCGATTGGACCACCAAGGTGCCCCAGGAGATGCCTCGACATTGCAGATCAGCTTTCGGTCCATGTCAGCAATAGTCCGGGCGCTCGGAGAGGGTCCGGGCACCTAGAGTGTTGGAGGATCAGTGGCCGCTAGAGGGGGGGTGAATAGCGTCTCACCCAAATCGATGGCTTCCTACGTATTCGTTAGTGCGCAAGCGGAATAATACAATACAAATTACGAATACGAAAGCTAAAGATAAAGAAAAGAACAAGCAAACCAATGCACGTCGATGTAACGTGGTTCGGAGATGATGCTCCTACTCCACGGCTGCCCGTAAGGTGGACGATCCCTCAATCCGTCGGTGGATTAGTCCCCGGAAAGTCCGGCTAGCTCAAACCGCTCCTTGTGGGTGGAGAAACCTCACCACAAGTTCAACCAAGAACACTTGGACACAAGAGATCCTTGAGCACTTTAGTGACTACTAATTAGGCTTTAACCAAGTCTAATTTCGTCACCTTGGCCGGCCATACCAAGCTCCTTCTTATAGAGCCCGTTACCAGTCGACTGGTCAATGCACCAGTCGACTGGTACCAACGGCTATCTCAACGGCTCTCTGCTACAGTGCATCAGTCGACTGCTACAATCATCAGTCGACTGCTACAGTAACGCTACAGTACTGCTACAGTAACTCTACAGTACTGCTGCAGTAAAACCTACTTTTAGGATTTTACCTCGAGTACATTCACTTAGCACTCGTTCTCGCCCGACCAACCTAGACCTAGCCTTCTAGCCTCCTCCATCAGCCTCGCGTCCCTCGGATGTCTCCCCATCCTTCACGTCTTGCCTTCTGGAGCTTCCTTCGGCCTTGTCCATATTGTCGGGTCTTCCTTTGCCAAGAGGCTCCTCACCTCCGGGGCTTCATCCATTGTCAAGTCACACTTGGACTTACGTTGCCAAGACTACATGCTTGGACTTACACCGCCAAGACTCATTTTTGGATTTTCCTCCTTTGCCAAGATCACACTTGGACTTTCCTTGTTGTACCTGTATCCTGCACACTCACAATGCATATCAAATACAACAATAAACCTAACTTAAACCTTTGCCCAAACATCAAAACCTAGGGCACCTAGATTGCTTCAACAATCTCCCCCTTTTTGATGTTTGGCAACCTGTTTAAGTTAGGGAAACATAAATGTAATACATATGCAAATCAACTCATGCATAAATAATGGAACCTAAATCCCTAGGCTCCCCCTTCACCTAAGCTCTCCCTTGAGCTAGGATTTCCCGCAAAGGTAAACTTCTCCCCCTTTGCCTAAAAAATCGCTCCCCCTTCACCTATGCTCCCCTTTGAGCTAGGATTTCTTTCAAGGGTGTATAGGTTTTCCACTTAAACCTAAAATTCTCCCCCTTTGCCATACATCAAAAAGAGCTCCAACAATATCCCAATTGTTGAAAACATGTCATCCAAATTGACCCTAAACTCATGTATTTATCTCCCATGGATCTCATACATTTAAACGAGTTGACACGGTCAAGAACAACGTTGAAAAACACGTTTAGGCTGGTATCAGTCGACTGCCCCCTTCGACAGAACCTTACAGAAACATTCTGTAGTTGAAATCTACTGTTACCAGTCGACTGGTCTTGGCACCAGTCGACTGCCCTCATAAAAATGAGCTTACAGAGACATTCTGTGCTCAAAAATACTGTTACCAGTCGACTGGTATCTTCACCAGTCGACTGGCACTCTATTTCTGAAAAAATCAGCCTTTTCTGACCAACTTCAGAAATGCACCAGAAATTCTACAGACCTCCAAAAAATCTCAAATTTTGTGGAGAAGTCTATTTTAACCTTGTCTACTTGGGAAAAATATATATATAAATATATTTATCACAGATCCTAAGATTGACACAAAATTCAAACCTAGCTAAATTGTTCAATTGAACCTTGACCTAAAGTCCTAGTTTTGGCTTCCTCTTGATGTATCTGCCCATACTAAATCACAATACTTCCCTAGCATGGGTTTATATGACATCTATACATCAAAAACTAATTTTTATGTAATATAACCCCCAATGTCATATTTTCATGCATGAAACACATCCCAATTGTGCCAACCCACTAGGTTAGAGACTTAAGTCTGTCTCTTAACCACTTGGCACATTTGATAATCCATATATCATGGGTCCCAAAAGATCTTCCTATCCTTAGGAATCTTAACCTTAGTCACCTCTCTTGGTGACTCATCCACTATGGCTAGGTCACTTCGATGCACCTCGGGTGACACTTGGCCTACTAAACTCACCTTCTTAACCTTAGACACCTTGTCTTTGATTAATTTCTTCTTGTCCTTAATCTTGGACACCTCATCCTTGCTATAATTATATGCTACCCTAGCATATTCCTTCTTATTGGCCTTGGATGACTCTCCCTTGTCCTTGGTAACACCTCTCATACCAATGTCATGTGCTACCTTAACACTTGACCTCCTTTTGGTCTTGGAAAAGATTTTTATGTTTCCAAAGCGTAACTCCCCCTAAAAATATGGTCAAACTTCCATCATTGCACCAACAATGACTTGGGGTTCCTAAATAATTAGGAAAACCAAAACTCGAAGTTTTGAGGTTCAAAATTCAATAATGAAACTAAACCTCAACCGAAACTTCACTTTGGTTTTTCTTAACCAATCCATACTTGTTTTCATCATGAAAACTCATGTAAACATTATTTAGGGTATATTTTATCAGGGAAAAATAGTTTTCTATGAAAATACTTCTTATTTTCAAAGATTGACACAAATTTGAAAACTCTTGAAAACTTCAATGTTTTCTCCTAGTTTGTGTCTAACTTTCCAATGATGATTATTATCAAAAGATAGTCTTCACCAAGGTTTTTCAAAAGTATTTTGAAATCTTTTTCAAAACCAATATCCAACCACGTTCTTTGGGCTCAATGCACATGACTTGTACATTAGCTTTCCCAATGATTGGAAGACACATAACTATGTGTTTTGATGAACCTAAAACTCAACAAGATGCACTAGATCAACATCTTGAGTTTTGTTCACCATCTTAACATCTCACTTGTATCTAACGTGTATTAAAACATATACAAGTCACCTTATAGTTCTTTGTGAGATGTATATTTGGTCTTGCCCTAAACTAAGGGATCATGCATCTCTATCTACGCAATGTAAAAATCATGATCATCCATCTAGGATGTCACTTGATATGATCCCTCTTGTTGGGACACTTCCATACATAATAAATACCTTTTGTTCTTAATTATAAGGAAATTGACATACTGCATGATGATTAATGGCATACATCAAAATAAGCAAAGCATGCTATAACTGCATGATATATGCATAACATGACATGGTATTTTTGTATTTTTCATAATAAAATATGAATGCTAAATATGATGTCATGGCATATGATGGGCAAACAATCATGACAAGTTAGCATAAATAAAATGTACCTAGATAATCTATCTAAGTATCCTTAATTCTTAGCTATACCTTAAAATTAAATCCTAGATTGCCCAATTTCATCAAGAAAGTGTCAAACCCAATTTTGACATTTCTTTTTCCCTTTCTAAATTTGTGTCATTTTTAAATTAAACAAATTCCTCAAAGTATGACACATTTTATTCTTTCAAAGAGTATATGAAATCAAATTAAGGCTTAGATTCACCTTTAACCTTCTAAGAAAATGCCAAAACCCCCAACTTGACATTTCTTATCCTTTTCCAAATGTGTCAATTTAAATTAGATTTAACTCCTCAAATTTTGACACATTTTTGCTCTTCAAGGCTTTAAGCACATTTGATTAAAGCATGAGTTTTCTCTTAATTCCTTAAGAAAGTATCAAAATTCTAACTTGATTTTTATTATACTTTTCTTAAGTGTGCCAAGTTAGATTAATTTCAACTCTTCAAATTTTGGCACATATATTACTCTCTCAAAGAGTAACCCAATAACCTTTTTCTTTTTCAAAGGTTAACAATAACCTTGAAAATGCTCTCAAGTGTCAATTTTACAAAGGTTGGGTTAACTACCTTTCCAATTGGAGTTGACACTCTCTAACCTATCTAGGGTGTAGAGAATACGCTCCTAGGAACCCAAAACCTATTGGTGCTCCTTGGATGCTCTAGGTACTCACTAGGGATGACTTCCATAGATACCTTCCTAAGGACCTTTCTAGGCTTCTTAGAAGCCTTTTTCACTTCCACTAGGTCACTTCTAGGGCTAACTCCCCTTGTAACCTTATTTGTGACTTTGTTTGGCCTTTTTGGAGCCTTAGTCACCTTTACTAAGTCAACTCTAGGGATGACCTCCCTTGTGACCTTCTTTGTGACATTATTAGACTTCTTAGAAGTCTTAATCACATTGGTCTTTGCAAAAGTACTCTTAGGGACAACTTTCCTTGTACTTTTAGCTTGACCACTAAACCTAGGGTTGGTCCCATAACTATATGGAACCCTATGAAAGGAAGTCACATCCTTCTTGGCTTTAGGTTTGTATCCCAAACCTATATAGCCATTGGATGACTCTTGTCTAGCTTTTTCTAGGTTATGCTCATTTTGACCCCTAAGAATATTTTCCATTCTTGTTAGGGTTCTTTCTAAATTATCAAGTCTTGATCTCAAGACTTGGTTTTCCGTCATTGAATCCATAGACTTGGATTTTTCTTGACCCCTATGAGCATTTCTATATCTAGGCATATATCTATAATCCTTAGAGTTATTGCCTAAATTGTTATTTACCTTCCTAGCCTTAGGTGTGATAAATCTAGCATGAGGAGGGATATATTTATCCTTAGATTTATTATGCATTCTATTTTCATGATAAATAGCATTATAACGATTTAAATTTGAATTAGCATTCAAGTTAGGGTTTACCTCCCTTACCCTTGAAGCTCTCTTCTTCTCCCACTTCTTCAAGTGCACCAATTTCTTGAGCTCTCCTCTCCTTGGGCACTTTGTGTGGTAGTGACCCCACTCACCACATGTAAAGCACCTAATGTGCTTCTTCTCCTCCTTCTTCTTCTTCCTATAACTCACATTAGTTTCTAAATTAACTTTATTGAGTTTAGGGTTTACCTCCTTTACCTTCTTGAGTGAAGGACACCTACTCTTATAGTGCTCCATCTTACCACACTCAAAGCATTTGATGTGGTCCTTTGTGCTCTTCTTGGTAGTTGAGGTGGAGGGTTGAGCTTCCAAGATCTCCTCTTCCTTGGATTGCTCTTCTTCCTCTTCACTTGAAGATGTGGATGGTTCCACTTCTTCCTCCCTTGAAGATGTGGATGATACCTCCTCATCTTCCTTCTCCTCCTCGGATGTTGAGCTCGTGTCAACATTCGATTGGTCCTTCTCTTCTTGGACCAATGAGTCCTTCTCCTTGGGTTCCTCCTCTTCTTGGATTTGTGTAGGACTCTCATGAAGCGCAATTACCTTTTTCCAAAGGTCACTTGCATTCTCGTATTCACCTACATTCAATATTGCATTAGGAGGTAATAAATTAATTAAAATTCTAGTTACCTCCTTGTCCGTCTCCGATTGCTCCCTTTGCTCATCGGTCCAATATCGACGTCGGAGACGCTTTCCCTTCTTGTTCGTTGGAGCTTCAAACGGTTCCTCCAACACAATCCATTGGTTCCAATCCATTTGGAACCAAGTCTCCAACCGCTTCCTCCAATACTCGAAATCATCTCGATCGTATGGAGGTGGGATTCGAATATCCCATCCTAGAGGTCCCTCCGACTCCATCTTCTTCCTCTAGCCGCTCTCTTGGCGATTAGTCCAACAAGAGCTCACCTAGCTCTGATACCACTTGTTGGAGGATCGGTGGCCGCTAGAGGGGGGGGTGAATAGCGTCTCACCCAAATCGATGGCTTCCTACGTATTCGTTAGTGCGCAAGCGGAATAATACAATACAAATTACGAATACGAAAGCTAAAGATAAAGAAAAGAACAAGCAAACCAATGCACGTCGATGTAACGTGGTTCGGAGATGATGCTCCTACTCCACGGCTGCCCGTAAGGTGGACGATCCCTCAATCCGTCGGTGGATTAGTCCCCGGAAAGTCCGGCTAGCTCAAACCGCTCCTTGTGGGTGGAGAAACCTCACCACAACTTCAACCAAGAACACTTGGACACAAGAGATCCTTGAGCACTTTAGTGACTACTAATTAGGCTTTAACCAAGTCTAATTTCGTCACCTTGGCCGGCCATACCAAGCTCCTTCTTATAGAGCTTGGAACAAATCAGAACCTGATTTGCCCGTTACCAGTCGACTGGTCAATGCACCAGTCGACTGGTACCAACGGCTATCTCAACGGCTCTCTGCTACAGTGCATCAGTCGACTGCTACAATCATCAGTCGACTGCTACAGTAACGCTACAGTACTGCTACAGCAACTCTACAGTACTGCTGCAGTAGCGCTACAGTAAAACCTAATTTTAGGATTTTACCTCGAGTACATTCACTCAGCACTCGTTCTCGCCCGACCAACCTAGACCTAGCCTTCTAGCCTCCTCCATCAGCCTCGCGTCCCTCCGATGTCTCCCCATCCTTCACGTCTTGCCTTCTGGAGCTTCCTTCGGCCTTGTCCATATTGTCGGGTCTTCCTTTGCCAAGAGGCTCCTCACCTCCGGGGCTTCATCCATTGTCAAGTCACACTTGGACTTACGTTGCCAAGACTACATGCTTGGACTTATACCGCCAAGACTCATTCTTGGACTTTCCTCCTTTGCCAAGATCACACTTGGACTTTCCTTGTTGTACCTGTATCCTGCACACTCACAATGCATATCAAATACAACAATAAACCTAACTTAAACCTTTGCCCAAACATCAAAACCTAGGGCACCTAGATTGCTTCAACACAGAGAAGGATAAAACTTTATCTCTTATCCATTGCGTAGCCATTTAAGAGAAGATGAGTTTTGCCACACTAGGGACGCCCGGAGAGGGTCTGGGCACCTAGACCATGTCACTCAACAAACGGTCAGTTTCGACCAGTGGAATATAAATAAAGCTCTGGTCTTCTTCATTTCGAATAATACACTCTATACTTTGAGTTTCTTTCTGTCTTTCATTTCTGAGCTTCATTTTCGTGTACGAGACTTCTTCGCCTCCGATTTTTTGTTCGAGAAGGAGATATTCATAGTGAGCTTACTTTTCTTAAAGTAACAATTATCTGATTGCAAACCAAGTAAAAATTGTTTGTCTCATACTTTTTTAATTTTATTATTCTTTTGATTAAGTGTGTAATTATTTTAAGTCCAATAGTTTGAGAAAGGTATTTGTTGTTTTTATTACGCAAGACAATTCCCCCCCCCCCCCCCCCCCCTCTTACTATCCGCAAGGGACCTATACATGTAACTTTAGGAATTTCTCCCAAAGTTCTTTGACTGAGGTGTGGCTTCCGATACGGTTGACCTATTGAGATGGTAGAACACTGAGCAGATGAAATTCTTCCTTTCCATTTGCCATGGAGTCGCTCTGTTCTTTCTTGTTCCAGAGTTGTTATTCATTTACCTCTCCATGCTGATCTCTGGGTTTTACAAAACTATATTTAATAGTTAATAGTATTACAAAATTTGTTTTAAAAAATACCTTCATTTTTTTCTTCCGAATCGTGATGTCTCCCTCGAACTTCGATGGATGGATGCGAGCTCCAGCCATAATAGTTAATACTATTTCAAAATTCATTTTAAAAAATACCTTTATTTTTTTCTTCCAAATCGTGATGTCTCCAGCTATTTCTTGTGCTTTAGATTGCGATTTGTCCTTCTGAAGTAACCTTGCTCTGATACCAATTATTAGTCTCGTACGACCGACAAGAGGTGGGTGAATTGCCTAAAATTACAAAAATACCCTTCTAAAAAACTTTCAACTTAAGTTAGACAAGCACTTTATTAAATTAGAATGAAATTTAAAAAAAGTACGAGACGACCGGGTTTACTTGGTTTGCAATCAGAAGATTACTATTCCAAGATAATAAAACTTACTACTCTCTCCTTCTACAAGCGAATCCTTGGAGGTGGAGAAGCCTTGTACACACGTTGAAGAACAGAGAAGAAAGTACAGAGTATGGAAATGAAAGTACAGACAGTGTTGTCAAGTCTTGCTCTAAATGAAAAAGACCAGGGCTCTATTTATAGCACACTGGTCGAAAATAGTCATTTGCTGACATGGCGACTCCAAACGCTTGGACTCGGTCTGGGCACCCCCCAGCGGTGCATCTCATCTGCTCGCAATGGTTTGAGAATAAAACTTTATCCTCACCCGGGTGCCTGGACCCAATCCGGGAGCTTGAATCCGATCTGGGCCCTAGATGTTGCTGACATGGACATACGACGTCATCCGTAGCAACGACTCATTGAGACACCCCAGCGATGCCAGGGGGTTCCAGGCGCTCAGACTCACTCCGAGTGCCCGAAGTCCGGGCTCCTGGACTTGGTCCAGGCGCTTGAACAAGGTCGACTCAACGTTGACTTTGTCTGACTTTGGCTCCGGTTGCTTGAGTGATTCTCCGATCATCCAGAATTGAGCTCACCTAAATTCAACTCCAACCCTGTCCTTGAGCAGGTTTCCGCTCTTACTTCTCGTCTCTCGGAAGTGTCATGTGCGTCCTTCTCACTCTACTGGTGTACTCTTCTGCAGCTTCTCATCCATCGGATGCATTGAGCCCGTCGACTCGATTCTCATGTCATCTTTCTTGTCTGTCGCGTCTTCCGCTTAATTTCTTGTGTTCCTAAGTTCTTGCACACTTAGACACAAAAATCAAAATATAACATAACCTAATTTGACTTAATTGATTGTATTAAAACTAACCCAAAATACTTACAACCCCTAATTACTGTAATATAATGTTATTAGTGTCGATGATAGTTAAAGTGTTGTTATAAATAATATTAATCAGTATTACTAAAGATGAAGTATCTATATTCTGACAACTACATACTATAGCTATTGAAATATTATTTATTGTAGATCGGGTGCATTACATCTCTAATATACTAGTGAGGGGTCATTTTTTAGGAACTGATGATCTGAAATTTATTCCATCATACGCCTAATATTTATATATCTAAATTTATCTTTCTTAATATATGTGGATATTAATATAACGGATTTATAATTTTTTTATTAAAATATTATTTATTTGTGTAGATCAAAATCGAAGTGCTCACGTTGTTATCAAAAATAAAAACAATTTCTGTTATAGGATGGGACTGACTATTCCAATAAAAACGGATGTCCTACAAAATTTTACCCATATTTTTTTGTCTTTCCTCTGCCTACTTGGGGCATTGTGTCTTTTGCTTGAAGCGGGGAATTAGCCTCCATTGATGTTTTCCACTCATACAACACTCTGCAGCCCCATGTTCTCTCTGCCCTCTCCAACTGCACCCAAAACCTCAAAAGCAGGCAGAGCAAAATGGAATAACCCGGGCCGCAATCACACAATGAAAGCAAAGGGATCAAGATGTGTTGAGTGGAATAGACGCACTGCTTCGATTTCCCAACAGAGTAATGGAGAGCAGTGGACCTTTTTGTAACTTAAAAACCAAGTTTACTTGAAGAAAGCTTAGAAGAAAAGCAATAGAGAGCACCTAAAAGCTTGAATTCGTCTGCACGTCAGGGCAGAGGATTAATGTCCTCCCTGAGGCCGTTGGATACATGATTTATCCTTTTTTCATCTCATTGTGCTACTAGTATCGACAATAAGAAGCACTCTCATTGAATGAAATCATCCTTTGTTTTTTTTTTATGATCCTATCTGAAAATTGAGAAAGACGGTTAGTTGGGAACGTGGTTATATTGTTGACTCGATGAAGATTTCATGATCTCCTACAAAACTAAGAGCGTTAGTGTCAGATCAAGGAAGAAATCCCTGATGTGGTCCTCCGACGTTCAAAATAGTACTCAGTTCAAGAGAAAGAAGTACTACTTCTTAAGAAAAGATAAGTCGAAAAGTGTCAGAGACACTTTTTCTTAAGTGAGCATATAAATATTTATGATGTGACAGTGTTGTGCCTTCACAATGGCTCTTGGGTTCTCCCCAAAAGACCTTATACCAATAAAGATATCCTATATCCTTTTAAACTCATGATTTTTCCCAAATCTTTTCAATGTGAGACTTTGATTGAATCCCAACAATCCTCACATCAAACGAAGGATCACAATTACTCTCATGATTCGAGCCTCCCTGCAAACATCCGATCATCCTGACCTACTCCCCACCCTCAACTTCGTTCAAAGCCACCCCACATTGAATCATGACTCTAATATCATTTGTTGTGCCCAAAGGATGTCAACATATCTCCATAATGACATGATATTGTCCACTTTGGGCTTAAACTCTCATGGTTTTGCTCTTGGGGTCTCTCCAAAAAATTTCATGCCAATGGAGATATTCTACATCCTTTTAAACTTATGATCTTTCTCAAATCTTTCCAATATGAGACTTTAATTAAATTCCAACAGACAGACTAGAAGCTATGATTTGTCGGTAAGACATTCTCTGTTGTTGGCAGTACAAACTTCCAAAAGATTACGACAACGTGGAGCTATGGGGCCCACATTAAGCTGACCGACAGCCCCTCGCGCCGGTGGATCACAAACTCGGCCTTACAAAATGCTGTCAGCCGTTTGTTCTTCACTCAACCCTTCATTTCATCGCAAAGTCATATGTCGAATTGGCGTTGAGATCCGATCCGATAAGCGGTAGGCCGGGTGAAATCTTATCTGCTTGTTGGGAAGGATGACTGATCAGCCATCCTCCCTGCTCGGCTAAGATAGTTGATCATGTTACTCGATGCCTGAGTTGAGATAGGAGGTCTATCTGAATAGGAGACTGAGGCAGACACTCACGCTGGACCGACCCTATGGCCAAATTGGATGCGCCACTAATATGATTGATATCTTTAACTTTGTCTTCATTTTGACTCTCATCAGTGCCCATCTTTTTTTATTTTGATCCATTCTTGGGTCCACCTTTATTGCATATCAGTTTCGTTGAATTCGTCTGCACATGCGGGTTTATTCCTTCCTCCACTGAGCGAGGAGATGATGAACGTGAGCTTTTGACCAGCCCACTTGGTTAAAGGGAGATTTTATCTTTCGGAGATTGCGTTCCAAAAGGGTTTTCTTCATTTGGATGTTTCTGTAGCCTACCTACGTTGTCAGCCAGGCCGGATCCTCTGGATCATTTTTACGATCCAAAGAATATTTCTTTTGTATGAATTGATGGGGATGCATGGTCCAGGGCCGACCCTGAGGCATGTCATCAGGGGCGACGGCCAAGGGCCCCCTAATGTTTAGGGGCCCCTAAATTTGACATATACATATAATATATATTATATATAATTAGATTATTTTAATAAAAATCTAAAAAATATATTTTATTAGATTATTTTAATAAAGGTCTAAATATATATATTGTTGAATTGTTTTAATAAAGGTAAAAAAATCTATTAAAATTTAAGAAAGAATTCTAAAAAAGAAGAGAAAGAAAAAAAAGAAGGTAAATGATTTTTTTTTCTCTTTCCAAAATTTTATTTCTGGTATATTAATTTATTTACATAATCATAAGACTTTAAGGAATAAAGTATGAATCCTGAACGTTAATTTCCTCCGGTCTTCTCCTTTGAATCTCTTCTAATTAAATTAGAAAAATTTATTCTCCAATTAAAATTTTAGTTTCATCAAATATCATCATTCATCAATATATAAACTTTATCAACTTATCTATATTTTTTCTTATCATTAATATTCAATATTGATTTTTAATATTATATTGGAGTTAATATTTTATGATTTTTTTTACAGATTTAAAAGAGTTTAAATGAATTATCCCAATATTAATCATCATAGAATAGATTATATTGATTGCTTTAAGTACAAACTAGGCTTTATTATCTTTTAACTATTATTTTCACTGCTTGTGTTTGTTTCATTGTTAGTTGTGTTGCTGGTTTTGTATGTTTTATTTTTACACTTAAAATTTGTAGTACAAATATATTTTCAAAAAAATATCAATCTCGGAGTATTAAAAGAAACAAAAGAAAAAGAGTAGAACAAATTATTAAAATTTACAAAGGTGTTCTTCGTAAATTTTTTAAAGCTAACTTTTCAATTGAAGATTCAGTCAATGAATTACAATAAGAAAGTTAAGAAAAACTAAATGATCATGCAACAAATAAATAGCAATCAAGTAATCAAGAAAAACTAAATAATCATGCAAGAAAAATTGAGAGAAAATGATCATAATCATGCAACGAATGAACAGAAAGAATTGAGAGAAAATGATATCATGATTTGAATGCAAATGGCTTGACAATTTTATGTATTAAAAATGAGTTGTTAGAAAAACTTGATTTTGAAGATCTTATTGATAATTTTACTTCTCAAAATGCTAGAAGATATAGATTTTTTCAATAATTATTTTATACTTTTTTTTTTCTGTATTTGTAGGTATTATACTTTTTGGAGAAACTTAGAAAACATATGTATATAGTGTTGCACTTTTTGAAGAATTTTGAGAAATATATTTTATATGGGATTTACCATATTTTAAATTAAATATATTAATTTTCAAAATTTTCTATTAAACTATATTCAAATTTTAGGTTAGTATTTTTTTTTTTTATAGAGGTCTCTTTTCTCTTTTCGCCCAAGGGCCCCCAAAAGTCAAGGTCGGCCCTGGCATGGTCCTCACCTATAAAATAAGTAAGGACCATGCATCTCCACCGATACATGGAAAGGGAACATCCTCTGGACCGTAAAAAATGATCCAAAGGATCTCCTCTCGTTGTCAGCTCTTGTTGTATACTCAGAGTATCCCATTGAAATGTTAAATGGACATTATAATACTCATTTAACACCCCTCTCCATTGTGAGTGGGCATTATAATGTCCACTCACAAGAGAGAGGAGAGAACACCTTTGAACACCCTCTCTCTCAATTTTTTTTTATTTTTAAATTATAAATTTTTTAATATTATTTTTAAAAAATAATGAATTTTTTTTACATGTAAGATTATAATTAAAAATAATAATAATAATTTAAATATTTTAAAATATATTTAAAATATATTTATTTAATATGATATAATTTTAAAATGAATGAGTAGATAGTGTGTCCCATAAATAATGAATGCTAATATTAAAAGAGATGTGAGTGAAAAAGATATGTTCTTATAATGAGTATATAACAGTGAACCTTATATTTTTTGATGAGATGGTGAGTATTATAATGACGATGCATTATAGATGCTCTTATATGTACTCACTTGTCCCCAGGGCATAGCACAGATGGGGAGTGCATGGTTCTGTGGTCGAAAGGTCCAAGGGTCGATCCTCGGGGTGTCACTGCCTAGGGTCAACGTCTCCGTCATACACTTTCCATCTGTGTACCTGCATTTATCTCCTTCCATATCCGTGGGACCGGCTCTAGGGGGTCGCTGATGTGGTGATTCCATATTTTCTTATATGTACCCACTTGTTCAAAATGGAACACCAATCTCCAAACTCAGAGTATAATTTAACTATTCAAAATGGAACATCAATCCCCAAACTCTAATTCCTGAATCTATCTTTAGATATGTTTAGTTTGATGTAATATAATTAAATTTATAATATAATCTTGATTATATTATTATATTTGATAATATAATATACGTAATCTTTGATTATAAGGGTGATTATATTCTTTTATTTTGGGTCCATTATTTTTTATAAGGAATATAATTCATATTATTATAAAATAATAAAAATATCCTGCGACTTCTATCGACGACCGTTGCACCTCTTCCAGAGCTTGTGGTTGCCACAGGCAACCAACGACCGCCACCACCGTCAACCGTCGGCTGTTGCCAGTGGACGGTGGTGCGGTGGCCGACGACGATTGTGGGGGATCAAAATTGAGTAATACTGTCATAGCAATTATGTCATATTTGATAATATAATTTTAAATTAATTTTGATCAAGTTAATAAAAAAATATTTTTTATATAATAATTTTGATTAAATTTAATCAATTTACTTTAGCACATTATAACTGTTATTGTAAAATATGATGTCCAAATAATAATTAAATAATAAGGTTATTCGACAAATAATCTTTTTAGAATTTTTAGAAATTTTCTAAGATTTAAACGGAGCTCGTATGACCTATGTTAAAGGGATAAATTAATGGACCAGGGGGAAAGCATGTTTAAGCTATCCTATTTAAATAAGAAAATGTTTAATTTCTCTATTTATTTTCTTTTCCTTCGTTTCTCCCGTGCCCTAAACCCGACGTCGCCTCTCCCTTCTTCTCTCTCGGTTCCGGCTGCCCCATCGCGGCCCCATCTCCTCTTCCTTCCCGAGCCGCACCGCCGAGCTCTCCTCCTTCCCCCTCTCATCTCTTCCACGAGTCTGCTCCACCCGGTCGCCACGACCGACTCCAGCGGACGAGAGCCACCCGAGCGCCACCGAGGGTCGTCTCTCCGGTCCTCTTCTTCCTTCCTCCGCGTGCATTCTGCCCTAGATCATCACTCCCTGGCGTGGGCAAATCTTCGGCCCCGAGCCCTAGCTTCGTTTTGGCCCCGTGCATTTTGTTTACATTATTCGATCTATGTTAGGTCTAGATGTTAATTGTGTTACTCATTCCAGATTGCTGATACGTGATAGGAGCTTAGATCAGAGGACGTTTATCTCGATCTATATTAAGGCGAGTACTTCTTACTTTGACTCTCTTTAGTTCTTCGAAACTTGGTGTATGAGCAATTATTTTTGGATAACGACTGCTTTACCTTGACTCCACTCATATTTTTCTTGTGCTTGATTCTTCCACTCAAACCTTTGAATTATTCGTTTCTATATCCATACAGTCTCTTGTTGTCATCTATGATATTTAACAGATATTAGATATCAACCTTGCATGCTTTGATTGTTGTTTATTTATATACCGTATTAAGCACGCTGGCTTCATGTAACATACCTGATTCTTGTTTACATGTATATAATGACTGTTGTATTTTGCGCATCATATCATTGTATATATGTTAACGACAAATTCTCCCTTGCGGTCGAGAGAGTCGCTGACCAGGGCCGCACGCTCGGCCACTCGAGAGAGTGGTAGCTGGAGCAGATGCTGCTGTCCTGTCGTGCCGCACTCGGCCACTCATGGGTAGTGATAGCTGGAGTTGCGAGCAGCAGTGACCCCCTTCGCTTTGTAGCTAGTTAGCTACTCAGCACCTGCCCACTCGGTTACTCCAGAGTAGTAGCGGCCTTTGAGTGGTACAGTTGTCATCGATCCGATCTCTCGACCATACAGGGATAGTGGTGTAGAGAGGTGGGCGGGATGACCATCAGTGCATACGCTGTTATTATTATACCGACTGATGTTGTTAGCTTACTTATGCTGATGTTGCTAGCTTATGTTGTTGTTGCTTACTTATGCTGATATGCTTACATATGTTGAGATATATATCTGTTGTATGTGTTAAGGCTGACTCACCTATTGGTAATATGTATATACCTCACATGTTACCCTTGTAGTTATTAGTAGCTCTGTAGCAGAGTTGTTCTTCTCTTGATTTTACTAGCTTAGGATATGGTTTCAGGTATGGACATTTATTATGATAACATGGTAGTATCTTCTATTACTTTTCGTATGAGACTGTATACCTTTGTATCTCTAGTTTTTTACTATACTTATGCATTATCTGTTCTATTACCTGCTGAGTCTTAGTACTCACCACCCCGTAAAATGATTTTTCTTTCACGAGGTAGCAGGTAGATGAATCAAGGATGCTTGGGAGAGTCCTAGCTGTCGGTCCTACGTCATATCCGAAGACTGCATCGGGTTTCATTTATTCTTTACTCGTATTTTGTATTTGGTGTTATATTAATTCGATTATCTTTTGGAGTTTATTATGTGGAGTTGAATTTTGTGTTGTTGTGGTTGTTAGATAAAGTCTAGCCGACTAGTAATGTATTGTTTTAGTTTGTATGGGCTCCCTTTATCGTTTTTCCGCTGTGTTATTTTTTTGTACAATCAAGTGGGTTGTTTAATATATATATAACTACGGGGTTGTGTTTATTTTATTACAACCGAGTGGATTGAGTATATAACTGTGTGGTTGTGTATATATTCCAACCATGTGGGTTGATGGGTTATATTGTGTGAATATTTTTATATATATGTTTTATATTGTCATCGTTATAGGAAAGATGTTGTTAAAATTTTGTCAATAAAGGCTCGTTTGGGATGTGACAGTTATAATAATACTAGAATAGAATAAAGATATTTTGAGGATAAAAATATTTTGAGGGAAATTTTGATATCTAAGAATATATGAGAAGCAAAGAAAAAAAAAACAGAGTAAGGATTTTGAGGTGCGGTTTGGTCAAAAGAAGGTGCATTTTAGTAAAATCTGAAAACTGAGGTTCAATATTATCACGTTACTTTAAAAAAAAAATAGTAAGAATTTTTAGTGCTTTTCCATCACTTGAAATTTAAAACAAGAATTGATAAATCCTAATCTCCTAATCCGAATCTGCCACTGGTTATTTACGATCTCAACCCGAGAAATGTTAAAATTGTTTGAGTATTTAAATTGTTTGTATGCGAGAACTGGTAATAGGAATGATAATTTTTTTACACTAATTTTGAATCTGTGATAAAAAATTAAAACGGGGATAGATTTAATTTAAGGAGTTGTTTTAATATGGATTCAGATTCGAGGATTTTTTAAATTTTTGCAATTGAATACGACAGGTTTGAAGATATTGTTTCCATTCCTAAATCTGTTATAATAATAATAAAAAAAATTTAAGTTTTTATTTATTAAAACATAGATTATTCATTTTATTATATATTATTTAATTAATATATATATTCTTATATTAATACTTTTATCAAAGTAAATTGATAATGGACATTTAAAATGGGAATAAAGAAGAAGATGGAAATTTAATCTCGTAAAATTGAGGATAGAGATTTCCTTGATTAAATAGAATGGACGAAAATATAATTTAGGGAGTGTTTGGTTGATGAGTTTGGGAATGAGGGAATGTAATGATAGTAAAAGATGGTGTTTGGATTGTGGGTTTGGGAATCATATTTTGGGAATGATTACCAGATTTATGGGAATCAACCAAACCCATATAAGTAGGTGGGTTTCATTTCCATTCCTATTTCCATTCCACCCTACTATCAAACTCATACTCATAGTCATTCCCATCATTTAACCAAACGCCCTCTTAAAGTCTAAGACGGGGATAATAAATTGTCCTGGTCCGCTCCTGGACCGGAACAAGGAGATTGATGGAAAGTAATGATCTAATAGACCGGGGATCATTATCTCCCACCAATATAAAAGTTAGATCATGAATTAATCCGTCTTTACCGATCAGAGAATGACCATGAATTATCATTCTTAATCGTATAGTGCTCTTGTTGTAATTATGCGAAGCTTCCTTAGAAAAAAATAATAACAAAATAATTTAAAAAATATATAATTTGGATATGAGATCTAGCTATAATAATTATGGTTCAAACATGTATTTATTTGACATAATTTAATGCACGCCGTTGCAGGCAAAAGCACCCTAAACCCTAGAGTTATGTTGGCCGATTTTCAATTTAGATGAATTAAAACATATAGTTTTTTTAATGTACGACCTAAGGATTGATGTATCATTAGCTATGAGTATTTTTTAATTTAGACGTAAATTGAATATCAAATATCAATTATAATAATAAATATATTTATTTGACTTAATTTAATGCACGCCGTTGCATGCAGCAGCTTGCGCATGGCCGACCAAACCACTTTTGTTTAAGCAACTTTATGAAGTCTGATCGATAATTAGCTGTAAATTATTTACATAATTAAATATAATAATATTTATTGCATGATAATGGATTAAAAAAAATGGAATTCTGGTAAACAAAAAAAAAAAAATAGCATCCAATCAAGTTCCTTGGCTAATTCAAGATCCAAACGGAAGATAGGATCAGTGTAAATGTCTCCTTCACATATGATTATTTTTTTTTGTATTTATGTGTGAATTTGAAAATGAATTTGGTTTTAAAAAAAAAATCTTTTTATATAAGATGATAATAATAAATAGCCAAGTCGAAAAACTCCTCAAAATCGAAATAATGTTATAATCGACCTGCAAGCCCTGCCCGCCTTAATCCGTTACTTTAAAAGTCGTGTTCGTCGGTCATTGCAAGGCGGATCCCAAGTCAAGGCAATTGCTGACCAACTTCCCCAGCAGCTCCGTCGTCTCGGCCACCGGCGAATTCAACCTCCGCTCGGCGAACGCGTCGTTGCACGTTTCCACGAAGGCGGTTGCGGCGGAGAGGTTGTTCATCAGGTCCGCGTGCGACGCTGCCTCCTTCAAGTTCTTGGCCGCCCCCCGCAGGCTGTCGACGGCCGAGTCGAAGTTGGCCCGGCACACGCCCAGCGACTGGCTCACTGTGCTGGACGTCTCCGGCTCCGCCTTCAGCTTCGCCTATAAAATAGTTGTTGACGTCGATTAACAATAAAATTTAACCGTTCGTCGCTAATAGCGACGGAATTTAATATCTGCCGCTAAACTTAGAGACGAAATAATAATTCCGTCGCTAATCTTAGAGACAGAAGTTTATTATCCGTCACTAAAATTAGAGATGGAATATTTATTTCTGTCTCAAAAATTAGAGACGGAAGGCTAAATTTTGTAGCTATTTAATAACAGAATTATTATTTCGTTGCTAAATTTCGTTAACGGTTCTGTCATATCTCTAACCAAACTTGGCAACGAACACATAAAATTTCATCACTAACTAGAGATGGAAATTTATAGTTCTGTCGCTATATTTAGAGATGGAATTTTAAAAGTTCGTTGCTAATTAACGATAAAATATTAAAATTTCATCGCTAATTAACATGAAAATTCCAATAGAACCTTTCCATTTTCATATTTTCTCTGTTTACATATAGATTAATTAACACATCCCAGAAGCCTGATGGTTTTCACAACACATTCACATTACACATTACACATTACACATTCACAAACATAACATAACATTCACATTATACATTATAACAACATAACATAAATTTGGATATCATCCACGTAACACACTCACATATCAAATTCAATACAATAAAACAAAGATGAATATCCAAACATCTCAAATTGTACTAATAAACATCTGAATCTAATAAATCAAATACCTAACCAACAATAATAGAAACCTCATAGGGAAGACAATCAAAGTCGTCCCAAAACTAGCTAGTAGTATCCAATCCTATAAAAAGTATAATAATCATCAGAATTATAACTAACAAATTGAATTTAAACTAAACAATGCCAACGGTATAATAAAAAAAATGTAACTAGACAATAGTTCTACAAGATTTTTAAAAAATATTTGAATACTAGTTTGGATATATGCTAATGGTGATATATAGAATACATCATTATCTACGTGGTTCCTGAAAAATGTAATGCAATTAGAGATGCATTTAATATCAAAATTAATAGATATATTTTGTACATTTCATGAGTGATAAATAAATAAAAAAGAAAAGTAAAAAAGTCAACACATCTCTTATTCAGCTATTGATCAATATCGTGAAGGGCCTGAGTCTCCTGAGAGTCAAATCCATGCAGTGTTTGACTCATTCGAGCTATGAATTCTCGTATTTCCATCCAATTTGCTCATATCTTATTTGGGCTTACCGAGACTCTTCGAATTCTGTCTAATGTCGAGAGTCGATTTTTTAAATTTTGGTTTTCTTGCTCTAAGACTTCTACTCTAGTAGATGATCCACTAAGACTACCCTTGGCCCTATGACTCTCGCTTAGGACTCAAGACCATAGAGGGATGAGGTCTTTTTCCTTCCACCAACTACATCATAATAAATTTTATATAATTGGTCAGTGGATAGAGTATATGACTCATCTCCCTTTCTAGTAGGTCATTTCTTCCTATTTAAATAAAAAAAATATTCATATCAAATATACAATTATAATAGCTAATCATTAATAAGAAAAGTTAAAGGTATTCAAGTTTATATATTCTTACATCTATTGTCTTAGATCAATGATCAACAAATGTGTCATCCTTTCACTTATATACTTGATTAAATACTTCCCAACAAATAGAAGGTTGCTATAATTAATCTACCTGAATATTAAAATAATGTAATTAAATTTTAAAAAATCATTGATAATTAAAGAATTTGTATATAACTTTATTAATTGTAAAACTCACCAAATCTATGACATGCTCTACAATCAATCAAGATCAGAGGCGTATCACACGTATGGGCTTTGCTGGGCTCAAGCCCAGCAAAGCCCCTATATATATATATATATAAAATTTACCAAAACCCACTAATTACTTTCTCTTGCCCAAACTCTACTTCTCTATAAAAAAGAACGGTAGAAATTTTATGGGTCCAGCATTTGCTTCCACTGCTCCACCAATCACCGCTCCCACCCTCTCCTCTAGGTTCCGCCTTCCTCCTCCTCGCTAATTAGATCGTCTATCATCGATCCCCTATCTTAATCTTATTTCTACTTATGCTTTGTTGCTAAAAGATGGCTCTTAATCCGCCGCCAGTATGCCTATTACTCTGTAAAAAAAATTCAATCATTCACTCAATCACTTCGTGAGTTGATTTATCTCCACTCATCTTTGAAGCCTATGCTAATTTTATCGGTGTCATTCTGTGAGTTGATTCTTTGAATGCACTCATTTACTTGTTTAGTTGTTTTTATTGTTAACTATGGTATTTGATAATTGATATTGCATATTTTGGTTGTCAATTTGTCATTAAAATTTATATTGCTTTTTTTCCAATTTTCATTTGAAAGATTTGAAACTTTAATTTGTTCTAGTAGTAAACATTGCTTCATAAATCATAATTTAGAATTTATAAATGCATCTTTTATTAAATCCTTCTGAGTTTTTTTTTATCATTAATATTATATTTATAGGTGAAATAAATGATGACTTAGGAATTTTTTTATTTATAGGTGAATCAAAATGTCAAAAAGAAATATCAAAGAATATTTCATTCAAAAAAATAGTGAGCAATTATCAAAAAAATTCAAATGCTCCAAATAATCCTCCTCTGTTAAGTTCAAGATCAACATTGGAAATCCAAAAACTCAAACATAACAATGAAGTTACTCTTGATTCATTAAAAGGAAATAATACATATTATGAGCAAGACCTTAGGAAACGAATTGCAATTTAGGAATATCCATGTAATAAACAAGATGAGGTTCAGAGAAAATATGTCGGTATAGGACCATATCAACCCATTTATGAATATCCGCTTGTTGATTTTGGGCATCAAAAGCATAGTTTTCAGTCTTCTTGGTTCATAAAGTTTTCATGGCTTGAGTTTTCCAAAGTAAAGGATAGTGTATTTTATTTTTCATGTTATCTTTTTGATATTCCTTTATCACATCATAAAAAATTTATAGTTGAAGGATTCAAGAATTAGAAAAGAGTGAATTGCAAAACATGTCCATTGAAAAGACATGAAGGGGGTTGCAATTCATTACATGGTACTATTATGCAAAAATCGGAGGGCTTGAAAAATATAACTCAACATATTGATAGAAGGATGAATATACAATCTGAAAATATTATAAAGCAAAATAGATTGTTTCTAAGGACATCAATTAGAGTTGTGAGGTGGCTAGCATTGTAAAGGTGTGCATTTAGAGGATATGATGAGATGATAGATTCTCATAATCATCGAAATTTTATTGAATTGGTCAAATTTTAAGGAGAATTGTGCAAAGAAATTGATGATATTATATTAGATAAAACTATCAAAAATGCCAAATATATATCACCTTCAATTCAACAAGAGATACTGAAAATTATTGCCAATCTTGAATCTTGTGCAAATTAAAATTCGTGATGAAGTTGGGAATGCTAAATTTTGTATTCTTATTGATGAAGCAGTTGATGAATCACATAGATCATAAATGGCTATTGTTTTGCAGTATGTAGATTGTGATGGGTTTGTTAGAGAGAGATTTTTTGAAGTTATTGGTGTTGATGAACTAATTCCTTGACTTTGAAAACACATATATGTAACATTTTTGACACAACATAAGCTTTTGATTGAAAATATGTGAGATCAAGGATTTGATGGTGCTAGCAATATGCAGGGAGAATAAAATGGGTTACAAGCACTATTCCTCAAAGATTATCCGTTTGCATATTATATTTATTGTTTTGCTCACCGACTATAACTTACTTTAGTTGCAGCAGCTAAAGAGGTATCAGATGTATGACTATTTTTTCCAAATTGAGTTCAATTGTCAATTTTTTGGGTCCTTCTTCAAAGTGACATTTTCAATTGTAACTTGGGTAGTAATGATGTATTGCTAGATACCGCTCATTACTTATGTTTCTAAATGGATTTAGGAGCATTGCCAACGTTTCAAGAACCAATAGGGTCACACGCAAAGACAATTAGATGGAGATTAGGTTCATATGATGAACTAAGAGGATTATGTTCATGTGATGAACCAAATTGGATTAAGAGTAATCCAAATTAGACTAATTGAGTTGGACTCAATTTGATTCATGTATTGAATGAGTCTAATTTAGATTATGACTTATTGAATCAATTTAATTTAATGAATAAAGATTTATTAAATCAAATTGACTTGAATCAATGGTTAGATTTGATCAACCATGGGAGAATTTAAGTCAAGTTTGACTTGACTTGAGAGGGAAGATGAAGGGTCAAGTTTGACTTGACCAAATGTCACCTCATTTGTAACTTGGCATGGGCCGGCTAATGATGGTGTTCCACATCATCAAGAGCCACCTCATTTGTGTGCCACCTTATGAGGAAGACCAAGAGTCATGACTCTTGGTATTACATGGAGGTATAAAACATGTTTTATGTGGCCGGCCACATTAAGAGAAGTTAGTGCAATTGTGTGCTTTCATTCAAGTCATCTTCTTCCTCCTCTCTTCTCTATTCTCCTTCTCCTCCATTGCCGAGCCATTCAAGAGTGCTAGCACACTCTAGGTGGTTTATCTCCATCTCTTGTCCGCGTGGATACATATAGACGAGTGTACGCTTGACACTCTCGAGATCCGGCAACCCTTTTGGATGAGTGGGATAAGCGAAGGGCTTCGCAACAAGGGTAACACTATTTGTTCATGTAGATCTAAGGTAGATCTAGGTTAGAAACTTGTACATGATTTATTTTATATATCTTCGCACGGATCCGTGGCAAGACTTCGAGGTTTTCGCAACGCAAAAAGCGATTTTTGCGGCTCGAAAGTCCCAACATCCCGCACAGCTGCTCCAATTGTCGGTCGACAGCCCCGACCAGGAGTCGATTGACGCTTCAGTTGCCCATGGCAAGCTGAGCCTTAGCTGTCGATCCGCTACTGTCTTCTGCGTGTTGTGGCCTTGAAGACAATTGTCATTTAGACGTTTGTAGTTAAACACCATTCGAGACTGTCCTCATTTTTATTCTGCTCCTTTATTTATAATAAAAGCAGGACTTCTATGTCTAGAATATGATCTTTGGATTGCTTTTAATGCCAAGAGTTGAGTAATATGCATTTTAAATTCTTCAACTTCCCAATCGATGTATTTTAAGTTTTGTACCTTAATAGTTAAGTCGAGATTGATAATATTTAACTTGCAATATGTCTTATCTTTTCCCCAATATTTGGTAGGATTTTCTCCTATGATTTCGATTTTCTCAAGTCTAGAAATTATTGTGTCTAAATTGCCTTGTTGACTTATTAAAGTATATAAGTACGTGGGCTTGAAATAATCTTGATAATAAGTATCTGTGTAGGAGTCAAGATGTCGAAAATACTGCGTAACTAGATCATCTAGTTCTTCTGGGCTATTATTGCCAAGTATACTTAGTTTTCCTATAAGGAAATATTTACGGTGGGTTTCTTTTTACAATTGGTGGGTAAAGAACAAGAGCAAGAACCGACGGATCTATGATTGCAAGTTTCAGCAAGAGGGGTATCACCACACTCAGGAGCGGATCAAGGTCATGAACTTACTCTCCGCGCATTCTTAGATAGTGGTGCTACTACTTCCACAATTAATGAAAATGTACTCACCTCTTTTCTCCCAACTTCTTTAATTAAAACTATGAATATTCCTCTCTTAAATACCCAATTTGATGGCCAGCAGCTAAGTTGTCATAAATTTGTGAAGAATGTCCATCTCCGATTTTTTACTAACTATGACACGTTTAGTGCTCCTCTTTCTCTTTCTCAACTCAGGACTCGCTCTATGTCGCATAAATCTATTCCTCTCATTCTTGATCTTAATTTCCTTATTTTCCTTGACAGTGCTCTCTTACTTACTAAAGATTATGTTGTTTTCCTTTCTACTCCTATTATTTGCCTATTCTCTCGACCTTCCAGGGAAATAGATAATCTAAGAAAATCTTGAAGCACAGTCGTAGGTGAGGGTGAATCTGTGTTAAGGAAACTGTTTGAAAGTAGACCTCGGTTTCTTCTACTTCCTGCCTTGACTTCTAGTCAGGAGCAATTGGAGACGCTTACTCTCAACTCAGCAACTCCCGTGATAGACTCGACGACTCTGAATCCTAACTTGGCGACTCTACTTTCCGACTTGACTTGTCACTCGGACTCAATTGGGACTCAGACTCGGTGACACGAAGCAGTCATCTTCCAAACGACCTAACAACTCGACCTAATTTTTAAGACTGACTGTCTGAGATTATCCGCTCAAGTCATCTCGTTAGATAAATTAAAATTTATTTTATGTAATTTCAATTCAGCTAAACTTCCTCTCTATCTCAGCCAATAGATTGCTCAACGAAGGGTCGACAGATAGAGTTCTACTTGTCAATGACCCCACACCGAAAAGGGAATTCCCCCTGTTGGAATTCAATCAGCTCCAACAACCTATCCTGTATCTGCATATGACCTTGGCAATGTACAATTTGGATTTCTACAGAGTGGCCCTCAGTCCAACAACATCTCCAAACAACTGCAAAACTTCGGCTATAAGTTGATAGTGGACTCGTCTACTCTTGCGAATAACAGAAAGTCATCAGGATACACCAAATGAATTTAGACCCCAAACAGCGCACATAGTTTACATAGGATGGCAATGGAAACCGATTGCACCAACACAATGCCATAAAGTTAAAATACTTTAAGATAAGGACCAAACAGTGGAGAAAGTGAATCACTTTCAAGGACCCCAAGCTCTCTTGAAGTGGCCATATACCACACCATTAAGGCCCACCGTAATCGTAACACATTTAGCGTTCCAATCAAAGAAACATTTCATATTTTTACATTCCAATGTATTAAAGAATAAAAGAAAACAAATAACAATGTGCTCATCGATAAAGGTTAAAGCATATACGAGGTTTTGAAAAGTTCAACCATAAGCTTGCAACTTCATAAGAAGCATGATATATCGAAGAAAATTTATTCAGAAACTTTATCAAGTAGCCAGAAACAGGGATCTAGGTTTGCTTGACCAGAGAAAACCGGCACAATTGTACATGTGCTCGCAGTCTGCTCAAAGAAACGAGAGGGTTTTTTGCCATCGTTATGGTCTATTGTTATTCGACTAGGGAACTACTTGTCTTAGTATCCTCCTTGTATATAAGCATTGAGGCGATTCAGCTCCTCACGATGCTCGCTCACCACAGCTCGAACAACGTCACCAATGGAGACCATTCCAATCATTCCTTTCTCACCAACCACGGGGATGTGCCTAATGCGGTTGTCTACAAATAGAAGAGGTTGCCATTCATTGTTTTAGCCAAATCCAGCTAAATAAACTCAAGTAGAAGACGTTCAAACCTGTCATCAGCTGCATTGCCCGCAGTACTTTAGTATCTGGAGTCACAGTGATGAGTTTATTCTGAATTTAAGAAAAAGAGTTTGAATGAGATTGAAAGGCGAAACAATAAATCTGTAGACAACATTTCCACACCAAAATTTACAGTTTCAACTGGAGGGTACCCATATGAACAAATTAAAACAAATCTGAGACTTGAGAAACTAATGAATTGTGCAGATGAATTAAGAACCAGATAAGAAAGATGGTGTGGATAATTTTGTCAAAAATGTATGAGCTATATAAATAAGATAATGTAAAATAGCTGCTTCAATTATACCTCTTCAGTCATGATGTCACCAACTTTAGTTTCCTTGGAAGATCTTCCTTGCACAATGATTTTACGGAGATAATCTGAATAACAAAGAAAGCAAACGTGAGAAACACAATGGTATCAGGATGCATAGCTGAGAAAAAAAACATCAGAATTGGTTCTTGATTCTGAACAAGTGCAGAACAAATTTATCTGTGAATCAATTATTCTTACTGGATGTTCAAAAGATTCAACTCAGTTGTCTATTCGCTGTAGTATTCTTTAGCTTCCAGCTTATTAATTATACCAATTTGTAACAGCATTGGTGCTGCCCTTTTCCACATAGTTTGGTTCCTAGTCCCTTACCTCAGTTAAAGAACGCAGCTTCTTCAATTAACAACTGATTAACTATGAAGTATGAAGTGGGGGATACTAATTAAACATTGGACAATTGAGTTGCATCAATTCACAAAGTTAAATCAATAACAAAAAAATCACAAAGTAACTATTTGATTCAGAATCTCCAAATTTGATGCAGATGAACCTTGAAAAATACCATATCTAAGTTACATACATAATGAAAGTGCAACTAAGCTCCAGAAACAAAAGGATCATCATCTTTAATGCGAGAGCCACCAAAGCTTCTCATATTCTTAAAGTAGAATGAATTCATATGCACCAGTGTCAAAATAGTCCATAACTGCAGTTGACATAGGACCACATATTTTTGCAGTTGACATAGGACCCACATATTTTGGTATAGATGACAAAGGAAATCTGGAACTCTACTGAATTGAATGAAGAGAAACAAATTTAAATGCAATATCTATTAAAAATCCATGAATGAATGGAATGAAACAGAATCAAATGGAATTTAGAAAGGAATGGAATGCAATAAAAAGGTGAATCTTGCATTTCATTTTTTTAATTGATTGTAACAAGAGAATGGTATAAGTGGGATGCTTAAGTCTATGTTTAACTCATTTTCTATTCTTTCTAATTCATCCAGTGAATCTGACTTACATCCTCTATGTAGTCTCTTTCGAGGTGCCCAATCTACCTAACATTGGACAGAATAGCGATTATCTCGCAAGCTGAAGTTAGAAAGGATTTGCAAAGAAAACAAGACAAGAAATTTACAAACTAAGAGAAATTGCCATCGCTAAGTTCTACCGAAAATATAAGTTTTATTCAATAACAAAAAAAAATATCCCTCAAACAACTAAACATACGCTTAAATAGACAAACCCTAACTCATAAAAGACAGAAATTACCAAAAAAATACCCTAAATACCAAATAAATGAAAAATACTAAAAATAGTATAAAAAGATGTTCAGAGCCTCCAAAAAAGTCCTAAACGATTTTTTTTAATCCAAAACTTGGCCGATTATGGGTTCCACCCGGTAACAAATCTAGGTAAACGAGCTTCGATTCAAAAAAAATGCGCCTCATTCTGAGACCTGAGTTAAAGATTATGACCTGTCGAAGCTTGGGTCCTCAGTCCTCTTGCGTCAGTTGTGCATCACTACCTCATCTAGCCGACACAATAAACTCACCTATGACCATCCCGCTGCCACTATAGCTAAACCAACCCAAACTCGTCTGACATGTAAGAGACGCAATCGTATCATGTTAATCATTTCATAAACAACTTGTGTCATTCAGGTTGATGAAAAACTATATATATATATATATATATAGAGAGAGAGAGAGAGAGAGAGAGAGAGATGTTATGCTGGGCGACGCTTTGTGCGCGACCGTGAGCGACGCGCAGACATGGCACCGCCAGCTCGATTTCACTACAAATAAAATAATCCACAAAAGTTACTCTCTCCCTTTCTCGCCTTTGTTCAAAATTTCGGCGGCGCTTATTACCAAAAATAAAATCTCCCTCGACGCTATATATATATATATATATATATATGAAATATCTCCGAAGATAATGTTATATAATATAAAAATCATTTATGTTTTAAATTTTTTTAAATGGATCAAATATTGTCACTAATTTATATTTTAGAATTGTGCTATGTTACTTTCAGATTTTATTTTGTTAATCATTTATCTGGTTTGTTGGGCTCATCCAATTGGCATGAACAATTCACCTGACCCCTCGGAGTTGTGTAGCTCGCCCAGCTATATTGGCATGCTTGGCTCACCTAGCTTGACCGGTCCCACTAGTCTGTCCAATAAATTCCGCCCAATCAGTCTTCTAGGCTTGTTGAGTCTGACCATCTTTTCAACTCACCTTGCTCAATTGGTCCAACTAACATACCCTGTCTAATCAATCTCACTAGTCTATCCAACCCACTTGGCTTGCCCACCTTCCAACCTAACATTCCTGACAAGTCAACATGACCCACTAACAAGCCTGGCATGGTTCACCAAGGCCCACCTAGCCGCCCACCTAACCTCCTAGCCCAACCAATTTACCCGCCTACTCGGCTCAACCAGCACACCCAACCCAACTAGCTCAACTAGCCTAGCAGCCAATCAGTCATTTGTCTTGCTTAGTTTACTGATTTTTTTATCTCTATTTAAATTTTGGAATGATGGCTTGTTAATAAATATTATACTTCACAGTAGAATGAAAATTTCCATCTATCTTAAAGCAGGGAATGGATTGCGTCATTCCTTAGAATGAATCGTTCACCCTCAAATTATCCATCGAAACATTGGATAGACTCATTAAGGATTGAACTATTCTCATTTAATTCATGTATACCAAACACAACTTATTCCTATGAGATTAATTATGTTGGTGTCATTGAGTGGAAACATGAAATAATATTTACAGATTCACTTTTTTTGGCATATAAATGTTTAGATTTCTGCATGCAAGCAAGCTAGGGCATGTTGTAGACGTGAAAATGAATCTTGCACACACAAAGTTTCCATTGTGCCATTCTACAAAAACAAAATAAATTGTTGACTGACAATTACCTCTCTCAGTAACAATACCAGCAATTGCCTTCTCTTCCCCTGGTTTCACCACCACCAGAGCTCCAACATTGTGTTGTGTCATCTAGAAAAAGAAGAGATTAAAATTTCAATTTGCACAAAACTATTAAAACGAAGTTGGTTTTCCCCCAAGAGTGTGTGACTGCCATTTCTTTGTTGGCAATGCCACTCACGTCCTATGATATTTCCATGACAAATAACAAAAAGAAACAAGGATTGTCTCAGCAACATACAGATTTGACAGCATCATAAACAGTGTCATCAGTTGTGCACCACAGCCAGGAGCCATCGGCACTCTTCCCTTTAGCTGTGAGAATATCCAGGATAGTTGTGCTTTCAAATCCATGCTCTTCTAAACGTGATGGCAAAACTGACTCATAGCGGGTAAACACAGTTGGTAGCACAGAGGGGTTCATGACTCGAACATGTTGGAGAACAGCTCGTTTAAGAACATTTCCATGCAGCCGCAGTGATTGCATTGCCCTCTGCATGATTCCTGTTATCAACAATGCCGACATTAGGCTAATTAATTGTCTAACCTCAAAACAAAGCATCTTAAAGTAATTATTTCGCACGAAATGCTTCTCCATCACTAATAAGTATGAAAGAATATATGGTTCACAGAATTATAGATAGTATCTTCTTTATTCATTAAATCACCCTCAAATGCCTAAATAAAGCATTGCACAGGCAAACAATCACACACAAAAAAGGGGGAAAAGACAAAGCACCTGGCAGCAACGTCCTTCTATTAATATCAGCATAGTGTAGAAATCAAAACCTCTCTAACAAATGGATAATTAACTGTTCTTCCCATCTAACCCGTTCCTGGTTTGCTTTCTCTATCAGTTAATTACTTCAACCCCTAAGCCATCTGATGCAAAATCTCACACAAAAGGGGAAACCCTTCAAAGACACTTTTTACTATAAATAACTAAACGGGGTATAGATCAGATAAGATTGAAAACCAGACGAGCGTGAAACATCGCACTTAAACTATTCCCTTTCGCTGTCCTGAAGACTTGCTTGATTGCAAAAATTAGAACTCAATGCCAAGTAAATCAAGGCAAGGAAAACACAGGGCAAGTAGATCCCAGGTCTCAATGCCAAGTAAAGATCGCCAGATATCACCAGGTCATCTCCCGCCGTAAAAGGAGCCTTTAGCGCAAGATCTATGGCGATCGGCTCGACAAGAATCCAACACAGAGATCGTCAGAAGTTACGAGGATTAGAACACTCACCTTCACCGACAGAAGAGGAGAGAAGAGAGACGCTCCTGCGGAGTGACTGAGAGGAGAGGAGAGAGGAGAGGAGTAGAGATTGGTGCAGAAGAAAGGGAAGGGGATGAGATCTGGGAAAAAAAAAAGAGGGTTTGGGATTGGGTTAAGTAGGAGTTTAGACCCGCTGCAGCCTGCAGGACCACCACAAGAAAAAAAAATTTATAGTCCGTTTTTTTTTTTTGTGTGTGTTTTTGCAGGGCCACCTCAAGGACTCCACCTGTCTTATCAACATTGCTTTTATTAACATATCATTGGCAATTAATAATTGAACTGATAAGATATTTAGCAATTAATTATTTAAACTAACAAATAAACCAACAAAACGGAAGGGAGTTAATGTTGATATTCGTAGGCGAATATCCAGATCGGTCCTGTATTGAAAAATACCTTTCACCTCCTTTCTTTTTTAAAAAAATAAAAAATGCCCTTTATTTTCATTATTAATTTTTAAAAAATATTAAAAGAATATTTTCTATTTTAAAAATATTTTTACTTAGTATTATTGTATAATTTTTAAAAATTATTAAGTAATTATAGTTAAAATTATTTTAATATTAATCATAATTACTTTAATAATTAATTTTATTATTATATGGAATACACTTTTAATATATTTTTTAGAATGATTTTTTTAATAATAATGAAAATAAACTGTAATTTTTTAATTATTGTCTTTTTTATAATCCAATTATTCCAACAAATATATCGGTTAGATGATATTTTAGAATTTAAAATATTAAAATCCCATCCAAAATCACTATTTAATGCAAATATAGGAATTATAAATAGTAATAATTTTATAATAACTATAGTTTATAATAGCATATGTAACGATGTTAATATCTCAACGTTAATGTCTATGTGGAACTACTGTAAAAACACCGTGGATGTACTATAACATTAACGTGTTCAACTCTTTGAACACGTTAATGCTACAAATTGCAAAAAGTATGTATATATATAATAAAATATTGTCATTAACGCGTGATGCGTTAATGGCATTGTAGTTCCTCTAATTGTCACAAGGCTATTATTACTGTAATATATATATTATTAATCAATATTAATTTGAATGGAATAAAATCTCACATATTCGGTTAAAGATGAATCTGTCATCCTAACAGCCTTTCATGATTATCTCATATCATTATCCTGATGGTAGATGGGAAATTTTCGTGGGATCGGGTCAGTCACCCCAGAAATAGTCAATGAAACTAACTGACATTATCATTTCATTTTTTATGATTATCTCATATCATTAAGAGAGAGTAGTGGAGTAAGATCCTAAGTCAAAATATATTTTCCATCTACTTCATGTGAAATTGATCATTTCTTAATTTTATAAATCTATCATAATATGACTACGCCCTAGAAGGAATAGAATCTCACATAAGCACATATTTATAGTATTTATAAATTATAATAACTACAATTCATAATCACTTTAATATAGAATTGAGTGGAGTACGGATCAGCATGACCATCCGAGTAAACAAGAATTATATATATATATAATCTTTGATAAATTTATTTTGTTCTATATTATATGGAACTTAATTTTTTAATTATTTTAGTATTTTTACATAATTTAAAATATTAAAAAAAGATATATTCTATTTTTACTTAACTTCGGCATGTGCTAAGTTAGACCATCTCCAACCACAAACTCTATTTTAGTGCACTTTCAACACCAATTTGGTGTCATTTGAGCATCAAAATTTTTTCCAACTCCAACCATGAGAAACCATTTCCTACACTAAAAGGAATATTCTTTAGAATATTCTATTTTTCCATCTTATAATTTATTATTCAACATACATATTAATTTGTTAAATATTTTTATTACGATAATAATTACTATTAATTTTTATGATATTATGTTTTTAGTTACAAGAAAATTAAAATTAGTATTTTTATAATTTTGTTAGAAATAATTTAATAAGCATACTAATATTTAATATTTAAAGATAATACACAATCATAAACAATTTAGATAATTTTTTAAAAATATTTTCACCAGACAACTAACACTTCATTAATAATATATCATTATGAACCTTAATTATCAGAATTACCAAATTGTTCTCACAAATGCTCAATTAATGCATTTCTAAGGTCAAATTGAGCATTTTTATTTTTGATTCCTTCATGTCTAGCAAGAAACTCTTGAAATCGGGTATTGTCATCTATTGCTATATCAACATCTGCAGCCGACGAGACTTCACCTTGCTCAACAATTGAGGTATTCATATCGCGCTCATCTTCAATGATCATATTATGCATAATAATGCATGAAGTCATTATATCATGTAAAATATTTTTCTGCCAAAAACGTGAAGGTCCTGCAACAATTGCAAAGCGTGATTGGAGTACTCCAAATGCTCGCTCAACATCTTTTCTACATGCCTCTTGTTTCATTGCAAACAATTTATTCTTTGTACCACGTGGATCTTGAATTGTTTGAACAAGTGTAGACCATTTTGGGTATATACCATCAGCTAAATAGTAACCCATGTTGTACTCTTTTCCTTGAATGACATAACGAGCAGGGGGAGCAATACCTTGAGCAAGGTTAGAAAAAAGATGAGAAGACTCCAATACATTAATATCATTGTTAGATCCAGGTAAACCGAAATATGCATGCCATATCCAAAGATCATAATCAGCTACAACTTCTAGAATAATTGTTGGCTTTCCACTAACCCGAAATATTGCCCAACCCATGTTGTTGGGCAATTTTTCCACTTCCAATGCATGCAATCTAAACTACCCAACATTCCAGGAAAACCACGTTGCTCACCAATATGAAGAAGCCTGGCAACATCATTAGCATTGGGTGATCGCAGGTACTGACCTCCAAATACTTCAACAACAGCACGGCAAAATCTTTTCACGCTTTCTATGGCAGTTGATTCTCCTATTTTGATGTACTCATCAGTAGCGTCTGCCGGTACACCATATGCCAATATTCGAAATGCAGCTGCCATTTTTTGTAAACCTGACAAACCAAGTTTTCCAACTCCGTCTCTTTTCTGCACAAAATAATTATCATGATTACTAACCTCGTTAAAAATACGCATAAATAAATTTCTTCCCATTCGGAATCTTCTTCGAAACATTGCAGCATTATATGTAGGATTTTCGGCAAAGTAATCATTGAATAGATTACGATCAGCAGCTTCTCTATTACGATTGATCACTATGTGACCAGGAATAGATCCTTGATGTTTGCCTTTGTCGCTTTCTTCACTCGGATGTTTCAAAATGACCTGATTGTTGCGGTAGATCGCTTGAGTGATAAGCCTTTTGTGTGCTTCAAATATATCATCATCTTCAGAGCTTGAGGATGATAAATTTGATGTACCTTCATATCTAGCACTCATTTTTTGAGATGAAGAATGTGATTGAATTGTTTTCAGTTATGGTGTGTATTTATAATGTGAACACAACACTTTTAAATTTTGTAGGTGACGGGACATCACAATGAACACAACACTTTTTAATTTTGCAGGTGACGGGACATCACAATGCACACACCATGATAATTATTTCAGGAGATGGGACATCACAATGAACACAACACTTTTTAATTTTGCAGGTGACGGGACATCACAATGCACACACCATAATAATTATTTCAGGAGATGGGACATCACAATGGACAACACTTTTTAATTTTGCAGGTGACGGGACATTGCAATGCACACACCATGATAATTATTTCAGGAGATGGGACATCACAATGAACACAACATTTTTTAATTTTGCAGGTGACAGACATCACAATGCACACACCATAATAATTATTTCAGGAGATGGGACATCACAATGGACAACACTTTTTAATTTTGCAGGTGACGGGACATCACAATGCACACACTATGATAATTATTTCAGGAGATGGGACATCACAATGAACAACACTTTTTAATTTTGCAGATGACGGGACATCACAATTCACACACCATGATAATTATTTCAGGAGATGAGACATCACAATAAACACAACACTTTTTAATTTTGCAGGTGACGGGACATCACAATGCACACACCATGATAATTATTTCAGGAGATGGGACATAACAATGAACACAACACTTTTTAATTTTGCAGATGACGGGACAACACAATGCACACACCATGATAATTATTTCAGGAGATGGAACATCACAATGAACACAACACTTTTTAATTTTGCAGATGACGGGACAACACAATGCACACACCATGATAATTATTTCAGGAGATGGGACATCATAATGAACACAAACTTTTTAATGCACACACAAATCTTATACAATGCACATAATTGTTTCCTATATAATGGCATACTAGACATGGCCATCACAATACACCTTTACTCTTGAAAAAAATGAGTTCGAATTCTCGTTCATCATCCTACTCAGTTGAAGAAGATAAACATTTATGTCATGTTTATCTTCATATTTCTCAAAATCCAATCATAGGAATCAACCAAAAAAAGGATCAATTTTGGGCAAGAGTTGAGATAGAGTATAATCAAGATCCAAATTTTAAAAATTCTGAGCGACCAAGAAGATCATTACAAAAAAGGATGAATACTATCATTGCTGCTGTTTCCAAATTGAAGGGTTGCATACGACAAATCGAAGAATTGAATCCAAGTGGAGCATCAGAAGAAGATATTGTAAGTTGTTTTCATTATTTCTTTTGTAGACTATCCAAGTTGTTTTCAATATCTAATTTAGTTATTAATTTTGTTTCATAATTGTATTATTTTCTTACAGATGAATCGTGCTCAGATGTTATTAATACAAGATCCTAATTACTCACAGGGCTTCAAATTTGGACATGTGTGGAGCATTCTTCAAGGTATTGAGAAATTCAACAGTGACAACGTCAAAGCTGCATCTACAAGAGTGCAATGACAAACTGCTCAAGCTGATTATTCTCAATCATATAATCTCGAGAAAGATGTTTATTCACCTTCATCTCCACATGTCTCTTCGTTTAATCTTAACATCACTGATTCAGACAGTGGTGGTACTTCAACTAAACAACTTATTGGGGTGAAGAAAGCAAAACTGAAGAGAAAGAATGAACAACAATTCAGTAAAATGGTTTCACAGAATGACGAACTTGTTGCAGCGTTGGATCGAAGTACCAATGTTGCTATGTTCAAGGAAGAGAATAAAATTTTATTCAAAGATTTGAATACCATTGCTGATCCGATAATGCGTGAATTTATTCGCGGTGAACAAGTCAGAATTATGCAAAAGAGGACTGAAAACGAAAAATCTCAATCAATTCCACATCAAGGAGAAGGATCTAGGATCAATTCGTCTCAAGAAGAAGAACAAGGATCTCAAGATCCTTTGAATGGTTCTGGTAAATTTTATGATTATTTCGGTGGTTTATTAAGAGGTGATTTTCCAGAATATTAAACATTGATTTGTTTAGTATTCTAATGTTATTGCAGTTATTTAAATGTATGTTTACTTTAGTGTTTGTAGCATCTTTAAATTGTAGGATGTTTACTTTAGTGTTTGTAGCATCTTTAAATTGTAGGATGGAATGTTATGTATTTTGAAATTTTAAATATTTAATTGTGTGTTTGTTATGAAATTACCAATATTATAAATTTTAATATATTTATAATCTTAGCAACATAACAAATATTAAAATTTATAATATATATTTAATTGAAATTTATATATTAAATTTATAATATATAAAATTTATATAATAAATTAAATTAAATTAAATCATATTAATTTATAATATTTAAAAATATTTTAAATATAACTTGCCTATTATGATATATTATATTAAAAAAATCTCTACTTGCACCATTTTGGTGCAATTTTTGGGGTCACCATTGGAGAGGATATGATGCCCTTTTTACACCAAAATGGTATAAAAGGGCACCGGTTAGAAATGCTCTTAACGCACCTTAGTTGATTTGTTACCTCCACTACTTAAGGTATCTATAGTCACGGGAGCTCTCTAAAAGCTTTCTTGATGTCAAATCAACATCATATCAAAAATAAAAACTCTTACATATCTCCCTATTATAAAAAAAAATCTAAACAACTCTTTTATAAGTCATGTATTTTTCCATTATATTTTATCTTATCTATAAATAAAATTTAAATTTATAAATTACCATTAAATAATATTAGTAATTAAAAATAAACTATATTATTTGAAATACAATACCCAAATAAAAAATTTATTATAATTTTTAATTTAAATTAAAAACAAATTAATTAAAAAATAAAAAGAAAAATAATGATTTCTTCCCCAAAATGAGGAACTCCCTCCCAATATGGAAGGGAGCTTCCTCTCTTATGCCACATCTACATTGGAAACTCTCATTATGGATGCTCTCTCCCATATTCTTGGTCTATTAGTACCTCTACTTTTTACGTTTATATGTAAGAAAAACCGTTCTTTCAGTTTCGCCTAAGGTTATATTGAAATCGGATTAAATAGCGTTGAAGATTTACCAACAATATCCGTTAGAATTTATCGCCTCAAATTGTGTACTTGTAGTTTCAAATCCAACGCATTTAAGATAAACCTTTTATCTTGCTTGATAAATCAACCAAACGTATAATAAAGACAAAATTAATTAAATGTGGTTAAGTGTAAGCTTATCTTCATTAAGAAACTCTAAGTCAATATAATATAAAATAAAAAAAAAATATTATGAATTAGTCAGATAGGTGTCAACACGCAAATGCATGGTCTCTCGATATTATCTAGAAATTCTCACAAAAAAAGTCCAATTACTTGAACGGAAAGATAGAATAAAAGAATTCTCACAAATTATATATGAGAAGACTCTATCACTTGCCCATCTTTTTCTTTTTCTATTTTTTTTTCTTCTTTTCTTCTTGGTACTATCTTACTTACTGTTGAATATAAATGAATAAAAAAAAATATTGATTAATTTATATTACTTCATATATATATATATATATTGAGGATGTGAATAAATATATGAAAAGAAATTTTTTCACGTGTGGATACAAATTTAGAACTCGGATTGCACTCAACTAAGTTGATCATGTACTGACACGATTTACACATGCTGAATGTCGGACCGGTCGAGATAAAATTTACTCAAATGGAATAAAACCATGGGTGTTTCACTGTTCGGCCTATCAACTCATCCGATCGATCTCTCTGTCAACCCTCAGCTCGTTCTGTCAACATTGTACATACTACTTTCATCACTTGATAGAAACCATATCCGCTCAAGCCCAACAACATTGTTTTGTCCAACACTTACATCAAAGTACTTCCATCCAAGTAAACATAAGTTTTGCCGCATAATACAGCTATTTGTTTTTAGAATTTCTTTCATTTGAAATATGCAAGAAAATTTTCAAGAAGGCTATAAATATAAAATTGTTGTTATTTCTATCGCTCCCGTCATTTTTCTCATTGCTTGGCTCTCTGCCGATTTCCGATTGGAAGATCCCTAATTCTTGTTGCGAAACTAAGGAAAGATAGTTGAAGTTTTTTTTTTCCTGCTGATTGATTTGAGGTCTTCCGTTTCGCGGTGATGGTAGATCAGCCACCGGCGGAGGACGAGGGCCTTTCTCTTCCCCAGAGGACCGTCAGAGTTAACTCCGGCTGCCCTAGAGGCATCTCCCTTCCGCCCCCTTCGCCTTCTTCGTGGCTCGAGATTCGCTTATTCTATGTCCGTGTCTACCCCTGCGCCGTCGACGCCGTTCCGCCCCAGGTTACCCTCTCCTACCTCCGTCGCGATGTGGGCGCCGTCATCGAGATCAACAGTGCACGCGTCCCCTCATCCGATCCTACCTCTCTTTCCCTCCGTCGCGATCGCCTGGACCATGACGCTGCTGAAGTAACTTATGTGAGCACTGATTCCGTGCGGATCGCCGAAGCGGTTGATTTTCAAATCTGCGATGATCGGGGCAACCTACTGCTGCGCGGTTCTCTGGGGAGGACGGAGGCGCTTCTGAACAATTCATCCGTCAGTTTCGACCAACATCATTCGCCCGATAAGAATCCAAACGGATGGAGCATGGACTGTTACTCGGCAGCTTCAACTGGAGCGTCTGCTTTCGTGCAGTCCAGACTCGGGATATTTTCACCCTCTTTTGAGGTCTATGTGGCTGGCTGTTTTGCAACGGTGCCGGTGATCTTGACGCAGACTGTGCAGCTAAGTGGCAGGAGGAAGGCTGTTAGACCTGGAAATCTTGACTCGATTCCAGAGGATGAAGAAACCTCAGGTCATCAAGAGTTAGTTCTTCGAAGGGCATCATCATCAGTAAGTAGAGTCGTTCGGATCCCTATTCCAAGAAGTTCGATATCATCTGTTCGTTTATTTCTTGTAGAATGAAATATTTATTTATTTATATATCCTTTGAGTAGTGAATAATCTGTCACCTTTTTCTTTGAAAGTGGTTGGTCATCGAGTTGTCTACATCCAATTTACACCTATTAGATTTTCCATGTGAATGCATCATCAGTGTTAGGTATTATCCTTAAGTCTATTAATCCAAATTAGACCATGAGGACGTTGTTCTTTGGGCATGATCAATCAACTCCTCATGTTGTAGGCTTGAGTTTGCCTTGCCTTGTATTGTGCTCACTTGCATTGTTAATACCCTAACAGAATACTTTCTTTTAGTAAACCATAAGATAACTAAGTCATCTCGTGCAAAATGTGAATGGTTTAAGTATTGTTTGCACAACATCTTGAAATTTGCACAGGGCCTTGCTAATTTCATGCTACATAGCGAGTCTATTAATTCTTAGAGGGGCTTTCTAGGTCCTTAATACTGTTGTTAAATTTGGAATTGACAATTGAAACTGGTGGGATTGGTTAGGAAAAAATAAGCAAGAATTTTAAAATAATAAAATGAGTATTTACTTTTTTTCTTCTAATTTTAATCTCTCTTATTTTTTGTTTCAAAAATAAAATTGAGTTGACATGGCTAGAAATTTAATCAACTCAGAATCTATGTTACTTGGAGCCTAGAAATATGAATATAAGCATAGTTGTTCATAGTGGTATATGTTTTATGCAATTCGCTTGATTATGATTAGCATTATGTCTTCTTCTTGGCTTGATCCTTATCATAGATTAACTTACAAAAGAAGTCAGGAAATAAAGTTATAGTTTAGCGTCGCATTTTTGTATACTTAAACAGGAATAGAAATCCTGTATATTGTGGCACAAAGATAATAATCTACATTTTTTATTTCCTAATCAATGACCATACAACCTGCTCTGTGAGTCTAAAATCATATTTTAGCCTCAAGCAAGTCATGGTTATGAATGCATGGTTCAAGCAGAAATATGAATGTGAGGTTGACATCCTCTCCACCCCTCATGCTGTCCTCTCAACTCACAATCCCTTCCCCTCCTACTACCACCCCCTCCCCTGCTTGACAAGAAGATCCTTCCTTTTCTAATACGGTTCTCCATATTCATTCCTGTTTCTGTTTTGAAATTTTTAGTTGAATCCACAATTTCGAATAAAAGCCAATGTGAATAAACTTTGCATTATTGATAATCTTCAAACTTGATGAATCCCAACGAGTTTTGATCAATTTAAGTTTGGTTTTGTCTGATTCTATCAAACTCTGACTATCACTTTTGATGAGTTGGGGTTTCAAAGGGGCCAATCGTGATCTAATTTTGTTGACAGGAATTTAGTTAATTTTACTTTGGTAAAATATGATAGAAGTTCCACAAGATTTAGGACAAAAGCATTAACTAAAGGTTAAAGAAAACCTGCATAGGAATATGCTAATATACATTGAGTCATCACCCTCACACCTGTGCATATGCTTTATCATTTTTTCCCATTTGTTTATTACAATATTTAAATAAATGTAATCAAAACTAATGCTCAAAGTAAGCCACTGAGGCTAAAATTTAAAATGAAAGTTGTAGACTGAATAAAAGTTAATGCATGGAGACTTCAGCAATATTAAGAGAACATTCAGGAGATCAGCTAATGTGCATACATTTCTTAAATAGAAGTTTGGGTATTGATCATATATAATCAAACACAAAAGAGAGATTGCTTATAATGTGCTTTGAAGGGAATAAAAAATTTCCTACGATCAGGCCATAATTACACTTGAAATATCTTAAAATGTTTCATTTATAGGGCAACCAGCAGTCAAGCTTTATTTATGACTTTGGAATGCTTTCTAGTTTAGAAGAAAATACCATATTGTTCACTGCTGAAATAAACTAATAAACAACATGAAAGTTCAAAAAAGAAAAGTCTAGAGACATGGAATGAAAAAACACAGATAAAGGTAAATTTATTACCCTTCATACCTGGGTTCAATCCTGCATAGAGATGCAATTAGGTAATTTCCTTTCCCTTAGCATAAGTATTGGAATGTGTAAATCAAGACCCTTTGAATTATTGACCAGTGAAAATGCCATATAGTACTAAAATATATATGAAATTTAAAATAGAATCGGTTATATACTTCTATAGTTCTATGTACCCTACTTCTGTTTTTGAAATTTTCAGAACAGAGCCTAATGCATATAAGTTATAATGTCTTGAGCGTAGGGTATGAAATTAAATAGCTGACATTGACCACTATGCATCTAAAGATTGAATACAGGGCGTTTGTGTAAAGAAACGTAAGAGACCATAGTCAAATTTAATTATGGCCATGAGAAAAATTTAAGGAAACCCAGTCATAACATAAACGTTTGAAGGACATTTACTGGACTACTAACCTCGTAGAATGGAAATTCTTCATTTCAGAGTCTGTTTACTGCTTCCACACTTCTTGTGTTCATCATGCTCATCAGGTATGCTAGAATTAGGAACATTTACTGAAAAAATTAGGTGCATTCGATTTATGAAGGGTAATCCAAACTAGACTTTTATGAATCTAACGATAACCCATCTAGGTCATCTTTAAAGCATTGACCCGAGCTAGTCATCTATCCATTTGAGCAGCCTGAGCCTTGTTTTCTGTGCAGATTTTTAGAGGCATTAGAGTATTTGACCCTTGGTGTTTCTGTCTTGCATGTATATATAGTGGTATCTTCTAGGAGGGAAAATTTGTCACCAAGTCATTCTTCCTGTTTGTTTATTCCTGAGAGCCTAGGAATAAGTTCTGGAATATCGCAAATTTGACTACTCTTACCTTGGATTACTCAGACCACGAGTCAGCTGACCAATATAGTTGGGGCATGTTCAGATATTGCTTTCTAAGCAGTGTGTACTAATAGGTAGATGGTCTTCCCCTCTAATTCACCTACCGGGTAAATCCGAAACATAGCTTATGCATACTTAGAAGCCGGATTCCAAAATATTCATAGTGGGATTCCAACCTTGGTCCTCTTAGTTGTTCCTCACAGCGTGTACTCTATTGATTATATTCTACCTATTCACATTTGCTTGGAATTGACCACTAGTTGTAGATCGTATCGAGCTTTGGTTATTTGCTGGTTTTTGTTGTGAACATATTTTTCCTGCCAGATTTCTGCAGCTTAATAGGGGGGCCTTGACGCAGATTGACTTGACACCCCCCTTCAGCTAAGTTTCGTTTGACGGGTAGGCAAAGGATTAACAAGGGAGAAAAAGATGGACGAGAATTTATACTTTATTTTCCTTCACATTAGTCATTTGTTGGTGCATCTTCCTTTCCTTATACCAAATCAGATGAATGTGATTTCTCTTCTTTTCCTCCCTTACTCCCCTTCTTTCTATCCATTTTCTTTTTGGAAGTTTCCAGAATAGGAATTTACAGCCTTCCGAATATGTAGAATGATCAGGAAGCAGTGGCGTAACCATCCAAGTTAAATATAGGATTCTGAAGGTTTCTAAAAGTTAAATATCTTAGTTTCTGAAGGTTTTGACATCTAGCGTAATAAGCCGTTGTTGGTCAACCTTACTTTTTGCAGCTTGCAGAGGAAACTAATGAATGTGATTTGAGTATACACGAAAGGCATGGCTACTACTATCCTGGAGGTTGGTACTCCGAGGAGGACGATGGGCAACTGACCTGGTTCAATGCTGGTGTAAGAGTCGGTGTTGGAATAGGATTGGGAATGTGTGTTGGAATAGGAATTGGCGTTGGACTTCTTATGCGTTCGTACCGGGCCACCACCACTAACTTCAAAAAGGCGATTCTTTTGACATCCTTCTAGTCTTCTAGACCAATTCTACGGTCTTTGCTTCGAGGTCGGTTTTATACTACGAGAAAGTTTTGCCTTTACAGTTGCACCTTTTCCATGTTTGGTAGGTTCCTGAGATAGAATGCTTAAAAAAAATTTTGTTTTCCTATAAATGCTCATGGAAGCTGTTCATTATGCATATAGAAGTCTTTTGTAATACCTGTGTGAAGTATAAAAAGACCCTCATAGATACCATGTGGATAGACTGAACTAAATATACAATGGAGATCCATTTTCCTTTCGACACAGATTAATTAATGTTAAATTTCAAGCTGTTCGTAAGTCTGTCGTCCTAAGGCTATATATCCCATACTTTTAATTGCCCCCCAAATTTTCCAGTCATTGTTTGAATTTTATGGATTTTGATTGGTTTGGCCAATCGTGTATTTCAGATTCCAGTTGGGAATTTCTTCTTTTTCCCCCTCTAAATAATCATTCTTTTTAAGATGATGAACTGCCATGGTCACAGTTTTCGATTAGATTCAAACAAATATGTTTATTTTGGTTAAAAGTATATATTTTAAAAATATAATAATATGAAAGAATTTGGTAACAAATGAGTTTAATTAATTTAATCTAAAAAGATTTTATATTTCTTTTGTGGCTATCCATGGAAGAGAAAGTAGATGCAGAAGTTATTATGAAGCAGACCATATCGAATTGTGTGATCCAAACACCCCAAACTGATCTATTTGGTTTGAACAGGCTTCTCACTGACTAGCTTGATTAACCTGAGTAGTCTACTTATTATTAATTTATGCAATTCAACTAGTTCGTTTAACCGACTAACTTGCTCGACCAATCCACACTCCCTTATCGATTCAATTGAACCATCTTGCATAATTGACCTGATCGACTTCGTGATACACTTTGCTTGTTCGCAGCTAAGTTTTTTTTCCTCCTAAGGATTTTGTTGGACTCTATTTACTAGTGAAGGAAGTTAAGAGAGATGTTGATAGGGAGAATAAATGCATTTTGTCTTCCGTTTGTGTTTGTTGTCGTATGTACCTCATTCGTTCACATGTTCACCCACCCGCACACTCATAGTCAACCTTGTCTCGCCTAGATGCCCACCGTGTCATTTTCAATCTCATCTTGTAAATCCACGCTTTGCTGCGATCACACTCGTTTGCCCAGTCAGCCTTATTGCACTCCTCCTAACTCCCCACCCCGACCTTGTCAACTACGGTTTGGTTGGGTTCAAAAAATATCAACTCTTATAATTATGGTTCGGTTCATAGCGATTTAATATTATATATATATATATATATATATAATATTTAAAATTTCAGAACTATAGTTTTTTTTTAAAAAAAAAATTGACTAGAGTATAAAGGGAATTAAAGTCGTAGTTCATTAATTCCTTTGGTATCAACATTTTTTATTTTATTTTTTTTAAAATACATTTCTTGTATTCTGTTTGTAATTTGTAATTTATAATTTGTGTCCTATTTAATTATTAAATAGTACTTGAACTTCCAACGAATCCAAAGTCAAATTACATTCTTTTTCATGTTAAGAATACCTATATCAAATTTTCTTATCACTATATTTAAAATTTAAAATAAATAATTTACTTTATTAAATTTAGATAATCATTTTTTACTATACATTAGGTTAACTATCCTAAAATTTCTATTGTCTTCAATTTTTTATTATTTACTTCTTTGTCACGCTCCGAGGGAGTCCATGTCCGAAGAAATTTCGACAGCATCTCCCATGTACGGCTGATAATCTGAAACTTTATACATTGCCTCCAGGGCCACATATACATCGGCCAACACGACCGGAACAATAATAATAATAAAACATAACACACATCCAAACATCCATTCAGTTTAATAGTGAACAACTAAAGCAATGATAAGAAGACTCAAAAATAACCCTACTCAACTACAGTCATAAAGCACAAAACTGATGTCCTACTCCACTACACCCATAAAGCTCAAATCCGACGATAAAATCAACTCACCTCTTCTACCGTCTAGGCAGGCATGTAGAGCATCATATCGAATAAAAATTCATCGACAAGTAAAAATCCATACAAGATGCAAAGTATCAAAACAGAATAAGTCTAAACATAGTCTAATAAAGAAAACCACAAGATCAACACACGTCCTCGTGGATTGCGGGGGACTAGCGACTGGAACTCTCCGGACAGCATCAACCTGAAAATAGCAACGAAAGAGGGTGTGAGTCCAACACTCAGAGGGTAACAACTGATATGCATAATAAAGAAAATAACAACCATCACTAATTATGCGTACAGTCTCCTAATACAAGAAGGATAAATGCAACTGAAATAAGAAGGAAAAAACTGTACTAAGCAGGACCAGGGTATAAGTATAACAGGGTCGTCAGACCGAAAGTGTCATAAATCCTGTATGCATGTCAATCATATGCATCCATATAAATGCAGCAAGTAAATGCGACAAACACAAGCAATAAATGCATCATGCATATGATGCCAATGTCATGGTCACCCCTGACGTCAGTCAGCCATCTCACACACAATGGTGAGACCGAGTGGGTAGGGCTGTGACAACCGTGCACTCTACCATCACTGCTCCTGATGAGTGACCAACTAACTTACCTCCAAGATCGACTAGGGCACGCGGCTGGAGGCTAGGACAGAGGGTGTCAGAGGAGAGGAAATCGCGTGAGGAAGAGATCGGCTTCCCTTGGCTCTCGTCGGCCGGCAAGGATGACGTCGACAGGCAGAGGCAAGGGATCGACGTCGGGGACCTAGGGCTCGGGCAGAAGTCGGCGGCGTTGAGATACTCTGCAAATGGTTTGTGCTGGCAGAGGAAGAAGATGAGACCATGGCACAAGTAGGGCATGGTGAGGTCCGTCGGTGGCGGGGCAGCAACTCACGAAGAGGGAGAGGCTCGGTGTCGAAGAGGAGCGTCGACGCGTTCTCGATCTTCCCCAATCTAGGGCTCGACCTCGGCGATGGCTGAGATTTCTACGGTGACGAGGCAACGGGTAGAGGGGAAGGCGATCGGGCTCGGGGGCGACTGCGCGTCGGTTGGGGAAAGAGAAGGAGAAGCGGCGATGAGAAAAGGAATAGGCTCGGGAGAGGAAGAAGGAGTAGAGAAGAGGAGGGGGAAGAAACCGCAGCGTCGACGGTTTTAGGGAGAAGAGAATAAAGAAAAGAAAAGAAAAAGAAAAATAAAAATAAAACTTTTCCTCTTTTAAATGGGGTAGTCCAAACAGGCATTTTCCGGGGCCCACTTTTATCTCCGTATCCTACACCATACGTCCTCCGAAAAATTCCCAGAAAAGTTATAAAAATTTTGAAAAATTCCCCTTATTATTATCTACCCTTTTCCGGTATTTTACATTCTCCCCCACTAATAAAAATTTGGTCCCCAAATTTTATTGTCTACCATCAGCAAGTACTAACAACAGATAGAAAGTATAAATGTTGAACGGTAAATTAAATCACATACCTCAAGTAAAAAGATGGGGGTATCGAGCTCGGACAGTATCCTCGAGCTCCCAAGTTGTCTCCTCGTCCGAATGATGCTGTCATCCAACTTTAACCAGTCGGATAATCCTGTTCTGCAACTGACGCTCCTTCCGATCCAAAATCCATACCGGAACCTCCTCGTAGGTCACGTCAGGCTGTATGGGAACTGAGTTATCTGTCAGCACATGTGTCGGGTCGGGTATGTATCTCCTCAGTATAGATACATGGAATACATCGTGCACGCCTGTCAGGGACGGTGGTAGTGACAGCCGGTAAGCTACTGCTCCAATCCTCTCCAGGATCTGGAAAGGCCCAATGTATCGCGGAGCTAGCTTACCTCTGAGGCCAAATCTCTTCACCCCTTTCGTGGGTGAAACTCGTAGAAATACATGGTCGTCTGTAGAGAACTCCAGGGATCTGCGTCTCTGATCTGCATAACTCTTCTGGTGGTCCTGCGCTGCTGACATCCTCCGTCTGATAGTACGGACCAACTCTGTCTCATGCTGAGCTCTATGAGGTCCCAACAGCTGGGCCTTCCCAACCTCATCCCAGAGGGTGGGTGTCCGACAAGGCCTACCATACAACGCTTCAAACGGTGTCATTTGGATAGCCGAATGAAAGCTGTTGTTGTAGGCGAACTCTACCAATAACAAATGGTCCTCCCAACTGCCTTCGAAATCCAATACACATAACCTCAGCAAATCCTCTAGAGTCTGTATGATCCGCTCTGACTGTCCATCTGTCTGCGGATGGAAAGCTGTACTGAAACGGAGCTGAGTGCCCAAGGCCTGCTGCAGACTCTGCCAGAATCGAGACGTGAACCGGGGGTCTCTGTCCGAAATAATACTCAAAGGGACACCATGCAATCTAATGATCTCCCCGCAATACAGATCTGCCAATCGATCTAGGGAATCTGTCCTCCGGATCGCTAAGAAGTGCGCGGATTTGGTTAATCGATCAACGATTACCCAAATCGTGTCATGGCCTCGTCGTGTCCTCGGCAAACCCACCATAAAGTTCATGGTAATGTGTTCCCATTTCCATTCGGGAATGGGAATCCACTGAAGTAAGCCGGCAGGTCTCTGGTGCTCGGCCTTCACTTGCTGACAGACAAGACATCTAGCTACGAATTCCGCGATGTCTTTCTTCATACCGTTCCACTAGTAGAAACGTCTCAAATCTCGATACATGCGGGTCCCACCTGGATGGATCACAAATCGAGAGCGATAAGCCTCCTGAAGTAGCTCCTGTAAGACCGGGTGAGACTGAGGTACGCATAATCTGCCTCTGAAGTATATAATACACTCCTCCTCGTCTCGTGTGAACTCGGTCTGCTGCCCAGAAGCTATCTGGCTGCAAATAAACTGCAAATGTTGATCACCAGCCTAGGCCTCTCGGATCCTCGTCCTGATCGACGATTGAGCAACCATGGTAACAAGAATACCCTGCTCTGTCGGTCCTTGTTCTTCAAGGCCTAACCCGGAGAAACCCTGAATCAAGTCTGTGACTGAAACTCGGTGGCAAGCCAAAGTCCCTCTGGACTTCCTGCTGAGTGCATCGGTAACCACATTAGCTTTCCCTGGATGGTAGCTAATGATACAATCGTAATCCTTCAGGAACTCCATCCATCTCCTCTGTCGAAGATTAAGTTCCTTCTGGGTGAAAATATATTTGAGAGTCTTATGATCAATGAGAATCTCAAATGTAATGCCGTATAAATGATGCCGCCAAAGCTTCAGAGCGAAGATGATGGCAGCTAACTTCAGATCATGAACTGGGTAGTTCTTCTCATGCTCCTTCAACTGTCGAGAAGCATAGGAGACTACCCTGCTGTGTTGCATCAGAACAGCGCCCAAACCCTGAAGAGACGCGTCGGTATAGAGCACGAATCCGTCCTCTCCAGAAGGTAAAACCAAAATTGGAGTCGACACTAATCTCCGCTTCAGCTCCTGAAAGCTGGTCTCGCAATCCTCGGACCACGTGAACTTCACGCCTTTGCTGGTCAGGCGTGTCAGTGACATAGCTATGCGGGAGAACCCCTCGACGAAAGGTCTGTACTATCGTGCCAGTCCCAAGGACTGCGGATCTCTTGCACTGATTTTGGCTGTTCCCAACGGTAACAACCTCTATCTCCTGTGGAACCACGGTATACTCCTACTGGTGACCGTGTGTCCCAAACATCTCACATAAGACAATCCAAATATGCACTACTGATCTTCACATATAGATGTTCTCGTCGAAACATCTCTAGAACTATGCAAAGATGGTGTACGTGACTCACCCCAGATCCGAAATAGACCAGATCCGAAATAGACCACAACATCGTCAACAAAGACAATGGAAATCAATCCAAACATTATAGAAATACCAGAAATCATCGAGTCCCAGAAAATATTTAAAGCTCCGCAAGCTCTAATGGTAAAATCAAGAACTCACAATGTTCGTACTAAAGACATTCCTAACCATAAGATCTCTGACAATAACTCTGAAATCTAATCACCAACAATATAAATCACCAAAGAATAGATCCTCCAGTGTGAGAGCAACGCTCCATCACAGGAAATACCACATATGTGGGAGCAATGGTATACCACAAGAAATCCTCAATATGTGGGAGCAACACTCCACCACAACCAAATCCGTAATATATATCTACAATATATATATGGGGGCAATACTCCGCTACAAGCAATCCACAATAGGTGGGAGCAATGCTCCACCGCAAACAATCTAAAATATGTGGGAGCAACGCTCCATCACAACAATCCAAAATATGTGGGAGCAACGCTCCACCACAAACATCCCATAAGTGACCAAGATACCTAACTATCCAACTAGAGCTGCACGAGATCACTCTACCACATATCATTGTGGCAGCCAAGGGTATCACAATCCAGTAAGTATATCAAATCCATTGTCAACTCTATCAACATCGTAGTGGGTCACCCACTAATAGTAGAATTAGTTGACAGAGCAATACTACAAATGACATATTGTAAACACTCAACATAGATAGAATCATCATAATGCTACCCACAATACACCTGGCACATGTGCACACACAACATAGGTAGGATCGACATAATCCTCCAATTAGTACACACCAAACATACTCATAACACAGATATAAATCAACGTGATACCTCCAAAAATACATTCCGAACCCGTGTGTATATATCAACGTAGGTATAATCGACAATACACCTCAAACAACATTCACCTAACATATATATACACCTATGCCAAGAGAATAATCAACATAATACTTCCAACAAATCATAATAGACACGAGTGTATACACAGAACTAATATAATCAACAAGATATCTTGAATATTACACCGAACACATCTGCACATATCACAACTCAGATTAAATCGATAAGATACCTCCAAATAAACACTCAAACACATGTGTACATTCCACAACATAGATTAAATCGATAAAATACCTCCAATAAACCAATCAGACATGTATGCCTAACCACTAGGATATAATCTACTAGACACTCACAATAATCATGACTGGACAAGTATACACCCACTACATGTAATTAGACCGTCTATCATAGAACTCCTACAACACATAATAATCATATGTACACACCACATAGATATACATAATCAGCATATTTAACCCAATCAACCTGACATTCCTTATGCTACCTTCTAAGTTATCCAACCCCGTACATACAGTCCATGGTCAAAGTCTTCATGGAATAGGATACATCGATCATCTAAAACTAGTCGAGCCGATAATGCTATACGGTTATTCTAGTCCTTTCCACGTCGGTACAAGCCTTGTACTCACATGTGCTCAAAATATCCAACTAAGCACGAATAACCCCAAAGATCAGCATCTCTATAATTAGAGTAAGTCGATCCTCTGCTGATCGGACCAACCCAAAAAATGAATCGGTCATCGACTATCTAAATCTAACAAACATACATTAATCTTCCACAAGCAACTAAGGTAAATCGATCTACAACTACCCAAGTCGACAAGCGTAAATCAGTCTTATATTGACCGATCTAACCAGAGTAAATTTATCGGTGGTGCGGGTGTCGTTGGTGTCGGGTACACGGTAGGTTCAGGTGGCGGTGGCGCTTACGCCGGTGGTGCCGGTGGTGGTACCGTAGATCCAGTAGAGGTGGGTACCACAGGTGCAGCCGAGGTAGGCACCTCAAAAAAAAAGTCATCGGGGTCTGAGAGTCCGATGCGCCCACAGTATCCTGAGTCTGTCCCTGACTGACAGACTCAACACCAGCAGGCATCTCTGGCAAGTCCAGAGATCCCAAGGTCCTCATACGTGGTCGTCCAACACCACGTCTCGACGCAGCTGCGCGAGTAGATCTCCTTCTATCTGTTAAGTTATATCACAGATATTACTACAAGTATCAGCTATAAGATAACATCATACCTATTTACCGTCTGGAGATGTTCCATCGCTATCCAGTCCCCAAATTGACCTTAAAAATTCTGAACGAGAAAATCGACGGGAATCCATACTAAATCCGAAAATAAGTACCCAAGTTAACTAGTAACCTTGGGTTAACCCAAAAATCCAGAACACCAAAAGCAGGTATTATAACCCGCTCTGATACCAATACCAATAAATTGGTATCAGATAAATCTTGAAATCCGTAACACAATATACAAACAAGTATCGCCAACCTGGCTCTGATACCAAATAAATTGTCACGCCCCGAGGGAGTCCCTGTCCGAATAAATTTTGGCAGTATCTCCCTTGTACGGTTGACAATTTGAAACTTTATACATTGCCTCCAGAGCTATATATACATCGACAAACACGGACGGAATAATAATAATAATAAAACATAACACACATCCAAACATCCACATAGTTTAATAGTGAACAACTAAAGCAATGATAAGAAGACTCAAAAATAACCCTACTCAACTACACTCATAAAGCACAAAATTGATGTCCTACTCCACTACACCCATAAATCTCAAATCCGACGATAAAATTAACTCACCTCTTTTGCCGTCTAGGCAGGCATGTAGAGCATCATATCGAATAAAAATCCATCGACAAGTAAAAATCCATACAAGATGCAAAGTATCAAAACAGAATAAGTCTAAACATAGTCTAATAAAGAAAACCACAAGATCAACACACGTCCTCGTGGACTGCAAGGGACTAGCGACTGGAACTCTCCGGACAGCATCAACCTGAAAATAGCAACGAAGGAGGGTGTGAGTCCAACACTCAGCGGGTAACAACTGATATGCATAATAAAGAAAATAACAACCAGCACTAATCATGCGTACAGTCTCCTAATACAAGAAGGATAAATGCAACTGAAATAAGAAGGAAAAAACTGTACTAAGCAGGACCAGGGTATAAGTATAATAGGGTCGTCAGACCGAAAGTGCCATAAATCCTGTATGCATGTCAATCATATCCATCCATATAAATGCAGCAAGTAAATGCAGCAAACACAAGCAATAAATGCATCATGCATATGATGCCAATGTCATGGTCACCCCTGACGTCAGTCAGCCATCTCACACACAATGGTGATACCGAGTGGGTAGGGCTGTGACAACCATGCACTCTGCCATCACTGCTCCTGATGAGTGACCGAGTGGACGGGATGCTGTCGGAGTACACCTATCCTCCTACCCCAAATCATAAATGGGGGAGCTCAATGCTCTCATCTTCCGGTACACAATGACGGGGAGGGATCCCTGACGTGCTACTACGCTGCGTCACACTACCCATGAGCGGACCAACGGAGCACCGACAGAGCAAAACTGACGTGCTACCACGCTGCGTCACGCTACCCATGAGCCGACCAACGGAGCACCGACAGAGATGAAACTGGCGATGTGCTCAACAATAATGGAGCAGACTATCGCGCAGTATGCAATCATGCGAATGGTGCATGACACTAAGTATGACAAAAATCCTGAACAACATAGCAATATCTATATATATATATAATGTGTACCCTAGGACAATGAACAATCAAAGGTACACAGAATCAGATAAGGTATCAAAAACCCTAGGTCCTGAATATAATATATAACATGGTTGTGCCACTACCCTATAAGCATGTATAATCAGATAAGGACTAACATGATGTGCATAACAAATAAACAAATAAGCATGTAACAGATCGGGTAGTGACCAACCGAAGCAGATAAGAAACATAATCATTGCTATTTGTTAAAAACATTACTATGCATATCAAATGACATAAAGTCAAAGTACCCGCCTCTAATAGGAAGATCCAATCTAGCCCAAATCCGACGTCAAGATACTCGTCTCGCGTCAAAATCCTGTGTCACCAATATATATACATTTTTATTTAGCTACTACAACAATGTCAAATAGCTAAATCTAATTCTTATCTACCAGGAACCCAATTCATTTACACACAAACAACTAATTACGAAATCCATTTTCTACACCTCACCTCAATTCACTGCCTCCTGTTGATCAACAACAAGGATCGTGGCTGCATAACACCGGGTGGGCTACTGGACTAAAGGTACTCCACAGCAAGACCCCCCTGCTGGAAACTTCACTGTCGGAATTCAAGAAGAGGAGATTCACTGATCAACCAGACAACCAATCATCTAAAATTAGTGAACAGATGAACTCCAAAGAAGGAATACCACTCACTGCTTCCTCTCAAATCTCGTGACCTTGATCCACAACAAGGAAGAGGACCAAGAACAGAGTGAAGATTACTGTCAAACAAACCTAATTCCAACTAACTTACCTCCAAGATCGACTAGGGCACGCGGCTGGAGGCTAGGACAGAGGGTGTCGGAGGAGAGGAAATCGTGTGAGGAAGAGATCGGCTTCCCTTGCTCTCGTCGGGCGGCAAGGATGACGTCGACAGGCAGAGGCAAGGGATCAGCGTCGGGGACCTAGGGCTCGGGCAGAAGTCAGCGGCGTTGAGATAATCTGCAAGTGGTTTGTGCTGGCAGAGGAAGAAGATGAGACCATGGCACAACTAGGGCATGGTGAGGTCCGTCGGTGGCGGGGCAGCAACTCACGAAGAGGGAGAGGCTCGGTGTCGAAGAGGAGCGTCGGCGCGTTCTCGATCTTCCCCAATCTAGGGCTCGACCTCCGCGGTGGCTGAGATTTCTGCGGCGACGAGGCAACGGGCAGAGGGGAAGGCGATCGGGCTCGGGGGCGACTGCGCGTCGGTTGGGGAAAGAGAAGGAGAAGCATCGATGAGAAAAAGAATAGGCTTGGGAGAGGAAGGAGTAGAGAAGAGGAGGGGGAAGAAACCGCAGCGTCGACGATTTTGGGGAGAAGAGAATAAAGAAAAGAAAAGAAAAAGAAAAAGGAAAAGAGAAATAAAACTTTTCCTTTTTTAAATAGGGTAATCCAAACAGACATTTTCCGGGGCCCACTTTTATCCCCGTATCCTACACCATACGTCCTTCGAAAAATTCTCAGAAAATTTATAAAAATTTTGAAAAATTTCCCTTATTATTATATGTCATTTTCCGGCATTTTACATTCTTTGTCTTCTATTTTTTATTATTATATTTATGAAATGAGTGGAATTAGAGATATTAAAAAAAATAAATGGAAGAAGAGAGATTGAAAATAAATATGATTTTACTTTTCATTGTAAAGGTTTCATTTACTGAATTTAAAAGACTTACTATTCATCATATTTAAATTTCAGGAATAGATAGGATAATTAATCTAATTTTTTTTAACCATCCTATTTAAAATTTAAAATAAAATCTTTAATATAATAATTAATATGAATGCTCTAAGATATTATCTATTCTACAATAATGATGGATACAAAACAATTTAGAATTTTTGTATTTCTACCATTATCTACGTAAAATATTAAAATCTTGTTCGCATGATGGGTTCATTTAGACAGATCTACTTCATCGTAACGTTGCAAATAAATTAGACATTCATGGACAAAACGTGTCGTTTGTTCCATAAATCTTATTTATATGGGTTAAATTGTAAAGAAACAATGAACTTGAATATTAGTGAGCTCGGTTCATTCATATTAAAAAAATAATATTCATGATTAATATTTATAAATAATTTATAAATACATTTATTTATTAACTTTTATATAATTTAATTACCAATAATAATAATATATTTTATAGTATTTATGAAATTTAACTATAACTCAATAATCCGTAAAGGTAGTCATCACCAATTCATTAATGATGATATCTCATGTCTCATCCAATTGGGCAACGGTTGTTCACGCATGAACTTCGCCTCCCTTAATTGCGCACTAAACACTATCACATTATTCTCCTCTCGAATTTCATTGCCAACTTGCCTTTTTTTTCTTAAAAAAAAAATAGACAAATTATTAAAACATTATCTTTGTCTTCTACTCATGAATACTCCCTCGAAATTGAGGGAAATACAGTAAGTAAATGATAAAAATAATCCACCAATAGCCAATCGGGATAGGCTCCTTCATTTAAGGGTTGACTCGCCCAAGTCCTATCTATTAATAATTTTCTATTTTTCCCATTATTTTCTAAATTCACAAACAAACAACAAATTGCTCTTAAGTTTTTTTTTTTTGGGTGTGTTAGAGACAATTACTTGGGGTGTTTGGAATATTTTTAAAATGTATGAAATTTCAGGGTATATGGAATTTGCAAAAGAGTCCGAATAAATGATTTGATCTCTTATTTCTTGAACAGAGAATTTCGAGATCTTGGTGTATATAAATACAAATAGTCCAATAAAAACCAAAATTCCCAGGAACATTTAAAATATTTCTTTTCTAAAAAGAAAAACCATTTTCAAAATAAAAATATCATAGTAATTGTCATATTTATAATCTGGAATCGCGCTTCGCTTTCCGATTTGGCGTGAAGGAGAACGATATATGCTAAATTACGGAATGTGCCAGCCTTGCCGGTGACTCTCTGTCACCTTTCCCATTCGTTCACGCTGAATTTGGCCGAAGCTGACGACCACGTGCGTCGGCAGTGCTAACGAGAGGAACAAGCTTAGATAATCAACGTAATAATAATAATAATAATAATAAATATTATATATATTAATATGGTACTGTTATAATAATATTAAAATAAAAAATATGTTTTTGAATAAAACTATATCTTACTGATCGAGCAAATAATGGAAAACAAATGTCCTTTTATGTAAATGGGTTTAAAACTAGATGAGGCTGATCCCTCCTATATAAACAGATAGCCACCCCCCTTTCCGAAAGCCACTCGCCTTCTTCCATACCGAGTGTCTGCCCTCGCTCAAGATCTGAACTGGAATGGGCGGCGGTGGCGTGGCGGCGCTGGAGACGGGGATGACGGAGAAGGAGGACGAGGAGGAATCCTCGCCGATCGAGGAGGTTCGCCTGACGGTGGCGTCCACCGACGACCCGTCGCTCCCGGTGTGGACCTTCCGGATGTGGACGCTCGGCCTCATCTCCTGCTGTTTGCTCTCCTTCCTCAACCAGTTTTTCGCCTACAGGACGGAGCCGCTCATGATCACCCAGATCACCGTCCAGGTCGCCTCCCTCCCGCTCGGCCACTTCATGGCCCGGGCGCTCCCGACGGCCAAGTTCCGCGTGCCCGGCCTCGGCCTCGTCTCCCTCAACCCGGGCCCCTTCAACATGAAGGAGCACGTCCTGATCTCGGTGTTCGCCAACGCCGGGGCCGCCTTCGGGAGCGGCTCCGCCTACGCCGTCGGGATCGTCAACATCATCAGGGCATTCTACAAGCGGAGCATCAGCTTCCTCGCCGGATGGATGCTGATCACCACCACCCAGGTAATCGTCGAAATGCCCCTTTCTGGCTACTTGATTCTTTACCAGGGTTTGCAGATCTGACGCCCCATCGATCGGGATGGATGGAGTGTAGGTGTTGGGCTACGGGTGGGCAGGGCTGATGAGGAAATACGTGGTGGAGCCGGCGCATATGTGGTGGCCGGGCACGCTCGTCCAGGTCTCGCTCTTCCGGTCAGTGCTCCACATACCTATCAATCAATCGTCATTCTCAACTCGATCTTTGTTGCTTGGTTTTTCGATTCGATGTCTTCCAGTGCCCTTTTTGCAATTCGCAACAGCAATCCCCTGCCAATCTCTCTGGTTTGGTGGTAATGGCTTCCTAATCGGCACATGTTTAGAACCAACCAAACTTCAAAACGAGACGCTTAACAAAAATTTAGGGGTTGTTAAGATACCAAAAACGAGTAATATTTTTCCTGCCGTGTTAATGGCCGGAAAGGAAAGGTTCTCTCTTCAAAAAAAAAAAAACTAGACTTTGTTTGGCGATCAGTTTTAAGTGGCCTTATTTTGCTTTCGTTTGAACGTTCTGCCTAACAAAAAAGAATAATTTAGGACAACAATATTTCCTCTTTTTTTTTTTTTTTTTTTTTTTTTTGTGTGGACGTTATGCACTCGTCGTTTAGTATATTTCGGAGTTTGCCTTGTTTAATAAATTGATGATTAACTTCGTGACAATAAACCTTTTTTCCATGTTCTGGCGACCTGAAAGGATCATTTAACTACGAAATCAGCATTTCCCCTAAAAAGTAACGCTGTTATGTTTCTGTAAATGTGCAGTGTTACTGAGAATGTGGCCGCTAACAGGCTGTTTTCTTTGAAGTAAATAAGAAGGGAAGAAAAATGTAGTGTTTTTCATAAATTCTTCCATTTTTTTTTATAAAACCACTCACACAATTCAAAGGCGTCACGGAAAGCTTACCAGCTAATGTGGCTAGTGGCTAGGGTTGGCGGTGGGCGGACGGTGCAAGGGTATGTACGTTCAAATTCAAGGGCAAATGCCTGCTGTCATTGTCAGAATGCCAGTGGGAATTATTGGTTCTCCCAAGTTGGTACTTGGTAGCGATAGCAGACCATACCAGTGCTGCATAGCATAAGAAGATCAACCACGACTGCCTTGAGGTTTTGGCGCTGCAATTTGTTTGCTAGTTCCTCAAGTTTTTCCATCTAGTGGCACTATTCTACTGTAGGTTGGAAATCACGCATTAGCAAAGGACAAGAGGATAAAGGTGTGAGAGTTGACCACCCACATTGCGTCCGTTTAGGTTTGAATTAGAATATGACAACAGTGTCTTGAATATGAAGCATATCAACTGATTCTCCAAGAAATCTAGTTAATTAATAAAGTTTTCTTGCGATCTGGAAGGATTATTATTATTATTATTATTATTATTTATTATTTTTTGAATTATTACAAACAAGCTAGAAAATCATGTTAATTTATGATTAAACATCAGCTTCTATATATCCATATTTGCCTGTTCATTTCAATCAGTTTATCGTGTTAAATTTGATTTGTTGTTTGTGTTTAGGGCTCTGCATGAAAAGGATGAGCGACGCATGTCGAGGGCCAAGTTCTTCGTCATCGTACTCGCCTGCAGCTTCACCTGGTACACCGTCCCCGGTTACCTCTTCCCCACTATCACCAACATCTCCTGGGTTTGCTGGGCCTTCTCCAACTCCGTCACCGCCCAGCAGATCGGCTCCGGCCTTCAGGGTCTTGGCCTCGGCGCCTTCACCCTCGACTGGGCTGCCGTCGCCTCTTTCCTCGGCAGTCCCCTCGTCAGCCCCTTCTTCGCCATCGCCAACGTCATCGTCGGCTATGCCCTGCTCATGTACGTCGCCATCCCCGTCTGTTACTGGGGCTTCAACCTCTACGATGCCAAGACCTTCCCCATCTTCTCCTCGGACTTGTTCACAGCGTCCGGCCAGGCATACAACATCACAGCCATCGTCAACGATAGGTTTGAGATCAACATGGAGGCATATGAGCAGCAGGGGAGAATAAATCTCAGCATGTTCTTTGCCTTGAGCTATGGCTTCGGCTTCGCTGCAATCGCTGCGACGCTAACGCACGTCATGTTTTTCTACGGAGGGTAACTATAAGCTATATATTTATGAAACATGAATCAATTTCCAATACTAAATATCATGCATCTACGCAATGCAGAGAGATCTACGATAGATTCCGGGTCGCATACAAAGGGAAGCCGGACATCCACACGAAGCTAATGAAGAAGTACGAAGATATCCCTCAATGGTGGTTTCAAGTACTCCTTGTAGTGACATTCGCAGCTTCTCTCATCCTCTGCACCGTCTTGAAGGACCAAGTACAGCTCTCATGGTGGGGGCTCATCTTTGCCTGTGGTATGGCCTTCATTTTCACCCTCCCAGTTAGCATCATCACTGCAACTACGAACCAGGTAAAGTCTTAATCATGCATACACATACGTTACATGAACGAAAGCCGATTGCTAATTGGATCGCCTTACTGGTTTGGAAAAAGACACCAGGCCTCAACATTATCACAGAGTATATGATGGGATTGATACAACCTGGGAAGCCCATCTCTAATGTTTGCTTCAAGGTTTTTGGCTACATGAGCATGGCCCAAGCTGTGTCCTTCCTATCCGATTTCAAGCTCGGACACTACATGAAGATTCCACCCAAATCCATGTTCCTGGTTCAGGTAATTTAATTGCCCGTATCAAACCATATCGATATATTGTCTTATGGAACTTGCGTCGAACAGTTCATCGGCACCGTGATCGCGGGGACGATCAACCTGGGCGTGGCCTGGTGGCTGCTGGGGTCCATCGAGCACATCTGCGAGCCCCACAATCTGCCGGATAACAGCCCCTGGACGTGCCCGTCCGACCGCGTCTTCTTCGACGCGTCGGTGATCTGGGGACTGGTCGGGCCGAGGCGCATCTTCGGGCCGCAAGGCAACTACGGCTCGCTCAACTGGTTCTTCCTCGGGGGCGCCGTCGGCCCCTTCATCGTCTGGCTCCTCCACAAGGCGTTCCCGAGTCAGTCCTGGATCCCCCTCGTGAACCTGCCAGTCCTGCTGGGGGCGACCGGGATGATGCCGCCAGCGACGTCGCTCAACTTCAGCGCGTGGATCACGGTCGGGACGGTCTTCAACTTCTTCGTCTTCCGGTACCGGAAGAAGTGGTGGGAGAGGTACAACTACATCCTGTCGGCGGGGCTGGACGCGGGCTTGGCCTTCATGGGCGTGCTGCTCTACTTCACGCTGAGCATGGAGAACAGGAGCATCAGCTGGTGGGGCACCAATGGGGAGCACTGCCTCCTCGCCTCCTGCCCGACGGCCAAGGGAGTGCAGGCGGATGGGTGCCCTCTGTTTTAGTTATTCTTTTTTCAGTACATAGACACATAAACACCCAATTCCTTAGCCTCCGTCACTGTCGACGGAGCAGTTCAGTTAGATTATGCTAAGCTTTGTTGGTATTGGACCTGGTCAAGAATTTCCCTGCAAGATCTGTAGACTTTAGCTTTGAATAGCCAAAGATTCAAGAATGCAGAAAAATATCGTCGTAGAATTCATTGAACAAAATAGAGTATGAATAGAAATTATAAAGGAACAAAAAGGAATGACTACATCATATTCAAACTTTAAAATATCGTCGTAAAATTCATCATTTTTTTTAAAGAAGGAAAGAAGTGGAGGAAAGAATGCCATCGCAAGTGAAGGCTTGAAGCCATTGGTGGCTGTGTTCAAGGTCAGTCGCGATCGTGAGTGAAGCAACTACGTGCAGGGCTACCCCAACCCCCTTAGCTGCGAGTTACCTCTCGCGGTCACAAGCGCATTGAGGAAGATTTGAGTGCCATGGGACAAAGGAGGAAGACAAATTTATTCGGTCAGATTTGGATAAAAAAATATATATTTGAAATTAATAAATGGAGAAAGAAATAGGGTAAAAAATAATTCTTTTATTGATATTTACTAAGTCAATAGATTTATTTATATAAGTTGTCTAAATAATAATGAAAAGATTAAATGCGATATATATAATAATAAATATAACATATTTAGAAGTAATTTTTACTATTTGATTCATATGATCTTGATTGTGATGTCAAATATAATAAATCTCAATTGATTGAAATCAATTTGAGATTATTTTTCATTTTTATCATTACCCCCTGACAAACTCAATGGGAGTGCCTGAACGTTAAGTTTAAGTGCTAACTTGGTGAAACGTTATCTGGATAATGACTTGGTAAATATATTAACAATTTGATCTTTAGTAGAGATGTAAGAAACTAAAAGTTGTTGAGTCACCACACACTCATGAACAAAATGAAAATTAATTTCTACATGTTTTGTACGAGCATGAAAAATAGGATTTGCCGCAAGATACGTTGCTCTAATATTATCACACCATATTTTAGGCGTAGCAGTTGGGGAAAAATATAATTCCGAAAGAAGAAACTATAGTCAAATAATTTCTAATGTCGCGTTAGCTATAGCTTTATATTCAACTTCAGTACTTGAGCGAGAGACTGTAGGTTGCTTCTTTGAAAGCTAAGAAATAAGATTTTGCCCAAGAAATATGGCATAGCGACTAATAGAACATCTATCTTCGGGAGATCCAGCCCAATCTGCATCACTATAGGCAATCAACTCTCGTGAGGACTGACGATACAAAAGAAGACCATGTAGAATAGTATTTTTGAGATATCAAAGAATTCTCTTAACACCTTCCCAATGGTGTTCAATAGGAGCATGCATAAATTGACAAACACGATTCACAGCGAAAGCAATACCGGGTCAAGTAATGGTGACATATTGTAGAGCACCAACAATGCTTCGGTAGATTTGAGGGTCAGACATTGAAGAGGAGGATGAAGGTACAGTGAAACCACCTTCAATGATCTGTGTGGAGATAGGACATGCACTATCCATTTTAGCTCGTTGTAGAAGTCTAGTAATATATTTGCTCTAAGAGAGAAGAGAACTTTCAGATGTGAGAGAAACTCTATGCCAAGGAAAAATCGAGCATTGCCAAGATCCGGAATAGGAAACTCCTGACGAAGAAGATGGAGTAAAGTAGTAATGTCATTTTGATCACTACCAGTTATTAATATATTATCCACATAAATCAGAATAAATATTGAAAACTCCTCATTACTTTTGTAGAATAGTGAAGAGTCATTTTTTTAGTCAGAAAATCCCTGAATATGAAGCCAGGTAGATAGACAATGGAACCATGCATGAGGTTCTTACCGAAGACCATATATAGATTTCTGAAGTTGACACACGTATTGGAAGGTGTGGGTGGATGAATCCAGGTGGTTGCTCCATATAAACAGTTTCTTCAAGGTGTCAATGAAAGAAAGTATTGGAAACATCTAATTGTTGTATCGGCAATTGGAACTAACGGCTATAAATAATAGCAATCTGATAGATGTAATTTTGATGACTGGACTAAAAGTATCATTGAAGTCAATACCTGGTTATTGATTAAAACCTTTAGCAACAAGACGAGTTTTGTGACGACCCAAATTTCTTCATTTGGAGTTCTAATAGTGGTTAAAAATATTTAGAAATATTTTATAAATATTCTAGAGATTTTTAGAGTATTTTTATGTAATTTTTGGAGGCCGTTTGGTATTTTTACTAAACGAAGGAAGTTTTGACAAAAAAATATCCAAGCCGAGATTCGAACCGGAGATCTCCGGTTAAGCAAACCTTAAGTAAACCGGGTTAACCAAGTGTGCTGCGGATATTTTGTGATCATATATGAACCAAATTAGTATTAAGTCATTTTTGGGAACAGAAATACCAAAATAAAGGGAGCCGAGCAGAGTTCGAACGCGCGACCTCCAACTCGCGCTAAACCGCTGCTGACCAAGTGTTCGGGCCGTCGGTTCTGTTTAGAATTGATAGTAAAATTATTTAAAGAAGTTAACCGAATATTGAAGTTATAAAAGAGGAGAACTTAGGGCTTGATTGATTACCCGTGACCTAGCTTTTCCCTTCTCCTTTTTCCTTTTTTCTCTCGCGTGCGCGGTGCTTCTTCTCGGGCGAAACCGCAGCGGCAAGCCGGAGCTAGGGTTTTCACCTCCGGCGGCCGGCGAGGGGGCTAACGTCGAGAGTTCTTCACCATTTCGGGATCCTCTCGTCGAAGGGAAGCTGCGGACGCAAGGAGTCGCCAAAGATTTCAAGTTAACCGAACCCTAGAAGCATTAGAAGGTTTCTCCTTCGGCTGTGAGTCAAGGAAACAAAGGTAAGTCGCTACTCACCTGCAGTAGGATAGTTCCGGATTCTTTTTCTTTTGATTCGAATTTTCTGAGAAGGTTGTGGTTTAGGGCTTACTGCCGTGAGTTGTTAAGGAAGAGGGATGTGGTTTTTAATTGGATTAGATTCTGAACTTTGCTTATTCTTGTGTTCCGAATTTGTTCTGTGATGAAGGTTAGTTTAGGGTTGCTGCCGTGACCTTAAAGGGGCAGGACCGGTTATTCTTGCTATTAGGCAATATACATGAGATAGTATAGATTTCCTTTTTAGCATGTAGTTTCGGATTGTGCTGTTAAATTGGCATGAACAGCTCGGTTTTGAGTTGCTGTGCAGTTCGGTTGTGCACGAAGAATTTGTTGTGCAGTTCGGTTTGGGTTTGTCTGATTTGATTTTGGAGATTTAGAAATCCTCACGATGAGGTGAAGTTTTTTTTTGTGTAAAGCAAGACCAAGGTCTTTATTATAGATTTGGTTTCGGTTTTGTAATGCATGTGGTTTCCTGGACAGATTCGTAGCAGATAAAGATGGATTTTCATTGGGTTTTTATTCTAGTTTTCTACCATATATGCTAGTTCCTAGATTAGTTCTTGCAAGCATTAGTATACAATCCAAGTTCTGCATTTTATTATAGTAGTTTTTCTTTTGGACCTTTGTCTCTTAATGTTACATAGGAACTTATATGAAGAATGTTGTTTTCAGCTTTGAGACAGTTAGATGGAGAAAGATTTTAGCAGTTATGTTTTAATTGAGCAGTGTTAAGTGGTATTCTAAAGGTGAAGTGCTTTTGGATGCTTTAGTTTGGACTAAGCATTTGAGATTAAACACCTTGAAGTATATCATTTTTAAGCATTTAGTTTAGTTTTGTTAGAGTATATATGAGAACTCATCCCCTTTAAATAAGGTTATTGCTAGTTGGATCTAAACAAATCTGTGAGTCTTATGCTACAATCGTCTGGAATGATAGCAGTCCACCATCTATTCATGGAGTGGTACTATTGTCAAGAACGGATGGATATGGTATTGTGAATTTTAGTTGAATCAGATGGTAGTAAATTTGTAAATCCTAGGTTTGTAGGTTGGTCAAGGAATTATAAATGGGATGAGATATCATAAGAATTTAGTGCAGGTGTAATACCATTGTATTGTGCTAAGGAGTGTATATGGATAACATCTGTGCTTGGCTGATTCTGGATTTTAAATGGATTACGAGTTATAATATCTTTATTGAGTGAATTCCAGATAAGCTGTGTATTAGTCATATTATGGAAAGGAAGTTTGAGAGACGATGAAAATCTGTACTAGCCAGAATATGTTTCTTTTGTTAAGTTTCGTTGTAGAATTTCTGTTAAGAAAGTGCAGATTTTGTTAAGCTAGTATGCAGATTTTTGTTAAGCTATTATGCAGATTTTTATTAAGCTAGTATGTAGATTTCTGTTAAGCATTAGTGCAGATTTTTGATAAGTATTGTGTGTGTAGATTTCTTTTGTATTCTATGCATGATTATGTGTTACATAATTAGTTTCATTCATAGATGCATACGAAAGATACCCTAACAGTATTTTGGGTTTAAGAAAAGTATAAGAAAGATAAAGAAAAGAAAGAAAAGGCCAAGGCCTTAAGTAGATCCCAAAGTCAAGATTTTAGGGATTTTTGACACACAAGGTGCCTATTAAAATGCTAAGGCATTTAAAGAAGAAGTAATTAAGATTATAAGTATTTTACTTTTAAGAAGAGGCTAGTACCCGACTTTTGAGGTTGTCGTTAAACAAATCCAGGTGTCCAATTCCGAGGTCTTGGCCCTGGTAGACCGAGGTATGCTCTTTTAGGATTGGTGGCTCGCTACCCCAACCTATTAAGGGAACGCGCATAAGATGGTACTACGCCTGGGCCCAAGAAAAAGTTGATTATTATTTTGAAGTACTATAAGTATAAGTTTTTGAACAAGTAAAACGAGTTTTACATAAACATAAAGTATTAAAGATTAAGTTTAGAACAAATGAAATAAGTTTCATATGGTTCTAAAAATCAGTAAGTTTAGTTCTTTATTCTACCATATTTATCTAGTAGATGAGTAGTTTTTCATGTTTACCTATTAGATGAGCAGCATGATTAGCTATTAGAATTATATGAGTAGATTCCTTAGCTTTTCTTTGCTATTAGTTTGATATGAGCAGATATATTTATGCTTTACTTTCTTTTAGAGCATATAGTTTCTAGTTCTTTCTGTAAACATACATATTCGTGTTTTTGTGAGTTAGATAGCGCTTACTAAGCAAATTTTGCTTATAGATTGCACTTCCTCTTACTGCAGATAAAGGAAAGGAAAAGATTTAGCAAGGAAGGCGACAAGGTGGTGCGGAAGGTGTATGATGCCAGGACTGTGGGAGAGATCAGGGGAATTGAGTCGTACTTTATGCTTATTGTCGACTGAGATTGTTTTAGAGTTATTTCTTATTATTCCGCATTGTTAGTTTGGTTGTTTCCACCGTTGGAGCTTTATTCATGTACTATTGCTAGAATAGTTTGTTTTTAGTTGTTGTGTCTTATTACTGCGTGGCTGTGAAGTATATATATACCAGCCGCATGTGGCTGATGGTTTATTATTTGCATGTATTGATGAATTTGGTCACCGGTACAGGGGAGATTCTGTCGAAATTTTTCGGTAAGGACTCCTCGTGGTTTCGATCATATCGGTTAAGTAGAGTTAGTAGTTAAGTAACGGTCACCCTTAGAGAGTAGTATGGTAATAGTAAGAAGGGTGGTCGTTACATGCACGATACTTAATTCGTTATATCCATTTAGAGCCCACAATATTCATAGATGGAGTACGAGGAACTAAGCTCTAGGTTGCATTGAGAAAAAGAGCATCAAATTCTGTAGTCATCACAGCACGCCAATTTAGATCTTTGACCGCCTATTTAAAGCTAGAAGGCTCAACAAAATTTGAAGAAGCAATAAGAGCACATGGAAGAGGATAACAAGTGGAAACTGGTTGACATCATGCATAAATATCTCTTAGAGGAAGCATTTGCCGAGGAGCATCATCATCAGAGCTACTCGGAGACGAGTGGTCAGACGGATGAGAATCAGAACTAGAAAGTGGATCACCACTAACCGCTGAGTCTACAAGAGTATGTGGTGATGGAGCAGGACCCAAGATGTCATCCCCCCTTGTACTTTCAATATGTTCTGATGAATCAATATGTGGGGATTCTAGTATATGACTCGGTGATATTAGATAAGTTTCTTGATTATCTAAAGGAGGATTTGAGGTAGTAACTGCAAATGGAAAAAGAGATTCATCAAAAGTAACATGTCCAGAAATATATATCCGCCCAGTCGAAATATGGAGGCAACGATACCCATTATGTAAATTATTATAATTAAAGAAAACACATTATAGAGAGTGAGGGTTTAACTTGCGTTTAGAGTAAGGTCATAGCCAAGGATAACATACGCAACCAAAGATATGAAAGAAAGAGTAATTTGGAAGACGATTATAAAGTGTTTCCAATTGACACTTATTTTGAAATAGTGGAGTGGGTAAATGATTGATAAGGTAGACTGCGGTTTAGATGACATCATCCCAAAATTTAAGTGGAACTATGACATGATTAAGAAGAGAAAAGGCAGTTTCAACCACATGACGATGTTTTCTCTCGGCATATCCATTTTGTTCAAGAGTGTGGGGACAAGAGACTCGATGGATGATACTAGAGGAAGTAAGATAGCGATGAAGCACTTGATACTCTCCACCCCAATCAGAATGAAGGGAGAGTATTTTACGATCAAAATAACACTCAACATGCTTTTGAAAACTACAAAAAATATAGAAGAGATCAGATTTTATTTTCATAGGAAAAATCCAAGTGAACTTGCTAAAGTTATCAATAAAAATAACATAGTAAAGAAAATCCTGATTAAAAAGAATAGGAGCAGGATCCTATATATCAGAGTGAAAAAGTTCCAAAGGAAAGCTAGAGTTGTGAGTAAAGGATACAAAAGGTAGTTTAGAGATTTTACTTTCATACAAGCTTCACATAAATGAGATAATGATGCTAAAGAAGTTGGTAAACCAAAATGATTAACAATGTATTGAACAAGTTGTAGAGACAGATGACCAAGATGTGCATGCCAAGAGAATTTGTTTGTGCGTTCTCCAATAAAGGTTTTGAGAGATGTGGGTTGAAGATGATAAAGACCATTTTTTGTGTCCGCTTGAAGTAGAATAGTTCATGCCGCGAGATCTTTCACAAGACAATGATGAGGATGAAATTTAAAAAATATATTATTATCAAGAGCAAATTGATGTACGTAAAGTAAATTTTTAGTGATAGAAGGAACATGAAGAGTATTGCGTATATGAAAAGTACGACCACATGAATGAAAGAATGTGTTTCCAATGTGAGCAATTTGCAAACCTGAGTCATTGCCTATTTGCACCATGTCAGGTCCATGATAAGGCGAAGCTTCTGTAAGATTCTCATACTCCGATGTAACTTGATGAGTCGCTCTAGAATCTGGATGTCATCCTAGAGTTTCAGGAACCGATGACGTTGCAATAGGAGGGATGGAGAGTGAGAATGCTTCAGAATGAGATGATTTAATACTAAATTGCCAAAATGGGGGAGGGGGTCGATTTGATGACACAGGTCCTCCTCGAAAATTTGAATCATATATTTTATAGTAATTTTGAGCATAATGACCATAGTTGAAGCAAAATCTGACAACATACTTGTCCTCGACCCCGACCTCTGAAACCTCTAATCTAATTTTTGATGACCATGTTGGGGAGGAGACTGATTATATTGATCAGGTTGTGGAGTTTTGCTAATCATGTGTGTCGATAAAGATATAGAATCTGACATTCTTTGATATTATATTTGTAGAAGCCTTTCATGAGAGGATAGCATACCATGAAGAGTTTCGAGTGATATTTGATCCATGTGAGTCATCACACTAGAAATAAAGTTATCATAGTGAGGACCAAAACCTGCAAGAACATGCATTAATAGTTCTGGATCAGAGATCGGATGTCCAATTGTAGCTAGGTTGTTGGTAATAGTCTTGATTGATTGCATATAATCACTGATAGAGGCATCTCCTTGTTACACAGACTGTAATTGTAGACGAAGTTAGAGAACCCGTGTTTGAGAGTGGGATACAAAATAATGATCAAGAGCTTCCCAAACTTGATGAGAGGTGTTGAGGCCAACGAGCAATGGAAGTATAGACTCAATAATTGATGAGATTAACCAAGACAAAATTAATTAATCCTTCTTAAACCAAATAGCATAAGATGGATCATCTTTTTAGGCGAGGATGAAGTACCATCAATATGATCAAGTAAGTCATGAACACAAAGTAAAGGAAGAAATTGTAATTTCCAAAGTAAATAGTTATCATGGTCAAGCGTAATGAAAAAAAAGGAACCATATGAAAAGGGAAAAATATATTTTGTGATGACGCAGGGATCTCAGTAGAACTGACAGAAGATATTTTTTTACTATTTTTTTTGCATTTTTTGTATGCTTTTTTGTATGCTTTTTTTTCTCTGCTCACTTTTTTCTCTCTTTTTTTTTTTTGCTTTTTCTCCTCTGCTCATTTTTTCTTCTTTTGTTTTTTTCTATTTTTTTTCTATTTTTTTTCTAATAGAAATGGAAGAGGAAAAAAATAAAAAAAATAAAATGAACAAATAATAACTTTGCCTTGCTACGATTGATGTTGTCGAAGTTGCTACCGTCGATAAAAAGAGTTGTTGATAAAAGGAGAAGAAAAGTTGTTGCCGAAGTTGTCGAGATTGCCGCACTATAGACGATGATATCAAACCTCGATGTAGAAATTCCTGTAGCTGTAGTAACAAAAATTTGAAAGAGGAAAATTAAGAGGAAGAGAAGATGCCTTTGATACCATGTTGAAACTAATAGATGAAGAAAAGAAACAAGATAAAGAATAGTTCTTTTATTATTGATATTTACTAAAGCCAATAGGCTTATTTATACAAGTTGTCTAAATAATAATAGAAAGATTAAATATGACATACAATTTATAAATATAGCAATAAATATAACAGATTTGGAAGTATTATTATTTTTGCTATTTGATTCATGTGATCTTGATTGTGATGTCGATCTTGATTGTGATGTCAAATATAATAAATCTCAATTGATTGAAATCAATTTGAGATTATTTTCCATTATTGTCATTATATCGATTCTAAAATCCGTCTATTTATTATTTTTATAAGAAGTAAAATAAACAATTCATCTTTTTAAAAAATAAACACTCAACAAATTTCTAAATGATTTTTTTTTTAATTTTTATTTTCATCCTCTCAAAATTAAATGATCCCATCCGTAAGCTAAGTCAGATGAAGAGGTTGTGATGAGGGTAGAAACGTTGACTAAGAGAGAACTGGAGCCGACTTTTTGCCCTCCAATGGAGCAGGGAGAGACGGTGGAAAGGGATACCCATGGACCTGCACACTCTACAGACAACTCACATGGAGCATTAGAGTGAGAACTAGGGAAGAGATCTTTGGCACAACTACTCCGATGCGAGCTTGGCCTTCATGGGCGTGTTGTTCTACTTTGCGCTGAGCATGGAGAATAGGTGCATCACTTGGCGGGGCACCGATGGGGTGCACTGCCTCCTCGCCTCCTGCCCGACGACCAAGGGAGTGTAGGCGAATGGGTGCTCTCTATTTTAGTTCTTCATTTTCAATATATAAACATATAAACACCCAGTTCCTTAGCTTCCCTCACTGTCGACGAAGCAGTTCAGTTAGATTATGCCGAGCTTTGCTGGTATTGGACCTGGTTAAGAATTTCCATGCAAGATTTGTAGTCTTTAGCTTTGAGTAGCCAAAGATTCAAGCGCCACTGAATGTAGAAAAATATCATCGTAGAATTCATTGAACAAAATAGATATGATTAGAATTATAAAGAAGGAACAAAATGGAATGACTATATCATATTCAAACTTCAATGAGCCACATCTAGCCCCAAACTTGATACAAATGGTAAGCACATGATATTCTCTCTAAATTGAACAAAGGTTGATTCTAGGGTATCATTGCTTGTAGAGGTTCCACCATGCGTTCGCCACCTGTGTTCATGTTGAAGTTCCTTCCATACGATGTGAATCCGTTGTAGGGGTTGTTAATATGGCGATTTTATATTTTTTCAATGAGCCACATTTAGGCCCCCAGGACTTAGCACAAATGGTAAGCGCATGGTATTATGTTTGAATCGAGCAGGGGGCCGATCTCAAGGTTTCACCGCCTGTAGAGGTCCCACAATGTGCTTGCCACCTGTGCTTTTGTTAAATCTCCTTCCATACAATGTGGGGTCGTTGCAGGGGGGTGTTAATGTGGTAGTTCCACATTTTTTTTTAATGAGTCATATTTATGCCCCAGAGCTTAGCACAGATGGTAAGCGCATGATATTTTGTCTGAATTAGGTAGAGATTAATCTCAGGGTTTCACTGCTTGTAAAGGCTCCACCATGTGCTTGTCACATGTGCTCTTGTTGAACCTCTCTCCATACTGTAAGTACTCCGAGTTAGTTTTGATATGGTCAACCAAGTTAAATTAGATCCTGCGATGTTGATGCCTTGTTTCTAAATGTACATGAACTTAGGAACACAGAAAGTTGAGCAGAAGACATAGCGGATGAGAAGGGTGACACGGGAAGTTAGTCAATGGGATCAATGCATCTGAGAGACCGGATGTTGCGAAAGAGTACACTGATGAACGAGAAGGATGTGTGCGATGTTCGAGGGATGAGAAGTCAGGGGGAAAGCCTGCTTGATAAGAAAGTCAGAATTGGGTTTGGGTGAGCTCAACTCCAAACGACCAAAGCATCACCCAAAGAAGAACGAAGAAGAGTAACCAGTTTTAAAAGTTAACTGGTCGAGCTAGCTGGTGGAAGATGCCCTAAAGGTGATGGAAAGGCACCCACAAGGTGATGGAAGGCTGCCCTCATGCCTTTTCATAGAAGGAAACCTCAAAGTTGATGGAAGGTGCCCTCAATCTAGTTGGAGGTGCCTCCAGTAGCCGTTAACCTACCGTTTGAAAGGATACAACCCTAAGGCGATGAGGATAAACTCTATCCTCTTGGAGGCACTCTAGATATTTTGGAGGCACCTTCAATCGATGAAAATCAATGGTAACTTCTGTCCAGTAGGTTATAAAAAGTCCCTTGGAGTTAGTAATTAATTAATAATTCTTGTATTCAATTCCTAACTGTTTCTGAGCGTTCAACGACTGCAAGAGGTTTTTCCGTCTTCAACGAATGAGATTTTTGCCGAGCTTTTTTATTATCTTAGATTAACAACCGCCTAAGTTGTAATCTAGCAACTGTTGTACCTCTTACCTTTATTTCTATTTATTTTTGTTATGCTAATTGCTTAATTAATTTGATTATTCTTACTAAGCAAAAGCAAGAGATTTAGCTAGCTTTCTTTTCAGGCTATTAACCCCCTCCCTTTAGGTAGGTTAACATAGACCTACATATACGACGTGCGGTCATTGTAGGAGGGTTGTTAATATGGTGGTCCCATATTTTTTTTTATGAACCACATTTATGCCCCACGGGCATATCACAGTTGGTACTCAGGTGACAAGCTTGTTGGATTAGGCATGGATTGATTCTCGGAGGGTTTCATCACCTTGTGTTATGCACTCTAATCTAAGAGGTCATTACGTAATATGATTTATCTATTTGTATTTTATTGTGAGATTGATGGTATTAAGACGTTTGAGAAGAGCAACATCATTTTTTGTCGAATTCAACGAGCCACATTTATTCAACAAGGTAATTAATTGTGTGTTAGTTATTTTTAATATAGTATTATTGATCCAATATTTATAAAAGAACTTATTTGTTTACTTTTTTGCTTTGTGTACTCAGAGGGTGGATCGAGGATGAAAAGAAATACTTACAGAAGAAAGAGAAAAAAAGAAAGGAAGGAAAGAAGCAGAGGAAAGAATGTCTAACGCTTGTGTATCTGTATTTATCTCCCTGCATATCTATATGGTCGGCACTAGAGGACCGTTAAGGTAGTAGATCTATTTTTTTTAAGCCATTGGGCTATGTGTTGTTAGTTATAAATTGTTCGATGTGTAACGAAAGGTGTGAAAAATTAGATAAACTACTTTTAAAATTTTTTCACAAAAAATAGTTTTGTTTAGATTAAACCAATGATCTTGTTTAATTATAAGAATTTTTATAAATTCTCATGCAAACATTATCATATTTTATTTACAGTTTTACAAAAGAGATTAGAATCATTACCAGATATCTTTTGAATATTGAGTTCGTGTCTAAGATTTGCAGGTCGCCGGAATTCTTTCAATACCATGATCTTCCTCACCAATTCTTCAAATCAATAGATGGACAAAAGTTTGGGTTAACTCTCCTAACTTTTCTCACAAATCAACTATATAATTTTTCACAAAAATTCTCATCCTGAGTGAGAGAGAGAGAGAGACATATATTATATAGCATGAGAGAGGGGAATGTGTATTATAAAATTTGTGAGAATATTTATAATATTATCAAATATTTGATTTCTCCATTTTATATTTTATTTTTAATTAAATTACAAATAGAATATTCCCTCTAGTTTAAATAATAAATAATTTTATTATTTAATAAATTTTGTGAGAATAAATAATTAATCAAATTAATTATTTAAGAATATCCATCATATGATTAGACGGAGATGGTTTGGGGACCATGGACCCATATTTTGAAGCTCCAATAAATTTAGATACAATTAATTAAACCTCTTTAATTAATTATCTAATTTACTAACTCCAAGATTATTCCACTAAAATATGGAATTACACTTTTGAGAATTATAGAACATGTTTACTCAAAAGATTTGAACAATCTATTGAAATAATCATTACATGTCGATCAACCCTTCGTTTATGGTTCACAATAGAGCTAGGTGAAATTACTATTTTACCTCTCTGTTTGTATCTGATCCTGTCCGAACGCTGAGTTGATGGACGCTGGGCACGTGGCACTCTTCCAACTTATAATGTGGATCTCTGACCGGCCGTATGGATCTCCGGCGGACCTGCAAGGAAGTCGACCCGGGAAGGGGTTCCCGGCGACGACCCTCCGACGCTCAAGTCAGGCAAGAGGAAAATGATAAAGTGGCTCCAAAGATGAGAGATCGCGTCCCTCCGGCGAAGTCTAAGGGCTTTTATATAGAGCTGTGGGGAGGCTTATGCACACCTACCGAGGCGTACACATGTCCTTTACCATACCTTAGTATGGGCTTACTAGAGGAGCATGTCTGGCACCATACTGCTACAGTCCGAGCACCTCTCTGATGGGACAGCAGAACCTTCTGTCGTAGGATTCTGTGTATGGTTTGGTCGTCGAACATGCCTGTTGTCAGAAGATGTTCCCCAATGTCCCCTTGTCCTTGTCTCCTTTTTCCCCGAGCCGAGTGTCCATCCGCTCGGCAGGCATCGACCCGACCGGGCGTAGGTGTCGGTTCGACCGGGTGCTCGGCTGAGACTGTTCCTTCACAGCATTTATGCTTTACGCCTCGGCCGAGCGGGCTACTCGCTCGGCCCGGCGACCCTGTTCACCATGAGCGTCGGAAACCCGACTCCCCGTCGGGTTGTCTTTGATTCCGCCCGGACCCGTTCGGCCGGTTGACCCGACCTTTCTCCGATCGGATGGGCCTCATGCTGACCCTTTTGACTTCTGACCTTCACGTGTCATTGGCTCCCCACAAAGGGGGTCCCCCGTCCTTACTGCCGGATCAGTATCTAAAACCTTAAGTATAATTGATTCAATAGTTAATAGTTAATTCATAATTATGGATTAGAGCACAAAAACTGTTTTGTACTAGAATCAACACTCAAGAGAACCATTTTAGCATCCTTTTGAAAGTTACAGATTTCATATTTATAAATCATATTTCCAATTGAATGTATAATCAAGTCTCCAAAATTTAAGTGTTATGCCTATTATTAAAATAGGTTTTAACAAACAAATCAAGAGACCTATTAATACAAACAATGAGTCTATAACTACTCAAGATTTAGATTGATCTACATATGATCATCTTAGCAATGTTGATTCGAGTCTTTGTAATAATACCTTAAACATAGACTCTTAAATCACATTTAGTCCTTATCCTATATAATCATATTATATAAAATGTCTCTACTTAGTGTCATTACACTGACTATCCGGATACGACTATCATATTCATAATGTTAGTAAACTACATTGATCCGACAGTAAGGACAGGGGACCCCTTTGAGGGGAGTCAATGACACGTAGAAGTCAAAAGTCAAAAGGGTCAGCCTGAAGGCCAGCCGATCGGAGAAGGGTTGGGTCGACCGGCCGAACGGGTCCGGACGGAATCAAAGACAACCCGATGGGGAGTCGGGTTTCCGACGCTCATGGTAAATAGGGTCGTCGGGCCAAGCGGGTAGCCCGCTCGGCCGAGGCGTAAAGCGGTAATACTGTGAAGGAACTGTCTCAGCCGAGCACGCGACCGGGAATCTTCCGGTCAGACCGATACCTATTCCCGGTCGGAAGTAATGTGCCTGCCGAGGGGCTGGACGCTCGGCGCGAGGAGAGAAGAGACAAAAGGACAAGGGGACATTATGGAACATCCTCTGACAACAGGCATGTTCGACGACCAAGTCATACGCAGAATCTTACGACGGAAGGTTCTACTGTCCCATCAGAGAGGTGCTCAGACTGTAGCAGTATGGTGTCAGGCATGCTCCTCTGGTAAGCCCATACTAAGGTATGGTAAAGGACACGTGTACGCCTCGGTAGGTGTGCATGAGCCTCCCCACAGCTCTATATAAGAGCCCTCATACTTCACCGGAGGTACGCGATCTCTCATTTTTGGAGCCACTTCACCGTTTTCCTCTTGCCTGACTTGAGCGTCGGAGGGTCGTCGCCGGGAACCCCTTCCCTGCTCGACTTCCTTGCAGGTTCGTCGGAGATCCATACAGCCGGTCAGAGATCCGCATCATCAGTTGGAAGAGCTCCACGTTCCCAGCGTTCATCGACTCAGCGTTCAGACAGGATCATACATTAATGATTACCAATTAAAAATTCATACTATAATCAATCATGAACATTTTAAATATATTATCTATGATTTTAATCCTTTTGTATATAACAATCTTATATACTAAAATCATAGTTACAATAGTATATTATGGATTTTATATAGATATTTATTTTTATATAAGTAAGCATAAAACAATCAAACAATAAAATAAATACTTCTTTTATTTAATTCAGTAATTAATAATAAATATATGTTTTATGGTCATATTCCCAACAAACTCCCACTTACCCTAAAGCAGATGAGACATATCTCTAAGACTCATTCCCTCTAAGTGACCTATGAACATTTTTTTGTTGGAGCAATCTGTGTGGCCCTATGTTTTGATATTTGGGCAAAGGTTTAAGTTAGGATTATTATTGTATTTGATATGTGCTTGTGAGGATGCAGGATACAAGTACAACAAGGAAAGTCCAAGTGTGATCTTGGCAAATGACAAGTCTAAGTTGGATTTTGGCAAAGGTGAAAGTCCAAGTGGAATCTTGGTGGTGTAAGTCTAAGTATATAGTCTTGGCAATGTAAGTCTAAGTGTGACTTGGAAAGGTTGAAGTCTCGGAGCGAAAGGCTCTTAGCAAAGGATGAAGTCCTGGAGGTGAGGAATCTCTTAGCAATGGAAGACCCCACAACAAAGGACAAGGCTGAAGGAATCTCTTGAAGGTAAGGCGTGAAGGATGGGGAAGCATCCGATGGACACAAGGCTGATGGAGGAAGCTAGAAGGCAAGGTCAAGGTTGTGCAGGCAAGGACGAGTGCATAAGAGATTATACTCAGGGTGAAATCTTAAGTTTAAGATTTTACCAGTCGACTAGCAATTGGACCAGTCAACTGGGTCAGGACATAGAATATTTTTGTACCTGACAGCTGTGAAAATAAGGCAACTGGTACTGTAGCAGTTTCTGTAGCGGTTACTATGGCAGTCGACTAGTACACTGCATAATCGATTGGGAGCGAACAGAATGCTTCTGCTCGCTCAGCCAATATAGAGTAGTCGATTGGTAAAGTCACCAGTCAACTAGCATCGAAGCGTTGGGGTGTAAAGGTAGAATTTCCACAAAGGGTAGTCGACTGGTATACTTACCAGTCGACTAGCAGTGGGAGAACAATTTATGTTTTCCTTTCAAGCTCGATTTAATAGAGCTCAGGGTGGCCGACCATAGTTAATGAAATAGAGGTGATTAACCCCTATTAGTAGTCTTCTAAGAGCCCTAGCATCCCAAGTGTTCATGTGAGAGTTTTGGTAAGGTTTCTCCATCTACAAGGAGCTACATGAGCTAGCCGAAGGTTTTTCGGTGAGTCATCCACCAACAGATCGGGATCATCCACCTTACGGACAGCTGTGGAGTAGGAGTAAGTGATATCTGAACCACATTACATAAATGTGTCATCGCACTACAAGAATATATGCTTTTAATGGCATTTGAAAGTGTCATCATATACTACTTATACCGACATTTTTGATATAGTGACATTAAGTAAAAATGTCCTCTATAGTGATGTCGTCTAAAGCATTATGACACTTCCTAGTGTCATTATAGTATAAAAATAATCACACCACTAATGTCATGAATAATTGTTATAATGACAAAAAAGTGTCACTATAAAGTTTGTAATGACACTCATACATGCCTTCTTATTATAATAATGATGATGAATTTATATGCCCTTTAAAATCATTTATTATGACAACTATGAGTGTTTTGTATTTTATTTGTAGTGACAATAAAAAATGTCACTAATGATAGTTTATAAGGTTAATTTAAAATGCCTCATTATGTAATTTATAGTGACATTTACAAATGTCAATCTATACTGGTCTATAAGAACATTAAAAAATATCATATATTATGAAATACGTCGTCTATTTTCAATATTTTCATAATATAATATTCACACATAATAAATTAACATAAATACAAATAAAAATTTTAAACTAGAAATCAAATTGTTAATCAATAATTATCATTAATTTTGCAATCATTAATGTGCTGACAAACTTGTCACCTCAAAAAATATATATACACTAACAAATGTATCTAATGTATTTAGTTTATAAAAACTAAAAAAAATTAAATCTCGTGAAGCAAAACATAACCAAACATCTTCATTCTTCAAGAAATTGTTGTGGAGCATCTTCATTCTTCAACTATCACATATTCTAGTCACCTACAATAAAAATTCATATATTTGTGTAAATAAAAAAATAAAGTAGCATAAAATAAAGAGATTAAATTTAATTCAAACTAGTGAATATCATACCAAATGATAGATTGGGAAAGCTCTACATTGTGAAATCATAACATATTGGAAAGAAATATGAAACCAGTATAAATTAGAAGGGATTGCTAGCTATTGTTCTTGAATGTTAAAGCCTAGCATAAAAATACAATTTTCTATAAATTTATTAACCAAAGAATCTCTCTAGTGCAATAGAAGTCACACATCCTTTCCTCACTCTTCCATTCAGATTAAAAAGAAAAAGAAAAATAAGGAAAACTTTTGAAACATTGTAGTTCTAAGTAAGTGCCACAAATAAGGTCAAATATACACATAATAGCGATAGAGAAACTAGAAACTAAAGAAAAATAAAAAGACAACACACATCAACAAAACTAAAAATCTAACCTCATGTTTTTCAAAGTTGCAAAGATGAAAAATCTTGCTATTATGCCACAAAACTCAAATGCATCTAGTAGAAGTCTTCTTCGTTAACTGTTAACTATCAACTTCAAATATAATTGATATTAGTTTAAAAAGACACCAACATGACGAGCATATACAATAAATAGTAGTTACTTAAAATATTATATATCATACCAGATGACAAGGCCAAGCTATTAATCCTCCAAGTGCATCCTCAAATCAACCTTTATCCATCACAATTCCAATAAAAAGTTTAAAAAAATGGCTAATTAAAAAAAACATGAACATATACGCTTCAAAATGCTAAATAGAGGCCGATCAATTCTTCGACATCACCTTAATCATTTTTGAAAAATCAATACAATTCCATCCATTCAATTCATATCAAAAGATCAAAGCATTAGGCAATTTTCTTGTCACTGGTAGTCAGTAGGCAGGTATGTTATCCCACCAATTGTGTAATGCTAGGAAAATATAAATATAATTATGTATGTGTGCAAAAATGAGGCTAGATAACATGGAGTAGAATGAAGGTATTTGAGAAATACTAGTAAAAAAATTGAACATTATTGGCAGGAAATTGCTCACCTTAAACATGAACAGCATAAACTCTTCCTCATTCAATCAAATTGATCTCACTCATTCCAAAGCAAACTCAGATTAGTCTTCATCAGTTATAGATTCCAGCATCATAAAGCAACTTGTCATATGGTATCATCAACTACCTTCAAGTGAGCAGCAACCTTGTCCTTGTCTGTAAAGACACCAGTAGACTCCACAACGAAGTCAGCTCCAGTCTCACCCCAAGGAATCTCCTCAGGATTCCTAAACACAACCACAATCTCAGTAAATAACACCAACAAAAAAATCAATGACAACAGCTACTTCTTTCAGAACAGACAACAGCATTTTAAACACCTGATGCCAAAGACAGTAACCTCTTTCTCTCCCAAAGAAGGGTCTTGGAATCCTTCACTTTTATCTCGTGATGCTTCCATTGCCCATGTACAGTATCATATTTAAACATGTATGTCTACAAATGTATCCGAGTTAGAAAGCCAGATCTAAGATACAGCTAAAGAAACATAGTATAAACTAAAAGCATAAAAAATCTAATCCATAGGATCTGCAGTTTGGATCTATATATGTAGCGACCATCCACTTCTAAATAATATATTTTGATGGAAGATAAATGAACAAAGCACAATAAATATACAAATCAGACTAGTAAATCCAAAAGAAAGCATAAAAAAGTAACCGCATAGGTAGATCAACACGCTAAAGAGTACCATGTAATCGGTGGTAATGAATGGATCATTGATGGCAACAAGTTCCACATCCTCACTCTGGAGCGCGACTCTGGCGACCAATCGCCCAATCCTACCAAAACCTATAGCGAGCCAACAAAACAAAAGATACACCCAACAGAAACCAAGATCGACAGTAAGTAATTAAAAAGACACTCCTGTGAAACAAAAAAGAAAGCCTACCATTGATGCCGATCTTGATCTTAGCTGCAAAAAGTCATACCAAACAAATGAAAGATGAAACAAAAAAAAAAGAACAAAAAACAATTAAGGACAGTAGAGATGAACAGATATACCCATGGCGGCGAATGGATAAAGATGGGGCGCAACAACGACAGAGATGGGGCACGATAAAGACGATCGAGGCGCAGCGACAGAGACGATCGAGGTGTAGCGACGGAGACGATCGAGGAGTAGCGGTGGTGGAGATGGGGCACACATGTTCGGGAAAAGTCAAGGCCAGCGGCGGTGGTGGCGGAGACGGGGCACGGGCGTTTGGGAAAAGTTAATCTTATCTAGGTTAAACACTACATGATATAAGTTAGATTAATATATTTATTATTTGTGATGACATTTATAAAATGTGTCAAGATAGAATATCTAATCAAATATTATATTTTTAAAATTAATTAGTTTTAATAAATGTCGTTATAAAGGGTTTATAATGACATTTTATAATAAGTGTCATAAAGAAAATGTCCTAATAGACCATTTTTCTTGTAGTGTCGGGTTGTTATTTATTGTCATTGTAGAGCTTAAGGTTAGCTTTCTAGTCTTGTTAGTTTGTATTTTGTATTTCCACTGCGTGTTAACAAGTGTAGGAAGTAAAGTGTGGGTAATTGGCTATTCACCCCTCCAGTCGGGCATCAAGGTCCCATCAATTGATATCAAAGCAAGTAGCACTCTTAAAGGGCTAATTGTCGGAAGGAGTAAATGCTAGAGGAATGATGGAGTCAGAAGGTCCGCTAGGATGGGATATCCGAATCTCACCTCCATACGATTGAAATGATTTCAAGTATTGGAGGAAGTAGTTGGAGATGTGGATCTAAATTAATCGGGACCATTGGACTGGGTTGAAAATTTCTTTTGAAGTTCCAATGGACAAGAAAGGGTCTCTGACATTGGTATTGAACCAATGAGCAAAGAGAGCAATCGAAGACGGATAAGGAGATAACTAGAATTGTATTAAATTTATTACCTTCTAATATTGTGTCACATATAGGTGAGTAGGGCTGTAAACGAGCCGAGCTGAGCCGAGCTTTGGGGTGTTCAAGCTTGTTTGATAAGGTAACCGAGCCGAGCCGAGCCGAGCTTAAAATGAACCAAGCTTTTGAAATGAGTGTTCAAGCTTGGCTTGGTTTATTTTTGATGAGCTTGAGCTTGTTTGAAGCTTGGCTTGAGCTTGGTTCGAGCTTGGCTTGAGCTTGGTTTGTTTAGATGTTATCGAGCTCTCAATTCAAGCTTGTTTGATTGTTTAAAACTTTCAGTTGTTTGATTGATTATTGAGCTTGATAATTTAAATTTATTTATTTTATTTTATTATTTATTTAGTATATTGAAAAGAATTTTATTACTGAATATGGTTCATGAACATTGTTCATGAACGTTGTTCACGAACGTTGTTCACGAACATTGTTCACGAACATTGTTCACGAACGTTGTTCACGAACGTAAACGAGCTGAACACATATGTGTTCAAGCTTGTTTGTTTAGCTTAACGAGCTGTTCAAGCTTGTTTGTTTAGTTAATCTTGTGCATATTGAACGAACATAAACAAGCTTTTACCAAGCCGAACACCAAGCTTGTTCACGAATGCTTGGTTCATTTACAGCCCTATAGGTGAGTATAAGTGTGCTCATGAGTTATGGAGCAAAGTGATTGCGCTTCATGAAGACCCTACACAAGTCCAAGAAGTGGAGGAGCCCAAGGAGAATGACTCATTAGTCCAAGAGGAGGAGAAGTACCAATCGAATATGGAGATGAGCTCAACATCTGATGAGGAGGAAGAAGTGGAATCGACCACATCTTCAAATGAGGAAGAAGTGAAAATGTCTATATCTTTAAAGGAGGGAGAAGAATCCAAGATGGGTGAGGAAGAAGTCTTAGAAGCTCAACCCTCAACCTCAACTACTGAAAAGCGTGGGAAAGCCCACATTAAGTGTTTTGAATATGGTGAGATGGGACACTACAAAAGTAGATATCCATTGCTTAAAAAGGTAAAGGAGGTAAACCCTAAACCTGGTAAAGTTCTTTTGAAGACTAACGTAGGTTGTAGGGATGGTGCCAAGGAGAAGAGGCATATTCGATACTTCACATATGATGAGTGGGGAGGGGACACTACCACACGAAGTGCCCAAGGAGAGGAGAGCTCAAGAAATTGACACACTTAAAGAAATGGGAGAAGAAGAGGAGCTCTAGTAAAGGGGGAGCTCCAAAGGTAAAAGGTAAGATAATCCCTAATTTAAAATTTAATCCAATTTCAAATTCCTTCATGCTTGTTAGAAATAATGAAAATTATGTACTCATGCATAATTATAGATTTAGATATAATGAAAGGAATATGGTTAACAAGGTTGATAACCCTAGGAAATCATTTTCAAATTATAGACCTAAAAAGAAGCAATCTACCTTACCTAAAGAGAGGAATGTGGTTGAAAACCTAGACATTAATCCTATGAAGGAGAAACATATGCCTAGAAAGGGTAGATCTAGTAATGTCCAAGGTGAATATGTTGATTCTAGGGTTAGAACCCTAGAATTGAAAAATCAAGCCTTGAAGGCAAGGTTTGAGGAAATATAGAAAGTCCTAGATAGGTTCATTATTTGATCTAGAGGACTTGATGTGTTTGGGTGGTCAAAGACATAAAAATGTCAATTTGGGTCACTCCAAAACTAAAAGTAGGTCAAGTGCTAGGGTGACACATGACATTGGTAAGGGATGAGTGACCAAGGATAAAGAAGTGTCATCCAAAGTCCATGAAAAACAATATGATAGGGTGACATATGATTATAGCAAGGAGAGGTCAAGAAATGGGAAGGAAAAGTCATTTAAGGATAAGGAGAAATTAACCAAGGACAAGGTGTCTAAAGTTAAAAAGGTAAGGTCTGTAAGCCAAGTGGCGCCCAAGGTGCACCGAAGTGGCCTAGCCATAGTGGATGAGTCACCTAGGGAGATAGCTAAGGTTAAGAACTTTAGGGGAGGACTCAAAAAGTCTTTTCAAGAACCATGGTCAATGGATCTCAAGTGGATCTTGCTTGGGATTCTAGATGGGTCATGAAATGTGCCAAAGTGAGTTAGAGATTGACTTGAGTCTCTAATATAGTTGGATGACACATTTGGGATGTGATTCATGCATGAAAATATGAAATGAGATTCATATTGAATGAAAATTGGTTTTAAATGAATAGATGTCATATAAACTAATGCAAGCGATGTATTGTGGTTTAGTATGGGCGGATACATTAAGAGAAAGCCAAAATAGGACTTTAAGTTAAGCTTCAATTGAACCATTTAGATAGTTTTGATTTTGTATCAATCTTGGGATCCGTGATTAATATATTTTTTTCAAGTATACATTGGTAAAATAGATCTCTTCACAAAATTTGAAATTTTTGAAGGTTTATGAATTTCTAGTGTGTTTCTGAAGTTGGGTCAGAAATCTTATTTGAGACTGAAATAGTGTACCAGTTGATTGATACAGTTACCAGTCGACTGGTAACACTGTTCATCGAATATAGAATGGCCTTGTGAGGTTATTTAGACACAATCAGTCGATTGGGGCATATGACAGTCGACTGAAACAAGTTGAAACTATTATTCAACAATAGAAAATGACCAAATTGAGAATATACATGTATGTAATTTTATGGAGGATTAATACATGATAATTGTGGTCATTAAAGGTTAAAGAGTCCAGTAATTGAGATATTATTGGAGTTTTTTTTGATGTACTGTAAATGGAGAGAAGTTTAAGTTTAAATGGGAAACCTAAATACCTTTGTAAGAAATAATAACTCAAGAGGGAGCTTAGGTGAAGGGAGAGCCTAAGATTAGTTTCCATGATTTATGCATGAGGTTTAGGTGAAGGGGGAGCCTAAGATTAGGTTCCATGATTTATGCATGAGTTGATTTGCATATGTATTGTTATATTGTTTCTTTAACTTAAATGGATTGCCAAACATCAAAAAGGAGAAGACTATTAGAGCAATCTATGTGACCCTAGGCTTTGATATTTAGGCAGAGATTTAAGTTAGAATTATTGTTATATTTGATATATGCTTATGAGCATGCAGGATACAGGTACAACAAAAAAACTCAAGTGTAACCTTGGCAAAGGCAAAGTCCAAGTTGGATCTTGGCAAAGACAAAGTCCAAGTTGGATCTTGGCAAAGGTGAAAGTCCAAGTGGAATCTTGGCGGTGTAAGTCTAAGTATGTAGTCTTGATAACGCAAGTTCAAGTGTGATTTAGCAAGGTTGAAGTCCTAGAGTGAGGAACTCTTGACAAAGGATAAAGTCTCGAAGGTGAGAAGTCTCTTAGCAATGGAAGACCTAACAATAAAGGACAAGGTCGAAGAAAGCTCTTGAAGGCAAGGTGTGAAGGATGAGGAAGCATCTGAGGGATGTAAGGCTGATAGAGGAGGGTAGAAGGCAAGGTTGAGGTTATGCGGGCAAGGATGAGTGCATAAGAAATTATACCCAGGGTAAAATCCTAGGTTTAGAATTTTACCAGTCGACTGGCAACTGGACTAGTCGACTAGGCCAGGGCACAAAATATTTTTATGCTTGAGGACTGTGAAAACTAGTCAATTGGTACTGTAGCAGTCGACTAGTACATTACACAATCGATTGAGAGCAAACAGAATGCTTCTGTTCGCTCAGCCAATGTGGAGTAGTAGACTAGTAAAGTCACTAGTTGACTGGTATCAAGCCATTAGGATGTAACAGTCAAATTTCTACAAAGGGCAGTTATTGGTATACTTACCAGTCAACTAGTGGAAGAAAAATAGTTTGGTGTTTTCCTTCCAAGCTCTATTTAATAGTGCTTGGGGTGGCCAGCCATGGTTGACAAAATAAAGATGGTTAACCTCTAGTAGTAGTCTTCCAAGTGACCTAGCATCCCAATTATTCTTGTGAGAGTTTTGGTGAGGTTTCTACACCCAAAAGGAGTTATGTGAGCTAGCCAGAGGTTTTCTGAGGAATCATTCACCGACGTATCAGGATCGTCCACCTTACGGACAGTTGTGGAGTAGGAGTAAGTGATCTTTGAATCACGTTACATAAATATGTCATTGGGTTTGTTATTTCTTGTCGTTGTAGAGCTTAGGGTTAGCTTTCTATTCTTGTTAGTTTGTATTTTGTATTTCCGTTGTGTGCTAACAAGTGTAGGAAGCAAAGTGTGGGTGATCAGTTATTTACCCCCCTCTAGCTGGGCATCAAGGCCCCAACATTTTTTAGGTAACATCTTGGTGAACGGATCTGTAAGGTTCTCTTTCGATGTTATCTTCATAACATTGACATCTCCTCGACGTACAATCTCCCTAAGGAGATGATACATTCTTTCTATGTTCTTACCTCTTTTATAACTCCGTGGTTATTTTGAGCCACTATTGTCACAGAACAGGGTTAATGGTTTATCCATATCGGGAACTATTTCTAGATCAGAGTAGAACTTTTTAAGCCAAACTGTTCCTTAGCGGCTTCACAAGCTATTATATATTCAGCCTCCATGATAGAGTCTACTATGTTGGATTGTTTAATACTTCTCCAAACAACTGCTCCTCCACTAAGAATAAATATTTATCTAAATGTTGACTTTTGAGAGTCCTTGTCTAACTGGAAGTTAGAATCAGCATAAGGACTCCTCCTAAATAGACAAGCATATAGTTTCTTTGTTTTCGAAGGTACTTGAGAATATGCTTTACTACAACTCAATGATCTAATCCTGAGTTTGACTGGTATCGACTAACCATTCCCATTGCATAGCAAATATCAGGCCTAGTGCAAAACATAATGTATATAAGGCTTCCCACTGCTGATGTATATGGGATACATCTCATATGCTCTTTCTCTTATAGTGTTTTAGGATATTGTGCCTTAGAAAGTGTAATTCCATGTCGGGTTGGCAAGAGACCCTTCTTGAAATTTTGCATCAAAAAACATACAAACACCTTATCAATATAAGTTGCTTGAGATAATGCTAGGAATTTATTCTTTCTATCCCAAATAATTTGGATCCCAAGAACATAAATTGCTTCTCCCAAATCTTTCATTTGGAATTGCTTAGTATCTTGACATGAGATAACACTTTTATATCATTCCAAATGAGTAAAATGTCATCTACGTAAAGGACCAAAAAAACTACACTTTTAGCATTGATGAGCTTATAAACACAAGGTTCATCAATATTTTGTTGGAAGCCATAGGTCTTAATAATCTCATCAAACCTAAGGTTCCAAGATCTAGATGCTTGCTTAAGTCCTTAGATGGACCTTTGAAGCTTGCAAACTTTTTGGTCCTAGTCTTTAACCATGAACCCTTTTGGTGGCACCATATATATGCTTTCTTCAAGATGACCATTCAAAAAAGCTATCTTAACATCCATTTGTCAAATCTCATAGTCGAGACAAGTGGCAATGGATAAGAGAATACAGATAGACTTTATCATGGTAACCGGAGAGAAAGTTTCTGCATAATCAACTCATTCTTTTTGGGTATAACTCTTTGCCACTAGTCTGTCCTTGAAAGTCTCTACTTCTCTATTCACACCTTTCTTTTTCTTGAAGATCCATTTACATCCTATGGGTCTGACATCTTTAGGTGGATCGACAAGTTCCCATATTGAATTAGAGTACATTGACTATATTTCTTGGTTCATGGCTACTTGTCATTTTTCTTTATTAGGATCATTCATCGCATGTTGATATGACGTTGGATCATCATCATTGGTATCAACTACAACAAAATTTGTTTCATCATCTTGTCTATAGCAGGCAGGAGTTCTAACAACCCTTCCACTTGATCTATGTACCAAACTTTCCTAAGTAGGAATACTGTTTCTTTTTCTTCCCTATTGCTTTCAACAGACATCAGATGTGGAATGATCTGATCATTTAGCAATTCCTCAAGTACAACTTTACTTCAAGGTTTGAAGTTTGTCATATAGTTGTTCTCAAGGAAAGTAGCATGTGCTGATACAAATACTTTCTTTTCTTGTTGGCAATAAAACAAACCTCCTCTCGTGCCTTTTGAGTAGCCAACAAATAAATACACTTCTGTTCATAAATTTCCTAGATTTCCCTTTCAATACGTGAGCTGGACATACCCAAATTTGAAAATCGTACAAACTAGGTTTACACCCATTCCACATTTCTATTGCGATCTTAGGGACTAATTTTGACAGTACAACATTCAAAATGTAGATAATTGTTTGTAAAGCATATCCCCAAGAGGATGTAGGTAGTGAGGCATAGCTCATCATGGATCTAACCATATCTAACAAAGTCTTGTTCCTTCTTTCGGCAACATCATTTTGTTGAGAAGTTCTAGGAGCCGAGAGATAGGATATAATCCATTTCTCAATTAGGTGATTCTTGAACTCGGTATTAAGGTACTCACCTCCTCGATCTGATCGAAGTATTTTTAGTGATTTACCTAATTGCTTTTTAGCTTCAACTAGAAATTTCCTAAACTTTCCAAAAGTTTCTGATTTCCTTTGCATTAGGTAAACATATCCATATCTTGAATAATCATTGATAAATGTGATGAAATATTCATAACCTCCTCATGCGTGGACATTTAGAAAGGTCTCTTAGTCATTTTCCCTTATAGACAAGATTCACAAACTGGTAAAGTACTAATAATTAACTCTCTCAAAGGACCATCTTTTGTTAGTCTATTTAACTTATCCAAATTTATATCCTAACCTAAGGTAGCATAGATATGTTTCATCACTATTTGCAAGCTTTTTTCCTTTTATTAGACTTTGGATAAGCTATTTTGAATACTTTAGTATTTGATGATAAACATTCACAAGGCTTAAGGACATGTAACCCATTTTTTAAACCTGCATGACAAATTTCAATACCATTTCTTGAAATAGAAATTCTATTTTCATAAAAGGAAATATCAAATAATTAGTCATGTAATTTTGAAATAGAAATCAACTTCCTATAAAATCTAGGAATAAAATAAACATCGTTCAACACTAAATATTTATTTTTATATTTAAACAGGCAACTCTTACTACCTTGACTGAAACTAATGCCCCATTGCCAACTCTAAGTGTTAAGCCCCCATCAGGAAGCTCCCTCAAAGAACTAAGTAGCTGCATAGAAGAACAAACATCATTAGTGGCTCCTGAATCAACTATCCAAAAGGAGGAATCATCCTCTACTAAACAAGCTTCTAAGACAAGTAAATCAAATTTACCTTTCTTCTTCTCCTCCAACTTTGTGAGGTATTTTGGATAGTTCCTTTTCCAGTGTCCATCTACACCACAGTGGAAACATTTTCCTTTAGGCTTCTTCTCGGTCTTTTTGTAATTGGGGTTGTTATTCTTAGATCCATCCTTTGTCTTTTTGAATTTATCACCAAATTTACCACTCTTAGCCATTTTTCTCTTCAAACCTTTTGAAGAATTAGGTTTATCGACAACATTTGCTTCAACCTTGTTCTTCACTAGTCCTGAGATAGTTTCAAAGGTTTGTAGTTCATTCAATATCTGAGTCATCCCATAATTTAGCTTATTTATAATATAGTTGTTGGTGAATGGGATGAAGTCACTAGGGAGCGAATTCAAAATTATGCTCACTTGTGCGCCCTCATCAATTACAACCCCATGCATCTCAACCTCAAAAAAATAATTCATCATCAGCATGACATGATCATGAACATGAGTGCCAAGAATCATTCTAGCGTTTGTGTACTTTCTTGTGGCCTCATGATGAGCTTGCTCAGATTGTTGCCCAAACATTTCTTGTACAGATTCCATGATCTCAAAAGCACACTCCTTGGGCTCCATCTTGCTTCTTAGTGCATCAGACAACTTGCAAGCATATATGCCTTAGCCTTATTGTTGGACGCAATCCAACGATCATATAATTCCCTAACAGCATGAGCGACATTTGTGAGTGGTGCCGGTGGGCATTCCTCTATAAGAACGAACCTATTGTTCTCACTGACCAACACTATATTAATGTTTCTCTTCCACTTAGGAAAGTTTTCCTCGGTTAAACTATTGTTTTCTAGTAAAGATTGTTGGATATAAGTAATGTGAATAGAGAAGAGGTGGAAGAGAAAAGAGGCTCTATTGTGAATGAAACTTTAGTCCCAGATTAGGAGTTTCATGACATGTTGATTGGTTTATATTGATTCACATGTATTGATGATGTCAACAAATGTATGGGGAGAGACTTTCTCTCATGCGTTGGTGCGCAAGGGGGGGGGGAATCCAAGGCTGGGATTACACTGAACCATGTTGACTCGTGTGCGGGCACGACCTACGCACGCCGAATGCCGGACTGGTCGGGGCAAAATTTGCCCAAGTGGAATAACCAATATTTTGCCACGTAAATATTTTGCTGCTGTGTAACGGATGCATTAAATTTGAGATTAATGCAGAATCAAAATGGTTGAGTGAAACGATGGACGTTTCACTGCTCGGCAAATAATAATTATTAAGATCATTAACGCTATCATTGGTCTGAGCTCTATATAAGGAGGTTGCGATCACAAGCGGAGGACGCACGCAGACACACACGAGAAGAAGCTCTCCACCTTCATTCCCCTCCTCTTCTGTCGTGCAACTCCTACTTGGCAGAGTGCTCGTCATAGCAATCGGGTGCCACTTAGTTCGCCGTGACCACCAGTGTTTGGTGGGAATCACGGTCAATCGTTGTATCTTGGGAAATAGACGCCCCTAGTAACCCTCGAAGCACAGTCAAAGGTGAGGTGAATCTATTTCAAGAAAACTGCGACTCTTGTAGGCCTCGGTCCTTTTTTCTCGCTCGAGCGACATTGTTCACGAACTGAGCTTCCCGGTCGGTTGTTCGCTAGCTCGGGCTCCTCTGCTCGTCCAGCCACTCGGTCGCTCTACTATTTGCTCAATCAGCCACTTTCCAGTTTGACCGCTACGCCTGCTTGAGCTGCTCCATCCGATCTACCACTCGGTCTCTCTGCTAACTTGTCAGCCGCTCGGGACATTAGGTCACTTAGCCTCTCTGTCCTACCGGCTACTTGGCTACCTCGCTCGGCCTCTACATCCGCTCTGCTAGCCATTCGCTCGGTCTGCTCTGAAAGTTATTGCTTGGCTGATCTGCTAGCTCGACAACACAAACCTACTGATTAGATGATCTGTCTGCTCGACAACACAGACCTGCTGCTCAGCTGATCTGTCCGTTTGGCAACTCAGTCAGCTCTGCCATTCTTTGGCATATAGTAGAAACTAGTCAATGATGGCAGCCTGAGATTATCTGCTCAGGTCATCTCGACTGTAAGTTGAATTTAATTCAGTGTAGTTTAAATTCAGCTAATACCCTATAAATCTCGAGCAACAAACCGTTTCTTTCAACAATCTTGAAACAGATTCAATTCTATTGAGATGCCCACATAACCAAGTGTTGAGATACAACAGACTTAGCACATGTAGTCCCCCTCCGCCCCAATTGGAACTATGACAATCAACCATGGGGAAAGGCCAAATAAGTTCACTAGAGTGAGAGTGAACTTCAAGAGGTGGCAGCAGAAGATGCTCTTCTACTTGACCACGCTCAATCTGGCTCGGTTCTTGACCGAGGATCCTCCCAAGCGTGCTAAGGATGTTGATGCACAAACCATCAGTGCAGTTGAGGCATGGACTCATTCCAAGTTCCTTTTCCAAAACTATATTCTTAACTATCTTGTCGACTCACTGTACATTGTGTATAACATGAAGAGAATGACTAAGGAGTTGTGGGAGTCCCTGGACAAGAAGTACAAAACGGAGGATGTAGGGGCAAGAAGTTCATCATGGGTCGACTCCTAGATTACAAGATGGTTGACTCCAAGATAGTGATCAGCCAAGTCCAGGATCTTTAGGTGATCTTACGCAAGATTCACTCAGAAGGGATGGTCTGAGTGAGACCTTCCAGGTAGATGCTATCATTGAGAAGCTTCCTCCCGACTGGAAGGACTTTAAAAATTACCTGAAGCACAAGAGGAAGGAAATGAATGTGGAGGAACTCCTTGTTAGACTTCACATCGAAGAAGACAACAAGAGTTCAAAGAGGAAACTGTTCTCTCAGTCTACTATGAAAGCCAACATGGTTGAGCACAGTCCAAGCTCGAAACGAAAGAACCCCAAATCTTCTAAGATGGGACCCAGAGGAGGCATCAGCGAGAAGAAGTTCTCTGGGAAGTGCTTCAACTATGACTCAGTCGGTCACAAATCTTCGGAGTGCAGGAAGCCGAAGAAGAAGCAGGAGGCCAACCTGAATGAGATATCAGAAATGGATGACCTCTGCGCTATGGTCTCTGAGATGAACCTGGTGGGTTCAAATTCGCGCCAATGGTGGATCGATACTAGAGCCACTAGGCATGTGTGCTGCAACAAGGAGTTTCTCCACAACTTCGAAGAAGTCAATGGAGACAAGCTGTTCATAGGGAACTCAGCAACCTCGGACATCATGGGCCAAGGAAAAATGGTGCTAAAGATGACCTCGGACAAGGACCTTACTCTGAATAATGTGTTGTATGTTCTGGAGATTTGGAAGAATCTAGTGTCCGGATCACTACTAAGCAAGCATGGATTTCGCATTATTTTTAAGTTAGGCAGAGTTGTGCTGTCTAAGAATGGAATGTTTGTAGGAAGAGGCTATGTATCTGATGGGTTGTTTACACTCAATGTAATGACGATTAGACCTAAGATAAATAAAAATAAAAGTTCTTCCACTTATATGCTTGAGTCTTTGTGTTTGTGGCATGGTAGACTAGGATATGTTAACTACGATGTGTTGCATAGATTAATAAACATGCAAAGCATACCTACATTCCACCTTGACCCAAAACATAAGTGTGAGATTTGTGTTGAAGTGAAAATGATAAGGTCATCCTTTCAACATTTTGAAAGAAGTAATGAACCACTTGAGCTAATTCACACTGACGTGTGTGACCTCAAAGGTACACCAACATGTGGTGGGAATAAATACTTCATCACTTTTGTAGATGATAATAAAAAAATACTATTATATGTATCTTCTCAAAAGTAAGGATGAAGCTATAGAGAAATTTACTCTCTATAAGAATGAGGTTGAAAACTAGCTTAATAGAAAGATTAAGGTGGTTCGAAATGACTAAGGCGGTGAATATGTATCACCGTTCATTAAGTTGTGTGTTAAACATGTGATCAGACAAGAAACAATAGCTCCTTATTGTTGGATCGTGAAAATCGATAAAGGGGGGGATGAATATCGATCGAAAACATTCATAGAGTAAGCAGTGGAAAAGTAGAATCACAATGCTAACAAGAATCGTTTTACTTGGTTCGGAGCCTTCGTCGACTCCTACTACAAGGCCCGCACTCGTCGAATGCTTTCGTTGGGCAATCCACTAGAAGTTCGAAAATGATATTACAAATGAAAGTATAGAAATGCTTAGAAGTAAAATACCGACAATAATTAAGTAAAGAGAAAGTAGCATGTTGTCGAAGAAGCTTCGCAGCGTCGCAGGAGCACAGGGTAGTAGAGCAAGCGTTGGAAGACGTAGTAGTGAATTGTATTTTGCTCCAGGGCTCACCCTCCTTATATAGGAGGCTCTGGGTGCCCGGATCCCTTTCAGGCGCCTGGACTCTGACGTAGCCTAGGGCGAAGCGACGAAGTGATATAATTTGCATTCCGGGCACCTGGACCCCTTCCGAGCACTCAGACCCTATTTTCCAGCAGCTTCAACTCCCTACAAGAAAACGTTAGTCTGAAGCACAATATAAATTATATCACCCTGCAAAACAAAGTGTTAGCATAGTTATAATAATCAAACATAGTATTAATTAGATTTCATCTCACCGAGACCAGAATCTAGTCAAGATCTCAACTTAGAGTTCTGAAATGATTCTAAGTTGGATTGGCGCCTAAGTCCCTTTCCCGGTAATGCGTCCTCACAGTCACTCCCCTCCAATAACTTATCTTAACTTACCTGCCAGACATCCTATCCGCCCTTTAACCCATCTGGACTTCGTGCCAGCTATCAGGTCAGTCCATCGACCTAGCTGGACTTCGTGTCAGACATTCGGTCAACCTGTCGACCTGTTTGGACTTCGTGCTAACTATCCAGTCGACCTAGCTGGGCTTCGTGCCAAACATCCGGTCAGCCCGTCGACCTGTCTAAACTTCGTGTCAGCTATTTGGTCGGCCCGTCGACCTAGTTGGGCTTCTCCTGCACACTTGATCAAAGCGTTAGATCACAATAAAACTAACTTAACCTACTTTATCATTCATCAAAATCTGAGTTAGATCGTCAGTGCTAACCGCACCAACACTTATACTCCTCAGTAAAATAGAGTTGCTGAGCGAAAGAACTGAACTCTAAAGTAGATAATGAATGCTTTTCTTGTTGGAGTGTATATTGAAAGCCTAAGCTTTGTAAACATTCATTATGAATAAAGAATCACATTTGGTCAAATTGTCTACATTTAGTTGTAGTTCTTCAATTAATTTATATTGTAGATAACATAGTATGTGGTGTCACATGCAAAAGATAATGTTATCAGTACCTTATAAATTATAAACAGTAACTCACGACAAAAATAGAAAGGAACAAACCATTAGAAGGTCGTAGTGTAATTAGGTATTAGTTTATCTTGACTATATAATTACACTAGTACACTCAGAGTGTATTGAGTAGGACCATTTGAGGTCGTTTCTTTTATACTGACTTTATAAAGGAACAAAGACCTCAGTTATTATGGAAGTGTGTGCTCTTAATCCTAATATAATAACAAGCACATATATTTGATATTTATTTCTTTAATTTATCAATGGGTGAGATTTAGTTCGATGAATCAATAAACCCGATAAGTTGGGAAATGATATCACTTATAGTGTGTGTTGTTGATTATAGAAGGTTGATACTAGGTTGATAATGTCCTCAAGAGGAGCTCATAAGGATTGTCATGTTAAACCCTGCAGGTAGAATTAGTCCGACATGATGATAAGGTTGAGTGGTACTACTCTTGGACTAAGATATTAATTAAATGAGTTGTCAGTAACTCACTTAATTAGTGGACATTCGATATCTTAAACACAGGGAGACTAACACACTCATAATAAGAAGGAGCCCAAAAATGTAATTTGGGATTGGTGCGGTAGTTCAATAATAGTTCTCTAGTGGAATGAATTATTATTGATAAAATTAAGTTGTGTGTTCGGGGAACACGGATGCTTAATTTTATCGGGAGACCAAAACCAATTCCTCCTCTCGGTCCCTATCGTAGCCTCTTATTTATAGAGTACTATACCCACCTATACCCACCTTCTATACCCACCCAAAGGGGGCCGGCCAAGCTAGCTTGGGAACCAAGCTAGGGCCGGCCTAGGTATAAATTGGGGTGGCCGGCCCTAGCTTGAACCCAAGCTAGTGGGGGCCGGCCAAATTAAATTAAAAAGGAATTTTAATTTTAATTTTTATTATGTGGAAGAATTAATTTGTTAAAGAGAATTAAAATTAAAATATCTCTCTTGTAAAAGATTTACAAAAGATTAAAGAAAGAGATTAGATCTCTTTCCTTATTTGTAGATTGGTGAGATATTTTATTTTCTCTTTAAAATTATCCACATGTTGATAGAATTAAAATTATAGAAATTTCCTTTTATCAACCATGAAGAGATTTTTAAAGAGAAATTTTAATTTTAAAATTTCCTGAAATAAATTAGGAAGTTTTAATTGTTGATTGAAACTTGTCCAATTTGTTCTTCATGATGTGGCCGGCCACTTGAATTTAATTGGGGAAATTTTATTTTATTTTTCTCAATTAAATCATGTCAAGGAAATTAAGGAAATTTTATTGTAATTAAATTTCCTAATTTGCCTAGGCCAAGGAATATAAAAGAAGGGGTGAGGGTGCCTTCACAAGACACAACCTCTATTATTTTCTCTCCCTCTTTTCCTTGGTGTTGTGGCCGGCCATCATCCTCTCCCTCTCTTCCTCTTGTGGTGGCCGAATACTTCATCCCTCTTGGAGTTCTTGTGGTGGCCGGATACTACTTGGAGAAGAAGAAGAAGGAGGAGAGAAAGCTAGCATCTCTTGGAGCTTGGTTGGTGTTTTGATCTTCTTCCTTGGTGAAGCTTTCTTATTGTTGGCCGAACCTAGCTAGGAGGAGAAGAAGGTGGTTGGTGATTTCTCATCTCGGAAGATCGTTGCCCACACAACGTTCGAGGTTAGAAGAGGAATACGGTAGAAGATCAAGAGGTCTTTCTAAAAGGTATAACTAGTAATTTTTCTTTCCGCATCATACTAGTTATTTATGGAAATAATACCAAATACAAGAGGCTTATGATTCTAGAATTTCGAATATATTTTTCGAAGTTGTGTTCTTTTATTTTTTCTGTTCCTTGTGATTTGATTGTTCTTTTCGGTTAACCTAAAGTTATTTTAGGAAATTAAATATTAGCTTTCCATAAGAGGTTTTGTCTAGTCGGTGGTGGTTGCTCCCATATCCAAGAAGGCCATGTGCCTCGCCACGTCAGTACTGGGAACCAATTATGGAAATTAATATTTAATGGAATTAATAACTTAAGGTGACTTGGGTCGAACGTGTTAAGTTCCGCAGGAGATCCAAGTCAAAACCTAAAAGAACAAATAGATTAAGTTTTGGATCAAACGTGTTAAGTTTCGCAGGCGATCCAAAATTTAATTTGAAAGAACACATGGTAGCTAGGAAAAGGTTCAGACCTTTGTACAAAATTTTTGTACAGTGGAACCTCTAGGTTTTCCGAGTAGCAACCAACAATTGGTATCAGAGCTAGGGTTTTGCCTCTGTGTATTTGGTATTAGGTTAATTATGCACATGTCATACATAATTTAGGCAGGTTAATAGTAGGATGTGCTAACTTTGTGGATGTAGGATCCAACTATTATGGCTTTTAGTTATTATGTGTGTGATTGGACCCTTGGACATGTCAAGGGCATTTATATGTGTGTGCATGATTGTATTTAAATACAGCAGGAGCTGTATTTAGTTTTATTAGGATTTTATTTTTGATCTAGATACATGTACATTCCTTTTATGGAATATAGGATCAAAATGTAAAATTCTATTTATGTCGCGGATCGAATCTTGCAACGCGTGGAACCTTCTAAGGACCAGAGGCGCAGCGGAACTAGGAGCAAGATGGATGCGACAGCTAGACCCGGTGGCGGTGGCCAAATATGGCAGCAGCTTGGGATGACAACACACGGAGGACAACTAGAGACAAAAGCCATAATAGTTGAAAATTAGATTTTCTATTTATTGCTTTTATATTGTGCTGTGTGTGCATGTTAGTTTACAAGTTTAGTAGGCTAGCATAGTTAAAATTCCTCATTTATAAATAACTAAGTGGGAGAGGAATTTTTAAGTAAATCCCATGGTCTCCATTACTGGTTTGTAAGTGATGCAAACAAGCTTGCGCGTTGGCTCTGAGTGCCTTCCTCCATAACAGATGAGCTTGTTTGCGGATCACTAGAACTGACTTCCATTTTTGGATGACTATAGGAAGTTAATTAAGAGCGTGTGATCTTCCCCAACGGAAGGGGCATAATCTTATTAATGGACTTAGTGTCAAGTAGTGGTATACACTTAGACACATCTAATAGTATCCTCCCCATCGGAGTCACTGCTATTATTTGTGTGACCAAATGATACCAACTATTAATTTTATTTGTCAAAAATTTAGGTTGACAAGATAATAAAATTAATGGGTTAAAACCCTCCTTTTACAAATGTTGAATTAGTATACGTCCACACTAACGTGGCATACAAAATTCACGGTGTTTTGAGATGTTGGTTAATTTAAAATAGTATTGTTTGAGGAATCAATATTATTCTAAATTTAGAGTTCTGACCAAAAGTTATTTGTGATTCTTAGGATGACTTTCAATCCACTGTCCATCATACTTCAACAGAATAGACTTACTGGACCTAATTACATAGATTGGAAAAGGAACCTGGACATTGTCCTTACTTCTGAAAGCTATAAATTTGTCTTGACTGAGCGTTGCTGAAGCACCCACTGGTGAATCTACCCAAGAGGAGATTGAATATCATAGGAAATGGGTAAAAGCGGATGAGATGGCGTGGTGTTACATTTTGGCTTCAATGTCAAATGTATTGCAACATCAACATCAAGATTTACCAACTGTTTATGATATAATCTCAAAGAACTCTTTGGTCATCAGGATAGGGCTTCTAGGCAAGAAGCCATGAGAAAGATAATGATAGCCACCATGCAAGAGGGTACTCCTGTGAGGGATCATATCCTAAAGATGATGGCTTATCTGAACGAGATACAGATCCTTGGAGGAGAAATTGATGGGGAAACCCAGATCGATATGATCCTCCAAACGCTACCTAGAAGTTTTGAGCAGTTCCGCCTGAACTATAATATGAATAAGAGGATTTATTCATTAGCGGAACTACTGACAGAACTTCAAGCAGCAGAAGGATTATTTCATCACAATGCTCAAATTCACTATGCTGAAAATGGTTCTACTTCTAAACCGAGAGGAAAGAAGAAGAAGAAACAAGCTGGTTCAGCAAAGAAAGTGAATAAATCTCAGAGTACGGGATTTAAAGCTGGAGTGAAGAAGCCGAAGGGCAAGTGCTTCATCTGCAAGCAGGCAGGACATTGGAAGGCGGACTGTCCTCGTAGGAACCAAAACAAAGGTATATCTCATGCTCTAGTTGTTGAAACATGTTTAGCGGTGTTATCTACCAGCACCTGGTGTGTAGATACGGGAGCCACTGATCATGTCTGCAATTCCTTGCAGGGGTTCCAGGAAACCCGACGACTATTTGAAGGAGAAATTACCGTCTACATGGGCAATGCTACTAAGGTGGCAGCTGTTGCAGTGGGAGACGTCTACTTATCTTTTAGTAGAAATAGAAATTTGGTTTTAAGAAATTGTCTTTATGTACCCAGTTTTAGAAAGAATTTAATTTCAGTTTCTAAACTGTTTTTAGATGGATATTCTGTTTCTTTCAGTAACGATGTAGTTATTAAAAGAAATAATGTGATTATCTGTTCTGGTGCATTGGTTGGCAATTTGTATACTTTAAATCCAATTTCTTCCACAAAGCAAAACATGGAAATTTATAACTCATCTTCTAATTCTAATAAGAGAAAAGAACCTTCGGAAATGAACCAAGCATATCTTTGGCATCTAAGGCTTGGTCATATTAACTTAAGTAGGATTCAGAGGCTTGTAGCCGATGGACTTTTGGGTTCATTAGAGTTGGAAAATTTTCCAACTTGTGAATCCTACTTGGAAGGTAAAATGACCAAGAGGCCGTTCAAGGCCAAGGGGTATAGAGCCAAAGAAGTGTTAGAGTTGGTTCACTCTGATTTATGTGGTCCTATGTCTATCCAGGCAAGAGGAGGTTTTGAATATTTTGTCTCTTTCATAGACGATTATTCAAGATATGGATACATTTACCTAATGCGCCGCAAGTCCGAGTGCTTTGATAAGTTCAAAGAGTACAAGGCTGATGTGGAGAAACGACTAGGTAAAAGTATCAAGACACTACGGTCAGATCGTGGTGGCGAGTACCTCTTAGGAGAGTTTAGGAATTACTTATCAGAGGCCGGGATTCAATCCCAATTGTCTGCACCTGGAACACCCCAACAGAATGGTGTAGCAGAACGAAGGAACAGGACTCTTATGGAGATGGTTAGATCGATGATGAGTTATTCAGAATTACCAAATTCGTTTTGGGGATATGCTCTGGAAACAGCAGTATACGTTCTGAACTTAGTACCTTCTAAATCAGTTTCTTCTACTCCCATAGAATTGTGGAATGGGCGAAAACCCAGTCTAAGACATATTCGGATTTGGGGGAGTCCAGCACATGTGCTGAAACTAGATGCTGATAAGTTAGAATCCCGTACAGAAGTTCGCGTGTTTGTAGGATATCCCAAAGGAACGAAAGGTGGTTTATTTTATAGTCCTAAAGACCAGAAAGTCATTGTTAGCACCAATGCCCAGTTTTTCGAAGAAGACTATATAATGGATCAAAAGCCCAGTAGTAAAGTTGTTTTAGAAGAAATTAGAGAGGACACGTCTACTTCAGTACCAACAGTACAAGATGAAGTACCACAAGAGACTGCAACACGTGTCACACATGATACACAACCACAGACAGTGCCTCGTCGTAATGGGAGGGTTGTAAGGCAGCCTGAAAGATTCATGTTTTTGGGAGAGTCTTCGGACTTGATCCCGGGTAAACATGAACCTGATCCACGAACATATGACGAAGCACTCCAAGATATAGATGCAGCATCTTGGCAAAAGGCAATGAATTCTGAAATAGAGTCTATGTACTCTAATAAGGTCTGAGAGCTTATAGAACCACCTGATGGTGTAAAAGCCGTTGGATACAAGTGGATCTACAAAAGGAAAAGAGGGACAGACGGGAAGGTAGAAACCTTCAAAGCTAGGCTTGTTGCAAAAGGGTATACTCAGAAAGAGGGAATCGATTATGAGGAAACCTTTTCACCGGTAGCCATGCTTAAGTCTATCCGGATACTCTTATCCATTGCTGCTCATATGGATTATGAGATTTGGCAAATGGATGTCAAGACAGCTTTCCTTAATGGAAGTCTTGAAGAAAACATCCATATGAAGCAACCAGAAGGGTTCATTGAAAAAGGCAAAGAGCATCTAGTGTGCAAGCTCAATCGGTCCATTTATGGACTGAAGCAAGCTTCAAGATCTTGGAACATCCGGTTTAATGAAGTAATCCAGTCATATGGATTTATTCAAAGTCCGGATGAGTCTTGTGTATATAAGAAGTGTAACGGAAACGTGGTGGTATTTCTTGTACTATACGTAGATGATATTTTGTTAATTGGCAACAATGTCAAGGTATTGTCAGACGTAAGGGTATGGTTGTCCAAACAATTTGATATGAAGGACTTAGGAGAGTGTGCACACATACTTGGGATCAAAGTAATAAGGGATCGCAAGAAAAGAATGTTGTGTCTGTCCCAAGCTTCATATATAGATACAATCCTTGCTCGTTTTAGCATGCAAGATTCCAAGAAAGGTTTCTTACCTTTCAGGCATGGAATAGCTCTATCTAAAGAGATGTCTCCTAAGACTTCAAAGGAGATAGAAGACATGAAAGCAGTTCCTTATGCCTCGGCTGTAGGAAGCCTTATGTATGCAATGCTATGTACGAGACCTGATATTTGTTTTGCCGTGGGCATGGTCAGCAGATATCAGAGTAACCCTGGACAAGGACATTGGACTGCGGTAAAGCATATATTAAAGTACCTGAGAAGGACTAGAGATTATATGCTAGTTTACCAAGCAGACGATTTACTCCCTGTGGGTTACACGGATTCAGATTTCCAATCAGATAGGGACAACAGTAAGTCTACATCAGGCTATGTGTTTACTTTAGGAGGTGGAGCCATTTCATGGAGGAGTGTTAAGCAGAAATGCGTTTCGGACTCAACCATGGAAGCAGAGTATGTAGCAGCCTCTGAGGCAGCTAAAGAAGCAGTATGGCTCAGGAACTTTCTAATGGACTTAGATGTGATTCCTGGTTTGCCCAAAATCATCACAATTTATTGTGATAATAGCGATGCAGTTGCAAACTCGAAGGAACCACGAGCTCATAAGGCAAGTAAACATATAGAGCGCAAGTACCACCTGATACGAGATATCGTGAAGCGAGAAGAAGTTGTCATCGCCAAGATTGCATCAGTGGATAACCTGGCAGATCCTTTCACTAAGGCCCTTCCGGCAAAAGCTTTTGATCGGCATGTGGAGGGAATGGGAATCAGATGTATGGTCGAAGATATGACAGCTTAGTCATTAGTATAAGTGGGAGATTGTTGGAGTGTATACTGAAAGCCTAAGCTTTGTAAACATTCATTATGAATATAGAATCACATTTTGTCAAATTGTCTACATTTAGTTGTAGTTGTTCAATTAATTTATATTGTAGATAACATAGTATGTGGTGTCACATGCAAAAGATAATGTTATCAGTACCTTATAAATTATAAACAGTAGCTCACGACAAAAATGGAAAGGAACAAACCATTAGAAGGTCGTAGTGTAATTAGGTATTAGTTTATCTTGACTATATAATTACACTAGTACACTCAGAGTGTATTGAGTAGGACCATTTGAGGTCGTTTCTTTTATACTGACTTTATAAAGGAACAAAGACCTCAGTTATTATGGAAGTGTGTGCTCTTAATCCTAATATAATAACAAGCACATATATTTGATATTTATTTCTTTAATTTATCAATGGGTGAGATTTAGTTCGATAAATCAATAAACCCGATAAGTTGGGAAATGATATCACTTATAGTGTGTATTGTTGATTATAGAAGGTTGATACTAGGTTGATAATGTCCTCAAGAGGAGCTCATAAGGATTGTCATGTTAAACCCTGCAGGTGGACTTAGTCCGACATGATGATAAGGTTGAGTGGTACTACTCTTGGACTAAGATATTAATTAAATGAGTTGTCAGTAACTCACTTAATTAGTGGACATTCGATATCTTAAACACAGGGAGACTAACACACTCATAATAAGAAGGAGCCCAAAAATGTAATTTGGGATTGGTGCGGTAGTTCAATAATAGTTCTCTAGTGGAATGAATTATTATTGATAAAATTAAGTTGTGTGTTCGGGGCGAACACGGGATGCTTAATTTTATCGGGAGACCAAAACCAATTCCTCCTCTCGGTCCCTATCGTAGCCTCTTATTTATAGAGTACTATACCCACCTATACCCACCTTCTATACCCACAAATAGGGGGCCGGCCAAGCTAGCTTGGGAACCAAGCTAGGGCCGGCCTAGGTATAAATTGGGGTGGCCGGCCCTAGCTTGAACCCAAGCTAGTGGGGGCCGACCAAATTAAATTAAAAAGGAATTTTAATTTTAATTTTTATTATGTGGAAGAAATAATTTGTTAAAGAGAATTAAAATTAAAATATCTCTCTTGTAAAAGATTTACAAAAGATTAAAGAAAGAGATTAGATCTCTTTCCTTATTTGTAGATTGGTGAGATATTTTATTTTCTCTTTAAAATTATCCACATGTTGATAGAATTAAAATTATAGAAATTTCCTTTTATCAACCATGAAGAGATTTTTAAAGAGAAATTTTAATTTTAAAATTTCCTGAAACAAATTAGGAAGTTTTAATTGTTGATTGAAACTTGTCCAATTTGTTCTTCATGATGTGGCCGGCCACTTGAATTTAATTGGAGAAATTTTATTTTATTTTTCTCAATTAAATCATGTCAAGGAAATTAAGGAAATTTTATTGTAATTAAATTTCCTAATTTGCCTAGGCCAAGGAATATAAAAGAAGGGGTGAGGGTGCCTTCATAAGACACAACCTCTATTATTTTCTCTCCCTCTTTTCCTTGGTGTTGTGGCTGGCCATCATCCTCTCCCTCTCTTCCTCTTGTGGTGGCCGAATACTTCATCCCTCTTGGAGTTCTTGTGGTGGCCGGATACTACTTGGAGAAGAAGAAGAAGGAGGAGAGAAAGCTAGCATCTCTTGGAGCTTGGTTGATGTTTTGATCTTCTTCCTTGGTGAAGCTTTCTTATTGTTGGCCGAACCTAGCTAGGAGGAGAAGAAGGTGGTTGGTGATTTCTCATCTCGGAAGATCGTTGTCCACACAACGTTCGAGGTTAGAAGAGGAATACGGTAGAAGATCAAGAGGTCTTTCTAAAAGGTATAACTAGTAATTTTTCTTTCCGCATCATACTAGTTATTTATGGAAATAATACCAAATACAAGAGGCTTACGATTCTAGAATTTCGAATATGTTTTTCGAAGTTGTGTTCTTTTATTTTTTCTGTTCCTTGTGATTTGATTGTTCTTTTCGGTTAACCTAAAGTTATTTTAGGAAATTAAATATTAGCTTTCCATAAGAGGTTTTGTCTAGTCGGTGGTGGTTGCTCCCATATCCAAGAAGGCCATGTGCCTCGCCACGTCAGTACTGGGAACCAATTATGGAAATTAATATTTAATGGAATTAATAACTTAAGGTGACTTGGGTCGAACGTGTTAAGTTCCGCAGGAGATCCAAGTCAAAACCTAAAAGAACAAATAGATTAAGTTTTGGATCAAACGTGTTAAGTTCCGCAGACGATCCAAAATTTAATTTAAAAGAACACATGGTAGCTAGGAAAAGGTTCAGACCTTTGTACAAAATTTTTGTACAGTGGAACCTCTAGGTTTTCCGAGTAGCAACCAACATTTCTATTAAACTCTAGACTGCCAGAGTTCATGTGGGGGGAAGATTTGTTAACACCTAATCACCTTTTAAATAAGGTACCCCAAAAGAAAATAGATAAGATCCCTTATTGTTGGAACCCCAAGGTTGTTTTGGTGTGATCAACAAGTTAAGTTAGGTCCTGTGTGTTTCTAACCTTGTGCCTAAGTGTGCAGGAGCTTAGGAGCACAGGTAGTCGAGCGGAAGATGCAGCTAGTGAGAAGGACGGCAGTCCGAGGGACGAGGTGCTGCGGAAGAGTACACCGGCGGACGAGAAGGAAGCGTGCGGTGGTTCCGAGGGACGAAAGACGGAGCGGAAGATTGCTCGGCGAGCAAGAGATGCAGCTAGCGAGAAGGACGACACGCGGTACGTCCGAAGGACGAAGACTGTGGATGAGTACACTGGCGGACGAGAAGGGAACACGCGACGATTCCGAGGGACGAGAAGCCGGAGGGAAGCCCGCTCGAGAAGATCGAAAGTTAGGTTCAGGTGAGCCCTTTTTCGGATGGCAGAGATCACCTAATCAAGTGGATCTAGAGTAGAGGACCCGGACGAAAGTCAACCAGAGTTGACTCAGCATCCGGGGCGCCCGGAACTGTTCGGGGCGCCCGGAACTGTCCGGGGCGCCCGGACCAGCCCAGGGCGCCCTGAGCAGCCCGGGGCGCCCGAAACCTGAATTTTGACTTGATCGAGCTTTGACTCGATCTGAACGTTGGGGGATAAAATTTATCTTCCCCAGGGTGCCCGGAACCCTTCCAAGCGCCCCGACCAAGGCTATAAATATAGCCTTGGCCCAGAAGCTTTAAATCAACTCAGAAATTTACATTCCAAACACTTGTGCGCTCCTGTTCTAGTTTAGCTTCTGTCTTTCATGCTTTCACTGTTGTAAGAGGCTTCTCCACCTGAAGAAAATATTTTAGTGCACGTTCATTCCTTGGATTAACAACCTCCTTGGTTGTAACCAAGTCAAGTTGTGAGCCTCTTCTTTTTGCTTTTTATTTACTGCTAATTTACTTTATGCAAGTGTTCTGTTGAAAATTCGAGAAGGGTTTTTGTTTTTATTTTTTCAGGCTATTCAACCCCCCTTCTAGCCGGCCCAACGGTCCTACAAGTGGTATTAGAGCCGACACGCTTCAGGAGGACTAACCACCGAACGAAGCAACGAGATGGCCGGATCTAACATCCACCCGCCAAAATTCGAGGGGGACTTTGTAAGCTGGAAGAAGCACATGGAGGTATTTTTCGGTACCGATTTCAATTTATTACTAACAATGGAACTCGGTTTTGAAGCTCCCGAGGGCAAAGCAAAAAATCAATGGACAAAGAAAGAGCAAGCCGAGTACATGGCAAACAAGAAAGCATAATTCCATCTGCTAAGCATACTTCCGCCACAAGAAGTCAACCGTGTCGGCACCTACAACTCGGCAAAGGAGCTTTGGGAGAAGTTCCTTGAACTACACGAAGGAACATCCGAAGCCAAGCTTGCGAGACGGGACTTACTTCGCAACCAGCTCACCAACCTTCGTCTTGAAGAAGGTGAAGCAATTGCACATCTACACTCGAGGATACAGGAGCTCATCACCGGACTTTCGAATCTTGGAGAAGAGGTAAGTAACCGAGATTCGCTCAGGTACGCTTTAAATTCCTTTCCTAGAAACTCAAAATGGGCATCACTAGTAGATGCCTTTTACATTTCAAAAGACCTAGAAAAAATTTCTTTAGAAGAATTTTTCTCGACATTTGAAGTGCACAAATCAAGATACGCAGGTTTGAAGGAGCCCAAGAACAACATCACCCTCAAAGCATCGAGAGACGAACTTGAGTCAGAATGTTCACTCGACGATGAGGAAATGGTAATGATGGTAAGACGATTTAAGAAGTTATACAATTCTAGAAAAAACTAACCATTCACAGGGTAGAAAGAAAAGAACGATCCGCTGCTACCATTGCGATGAAGAAGGGCATGTCAAGGACAACTGCCCCAAGCTGAAGAACAAAGACAAGGAAAAGGGTAAGAAGCCTATCCAAAAATGAAAGGCCCTGAAGGCGACGTGGGACGATACGTCGTCCGAATCGAAAGTCGAAGCATTCTCAGGACTCGCACTGATGGCGAGTCATCAAGACGACGACTGCGATTCAAGCTCTTCCGAAATGAGCATCGAGAGCATCGATGAAGGGGGAGACACGTCGGAAGAAAGCAGCAGCTCAGGGGGAGAAACAGACAATGAGATCAACAAGGTAAGTCAGGTACGATCTCTTCCTCCCGATAAAATGTTTAAGTTCGTTAAACTTTTAACAAAAGATTGCTGCAAATTAGAAAGTGAAAATAAAAATTTAAAAGTAATTCTAGCTAAGTCTTGTCCCTTAGAAGAATTAGATAAATTAAAAATAGCAAATAAAAAATTGAAACTTGAAAATGATGATTTGAAAATTCAAGTAGATAACTTGAAAAACTATGCATGTTCATCTAAAACCAATTTTAGAAGATTTAATAATTTAAATTGGTACTTTAAATATCACCCGGGATAAATTAGGAACATTTCAAGAAAATATGTCCCTAAAAGCTTTTTAATTAATCCAGTAGGGTGGAATCTATATTGGGTTCCTAAATCATGCCTAAACTAAATAGTAAAATTAGCGCTTTAAGTGAGAAAATTAAACAAAGAATTTCCTTATGAGGCTTTGTCAAAGAAGTGGTTGTTGCTCCAATAACCAAAAAGGCCTAGTGTCTCGCCATGACCTGGAAGCCAAAATATTGAAATAAATGTTTAATTAACTTACTAATAAAGCATTAATACAAGAATTAATTAGTGCTTTAAAAAGGTTATTCAAAACATTTTATTTTAGAAATTTACTTACTTAGAATTTTTTTCCCAAGTCATTTTTTTTGTGCTTAAAAATTCTCAAAAATTTAAGTTAGGATTTTTTTAGGATTTTTCTTACTTAGAAAAATTCTCAAAAATCATTTCTTCCTAAGTTAAAAGCTTTTTCCTGAAACTAAAAATCTCAGCTTAAATTACTTAGAAAAATTTTCTAAAATTCTTTAAAACCTAGAAATTTTTTTAAAAATATTTTTTCTAAGTTTTTAAACCCTTAGATTGTTTTTTCTTGGAACCCCATTTTTTTTGTGATCAAAGGGGGAGAAGGGAAAGTATAAGTCTAGGGGGAGGTAGATAGATTTAATTTTTTTTTTTTTATATTTTCTATCTTTTTGCACTTAAATTGCAAATTAAGTTAATTTACTTAATTTTATTTTATGTCTATTTTAACCCTAGCTTAACTTGGGTTGATCACACCAAAAAGGGGGAGATTGTTGGAACCCCAAGGTTGTTTTGGTGTGATCAACAAGTTAAGTTAGGTCCTGTGTGTTTCTAACCTTGTGTCTAAGTGTGCAGGAGCTTAGGAGCACAGGTAGTTGAGCGGAAGACGCAGCTAGCGAGAAGGACGACAGTCCGAGGGATGAGGTGCTGCGGAAGAGTACACCGGTGGACGAGAAGGAAGCTTGCGGTGGTTCCGAGGGACGAAAGCCGGAGCGAAAGATTACTCGGGGAGCAAGAGACGCAGCTAGCGAGAAGGACGACACGCGGTGCGTCTGAGAGACAAAGACTGCGGATGAGTATGCCGGCGGATGAGAAGGGAACACACGACGATTCTGAGGGACGAGAAGCCGAAGGGAAGCCCGCTCGAGAAGACCGGAAGTTGGGTTCGGGTGAGCCCTTTTCCGGATGGCAGAGATCACCCAATCAAGCGGATCCAGAGCAGAGGACCCGGACGAAAGTCACCAGAGTTGAGTCAGCATTCGGGATGCCCAGACTAGCCCAGGGCGCCCGGACCAGCCCAGGGCGCCCGGAGCAGTCCGGGGTGCCCTGAGCAGCCTGGGGCGCCCGGAACCTGAATTTTGACTAGATCGAGCTTTGACTCGATGTGAACGTTGGGGGATAAAATTTATCCCCCCAGGGCGCCCGGAACCCTTCCAGGCACCCCGGCCAAGGCTATAAATATAACCTTGATCCAGAAGCTTTGAAATAACTCAGAAATTTACATTCCAAACACTTGTGCGCTCCTGTTCTAGTTTAGCTTCTGTCTTTCGTGCTTTCACTGCTGTAAGAGGCTTCTCCGCCTGAAGGAGATATTTTAGTGCACGTTCATTCCTTGGATTAACAACCTCCTTGGTTGTAACTAAGTCAAGTTGTGAGCCTCTTCTTTCTGTTTTTTATTTACTGCTAATTTACTTTATACAAGTGTTCTGTTGAAAATTCGAGAAGGGTTTTTGTTTTTATTTTTTCAGGCTATTCAACCCCCCTTCTAGCCGGTCCAACGGTCCTACACTTATGAGTTATGGAATGGAAGACAACCATCTTATAAATATTTACGAATGTGGGAGTGTCTTGCAAAAGTGTTGGCACCTAATCCGAAAACGATTAAGATAGGACCAAAGACTATTGTTTGTATATTTATTGGATATGTACAGAACAGCAGTACATATCGGTTTGTTGTGTATGAATCACAAATACCGAAGATACACAAGAACTTGAAATAGAATCGAGAAATGCCTCATTCTTCGAGCATGTATTTCCGTATAAGATTTGAGAGGATGTTAGCTCCTCAAAGTGGGTATATAAAACATAAGATAAAGATGATGAGGAGGAACTAGTGGAGGGTGGGCTTAGACAGAGAAAAAGAGCTCGGATAGAAAAATCATATGGATCAAATTTTATCACTTTCATATTGGAAAGTGAGCCCCAAAGTTACTCAGAAGCTGTAGGCTCTTCTGATGGACCTCACTGGCGAGAGGTAATTGCATCTGAGATAGACTCTATCTTATAAAATCATATTTGAAAACTTGTGGATCTTCCTCCTGGAAGTAAATCACTAGGTTGCAAGTGGATCTTTAAGAAGAAAATGAAGTCAGATAGCACAATTGATAAGTATAAGGTCAGATTGGTAATCAAAGGATACCGACAATGAGAAGGCCTTGATTACTTTAATACGTATTCTCTGGTGTCAAAAATAACTTCCATTAGAGTATTGTTGGCTATTGTCGTTCTATGGAATCTTGAAATATATCAGATAGATGTAAAGACTACCTTTCTAAATGGGGATTTAGAAGAGAAAATCTACATGAAGCAACCTGAGAGGTTTTCTGAGTCAAGTGAGCTTGTACTTGGGAGTCAAGTGAGGCGTGAGGGTCTGAGTGCTGATAGATTATACTTGGGAGGGAAACCTAGGTTTTAGGGTTTACCAGTCGACTGGTGGTTTTACCAGTCGACTAGTACAGTCGACTAGGAGCAAACAAAATATTTTTGTTCATTCGGCTAGTGTGGAGCAGCCAATTGGTACTGTTACCAGTTGACTAGTATCGAGCTGTTAGGATGTAACAGTCAAATTTTCACAAAGGATAGTCAACTGACACATTTACCAATCGACTGGTAGGCGGGATTTTCCAACCCGTGGTCTATATAATCAAGGCTTGGGAGCTTGATTAAGGTTGATGAAATGGTTAACCTCTATTAGTAGTCTTCTAAGTGCCCTAGTGTCTCTAGTGTTCTTGTGAAAGTTGTGATAAAGTTTTTCCACCCACAAGAAGCTACATGAGCTAGCCGAAGGTTCCAGGGACTAATTTACCTACGGATCAGGATCGTCTACTTTACGAAAAATCACGGAATATAAGTTTTATCTCTGAATCACGTAAACAAGCATGTTAGTAGTTTGGTGTTCTTCCTTATTGTTTATATTTGTTTATTTGTATTTTCGCTATGCAACTAACATGTGTAGGAAGAGAGAACCGTGAATTGAGAGCTGACTATTCAACCCTTTCTTCTAGCTGGCCATTCGATCTTCATTAGAAAAGTGAATTGGAGAAGATGGGGCGATCGACGGTGGCACAATCAACTATGAAAGCAACGACAAAGGTTTTAAAGTAAATTGGAGAAATGGGGATGTCTAACCATCAGAGAGAATGTCTATATCTTAAATTAGAAAATATTTCTATATAATAATAAATTAATAATATTATTACTAATAATGTTTGTATGTTGATCATGTATGTTGATCATAAATAATGTGTCTTTTCATTTCTATTTTTTAAAATTAAAAATATTATGTGAAATCGTTTTATATACTCTAGTACTGCTATACAAAATTTATGTAGAAATTAAATTTTAATATAATAAAATTATGTGCAAAATCAAAAATAAAATTGATGGTCTCTTTTTCCATTTGCTCAAGCTCCTCCGCTCTAGAATATGAGATCGGCTTCCCACCTAGCAAGATTCAAATACCTTGAGATGTAACATGGATTAGATCTTGACCCGATTTGCTGATACGGTCCTTTTGATACTCAAGTCAATTCAAGCAGAGAAGGAAGAAGAAGACTAAAGATGAAGAAGATGGGGAAGAAAACTAGTGGAAATAAGTCGCCTCCGTTTGCGAGAATAAGAGAACCAACCTCCTCATACTTTACCTCTTCTGTTGCTTATATAGATATTTAAAAGGATTCTCCGCGTTATTTGCTTTGGCGTCTTTCTACTTCTTCTCACCTATATAAGTGAAGACAAGGGTTTTGACAATTTGTTATCTTTCTTTCACTCCTTGATCGCCACATAAGATGAGGAAGACATCAAGTAGGGTGGATCCAAGATTTTAAATTGGGAGGGGGGTGCATATTAAGTGACAAAAAATAATTACCATAAAAAATCTATGGATCCTTAAACAACCTTTGAATTCTCAATTTATGACTAAAATCAAGCTCAAAGTTTCCTAGAAATCATCGTCTTAGGTTGTATGGTGGTCGACGAGACAATGACAGCAAACAAGTTCGCACGTAGCTTCGACGTGAAACAAGGGCCAACGGCTCATCTCAAGTTGCGATATTACTTCAGGATTTTGGTACCAAACTACCAATAGAAAGTTTAGATCGCAGACTTTTGAATATGTAATCAATTCTATATTCTGGCGATCAACGGTGGCACAATCAACTATGAAAGCAACGACAAAGGTTTTGGAGTGAATTGGAGAAGATGGGGATGCCTAACCATCAAAGAGAATGCCTATATCATAAATTAGAAAAGATTTTTATATAATAATAAATTAATAATATTATTACTAATAATGTTTGTATGTTGATCTTGTTCGAAAGTTGGGAAGATGGCTAACTGGACACTCTGCTCTGATATTGATTGGATGAGGACTTCTCGATGTCCTGCGTGTCACAAAAAGTGTTAGTACTAGATCAAAGAAGGAGACCTCGACATTGACCCTCCGACGCTCAAGTCAGTAATCAAATTTTGAAGAGGAATAGTGAAAAAACTATAGCAATGCGCATGTAGAAAAATGTAGCATTGCATACCTTCGCCTGTAGGTAAAGACCCCTTTTATAATGTCACTATTATGTCTATGCATAAATTATGAAGCACTTTCAAAAAAGGGTAGGTCATAAAGTGACCCTGATACCTTTCCTATAATGAGCCCTCAAATCTCTACGATTGGACAGGATGGAAGCTTGTAAAATGTGATTTACCTACAGAATATCCTCTATCCTCCATGGCACAAAAGGCCAAAACAATATATTAATTTATTAGGTTATGGGACCTGCCACATGCTACTTTGACCAATCAATCACATCATTGACATAGTCAATTGGCTGTGACTCCTGAGGAGTACTCGATCCATGTTATGAGTGCGGTCTGCGACTCGACTTTCACTCAACTTCTTTACTCTGACTGTACGTGACTAGGTGTTTAGTACGTCCGATCAGACCCTACGTCAGCTGCGGTACTTGGTCAGAATAATGGGTGCTTGACTACATACTTCCTCATACTTCATCGTTAATTATGAAATCAAATTTTGAGGTCGTTGATAACTCATTTATTTGGCATATTCTTTTTTATTGATATTAGGTTTATTGGATTTAATTGCATGTGTTAATATACAATTTTTATCATGTTTATATGTGGATGATTGTTTTGAGCTTAAGTGTATTTCTCTTCTAATTCATTATATTTTCTCACGATGTGATTCTTGTTTTGTAGGACACTTAAATTGACTCCAAGTGGTGCATGATCAAAGGTCAACAATCTTGGTTCATACAACAAATAGAGAAGCTCAAATCCTACTCAATTCAACCCATCCCAAGGAGCTCAACCCAAGCCTAATCCTTCCACCAAATCCCTAATTCCTCCCTAAACTCAATTTCAATTCTGGTTTAAAACTTGATATAAAAACCTAGATTTTCACAGATGAATAGTAGTTTGGGTTACTATTCATCCATGATTTTCTCCCGCACCCTTGATTCCATCTTCAAGCATCTCCTTAAGCGCATACGTCAGTGAGGGAGCTTCAAGGCAACTCCTGGACCATTTCCCGACCAGCTAGAAGCTTACCGAAGGGAGGTTTTGAAAGTGAGTGTGCTGCTGTCCGCAATTTCTATTTCGCCAATGTTGGAGGCGTTCCTCTGATCCAGTGGTTCCGTTTCTCATTAGTGAACATTGGAGGTGTTCCTCTAGTGTTACTGAGTTCATTCCAATGCCCTTTCACCCATCATCAGATCCCCCTCATGGAGTAGAAATTCAGATTTTAGATTCCAGCCTTGCATTTTTAGTTTCAATTTGATTCTTGCATTCATCATCGGAGAGGTCTCTGTGATGAAGATTGCAAGTTTCGGATTGATTCCAGAGTTCAGAAGTTACTTGCTTCTCTTTTTCGACGATCGGAGTTGGGCGTTCTCGTCTCTGGCCTCTTGTATGATGACAAGAGTGTGATGTTTGTGTAGATGGTTGTGAGTTTGGATCAATTTCATCTTTATTTACTGTTTTGTAGTTTAGAATAGATTTAGTTTGATGTTTGTTGAGTTTAATTCCATTGTTAGATTTTTTATGTTTCTTATTATTGCATTTCTTAGTTTATTCACTACTTTTAGAGTATATTTTATTTGAGTCTTTCTATTTCATTGCATAATTTAATTGTGTTGATGGTGAAACTCATAGCGTAGAGTGGCAATGTATTGTGGATTAATTGTTGGCACTTAGTTAGATTTTATTTCACTATTAGAATAGTTTTCTACTTATTTTGTTTTTAATTTATTAGGTTTAGAATAAAAAAAATCCAAAATCCATATTGTTAGGACCGATGTGCCCGCTAGAGGGGGGTGAATAGCGTCTCGTCGCGCACTTGTGCTTGTTTCGTCTTGATAAGCAGCGGAAAATAAAATACAAACACACACAATGCTAACACTTAGGGTTTACTTGGTATCCACCTCAAGAAGAGGTGACTAATCCAAGGATCCACACATGACACGCTATTTCCACTATGAAAAACTCTCCTTCTCAGTTGCAGCCGAAGGTGGAGAAGCCTTATACAAATTCTTACACACACAAACAACTCACACAAGAAGAAGAAATACAAATACAAGTAAAAACACTCTCTTCTTGCTTACTTGTTGCTTGTTGTTGCCTCTTGAACCTTGAGAGAACACTCCCAAGAACCTTCAAGAACTAGCGGTGAAGATCGGAGAAGCTCGTTGTGAATCGCAGAGAAATCGCAGGAAGAAGAACGCAAAGTTCTGCGGAGAAAACGCTCCGCAACGGCTATATCCTGTGCTCCCAATCGATCCAAATCAACCTCAATCGATTGCCACGTCAGCACCGCTCCATCCCAGCCGTCCATCGCTCATTTCCTGTGCAACGATCACTTCCTAATAGATCGACCAATCGATTGGGAATATCTGAATCGATCGGTGGATCGATTCAGAAGCTTTCTGTGTTCTCGCGATCGTGCGAGAACTCCCCTGCCCAATCGATTGACCGATCGATTGGCAGCTCCGAATCGATCGCCCGATCGATTGGGAAAGCTTCTATGCTCATTATTTCACATCCTAATTGATCGACCGATCGATTGGGCCTTCCCATAATCGCAGCACACACCAATCGATTAACTGATCGATTGAACCCTGGTTCAATCGATCGCCCGATCGATTGACCAGCCTGGACTTGACTCAAACTCAAGTCCAAACTCTCCAACCCAACTCCTGGTCAACCATGACCTGTTGGGTCTCCATGCCTAACATTTGGCCACACCCCACCAACCTCGAACTAGCCTTCTAGTCTCCTCTATCAGCCTTGCGTCTCTCAGATATCTCCCATTCTTTACGCATTGCCTTCAGGAGCTTCCTTCGGCCTCATCCTAGTTATCGAGTTTTCCTTGCCAAGTCACACTAGGACTTACCTTGCTAAGACCACATGCTTGGACTTACAACCTTTGCTAAGATCACACTTGGAATTTTCGTTGCTTGGCTCCTCACTAGGACTTCCCAATTGCCTGGCTCCTCACCAAGACTTTTTTCCTTTGCCAAGATCACACTTGAACTTTCCCGTTGCCTGGCTCTTCACAAGGACTCTCTCCTGCCTAACTCCTCACTAGGGCTTTCCCGTTGCCTGGCTCCTCACCAAGACTTTCTCCTTTGCCAAGATCACACTTGGACTTTCCAATTTGCTTAACCTCCAGTTAGGACTTCCACCACTTCCTAAACTCCAGTTAGGACTCCCATACGTCTAACCTCCAGTTAGGACTTCCATACGCCTAACCTCCAGTTAGGACTTTCCTAGTCAAGTCTCCTGTCAACCTTGACCTACTTGACTTGTATTCTCATCAATCTGGTCAACCCTTTGACCATCTCCATAATCGGACGATTGCTCCAGCAATCTCCTTATATTGTCAAACATCAAAACTCAAATCCTGACTCAAGCTTGACTCAACTCAAGCTTAGTCAACCTTGTCAAACTTGACCTAGAGAAATTTTCCCCAACAATCTCCCCCTTTTTTATGTTTGACAATAACTCTAAGTTAGGCTAAATCCCATTGCCTTAACCTCTTCTTTATCACAAGGCTAAATCCCATAGCCTTAATCGCTTCTTTACACCAAGGCTAAATCTCATAGCCTTAACTTCTTCTTTATCACAAGGCTAAATCTCATAACCTTAACCATTTCATGACAAGGCATGAATGAAGGTTTCCTTCATGCTCTCCCTTTCCTAGAGGGCAAACCCCCCCCCCCCCCCCTGCTTGGGATGAAGGCCTAACTTAACCTTCCATTCTCCCCCTTTGTCACACATCAAAAATTGAAAACAAACTCTTCTCCATAAGAGTTAACTCTTCATTGTTTACAACCTCATATGTTGTTAACAACCCCACAATGAAAATCTCATAGTGTTCATTGCCGCCAAAGTTCCCCCTTGAGCTCTACTTCACTTCACAATGCTCATCAATGCTCCCCCTTGAGTAGTAATCTACTCCACAATGATCATTTGAGAGCATTTATCATCCTAGCAATGAAGATAACCAATCTTCCATTGCTCCCCAATACTCAACCCTGAGTATTAATTCATCACGAAGATTTAACCCCTTTCCAAGGTCTTTGAAAAGATTTTTATGTTTTCAAAGAGTAACTCCCCCTAAAAATATGGTCAAACTTCTATCATTGCACCAACAATGACTTAGGGTTCCTAAATAATTAGGAAACCCAAAACTCGAAATTTTGAGGTTCAAAATTCAATAATGAAACTAAACCTCAACCTAAACTTCACCTAAGTCTACATTAACCAAACCATGCTTGTTTTCATCATGAAAACTCCCCATAAGTGTATACAAATATATTCCAAAGGGTTAGGAATGGTTAATGACCCTTGAAAACCAAAACTTGAAGTTTTAAGGTTCCAAAATTTAGAATTGAAACTAAATCTTATCCTAAACTTCACTTTGGTTTCTCTTAACCAATCCATACTTGTTTTCATCATGAAAACTCTCCCTAAATGGATACAAGTGTATGCCAAAGGGTTAGGAATGGTTAATGACCCTTGAAAATCAAAACTTGAAGTTTTGAGGTTCCAAAATTTGAAATTGAAACTAAACCCCATCCTAAACTTCACCTTGATTTATCTTAACCAATCCATACTTGTTTTCATCAAGAAAGCTTCCCCTAAATGTATACCAATATATTTCAAGGGATTTGGAATAATTATTGAGACCCGAAGTGACTTAAGGTGCTGAAATCAGGCTTTTCAGGCTAAAATCAGACTTCCCAATCGATTGAAGTTGGGACTTAATCGATTGAAATCACTTCAATCGATCCATTGATTGATTCCGCAAGCTACTGCTCGCAGAAATTCCCTCTGAATCGATCCACTAATCGATCTATCCTGGGTTAATCGATCGGTTGATCGATTCACTGACCTTCTGTTCACGGGGATTGACTTCCCAATCGATTGGCTGATTGATCGAACTCATCCCAATCGATTGGCTGATCGATTGGGTTTCTGATGTCTTGAAATTCAATTTCAGCGAAATTCAAAAACTCCCCCAAAATTCTACAAAACTCTAAAAATCATGAAAATTCATGTAGACATTATTTAGGGTACACTTTATCAAGGAAAAATAGTTTTCTACTAAAATACTTCCTATTTCCAAAGATTGATTCAAACTTGAGAACATGTAAAAACCTTAGTGTTTTCTTCCAAGTTTGTGCCTAATTATTCAATGATGATTACTATCAAAAGATAGTCTTCACCAAGGTTTTCCAAAACTCTTTTTAGAAATGATTTTCAAAACTAATATCCAACCATGTTCTTTGAGCTTAATGCACAAGACTTGTACATTAGCTTTCCCAATGATTGGAGAACACATAACTATGTGTTTTGATGAACCTAAAACTCAACAAGATGCACTAAATCAAACATCTTGAGTTTTGTTCACCACCTTAACATCTCACTTATATCTAATGTGTACTAAAACGCATACAAGTCACCTTATGATTCTTTGTGAGATGTATATTTGATTTTGCCCTAAGCTAAGGGATCATGCATATCTACCTAGGCATTTTGATGGTTATGAACATCCGCTAAGGATTTTACTTGTCAGTGAATGTCATTTGTCCTTAATTGCAAGGAATTAAACATGATGCATGATATGTTATGACATACATTAAGAAGAAATAACTTTCAAAAGAAAATTTCCTATAACTACATGATGTATGTATGACATGACATGGTATTTTTATATTTTTCATAATAATCATGAATGCAAAAATGAATATGATGTCATGACATATGATGGGAAAGCAAAGCATGACAAATTAGCATAAATAAATTTACCTAGATTACCTATCTAAGTATTCTTAACCCTAGCTAACTCAAAATTTAACCCTAGATTGCCCATGATTTCCCACGAAAATACCAAAACCCAATTTTGACATTTCTTTTCCCTTTCTAAATTTGTGTCATTTTAAATTAAACAAATTCCTTAAAGTATGATATATTTTACTCTTTCAAAGAGTCAATGAAATCAAATTAAGGCTTAAATTCGCCTTTAACCTTCTAAGAAAATGCCAAAACCCTAACTTGGCATTTCTTATCATTTTCTAAATGTGTCAATTTAAATTAAGTTTAAATCCTCAAACTTTGACACATTTTACCCTTCCAAAGAGTAAACATCTTACATTAGGACCTAAAATTTCCTTTAATTACCCTATGAAAATACCAAAATCCCAATTTGGTATTTCTTATATTTTCCCAATTGTGCCAAGTTAAATTAAATCCAATTTTCTTAGGTTTTGGCACATGTTACTCCTTTTAAGGATCAAACATTTAGATTTAGACTTAATTTTGCTCTTAATCCCTTAAGAACATACTAATATCTCAACTAGACATTTCTTATCCTTTCTCCAAGTGTGTCAACTTACCTTTGATGTGATTCCTCAAGATATGACACAACTTACTCTTCCAAAGAGTAATTAATTTGATTAAGGTTTCAATTTTCCCATAACCCCTCAATAGAATACCAAATTTCCAACTTGGTTTTTTTTTTTCGCATTTGTGCCAATTTAAATTTAAGTCCAATTCCTCAAGACTTGGCACGTTTTGCTCTTCTCAAAGAGTAACACAATAATCCTTTTCCATTTTCAAAGGTTAACAATAACCTTGAAAATGCTCTCAAGTGTCAACTTTAACAAGGTTGGGTTAACTACCCTTCCAATTGGAGTTGACACTCTCTAAACCCATCTAGGGTGAAGAGAATATGCTCCTAGGAACCCAAAACCTATTGGTGTTCCTTGGATGCTCTAGGTACTCACTAGGGATAACTTCCCTAGATACCTTCCTAAGGACCTTTCTAGGCTTCTTAGAAGCCTTGGTCACTTTCACTAGGTCACTTCTAGGGCTAACTCCTCTTGTAACCTTATTTGTGACTTTGTTAGACTTCTTAGAAGTCTTAGTCACATTGGTCTTGCCAAAAGTACTTTTAAGGATTCCTTTCCTAGTATCTTTAACTTGACCTCTAATCCTAAGGTTGGTTCCATAACTATATGAAACCCTATGAAACAAAGTCACATCCTTCTTGGCTTTAGGTTTGTATCCCAAACCTCTATAGTCATTGGATGGCTCTTGTCTAGTTTTTCCTAGGTTATGCTCATTTTGACCCCTAATCATATTTTCCATTCTTGCTAAGGTCCTTTATAAGTTATCAAGTCTTGACCTCAAGACTAGGTTCTCCATCATTAAATCCATAGTGTTGGATTTTTCTTGACTCCTATGAGCATTTCTATTCTAAGGCATATATCTAGAGTCCTTGGTGTTATTGCCTAAGTTGTTATTTACCTTCCTAACCTTAGGTGTGGTAAATCTGTTGGTGCAGCGGAGGCCGACAAGAGGGGGGTGAATTGCCTGAAAAAATAAAGTATACCCTCTTCGTGCTTTCAACTCAAAAATGTAATAGTAAAATAACAGCAGATAAATTAACAGAAACGAAAAAGGGACTCAGTTATTTACTTGGTTAAAACTCAGGGGGTTGTTAATCCAAGGTAGTAAGAAAAAGCACACTGAAGAATCTCCTTCTCTGAAGGCGGAGAAGCCTTTTACACTTTGGAAGCTTAGAACTATTGCTAGGAAAGACTACACAGTTGATTGCTTGAGTTGTTCGTTATTTCCTAGCTCCAGGGGCCTTTATATAGCTCCTAGAAAGTCTATCCTGAGGGTCCAAGGCGCCTCCAACAAGGCTCAAGGCATCTCCAACTCGGCGTAGCGAATAGAACTCTATCCGCTATGAATGGTCAAATTTGACTAGGCTGAAGGCGCCTCAAAGCAAGTCTGAGGCGCCTCAGTTCTTGAGGCGCCTCAGAATGAGGCTTGAGGTGCCTCGGCTTGAGGCGCCTTCAACATTGGTTGAAGGCGCCTCGAGCAGTCTTCTCAACTCTATTTCTTCTTTGCTTTGACTTCCGAGGCTCCGTTTGTTTGGGTTATTGTGGCCAATCGAAATAAGGCTCACCCGAACTCAATTTCCGACCTTCTCCTCAAGCAACCTTCCTCCTCGGCTTAACGTCATTTGAACGCTACGCACGTTCTTCTCGCCCACCGGTGTACTCTGTTAGGACCTTCGGGCGCGGCTAGAGAGGGGGGGTGTGAATAGCCGACCCCAAATTCACGTTTCTTCCTACAATTTAAGTTAGCGCAGCGGAAATAAAGAGTAGAAACGAAAATGGAGAAGATCAAACCTCACGACGATATAACGAGGTTCAGAGATGATACTCCTACTCCTCGGCGTGTCCGTAAGGTGGACGAATCCTATCAATCCGTCGGTGGATGAGACCCCGGAGAACCGGCTAATAAACTCCTTCTGGGTGGAGAAACCTCGCCACAATCTCTCTTGCAGCAGCAAGATCGGAGTACAAGAAATACAGCAAGAAGCCAAGAACAATATGAACGTAAAAACACTAGTTTGCTTGCCTTCTTGTCGACTGTTGATGAAGTAGCAACTTCACGGATGCCAACCATAGCACAACAGCAATGTTCAGTTGGAAACTCAGCCGAGGGAAGCTCACACGAAGCTTCAGGGATGAAGAGCTCAACAAAGCTCAGATCGCAAGGAGGAAGAGTAGGCCAAAAAAGAAGTCCCAACAGTAGAGGCCCTCCACCTTAATTCAACCTGCGAAGAAGCGAAGAAGACAAAGAAGAAATCTAGCCGTTGTGTCTCAACGGCTAGACCTGGACCGATCAGGCTCCACCCTGATCGGTCCAGGATGGATTTGATCTGTCGGGGGACCGATCAGGCCCTACGCTGATCGGTCCCCAGACCGATCCCAACTCTTAGTTGCGATTCCTGATCGGTCTCTGGACTGATCAGGCCATCCCTGATCGGTCTGTGGACCGATCAGGCCATAGGTGGATCGGTCCACAGACCGATCCTCCCAATTGTTCTCTGAATCCCATCTCTTCTTGCTGATCGGTCTGTAGACTGATCAGATAACCCACAGAATGCTTCTGTGTGGTTACTGATCGGTCACAAGACCGATCAGTTCACTTAAGGTCTCACTGGATCTGTCTGTTGACCGATCCAGTCAACCAAAGTATCATTGGATCGGTCAACAGACCGATCCAATGTTCCTGTGTTAGTTTTAGAGCCTCCCAGCCCTAACCTAGTCCGGAGAGCGAGCTACCAAGCCCTCTCGGACCTAGTCCGAGAACGAGCTACGGAGCCCTCTCCGGCCGTCCGGTCGGACACGGCCCTCCCTCTCGACCTAGTCCGGAGAATGAGCTGCCGAGCCCTCTCCGACTTCTCGTCCGGTCGAGCGAGCTACAGGCCCTCTCGGCCTAGTCCGAGCGAGCTCGAGCCCTCTCAACCCGTCGGTCCGGAGAGCGAACTACAGGCCCTCTCGGCCTGAGTGCGGAGAGCAGCTCAGGCCCTCTCGGCCTGGTCCGGAGAGCGAGCTCAGAGCCCTCTCGGCTCCATCCGGTCGAGAACGAGCTCAGAGCCCTCTCGGCCTAGTCAGGAGGCGAGCTACCGAGCCCTCTCCGACTCCATCCAGTTCAGAGAACGAGCTACCGAGCCCTCTCCAACCTCTCATGCCAAGCTTCCATACTTGGACTTTTCCCCGTGCCAAGCTCCCTGCTTGGACTTTTCCCGTGCCAAGCTCCCTGCTTGGACTTTTCCCGTGCCAAGCTCCATACTTGGACTTTTCCCGTGCCAAGCTCCCTGCTTGGAATTTTCCGTGCCAAGTCTCCATACTTGGACTTTTCTCGAATCAGGTCAACTCAAGTCGGGTCAACCAGATCAACCTTGACCAAAAGGTTGCACCCATAATCCCCAAGTTCCTATTCTTGTCAAACATCAAAATACAACTTCTCCATTCTTGTCAAACATCAAAATATACCTCGAGTTAGGTCAACTCGAGTCGGGTCACCCAGGTCAACCTTGACCTAAGGTTGCACCAACAATCTCCCCCTTTTTGATGTTTGACAAAAACCATAATCAAGTTAGGTTAACCCGATAAGCTAACTTAGGTTTTCCAATAGTCCTTCCTTGAACATTCTCCCCAAACTCCAATGTTCTTCCTTGAACATTCTCTGGACATTCTCCCCCTTTTTGACACACATCAAAAAGAGTGAATCAAGGTCAAGAGTTTCTTCCTAATGAAAGTCCCATACCTTTCATTGAAACCCTTAATTTCCCCCTTGATACTAAAATCAACAATCAACTTAGTGATAATCCCATATCACTCATCCTCAGAAATCTTGATGAGTAGAAACTCCCCCTAAAAGTCAACTCCCCCTTGACCAATAGGTAAAAACTCCTCCTAAAGGTCAACTCCTCCTTGACCATTGCACCAACAATGTCTTGGAGAGTTTCAACCCTTTAGAAATCTAAAACACAAACTTCCACAGCTGAAATTTCAGACAACAGTCGAAAATCAGCATTTTGGCACTCTCTGATCGGTCACCAGACCGATCAGGACTCCACTGGATCGGTCACCAGACCGATCCACACTTCCAGACATACCTGGACCGATCAGACTCTTCTCTGATCGGTCCACAACTCTCTGATAAGAATTTCTAATTTTTCTCCCGAAATTCAGAAACCCCTAAAAAATTACAGAAAATTCTAAAAATTGTAAAATTTTATGGATACATTCCTCATAACATATATTATCATGGAAAAATAGTTTTCTATGAAAATAACTCCCATTTTTTAATCTTGATACAAAGTTCGAAATACTTTGAAATAGCTCAAGGTTAATCCATCTTTGTATCAACTTGCTCAATGATGAATGTTATCACTAGAAAAGCTTCATCAAGGTTTTTCAAATCAATTTTGAAATGATTTTAAATCATTCAATTTAGGACCACAATCTTAGGACTAAATATACATGACTTGTACACAAGTTTTCCCTATGATCCTCAATTTCGAATTAGGCTCATCTAGGTACAAGAACTATGCACCTTGATCCTAACTCATCATCCTAATATCTCACACACATCTAAGGTGTATCAAACACATCCAAGTCAATTTTGATGTGAGATATGAGTTTAGGTCATCTTAAGCTAAGTTCTCATGCATTTTCTAAACAACAATTAGATCTCCATATCAAATTATGTTTTTATCCTTAAATCAATTTAATTGATCATAAATGCAAGAGATGATGACATGGCATAAAATAATATCATAAGTGGAAATATGTGCCAATGTCATGATGTCATGGTATAAAGTATGAAACTTAAACAAGGCATGACATATAACTAACCTAAGCATTATCATGACATTTCAAATGATAATAAATTAAATATGATGTCATGACATGGCATATGGCAAACAATATATGGCAAATAACATAGAAAGGTATAGAAAATACCTAATTCTAGCCTTAGTTGCCATTTTTGATAATTTTGATCATTTTTCCATAAATTATATATTCCTAAGTGTAATAGACCTAAAATCATATACTAAAGATTTTTAGATCACTATGTGCCAATTAGATTGAGCCTAGAAAACTCCTCAAATATGGTTGGCACACTCTAATCACCTTAGGAATATTTTTTAATTTCATTTTCAAGGCTTGATTACACCTTGAAAATTCCTAAAATGCCACCTTTTGCCATGAGTAGGTTAACTACCTATCCAATTAAGGTTGGCACACCCTAAACCATCTAGCATGAAGGAATCACGCTCCTAGGAACCCAATACCTATTTGAGCTCATTGGGTTCACTAAATATTCACTAGGGATGACTTCCCTAGCAACCCTCCTAATGACCCTTCTAGGCTTTAAAGCCTTGGTCATTTGGGACTCATCAAGATCAACTCTAGGGGTGACTCCCCTTGTGACCTTGGTGATGGTTTTCTTAGCCCTAGGTCTTGTTCCATAATCGAATGGAACATTATGATAAGCGGGCGTGGCCACTTGAGACTTAGGTTTGTGACCCAAACCTCTCATGTCCTTGGGCTTTGATTTTTGACCCTTAGACCCTAGAGTTGACTTCTCCAAATTCTTAAGGGCCTTTTCTAAAGTGTCAAGTCTTGACCTCAAGACTTGATTTTCCTTCTCTAATACCTCAAGCTTTAATTTTTCATTTTTCTTTGAGGTATTCCTAGGCATATGTCTCGTTGTTTTGGGATACCTATCTAGGTTTTCCTTAACCTTAGATGAGTTAACTCTAGGGTTGGCATTTCTAGTATTGTCCTTATCTAGGCTAACATGTTTGGCACCTAAACACATGTATTGGTTTCTATGGTTATCATGCTTATCATTATTGACAATTGCAATAAAACTACTAGCATGTGTCTTATTAGAATTGCAAGAATGTGCCTTAAAGGATACCTTAGGGTTTGCCTTAGCTCCCCCCATAGATGTGCTTGGTCTCTTGTCCTTGTGAGATTGCCTCCCCCTTGGACATTGACTCCTATAATGTCCCCTTTGCTTGCATTGGAAGCACACCACGTGCTCCTTGCCCTTGCGTATCGGGACTCCGGCTTCCTTGACTTTTGGTGCCGATGGAGTCTTCCTAATCCTCTTTGGACATTTACTCTTGTAATGCCCATATTCCCTACACTCAAAGCACATTATATGTAATTTACTTGAAATTAAGTTGCTTGAGTTACCTAGGGTTGAGGATGGATATAAGCTCTCTCCTTCATCTCTTCCGGAGGTAGATGCTTCTTCTTCTTGCTCCCGTCTTGAAGAAGAACTCTCCTCCTCTTCTTCCTTAGATGTTGAGTAGCCCTCAACTTCTAATTCCATACCTCCATGATGTGAGCTACTTGACTCACTTGACTCCTCTTCATGACTTGAATTGGAGCTCTCCTCATGGAACTTAGCCAAGTTGTTCCACAACTCCTTGGCATTGTTGTATCCACCTATCTTACACAAGATATCATTAGGTAATGAAAATTCAAAGATTTTCGTTACCTCGTCGTTGATTGTGGATTGGTGGATTTGTTCCTTCGTCCACTTCTTCTTCTCAAGAGGTTCTCCTTCTTTATCCACCAGAGGAATAAAACCTACTTGTACACAATTTCAATTTACTAGGTTAGTCATAAGAAAATACTTCATTCTTACCTTCCAATACGCGAAGTCGTCGCGATCGTAGAAGGGTGGAATAGTGATGTCTTCTCCAAGTTGATCTATTCTCTAGCTCGTGCTCCCCCGGGTGTTAATCCGACGAAGAGCGACCTTGCTCTGATACCACTTGTTAGGACCTTCGGACGCGGCTAGAGAGGGGGGGTGTGAATAGCCGACCCCAAATTCACGTTTCTTCCTACAATTTGAGTTAGCGCAGTGGAAATAAAGAGTAGAAACGAAAATGGAGAAGATCAAACCTCAAACGGGACGATATAACGAGGTTCGGAGATGATACTCCTACTCCTCGGCGTGTCCGTAAGGTGGACGAATCCTATCAATCCGTCAGTGGATGAGACCCCGGAGAACCAGCTAATAAAAACTCCTTCTGGGTGTAGAAACCTCGCCACAATCTCTCTTGCAGCAGCAAGATCGGAGTACAAGAAATACAACAAGAAACCAAGAACAATATGAACGTAAAAACACTAGTTTGCTTGCCTTCTTGTCGACTGTTGATGAAGTAGCAACTTCACGGATGCCAACCACAGCACAGCAGCAATGTTCAGTTGGAAACTCAGCCGAGGGAAGCTCACACGAAGCTTCAGGGATGAAGAGCTCAACAAAGCTCAGATCCCAAGGAGGAAGAGTAGGCCAAAAAAGAAGTCCCAACAGTAGAGGCCCTCCACCTTATATCAACCTGCGAAGAAGCGAAGAAGACAAAGAAGAAATCTAGCCGTTGTGTCTTAACGGCTAGACCTGGACCGATCAGGCTCCACCCTGATCGGTCCAGGATGGATCTGATCGGTCAGGGGACGGATCAGGCCCTACGCTGATCGGTCCCCAGACCGATCCCAACTCTTGGTTGCGATTCCTGATCGGTCTCTGGACTGATCAGGCCATCCCTGATCGGTCTGTGGACCGATCAGGCCATAGGTGGATCGGTCCACAGACTGATCCTCCCTATTGTTCTCTGAATCCCATCTCTTCTTGCTGATCGGTCTGTAGACCGATCAGATAACCCACAGAATGCTTCTGTGTGGTTACTGATCGGTCACGAGACCGATCAGTTGACTTAAGGTCTCACTGGATCGGTCTGTCGACCGATCCAGTCAACCAAAGTATCACTAGATCGGTCAACAGACCGATCCAATGTCCCTGTGTTAGTTTTAGAGCCTCCCAGCCCTAAACCCTAACGTCTTCCTGGTCCAGAGAACGAGCTACCAAGCCCTCTCTGGCCTAGTCCGGAGAACGAGCTACGGAGCCCTCTCCGACTTCGTCCGGTCTAGAGAACGAGCTACCGAGACCTCTCTAACCTAGTCCGAAGAACGAGCTACCGAGCCCTCTCTGACCTAGTCTGGAGAATGAGCTGCCGAGCCCTCTCCGACTTCTACGTCCGGTCCAGAGAACGAGCTACCGAGCCCTCTCTGACCTAGTCCAGAGAACGAGCTACCGAGCCCTCTCCAACTTCGTCCGGTCCAGAGAACGAGCTACCGAGCCATCTCTGACCTAGTCCGGAGAACAAGCTACCGAGCCCTCTCTGACCTAGTCTGGAGAACGAGCTACCGAGCCCTCTCCGACTCCATCCAGTTCAGAGAACGAGCTACCGAGCCCTCTCCGACCTCTCATACCAAGCTTCCATACTTGGACTTTTCCCCGTGCCAAGCTCCCTGCTTGGACTTTTCCCGTGCCAAGCTTCCATACTTGGACTTTTCCCCATGCCAATCTCCCTGCTTGGACTTTTCCCGTGCCAAGCTCCCTGCTTGGACTTTTCCCGTGCCAAGCTCCATACTTGGACTTTTCCCGTGCCAAGCTCCCTGCTTGGACTTTTCTGTGCCAAGTCTCCATACTTGGACTTTTCCCGAATCAGGTCAACTCAAGTCGGGTCAACCAGATCAACCTTGACCAAAGGTTGCACCCACAATCCCCCAAGTTCCTATTCTTGTCAAACATCAAAATACAACTTCTCCATTCTTGTCAAATATCATAATATACCTCGAGTCAGGTCAACTCGAGTCGGGTCACCCAGGTCAACCTTGACCTAAGGTTGCACCAACATACTCTTCTGCAGTTCTCTCATCCTTCGGACGCACCGAGCCCGTTGGCTCCCTTCCCGTGTCATCCTTCTCGCTAGCAGCGTCTTTCGCTCGACTTCCTGCGCTCCTAAGCTCCTGCACACTCAGACACAGGGATCAAACACAAAGCATAACCTAACCAACTTGGTTGATCACATCAAAACACCACGGGGTCCAACAATCTCCCTCTTTTTGATGTGCATCAATCCAGGTTCAAGTTAGGGTTAAAATAGTCAAGTAGTAATTTTTTAAATAAAATTACTAAACTAACATGTTAAGCATCAGTTTGCAATAAATAAAATTACAACTACTTAATTAAGAGTTAACCAGAATTTTTCAAAAATATTTTTAATTTCAAAAAATTCTCTCCCCCTAAACTTGTACTTTTCTCTCCCCCTTTGATCACAGTAAAAAACAGGATAATATAAAGAGAATATTATTTTTAAAAAAATATCTAGCAAATTTTAAGTTAGAAAAATTTCTGAGCAAGATGAATTTTTCAAAAAAATATCTAAGCAAAAATTTCTAAATAAACTGAATTTTTTTGAATTTTTCAAAATAATATCTAAGTCAAAATTAATTTTTAGAATTTTTCAAAAAAAAATTCTAAGTAAACTGAATTTTTGAAAATTTTCAAAATAATTAATTTTTAGATTTTAAAAAAAAATTCTAAGTAGACTTTTTAGAATTTTTCAAAAATGTTTGAAAAATTTTCAAAGCATTATTTAATTCTAGTTTAATGTTTTTTCCAGAAAGTTAATTAAACATTTTATTTCAATATTTCAGCTTCCAGGCCATGGCGAGCACTAGGCCTTCTTGGTTATTGGAGCAACAACCACTTCCTTAGACAAAGCTTCATAAAGAAATTTTAACGTTTAATTTTTCTTCTGAAAGCCAAAAAACAAATTTTAATTTAGCAAGGATTTTGGAATCCAGTATAGATTCCTTCCTACTGGGTTATTCAAAAATTTAGGGGGTACATAATTTCTAGGGACTTTCCTAAGTTGTCCCTGATGTTTTCTAATATACCAATTCAATTTTCCATAAATTTTTAATTTTGATTTTGGAAATTTATTTAAGCATGCATCATTGTTCTTCAATTTCTCAATTTCAACTTTTAATTTTTCATTTTCTAGTTTTAGATTATCATACATTTCTAGTGGACATGCTTTTGCTAGGTTTAATTTCAATTCAGCATTTTCTTTTTCTAATTTGAATAAGTCTTTAGAAAGAGACTTAATAAATTGAAAGGATTGAGTCGGGGTTAGATTACGTACCTTACTTACCTGACTCGGTGATTCTCCCCCTTCATCGTCGCTTTCTTCTTCTGATGATACTCCCCCTTCATCTATGCTCATCTCTGAGCTTGAGTCATCTACGGGAAGATGGTTGGCCATCAGCGCTAATCCGGAGAAGGCTTTGATGTCTGATTCGGAAGAAGATGAATTTGACCAAGTCGCCTTCAGATTCTTATGCTTGGAAGATTCTGGTTTCTTGTATTTAGTCTTTTCCTTCTCTTTCTCCTTTTTCTTTAATTTTGGGCAGTCATCTTTGATGTGCCCTTCTTCGTTGCAGTTGTAACAACGAACCGTTCTTTTTCTTTGCTGATGCCTCTTTACCTGCGATCTAAACTTATTAGAATTAAAAAATTTATTGAAATGCTTTACCAATAGTGCCGCTTCCGATTGGTCGATCGAGGCTTCGGAGTCAGAATCATTTGTTCTTACCTTCAAGGCAATGTTCTGACTTGCTTTCTCCACTTTATTGGGCTCTGCAATCCGAGATTCGTGAAGTTCAAATGTAGAAAACAAATTTTCTAAAGTACTTACCTCGAAGTCCTTAGAGATGTAGTACGCATCTACTAAGGAAACCCACTCTGGAGTTCTGGGGAAGGCATTGAGCGCGTATCGGATCGAGTCCCAGCTCGTTACTTCTTCTCCAAGGTTGTTTAGTTGAGTTATTAACTCCTTTATCCTTGCTTGGAGTTGCACTATCTTCTCGCCGTTATTCATCTGAAATTTTGTTAACTGGTTCCGAAGGATGTCATGCCTCACTAGCTTAGCTTCCGAGGTACCTTCGTGAAGCTCCAGGAATTTTTCCCAGAGGTCTTTTGCAGAGTTGTAGCTTCCGATTTGACTTACCTCTTATGGTGGCAGCACGCTAAGCAGGTGGAACTCTGCCTTTCCGTTGGAGACAAAATCGGCTTGCTCCTTCTTGCTCCACGTGTTTTCTTCTTTATCTTTTGGAGCTGCATAGACATATTTCATAATTAAGAAAATGTCAAATTCTGTCTTGAAAAATACCTCTATCCGGCGTTTCCACGTCGCGAAGTCTCCGTCGAACTTCGAGGGATGAATATTCGCCCCGGCCATCGTCTTGATCGTTGTGCTTCAGTCGGCGGTTAGTCCTTCTGAGGCGGTCTGGCTCTGATACCAATTGTTGGTGCAGCGGAGGCTAGCAAGAGGGGGGTGAATTGCCTGAAAAAATAAAGTATACCCTCCTCGTGCTTTCAACTCAAAAATGCAATAGTAAAATAATAACAGATAAATTAACAAAAACGAAAAAGAGACTCAGCTATTTACTTGGTTATAACCCAGGGGGTTGTTAATCCAAGGCAGTAAGAAAAAGCACACTGAAGAATCTCCTTCTTTGAAGGCGGAGAAGCCTTTTACACTTTGGAAGCTTAGAACTATTGCTAGGAAAGACTACACAGTTGATTGCTTGAGTTGTTCGTTATTTCCTAGCTCCAGGGTCCTTTATATAGCTCCTGGAAAGTCTATCCCGAGGGTCCAAAGTGCCTCCAACAAGGTTCAAGGCGCCTCCAACTCGGTGTAGCGGATAGAACTCTATCCACTGTGAACGGTCAAATTTGACCAGGCTGAAGGCGCCTCAAAGCAAGTCTGAGGCGCCTCAGTTCTTGAGGCGCCTTAGACTGAGGCTCGAGGCGCCTCAGCTTGAGGCGCCTTCAACATTGGTTGAAGTCAATGTTGAAGGCGCCTCGAGCAGTCTTCTCAGCTCTGTTTCTTCTTTGCTTTGACTTCCAAGGCTCCGTTTGTTTGGGTGATTGCGGCCAACCGAAATAGGGCTCACCCGAACCTAATTTCTAGCCTTCTCCTCGAGCAGCCTTCCTCCTCGGCTTAACGTCCTTCGAACGCCGCGTACATTCTTCTCGCCCACTGGTGTACTCTTTCGCAGCTCTCTCATCCTTCGGACGCACCGAGCTCGTCGGCTCTCTTCCCGTGCCATCCTTCTCGCTAGCTGTGTCTTCCGCTCAACTTCCTGCGCTCCTAAGCTCCTGCACACTCAGACACAGGGATTAAACACAAAGCAGGACTTAACCAACTTGGTTGATCACATCAAAACACCACGGGGTCCAACAAAATCTAGCATGAGGAGGAATATATTTATCCTTAGTGCCATCATGCTTCCTATTTTCATGATAATTTGCATCAAAATGATAAAAGTTATTTCTAGCATGCTTTTTATCATGTGTCAAAGGAATAGGTTCATTAAATGATACCTTGGTTTTTACCTTGGAAGCTACCCCTAGACTTGTGCTTCCTCCTTTGACTTTGGTTGTTTTCTTCTTCTTTGGACATTGGCTTCGATAATGTCCATTTTGGTTGCACAAGAAATACACAATGTGTTCATTGCTCCTCTTTGTTGTGGGGATTGTCTCTTTGGGCTTCTTCTTGCCCTTAGGTACTACTTGGCTCTTCTTCTTGGCCAACTTGGGGCACTTGCTCTTATAGTGCCCGTGCTCCCTACACTCAAATCAAATGATATGATTTTAATTATTTTGAATTGAAGTTCCTATACCTTTGCTTGTAGGGATGATGCTTGATTCTCCATTTGATGTAGCTTGCATTGTGGAGATTGCATCATCATCTTCTTCTTCTCCTCTTGAGAGTGTGCGTACTTCCACTTCTTCAACTATTGAGGATGTGGATGCTTCCATCTCTTCCTCTCTTGAAGATCTAGAGGATCTCTCATCTTCTTCCTTCTCTTCCTCTTCTTTCTTCTCCTCGAATGTTGACCTTGTGTCAACATTGGATTGGTCCTTCTCTTCTTGGACCAATGATCCCTTCTCCTTGGGCTCCTCCACTCCTTGGAGTTGTGTAGGGTTCTCATGATGGGCAATGATCTTTTTCCAAAGATCACATGCACTTGTGTATTCACCTACACTCAAAAGGATATTAGAAGGTAATAAATTTAACAAAATTTTTGTTACCTCCTTATCGACCTCCGCTTGTTCCTTTTGTTCCTCAGTCCAATGTCGAGGTCGGAGGCGTTTACCCTTCTTATCCATCGGAGCTTCAAATGGGTCCTCCAAGACCTCCCATTGGTTCCAATCCATTTGGAACTATGTCTCCAACCTTGCCCTCCAAATGTTAAAGTCTTCTTTGTCGTACGGAGGTGGAATTCGGATGTTCCATCCGAGAGGTCCTTCACTCTCCATCTTCTTCTTCCTCTAGCTTCTTGCTCTCTTGGTGGTTAGTCTGTAGAAGAGTGACCTCGCTCTGATACCAATTGTTGGAACTGATGTGCCCTCTAGAGGGGGGTGAATAGCATCTCGTCGCGCACTTGTGCTTGCTTCGTCTTGATATGCAGCGGAAAATAAAATACAAACACACACAATGCTAACACCTAGGGTTTACTTGGTATTCACTTCAAGAAGAGGTGACTAATCCAAGGATCCACACATGACACACTATCTCCACAATGAAAAACCCTCCTTCTCAGTCGCAGCCGAAGGCAGAGAAGCATTGTACAAATTCTCACACACACAAACAACTCACACAAGAAGAAGAAATACAAATACAAGTAAAAACACTCTCTTCTTGCTTACTTGTTGCTTGTTGTTGCCTCTTGAGCCTTGAGAGAACACTCCCAAGAGCCTTCAAGAAATGGCGGTGAAGATCGGAGAAGCTTGCTGTGAATTGCAGAGAAATCGAAGGAAGAAGAACGCAAAGTTTTACGGAGAAAACGCTCCGCAACGGCTATATCCTGTGCTCCCAATCAATCCAAATCAACCTCAATCGATTGTCACATCAGCACCGCTCCATCCCAACTGTCCATCACTCATTTCCTGTGCAACGGTCACTTCCCAATCGATCGACCGATCGATTGGGAATATTTGAATCGATCGGTGGATCGATTCAGAAGCTTTCTGTGTTCTCGCGATCGTGCAAGAACTCCCCTGCTCAATCGATCGACCGATCGATTGGCAGCTCCCAATCGATCGCCCGATCGATTGGAAAAGCTTCTGTGCTCGCAATTTCACATCCCAATTGATCGATCGATCGATTGGGCCTTCCCACAATCGCAACACACACCAATCAATCAACTGATCGATTGGACCCTGGTTCAATTGATCACCCGATCGATTGACCAGCCTGGACTTGACTCAAACTCAAGTCCAAACTCTCCAACCCAACTCCTGGTCAACTGTGACCTGTTGGGTCTCCATGCCTAGCATTTGGCCACACCCGACCAACCTCGAACTAGCCTTCTAGTCTCCTCCATCAGCCTTGCGTCTCTCTGATATCTCCCATCCTTTACGTCTTGCCTTCAGGAGCTTCCTTCGGCCTCATCCTAGTTATTGAGTTTTCCTTGCCAAGTCACATTAGGACTTACTTTGCCAAGACCACATGCTTGGACTTACAACCTTTGCTAAGATCACACTTGGACTTTTTGTTGCCTGGCTCCTCACCAGGACTTTCTCCTTTGCCAAGATCACACTTGGACTTTCTCGTTGCTTGGCTCCTCATCAAGACTCTCTCCTGCCTAGCTCCTCACTAGGGCTTTTCCGTTGCCTGGCTCATCACCAGGATTTTCTCCTTTGCCAAGATCACACTTGGACTTTCCAATTTGCCTAACCTCCATTTAGGACTTCCACCACTGCCTAAACTCCAGTTAGGACTCCCATACGCCTAACCTCCAGTTAGGACTTTCATACGCCTAACCTCCAGTTAGGACTTTCCTAGTCAAGTCTCCTGTCAACCTTGACCTACTTGACTTGTATTCTCATCAACCTGGTCAACCCTTTGACCATCTCCATAACCAGATGATTGCTCCAGCAATCTCCTTATATTGTCAAACATCAAAACTCAAATCCTGACTCAAGCTTGACTTAACTCAAGCTTAGTCAATCTTGTCAAACTTGACCTAGAGAAATTTGCCCCAACACATATTTCCGTAAAAACCCCCCAAAATATGAATAATATATAATCCTGGATTACCATCCTACTATTAGTTTCCTCGAGAGATTTGACCCTGGGCTTTTTATTGTAACATCATTGTCTAGTTAAGGGGTTCATTGAATATAAAATATGTTAATTTGATAAGTTCACACGTGACATTCAATTTGGACATTATCAAATTTTGGTATCGTTACCGAGGAAATATATGATGTTTGGTGATCTTAGGATTGTTTTGCTATTTTAATTGATGTCTAGATACTTATTTATTTTATATATCCATGTGTTTGTTATTTTGAGCTTCCTGTGTCTAGTGGCTTTGTCTGTATCACTGTTTCAGGTGAGACGAAGATATGTATTTAGTAGTCATGGATCTATTTGAGGCTTTGACGATGGAGGGAGCTGAACTTGACGATATTGATCACATGAAGAAGAGGCTTATTGTCATGAATGGAATCTTGGATTACATGAGGTTGCTACTTAATGATGGATTCTAAATTGATGAATTGAGATGATAATTTGAATACCTAGTGAGGATTAAGCTTTATTACATATGCACTTGTGTTAGTGTTACTCTAGATCTTGCTTTGATTCTTTCAAAACTACAATACCATAAATTGAATCATTCTTATGAAGATGAATCTATTTGTTTCTCTTTCTTCCACACAATTTCTTGCTAATCTTCTTGTTAATCATCATCTTATTTCATCTTCTCTCATTTCTTAATTTTTTTGGGATGTGGATACTTTGAATGTTATATGATGATTTTCTTTTGGCCGGGATGGACAAAGGATTAAGTGTGGGAGAGGTGTGTAGTGTTTTTGAATGTTTGGATGCATTTTCTAATGGTCAAAATTTTGGATGTTCAAAGTTAAATTTGAGTGCAATGGAGGTTAATGTTAGAGGCTACGGAGTTTGAATTCTGTACAATTCAGGAATGGTTCAAGGTTTGGAAAAAGGTTGAGCAAGGGCTACTTAGTGAGATGTTTCTTATGCAAAAAATGCTGAAAAATCTGTTGTGAATGAATGAATGACTCTTAATATTCTATGCAAAACTTAACCATTACTTGAGCTTGATCATGTCAAGAGCAAGCTCTAATAGCTTTGAATTTTGGAATTTGATACTTTGGTGATACACTCAAAATACTAGGAGACATATTTTGGGAGAAGGTTTTGAAATGCTGAAATCTGGGTATAATAGAAGTGCATTCTATACCAAGCTATTTGAAGTTGTTCTATAGCCTTTAGACAATGTGTTTATCAGTAATCCTTATTGAGATAAAAGATGTGAAGTAAGGAAGCGAAAAGGTAAACTATTTTGAAGAAACAAGGTGTAAAATTCAAGCTAAGGACGTTGAGTACTAAATGAAATCAATCCCTGAATTCTATCTTTTATGAAGCAATCTGAAAGTGTTTTGAAATTTAGGAATTGATACTTATTTGGTTGCTAAATTCTGTGTATAACAGAATTACAGAAATGAGAGGCTAAAAAGAGCTCATAGGGATACTATAGTGAAGATTTATGGCTTTTTGAATTTGGATGTTGATGTTTAGTAGTTATACATGTGAAATGAATAGATGAATTTAAGGCTTTGGACATTGCTACTGTGCAGAAATTGTAGAATTTATAAGGCTGTATTTATGGGTCTGTGAGTGTTTGGTTGGTTCAAGAATAACGACTTTAAAGTAGAGAAAGTTAAGAATTTTATATCAGCGACTAGGAAGTGAAGCATTCCATTAATATGAACCAGCGACCATTAATCATTTGTGTAGTTGATAACTAGCATTTTTATCTATTATTTTAGCTCTTATGCTTAGTATTTTTAACTTCTCACATGCTTGGTTTGGTGTTTATACTATGTGTTGTGAGTAGGAACTTATTTTGGACTTAATTATAAATTTTCTACAAATTATGGAATTTAATCTCATGTTTTTATGTAGTTTTGTATGAAATTTAAAGAGTCATGGATTAGGGTCAAGTCGGATCGAATCTAGCTTGATTTAGAGGTCAAATGGAAGATATCAAGCTAAATTAATATGAACCATTGATCCTGATCTAGAGAAATTTTGTTCCTTCATTCAGATCTAAGTCATCCAGCCATCCATCTAGATTTGCAGCCATGTGGACCGTTAGATCGAAAGATGGAATTAACCTCAAGTTAATCTAAAGTGATCCGGACAACTTATCTCAAGATATGATAGCCAGATCTTCATCCATCTCCCTCACAAGGACAAACAACTTAGATTGAAAGAGAGGAAATCTTGTTCTTATCCTTCACATGGCGGCATAGTGTTAGATCGGCTCGGGTTTTCTCTGTTTTCTTCTCCCGATGCCCGTAGCCCCCTTTGCCTCTTCGCACGATCTTCTCCGATACGGCCGGTGGCCTCTATGAGTGGCGATGACTTCATCTTGGTGTCCTCTTCCGGTGGTTGGGTTCGGCTCCAGCGCAATGAGCTCCCTTCTTTCCTATTCCAACTCGACGATGGTGGTTGAACTCAAAGCAAGGGTTTTCACTAGAGAGGTTTTGCTCTAGTGATTTCTTTTCCTCTCCATCCTTTCCTCTGTGGAGATTTCCTGTGGATAGCATTCCAGAAGCAGAGATCTCAATGGAGGAGGAAGTCGGCTATGGACCATCTTCTCTGGAAGAAGCTTTTCTTCTTCCATCACTGGTTCTTATGTGGACTTCCCACGAACGGTGTTCCGAAGGTGGGCATAATTCCAGCAACCTCAGTGGTGTATCCCTCTCCGACAGAAGCAAGTTCAAATTTAGTGTGTATTAATTCTGACAAGATCAGTGGTCATGTGTGTTGCTGTCCACCGGCTTTGGCGTTCCAAATCCGGGTGTCCATGTGACTGCGGGGGTAGTCGATTGGTGTTTGATCACGGGAGAGTGGTTTGGATAGCTTAGTTTACCTTTGTGTTTGATTGTTCTGTTAAAGTGTATACTGAAAGCCTAAGCTTTTGTAAACATTTGTTTTAAATAAAGAATCACATTTGGTCAAATTATCTACATTTGTTTGTAGTTGTTCAATTAATTTATATTGTAGATAACATAGCATGTGGTGTCACATGCAGAAGATAATGTTATCAGTACCTTATAAATTATAAACAGTATCTCACGACCAAAAATGGAAAGGAACAAATCATTAGAAGGTCGTAGTGTAATTAGGTATCAGTTTATCTTGACTGTATAATTACACTAGTACACTTAGAGTGTATTGAGTAGGACCATTTGAGGTAGTTTCTTTTATACTGACTTTATAAAGGAACAAAAACCTCAGTTATTATGGAAGTGTGTGCTCTTAATCCTAATATAATAACAAGCATATATATTTGATATTTATTTCTTTAATTTATCAATGGGTGAGATTTAGTTCGATGAATCAATAAGCCCGATAAGTTGGGAAATGATATCACTTATAGTGTGTGTTGTTAATTATAGAAGGAAACTGTGTCCTAGAGATACTAGGTTGATAATGTCCCCAAGAGGAGCTCATAAGGATTGTCATGTTAAACCCTGCAGGTGGACTTAGTCCGACATGACGATAAGGTTGAGTGGTACTACTCTTAGACTTAGATATTAATTAAATGAGTTGTCAGTAACTCACTTAATTAGTGGACATTCGATATCTTAAACACAGGGAGACTAACACGCTCATAATAAGAAGGAGCCCAAAAATGTAATTTGGGATTGGTGCGGTAGTTCAATAATAGTTCTCTAGTGGAATGAATTATTATTGATAAAATTAAGTTGTGTGTTCGGGGCGAACAAGGGATGCTTAATTTTATCGGGAGACCAAAACCAATTCCTCCTCTCGGTCCCTATCGTAGCCTCTTATTTATAGAGTACTATACCCACCTATACCCACCTTCTATACCCACCCAAAGGGGGCCGGCCAAGCTAGCTTGGGAACCAAGCTAGGGCCAGCCTAGGTATAAAATTGGGTGGCCGGCCCTAGCTTGAACCCAAGCTAGTGGGGGCCGGCCAAATTAAATTAAAAAGGAATTTTAATTTTAATTTTTATTATGTGGAAGAAATAATTTATTAAAGAGAATTTAAATTAAAATATCTCTCTTATAAAAGATCTACAAAAAATTAAAGAAAGAGATTAGATCTCTTTCCTTATTTGTAAATTGGTAAGATATTTTATTTTCTCTCTAAAAATTATTCACATGTTGTAAAATTAAAATTATAGAAATTTCCTTTTATCAACCATGAAGAGATTTTTGAAGTGAAATTTTTAATTTTAAAATTTCCGGAAATAAATTAGGAAGTTTTAATTGTTGATTGAAACTTGTCCAATTTGATTTCATTGATGTGGTCGGCCATAAGATTTCAATTGGGGAAATTTTATTTTATTTTTCTCAATTAAATCATGTCAAGGAAATTGAGGAAATTTTATTGTAATTAAATTTCCTAATTTGCCTAGGCCAAGGAATATAAAAGAAGGGGTGAGGATGCCTTCATGAGACACAACCTCTATTATTTTCTCTCCCTCTTTTGTTCCTTGGTGTGGTCGGCCATCCTTTCCCTCTCTTCCTCTTATGGTAGCCGAACCCCTCTCTTTTCTTGGAGCTCTTGTGGTGGCCGGATACTACTTGGAGAAGAAGAAGAAGAAGGAGAGGAAGCTAGCATCTCTTGAAGCTTGGTTGGTGTTTTGATTTTCTTCCTTGGTAAAGCTTCTTTATTGGCCGAACCTAGCTAGGAGGAGAAGAAGGTGGTTGGTGGTTTCTCATCTCGGAAGATCGTTGCCCACACAACGTACGAGGTTAGAAGAGGAATACGGTAGAAGATCAAGAGGTTTTTCTACAAGGTATAACTAGTAATTTTTCTTTCCGCATCATACTAGTTATTTATGGAAATAATACCAAATACAAGAGGTTTACGTTCTAGAATTTCGAATATGTTTTTCGATGTTGTGTTCTTTTGTTTTTTCTTTTCCTTGTGATTTGATTGTTCTTTTTGGTTAACCTAAAGTTATTTTAGGAAATTAAATATTAGATTTCTATAAAAGGTTTTGTCTAGTCGGTGGTGGTTGCTCCCATATCCAAGAAGGTCGTGTGCCTCGCCACGTCAGTACTAGGAACCAATTATGGAAATTAATATTTAATGGAATTAATAACTTAAGGTGATTTGGGTCGAACGTGTTAAGTTCCGCAGGAGATCCAAGTCAAAACCTAAAAGAACAAATAGATTAAGTTTTGGATCAAACGTGTTAAGTTCCGCAGGTGATCCAAAATTTAATTTAAAAGAACACATGGTAGCTAGGAAAAGGTTCAGACCTTTGTACAAAATTTTCGTACAGTGGAACCTCTAGGTTTTCCGAGTAGCAACCAACATGTTCATGTTTAGTTGTTAGCTTATTGCATGTTTGTTCTTATGTTTTCGTTATAATGCATGTTTAATTGTTTAGATTCATATTTTATTTAGTTTCAATTATGTATGATTGTTGATCTTTTATCATAGGGTGATAATGTGGTACAAGTTTAGCTTTTATGCATAATTAGCGTTTGTTTAATTGTTGTTAAATTTGTTTAGTCAATTATTTTTGTTTGATTGTTGCTTCTCTTATGCATGTTTGAGTTCTTTGTTATGTTTCATGTTATGCCCATTGATAGATGTTCTTTTGTCGTAGCATAACAATGTAGTGTAGGAAAATCTTCAATGATTAGATAGGATAGTTGGTTATTTTTTTATGCATGTTTATGGTGTTATCTGTAGCGTAGAGTGACACTGCGCTATGATTTCATCTTTGTTGGTTAGTTAGAGTTTCCTTTATTGCATTAAGTGTAGAAATCCCAAAACAAAACTCTCATTATTCTATTTCGTCTGAAAATAAACGTCCTATCACTGGTTCCATGTGAGAGACGACTTAGTCCTCTGCTATACTACTTAGTGTAGGTTAAGGGGTCCGGTTGAGTATAAATAAAGTAATTTGATGTGAGCGAGTGACAGTCGCTTAAGTACATCAGTCATCTCGACTGAAGGGTCCAGTCGGGTATGCCCTTGGTTTAACACTCACAGTTCATCTGGCATGGAGGTCTGGTCGGGCTTTCTCTTGTTCTAGATGATGTTGACCAACACTTAACCTTGACTTTGGCTTCCATGTCAACTGACCTCTGTAACACTCATAAAGTCTCTAGTAATTTTATGTAGTTTTTGCATGATTAGAATGAGTTTTATGTGGGTTCCTTCTAAAAAAAAAAAAAAAGAGACATGGCCAAGGTTAGAACCTTGAACTTCTTAACAAATGGCAAGCTTTAAGTAGAATGGAATAACCAATAGCCCAAGAGGAAGTATTGTTAAGAAGGGAAAGGGAAGTTGTAGTTAAGGGTAGGGAGAGGGAAGGGACACCTTTTTACTTAGAAGAAAAGTTTATCTTTTCTTTCTCTCTCCACTTAGAATGGAAAAGATTCATTTTACTTCTTCCTTTTTAGAAATAAAGAGAAATAAAAAGGTAAGGGAAAGAAAAGTTCATTTTTTTCTTCTTCCTTTTCATGTAGAATAAGAAGGAAGAAGAGGGCAAGGGAATTTGGTTTCTCCTTTCTTCTTCTTCTTCTTCCTCCACTGAAACTCCAAGCTTCCTCTCTTCCATTGCCGAATTCAAGCTAAGGGTTTTCTTCCTAGGAAAACTTCACAAAGAGAAGTCCTTGAAACATACTTTTTATTACAAGAAAAAAAATAAGGAAAAGGGAGTTCTAGGAGTGAAAAGGGTCTTCTTCTTCTTCTCCACCAAGGGTATTCTCTAGTAAACCAAGCAAGAGGATGTAAGTATCTCCCTCACCTGCGGTACAAGTAGTTTATGAGTGTTTTCCATGTTTGGTGTTGCTTAAGAATCTAGAATCATGCCTAGTAGTTTCGGCCAAGAAGAGACAAAGGGCCTAGGAAAGTTTAAACTCTATTTAGGTTTGCTTATGTATTCTCTCATGATACCTAATAAGTTATGTGATGTTATAAAATGTTATTCATGATTTATATTGCTTAAAAACCTAGAATTCATGCTTTGAAGTTTCGGCCAAGAAGAGATAAAGGGCCTAGGAAAGTTTAAACTCCATTTAGGTTTGCTTATGTATTCTCTCGTGATACCTAATAAGTTATGTGATATTATTAAGATGTTATTCATGATTTATGTTGCTTAAAAACCTAGAATTTATGCTTTGAAGTTTCGCCCAAGAAGAGATAAAGGACCTAGGAAAGTTTAAACTCCATTTAGGTTTACTTATGTATTCTCTCATGATACCTAATAAGTTATGTGATGTTATGAAGTTGTTATTCATGATTTATGTTGCTTAAAAACCTAGAATTCATGCCTAGTAGTTTCAGCCAAGAAGAGACAAAGGGCCTAGGAAAGTTTAAACTCTATTTAGGTTTGCTTATGTATTCTCTCATGATACCTAATAAGTTATGTGATATTATGAAGATGTTATTCATGATTTATGTTGCTTTAAAACCTAGAATTCATGCTTTAAAGTTTCGGCGACGAAGAGATAAAGGGCCTAGGAAAGTTTAAACTCCATTTAGGTTTGCTTATGTATTCTCTCATGATACCTAATAAGTTATGTGATGTTATTAAGATTTTTTCATGATTGATGTTGCTAAAAAACCTAGGAACAAGCCTTGTAAGTTTCGGCCAAGAAGAAAATAAAAAGGCCTAGGAAAGTTTAAGCTCCAATTAGATTGACTTATGTTTTCTCTCATGATACCTAATAAGTTATGTGATGTTATCAAGATGTTATTCATGATTTATGTTGCTTAAAAACCTAGGAACAAGTCTTGTAAGTTTCGGCCAAGAAGAAAATGAAAAGGCTTAGGGAAGTTAAACTCCAACTAGACTTGCTTATGTTTTCTTACATGTCATGCTATGTATCATATGATGTTAGTTTAAAATTCATGCTTGAAGTTGCTTATAAGAACCCTAGAATCATGCTTATAGGTTTCAGCCAAGACTTGGAATTAGGGTTGGAAATTTCATGTATGCTTGCTAAGAGTCTCACTTGTTATGCCATGTATCATGTGATATTAATTTAAGGTTTCATGCTTAAAGTTGCTTATAAGGACCCTAGAATCATGCTTATACGTTTCGGCCAAGACTTGGAATTAGGGTTGGAAATTTCATGTATGCTTGCTAAGAGTCTCACTTGTTATGCCATGTATCATGTGATATTAATTTAAGGTTTCATGCTTAAAGTTGCTTATAAGAACCCTAGGATCATGCTTATAGGTTTCGGCCAAGACTTGGAATTAGGGTTGGAAATTTCATGTATGCTTGCTAAGAGTCTCACTTGTTATGCCATGTATCATGTGATATTAATTTAAGGTTTCATGCTTAAAGTTGCTTATAAGAACCCTAGAAACATGCTTATAGGTTTCAGCCAAGACATGGAGTTAGGGTTTGTAGAAAGATTAAGACCCCAATTATGCATGATAATGACTTTTCATGATATGTTATGTGATATGTGGACTTTATGTTACCATGTTATGCTTATGCAAGGCTTATGTATGAGGAAATGCCTAAGAGTTGCTTCCCTATAAGTTGGGATTAAGAGCACTCTTCATGATATGACAAGTAACATAAGACCTAAGAGATGCTTCCCTATAAGTTGGGATTAAGAGCACTCTTCATGATATGACAAGAAACATGATATGCTATTTTACTTTTGTATGGCTTGTACCGGACCCTAAGAATGGTCCATGGGATGGGCTCCTAAGTTGCCCCTAGGTCGAAGTACGGACCTAGTTCCTAGTAGGTTCGAGATTAGCTACCTCGAATTTATTTAGGATGCGCGCAATTCATGTATGTGGTACAAAGTCGGACCCTCATGTTGAGATTTATCTTTAAGTATTTATATAATATATGTTTTCAAAAGAACATCTTGCATATATATATATATGTGATTTCATGTTATGTGATTTTTATGCTTTAGGAAGATGTTCTCTTGAGATATGTCTATGATACCTAGAAGAACATGCTACTACTTTATGTTTATGCTCTCTTTTACTATGTTATGATATGCCAAAATGAATATGACACTCCCTCATGCTGACATGAAATGTTAAATCTAAATGTTGGTTAAATGAATATATCACTACTCCATGTTTAATTCATGAATTATGGCTTTTGTGAGTAGGAAAGGATCTTACTAAGCCTATGTGCTTATAGTTTTATTTTCCTTGTGTTGGTGCGGTTAGCACTAATGATTTAACCCAGGTTTTGATGAATGACAAATAGGTTAAGTTAGGTTTGTCGTTATCTAATGCTTTGATCGAGTATGCAGGCTAAGTCCAGACAGGTCGACGGGCTGACCGGATGTCTGACACAAAATCCAAGCGGGTCGACAGGCTGACCGGACGCTTAGAGAGAAGTCCAGCTAGGTCAACGGGCTGACCAGATAGCTGGCACGAAGTCCAAGCGGGTCGACGGGCTGACCGGACGCTTGGCACGAAGTACAACTAGGTCGACGGGCTGACCGGATAGCTGGGACAAAGTCCAGACGGGTTGAAGGGCTGACCAAACGTCTGGCAGGTAAGTAAAGGTAAGTCACTGGAGGAGAGTGACTGTGAGGATGCATCCCAGTTAAGGGACAGTAGGCGTCGGTCCAGTTTAGGTCCATTTTGGATCCCTAAATTGAGACCTTGACTAGGTTCTGGTCTCGGGAAGACAGGACCTAACTCATAAATCTATATAAAATGTCTATACATATATTTTTATAACTCTATTTTGTAGATACAAATGTATAGCTTCAAATTCTTCACGCGTAGCAACTGACAGAGCTTGATTCCGAGTTCGGAGTCAAAAGTTATGACCTTCGGAAGATGACTGTGTCAAACAAGTAGTTGGAGACGAATCGGATCAGCCATATTCGAACTCTCCTCATCTGATCCGAATTTTTGGGATCTGATAAGCTCTGGAGACCCCTCCAAAGGGCTATAAAAGGAGGCGGTGAGCAAGCTTCAAGGACACAACTCTCAGAACGAAGAATCTGCTTCCTTGTGCTCCTGCTGCGCTGCGATCTCCAACAAGCTTTTCATTTCTGTTCTAAGTCTTTTTATTGTCGGTAATTTTTCCTTATTAGCAATATTGTACTTAACTTGTAATCTATATTTTGAATTGCTAGTGAATTGCCCAACGAAAGTACTCACGGAGTACGGGCCTTCGAGTAGGAGTCATCACAGGCTCTGAACGAAGTAAATCCACTGTGTTCAATTTTCTTATTTCGTTGCGTTTATACTCGTTGTTTTTCGAATCGATATTCACCCCCCCTCTATCGACGTTTCACGATCCAACAAGTGGTATCAGAGCGGGTACCGCTCTGATTTGGTGCAACCACCAATCAGACAGGGGGTGAAAATTTACTTTTTTTCCAGTTTTTTCGCATAAGTCCAAACTAGTATCATTACTTGTTTTGGATATTTTCTTTCATTGCAATTAAGACTAAATTGATGCAACACCAACTTAGTTCATTTTGATCAAACTCTTCCCGCACTGCTAATCCAAGACGAAGTCTTGGGATATTTTTTTTGCTTAATTTCATGTGTGCAGATTAACATGTCTCAATTAGAAGGCTTCAGCACAGTACGTCCTCCCCTATTCAACGGGGACGACTTTTCGTACTGGAAGAAAAGAATGGAGGTTTACCTGAAGACAGACTACAACCAGTGGTTCAGCGTCATAAAAGCCTACAGACCTCCAGTCGACAACACCAGAAATCCACTGTAACGACCCGGCCCTTTGGCCTATTTGGCGGCCCATTTGGCGACCTCTCATGTCGTCGACCGTCGACCCTTATGTCGTCGGCCCATTTGGCGACCTCTAATGTCGTCGACCGACGACCCTAGGCCGTGTCGTTACTCACTAGGACTTTCCACCATCTCACTTGGATACTAGGATTCATAAACTCTAACACTTAAGCCTGGAGGTTTAAAGTTCGAATCTTGGGGGAGGCAAAAATCCACTGACCAGGGGTGGAAAGTCCTAGTGAGTAACGACACGGCCAAGGGTCATCGGTCGACGACATTAGAGGTGGCCAAATGGGCCGACGACATAAGGGCCGACGGTCGACGACATGAGAGGTCGCCAAATGGGCCGCCAAATGGGCCGCCCAAGCGGCCCTTGTGGCGGCCCCTTATGTCGGCGGCCCATGTGGCGACCTCTCATGTCATCGACCGACGACCCTTGGCTGTGTCGTTACTCACTAGGACTTTCCACCCCTGGCAGTGGATTTTTGTTTCCCCCAGGATTCGAACTCTAAACCTCCAAGCTTAAGTATTAAAGTTTATGAATCCTGGTAACCAAGTGAGATCATCTCACTTGGTTACCAGGATTCATAAACTCTAGTACTTAAGCTTGGAGGTTTAGAGTTCGAACCTGGGGGAAACAAAAATCCACTGCCAGGGGTGGAAAGTCCTAGTGAGTAACGACACGGCCAAGGGTCGTTGGTCGACTACATGAGAGGTCGTCAAATGGGCCGACGACATAAGGGCCGCCCAAGAGGCCAAAAGGGTCGGGTCGTTACAATAAAAAGGCGTCTTTTTATTGTAACGACCCGACCCTCTTGACCCATTTGGGACCCTCGGGTCGTCGACCGTCGTCCCTTATGTCGTCGGTCCATTTGGCGACCTCTCATGTCGTCGACCGACGACCATTGGCCGTGTCGTTACTCACTAGGACTTTCCACCCCTGGCAGTGGATTTTTGCCTCCCCCAGGATTCGAACTCTAAACCTCCAGGCTTAAGTATTAGAATTTATGAATCCTGGTAACCAAGTGAGATGATCATAAGGGACGACATGAGAGGTCGCCAAATGGACCGACGACATAAGGGACGACGGTCAACGACCCGAGGGTCGCCAAATGGGCCGCCAAATGGGTCAAGAGGGCCGAGTCGTTACAATAAAAAGGACTAAACCCGGAACAGTGGACTCCGGACATGAGGAAAAAGGCATCGACTGAGAACAAAGCAATTAACACGCTACACTGCGGTCTAACACGAGAAGAACTGAACTGGGTCGGACCACATCAGAATGCGAAGGAGCTTTGGGACAAATTGATCGAGCTGCACGAAGGAACGAGCGACGCGAAGGTAACAAAAAGAGACTTACTTTTAAATAGAATTTTTAATATAAAAATGCAGGAAGGAGAAACGGCAAGTCAGCTCCACGCGAGGATCAAGGACATCCTCAACGGACTCCACGCGATAGGCCACCAGATGGAAAACAGAGACTTAATAAGATACGCACTAAATGTTTTTCCACGTAATAGTTTGTGGGCATTGATCGTAGATGCCTATAAAATTTCCAAAAATTTATCTAAATTAAAGTTAGACGAGCTTTTTTTGTGAGTTAGAACTGCATGAACAAACTAATGCTAGATCCGAGAAAGGTGTTGCTTTATTTGCAGGCTCCTCCAAAGAAAAGAAGAGCAAGCCTGAATCTGAAGAAGATTCCGACCAAGATTCCGAAGACGAAGAATACCTGGTGAACTTGGTAAGAAAAATGTTCACCAGGAGAAAAAAGAGCTTCAGCAAGAAGGATCTTCAAAAGATCAGTTCTCCCACGGAACAAAAGAACGTGACCTGCTTCGGATGTAACAAGAAGGGTCACTACAAGAACGAGTGCCCGAGACTAAAGAACGACAAACCGAAGCCGACCAAAAAGAAGGCTCTCAAAGCGACGTGGGACGACTCCTCCTCAGACGAATCGGAGGTAGAAGATCAGAAGCACCAGAGCCACCTCGCGCTGATGGCCCACGAAGCTGAATCGGAAGACGAATCGGAAGACGGGTCCGAAACCGAATCGAGCCACGAGTCCGTACTCATTTCCGAAGGCCCGGAAGAGGTATATTTCGATTTAAACAAAAAAAATTTTAAAATTATTTCCTGCTTAAATAATAAATTAGTTAAAATAGAAAATGAAAACAAATCACTCCTTGAGGAAAATCAAGACCTCAAGGAACAAATCAAAAATTCAAATACAACTCAAGATCTAACACTTGAGGAGGAGAATTTATCATTAAAAAATGATATTAACAATTTAAAAGAGATGTTAGAAAATTTCACTACAAGATCAAAAAATCTAGACTTAATCCTGAATAATCAAAAGGCGTGTTATAATAAAACCGGACTCGAATATAAGTTGAACTCAAATAAAACCTTTAAATCATTAATAACCCAATTCAAACCAACACGTAAAGCTTGGGTCCCGAAAGCGTGCTTAACCACGCAAGTAGGACTTAATCAACTTTACATACCTAAAGATAAAATATATTATATAAAATCTGATAAAGAAAATCAAAAATCAAAATACAAACTTAAATAAAAAAATTTAAAATCTGAACATTTTAAAACTCAACAAAATATAAATTATCACCAAGTTAATTATAACTATAAAAGAAATAGACATAAACCTAAATCAAAAAGGTTAAATTGAAGGCCAATAATTCAGGGGGAGGCTCCAGAATAGCTGGCACCTCCAAAACTAACATACTCGACAGGGTAACCCAAACAAACTAACCCGGCAGGGTGATTAGGATTAGTTAAAAAGGGACCAGGTTTAACTTGAATCATGGTACTAGTGAAGTTTTTGGATGATAGTACGTTAGGGAAGCTTGGGCATCGCATGTCTAGAAAGATATGGCTTCGATCTTGTGCATTTGGCCAAGTGAAACTGACCGAAGCTACCCTTAAATGGATCCTAACTAGTTAGACTAAGGTTTAGTACTAAGCTCCGTGGATAGGACTATTCGAAAAATTTTGACGGCATGGTTACTCTAATGATGTCCAGATAACTCACCAGAGCCCAGAGGTTTATCCGAAGAATGCCTATTTGTTAAGACCAAAGCTAAACCTGAATCTAACACAAGTTAAACCAAACTCTATAATCAAATCAACTTTATCTCACAAAATTATAGGATTCCCTGATTGATAATTTAGATCGGGTGAGATGACTAAGTACTTAAAATTAAATTAAAATTAGAGAAAATTAAATTACAATTAAAATTACAATTAATTTAAAATTAAGGTAAAATTAAAATTAAGTTAAAATTAAAAATAAAATTATTTTAAAAATATTTTTAATAAAAAATTAGTTTAAAAAAATTAACTTAAAAGAAATTATTTTCTTTAAAAAAAATCATTTTACAAACCATTTAAAAATCCTTTTTAAAACTATTTTAAAAGCATTTTAAAAATCCTTTTAAAAATTATTTTAAAAAACTATTTCAAAAATTATTTTAAAAGTTATTTAAAAAATGCATTTAAAATAATTTTAAAATTATTTTAAAAATCCTTTTAAAAATTATTTTAAAATGCTTTTAAAAATCCTTTTAAAAACAATTTTTTGAAATTATTTAAAAAATACTTTTCAAAATTATTTTTTTTTAAAATTTATTTCAAAAATCTTTTATAAATTATTTTTAAAAAAAATCTTTTAAAAAATCCTTTTAAAAAATATTTAAATAAAACTATTTTAAAAATTATTTTAAAAATATTTAAAAAAAAACAATTTTAAAAATTATTTTAAAAATCTTTTTAAAAAAACTATTTTAAAAATCATTTTAAAAATACTTTTAAAAATTCTTTTAAAAATTCTTTTAAAAATCTTTAAAAAAAACTATTTTAAAAATCTTTTTAAAAAAACTTTTAAAAACTATTTAAAAATTATTTTAAAAATCTTTTTAAAAACTATTTTAAAAATCCTTTTAAAAATTATTTTAAAAAATACTTTAAAAAATCCTTTCAAAAATTATTTTAAAAATAAATTCTTTTAAAAATCTTTTAAAAAACTATTTTAAAAATTATTTTGAAAATATTTTTAAAAACTCTTTTAAAAATCCTTTTAAACATCCTTTTCAAAACTATTTTAAAAAATCTTTTTAAAAACTATTTTAAAAATCCTCTTAAAAACTATTTTAAAAATCCTTTTAAAATCCTTTAAAAAATTATTTGAAAATTATTTTAAAAATTATTTAAAAAACACATATAAAAATCATTTTTAAAACATTAAAAAATTATTTTAAAATTATTTTATAAACCCCTTTTAAAATCATCTTAAAAATTATTTAAAAATTCTTTTTAAAATTATTTTAAAAACTCTTTTAAAATTATTTAAAAACTCTTTTAAAAATCATCTTAAAAATTATTTAAAAACTCTTTTAAAAATTATTTAAAAACTCTTTTAAAAATCCTTTTAAAAATTATTTTAAAAATTGTTTCAAAAAATTATTTAAAAACTCTTTTAAAAATTATTTAAATTTTTTTAAAAAATTATTTTAAAACTCTTGTAAAAATTATATTAATAATTATTTTAAAAATCATTTAAAAACTCTTTTAAAAATCATTTTAAAAATTATTTTAAAACTTATTTTAAAAATTATTTAAGAACTCTTTTAAAAATCATTTAAAAAGTATTTTAAAAATTATTTAAAAAACTATTTAAAAATTCTTTTGAAAACCATTTTAAAAATTATTTAAAAATTACTTTTAAACTCTTTCAAAAATCAGTTTAAAAAAAAAGAAGTCTTTTAAAACTTAAATCTTTTATAAATCATTTTGAAAAATTCTTCTTAATATTATTTTTCACTTTAATAAAATTTTGTTAACTTAAAAAAAAATATTCTTATTGATTATTTAAACTTTAAAAATTATTATTTAGATTTTAAACTTTTTTTTCCTTAAACATTATTTTAATCTTAAAATTATTTTTAAATTTAATTTAACCTAACTGAAAATTAAAACTTAATTAAAATTTAATATTGAAATTACAATTAAAATTTAAAAATTTAACTTAAACTTAAAACTTAAACCTAAATTAATCACTGATATTAATTTAAATCTAAAATCAAAACTGAATTGAACGTATATTAATTGTCATTAAATAATTATAAAAATTATTTTAAAATCCTTTTAGACACTATTTTAGAAATCCCTTAAAAATAATAATAATAATAATTCTTTTAAATTCATTTAAAACTTAGACACCTAACTTAAAAACTTAAATTCCGTTAACTTTAACTTTAAACTTAATTATGTAATTAATAAGTAGAACTTAACTATTTAAGTTTAACTTCATTTGAGAACTAAATTGACTTGAATTAAACCTTACTTAATTGTGTCTAATAATGCTAACTTCAAACTAAATTAATCCCACTTAAAAGGAAGTAAATAAAAATAATAATTATAACTAACACTTTCATTGACCAACTCAATCAATTAATATGAAATTTAAATTATTTTATTAAGTATTAAATTATTAAATCAAGTAAAAATTAATCAATAAATTATTGATAATGGCCAACTGTTTTTGATTTAATAAAGTTTATCTTATTAAACCTTAAACTGAAGCTTAAGCACCTGAATCTAATATTAATTATTGATTAATCAAACTCAAATAAACAATTATATCAAGGATACAGAGATAAATATGTAAATAATATAAGTGTTACCAAATCCCCTAGAACACTTAGGTAGACAAATGTGTTATGGCTTGAAATTTAACACACTCAAACCTTAGCATTATATTAAGGGAGAGTAATAAATAAGGAGGATTAATAAATTAAAATAGTATCAAATTCAGGGGGAGGTTTATTTTTTTTAATTATCTCCTTAAGTGTTATTTTTTAATCTTCTCTTTAAAATCTCTCTAGAAAATTCTACCTCAATTTTTTTTAAAAAAAATTCTACTTTGAATATTTTTAGCAAATATTTTCAAAATTTTATGTCAGGTTCAGGGGGAGGAATTAATTAAAATTTTCTTTTTATTTAAAATATTTTAAAATTTGTGTTTGAAAAATGGTTTCTTAAAAATTTCTTAAACCTATTTTTGAAAACTAACTCTTATAAAACTAAGTTGTTTTTAAGAATTGGGTTTTACTTTTTATTGAAAATTAATTTTGAAAATTAGATTTAGCTTAGTTTTGAAAATTGAATTTAAAAATCTAGTTCTTAAAATTTGATTTTACTTAATTTTGACAATTTGATTTGAAAGTTAAACTTTACCAAAATTAGTTGTGACAAACTTTGAAAACTAAAAGTAAAGTTCAAAATCGTTTTTCTTAATGTTTGAATTCGATTTAACTTCACTTCGTTTTGAAAATAACCCTGAATCAAGTTCTGAAAAATTGGTCGTACTTAATTTTGACAATTTGATTTGACAAAATTAGTTTTGAAAATTACTATCAACTTAGTTTTGAAAATTATTTTAGAAAGTGATTTTTTTTAAAAAAAACTTATGTTTGAAAACTTGAATTTTTAACTTTGACCTTAAAAACTATACTTGAAAAATTAACTATCTTTTAAAAATTACAAAGTTATAAATCAGCTATCTTTCAAGACTTAGTTTTTTTTTCAAAGATTTAAGAAATAAAAGTAAAATAATCTATGTTTTAAACTCCCCCAGATTAACTTGACATTATTTCTTACTTTGTCTGAAGTATGTATTTATGCTTACTTAATCTATGCTTACTTTTAATGAATGCCAAAGGGGGAGGGTTAGGTGGTTAAGTTAGCTAAACCAAACTGAAAATACAAACTAACTTAAAAACCATATAAATGCATGTTGTTACTTGTTTTTTTCTTGCATATGTTTTCACTAACTTAACCAGGTTGTCATTCCATCAAAAGGGGTGAGATTGTTGGTGCGGTTTGTAGCGACCCACCTTCTACACTACTACTACTACTCTAAAGGTGGATGCTACTTAACTACTAACTCTACTTAACCGGTATGATTAAAAATCACATGAAAACCCTACCGAAAAATTTCGACAAAATCTCCCCTGTACCGATGACCTTAAACTGGTATACAAACACTATATACACAGCCACAGGCGGCTGGAACATATTTCAAACAACCACGCAGTTTATATATAACAAAAAGAAGCAAAATACCAAAGGAAACCAACTCTAACAAAACAATACAAAAAGTAACATGTACAAGTTCTAAATACTTTAAACAATTAAACCAAAACACTCTTAATAAATTCTTGACAACTTCTTAGATCACTCCATAGTCTAAACATCACACGCCCATCAAGCCTCCCCTTGTCGCCTCCTTCATATCGTTTTGGCTTTTCCTTTATCTGCAGCAGGAGGAAATGCAAACTATAACCATAAAGCTTAGTGAGCGCTATCTAATTCACAAAAACTCGATATGCATGTATATAAATAAAAACATGCTAAAACTGAATGCTAACATGTAAAGATAATCATGCTCATAAATAGCAAAGGAATCATACTAACTGAAATACTAAACATGTAAAGCTACTCATGCTCATAAATAGCGAATAACAGTAAGCTAACTCATGCTCTTCTAATAGTAAGAAACATACTGAAAGGCTAAACATGTAAGGCAAGTATATACTATCATACTAGCATAAAGAACTTAACTTACTGAATTCTAAACACCTTCTGTATCTTATTTCACTTGCTTAAAGACTTATTCTTTAATACTTATGTGAAACTTATTTTACTTGTTCAAAAACTTATACTTATAATACTTCAAAATAGTAATCAACTTCTCTTGGGCACAGGCATAGTACCATCTTATGCGCGTTCCCTAATAGGTTGGGGTAGCGAGCCACCAATCCTAAAAGAGCAGACCTTGGTCTACCAGGGCCAAGACCTTGGAATTGGACACCTGGATTTGTTTAATGACAACCTTGCGAAGTCGAGTACTAGCCTCTTCTTAAAAGTAAAATACTTATTATCTTAATTACTTCTTCTTTAAATGCCTTGGCATTTTAATAAACACCTTCTGTGCCAAAATCCCTAAAGTCTTGACTTTAGGATCTACTTAAGGCCTTGGCCTTTTCTTTCTTTTCTTTAGCTTTCTTATACTTGTTAATATTTCTAAAAGAATACTTCTTTTAAAAGAAACTGAAATGTTTAAGCAAATTCTAACTTTGAAATGTTTAAACCAAAAACCTGCCTACTATGCTAATAAAATTCTGCATATTAAGCTTAATAAAAATCTATTGTAAAATTGAAGTTCTGCATGCAATACTTATCAAAATAATCTGCTTATTAAAGTCTGCATACTATACTTATCAAATCTGCATTATAAACTTAATAAAATCTACCTACCTACTTAACCAAAAATCTAGAATTCATAATGAGCTGCTCATGCTTATAGAATAACAAAGAAACTAAGTTTACAATGGTATTAAATAGACTTGATCACGTTTAATATATATCAAGAAAGCTCACACTATATACTTGGATTAAGGGCTGTTCGTGCCCAACTAATAACAAGTGAAAGCTAGAAAATCTGCTTATGCATATCTAATAGCAAATGGAAGTTACTGTGTTCAACTAATAGAAACCGAACCTAAGGTTGTTCATGTTATTCAAGAAAACCAAGAAACTAATACTACATACTTTAAACAAAGGCTGTTCTTGCCCTTTTGAGTAGCAAGGAAAATGTTATTCATGCTTACGATAGTACATGAAGGTTACAAAACTGCACTGAAATGCTAAACTACACTAAGAAGGAATTTAAATCTGTGTCAAAGAATTAATAACACAAAGTCTAGCAACATGTTAAGGATTAATAATACTAAGTCTAGCAGCATGTTAAGGATTAATAACACCACCGAACCTGCACAGCAAGCTCCAACTCAAGCTAAAACCTGCTGGGATAGGGTCATATGGAAGGGTGTACTTGCAATTCTAGACAATGAAAAGCATGTTTCTGTGAAGAAGCTTGATGCTTCTGAAGATGGCTCAAATGATATCCAGATTGAAGCATGAAAATTTTGTTGAGATTTTGGGATACTGTGTGGAAGGAAATATGCGTCCGTTGGCCTATGAGTTTGCAACTATAGGCTCTTTACATGATGTTTTACATGGTATGGCTATGGCATTTATCTGCTACTTCGTGAACACCAACAGAAATACATATAACATAACCCAATTTCATCTAACATCCAATCCTAATTCATGAATGACTAACCAACAAGTTTCCGACAAAAATTCAACAGGAGAGCAAAACTTCTTCATAGATTAGATGAAATGTTAACTATAAGGCTGTAGAATCTAAAACACAACTTATACGTTCATCTAACATCTCGGCTAGGCATTTATGCAAACAGAGAACAATCAGAGAGCTCGCAAAGAAACCTTGAGGAAAATCAAAAATCCACCAAGCATAAACCCAATTCAAAACCAAAACCAAGTCGCGGAACTACTCCTACTGCAGGTGAGAAGCAACTCACCCTTGTTCTTTAACTTACAACCGAGAAGATGGTTGCTAGGGTTTCGGATAGGTGAAGGTTTCGGCTCTTCTTTGTGTTTCCGAGCTCCCCTCGTCGAGGTGGTCACGCACAGGTGAAGACCGGCCGGAAGAAGCCTTTCACCGGCACCGGAGACAAAGCTAGGGCTTCGTCGTCTTCATTTTCGCCCAAGTACAGAATGGCGCCGCTCGAAATTGAGAGAGAGGGGAAGAGATTTTTCGGGAGCAAGGAATAACCTAATCCCACTTATAACTAGGTCTAACTTTGGGTTCTCATTATAACTTAACTATATTTCTCTTCATACTTGGTTAACAAAACACTCGCAGCCCAGTTGGTTGGTTGTGTCCGGTTAGGTCGGGTTCGGCCGGAGGTCTTGGGTTCGAGTCTCAACTTCAACATTTTTGGTCAAATCTTTCTTTCTTTTTGTAAACATACTAAACGACCTCCAAAAATTACGTAAAAATACTCTAAAAATTCCTAAAAATCTCTAGAATATTTTAAAAGCATTTCCAAATATTTTTAAGGACATTTAGAACTCGAAATAGGGAAAATTGGGTTGTTACACGGTTAGCACTAACGATTTAACCCAGGTTTTGATGAATGACAAATAGGTTAAGTTAGGTTTGTCGTTATCTAATGCTTTGATCGAGTATGCAGGCTAAGTCCAGACAGGTCGACGGGCTGACCGAATGTCTGACACGAAGTCCAAACGGGTCGACGGGCTGACCGGACGCTTGGCGAGAAGTCCAGCTAGGTCGACAGGTTGACCAGATAGCTGGCACGAAGTCCAAGCGGGTCGATGGGCTGACTGGACGCTTGGCACGAAGTCCAACTAGGTCGACGGGTTGACCGGATAGCTGGCACAAAGTCCAGACGGGTCGAAGGGTTGACCGAACGTCTGGCAGGTAAGTAAAGTTAAGTCACTAGAGGAGAGTGACTGTGAGGATGCATCCCAGTTAAGGGACAGTAGGCGTCGGTCCAGTTTAGGTCCATTTTGGATCCCTAAATTGAGACCCTGACTAGGTTCTGGTCTCGGGAAGACAGGACCTAACTCATAAATCTATATAAAATGTCTATACATATATTTTTCTAACTCTATTTTGTAGATACAAATGTAGAGCTTCAAATTCTGCACGCGTATCAACTGACAGAGCTTGATTCCGAGTTCGGAGTCAAAAGTTATGACCTTCGGAAGATGATTGTGTCAAACAAGTAGTTGGAGACGACTCGGATCAGCCAGATTCGAACTCTCCTCATCTGATCCGAATTTTTGGGATCTGATAAGCTCTGGAGACCCCTCCAAAGGGCTATAAAAGGAGGCGGTGAGCAAGCTTCAAGGACACAACTCTCAGAACGAAGAATCTGCTTCCTTGTGCTCCTGCTGCGTTGCGATCTCCGACAAGCTTTTCCTTTCTGTTCTAAGTCTTTTTATTGTCGGTAATTTTTCCTTATTAGCAATATTGTACTTAACTTGTAATCTATATTTCGAATTGCTAGTGAATTGCCCAACGAAAGTACTCACGGAGTACGGGCCTTCGAGTAGGAGTTGTCGCAGGCTCCGAACGAAGTAAATCCACTGTGTTCAATTTTCTTATTCCGCTGCATTTATACTCGTTATTTTTCGAATTGATATTCACCCCCCCCCTCTATCGATGTTTCACGATCCAACACCTTGTACTGCAGAAAAGGGTAAAGCATGGCTAAACTAAAGGGAGCAGCAGGAAGGGCAAAAATGTGTGTGGCAGTGGCTGGTGGAAGAGATCTGTTTTGTGTTTCAGGACTTATGCATATTCTAAGTTCTGCATGTTAACTTGTTTTCCTATTTAATGCTTTTTGATGGTTGCTACTTGATATTAACTTGAACTTGTTTGGATTGTTGAATGCTTAATACGAACTATTACTCTCTTTTGTTCCATGAAACCTTGAAACGTTAAGTACTTGTTTAATTAGAGAATTGTTAGTTATCATGAACTTTAGAGAACAATATATATATGTTTAGTTTTCCCCTTATTTAGTAAGCTTTATGCTCTAGTTAAACAAGCATGTACCATGTTCAAGTAATAGATAGAAAAAAAATCAAATTTATATGCCTGAATGTTAGCATGTTCACATGTTTTGTTATATGATTAAGTTTTAATAAAAAAAAAAAGAATTCTTCCGCTGCAATAATTTCATATGCATGTATGTATGTTCGCGTAGCGCCGCCCTTGCCATCAGTAGGGGAAGGGCGGGCGTTACAACCTCCTTGATTTTAAATCTCCTCCAAGGGACCCATCTTAAATACTGTATCACAAGCCTCCCCTTCAAATCTAGTCGAAGGAGACTACAAGTCCGACTGACTGGACTCTGGTGTCTATTTAAGTCTCTTATCCTCCCATCAGGCGTTTTTATGTTGTACCATTGTTCATCTAGAATAAATATTATACTTAACCATTCTTATCTATGATATTCTTGTTGTCCGGTCAGCTAGTCCAGCGTCGCCGAGTGGCTTAGTCGGATGAAATACCCCGGTCGGACATTCACTTATAAAATTTACTCGGATTAAGTTGAAGTCATCTTGATTTCTTGGAAATTGAGTAAATCACCTACCATTGATGTAAAGCATGTTGAGCACAACTTTTCATCAAAGGCTTTCTTATTGCCTCCCATCTATCATTAATGCATCTGTATTATACTAACATATGTCGTACACCTGCACAGGAGAATATCTGATGTGACAGGCAATTGTTGTGATTTAATGTGACAACTACCTCGTCAAATTTGACAGTACAGATTAAATCTCCCCCTTTTAATCTTTGGATCGGACAACTTCCAATAACTATTAATAGGGTTTTTAAAGTCTTCATTCTTTGATGCACTATAATGCCTTCTCTCCTCCTCTTCATCTTCTTCCCCTTCATCTTCTGCTTGTCGCTAGCGATTAGTATTCAGTAAGTTTTACTTTTCTTCTTTTCTTCGATCTTCGATATTCTCTCTCGATGGCTTCTTCGCCCGCTCCTCCTCCTTCCATCCCTAGACTTTGGTATACCTCCACTTCATCCTTCTACAATGGGGATGAAGTGGATCAATTGAAACTTACGTATTCTATCCCTCCCGATTATCAAATAGTTATTCCTTCCACCTACGATCATCCCCACACGCCTCTAGCTGACTTCCTTATTTTTTTTAAAGATCAACTCTATGTCGGCCTTCATTTTCTTTTACACCCATTTACTCTAAAGTTTGTACTTACTTTCACATTCCCTTACAACAGTTAGCAGCCAACTCCTTTAGGCTACTGTGCAAGGTTGTAGTGTTGTTTCATTTGTATAGAATTCTCCTACATCCCCGTGTTTTTAACTACTTCTATCATCCAGAAAAATCTGACCCAGGCGTTTTTCTTTTTCTAAGCCCGAGTGGGCATTGTATACTTCAAAAAAATGTCCTCTTCTAACAAGGGCTGAAAATCTTATTATTTTTACCTTTGACTCCCCGACCCGGTGGTCTTCCTGACCGGTTGCCAAATGGAGTTGCCCCCCTCCCGAGTTGGGTAAATATCGATGGTCGCCAATCTACATCAAATCCACTGCCCAGTTGAACAGCTTGAAGTATCACATTCACAAGTTCCTTATCGAGGGTGTTTTGTATATGTTTGGGCTGAGTCCCGTCCGCGCTTAGCTACCCGACCCTTTTGGTGAGAAATCCTCCCATCTGTTGCTTTTGAGTCTAACTGATTTCCTTTTCTTTTTTACAGCTAGAGTAATATGGAAAACTTTGCTGAGTTAGTCCACTAAACTGACCAATGAAGAGCTTGAAGTTTGTGGTGCCGCCAAGCTGGAGAGCCATGGTCTTCTGCCGGTCGGACCATTAGAAGGACCGATTGGTGAAGAAGGGGTGAGTTAAGTAGTGGGGAGTGACGTAGACGTTAATACTGAGGAGATGCCTCCTGAGTGCCTTTCCCTGATGCCTATCGTAGTTCCTTCAGAGTCCACGACTTTCGGTTGAACCCCTGATCCACCACTAACGTCGCAAAAGGTGCCTCGTGGAGACTCCTGTCCGATCAGCGACCTCCATTCTATAAGCATCTACTGTCGTGTCAACTGCGCAACCACCATTCGAGCGGGGAGAGAGCTCCACATCAGCAATTCCTGAAGTGGTGGCCAGTCGGATCTCCCCTACTTCCTCTGATTGGACTCCCTTGTTATCCGAGTTATCGGCCAATCCCCTCCTAGCTCAACCTATAGCATATCTAATGCCGCCACCAACTAAACCAATTTGACCAGTATCAATAGTGTGCTTATCCCCTCTCTTTAAGTCCAAATCCACTTCGACAGAGCCCAATGGGCTAGGCAAGTAGAAGAAAATACAAGCCATCTTTAGGCTACGCACTCAGGATTTGTTGTCTACACATTCTGCCGAGTCCCTGGCTCCAGAGCACAAGATTAGAATCCAAGACCCTTGGCCCAGATTTGGACAGATGCATGGGCCTGAGCGACCGCCAAATCTCCTAAGGAGCTAGTCAACTGCTATAGTCTAGGGGCCACTAGTGTAAGTCTTTTAACACCCTTACCCTTCTTATTTATTCTTTCTAATGCTTTTTTCATTTTGGTAGTTCTGGGTTGATGACTTAGCTTAGCTTGAAATTGGCCCAACTAAGCCATGAACACAAGAAGTTGCAAGACTCGATCGACAAAGTAGGCACTTCAAATTATCAATCCGATCAGCTCTCACATGTGGTAGCCCAACTGAAGAGAGAGCTAGAGACCCAATTTGAGTAGTTACTTGGGTCCGAGCGAGCATTGAGCTTGGAGAAAGACAAAAATCATGACTAAGCCATCTAGCTTTAAAGGCTAATGACGTAGGCCCAAAACTACGAGTCGCACATCAACTCAGCTAACACAAAAAACTTAGGGCTATCGACTACTTAGTGAAGCAGGCCCAAAATTATGAGTCATGCATCAACTCAGCTAATGCTAGAAAACTTAAGGCTATCAACGACTAAGATATTAAAGGCAAAGAAGCCTACACTCTGGCAAAGAAACTTGAAGAGACAGAAGTTGCTTTGTTTGTTGAACAAGTGAGCCAAACGGCTGAGCAAGATACATAAGAGCTTCAACTTGGCATGGACCAGAGTCATTACTGAGAAGGATGTCGAGCAAAATGCTTTAAAAGTCGAGCTGGAGGCCACCAAAGCTGAGTTTGCCAAGTACAAAGATGGAGAGCCTGATCGGATGGAAGTATTCAGAGTGGAGTACCTGTGCTCTCAAAGCTTTAATCAAATGTTTGCCAATCGAACAAACAAAATGTTTGGATATGGCTCCGAGGCCATCAAACAACTGAAGGATGGTGATTATCTAGCCGCGGAGATCCCTATAAATATCATTAAACGTTAAAAGATTCTGTAGATCATTCTTGAGGATGCCTTCATCGAGCTTACATAACTTTCCTTTGAGATCTTTTTCTGATCCTGTAAAAGTTCTAACATTTTATGTTCATGTAAGAACTAAATATTTTACCTTGTTTGTATGTATGTATATATCATTTTGAAACCTTCAACACCTTTATGCCTTAACATTTGTAGTGTCATTTACTTTCCACCTAAATTTATGATAAGAATGTAGGACTTAGGCATAGGAGCAAGACCACTTATAACTCGGCTGAATGACTTGAGAGTCTGGGACTTAATCGTGAGAGTATGCTCACTTATAACTCGTCCAAATAGTGCGAGAGTCTAGAACTTAGTCATGAAAACATACTCACTTATAACTCACCCCGAACGGTGCGAGAGCTTGGGACTTAGTCATGAGGAGAATGCTCACTTATAACTCACCGGAACCGCGCAAGAGTCTGAGACTTGGGTGTAAGAGCATGCTTACTTATAACTCGCCTGAATGACGAGAGAGTCTAGGACTTAGTTGTGAGAGCATGCTCACTTATAACTCGGTCGAGCGGCGCAAGAGTCTGGGACTTTGGTCGTGAAAGCATGCTCACTTATAATTCAGCCAAGTTCCGTGAGAGTTTGGGACTTTGGTCATGAGAGCACACTCACTTATAATTCGGCCGAGCAACATGAGAGTCTAGGACTTAGTCATGAAAGTATACTTATTTATAACTCGTCCGAATGACACGAGAGTCTAGGACTTAGTCGTGAGAACATGCTCACTTATAACTTGCCTGAACAGCGCAAGAGTCTGAGATTTACTTGTGAGAGCATGTTCACTTATAAGTCGTCCAAATAATGTGAGAGTTTGAGACTTAATCGTGAGAGCTTGCTCACTTATAACTCGCCTGAACGACGTGAGAGTCTGGGACTTCGTCATGAGAGCATGCTCACTTATAACTCAACTAAGCGACATGAGAGTCTGGGACTTTGGTCGTGAGAGTATGCTCACTTATAACTCGGTCGAGCAGTGCGAGAGTCTAGGACTTTGGTCATGAGAGCACATTCACTTATAACTCAACTGAGTGGCGCAATAGTCTAGGACTTAGTCATGAGAGCATGCTCACTTATAATTCGCCCGAACGGTACGAGAGTCTAGGACTTAGTCGTGAGAGCATGCTCACTTATAACTCGTCTGAACGGCGTGAGAGTCTGAGACTTGGGTGTGAGAGCATGCTCATTTATAATTCACTTGAGCTGCAGGAGAGTCAGGGACTTTGGTCGTGAGAGCACGCTCACTTATAACTCAACCGAGCGACACTAGAGTATAAGATTTAGTCATGAGAGCATGCTCACTTTTAACTCACCTGAACAACGTGAGAGTTTAGGACTTAGTTGTGAGAGCATGCTCACTTATAACTGACCCGAACAACGTGAGAGTTTGTGACTTAGGCGTGAGAGTTTTCTCACTTATAACTTGTCCAAATGGCATGAGAGTTTGGGACTTAGTCATGAGAGCATGTTCACTTATAACTCGCCCGAATAGTGCGAGAGTCTGAGACTTAGTTATGAGAGAATGCTCACTTATAACTCGACTGAGTGGCACAAGAGTATTAGACTTTAGCTGTGAGAGCCTGCTCACTTATAACTCAACCGACTAGTGCAAGAGTCTGAGACTTTGGTCGTGAGTGGACACTCACTTATGACTTGATCGAATGACGTGAGAGTCTGGGACTTTGGTCATGAGAGCACATTCACTTATAACTTGACCGAGTGGTGTGAGAGTTTGGGATTTAGTCATTTTCCACTTGAATCTGCCTGCATTCATTAAATATAAAATTTTACAAATTACATAGATTCAATTTAACAGAACTATCATGCCCGGTAGGGCTGTAAATGATTTTCATTCCAAGGTTGATCCAAGTTTCTTTTGTCTGAGTCCTGTAGGTAGTAGGAACCTGAGCTAAGCTTCTGCACCAACTTGTATGTGTTGGAGCAATCCCAATGGTCCGCGGGACCATGTGTTTTAGTGTTTGGGCAAAGGGTTTAAGTTAGGTTCACCCTTGTATTTGATATGTGTATTTGAGTTGTGCAGGTTTGCAGGATACACATGTGACCCAGGTTGATGGCTTCGGGTCCGGTGAAGGATGGAGCATCCGAGGGACCGTGGACAAGGCAGCGAGGACAAGGGCCGATGGAAGCGACTTCGAGGCATACACGAAGGATGGCATTGGGGACGAGCCGCGGGCTTGAATGCATCCGATGGATGAGAGCCAAAGGAAGTAGGCTTGAAGGCAAGAGGTCAAAGCTGCAAATGAAGCGTCAAATGAGTCATAAGGGTGAGGGTACGAGTGCATGAGAGATTGTACTCGGAGTAAAATCCTAGTTTTAGGGGTTACTGTAGCAGTACTGTAGCGCTACTGTAGCAGTACTGTAGCGCTACTGTAGCAGTACTGTAGCAGTCGACTGCATGTTTTAGCAGTCGACTGGTGCAGTCGACTGGCAGCGAACAGAATGTGTGGAATCGAGCCGTTGGGATGTAACGGTCGAATTTCCACAGAGGGCAGTCGACTGCATGTTTTAGCAGTCGACTGGTAGGCGAGGTTTTCCAACCCGTGGCCTATAAAACCAAAGCTTGGGAGCTTGGTTTGAGTTGACGAAATAGAGGTGGTTAATCTCTATTAGTAGTCTACCTGTGCCCTAGCGTCAAAGGAGCTCTTGTGAGGGTTGTGGTGAGGTTTCTCCACCCACAAGGAGGTTTGAGCTAGCCGAAAGTTTTCCGGGGAGTAATCCACCGAAGGATCGGGATCGTCCACCTTACGGACAGCCGTGGAGTAGGAGCCCTAATCTCCGAACCACGTTAAACAACGTGTTAGCTTGGTTTGCATTTCTTATTCTTCTCTTAAGCTTTCTTTGTACTCATATTTGTAGTTAGTATTAGATTTCCGCTGTGCATACTAACAATAGTGTAGAAAGCGAGTATTTGGGGGCGTCGTCTATCCAACCCCCCTTCAAGCCAGCCGTCCGATCCCCAACAGTATGGCCCATTCCAGGGTAGCTCCAACTTCCTGACATCCCCGACTAACTTAACTCTTTTTCATACTAGGTCACCAACTTGGAAAGATCTTGGAATGACCCTTCGGTTATAGCTATGATTTATTCTTTCTTGATACATTGTTACCCGAGCAACGACCTTATCTTTGATTTCCTCCACTAAGTCCAGCTCATAAGGCGCTGATCATAATTTTCCTCGTCATATAGTTGTATCTGATCAGATTCAACTTTGACTTCAACGGGTATAACCACCTCTCCTTCATATTCTCCTTCATATACTAGATGAAACGGGATTATGCTCGTAGACACTCGAGGTGTAGTGCAATGAACCCATAGCACACTCGGGAGCTCATCCACCCAACTTCTTCTAAAATGGTCGAGGCAGGTTCTGAGTCCTCTAATTATTTCTTTGTTAGTGACTTCTGCCTAGCCATTACTTTGGGGATAAGCCACAGACATGAAAGCTTGTAGTATGTCATAACTCGCACACCACTATCTGATTCCTCGTTCTTGGAATTACCTTCCATTATCAAACACTATCTTATGCGGAATGCCAAACCGGCCCATGATATTTTGCCATAGAAATTTATTGACCATTTGCTCCATTATCTGATGGATCGAAAGCGCTAGAGGGGGGTGAATAGCGCTCGTGGCTTTCACAATTCGGATTCGTAAATCGTTCGATTAAATGCAGCGGAAAGTAATAGCACAAACAGAAGACACAGTTAATTTACTTCGTTCGGAGTCTAGCTCGACTCCTACTCAAAGGCCTGCGATCCTTGATCGCTTTACGTGGGCAAAACTATAAATCCGGAATTATTACAAGCTAGAAGCAATTACAATTAAGTATAAATAAGAAAGTTATACCAACGAACAAGAAAAAAGAAGAGCTTTGGAGTTTCAGTTCGTTGTAGCAACAGGGCGTTGTTGAAGCGTACGGAGCAGACAAGAGCACAGAACTTCTGTTCGGAAATCGATATTTGAGCTACACCTCGGGCCTCAGACTAGCTCTGCAAAATCTGATCCAGATCCCCAAGCTTCGGGATCAAGTTTGACTCGACGCGGATTGGTCAACCGATCAGGCAATCTTCTCCCATCCGATCCACTCGATCCTCTCGCTCCACTAGTCAAACTCTATCTGAGGTTCGGTCAACCGATCCCAGGGTCCAGTCGACCGATCAGTCTCCTCTGACCCGCGCACCTCGGCTTAATCCAGTCGACACCTATCCTAGGTTCCGTCGACCGATCCTGAGGTCCGGTCGACCGATCCCCTGTTCGAACCCGGTCCAACCTCTGGAGATCTGATCTGCTGGCTTGTGAGTTCGGTCGACCAATCCCGAGGTTCGGTCGACCGATCTCGGTCAGATCTAACCCTGCACCAAAAATATTAGTTTCCTGCAAAACAGAGTTAGAACACAAAAGATAATATATAGAAATTAATTTGGCAGTCATCGGACTGTCCGGGTCTGACTTCGGGTTTTCGACCGGAAACCCTAGGTCGACCCGACGCCTACTGTTCCCTCTACGGGGAACGCGTCCTCACCTACTCCACTCAGGAGATTTACCTAATGTCAGTCTGGTCCTCCAGACCGACTGGACTTTCCTCCTAGGGTTACCACCCCCTAGGACCTAGGGTTACCACCCCTTAGCGTTTTTCTCCACCTAGGGTTACCACCCCCTAGGACCTAAGGTTGCCGCCCCGTAGGATTTTCCTCCACCTAGGGTTACCTCCCCCTAAGACCTAGGGTTACCACCCCCTAGGTTTTCACCTGCCTAGCCACAGCTAGGACTTTTGCCTAAATATCACTTAGGACTTTCCTGCAAGCTCCATGAACCTTGTTAGATCACCACACATCTTAACTTTGAATCCTTTGTCATTATCAAAACTCAGGTTCGATCGTCGGATGCTTCCCGCACTAACATTATCTTGACGAGTGGCTCCACTTCTACCCATTTAGAGAAATAATTCTCTGCCACAAGTAGAAATTTCCTCTGACCAGACAAAATTGGGAAAGATCCTACGATGTCCATGTCCCACTGGTCAAACAGGCATGAGACGATTGATGTCTTCAAAACTACCATAGGCTGGTGCGGTATATTCTGATGTCTCTAACATGACAAACAAGTGGCGACCATCCGAGTTGCATCCACTTGTAGAGTGGGCCAAAAATATCTGGCCAATAGGATTTAACAAGCAAGTGAATGATCGCCTGGATGACTTCCACATGAGTCCTAATGAACTTCTTGTAAAATATATGGAATGTTCTCTGATCCGATACATTTGAGCATTGGTCTTGAAAATGCTCTCTTGTATAAATTGTCTCTAATCAATGTGAATCGACCATCTCTCTTTTTTATCATACGGGCTTACTCCTGATTGACCGATAAGTTTCCTACTCGAAGTGTAACGACCCGACCCTCTTGGCCCATTTGGCGGCCCATTTGGCGACCTCATGTCGTCGACCGTCGGTCCTTATGTCGTCGGCTCATTTGGCGACCTCTAATGTCGTCGACCGACGACCCTTGGCCATGCCATTACTCACTAGGACTTTCCACCCCTGGTCAGTGGATTTTTGCCTCCCCCAGGATTCGAACTCTAAACCTCCAGGCTTAAGTATTAGAGTTTATGAATCCTGGTAACCAAGTGAGATCATCTCACTTGGTTACCAGGATTCATAAACTCTAATACTTAAGCCTGGATGTTTAGAGTTCGAATCCTGGGGGAGGCAAAAATCCACTGGCCAGGGGTGGAAAGACCTAGTGAGTAATGACACGACCAAAGGGTCATCGGTCGACCGCCCAAGAGGCCAAAAGGGTCAGGTCGTTACAATAAAAAGGCGCCTTTTATTGTAACGACCTGGCCCTCTTGGCCCATTTGGCGACCTCATGTCGTCGACCGTCGGCCCTTATGTCGTCGGCCCATTTGGCGACCTCTAATGTCGTCGACCGACGACCCTTGGCCGTGTCGTTACTCACTAGGACTTTCCACCCCTAGTCAGTGGATTTTTGCCTCCCCCAGGATTCGAACTCTAAACCTCCAGGCTTAAGTATTAGAGTTTATGAATCCTGGTAACCAAGTGAGATGACATGAGGTCGCCAAATGGGCCGTCAAATGGGCCAAGAGGGTCAGGTCGTTACAATAATCAGGATTCATAAACTCTAATACTGTAACAACCTCCCTTCTTACTACTACTCTCTAAGGGCGACCGTTACCTAACTATACTAAAGACCTTGGTCTTACTTTAAAAGAAGAACTTCACCTCATTGTGAGGATTTCTAAATCTCCAAAACCAAATCAAACACACCCAAACCGAACTGCACAGCACATTCCTTGTGCACAACCCGATCTGCACAGCAACTCAAAACCGAGCTGTTCATGCCAATTTAACAGCACAATCCGAAACTACATGCTAAAAAGGAAATCTATACCATCTCATGTATATTGCCTAATAGAAAGAATAACCATACTTCATGCTACGCAAGATATTTAAATCAAGGTGCTACACGAAATTCCCCACTGAAACCTGTCCACACCCAATCTGATAAATTCGGAATATGGCAGCAACCTTCACAAACCTACCGAACTCACAGTAGAAATTTGGAATCAAGGAATCTCATGCCATAATTTGGAACAAGGAATCTCATGGCATAAATTTGGAATCCAAATCCCGAATTCCCAACTACAAAATCCGAAGCAAAAGAAACAAGTCGAAGCTCGAGACTACTCCTACTACAGGTGAGTAGTACTTACTGCCGGTTCTTGGACTTACAACCAAAGGGTGGAAGAGATTCTAGGGTTTGGAGAAAACCCGAGCTCGCGGTGCTTCCTTTGTGCTCGCGTGCTTCCCCTGACAAGGTGACCTTAAAGAGTTGAAGAGAACCCCTCGGGAAGCTTTGGCCGGCCGCCGGAATCGCCTCGGTGTGCCTGTGGTTTTCGCCCGAGGAAGAGGAGGCGCCGTCACGAGGGAGAAGGAGAGATTAGGTTTCGGGATTTCCGTTCGGGAGAAACTTAAGCCTTTTCTTATATCTAGGGTTTAATCAAAACTATGCTATAAATTTAATTCTCTCCATATAAGGTTAACAAAATCATGTAGCTCAGCTGGTTGGGCCAGTTTTGCTTGGGTCAGTCTGACCCGAGGTCGTGGGTTCGAACCTCGCCTTCAATAGTTTTTGTCAAATTTCTTTCTTTTTGTAAACATACTAAACGACCTCCAAAAATTATGTAAAAATACTCTAAAAATTTCTAAAAATCTCTAGAATATTTTAAAAGTATTTCCAAATATTTTTATGGACATTTGGAACTCGAAATAGGGAAAATTGGGTCGTTACAATCCCCCATACCTTATAAAAAGTTCATCCTCGAACATAGAATAGCTCTGGATACTTCTGTCTCATACTGTCCTCCCGCTCCTAAGTGATTTCCTCATGCTTCTGGTTCTGCCAGACGACCTTCACTAGTGGTACTTCTTTGTTTCTCAATCTCTTGACTGCTCTGTCCACTATCTGTGTAGGTCTGCTCTTATAACTAAGATCCTCTTAGATCTGCACTGACTGAGGCTGAATCACTTGGCTTGGGTCATGGAGACACTTCTTTAGCATGGAGACATGAAATACATTGTGTATTGCTGATGATCCTGTCTGAGAAGCTGACCGCGACGGAGATCTGGAAGAAAAAGACACCGTACTTATGAAGAATAATGTCGGTAGAACCTCGACCCGAGAAACCCAAAGCGGATCGGAAGAAAACCAGAATCACCGATGAAAATCTGATGAGTAGGAAGAAATCCCCGTTCAGATAGGAGAAAGTCGATCTCCCAAGCTACCGAGGCTTCCTACGCACAAGAGACCAACCAACACTATCGTTAGTGACCTAAGACCGGGGTGGGAATCCCTGGCTAGGCCCTCCGACGCTCAAGTTAGTGATCTCTCTTGATGTCCAGGAAGGAAGAATAAAGAAGATGAATAGTAGCCAGAAAATTAGGGATGTGAACTTACCTAGCCAACGGAGAGGATTCCCCCTTTTATACCACCACTTCATATAACCTCCGTAGTCATGAAGTGGACCCCGGTTTGTTAGAGTTCGTTATGACATCAGCTGCGTACTTGGGGAAGATGATTTTTAAGGAATCTTTTTTGTACCCCAGATGTACCTTCTTTGTCGTTTAGTGCCTGCAAGATAATCTGAGAGCAAATTTCCCGCCAAAATATATATCCTCTATCATGAATTATTCTATTCGATATATTCATGTATGGTTCTTCTTCATGCGACTTCTATTTGTATCTTTGTCGTGTCAAAAAATAATATTTTATCCAACATGTTTCTGAGGTATTCATTAACCCTTTTGGTCAATATTGGTCTATCTTTGCTCTGGAGTATGTATCGGTCGTTATTGGCTTACCTTCATACGGCAAGCATATATCGACCGATATTGGACTACCTTCATTCAGCAGGCATGTATCGGCCGATATTGGTCTATCTTTGCTCTGGAGTATGTATCGGTCGTTATTGTCTTACCTTCATACGGCAAGCATGTATCGACCGATATTGGCCTACCTTCGTTCGGCAGGCATGTATCGGCCGATATTGGTCTATCTTTGCTCTGGAGTATGTATCGGTCGTTATTGGCTTACCTTCATACGGCAAGCATATATCGACCGATATTGGCCTACCTTCGTTCGGCAGGCATGTATCGGCCGATATTGGTCTATCTTTGCTCTGGAGTATGTATCGGTCGTTATTGGCTTACCTTCATACAGCAAGCATGTATCGACCGATATTGGTTTACCTTTTTTCTGAAGGTATGTCCCGACCAATATTGACTCACCTTCATGCGGCAGGCATGTATCGACCGATATTGGCCTACCTTCGTTCGGCAGGCATGTATCGGCCGATATTGGTTTACCTTCATACGGCAGGCATGTATCGATCGATATTGGTCTACCTTTGTTCTGAAAGTATGTTTCGGCCGTTATTGGCCTACCTCCTTTGACTCTTTCTTCTTTTTCTTTCTTCATCTGAAGACCCTTAAAACCTAACCCATATCACTAGCCTTCCCCTTAAGTCTAGTCGAAGGAGGTGTAGACGACTGACTAGACATAAGTATGGTCTTGTCTTTTCCTACCCGTGACTCTGCTCCAGATTTTGAAATGACCTCACAGATTTTGTGTACCACTGTCTTAATAAATTAAGTATAGCAATTTTGTGAGCCTTTTTCTTCTTTAAATAGGGCTACAAGCCTACAACCTTCTCTTCACCCACAACCCTTCTCAGTTCTTTTTCTTCCTTGCCACTTTTTGTTGCTAAGGCCATGGTCGTGGATCCTCCTCTTTGGAGGCAACTTTTGTTGGACCAGGTGAGATCTATATATGAGTTTATTGGGATTTTTGCTCCGGTTACTCCAGGGGTTCGAGGGATCGTCTTAAGAGAGGAAGCTTCACAGTTCAAATCTTCTATCCAAAGATGCAGGTGCTCTGAAGGACCCAAGAAACTTCAGAGAAATTTTTTCTACTTATAGAGGGGCAGCCAAATAACCCATGGGTGTTGTGTGAAGGTCACAGCACATGATACCCTTGGGCTAAGATTGGTTGCTCCACTTGCTGAGCTCATACGGCTTGAGAGGGGAAGTGGTTTCTACATTTACTTTTCCATTATGGAATGAATCAATGTCCTCTCTTTCATTGCCCTTGAGCTCTCTTGCTTTTGTTGCTTTCTTCGTCCCGGGCAAAATATTGCCTCTTGTGCGCCTTGGCAAGCTCGGACGAAGTGGGTTGTTTCCATCTCTGCTCCATGGTAAGTTTGAATCCAGTGGGACTAAAATTTTCTGAGTGCCCTAAGAGTTTATGCTTGTAATATTTGTTATCTATTTGAGGTTTACTGTTCCTGAGGAAATGTGACGCTATGTATTTGATCAGATTCTAATTGTAAAGACCAATTTTTGTATCTAATCAAAGGCTTTTATTGAATCCCTCTATCACTTACAATGTGGTGTTGTGTTCATCATTTCTTCATGTATCCTATGTATTATTTATCATAGCTAAGGTTATCTTAACTATTAGTATAGTTTGATATTATAACCAATGTTATATCAACTGATGTTGTCTTATTGACTGAAGTCAATATCATATTTATCTAACATAACCACAATTGCCCTCGTTAATAAAAATATTTTCAATAAATACTAAGTCATATTCTGCACGGACAGATTAACATTTGTCACTCTTCTGAACTTTTACTCTTAAAATATTTTTGTCTTTAGCCTGGGTATGGTCAAAAAGTTCTGTCCTTTCTATTTTATTAGGCCCAGCTGATCACGTCTTCTTTCAAAATTTTCTAATCGGTGATTGGCTTTCCCTCGGGTGAAAGAATGTTCGAAGCACTACCAATCCCCTCGCGATCCGATCTGTCCCATCCGATGTACCTACTCTTCTTTTTATGATGTTCTGACACTTACCTTTGCTGGCCGCCACGTCGCGTGAACCACTCGCCCTTTTGGTCCTTAGTGTTCGCTGCGGTAAAAAGAATTCTATTTTGTCCACAGTGGTGTATTTCCTGAACCCTAAACCCTTCATCTTCCTCTCAACTTCGTTTTCGCCTCTAAAGCTCCTCTCTTGTTGCCGTCTGCGATCGAAAAACTTCGTATTTGCTACTTCTCGACGATCCTCTTTATTGTCCCCAGTAAGTAATCTGTTACCTTGTACTCCGGTTCATGGCTGAGGAAGCGATTGCTCCTTGGTATGTCCATATGTCTTCTATCTTTGATAAGAATGCTAGATTATCCATCCGTCGTCAGTATGAAATTCCTAAGAAATATAGAATCATAATCCCCGCACCGAATGATCGACCTCATCATCCTCCTGATAACTGCGTGACTTTTTTCAGGGATCAATTGATAGGGGGTTTAAGGTTCCATATCCCCTCTTTCTTGATTGAAATAAGTCAATATTTCGACATTCCCCTGCAACAATTTGCACCTAATGCTTTTCGTTATCTGTGTGGCACTTACATGCTTTTCTGTTTACGAGACATTCCTCCTACTCCTCAGAATTTCTTCATGTTTTCCTACCCCAAACTCTCTGAGCCTGGTGTTTTCTTGTTCCAGTCGCGAACTAAAATGGTTCTTTTTGGTGATATGCCATCGTCTCTCAAGACCTGGAAATCCCGTTTTTTCTTCCTAAAGTTTCCCGGGCCCATCCCTTGGTATCATGCTTGGAAGTCCTTCTTACCTCCTCTGCCCGATGTTAGAGAGCTTCATCTGCTTCCCTCTTTTCCCATTTATTGTGAGAAGCTACTAGGCCACCGACTCTCTATTTCAAAATGGTTGAAAGTTGAACTTCTGTATCTATTTGGCTTAAACCCCGTCAAACCTGATACCCCCATTTCCTTAGGTAACATCTTTCCTTTTCTTTACTGCTTTTAATTGCCTAAACCGTTTCTCCTTTTCACACAGTGGAGAACTTCTATGACGCTTTGATCAATGACGAACTACGCGTGGAGGAGGACTTACTTCGTGCTAAGGAGGCCGAATTCCTAGCCGCTCTTGCCCCTCCCCCTGCAAGTGAAGGGCCAACTATTTTAGCCGAAGTGCCTAGCTCGTCGGGGCTTCATGAGACTCCAGGAGGTTCTTCTAGGGATCCTGCTGCGCAGATCCTCCCTGATCCTGCTCCCGCTATTACGTCTCCTACAACTGTTGTTGTCTCCCCATCTACCTCTATTCCTCTTATCGAGCTTACATCCCCTGGTAGCTCTGCTAAACCCATAACTGAAATTTCTATGGGCAAGCGTCCGGGACGCAAGCTAACCAGGGCTCCTCCTCCAAAAAGGAGGCTTATTCTTTCTGTCGATGAGCTAGCTTCAGAAGATTTTGTGTCAACTGATCTTCTTTTCGATGAGCCCACATTAGCAGAACTTTATCCTTCCTTGAATTTTCCTACCTCTCCTTTTCCTAAAACTAGTACTTCTGGTGACGCTTCTTTTACTTTTCCTTTGTCTATTCCGACTTCAGGATCTTTACCCTCTTCGCCTTCTTCTTACTTGGTTTTTGCTCCACCATCTATCCCTACTTCTTCTTTCTCAGCTGGATCTTCTACCATCCCTGTCCTCCCCATATTACTGGGGGGTTCTTTTGCTAATTCTTGGGATGAGGTTCGTCCCCTTTTCGAGGGGATTTCCATCCCTGAAGCGATTGACCGCTTTTCTCATAAAGAGAATAAGGTATGATTATATACTCTTGCTTTCTATTTCTGAAATACTATCTCACAGTCTTGGATATGCTCCCAGCGGTGGCTAGAGAACATGGGTTTCTCTCGACTATTACACATCTTATACACTGAGAACGAAAAATTGAAATCGGAGAACAAGGGGTTGCGACATCAAGTTATCGAATTGTCTTCTACCGAGTTTTCTGCTGCCGCCAAGAAGCAATTTGAAACTCAAATTGAGAGCTTTGAAGCCCGACTCAAATTGGTTACGGACCTCAATCAAGAGCTGACCTCAAAATTTGGCGAACTCAAAGAGAATTATGAAGCAGAATTAAGCGAAAAGTTAAAGGCCTTGCAACTAAAAGAAAATGAGGTGGCATCTCTAAACAATTCCCTTGATTTAACAAAAGCCGAAGTTGCTACTAGGGAAAATGAACTGAAAACCTCTCAGATGGCGTTAGTGGTTTATAAGGAGCACGAAGATGTTCGTTACAAAGAACGAGCCACCGCCATGATCGAATCTACTGAGTTCAACCGGCCGATTGTGAGATCCATCTTGTCTGCTTTTACGGCAGGGGCCAAAGGGGCAGTTCAATAGTTGGAAGAGGAGGGCTACTTGGCTCGCGCTCCTCCTCCTAATTTCCTAAACCGTCACAGACTTCTTGAAGAAAGACCTCCTGATTTGTACCCCAAACTAGTTCTAACTCATTCTCCAGTTGTTGTAAGGAAGGGGAATTGAGATTTTACAGACTTACGTGATTCTGAATAGTGTCTTTTGATTGCTGATCTTATTCTAATTTTTGGATAATTTGTTGGTTTCATGTACGTGTACCAAATGCTACTTGGCTTGTTAGTGTCCAATTTTTCCCCACGACCCATTCTTCACTGAACATTGGTAAGTATCGTCCGATATTTCGAGGGTACTCCCAATTATCCTCCTTCTTTACTGACCCGGTTGATATAAGTATAAACATTGGTAAGTATCGTCCGATATTTCGAAGGTACTCCCAATTATCCCCATTCTTCGTTGACCCGGTCGATTTATGTATAAGCATTGGTAGGTATCGTCCGATATTTCGAAGATACTCCCAATTATCGGTCGATTTATTAGGATGGTTCAATTTAACCAGGTTGCTTCCATTAATCAATATTCGAGGCTTGACCCGTGCTTTGAACCTATATTTATAGTACTAATTTTTGCTCTGTCCTCATCAAGTCTCTTCAAAAATTATTTCTAGGGAAATTTTACGTCTTCTCCGAGGTAGTTTATTTGACTTCATCTCTTTCCCTTGATTTTATTATATGATATTATTACTTTTTATGACGATTGACATTCTGAGCACCTTTTATTTTCCTTTTCCCTTTCGTCTCTTCTGTTTAGAGGTTTTGGCACAGGACTAGAAAAGGGATAAGGGTTTACGGCGTCTTATTCTGCTTCCCTCCGTCCATCTTTTCGCTTCCCAATTCCTTTTCTTCTAACCCCCTCTCTTCATGGCGGTTTCTTCTCCGGCATGGTTCCTCTCGTGTTCTTCCGACCTTATAGATACAGAAGAAGTGGACTTACAGGCAACCTATGGTTTTCCCTCTTACATTGTCCGTCCTGCTCCTCATGAGGGTCCTCACCTTCCTCCCTTAGGATGTATCTCCATCTTCAGGGACCAAGTCTTGCAAGGTTTCAGATTCCCCCTTCACCCTTTCTTTTGTGAGGTTAGCCGGTATTTTGCTATTCCGCTCAACCAGTTCGTCCCTCAATCCTTTTCCATTCTAGTGGGCTTCATTGGAGTATCCAAACTGTTAGATTTCTCCCTGTCTCCTCGTCTTTTCCATCACTTCTTCATCCCTCGTCAGGTAGATGTTGGAGTTTTTAAGTTTCAGTCTCGTCCCAAGGCCATTCTGTTTAATCGCATTCCCCCACAAGGTGAATGGTATAAAAAAAAATTTTATATGCGCCTTCCCTCTCCTCCTCCATTTCCTATTCAATGGATACATGATCTGCCCCCGCTTCCTGACACTCAAGGTCTCCTCAATGATCCCTCTGTTGCCTCTGCTCTACCTAAACTGTGGGGGGCAAAGTTCAGTTTGCCGCATCTGATTGAAGAGGGTTTGATGTTTCCTTTCGGAATAGGCCGCATTGACACTCCCTTGGACAGTTCCTTTGGTAGGTATAATTACTTTGTCTTGCCCATACTAATTAGCATATCCTTTTTGATGGTGGTGTTTGCTACCTATATTGCAGCTGATGCTCTTCTTCCAGCCTTCATGTACAGAAATTCTGCTATGACTAAGTCTTTTATCAATAGCCTTGGGGAAGAATGGTTACATATTCGCCGATCCGATCCTAATCCTTCTACTCTAGGATTGCTTTCAGAGGAAGAACGACGGGCAGAGGCTGCCTCACTTGTAGAAGAGGAGGAAGAAGAGCCTTTTGTTACCTTGGTTCGAAAGCCCAATCTTACCAAGACTTCTCCTTTTAGTGATTTCTTTGGTACTTTTGTGCAAGCTCCTCTTGTCCCCGCACCCATCTCTCTTGAGAGAGGTAAGGCACCGTCAACTCCCACTCATCTTATCTCTAATCCTGCTCTTAGGATGATGAGACTTGGCCTACTTATCCCTTCTTCTTCTATTGTTTCAGCTTCTCCGATTTCTGCTCCTGAGAAGGATGATATTCCTCCTGTGTTTTCTGCTTCTTTGGCATTGGCCTTGCCCCCCTTGGCCTCTAGGTCTCGAGCCAAACGGACACCTTGTCGGAAATCTTCTCCGAATATTAGTCCTTCAGCTGTTGAATCCCCCTCCCCTATCTTACCATCGATTCCATCTACTTCTTTCTCTGCTCCTCTTGTTTCTTCTTTTCCTCCTATCGCGTCTTCTTCTACTTCTTTACCTCCTGTGTCCTCCATTCCCGACCTTTGTTCAGACAGGCTTTGGGTCTTCCTTCTCAATTGGGACGACCCTCTGAACCATCCAACTATGGCTCGTTACAATTACAGGGCTTATTAGCTGAATCTTGGTCACAAGGCCAAGAGCAGCTAAGGGGCCTTAGTCTTCCTCATCGAGCTGATCGTCATAGTCGCCAGGCAGTAGCGGTAAGCATTTCTGGTCATATGCTATCGATTTTGTCTACTGATTCCTAATTACCTTACCTTCTTGTTTAGTTACTTGCCTCAAGTTTACAAATTGACCAGCTACTCGTAGCTAAAGATCAGGAGAACCAAAAGTTAAAAACTCAATTGGAAACATTGAGGGCCGCGTCTCCTTCTTCTACTAGTGACCCGACTCAATTGCAAGAGAAGGTGGCCTTGCAGGATCAACAGTTGGGGATCCTAAAACAAGAGTTGGAAGAGTGCCAGCAACTATTAAAAGATAAAGAGCTGGCTAGAAAAACCTTAGAATTACAGGTGGATCGACTGCATTCAGGTCTTCAATTGGAGATCGCTTTAAAAGAGAAAGCTCTCTTAGATGCTTCTCAGAAAAGTCTTATCTTAGAGAAAGTAGAGAAGCTTCATAATGCCTGTCTTTCTGACCAAGCTCAGGACCTGGCTTCTCATGATTTCACTATTCTACAGGAACAAGAGCTGAGGAAAGCTCAAGATAACGAATTATCACTGCTCCAGAAGGAATTGGAACAACTAAGATCGGAGAAGGATGTTTTAAAAGAACAAAACTCAAAACTGCAAGCTGATTTCCAGCGTTATAAGGAGAAGGAAAAGAGTCGATGGGAAGAATGGCGGCAAGCTTACTTAAAGTCACCAGCATTTGCCCGGGAATTTGTTCGCAGGATAGTGGGTGCGCTAAATCATTCCGTATCGGGGGTTCTTCAACAGCTAAAAGAGGGTGGATATCTACCCAGGGAACCTCCCCTTTCTTTCATAAATCGCCGCAGGCTTAATGAAGAACTACCCTCAGATTTGAAAGGCCCTTTCCCGAATGTTTAAAGAATGTATTCATAAAAACTTGTAAAGTAAGAATTGACAATGAGAAAAAAGGTGCAGTTGGTACTGAGTAACTAAGTATTTGCAAGGTATAAGGAAATTTTAACACTTGCTTCTTCTTCACGCTAGTTTAAGAATACCCCTTTTGGAATGCTATTGCTTGCTGAATATAAACTTTATTAAAAAATTCCTTGTTCATCTTTCAAAGCGGAGCCTTATCTTGATTCTTTTTTAAGTAACCTTCCGTTTGCTTCGTATCTCCCCGAGGATAAATAATCTCAGTTGAGACTGGATATGAAATTGTATAAAACTATTGGCCTCCGAGCTAAGTATAATATCTCGGACGACTTTTGAGTAAAGACTTTCACTTTCACATATCTGGGCTCCTCCAAGGAATCCCCTCTCGAAATTAGGCTTCGAAGCCAAGAGATTCTCTGATTATTTATGTCTTGCACGGGTTTAGAATCTTTGATCTCTTTTGTGAAGACTCATATGATGTATTTCATATAATTTCCCGATGGTTCTGCTTCATATTGGTTTATAGTCTCCGGTTTCTCCTATGAAGGCCCGTCCGGGTTGCTTCATAGGATTGTCGCGATCGACTTTGGTTTATAGTCTCCGAGTCTTCCTATGAAGTCCCGTCCGGGTTACTTCATAGGATTTTCCCGATCAACTTTGATCTGTCTTGGTTTATAGTCTCCGATTTTTCTTATGAAGACCCGACCGGGTTACTTCATAGGATTTTCCCGATCGACTTTGATCTGTCTAGGTTTATAGTCTCCGATTTTTCTTATGAAGGCCCGCCAGGGTTACTTCATAGAATTTTCCCGATCGACTTTGGTTTATAGTCTCCGAGTCTTCCTATGAAGTCCCGTCCGGGTTACTTCATAGGATTTTCCCGATCGACTTTGATCTGTCTTGGTTTATAGTCTCCGGTTTTTCCCATGAGGGCCCGACCGGGTTACTTCATAGGATTTTCCCGATCGACTTTGGTTTATAGTCTCCGAGTCTTCCTATGAAGTCCCGTCCGGGTTACTTCATAGGATTTTCCCGATCGACTTTGATTTGTCTTGGTTTACAGTCTCCGGTTTTTCCCATAAAGGCCCGACCGGGTTACTTCATAGGATTTTCCCGATCGACTTTGTTTTGTCTGGGTTTATAGTCTCCGGTTTTTCTTATGAAGGCCCGTCAGGGTTACTTCATAGAATTTTCCCGATCGACTTTGGTTTATAGTCTCCGAGTCTTCCTATGAAGTCCCGTCCGGGTTACTTCATAGGATTTTCCCGATCGACTTTGTTTCATACGAAAGTATAATACTTGGGCTAACCTCGTGTTGGCTTGTAATTCCTTGAGGGGAGCTGAATAGGCCTTTAGGATTTCCCCTTATTTTACTGCTTGAAAAATAGAAAGGAGGCTTCTCCTGATACTTATCAATTTGTATGAACCATATTTATTTCCTGTGTCAATATTTATCTTGCTTGACTTTCATCAAAGAAATAAAGTACATAAACTGCAAGTATCTCAATTCGCCTGGGAATTCCAATAACTGTGAACATATTTAAAGTAATATGATCAAATCAGGCTCGATAGGGTTGCAAATGATTAGCGCTCCAATGGCGTTCCAACATTCTTTCTTCGGCATCTTGGAGATAGTATGAGCCTGACGCGAGCTTTTCTATCACTTTATAAGGCCCTCCCCATTGTGGTGCCAACTTGCTGACATCTCCCACAGGCTTAACTCGTTTCCATACCAAATCCCCTACTTGGAAGAATCTGGGGATGACCCTTTTGTTATAATTCTGTCTCATCCTTTGTCGATATGATATAAGACAAGTAGCAACTTTATCCCTTATTTCCTCGATTAAGTCCAGCTCCATAAGTCGTCGGTCTCTATTATCCTCATCATACAATTGTCTTCTGTCAAACTCTACTCCTACCTCAATGGGGATTACTGCTTCTCCTCCATAGACTAACTGGAAAGGAGTGATTCCCGTAGCTTCACGAGGCGTAGTACGATATGCCCAGAGAACACTGGGTAACTCGTCTACCCAGCTACCTCCAACATGATCTAGCTTAGTTTTCAGTCCTCTAATAATCTCCCTATTAGTTACTTCTGCTTGACCATTGCTCTGCGGGTAAGCTACAGAGGTGAAAGCCTGGGTAATCCCATAACTCTAACACCAGTCTAGGATTCTATCGCCTTGAAACTGCCTTCCATTATCAGAGACTAATTTATGAGGAATGCCGAACCTGTAGATTATACTTTTCCATAAGAATTTGATAACTGCGTCTTCTGTAATCCTAGCAAGTGGTTCTGCTTCCACCCATTTAGAAAAATAATCCACGGCCACCAACAGGAACCTCCTCTGTGCAGCAGCCATAGGAAATGGACCCACTATGTCCATACCCCATTGATCAAAGGGACACGAGACTATAGAGGTTCTTAATAACTGGGTAGGGTGATGTAATATATTCTGATGCTTTTGACAAGAAATACAAGTTCTTACCAGTTTAGCGGCATCTTCATGTAGAGTGGGCCAAAAATATCCCGCTAAGAGGATTTTACGAGCCAAAGATCTTCCTCCTATATGACTACCACAAGAACCCTGATGCACCTCCTGTAAAATAAATTGTGTGTCTTCTGTGCCTACACACTTGAGCAAAGGTCTGGAAAAAGCCCTTTTATATAATTGCTCCCCCACCATAGTATATTGAGCAGCTCGTTTCTTAAATACCCTGACTTGTTCTGCATCTCTCGGAAGAAAACCTTGTTGTAAATATAATATAATTTGATCTCGCCAATCACCATGAATTTCTATATCAGTTTGTCTTTCAATACAGGAAATTAACAGGGTCTGTTCCACTGGTCGATCAAGACTCCATGGCACTACAGCAGAGGCTAGTTTAGCTAATTCATCTACCACATGATTCTTCGATCGAGGAATTTTTTGTATGCTCACATCTTGAAATTGAGACTTCAACTTATCGAATGCCTCAGCATATAACTTAAGCCTGTCATTATTGATTTCAAAATTACCTGATAATTGTTGAGCTGCTAGCTGAGAATCAGAATATATAAGGACTCGAGCTGCCCCTACATGCCGAGCAGCCTGTAAGCCAGCTATTAGAGCTTCATATTCAGCCTCATTGTTGGTAGCTCTGTAATTCAATCTAATGGAGAGTTAAAGTCTGTCTTCTCTTGGGGATATAAGAAGAATACCAATTCCACTGCCTTGTCTAGTTGCAGAGCCATCCACATAAACTTTCCAGGTATCTTCTTCTTCTGGGCCTTGAACCTCTATGATGAAATCTGCTAGAGCTTGTGCCTTGATGGCCGAGCGGGGTTGATATTGAATGTCATATTCCCCAAGCTCGGTTGTCCATTTGACTAACCGTCCTGATGCCTCTGGGTTGAGCAATACCCGTCCAAGAGTGCTATTGGTTAAGACAACAATCTCATGTGCTAAGAAATATGGGCGCAACCTCTGAGCAGTCAATATTAGAGCATAAGCTAATTTTTCTAGTGTAGTGTATCTACACTCAGCTCCCTTTAATAAATGACTAGAGAAATATACAGGTTGTTGCTCTCCTTCCTGCCTGACTAATACAGAACCCACGGTGTTTTCATTAGCCGACAAATATACCCACAGAGTTTCTCCTGCTATGGGTTTAGCCAATACAGGGAGGGTAGCCAAATAATCTTTCAATTCTTGGAAAGCCTTATCACATTCTTCATTCCATTGAAACTTATTAGCCTTTCTGAGTATTTTAAAGAAATGGAAACTACGATCGGCTGATCTAGAAATAAATCTAAACAAGGCTGTGATTCGGCCTGTCAATCTTTGAGCTTCTCTCAGGTTGCGGGGTGGCTCCATGCTCTGCAGTGCCTTGACCTTGCTCGGGTTGGCCTCTATCCCCCGTTCGGACACCATATATCCCAGGAATTTTCCTCCCTTCGCGCCGAACAAGCATTTGCTTGGGTTCAACTTGAGCCCATACTGTCTTAATGTCTTACAAGTCTCCTCTATATCCCTGCACATATCAGCAGCTTGAAGATACTTAATTAAGATGTCATCAACATATACTTCCATATTCCTACCAATATGCTTCTGAAAGACCTTATTCATAAGCCTTTGATAGGTTGCTCCTGCATTCTTTAGTCCAAAGGGCATAACATTATAACAATAAGTGCCTTCAGATGTTATAAAACTAACCTTTTCTTGATCCTCTTTGGCCAAGGGGACTTGATGATAACCTTGATACGCATCCAGCATGGAAATATATTCGCATCCGGCAGTAGAATCAACCAGTTGATCAATCCTGGGTAAGGGATAGTAATCCTTCGGGCAAGCTTTGTTGAGATCTCGAAAGTCAATGCACACTCGCCATTTATTCCCAGGCTTAGAGACTAACACCACATTAGCCAACCAGCTTGGGAATTACACTTCCCTAATGTATCCGGCCTCCATAAGCTTGGTTATTTCTTCCTTGATAATCTCATTTTGCTCCATACTGAAACTCCTCTTCCTTTGCATGACCGGGCCCAGAAAGACATGCAAGGAATGTTCCATGATAGCAGGAGAAATGCCCGAAACTTCTTTGGGAGTCCAGGCAAATACATCATTATTCTTCTTCAAACATTGCACCAACTCAACTTTAAGATCAGGATCAAGATCGGCTGCAACGTAGGTGGTAGCTTCTGGCCGCCCAGTCTGGATTTGAACTTCTTCCTTTTCTTCATAAACCAGGACGGGCTGCTTTTCGCGAATGGCATTAACTTCCATTCTTTGAATCTTCCGAGCGGTGTTGGCCTCAGTTCGAATGATTTCTACGTAACATTTTCGGGCTGTCTTTTGATCGCCTCGTACTTCTCCAACCTGATCCTCCACAGGAAACTTAACCTTTTGACAGAAAGTAGAAACGACCGCCCTGAACTCGTTCAAGGCAGGCCAACCCAATATCACATTATAAGAAGATGGAGCATCTACTACCATAAAACAGGATCTCCTAGTTCTCATCAGGGGTTCCTCTCCTAGAGAAATGGCCAATTTTATTTGACCCAAAGGTTGCACTTCATTGCCTGTGAATCCATACAGAGGAGTTGCAATTGGTTGAAGTTCACTGGGGTCAATTTGTAGCTGATCAAAAGCCTTTTTGAATATAATGTTGACTGAGCTGCCAGTGTCTATGAAGGTACGAGCGTTGGCGTAGTTGGCTATCACAGCTCTGATGATTAATGCGTTGTCATGAGGTATTTCTACCCCCTCAAGATCTTTGGGCCCAAAACTTATTTCAGGACCGGCTGCTCGTTCCATGCTGCATCCTACTGCATGAATCTCCAATCTTCGGGCATGTGCTTTTCTGGCTCTGTTAGAATCCCCATCAGTGGGTCCGCCCGTAATCATGTTAATATTACCCCGAGCAGCATTGTTTCTATTCTCTTCCTCGGAAGGTGCTTTATCTGATACTTGGCTGGTACCAGCTGGGACCGGTATTGCTTCTTGCCGGGTTCCATCCGGGTGATATTCCGGTTTGAGCGGACTTTGCTGCCTGGGGTACTGTTGCCGGTAATAGTTTTACCTCTGATAGCACTCTTTATTGACTCGTCTATTTCTCAAAACAAAACAGTCATCAGTATGATGACTGCTAGTTTTATGATAAGTACATCATCTCCTTGGTGCCTCTGGCTGCATCTCTACATGCTGTACAGCTTGTGGGCGATAATCTGGTTGCCGATGAGGCGGATGAGTGGTTCTAGGTCCTCTTGGTGGAGGTACCGGGGTCGGAGCTTTCTCTTTAGCGTGAGTAGGAGAAGAGGGAACACCTTCTTTCCTACGAGCAGCTTGGGCTTCTTCTACGTTAATGAACTCAGTAGCCCGCTCAATCAAGGAATCAAAATGAATAGGAGGATTTCTTACCAAATCTTTAAAGAAATCATTATCATTTAGACCCTGAGAAAAAGCACTTACTAATATTTCAGTAGTAGCATTAGGTATATCTATAGCTACCTGATTGAACCTTTTAATATATGCCCGGATGGATTCTTTAGATGTTTGCTTAATTGAGAATAGGCTCCACGGGGTCTTATGATACCTTTTGTTGCTGGAGAAATGATGTAGAAAGACTTTCTTGAAATCTTTAAATTTTCGAATAGACTTTTCAGGTAATCTTTTGAACCAGCGTTGTGCTGCTCCTCCAAGAGTGGTGAGGAACATCCGACACTTCACTCCATCAGAGAATTGTTGCAACAAGGCTACATTCTCAAATTTCAACAAGTGATCTTCCGGATCTGTGGTTCCGGTATATTCTCCAATTTGAAGATTCTGATATCGCTTAGGAAGTGGGTCATCTAATACACTTTGTGAAAATGGGGAGATGACATTTTCTGGTGAACTATCACTAGTTATCATTTTGACTTTACGCTTCTCTCTGTCCGGTACCTCGCCAGAGGATTCTTGGAACACAGGCTTCTTACCCCCTGGATCTAAGGGAGTGCGAAGGAAGGCTCGTGGATGCCTGGTTGGAGAAACAGTAGCTGGAGGAAAATATAAATGTTCTTCTTCTTCTATCTCCTTTCCTTTCCGAGGTTCAGTAGTTGATATCGCCAGATGATGAGCCATTGGCAGAGTGGCCCCAGTATGAGCTTGCAGCTGTTGTTGTTGTTGTTGTAGGGCTTTCTGAACATGAGAATTAATGAGGAGATCCAAATCCTCGCGACTGATAGTAAGTGGGTTCGACTTCCCAGCTTCTTCCATCACGTAGTCTCAGATTCAGGTGAAGTTTCCCACAGACGGCGCCAAATTTGATCCTGTCTGAGAAGCTGACCGCGACGGAGATCTGGAAGAAAAAGACCCACCGTACTGATGAAGAATAATGCCGGTAGAACCTCGACCCGAGAAACCCAAAGCGGATCGGAAGAAAACCAGAATCACCGAAGGAAATATGATGAATAGGAAGAAATCCCCGTTCAGATAGGAGAAAGTCGATCTCCCAAGCTACCGAGGCTTCCTGCGCACAAGAGACCAACCAACACTATCGTTAGTGACCTAAGACCGGGGTGAGAATCCCTGGCTAGGCCCTCCGACGCTCAAGTTAGTGATCTCTCTTGATGTCCAGGAAGGAAGAATAAAGAAGATGAACAGTAGCCAGAAAATTAGGGATATGAACTTACCTAGCCAACGGAGAGGATTCCCCCTTTTATACCACTTCATATAACCTCCGTAGTCATGAAGTGGACTCCGGTTTGTTAGAGTTCGTTATGACATCAGCTACGTACTTGGGGAAGATGATTTTTAAGGAATCTTTTTTGTACCCCAGATGTACCTTCTTTTTCGTTTAGTGCCTGCAAGACAATCTGAGAGCATATTTCCCGCCAAAATATATATCCTCTATCATGAATTATTCTATTCGATATATTCATGTATGGTTCTTCTTCATGCGACTTCTATTTGTATCTTTGTCGTGTCAAAAAATAATATTTTATCCAACATGTTTCTGAGGTATTCATTAACCCTTTTGGCCGATAGTGGTCTATCTTTGCTCTGGAGTATGTATCGGTTGTTATTGGCTTACCTTCATACGGCAAGCATATATCGACCGATATTGGACTACCTGTTGGTTGCTACTCGGAAAACCTAGAGGTTCCACTGTACAAAAATTTTGTACAAAGGTCTGAACCTTTTCCTAGCTACCATGTGTTCTTTTAAATTAAATTTTGGATCGCCTGCGGAACTTAACACGTTTGATCCAAAACTTAATCTATTCGTTCTTTTAGGTTTTGACTTGGGTCTCCTGCGGAACTTAACACGTTCGACCCAAATCACCTTAAGTTATTAATTTCCATAATTGGTTCCCAGTACTGACGTGGCGAGGCACATGACCTTCTTGGATATGGGAGCAACCACCACCGACTAGACAAAACCTTTTATGGAAAGCTAATATTTAATTTCCTAAAATAACTTTAGGTTAACCGAAAAGAACAATCAAATCACAAGGAAAAAAAAAACAAAACAAAAGAACACAACATCGAAAAATATATTCGAAATACTAGAATCGTATGCCTCTTGTATTTGGTATTATTTCCAAAAATAACTAGTATGATGTGGAAAAAAAAATTACTAGTTATACCTTTTAGAAAGATCTCTTGATCTTCTACCGTATTCCTCTTCTAACCTCGGACGTTGTGCGGGCAACGATCTTTCGAGATGAGAACCACCAAGCACCTTCTTCTTCCTTGCAAGTTTCGGCCATCAAAACTTCTCCTAGGATGAAGAAGTTCGGCCACCACCACCATGCTCCAAGGGATGCTAGAAAAGAGGCTTCTTTTCTCTCCTTCTTAGATCCGGCCACCAAAGCTATCTCCACCATGAGAAGGTTTCGGCCACACAAAGGAGAGGAGAGGAAAGAAAGGGCCGGCCACACCCAAGGAAGAAAAGAGGGAGAAAAATAATAGAGTCGTTCACCTTGAAGCCTTCTCTACCCCCTCTTTTATAATCCTTGGTCTTGGCAAATAAGGAAAATTTAATAAAAACTTCCTTAATTCTTTTGCCATTAAAAAGGAAAATTTATTTAATTAAAAATAAATTTTCTTTTCTATTTGTTAATGGTCGACCACCTTAATCCCTTTAAGCAAGGAAATTTTAATTCACACAAGAATTAAAACTTCATAATTTGCTTCCAGAAATTTATAAAACTTTCTCAAATAATTTTTCCCTTCATGGTGGTTAATAAAAAGGAAATTTTATAAATTAAAATATTTCTTTTAGACATGTGGATAAAAAAGTTATCTCTAAAAATTAAAATCTCTTTTAATCTACAAATAAGGAAAGATATCAAATCTTTTCTTAATCTTTTGTAGAAACTTATAAAAGAGAATATTTAATTTTAAACTCTCTTTTAAATCATGAACATGATTAAAAAGGAAAGTTTTCTTAAAATTTAAAATTCACCTTTAATCAACAAATAAGGAAAGATTTCAAATTTTAAACTCTCTTTTAAACATGTAGATGATTTACAAATAAAGAAAGTTTTTACCAAAAATTAAAACCATCCTTTTAATCTACAAATAAGGAAAGAGATTAATCTCTTCTCTTAATCTTTTGTAGAGAGCTATAAAAGGAAATTTTTATTTTTTAAACTCTCTTTGTAAAACCTTGATATCCACATAAGAAATAATTTTAATAAAAATCCCTTTTAATATTCTAGTGGTCGGCCACCTAAGCTTGGGAGCCAAGCTTTGGCCGGTCACCTGCATGGCTCATCCATTTGGTCTTGGCCGGCCCTAGCTTGGGTTCCAAGCTAGCTTGGCCGACCCCATTGGATGGGTAAGAAGGTGGGTATAAATCTCTATATACTAGAGGCTACGATAGGGACCGAGAGGAGGAATTGGTTTTGGTCTCCCGATGAAATTAAGCATCCCGTGTTCGCCCCGAACACACAACTTAATTTCATCAATAATAATTCATTCCACTAAAGAACTATTATTGAACTACCGCACCAATCCCAAATTACATTTTGGGCTCCTTCTTATTATGAGTGTGTTAGTCTCCCTGTGTTTAAGATAACAAATGTCCAGTAATTAAGTAAGTTACTGACAACTCACTTAATTAATATCTAGCTCCAAGAGTAGTACCACTCAACTTCATCGTCATGTCGAACTAAGTCCACCTGCAGGGTTTAACATGACAATTCTTATGAGCTCCTCTTGGGGACATTCTCAACCTAGATTACTAGGACACAGTTTCCTTCTATAATCAACAACACACACTATAAGTGATATCATTTCCCAACTTATCGGGCTTATTGATTCATCGAACTAAATCTCACCCATTGATAAATTAAAGAAATAAATATCAAATATATGTGCTTGTTATTATATTAGGATTAAGAGCACACACTTCCATAATAACTGAGGTCTTTGTTTCTTTATAAAGTCAGTATAAAAGAAACGACCTCTAATGGTCCTACTCAATACACTCTAAGTGTACTAGTGTAATTATATAGTTAAGATAAACTAATACCTAATTACACTACGACTTTCCAATGGTTTGTTCCTTTCCATTATGGTCGTGAGCTACTGTTTATAATTTATAAGGTACTGATAACATGATCCTCTGTGTGTGACACCACACACCATGTTATCTACAATATAAATTAATTGAACAACTACATTTATCATAAATGTAGACATTTGACCAATGTGATTCTTATTTCTAGATAAATGTTTATACCAAAAGCTAGACTTTTAGTATACACTCTAACAATCTCCCACTTATACTAAAAGACTAAGCTGCCATATCTGCTGCCATACATCTGATTCCCAACCCTTCAACATGTCCATCAAAAGCTCTCGCCTTAAGGACCTCAGTGAAAGGATCTATAGGTCATCACCTGATGCAATCTAGGCGGCAACAACTTCTCCTCGTTTATACGATTTCTCGTATTGGGTGGTACTTGCGCTCTATTGTGTTTACTTGCCTTATAGACTCATGGTTTCTTCGAGTTTGTTACTGCACCATTATTATTATAATAAATTGTAATAATCTTTGGACAAACTAGAAATTATATCTAAGTCTATCTTGAGATAATTAAGTCATTCAGCTTTTATGGCTTCCTCAGATGCTTGCCATATACTAAGCTTCTATGGTGGAGTCCAGAAAAACACCTATGCTTATCACTCTTCCATAGTTATGACTTTACCTCCTAAAGTAAACACAAAACCCCGAGGTTGACTTATTATTGTCCCTATCCGATTAGAAGTCAAAATCCATGCAACCCACAGGGACCAAATTAACTGCCTTGTAATCTAGCATATAATCTCTAGTTCCTCTAAGGTACTTTAATATATGCTTTACTGCAGTCCAATGTCCTTGTCTAGGGTTACTTTGATATCTGCTAACTATGCCCTTGGCAAAACAGATTTCTGATCTCGTGCATAGCATACATTAGGTTGTCTAACTGCCGAAGTATAAAGAACTGCCTACATGTCCTCAATCTCCTTTGATGTCATCGGAGACATCTCTTTAGATAAAGACACTCCATGCTTAAAAGGTAAGAAACCTTTCTAGGAGTTTTGCATGCTTAAAATGAGCAAGGATTTTTCCGATGTATCAAGCTTAGGATAAGTAAAATATATTTTTTTCTTGCGATCCCTTATTACTTTAATCTCAAAAATATATACATTCTCCCAAGTCCTTTATATCGAATTATTTGGAAAACCATACCCTTACTTCTGACAACATTTTGATATTGTTTCCAACTACCAAAAATGTTATCTACGTATAGTACAAGAAATACCACCACGTTTCCATCACATCTTTTGTATACACAAGACTTATCTGTTTACTCAATAAATCCATAGGTCTGGATTACTTTGATAAACTGGATGTTCCAAGACCTCGAAGCTTTGTATCAGTCCATAGACTGATTGAGCTTGCACACAAGATGCTCTTAGCCCTTTGTAATGAATCCTTCTGGTTGCTTTATATAGATGTTTTCTTCAAGACTTCCATTAAGGAATGCTGTCTTGACATCCACTTACCAAATAGATAAAAGAATCCGGATAGACTTAATCATGACTACCAGTGAAAAAATTTCCTTTTTCATCTAGCCTTGCTTTGAAAGTTTCTACCTTCCTGTCTATCCCTCTTTTCCTATTATAGACCTTTTTACACCCAACGACTTTTACACCATTTGGTGATTCTACAAGCTTCCAGATTTTATTAGAGTACATATATTCTAATTCTGTTATTCATTACTCTTTGCCAAGATGCTTGCATCTTTATCTTGGAGTACTTTATCATATGACTGGAGATCAGGTTCATGTCCTCCAGGGATCGAATCCAAAAACTCTCCCAAAACATGAACCTATTTAGGTTGCCTAACAACCCTCCCACTACGACAAGACACTTTCTGCAATTGTGTATTATTTGTGATACGTGTTGCAGTTTTCTTGTGGTATCTCATCTTGTACAGTTGGTACTAGGTTAGACATATCCTTTATTATTTCCTTAAGAACAAATTTACTTATGAGCACGTGGTTCATTATATAGTCCTTTTCTAAAAATCAGTCATTGATGCTAACAATGACCTTCTGATTTTTAAGACTATAAACCTACTTTTGTTTATCTAGGATAACTTACAAACAAGTGAACTCCTATCCAACTTATCATTGTCTCTCTTTAACATATGTGCTGGATTACCCGAATCCGAATATGCTTCAAAATAGGTTTTCACCTATCCAGCAATTCTATATGAGTAGAGAGTTCTAACTTGGAAGGTACTATGTTCACTTTCGTTTTCAGAGTTTATCCTTAAAATAAATTTGGTAATTTTCTGAATAACTCATCATCTATCTAATTATTCCATAAGAGTCCTTTACCTTCTTTCTACTACACCATTCTGTTGGGGTGTACCAGATGCAGTTAGTTGGGATTAAAATCCAACTTCTGATAAGTGACTCCTAAATTCTCTCAAGAGGTACTTGCCACTATGATCTTTCATAGTGACTTTTTACTTTAACATTTCTCCGCATCAACCTTGTACTCTTTGAACTAATCAAAGTACTTAGTCTTGCGGTACATTAAGTAAATTTATTTGTATCTTGAATAGTTGTCTATAAAATAGACAAAATATTCAATACTACCTCTTGTCTGGATAGTCATAGGATCACACAAATCAGAATGAACCGATTTCAACATATCTTTGACTCCATACCCCTTGGACTTAAAAGCTTCTTGGTTATTTTCCTTCCAAGTAAGACTCGTAGGTTGGAAAGATTTCCACTACCAATGAACCCAAAAGTTCATCAGCTACCAATGAATCCTACTCAAGTATAACCTAGCTTTAGATGCCAAAGATATAATTGGTTCATTTCCGAAGGTTGCTTTCTCTTAAAATTAGAAGATGTGTTACTAATTTCCATTTGTTGCATCGTGGGAGTTATTGGATTATAAATTGTCAACCATCATACCAGAATAGATAACTTCCCTATTTTTCTTGATAACAACTTTGTTATCAAAATAGACACAATATCTATAATAGTTTAGAAACTGAAATCAGGTTCTTTCTAAACTTGGTACGTAAAGACAATTACTTAAAATCCATATTTTATTCTTATCAAAGGATAAACATCTCCCACTGCAACAGCTACCACTTTTATAGTAGTGCCCATGTGGACGGTGATTTACCTTTCATTTAGTTGTCGAGTTTCCTGGAACCCTGCAATGAATTGCAGACATGATTAATGGCATCTTGTATCTACACTCCAGGTTCTGGTAGATAACACCACTAGACATGTTTCAACTAATGAATTAAATACACCTTAATTGTTCTTAGTTCTAAGAAGACAGTCTACCTTAATGTCCAAGTCCTATTTCCAATCATTACAATTGGGACTACTAAGTCTTTTTCTATAGTATAACTACTAGGGATTGACAAATATCCTAAGAATCACAAAAATATTTGGTCAAGATCAACTCCTTAAAATCTCCATGAATTTTGTGTATACAAAATCGAGGAAGAGATTTTATTCATTAATTTTATTATCTTGTCAACTTTACTTTATGACGAATAAAATTAATAGTTGATCTGTCTTTGATCAAATATTTGGTCAAAACTCTTTGAATTTAAAATAACATTGATTCCTCAAACAATATTATTTAAATTCACCAACACCTCAAACACCGTGAATTTTGCATGCCACGTTAGTGTAGACGTATACAAATTCATCATTTGTAAGAGAAGGGTTTTACCCATTGACTATCTTGTCAATATAACTTTTTGACAAATAAAATTACCTCAAACACCATGAATCTTGTATGCCACGTTAGTGTGGACGTATACAAATTCAAACATTTGTAAGAGGGGTTTATTAATTTTATTATATTGCCAATCTAGTTTTATGACAAATCAATAGTTGGTTTCCCTTTGGTCACACAAGTGATAGTAGTGACTCCGTTGGGGAGGATACTATTAAATGTGCCTAAGTGTATACCATTACTTGACACTAAGTCCATTAATAAGATTATGCCCCTTCCGTTGGGGAAGATCACACGCTCTTAATTAACTTCCTATAGTCATCCAAAAATGAAAGTCTGTTCTAGTGATCCACAAACAAGTTCATCCGTTATGGAGGAAGGCACTCAGAGCCAACGCGCAAGCTTGTTTGCATCACTTACAAACCAGTAATGGAGACCATGAGATTTACTTAAAAATCCCTCTCCCACTTAGTTATTTATAAATGAGGAATTTTAACTATGCTAGCTTACTAAATATGTAAACCAACATGCACACACAGCACAATATAAAAGCAATAAATAAAAAATCTAATTTTCAACTATTATGGCTTTTATCTCTAGTTGTCCTCCGTGTGTTGTCATCCCAAGCTGCTGCCATATTTGGCCACCGCCACCGGGTCTAGCTGTCGCATCCATCTTGCTCCTAGTTCCGATGCGCCTCTGGTCCTTAGAAGGTTCCACGCTTTGCAAGATTCGATCCGCGACATAAATAGAATTTTACATTTTTGATCCTATATTCCATAAAAGGAATGTACATGTATCAAGATCAAAAATAAAATCCTAATAAAATTAAATACAGCTCCTGCTGTATTTTATAATACAATCATGCACATACATATAAATGCCCTTGACATGTCCAAGGGTCCAATCACACACATAATAACTAAAAGCCATAATAGTTGGATCCTGCATCCACAAAGTTAGCACATCCTACTACTATCCTGTCTAAATTATGTATGACATGTGCATAATTAAACTAATACCAAATACACAGAGGCAAAACCCTAGCTCTGATACCAATTGTTGGTTGCTACTCGGAAAACCTAGAGGTTCCACTGTACAAAAATTTTGTACAAAGGTCTGAACCTTTTCCTAGCTACCATGGGTTCTTTTAAATTAAATTTTGGATTGCCTGCGGAACTTAACACGTTTGATCCAAAACTTAATCTATTCGTTCTTTTAGGTTTTGACTTGGGTCTCCTGCGGAACTTAACACGTTCGACCCAAATCACCTTAAGTTATTAATTCCATTAAATATTAATTTCCATAATTGGTTCCCAGTACTAACGTGGCGAGGCACATGACCTTCTTGGATATGGGAGCAACCACCACCGACTAGACAAAACCTTTTATGGAAAACTAATATTTAATTTCCTAAAATAACTTTAGGTTAACCGAAAAGAACAATCAAATCACAAGGAAAAAAAAAACAAAACAAAAGAACACAACATCGAAAAATATATTCGAAATACTAGAATCGCATGCCTCTTGTATTTGGTATTATTTCCAAAAATAACTAGTATGATGCGGAAAAAAAAATTACTAGTTATACCTTTTAGAAAGATCTCTTGATCTTCTACCGTATTCCTCTTCTAACCTCGGACGTTGTGCGGGCAACGATCTTCCGAGATGAGAACCACCAAGCAACTTCTTCTTCCTTGCAAGTTTCGGCCATCAAAACTTCTCCTAGGATGAAGAAGTTCGGCCACCACCACCATGCTCCAAGGGATGCTAGAAAAGAGGCTTCTTTTCTCTCCTTCTTCTCCTTCTTAGATCCGGCCACCAAAGCTATCTCCACCATGAGAAGGTTTCGGCCACACAAAGGAGAGGAGAGGAAAGAAAGGGCCGGCCACACCCAAGGAAGAAAAGAGGGAGAAAAATAATAGAGTCGTTCACCTTGAAGCCTTCTCTACCCCCTCTTTTATAATCCTTGGTCTTGGCAAATAAGGAAAATTTAATAAAAACTTCCTTAATTCTTTTGCCATTAAAAAGGAAAATTTATTTAATTAAAAATAAATTTTCTTTTCTATTTGTTAATGGCCGGCCACCTTAATCCCTTTAATCAAGGAAATTTTAATTCACACAAGAATTAAAACTTCATAATTTGCTTCCAGAAATTTATAAAAATTTCTCAAATAATTTTTCCCTTCATGGTGGTTAATAAAAAGGAAATTTTATAAATTAAAATATTTCTTTTAGACATGTAGATAAAAAAGTTATCTCTAAAAATTAAAATCTCTTTTAATCTACAAATAAGGAAAGATATCAAATCTTTTCTTAATCTTTTGTAGAAACTTATAAAAGAGAATATTTAATTTTAAACTCTCTTTTAAATCATGAACATGATTAAAAAGGAAAGTTTTCTTAAAATTTAAAATTCACCTTTAATCAACAAATAAGGAAAGATTTCAAATTTTAAACTCTCTTTTAAACATGTAGATGATTTACAAATAAAGAAAGTTTTTACCAAAAATTAAAACCATCCTTTTAATCTACAAATAAGGAAAGAGATTAATCTCTTCTCTTAATCTTTTGTAGAGAGCTATAAAAGGAAATTTTTATTTTTTAAACTCTCTTTGTAAAACCTTGATATCCACATAAGAAATAATTTTAATAAAAATCCCTTTTAATATTCTAGTGGTCGGCCACCTAAGCTTGGGAGCCAAGCTTTGGCCGGCCACCTGCATGGCTCATCCATTTGGTCTTGGCCAGCCCTAGCTTGGGTTCCAAGCTAGCTTGGCCGACCCCATTGGATGGGTAAGAAGGTGGTATGCGGTGGGTATAAATCTCTATATACTAGAGGCTACGATAGGGACCGAGAGGAGGAATTGGTTTTGGTCTCCCGATGAAATTAAGTATCCCGTGTTCGCCCCGAACACACAACTTAATTTCATCAATAATAATTCATTCCACTAAAGAACTATTATTGAACTACCGCACCAATCCCAAATTACATTTTGGGCTCCTTCTTATTATGAGTGTGTTAGTCTCCCTGTGCTTAAGATAACAAATGTCCAGTAATTAAGTAAGTTACTGACAACTCACTTAATTAATATCTAGCTCCAAGAGTAGTACCACTCAACTTCATCGTCATATCGGACTAAGTCCACCTGCAGGGTTTAACATGACAATTCTTATGAGCTCCTCTTGGGGACATTCTCAACCTAGATTACTAGGACACAGTTTCCTTCTATAATCAACAACACACACTATAAGTGATATCATTTCCCAACTTATCGGGCTTATTGATTTATCGAACTAAATCTCACCCATTGATAAATTAAAGAAATAAATATCAAATATATGTGCTTGTTATTATATTAGGATTAAGAGCACACACTTCCATAATAACTGAGGTCTTTGTTTCTTTATAAAGTCAGTATAAAAGAAACGACCTCTAATGGTCCTACTCAATACACTCTAAGTGTACTAGTGTAATTATATAGTTAAGATAAACTAATACCTAATTACACTACGACTTTCCAATGGTTTGTTCCTTTCCATTATGGTCGTGAGCTACTGTTTATAATTTATAAGGTACTGATAACATGATCCTCTGTGTGTGACACCACACACCATGTTATCTACAATATAAATTAATTGAACAACTACATTTATCATAAATGTAGACATTTGACCAATGTGATTCTTATTTCTAGATAAATGTTTATACCAAAAGCTAGACTTTTAGTATACACTCTAACACTACCTTCATTCGGCAGGCATGTATCAGCCGATATTGGTCTATCTTTGCTCTGGAGTATGTATCGGTCGTTATTGGCTTACCTTCATACGGCAAGCATGTATCGACCGATATTGGCCTACCTTCGTTCGGCAGGCATGTATCGGTCGATATTGGTCTATCTTTACTCTGGAGTATGTATCGGTCGTTATTGGCTTACCTTCATACGGTAAGCATATATCGACCGATATTGGCCTACCTTCATTCGGCAGGCATGTATCGGCCGATATTGGTCTATCTTTGCTCTGGAGTATGTATCGGTCGTTATTGGCTTACCTTCATACGGCAAGCATGTATCGACCGATATTGGTTTACCTTTTTTCTGAAGGTATGTCCCGACCAATATTGACTCACCTTCATACGGCAAGCATGTATCGACCGATATTGGCCTACCTTCGTTCGGCAGGCATGTATCGACTGATATTGGTTTACCTTCATACGGCAGGCATGTATCAATCGATATTGGCCTACCTTTGTTCTGAAAGTATGTTTCGGCCGTTATTGGCCTACCTCCTTTGACTCTTTCTTCTTTTTCTTTCCTGATCTGAAGACCCTTAAAACCTAACCCATATCAGCTGACATGTCTTGTGGTAAGTCCAGCCTGTAAGCTACTTTACCAATCTTCTCTATGATCAGGTAAGGTCCTACATAGCGAGGACTTAATTTGCCCTTCTTGCCAAATCTCATCACTCCCTTCATAGGAGCGACCTTGAGGAAAACTGACTCTCCTACTTGAAATTCCAATGGCCTACGGCGTGTGTCAGCATAACTCTTCTGTCTGCTCTGGGCAGTCTCAATTCTCTGTCTGATTTTCTGGATCGCCTGAGTGGTCTCGTCTATCAGCTCTGTCCGAATACCCAGCTCTACTTCCATTTCTTTTCTCTCTCCTGCTTCTTGCCAGCATATGGGTGATCTGCATTTCCTGCCATATAGTGCCTCATAAGGTACCATCTTGATGGTGGCCTGATAGCTATTGTTGTAGGCGAATTCAGCTACGCACAAATACTTGCACCAACTTCCTTTGAAATCCAGCGCATAAGCTCTGAGCATATCTTCTAAAATTTGATTCACTCGCTCTGTCTGTCCATTAGTCTGTGGATGGAAAGCTGTGCTGAACTTGAGTTTAGTGCCTAGTGCATTCTGAACGCACTCCCAAAAGTGTGAAGTGAAGCGCCCATCTCTATCAGAAATGATAGATTTAGGAACTCCATGAAGTATGACTACCTCTTTAACATATAGCTAGGCCAACTGCTCTATAGAGTGGGACACCTTGATGGCTAGGAAGTGAGCAGACTTGGTCAATCGGTCTACTATTACCCATATCGCATCATATCCATTGGTGGTTCTTGGAAGACCTGTTATGAAGTCCATGGATATATCTTCCCATTTCCATTCTGGTATTGGAAGAGGCTGAAGAACTCCTCCTGGTCTCTGGTGTTCTGCTTTGACCCTCTGGCATGTCAAGCAGGTACTGACATATTTAGCAACGTCTCTTTTGAGTCCTGACCACCAGAACCTCTGTTTCACATCTTGGTACATCTTGGAAGAACCAGGATGTATGGAGTATGGTGTGCTGTGAGCTTCTTCTAAGATCTTCTTCCTTAGTTCTTCATCATGGGGCACGCAAATGCGACTCCCCTGATAAAGAATCTCACTGTCTGTTACTCGAAACTCTGATTTGTCTTCTTTCTGTAACCCTTGCTTGATTTTCTGGATGTCTGGATCTTCACTTTGCTTTCTCTGTATCTCCTCAAGCAATGTGGACTCTAAGGTCAATGCAGAGAGTTGCCCTTCAATAATTTCAAGTCCAAAATCCGACAACTCCTTCTGCAGTGGCAGGGCTAATGATGACAAAGACATTAGGGATGCACTGGATTTTCTGCTGAGTGCATCTGCGACTTTATTAGCTTTGCCTGGGTGGTAGAGGATTTCACAGTCGTAATCTTTGACCAACTCCAGCCACATACGCTGTCTCATGTTTAAGTCCTTCTGAGTGAAGAAGTACTTAAGACTCTGATGATCTGTGAAGATTCTACACTGAACTCCATACAAATAATGTCGCCAGAGTTTAAGTGCAAAAACCACAGCTGCCAGCTCAAGATCATGAGTAGGGTAGTTCTTCTCATAATCTTTGAGTTGTCTGGAAGCATAAGCTATGATTTTTCCTTCTTGCATGAGTACAGCTCCTAAGCCCATCTTGGAAGCATCACTGTAGATGTCGAAACTCTTGTCGCTTTGTGGAACAGTCAGAATGGGAGCACTGATCAATCTCTTCTTTAGCTCTTGGAAACTCTGCTCACATTTATCTGATCATTCGAATCTCTTGTTCTTTCTGGTGAGGGATGTTAGTGGAGAGGCTATCCTGGAAAAGTCCTCCACGAACTTCTTGTAGTACCCAGCTAAACCAAGGAAGCTTCTGATCTCTCTGACGTTCTTGAGTCTACTCCAGTTGTTGACCGCTTCCACTTTGGTTGGATCCACTTGAATACCTTCTTTAGAAATATGTGACCTAAAAATGCCACCTGATTTAACCAGAACTCGCACTTTGAGAATTTAGCATAAAGCTGATTTTGCTGAAGAGTCTGCAGTACCATCCTCAAGTGCGTGTCATGCTCCTCTGGGGTCCTTGAATAGACCAGAATGTCGTCGATGAATACGATGATGAATTTGTCAAGATATTCTCTGAACACTCTGTTCATTAAGTCCATGAAGACTGCAGGTGCATTAGTCACTCCAAAAGGCATGACCACAAACTCGTAGTGTCCATATCTGGTCCTGAACGTCGTTCTGGGTATATCTCTTTCTTTCACCTTCAACTGATGGTACCCAGAGCGCAGGTCTATCTTTGAGAACACTGTTGCTCCTCTTAACTGATCAAATAAGTCATCGATCCTGGGAAGGGGGTACTTGTTCTTGATTGTCACTTGATTCAAAGCTCTGTAGTCTATGCACATCCGCATTGATCCATCTTTCTTCTTGACAAACAACACAGGAGCTCCCCAAGGTGAGTGACTGGGGCGAATGAAGCCTTTGTCAAGTAACTCCTGTAGTTGTTCTTGTAACTCCTTCAGCTCTGCTGGAGACATGCGATACGGAGCTTTTGAAATTGGACCGGTTCCAGGAACCAATTCAATCTCAAATTCCACTTCTCTGTTGGGAGGTAGTCCATGTAGCTTTTCTGGAAATACTTCTGGATACTCGCATACTACCCGGACGTCCTCCTGCTTGAGTCCCTTCTGCTCTTCTGCCTTTACTATGTATGCAAGAAAACCTGCACACCCTTTAGCTAACATCTGGTGAGCTGCTAGAGATGAGAAAAGTTTCTGGGACTTCTTCCTTGGCACTCCTGTGAACTCAAAAGTTGGTTCACCTTCTGGACTAAAAATCACCTTCCTTCTGCGGCAGTCCACTGAAGAACTGTAAAAATGATATCGAAATCCTGCATGGCGAGAACTATCAGATTTACATATAGCTCTCGATCTGTAATTCTGACCAGTACGACTCAGAGCCACTGATTGGATTCCATGACTTCCCCAGAAGGTAGGGTCGTCAGGAACTTGGAGTTCGTACTCTCTGTAGGCACCTGTAAACTACTGGCAAAAGGTATCGATACAAAAGAATGGGTCACCCCAGTGTCAAATAGTACAGTAGCTATGTGCTGGAAAATAACTACTTGACCTGTTACGACCATGGAGGCACTAGCAGCTTCTTCTTTGGTGAGGGAGAACACTCTGGCACCACCAAAGGCTGGAACTGGTGGAGCTTCTAACATTCCTTGACTGATATAGGGTCCCTCCAATGCTGCTTCCATGTGGTGCAACTGTGCAGGCTGGCCTCCATATTGCAATGGCTGTGGCTGAGGTGCTTTGAATTTGTTAGGACACTCTTTAGCCATGTGTCCTTCCTGACCACAGGAGTAACATCCAGTCTTACCCAAAAGACAGGCTCCTAGATGTGTTCTCCCACATTTGGGATAGGGAGGAAACTTGGTCTGCTTGTTTGCTGGTCCTCCCTTCTGGCTACCTCCTGTGTTCCACTGCTTCCTTTTACCTTTGCCTTTCCAGTTCTGTTTACTTGACTGTGATTTCTGGCTTCCTGCTGTCTTGACCTCTGTCTTCACTGGCTTATGTTGCGCTCGTTGTGCCTTGATGTTGTTCAGGTAGTGTTCAGCAATTAATGATCTACTGATCAACTCTTCACCAGTCTGGGGCCGATGAGCTCCACTGCTCACATTCAGTGCTATCTGAGGTCTCAGCATTCTGAGCATCAGCCTGACTCGCTCCTTCTCTGTACTTACTAGCTCTGGGCAGAGACGAGCTAGTTTGTTGAACTTCTTGGGTGCTTCCTCCACTAACAGGTCACCTTGTTTGAACTCTATAAACTCCTCGTAGTGCTTGTTGGTGATCTGCAGGTGGAAGAACTCTTCATAAAACTCTGACTGAAAATCAGCCTAGCTCATCTGATCAGCCACTCTCTTGGTATTTATCCTCTCCCACCACATACGAGCATCTCCAGACAGGCAGAAAGAGGCGCACTTGACCTTCTCGACTTCTGGCCAGTCAAGAAGCTCCATAGAGCTCTCCAGTGTTTTAAACCAAGCCTGGGCATCCCAGGGCTCAGTCGTGCCTGAGAAGCTCTCTAGTTTCAGCTTTAGCCACTGTATAAGGTAAGCTTCTGGTCTCTGAGGTCCTGTGACGACTTCCAGGGCAATTGGTGGAGTCTCAGTTACCACTGGATTCTCTGCAGTGACAGCTGGAGGAGGGGGAGGAACTGCTTGCTGATTTTCCATCAGATTGGCAATCACTTGCAGCTGCTCTGCTACTTGTCTCTGGAGCTGAGCAACCACTTCAGAAAGATTGAGCTCAGTTGATCTGGGAACTTCGTTCTCTTGAGCTTGGTCCTCAGCACGAACAGTACGGGGACGCCCTCTTCTTGCCATCTAGTTATGCAAGGAAAAAGACTTGATATTTTCTCTATCCTTTCTGACATACACATTTGTACAGGAATAAAGAAAACAGCAAAAACTCTTATCTGACTTAAGCACTTATAAGCAATTACTTTATACGGCAATTAGTATTAAAGGAAAGCAATAAAGAAAGAAATTAAATACTTTCTTACTTGAAGACGACAAGGATGATGCTGATGTGTGTGTGTGATGCTGGAGAATGGAACACTGCTCTGATACCAACTGTAACAACCCCCCTTCTTACTACTACTCTCTAAGGGCGACCATTACCTAACTATACTAAAGACCTTGGTCTTACTTTAAAAGAAGAACTTCACCTCATTGTGAGGATTTCTAAATCTCCAAAACCAAATCAAACACACCCAAACCGAACTGCACAGCACATTCCTTGTGCACAACCCGATCTACACAGCAACTCAAAACCGAGTTGTTCATGCCAATTTAACAGCACAATCCGAAACTACATGCTAAAAAGGAAATCTATACCATCTCATGTATATTGCCTAATAGCAAGAATAACCATGCTTCTTGCTACGCAAGATATTTAAATCAAGGTGCTACACGAAATTCCCCACTGAAACCTGTCCACACCCAATCTGATAAATTCGGAATATGACAGCAACCTTCACAAACCTACCGAACTCACAGCAGAAATTTGGAATCAAGGAATCTCATGGCATAATTTGGAACAAGGAATCTCATGGCATAAATTTGGAATCCAAATCTCGAATTCCCAACTACAAAATCCGAAGCAAAAGAAACAAGTCGAAGCTCGGGACTACTCCTACTACAGGTGAGTAGTACTTACTGCCGGTTCTTGGACTTACAACCGAAGGGTGGAAGAGATTCTAGGGTTCGGAGAAAACCCGAGCTCGCGGTGCTTCCTTTGTGCTCGTGTGCTTCCCCTGACAAGGCGACCTTAAAGAGTTGAAGAGAGCCCCTCGGGAAGCTTTGGCCGGCCGCCGGAATCGCCTCGGTGTGCCTGCAGTTTTCGCCCGAGGAAGAGGAGGCGCCATCGCGAGGGAGAAGGAGAGATTAGGTTTCGGGATTTCCGTTCGGGAGAAACTTAAGTCTTTTCTTATATCTAGGGTTTAATCAAAACTATGCTATAAATTTAATTCTCTCCATATAAGGTTAACAAAACCGTGTAGCTCAGCTGGTTGGGCCAGTTTTGCTTGGGTTAGTCCGACCCGAGGTCGTGGGTTCGAACCTCGCCTTCAATAGTTTTTGTCAAAATTTCTTTCTTTTTGTAAACATACTAAACGACCTCTAAAAATTACGTAAAAATACTCTAAAAATTTCTAAAAATCTCTAGAATATTTTAAAAGCATTTCCAAATATTTTTATGGATATTTGGAACTCAAAATAGGGAAAATCGGATCGTTACACGAAGGAACTCTATCAACGGACTTCACCAATTGCCCTGCATTTCTACTTCAACTGGTTGTTTAATATGAGTCACCAATAGTATTTTCTCTATCAGCTTGTTTAGTGATAAGAGGCTTAACAAACTAGCTAACTTGACTAGCTCATCCGCATATTGATTATCTGCTCAGGGAATTTTTTGCAATATTACTTCTTAAAATCTTGACTTCAACTTTTCAAATCCTTCTATATACAATTCAACTATTCATTATTTATTACAACATTACCAGAGAGTTGCTGAATTGCTAGTTGAGAATCCGAATAAATATAAACTTGGGTAGCTCCCACATGTTTAGTTGCCTACAAACTAACTAGCAATGCTTCATACTCTACTTCATTATTGGCCCTCGGTAATCCAACCGAATAGACAACTACATTCTATCCTCACACGACGATATCATGAGGATTCCCACTCCACTACTCTGCCTAGTGGACAATCCATCCACATAGATTTTCCAAGTTTCATCTGGTTCAGGATTTTGTATCTCTGTCATAAAATCGGCTAAGGCATACACTTTAATGGTCAATCGGGGTTGATACTATATGTCATACTTGCTTAATTTCATGGTCTATTTGATCAACCTTTCGGATGCCTCTGGATTGATGAGTACTCAGCCCAGCATACTGTTAGTTAGAATAATTATAGGATGAGAAAGAAAATAGGAGCATAACCTCCGAGCAACTAAAATCAGCTCGTACTCCAATTTCTTGAGAGCAGTGTAGCGACATTCAGCATCTTTCAATAAATGACTTAAAAAATACACTGGTTGTTGTTCATTGTTGTCTTGATGTACCAATGCTAACCTGACAGCTCGCTCAGTGAAAGACAAGTATATCTAGAGTGGCTCGTTGGCGATGGACTTTACGAGTACAGGTAAAAAAGATAAATAATTTTTGAGCTCCTCCAGTATCTTTCCATACTCAGCATCCCAATTAAACTTGGTAGCTCGACAAAGTATATTAAAGAACAACAGACTCCGATCGGACGATTTTGAGATGAACCGGGAAAGAGCAATGATTAGTCTAGTTAGACGCTGTGCTTCTTTCAAATTATGAGGCGGGGACATATTTTAAAGATCTTTCACTTTCCTTGGATTTTTCAATTCCCCTCTCAGCCACAAGGTAACCAAGGAAGTGTCCACTTTTAGTCCAAATAAGCATTTGTTGGGGTTGAGTTTAACTCTATATTTCCTCAGGGTTTAGAATATATCCTCTATGTCTGCACATAAATTAGCGGCACGGAGGGATTTTATTAATATATTATCAACATAAACTTCCATATTTTTGCCAATCTACTTTGGAAAATCTTGTTCATGAGCTACTGGTATATGGCTCTAGCGCTCTTCAGCCCAAACAACATGACGTTGTAGGAATAGGTTCCCTCCACGATGATGAGTAAACTTTTTCTTAATCTTTCAGGGAGAGCAGGACTTGGTGGAATCCGTAGTATACATCCAGCATGCATATCAATTCACAACCAGCAGTAGAGTCCACCACCTGATCAATGTGTGATAGAGGATAGTAATCTTTTGGACACATCTTGTTTCGATCCCTAAAATCCACTCAGACCCACCACTTGTTTCCCGGCTTGGACACCAGTACTACATTTGTAAGCTAGCTCGGGAATTGCACTTCCCAGATATGTCCAGCTTCAAGTAGCTTATCTACTTCTGCTCGAATGATCATATTCTGCTCCGCTCTGAAATCTTTTTTCCTTTTCTTTTCCAGTCTAGTGTCCGGTCAGACGTGTAACTCATGCTGCATTATCATAGACGAAATACTCGGGAGTTCATTGGCTGCCCATGCGAAAACATCCTTATTGTTTCTCAGACAGATGATTAATTTTACCTTTTTATTGGGGCTCAGATCAGCTGCGATGAAAGTAGTAGCTTTTGGTCGGCTGGGATGAATTTATACTTCCCCATTTTCTTCATAGATTAAAGTTGGAGATGCTTCTTGGATTCATTAACTTTGAGCTGCTAAACTTTTCGAGTGGCTCGAGACACAGTCTTCACAATCTCTACATAACACTTGGTGTTTTGAGCTGATCTCCTTTGACTTCGCCAACTAAGTCATCTACTGGAAACTTGATCTTCTAGCAGAATATAGAGATGACTGCTTGGAATTCATTTAAAGTCGATCGGCCAAGTATCACAATATATGCCGAGGGCACATCCACCACAATGAAATTCGTTCGACGAGTTCTCATGAGTAGCTCTTCCCCAAGAGATATAGTCAATTAGACTTTCCCAATCAGCTGTACTTTGTTTCCCGTAAACCTATACAGTGGTATTATCATCGACAGGAGCTCATTCTTATCCATCAAAAATTGATCAAACACTTTTTTTGAAAATGATGTTGACCGAGCTGACAATGTTAACAAAAGTTTGATGAATAGTATAGTTAGCGATTAAACTTTAATAATGAGGGCATCATCGTGGGGTATCTCCACCCCTTCCAAATCTTGAGGATCGAAACTAATCTCGGGTCCTTGTACTTTCTCCTTACTGTGAGTGCATTTGGCACAAATGGTCAAACCTAAGTTTTGATAAATGACAAGTGAATTAAAGTTAGATGTATGGTGTGATCTAACATTTCTACCAAGTATGCAAAACTTGACTGGTCTAACACCAGGCTGAAATTCGGCTAGGTCTGGAGGACCTCATAGCTGGTGTGGAAGTCCAGATAGGTTAAGGAGTGACCTAATATCTAATGAAAAGCCTAGTTGGGTTCACGGGACATGACAACTAGCCAAAATCCAATTAGATCTGTGGACCTGACAACTGGCAAGAAGACCTGATGGACCAAGGTAGAGTTAAGCAATCCTACATGGTAAGTAACATAATTCACTAGAGGAGAGTGTTACAGTGAGAATGAGTCCCAATTAGGGACTTTAGGCGCAGGTCCAGTTTAGGTCCATTTTAGAAACCTAAATTGAGACCGTCACTAGAACCTGGGCTCAGGAAGACATGGTGTAATTAATACTGGTATTTTATAATTATGCTAACCTTGTTTTGCAAGTTACACTTTGTTTTTGAACTAATATATTTTTACAGGAGTTAGAAAGTAAAATTAGTCTTAATGAATAGTGCTCAAGGCACCTTCGGTGCTACTAAAGGTGCCTTAGATGCTTGGTTGAAGGCCCGCACAGAAGGGTGTGAAGGCATCTTCCATGCAAAGGAAGGTGCCTTGAAGCTGGGCACTAAAGGTGCCTTGGATAGCCTTGAAGGCGCATTCGATTGGATAACGCAGAAGGCTTCGTCAACGATAAGAGCTGATTTTGGGGGGATAATGTTGGGATCGTTGGGTCGGCTAGAAGGGGGTTGAATAGCCCTGTACAATATAAAAATAAGTATCCTTCTCGGACTTTTAAAAGAACACTTGCATAAATTAAAATAAAGAAATAAGCTAAAAGAAGAGGCTCACAGCTTTTACTTGGTTACAACCGGGGAGGTTGTTAATCCAAGAAAGTAAATGCACTAAGTATCTCATTTAGGTGGAGAAGCCTCTTACAGCAGTGAAAGCACAAAATGAGAAGCTAAACTAACAATGAAGAGCACACAAGTGTTGTATTACAATTGCTTGTTGATTCTTTTAGCTTCTGGACCAATGTTGTATTTATAGCCTTGGTCGGGGCACCTGGAAGCATTCCAGGCACCTAGAAGGGGATAAAACTTTATCCCTTTTATATAGTGTTTGACTGCGTTCTAGATAAAATCTAGGTCCATGCGCTCGGACCAAGAAAGTCAACAATGTTGACCTTTTCGGTCTGAGCCCTCTGCTTTGGTTCAGCTCGCCTCGGTCCGAGTCTTCCCCTCCAGCTCTGCTTGCTTGGGTGATCTTAGCCATCTGGAATAGGGCTTACCCGAACCCAACTTCCGGCCTTCTCAAACAGGCTTCCGCTCCGGCTTCTCATCCCTCAGAATCGTCGCGTGCTTCATTTTTGTCCGCCAGCATACTCATCCATAGTTGTTCGTCCCTCGGACGCACCGAGCCCGTCGGTTCTCTCCCGTGCCGACCTTCTCATTGGTTGCGTCTCTTGCTTATCGAGCAATCTTCTGCTCCAGATGCTGGCCCCTCGAAAACACAACACACTCCCTTCTCATCCGCCGGTGTACTCTTCCACAACACCTCGTCCCTCAGATGCACCGAACTTGTCGGCTCTCTTTCTTATGTCATCCTTCTCGCTAGCTGCATCTTCCGCTCGACTTTCTATGCTCCTAAGTTCCTACACACTTAGACATAGGGTCAAAACACCACAGGACCTAACTTAACTTGTTTGATCACATCAAAACAACCTGGGGTTCCAACAGATAAAACTTAGGGTTGAAGGTGTCGGTCCCTTGGCAGCCGACTAGAGGGGTGTGAATAGTCCTGTAAAGAAAAATGAACCTTCCTCGAACTTTACAGCTTAATAGAAATAAACACTTGCATAAAATAAATAAAAAACTAGAAATAAGAGGCAAGACGGATTTACTTGGTTACAAACAGGGAGGTTGTTAATCCAAGGAAGATGAAAAAGCACTAAACTCTCCTTCAGGTAGAGAAACCTCTTTACAGCAATTAAAACACTGAATTTTAGAACTAGACTGAAAAGAAGTCAATCACAAGTATTGTTCTGACCTTCTGGGACCAGGGCTATATTTATAGCCCTAGTCGGGGCGCTTAGAAGGGTTCCAGGTGCCTCTAGGGGGATAAAACTTTATCCTCGTCGCAATGTCACGCGCCACATCACGTTTGGTTAAATTTTTCAGTCCAGGCGCTTGGACCAAGTCTGGGTGCCCCGAACAAGTCCAAGTGCCCCAGACCGAAAAATCAACTTTTTGTTAATTTTCGATCCCGGTCTTCTGCTCTATTTCCGCTCGCATTGGTCCAGGTATTCTGCTCCGACTCCGCTCACTTGGGTGATCTCGATCATCCGAAATAGGGCTTACCCGAACCCAACTTCTAGCCTTCGAGCAATCTTTCGCTCCAGCTTCTCATCCCTTGGAAATATCATGCACCTCTTTCTCATTCGCCCACGTACTCTTCCGCAGCACTTCATCGCTCAGATATGCTGGAGTGTATACTAAAAGCCTAGCTTTTGTAAATATTTAATTTTGAAATAAAAGAATCACATTGGTCAATATATACATTTATTTATTAAATGTAATTGTTCAATTAATTTATATAGTAGACAACATGGTTTGTGGTGTCATACACAAAAGATCATGTTGACGGTTCTTTATAAATTATAAACAGTTGCTCACGACTAAGATGGAAAGAAACAAACCATCAGAATAGTCGTAGTGTAATTAAGTATTAGTTTATCTTGATTAATAAATTACACTAATACACTCTAAGTGTATTGAGTAGGACCATTTAGGTAAGTTCTTTTTGTACTGACTTAATAAAAGAACTAAACCTTAGTTATTATGGAAGTGTGTGCTCTTAATCCTAATATAATAACAAGCACATATATTTAATATTTATTTCTTTGACTTATCAAAGGGTGAGATTTAGCTCGATAAATCAATATGCCCGATAAGTTGGGAAATGATATTACTTATAGTGTGTGTTGTTGATTATAGAAGGAATCTGTGTCCTAATTATCTAGGTTGAAAATGTCCCCAAGAGGAGCTCATAAGGATAGCCATGTTAAACCCTGCAGGTGGACTTAGTCCGACATGACAATGAAGTTGAGTGGTACTACTCTTGGAGCTAGATATTAATTAAGTGAGTTGTCAGTAACTTACTTAATTACTGGACATTGTTATCTTAAACACTGGGAGACTAACACACGCATGATAAGAAGGAGCCCATAATGTAATTTGGGATCGGTGCGGTGGTGCGATAATAAATCTCTAGTGGAATGAGTTATTATCGATGAACTTGAGTTGTGTGTTCGGGATGAGCACGGGATACTCAAGCTCATCGGGAGGCCAAAACCAATTTCTCCTCTAGGTCCCTGTCGTAGCCTCATTAAAGTCTCAAGTCCATCCAAAGAAAGTCCCATCTTTGTGTCCAAGAAGGGGGCCGGCCCAATGCTTGGTGACCAAGCAAGGGTCGGCCACATCCTTTTTATAGGGGTCGGCCCTATTGCTTGGTGACCAAGCATGTAGGGGTCGGCCAAGATTAATTCAAATAGGAGGGGTGTTTTGAATTTTTAAAATCTTCTCTTTAAAGAAAACTACAAGTTTTAAAAGAGAGATTTTAAATTTAAAAACTTTCCTTGTTTGAATTAGGCCACATGTTTTAAAAGAGAATTTAAAAGTTTTTAAAACTTTCCTTTTTTATAACCATCCTCATGGTTTAATAAAAAAAGGAAGATAAGTTTTAAATTTTAAATTTTCTATCATCATGTTAACAAAGAAAATTTTATAAGAGAAGTTTTAAATTTTAAAACATAGTTTTAATTTTTAGAACTTTCCTTTTTTAACTCTTATTTTAGGAAAGAGAGCCTGTAAATTTTATAAGAGGATTTCTTCTTGTAAATTTTTTTTAAAAAAAAATATATTTCCTTATTCTTGATGTGGTGGCCGGCCACCTTGCTTGGAGCCCAAGCAAGGGGTCGACCAATTATAAAAAATATCATCATCTAATTGATTTGGTGATTGATTCAATCAAGAGGAAAGAAAAGGAAAATTAAAAGGGAAAAGGAAAAGCTAGAGGAAGATTTTAATTTTTGTAAAAATTCTTCTCTTATTTGCCTTGAGCAACTAATATAAAAGAAGGGGTGAGGAGGCTTCATGAGACAAAATTCTTATTCTGTTGCTTGGAGAACCTCAAGTGGTCGACCCTCCCTCTCCCTTCTCTTTTCCCTTTTGCTCTCTTATCCTTGGTGGTGGTGGTGGTCGGATTTTAGAAGAAGAGGAAGAAGCTTTTGGGTGGTGTTCATCTTAGAGAATCGTCGCCCACACGACGTCCAAGGCGAGGCGAGGAATACGGCAAAAGATCTTGAGGTCATTAGCTTACAAAGATAAGGTATAACTAGTAGTTTTCTTCCGCATCATACTAGTTATTTTCTTTGTAAAAATTCTAAATACAAGATGTAATTAGATCTAGTTTATTGAATTTATTTTTCGAGTTTGTGTTTTCTTCTTTTTTGAATTTGTGATTCGATTGTTCTTTTTGGTTAACCTAGAGTTATTTAAGGAAATTAAATATTAGTTTTCCTTAAAAGGTTTTGTCTAGGCGGTGGTGGTTGCTCCCATATCCAAGAAGGTCATGTGCCTCGCCATGCAGTCCTGGAAGCCAATTTTGGAAATTAATATTTAATGGAATTAATAACATAGGTGGATTTGAATCAATAGTGTTAAGTTCCGCCTGCGATTCAAATCTAAACCATTAAGAATAGATAAGTTAAATTTGGAATCAATGATGTTAAGTTCCGTCTGCGATTCCTAATTTAACTTCTAAAGAACACAATAGGTTATTTAAGAAAAGGTTCGACACTTGTACAAAAAATTTTGTACAGTGGAATCGGTACGTTTTCCTAGGACTAACCAACAAGATACACCGAGCCCGTCGACTCTCTCTATCATGTCGTCCTTCTCACTCGCTGCATCTTTCGCCAAACTTCCTAAGCTCCTGCACACTTAGACATAGGGGTTAAATACCATCAGGACCTAATATAACTTGGTTGATCACATCAAAATTACCTTGTGGTACTTACAATCTCTCCCTTTTTTATGTGAGCAAACCCAAGTTAAGTTAGGGTAATCTATAAACAAATAACAGTCATAATTTTTGCAAGTAAAAGAATTTATGAGTAATGTGCAAAAAATTTGCAAGTATAAATTTATACTATCCTCCCCCTAGGCTTAATCTTTACTACTCCCCTTTTTTATCACATTAAAAATAAGGTACTTTTAAAAGGACTTTGGAAAAGTTAAATTAAAAGTCTAAGGGAAAACTAAAATAAAAAAACTCCTTAAAAAATTAACAAGGGTTAAACAAAAAAATTCTTTAATTTTAGGCAAAATTAAACAAATTTGTATTTTAATAATTAATTCATAGAAAGTTTTCTAATGAAAAAAATTGTTTAGATAAAGCTTTACAAAAACATAACTTTGCTAAAATAACTTAAAATGATCAGAAATTTTGACAAACAATTTAAAGTATTTTTATAATTACTAAATGCTTAACAGTTAGTCAATTAAATACTTATTTCAATAATTGGCTTTCAGGCTATGACGAGACAATAGACCTTCTTGGATTTTGGAACAACAACCATATTTTAGACAAAGCCTTTTAAAGAAATTGAATATTTAATTTTTTCTCTGAAAGCCCTAAGTCTAAAAACAATCAATTTAAATATGTTTTCGAAATCTAAAATAGATTCCTTCCTACATGATTAATTAATAATTTTTTAAGAATATATTTCTATGATATTTTTCTAATTTGACCCTTATGATATTTGAGATACCAGTTAAGTACTGAATAATTTCTAAAATTAAAAGGAATAAAAGTTTAGTATGCATGACTTTTAAAATTTTCTATTTCCTTTTTCAATTTTTCATTTTCTATTTTTACTTTGTCAAAATTTTCTCATCGACAAGAACCAGCTAAGGTTGATTTTAAATCCTTATTTTCTTTCTTTAATTTGCAATAATTTTTTGATAATAGTTTTATGAACTGAAATAACTTGTCAGGAGAAATAGATCGTACTTGACTTATCTTATCAATTCGGTAATCTGAAACTCCTCCTGAAGTACTGCTTTCTTTGGATGTCGTTCTCCCTTCATCGATACTCATTTTGGATGAACTTCCTTCATCTTCATCTTCTTGGTGACTTGCTACTAGCGTAAGTCCGGCGAGATCTTCTATCTCTGATTCGGATGACGTGTCATTCCACGTGTTGGCCCAGGTAGGCCAGAAGGAGGGAAGGTGAACTAGATGTTAAGAAAAAACCTTCCTCGACTTTTAACTCAGATTAGTAGTGCAAAAAAATAAACAAAATAAATGGACAACTAAAAAAAAGAGGCCAAAAGAGTTACTTGGTTACAACCGGGAAGGTTGTTAATCCAAGGCAAGTAATTGCACTAAAGATCTCCTTCTTTGAAGGTAGAGAAGCCTCTTACACTCATTGGAAGCTCAGAAACTAGCTAGGAAATGAATACAAAAGTTGTTATTGTTGGATCGATGAGTTTCGCTAGAGGGGGGTGAATAGCGAATTAAAACTTTAAATGAGTAAGTAGCAGAAAAGTGAAAACAATAACAACGCTAACAAGGGTTGATTTACTTGGTTTGGTGCCTTTGATGACTCCTACTCCAAGGTTCGCACTCGTTGAGTACTTTCGTTGGGCAATCACTAATAATTCGAACAGTTATTACAAATTAAGTACAGAAATTATTTAGAGAAAACAAAACCGACAATAAGACAAGAAAGACAGAAAAATGAAAAGCACTTGTCGGAGAGTCTTCGTAGCGTCGCAGGAGCACAGGAGAGCAGATCGTTCATTGTTTCTTTGCTTGAACCTTCACCCTCCTTATATAGGAGGTTCGAGGCGCCCGGATCCCTTCAGGGTGCTCTGAATATGACGTAGCTGAGCTAGTCAGCGATCTCCACGTGGCAAGGCGACAATATGGATAAAAGTTGCCTCCGGGCGCCCGGGCACTTGTTTTCTGCAATCTCCTTCCTGCAAGAAAACGTTAGCCTGAGGCACATATAAATCATATCCTGCAAAATAGAATGTTAGCACAATTTATAGATATGCAGAATAGTAATTAGATTCTGTCTCCTCGAGACTGGAATCTAGTCACGATCTCGACTTAGATATCCGAAATGGATCTAAGTCAGATCGACGCCTAATGTTCCCTTCCCGGAAATGTGTCCTTGCAGTCACTCCCCTCCAGTGACTTCTTACGTTCACTTACCTGCCAGACGTCCGGTCAACCCTTCGACTCGTCTGGGCTTCGTGTCAGTTATCCGGTCAACCCGTCAACCTAGCTAGATTTCATGCCAAATGTCCGATCAGCCCATCGACCCTTTTGGACTTTGTGCTGGACATCAGGTCAGCCCGTTGACCTATCTGAACTCTTCCTGCACACTCGGTTAGAGTGTTAGATAACAATGAAACTAACTTAACATATTTTGTCATTCATCAAAACTTGAGTTAGACTGTTAGTGCTAACCGCACTCGAGCGCTGGTGGTGACTCCAGCTGAGTGGATAATGGTCTGAAAGATATTTAAACTAATATCTATGTCTAATCTATGGCAAAGGACATACAAGAGAAAGGAATGAAATGGACGCATCATCGATATGTCGCGAGTGGACAATGGTAAGATGCAGAAGACTAAAACTCTATAGAGTATATAATCATGAACTCGAAGGGATACTGACCTAAACATAGTCACAGTGGGTACTCGGTCCCCCCCCCCCCCCCAAAAAAAATATGAGTAAATTATATCCAGAGTAATGTGCGAGTAAGGATCACCAAATGGTAGATCCCTAGGAGAGTAGCATTGAAAAGTGCACGTAGAAGGTCGTAACTCTAAAAAGGTCTGGATAATGGTAGGAGATAATGTGATATCCGTACCAGCTACCCTAGTAGTATAAGTAAGATCATCTACCCTAACTAAGTTGTTATAAAATTCAGCACATAAACTTATATTTACTGAGCTGGTACAGTAAACAAGGTTCTGTAAGTTATAGTAGTTAATGACCTCTACAGCTGGAATACAGGAACGCAAGAAAAACTATCTATCTAAGCACCTAGTCCTAATAGGCATATAGATGGTAGACTCAAACCTAATCCTAAGTTCGTTAGTAGGGAACCTAGGGTCAACACTAGCAGTAAAGGGTCCAGCACCAGATCTAGAACGTTTCCTAAATTATAACAAAAAAATATACTAAGTATAAAAAATAAGTGAAATATTTAAAAAAACTTAGGGGGAAAAAAGTAATTTATCGAGGCATCATGAATAAGATTTTTAGAAATGATGAGCTTGGTTGACTCGTAGCAGCGTAATAACCAAAGACACGAGGAAAAATTTTAATTGATAATTCCTCTCTCGTTAAGACTCGAAGAAAGCCTCTATAAGAGACGAACAAGTGAGGTGCAAGAGCAGAGGGGTACCCTGCCCCTCCTTTTATAGACAGGTACGAGCGCCCGAAATCATTCTGGGCGCCCGGAATCACTCCGGGCGCCCGGAGTTTAGTGGGACGGGGCGCCCGGAGTACCTTCCGGGTGCCTCAGATTGCTATACCAGGGGCGCCCGCCCATTGTTTTTGACCAGGTAAATATTTTTTTAAAATAATTTTTAAAGTTTTTAAAACAATTTTTGTAAAATACCGGAAATAGGCGGATATGAATAAGGGAATTTTCCGGAATTTTTGGATATTTTTCGGGAATTTTTCGGAGCTTGTACGGACGAGTTCACGGGGATAAAAATGGGCCCCCGAGAAAGCATGTTTGGGCTACCCATTTAAGAGAGGAAAAGATTTATTTATTTATCTCTTTTTCCTTTTCTTATTTATTATCTTATTTCTTTTATTTCCTCTCATTCTCGCCGTTCTCTCTTATCTCCCCGACGCCGCCGAGCCTTCTCCTCCTCCTTGCCCTAACCGCCGGCCGACGGTTTCTTCTTCCCGAACGCCGGCGACCGGTTCATTGCCGGAGCCCTAGCACCGCCTGCCCGAGCCAAACTCCTCTCCTCTGCTTGCCGTGCCCCAGTGCCGGCGCCACCGTGGACCACTCGGTGCCCTAGCCACCCGGCGCCGCCCGACCACCTTCTTCTCTTCTCCTCTCCTCTGCCACCACCTAGAGCCGACGGCCACCTTGTGCCCTAGTGCTCTTTGCCATTGATCAAGTCCACGGTGAGGTTTTTGTTTGGTTGGAAATTTAGTAGGTGCAAGGATTTTTATTTTTGATCTGGTTTGCTTGTGGTGTGCTTTGGTCCAGCGATTCGCCTGGTTGCCAGTAGCAACGATCTTGGCTGAGGATCATCAGAAGAGGGGCTGTGAGGAAGAGGTAAGGTTAGATTTTTGTTTGGATTTGTAATCTTTAATTTTTATCCTACCTTGGATCAATTGAGTTGTTGGGCAGTGGCAGAAAGGTTGTTGTTTGTGGTGTTCTTGATCAAGCAACTCATCCTTGTTTCCAGTAGCTGGTTTTATTTCGACATCTACAACAGTTGATTGAGGTAAGGTGTAGTAATTTTGATTCATGATGTATGAATGAATTGGGTTTATGTGTTGGTCAGGGATTTGCCCTAATTTAGGGTTAGAGAGTTATTTAGCTATTTATGAGAATGTAGCTAAATAAAAATATATGCAATTGGTAATACAGGATCTTGACGCGAGACGAGTATCTCGGAGTCAGAATTGGACATTTCTATTTTATCGGAGGCGGGTACTTTTGACTTATGTCATTTGATATGCTTAGTAATTAAATTAACATGTTGCATTAATTGTGTTTCTTATCTGTTTCGGTTAATCACTACCCAAATCTTACATGCTTGATTGATTGATTGGTTTTGCATCTCAGGTATATTTTACCTGTTTATACATGCTTATAGGGGTAGTGATATGCCATGCTTGACCATGTTCAGGACCTAGGTTTTATACCTTCTGTATACCTTTGGATTGTTTTGGATTCGTTGACCCTTGATGCATTTTTATATGTATGTGGATTAGGTCAGGATATTCTTGTGGTTAGTGCCATGCACCATTTGCATGATTGCATGCTGTGCGATAGTCCGCTCCATTATTGTTGAGCACATCGCCAGATGTATATTCACGCACACCACCACTCCATTTTTATGTCAAGAACCCCAAAAATAGGAATAAAACGACAATCATAAGTTACATTCTACCGTTGGTTCCTTGGATCGATCCTGGGCTCGTTACTACGACATTATTGTAGTATTAAATTGTTAATTTGACAAGCCCATTTGTGACATTGAATATAGATTTTGTGCATTGTCACCCTACCCACTCGGCCTCACTATTGTGTGTGAGATGATCGACTGGCGTCAGGGGTGACCAGGACGCATCATTGGCATCATATGCATGATGCATTTATTGCTTGTGTTTGTGTTTGCTGCATTTATATGCTGCATATTGTTTGGATACCTATGTTTGACATGCATACAGGATTTCCTTATCCCTCGGACTGTTTGACCTTATACTCAGGACCTGGTTAGTACAGTATTCTCCTGTTTATTTCAGATGCATTCTTATCTTTCTTATCAGGAGACTGTACGCATGATTAGTGCTAGGTGTTGTTTCTTTACTTTGCATATCAACTGTACCTGCTGAGTGTTGGACTCACCCCGCCTCCATTGTTGATATTTTCAGGTTGATGCTGTCAGGAGGGAGTTCCAGTCGCTAGTCCTCACTGCACGTAGTGCTGGTCCTGCAGACCTCCAGGATATGTTTGGTTTTCTTTGGTTCTTTCTGTTCTAGACTGTTTGAACTCGTTATGTTCTGGATTTATTTGCTTATGAACATGATATAGATTTTATTATATTGATGGATTTGGATTTGGTTTTTATTCTACTACATGCCTGCCTGGATGGCAGAAGAGGTGAGTTCGTCGGTTTTGAGCTTTACGAGTGTAGTTGAGTAGGGTGGTTTTTGAGTCAGAGTATTATTACTGCGTGGTTGTGTCAGCCAGAGGCTGAATATATATATAAATTGTGTGGTGATTGATTTTTATTATTGTTATGATTCCAGCCGCATGTGGCTGAGTATTTAGTGCTTGTAGAAAATTTTTGATTGTCCGTCGTACAGGGGAGATGCTGCCGAAATTTTCTCGGACAGGGTCTCCTCTGGGGGCGTGACAATTTAGTGGTATCAGAGCACAGTTATACGATCTTTTGTTTCGTATTTTGGATTTTCGAGATTTATCTGATACCAATTTATTTGGTATCAAAGCGGGTTATGATACCTGCTTTTGGTGTTCTGGAGATTTATCGGATACCTATTGTTGGTATTCTGGATATTTGGGTTAGCCAGGTTTGCGAGTCAAATTGGGCATTATCGGATTTTCGATATGGTTATGTTTCGGATTTCCGTTTTGGATTTATTTGGATTTCCGGCGATATGTACATTCGGAATTTTGAGGTCAAATTGGGGACTGGACAACGACGGAACATCTCCAGACGGCAAATAGGTATGTTGTTATTTTATGTTTGTTATATTGGTATTGATATCTGTAATTTAATTTAACAGATATGGAAATCCTAATATCATTTTGAACATGATAAAATCAGAAGGAAAGAAACCTCGGGAATCTATGCTACATTCAGAATGGTCTGATGAAATTGAATTTATCAATAAAGATTTATTTGAAGAATGCAGCTTGAAGTACCCACACTGGGATCTTCATAAGCATTCTCGAAGCAAAGCTAAAATCGGCTTAAGCTTTTGGGAAAAGTGGAGGATTCTTTTATTGTGAAGTAATACCAAGTCTAAGGAATGAAGGTGTCAGTAAGGTGTCTCTCAATATCTTCATCTAATGAAAATAGCAAAAGCAAATCACTTCAAACAGTCATCACTTTTCCTTTTGTTGGTTCAACGAAAGCCATGAAACCTTCATTGAAGATCATATCATGAAGGGAATCTAACGCTGCAAGCATTATAGGTTTTGCAAGTTAAGTAGGCCACAAACTTCTTATGCTCACCTCATCTTTGCCCTTGGAATTGCATGCCATGCAGATGCCCAACTGTGGCAGGCATCTGTGCATGCTTGGAGACTCTTTTGCTTGGCTTGACAAGCCTTGAAGGAAAGTTTGGTTGGGTTTCTTGTCTAGATAGGGTTTCCTTGGCTTTTGGCATTGGGTATTTAATGAGATTTGGTTAATTTGAGTATATAGATAAAGCTGCTTATGCATAACTTTATCAAATTTCCACTATGCGTGAGTGAGTACAATATCATGGTTGTACATGAGGAAAGGAACAGATCTTTAAAGGAAATCAGTTGAGGGCTCGTAATCTATATTGCTACATAATCACATAGTCAAGTTCCATTGTTCCTTTTAGAGTCCCAGCCTTGTATCCATTTTGATTATTTCTAGATATATAGTGTATGTTGTGACCTTTTCTACCAATCCATTTCGATTTCTATTTATGCCTTATCAGCAGATTTATTGATAGATACTGGTAGCTCGCATTCATTTATATCTCGCACTTTTATGCGGGAGGTTGGTAGATTACCCACTTTCAGACCCCAGCGAATTGACCGTCTCCCTACCGTCCGGTGATTCATTAGACGTCACCCAAGAGGTCAGAGGTTGCCCGTTAGACTTTGGCAACATGATACTTACGGTAGATCTTCTAGTATTGGAGATGGTCGAGTTTGATGTCATACTTGGCATGGATTGGCTATCAGTTTATCATGCTACCGTTGATTGCTAGACGAGGGTAGTCACCTTCCAACCTCCGAACCAACCCTCGTGGAGTTTCACTGGCATCAGAGACGACGGTATCTCAATTATTTCGGCGATTCAGGCGCAGAAGCTGCTGTCACACGGCTGTCATGGTTTTCTGTTATCGTTGATCAGTACTGAGGACAGTAGTAGTTCGCAGCTCTCCGACGTTCCTGTAGTCCGGGAGTACCCAGATGTATTTCCAGAGGAGCTACCTGGTTTGCCTCCCAGAAGGCCAGTGGAATTTGCTATTGAGCTGATTCCGGGAACCGCGCCGACATCGAAAGCTCCGTATCGTATGGCACCAAAAGAGTTGAACGAGCTGAAGGTTCAACTCCAGGAGCTTTTAGACAGTTTATTTTTCTAGTGTTTCACTCTGGTTCTCTCCTATTTGTCAAGAAGAAAGACGGCACCATGAGGTTATGTATTGACTACAAACAGTTGAAGACCGTCAGAAATAAATATCCATTACCACGGATTGAGGATTTGTTTGATCACCGAGGTACATCGGTGTATTCTAAGATTGATCTGCGATCCGGATATCATCGATTGAGAGTCGAGATTCGATATTCGTAAGACTTTCCGTATAAGATACCATTATGAGTTTTGGTAATGCCATTTGGGGTTACCAATGCTCCAGCTGTGTTTATGGACTTGATGAACCGTATTTTTCGAGTATCCGGATCGGTTTGTTATCGCTTTCATTGATGACATATTGGTCTACTCTCGCTCCGAGGAGGAGCATGCACAGCATCTTCGCACAGTCTTGGAGATTCACGACATCACCTGTATACGAAGTTCAGCAAGTGTGCATTCGGCCTATCCTCGGTTTTCGGGACATGTGGTTTCTAGCAGAGGTATTTCATTGATCCTCGAAGATCGAGGCTATCACCGGTTGGGAGCAGCCGAAGTTAGATCAGGATTTCTAGGATTGGCCGGATATTACCGACGCTTTGTCGAGGGATTCTCGCGTATTGCTATGACATTACCAGGAAAGGCGTGAAGTTTACATGGTCCGAGGATTGCGAGACCTTTCAGGAGTCAAGCGGAGATTAGTGTCGGCTCCGCTTTTGGTTTTACCTTCCGGAGAGGATGGATTTGTACTTTACACCGACGCATCTCTTGATGGTTTGGGTGATGCAGCACTGGAGAGTAGTCTCTTATGCTTCTCGTCTGAAGGAGTATGAGAAGAATTACCCTTCATGACTTGGAGTTAGCCGCCATCATCTTTGCTCAAGCTTTGGCCATCATATGGGATCACATTTGAGATTCTCACCGATCATAAGAGTCTCAAATACATTTTCACTCGGAAGGAACTTTCTGACTGAGGAGATGGATGGAGTTCTGAAGGACTACGATTGTACCATTAGCTACCACCCGGAAAAGCTAATGTGGTTGCAGATGCACTCAGCAGAAGTCCAGAGGGACTTTGGCTCGCCACCGACTTTCAGACTTGATTCAGAGTTTCTGAGTTAGATCTTGAGGAGCAGGGACCGGCAGAGCAGGGTATTCTTACCATGGTTGCTCGACCGCCGATCGTGACGAAGATCCGAGAGGCCCAGCCGATGATCGGATTTGCGCTTATTGGTAGTCAGATAGCTTCCGGGCAGCAGACCGAGTTTACATGAGACGAGGAGGGTATTATATACTTCCGAGGCAGATTATGCGTACCTCAGTCTCATCCGGTCTTACAGGAGCTACTTCAGGAGGCACACCGTTCTCGATTTGCGATCCATCCAGGCGGGACCCGTATGTATCGAGACTTGAGGCGTTCCTATTGGTGGAACGGCATGAAGAAAGACATCGCGGATTTTGTAGCTAGGTGTCTTGTTTGTCAGCAGGTGAAGGCTGAGCACCAGAGACCTGCAGGGTTACTTCAGCGGATTCCTATTCCTGAGTGGAAGTGGGATCACATTACTATGGACTTTGTGGTAGGGTTGCCGAGGACACGACGAGGCCATGACGCGATTTGGGTAATCGTTGATCGATTAACCAAATCCGCGCACTTTTTAGCGATTCGGAGGACTGATCCCCTGGATCGATTAGCAGATTTGTATTGTCGAGAGATTATCAGACTACATGGTGTTCCGTTGAGTATCATTTCGGATAGAGGTCCACGGTTCACGTCTCGTTTCTGGCAGAGTCTGCAGCAGGCCTTGGGCACACAGCTCCGTTTCAGTACAGCTTTCCATCCACAGACAGATGGACAGTCAGAGCGGACCATTCAGACTTTAGAGGACCTGCTGAGGTCATGTGTTATGGATTTCGGAGGCAGTTGGGAGGACCATCTGTCGTTAGTAGAGTTTGCCTACAACAACAGCTTCCATTCGGCTATCCAGATGGCACCGTTTGAGGCGTTGTATGGTAGACCTTGTCGGACACCCGTCCTTTGGGATGAGGTTGGAGAGGCCCAGTTGTTGGGACCTCATAGAGTTCAGCAGGATGCAGAGTTGGTCCGTACTATCAGACGGAGGATGTCAGAGGCGCAGGATCGCCAGAAGAGTTATGCTGATCGGAGACGCAGACCACTAGAGTTCTCTGTGGGCGACCATGTATTTCTGCGAGTTTCACCCACGAAAGGGGTGAAGAGATTTGGCCTCAGAGGTAAGCTAGCTCCGCGGTATATTGGTCCTTTCGAGATCTTGGAGAGGATCGGAGCAGTAGCTTACCGACTGGCACTACCACCGTCCCTGTCAGGCGTGCACGATGTATTTCATGTATCCATGCTGAGGAGATATGTACCCGATCCGACGCATGTGCTGGCAGATATCCCAGTTCCAGTTCAGCCTGACATTACCTATGAGGAGGTTCCGGTACGGATTCTCGACCGGAAGGAGCGTCAGTTGCGGAACAAGACCATCCGGCTGGTTAAAGTCGGATGGCAGCATCATTCGGACGAGGAGGCTACTTGGGAGCTCGAGGACACTATCCGAGCTCGATATCCCCATCTTTTCACTTGAGGTATGTGATTTATTTACCGTTCAGCATTTGTATTCTATATCTGTTATTAGTACTTGCTGATGGTAGATACTGAAATTTGGGGACCAAATTTTTATTAGTGAGGGAGAATGTAAAATACCGGAAATAGGCGGATATGAATAAGGGAATTTTCCGAAATTTTTGGACATTTTTCGGAAATTTTTCGGAGCTTGTACGGACGAGTTCACGGGGATAAAAACGGGGCCCCGAGAAAGCCTGTTTGGGCTACCCATTTAAGAGAGGAAAAGATTTATTTATTTATCTCTTTTTCCTTTTCTTATTTATTATCTTATTTCTTTTATTTCCTCTCATTCTCGCCGTTCTCTCTTATCTCCCCGACGCCGCCGAGCCTTCTCCTCCTCCTTGCCCTAACCGCCGGCCGACGGTTTCTTCTTCCCGAACGCCGGCGACCGGTTCATTTCCGGAGCCCTAGCACCGCCTGCCCGAGCCAAACTCCTCTCCTCTGCTTGCCCTAGCCACCCGACGCCACCACAGCGCGTCTGTGCCCAGTGCCGGCGCCACCGTGGACCACTCGGTGCCCTAGCCACCCGGCGCCGCCCGACCACCTTCTTCTCTTCTCCTCTCCTCTGCCACCACCTAGAGCCGACGGCCACCTTGTGCCCTAGTGCTCTTTGCCATTGATCAAGTCCATGGTGAGGTTTTTGTTTGGTTGGAAATTTAGTAGGTGCAAGGATTTTTATTTTTGATCTGGTTTGCTTGTGGTGTGCTTTGGTCCAGCGATTCGCCTGGTTGCCAGTAGCAACGATCTTGGCTGAGGATCATCAGAAGAGGGGCTGTGAGGAAGAGGTAAGGTTAGATTGTTGTTTGGATTTGTAATCTTTAATTTTTATCCTACCTTGGATCAATTGAGTTGTTGGGCAGTGGCAGAAAGGTTGTTGTTTGTGGTGTTCTTGATCAAGCAACTCATCCTTGTTTCTAGTAGCTGGTTTTATTTCGACATCTACAACAGTTGATTGAGGTAAGGTGTAGTAATTTTGATTCATGATGTATGAATGAATTGGGTTTATGTGTTGGTCAGGGATTTGCCCTAATTTAGGGTTAGAGAGTTATTTAGCTATTTATGAGAATGTAGCTAAATAAAAATATATGCAATTGGTAATACAGGATCTTGATGCGAGACGAGTATCTCGGAGTCAGAATTGGACATTTCTATTTTATCGGAGGCGGGTACTTTTGACTTATGTCATTTGATATGCTTAGTAATTAAATTAACATGTTGCATTAATTGTGTTTCTTATCTGTTTCGGTTAATCACTACCCAAATCTTACATGCTTGATTGATTGATTGGTTTTGCATCTCAGGTATATTTTACCTGTTTATACATGCTTATGGGGTAGTGATATGCCATGCTTGACCATGTTCAGGACCTAGGTTTTATACCTTCTGTATACCTTTGGATTGTTTTGGATTCGTTGACCCTTGATGCATTTTTATATGTATATGGATTAGGTCAGGATATTCTTGTGGTTAGTGCCATGCACCATTTGCATGATTGCATGCGATAGTCCGCTCCATTATTGTTGAGCACATCGCCACTTACATGCGCACACACCACCACTCATGGGTTAGTGGTCGATTCAGCCAGTGTGTGTTGGGACTCGTTAGGCACCGCTGGTCCGCTCATGGGTAGTGTGATACAACGTGTTATCCTACAGGGATTCCCGTCTTGGTGTACCGGGAGTTGAGAGCATTCGGCCCCCATCTATGATTTGGGGTAGGAGGATAGGTGTACTCGACAAGATCCCGTCCACTCGGTCACTCATCGTGAGTAGTGACGACAGAGTGCACGGTTGTCACGCCCTACCCACTCGGCCTCACTATGTGTGTGAGATGATCGATCGGCGTCACCAGGACGCATCATTGGCATCATACGCATGATGCATTTATTGCTTGTGTTTGTGTTTCCTGCATTTATATGCTGATATTGTTTGGATACCTATGTTTGACATGCATACAGGATTTCTTATCCCTCGGTTTGACCTTATACTCAGGACCTGGTTAGTACAGTATTCTCCTGTTTATTTCAGATGCATTCTTATCTTTCTTATCAGGAGACTGTACGCATGATTAGTGCTAGGTGTTGTTTCTTTACTTTGCATATCAACTGTACCTGCTGAGTGTTGGACTCACCCCGCCTCCATTGTTGATATTTTCAGGTTGATGCTGTCAGGAGGGAGTTCACGTAGTGCTGGTCCTGCAGACCTCCAGGATATGTTTGGTTTTCTTTGGTTCTTTCTGTTCTAGACTGTTTGAACTCGTTATGTTCTGGATTTATTTGCTTATGGACATGATATAGATTTTATTATATTGATGGATTTGGATTTGGTTTTTATTCTACTACATGCCTGCCTGGATGGCAGAAGAGGTGAGTTCGTCGGTTTTGAGCTTTACGAGTGTAGTTGAGTAGGGTGGTTTTTGAGTCAGAGTATTATTACTGCGTGGTTGTGTCAGCCAGAGGCTGAATATATATATAAACTGCGTGGTGATTGATTATTATTATTGTTATGATTCCAGCCGCATGTGGCTGAGTATTTAGTGCTTGTAGAAAATTTTTGATTGTCCGCCGTACAGGGGAGATGCTGCCGAAATTTTCTCGGACAGGTTCTCCTCTGGGGGCGTGACAATTTTTAAAATAATTTTTAAATTTTTTAAAATAATTTTCAAAGTTATTTAAAAGGATTTTTAAAATAATTTTTCAAATAATTTTTAAAGGTTTTAAAAGAATTTTTAAAGTAATTTTTAAAATTTTTAAAGAAATTTTAAAAATAATTTTTAAAGATTTTAAAAGAATCTTTAAGATAATTTTTAAAGTTTTTAAAAAAATTAAAATAATTTTTAAAGTTTTTAAAAGATTTTTTTAAAAGAGTTTTGAAAATGAATTTTTTTAAGTTTTTAAAAGAATTTTTAAAACTAGTTTTTAAAAATAATTTTTAAAGTTTTTAAAAGTAGATTATAAAAAAAAATTTAAAATTTTTTAAAAGAATTTTTTTAATTTTTTAAATAATTTTTAAAGTTTATAAAAGAATTTTTAAAATCATTTTTAAAGTAATCTTTAAAATAACTTTTAAAGTAATTTTTAAAATAATTTTTAAAAGTTTTTAAAGAATTTTTAAAGTAATTTTTAAAAGAATTTTTAAATAATTTTAAAATAATATTTTAAAGATTTTATAATAATTTTTAAAAGAATTTTTAATGTATTTTTTAAAAGAATTTTTATAGTTTTTAAAATAATTTTTAGAATATTTTTTAAAGAAATTTTTAAAAGAATTTTTAAAGTAATTTTTAAAAGAATTTTTAAAGTAATTTTTAAAAAGAATTTCTAAAAGTATTTTTAAAAGTTTTTAAAAGAATTTTTAAAGTAATTTTAAAATTTTAAAATAATTTTTAAAATTTTTAAAAGAATTTTTAAAGTAATTTTTAAAGAATTAAAAATAATTTTAAAATAATTTTAAAAATTTTTAGAAGAATTTTTAAAGTAAATTTTTAAAAGAATTTTTAAAGTAATTTTTAAAAGTTTTTAAAAGAATTTTTACTGTAATTTTTAAAAGTTTTTAAAATAATTTTTAAAAAAAAAATTAAAGTGATTTTTTAAAATTTTTAAAGTAATTTTTTAAATGAATTGTTAAAGTAATTCTTAAAATAATTTTTAAAGTGATTTTTAAAATTTTTAAAATAATTTTTAAAGTTTTTTTATTTTTATATTTTTAAAAGAATATTTTTTACATTGTAGTTTAATTTAATTTAATTTTAATTAAATTTAATTTAAATCCTTAGTCATCTCACCTGATCTATGTTTTCAATCAGAGAATTTTATAATTTTGTGAGATGAATTAGGTTCAGTTTTAAGGTTTGGTTTAACTTTATATTAGATTCAGGTTTAACTTTGGGCTCAGCAAATAGGCATTTTTCGGATAAACTTCTGGGCTATGGTGAGTCACTTGGACATCATTAGAGTAATCATGCCTTCGAGATTTTTCAAATAGTCCTATCCACTAAATTTAATACAAAACTTTAGTCTAACTGGTTAAGATCCGTAAAGGGTAGCTTCGGTTAGCTCCACTAAGCCAAATGCACTAGGTCAAAATCATATCTTTTTAGACATGCATAGACATAGTTTCCCTAACGTACTATCATCCAAAACTTCACCAGTACCATATGCCAAGTTAAACTGTTGTCCCTTTTTAACTAGTCCTAATTACCTTGCTGGGTAGGTTAGTTTGGTTACCTTGTCGGATAGATTATTTTTGGAGGTACTAGCTATTTTGGAGCCTTCTCCTGAATTATTGGCCTTTATTTTTGAATTTTAGTTCTTGGTTTATGTTTGTTATTTTTATAGTTTTAATTGACTTGATGATATTCTAAGTTTTGGTGGGTTTTAAAATATTTAGATTTTGAATTTATTGGTCTAAGTTTGTATTTTGGTTTTTGATTTGATTTATTCGACTTTATATAATATATTTTTTCTTTGGGTATGTAATATTGGTTAAGTCTTACTTGCGTGGTTAAGCATGCTTTCGGAACCCAAGCTTTACTTGATTGTTTGTGTTGGGTTATTAACGATTTAAATGTTTTATTTGAACTTAACTTGTAGTCAAGTCTGGTTTTGTTGTAAATTGCCTTTTGATTATTTAAAATTAGATCTAAATTCTTGGATCTTATTGTAAATTTCTCTAAAAGATCTTTTAATTTATTAATCTCTATTTTAATGTTGAATTTTCCTCCTCAAGTGTTAAGTCTTGAGTTAGATTAACATTTATGATTTGTTCCTTGGGGTTTTGATTTTCCTCAAAGAGTAATTTATTTTCATTTTCTATTGTGATTAGTTTTTTATTTAAACATGCAATAATTTTAAAAAACTTTTTATTCAAACTAGAGTATACCTCTTCGGGATCTTTGGAAATGAGTACGGACTCGTGGCTCGATTCGGGTTCAGACCCGTTTTCTGATTCGTCCTTTGATTCTGCTTCGCGAACCATCAGTGCGAGGTGACTCTGGTGCTTCTGATCTTCGGCCTCTGATTCTTTTGAAGAGAAGTCGTCCCAGGTTGCTTTGAGCGCATTCTTCTTGGATGTCCTCGTCTTGTCGTTCTTCAATCTCGGGCACTCGTTCTTATAGTGACCCTTCTTGTTGCACCCGAAGCAGGTTACATTCCTCGGTTCGGTTGGGGAGTCAATCTTTTGCAGGTCCTTCTTGCTGAAGCTCTTCTTCCTCCTAGTGAACATCTTCCTTACCAGGTTCACCAGGTACTCTTCGTCTTTAGAATCCTGATCAGACTCATCTTAAACCTCAGGCTTGTTTTTTATTTTTTCCTTGGATGAACCTGCAAACAAGGCAATACCTTTCTCAATCTCGGCGTTAGTTTACTCATGTAATTCTAATTCGCAAAATAGTTCGTCTAATTTTAACTTAGATAATTTTTTTGAAATCTTGTAGGCATCCACGATGGATGCCCACAAGGTGTTACCTGGAAAGGATTCAGTGTGTACCTAATTAGATCGTGATTCTCCATTTGATGGCCTATCGCATGGAGTCCATTGAGGATGTCTTTGATCCTCGCATGCAGTTGACTTGCGGTTTCTCCTTCCTATATTTTGAGGATATGATCCCTTACGGTGTCCCCTCAGACATGGTGGATGTCATTAGCTTTCTCATTGCCTTTTGCCTAGCAATCCGACTCTGATGCCCAAAGAGTTCTTTGAGATTGTTCATTATATCATAAGCTGTAGGTAAATCTTGATGCTAATGTTGCAATACATTTGACATTGATGCCAAAATGTAACACCGCGCCATCTCATCAACTTTTACCCATTTCTTATGATACTCAATCTCCTCTGGGGTAGAGTCACCGTCAGGTGCATCAGGGCAAGCCTCAGTCGGTACAAATTTATAGCTTTCAACAGTAAGGACAATGTCCAAGTTTCTTTTCCAATCTATGTAGTTGGGTCCAGTAAGTTTGTTTTCTTTCAATATAATGGCCAGTGGATTGAAAGTCATCCTAAGAATCACAAAAATAACTTTGGTCAGGACTCTAAATTTAGAATAATATTGATTCCTGAAACAATACTATTTTAAATTAATCAACACCTCAAAACACCGTAAATTTTGTATGCCACGATAGTGTGGACGTATATAAATTCAACATTTGTAAAAGGAGGGTGTAACCCATTAATTTTATTATCTTGTCAACCTAACTTTTTGACAAATAAAATTAATAGTTGGTTTCTTTCGGTCACACAAATAATAGCAGTGACTCCGATGGGGAGGATACTATTAGACGTGCCTAAGTGTATACCATTACTTGACACTAAGTCCATTAATAAGATTGTGCTCCTTCCGATGGGGAAGATCATAAGCTCTTAATTAATTTCCTATAGTCATCCAAAATGGAAGTTTGATCTAGTGATCCGTAAATAAATTTATCCGATATGGAGGAAGGCACTCAGAGCCAACGCGCAAGTTTGTTTGTATCACTTACAAACCAGTAATGGAGACCGTGGAATTTACTAAAATAAATCCCTCATCCACTTAGTTATTTAAAGTGAGGAATTTTAAATTATCCTAGCATACACCAAATGCATACACACATCACAGTAAATAAAAGTAATAAATATGGAAATTATTTTTCAACTATTATGACCTTTTTCTGTTACTGTCCTCCATGTGCTCCAACCCTAGCTGTTGTCATCTTTAGCCACTGCCATCGGGTCAAGTCATCGCATCCATCTTGATTCTTATTCCGCTGCGCCTCTGGTGCTCCAAAAGTACCACGCCTCGCAAGAATCTGATCCGCGGCAAAAATAGAATTTTACATATATCGATCCTATATTCCTCGAGCGAATGTACATATAATCTAGATCGAAAATAAAATTCTAAAATCCTAGGGCTAATACAACTCCTGCTGTATTAGTTACATATAATCATGCACACACAAAATATTACCCTTGACATGTCCAAGGGTCCAATCACGCATAACATCAATAAGCCATAATAGTTGGAGCCTACAACCAAAGAGTTATCACATCCTACTATTATCCTGCCTAAATTATGTATGACATGTGCATAACCTATTTGAATTCTAAACACATAGAGGCAAACCCTAGCTCTGATACCAATTGTTGGTTAGTCCTAGGAAAACATACCGGTTCCACTGTACAAAAATTTTTGTACAAGTGTTGAACCTTTCTTTAAATAACCTATTGTGTTCTTTAGAAGTTAAATTAGGAATCGCAGACGGAACTTAACATCATTTATTCCAAATTTAACTTATCTGTTCTTAATGGTTTAGATTTGAATCGCAATCGGAACTTAACACTATTGATTCAAATCTACCTAAGTTATAAATTCCATTAAATATTAATTTCCAAAATTGGCTTCTAGGACTGCATGGCGAGGCACATGGCCTTCTTGGATATGGGAGCAACCACCACCGCCTAGGCAAAGCCTTTTAAGGAAAGCTAATATTTAATTTTCTTAAATAACTCTAGGTTAACCAAAAAGAATAATCGAATCACAAATTCGAAAAAGAAGAAAACACAAACTCAAAAAATAAATTTGATAAACTAGATCTAATTGCCTCTTGTATTTAGAATTCATACAAAGAAAAATAACTAGCATGATGTGGAAAAGAACTACTAGTTATACCTTTTCTTTGTAAGCTAATGACCTCGAGACCTTCTGCCGTATTCCTCGCCTCGCCTTGAACGTCGTGTGGGCGACGATCCTCCAAGATGAACACCACCCAAAAGCTCTTTCCTCTTTTTCTAAAATCCGGCCACCACCACCACCACCACCAAGGAGAAGAGAGCAAAAGGGAAAAGAGAAGGGAGAGGGTCGGCCACACCAAGAGGGTCTCTAAGCAAGAGAATAAGAGTTGTGTCTCATGAAGCCCCCTCACCCCTTCTTTTATATTACTTGCCCAAGGAAAATAAGGAAAAAACTTTTTACAAAAAATAAAATCATCCAAGAGTTTTTCTTTTTCCCTTTTAATTTTCCCTTTTCTTTTCTCTTGATTGAATCAATCACCAAAATTAATTTTGTGATGATTTTATTTATTTTATTATGGCCGGCCACTTGCTTGGGCACCAAGCAAGGTGGTCGGCCACCTCATCAAGAGGAATAAGGAAATATATTTTTTTAAAAATTTTACAAGAAGAAATCTTCTTATAAAATTTACAAGCTCTTTTTCCTAAAGTAGGAGTTAAAAAAGGAAAGTTCTAAAAATTAAAACCATGTTTTAAAATTTAAAACTTCTCTTATAAAATTTCCTTTTTTAACATGTTGATAGAAAATTTTAATTTTAAAACTTATCTTCCTTTTTTTTCTTAAACCATGAGGATGGTTAAAAAAGGAAAGTTTTAAAACTTTTAAAACTCTCTATTAAAACATGTAGCCAAATTCAAATAAGGAAAATTTTAAAAATTAAAATCTCTCTTTTAAAACTTATAGTTTTCTATAAAGAGAAGATTTTAAAAATTCAAAAACAACCCTCCTTGTTTGAATATTGTGGCCAGCCCCTTCATGCTTGGTCACCAAGCAAAGGGTCGGCCCCTATAAAGAGGATGTGGTCGACCCTTGCTTGGTCACCAAGCATTGGACCGGCCCACTTCTTGGACACCAAGAAGAGTCTTTCATTTGGATGGACTTGAGGCTATAATGAGGCTACGACAGGGACCTAGAGGAGAAATTGGTTTTGGCCTTTCGATGAGCTTGAGTATCTCGTGCTCGCCCCGAACACACAACTCAAGTTCATCGATAATAACTCATTCCACTAGAGAGTTATTACCGCACTACCGCACCAATCCCAAATTACATTAAGGGCTCCTTCTTATTATGAGTGTGTCAGTCTCCCTGTGTTTAAGATAACAAATGTCCACTAATTAAGTAAGTTACTGACAACTCACTTAATTAATATCTAGCTCCAAGAGTAGTACCACTCAACTTCATTGTCATGTCGGACTAAGTCCACCTGCAGGGTTTAACATGACAATCCTTATGAACTCCTCTTTGGGACATTCTCAACCTAGATAACTAGGACACAGATTCCTTCTATAATCAACAACACACACTATAAGTAATATCATTTCCCAACTTATCGGGCATATTGATTTATCGAGCTAAACCTCACCCTTTGATAAGTCAAAGAAATAAATATTAAATATATATGCTTGTTATTATCTTAGGATTAAGAGCACACACTTCCATAATAGCTAAGGTATAGTTCTTTTACTAAGTCAGTACAAAAAGAACTTACCTAAATGGTCCTACTCAATACACTTAAAGTGTATCAGTGTAATTTATTAGTCAAGATAAACTAATACTTAATTACACTACGATTATTCTGATGGTTTGTTCCTTTCCATCTTAGTCGTGAGCAACTGTTTATAATTTATAGAGAACTGACAACATGATCTTCTGAGTGTGACACCACACTCCATGTTATCTACTATATAAATTAATTGAACAATTACATTTAACAAATAAATGCTCATATTGACCAATGTGATTCTTTTATTTCAAAAATAAATGTTTACAAAAGCTAGACTTTTAGTATACACTCCAACACCTTCTTGCTAGCTGCGTCTTTCGTTCAACTTCTTGTGTTCCTAAGCTCCTATACACTCAGACACAAGGGTTAGACACTAACAAGACTTAACCTGACTTGGTTGATTACATCAAAACTACCATGGGGTACCAACACCACGTCGCCTTTAGATTATACTTAGGGCGGGCTGGCTTCTTGTTCTTTTCCTTGTCCTTGTCCTTGCTCTTCAATTTTGGGCAGTTATCCTTAGCATGCCCTTCTTCATTGTAGTTGTAGCATCTTACTTTCCTTTTTATTTTTGTACCCTACACTTGATTAATTTATTAGATATAAATAATTTTTAAATTTTCTTACCATTAACACCTTTTTATCATCATCAAATGATGTCTTAGAATCTGGTTAATCCATTTTAGTTTTTAAGACAATGTTTTGCCTTGATTCCTTCTTTAGACCTACACATCTTAACTTATGAATTTCAAAAGTTGAAAAAAGTTCTTTTAAAGTGTTTACCTCTAAATCCTTAGAGATAAAATACACATCTACTAAGGTAGATCATTCCAGAGTCCTAGGAAATGCGTTAAGTGCATACCTTAGTGAATCTCGGTTGGTTACCTTTTCTTCGAGATTCGTGAGTCTGGCGATGAGTTCCTTGATTCTTAAGTGGAGGTGTGCGATGGTTTCACCTTCTTCTAACTGGAGGTTGCTGATCTAGTTTCAAAGCAAGTCCCGTCTCACTAGTTTTGCCTCTGAGGTCCCTTCATGTAGTTCTAGGAATTTCTCCCAGAGCTCCTTGGCTGACTTGTAGGCTCTGATCCGATTGACTTCTTATGGCGATAAGATGCTCAGCAGATGGAACTCTGCTTTGTCGTTTGTCATGAAGTCGGCTTGCTTGTTCTTCGTCCATTGATATTCTTCTTTGTCTTTCAGAGCTACAAAATCATATTTTATAATTATTAATAATTCAAAATCTATTTTTAAAAATACCTCCATATTTTTCTTTTAGCTCACAAATTTTCCCTTGAACTTTGGTGAGTTGATGCTCGGTCCGGTCATCTCGTGTGCTTCATTCATCGGTTAGTCCTCCTGAAGCGAACCCGCTCTGATACCACTTGTCCGTCCCTTGGCGGCTGGCTAGAGGGGGTGAATAGCCCTGCAAAAAAAATGAACCTTTCTCGAACATTACGACTTAATAAGAATCAATACTTGCATAAAATAAACAAGAAACTAGAAATAAGAGGCACAATGGATTTACTTGGTTACAACCGGAAAGGTTATTAATCCAAGGAAGATGAAAGCGCACTAAACTTTCCTTCAGGCGAAGAAGCCTTTTTACAGCAATTAAAGCACACAATTACAGAACCAGACTGAAACGAAGTCAATCACAAGTGTTGTTCTGACCTTCTGGGACTAGGGCTTTATTTATAACCCTAGTTGGGGCACCTGGAAAGGTTCCAAGCACCTCTAGAGTGATAAAACTTTATCCCCATCGCATCACCACGCGCCACATCACATTTACTTAAATTTTTTGGTCCGGCCACCCAGGATAGGTCTAGGCACCCCGGACTTGGTTGGGGCGCCTCGGACCGAAAAATCAACTTTTTGTTAATTTTCGGTCCCGGTCTTCCACTCTGTTTCCGCTCGCATTGGTCCGGGTCTTCCGCTCGCTTGTGTGATCTTGGCCATCCGAAATATGACTCATCCAAACCCAACTTCCGGCCTTTAAGCAATCTTCCGCTCCAGGTTCTCGTCCCTTAGAAATGTCGCGTGCCTCCTTCTCGTCCGCCCGCGTACTCTTCCGTAGTACCTCGTCCCTCTGACGTATTGAACTCATCGGCTCTCTCTCCTGTGTCGTTCTTCTTGCTAGTTGTGTCTTTCGCCTGACTTTCTATGCTCCTAAGTTCCTACACACTTAGACACAGAGGTTAAATACCAACATGACCTAATCTGACTTGATTGATCACATCAAAACTACCTTGGGGTACTTACAGAAGATGCCTTCAACCTTCTTTAAAAGGGTTGTTCGACCTCTTCTTCAAACACATCTCTTCTACAAGCTTTTACTCAACTGTTCGACACTCTGAACACTCCAACTTCGTGTCGCTACTCTGTTACGATGCTGCTGCTCCCAACTACTACTGAGGAGTCGTCCAACACCAAACTCGATCTGTCTATCTTCAAAAAGTGTTGGGTAATGAAAGTTTATTTTTATACTTAATTACTGCTTAAAGGAAAGTGTAGCTTGTTACATTTATTCTCATTTTTATTGTACTTGATTCCCTCTTTTAGTGGTTCTGGAAGAGGTCATTAGTGGATTATCCATCAATAGGTCCACGGGACCTGAGTCTTGGAGAAGGAGTCACCGAATACTCCGAACCAAGTAACCAATCACGTACTTGTGTTTTCTTGTTTTCCATTTTTACTTTTAATTTTGCTACGTACTCATTTTCAAAGTAGAAAAATAGAGTTTTTTTAAAACAATGTGATTCACCCCCTCTCATGTGCAATTAATCCTACACTTACTGTACTTGACTGCATGAATTTCTAGTCATCGTGCATGTGGTTTTCTGGTCCGATTAGAATCACCATCGGTCAGGCCACCTGCTATCATACCAATGCCCCCGGGGCAGCATTGCCACAATTTTCTTCCTCTTGAGTTGATTGGTGTTGCGATAGTTTGATGGCCGCTCTTGCAGGTCTCTAGTTGTTCCTTTGTTGGGGTAGTTGCTAGGTCTGATCAGCTAGTGCATTGTTCCGACCTGGGGGTCCATCCTGTTGGTGATAACTTTGGATGTTTGGAGAAGGAGGTTGCTGACAGAATTCTTTATGTGTCGATCGACGTGGGCCTAGATTAAAGTGGTAGCAATCCTTTGTGTCGTGAGTCCCCGAGCAGTGATAGGTGCAAAACATTAGAGTCCACGGTCGAAACTTGGGGACTCGTGGTTGATCGACTTCCACATACTGGACCATGTACGACCTTGATTCATGTTACTATAGCGGAGAGTTCGATTAGGGCCCTTTTGGAGGCACATTAGTGTTGGCCAATCGACACTCAGGAGTGGCACCCTACTTAGGGACTACTTTCCGAGTGAACTAAGGCTCTTCGAAATCCCTCAGAGGCTTCCTAATGAGGGATCGAAAAAAGTCGTTGTCTGTAAGTCCCTAAGAGAAGGTACTTACCAAAATTCCTTCCCTTAACCTGTCTCACTTACTACGTGCCTCTCCATTCATCAATTGTTTAATAACCAAAAACTTCTATACTTACACTATTTTTAAGAGATCCATCTATATTGCTCAGAAAGCTTAACTATATTGCTTGGAGGAGTCTAGCTATCTATATTGTTGGGTGGAATTTATCAAAATTGCTTAGCAGAACTTATCTAAATTGGTTGGCGGAACTTATCCAAATTGCTCAGAGGAGCTTAACCATATTGTTTTGTGGAGCTTAGTGATATTGTTTTGCAGACTTACTGATATATTGCTCGACAAAACTTGACGATTTTATTCTGCAGACCTTTTATGATAGTGTTCGCTGGATCTTGAGTAATATTGTTCTACGAAACTTAATGATATTGCACTGTGGAACTTTAGTAATATTGCTCTGCCAAATTTAATGATATATTGCTCTACGAAACTTGACAATTTTGTTCTGCGAAACTTAATGATATTGCTTTGTGGAACTTTAGTAATGTTGTTCTGTGGAACTTAATGATATTGCACTGTGAAACTTTAGTAATATTGTTGTGCGGAACTTAATGATATATTGCTATGTGGAATTTGACGATTCTATTCTATGTAACTTAATGATATATTGCTCTATAGAACTTTAGTAATGTTGCTCTGCGGAACTTAATGATATTGCTCTATAGAACTTTAGTAATGTTGTTCTACAAAACTTAATGATATTGCATTGTGGGACTTTAGTAATGTTGCTCTGTGGAACTTAATGATATATTGCTCTGTGGAACTTGACGATTCTATTTTATAGAATTTAATGATATTACTATGTGGAACTTTAGTAACGTTGCTTTGTGGAACTTAATGGTATATTGCTTTGCAAAACTTTATGATATATTGGACGGAAGATCTACATTACATTGCTCGGAGGACCTCATTATCTTTGAACAAAGGATCTTGACTTATATTGCTCGAAGGTAAAATCCCGACTACCATTAGATGTCCTTCCTTTAAGTCAGACTGAATAGTGAAGTCGAATAAAGTCCAATTAAATATGTGATCAAAGATAACTATCCCGAGGATAACCCTGACTACCATCATTACTCGAAACCAATTATATATTATCATATTGCTCGGAGATAAAATCTCGGCTACAATCAAGAATCTTTTTTTTAAAGGTCAAAAGGTGTCTCATTAAAAATAATATTTCTTTTATAATGTCCATAATATTGATGTAGGAAGCATTAGAATTGAACTTATATTTTGATATTATCAAAAGTTCAAAATTAAGTCATATTATGATCTAATAGATTGATCAAGTGTACATGTTGCTATATCTAGAAGTACTAGTAGGTCAACTAGACAAGATACTAGGCAATGAAAGTTTCGACAAATTAAGGACACTAGACAAAAGTCTAGGTGGGTCATTGGACCGACTTGTAGGATCGAAAAGACGCTAGAGGGCAGTGAATAGCGTTCATCACATTTTATAAAATCACGAGAATACGCAGTGAAAAATAAATGAAGGAAAGAATAACACAAAGGCCTAACACAAGTCTTTTTTACTTTGTTTGGAACCTTTGGTGACTCCTACTCCAATGCCCACACTCATGGAGTGCTTTTATTTGACAATCACTATCAGTTCAAAAATGTTTACAAAGTTTATGTACAAGAACTATTAAAAAAAAATACTGACAATAGAAGAAGAAATTGCTTAAGCGTTGGTTGTTGGAGTAGCCTTTTGGTGTCATCGAAGTCTTCTTGGAGCAGCGTGTAAGTCCAAAAGTTGGAGCGAGTGATGTCCAGAAAGCTCTAGTCAAAGTCCTTTTTATAGGCTCTTTCCGGGAGCTCAGACCACCTCTAGGAGTCTGGAATGCTGACGATGTGGTTGCACCTCGGCAAAACTTAATCTCTGAAATTTCATCTATCTTAGGGCGCTCGAACCAACCCAAACACTTGGACTTGATGTGTGCTGACCAACTAGTGTGCACCACCTCAGCCAGTCGCTCATTGCTTCGTCTCCTTGCCCGGGCACCCAAAGCTCTAGGCGCCCAGACCTCTGGGTGCCTAAACCAAGTCTTGGTGTCTGGAATCTTTTTTCAGCCTTTTGCTTTCCTGCGTCATAAGTTATAAAGTTAACATGATAAACAATAATATAGAAAAGAGTAGTAATAATGTTTTTAACAATCTCTAGATTGTCTAGTTCTAACTTTGAGTTTCTTTGAAATCATATGTCAGATTGACGCCTACTATTCCCTTAATCGGGAACACATCCTCACTGGGTCTCTCCTCCAGTTGTTTACCTCCACTTACCAATCACATATTTCCTTGATATCGGGTCTCTTGATCCACCAGGACTTCCTACCAGATCTCAATCAATCTGGACTTCAGCCAGTTGTCAACCCAACTAGACTTTCTTCTACCATATTTCAACCAATCTGGACTTCATGCCAACTATCAATCTAGCTGAACTCCAACCTGATTTTTTGGTTCTCTAGACTCATCAAGTTCATATCCTACACACTTAGTAAAAGGATTATATTACAACATAATCTAACTTTAACCTTTGTCATATATCAAAATCTGAGTTTAATTATTAATGCAACTTGCACCAACAGACCAAACATCTAGTGAGATGGACTCAATAGGTCAACGTGGACCAGATATCGAGTTAGAAGAAAGCTCTGGCAGGTCGATGATCGAATGTTGAGCAGAGAAAGTCCAAACATGTTTTGAAGATGGAATGTTTGACAAATAAGTTGAGATGAACTCTTGAAATAGAGAGATTTTTCTAAAAAGAAGAATGGTGAGGACGCGTTCTCATTTTGAGAACAATCTTAGGCGTTGGTCTGACTAAAGAAACCAACAAATATTTCTAAGTCGAGATCAGACAATCCTCACTGTCATACTTATTCATACATATTATTTATTATTTAACACTGTTTTGCAGAGTCATTATTATTTTTATTTGTTGTGATAAATTTATTTTGCATAAAAAATAAAATCTTAGGTTGACTGAAGGGTTTGGTCTATCGAACAGGATGATTATATCGACCAATCTAAGTAGAATTTGTAGACAAGATTGAGACCTAGCAAAGAAGAAAATATTGGGATGTAATCAACTGATTAGGAGCATCAGTTGACTAAACCAATATCATAAGTGCAGAAAAAATGATTGGATTACTCAAGAAAGGAAATCCTAGGGATTGAGTCGACTGAACAAGGTGTAGTCAATCACAAATTCGGATTTCGTGAGATCGATTAGATCAGATCGAAGCAAATAAGTAAGGAAACGGAGATTAGTTGCTTAATAGAGATTCAGTTGATTGATAGGGATCAATCGACTGAACGGTTCCAGTCGACCAGATGGTGGCTATAAAAGAAATCTTAGGATCCGAGGCTCATTAACAATTCAACTCTCTCTTCATTTTATTCTTCTTCTCCAATCGTGCAAGTTTTGCTATTACTATATGAAAAGATTCTCCGACAATCTAGACCCAAGTTTTATCTATATGCTATCAGTATACTTTGTTTTAGTATTTGGATTTATATTCAAGGAGATAGTAGCATGTTAACGTCTTTCTTATATTCTGTATGGTTTTTCTTTTTCTATGAAAGTTTTTGGACAGGAAAAATTAGTTGATTGTCCCGTTGAAGTTATCAAATATCACGAAATTTAAAATAGTTGTTGTTCGACTACGAATAAGTTAAAAAAAAAATTTATGTTCTTGTCCCTATTATTTTCAATTCGACTTTGCTTTTTTACTTTAGAAAAAGAATAATTTTAAACTATATGATTCAACTCTCTTATCGTCGCTATCCAACACATAATTATACCTTCGACGTTCTGAAAAAATTATTTTAATTTTTGCCCGGCTAAAATTTAGGGTTCTAATTGATTAATTAAATATATCAGATTTGAAAAATTAATTGTAATTTAATTAGATCAAGTATTTTAATCTTCCCCGATTAAATTTGCTGGTGACACCCATCAGGCTGGCAGGTCGCATAAAACCTAAACCCCACCCCTCCCCTCCCCTCCCCTCGCCGCCTCCCTCGCGTCCTTTCTCTTGCTATCCGAGCCGGACCTTCCGCGCCGCCGTTGGCGATGGATGCGCTATCACCTCTGGTTCTGAAGCGAAGCTACCGCTGCGTGTCGTCGCTGCAACAGTTCTATGACGGTGGATCTTTTGCTGTGTCCTTCGACGGCTCCTTCCTCGTTTGCTCCTGCGGCGACGAGATAAAACTCGTAAACTCGTCCGATGCCTCCGTCTTAGGGAGTCTTGGCGGGTTTTCGGAGTCTAGTACTTCCTTCACCTTGAGCCCTGATGACAGGTTCCTTTTCACTGCTGCCGACAGCCGTCAAATTCGAGTTTGGGAGCTCTCCTCCCGCAAGTGCATTCGTTCGTGGAAGGTATGTAGGGTTAAGAGACGGTACCTTTAAGCCAAAAAGCACCTGTCTAACCTGCTTTTTCTTTGTAATTTTCGAAGCCCTGATTTAAATTGTTGTGATTCTTCTCGAGGAGAAAACTTAATACAAAGTCAAACATAGATGCATTCATCTTGTCCTTTATATAATTGTAAGTTAATTTCAATTATGATATATGTCTAAGTTAGTTCACTTGAGAAATTTGTTCTTTAGCTTTTTATTCTCCTTTTATATTTTTCTTCGTAGTTGAAAATGTTGCTCCGCTTGAGTTTTTCTTATATATGTACTGCGGTAACTCATTCAAGTTACAACATTGTACTGTTTTCAATCATTTTCTTGAGGAATATAAAATGCTTAAAGGAAAATGCATAATTTCGTACCATCAAAAAATTTGCTTTTCTTTGTTGCTGGATGCGGGGAATAATTATCTTTTATAAATACTCACAAGATATTCGTAAGAAAAAAATATTTGTAATTTTATGAGCCGTCTACATTTTTGTGTAGGGACATGATGGTCCAGTAAAGATCATGGCATGCCATTCTTCTGGTGGATTGCTAGCTACAGGTGGAGCAGACAGAATGGTTTGTGTATGGGACGTACACGGTGGATTTTGCACACATTTTTTCAAAGGTCACCGGGGTATTGTGACATGCATCAAATTCCACCCGAACCAGTTACTTGTGAGTAAAGTTTGAATGTTAGTCTCATATAGTTTGTTTGCATAAATGATCAGATTGGTTCTATCCTGAATCTTCTTTCTAAATATTTCTATCAATTTGTACCATACTTTTATTCCAGCTAATTGCATAATGCTTTTGGGATTTTGCATGCCTGACATGTTCGATTATTTGTGATTGTACGTGCAACTTTTTTATAATATGGAAAAAAGCAAGATTGAAGTTGGACACTAGCCAATATAATGTAAAATATTTATGTCATGTTTACTTAGATGCAAATAAGAAAAAAAAGAAGAAGAAAGAATAAGAAAAGGACGTGAGGTCCCTTTTCTAGCTAGAAGGAGGAGGAACGTCATTCCTTCCATTTCCTACTTATTTCTCCCAAATTTGATGGAAGTGGAGGGGAATGAATTTTGAGACTATATTAAATACAACGGGAACAACATTAAAGGTAATCCTTTGCTTCACGAAATATTATAGGAGTAAATAATGCTAATTAGGTTTTTGGACCCTCGAGGCTTCAACTTCAGGTTTAATCTGATAAAGATATTTTGATATTGAAATATATAACCAATATTTATAACATATACACACTGACACACATTACCCAATGTCACTGAAAGCATAATAATAGATGAGCAATGTTTGGCGGCATATTTTATTGATTGTACTTTGTTTGGTTCTACAAGCAAACATTAGTCAAGCTTGTAGTCAGGCCCCTGGAATGTAGTTGGTGTATTGTTATAAATATGTATTTCTATTCCAAAGGTTAAGGTATTTACTTCAATAGTTTGGCTAAGTTAAGTCTATATAATAAACTCTGCAACAAGCCCTCAGATCTTAGTCTTGATTTGAAATATATAGCACCTAAAAGATTTGGGTTGTTTATTTAACTTTGCTTTTGGTATGGTGTTGAGACTCCCTTCTGTAACCACCTACTATTTGTTTATATCATGCGAGGGGTCTGTCTTTAGCAATATAACTTTTCTTGTTCTGGGAATTCTTTCATGTGTTTATCATTGTAATATGTTTTGGATGTTCCAGTTGTTCTCAGGCGGTGATGATGCTACTGTTCGTGTTTGGAACTTGCAATCTAAGAAGTGTGTTGCAGTGCTGGAAAAGCACTTCTCACCGGTTACCTCATTGGCAATATCTGATGATGGTTCGATTTTGCTAAGTGCTGGAAGAGATAAGGTAAGATTTCAACTTAAAATTTCTTATTTAGTCTATTAGATTAGGTTAGTAATTATTATTTTCTACATTGATCAAGGTACATGATCTATTAGTCTATTATTTGAAAAGACTATTGGTTCTTGAAAACTGAAAGTCTAAAACACCACTTGTTAGGATGTGGTGTTTTTGCTTCCCTTGGAGACTAGTAACATTTAAGGTAACTAATTAATCATGTGTTTTTCTCACTTATATGGTTTGTGCTTATTTTAAATGAATTGATTGTTCTATATTTCTTGTGAAGAAAAATATATTATTTGCCGTAAGAAATTTCCCAGGCTAGGACAGCAGCATGACTAAAAATTAAGTAGGAAAGTCCCAACTATTAACTAAAGCAATTTCCAATTTGTTTTCTTATATAGCTCTAGGACAATGGTACGTTGTAGGGGCTGGTTGTATCTTAGCCTTTCAATAATTCAATGTATGGTCTCTTATATTTTGCTATTTTAGTCACCTTGACTTGCAATTCACTTTTCTCTTTACTGTTAAATTTGGATAGCTGCTCTATGTGAATGATACACCATTCCAATATTTCTACTTTGGCAAAATTTAGCATGTTTAAAATGATTCATATATCTGAACACTTGTTATTACTTATTACATGAAATGTGGTTTTTGAACCTAGGGTTTTAGCTTATGGATCTTTTCATAAAAGGGTTAAACTCCAGCTTTGGCATGTTGTTGGAATCTGAGTATCAATTCTGCTGCATGCTCAAATTAAGTTTTTCTTTGGAGTTTGAACTCAAGCCTGAAATCTGTTTCTATGTACCAGGATGCACGTTTGTTTAACAGGATAGACAGGTCACTGTAAGCACTTAAATGGAATAATATTAACTTCGTGCAGTTTCTAGGAATCCAGTCAGCTACTAGTTTAGACTTTAGATAAGATGGCTGTGGGGTGATTTCCTTGAGAGTAACTTGTGCTATTCAATAGCTTTTGTGGGTTTGTTTCTTTGGTTGGGGAATAATATATTTCTTTCCTGATTTTATGAGGAAAATTGTTTTCATTTGATTTTGAAAAGATATAATTCATTAGGGTGCCTGCTCATTCATGTTCTCTTTATCTTCTCATTGTATTGTTACCTATTCTTCCGGAATGATACATTTCTTTCTTTTTCATAACAAACATTGTTTTATGTGATGGAAAAGTTGAAATGTCATTGTGTAACTTTTCTTTAGTTGCTAAATGGCGTTAGGCACTTATTTGATCCTTGACCTGATTCTTCTTCTAAAATATTCCAATTTAAGTTTGTTTGTATATATTAAAGGCTTTACATTTGCAGTTTATTATAAGTAGGTGTTTTATGTTTTCCATTTCAGTTTCATTTCCCCCTATTTCCTAATAAAAGTTAATTCCAAACCACATAGGTCGTGAACAGATGGGACCTGCAAGATTATAGCTTCAAGATGACAATACCAACATATGAAATGGTGGAAACTGTTTGCATCATTCAATCTGGTGATGTTTTTTCTCCCTTTTTGGAAGTAAACAATGGTAAAAATACTAGCTCTTCAGATCCAGTTCATTTTTTGACTGTTGGTGAACGTGGGATTGTGCGTATATGGAGCTGTGAAGGGTATGATTGATCCCCTAAAACTTGGGGTTTGCACTCTTTTTTGTTTTCCATCTTTTACATCCCCACAAATTTATTAGTTATTTTGTTTTGCAACAGTGCTATTTGTATATATGAACAACCCTTGAGCTCTGGTGAAGGTGACTCTGGAAGAGGATTCTTATCAGCTGTTTTCTTACCATCGGATTTAGGGTTACTCTGTGCAACTGCTGACCAACAGTTTCTCTTCTTTTCCCCGACTAAATCTGCCCAAGGAACATTTCAGTTGCACTTGTACAGAAGGCTTGTAGGCTACAATGAAGAAATTCTTGATATGAGGTTCTTAGGTGATGATGAGCAGTACCTTGCTGTTGCTACTAATTTGGAGCAGGTATACTATCATTTCCAATTCAACTCTAATTGGCTCTGATAAACTTTGTTGAAACACCAAATTAGTGTTGAACATCAGCTGCATATGCATTTGTATGTATCGGCAAAATTTCTGTTACATATGCATATGTTTTTTTAATTATGGAAGCTCCTAGAGCTAATGAACTATCAGGAGCTACACGTTATGCTTTTTAATTATTGGAGCTCCTAGAGCTAACAAGTTATCTGGAGCTCCATATTCACTTGCAGTAGAAGCTAATTAATTACACAGAAAAGAGTGAGGAGGATTGTGAACTAATGTGCTTACAGTAGAACTCCACCTGTAATAGAAACGTACAAATCACACAGAGGACGAGGAACATGACAGGGACAAGGAACTCAATACAGTTTCTACCTTTATCTGAATACTGTAGATTTTCCACATTAAATCTTGTAGTATCTTACATAAGCATTAGTTCTTGACATATTGGTGCCAATTAGTAGGTTATGCTCTTGTGTGTCCATTTGATGTTAAATATTTTCCAAGTTTAACCCCATGCACCCAAATATTAGTCCACTGCTAAATTATGTTTTCTTCTGAGCACATTAGGCCTAAACCAAGGTTTCAAATCTTGACCTGTGCTGAGGTTTCGGTCCAGACTGGAATGATACAGTTTCGGTGTCGTGCCGTGCTGATACAATTTCAGTATTTTTTTATTTATACATAGTAATTATTAGATAAATATGTTTATGATGTATAATTTAAAGATAAGTTGTATATTAATTTTGTATAAGTTCTAAAATAATTAAATATAATTTCTTTAAAGAAAATTGATTTATCAATAACTCGAATTAAATTTGATACATCTTACCTTAAAAATTATAATATATATTTTAAATAGTAAAAAAAATCAGAATATCAATTAAACAGTAAAACAGTAAAAAAATAAAATATTTTTTTTAATCAGAATATAAATATGATTTATTAGAATCTTTTAAAATTTTTAAATGAAATTTAAAACAATACAAAATAATAAAAAATATTAGAATATAAATCATATTTATTATTTATTTTTTAGAATTTTTAAATGAAATTTAAAACAATAAAAAGTAAGTTTTAGGAGTATTAATTAATAAAATTTATTTAAAAAATTTAAATTTTAAATATATTTTTTATATATTTTATTGAGATAATTTAATTAGTTTATAAATGTCTGTTCAAAAATGAATTTTTGATCAGTAAGAATAGTAACATCATGCGGGCATGTCTCACGACGCCTTCAACGGTGCCTGCGATGCATCCAGGACGTGGGCCCGCGACACTTCTGGTGGAGGCGATCGCGTAATGCACGTTTGATTCCATCTGTCGCTTGTGATGCATGCAATGACGCATGAAATTATTGCGTGTGGGGTGCCGGGTTCGCTCCGCGATGGAATGGTAAAAACTGTCCGTGCCGCCTTGCACGAAACGGTATTCTGTTCCTTGGCCTAAACATATTGTTTAGTGTTGTTCTTATTCATTTATGTGCTCACTCTCATAGTCCGTTCATAAGTCATTGCCATTGATACATAGCCCTGTGATATTAAATTTTGCATTTTAATCTTTTGAAATTCATTTTTAACTTCAAAAATTAGCGCGTGCACACAATGACAGAATTATGGAATGTTAGTTTGCTGTGCATTCTTCATTGTGTATTGTGTTTGTTATGTGCATTCTTCATTGTATACTGTGTTTGTTATGCACATTCTTCATTGTGTATGCAGGTGCGAGTATATGAAGTTGCATCCATGTCATGCGCTTATGTTCTTGCAGGGCATACAGAAATTGTTGTCTGTATTGACACTTGCATTTCCTCTACTGGGAAGACAATGGTGGTAACAGGAAGCAAGGATAATAGCGTGAGCACTTTACTGTCCTGCTTTATAGTTGCTTTAATATTTTTTTTTCTTTTTCTCCCAAAGTTTATTTTATAATAATTTACATCATCTACAAACTTGGACTTTGATACCATGATCTGCAGGATTCAATATACCCATGATTTATCATTTTGATGTGGAACAATAAACATTTAAGAATCTTATAGTTTATGCATTTGAGGCTGTTGGGTACCTGGGCTGCCTGCAAATATCAGTTGCAGTCGTTGGCCTATTAACAGGTGTTTATCTGCCTACTAATGGTCTATAAGTTGCAAATCCATTTGGAGCAGACCTCTATAAGCTGCAATTGCAACTGACTTAAAATGATTTCTTTTTTGTCCTTGCAGTCTGCATATTCATGAACAATGCATTCTAATATGAAATATAAAGGTTGGGAATTAGAAATAGGAATTTAGAATAAGATTTTTTTTATCTACGTCAACAATCTATATTTAATGATCTTGACAAAAATAAATTCTAAACAATGGTATACTGTTGTTTCATGATTTTTGGATTTTGAAATTAATAATTTAAAATATTTTATTTCAGCTATTTCTTGATATGAAGGGGAGCTTGGTGCAATGATAAAATTGTTGCTGTGTGACCTAGAGGTCACGAGTTCAAGTCTCAAAAATAACCTCTTGCAAAGTAGGATAAGACTGCGTACAATAGATCTTTCCTTGGATCCCGCATTGGCGGGAGTTTCGTGCGGCTCTTTAGCTATTTTTTGATATGTGAGACCAACATTGAATCATTTTAAATGAATATGTTTCTCAAATATACTAATTAATTAATATAATAGGAATAATTAATGGATAATTATACTTCATTTTCAAAAAAAGTATTTTGTTATAATATATAGACAGGATTCAAAATCTCAAGCCAACAAGCTGGAGTTTTAGTGTTTGACTGGAATGATGTTTTGGTATTGGGTTGACGTTTCGATCTATATAGTGCTAGTGGCGAATTAGAGGAGGAAGGAGATGAAGAAGAAAAAAGGAAAAAGATAACTACACAACTTTTTGACATTATCTTATATGGACACAATGTATAAAAAAAATATTATCATCTAAATTCATCTCTTGCATAATAGCATATTAAAGAGTGTTGAGTGATGGTATGACACAATAGTCATGACATGATTAACACAACTATATAGAAGACATTGCTTGTGTCGACTAGTATTAAGATTTGGTAATTTACTGGAACGTTAGGTTTCAATCATGCGACCCTACATGGTATGAGATTTCAAACCATGTGTATAATCTTATAGATGCTGATATAAAATTAAAATAATTGAAAATGATATAGTAATTTTTGATATAGATTAAATATTTCAAATTTTAGGGTAAAATAATTTTGTTTTGTTATAAAACAAGCGCCATTAGAATAGCAATTCTATCTGCTTGCTACCTAACAATATTGCTGCAATGCCACTTGCAACATTTTGCATTTGTCTACTTTTTCTGATCTAGGGCACTGCTAATTGCATGACCTTCAAACCACACAATTAATGAAGTAAGCATTCTACTAATTAATGAATGCATATTCAACATCCTTCTCTGATAAACCTTAAGGAAACACTTGTCAGAAGATTACCAGCTATATTCTTTTTTTCGTTAACTAGTTATCCTTTTCCCCCCAATTTTATAGGTGCGATTATGGGATGTTGAGAGAAAACAATGTGTAGGTATTGGTAAAGGCCATATGGGAGCTGTAGGAGCTGTGGCTTTCTCTAAGAAATTGAAGAATTTTTTTATTAGCGGCAGCAGGTGATTTTGAAATTAGAAAATTGAACTACATTTGCTTCACTCTTATGCTACACTCTTCTGCTACAGAATTTGTTCTTTACCATAGCTTTGAATTATATTATGTTTTTTTCCTCATTCTTAAAGAATTCTTGGTTCAATGTTTCTCTTATTTCTTTTTAAAATAGTTTTGGATGTTTTAGATGCTACAAAATTTTTGGATTTCATTGTATGATGTTTAAATATAAGCTTGGGAAGCCAAGGTGGTCCATTCGAATTAAAGTGTACAGTTTTCCTTTTTTTGGAAGAATATGTGCTTCTTACCATGAATGTGGTCTGTAGGTAATTGAGATTGAAAACAAGATTTCAAATAATTGCTGGATGTTGGAGTTTTCAAACCTAGTTGAAACATTTGATTTCAATACCATACTCTGACAAAAATTGATATGCTTCACACACTGATAAGTGTGCGTAGATAAATTTGAGCATCACCCTGAAACTCACTGAATTTATTTCCAAAAATAATACCAAATGGATAGTCAATTCAACTAGGAATTTGATGATTTTTTAATTGAAAATATAAATATCTCAACTGGTTATAATTAGTTATGGTAATAATGTTAAAATCTCTTTTGATAATTCAATGGAGGATGAGCAAGCCTTTCAACCTTCAGAATATATATATGGTTAACTTGCAAAGAAAGCTGGTTAACTTGCAAAGAAAGCTATCAATTTTCTCTTTTTCATTATGTGTGTGTATGTGTGTATGTATGGATGTACATAATATAAATTAAAGATATTTAATTTTGTAGTTTATATTAAATTTATTTAGTTTGATAAGTATTATTGTCATAATGAAAGAAGAGCTATAACCTCAATCTTTATTAATAACTTCAATTCACATTCTTTTTATTAAATTTAATTGATTAGATAGATCATTATATAAATGAGAAAAATATTCATCTTGTATTTGGTTGTATGTACATAGAACTAATCTAAAACCAACCTACCCTTTGGTTCAACCTCTGCATTGTATTTTTGCTTGCATATATCAATAAACAGAGCTTAATTTTTATCACTATCCGCTTTCCCATTGAGTTTAAAAAGGCATTAAAGATTTATTTTGTTATCCTAATCAAAGTTTTATAATTCTTAACAAGCTGTGCGTCAAATATTTTTTTGTTGACTTGCAATCCAACAAAATATTTTTCTTTAATTTTTTTTCTTCATCAAGTACACCAATTTTAGGACTCAATTCTAACAACCACATGACTAATTCCTTCCATTCACTAAATCTTTGGATCTCAGAAACTGATTTACAACTATTCTTTTCATCTGGTAATATTTGCTTGACAATCTAGTGAAGCATTATTTACTTATTCTTAATTGTTTTTCTTAGCCAGTTCAAAACTGAAGTTCTATGCTTCCATATGATCTTTTCAACGTTCTTATGATTATTTCTGATCTTGTTTTAATTCTATTATTTAGTTTGTCTTTAGAATGTAAAATTTATCATTTATTTCATTATGTTATCCAGTAACATAAACCAACAAATGCAAAATGATTATTTCAGCCATTTCTTTAAACCATTCCTAAGAATACACAGTTATTTTATTTTGTGGTAAGTGAATTTTGTTCACAGTTTTCCTAGTTTTTATACTTAAACCAGCTTCCCTCTGTTAATAGTGATCGCACGATTAAAGTATGGACTTTTGATGGAATCTCTGAGAATTCTGATCTGGAGATTGCACTAAAATCAAAGTCTGTCATAGCTGCACATGACAAAGATATCAATTCTCTCGCCGTCTCACCAAACGACACCCTAGTTTGCAGTGGTTCTGAGGTGGATAAATGGTTCAAATTTTTGTTATTGATACCTAATTTATCAAAGATTATGCATTTGTTGTTCCTCTAATCACTTCATATTTTTTATTACCTAGGATCACACTGCTTGTATATGGAGGCTTCCTGGCCTAACTTTTGTTGCTGTGCTTAAAGGGCATAAGAGGGGAATTTGGTCAGTGGAGTTCTCTCCTGTAGATCAATGTGTGCTGACTTCTTCTGGTGATAGAACAATTAAGATATGGGCTGTTTCTGATGGTTCATGCTTAAAAACATTTGAAGGGCATACTTCAAGTGTATTGCGAGCTTCATTTCTTTCACGCGGAACTCAAATTGTTTCATGCGGTAAAATAAAAATTTAAATATCCCTCTAAATTCGAAAAGGGTGGTTAGTCTAAACGTTTTCATTTCTAGGTGGGGATGGCTTAGTTAAACTATGGACAATCAAGTCAAATGAGTGCGTTGCAACCTATGACCAGCATGAAGGGAAGGTACTGACCTGCTTTGGTAATTTTTGTGATGATAGTAGTTGAATTTGGTTAGTAGCATGCACTTTTATTATTATTCTTTGAAATAATCTATAGTGTTGTCAGTGGACTGCAAATCAGCGATCATTTCATGATTTACCTCTCTTTCTGACCTCGTGGTATGCAGTAGATGAGAATATTATTTTGAATGTGTTGTGGCAAGAAAAGATAATTGACATTCTCATTTATGATTATTTGAGCTGAGAAAAAACCTAATAAAATCATTCTAGATGACTAGATTGAAATATATGACTATCTATGCCAATTCAATCCAGTTTCTCAAGAGGATAATTTACCACAAGCATGGTCAGATTGGATTCAACTTGAGAGTTGAGACCTTTCGCACAGAGCTCTTGCATCTGTTACTGAGGGATGCTGGATGTGTTAAACCAATACAACTAAGATGCCAAAGGGGTTGTTAATTCGTATTGTTCACTTTTACTCTACAGATTTGGGCATTGGCTGTTGGGAAGAAGACAGAGAAGCTTGCAACTGGAGGCACTGATGCTGTCATAAATTTTTGGCATGACTACACAGCTGTAGATAAGCAGGAAGCCTTCCTCAAAGAGGTAGGTTTCTTCATGACCCACCATTTTTTTTTCTTTTGAGGCCTACAATATTTTCTATTTTCCCTTTGTTTGACTGTCCTTTTCTAGTAATGCAATGCCAAAAATGAAAATGATGTCATGTTTGCTATAATTCTTCAACAATGCTTCTAGTGATATTCTAAAAGTTTAAAAGCAATTATTTTGTCTATTTGAGAGTTTCACAGTGTAATAGTTTCTGTCAATGAAGTGTTTGGAAACACTAAAATTTGTTTGTTCCTGTAGATATTATTTTGTTACTCACTCCCATTTAGAAAATTTTTTATTTGGAGTCTATTCTTACATGATTTTGTCATGTCCTAAAGAGATTCCATAGAGATTAAGCTTGGGTGTGAGTTGTATTATATCCATGGCCTAGTAAAAGAACCTACAGAACGTTTCTAATGAAAAATCTCTTAAGAACACATAAAAGCACAAATAAATCATTCTCTTGACTTGATAGCAATAGTAACATGAAAATCTTGGTCAAAGCATAGAAACAAATCCCCATCCATTAAAAAGACGGAGAAGATAGCTTGTGGAAGAGAAGAAGAGGAAAAAGGCTGCTGGAGCTATTATTTCTGCTGATTGGTGCCAGATTGCTGTTTTGTTTGTTCATTGGGAGCAATTTAGGAGGGCAATAATCACATGAACGGGACGGGAAATCAATCAAGCTAGGGTTTTGTTATCTACATAAACTGTTTTGACTAAACCAGTTTTTCTCAACTTACCTAACACCCGGTTAATCTGCATAGACTGCCTAACCTGTCTGCCGTTGGAAAGACTTGCCTGAAGGAGACAACATAATGCATATCAAAGCACCTGGACAGCTGCTTAGACTGGCTTATAAAACAGTGTGACAGTGGAAGTATCCAACCATCGTAAAAGTTTATCATGGTACTTGCTACTCTGGTAAAAGTGAAAACCAATACCTATATTCCTGTGGTAGTGCTACTAAAATCTCAAGTACTTAATAGTTATATATCAATCCATATAAATTTGATTTTCTATCTTTGCAGTTTGAGGATTTAACATACCACATATTTCCCTGCTTTACCATTCCATGGGATCATTTTATCATTTCTTATATCAACATTTAGTGAGTGAGAAATGATTTACCATTGTCAGGGTTTAAAATCTTATGTCGTTTTTGCCAGTTTATTATTGATCTACTATGGCATTTCCATGAATTTAATATGCCTTTGTCTTGCTTCTGATATGTGCTTTACTTGATGTAGGAAGAAACAATTTTGAGAGGCCAAGAATTGGAAAATGCTTTGTCAGATTCCGACTATGCTCGGGCAATTCAACTTGCATTTGAACTTCGCAGGCCGCAGAAGCTCTTTGATCTATTTTCACATCTTTGCAGGTTAGGAACAATCATTTTTTACCTTATTGTGTTCAACGTCCATCCTGGCTTATTTGAGGCGTGATGCAGGAGAAAGGATTCTGAAGACTCAATCAGGAGAGCTCTTAGTGGTTTTGGGAAGGAAGAAATATGTGTTCTTCTTGAATTTGTACGGGAATGGAATACGAAGCCCAAACTCTGTCATGTTGCACAAGTTGTGCTTAATCAAATTTTTAGAATCTTTCCTCCGACTGAGATTATGGAGGTAATTTCTACCCTAAAAAAAATCATGAGGCATAAAGCCATAAATCCCTAATGTAACAAACTTTTTTAAAGTTTATTATGTCCTGCTTGTCCTGCAATCTCCTTTCTCATTTGCCAGTACTTATTCTTTTGTTGCTCTGCATTTCCAAGCATTTGTTTCTCAATTTAATTGGAGAAACAAAATTGCATACGGTGTTTGACGCTTTTGCATTTCTGTTAACTAGGCAATTCAAACAATTCATTTATCCGTGAACAAATTATATTAGAAAATCTTCAGTTTCGACAATGGACAAATAACCTTTGTGTAACTTTGCGCTGGCAATCATATGTTTCAGTTTTTTGACATTCGTTATTCTTTTTCCAGGTCAAAGGTGTTAGCGAACTTCTTGAGGGTCTCATACCCTATTCCCAAAGGCATTTTAGCAGGATTGACAGGTTAGTCAGGAGCACCTTCTTGTTGGACTACATTTTAACGAGGATGTCCGTGCTAGATCCTGAAGCTACAATTATGGCAAGCAATGATGACCAACAAAATTTGCCACTAGAGAATGAGAAGCTTGATCAACACGATGATCAGTTAGGCTCCGAATTATGTGAGAGTGATGCCAGAGTTGATTCACTGATCCATACACAGGAGGAAATAGCAGTCTCAAAGAAAAGGAAATCTAGTAAATCAAAGAAGGGATCTGTTAAAAAGGGCAAGTTTTCGTTGAGCAAATGCAAAGAAGCAGCTCAGGTCTCTTAGAGTGGATCAATGCTATTTGTGGCAGCAAAGGATATGAGTGTTTCTGGCAAAAGTTTTTGACTCCAATTGTGAAAGGGGGAAAAAAATGGTCTGTTGAACAAATCAAGTTGCGAAGCACACAGACATCTCTCCCAAAGCAAAGGAGGCACGAGTGAATGTTGGTTCCGTTACTTTCCCCATCTCACTAACACGGAGGCCTATTATCTAAATAGCAATTTTGTAGCGTTTTTTGTTTTTCTATTTGTAATACTAATTGTGCTCCAAACTCTTGTATTCTAGTTTTCCATTATTTACGAGTTCAATATACTATCGTTTAAAGTTTGGCACTCGTATTTATTTTCTTTGATAAACAATAAACTTTAAAGGATTGTGATGCAAAACAATTATGATATCCTTGGTTTTCATGCAAAGAAGGAAGAAAATGCATTTTTTTTGTAAATTAATTTAATTTGAATCCAAAATTTTAAATTTTTGCTCATGCTCTATTTGGATTGTGATGCAAAACAATTATGATATCCTTGGTTTTCATGCAAAGAAGGAAGAAAATGCATTATTTGTGTAAATTAATTTAATTTGAATCCAAAATTTTAAATTTTTGCTCATGCTCTATTTGGATGTCATCAGACAGTGAATGCGTTTTACATTTAGAGGTTGATTTTTAGAATACTCGTTTGGTCCTTTTGTTTGGTTTTTTAAGTTTTTATCACTGCACTACCGTGGAGTCATGGGGCAGCACGTGTTTGCATGTATACATGCGACAACCAATTACATTACGAAGGTTAAGAGCACGCTTTTCCTTAACCGATTAAACAATTATGAACTCTCTTCAATTTTTTTTCAAGTAGAAAACTCTTAGCTAGGGTTAGCTTCACATTGTTTAGTCCAGGTTGTCTGGCTGTAGATTGTTTGGTTTTGATCGTGATCCATCATATGCCTAAACTCCCGAGCTCTTGGGATATAAAGGAATCCTAATACTTCGTGAAATGACATAACTTACACTTTACTGGAGTTATGGAGTTATTTTAAGAAAAAATATAGTTAAGAAATACTAGATATATATAGTATAATTAATATTTAAAAGATAACTTACTATCATTTTTAAAATAAATCTCAACTGTAATAAAAATTTAAATTTACCATCCATCTAACATCAATCTAACTCATATCATCCAAAATTATTTTAAACCAACCAGTAAATAAAAATCTAAAATTTAATTTTAAAAGTATTTAATTCTCTCATGAAAATTATAAATCATAGTTTTATACATAAATGCAAGGTCTTCGGGAGTGTACTGTCCAGCTCGATTCAATTAAGAGTCAGAACCTTCTACCTCAATTACATCTTCACCTGCAACCATTCAAATCTAGTGAGTCTAATGATTCAGTGCATTCAAACCATGATAACTAATACATAAATATACATTTACATGCATAAAAAAAATACTTTTAAAATAAATACATTTAACTTTAAAATCATTTGCATTCATTCACAAAACTCTTTAAAATACTTTAAGCATCGTATAACTTCTTCCTCATCATTAATCATAAACATTTTATGTGAAATTTATTTATTGAAAGTGACTCATTTATCCTTTATTTGATTGATTAATATAAAAAAATCATGGTACCAAGCGGCGGAATTTAGTAACTACTTCATCACATCCTTTTGGCCTAAATATGGAAATTTGATACTGGGCTCCCTTTGGGGTCTTTTCCCTTACGATATTCCATCAATCATCTGTAAGTTCACCGTCCACGTTTTCGACGGATCCTTAGACATCGTCTTTGTCACAGTCAAATCACATTTCTCAAAAATATTTTTCCTTTCCTTCCCTTTTATTTTTTTTTTAAAATGACCTTTTTCTCATTTTCATGAAATAAACATACTTCCAAAAATTTTATACATTTAATATAAAACCTTGAAACTTATAAAACTTTTCATATAATTTTTCAAGCATTTATTATAGTTATTCAGGACACTGCCAGAACTTTTATTTTTCCCTCAAACATAACATTTCTATTTTACCCTTTATCATACCTATAAAATCCTAAATTTTACTCTTTCTACTTTTTACTATAAATTTTGACTTGAGCCCTTCCTAAACCATTGCATATACTTTTTTTACTTCTAAAAATTCCCCAAACATGTTGTCAAGCCTCTCGACTAGTTCAACATGACTTAACTTCCCATGCAAACCCTAGGCCTGTTTTGATCCTAATCGACTCAAATCTTAAAAACTTCCTTCCCAACTTGAACCAAGACTTGACTAGACCCTTGCAATCATCATAGGACCCTCTTGGACAATGATAAATCAGCAACCAACCTGCACACAATCCATGAGCAGACCTAGCCCTTTTCCCCTCAAATCGTGTGCCCTAGGTGGAGAACAAGCCCACAGCTGAGCCCTCCATGGTTCCCTTGACTCCAGACTAATTAGCACCTCTCCTAGGACTCCTTTGGACCCTAACATGACCCACAACCACGGTTGCACCTAGTCATACACGGCCCCTCCCCTTCCTTCCCTTAACCTGCAACCTCATGGCTCAAAAACCCTAACCATTGGTTCAGCCACTTCCCTCTCTATCGAAACCCTTCCAACATACATGAAACACTTTTAGGACCACTAGACATCATCCCATTAATCATTACTCCTTAATGGCAGCCCGTGTCCCTAGCAATCCACAACAAATCTCAAACTTTGATAAAAACATCAAAACTTTGTAAAAATACATCAAACGCTTATAAACTTTAACATAATCCTTTTTCATGCATAATTACATAATCATACATAATATCAATTGAATGATGCAAAAGAAAGATTTAAAAAATGTGCCTATGCATTTAAAACACTTGAATTTTGAATACCGACGAGAGGAGTCAGAGTGCATGATCGGGGGACGACTTAGCTTCACTTTTCCTCCTCTGAAAATCTTGTTTTTCTCACTGTTATTTGCTACTATATTCCATGATTGCATCCCCTCTAGGAACCCTTGGTTTGATGGTGAGATTTTCGGAAATCATCCTAAGGAGACTAGGATTTTGGGTATTTAAACTTAGGGTTAATTAAACTCACTATTCTTAGTTAATTAGGCCCAATTAAAGTCAAATACAACCTGCATAAAATGTTAATAATATTAAAGTTTTCAAAATTATTTTACTAGTCTATAAGAAGTTGCTTAATTTGTCAAAAATCAGTTCTTAAAATAAAATAAGTATCTACTAGTAATTAAATAGAAAACCTATACATTTTTAGAAAAAATCATACTTAAATAAACATATTTTCCGGCCATTTAAATAAGTATTTATTGAAATCATTTATTTAAATTATTTTAGCACATTTAAATTCTTCATGCATGTAGTTTACGTGGACTTTTTTTTAAAAAAAAAAAAAATTGCAGGGTGTTACAATTCTACCCCCTTAAAATGAATTTTGTCCTCGAAATTTACCTAGTCTTGATAATTGAAAATCTTAGACTCACTTATTCACTTCATACTTAATCAAATTGACTAAAATTTTGCACTCTATCACGCTTTCGCTGGGTACATGTCTCCTAGTTTCTTAAGCAGATTTCTTCATCATATTTCAGATTAAAATTCCCATCAAGATTCTATGTAAAATACCGAAAAAATGGCGAATAATGATAAGGGAATTTTCTGGAATTTTTAGAAATTTTCTGGGAATTTTTTGGAACTCGTACGGACGAGTTTACGGGGATAAAAATAGGACCAGGGAAAGCCTGTTTAGGCTACCCCATTTAAGCGAGGAAAAGTTGGATTTACTTATTTATTTCCTTTTTCTTTTCTTTCTTCCTTGTTTTCGCCGAACGCTTCTATTTCTTCCCTGCCACGACTGTGCCCTAACCACCTCACGCCGACGCCTCCTCCTTCTACTTCTTCCCCAGTCGATTTCCTCTTCCTCTCCTTCTTCCGACGCCGAGCAACGTCGAGCCTAGCCTCTCTGTAATCCCCAGCGCCGACCACCGCAGTGTCGCCGGCCTCTCCTCTGTGCCCTAGCATTTCCGCCAATGCCACAAGTGAGTTGATTGGCCGACGCCGTCCAACAACGCCAGCGTCGATTGGGTTGTGCCCTAGCGCCGCTGCCTCCCTTGCCCTATTGCGTTTTCCGGTCGCCACAGCCGATGTCGACGGACCAGGGCAACGCTGTGTCCTAGATTTGCAGCGCCGCCGTCCCACTCTGCCTAGCTATCTCCGACACTGCCCTCCTGCAGTGTCCTTCGCTCGCCACCGCCCTTATGATCTAGCGCCGGTCAGCTAGCCGTCGAGTGCCAGTAGCCACCTTGTTATCGGCTTGAGTTTCTGGCATTAGGGTTCCAGCAGCAGCCTTGTCCGGTCCTTGGTCTTTGCAGGCAGTAAAGGAAGAGGTAAAGTGCTCAGGTTATTTTGGAAATTAGGGTTGTGGTTTGATTCCTGTGGTTGATCTCAGTTCTTGATTCTTGCTTGGACAGTCGGTGGAGTTTCCTGCTTGAGCAGCAACCTCTGTCTCCAGCAAAATCTTTGGTCCAGCAACCCTAAGGTAAGGGTTTGGAGCGTGGTTGAGTTGGCACGTTCTTGATATATGTTGTTTTAGGTATGATTATTTCGGTTGTAGGTGAATTATACTGGATGGTTAGGTTGATTAGGGTTTACCCTAATTTAGCCTTAAGGATTTTAATAAGCCATTTCTTTGGATTGTAGCTAAAAAAAAATATACACATTGATATCACAGGACTTTGACGCGAGACGAGCATCTCGACGGCGGATTTGGACCGATTTGGATCTTGTTATTTTGAGGCGGGTACCTCTTGACTTATCTTTTATGATATCGTCATTTGGATATGCATAGTACTTTATAGCTTCAAGCAATGAACATGTTTGTCTTTGGTATGCCACTGTTTGATATTCATAGCATGTTAGGTTTGTCGCCTGTGAAGTATCCGTACTTATATCTCGTGATTTGTTACCATGAGTATCTTGTTGCCATGAGTACTTTATTACCATGAGTATCTTAGTTTCTAGAGTGACATACCATGCTTTACCGAGGTTAGGACTAGGCTCTGGATTTTTGTTTCTGGCATGTGTATCCAAATTATCTGATACTTAGGTTTTTATGTCGTGCCTGGATTGTGTATTTCTATTAGTATATCATATATGATTCGTGTACCTAGACCTTGTGGCTTTGATCTGTGCATATTGTTGGTACATATGCTATAGAAGGGGGATAGGTTTAGGATCTAGGTTGTTATACCATAGAGGACCTGTATACCCTAGATCCGTGGATTTGACCTACTGATACTGTGGTACCCATATTATGTATATATGGATTTTTCTATACTGATCAGGATATTCCATACTTATTATGTTCGGGACATAGGTTTTTGATATTCTATCTGACCTGTGTACTCTAGATCTTGGTATGTGACCATCGATTTTACTGTACTCATTTTGTATATATGGATATGGTTATGTTGATTAGTTTTGCTATGCTTAGTGTCATGCATCATGATTACATGCTGTGCGATTGTCGGCTCCACTATGGTTGAGCCCATCGCCAGTTACATGTACTGCACACACCACCACTCAGGGATTAGTGGTTTATCAGGCAGGTGTGTGGCGGTTCTGCTGTTTGGCTCCGTTGGTCAGGTGACTCAGCGTGGTAGCCGGCAGTCAGTTCTGCTCTGTTTGGCTCCGCTGGCATTTAGTGTAGCAGCGTGGTAGCCGGCAGATGGTGGACTCTGTTTGGCTCCGTTGGTCAGGTGACTCAGCGTGGTAGCCGGCAGAGATATCCTCCCCGTCATCGTGTACCGGGAGATGAGAGCATTGAGCTCCCCCATTTATAATTTGGGGTCAGAGGACAGGAGTACTCCGACAGCATTCCGTCCACTCGGTCACTGTTCAGGAGCAGTGATGTTAGAGTGCACGGTCATCACATACATTGATTGTATTTATTTGCTTGTGTTTGCTGCACTTATATGCTACATTTTGGTGGACGCATTTGTTTGACATGCATACAGGAGACATACTGCGTATCGGTTTGATGACCCTTTAGTTCAGGATAGGAGTTCCTGGTGAGTACAGCTTCCTTGGTTACTTTTCGGTTTTGTATATTTCCTATATATTATTCGGAAGTTGTATTCCATGTTTATTTCTGTTAGATATATCATACTACTCATGTCCATTGGTATTCGCTGAGTTGTTAAATTCACCCCCGTTGGCACTATCTTTTTTCAGGTACCAGGTTATTTATGGTGTCGCTTGGAGCATCCTGTCTGCTGGTCCCCACGTCACATCAGAAGACATATCTCTGCCTTTTTGTTATTTATCTTGGTATATGAGATGTGTGTATTTGGCTTTGTGTGTTCCGGTTTTGTGTTCGGAGTGTTGTTTTGGTTGTCTGGTGTAAGCCTAGCCGGCTAGCAGTGTTTTATTTGGTTTTGTATGAGCTCGTATTTTATGTTTATCCGTTGTGTTGATTTTGTTCCAGCCGTGTGGGCTGATGATATATATATAACTGCGTGGTTGTGTGTATATTCCAGCCGCCTGTGGCTGATTTATATTATGTCTTTAGAAATGCTTCAGATTGTCACCGGTACAGGGGAGGTGCTGCCGAAATTTCTTCGGACAGGGACTCCTCTGGGGCGTGACAATTTAGTGACATTAGAGCAGGTATACGATACTTGCTATGTGTTCTGGATTTTTGAGATTTATCTGATATCAATTTATTTTGTATCAGAGATCGGTTTACGAGTTTTATTTCTCGTGTTTCGGATTTCATGTTTTAGTCTTCTCGATGTGACTTTTTGGATTTTGGGACTTGGCAGAAGCAGGACATCTCCAAGCTATAGGAGGTATGTTGGTATATGTTATCCTACCTTTTTGATTAGTTTATGCCCTGTTCATTATTACAGTCTATGACATGTATTAGCACTCTTTACTAGTACCTGTCTGGTTGTTGTAGCATATATTATATGTGATGGGTTAGCCACTGATCTTGATTGACCTTAATAGAGATTAAGGATTATAGGCTTTGGTGATTTTACATATCATACCCCTAGTAGCTTTAGCTTCTGTTACGATTAGTTGGTTAGAAGATCGAGGCACATACCAGCCTCTGTTATTATTAGCTGTGTAGTGAATAGTATCTACATATTCATGTTGACTTAGCCAGTAGTATACCATTTTATTTCAATTAATTTTATTAGTAGATAATTGATCTACTCTTGTTAGATCGATCAGTAGAAGTTTGATTTACCATAGTTTCATGAAGAGGATTAATGTAACCTTGATCAGTTGGAATAAGAACGATTTAGTTTTGTTGGTTCAATCAATAGAGGACCATCATACTCTATAAAATGCTGATCTTTGAGTTATTCGTGATTAGTGGATATCTTGAGCACATAAGGTACATGGCTTGAACTGAAGTGGGAAAAAACTGAATTAGCCATATACCATTATCGGTTTGGTCAGTCTATAAAGGATCGATGTATCCTATTTCATGTGGACTTTTATTTAGACTATATGCACCTAGTTGGATAACATAGAAGGTAACATATGGAATATCGGGTTGATTGGATTAAATATGCTGATTTAGCATATCTATGAAGTGTACATATGATTGTTATGAGTTGAAGGAGTTCTATGATGGATAGTTCATTTGTAGATAGTGTGGGTATTCCCATCTAGATATGGTTATTGTAGGTTCATTGTGGATTATAGCTATTTAGTTAGCTGTACGTGCCTGATTGGCATATTGGAGGTATCTTATCGATTTAAATCTGTGTCGTGGTATGTGCACATGGGTGTGAAGGTCATGTTGGAAGTATCTTGTCGACTACATCGGTGTTGTGATATGTGCATATGTGTTTGGTGTGGTATCTGAGGTATGAGGTATCTTGTTGATTATGTGTGATTTGTGAATGCACCTAGGTTTTAGTATGCCTTATTGGAAGTATATGTTGATTATACTCTTGGCATATGTGTATATTTGTCATGTGAGTGTTGTTTGAGGGGTATTGTTGATTTTACCTACGATGATATATGCACACGGGTTCGGTATACATTGTTGGAGGTATCACAGTGATTTATACCTATGATGTGAGTATTTTTGGTGTGTACTAATTGGAGGATTATGGCGATCATATATATGTTGTGTGTGCACGTGTGTCAGATGTATGGTATTAAATGTCTACATTATGATATTAGTTGTTTTACCCTGTCAACTAATTCTCCCATTAGTAGGTGACCGACCCACTAGGAGGATGATAGAGTTGACTATGGATTTGATTTGCTTATTGGGTGGTTATACCCTAGGCTACCCACAGTGATCTGTGGTAAAGAGATCTCGTGCGGTCTCTAGCTAGATAGATAGGTGCTTTGGGCACTTATGTATTGTTGTGGTAGAGCGTAGCTCCCACATGTTATGGATCGTTTGTGGTAGAGCGTAGCTCCCACATATTCTGGATTGTTGTGGTAGAGCGTAGCTCCCACATATTTAGGGATTGTTCTGTGGTGGAGCATTGCTCCCACATATTGCAGATTGCTTGTAATGGAGCATTGCTCCCATATTTTATTGGAGATACATGTTACGGATTATTTATAGTGGAGTGTTACTCCTACATATTGAGGATTTCTTATGGTAGAGCGTTGCTCCCACATATGTGGTATTTCTTGTGATGGATTGTTGCTCTCACACTGGAGGATCTATTGTTAGATGATTTATATCGTTGGTGATCAGATTCCTGATTTGTTGTCGGAGATCTTATGGTTAGGAATGTCTGTCATACAGACATTATGTGTTTTGGTGTTACCATTAGAGATTGCGGAGCCTTAGATGTTTTCAAAGATTTGATGATTTTAGTATTTCCAGGATGTTTGGATAGGTTTCCATTGTCTTGTTGACGATGTTGTGATCTATTTCGGATCCGCGGTGAGACACGCACATCATTTTGCATAGTTCTGGAGATGTCTTGACGAGAACATCTACATATGAAGATCAGTAGTGCATATTTTGGTTGTCTTCTGTGAGATGTTTGAGACACACGGTCACTAGTAGGAGTATACCGTGGTTACACAGGAGATAGAGGTTGTTATCGTTGGGAGTAGTTGTAGTCTATACAGGAGACTCGCAACTTCCTTGGTTTGGATCGATATGAAAGATGATTCGTTGGGGGTTTTTTTTCACGCGTTGTTATGCCAATGACACGCTTGACCAGGAAAAGCGTGAAGTTTACGTGGTTTGAGGACTACGAGACAAGCTTTTAGGAGCTGAGGCGGAGACTAGTGTCGGCTCCGATTTGGTTTACCTTTCTGGAGAGGACAGATATGTCCTCTACACCGACGCACCTATTCAGGGTTTGAGCACTGTTCTGATGCAGCACGATAGAGTAGTGTCCTATGCTTCTTGACAGTTGTAGGAGCATGAGTAGAACTACCCAGTATATGACTTGTGGCTGGCCGTCATTATTTTGTGCCTTGAAGATTTGGCAGCCTTATCTATACGGTGTTACATTTGAGATTCTCACGGACCATAAGAGTCTCAAATATTTGTTTACTTAGAAAGGATTCTAATCTCCGACAGGGAAGATGGATGGAGTTCCTGAAGGATTTTGATTGTACCATTAGCTATCACCCAGGAAAAGCTAATGTGGTTGTCGACGCACTTAGCCGGAAGTCTAGAGTGACTTTGGCTTGCCACCGAGTTGTGGCTATAGACAGAGCAGGGTATTCTTGTTACCATGGCTGCTTAGTCGTCGATCAGGACGAGGATCCGAGAGCCCTAAGCTGCTGATCAGTATTTACAGTTTATTTACAGCTAGAGAGTGTCCGGGCAGCAGACCGAGTTCACACGAGACGAGGAGGGTGTTATACACTTTCGAGACAGATTTTGCGTATTTCAGTCTCATCCGGTCTTATAGAAGTTACTTTCGGAGGCTCATCGCTCATGATTTGCTGTCCACCCTGGTGGTACCCGTATGTACCCAGAATTTGAGGTGTTTCTATTGGTGGAACGACATGAAGGGAGACATCGCGGATTTTGTAGCAAGATGTCTTGTCTGTCAGCAAGTGAAGGCCGAGCACCAGAGACCTGTCGGTTTATTTCAGCGGATTCCTATTCCCGAGTGGAAATGAGAACATATTACTATGGACTTTGTGGTGAGTTTGTCGAGGACATGACGAGACTATGACGCGATTTGGGTAATCTTTGATCAATTACCCAAATCCGCGCACGTTTTGGCTAATCGGAGGACAGATTTCCTGGATCGATTGGTAGATCTATTTTGCTGGGAGATCATCAGATCACGTGGTGTCCCGTTGATTATTATTTCAGATGGAGACCCCGATTCACGTCTCGTTTTTGACAGAGTCTGCAGCAGACCTTGGGCACGCAGCTCTGTTTCAGTACAGTTTTCCATCCTCAGACAGATGGATAGTCACAGCGGATCATTCAGACTCTAGAGGACTTGCTGAAGTCTTGTATACTAGATTTTAGGGGCAGTTGGGAGGACCATTTGCCATTGGAAGAGTTTGTCTACAACAACGGTTTACATTCGGCTATCCAAATGCCACCGTTGAAGCGTTGTATGGTAGGCCTTGTCGGACACCTACTCTCTGGATGAGGTTGGGGAGGCCCAGTTGTTGGGACCTCATAGAGCTCAGCATGAGGCGGAGTTGGTCCGTACTATTAGACGGAGAGTGTTAGAGGCACAGGACTGCCAGAAGAGTTATGCTGATCGAAGTCGGAGACCTTTAGAGTTCTCCATTTGCGACCATGTATTTATGCGAGTTTCACCCACGAAAGGGGTGAAGAGATTGACCTCAGAGGTAAGCCAGCTCCGCGATACATTGGATCTTTCCAGATCTTGGAGAGGATTGGAGCGGTAGCTTACTGGCTAGCACTGCCACCGTCTTTGGTAGGTGTGTACTATGTATTCCACGTATCTATGATGAGAAGATACGTACCCGACCGATGTATTGTGCTGACAGATATATTAGTTCCCGTTCAGCCTGACGTCACTTATGAGGAGGTTCCGGTACGGATTTTTGACCGGAAAGAGCGTCAGTTGCGGAACAAGACTATCCGGCTGGTTAAAGTCGGATGGCAGCATCATTCGGATGAGGAGGCTACTTGGGAGCTCGAGGATACGATTCGAGCTCGAAACCCCATCTTTTCACATGAGGTATGTGATTTAATTTACCGTTCAGCATTTATACTCTTTACCTGTTGTTAGTATTTGCTGATGGTAGATAACGAAATTTGGGGACCAAATTTTTATTAGTGGGGGAGAATGTAAAATACCGAAAAAATGGCGAATAATGATAAGGGAATTTTCCGGAATTTTTAGAAATTTTCTGGGAATTTTTCGGAACTCGTATGGATGAGTTTACGGGGATAAAAATAGGATCAGGGAAAGCCTGTTTAGGCTACCCCATTTAAGCGAGGAAAAGTTGGATTTACTTATTTATTTCCTTTTTCTTTTCTTTCTTCCTTGTTTTCGCCGAACGCTTCTATTTCTTCCCTGCCGCGACTGTGCCCTAACCACCTCGCGCCGACGCCTCCTCCTTCTACTTCTTCCCCAGCCGATTTCATCTTCCTCTCCTTCTTCCGACGCCGAGCAACGCCGAGCCTAGCCTCTCTGTAATCCCCAGCGCCGACCACCGCAGTGTCGCCGGCCTCTCCTCTGTGCCCTAGCATTTCCGCCGACGCCACAAGTGAGTTGATCGGCCGACGCCGTCCAACAACGCCAGCGTCGATTGGGTTGTGCCCTAGCGTCGCTGCCTCCCTTGCCCTATTGCGTTTTCCGGTCGCCACAGCCGATGCCGACGGACCAGGGCAACGCTGTGTACTAGATTTGCAGCGCCGCCGTCCCACTCTGCCCTAGCTATCTCCGACACTGCCCTCCTGCAGTGTCCTTCGCTCGCCACCGCCCTTATGATCTAGCGCCGGTCGGCTAGCCGTCGAGTGCCAGTAGCCACCTTGTTATCGGCTTGAGTTTCTGGCATTAGGGTTCCAACAGCAGCCTTGTCCGGTCCTTGGTCGTTGCAGGCAGTAAAGGAAGAGGTAAAGTGCTCAGGTTATTTTGGAAATTAGGGTTGTGGTTTGATTCCTGTGGTTGATCTCAGTTCTTGATTCTTGCTTGGACAGTCGGTGGAGTTTCCTGTTTGAGCAGCAACCTCTGTCTCCAGCAAAATCTTTGGTCCAGCAACCCTAAGGTAAGGGTTTGGAGCGTGGTTGAGTTGGCACGTTCTTGATACATGTTGTTTTAGGTATGATTATTTCGGTTGTAGGTGAATTATACTGGATGGTTAGGTTGATTAGGGTTTACCCTAATTTAGCCTTAAGGATTTTAATAAGTCATTTCTTTGGATTGTAGCTAAAAAAAAAATATACACATTGATATCACAGGACTTTGACGCGAGACGAGCATCTCGACGGCGGATTTGGACCGATTTGGATCTTGTTATTTTGAGGCGGGTACCTCTTGACTTATCTTTTATGATATCGTCATTTGGATATGCATAGTACTTTATAGCTTCAAGCAATGAACATGTTTGTCTTTGGTATGCCACTGTTTGATATCCATAGCATGTTAGGTTTGTCGCCTGTGAAGTATCCGTACTTATATCTCGTGATTTGTTACCATGAGTATCTTGTTGCCATGAGTACTTTATTACCATGAGTATCTTAGTTTCTAGAGTGACATACCATGCTTTACCGAGGTTAGGACTAGGCTCTGGATTTTTGTTTCTGACATGTGTATCCAAATTATCTGATACTTAGGTTTTTATGCCATGCCTGGATTGTGTATTTCTATTAGTATATCATATATGATTCGTGTACCTAGACCTTATGGCTTTGATCTGTGCATATTGTTGGTACATATGCTATGGAAGGGGGATAGGTTTAGGATTTAGGTTGTTATACCATAGAGGACCTGTATACCCTAGATCCGTGGATTTGACCTACTGATACTGTGGTACCCATATTATGTATATATGGATTTTTCTATACTGATCAGGATATTCCATACTTATTATGTTCGGGACATAGGTTTTTGATATTCTATCTGACCTGTGTACTCTAGATCTTGGTATGTGACCATCGATTTTACTGTACTCATTTTGTATATATAGATATGGTTATGTTGATCAGTTTTGCTATGCTTAGTGTCATGCATCATGATTGCATGCTGTGCGATTGTCGGCTCCACTATGGTTGAGCCCATCGCTAGTTACATGTACTGCACACACCACCACTCAGGGATTAGTGGTTTATCAGGCAGGTGTGTGGCGGTTCTGCTATTTGGCTCCGTTGGTCAGGTGACTCAGCGTGGTAGCCGGCAGTCAGTTTCGTTCTGTTTGGCTCCGCTGGCATTTAGTGTAGCAGCGTAGTAGCCGGCAGATGGTGGACTCTGTTTGGCTCCGTTGGTCAGGTGACTCAGCGTGGTAGCCGGCTGAGATATCCTCCCCGTCATCGTGTACCGGGAGATAAGAGCATTGAGCTCCCCCATTTATGATTTGGGGTCAGAGGACAGGAGTACTCCGACAGCATTCCGTCCACTCGGTCACTGTTCAGGAGCAGTGATGTTAGAGTGCACGGTCATCACATACATTGATTGTATTTATTTGCTTGTGTTTGCTGCACTTATATGCTGCATTTTGGTGGACGCATTTGTTTGACATGCATACAGGAGACATACTGCGTATCGGTTTGATGACCCTTTAGTTCAGGATAGGAGTTCCTGGTGAGTACAACTTCCTTGGTTACTTTTCGGTTTTGTATATTTCCTATATATTATTCGGAAGTTGTATTCCATGTTTATTGCTCTTAGATATATCATACTACTCATGTCCATTGGTATTCGCTGAGTTGTTAAATTCACCCCCGTTGACACTATCTTTTTTCAGGTACCAGGTTATTTATGGTGTCGCTTGGAGCATCCTGTCTGCTGGTCCCCACGTCACATCAGAAGACATATCTCTGCCTTTTTGTTATTTATCTTGGTATATGAGATGTGTGTATTTGGCTTTGTGTGTTCCGATTTTTTGTTCGGAGTGTTGTTTTGGTTGTCTGTTGTAAGCCTAGCCGGCTAGCAGTGTTTTATTTGGTTTTGTATGAGCTCGTATTTTATGTTTATCCGTTGTGTTGATTTTGTTCCAGCCGTGTGGGCTGATGATATATATATAATCGCGTGGTTGTGTGTATATTCCAGCCGCCTGTGGCTGATATATATTATGTCTGTAGAAATGCTTCAGATTGTCACCGGTACAGGGGAGGTGCTGCCGAAATTTCTTCGGACAGGGACTCCTCTGGGGCGTGACATTCTATGTCAGAAGACATCTTCCATTAGTCCACTAGTGTTGATTGTCGACTTTTGGAGATTATCACTTTCTCCGGTATGGGTTCATCTAAGGTAATTCTCTATGATGGTATTCTCAATAGCAAGCTCTTCACTGCTGGATCGTTGGTATCAATTGCAGTGCATCAACATTTTCTCAGATGACAAGTCTCTCAAAATATATTAAGTCTGTGTTATTATTGTTTCATATAGGTAATTCTACTACTCGCACAATGCGATTACTAGATAAACACAAATTCTAAATTTCAGACTCTAAGCATGGTTGGTATTATCTCTGTGCAAACCAACATCTCATTCTATTCATGTCACTCTAGCAGAAAGGTCACTTTGATGAGTATATTGGTCGGAAAACTCCTACATAGATAATTTTTCAATTTACTATCTGTGATTACTATCTGTAATTATTTAAACACCGACCCTAGCAACATTAAGGATCCTAGTCTTACGTCTAGGGCTACTCCTAGGAAGTGCTACTTTTCTGGCAACATCATTAGTTCTGAATCTAGCTTCTTTTAATTTTGACCACAACATTGCATTTTGAAGGAACTCCACAAGTGCACTACTTCACATCCTCTTAATAGATATATCACATATCCTTATCCCTCACTTGTCTATTTTTTTCTTCATTTCTTCTTTAGCTTCATATTCTATCCTAAGATAGTTTTTAGACACTCTATTTAGTTCAAGATAACAATAGGCTATGATGGATAAGATGACATCTTTTTAATCTAATGGTACTTGAGCGACAGCTCCTCTTTGGCAAATACATAGTTGGTTGTGAGTGGGTATTCAATTTCAAGCCTCCCAATACATTGTCTATGATGACTAAGATTACTTCTGTTTGCCATTTTCTTACATTGACAACTATATCCTAGTGGTCATTACATTAACTAGATTTTAAAATGCTTTCTCTCACACTACTCTATATGAGGATTATATATCCAACAAATATCTCAGTTTATTACTCAGGAAAGATAGATGTCGTGTGTAATCTAAATAAATGACTCCTTAGGGCATAATAAACTCAGCTTTGTTCTTCAATTTGAGATGTTTAAAAGTATATAAAAAATCATAATATTTTATTAGACCTATCACGCTAGGGCACATGTCATTTTTATTGTTGATTTAGATGATATCATCATTGCCAGTGATGGTTCTCTAAGAAGCACAGAACCAAAAGCATACCTTCACCGTCAACTTCAAAGGTCTTGGCAACCTGTCACACTTTCATAACAAAAAGATTGTTCAATTAGGCGGAAAGATCTATGTATCTCAATGTCTTAATGGAAGTATATACTTGACTTGCTCAAGGAGGCAGGTATGTGAAGAGTAAAGCTAATTGATATTCCCATAGATTTAATGTTATATACTGGGATAAAAAGAGTTATTATCAAGTTCCAAAAAAATATAAGAGAACGATTAGATGCTAAACAACCTCACCTTCATTAGGCTTAAAATTTTATTTATTGTATGTCTAATTGGTGAATTTTTGAAGCTTCGTATCATGATCATAGAGAAGAATCCTCAAGAATTCTATGACATTTCAAAAATGCTCTAAGAAGGGTCTTTTAGACCATGATGATGGTCATTTACAGACTATAAGTATATCAATGTAGATCGGGCAAACTCTTCATAGTTTACATCAATATATGCTCTTCTTGGGGATAACTTAATATTTTGAAGAGCAAGAATAAAATTGTTTTGGCTAGGTTAAGTATAAAAGCATAGTATGAAGCTATTACTCTTGTTACATCTAAGCTTATCTTGTTCAATAATAAATTCAATATGTAAAGCTCTTACTATTTCTTTGTTTTTACTAATTGTCTGCCGACCTTTGGAATTTCATCTTCATTTATCCCCTATACCTAATTCCATTTTTTTAAAAAAAACTAAGGATCAATGGCATGTAGTCCTATTGTAGTTACCACATTAATGGAATAATAAACTCTAGGCTTGAGGGAATCAGTCAAAACATTGCACCTGACTAATGTAATATGACTAGTTAATTTTTCTTTCTTTCTCCTACTTATTGATCCAAGAAAACCGATCCTTAATGGTTTAAAAAAAACATTTCAGAACTATTATAAATTTAATGATTTACTAACTAACATTGTACTTTAAGGAAAATTTTAATGAACTTAGTGACTATTTATAAAAAAAACTATTTTTAAGTTATGACATGGTTTAACTAAAATTACAATTTAAGGGAATTTTTATCGATCTCTTTTTTTAGTAGTTCTAATGATTCGATAATTCAGTAATAATCAATTATTTTTTTATATTTTCTTATATATGCTTATTTAAAAAATATTACTTTGCTAAAAAAAATCATGGCCAACATTAATGAGAGTTTAAATCATTCAATATAACATAACTTAACTTTCAAAAACCTAAAAAACAACAAAATATTTAACCTTTTAACTTAATATTCATAAAAGTAAATTTACAAACTTGAGGTTTGACTCCTTGAGCTTCTCGGAATCGGCAGTAAACACAACCCTTATAAGATCTTTGCTTTGATACCATTGAAATGACCCTAACTTCCACTTTACTTAAATTATTTTAAGAAAAACTATAGTTGAGAAATACTATATATATAATATAATATTTAAAAGCTAATTTACTATCATTTTTAAAAATAAATCTCAACTACAATAAAAATCTAAATTTTCCATCCATCTAACATCAGTCTAACCCATATTATCCAAAAGTATTTAAAACAAACCATTAAATAAAAAATCCAAAATTTAACTTAAAAGTATTTAATTCTCTCATGAAACCTTTCATAAAATCACAAATCATAGTTTTATACATAAATGTAAGGTTTTCGGGAGTGTACTGCCTAGTCTGGTCCAATCAAGAGTCAAATTCTCCTGCCTCAATCTTATCCTCACCTGCAACCATTCAAATATAGTGAGTCTAATGACTCAACACATTCAAATCATGATAACTAATTCATAAATATGCATGCACATACATAAAAAAAATACTTTTAAGAAAAATACATTTAACTTTAAAATCATTTGCATTTACATTCACATAAATCTTTAAAATACTTTAAGTATCATACAACTTCTTCCTCATCATTAATCATAAATATTTTAGGTGAAGTTTGTTCATTGAAAGTGACTCCTTTATCCTCTTTTCGATCGGTCAATATAAAAAAAAAACAATGGTTCCAAGCGGTGGAGTTCAGCGGCCACATCTTCGTCACATTCCTCTGGCTTAAATATGGAAATTTGATACTGGGCTCCCTCTAGGGCCTTTTTTCATAAATGGGCTCTTTCTAGGGTCTTTTCCCTCATAGTATTTCTATCATTCATTTGAAAGTTCACCGCTCATATTTTCGATGGATTCTTCACACATCCTCTTTGTCACAGTCAAATCACATTCCTCAACAACAATTTCCTTTTCATTCCTTTTCTTTTAAAAATAAATGATATTTTTCTCATTTTCATGAAATAAGCATGCATCCGAAAATTTCATACATTTAACATAAAGCCTCGAAACTTAAAAACTTTTCATATAATTTTTCAAGTATTTATTATGGTTACTCGGGACACTGCTAGGACTTTTATTTTTCCCTCAAACATAACTTTTCCATTTTACCCTTTATCATACCCATAAAATCCTAAACTTTACCCTTTCAACTTTTTACCATAAACTTCGACTCGAGCCCTTCCTAAATCATTCCATATACAATTTTTTTTACTTATAAAAATTCCTGAGACATGTTGTCGAGCCTCTTAACTCATTCAACATGACTTAACTTCCCATGCAAAACCTTGACCCATTTTTGACCTTAATCGTCTCAAACCTTAAAAACTTCCTTCCCAACTCGAACCATGACTAGACCCTTACAATCATCCTAGGACCCTCCTAGACCACAACAAACTAGCAACCAACCTGCACACAGCCCATGCGCAGACTAGCACTTTTTCCTTCAAATCGTGCATCCTAGGTGGAGAACAAGCCCATAACTAAGCCCTCCATGGTTCCCTCGACTCTAGACCGGTTAGCACATCTCCTAGGACTCCTCTGGACCCTAACATGACCCACAATCACCGTTGTACCTAACCATGCACGACTGCTCCCCTTCCTTCCCTTAACTGTGACCTCATGGCTCAAAAACCCTAGCCATGAGTTCGGCCACTTCCTCTCTGTCCAGACCCTTCTAGCATACATGAAACATTTCTAGGACCACTAGACATCATCCCATTACTCCTTAATGGCAGCCCTTGTCCTTAGCAATCCACTACAAATCTCAAACTTTGATAAAAATATCAAAACTTTGTAAAAATACATCAAACGGTTATAAAACTTTAACATAATCATTTTGCATGCATAATTACATAAACATACATAATATGGATTGAATGGTGCAAAAGAAAGGTTTAAAAAAATGTGCCTTTGTATTTAAAACGCTCAAATTTCTAATATCGATGAGAATAGTCGGAGTGCACGACTAGGGGGATGACTTAGCTTCACTTTTCCTCCTCTGAAAATCATGTTTTTCATACTTTTATTTGCTACTATATTCCATGGCTGCAGCCCCATGAGGAACCCTAGGTTTGGTGGTGAGATTTTTGAAAATCATCCTAAGGAGACTAGGGTTTTGGGTATTTAAACATAGGGTTAATTAAGCCCACTAACCTTAGTTAATTAGGCCCAGTTAAAGTTAAATACAATCTGCATAAAATGTTAATCATATTAAAGTTTTCAAAATTATTTGACTAGTTTTAAGAAGTCGCTTAATTTATCGAAAATCGATTCTTAAAATAAATTAAGCATCGACTCGTAATTAAATAGAAAAAATATAAATTTAAGAAAATTTCATACTTAAATAAACATATTTTTGAGTCATTTAAATAAATATTTATTTAAATTTTCATGCATATGGTTTAGGTGGACTTTTTTTTTTTTTTTTTGGAGGTGTTACACTTCCTCTTTCACATAGAAACAAAGTTTAGTAGACTGCTAATCACTCCCAATTTAGATCTCAGCTATGGCATATTGTAGGACATTTTTCTCTCGTGAGATAAAAAATCTGGAATGTTTGTTAATGTGTGAGATGACGCTTGCGCTTCTAGATTTATCTGATGGGTTAGCCAAGGGTAGCATAGGTAGGGCTGTAAATAAATCAAATGTTTGTGAATAAGTTTGATATTTGACTTAGTAAGAATTTATTTATATTCGTTCAATACACATAAGATTAATTAAATAACTTGTTGAACTAAACAAATAAGCTTGGATATATATATGTGGACATATATGTGTTTAGCTCGTTAATATTCGTGAATAGCGTTCGTGAACAATATTTGTGAATAATATTTATAAACTATGTTGATCAATAAAACTCTTATCAACATGCTAAATAAACAAAGAAAATTTCAAAATGAACAAACAAGTTTATATTATTAAGCGCAATAACAACTAAGCAAACTTAAAATTTAAAAGTTTTAAACAATTAAACAAGTTTGAATTGAAAGCTTGATAATATCTAAACGAATCGAACTCAAATCAAGCTTGAACTAAATTCAAACTCATAAAAAAGAAATCAAGCAAATTTAAATAATCATTTCAAAAATTTAGTTTATTTTAGATTCGGTTTAGTTATCTTATCAAATAAACTTAAACATCATAAAACTTAACTCGACTTGATTTATTTACTGCCCTAAGTGTAGCATACTAAACATAACTAAGCTAAGAAACGATGCCACTTTTACATTTCAATAGAAAAGCATATTAGGTTATCTAAAATATTGAAATGTAAACATTAGCTAAGAAACAAAGTTAGTAGAAAATAAATAACTAATGTTTATTCAGAGTCCTCTTACTAGAACCGTACTAAATAGTTAACTATTCACTTTTTAACTGCAACATTGATATTGTTTTGTTTTATCATATCCAAAAGTGAATGTTACAAGATACTTCTGTCATATGGTCAAATCCTGATCATTTCAAGGAAACAATTATAACTTCATAATTATCAAATTGATCTATATATTGAAAAAGAAAAAAAAATCAATTGTCACTACATGCACAATGGTTATGTTTGGGTTGACCAAGAATATAAAATATACTGTTGATGCTTGATAGAGAATACAGGGCAAGCTCATGATGTTCATGCATATAAAATTATGATGAGAAATACATCAAATAAAGGAAAATCCAATAATATATGTTTTTAGACAGTTAGCATATGTACCAGCCATTTTAATCCAGTCAAAGATTCATAATTACATACATGAATTGCTTCCTAACCAGTGATCAAACTGGTTGTCAGCAATGCACCAAGAAACGATGGAGATAATTCAATCATTTTGTACATTTTTTTACAAGTTATATAGTTTAGAATAATAATTTCACAGGTTAGTTAATAGTATATCTGAGAAACAATTTGATGGTTCAAACCAATATTTGTTGTTACAAGAGTTGCAAAAGACAAAGAACTCAGAGCTTCTTCAGACATACCTTCAAATGTTCTCTTGTTTACTTATCAAAACTTTGATATATGTATACAAATGGTGTGTGTCACAGATCTATTACCAAAAAAAAGGTTAAGAAACTACCTTTACCCTATAATCTGCATAACTAAAAATCTGATTCTCATGTATAATGACCTGAAATGGTAGTTTCTCAGCACTAGTGGCGGAGCTAGAAATTTTATAGCTCCCGGATTGAAAAGGCTCTCACATGTTCTTCCCGAGCTATCTTCCTCTCTTTCACATTCTTTTTTTCAACCGTTGCAAATCCGAGCTACAACTTTTCCTCAAGATCATCGAGCCCTCGGGATAAAGCTCGGGTAGGTTAACATATGGTTCTACGCTCAGCACCAAAAGATGATTTTACTCATCCCAAGTATTCCTCATCGCCGACTCCACAATAAAATGAAGAGAGATAAATCACATACCGAACGATAATTAGAATTTAACAAGAATGATGAAGTGATATACTTGTTTAAAAGGAAAATTAACCTAATACCCTAGATGAGAACATAATAGGCAAATACATCACATTCGAAAAATGGTACAAGACAAAAACAATTATTTATCTTCTCACTCAAACTACACCTTCTCTTTTATTAAATATCAAAATAGACCCACCTGAATTTAACCCGTCACCTTTTAGCCGTCATTTAAAATTTTATTTTTCAAATGCCTTTTTTTTCCTTGATAAAAACCTAACCCGTCACCTCTTACCTCCATTTTTTTTCTAATAGAATGTCACCAAGAATTGTGAGAGGTTGATACTGGGAGATAGGTGAGTAAGGCTGGGATCGAGAATAGTTGGGATAGGCTGAGATTGTCCAAAAACTACAAGAAGTTGTTGTAATTTTGTAAGCTCCTATGGTTGATTCTCTTATGGCCGATGCTTTGAAAAAACTAGGAGTTGGTCATGCATGTAGCCGGGCCATTGGCTGGTGTTGCAGGAGGCGATCTCATCAGGGTGTGGATGATAAAGAAGAGAACAAGAAAAGGGATTAGGATTATATATGTGAGATTTGATGTTTGTGTTCTCATTTTTATTTGGGTTATAGTTTAGGATAGTCAATCTATTTCTAGTGGTAGCCATCAAAATAGTTACCAATGATACCAATAAAGTCTTGTGTAGGACTGAGTAATTGGTTCAAAATTGAACCAATTAAATCAAATTTTTTTTTTTTTTAAACTAATCGAATTGATGGAACTTTCCAATAAAAATCAAATAAACTAAACTGATAAAATATTAATTAATTTAATTTTAGATTAAATTAACTGAATTAATTTGAAGAGTTCAACATCCATCATCCTGGTGATGTTGATTTCTAAATAAAATCAGCACCACAGTTGATTTTGATCTTGATCTTTAAAAATCGGCAAAAGCAATTATGGTTCTGATTTTTTATACTGATTTTTATAAATCAGTACCACACAATTATGTTAAATTTTGATTTAATCGAATTAAAAATTTTAAAACCAAACCGAATTAATTGAAATAATTAATTTTTAATTTTAAAAAACATAATTTTCAAATTAACTGAATGGAATTTTTAAATTCGATCGGTTAATTTAACTTAACTGAATTTTTTCTTACTCCTAGTCCTGTAGTTATGTCAAGTAAACTAGAACTAATAAATATTTATGCTATATTATAGTTAAGGAACAAATCATTTCTTGCAATGCAAAAGTGCATTAGTCAAAATCACATAGTTTCTTAATCCGTGTGTAAACAAAAACCTTCAACGAATCTTCGAAAATTAGCTCAGCATACCAAAATGTACTTTCCACTAGTACTGTAGAAAAAATAATCCCGTAAAGAAATTCATTGTCTGCAATTTTGTGGAGAAAAAATTGATAAGGTTACAAGTGACAAGGGATTACTTAAAACATTAGATAACGTTAAAACTTACGTGGATAATAACCTTGTCAATTTGTTCTTTCCATTTTCAGCTTCTTGAGATAGCCCTTTTTACTTGTTTTCTCATCTTTAAAATCAACTCCTGTGCCATATATCCTTTCAACACGAGAATGGAGGTACAAACTGAGTTATCTATGCAAGCAATTACTTATTCATGGTTTTTCAGAGAATCTATCAAATGAGAAAAAGCACCAGGCTGAGAATGTAATGAAGTATCAGGTATACCTAATCTTATAATATCATATATAGTTAATGAAATAATCAAGCTTATCAAACACTGTGCTATGCGAAAAATAAATGAAGTTCCAAATTAACAATATAAGAAAAATAATAGACAAAAATTAACAAACTATCAAATGTATGTATTTGATGTGGCGGTGTCAGTATTACATAGTCAAGTTAAAAGTCCGCTTGAGCAGAAAGTTAAGTCAAATTGAGCTCGAGTCAAGTTAAACTAAACTTGAGCCAAGTCAAACTGAGCTTGAGTCAGGTCCGATCGAGGCCGAGTAAGGTTACATTGAGCTCGGTTCAAGTCGGCCCCCTCTAGAAGCCCTCAAGTCAAGTCTGTCTGAGTCGCATTTGAGTTGGATCCACTCCAATTTGAAACTCTGATTCAACACTGTGATTATTGAAACGTTGATCATTAAGGAGCATGTCCCTCGGTAGAAAGGAAAAAGGTGTGTGCTTTAGAAACTTGAGTTATCTTTTCACTTTCTATTTAAAGGTAACTGGTTGTATCATTAAGGCCGACAATTTTCATTATTTTCTATTCCTTATTATTTGTTTTCACTTTTCTTTTTCTCCATCTTTTCTTTGAAATTTGACTTAATCGTCGGAGGTGCCTTATCAAGAATTGTTTTGGCTACCTTTCTAACATATTGCTTGAGTCTTTCTAGACCTTTGTTCCAACGATCTATGTGTACTCAATATTCCGAAGGCCGACCTAGTGAGAAGCCTACCCATCAACAACCGACCTGATTAAATTTCGATCCGATTGAAGCTTGACTAAGTTGAAGTCCGACCTAAAGGAATATGATTGGATTGAAGTCAGACCTAATTGAAGGAAGCTGACTTGGCTTGTATCTAGCTAGTTGAAAGCACTCAAGGTTATTTTGCTGAATCATCTCGCCGCTTAATATCAAATCAGATCAATATTTATATCATAAGAGTATATATTTGTAAGAGTACAAGAATATTACTCTACTTACCTTATGATGCTACCAAATATATATTTTTTCTTTAATATTTTTACAGTTTAGGGTTTAGGATTTAGGTTTTAGGCTTTAGGATTTAGGGTTTATGTTATATTATGTAAGCTAAAGAAATTAAAAAAAAAAAAACAAAAGAATTACATAATGCTCACAAGATGAGCACCATAAGATAAGTAAAGTATCAAAATTCTGAAAGAATATATTTTATCACCACAAAAGATAGGATGCCGAAACACTAAGTAAATCCAACAACAAAAATGACAATAAAAATTGTCTTCCTATAACATCCTACGCTTCTATCTATCAGTATTATAATCTCATATGACCACAAAATAATAATGATGGTCATCAGACCACTACTAGCCCAAATACTGATTTAGTGGTCGGCTATAAGTTAATCTCGTGATTTATCTCCCTTCACATAATCTATGAACAAATTGTGAGTGATGTCTGGTATGAGCATAATTACTTTTAACTACCAGAATATGCCCAAACACTAACATATAGTGCAAATCCAACTATAAAAATAGCAATAAAAGCTATCTTTATGCAACATCCTGTTCTTCCCTACCTAAAAAATAACATTGTTTGTTAACAAAATAAATAAATGATAACTAATCACTTAATTTATAAAAATAAATTTAATAAAATCTATATTGACTTCACCAAGAGAGTTTCCTTTGAAATTGAATTCAATCTTCAATATCTCCTTGCATTCTTGCCGAATAAGTAGCCTAACTAAAATTTTCAGAGAAGTTGCAAGATATTGATCTCAGTTATTCGTAGTTGTGATCTCTAGATCGTTTAGGTTCGTGTTCACCGGGGTTCTGAACCTCTCTACTTCTGAGAAATAACACTAGAATAAAATTCTAAATTAATAACTGATTTAATAGCCAAAATAAAATTTAATCTTTAAATATCAACCGAATAAAATTTTTAATTACAAATTAACAACCAATAATTAATATAATTTCTTTCAATCATTAATTAACATAAAATAGCAAATTACAAATATAATAGATTATATTATAATCATTTATTATTTCAATCATTAATTTTAACTGATTTTCTATTTTTTTTTATTATATTAATATAATTTTGTTTTGTAATTTATTGACATAAGTTTAATATGGTGTGTAATTTTTTTACCTATAAAAATTAGATTTGGTATGTAATATTTAATTTGTTTACTAACCAAAATTTGATTTGGCTAGTAATATTTTTTTTTTTACTAGCCAAATATATTTGACCAATAATGTGTAATTTTTACCGGTAATAGTTAAATTTATATGGTAATATTTAATTTTTTTGTCGAAAAAATTACAGTAAAAATTTAGTTGATAATTATTATAATATAATTAAAGTTTTAATCAACGCATGATCAATCGTAATTATTTAATTGTTAATCAATAATTAAAATTAATTTATAATCTGTTTGTTTTATTGTAATCCAGTCGTACTTAATGTTTTTTAAATTTTCTTTATATAATTTTCTTTCTTTTTTTTATTCTCCTTATGTTTCTTTTCCCAAACCTCGTCAACGCATAACCCATCTCACGCGACCTTTCCTCTCCTCTATTCCCGTTGAAAAACCCTTCTTCTTCCTCTACTCACACCGAGAAGTTCTAAATCTCCGTTAATCCTTCGTTCGAACAAGGTATAGTCATTCCTTGCAATTATCACTCGCTCCGTTCTTTGGTTTTTGAATGTCCCTTTTAATTTGATGAATATCCTTTTGTCTTTGCACCTTCTGTGCACTTATTTGAATGAACAACAAAAAGTTCCTTGGTTGGAATCCTAAGGTTTAGGGTTCTGGAAGGCTTAGCGTAATAATCTATATTTTTTTTAATATGCAACTCCTCTCTAAACAACTGTGAGTTGAAACCGCTACAAGAAGCAACGATATCGAGAAACCCCAAGAATCTAGAGTTTCTTCTTCCTCTTTACATCGAAGAAAATTGTAAGCGCAGGGATCATTTCGTTTATATTATATATTAGTATATTACTTTGTTGTATCTGATTTCATGTGAGTTTTTTTTTTCATAGACGAAATAAATGTAATAGAAACAATAGTGAAATTATAAGATGATGTATTCAGCCTTAATGGACCTTAATTGATACTAGATAAAGCTCAAATTGAATACTTATCTAGTTAAAATTTAAAATAAGAATGTCAATTAAGGTAAGCAAGAATAAATTTAATGCTTATGAACTCAAATAACACTTGCCAATTTATACTTATACGAAATGAAAGTAATCTATGAACAACTTATTATGGCTTCTTTAAATTAGGACTAGCAAGTAAATTTTTTATTTATCTATTTATTGTATATCTTGACCAAGAATAACAACCGTAGTTGAATCTTGAATTAATGTATTTTGATGATTTGAAGAGTAAAGATTATGAGATTTATTGTTTTACTAGTTACCATGAATTGATCTTTTGTACCTAGATACATGCACCAAATTTTGTATTTTTGTTTTTATCTCATGTTTTTCAGTTATTAGTGATTGTAGGTGAAATTGTATTATCTTATCTGAAAAAAAATGAAAATAAATGCTCCCATTTCTAACAAATATTTGATTTTAGAGATAGTTTTATAGGAAGAAAATTTTGTTACCTTGCATGTTTTAGTTTAAGAAACGAAGACACTAACATGAGATCTATGGTAGTTGTTCTTGTAATCGAACATGAAATTCATAATGTAGATAAATATAGTTTTTTGAGTTATAGTTTAGATTATTTAGTTGTTGCTGAAATTATTTGTTATTTTTTTAATTCTTTTAATTTAAAAATATTTGAAGAGGATTGCATAATGCCGAAAGCATGGATGGAATGCCACTGTGATAGTCTTGAGTACTGAGTGGGAGTACTACATTTTTTACGTTTCGCATTTGCTGATACAACTCATGGAGGCATAAAACCATGTCCTTGTTACAAATGTATAAACTCATTGAATCATGATCGCGAAACAATACATGAAGATTTGATTATAAATGGTATACTACGAGATTATCATATTTGGGATTATCATGGAGAAAAACCACCTGTTACGACATCTCACGAAAGCATGGACAGTGGGCTTCAGACTTCGTTGGAACATGTTCCTAGGATGACTAACCATATACCCATGGCACAAGAAACATTAGTTGAAGCATTTGGGATGCATGAAGGTTTATTTACAAGTAATGAAAATTACTCTGGTGCATCGACAAGTCATATGCCAATGACGTCAAATGTAGAAGATTTTTATCGATTAATAGATGAAGGGAAACAACCTCTATATGTCGGATGCTCTGAGTTTTCTAAATTGACATTTCTTGTTGAGTTATTTCAGTTAAAAGTGAGTGGGAAATGGAGTGATAAATCCTTCACAACATTATTGGATTTTCTTCGACGAGTGCTACCACCTGAAGCACAAGTGCCTAATTCTTTTTATGAGGCAAAGAAAATGATTTCTAAATTAGGATTTCATTATGAAAAAATACATGCATTTCCAAATGATTGCATGATTTATTGGGGGGAAAATGAGAAGGAACAGACTTAGCTTGTAAAGTGTGTAACCTTTCAAGATGGAAAAACTTACAGAAACAACCCAAGAGATCACGTACTGGTGGAAAAAAGCATCTTTTAGTGAAAACTCTAGCCAAGGTGTTTTGGTATTTTCCATTAAAACCAAGATTGTAGCAACTATTCATGTCATCTAAGATGTCTGAAGTATGCAATGTCATTTTAAGGGGCGAGTTGAGGATGGGAATCTAAGACATCCAATCGATTCACCAGCATGGAAGGCATTTGATGAACGACATCATGTTGGTATTTAACCCCTGTGTCTAAGTGTGCAGGAACTTAGGAGCATAGAAAGTCGGGTGAAAGACGTAGCTAGCAAGAAGAACGACACGAGAGAGAGAGAGACAGAGAGAGAGTCGATGAGTTTGATGCGTCCAAGGGACGAGGTACTGTGAAAGAGTATGCGGACGGACGAGAAGGAGACATGCAACATTTCTGAAGGACGAGAACCTAGAGCGGAAGATTGCTCAAAGGTTGGAAGTTGGATTCGGGTGAGTCTCATTTCGAATGGTCGAGATCACACAAGCGAGCGGAAGACCCAGACCAATGCGAGCAGAAACAGAGCAGAAGATCAGGATCGAAAATTAACAAAAAGTTGATTTTTCGGTCCGGGGCACCCCGACCAAGTCCGGGGTGCCTGGACCTGTCCAGGGTGGCCAGACCAAAAAATTTAGCTAAACGTGACATGGCGCGTGGTGTTGCGATGGGGATAAAGTTTTATCCCTCTAGAGGCACTTGGAACCCTTCCAGGCGCCCCGACCAGGACTATAAATACAGCCCTGGTCCCAGAAGGTCAGAACAACACTTATGATTGACTTCATTTCAATTTGGTTCTGTAATTGAGTGTTTTAATTGCTGTAAAGAGGCTTCTCCGCCTGAAGGAGAGTTTAGTGCGCTTTTATCTTCCTTGAATTAAGAATCTCTCCAGTTATAACCAAGTAAATCCGTTGTGCCTCTTATTTCTAGTTTCTTATTTATTTTATGATAGTGTTGATTCTTATTAAGATATAAAGTTCGAGAAAGATTCATTTTTTTGCAAGGCTATTCACCTCCTCTAGCTAACCGTCAAGGGACGGACAAGTGGTATCAGAGCGGATTCGCTTCAGGAGGACTAACCGACGAATGAAGCATACGAGATGGCCGGACCGAGCATCAACCCACCAAAGTTCAAGGGGAAATTTGTGAGCTGGAAGAAAAAGATGGAGGTATTTTTTAAAATGGATTTTGAATTATTAACAATTATAAAATACGGTTTTGTAGCTCCGAAAGATAAAGAAAAATATCAATGGACGAAGAAGGAGCAAGTCGACTTCATCGCAAACAACAAAGTAGAGTTTCATTTGCTGAGCATTTTACTGCCACAAGAAGTCAACCAGATCAGAGCCCCACTACAAGAAAAAAGCTAATAGACAATGCTTTTAAAGCGTTGTCTTTGGGCCTGAAAAAGCGTTGTTAAAGACACTGTTGTTAAAAGTCTGCTCAACGACAACGCTTTTAAAGAATTGTCATTTGTAGCAAAGACAACGCTTTAAAAGCATTGTGTATTTTTTGCAAAAACATCATTATTGCAACGCTTTAAAAGCGTTGTTGTTTTTGGCAAAGACAACACTTGTGCAACGCTTTAAAAGCGTTGTCTTTTTAAAAAAAAAATTAAAAAAATCTATTTACAAAATCATTTTTTATATTTACAAAACTATTAATTTTTTTTTACCATGTCCAGATTCGAATTTGACATATAAAATAACATTAATAATATTAAAGTTTTCGAAATTATTTTACTAGTCTATAAGAAGTTGCTTAATTTGTCAAAAATAAGTTGTTAAAATAAAATAAGTATCTACTAGTAATTAAATAGAAAACCTATATATTTTTGGAAAAAAACATACTTAAATAAACATATTTTCCGGCCATTTAAATAAGTATTTATTGAAATCATTTATTTAAATTATTTTAGCACATTTAAATTCTTCATGCATGTAGTTTACGTGGACTTTTATTTTAAAAAAATTTTGCAGGGTGTTACAATTCTACCCCCTTAAAATTAATTTTGTTCTCGAAATTCACCTAGTCTTGATAATTGAAAATCTTAGACTCACTTATTCACTTCATACTTAATCAAATTGACTAAAATTTTGCACTCTATCACGCTTTCGCTGGGTACATGTCTCCTAGTTTCTTAAGCAGATTTCTTCATCATATTTCAGATTAAAATTCCCATCAAGATTCTATGTCAGAAGACATCTTCCATTAGTCCACTAGTGTTGATTGTCGATTTTTGGAGATTGTCACTTTCCCTGGTATGGGTTCATCTAAGGTAATTCACTATGATGGTATTCTCAATGGCAATTTCTTCACTGCTAGATTGTTGGTATCAATTACAGTGCATCAACATTTTCTCAGATGACAAGTCTCTCAAAATATATTAAGTCTGTGTTATTATTGTTTCATATAGGTAATTCTACTACCGCACAAAGCGATTACTAGATAAACACAAATTCTAAATTTCAGAGACTCTAAGCATGGTTGGTATTATCTCTGTGCAAACCAACATCTCATCCTATTCATGTCACTCTAGCAGAAAGGTCACTTTGATGAGTATATTGGTCGGAAAACTCCTACATAGATAATTTTTCAATTTACTATCTGTGATTACTATCTGTAATTATTTAAACACCGACCCTAGCAACATTAAGGATCCTAGTCTTACGTCTAGGGCTACTCCTAGGAAGTGCTACTTTTCTGGCAACATCACTAGTTCTGAATCTAACTTCTTTTAATTTTGACCACAACATTGCATGTTGAAGGAACTCCACAAGTGCAGTACTTCACATCCTCTTAATAGATATATCTCATATCCTTATCCCTCATCTATTTTTTTTCTTCATTTCTTCTTTAGCTTCATATTCTATCCCTAAGATAGTTTTTAGACACTCTATTTAGTCCAACATAAATATAGGCTATGACTGATAAGATGACATCTTTTTAATCTAATGGTACTTGAGCGCCAGCTCCTCTTTGGCAAATACATAGTTGGTTGTGAGTGGGTATTCAATTTCAAACCTCAAATACATTGTCTATGACGACTAAGATTACTTCTGTTTGTCATTTTTTTACATTGACAACTATATCCTAGTGGTCATTACATTAACTAAACATTAAAAATGTTTTCTCTCACACTAATCTATATGAGGATTATATATCCAACAAATATCTTAGTTTGTTACTCAGGAAAGATAGCTGTCGTGTGTAATCTAAATAAATCACTCCTTAGGGCATAATAAACTCAGCTTTGTTCTACAGTTTGAGATGTTTAAAAGTATATAAAAAAATCATAATATTTCATTAGACCTATCACGCTAGGGCACATGTCATTTTTATTGTTGATTTAGATGATATCATCATTGCCAATGATGATTCTCTAAGAATCACAGAACCAAAAGCATACCTTCATCGTCAACTTCAAAGATCTTGGCAACCTGTCATACTTTCATAACAAAAAGATTGCTCAATTTGGCGGAAAGATCTATGTATCTCAATGTCTTAATGGAAGTATATACTTGACTTGCTCAAGGAGGCAGGTATGTGAAGAGTAAAGCTAATTGATATTCCCATAGATTTAATGTTATATACTGGGATAAAAAGAGTTATTATCAAGTTCCAAAAAATATAAGAGAACAATTAGATGCTAAACAACCTCACCTTCATTAGGCTTAAAATTTTATTTATTGTATGTCTAATTGGTGAATTTTTGAAGCTTCATATCATGATCATAGAGAAGCATCCTCAAGAATTCTATGACATTTCAGAAATGCTTTAAGAAGGGTCTTTTAGACTATGATGATGGTCATTTACAAACTATAAGTATATCAATGTAGATCGGGCAAACTCTTCATAGTTTACATCAATATTATGCTCTTCTTGGGGATAACTTAATATTTTGAAGAGCAAGAATAAAATTGTTTTGGCTAGGATAAGTATAAAAGCATAGTATGAAGCTATTACTCTTGTTACATCTAAGATTATCTTGTTCAATAATAAATTCAATATGTAAAGCTCTTACTATTTCTTTGCTTTTACTAATTGTCCGCCAACCTTTGGAATTTCATCTTCATTTATCCCCTATACCTAATTCCAGTTTTTAAAAAAAAACTAAGGATCAATGGCATGTAGTCCTATTGTAGTAACCACATTAATGGAATAATAAACTCTAGGCTTGAGGGAATCGGTCAAAACATTGCACCTGACTAATGTAATATGACTAGTTACTTTTTCTTTCTTTCTCCTACTTATTGATCCAAGAAAACCGATCCTTAATGGCTTAAAATAAACATTTAAGAACTATTATAAATTTAATTATTTACTAACTAACATTGTACTTTAAGGAAAATTTAATGAACTTAGTGACTATTTATAAAAAAAAAAACTATTTTTAAGTTATGACATGGTTTAACTAAAATTACAATTTAAGGGAATTTTTATCGATCTCTTTTTTAGTAGTTCTAATGATTTGATAATTCAGTAATAATCAATTTTTATTTTATTTTTTCTTATATATGCCTATTTAAAAAAATCACTTTGCTAAAAAAATCATGGTCAACATTAATGAGAGTTTAAATCATTCAATATAACTTAACTTAACTTTCAAAAACCTCAAAAATAACAACAAAATATTTAACCTTTTAACTTAATATTTATAAAAGTAAATTTACAGACTTGAGGCTTGACTCCTTAAGCTTCTCGGAATCGACAGTAAGTACAACCCTTATAAGATCTTTGCTTTGATACCACTGGAATGACCCTAACTTCCACTTTACTTAAATTATTTTAAGAAAAATTATAGCTAATAAATATTATATATATAATATAATATTTAAAAGCTAATTTATTATCATTTTTAAAAATAAATCTCAACTACAATAAAAATCTAAATTTTCTATTCATCAAACATCAATCTAACACATATTATCCAAAATTATTTAAAACAAACCATTAAATAAAAAATCCAAAATTTAACTTAAAAGTATTTAATTCTCTCATGAAACCTTTCATAAAATCACAAATCATAGTTTTATGCAGAAATGCAAGGTTTTTAGGAGTGTACTGCCTAGTTTGGTCCAATATCAAGAGTCAGATCATCCTGCCTCGATCTTATCCTCACTTGCAACCATTCAAATATAGGGAGTCTAATGACTCAACACATTCAAATCATGATAACTAATACATAAATATGCATGCACATACATAAAAACATACTTTTAAGAAAAATACATTTAACTTTAAAATCATTTGCATTTACATTCACATAAATCTTTAAAATACTTTAAGTATCATATAACTTCTTCCTCATCATTAATCATAAACATTTTAGGTGAAGTTTGTTCATTGAAAGTGACTCCTTTATCCTCTTTTCGATTAGTCAATAAAAAAAACAATGGTTCCAGGCGGCGGAGTTCAGTGGCCACTTATTCGTCACATTCCTCTGGCCTAAATATGGAAATCTGATACTGGGCTCCCTTTAGGGCCTTTTTTCGTAAATGGACTCCCTCTAGGGTATTTTCCCTCATGGTATTTCTATCAATCATTTGTAAGTTCACCGCTCGTATTTTCGATGAATTCTTCACACATCCTCTTTGTCACAGTCAAATCACATTCCTCAACAACAATTTCCTTTTTGTTCCTTTTCTTTTAAAAATAAATGTCATTTTTCTCATTTTCATGAAATAAGCATGCATCCGAAAATTTCATACATTTAACATAAAGCCTCAAAACTTATAAAACTTCTCATATAATTTTTCAAGTATTTATTATGGTTACCTGGGACACTGCTAGGATTTCTAGTTTTCCCTCAAACATAACTTTCCATTTTACCCTTTATCATACCCATAAAATCCTAAACTTTACCCTTTCAACTTTTTACCATAAACTTCGACTCGAGCCCTTCCTAAATCATTTCATATACAATTTTTTTTACTTATAAAAATTCCTCAGACATGTTGCTGAGCCTCTTAACTCATTCAACACGACTTAAAACTTCCTTCCCAACTCGAACCATGACCAGACCCTTACAATCATCCTAGGACCCTCCTGGACCACAACAAACTAGCAACCAACCTGCACATAGCCCATGCGCAGACTAGCACTTTTCCCCTCAAATCGCACCCTAGGTGGAGAACAAGCCCATAACTAAGCCTCCATGGTTCCCTCGACTCTAGACTGGTTAGCACCTCTCCTAGGACTCCTCTGGACCCTAACATAAACTACAGCCACCGCTGCACCTAACCATGCACGACTGCTCCCCTTACTTCCCTTAACCTGTGACCTCATGGCTCAAAAACCCTAGCCATGAGTTCAGCCACTTCCTCTCTGTCCAAACCCTTCTAGCATACATGAAACACTTCTAGGACAACTAGACATCAACCCATTACTTCTTAATGGCAGCCCTTGTCCCTAGCAATCCACTACAAATATCAAACTTTGATAAAAACATCAAAACTTTGTAAATATACATCAAACGTTATAAAACTTTAACATAATCATTTTGCATGCATAATTACATAAACATACATAATATGGATTGAATGGTGCAAAAGAAAGGTTTAAAAAAATGTGCATTTGTGTTTAAAACGCTCGAATTTCTAATATCGACGAGAAGAGCCGGATTGCACGACTAGGGGGATGACTTAGCTTCACTTTTCCTCCTCTGGAAATCACATTTTTCATACTTTTATTTGCTACTATATTCCATGGCTGCAGCCCCTCTAGGAACCCTAGGTTTGGTGCTGAGATTTTTGAAAATCATCCTAAGGAGACTAGGGTTTTGGGTATTTAAACATAGGGTTAATTAAGCCCACTAACCTTAGTTAATTAGGCCCAGTTAAAATTAAATACAACCTGCATAAAATGTTAATCATATTAAAGTTTTCAAAATTATTTGACTAGTTTTAAGAAGTCACTTAATTTATTGAAAATTGGTTCTTAAAATAAAATAAGCATTGACTCGCAATTAAATAGAAAACTTATAAATTTTAAGAAAATTTCATACTTAAATAAACATATTTTTGAGTCATTTAAATAAATATTTATTTAAATTTTCATGCATATGGTTTACGTGGATTTTTTTAAATTTTGGAGGTGTTACACTTCCTCTTTCACATAGAAACAAAGTTTAGTAGACTTCTAATCACTCCCAATTTAAATCTCAGCTATGACATATTGTAGAACATTTTTCTCCCGTGAGATAAAAAATATGGAATGTTTGCTACTGTGTGAGATGGCGCTTGCGCTTCTAGATTTATCTGATGGGTTAGCCAAGGGTAGCATAGATAGGGCTGTAAATAAATCAAATGTTTGTGAATAAGTTTGGTGGTTGACTTAGTAAGAGTTTGTTTATATTCGTTCAATACACATAAGATTAATTAAATGACTAAGCTTGAATAACTTGTTGAACTAAACAAATAAGCTTGGACATATATGTGTTTAACTAGTTAATGTTCGTGAATAGCGTTCGTGAACAATATTTGTGAATAATATTTGTAAACCATGTTCATCAATAAAACTCTTATCAACATGCTAAATAAACAAAGAAAGTTTCAAAATGAACAAACAAGTTTATATTATTAAGCTCAATAACAACTAAGCAAACTTAAAATGTAAAAGTTTTAAACAATTAAATAAGTTTGAATTGAAAACTTGATAATATCTAAACGAATTGAACTCAAATCAAGTTTGAACTAAATTCAAACTCATAAAAAAGAAATCAAGCAAATTTAAATAATCATTTCAAAAATTTAGTTTATTTTAGATTCGGTTTAGTTATCTTATCAAATAAACTTAAACATCATAAAACTTAATTTGACTTGACTTATTTACTTCCCTAAGTGTAGCATACTAAACATAACTAAGCTAAGAAACCATGTCACTTTTACATTTCAATAGAAAATCATATTAGGTTATCTAAAATATTGAAATGTAAACATTAGCTAAGAAACAAAGTTAGTAGAAAATAAATAACTAATGTTTATTCAGAGTCCTCTTACTAGAACCATACTAAATAGTTAACTATTCACTTTTTAACTGCAACATTGATATTGTTTTGTTTTATCATATCCAATAGTGAATGTTACAAAATACTTCTGTCGTATGATTAAATCCTGATCATTTCAAGGAAACAATTACAACTTCATAATTATCAAATTGGTCTATATATCGAAAAAGGAAAAAAAAATCAATCATGTCACTACATGCACAATGGTTATGTTTGGGTTGACCATGAATATAAAATATATTGTTGATGCTTGATAGAGAATACAGGGCAAGCTTATGATGTTAATGCATATAAAATTATGATGAGAAATACATCAAATAAAGGAAAATCTAATAATATACATTTTTAGACAGTTAGCATATGTACCAGCCATTTTAATCCGGTCAAAGATTCATAATTACATACATGAATTGCTTCCTAACCAGTGATCAAACTGGTTCTCTGCAATGCACCAAGAAACGATGGAGATAATTCAATCATCTTGTACATTTTTTTACAAGTTATACAGTTTAGAACAATAATTTCACAGGTTAGTTAATAGTATATATGAGAAACAATTTGATGGTTCAAACCAATATTTGTTGTTACAAGAGTTGCTAAAGAGAAAGAATTCAGAGCTTCTTCAGACATACCTTCAATTGTTCTCTTGTTTACTCGTCAAAACTTTGATACATGTATACAAATGGTGTGTGTCACAGATCTATTACCAAAAAAAAGGTTAAGAAACTACCTTTACCCCATAATCTGCATAAATAAAAATCTGATTCGGGTATAATAACCTGAGATGGTAGTTTCTCAGCACCAATGGCGGAGCTAGAAATTTTATAGCTCCCAGATTGAAAAAGCTCTCACATGTTCTTCCCGAGCTATCTTCCTCTCTTTCTTTCACATTCTTTCTTCAACCGTTGCAAATCTGAGCTGCAACTTCTCCTCCTCAAGATCATCGAGCCCTCGGGAGAAAGCTCGGGTAGGCTAACATGTGGTTCTATGCTCATCACCAAAAGATGATTTTGCTCACCCCAAACATTCCTCATCGCCGGCTCTACAGTAAAATGAAGGGAGATAAATCACATACGGAACCATAATTAGCATTTAACAAGAATGATGAAGTGATATACTTGTTTAAAAGGAAAATTAGTCAAATACCTAGATGAGAACATAATAGACAAATACATCACATTCGAAAAATGGTACAAGATAAAAACAATTATTTACCTTCTCACTCAAAACTACACCTTCTCTTTATTAAATATCAAGATAGACCCAGGTCTGTGCATTTGAAATTTTATTTTTCAAATGCCTTTTTTTTCCTTGATAAAAACTCAACCCGTCACCTCTTACCTCCATTTTTTTTCAAATCGAGATGTCACAAAGAATTGAGAGGCTGAGACTGGGAGATAGGTTAGGAAGGCTGGCATCGAGGAACAGCTGGGAGAGGCTGAGATTGTCCAAAAACTACAGGAAGTTGTTGTAATTTTGTAAGCTCCTATGGTTGATTCTCTTGTGGCCGATGCTTTGAAAAAATGAGTTGGTCATGCATGCGGCCAGGCCATTGGAGGCTGCTGCAGGAGGCGATCTTATCAGGGTGTGGATGATAAAGAAGATATTAGGATTATGTGAGATTTGATGTTCATGTCCTCATTTTTATCTGGGCTATAGTTTAGAATAATCCATATATAGATCTGTTTCTAGTAGTAGTCATCAAAATAGTTATCAATGATACCCAATAAAGTCTTTTGTAGGACTGAGTAAGTGGTTCAAAATTGAACCAATTAAATCAAAATTGAAATTTTTTCGAACTAACCGACCAAACTTTTCAATAAAAATCAAATAAATCAAGCTGATAAAATATCGATTAATTTAATTTTCGATCGAATTAACTGAATTAATTTGAAGAGTTCGACACCCATCATTCTGGTAGTGTTGATTTCTAAATAAAAGTTTATTTTGATCCTGATCTTCAAAAATCAACAAAAATAATTATGGTGCTGATTTTTTGTACTGATTTTTAAAAGTCAGTACCACAATTATGTTAAATTTTGGTTTAATCGAATTAAAAATTTTAAAACCAAACTAAATTAATTGAAATATTTAATTTTTTATTTGAAAAAAAAAAAAAATTTCAAAATAACTGAATGAAATTTTTAATTTCGATCGGTTAATTTGATTTAACTGAATTTTTTCTTACTCAAGTAGTTATGTCAAGTAAACTAGAACTAATAAATATTTATGCTATATTATAGTTAAGGAACAAATCATTTCTTGCAATGCAAAAGCACATTAGTCAAAACCACATAGTTTCTTAATCCATGTGTAAACCAAAGCCTTCGACAAATCTTTGAAAAATAGCTCAGCATACCAAAATGCATTTTCCACTAGCACCCGTAGAAAAAATAATCCCGTAAAGAAATTCATTTTCTGCAATTCAGTGGAGAAAAAATTGATAAGGTTACAAGTGACAAGGGATTACTTAAAACATTAGATAACGTTAAAACTTATGTGGATAATAACTTTCTCAATTTGTTCTTTCCATTTTCAGCTTCTTGAGATAGCCCTTTTTTACTTGTATTCTCCTCTTTAAAATCAACTCCTATGCCATATATCCTTTTAACACGAGAATGGAGGTACAACTGAGTTATCTGTGCAAGCAATTACTTATTCAGGTTTTTTCAAAGAATCTATCAAATGAGAAAAAGCACCAGGCTGAGAATGTAATGAAGTATCAGGTATACCTAATCTTATAATATCATATCTAGTTAATGAAATAATCAAGCTTATGAAACACTGTGCTATGCAAAAAATAAATGAAGTTCCAAATTAACAATATAAAAAAAAACAATAGACAAAAATTAACAAACTATGTATGTATTTGATGTGGCGGTGAAAGTCAGTATTACATAGTTAAGTTAAAAGTCCGCTTGAGTTGAAAGTCAATTCAAACTGAGTTCGAGTCATGTTAAATTAAGCTTGAGTCAAGTCAAATTGAGCTTGAGTCAGGTCTGATTGAGCTCGAGCAAGTTAAATTGAGCTCGGTTCAAGTCAGCCCCCTCTAGAAGCCCTCAAGTCAAGTCTATCCGAGTCGCATTTGAGTTGGATCCACTTCAATTTGAAACTCTGATTCAACACTGTGGTTATTGAAACGTCGATCATTAAGGAGCATGTTCCTCGGTAGAAAGGAAAGAGGTGTGTCCTTTAGAAACTTAAGAGTTATCTTTTCACTTTTTATTTAAAGGTAACCGGTTGTATCATTAAGGCCGATAATTTTCATTATTTTCTATTCCTTACTAATCGTTTTCACCTTTCTTTTTCTCCATATTTTCTTTGAAATCTGACTTAATCGTCAGAGGTGTCTTGTCAAGACTTGTCTTGGCTCTCTTTCTAACATATTCCTTGAGGCGTTCTAGACCTTTGTGCCAAAGATATGTGTAGTACTCAGCATTTCGAAGGCTAACCTAGTGAGAAGCCAACCCAATAACAACCGACCTGATTGAAGTTCGATCCGATTGAAGCTTGACTAAGTTGAAGTCCGACCTAAAGGAATATGATTGGATTGAAGTCGGACCTATTTGAAACCTGAATTGAAGGAAGCTGACCTGGCTTGTATTTAGCTAGTTGAAAGTACTCAAGGTTATTTTGCTGAATTATCTCGTCGCTTAATATCATATCGGATCAACATTTATATCATAAGAGTATATATTTGTAAGAGTACAAGAATCTTACTCTACTTACCTTATGATGTTTACCTTGTGAGTACCAAATATATATTTTTTTTGTCTTTTTTTTTAGAGCTTAGGGTTTAGGATTTAGGCTTTAGGCTTTAAGATTTAGGGGTTATGTTATATTATATAAGCTAAAGAATTTTTTAAAAAAAATTGAAAGAATTACATAGTGCTCACAAGATGAGTACCATAAGATATAAGTAGAGTATCATGATTTTGAATGAGTATATATTTTATATATAATATTTTATCACCATAAAAGATAGGATGTTGAAGCACTAAGCAAATCCAACAACAAAAATGACAATAAAAGTCGTCTTCCTATAACATCCTAATGTTCTATCTATCAATGTTATAATATTATATGACCACAAAATAATAACGATGGTCATCAAATCATTACTATCTAGTCCAAATACTGATTTAGTGATCGGCTATAAGCTAATCTCATAATTTATCTCCCTTCACATAATCTATGAACAAATTATGAGTGACATCTACTATGAGCATAATCACTTTTAACTACCAGAGTATCCACAAACACTGACATATAGTGCAAATCCAACTATAAAAATAGCAATAAAAGCTATCTTTATGCAACGTCCTGTTCTTCCCTATCTAAAAAATAACATTGTTTGTTAACAAAATAAATAAATGATAACTAATCACTTAATTTATAAAAATAAATTTAATAAAATCTATATTGACTTCACTAAGAGAGTTTTCTTTTAAATTGAATTCAATCTTCAATATCTCCTTGCATTCTTGCCGAATAAGTATTATGTATTCTATGTGTCTGGAATAAAGAATAAGTAGCGTAACTAAAATTTTCAGAGAAGTTGCAAGATATTGATCTCAGTTATTCGCAGCTGTGATCTCTGGATCGTTTGTTCAGATCCGATCCTCTCCGCTAGCACTACAAGAAAATTCTAAATTAATAACTGATTTAATGATCAAAATAAAATTTAATCTTTAAATATCAACCAAATAAAATTTTTAATTACAAATTAACAACCAATAATTAATATAATTTATTTCAATCATTAATTAACATAAAATAACAATCAATCATTAAATTATTAAGATATTATAACTTTTTTTATCACAACTTAATGATGGCATTAATTTCAATTGTTATATTAGCAACTGATTAAATCTATGGTTATAAATTAATGAAACATTTTAAAATCGGTTAAAATAACAACCGACTGTAGATTGTTAAATTAGGAACTTTAAAATCAATCACTAATTAACGATCGAAAATTTATTCAACCAAATTCCCAGAGAAAAATAAGGGTTACACAGAGAGATCCAACTTGCTCACTTATTTAGTTAAACAAGAAAAATAAAATCATTGAATTTTTACAGTGTAACTTCGTAACCATTAGTCAACAATGCCATAATGAATCGCTTACCTCAGTTGAACAATATAAGAAACAGAAACCAATACTATTATCCAACTGAAACATTTGACAATCAAGTAAAAGTACAAACGAAAATACTAAAATCATACAAAAAAATAAGTTTTTTCTTTTAAAATTTTGTATGGAAATAAAATACAGTGGCCATCCAAAGGATTTCACAGCATTTTCACATATCTGGGAGCTCATGCTTGAAGATGGATCCATCCATCTGAATTGTTGCTCATGAACTATCCAGCTCCAACTCACTTGGCCCCTTCCAAAGGTGATGTTTTAGTTGTTTCTATGCAGTTCATAAACTAACATCTAATTTCATATGATCCAGCTTTGGTGATGTAACGAACCCATTCAACTGTGTTATAACCACTTTTCTCCCATACCTGCAAAAACATAAATGCTAATAATTAGAAAAATAAATAATTTGAGTGTTACAATTTATGGGATTGATATATTTCCAAGATGTACCTTCAGAAACCGGACCCGCAGACCTGATGCAGTGAACATTGGTACCTAAGAATAAAGGATAAACACACATGAATACATATGATATGATACACATTTATATGAAAGTATGAAACAAAAGACAAATGATAGTGTGAGAAGCTGGACAAAATAAATATATAGAGCCTCTCTATAGACCTGTAGAGACTTCATCCATAGTCATTCATTTTAATGTTGGGAATTTCAACCTTCCATATATAATACCTTGATTTGATGGAATCCACATCATGAATGGTAATCATACAAGGAAGGGCTTGAGAGCAAAACATTGAAGCACGAATGGTTATAGACGAAAATTCTATAGTATATTTTTTGTCCGTAGAAGCCTAAGAGGACCAAATAAATGCATATTTTAATGCTCATCTAGTCATACATTTGTAATGGTGAGTGTCTAGAACCAAAAAAAGAAAAATTACTCCTGACCAAACCATAAATGCAAAGTGAAAAGAATGGCTTATCAGTTAATTGTGGTTTTGATTACAAAAATAGTTGAAAATTTTGGTTTTGTTTGTGGGACAGCAATAGACCAACTAAATCAAACTAATTAGGTTATGTATACATATATTTTGAGTTGCAAATTTATATGTATAATGTCTCTATTCCCTGTTTTAGGTATGGAATGGACAAAGATGGCAGTTATTGCAGCTGGAAAAAAAAACAGAAATGATAAAAAAAAAAAATGAGGCAGAAGAACCTGGAATTCCATTTGAATAGGTGGCCGTGTCCATGATTTCTTTTCAACCATTGTTGAAATTAACTCAACCTCCGCACTCATGGTTGACTCAGTTTGTCCAGGAAATTTCTTGATCCTGCAAGTTCAACATTATACTAAATGGTTAGTAATGCAGAATCTCAACTGATTATACTTAAGCAATGACAAGGAGATGCATAATTAAGTACACAGGCTGATGGAATTGGTTGAATAACACGGTCAGGTCTTAACCAAAGTAAGTGTTTATTGTCTCACAACCTCTAGCTACTCAGGAGTTAGGAGCAGCTAATTTTGTTAGAAAGACCACAATTATAAGTGATAATTAGATTTCACCACAAACAATTATGACATATTACTAAGGTCTTAACGATTCTTGAGTTAAAGTTAAACAAAACCTAAAATTTGAACTTTGATTAAATTTGTTTAGGCTTGGGTCAAAATACTGCTAAGAAGGGGAGCCTTGGTGAATTAGTAAAGTTGTTTTATGACCTAAAGGCCATGAGTTCGAATCCTGAAAACAGCCTCTTGCAAAAAGTAAGGTAATACAATAGATCCTTCCTCGGGACCCCGCATGGCAGGAGCTTCGTGCTCGGGCTGCCCTTTTTTTTGGATCAAAATACTGTTAGCAGAGGAAGCAAAGCCGTTGGGCTCAGATGGCCCAAAGTTAATTTAGGATCATGTATATCTAAAGGTTAGATCTTTCCTTCTCCATGTGATTAAATTTTTTTTGTTGCTTCGTCTGCAGCTGATTCAGATTGCGTTGAGATGTCTGACTAGTGGTGGTTAGCAGAAGCAACTGACAATGAATTTCAGTGGATTCAATTCAAGATTGGAATATTTTGATTAAGGTCAGATCCATATCTTTCTTAATCTAAAGATTATTGAATTGGGTGGGCAATCATGTGTTAAGAAAGTTTTCCAATCTGTGAGGTCAGCTATGATTAGTGTGCATTGTGTTCAGGCTCTAATCAGATTTTCTGTTTAAGATCTATTGTTTGTGTGTTGCAATTCTGTCCCCTCCCTTTTGTGAAATATAAATTCTCAAGGATTTTGATCCTGGTTGAGTTTCATTGTTATCTGTTATCTTGTTTAACTCATGGATTGTGTTTTCTGTGATGGAGAATTAGTCATTAGATGATTATCTATGGATCAAATTTGTGGGTATATTTTCTTTCTGGATTATTAGTGTATGGTTATTCAATTTGGTCATCGATGATTTGTTTTGGGATTGATGTAAATTTGTTTGGCGACTGTTGCAATCCCAGTGTTGTTTGGCATAAGTTGTGTTAGAGTTTTTGAGTGTTGTTGATGTTATTATGACCTTGTCCAGTAACTGCAGTTGGAAATGTTTATTGATTGTATTTCTAGGAGTAGTATTTAACCCATATGTTTGAACAGTTCTTTCAGGCATTCAACTATATAATATGACTAAATAATTGCACGTTTTAAATACAAAGCAATAGCAGTTTAAACGGTTTCCATACCTGAAAGACCTATATGATAGTGGTTTAAAGAATGGTACAAGTTAGTCATTTTGAATCTGCTTTCAGACAAAAGAGCTACGGCCAGGTATTGGTCATTTGGTCCTTAGTGGATTGCAGGCAATCCTTTTTGTATTAATCTTGGTAAAGAATAAATTCTCATTCTTTTTCTGCACAGATAAAATAACTGTCATAATGTCCGAATTCTTAGTAGCCTATCCAATTCTTATTTGCTTGTCTAATGAAGACTTGGTTAGTAACGATAAAATAAAATAAAATTCATTTAGATATAGGTGAGGAAATAATACAGGATCGAGCCCAATGGTGCAAGAAGATCCATATAGCCGACCCCACTTAGTGGGATAAAGGATGTCATTTGCATGTGGTACATCCACTTTATAGCAAAGAACAAAATATCTTGTAAACAAAGTGATCAAGATAAAACTAAATTTAAGGAGTATATGAAAACTTACTTCCACACTAAACAATCTATAGAAGCATTGTACTTGGCTCGACCAGATGTCACTTGGAAACTTGTTTTTGCAGTTTGCTTAGGAACAGGAACTTTCACCACAACACCAAGAGCAAACATTTTGGCACCAAATACACTTTTAACCTGGATTATGGTAAAGAACATATTAAAAACTGAAGTTCATATGTGTAAACCTTCAATGGAAACTAACCTTGACATTTACTTCCATTCTTGTTCTACCCAATTCCTTGATTGTTGGTAGTACCCGAAATGGAAGATTTACACCCTCGGTTATACGATACCTAAAGGTTATTGAGAACATTCTTTATCAGTTGACCTCTACGATTCCATGCTACATTACCAAAATGCACTAGCAAATATACTCTGCAACAATATCATCTAAATAGTGAACATACAAATTCTCCTTTGAATTTTTTTTTTTTGGATGAGATTCTACAAAATTAAATGGATATCTACCTGAAATGATAAATATAAAAAATGTAACATTAGCTGATTACTATCATTTGTATCATGGGTGTCTTAGAGATTGCTCCAAACATTACACGACAATCACAATAAAATTGAAAGAATAAAAGAATAGAAAATTGCAAATACATTTGTCACTCTTCATCTGTATGAATTTTGTGGGTCATATAGTATAATAATATCCTGTAGACTGTTATATATAGTATAATGATATCCTGCAGACCGTTCGTTGCGAAACGGTCCGCGACAATTTGTTCGAAGCGCCTAGAACTAATCCAGGCGCCTCAATTCATTTTTTATTTTTTTTTAATTTTTTAATTTTTGGTCCAAGTGCCTTGATTTTTATTTTAATTTTTAAAAATAAAAAAATTCCTTAAATCTTAAACCCAAAACATATCTACAATATTATAACCCAATAGAGAAGTCAAAACCCTAGAAGAAAATCTTATTAGCTTAAACTCATTATAATCCAACCCCTAAATTCTAAAATCTTAAACCCTAAATACATATAATATACCCCGTGAGTATCTAATATTTTTAATCTTGAACACTATAACCCAAGAGGAAAGCCTGAACCCTAAGGGTGCGTTTGGTTCAAGTTATCGTATATAACCTTGGTTATGTGATTACTTGGTAATCACATAACCAAGGTTATGAGTGAATAAAACATAATCTTAATCTTGTTTGGTTTAACTAGGTAATGATATAATCTAACTTGACATTTACTATATTACCCCTTGTTTAATTATATGATTAATTTTGTAGAATAAATTAAATTAAATTATTAATAATAATTATTATTATTATTATATTAATGAATAAGTTGATAATATATATAATAAATAAATAAAATTGATTTATAAATTTTAAATTTTAAAATAAATTTATATATTTTTAAAATATAATTAGATATGTAATTAACTTATTATATATATTTAAAATTTATATATATTTAGATATGTGATTAAAATTTTTAATTATTTTAATAGATTTTATTTTCCCTAGGGTTCCTCCCCAATTTTTTTTTCGCTGACAACTTCTCCCCAAGCCGCCGGTGCGCCTCCGCCCGCCCCCCCTTCCTGCGCTTCACCCTCCACAGTTCCTCCAGCGCCGCCCTCCACTTCTCCTTCCCCGTCTTCCTGCACTTCACCCTCCACAGCTCCTCCAGCGCCTCCATCCACCTCTCCTTCCCCTTCTCCGCCTACATCGCGACGACACGGTGTCGCACGACCCTATGGGAGAGAAGGCATAGGCTGACCCTATGGGAGAGATGGTACTGGTTGAGGCTGTCCCCCGACAGCCACCCCCTGCGCCCTCCGTCGCGCGTCGCCCGGTTCACCACCGACACCAGCACCGAGCTCAGGTAGTATCCCAGCGCCAGCGACGCCCACGACAGTGACGTCGCCAGCGACCGCATCGTCGCCAGTGCCTCGCTAAAGAACTCCAGCTGCCCAGCCAGCGTGAACAAGTCTGCCGAGCCCAGGAACCGGTATTGGAACGCCACCCAGAAGAATGTGATCGGCAGCGGGCCCTCAGACCCCTCCCCCACCTGCCTCGCCACCCGCTTCCGCTTCGCCTCCACCGCCGCCGCCACCGCCATCGCTACTACTGAGAGCACCAGCCCGAACCCGATCCTCTACAGGTGCGTGATGCCTGTCTCGTTCCCCGTCGCGCGGCGCGCGAGGGGCACGATCGCGTGGTCGCATAGCGGCGCGATGGCCATGATGAAGACAAACGGGGAAGACCGGCAGTGACGTCGGCGGGACCGTGAGCCTACCTACGCGCGTGTCCATCGTCTCTGCCTGCTGCACCGAGAAGGTCGAGAGCTGCGCGAGGCAGCAGCTGAGCATGATGGTCAATGTGAAGATAGGAAGAAGCTTCATCACCACCTTGACGTCCTCCACTTCCTGCCATGAGCAGGAGAGCGAGCGGTGGAGCGGCAGAGAACCTGCTCTTGCTTATCTCTTGCTCTTCGAAGGGTATTTTTGGGATAAAAAAAAAATATTGATAACCCTGGAATCGCAAAAAACCTAAGATTCCAAGGTTTTCTGATTCCTGGTTCTATTCCCTAATTGCTGATGTGGCGGGAATGTTGCATTATCAGGTATCATCAATTACTTAAACCAAACAAGGTTATCGTTGATAACCAACTAAGGTTATCAGCGATAACCCCGAACCAAACACGCCCTAAAGGGAAAATCTTATTAACTCAAATCTATTATAACTCAACTCCTAAATCCTAAAATTTTGAACCTTAAATACATATAATATACCCAAAAATAAAACAAAAGAAAATACTGAATGAGTCCAGGACCCTGGATTTCTGGACCATGTCACCCACAGGAAAGTTATATATAACACCCCATTTCATTCCTTTTTTATTAGCTCTATTCAATTTTTGTTGCTAAGTATAAGCATTGCAGCTCATTGACGATCATTTGCAGATGAGTGAATATTAAACCCTCAAAATACAAGACCAAAATATCATCTAGGAAACACAAAAGGCAAACATATCTTAATAGAAAAAACAAAAGCAGAAAGATTACTTCATCAATTCAAATTCACCATCAGGAGGTACAAAACTGACAGTCTTTTCTGAGTTGAACCTCGTCAAATTTACACATTGATGAAAAGTGACATCATCTAGTTCAATGGTCTTTCCACTGAAAAAAAAAAGAAGAAATGAAATCTTGTCAAATTTCACAAATAACACATCTAAGTAGCAGTAAATTAGGATAGTAAACTAATGCAGAAAACATGTAAAGGTGATTCGATGCAAAAGCTGTGTGTCATAAGCAAACACTACAATGAGCTTTCAATAAATATGTATTCCAAGGCACATTAATATTACTCGATAAGCTGATTGCATCATCATGATTAATAAGAATGGAACACGTACCTGGTTACTACTCATAAATCATTCTACATGACATATAAAAATAATTATTGGAAATTCAATCATGCAAAAAAAACTCTAAAACAACTTGTTTGCACACCTAAGCATCCATCAAAATGGACATCTGCTCTAAACAAAGAAACTACACAGGAAATTCAAGGGAAAATCTGCAACTGCTAACAAGCCACACTATTAGTCGATCTAATATTTCCAGTTACTTCTTAAGAAAATAAATAATCTTGCAAAGAAACTAACATAACAACATGAAAAGGATATAAACTCGTAAATATGACTTTACATCAGCATAAAACATGGAAAGTAAAGTTCTATATGTGAGAATAGAAAATGCTGACTAGAAAAGTTTTTACATTGAGAATTAGTAAATAAAGAGACATAAAAGAGCACCGCTAAATTATGTGTTTTGTTCAATCCTGACAACATTTAAAAAAAAAATTAAAAAGGTGTCTGGAAATTCAATGGACCATCATGCTGAAGGCACTGAGAAACTCAGGACAGTAAGCTGCCTTAGTGGAGTGTGTGACTAACAAGTTTGAGGACACTGATCAAAGATTTTTTGACAAAATGGAAGGCCAGTTATTTCCCAAATTTTGAGTTTACCTTCTTTTCCTACTTTTCTCATATAAAACTAGAAGTATCTTGAAAAGAAGCTATAGGGCAAAAAGACATAGCCCAGTGTGCAGGGCCCCTTTATTTATTTATTTATTTATTTTCCATTTGATGTAGAAGAGACTGTTGAAAATGTTTTTGGCCAAACACAAGCACAGTTGTTTCTTTAATTCATCCCTCCTTTCAAACTGTTTCCTTATGCATATAAACTGTCTTGAACACAAGTAGAATGAGAGAAAACAGCGAGAGGACAAAGCTGCCTTTCATTTCACAGAGCTACCATTTAATTAGGCAAATGAGCCAAAAACTCAACTTTGTAGCTCCTTGACAAACAGAAAATATGGGGGTTGCCTTGTGTATTATTCCCTATCCCCTTTCCTGTTTACCAAAGTTATTCCTGAGGCCAATACAGCCAGGGGTTTAGGAGTGTAATCCCAAAATGTTTTCAGATCTCAGAGAAGTTTGGGACCTTTGGAATGAAAAGGAGATGTTAGGTAAGCTTATCAATACAACACTTTTGCTAGGTATTTTTCGGATGCAGGCAGGGAGTTGGATTCCAAAATCTACTTTCATGAGGTGTCTTCAAATTACTATGAAATTAATGTAAACTATACAAACATGTAAATACATAATTAAATATGAGTATTTAAAACGGTGGTGATCCTGTATAATTCCAAAAAGATATGAAAACTACGCCCTACTTTTGGGAAGTGCAAACAGATTTAATGAATAAATCTAAAGGAAAATTTAAATTTCTATAGGTATTAATATTAAAATTTATTAGTTCAATAAAATATTTTCATTTCATAATTTTTATTATATTCATAATATCTTATATTTTGTATTTTTAAAATAATATGAACTTTTATATTTTTATTATTATAGTACAGGATTAATATATTAATTTCGTCATATTTTATCATGTTTAGTATTATGTAATTTTACACAATTCAGTAACTTTACAATGAAATTAAATTACATTTTCAATATTAAAAAAGTAATATTACTTCTATGCAATTAATACATATTAAAACAAGATATTAACAATTGAGTAATACCTTAATGGTAAAATATGTTAAGATGTAAATACCTTTTTTTTACATTATTGAACACCATATGAAAAGTTGCACAGTTGGATTTGCAAAGCAATTTTTTAAAAAAAAATTAAAAGGTTCTCAAGGAATTCATTATTTTGACAGATTTACCTTTTAATAGGCCTGGATTTGAGCTGTGATTCCTTTTCGAGACCAATCTTATCATTTAATCCTAATTTTAGGTCAGGCATCCCAGAAAGAAAGCACTTCATCAGAATCTTTCCAGACACATCACAACGTAGAACACTGCCTGTAAAGTATAAACCGTAACCAAGAGATTATTGAGAGAATTTTACTTCTTTAGGCTAATATATAAATATAAATACAAACCTTTGGAGGACATAAGAAGATTAACACTTTCAACGATGTCCAGGAAGACCTGACGCATATTAGTGTTAATCTAGAATTTCTAATACTAAGATGTGATTGTTAAAAGAACTGATAATGTCACCTCATTTTTCTTGTACAAAAGACCCTCACGTCTCCAACCAACAGCACCTGTAACTTGTAGAGTTGCATTGGGGACAGGCTTATCAGAGTGCTGATTTTACACACAGAAAAAAAACACAAAAAGGATGGTCAAGAAATACAAAAGATTCTGGTAATTCAAAAAAAGCAGTACAAATGTGAAACAAGATGGATGGGTATAAAATTCTGAGCTGGGCTGTACAACCAAAATGTCTCTTTTTGTTCCCCAACCGAAACAACGAACAAGACAAGGTAAACAAAATTTCCTATGTAGTCCATGACAGAACAGTGTGCCCATGCCATGTAGGCCATGGCAATAGTAATCACAGTTCCAGACGACATGGAAGGAGAAAAAGAATCAGCTCAAAATCACTCGCATGATGCTCAGAATAATTTTGTTGGTCATGGGGAGGAAAACAGGAGAGAAAGAATGGCTATCAATTGGGCTGAAATTGTGAATGAAATGCATACTAGCAACAGTGAAGAATTGAGGAAGCGGATGGCAGAGGAAGTGCTCAACAAAACTCCAGAGAACAAAGGAGAGACGCAAGGTTGTCGAAGGGGGTTTTGCCTCATAAGGACCTCTCCAATGACGCAATTTAGTGACGGTGACCCAAAATTAGCTGGAGTCACAATTGATGCCACGGAGAAGTCAAGTTCGTGTTTTTCCCCATGTGTTCCACTAATTTTAATTTAATGCATATTTCAATTTAACCCCTTGAGTTTTAAATAAATGTCATTTAACCCCTGATTAAAGGGATAAATTTCATCTGAACACTTATTTTTAGGCAAATTACGTTTACCTATCAATTTTAAGGTAAATTTCATTTAACCATTAATTTTAGAGGAAATTCCATTTAATCATTAATTTTAAGGTACATTCAATTTTAACCCCTGATTGTGGAAAATTCGACTATGGATTTTAAGGTTTTATCAAAATTACGATTCAACTAGTTGAGTGTAAATTAACACAATTAATTGATTAACTAATTTTGTTGAAGTGGAACTTGCAATTTCGCAAATTCTTAAATCGCAAAATTGTGACTTGGGAATAGATATAGAATATATGTTTAGATTATATAACATATGTTATATGTTTATGTTATATAATATACAAGAGATATATGCTATGATATATTATATAACATATACCATAGGTATATATAAATATATTCTTTCATATTGAATAATTTTATATAAATATTCTATTAGTGCGCTTACTTAGCATGGATGACATGGTAGTTATATTAGTGTATTTACTTGGTGCGAATAATTTTTTTTAATACTCATAACCTGATGCCTAGGTTGACAAATGATACTTAAAACTGCAGTCTTATAATCCAACTTAAATTTTTTTAATAGTGCTTAAATTGTGGTATAATTGGACATGGAGGTCACACATCTCAAGAAAAATCTGTGAAGGCTCAAATGTTTCAAAGTGTCCAAAAATCCTTGGAGAAATCCATCAGGCAATGGAGGAAATTATAAAAGAGTAGTCCGGTGCACAAAGCTCCCACCAATGTGAGGTCCCGAGGAAGGGTAAGACCGCATTGAGTTTATTGTATGCAGCCTTTTCCTGCATTGCAAGAGGTGGTTTTCGCAACTCAATTCCGTGACTACAAGGTCCCACGGCAATAACTTTACCGTTGCGCCAAGCTCCCCTTCAAGACAATGGAGGGGCTTATGCAAAAAAGGAAAAAAAAATCAAATACAAACAACAATAACAATATGAAGATTTTAATAGAACTTCTGAATAACTCATTGACAATGAATTCGAAAGTCATGGCAAAAATGTCAGAATTTCTAGCCATTTTTGTGCTCTGTGTGCTGAACATAAGCATGTGCAGCAAATGCAATATAGCTGTTGTACAACTAATGTTAATGGAAGTGGCTCAAACGGTGCTAGTGGGGATAGTTCAACAGTTACACCAGCATTGAGTGTGAGTGTTGCCTCATCACAAAGTGGCATTGGTCATTTCTTTCATTTCATGGGAGTAAAGCGTGTAATTGATATGATTGATATTAATCATGGCCTTTCCAGACTAGGTTAGCAAGCAAACTAGAATCCATGAAGCCTACAGAAAAAGAGAAGAATTTTAAAGCATTGTCAAATTGTCGATCTATACCTAGACACAAGAGGACGAGATCAAGACATAGATCTTATTGTGCAAGAAGCAATAAAACCTATATGGGGATACGTTGATATGCAATGGTTGGATACAATTTAAATGCATTATTAACTTTGGACTATATTGAAATAAAGAGGTAATATTTCACAAATCTATTGATACAACTGTAGACCATGTTGATGCATCTTTTATATATATATATATATATATATATATATATATATATATCAGCCTGCACACCCTTACTCTACACATTACTGGGTGCCCCTCATAGGTCCGGGTGCCCTGATTCTCAAAAAGTGCTTCCGGGTGCCCAGACCTATGAGGGTCGCCCAGGAGTATATAGGGTATGGGTGGGAATGTCCAAGGTAAGGGTGTACAGGGTATATATATATTGTGTTAAGAGATAGGCTATAGAACATATAGTGCAACAAAAGTGTCAAAATAAGGAATCCAAAGCCATTGGAGTAAGACCATTCAACATTGTTTAAGACACCATGGACAACATTCTGTATTGACTTAATAATAGCGCACATAATGACGAAGGTAGTAAAAGAGGTAATTTTTAATAATATTTCTTCATAATCATCATTAGGTTTATTTAATAATGAAGAAATTTATTGATGGGGTGATTCTATAACTAAGAGAAAAAACAATAAGGTCTGTAACTCACCTCCTCTTGTTAAAGTCATCATCCTAGAAAAAAGTCAAATTGAATATTATGCTCACTTTGTGCATTGGGAAGCCTATTAGTAATCTAGGATTATTGAGTATAGAAAGAAGAAAAAAATTATTATATCAGCTATATTTTATAACTATTTACAAATACTCTAATGACAATAGAGCCCTCAAACATTGTTTTGTGCAAAGTCAACATGGACAAAAAACCGCAAATGAGTAACAATTATCACTCAATTCACAAAGCAATAGAGAAAAATCAAGACACATCTACATTTGCTAATCAAATATCAACACTATATTGATATAATCACTATAAGACAATCAAACGAGGAAAAAAATGCATTTGACATGTATGCATTTTTTAATAACAATCATTGATAAAAATATATGCTTGATTATTTGATGTTATTATTTTATCTATCATATCAGTAGTTGGACACAAATAATGATCTCTTAATGACCTTTATAAGTGTAACATCAAGGCTGCAGCTCAATAGAGAATTAACTTTTGAACATATTTGAGAGACATATATAACTCTGTGGATGATTTTTTGCAGTATAATGTATATATAAATTGAATGTCGATAGATCAAAAATAATTTATTATTAGTCATTATCAACACATAGAATTCTATTTTAATTTTATTCACTCATTAATTTTATAGTTAAGTTATGGTTACAATATGAAGGATTGACCCTCGGTCTAATTATAATATAGATTCTCTCACAGACAAGGTCCTCGAGTGATTGTGAAAGAAATCGGTTATCTTTCTCCCTCATTCATATAAAAGTGTGAAATTGCTTCTCTATAGTCACTTGTAAAAGTTTGTCTACATCAACTATAGTTTGCGTCTTCAATTAAGGGTTATAACAAAAGAGAGAGAGAAAAAAAAGAAGAATCCAATGATGTAGAACTATTTAATATTGGATTTGTCTAGAATGAAAATGATTTAATGATAGACTGGTAAAGTACTTTTAAGCTCAAGAATCCATTACTTAATGAAGTAGGAGATTTCATTCCTTACCCAAAAAATTGAGAAGTTAAAGGAGTTGCTAGTAAGGAAGATGGAGATGATGAAGCTTTTGAGCTATAATTTCTATTGTTTATATCTCAACCCAGACCGTCTCAAACATTTCAACCCAACATACAACCAAAGGCCATAAACAAAGGAAAAGGCAAGGGTCTTGCAAATTTTTTAGTAAAGAGAAAATTTTCAAATCTATTTGCTAACAGAGAAAGGGCCAATTGATGATTGGTCACAATACACTTGTTGCAATCATAAGCAAGAACATGATGAGAGTGATGAAACGTCATCACTTTCTAACGTTGTAATTCAATGAAAAGTTAAAATGATGATAGCGATGTTAGCAACGATGCAACAATTGATGGAGGTGATTACAATGGAGATGCACTGGGTGGTGGTGAAATTTATATTCCCTCAACTTCAACACCTGAGCCCTATATACATGAGTAAGGTTACACACATGCAATCTAAGATGATTATCATGGAGCTAGAGCTATCAAGAGTCGATATCAATGTTAATATAAAGGTTACAAACAAAAATGAAGCTTATGATTATCAAGATATGTGGAGAGTTTAGATGAGATTGATTCAAGATCGATGTTCATCATACTTTTAGCCTTCTTATTATAACTTTGATACATCATACAGTGAGCTGTCATGTTTGAGCTAAGAAGATATGTGTATCCTTAGCATGTGGTTGTGCCCGTTTTGATTCTAGTGTTACCAATACAAGTCCTAACTCCTAATGGTAAACCAAGACATATTGATGGACATATGGAGAAATCAATATTAGTACCGCATATCTTGTTGATAGGCATGTGGAAAAATCAATATTAGTACCACACATGATATTGATGGACATGTGCAGAAATTAATATTAGTACCACATATCCTATTGATGGCATATTGATCGGCATGTGGAGAAATAATATTCGTACCACTTATCCTAGGATAATTATATAATCTAGATCTTGAAAAACGTGAGGTTAATATTACAAGGATGTTGCATTATCTAATACCCTCATAAGACGCACAAATCTCTTTTTAGTATTAGCAAGATGGTCAATGTTCTTGCAATAATTTGTACCCTATTAGTCTCAAATATCAATAGAAATTACATTTTTTTAATTAGCATACTCTTATATTTATACGCAAATAAGTACAAAAGACTCAAAGGTGCATGATACAATATCATTTCAGTTAAAGACTGAAACTCCAGTACAACTTAAGACTTTAAACCTTGGCCAAGATGTATACCCCAAATATGATAATTAAAATGATAATAAGTATACACGTAGAAGTTGATGACCTTAGAAGAAAAATACAGCCTTTGATATCTTACCTTGGAGGAAAATGGTGAGCGAACACCTTCCTGCGTGATGTAAAGCTTCAAAATTTCAGGTGAAAGATTTTGGGGGTAACCAAAATCCATAATCTCTGAGAATCAAACAAGAAAAGATAAAGGTCCATATTTGGTTAGATATCCTAGCTGCAATAATATCATCCATCATGCATATGTAATTATGCTTCTCCATAATGAAGTTACGAAGGAACTACAGAGCAGTAGAGTTGACATGATTGAGGCACAAACAATAGTTTATGGAATTTAAATCAGCATAGCATTGGCTGGCCTGCTTGATGATGATAATATTTTAAACAATCAACAGTCATATTATTAAAACTATAATTAGAGACAGATATATTGGATAATTGATAATCATATTTATAATTGATGAGTAATAGTTATCAATCTACAAGTATTGGTAAATAAGAATTGATGGGTTATATGTCACAATATTTAATAAATATTCCTATAGTATAGGGCAAACATTAATACTATTAAATTATTAAAATTAAGTTGTTAACTTTTCCTTTGCCTCTCGATCATGGGGTACCTGCTGCCGCTGACATTTGTTCTAATTGCCTTAGTACTTGATCAATGTGCACATCTAAAGCGTGAATCCACCTCTACTTAACACATCTTATGTTCTTGTTGCTGTCACGCCTAGCAGATGTATGATGCTTTCTCCTTGAATCATGATTGCCATCTGATTTTCACCACCTTCTTCCAATTTAAAATGTTTTTGGCCCTCAATGATTTACTGACAATCAATGTAGGGCAGTCTGACTTTTCAAATAAAGTCAGGTCAGTCTTTTTCAATCTCGATCCAGCTCAATATAATCTGGATTGAGATTGATGAATTTTTTAATTTTAGCCCAGATATATCATGTCATAATTCATTCAAAAATTTGTATATGCTGTCGGTTTGAATGGATAAGAAGCCTGTTTAAAAAAGAAAATCCTGTCTTTTCCTTAAAAGTAAATCATGAACTCCTATCAGACATCAATTAAGATAAAAGTAACAAGACAAAGCCAACGATTATTATATGAGTTGGGTTTGAAAATAACTAACCACAGAATTGTTGACAACCTTGATACAAATAACAACTAGCTAGTTTATAACATGAGGAAAAAGGACAAAGTATTGATTTTAGTTATCAATTATTAGTAGATTTTACTCAAAATTAATATACTAGAAGTCTATGGGTAGAAGGACGCCAACCTGCTAATTGAAACAAACTCGATGCCTTTCCCCACTTTTTTTTCTGAAATTTTCATGAATGGAATAATTAGTTTTTTTCTCACTCTGAAACCTGATAGCATGTCCCTAACATGTTTGTAATCTTTCCTGCAAATTCCCAAGCTCCAATACACTTAAATATTTTGTGATTATAATAAAATGGATTTATTTGCCATCAGCATATGGAAGGGAATCTTATGATGTAGTAGCTAACCTGGAGAGATATATGAGATCGTGGCTATGATAAAATATGATAGCAGTATAATTTAGCCAAGCACTCTATGATAAACAAAGATCATAGTATCCACAGGAGTTGTAAAGACCATAATCAACACTTTAAGAAAAGGTGAACAACATTCACATGCCATCTTGTTAGTAACCATCATCAATAGACTTAATTTAGTCCAGAAAGTATACAGAAATGAAGACCACTAAACAATAATAACAGCCTTACCCAAAGAGGATATATTTCTTACTGAAATCCTTGTGGCAGTACAAAGATGAAAAATTAATTTTATTGTCCAGATTTAGTAGGAAACAAACTTATCCAACAGACAACAAAAATTTAAGCTCAGAAATTAAGTAGTGTCACATTCAAATTTAATGAATCCACACATGGATTCCTTTTGTACACAAAATAAGCCATGTTGATGCCATAAGAAAAGTAAATATCATCTAATAAAACATGGGAATGGTAGTATTATTAAAGAAGATGAAAAACATTTTTCTCCAAATAAGTTATGCTTAAAACAACTACAAAAAAGAATTAAGTGACAATGAAATAATTCACAGAAAGTAAAGATATCTGTCTACACAAGATTTATGCCACAGCAGATAAGTGGTGCATACCATCAAGAAGTTCATAAATCAGAACAAAGTTATTCCGGATGGCATCTTCATCAAATGCACCCCCAAAATATGATTTAAATAGCACAACAGCCTGTTTATTGGCACAGAAACACAAATGTTAGAAAACATGCCAAGAAAAGATTTAACATTTTATTGCACAGATTAAATTTTTTTTCCTAACAGGCCTAACACCAAAAGGGGAGCATTGGCGCAACGGTAAAGTTGTTGCTTTGTGACCAAAAGGTCACGGGGTTTGAATCCTAAAAACAACCTCTTGCAAAAAAGTAGGGTAAGGCTGCGTACAATGAATCCTTCCCCGGGACCACGCATAGCGGGAGCTTCGTGCACCGGGCTGCCCTTTTTTTTGTTAGGCCTAACACTAGCTATCAGTAGGAAGATAGTCTATTGGACAATGGCATTACTTGACATGTCATGCTTGGCCCAACATGAAGTTGAGCCCTATTGGGCTTTACCTGATCCATTTGTAGGCCAATCACAACCTATATACTCTTTTTATTATTTCCCATACAAAATTTTAACCCTTAATTTTTTTTAAAAAAATTGAAGATATCTTATTCTAACATTTTAGATTAATTTATTTTTTTAAAAGTATAATTATTTACAATCTTCTATTCTTAAATTTTTAGCCTGTCAAGTTGTCTTGAGCATTGTTACAGTTGGCGCAAAACCATCCTAGGTAGTGCTCATGTTGAGCCAACATGACTTGATTAAATTAGGACAAATCAGGCCTAGGTTTATAGCAAGTTTGGTGTGGAGCTATCCCGGACAGTCTTTGTGCCAGATGTACATGGCCCAACTAGATCCAAGCCAAGTCAAGCTTAAGCATAAATCTAGGTATTGCCACCTCTAGTTGTGCCTTGGTCGTACAACCACTTAGAGTCAAGTTCCATCTAGTGCTTTTACAAACTCCGCTTTCTCCTAGATTTCTCAAACTCATACTATGCTGCTCTGCAATTTCCTTCTTTGTGGTGTCTCAAGATTTATGTCATATTTATCATCACAAAGAGATCTTTGCTAAATTGTCTCAATTATTATGTTTCAAACTATTTTTATTGATCTTGTTTAAAGAGGTATTTAGGAAAATTAGCTAGTAACATTCTAGCTTGTTGTTGGAGAGGCTTATCTAATTTTATGTGTTAGAAAAATTCGCATAGTTGCCTTCGGGGTTAAGATTCCATGTTACAATAAGAAAGGCAAAAATTATGTTATCCTTGTCAATGCATTTGTTATCAATAATTGTTCCATGTTGGACAACAGTCCATGGCCAAAACAATGTTTCCACTCGAGACACTTGATTCAAATAATAACCATTGAAACCTAACCAGTAATGAAGGGATAACATTCCAAGGTTGTGAGATGCATGACTTAGAATTTCTTTAAATGGCAATAGTTTTACAAGCATACTTACATAGGACTGCCAGGATAATTACTTGAGGTCACAGGCTAAAGTTCACCTTCTAGTTTCTGTTTGTTTATTTAAGGAATCAGAGTTAATGATCAAGAGAGGTTCAGAAGTAGCTTTTGGTATTATTAAACATTTTGATGGATTGGATTCACCAAATAATGATGTACAAAATTTCAGTAATTCCTAAAAATGATAATCATCCAACCTTAAAGTCAAATAACAGAAAATTGCATATATTAAATCTAATTGTTACAGTGAGTTATAATTTTCAGCTTGTGGACATATGAAACATATAGATCTCTCAGATATAGGCAGAAAGAATGACAAAGTTAATAAAAGTTCTCAGAAGTGTGTTAAACTGTTAATAGCTGTCTCTTTTCATGTTATTGTCACTCTTCATAATAAATTCCAACTCATTAACTAGCCAATGAGTAAAGACATAAAGATGCTGACAGGACTAGTAGAAGAATAATAGCAATACTAAGGAGGTAAGGAACATACCTCAGCGACGAACTTGAAAGCACATGCAACATTGGCATTGCTGCTAACGACAATCACAATGTACACATTGCTAATTCTCATGTAGAGAAAGGAACAGCCTCCAATTTGCCGAACAGGACATGTGCCAAGTTCTTTTGTTTGCATGATATGGATCCGAAAAGCATCCACCATATTTCCACTGAGAAGAGTTCCACACATCAAAAGGCCGCATTTTAAAGTAAAAGCAAGTAAGAAAGCACAGAGCAGATAACTAGAAATGGAAAATCAAAAAACAAAAGGATGATCTAAGCACAAATTTTGATAATTATATAAGCTATCAGGACTTAAAGATGAGAATCTGTGCTTCGAGAAGCCTATTATTGAAAAAGGGTATGACTCGTAAAGTCCATATCCCAAATTTGTAACTTATTTATGAGATGGCCAAGAAGACATATTCAGATTTTATCCCGCAAATAACACTGCCACAAAGAGCTAAAAAATGAAGCAAGCAACTCGAGATCGACACCTAACGAAGAAAGACGCTAACTCACCCAACATCATCGCGGTAGAGACGATTAATGAGGACATCTCCGCGCAGATTCAAGAAGTAAATAGCAGATGCCGCGACAGGCATATTGTCGGCGGCAGAGATTCCAGGCCCAAAAGGACCGGAGCCGTCCTAGGTCCACTAGAGCAGCCTGCCGGCGAACCAAGGAAGGAGAAGGTGGGGAAGAGCTCAATCCGGCAAAGATTTAGGTCTCGCCCCCGATCTCGGTGAGGAGAAATCTCAGATCTGAGACATAACAGCGAATCGAGAATGGAAGAGGAAGGGAAATCAGGCCGTCGAACTCGAACAGGAGGCTTTGGTTGTCTCTCTTGAATATTTTTGTTTACTTTTTCGCATTCGGAGCCGCAGAGTCAATTCAACGCCGAGCCCCTGACGTGCTGTAAAGCACGTGACGGATGGGTCGGAAATTTCCCAATATTTTTATCGGTTAATTATTATCTTTCTAGAAAAGAAATTGACCTTGGCAGCATTATATATATTCTTCCCGGCGTAAAAAGAAATTTTTTTATAAAACGATGCTATGCTAAAATATGTATGGGAAAGATTAGAGGTGTAAAATCTTGATTAAATCTAAATAATCCATCGAAATAGTCAAATAGGTCAATTCTTTTTAAAAAAAAAATTTTGATTTATTCAATTTAGTTTTGATTTAAAACTTTAGACCGCATAATAGTCACGACTCGACTATTAAATAACAGTCGGTGATCGACTAAATTTTTAACATTGCTCAATCTTAGAAAAGATAATATAAAAAAACAGTGGCATTGAATTAATTGGTCTAAAAAGATAATAAAATGTTATAACATGATCATGTACACGTAGTACATTTTATATTTTAAAAAATAAATCTAAATGGAAAATATAAAGTAGAATAAGATTAAAAAAAAACTCATTCTTAAATAATTAAGACAAACGCAATTGGTGATAATGATTATGATGATGATTCTAGCTCATTTTTTTATATGAATAACCAAAAATGAAAGAAACACGCTTCAAATTAAATTGTTCTCAAATTCATAGGAGTCCAGAAACAATATACAATTTATTGCAAGAACCATGAAATAATTAATAAAACTTTGTTCTTTTCACATAATTAGAATATTAAAACTCAATAATAAGCTCTAATGTAATCATTTGACACCATAGAAAATCCCATAATTAATTTTCAGCAATGGGAAATGCAGATCCAATCTTGTCCCTTCCCAGTCGGTAGCACTTTATATTGACAAAATAAGGGCCTAGCTGAACATGGTTGTCTTCTTCACCAGCAAAGAAGCAGAGAGTATAAAGAGCAATCTCAAATTCTGGGCTCACTCCAACAAGAACAGTGGAGACAGATTTCAGAATGCCGTTCCACTCGAACTGAATTGATAGCACTTGGGTCTCGGAATCTGGCTGCAGATCATATGATTTAATAAGTGATGATCTCCAAGGAATCAATTTGAACCAATTCTCAGAAATCAATTCTTTGCTTTGCCATAAATGCATCAAAATCTTATATGTGGTTCTATTCTTGGTGCTGCCGCTGACATTTGTTCTAATTGCCTTAGTACTTGATCAATGTGCACATCTAAAGCGTGAATCCACCTCTACTTAACACATCTTATGTTCTTGTTGCTGTCACGCCTAGCAGATGTATGATGCTTTCTCCTTGAATCATGATTGCCATCTGATTTTCACCACCTTCTTCCAATTTAAAATGTTTTTGGCCCTCAATGATTTACTGACAATCAATGTAGGGCAGTCTGACTTTTCAAATAAAGTCAGGTCAGTCTTTTTCAATCTCGATCCAGCTCAATATAATCTGGATTGAGATTGATGAATTTTTTAATTTTAGCCCAGATATATCATGTCATAATTCATTCAAAAATTTGTATATGCTGTCGGTTTGAATGGATAAGAAGCCTGTTTAAAAAAGAAAATCCTGTCTTTTCCTTAAAAGTAAATCATGAACTCCTATCAGACATCAATTAAGATAAAAGTAACAAGACAAAGCCAACGATTATTATATGAGTTGGGTTTGAAAATAACTAACCACAGAATTGTTGACAACCTTGATACAAATAACAACTAGCTAGTTTATAACATGAGGAAAAAGGACAAAGTATTGATTTTAGTTATCAATTATTAGTAGATTTTACTCAAAATTAATATACTAGAAGTCTATGGGTAGAAGGACGCCAACCTGCTAATTGAAACAAACTCGATGCCTTTCCCCACTTTTTTTTCTGAAATTTTCATGAATGGAATAATTAGTTTTTTTCTCACTCTGAAACCTGATAGCATGTCCCTAACATGTTTGTAATCTTTCCTGCAAATTCCCAAGCTCCAATACACTTGAATATTTTGTGATTATAATAAAATGGATTTATTTGCCATCAGCATATGGAAGGGAATCTTATGATGTAGTAGCTAACCTGGAGAGATATATGAGATCGTGGCTATGATAAAATATGATAGCAGTATAATTTAGCCAAGCACTCTATGATAAACAAAGATCATAGTATCCACAGGAGTTGTAAAGACCATAATCAACACTTTAAGAAAAGGTGAACAACATTCACATGCCATCTTGTTAGTAACCATCATCAATAGACTTAATTTAGTCCAGAAAGTATACAGAAATGAAGACCACTAAACAATAATAACAGCCTTACCCAAAGAGGATATATTTCTTACTGAAATCCTTGTGGCAGTACAAAGATGAAAAATTAATTTTATTGTCCAGATTTAGTAGGAAACAAACTTATCCAACAGACAACAAAAATTTAAGCTCAGAAATTAAGTAGTGTCACATTCAAATTTAATGAATCCACACATGGATTCCTTTTGTACACAAAATAAGCCATGTTGATGCCATAAGAAAAGTAAATATCATCTAATAAAACATGGGAATGGTAGTATTATTAAAGAAGATGAAAAACATTTTTCTCCAAATAAGTTATGCTTAAAACAACTACAAAAAAGAATTAAGTGACAATGAAATAATTCACAGAAAGTAAAGATATCTGTCTACACAAGATTTATGCCACAGCAGATAAGTGGTGCATACCATCAAGAAGTTCATAAATCAGAACAAAGTTATTCCGGATGGCATCTTCATCAAATGCACCCCCAAAATATGATTTAAATAGCACAACAGCCTGTTTATTGGCACAGAAACACAAATGTTAGAAAACATGCCAAGAAAAGATTTAATTTATTGCACAGATTAATTTTTTTCCTAATAACTATTTATCAAAAGGGGAGCATTGGCGCAACGGTAAAGTTGTTGTTTGTGACCAAAAGGTCACGGGGTTTGAATCCTAAAAACAACCTCTTGCAAAAAAGTAGGGTAAGGCTGCGTACAATGAATCCTTCCCCGGGACCACGCATAGCGGGAGCTTCGTGCACCGGGCTGCCCTTTTTTTTGTTAGGCCTAACACTAGCTATCAGTAGGAAGATAGTCTATTGGACAATGGCATTACTTGACATGTCATGCTTGGCCCAACATGAAGTTGAGCCCTATTGGGCTTTACCTGATCCATTTGTAGGCCAATCACAACCTATATACTCTTTTTATTATTTCCCATACAAAATTTTAACCCTTAATTTTTTTTAAAAAAATTGAAGATATCTTATTCTAACATTTTAGATTAATTTATTTTTTTTTAAAAAAGTATAATTATTTACAATCTTCTATTCTTAAATTTTTAGCCTGTCAAGTTGTCTTGAGCATTGTTACAGTTGGCGCAAAACCATCCTAGGTAGTGCTCATGTTGAGCCAACATGACTTGATTAAATTAGGACAAATCAGGCCTAGGTTTATAGCAAGTTTGGTGTGGAGCTATCCCGGACAGTCTTTGTGCCAGATGTACATGGCCCAACTAGATCCAAGCCAAGTCAAGCTTAAGCATAAATCTAGGTATTGCCACCTCTAGTTGTGCCTTGGTCGTACAACCACTTAGAGTCAAGTTCCATCTAGTGCTTTTACAAACTCCGCTTTCTCCTAGATTTCTCAAACTCATACTATGCTGCTCTGCAATTTCCTTCTTTGTGGCATCTCAAGATTTATGTCATATTTATCATCACAAAGAGATCTTTGTTAAATTGTCCCAATTATTATGTTTCAAACTATTTTTATTGATCTTGTTTAAAGAGGTATTTAGGAAAATTAGCTAGTAACATTCTAGCTTGTTGTTGGAGAGGCTTATCTAATTTTATGTGTTAGAAAAATTCGCATAGTTGCCTTCGGGGTTAAGATTCCATGTTACAATAAGAAAGGCAAAAATCATGTTATCCTTGTCAATGCATTTGTTATCAATAATTGTTCCATGTTGGACAACAGTCCATGGCCAAAACGATGTTTCCACTCGAGACACTTGATTCAAATAATAACCATTGAAACCTAACCAGTAATGAAGGGATAACATTCCAAGGTTGTGAGATGCATGACTTAGAATTTCTTAAATGGCAATAGTTTTACAAGGATACTTACATAGGACTGCCAGGATAATTACTTGAGGTCACAGGCTAAAGTTCACCTTCTAGTTTCTGTTTGTTTATTTAAGGAATCAGAGTTAATGATCAAGAGAGGTTCAGAAGTAGCTTTTGGTATTATTAAACATTTTGATGGATTGGATTCACCAAATAATGATGTACAAAATTTCAGTAATTCCTAAAAATGATAATCATCCAATCTTAAAGTCAAATAACAGAAAATTGCATATATTAAATCTAATTGTTACAGTGAGTTATAATTTTCAGCTTGTGGACATATGAAACATATAGATCTCTCAGATATAGGCAGAAAGAATGACAAAGTTAATAAAAGTTCTCAGAAGTGTGTTAAACTGTTAATAGCTGTCTCTTTTCATGTTATTGTCACTCTTCATAATAAATTCCAACTCATTAACTAGCCAATGAGTAAAGACATAAAGATGCTGACAGGACTAGTAGAAGAATAATAGCAATACTAAGGAGGTAAGGAACATACCTCAGCGACGAACTTGAAAGCACATGCAACATTGGCATTGCTGCTAACGACAATCACAATGTACACATTGCTAATTCTCATGTAGAGAAAGGAACATCCTCCAATTTGCCGAACAGGACATGTGCCAAGTTCTTTTGTTTGCATGATATGGATCCGAAAAGCATCCACCATATTTCCACTGAGAAGAGTTCCACACATCAAAAGGCCGCATTTTAAAGTAAAAGCAAGTAAGAAAGCACAGAGCAGATAACCAGAAATGGAAAATCAAAAAACAAAAGGATGATCTAAGCACAAATTTTGATAATTATATAAGGTATCAGGACTTAAAGATGAGAATCTGTGCTTAGAGAAGCCTATTATTGAAAAAGGGTATGACTCGTAAAGTCCATATCCCAAATTTGTAACTTATTTATGAGATGGCCAAGAAGACATATTCAGATTCTATCCCGCAAATAACACTGCCACAAAGAGCTAAAAAATGAAGAAAGCAACTCGAGATCGACACCTAACGAAGAAAGACGCTTACGCACCCAACATCATCGCGGTAGAGACGATTAATGAGGACATCTCCGCGCAGATTCAAGAAGTAAATAGCAGATGCCGCGACAGGCATATTGTCGGCGGCAGAGATTCCAGGCCCAAAAGGACCGGAGCCGTCCTAGGTCCACTAGAGCAGCCTGCCGGCGAACCAAGGAAGGAGAAGGTGGGGAAGAGCTCAGTCCGGCAAAGATTTAGGTCTCGCCCCCGATCTCGGTGAGGAGAAATCTCAGATCTGAGACATAACAGCGAATCGAGAATGGAAGAGGAAGGGAAATCAGGCCGTCGAACTCGAACAGGAGGCTTTGGTTGTCTCTCTTGAATATTTTTGTTTACTTTTTCGCATTCGGAGCCGCAGAGTCAATTCAACGCCGAGCCCCGGACGTGCAAGGCACGTGACTGATGGGTAAATTTTCCAATATTTTTATCAGTTAATTATTATCTTTCTAGAAAAGAAATTGACCTTGGCAGCATTATATATATTCTTCCCGGCGTAAAAAGAAATTTTTTTATAAAACGATGCTATGCTAAAATATGTATGGGAAAGATTAGAGGTGTAAAATCTTGATTAAATCTAAATAATCCATCGAAATAGTCAAATAGGTCAATTCTTTTTTAAAAAAAAATCTTAATTATTTTGATTTATTCAATTTAGTTTTGATTTAAAACTTTAGACCGCATAATAGTCACGACTCGACTATTAAATAATAGTCGATTAAAATTTTAACAGTGCTCAGTCTTGGAAAAGATAATATAAAAAAATAGAGACATTGAATTAATGAGTCTAAAACGATACTAAAATGTTATAACATGAAACATGTACACGTAGTAAATTTTATATTTTAAAAAATAAATCTAAATGGAAAATATAAAGTAGAAGAAGATAAAAAAACTCAATCTTAAATAATTACTACAAACTCAATTGGTGATAATAATTATGATGATGATTCTAGCTCATTTTTTATATGAATAACCAAAAATGAAAGAAACACGCTTCAAATTAAATTGTTCTCAAATTCATAGGAGTCCAGGAACAATATACAATTTATTGCAAGAACCATGAAATAATTAATAAAACTTTGTTCTTTTCACATAATTAGAATATTAAAACTCAATAATAAGCTCTAATGTAATCATTTGACACCATAGAAAATCCCATAATTAATTTTCAGCAATGGGAAATGCAGATCCAATCTTGTCCCTTCCCAGTCGGTAGCACTTTATATTGACAAAATAAGGGCCTAGCTGAACATGGTTGTCTTCTTCACCAGCAAAGAAGCAGAGAGTATAAAGAGCAATCTCAAATTCTGGGCTCACTCCAACAAGAACAGTGGAGACAGATTTCAGAATGCCGTTCCACTCGAACTGAATTGATAGCACTTGGGTCTCGGAATCTGGCTGCAGATCATATGATTTAATAAGTGATGATCTCCAAGGAATCAATTTGAACCAATTCTCAGAAATCAATTCTTTGCTTTGCCATAAATGCATCAAAATCTTATATGTGGTTCTATTCTTGGTATGCAGCTTATGAACTTTGCGGTTTTGACTCACGAATTTAAGATGGCATTTGCTTTATGAAGAATTTACAAAAGAACAAGTACTAGTGCACTCACACATTCACCGCGTCTTCTTGGTAGAATATAACCATGGTAATTGACTGTTCCTTTAGCCTCTTCCAAATAAAACTGCACAACAAAATGATTTCAGAAGATCAAGTTGCAAAAAATTGCACACTGCAAATGATGTTTATGTTCTTGTACATCGGGTTTGAATTGTAAGAACAACTTGGCTGTATGAGTTTGTGTTGGTGCATTATCATTGTCATTAGTCAATGAACTTTTCAGAATAAATACATTGAGATCTTCTATTTGAAATCACAACACAAGAAACTTGAAGATCTCATCACTCATATCTACCTAGTAACATACAGATGTTTGTTGATGCATATGAATTATGATTCCATCTAAGTATTTAGAAAAGACCTGAGGAGGAAACTGAGGAGACAAAATAACCTAATAATCACACTAAGAAATACAAAACTAAAATTGATTGGCTAACCACTTATCTCAAAACCTCAAATATTATAAAAAAATCAACTTTTTATGTATATATTGTACCATTACACTTGTCCATACAAGACCAATGGACGTCGAGCATCCCAACTTCAACATGTCTCCTCATGCCTACTATGGTCCAAAGGTTTGAATCTTTTTTGAGATAGGATTTCTTTGTATCATATAAAATTGATGGCCTGGTTTACTTATCCTAAAAGATCAAACTGTTAGAAAAAAATTAATTTTATGTTTATATATTGTATCACTGCACTTGTGCATATGGGACTCATGGAAATGGAGCATCCCAGCTTCAACAAAAACAACACGAGGTGGAGAACATTTGTTAGTTGAAAGAGATTAAACTCGCTGAATCAAGTTATTAACAGGACATTTGCTAAAGTTGAGACAGAGAAAAAAACCTGCCTGAGTCCAGTTGTGAAACCCAGAGACCTCTTTCTCTTCCTTCCTTTTGATCTCTCCAACAAATACATGTTCGAAGGCTGATGAAGAACCGGAAACTCCACCTCGACCATACAAATCGAACCATAAGCTGGTCATCATTCTCTTGAACTGCTCAAAATTTTCAGTTATAATTTCCTTGGAAACTAGATAGTGATAAAGATACTTGATTGGTGCAGTCCTGCTAATTTCCTCAATAAATGCAACTTGCTCATGCTTCTCTTCTGAGGTGACCACTTCTCTGCACCGTTCATCTGGATTGTAGTTATCAAGAAGAGAACAAAACCTAGAATAAGTGGGTTGTCTTAGGACCGAATCACTCAACCAAGTGAAGAGGCTGCCTTGTGCCATGTCTTCTTCTTGATAGACTTTTTTCCCTCTGCCACACTCGATCTCGTAGTCTTTGCCAGGAACCAATCGATTTAAATCAAGTTCCCACAATCTACTGCATGCTTTTGAGAGGTCATGAAGCTCCTCTCTTGTTGGTTCCACATTTGCAGCATGCTGGGTATGAGCCATATACTCTTGCTCATCAGGATGTTTTTTGTATGTACTCCAGGTTTCTGCTGGTACCTGCCAACTCTGATGAATGCAATAGGAAACTAATTGTGTCGGAGGACAAAATTGAGAAATTTTTTGACAGCTTGTATCAAATTTTAGAGAAAAATAAGAAATTAAGCGTAATTGTTTGCTCTGCATTGGAATGGTGAACAGATTGTTCAAATATGTGTTGTCGCACAAAGCAAATTGAAAGACAAATGTTTGATAAGAATTCTCACTGTTTGAGATATGGCCAGTCAACTACCAAAAGGATATTGTGACCTGGAAAAAACTTACAGATTAGCATATTGCTAAGGACCAAAGTCCTTTAAAAGCCATATCAGGGCTCTCGGCCACCTGTTTCATTATTTCTTTTGTTAACACAAGGCCCCCCTGTTTTATAAAACCCCATTTAAGATCCTACAAACATAAAACGTTTTTGATTTGCCCTCAGACCTATAACTCATCAAAAACTTAGCTCTTACAAAACTGTGTTTGGTAAAAAAACATTGTTAAAGTTTTAGGAATGAAATTAGAATATTTTCTTTTTCAAGGGACCTTAATAAAGGTCCTGACTAGGAATTTCCAAAGGATGGGGATCTTTAATGGTTCTTGTGCAATTGCTAAAGACCCATAATGGCTAATGCTTTACCTCTAAGTTTTTAGGTTTAATTAAATTTTGCAAAAAGCTAATGATCATGGGAAACAATGTTTAAGCAGCTTATGAATCTGGTTCTCTGAAATAATCAACCTTTGTGTAATAATTAGTCTATTTGTGCTTGTTTTTTGAAAGCATATGAGTGATGGATCTTCAATCCACAATTCAAACTTAATTCGACTTGACTATCAAAGCATATATTGAAGCCTTAATCCACTAAACTCAAAGTGAGAATTTCAATTTTCTTAGCAGAATTCAACTCCTGCTGCAATATCCCTTGAGTTCCATTGTTGTCAAATTATAGCCCCTTTGAAAGTTTCATTAGTATCAAAATACCTTTTCGAAGTTGTATTATTATCAAAATCTCTCTTGTATTTAACAATTTTGTTCCTAATCTCTTTGCAAACCCTATACTAATTATTCCAGAGCACCTAATGAGCTAGAAAAAAGAAGGAACAAAGAAAAGCAAGCACAAAACTTGGATCCAACAACCACTTTAATCAAAAAATAGTCGATACCTTTTGAGGTCTCTTCCGTGAATCCTCCTGCGGATGCTTCCTCCTACCGCTTACGGTCTCCCAGTCTCCATCATTTCCTTCGCCGCTCGCCTCCAATCCACAAGAACAAAATCACTTTCGTCAATCACCATCCAACAAAATCACTCATCAAAATCCCAACTTTATCCACTAAAAGGACAATCAACGAAACAAAGTAAGAAACCCCACACCTTTCTGGCGCCCGATTGGTTTCGGCGGCAGCCGGAGTCGCCCTCACCCTCTGCATCCCCGGAGGAGACCACCTGACCAAGATCCCACATTAATCTCAATAACCAGGACGCAAAAGGCAAGATCCGGAGCGAGGATCGGGAAGACCTGGGCCCAAGTGGATCTGGAGCGCTCCTCGCCCTGACGCCGCGAGTCTTCGCCGTCGTCGCCGCCAATGGCGTCCAGGGCCACGTTCAGCAAGCCTTTGACGAGGCCTTCCATCGCTGCTGCCTTTCTTCGGTTGTGGATTTGGATCGGGAAAAGAGAGGCGGAGAGAGTGGATTGAGTGGGGCGGAGATCGATTGGTGATAAAAGAGGAAGGCAAGAAGTCGTCGCCGACATTTAATTGATCGATTGGTGAGGGCGTGAACTGATGGCGACGTTAAATAAAGAGAGTGAGGAAATGGCGGGTAAAATATTCTTGTTGAATCTCGATCCGCTTTAATTAATTAGTAATTCGTATCTATTTAGCAAATTATTTTTAACAAAGTATATTTTAGAGTTGGAAAAAATATTATTTTTTTATCTCAAAGCCTCTTTTTATTTTTTTATTAAATGACCACTCATTCCATTAGCCCCTATAAAATCATACAAATATCCTATACCAATCAATTAGGTATATAAATACGATAAATCTGAATATAGCAACTACAGTTTTATTATTATTAACGGAGTTATAATACCTACAATTTTATATCTATTACAATATGAATATTTTATTATAACATGAATACTAAATGAATAAATAAGTTCGTGTATAATAATTATAATTTCATAATTGTTATAATATAAACTATAACAATTACAAGTTGATCTGATCAATTTGAGGATTTAAATTTAAACTCGATTGTTGGACGCTCTTTAATAAATAAAAAAATGCTCATGATTTAAAAAAAAAACTCCTTTGATTTTTATAAATTTGAAATTTTATTTTTGATCCAAATATTTTTCATTGTTTACTTGTACATAAAGATATGAAGTCTTACGTGCCTTGGCAAGCAATTGTGTTAGTGAGAAAAAAAAAACATGCAGTAAACTGTAAAATCCTTGCAGACGAAGAAGTGTGCCCATATAGATAATATGCGTCCACTCAAGATGTCGGCAGCTTATAAGGTTTTTTTTTTTTTTGTAAATTTTCAGGGCCGCAACAAATAACTAATAACGGCCTGTTTATTTTGTGTAGAATTTTTCTCCGTGTATTTTTTAAACTATAGTATTTTTTAGTATCTAAATATTTTTCTATATTTGGTTCGGTAGATCAGTTATCAATAATCTAGTTAAGCTAATCGATTTAAATATATGAATCTATTTGCATAATATAGAGAAATAGGGAATCAAACAAGTACAAGTCAAGTACTATAAGGGAGAAAGAGTTGGAGCTGCTCTAGAGGGGGAGAGATCTTCTAGACCGCGTTTCCCTGGTCCGTCCCTGGATCACACTGGTGATATAAAATCTTCCTCACGTGTAAAACACGTGCACGCACCAACTCGGAAAAGCCCTAACCTCTCTCTCACCCTCCAGCGTCACTCAACGCGAAAAGCGCCGCTCTCGACCTCCAGCGTCGAAGCCCTAGTCCCGTCGCCTCCCTCCAACGTCGAAGCCCTAGCTCCGTCGCCTCCCTCCCTCCCTCCAGCGCCGAAGCCCTAGCCCCGTTGCCTCCCTCCCGCGACCTCGAGCGCCGACCTCCATCGCGACGACCTCCAGCGGCCTCTAGCATCGCGGCGACCTCCAGCGACCTTCGCGACCTCCAGCCCCCGCGACGACCTCCAGCGGCCCCCCCTAGCAACCTCCGCAACATCCAGTGCCTCGCCGACCTCCCTCCCGCTACCTCCACCTCCAGTGCATCCCTACAAAGTGTTCCTAGTTTCCCCAACGTACACGTCAATACTTTATCTCTATATAGCTCTTAATCAGATTGCCCTATTTATCAGTTTATTTTTCTAACTGTTTTGAGAGATATGTTTGCTTCTGACACAATAATGGATTTTAACCAAGTTCAAATAGTAATTTGTTGAATTTTTTACGGTTACAAAACCCTGATGAGATACAGGAGATGTTAATTGAGTATGGACTTCTTGTAAAAGGTTCATCAAAACAAACTAATACTGATATGCAAATGATTTTTAACAAAATTGAGTCCGAATTTGATGTTTGCTTCTGACACAATATGATTTTTTTTTTATGCAGTTTGTGCTCACCATTAAGATAAGGTTTTAGCTTGGACTCTAACCATGGAGGGTGAATCTACGAGTTGTCATCATTTGAACTTTGAAGAAAATGAAGCTAGTCAGGAAGGAGACTTTGATGTTATTGATGAAGGTAATAAGATTCATATTGGGAATTATGGAGTTTCAATATATGGAATTTTACTTTTTATACATTTTTCTTTGTTTATTTGATTTTATAGGCTTAAACACTTAAACAGATTTGGATATACCACAATTGGGGTTAGAATTTGATACAGAAGATGATTCATATCAAATTTATTTGGCATATGCTAAAAAAGTTGGACTTGGCGTAAGGAGAGGAAAAACCCACAATGATAAATCGGGTAAATTATTTGATAGAGTTTTTTATTGTTGTGCCCAAGGCAAAAGAGGACAAGACAAACGAGATATTTATGTCAAAGTAAGTTGTGATGAAACTAGGTTTGATTGTGAGGCTAAAATGAAGATTAGTAATTGAAAAAAAGCAAGTTTACTGTGGTGCAATTTATTAAAGAGCATAATCATTATCTCTCAAGTCCAAACAAAACTCACCTCTATAAAAGTCATAGAGATATATCTTTTCCTGCAGCGAAACAAATTAAGATTGCAAGTGATGTGGGAATCCCCCCATAAGAATCTCATGATCTTATGGTGAGACAAGTAGGTGGGAGGGAGAATTTAGGATTTATTCCTGAGGATTACAAAAACTACTTGCGATCCAAAAGAACAATAAATATGAGAGTTGGGGATACAGGGGGTGTATTGGAGTATGTGCAGCAAATGCAGTTTGATGATCCTAATTTTTTTTTATGCTATTCAAGTTGATGAAGATGATTTGATTACTAATATTTTTTGATCTGATGCTAAGATAAGAGCTGATTATGCTATTTTTGGAGATGTTGTTTGCTTTGACATAGCCTACAGAAAAACAATGAAGGTCGGCCAATTGCGTTGTTTGTGGGTGTAAATCATCATAAACAATCGATACTTTTTGGTGCTGCTTTATTATATGATGAAACTAGTTTGACTTTTGAGTGGTTGTTTAATACATTAACTAAAGCTATGAGTGAGAAAAAATCAACTACTATTCTTACAGATCAAGATGCAGCAATGGCAAGGCATTAGCTTCTAGATGGCCTGAAACATATCATCGTTTGTGCATTTGACACATTTATCAAAATGCCGCCATACATTTGAGTGGAGTTTTTTCTCAGTTTAGAGACTTTGCTAAAGATTTTGCCTCTTGTGTATATGATTTTGATGAAGAGGAAAATTTTATTTCAGCATGGAACATGATGCTGGCCAAGTATGCACTTGAAGACAATGATTGGTTGAGGCGCATGTACAACATAAAGGAAAAACAGGTTTTGGCATATGGACGACAAATGTTTTGTGCAGATATGACTACAACCCAAAGAAGTGAGAGTATGAATAGTATTGTGAAAAAATATCTCACTTATAAACACAAGTTTTTAGACTTCTTCAATCACTTTAAAAGACTCCTTGATGATCGTCGATATGAGGAATTAAAAGCTGATTTCAGATCAAGTACAACTGTTTCATATTTAATGTTTCCAATTGAGATTTTAAAGCATGAAAGTGAAATTTATACTCCTGAGGTATACAAGTGTTTTCAACAAGAGTGGTGCTTATCTCATGATTCTAGTCTTAAAATTTGTGAGGAGGTTGATATATTTACAAAATATAAAATTACTTCTCACAAAAAGAGAAACCATCATATAGTTACACTTGATAAGAAGTCTGAAAAAATTGAGTGTAGTTGTAGAAAATATGAATTTGCTGGAATTTTGTGTTCTCATATTCTGAAAATATTTACGTGAAATAATATCATGAAGATCCCAAGTCAGTATGTACTGAAAAGGTGGACAAGAAAAACAAAAATTGGATATTTTGGAGTTAATGATTCAATGGCCAACAATGCTAGTTTGGATCCAAAAGTATTTCAAAACATGCGATACAAAGATTTGTGTGGGTTGAATGTTCAGTTGGTTACCAAGGCAGCAGAAAGAGATGACACTTACAAGGTTGTTAAAGATGTTATGTTGAGTTTGTGTAAGATGGTGGATGATAAGTTACAAGTTAATGAATCTAATATCCAACAATCAAAAGTGAGCCAAGAATCTTGGGAATTTGATTATGGTGAAGGGAACTCTATTGGAGTGAAAGGAATTAAAACCAAGAAGAAAACAGTCTCAGGTAAAAGGTTGAAAGGTGGGTTAGAGAAGACTTCAAGGAAAAGAAAAGCATCGAGTAAAACAAATCAAGCTTCAACGATTGTAATGGTTTCTACTCCATAACTTTCAAATTTTTATTTATTTGGTATTATTTGTTGTTAACTGTATTTTATTTTTTTGTTTTAGCCTATAAATTCCGTGCCAACAATTGGTAGCTCCGTTGATAGTGTTAGTATGACTGAGACTCAATTCTCACCATTATTGGCATCACAACTTTCTCAGGTATTTATTTTTAATACAAGTTCACAATCTGTCACATTATTACTTGATAAAGCTGATTACCGATGCTGTAGTTAGCTGATTACTTTCACTGATGCTGTAGTTAGCTGATTACTGATGCTATAGTTAGTAGATTACTGCATTTGCCATTGCTGCACTGATTGCAACTGAAATGCTTTCATTGATGCTTTAGTTAGCTGCATTTACCATTGCTGCACTGATTGCAACTTGAATTACTTTCACTGATGCTGTAGTTAGCTTATTACTGATGCTATAGTTAGCTGATTACTGCATTTGCCATTGCTGCACTGATTCCAACTTGAATTACTTTCACCGATGTTGTAGTTAGATGATTACTGATGCTATAGTTAGTTGATTAGACCATTTAGTAATTAAGCTTGGTTTTTTAAATAGTTTACAGTTGAGTATACACTTGAGTATGTTGGTTAGCTGATTATTTCATCTGTTAGTGACAGATTAGTATAATTGATTTGGAGATTGGTGTGGAGATTCAAGAAACTTCATTGTCTGGATGAACATTAATTATATATGTTAAACCCATGACAGAGTGAGTGATGTGGTGGTGAATAACAAAGTGACTACACATTATCTGATTTATTAAATTCTTACGTACCATTATTCCTTAATTTTCCAATTATAGTCTAGAAGAAGTCATTTGCATCTTTTTCTAGTACCTTGATTCAAGATTAATGAGAGCGAGTGAATATGCTTAAGGATTGTGTTTGAGTGACGGGCTGCTTGATTAATAACTTTCCTTCTGAATACTAGTTAAACAATGTCTTGCTATTAGTGTTTGACTTGTTTCAATTTCCTTTCAGAACCTCCAATATTGTTCTTTAACATGATACCCATATTGTATGATTCAATTATGTTCCATGAGAGATATGCATGATAATACACTTGATACTATTATGTCATAGGTGCATCAACCATCTCATCTTGGTAATTTTTCGACAAATTACCTGGAATAATGCTACAAAAGGTATAGTGACTTTTTGCTTCGATTTTTTTTTTAATAGTTTACGGTTGAGTATATACTTGATAATGCTTTACTATTATGTTATAGGTGCAGCAATCATCTCATCTTGGTTATTTTCTGACAAATTATCTGGAATAATGCTACAAAAGGTAGTTATTTTTACTGCAATGCAGTTAGTACAAAGGTATGATGATTAAAGTATATATGCAATGTTGGAATTTTAAGTGTTGTTTTGCATTTGTAGGTTTTTGTAAATTTTGGAAGCTAGAGATTTTTGATGGGCTAAATTTCTCTTATATTGTGAAAACTAATAGATGAAGATTCAACTGATGTAAACATTTTAGTGAGCTAAACTTTGGTGTGCAATTGTTGTTTTTTGGAGGATTTGTTTGTAAAGATTCTACTTATGTAAACATGTTAGAATGTGGAGATCTTGTGATGATATTATTTTATGGTGATAAGTGGATGAGATATGGTGTATAGCTAGCATTACGGTCGGTGTTACTATATGTTGATGTCTTTTATGGAATTGGGAGTTTGTGTTGAAAGAAGGTGGAGCATGTGTTTTTCATATAGTTGTTTATGATGATGTTGTGTGCTTTGTGATGTTTGATAGTTTTCTAATTCATAGAGTTATGTAATGGTTGATGGAGTGCTGATGTATGTAAAGGTTTGTGCTAATTAAAATGTGACTAAATGCTTCTCAAGAAAAGTTACAAGTGTCTAATTGTTGGTTTAATTTGAATAGCCCTATCTCAGATAAAAATCAGATGCTTTTGCTCTCTAGCAGATTTGCTACTGGAAGCCTCAATGGCACTCTAATTCCAGATCTCAAATCACTATCGGTAAAAAGCAACTGAACAATGGTATATATATGCATTTTGTTATTAAGTATATTAGAAAATTGCTCGATATGTTTCTAGTTTCTAACTGGATCGATGAGTTGAAAACAGGAAGTTTTAAAACTAATATAATGTTAGAGTCAACAAGTTATCTCAAAGATTATTTGGGATCGAAGAGTTTATAGACTTGAGGATTATCTTCTCCTCCAGAGTTTGATTATAGTGCAAAGAAAGAATTTTATGTAGCGTATGGACAAACATTTTATATAAGGCTTCCCCAGATGCCATTGAAACAAACAACGCCAAAAGATCTAGAAAACCCACATTTTAGGCTCTAATAACATTCTCTAATTGAAGAAGTTGGAGGTAAATGTCAAAATCAAAGATTTCAGGCTTAGAATCGACAAAAGAAAACAAGTTACATTAGGAAACAAATTACACCATTTAGAGTTACATCACAATGTCAAGTTACATCACAAAATAAGTTATATCAACCACATACTCATCATCACAATCCAAATACATACAACTACAACCATAGCAACTCTAAATTTCATATTCAATGAATATATTTCATCACTCAACTGCATAATTACATTATTGTTGTTCCCATCATCCAGAACATCATTATATTCACCTGCACCATCGTAACTAGTACTTGCACCCCCGTAACTAGTATCTTTCTTCAATTCATTGATCTCTAACTTTAATTTTTTGTTATTCATCTTCAACTCATTAATAATGGCCTTACTTCTCTCTGACAGTTCTGGGTCATGCCATAAGAAGAAGCCACACCCCCTTTGTTGAATTTAAATCAACTTAATCAAAACTCAATAATTAAAAAACTCACAATACCGTGTTGATATAACGAAAACTTATTCTATATTTTGGACATGAAAAAAATCACCTTCCTGGATTAGATTCCGTCCATGATGTTTGGAGAGTAGCTCGTAACCCACAATGACATAATATATGTGGAGTGTCACATTGCTCATCGTTCATACGTCTTCGAGTGAAAGATGATGCTGATGAAGAGTCAGTTGCCATGATTTTCTTTCCTTGTACCTGAACAACACTAACATGCAAAAAAAAACATAAATTATATAATTAAATTAAGATATTTAATTTGATAATCAAAACTGCCTATAAATCAGATAATCAAAATAAGATATTTAAAAAATAGCAACTCAAGGGCATCTAACACGAATTGTAATACCTTTAACTAAATTAACTATAGTTTAAAGGATTTCTTCTGAGAAGGATCAATAGCACAAATAAGAACTTATGAACATACTTACAAAAATTCAGATCTGGAAATTAAATCCTAATAGAGGCCAATAGAACACATTCCTATATAAAATAGAACACTTACTACCTGTTGCCCATATCAACATATCATGAGTCTAATTCATTAAAGCATGCATTGCTTTTACAAACTAAGAAACGTAAACATCCTGCTCCACAGATAATATAAACATCACAGAATCCAACAAAATCCCCAAAGCCAACACTCTTTAACTAAATCAACTATAGTTCAAAGGATTTGGTAACAGCAACTCAAACTCAAAATAAATGACAAGTTTAAACATCACAAACAAGAATAAATGACAAGTTTTTCAACAACAACTAAAAAATTCAACAAATTACTATTTGAATTTGGTTGAAATCCATTACTGTGTCAGAAGCAAACATCTCTCTCAAAATAGCTAGGAAAATAAACTGCAAGGGAAAAGCAGGAATCCAAATTGAACAATTGCTAAAAGATACACATGCGACTGCTTGTGAAACACTACTAGCGTAGAACATGCAAGGTACAGAATTAAAAAGTGAAAAAAACCATGATGTAAGTTGGTGATTGTTCAAGTCTAAATAGGAGCACTTTGTAAGAATTAACTGATAAATGGGGCAATCTGATTAAGTGCTATATAGAGATAAAGTATTGACGTGTACGTTGGGGAAACTAGGAACACTTTGTAGGGATGCACTGGAGGTGGAGGCAGCGAGAGGGAGGTCGGCAATGCACTGGATGTTGCTGAGGTCGCTGGAGGGGGCCGCTGGAGGTCGTTGCGGGGGCTGGAGGTCGCGAAGGTCGCTGGAGGCCGCAGGAGGGAGGTCGTCGCGATGCTGGAGGCCGCTGGAGGTCGGCGCTCGAGGTCGCGGGAGGGAGGCAACGAGGCTAGGGTTTCGACGCTGGAGGGAGGTGACGAGGCTAGGGCTTCGGCGCTGGAGGGAGGGAGGCTACGGGGCTAGGGCTTCGACGTTGGAGGGAGGCGACGGGGCTAGGGCTTCGGCGCTGGAGGTCGAGAGCGGCGCTTTTCGTGTTGAGCGACGCTGGAGGGCGAGAGAGAGGTTAGGGCTTTTCCGAGTTGGTGCGTGCAGGTGTTTTACACGTGAGGGAGATTTTATATCACCAGTGTGGTCCAGGGGCAGATCAAGGAAACGCGGTCTAGAAGATCTCTCCCCCTCCATAGACACGGTATAATGATAAAAAGTAAAATGTATACTCATACAACGAGGGTTCAAAATTCATATAGAATACTATATATGTCTATTGTGTGCAAATTACTCGGGATGTTGAATTGCCCGTCATAATCCATTTATACTTTATAAATTTATTTTGATGGCTGAAAAACTTGTGTAAGACTGAATTACTCAGGAGAGAATTCCAATTGGCCTATCAAGTGGAGCAAGAATTTATTGGTTTGAGCAGGCCAAGCGAGTATTTTGGAGTAATTGATTTGGGCAAGTATATTAGACAAGTTGATTAAAATGTACGATATAAATAAGCTAAATATTCGAGACAATAATATCACTCTAAGTTCCTTTCGTATCGATTTAAATATCCTTCTGCTCGATGAAAATTTGCTAGAAACAAAACTTTACTCTAAAACGAAGTAACAATGAACCTAAACCACTTTATAAATAAGCATAAAGTTCCAATATTGTAACGAATTTAGCATGTTTAAGGGAAATGCAGTTTGATTTTAAATAAATCTAACACGTCATCAAATTTTAAATTAATATTTTTTAAGGACATTAATGTTACTTATTAAGTAGACAATATACTAAAGTTTCTATAAAACAAAGAATGTATTTAAATTCGTCAAAAAAAAAAATACTATTTAAGGAATCAAAATTTCTCTTTTTTTAAGGGAAAGCAATAGGTGTTTTAGTACGTAAACGGCAAAGTGGTGGCGGAAGTCACCGAAGCAGAAGCATCTTCTATATCCGTATTTAATGCCCAAAGCCTCCACCTGCGCCTCCGCATCCGCCATGGACGGTCTCCCTCCGCCGCCTCCGCCACCGTTTGTTATCGTCGATCCCCTGCCGCTAGCGGTTGATCCGAACAACTTCCCACCGCCCGCCTCCTCCTCCTCTTCGATATCTTTGGGCTCGACGCTTCTCATCATCACAGCCATCCTCGGCTTCAGTTTCGTCGTTTGCCTCTTCATCCGCCTCGGCCTCCGCCTCCGACGCTCTTCCGCTCTGGTCGCCCCCGCTCCTGTCCTCTCTCGCACCGATCCATCCGATTCCGCCCCCGAGGAGCTAACCAACAAGAACAACAACAACTCGGCGCCGATCGTCTCCCACCTCTCTCTCCTGGAGCTCAGCTCCTCCCTCGCCGCGCACTCCAAATCCTCTCCTGACTGTGCTGTCTGTCTCCACTCCTTCCTCCCTGACGAGCATATCCGCCGCCTTCCCACCTGCAGCCACGCCTTTCACGCGGAATGCGTCGACACATGGATCCGGAACTCCCCGTCCTGCCCTCTCTGCCGCGCCCCTGTCGCATCTCCGCCGCTTCCGCCACCTTCGACAGCTGCGCGTCACGTCAAAATGACGACCACAGGAAGCCAAGGGGGAAGCTCAGTGCGAGGCGAATCGAGGAACTTATCTCTCCCCCCTCTTCTGGCTTCGCCACCCCGCCGCCGCTTCTACTCGACCGGATCGTCTATCGCTAACCTGATGGAAGAGAATGTGGAGGCGGCAATGGAGCGAATCTGGGAGCAATCGGACTACGAAGCTTCGACCTCCGCCTACAGGGGGCCATCTCCGCAGAGAAATGAGATCTGGGCGGCCATGGACAGCGGAGGGAGGAGGGGGAGTCTGATGGATTCCATGGACCTCTCGTCCCGGTCGCCATCCTTCCGGTCTGCAGAGTCGTCATTCCGGCACTCCATCCCGTCGACCGACCAAGACCAAGAGGAAGCCTCCGGCGGCGAAGGGGGGCCAGATTTCTCCCGGAATTGGGAGGCGGAGGAGGACCTCCTCTCAACCGTGTACCAGTGGATCATAGGGGTATAACAGTCAATTCCATACCATCTTCGCTTAGAAGATTCCTTGAACCGTTTCTCCCGTCTGCCTGTAAAGAAGATGCCCACTTCTCCAAGTAAATTACGACAATGCCCTGCCCGAACTATCTTTCTTAGTAAACAGGTTGGACGACTGCGATCTGAGCAACTGATACCCTTTACAGCTACAATCTGAGCTACATATCTAGGCACCTTTGTTTTTCTTCTTAATATCGTTCAACGTGATCTATTCCAACTAATTCACTCAGCTCACTAGATCTGTTTCCAACCATACAATTCATCTATTGGAACTTGGAACACTAAAGATACAAATGTAATTTCTTATATCACCCACTTCTAACCAACCTAGGATATTCTGTTAAGATGACTAGTATCAATATCAACAAATTTAGTGACCAAAAAATGCTAAATTTCCTGAAAGAATATGTATATAAAGCAAATGTAAGTGCTACCTTGTTCATTTTTTTTTCAATTTTCATTTCAACTTGTAAGCTACTGAATCTATGACAAATAAAAGAAAGGAGCATGATTCTATTAAGAAATCATGAGAAAACCTCAGCATTGTATTTCTCTCATAAAACAAGTTCACTGAGCTAAATTGATTATGTCAAGTAGCATCTTACCCCGGAATAAACCACTCGGAGAAAACTCATACATCCAATAGGCGGTAAGACTTAATAAAGCATCATGAGTTTGGGAGAGACTATGCTAAACAAAAATTTCTTGAAGAAATTTGACAATAAAATCTACTTTTGGATAAACTGCTTCAAATTGTTCAACCACAGCAGGTACTCACGGCCGTCTTTATTGATCATGTATTCATGCAGAAAGTTGGTTGTCAAGGGAGAAATTCCTCTTATCTCTAGATACTTGTGGAAAGCTTTCTGCAGATTCTCATCCAGATCACTGCACGATAAAACAATGTTTCATCATTATGACTTAACCATCCAAAATTACAGAATGAGGGAAAGAGATACAAACTTGAAATCAGGTCCTTCGTATGCAAGCATCTCATCATCAGATTCTTTGTTTTCTCTTACAGACATGCTATCAATGGTAACTTCGTCAGGATAGGCAGCACACGAGAACTCCAAACTTGGCCCCTTTCCTTTTGATACAATTACGGTGAGAGGGATGCTAGATTGACTAGGCCTCTCCTCTTGATCATCATCTTCTTCGTCATTGTCAGGTTGATTATCTGGTTCCTCGCCGGTGACAAGGCTAGGCATGGAAACTATGACCTCGACACTCTCTCCATGATAGTTTCTTTTCAGAGTAACAGTGTTCATTCCCTTGTCATCTTGGATCTCAAAAGGAAAGCCAACAGGTATCTCCTCCACCTGTTGAACAGATGCACATACCAAGAACAACATGAATTAATTACCTAAGAAAGTCTCTTTTTTTAAAAAAAAAAAATGAATAAAATAGTAATAAGACTGGATTGTGTTTCTAAACAATACAATTTTCTGAATTGGCTCACCCGATCATGATCTTCAGACTCCTTAGCGCACTTTATCTCCGAATCAATAACACGGAGGAGGTTCACATCGGAGGTTGGCTTCATTGCATTAGAAGAGAAAAATGCAGCGCGAGGATGAGGCAAAGCAATTCTCTCTGAGATGGCATTCCTCAGAGACAGTGGATGACCAACAGTCAAGAGGCGAGTGTGCGGACTGCTAGAAAGAGAGCGGACAGTGAAACGAGCAGCAGCATAAGTGGCACGGCGGAAGGCTGCAGAGAAGGCCATTGTCGCAGCAGCTAAAAGAACCAGATCATAGAATCAACTATAAGCCTTATAGTCCAGTAAATCTGATCAATCTAACTGTAACGAAAATTTCCTACCGTGAGAAAATTCTATGGCCAAAAGTCTTAATAGCAATCTTAGAATTCTACCACAATCTAAAAAATCTAATAATAGAATAATTATAAATAAGTAAAAATAAACTTCAAATGTCTTTTAAAGGTTCATTCTCCTTTGTACACATAATTTTTCCCTCATAAGTTTATGAAGACAATTATGAACATATTCTTAATTTTTTTCCTTTCCAATTTATTTTGAAAAAAAATAAAGAAAAAGAAAGAAACAAAATGAAAATCTACATAAAAATCAAGAGTTAAATATCACGAACTGGTAGGCTGCAAAGATAAGATTAATGATTTATCAAAAGTAATATTTACTATAAAAAACAGTTAAGAAACAAAATATTTGCTAAAATCCTAGTTTACTCAATAAAATCAAATAGAAAACTGCACTTTGTTCATATTGTAATGAACTAAAACAACTAGCTTGGAATAATATACAAGTGAATAGCAGATATCTCCCTTTCTAACTTGTAGGGGAAAGCAACTATCTCACGAAGATCATATTTCTGTTGACAACTCCATAGCAAACGAATCATCAAAATAAGATAACGATAGTTGTTTTGTTTTCAAAATAAAAATAAACACGGAGACATATTTACTAGAAAGTCTATAATCTCGTGAAGATATTACCAGATATTGCACTACTAAGAATCGAGGAACCTACGAAGAAGACATCAAATGATAATGCAAAATAATCAATCAAAAGTCTTGTTTCCATTAGTAAAATCACACAAGAATGTCCGAAAATGATCAAAATATAAGGTTAAAAAACCGTTTGATTCATTGCAAATCGGAGTTATTCAATAGGAAACAGGAGATATCTTACGAGAACAATGATCGTAGTACGATAACGGAGGAGGAAGGGAGATACCAGAAAGGAGCTTTCTTCTCAGTGGAGCGGAGCAAGGTCGCGATTAGGGATGATGGGGGCTGCAAGAAGTCCTAAAATACCGAGCGAGTCCGGATGGTGGCTACGCGCCGCAGCAGGAAGACCCGGATGTGAACAAGTAATGAAATTCGGGATGCCCTAACTCGGGAATCAACCTTTTTCTTTTAATAAATCAACAAACAAAAATAAATAAAAAAACTTAAAAGATTTTTAAAATATCCAAGGAAAAAATATAAATTATATAATAAATCGTGTTTTTTTTTTAATGTCATCAAAATTTTGGAAAAAAAAAAAAGAACTGTTTTTATTTATCATCGCAGCGGGAAAACCTAGCTTCGGGAAGGGAGGGAGGCTTGGCACGATGAAGGAGATCGTGGCTAGAGAGGGATGAAAACCTTCCAACGGAAAAAAAAAAAAAAAAAAAAAGGTTTAAAGTAATCCGAATTATTATATTTCTGCTATATGTTGGTGCATGGTGCACCAAAATCGAACTTAAATTTTGTCGAGAGGACTCGACATTTGGTAGGGAAGCTCGATAGGTTTGGAGGACTGAAGATCAAATGAAAGTCCTGGTGGACCAATCCGAGGCTAAGCGGAAAGTCCAAATAGGTCTAGAGGACTAATGTTTGACAGATAGGTTGAGATAAGTAACTGGAGAAGCAATAGTGAGGTCGTGTTCCGGAAAAAAACAAACTCTAGGAGGTTGTTGATCCAACTGAAGAAACTAAAAAGATTTTCAAGTTGAAATTAAGACAGTTCTACTGTTTAATACTACTATGCATCATATATATTACTGTGCTAACCTTTGTTTTATAGAAATATTATGTTTAACTCTGTGTTACAGGTTCGGATTGATCGGTCGATCAAACGTAGGGAACGGTCGACCGAGCCAGGCTGACTCAGACCAGAAGTCAGACCAGAGTATAACAAAGCAAAGTCCGGGCAAAGCTTGATCGGTCGACCGAACCAGTAGATCGGTCGACCGAACCATGATGACATGGCAGAGAGTACACTTGAGCCAAAGCAAAGAAATAAGACACGCTGATCGATCGATCGAATGTGGCAATTGGTCGACCGAATGATTAGTACATTAATGAAGCATTAAGTGCGAATTTTGACGAATAAGGGAATTCACTGTTCAGTCGACCGAACAAGGTGATCGGTCGACGGAACCATTAAATGTCATTAATGCCCGAAGATCGGATCTCAGCGAAGAACGAAGGGAGCGGGTTCGGTCGACCGAACTCGAGGATCGGTCGACCGAATAGTGACGATTCTTATAAAAGTGAAGCTTGAGGTCCGAGGTTGAAAACAAGTCTTCTGCCCACATCAGTGCAAAAAGTTCTATTCGTGGTACTATTCTGCAACACATCTTCAACCAAGCTACTGCCCGGAATAGACATCGACAATCTTCATTTGCATGCTTATTCGGTATATTTTATTTTAGCTGACATTATATTTAATTTCATATAAGATAGTAGGCTGTTACTATCTTATACTCTCATTTGTACGAATTACTTCTTTCCGAAGGTTTCAAAAAGAAGTGTTTTAGTGGATTGTCCAACGGTGCAATCAAGGATCGTGAGCCTTGGAGTAGGAGTCAACCTAAGCTCCGAACCAAGTAACTGAAACGTATTATCTTCTTTCCGCTGCACTACTCATGTTTTTAAACGTTCCAAAAGAAAAAGTTTTTAATGAGCGATATTCATCCCCCCCATATCGCTTTCTATCGATTCTTCAATTAGTATCAAAGTATGGTAACTCTGAAATTACTTAACCGTGTTTCGAGCAATTTTTTTTTTAAAAAAAACTTTTTCTTTTTCTTTAAAAGTGTTTTATGTAATTCTTAAGTAATATTTTTTTTATTCGTTATCTCGCACTGCTAATTCCAAGACGAAAGTCTTGGAAATTTGTGTTCTATCTTTTTCGGGCAAGAATGTCGACATCCTATTAAGAAGAGAGAAACATCTATGAACCTCCACCATACAATCAAGTTTATTTCAATTCCTGGAGGCGAATGATGGAATGCTTTGTAGGAAGTAACAATTTTGACAATTGGATTGCACTGAGACAACCTTCTCGAAACTTAGAAGCAAACACAAACGTAATAGATATATTAATTAATGGTTTGCCTAATAAAATTTTGTGTCAATTAGAAGATTATAAGAATGCATTCGAGTTGTGGATCAAATTTATTGAGCTTCATGCGACTCCGTCAAGGCTAGAAGATTAAGTAAAAAGTGAGTTCGAATCTGAATTCAGAGAGCTATTCTCAGAGACAAATTTAGAAGATTAAGACCAAATCAACTTCATGGTACTAATCGTTGAGGAAGAGGTAGACAGATCCGAACCCAAGTCCGACCAAACACTCAAGCCCGAATCCAAGATGGCAACAATCAAGGGGCAGAATCCTACCGAGAATTCAAAAGGTAATATTGTAAATACAAAATTTAAAGATCACATAACATGTTTAAGTGTAGTGAAAAGGGTACTACTGTATGATCGGAAAGAATGCTAGAGGGAGGGGGGGGTGAATAGCGATCGTCAAAAATTTGATTTAAAACAGATACATAGTGGAAGAATAAGAAGCAATGTTAACATAACCAAGTTTTTACTTGGTTCGGAGCCTTCGACGACTCCTATTCCAAGGCCCGCACTTGTCGAGTGCTTTCGTTAGACAATCTACTAATGTTCGAAATGATTACAAATTGCAAGTATAAGAACTACATATAAAAATTATCGACAATAAAAAAACTAATTAAAGCTAAAGTCTGGTTGTCAGTGGAGCGTAGCAGCATTGTGAGAGCCTTTTCAGAGCACCGAGCAGAAGAGAAGGTTGTTGCAGTTGTTGTTCTGAAGCTTCAAGTTGAAGGCCTTTAAATAGGTCCATTTCGGGTGCCTGGAACCCCTCCGAGTGTCTGGACCACGTGGCTCGCCCAATCAACATACTCCACGTAAGCTTATGGATTAATTTTTAGGTCTGGATGTCTGGACCGAATCTGGGCGCCCAGACCGCTTGAGTTTTGATGTTGTCAAAGGTTCAAGTTAAGTTTTATTATGATCTAAAAAGTGAACTGAGTGTATAAGCTGTTTACTCAACCGGGAAAGCCCTAGTCGTGACTAAGCAGGAAAAACTTAGCCGATCGTAGAAGCTAGGCGAAAAGACTAAATGGGTCGAGAGGACTTGACACTTGGTAGGGAAGCTCGATAGGTTTGGAGGACTGAAGATCGAAGGAAAGTCCTGGTGGACCGATCCGAGGCTAAGAGGAAAGTCCAAATATGTCTAGAGGACCAATGTTTGGCAGGTAGGTTGAGGTAAGCAACTAGAGGAGCGACAGTGAGATCGTGTTCTGGAGAAAAACAAACTCTAGGTTGCTGATCCAACTGAAGAAACCGAGAAGGTTTTAAAGTTGAGATCAAGACAGTTCTACTATTTAATACTACTCATGCATCATATATATTACTGTGCTAACTTTTGTTTTGCAGGAATATTCTATTTAACTATGCGTTGTAGGTTCGAACTGATCGATCGATCGAACGTAGGGAACGATCAACCGAACCAGGCTAACTCAGACCAGAAATCATATCAAAGTAGAACAAAGCAAAGTCTGATCAAAGCTTGATCGGTCAATCGAACCATGATGACATGGCAGGGAGCCGACTTGAGCCAAAGCAAAGAAGGAAGCCACGCTGATCGGTCGACTGAATGTGGCGATCGGTCGACCAAACGATCGCTACATTAATGAAGCATCAAGTGCGAATCTCGGCAAACAGAGAAATTTGTTGTTTGGTCGACCGAACAAGGTGATCGGTCGATCGAACCATTAAATGCCATCAATATTCGAAGATCGGATCTCAACGAAAAAGGAAAGGAGCGGGTTCAATCGACCGAACCCGAGGATCGGTCGAATGAACAGTGACGATTCTTATAAAAGTGAAGTTCGAGGTCCGAGGCTGGTAACAAGTCTTCTATCCACATCGATGCTAGGGATGACAATGGGTCGGGTTCGAGTCGGATTCTATATCCTCCATCCCCATACTCATCGGGTATAGGATCTCCGATGGGTATACCCATATCCATTAAATGATCGGATATTTTCTATAGTTATAATTTTTCTTCTTTCTATCCAACTATTATCATTTAACAAAAATATATTAAAATTAACAATCTATTAATATATATATATAAAATTAAAAAAATAGATTAAACATCTATATAGTCTTCTCCTAATATCAACAAATTTTTGTAAGTTGATTTTGAAAAAAGAAAATTTTCTTTAATATATGTATATATATTATTTAATTGGGTATTCGGATCGGATATCGAGTATTGATAGTCCCTCCATACCCTCCTCCATTCAGGTCGGATGTTGGATCCTCCATCGGGTTCGGGTGAAATTGCTGTCCCTAATCAGTGCAACGAGTTCTATTCGTATTACTGTTTTGCAACACATCTTCAAGCAAGCTACTGCTCCGAATAGATGCCAACAATCTTCATCTACATACTTGTTCGGTATATTTTCTTTTAGCTTGCATTGTATTTAATTTCATATAAGATAGTAGGCTGTTACTATCTTATAGTCTCATTTGTATGAATTACTTCTTTCCGAAGATTTCGAAAAGAAGAGTTTTAGTGGATTGTCCAACGGTACAATCAAGGATTACGAGGCTTGGAGTAGGAGTCGACCTAAGTTCCGAACCAAATAATCGAAACGTATTTTTTTCTTTCCACTGCACTACTCATGTTTTTAAATATTCTAATTTTTTTTTAATAAGTGATATTCACCTCCCCTCTATCGCTTGGTATTATTTGTTATGCCATTTTCTCGTTTAATAAAAGAATAAACTTAAAAACGGAGGTGTAAGTGTCACATTTTAAAACGTTAGAGATGTTTTTAAGAAAGGTGAACGTCAAAGGGTAAAATTAAATTTCTCAATGTAAAAAATTTAGTTTTTACAAAACAAAATTTAAATAGAATCAAACTTGACGCCATTCACTTACAACCCTCGATTAACCATCACAGTTAGATATCCTAAAACAAACAAATAAATAAAAATTCTTAAAAGTAAAATGAGAATAAATATGTATTTACTGATTTATGGAAATAATTCCAATATAGCAAAATGAATATATTAAAGATACATAAAATAAATATTTAAGAAAGTTGAGAAGAAATAATAATTATTATCTTTGCAAAATGCAAACCAGTTTTTTTTTTTCCCTCCAAAGATTCAAATCAATTTCGAGGCCTTCAATCCGGGGACAGATCCTCTGGTCCATAAAGACTGAATCAATTTATGGTCTAATCCTTACATTGATGGAGAGTAATGACCCCCACCTATTAATAGGTGGGGACCATTACCTCCCACCAATCCCTTTGTCTCGATTCAAGAGTAAAACAGGACAAAGAGACCAGAGGATCCACTCCCCTTCAACTCCCAATATAAAATTTCCCTCATGTTTGTAACCTTTTTCAAAACTTCGTAATTTCCTTGTAAAGTTTGGAGATTGGTGCAGAGGTTAAATAGTCACTCATGCACTGTTTACTGGGATGGATAGATGGGTGGGGGAAAGGAAAGTTTTTCATCGGAAATTTTTTTTAGTGTTTACTTCACCATGGATTATTCATCTTGTTTACCTCTCCTCAAACAGTGGATGGACGGTTGACGAAAACGTCTGTGATTCATTTTGAGGTATTTTTTCATCCCCTCAAAATCGGATCCTTTGCTGCAACTCCAATTCCGACCGCCATCCCAGCATTGCACGCCTCTTCCATATCCATCGCGGCGCTACCCCGACGAGATCTACTTCATGATGGAGAAGCAACAATCAATGAAGCAACTCCAGTGGAAGTCTCTCTTTGACAATTTTGAATCCGGTTCTGCCTCCCAAAGCTCCAAGCGACTTCATATCCCCCTCATCAATCTCACTACTCCCTCCTTCCCTACTCACCTCAAGCCCCAATCTCGTGCTTGCGAGCAGACGGACAGCGAAGGGCTCACTCGCTAGGAGACAGGCGGTGAGGGGCTCACTTGTGAGCCGTAGGGCTGCGGGGGGCTTGCCCGTGAACCGAAACGCCTTTCCTTCCTCAACCACCCTAGCACAATGTCCGTCGTAGCTATTTCTAAGCCAACATCCGCCATAGCTGCTTGTCCTAAAAAAGGGGCAAACATAAAAAATCGTATTTTTATCTGTTCGATGTGAGTTGTAACCAAGAAATCAGGGAGGAGGATCGAAATTGAAGCTACCTAATTGTAGATTAATCTGTTCGATATCATCCATCTCTCGTTTTATTGGCAAGCTTTAGAGAGTATAAAAGAAATAGAGACAGACAAGAGGCAAAATCCAATGGAGACAACTACAGATAGTTGGCTCTGTTCCTCATGGAAGTTGATGACAGCGGAGGTGGAAACAACGTTTAGATTTTATCGGAGCGGCTATGCTCCATGGTCATCATCGCTGCCAGAGCGCCGACAGCCTCTCTAGCTCTTTTCGCTTCATTCGGCGCCGCTGTTGCACGTAATCCATCTCAAATTGTAGACAGCGAAACAGAGAATGCCGACAGCTGCAACTCCATCTCCCTGCCATCAGTAGTCCATCCACTGAACTCCAACCTAAAACTCATCAAAATCCCACCTTTAACATAGGAAATCCTCCAAATACTAATCAAGATCACAGGTTTCTTGCAAAGGAATCACCTATCGATGAGCACGAAGTCATATACAGTTGAACCAATACAGAAAATGCTTCATTGCTAGACAAGTTCTTATGCCGCCAAATTTTAGAAATCCAGAAGAAACAAGAAACTACGTTTAGACATTTCGATACCGTACGAACCATGCTGCTCCTGCACTTCGTTAATTCAAAGTTATGCCACTACCTCTGCTAGTTTAGCAGCTGAAAAGAGATAAAGAGGTAAGACAGTCGAGTAAGAATTAGAGATGAATATTGACATTTGAACTCTGGTCTCAAATCGTTTTTAGGCCTCAAAAAGAATTCTCAAGGGAAAACAGAGTAAAAGAAAGTGTTCTATTTTATTTGTGCTCTTTATTCGATTGATTTATGACAATCTCCGAAGCAGTGTGTAATAAAAAAGAAAGTGTATGCTCTTAAACCACCAACTTCAGCAAATATATTGGAGTTGCTCTTTTGTTATCGCTAGACAAAAAGTAAGAGAACTTCCACTAAGCTAAAGCATCAACAGGACGAGCAACCATGTGCTTCTTTTTCATCATCTAAAACACAGAGCTATAACAAGCATAATAACATTAGGCAAAATAGCATCAAGTGCCTGCAAATTATTGTGGTCACATGAATCATATACTTGCCTTTCTCACCTTTTGGCTTTTCTTGCCTTAATCATGTGGCAAAAAGCAATTCGCTCGTCCCAGCGCCCCCGCCAACCCGTCCCTAGACCAACACAGAGGAGGTAAATCACGGGTGGCTACTAGCCATTAGTGCAAATGGCCAAGACATGAGGGAGGTTATGCTCGGTCACGCCGAGTTTCGACCCCAAGACCTCATGTGACAACACCCCATGTCTTAACCATCGCACCGCCCCGAGGAGACTTTTCTTGCCTTAATCAACCACATACAACAAATGAGAAGAGACTATAAAAACTTATCAATTATTTCTTTTCTAACTAAATATTTCTCAAAGGTATCATCAAATTGGCTTGTAAAGTAGGAAAGGGCAAAGAAAATGGGTAAACAAATATAAACATATGACCGATAGACTATGTGGTTAAGCACATAAAAGAGAGAGGCAAGCTTTAGGTAGTCACATTTGACTTCTAAACGCTCCATGTATCTGGTCCACTCAAGATGACTTTTGCCTAGATAATTAATCAGCAAAGTAGATCATTGATCAACTCAGATTTGTCGAAAATTATTCATATACATCATGTAAAAATTGATATTCAGGCTTGATACGTAACCCTGCATATAAAAGCATACACTAAGGTATCATTAACACCAGAGCATAGAAATACATAAAACACCTTTATTTGGACATGTAAAAGGTTTAACCTAAAAAATAGACATTGTTTTAAGAAAATGATCTTTACCTAATTTGCATAGTTAAAACCAATAGAAAATCACTAAGTCATGAGTATGAAAGCCAACGAAACTATTCTAATTAGAATATTAAATACTAAAAAATCAGTTACCTAAATGCCTCTTACCTTATAGAATGACAGAACCAATAATATTCAGTATGTAAGTGGTGCATTGAATCAATCCTTTATTTATCTTATTTGTTAATGATATTGTGCTAATGGAAAAAAGTGCAATAGATTAAATTCGAAACTAATTTCTTAGAAAAAATTTAGCAACTAAAGATTTATGTTAAGCATAATTAAACCTGGACATACAAAATGTAGTTTCAATAATAAAAAAAAGGGTCAGAGAATAGTGAAAATGGACAGAGATAAATGTAATAGCCTTCAATATCTAAGATTTGTTGTGCTCACAAGGTGAGAACTGTAAGATATAGATATAGATATAGATATAGATATAAAATTAGCAAAGCTAGAACACTTAGATGGATGTGTAATATTACTAAGACAAAAAAAAAGATTGACACGAGGGAAATTATGTGCAGCTCTAATAAATTAAATGAGAAAAAAGAATTAAGACAATATCAACGTTTACAATTTTTTTTCTTTACTTAGAAAAGTTAGATTGAATTAAGTTGAATGAGTGACAGGTATAGGAAGAGGATAAAAAAGATTTTAGAGTGAATATTAATTGTAGAGTTCAAAGAGAAGGATAAGATTCATAAAGCTGACAATGAATATTTTGGACTAACACGACTTAATGTGATGATGAGTGGGGAAGTGAATGGAGCAGCACAATGCCGGAAAAAAAAAGGGTGTTTCATATGGGAACTCTTCAACGTTTGCTCTTGAGAAATTCCCTCGAATTCCATGCATTACATAAGGCATTCTTCACCACAACTTTCACCAATAGATATTAGATAGACATCTTCCACAACATTATTTTGAACAAAGTTTATTCACTAATGTACACTCCATCTTACTACTTATTGTAATCGTGTGCCTAACATGATTAAACATAGTTCAACTTTCCTGATTTAAATTTCACGTGATGCTTAGTAGAAATTCCAAACTTCCAGTAGCCGTTATTGGAGCAATGGCACCAAGCAAATTTTGCTTTCAATAAACTAACTACAAAAATCATGAATCCTTTGTTTCCACGGCAATATCAATGTGGCTCTAATGATTAAGTTAACCTCTATCATTTCATCCATACAAGTCAGGATTTTTTTGAAAAGTTAAAAACAAAAACCATAGATATAAATATCTATGTTGCTAGAAAGAATTGGAGATTTGAGTATATTTCCGTATAGTGGGTAAATGCCATCTATATATAACATCAAAGTCAACTAACTAAACTATCATACAAAGCAATGATACTTGTTTATGTTCTTGCCAATCAATGATGAATAAATTAATCGAACTTACATAATTTGGAGTCCAAATGTGAAATGACAGCACAGAACATCACTAATTGAACCACACACCTTTTGGCCAAACTTTTTTTTTTCTGAGCATGCATTTAATAGAAAGACCCATTTGGGTGTATAAAGTCAAACTCAAACTAGGATGTTGGAAGCAAGGTTAAGATCCCATATGCAACTATCTTCTAATTTTCACATGGTTTTTCCCAAGCAACTGGCATAAGGTATCTGCTTTTTTTTTATCAACCTTCTAAAATGTATTCGTAAAGGACCCCAAATATACAGCATAATCTGATTATACAGAGAACTGGTTCCAAATTACTTCCACTTGATATGTGTTACTCACTTCAAAATGTGAAGCAGCTTTCATGGTGGCCTGTTATTTGTCCGTTTTTATGTGATGCGAGATTCACATTTTGCTCTCTCAGCCAATAACCAAGTTACCTTCATCTATGATTTCTTACTTATCAAATTTGTGCTGCCTGAAGAGATTCTTGTCTCTCTTCCTCAAAAACCGTCTGATCCTTCATTTCAGTACAAGTAGATCCCAGCAATTCTTCTTTAGCTCTCTGGGTATCACTCTCCCCCAAGGGAGGCAACATAATAGCATTCCTTTTATAGTTCCAGACCAGCAGAGAAACAAAATCTTGAGGCGTAGAAAGCCCCTCCTCCCTAAGGCAAGATCGTTGATCCTCTAGAGTCTTGGGATCCAGAAGCCTAATGTATTCCAGCAAAACCTTCTCATGCTCTGGCCTCCACCCAGCAGGAAATGGGGTATAATCTGCGTCGGGAACCAAAGACATCCGAGTGTACTGAAGACCATCAATTGAATCCAGGAGACCCATTCTCAACAGGTTCAGATACTCAGGGGACTGACCCTTCTTATCCTTCAAAGGGCGGGCTAGATTCCTTGATGCAATCTTGTAGACCTTCGCTCTAGACCGCAGTTTGTACTTAGCAGCATAGAGCTTGGCTAATGAACCCCTTATGATATAGGAACAAAAGTTCACAACCTTCTTGCGGTTATCTGCATAACGATACCACTCCGCCATAGTTTGCAAGAATTTATTCATCTGTGCATTTGTGTGTGCTTGTGTTGCATGAAACATTTTGAAACAAGGTTGCGGATCAGGATCCCTGTCTCCTTTTAAGAAGTTCAGCTTCCTGAACTGTCTGACGCATTGTCTCAAACTTGCTGTGACTGACAGAAGTGTTCCTACACCTTTTTCACTGATGATCTTCCCCCCAGTTGCTGTGTACCTAAGTGTAGGATATACTACTCGCCTGCAGAGTACATGATCCATAAACATAATACCCTTGGTGATGTGCTCAATCGGGAGATTCTCGTTATCAAGCTTGAGCTGGTATCTCTGATCACAAAACTCAATTAGCTGTTTCCTTAGCACTGCAGCATCTGCTCGAGGACCCCTAACTCCAACCAAAAAATGACCAGCATAGCGAATATAGTCCATTTTTCTGGTCTTGTCAGGCCCGCTAGTGGGAACAAACTCTGGCCATGATGTGTTCCCGTGCTCAGCATCATCCCCAGTCCATATAACATCAGACTTTGAGGGTTGGTAGAACTCCTTAATCTTCTCCTCCATCCATCTGTCAAGCTCATCTAGATACACATTGGCAAGTAATGAGCTTAAGACTCCACAATGCCCCCAATTTGGATTCTTTTCAGCCTCCACCGGAGCAAAACCAAAGAAACTTTCTAGCCAGTACGGATCAGGCTTGGGCTCGTCCTCGGCCAATACCCTCTTTTTCTGATGCTTCCTACTTTTTTTCTTCTTCTTAGCAATCTCCTCATCGGTGGGGCGACCAATTATCACTGGGGCTGTTAGGGCTGATTTAATCAAATCCACGACTTTTTTATCCCTAACATCCCGGATCAACGCATTGATGATCAATCCAGGCTTCACTCCATCAAGAATGGTGCTGACGTCACCTTTGATGTACCATAGATAACCGGCAAAGCTTCTTCTGATCGTCCGGATAGCAGTGTGAGCATCCCGTCCAGGGCGAAAGGCAAAAGATTTCTGGGAGAATCGAGCTTCATAGATAGGCTCAAGGATCATGAGAAGGACTTCCTGGACAACACGGTCCTGGAAAGGCGTAGGCTGCGTAGAGGTGAGGAGTATACGGAGCTTGCGCTTGGATAAGGTGGTTGGATCAGTGGTGTCCCGGGGCGAACGGAGAAGGAGATCAAGGCGGGCACCCCAGCGGAAGCGGCCGTCGAGGACGGCATTGCGGAGGGCGAGAAGAGAATGGAGGGCGGAGCTAGAGACCGAAGATTTGGGAAGGTACGAACCGGTATCGTCAGCATAGGCCTTTTGGTAGGCGAGAACCCAGAGCTCAAAGCGGCGTAGGATAGGGGTGAGGCTGGTAGCAGTGGCGGAGGGGTCGCGGAAGCTGTCGACCCAGAGGGCGGAGCAGATGGAGATGGGATCATCACGTAGGAGGGAGGAAGGGTCGTCGGAGACCGTGGAGAGAGATTCCCACTGATTGCGGCTGCGATGGCTAGGTAGAAGGGAGGGATTCACCGGCGGGGGCGGGGGCGGGGAAGCGGGATAGGCAGGAATCCGTCTAAAGGAGTCCGGATGGCGAGGAAACCTGGAAAATGAGTCGGCGGCAGAGGAAAGGAAACGGCGGTGGAGACGGAGGAGAGAGAGGCAACAGTTCATGGAAGGAGACGAAAGGTCAAAGGCCGGAACCCTAGGAAATGGACTCGGTTCGGAGACTCTTTTGTTGCAGGGTTTTAACATTTATCTCTCATTTAAAATACTTTGTTTAGGGAAAATTAAAATGATAATTAATTTTTACTTACTTAATTTAATAAGTTTTAATTCGATAAGTTTTAATATTTGTATAGCTATTTTTTTAAGACATTTTTTTATTTGAATCAAATCGAGGATAAAAAAATTAAACCGTAGAAATAACATTATTACCTTACTAGTCAATGTGGCAATGAAATTATAATTGTAAATAGGGATGATAATGGGTCGGTTCAAATTGAATTTCATTATTAGATTATATTGTTATTATTAGGGTTTTGTTTTCTATTTATTAGCTATTGAAAATAGATTAATCTTTTTCTTAATTATTTAATTTAACTATATAAATATCATATTGAGTAACTTTTTTTTATTAAGTTTGATATTCATAATAAAATAAGTCATATTTTTCCCTTTTAATTCTACATGATATCAGCCGTAATGACCTGCATCAAAATGCTTCAACAACCATCCTTACTATATCAGAATGCTTCATGAGAATCCAATTCATATATGCTTGAGCAACTTTAATAGTTTCTTACTTTACAGTCTTTTACCATGTTAGTTTTTTCTCATATATGTTTGTCATCGTCTGATATTTTAGGTATATCTTTATCTTTGTGAGTTTTACACTCTAGTGCCTCCTATCATATGTCACCTAATTTATTATTTTTTATTTCTTTTTCTCCTAGTTCATCTATATCTATTGTGACTGTTGATAGTACTCCTATGTCATTAGTGAGTGTTGGTTCAATTGTTACGTTTTATTTATCTCTTATTAATGTTTATTATATTCCAAGTCTTATTTTAAATTTTATTTCTATTAGTCAATTATATGATCTGGATACTTGATCTCTTTTTTTTTCATCTAATTGTTATATTTAGGACTCACGATCTCAGAGGCTGATTGAGACAGGTCGTAAGCAAGGAGAACTCTATGTTTTAGATCAACTCAAAGGTTAGATGTTGTAGCTTTGAGTATGGATTTATCATCTTTTCGTTTGAGTTGTTCATCTTTTGATTTTTATTTATAGCATTCTTATTTAGGTCATGTTTCAACACCTTGTTTGTAGTTTTTAACTTTTACTAGATTATTAGAACCTTTAAAAAGTTTTGATATTTTTTATTGTAGTGGTTGTAAACTGGCCAAATTTTTTATCTTATCATTTTATAAAAGTCTTTCTTTTTCTTCTGCTCTATTTAATCTTATACATTCTGATATGTGGGGACCCTCTCCTATTCCTACTAAAGGGGATCAAGGTATTGTGTTTCATTTATTGATGATTCCACTCATTACTCTTGGGTCTATCTTATGAAACACAGGTCTTAAACTTTAGAGCTCTTGTAAAAACTCAACATCTGGTGTCATAAAGTGAATACCGACATTGAGAAAGCTTCACCCATAGCCCCTATTGGTAGCTCAACTAAATATGGTACTTTTATTCCCAAGATATCCGCTTTACATGCTCCTTCTTCTGTTATTACCTAATCATCTCCTTAGGTTGTGAATGATCTTTCTCTCCACCATCCTCAGTCCACTCATGTTCATAAGTATACTAAACTATCAAATTTTGCTTACTCTTGTTATTCTCATTCTTTTGTTTCATTTGTTGCATTAGTTCATTGTCTTTTTGAGCATGTATCCTATAGAAAATTTGTTCGTAATCCATTTTGGCAGAATGTTATAGCTGAGGAACTAATTGTTGAGGTTGCAAGGTTTCAAACATAATCCCATATTGAAAATACATGGGAAAAGATCATGAGTTTATAAGAGAAAGATATCTCTATTGGTATAAGGCCTTTTGGGTAAAGCCCAAGAATAAAACCATGAAGGCTTAGGCCTAAAGTGGATAATATCATACCATTGTAGAAATATCTAAATTCCTTTTGGTCCTACATTAATTGCTCTACATTAGAATCATACATGAGATTTGGTACTGTTGCCATCAGGAAAACACACCATTGTTCTCGTTGGGTATATAAGATCAAAACTAAGTCTTATAGATCTATCAAATGATACAAAGCTCATTTTGTTGCTAAAGGTTATTCTCAGGAGTATGACATAAATTATGAGGAAACATGTGCTCCTATTGTAAAAAGTGATGACTATTCTTACTCTAATTGTTGTTCCTTCTGTTTGTCGATGGAGAATATCTCAGATGGATGTTAAGAATGTATTTCTAAATGATGATCTTCAATTCTTCATGAAGAAGTTTATATGACACCTCCTCATGGTGTTTCACACCAACCTAGTAAAGTTTATAGGTTTCGTAAAGTGCTTTATGGTCTTAAACAAGCACCTCATGCTTAGTTTGAGAAGTTTTCTACGGTGATTACTGTTGGGTGATCGGTGGCCGGCTTGAAGGGGGGTTGGATAGACAACACCCCCAAATCCTTGCTTCCTACACTTGTTAGCTTGTGTAGTGGAAATACAAACAACAAACAAGCTAAAGACTAAAACTAAGAAAGGAAATGCAAACCGCTAACACGTTCGTTTAACGTGGTTCGGAGATTAGGGCTCCTACTCCACGGCGTGTCCTTGAGGTGGGTGATCCCGATCCGTCGGTGGATTAGCCCCCCGACAAACTCCGGCTATCTCAAGTAGCTCCTTGTGGGTGGAGAAACCTCACCACAACACTCACAAACACTTGAGAACAAGTAGACTACTAATTAGAGTTTACCATCAATAATTTCGTCAGCTATAACCAAGCTTCCAAGCTTTGGTTATATAGCCCGCGGGTTGAAAACCTCGCCTACCAGTCAACTGCCAAAACATGCAGTCGATTGCCCTCTGTAGAAATTCGACCGTTACATCCCAACGGCTTGATACCAGTCGACTGCCAAAACTAGCAATCGATTGCTCCACACTAACCGAACGAACAGAAACATTCTGTTCGCTGCCAGTCGACTGCACCAGTCGACTGGTGAAACCAGCAGTCGACTGGTACCCGAGTACATTCTCTCAACACTCGGACCCTCACCCTTACGACTCACTTGATGCTTCTTTGCAGCCTTGACCTCTTGCATTCAAGCCTACTTCCTTTGGCTCTCGTTCCTCAGATGCATACAAGCCCACGGCTCGTCCCCAATGTCATCCTTCGCGTATGCCTCGAAGTCACTTTCCTCGGCCCTTGTCCTCGCTGCCTTGTCCACGGTCCCTCGGATGCTCCATCCTTCATCGGACCCGAAACCATCAACTTGAGTTACATGTGTATCCTGCAGTCCTGTATAACTCAAGTACATATATGAAATACAAGGGTGAACCTAACTTAAACCCTTTTCCCAAACACCAAAACACATGGTCCCACGGACCATTGGGATTGCTCCAACAATCTCCCCCTTTTTGGTGTTTGGCAATACGTTTAAGTTAGGGAAAACAAATAACAAATAAACATGCTAATACAATGGACTTACGATGCCAAGGCTACACACTTGGACTTACTCCGCCAAATGGACTTACGATGCCAAGGCTACACACTTGGACTTACACCGCCGAATCAAAAATAACGCAACATGCATTTGAACCTATTCCAAGGCTCTCCCTACACCTAAGCTCCCCATTGAGCTAGGAATTTCCACAAGACTTTTTAAGAACCTATCCCAAGGCTCCCCCTACACCTATGCTCCCCAATGAGCTAGGATTTTCATTACCGTAAAGGTATTTTCAGGTTTTCTCAACTAAACCTTACTTCTCCTCCTTTACCTAACATCCACAAAGCTTTACAATAATATCCCAATTGTTGAAAACTTATCATCCAACTGACCCTAAACTCATGTATTCATCCTCCATGGATCTCATACACCTCAACGAGTTGACCCGGTCACAATCTAGTGCTGAAAATACTTTCAGACTAGTATCAATCAACTGCCCCAGTTGACTGCCCTTATCGAAACAGCACACAGAACCATTCTGTGCTCGATTTTCACTGTTACCAGTCAATACTATACCAGTCGACTGGTACCCCTTTTCAACCCTTTTCAATACTTTTGATCCAATTTCAAAAATGCACGATTAAATCCACAGAGCTCCAAAAATCCCCAAATTTTGTGGAGAGGTCTGTCTTACCCATGTCTACTTGGAAAAAATACATTTAAAAATGTATCTATCACCAATCCCAAGATTGACATAAAATCCAAAACTAGCTAAATGGTTCAATTGAACCTTGACCTAAAGTCCTAGTTTTGATTTCCTCTTGATGTATTAGCTCATACTAACCCACAATGCATCCCTAGCATGAGTTTATATGACATCTACATCCAAAACCAATTATCATGCAATATGACTCCAATGTCATATTTCTTTGTATGAACACACAACCCATGTGCGCCAATTCCCTAGGTTTGAGACTCAAGTCAGTCTCCAAACCATTTAGCATACTCCATGACTCCCCTAGACTCCCAAGTAAAACCCACTTGAGATTCATTGGCCATGGGTCCCAACTTGACTCTTAGAGCTCTTAACCTTAGCCACCTCCCTAGGTGACTCATCCACAATCACTAGGCCACATCGGTGCAAATCCGGTGACACTTGGCCTACAAATCTAACCTTTTAACCTTGGACACCTTGTCCTTGGTTAATTTCTTCTTACCTTTAAATGGTTTTCTCTTGTCATTTATTGGCTTCTCCTTGCTATAGTCATATACAACCCTAGCATAAGACTTTCCCTTAGCCTTGGAGACACTAGATCGGTATCCCAAACCTGATCTATCATTGTTGGGTCTTTGACTACCCAACACCATACCTAAACCCTTAGATCCAACATTGAATTTTTCTAGGGTTTTCTCCAATTATCAAGCTTTGTCTTCAAAGCTTGATTTTCCCTTTCTAGGTTCCTAAACCTAGAGTCAACATGTCCACCATGGACATTCCTAGACCTACCCATTTTTCTAGGCATATGTCTCCCCTTCTTGGGATTAATGCCTTGGGTCTCCTTAGGTCTACCGTTTCTAAATTTATCATGCATAGATACCTTAGGATTTTGATCTACATTAACCCTACTTCTATCATGATATCTAAATCCGAAATTTTTCATTGCTACATAATGATTATCATTATTTTTCCTAGCATGCATGGGAACATAAGAATTTGAATTACACTTCAAATTAGGGTATACCTCCCTTACCCTTGAAGCTCTCTCTTGACTTGAGCTCCTCTTCTTCTCTTTCTCCCATTTCTTCAATTGTGCCAACTACTTGAGCTCTCCCTTCCTTGGGCATTTTGTGTGGTAATGACCCCACTCACCACACGCGAAGCACACTATGTGTCATTTCTTCTTCTTCTTCTTCTTGGCACCATCATTCCTACAACCCTTGTTAGTATTCAAATTAACTTGATTGGGTTTAGGAGTTACCTTCTTGTTACCCAATGGACACCTACTGTTGTAGTGCCCCTTCTCATTGCACCCGAAGCACATAATGTGATCTTTTGACTTTGTTTCGGTGGAGGTGCTCACTAGGTTGACCTCCAAGACCTTTTTTTCATCCGTCTTGGATTCTTCTTCAACCCTTGAGGATGTTGATGATGCTTCATCTTTCTCATCCACACTTGTGGATGCCCTTTCTTCATCCTTCTCTTCCTCGGATGTTGAGCATGGCTCAACTTTCGTTTACTCCTCCTCAACTTGAGCAATTAAACCCATCTCCTTGGGTTCTTCTTCTTCTTGTATAAGTTTAGGTTCTTCCTGTAGAACTATCTTCACTTTGCTCCACAAATCGTGGGCATTCTTATATTCACCTACACCACTCATCACATTAGACGACAATATATCTATTAAGATTGATATTACTTTTGAGTTTGCCTCCGATCGTGAGGTTTGCTCTTCCGTCCAATGTCGTGGTCGGAGTCTTTTTCCCTTCTTGTTTCTTGGGACTTCGAACGGGTCCTTGATCACCATCATTGTATCCCAATCCGTGTCAAAGAAGACTTCTATCTTCATCATCCAAAATGTGATGTCCCCAAGGCTTCCTCCAAAATTTGGAGGTTCAATCAAGCCGGTCAACTTCTTGTATTTGCTCTTCTCGGTGATTAGTCCGGTGAAGTGCGACCTTGGCTCTTATACAACTTGTTGGGTGATCGGTGGTCGGCTTGAAGGGGGGTTGGATAGACGGCACCCCCAAATCCTTGCTTCCTACCCTTGTTAGCTTGTGCAGTGGAAATACAAACAACAAACAAGCTAAAGACTAAAACTAAGAAAGGAAATGCAAACCGCTAACACGTTTGTTTAACGTGGTTCGGAGATTAGGGCTCCTACTCCACGACGTGTCTTTGAGGTGGACAATCCCGATCCGTCGGTGGATTAGCCCCCCGACAAACTCTGGCTATCTCAAGTAGCTCCTTGTGGGTGGAGAAACCTCACCACAACACTCACAAACACTTGAGAACAAGTAGACTACTAATTAGGGTTTACCACCACTAATTTCGTCAGCTATAACCAAGCTCCCAAGCTTTGGTTATATAGCCCGCGGGTTGAAAACCCCGCCTACCAGTCGACTGCCAAAACACGTAGTCGACTGCCCTATGTGGAAATTCGACCGTTACATCTCAACGAATCAATACCAGTCGACTGCCAAAACTAGCAGTCGACTGCTCCACACTAACCGAGCGAACAAAAACATTCTGTTCGCTGCCAGTTGACTGCACCAGTCGATTGGTGAAACCAGCAGTCGACTGGTACCCGAGTACATTCTCTCAACACTCGGACCCTCACCCTTACGACTCACTTGATGCTTCTTTGCAGCCTTGACCTCTTACCTTCAAGCCTACTTCCTTTGGCTCTCGTCCCTTGGATGCATACAAGCCCGCGGCTCGTCCCCAATGTCATCCTTCGCGTATGCCTCAAAGTCACTTCCCTCGGCCCTTGTCCTCGTTGCCTTGTCCACGGTCCCTCAGATGCTCCATCCTTCACCGGACCTGAAGCCATCAACCTGAGTCACATGTGTATCCTGCAATCCTGCACAACTCAAGTACACATATCAAATACAAGGGTGAACCTAACTTAAACCCTTTGCCCAAACACCAAAACACACTGTCCCACGGACTATTGGGATTGCTCCAACAATTACTTTGCCTGATTTTCATCCTAGTAATCATGATTCAGTATTGTTTGTCAGATATACGAGTGTAGGTCATATTCTTTTATCGTTATATGTTGATGATGTACGTGTTGGTGCAAGTTGCACCAGAATCAAACCTAAGTTTTAATGTTGTTAAAGGTTCAAGTTAAGTCTTGCTGTGATCTAACAAGTTGACTGAGTGTGCAGACTATTTACTCAACCGGGAAAGACCTAGTTGGAGGTTAGACAGGAGAAATCTTAGCAGATTGTGGAACCCAAGTGCAAGTCCAAGTGGGTTGAGGGGACCCGACGCTTGGCGGTGTGATCGAGAGGTCTGGAGGACTGAAGATCAAGAGAAAAGTCCTGGCGAGCCGATCAAAGCTAAGTCAAAAGTCCAAACTAGATCTAGAGGATCTAAGTTTGGCAAGTAGGTTGAGGTAAACAACTGGAGGAGCGACAGTGAGGTCGGGTTCTCGAAGGGAACAAGCTTAGGTCCCTGATCCAATTGAAGAAATCGGGAAGGGTTCCAGTTAAGATCAAGACAGTTCTACTGTCTTTTATATTACTCATGCATTATAATATTATTGTGCTAACATCTTCTTTGCAGGATATTTTGTCTAACATAGTTTTGTATGTTCGGTTGGATCGGTCGACCGAACAGGTGAATAGGTCGACCAAACAAGGAGAGATCAAAGCAGTGATCAGATCAGACTAGAACAGACCGAGTTCGATCAAAGATTGATCAGTCGACTGAACAGTAAGATCGGTTGACCGAAACATGATGACTCAGCACAGGCCAGTTCATCAACATCGATCAGAAGCAAAAGGAAAAAGAGCTGATTGGTCGACCGAACAGTAAGATCGATCGACCGAACCAATCAACATTAATGCACCATTAAATGTGGATCTCGACAAATTTCGACGAACAGGGAAGGAGCCTGTTCGGTCGATCAAAAAAGAGGATTGGTCGACCAAATCCTTAATGGACAGTTAATGCCGAAGATTGAATCAGCATCAGATCTCAGCCAGGAAGGAAGGGAGCTGGTTCAGTCGACCGAACATAGGGATCGATCGACCGAACATCAACGATCTTATAAATTGAAGCTCAAGGTCTGAGGTTGTATAACGCTTACTGATCATCTCAAAGCTCTTCTCTGTAAGTGGACTGTGCTACAAGTTCTCTACGACTCTTAAGCTACTCCGTCCGAAAGTACTGACCGAGCTTCAACCTTCACTTACGATTGTCGGTATACTTTATTTGTATTGCACTTAAATTCATATAAGATAGTAGGATTGTTACTATCTTATATCATTACATAGTACTGTACGCATTACTTCTTTCCGAGATTTTCGGGAAGAAGAATCTTAGTGGATTGCCCATCGGTGCGGTCAAGGATCGCGGGCCTTGGAGTAGGAGTCGACCTAGGCTCCGAACCAAGTAACCAAACGAGTCTCCTTTTACTTTCCGTTGCACGATTCTGTTTTCTAGAATAAAAGAAAAGTTTTAAAAGCGTGATATTCACCCCCTCCCCCCTCTATCACACTCATCCGATCCAACAATTGGTATCAGAGCCTCGTAAGCTCTGAAATTACTTAACCGTTTTTCAAAGTACCTTTTTAAAACTTCTACTTTTTATCAATTATTTTAGAATATTTTTTTTCTCATTGGTTGTATTTTTCAAGCACTACTAATCCCAAGACGAGAGTCTTGGAAATCTATTTGTTATTCTTTTAAGGATGTCAAACTCTTATCAAGAAGGATACAACACTGTCCGACCTCCACTATTCAAAGGAGAAAATTTCAGTTATTGGAAGAATAGAATGGAGTGTTACTTGAAGTCTGATATCGAACTTTGGTTCACGACCTTGAAAGGCTACACTCCCTCGACAAAAGACGGAACACCATTAGAACCAAAAGATTGGACTCCTCTAATGATCAAGAAGGCACAACTAAACTACAAGGTGATCAACACCATTCAGTGCGGGCTCACAATGGAGGAGTTGAACTGAGTCGGTCCTTACGACAATGCTAAAGAACTATGGGACTCCCTAGTCAAACTACATGAAGGGACTGACGAATCTAAGGTAAATAAAAGGGATTTGCTTTTAAATAACTTATTCAATATTAAAATGTTCCCCGGAGAGACGGTTTTACAACTCTATGCTCGACTGAAAGACATCCTCAACGGTCTCCATCTGATCGGACATAATCTTGAAAATCGTGACACAATAAGGTATGCATTAAACGCTTTTTCGAGGAATGCTTTGTGGGCATCAATTGTAGATGCGTACAAAGTTTGTAAGGATATTTCAATTCTTAAATTGGATGAATTATTCTGTGAATTGGAACTACACGAGCAATCTAACGTAAGCCATGTTGAGAAAGGAGTAGCTTTGTATGCAGGTCCAAGCAAGGAAACTAAAATAAGAACAAAGATCGAGTCTGAAAGCGAGTTAGACGCTGACTCAACAAATGAAGAAGAGTTAGTCAACATGGTCCGGAGATTGCCGACGAAGAAGAAATTCAGAAAAAGTGCCAAGAAGAAACCACTCAACCAGACCCAAAACAAATCAGAAGTGATTTGTTACGGATGCAACAAAAAGGGACATTTCAAAAACGAATGCCCAAATCGGAAGGAAGAAAGGCCTAAATCGACAAGACGAAAGAAAGCCCTCCAAGCAACATGGGACGAGACCTCTTCCGACGAATCTGACACGGAGCAAACAAAGCATTAGAGCCATCTTGCATTTATGGCAAGAAACAAAGATTCTGACTCCGAGTCTGATGAAGAGTACGAGTCCGATGAAGAGTACGAGTCCGAGATCAACATCGAGTCCGAAAGAAGCCACAGATTGTAAGATCCAAATATGGTAACGATTTATTCTAAGTCTAACTTGCTTAAAGTAGTTAAATGCTTATTTAAAAAATTATCAAAATCTGAAAAACAAAATAACTTGTTGCTTAAGGAAATAGACCACCTTAAGCAGCAAGTTAACTTGAGTGACTCGACTAACTAAGTTCAAGTTGGAACTTCAACTCAAGTTGAAAAACTTGAGGAAGAAAATTCCAACTTGAAAGGTCAAGTTGAGCGACTCAAGAAAACATTGGAAAAGTTTGAACTGGGGTCCAAGTGTCTAAACATGGTACTTGGATCACAACGAGCCGTGTACAACAAATCAGGAATTGGTTACAATCCTAAACAAACAAACAAATCATATTTGTCATTAATTAGTCAAAATGTTAGAAGTCAAGTCCAAGCATGGGTCCAAACAAAATATTTAACCAAACCAATTAAACCAAACCTATACTTAATCCCTAAGAGTCAAATTCATTACTTAGATAGACCTTATCTAAGCTATGACTCAGGGGGAGCAACTAGAAAGACAATCCAACCAACATGATTAACCGAACCCATACACTTAGGATTAGGTTTAGTTTTTTTTGCTTAGAATGGTTAGATAAAAAAGATTTACCAAACCCTACAACATAGTATCAGAATGGATTGGGATGATAGTACGTCAAGGAAGCTTTGTCGAAGGCATGTCTAGGCCGAATCTTGTGTATTCTACCTAGTGCACTAGACTTAGTGGATCTGACCGAAGCTACCCGAGTCAAACATGGGCTAGTTAGACTAAAATTTAGTATTAAGTTTTTTGAGCGGAAACAGTTTGGAAAGTCTTCAACAAGTGATCTACCATTGATACACAAGAAGGCCATATGCCTCGCCACTGAATTGAAAACTTATCCTTAGGAAGCCTGTTTGATTAACCCAAAGCTAAGTTTGAATCTAACATGAGTTCAATAACCTTTTTCAATAATTTAAATTAACTTCAAACCTAATTAACATCAAACCTAATTTAATTATTTATATAAAAAAAATAAAATTAAAATTATGTTAAAAACTTAATTAAAATTATTTTAAAAAAAAAAACTTAATTAAATTATTTTAAAAACTTAATTAAATTATTTTTTAAAAAAACTTAATTAAAATTATTTTAAAAACTTAAAAAACTTAATTAAATTATTTAAAAAAATTAATTTAAATTATTTAAAAAACTTAATTAAATTATTTTAAAAACTTAATTAAATTATTTTTTTAAAAAACTTAATTTAAATTATTTTAAAAACTTAATTAAATTATTTTTTAAAAACTTAATTTAAATTATTTTAAAAAATTAATTAAATTATTTTAAAAACTTAATTAAATTATTTAAAAAACTTAATTAAATTATTAAAAAAAACTTAATTTAAATTAATTTAAAATATTAATTAAATTATTTTAAAATTAAATTAAATTATTTTAAAATTTTAATTAAAATTATTTTAAAAAATTAATTAAAATTATTTTAAAAACTTAATTAAATTATTGTAAAAAACTTAATTAAATTATTTTAAAAAAACTTAATTAAATTATTTTAAAAACTTAATTAAATTATTTTAAAAACTTAATTAAATTATCTTAAAAACTTAATTAAATTATTTTAAAAAAATTAGTTAAATTATTTAAAAAAAAAACTTAATTAAAATTTTAATTAAATTATTTTAAAAACTTAATTAAATTATTTTAAAAAAATTAATTAAAATTATTTTAAAAACTTAATTAAATTATTTTAAAAACTTATTTAAAATTATTTTAAAAACTTAATTTAAATTATTTAAAAAAACTTAATTATTTTAAAAAACTTAATTATTTTAAAAAATTTCATTATATTATTTTGAAACTTAAATCAACTACAATACCTACAACATCTAAAAATTTACCCACATAATTAAACTCATCCATTAACCAAACTTTAGTTTAAATCCTACGTTTTGTGTAGAAATCCAAAACTCTGGATAAATGGATTTTAGACAACGACTGCTCTAGATACATGACTGGGGATCAACACAAATTTACGAATATCAAATTCAAAAACTTAGGGTCAGTTGTCTTTGGAAACAATGGCAAACTAAAGGTAATCGGTACAGGTGAAATTCAATTATAGTCTAACATTTCAATTAAAAAAGTTTTACTTGTTGAACATTTTCATTATAATTTGCTTAGTATAAGTCAACTCTGTGATTCAGGATTTAAGGTTAAATTTTTGTCTTCCGAATGCTTGATAAGTTACAATGACTCATCTAATATATCATTAAAAGGCTTTAGAGATAAAAATATATATTCAATTCATCTACCTAAAACACTACCCAAATGTTTTTTATCAAATCATGATGAAACTTGGCTGTGGCATAGGAGATTAGCTCACACCCACTTTAGAAATTTACTAAAATTAAACAAATGTGGATTAGTCAAGGGCTTGCCAAAATTAGGAAATCCTATAAATAAATTTTGTAATTCTTGTCAACAAGGAAAATAAATTAAATCAACTCACAAACCTACTAATCAAATTAGAACCAATAGAATTCTTGACCTTTTACATTTAGACTTATTTGACTCTCATGGAATAAAATCACTAAATGGAAGTCTTTATTGCTTAGTCATTATTGATGACTACTCTAAATATACTTGGGTTAAGTTCTTATCTAATAAAAATGAAACTTTTGAAACTTTTAGAAATTTCTGTAAACAAATAGGAAACGATAAAGAAATTAAAATCAAGAAAATCAGAAGTGATAATGGAGGAGAATACAAAAATCAAAATTTTACTAATTTCTTCCTTGAAAATGGTTATCACCATGAGTTTTCGTGCCCTAAAACTCCACAAGAAAATGGACTAGTTGAACACAAGAATAGAACTTTACAAGAAGCTGCACAAACAATGTTAAATGAATACAATCTACCTAAATGTTTTTGGGCTGAAGCTGTTAATATAACTTGTTATGTCCAAAATCGAATTATAATTAATAAAGATCAAAATAAAACATCTTATGAAATTTATTTTAACAAAATTCCTAATATAAAATATTTTAAAGTCTTTGGTTGCCATGTGCATATTTTAAACCTTAAGGATTACTTAGGAAAATTTACTTCGAAAACTGACCAAGGAATCTTTCTTGGCTATTCATCTACAAGTAGAGCCTATAGGGGTTATAATAAATCTATTTTGAAAATTGAGGAAACCACCAATGTAACCTTTAATGAAAATGACAACATTTAAATTAATCAACATGGTTCCGTTGATCAAGAAGAAGAAGAAAAATAAACACAAATCAAACAATCTAAAAATTCTAATCCACGAATATTAAAATCTAACCCTAATCATCCAGTTGACCAAATAATAGGAAATCTTGAATTAAGGGTTCAAACCAGATCTGCTTTTAGAAACCTAAGTCAAATAGTATTAATATCTAAAATTGAACCTAAAAACATAAATGATGCATTAACAAAACCTGACTGGGTAATTGCAATGCAAGAAGAGTTAAATCAATTTGAAAGGAGTCAGGTTTGGGATTTAGTACATCGACCAAAAGGTAAGACAGTCATAGACACCAAATGGGTATTTAGGAATAAATTAGATGATCAAAGTGAAATCTTAAGGAATAAAGCACGTTTAGTAGCCAAGGGGTTCAGTCATGTCGAAGGACTAGATTACGACGAGACTTATACCTCGGTAGCCAGACTTGAATCAATTAGAATGTTGCTCACCTATGCAGCATTTAAAGGTTTCAAGTTATACCAAATAGATGTTAAATCCATTTTTTTAAATGGACATATTAAGGAAGAAGTGTACGTAAGTCAACCACCCGGTTTTGAGGATATAGAAAACCCAACCTATGTCTTTAAGCTAAAAAAGATATTATATGGACTAAAACAAGCACATAAGGATTGGTATGAAAGACTGTCTAGTTTTTTAAAATCCAAAGGGTTTAAAGAAGGGAAAATTGATCCTACCCTTTTTATTAAGACCTTTAACTTAGACATTTTCATAGCTCAAGTTTATGTTAACGATATTGTATTTGGTTCAACTGACTCAAAATTCTTAAAGAAATTTGTAACTTTAATGGAAAATGAATTTGAAATGAGTTTGGTTGGTGAATTAACTTATTTTTTAGGTCTTCAAATTATACAAACTAAAGACGGTAACTATGCACATCAAACTAAGTACACAAAAGACCTTCTTAAAAAATTTGGTATGGAAAACTCTAAAAAACTTAAAACACCTATGGCAAGTAACATTAATCTTGATAGTGACGAAATTGGTACACCCGTTGACTTAAAATATTATAGAAGCATGGTAGGAAGTTTACTCTACTTAACTACAAGCAGACCTGACATTTTATTTGCAGTAAGTATGTGCACCCGATACCAAACTTGTGCAAAAGAGTCACATTTATCCTTGATTAAACAAATTTTTAAATATTTAAAAGGAACTATTAGTATAGGAATGTGGTACCCTAGAACTTCACAATTTGACTTAGTTGGGTATTCTGATTCAAATTATATTGGATGTAAGTTAGACAGAAAGAGTACTAGTGGAGGATGTCAATTGCTAGGATCATCTTTAGTTTAGTTGGTTTAGCCGTAAGCAACAATGTGTGGCCTTATCTACCACTGAAACTGAATACATAGCGATGGGCGAATGCATAGCTCAATTGCTATGGATGTCCCATACATTAAAAGACTTTAATCTAGATTATAAGAATGTAAAAACCTACATTGATAATATAAGGTCTATAAACCTAACTAAAAATCAGTTCATCACTCTAGAACTAAACATATAGAGGTTAAACATCATTTCATTAGGGATCATGTGTCCAAAGGGAATATTGAACTTAATTATATTGAATCAAAATCTAACTCGGTAGATATTTTTACTAAACCATTACCTGAAGCAGAATTTAGTAACCTAAGAAGACAATTAGGGTTGTGTTTTATAGAATAGGTTTCTTAACATGCTTTCAAAATATTACTTAGTAGTTTTTCAAATTATTTTTGTAAACATTCCCATTTCAAATTTTGTTTTCAAAACCTATTTCAAACTTTTTTCTCTTTCTGAAGTAGCCTAGGTCTTACCATAGAATTGCATGATCCTATAATTCTAAGAGCCAGCATCTTACAAGCACAGTAGAATTCCTTCTTGATAACTTAGAATGAGTGAGATGCTTAGGACCTAGCCTAAGATTTCATATGCTTATGTTAGTGCATCACTATAAATCTGGGCTTTAAACAACATACATGGATCAATTTGAGTTAGCTAGCTAGTAACAACCTAATTAGCTCCAAACGCTCAAATTGACCAACCTGAGTCAATTGCTACTATCTTGTGGTAGTTAGCTTTGTACCAAGGTTGGACATTTCATCATAAGGACATTTTTTCCTTAGTTTTTTTTTCTAATCATGCTTGGACTTTTAGGTTGTCGTTAATTTTAGGGGGAGCTTTGAGCTAAAATTTTTAAATTTCACCTTACAATTTTTTTACAAATATTATTGTATTTTTCAACTTGGTGAAATTTTTTCAAAATTTTTATACCTTTTTAAGTTCCTTAACATTTTGAAATTTCTTCATGTTTTCAAAATTTTACTTTATATTTTGCTCTTATTTCGAAAATAATAATAAATAAAACATATTCAAAATTTTAATATTTTCTAAATTATATTTATTCAAACATTTTTACGATTTTTTTTAATGACAATAATACTTTTTAGATTTTTTTTGGATTTTTCCTAACTACTTTACCTATGCTAGAATTTTATCTTTACTATGTTTCTAAAATCTTACCTTCATCAACTTTTCAAATAATTTTCAAATTTTTATCTAAAACTTATTACAATTTTCAAAACATACTATATTTTTAAACTAGGTTGTTCACTTTAACTTTTTGCACTCAAAGGTTTTCTTTCAACTTTATTATTTTTCCTTAGTTTTGAGGTCTTCCCCTATTTTTGATGTGTGTCAAAGGGAGAGAGATAGTGAATTCAGGGAAAATTGTTTAACTCAGGGGGAGAGTTAAAAGTTAAATTGCTTGTTTATTTAATCTTTACATATTTTAACTTAACTTTGAACCTTGTTTGCCAAACATCAAAAAGGGAAAGATTGTTGGTGCAAGTTACACCAGAATCAAACCTAAGTTTTGATGTTGTCAAAGGTTCAAGTTAAGTCTTGTTGCGATCTAATAAGTTGACTGAGTGTGTAGGCTGTTTACTCAACCTGGAAAGACCTAGTTGGAGGCTAGGCAGGAGAAATATTAGCAGATCGTGGAACCCAGGTGCAAGTCCAAGTGGGTCGAGGGGACCCAATGCTTGGCGGTGTGATCGATAGGTCTGGAGGACCGAAGATTAAGAGAAAAGTCCTGGCGAGCCGATCAAAGCTAAGTGAAAAGTCCAAACTAGATTTGGAGGATCTAAGTTTGGTAGGTAGGTTGAGGTAAACAAATGGAGGAGCGATAGTGAGGTCAGGTTCCCGAAGGGAACAACCTTAGGTTGCTGATCCAACTGAAGAAACCGGGAAGTTTTCCAAGTTGAGATCAAGACAGTTCTACTGTCTTTTATATTACTCATGCATTATAATATTATTGTGCTAACACCTGTTTTGCAGGATGTTTTGTCTAACACTGTTTTGTATGTCCGGCTGGATCAGTCGACCGAACAGGTGAATAGATCGACCAAACAAGGAGAGATCAAAGCAGTGATCAGATCAGACCAAAATAAACCGAGCCCGATCAAAGACTGATTGGTCGACCGAACAGTAAGATCGGTTGGCCGAAACATGATGACTTAGCACAGGCCAGTTCATCAACATCGATCAGAAGCAAAAGGAAAAAGAGCTGATCGGTCGACCGAACAGTAAGATTGGTCGACCGAACCAATCAACATTAATGTACCATTAAATGTGGATCTCAGCAAATTTCGATAAATAGGGAAGGAGCCTGTTCGGTCGATCGAAAAAGAGGATCGGTCAACCGAATCCTTAATGGACAGTTAATGCCGAAGATCGAATTAGCATCAAATCTCGGCCAGGAAGGAAGGGAGATGGTTTGGTCGACCGAACATAGGGATCGGTCGACCGAACATCAACGATCTTATAAATTGAAGCTCGAGGTCTGAGGCTGTATAACGCTTACTGATCATCTCAAAGCTCTTCTCTGCAAGCAGACCGTGCTACAAGTTCTCTACGACTCTTCAAGCTACTCCGTCCGGAAGTACCGATCGAGCTTCAACCTTCACTTACGATTGTCGGCATACTTTATTTGTATTGCACTTAAATTCATATAAGATAGTAGGATTGTTACTATCTTATATCATTACATACTGTATGCATTACTTCTTTCCGAGGTTTTCGGGAAGAAGAATCTTAGTGGATTGCCCATAGGTGCGGTTAAGGATCGCGGGCCTTGGAGTAGGAGTCGACCTAGGCTCTGAACCAAGTAACCAAACGAGTCTCCTTTTACTTTACGCTGCACGACTCTGTTTTCTAGAATAAAATAATAGTTTTAAAAGTGCGATATGTTGGTGCAACCTTAGGTCAAGGTTGACCTGGTTGACCCGACTCGAGTTGACTTGACTCGAGTTGTATTTTGATGTTTGACTTGGGAAGATTGTCGGTGCAACCTTAGGTCAAGGTTGACCTAGTTGTGTTGCATGTTGATGTTTGACACTCGTGAGAGAGTTCTATTCTTGATATGGGACAAGAATAGATGTTTGGGAGATTATTGGTGCAACCGTAGGTCAAGGTTGACCTGGTTGACCTGATTCGGGAAAAAGTCCAAGTATGGAGACTTGGCAACGGAAAAGTCCAAGCAGGGAGCTTGGCACTGGAAAAGTCCAAGTATGGAGACTTGGCACTGGAAAAGTCCAAGCAGGGAGCTTGGCGGAAAAGTCCAAGTATGGAGACTTGGCACTGGAAAAGTCCAAGTATGGAGACTTGGCACGGAAAAGTCCAAGTATGAAGACTTGGCACTGAGAAGTCCAAGTAGTGAAGCAAAGGAAAGTCCTAACTGGATGTTAGGCGGTTGGAAAGTCCCGTGAGTGAAGCCAGGGAAAGTCCTAACGGGATGTTAGGCGGTTGGGAAGTCCCGTGAGTGAAGCCAGGCAGGAAAGTCCCGTGAGTGAAGCCGGCAGAAAAAGTCCCGTGAGTGAAGCAGATTGGAAATCCGTGAGTGAAGCGGTGAAAATCCTAGTGAGTGAAGCTAGGTGAATGAGAAAGTCCTAACCGGGATGTTAGGCAGTGTGTGAGTGAAGCCGGTGGAAAGTCCTGGTGAGTGAAGCGGGCAAGGGAAAATCCAGATGGATCAAGGGTGATCGGACATCCGGTGTTGAGAAGTCCAAGTGAGTGAAGCTTGGCATATGGAGTCGGAGAGGGTTCGGTAGCTCGTTCTCCGAACTAGGTTAGAGAGGGCACTCTAAAGAGGAGTTGGATCGGCGGTGACCGATCCAGGATATCGCGTTTGCCCCGATCGATCCGGTGACCGATCGTAATCGGATCGATGGCTCATCGATCGATGCGGGAGACCGATCGGAACCTCGCGAGAAGAAACCGTGGATCGGTCTGCGACCGATCCATTTACGGCCTGATCGGCCGCGCACCGATCGTGAATAGATCGCGGCGTGAGGAGCCCGATCGGCCTATGGACCGATCAGAGGTTCTGATCGGTCCACGCACCGATCAGTGGCTGATCGACACCGATCGGTCCGGGACCGATCGGTGACAAAAAGCCTCATGCGCTTAGGCCGATCGGTGCAGACCGATCGGTGTTCTAGCCTGCGACACAACGGTTAGTTTCTTCACTGTTTTCTTCGCAGGTATAAAGGATCGAGGCATCTTCTGTGCGAAAAACTCTCCTTCTTCCTTCTTGCTGTTCTAAGTGCTGCTGTGCTTGAGCTTTGTTGAGCTCCTCCAAAGCTTCGCGTGAGCTTCCGGCTGGGTTCCTGCTGTTGTAGGCGTCGCGTGAAGTTGCTGCTTCACCTCCAGTCGACAAGAAAGCAAGCAATTGGTAGAGTGCGATTGTATTCATATTGTATTGCTTTTCTTACTGCTCTTGTACTCTTTGTTTGCTGTTGCAAACGTTGTGGCGAGGTTTCTCCACCCACAAGGAGTATATTGTATTAGCCGGTTCTCCGGGGACTCATCCACCGACGGATTGACCGGACTCGTCCACCTTACGGACACGCCGAGGAGTAGGAGCCCTAATCTCCGAACCTCGTTACATCCTCGTGTTAAGGTTTGGTTTTCTTCTCTTTCGTTTCTTTGTATTTTCCGCTGCGACTAACCTAATTGTAGGAAGAAACGAGAGCGATTTGGGGCGGCTATTCACACCCCCCTCTCTAGCCGTACGAAAGATCCTAACAAGTGGTATCAGAGCGAGGCCGCTCTTCATCGGATCAACACCCGTGGGAGCAAAGCTAGAGATGGATCAATTCGGAGAAGACATCACGATTCCACCCTTCTACAACGACAACTTCACATATTGGAAGGTAAGGATGATGTATTTTCTTAGGACTAATATGTTGAACTGGTTTTGTGTACAAGAAGGGTTTTCTCCTCCAATGGATAAAGAAGGAGAGCCTCTAGAGAAGAACAAGTGGACGAAGGAACAAGTCCACCAATCCACGATCAACAATGAGGTAACTAAAACAATTGAATTTTCATTACCTACTAATATTTTGTGTAAGATAGGTAAATACAACAATGCCAAGGAATTGTGGGATAACTTGGCCAAGTACCATGAGGAGAGCTCCACTTCAAGCCATGAAGAGGAGCCTAGTGAGCCAAGTAGCTCACATCATGGAGGGAGCAAATTGGGAGTTGAGGGCTACTCAACATCCAAGGAAGAAGAGGAGGAGAGTTCCTCTTGCTCAAGTTCGGAGCACGAAGAAGAAGCTTCTACCTCCGGGAGGGATGAAGAAGAGAACATCCATTCATCCTCAATCCTAGGTAACTCAAACACTTTAAGTTCAAGTAAATTGCATATAATGTGTTTTGAGTGTAGGGAATTTGGGCACTACAAGAGTAAGTGTCCAAAGAGGGTAAGAAAGACTCCACCGGCGCCAAAGGTCAAGGAAGCCGGAGTCCCGAAACGCAAGGGCAAGGAGCACATCGTGTGCTTCCAATGCAAGCAAAGGGGACACTATAGGAGCCATTGTCCGAGGGGAGGCAACCTCACAAGGGCAAGAGACCGAGCACTTCTATAGGGGAGCTAAGGCAAACCCTAAGGTATCATTTAAGTCTCATTCGTGCAATACTAGTAAGATGCATGCTAGAAATTTTATTGCACTAGTCAATAATGATAAGCATGATAACATTAGAAATCGATACACATGCTTAGGTGCCAAACATGTTAGCCTAGATAAGAACAATTCTAGAAATGCTAACCCTAGAATTAACTCATCTAAGGCTAAGGAGAACCTAGGTAGAAACCCCAAAACAACTAGACACATGCCTAGGAATACCTCAAAGAAAAATGACAAATCAAAAATTGAGGTATTAGAGAAGGAGAATCAAGTCTTGAGGTCAAGACTTGATACTTTGGAAAAGGCTCTTAAGAACTTGGAGAAGTCATCTCTAGGGTTTAAGGGTCAAAAACCAAAGCCCAAGGACAAGAAAGGTTTGGGTCACAAACCTAAGTCCCAAGTGGTCAAGCCCACTTACCACAATGTTCCATTCGATTATGGAATAAAACCTAGGGCTAGGAAGATCACCACCAAGGTCACAAGGGGAGTCACCCCTAGAGTTGATCTTGATGAGACCCAAATGACCAAGGCTTTAAAGCCTAAGAGGGTCATTAGAGGGTTGCTAGGGAAGTCATCCCTAGTGAATTTTTAGTGAACCCAATGAGCTCAAGTAGGTATTGGGTTCCTAGGAGCATTTTCTACCCCATAGATGGGTTAGAGAGTGTCAACTCCAATAAGAAGGGTAGTTAACCCAACTTTGAGGAAATTGACACTCAAGGAGCATTTTCAAGGTTTTGGGAACCTTTGAAAATGAAAGGGATAATCTTTATCATTCACTCCTTGGAAGAGTAAAGTGTGCCAAAGTGAGAATATTTTAATCTTATTTGGCACAATTTATGAAAACCTAGAGAAAACCATAATTGGGATTTTGGTTTTCTCTTAGGGATATATGGGCAATCTAGGATTAGAATTTAAGTTAACTAAGAGATTAAGGATACTTAGATAGGTAATCTAGGTATTTTATTTGTGTTAACTTACCATGGTTGTTTGCCATATGACATGTCATGACATCATGTTTAGTTTTATCATCATTTGAAATGTCATGATAGTGCTAGGCTAGTTTATATGTCATGCTTTATTTAAGTTTTCAAACTTTATGCCATGACATCATGACATTGGCACATGTTTTTACTTATGATATCATTATATGCCATGTCATCATCTCTTGCATTATAATCAATGTAATTGATTTAAGGAAAAACACATTTTGATATTGAGATCAAATTGATGTTTAGAAAATGCATGAGAACTTAGCCTAAGTTGACCTTAACCCATATCTCACATCAAATTGACTTGAATGTGGTTTGATACACTTTAGATGTGTGTGAGATATTAGGATCATGAGTTAGGATCAAGGTGCATAATTCTTGTACCTAGATGACCCTAATTCAAGAAATGGAGGATCATAGGGAAAGCTTATGTACAAGTCATGTACATTTAGCCCTAAGATTATGGTCCTAAATTCAAATGGTTTTAAAAGCATTTTAAAATTGATTTGAAAAACCTTGATGAAGCTTTCCTAGTGATAGCATTCATCATTGAACATTGTGATACAAAGTTGAGTTAAAACTTGAACTATTTCAAAGTTTTTGAACTTTGTATCAAGATTTGAAAATGGAAACTATTTTCATAGAAAATTATTTTTCCATGGTAGTGTATGATATGAGGAATGTATCCTCAAAATTTCACAATTTTTCGAATTTTCTGGAATTTATTAGGGGTTTCTGAATTTCGGGAGAGGAAAAATCAGAAATCCCTGTGATCAGTGTCTGGATCGGTCGCTGGACCGATCCAGGGAGGGCTGGATCGGTCACTGGACCGATCCAGAGTGCTGTGGATCGGTCTGGTGACCGATCCAGTGAGGTCTGATAGCGTGCCAATGTGCTGAAATTCGATTGCATGTCCGAAATTTCGGTGAAAGTTGGTTTTAGATTTCTAAAGGTTTGAAACTCTCCAAGACATTGTTGGTGCAATGGTCAAGGGAGTTGGCCTTTAGGGGAGTTTTAACTATTAGTCAAGGGAGTTGACTTTTATTACTCCTTCGAGGATTAGTGATATGGGATTATCACTAAGTGGATTGTTGAGTATCAAGGGAAAATAAGAGTTTCAATGAAAGGTATGGGACTTTCATTAGAAGAAACTCTTGACCTTGATACCCTCCTTATTCGTTTTTGATGTGTGTCAAAAAGGGGGAGAATTATTGGAGAAACCCAAGTTAGGTTATCGGTTTAACCTAAGCTAGGGGAAGATTGTCAAGGAATGTTCGAGGAAGAACATTGGAATACTTTTGATGTGTGTCAAAAGGGGAGAATTATTAGAGAACCCAAGTTAGGTTATCGGGTTAACCTAAGGGGAGAATGTCTAGAGAATGTTCAAGGAAAGAACATTGGACATTGGAAGATGGTTGAAAACCTAAGTTAGGTTATCGGGTTAACCTAACTTGATTATGGTTTTGTCAAACATCAAGGGGGAGATTGTTGGTGCAACCTTAGGTCAAGGTTGACTGGTTGACCCGACTCGAGTTGACTTGACTCGAGTTGTATTTTGATGTTTGACTTGGGAAGATTGTTTCCCCAGGTCAAGGTTGACCTAGTTGTGTTGCATGTTGATGTTTGACACTGTGAGAGAGTTCTATTCTTGATATGGGACAAGAATAGATGTTTGGGAGATTATCGGTGCAACCGTAGGTCAAGGTTGACTGGTTGACCTGATTCGGGAAAAAGTCCAAGTATGGAGACTTGGCACGGAAAAAGGGAGCTTGGCACTCGAAAAGTCCAAGTATGGAGACTTGGCATCGGAAAAGTCCAGGGAGCTTGGCACGCGAAAAGTCCAAGTATGGAGACTTGCATCGAAAAGTCCAAGTATGGAGACTTGGCACGGAAAAGTCCAAGTATGAAGACTTGGCACGAGAAGTCCCTGGTGAGTGAAGCGAGGCAGTGGAAAGTCCTAACTGGATGTTAGGCGGTGGAAAGTCCTGGTGAGTGAAGCCAGGCGGTGGAAAGTCCTAACTGGATGTTAGGCGTTGGGAAGTCCGGTGAGTGAAGCCGTGCAAGGGAAAGTCCCGTGAGTGAAGCCAGCAGTTTAAAAGTCCCGTGAGTGAAGCAGATTGAAATCCGTGAGTGAAGCGGTGAAAATCCTAGTGAGTGAAGCTAGGTGAATGAGAAAGTCCTAACGGGATGTTAGGCAGTGAAATCGGTGAGTGAAGCCGGTGGAAAGTCCCGTGAGTGAAGCGGCGAGGGAAAATCCAGATGGATCAAGGGTGATCGGACATCCGTGTTGAGAAGTCCAAGTGAGTGAAGCTTGGCATATGGAGTCGGAGAGGGCTCAGCTCGTTCTCCGAACTAGGTTAGAGAGGGCACTCTAAACCGAGGAGTTGGATCGGCCCGTGACCGATCCGGATATCTGCGTTTGCCCGATCGATCCGGTGACCGATCGTAATCGCATCGGCTCATCGACAGAATCGATCGGCCCGAGACCGATCAGAACCTCGCGAAGAAAACCGTGATCGGCTCACGACCGATCCACCCCGACGGCCCGCACCGATCGTGAATAGATCGATGGCGTGAGGAGGAAGCCCGACGGCCACGGACCGATCAGAGGTTCCCGATCGGTCCACGCCGATCGTGGCTGATCGCGACACCGATCGGTCCGGGACCGATCGGTGACAAACTCACCCCACTTCCGATCGGTCTGTAGACCGATCAGTGTTCTAGCCGTTGCGACACAACGGTTAGTTTCTTCGCTGTTTCTTCTTCGCAGGTATAAAGGATCGAGGCATCTTCTGTGCGAAAAACTCTCCTTCTTCCTTCTTGCTGTTCTAAGTGCTGCTGTGCTTGAGCTTTGTTGAGCTCCTCCAAAGCTTCGCGTGAGCTTCCGGCTGGGTTCCTGCTGTTGTAGGCGTCGCGTGAAGTTGCTGCTTCACCTCCAGTCGACAAGAAAGCAAGCAATTGGTAGAGTGCGATTGTATTCATATTGTATTGCTTTTCTTACTGCTCTTGTACTCTTTGTTTGCTGTTGCAAACGTTTGTGGCGAGGTTTCTCCACCCACAAGGAGTATATTGTATTAGCCGGTTCTCCGGGGACTCATCCACCGACGGATTGACCGGACTCGTCCACCTTACGGACACGCCGAGGAGTAGGAGCCCTAATCTCCGAACCTCGTTACATCCTCGTGTTAAGGTTTGGTTTTCTTCTCTTTCGTTTCTTTGTATTTTCCGCTGCGACTAACCTAATTGTAGGAAGAAACGAGAGCGATTTGGGGCGGCTATTCACACCCCCCTCTCTAGCCGTACGAAAGATCCTATCACGATATTCACCCCCCCTCTATCGCACTCATCCGATCCAACAGTACGTACCCTGGGTTAATTTTGATATGATCAACCGAGTTAAAGTAGGTCTATGTATTTGATATCTTGTGTCTGAGTGTGTAGAGACTTAGGAATACAAAAAGTCGAGTAGAAGATGCAGCGAGTGAGAAGGATGACACAGGAAATTAGTTGACAAGCTCGGTGTATTCGAGGGACAAAAAGATGTGGAAGAGTACACTGGTGGACGAGAAAGACACGCGCAGAGTATTTGAGAAATGAGAAGCTAAGGAGGAAGTCTGCTTGAGGAGAAGGTTAGAGTTGGGTTCAGGTAAGCTCAACTCTGGACGACCGAGGCAACATCCAAGCGAGCGAAGCGAAGAATGGTTAATGATGAGAGTTAACCATTCTCGGATGAATAATACTCAAAGCGCCTTAGATTGGACTAGAGATGTCTCAAATGAACAGTGCTGAATGCACCTCCAATAAACTTGAGGTGTTTCAGATGAATAGTAGCCAAGGTGCCTTAGATCAATGGAATCACCTCCAACAAAGCAAAGTCGTTACATAGCCGTTGCCTACATGGATAAAATTTTATCCCTTGAGGGTGCCCTAGATGACATTAGAGGTGCCTCCAAGCCATGTCAACAAATGGTAACTTTTTTCAGAATGCAATAAATAGTATCCTAGAGCTAGGAGTTCAATAACACACACTGTATTTATTCTTTGTACTATTTTTGTGTCACGCCCCAGAGGAGTCTCTGTCCGAAGAAATTTCGGCAGCATCTCCCCTGTACGGCGGACAATATGAAACTTTCTACATATCACATATACATCAGCCACAAGCGGCTGGAATGATAACAAAAATAAAAACAAACACCACGCAGTTTATAAAGATATTCAGCCTCTGGCTGTCACAACCACGCAGTTAAAAATAGAAATCAATAACAATAGGACTCTGACTCGAAATCCACCCTACTAAACTACACTCGTAAAGCTCAAATCCAACGAACTCACCTCTTCTGCCGTCCAGGCAGGCACGTAGTAGAATGAAATCCAACATCATATCAAAAATCCATCAAAAGGTATCACTCCATACAATATCCATAGGAAAAATCCAAAGATAATACTAAATCAAAGTCTGATATAGCAAAAGGCCAAAATAAAACAAATAACGAACTAGTAGAGAACTGGCTCTACATGCAGATGGGGGGCCACATCCTGAAAATATCAACAATACAGGTGGGTGAGTCCAACACTCAGTACAATTGATATCAAAGTAGGAAACAACACCAAGACTAATCATGCAGATCTCCGACAAGAAAGATAAAAACACGATCCAAGTAAACAGAGAATATCAGACTAACCGGTCCCGAGTATAAGGTCAAACAATCCGAGGGATAAGGAAATCATATGCATGTCAAACATATGTATCCAAACAATACGCAGATATAAACGCAAAGAAACACAAGTATAAACAATAAACGATCACGATATGATGCCCCGTCACCCTCACGCACGATCATCTCACACGCGATGGTGAGGTCGAGTGGGTGGTCATGACAACCGCGCACTGTCGTCACTACTCACGAGTGACCGAGTGGACGGATCTTGAGTACACCTATCCTCCTACCCCAAATCATAAATGGGGAGCCGAACTCTCAACTCCCAGACACAGCCGACGGGAGGAATCCTACGGATAACACGTTGGGTCTCACTACCCATGAGTGGACCAACGGTGCCTAACAGAGTCCCTGCTGCAACACACCGAATCGACCACTAACCCATGAGTGGTGGTGGTGTAGATGAAATCGGCGATGTGCTCAACAATAATGGAGCAGACTATCGCACAGCATGCAATCATGCAAATGGTGCATAGCAATAACCATAAAAACATCCTGACCTAATCCATATATATAGAAAAGTGCACCCTAGGTCAACAGATCATATCGAATCAAAGGTACACAGAAGGTATAAAAACCTAGGTCCTGAACATGGTGAAGCATGGTATATCACTACCCCCTATAAGCATGTATAAACAAATAAAGTATACATGGGATGCAAATCAAGCAATCAATCAATCATGTATCAGATAATGGGTAGTGACTAACCGAAAGAAATAAAGGACATAATTAATGCAACTTGTTAAATTCACTACTATGTATATCAAATGACATAAGTCAAAAGTACCCGCTTCCAATAGGAAAAGTCCAATCAGTCCAAATCCGACGTCGAGATACTCGTCACGCGTCAAGGTCCTGTATAGCAAACATAATGTCTAGTTTAGCTATTTCTATCATTCCAAAATTAGCCAAATTAAATTCTAATCCAATTTAAGAAGTTATAAATTGGATCCAACTAATCCATCCAACACAATTAACGAACCTTAATTAAATAAAATCAATTGGTCCACTAGGGTTAGTTCCTTAACCCTAATCATTTCTTATCGCCCCAATAACCCTATCCTTTTCACAGCTAGAATTAAATCTAGTTCGTATTCAAAATTACCTCCTCCACTTACTTAATTCTGAAGCCTCAACCGGTAATGTTGCTGCCGGAACATAGGTAGTTGTTGGAACCCAAGAAATAACCTGCGGTTCACTATCTATATCAAAATAGAGCTTAAGAAATCATCACACTAATGATAACATAATTCTAGATAAATCTGTGCACCTCACCTTCAATCACAACCAAGGCAATTTACTGCCGGAGAGGATTAGCGCTGGGAAATCAGGTACTCCACAGCACAAAATCCTGGTAGAACAAACCCTTAGTGCTGGAATCAAAGGAATCAAGAAGAAAAATCAAGACTAGGGCTCGGCAGAACCTGGTGGCCGGTGAAGGTGGGTCGGCGTCGGCACAGAGCTTCAAAGAGGAAAAGGGCCTCGGCACTGGGTGGTCGGCTTCAGTGCCAGGATACGGGAGAACACAAGCAGTGGTACTCGGGTGCCGGCGATCGGGGGTGGCCGGCGCTACTCAAGTGACTGGCGACAGCACTCAGATAGCGACGCAGGAAGAGATGAAGGGTCGGCACAGGAAAGGCAGCCGGCTGTCGGCGCTAGGCACCGGGGAATGCGGTGCTGCTCCGTGCGTCGCCGGCGGCTAGGGCGCAGGCTGCAGTGGCTTGGTGTCGCACAAGAGGGCAGCGCCAGAGGAGGAAAGGATCAAGAGGGTGGCTCGACCGGCAGTGGCTCGCGCTCGCCGCGCTTGGGCAGGGACGGAGGAGAAGAGAAGGGCGGCGTCGGCGGAGATGCTAGGGCTAAGAGGAGAAATCGCCGAGCGAAGAGAAAGGTTAGGGCGCGCGGGAGGAATAAAAGAAAAAGAAAAAGAATAAGAAAATAAAAAGGAAAAGAAAATAAAACTTTTCCTCATTAAAATAGGGTAGCCTGAACAGACTTTTCTGGACCTCGTTTTTATCCCCGTTAACTTGTCCGTACGAGCTCCGAAAAATTCCCGAAAAATTTCTAAAAATTTCGGAAAATTCCCTTATTAATATTCACCTATTTTTGGTATTTTACATTCTCCCCCACTAATAAAAATTTGGTCCCCAAATTTCGTTATCTACCATCAGCAAGTACTAACAACAGATATAGAAAGTATGAATGTTGAACGGTAATCTAAATCACATAGCTCAAGTGAAAAGATGGGGATATTGAGCTCGGATCGTATCCTCGAGCTCCTGAGTAACTTCCTCGTCCAAATGATACTGTCATCCGACTTAACCAGCTAAATAGTCTTGTTCCGCAGCTGACGCTCTTTCCTGTCTAAAATCCATACCGGAACCTCCTCATAGGTGACATCAAGCTGAAGGGAACTGAGATTATCTATCAACACATGTATCGGATCGGGTACGTATCTCCTCAGCATAGATACGTGGAATACGGCGTGAACGCCCGCCAATGACGGCGATAGTGCCAACCAGTAAGCTACTGCTCCAATCTATTCCGAGATCTGGAAAGGTCCAATGTATCACGGAGCTGGCTTACCTCTGAGGTCAAATCTCTTCACCCCTTTCGTGGGTAAAACTCGCAGAAATACATGGTCGCAAATGGAGAACTCTAAGAGTCTCCGACTTTGATCAGCATAACCCTTCTGGCAGTCGTATGCCTCTGACATCCTCTACTGATAAAATGGACCACTTTGCCTCACGTTGAGCTCCATGAGGTCTCAACAACTGGGTCTCTCGGATTCTCTTCCTGATCGACGATTGAGTAATCATCGTAACAAGAATACCCTGCTCTGTCTGTCCCTGCTCCTCAATGTCTAACTCAGAGAAATCCTGAATCAAATCTGTGACCACAACTCGGTGGCAAGCTAAAGTCCCTCTGGACCTCTAGCTAAGCGCATCGGCAACCACATTAGCTTTCCCCCGGTGATAGCTAATGGTACAATCAAAAATCCTTCAGGAACTCCATCCATCTCCTCGGTCGAAGATTAAGTTCCTTCTGAGTGAACAGATATTTGAGACTCCGATGTCAGTGAGAATCTCAATGTAATATCATACAGGTACTGCCGCCAAATCTTCAGGGCAAAATAATAGCGACCAACTCCAGATCATGAACTGAGTATTTTCTTCTCAGGCTCCCTCAACTATCGAGAAGCATATAAGAATACTCTACCGTGCTGCATCAGAACAACACTCATACCCTGTAGAGACGCGTCGGTGTAGAGGACAAATTCGTCCTCTCCAGAAGGTAAAATCAAAACTGGAGCCGACACTAATCTCCGCTTCAGCTCCTAGAAGCTGGTCTTGAAATCCTCAGTCTAAATAAACTTCACGCCTTTCATGGTCAGGCGTGAAAGTGGCATAGCAATCCGTGAGAAACCCTCAGCGTATCTCCGAAAATATCTAGCCAAACAAAGAAAGTTATGAGCCTCTTCTATAGACTCTGTCTACTTCCAACGGTAACAACCTCGATCTCCTGTGGAACCACGGTATACTCCTACTGGTGACCGTGTGTCTCAAACATCTCACAAAAGACAATCAAAATACGCACTACTGATCTTCACATCTAGACGTTTCCATCGAAACATCTCTAGAACTATGCAAAGATGATGTGCGTGACTCACCGTGGATCCAAAATAAATCACAACATCGTCAACAAAGACAATGGAAACCGATCCAAACATCCTGGGAATACCAAAATCATCCAGTCTCTGAAAACATCTAAGGCTTCCTAAACCCTAATGGTAAAATCATGACACATAATGTCCATATCACAGACATTTCTAACCATAAGATCCCTGACAATAAGTCTGAAATATAATCACCAACAATACAAATCACCAAAGAATAGATCCACCAGTGTGAGAGCAACGCTCCATCACACGAAATACCACATATGTGGGAGCAACGCTCTACCACAAGAAATCCTCAATATGTGGGAGCAACGCTCCACCACAAATAATCCGAAATATGTATCCACAATAAATATGGGAGCAATGCTCCGCTACAACCAATCCGCAATATGTATATGTGGGAACTCCGCTCCACCACAACCGATCCATAAGTGTCCAAGGCATCTAACTATCCAACTAGAGGCTGCACGAGATCACTCAACCACATATCACTGTAGGCAGCCAAATGTATAAACAACCTAGTAAACAAATCAAATCCATAGTCAACTCTATCATCATCCTAGTGGGTTGGTCACCCACTAATAGGAGAATTAGTTGACAGGGTTATACAACCAATAACATAATGTAGCCACTCAGCATTCTACATTCAACATAGGTAGAATCATCATGATGCTACCCACCATACACCTGGTACCCATGCACACACAACATATGTATAATCGACATAATCCTCCAATTTGTACACACCAAACACACTCATAGCACATGTATAAATCAGTGTGATACCTCCAACAATGCATACCGAACCCGTGTGCATATATCAACATATGTATAATCAACAATACACCTCAACAACACTCACATGACATATGTACACCTATGCCAAGAGTATAATCAACGTAATAATTCCAACAAATCATAATCGACACGAGTATACTCTCAAAACAATCATATAATAAACAAGATACCTCAAATATTACACCCAACACATCTGCACATATCACAACTCAGATTAGATCGATAAGATACATCCAATAAAACACTCAAACATATGCGCACATTTCACAACATAGTTTTTAATTGACAAATACCTCCAATAAACAATCAGACATGTATGTCTAACCACTCGGGTATAATCTACTAGAAACCCACTACGTGCAATTTAAACCGTTTATCAAGAACTCCTACAACACATAATAATCATATGTATAAATGTGTACGACCCAAAAGAAAGAGTCAGAATTCAAGAACATCAACACACTCTCATTTTATCCTCAAAAATATCAGCCCACATAATATCAGATGAATAAGTCTCTACTCCCCATGAGAGCAAGTTAGCATTCAAAACATCAAATCATTATTTATCCACATAGTCCAATATCAGAGGAAGCAAATATCAATTTTATCATCCTATTAACTAACCACAACAAACCAGATTTATTAAAATCTCATAGGCACACTCAACCGTAAACTCTCTAGCACCCGATTAATAATCTGATCACCAACTATAAACATTAAACCTGTGAATATCATACATGACACTCACTATGTCACCATCAACAACAACCCAAATAATAGATCATCAAAATAGTTATCCACTAATAGATCATCAAACAACCACATAACATTTACTCTCATAAATCATTAGAAATCAACACATCACAATATCTGATCTTCCAATATCCCTCAACCTCAAATCATTCTCAACAATGATCAAACATGATAACTCTCCAATGCCAAATTTTCATCGTATCGGATACCCTATTATCCAAAAGATACGAGTATAAAAACTCTACTGGCTAAGTCAACAGGAATATGTAGGTATCGTCCATTAGTCAGCTAACAATAGTAGAGGCTGGTAAGTGCCTCCATCTCCTAACCAACTAGTAGTAACAAAAGCTAAAACTACTGGTGGTAAAATATATAAAATCACCAGAGACTATAATCCTTGATCTCTATTAGGGTCGAGCAAGATCAGTGGCTAACCCATCACATGTAATATGGGCTACAGCAACCAGACAGGTACTAAATATAAAGTGCTAATACATGTTATAACTATCATAAAATAAACATCATACCTATTTGCTGTCTGGAGATGTTCCGTCGCTGTCCAGTACCCAACTTGACCTCAAAATTTCCGATCATAAAAATCACCGGAAATCCATATAAATCCGAAACGGAAATCCAAACACAATCGTAATGGAAAAATCCATGTCACTCAAACAACTACCCAGTTTGACTCGCAAACTTGGGTTAATCCAAAAATCCAGAATACCTAAAGCAGGTGTCATAACCCACTCTGATACCAATAAATTGGTATCAGCCAAATCTCAAAAATCCATAACACGAAAATAAATCAAACAAGTAACGCCAACCTCGACACTCTGATACCAAGATACCACTAAATTGGTATCAGATAAATCTCGAAAATCCGAAACCCGAAGGTCAACAAGTATCGCCAACCTAGCTCTGATACCACTAAATTGTCACGCCCCAGAGGAGTCTCTGTCCGAAGAAATTTCGGCAGCATCTCCCCTGTACGGCGGACAATATGAAACTTTCTACATATCACATATACATCAGCCACAAGCGGCTGGAATGATAACAAAAATAAAAACAAACACCACGCAGTTTATAAAGATATTCAGCCTCTCGCTGTCACAACCACGCAGTTAAAAATAGTAATCAATAACAATAGGACTCTGACTCGAAATCCACCCTACTAAACTACACTCGTAAAGCTCAAATCCAACGAACTCACCTCTTCTGCCGTCCAGGCAGGCACGTAGTAGAATGAAATCCAACATCATATCAAAAATCCATCAAAAGGTATCACTCCATACAATATCCATAGGAAAAATCCAAAGACAATACTAAATCAAAGTCTGATATAACAAAAGGCCAAAATAAAACAAATAACGAACTAGTAGAGAACTGGCTCTACATGCAGATGGGGGGCCAGCGACTGGAACTGCTCCGGACAGCCTCAACCTGAAAATATCAACAATGGAGGCGGGGTGAGTCCAACACTCAGCAGGTACAATTGATATACAAAGTAGGGAAACAACACCTAGCACTAATCATGCGTACAGTCTCCTGACAAGAAAGATAAAAAAAACATGCATCTGAAGTAAACAGGAGAATACTGTACTAACCAAGTCCTGAGTATAAGGTCAAACAGTCCGAGGGATAAGGAAATCCTGTATACATGTCAAACATAGGTATCCAAACAATATGCAGCATATAAATGCAGCAAACACAAGCACAAACAATAAATGCATCATGCATATGATGCCCATGATGCGTCCTGGTCACCCCTCACGCAGTCGATCATCTCACACAATAGTGAGGTTGAGTGGGTAGGGCTGTGACAACCGTGCACTCTGTCGTCACTACTTCTGATGAGTGACCGAGTGGACGGGATGCTGTCGGAGTACACCTATCCTCCTACCCCAAATCATAAATGGGGGAGCGCAATGCTCTCAACTCCCGGTACACAGTGACGGGGAGGAATCCCTGCCGGATAACACGTTGTGTCTCACTACCCATGAGTGGACCAACGGTGCCTAACAGAGTCCCTACTGCAACACACTCTGCCTGAATCCCATGAGTGGTGGTGTGTGCAGATCCATGTAACTGGCGATGTGCTCAACAATAATGGAGCAGACTATCGCACAGCATGCAATCATGCAAATGGTGCATGACAATAACCATAAAAACATCCTGACCTAATCCATATATATAGAAAAGTGCACCCTAGGTCAACAGATCATATCGAATCAAAGGTACACAGAAGGTATAAAAACCTAGGTCCTGAACATGGTGAAGCATGGTATATCACTACCCCCTATAAGCATGTATAAACAAATAAAGTATACATGGGATGCAAATCAAGCAATCAATCAATCATGTATCAGATAATGGGTAGTGACTAATCGAAAGAAATAAAGGACATAATTAATGCAACTTGTTAAATTCACTACTATGTATATCAAATGACATAAGTCAAAAGTACCCGCTTCCAATAGGAAAAGTCCAATCAGTCCAAATCCGACGTCGAGATACTCGTCTCGCATCAAGGTCCTGTATAGCAAACATAATGTCTAGTTTAGCTATTTCTATCATTCCAAAATTAGCCAAATTAAATTCTAATCCAATTTAAGAAGTTATAAATTGGATCCAACTAATCCATCCAACACAATTAACGAACCTTAATTAAATAAAATCAATTGGTCCACTAGGGTTAGTTCCTTAACCCTAATCATTTCTTATCGCCCCAATAACCCTATCCTTTTCACAGCTAGAATTAAATCTAGTTCGTATTCAAAATTACCTCCTCCACTTACTTAATTCTGAAGCCTCAACCGGTAATGTTGCTGCCGGAACATAGGTAGTTGTTGGAACCCAAGAAATAACCTGCGGTTCACTATCTATATCAAAATAGAGCTTAAGAAATCATCACACTAATGATAACATAATTCTAGATAAATCTGTGCACCTCACCTTCAATCACAACCAAGGCAATTTACTGCCGGAGAGGATTAGCGCTGGGAAATCAGGTACTCCACAGCACAAAATCCTGGTAGAACAAACCCTTAGTGCTGGAATCAAAGGAATCAAGAAGAAAAATCAAGACTAGGGCTCAGCAGAACCTGGTGGCCGGTGAAGGTGGGTCGGCGTCGGCACAGAGCTCCAAAGAGGAAAAGGGCCTCGGCACTGGGTGGTCGGGGGTGGCCGGCGCTACTCAAGTGACTGGCGACAGCACTCAGATAGCGACGCAGGAAGAGATGAAGGGTCGGCACAGGAAAGGCAGCCGACTGTCGGCGCTAGGCACCGGGGAATGCGGCGCTGCTCCGTGCGTCGCCGGCGGCTAGGGCGCAGGCTGCAGTGGCTTGGTGTCGCACAAGAGGGCAGCGCCAGAGGAGGAAAGGATCAAGAGGGTGGCTCAACCGGCAGTGGCTCACGCTCGCCGGCGCTTGGGCAGGGACGGAGGAGAAGAGAAGGGCGGCGTCGGCGTCGGCGGAGATGCTAGGGCTGAGAGGAGAAATCGCCGAGCGAAGAGAAAGGTTAGGGCGCGCGGGAGGAATAAAAGAAAAAGAAAAAGAATAAGAAAATAAAAAGGAAAAGAAAATAAAACTTTTCCTCATTAAAACAGGGTAGCCTGAACAGACTTTTCCGGATCTCGTTTTTATCCCCGTTAACTTGTCCGTCGAGCTCCGAAAAATTCCCGAAAAATTTCTAAAAATTCCGGAAAATTCCCTTATTAATATTCGCCTATTTTCGGTATTTTACATTTTGAGCTTCCAAAGTTTGTAAGTGTTGGTTGCTACTCGGAATACCGTTCTAGTTCCCCTGTACAAAAATTTATACAAGCATAGAACTATCCTAGCTACGCATTTACTCTACTGAAGTTAAATTTGGATTGAAAACGATACTTAACATTATTAATCCAAATTGTCCTTCAGAAGTTAAACTTGGATTGGAAACGATACTTAACATTTTTACTCCAAGTTTAACCGATGTGTTCTTCATAAGTTAAACCATATTACAGAAGTTAATTAAATATTTATTTCAAAGATCGGCTTCCAGGTTAAACATGGCGAGGCACTAGGCCTTCTTGGGTATGAGATCATCCACCACTTCCTAGACAAATCCTTTCAAAGAAATCGGATATTTAACTTCTTACAGTAAATTATGTTTAACTACAGAGACCTCAATAGAAGCACAATATCGAAACATGAAATTGAAAAATAAAATCGATAACAAAATCATAACCTAAAACCGATAACCTCTTGTGTTTGGTTTTTCAAGATCTATACAAAAGGATGAACTAGTTATGATGAGAAAACAAATAACTAGTTATACCTTTTTGTAGCTTATAGAACTCTTGATCTTCTATTGTATTCCTCTGCTCCTCTTAGACGTCATATGGGTGACAATCTACCAAGATGAAATCCACCCAAGCCTCTTCCTTTGCTTCCAAGTTTTGGCCACCAACTAACCTCTAAGGGATGCTAGACAAGAGAGCTTCCTTCTCTTCTTCTTCTCCTTCAAGCAACCGACCACCAAGAGAAAACCAAGCTTGATGCCGCCGACCTCCAAGAAAGAAAACAAAGGGAGAAGAGAGAAAGAAGAGGGCCGACCACCAAGGGAATAGAAGAGAGGAGTTTCGACCACAATAGAGAGGATGCAAGGCTTAGGTTGTTCTAAATGAGGCACCCTCTTCCTCTCTTTTATAATCCTTGGTGAATCCAAAAAAGGAAATTTTTAAAACAAAAAATTAAAACTTCCTTTTATTCCTTTACATGGCTGGCCACCACTTGTGCATCAAACAAGGAAAGATTTTAAACAAAAATTAAAATCTCTCTTTTAAAATCCCTTTTGTGGTTAGTTATAAAAGGCATGTTTTATAAAATTAAAATCTTCTCTTATAAATCTTTTTGTGGATGTTTATAAAAGAAAAGATTTAAAATAAAACTCCTTTTATATCATGGTTATAAAAAAGGAAAGTTTAAAAATAAAATCTTTCTTTTAAACATTATAGATAACTACAAAAAAAATTTCAAATCTCTTTTTTAATCCTTTGTAGAAAGCTATAAAAGGAAAGATTTTAAAATTTAAAACTCTCTTTTAAAATCATGTGGAAAACATCATAAAAGGAAAGTTTTTAACAAAATAAAAACTCTCTTTTATTTTCTTTTGTGACCGATCTAAAAAAGGAAAGCTTTATGATTAAAATATTTCTTTTAAATCCTTTTATGGATGGCTATAAAGGAAAGATTTTAAACAAAATTAAAACTTCCTTTTCTATTCCTATGTGGCCGGCCACATCTTGGACACCAAGATATGCTTGGGCCGGCCACCTCTTAGCACCAAATAATGCTTGGCCGGCCCCTTGCAAGCAAGGCTTGGCCGACCCATTACTTGGGTAAGAAGTGGACTTAAGGTGGATATAAGACTTCATATAAGAGGCTACAATAGGGACCGAGAGGAGGAATTAGTTTTGGTCTCCCGATGAGCTTGAGCTTCCCGTGTTCGCCCCGAACACCCAACTCAAGTTCATCAATAATAACTCATACCACTAAAGAGTTATTATTGAACTACCACACCAATCCCATATAACATTATGGGCTCCTTCTTATCATGAGTGCGTTAATCTCCCTATGTTTAAGATATCGAATGCCCATTAATTAAATGAGTTACTGACAACTCACTTAATTAATATCTAGTTCCAAGAGTAGTACCACTCAACTTTATTATCATGCCGGACAAGGTCCACCTGTAGGGTTTACATGACAATCCTTATGAGCTCCTTAAGGGGACATTATCATCCTAAATTACTAGGACACAGTTTCCTTCTATAATCAACAACACACCATATAAATAATATTATTTCCCAACTTATCGAGCTTATTGATTTAACGAACTAAATCTCACCTATTGATAAATTAAAGAAATAAATACTAAGTATATGTGCTTGTTATTATATCAGGATTAAGAGCACAGACTTCCATAATAACAGAGGTCTTGTTCTTTTATACAGTTAGTATAAAAAGAACAACTTCAAATGATCCTGCTCAATACACTCATAGTGTACTAGTGTAATTTTATAGTCAAGATAAACTAATACCAAATTATACTACGACCGTTCCAATGGTTTGTCCCTATCCATCTTGGTCGTGAGCTACTATTTTATAATTTATAAGGAACTGACAACATGATCTTCTGTGTGACACCATACACCATGTTATCTATAATATAAATTAAATGAACAATTACATCTTACAAATGTAGACATTTGACCAATGTGATTCTTATTTCTAAATAAATGTTTATACAAAAGGCTAGACTTTTAGTATACATTTCAATAGTAAGAAGTTACTCCGCCTTCATAATGGAGTTTTTTTTAATGAACTTTCAATTGTCTTGGATTTACAATTACCTAGGTTATAACTAAGTAAATCTTTAGTCTCCTTACTACTCTTTTATTGTTAATTATTTTTAATTAATTTATGTGACTTTGATAGTTTAAAAGTAAGAGAAATTCAAACTTTAATTGCAGGTTATTCACCTCCTCTAGCCAGCTCACCCGATTTAACAAGTGGTATCAGAGCCCAACTATTTCAGAAAAACTAACCATAGACTAAAGCAACAAGAAGATGGTCAGATGACTCAGATCAAGTATTCTTCCACTAAAATTTGATAGGGAGTTTGTGCTATAGAAACACTAAATTGAGGTATTTTTTAAAATCGATTTTGACATTTTTCTAACAATGAAGTATGGTTTTGTATCATCCAAAGATCAGAATGGAGTAGAAAAGGAAGGATATCTTTGGAACAAGAAGGAGCATATTGATAGTGTTATAAATGGGAAAGTGGAATTCCACCTACTGAGTGTACTACTGTCGCAAGAAGTCAACATAATCTACATCTATGACTCCACTAAAGAACTTTGGGAGAAGTTCTATGAGTTGCATGAAGGAACATCAAAGGCCAAGCTAGTAAGACATGACCTGCTCCAAAATCAACTAACAAACTTCCAAATGAAAAAGGGAGAAGCGGTGACTCAACTACACACAAAGATCAAGGAGCTAATCATCGGACTCACTAACTTGGAGAAATGATAACAAATCGGGACTCAATCAGATACACTCTAAATTCTTTTCCAAGAACTCAATGTGGACCTCAATTGTAGACTTATATTATATTTCAAAAGACCTTGAGGTAAGTAGTTTAGAAAAATTATTCTATACTTTCGAATTACATGAGTCTAGATGTGCAAATTCAAGAAATGAAGGAAGGTCAATTCAAAACCTTGCACTAAAAGTCAAAAAGATTGAACCAGATTCAAAATCATCGCTCGATGAAAATGAAGAAGTGTATATAGTAAGAAAATTTAAAATGTCTTTTAAATCTAACAATTTTGATAAGTCACAGGCCAAGAAACTTCTACAGAATAAAAGAAAGTAAGGTGTTATAACTGCCAAAAAGGACACATCAAGGACAACTGCCCAAGACTAAAAAGCAAAGAAAAAGAAAAGGAAAAAGGGTTAAGAAAGTCCAAGCACAACAACCTAAAAGCAACGTGGAGCAAGTCGTCATTAAAGGAGTCCGAGACGGAACAATATGCTAGACTTGTACTAATGGCTAGCCATCAAGAAGAAAATGACAAAGCCACTTCGGAAGAAAGCACTAGTATAGTTTTCTTGATTTACTTTGTATATGTTAGGATCTTTGTATTTGTGCAATCTGAGCGCGGGCAGAATGACCGTATACCACCGGTTTGGTTGAGTCGAAGCTAGAGTTAGACTCTATCTCTTTAAGATGAATTTGCCCCGCACACGGTGCTCACGAAACACAGCAATCGTCTCCCAAGATACAATGACTTTATCTTGCGATAGCAGCATTGCAAATCACAAGATCTCTGAACCGAAGAAGGCTTCTCAAACTCTCCAATGCAAGTATGGAATGCAATGCTTGCTTTGCTGGGAAGGAATTGAGTGAGTGAAATGAGGATGTGATGGACTTTATTTATAGTAAATGAAGGGGTATAAGAATATCTTGGTTCAATTAGATCTCATCCATCCATTTTAAATTGGATGATGTAGATCACATCCTTTTCTAAGAGGCACACTACCTCTTCATAAGATGTCACCCTTTAACTATCCAAAAGGCACTTAAACCTTTTAATTTCTCATTTATAATTTCTAACAATCTCCCACGTAAATGAAAATTAATGTATGCATGTCGTCACCTAAGGAGAGTTCAATCGATAAGTTAATGCATCAGGAGAGGTAGTTGTGGCTTTGAACCTTCCGTAGTGGAATGCTATCGAGCATACTAGGCTGCGCAGTGAATGTGATGTCTTGAACTGCTCAGCTGTTATGTATACTAGGATAATAATGTAGGGGATCGGTGGCTGGCTAGAAGGGGGGGTTGGATAGCTAGGTCACCCCCAATTCCCTTTCTTCTCTACACGGTTAGTTTGCACAAGTGGAAATGAAACTAAAACAATGAAAGCAATAAGTAAGAATACAAACGCTAACACGATTCCTTTACGTGGTTCAGAGATTGCTTGCTCCTACTCCACGGCTTGTTCTTGAGGTGGACAAACCCTTGATTCTTCGTTGGATTGTTACGAACTGCAAGTGCACGATTTCGTCGTCAGTAATAAAAGAATATCAAATCCACAGGGACTATTGATTAACACACTAGTTAACTTCGCATGGTGAATTATCTAGGCAAATGTAAGATTGGTGAGAAAAGAGAGTAAGAGAAAGAGAAGAGGGAAGAGAGAATGGATCTTGAGAGGGGTTGAGCTAAGAGGATGGAGGATGATAGATTCTAGGATTTTGATTTCCTTGTAATGCTAGGCGATGTTACATAGATTTCTTAGTTCCTATCCTCTATGTTCATGCTCTTGTAGGAAGTTAGATGCATTACCGACTCTCCCCTGCTGTGGATAAGCCAGCATGATCTCCTACTCCATGTCCTATGCTACTAAATGGAAGTAATTTCTATGAAGTCCGTTAGCGGGGCAACCCTGTCATGATGCCCCTCGGTCATACAACACAGAAACACACTAACATACAATAACATACAAATAGAAATAGTGATTATGCCTGATCCCCTACTTCCTTGTGGAGATTTACTTCTCCTTTCAAGATGATACCCTAGACGTCCGTTAGTGGGGCAACCTTATCACGACACCCCTCGGTCATACGATCTAGGGTATTTCCCCTACAGGATTAACAATTCTACACAACCATTTGATGAAAAATGCAAAAGATATATATATAAACTTCACACACACACTTCATCAAACATGAACAAGGCATTAACAAGTCATTAAATATAAACATGGCAAATCTACATAGTTTTACATCTCCATCACATCACAAATACTCCCTAATCCTAGATCTGGAGATCTACTCCATTAAAAAGGAAGAACATCTCCAAAACATAAAGTAAAGCATACTTACAACCCTAGATGTGAGAAGAAGGGGAAGAAGAGATGCTTGCCGATATTTCCGATGTCTTGGGGATGCCTCCTTGCTCCGAATATGGACGGATCGTCAAGGGATGGAGGTAAATGAAGCTCTAGGGGTTCCCCCTAAGGGGAGAACCCTTCCCGAAGGAGAGAGATGAAGTCCCAAATCAAATATGAGTCAAAGAATGAGGATCTGGACCCTTTTATACCTCTTCCAAACTGCCCAGGAAAATAAGGATTACAGGGGTCCGGTAAACCAGGTTTTTCACCCATTAAACCAGGTTTTCTCATGATTCACCCTGAACCAAAGTTTTAGATCTTGAAATTATCTACAATCTGATACTTGGATCGAGCTCTGGCTCCAAATAAGCTGAAAGTTATGATGGTTTAAAGTTTGGTCTGCAGTCTGGGCGGATGTCCAGATGAACCCGCGGTTGGGAGGCATGACCGTGCCATTTAGCATGGGTAGACAATGCTATCTATCTGTTGGAACTGAAGCAAAGTTGTAGATCATAAAGTTAGCTATGTTTTGGTATAAAGAACAACTTGAAACTCCAACGTAACGCAATGTTATGGCCATTTATGATCGGTCTATAATCTGTCCAGAATTCAGCACAATTTTGTTTTGGCGTGGCATGGCTCCATGTTCTTCGTCACACGGCCGTGTGGAATCCACACGGCCTCACCCGACTTCCTCACGGGTTGAGTAACATGGCCGTGTGGCTCACATGGCCATGGGCTTCTTCTTCTCTGCCAAAGTCACACGGCCGTGGCCTTCCTCGCCTTTGGAAAGTTGGCACGACCGTATGGGTCACACGACCATTGTCTTCTTTATCTCTAGAACATTGACACGACCGTGCCATTTGGCATGGCCGTGTGCTGCCTGGCCATGGGGAAGTTGACACGGCCGTGTGGCTCACATGACCGTGGCTTAATTTGCCTATGGTGGGGGAGCACGACCGTGTGGACCACACGACCTTGGCTTGATTTCTTCCAAAGTTGTTCTCATGTGCGTTCTTGCTCCATTTTTACTCCAAATAGCATCCTGTCAATAAAAACAAGTAAAAAGCAGATCTCCGAATAAAATATAATGGAAGTATGACATTATAAAGAAATAGGGTGCAATAAATATAGATTATGCTAATGAAATACAAGTAGATGTGCGTCCAAACATGCATAAAAGTGTATATAATCTACTCACATCATGGATCAGTCGCCGACAATCTCCGGCTAGAGCTTACTCCTTCTCGGTGGAGTATAATCTCTCATAAAACACTCTTCTTCTTTTACAAGATGGAGATTAAGAATAGGAAGAAGAGTATGACTTAGAAGCTTTGGACAATGACAAAGGAGTGATTCAACAATCATCAGTAACTTCCTTCATGCCCCAAAGCTTCCCTTAAATAGGAGGAGATGAGTTGAATAAATCAACTCATCTCGACACCAGTCGACTGACACTTCCATCAGTCGACTGGTGCTACCGTTGGAGGTAGCCAACGGCTACTTCGCAGTGCCAACGACTACTTACTAGTCGACTGGTAAAAGTACCAGTCGACTGGTCATTGCTAGCTGAGCGAACAGAATACTTCTATTAACTCCCAATCGACTATAACTTCCATCAGTCGATTAGTTTCGGTTACACAATTACACTTACCCACTCCGGAGTTGCTCTTGAAGCCTTCTTCCTCGACTTTCGTCTCTCAGATGCACCTGAGCCCGTGGCTCCTCTCCATGCCATCCTTCATGTCGCCTTGAAGTCCACTTCCTTCAGCTTCACTCCGTTGCTCCTCGTCCGACGATCCCTCGGATGTCTTCCACACCATCCTTCACCGACTCAAGGATCCGAGCCCTTGGAAGAGCTTCCCAAACTTAGTAGCACCAAGTTCCTCATGTGTTTCACCAAGTCCTGTAAGACTTAAACACATATCAAAACAATATGAAAGTCTAACTTGAACTCTTTGACACACACATCAAAACCATGATTGTACCGATCAAACTTAGGTCGATTGCACCAACAATCTCCTCCTTTTTGATGTGTGGCAATATGTTTAAGTCAGACATAAATAATAACTTTGAAAATTGCAAGTAATATGTAAACACGAAGCATAAAACCCAAGCTCCCCCTTAACATATGCTCTCAACCTTAATTTTTAAGTTTTGCACAAAATAGAGAAATAAAAGTATCTAACTTAAACCTTCCCATTTCTCCCCCTTTGACACCATCAAAAAGATTGCATCAAAACAATCATGTATATAATAACAGCAAATGTGCCCTAATTGAACCTAAGTTCAATATCCAAAAATACAAGCAAACTACTAAAAACTACAGTCACCAGTCAACTACCAACTGTTGCAGTCGACTAGCATACTGCAAATCCAAATTTCAGCTTTCTGAAGCAACTTCAGAAATACATAAAATTTTTTAAAAATTTAAAAAATCATGAAATTTTGAAAACATATTTCTTATAATATCCTCTATCAAGGAAAAATATATTTTCATGAAAAGTCAATGTATTTTTGAAATTTTAACCAAAACTCAAAAACATTGAAAATATGCAATTGTGTATCAATTTGAAACCTAGTTTTGCATTCATATGCTCCAAAATAGCTATACCACAGTAAATAAATAGAGAATAATTTTCAAAACATTTAAAATGTCCAACTATGATCTATGGGCAAGATGCCCATTAATTAAGCATTTGCTTTCCTCATAGTTGGCCTATGATCACTAAAAATTGATACATTTCATAACTCATCAAAATGCCATTAGCATAAGTGAATTATTTGTATCATCCTATCATCTCACATCTATGTTTAGAAAATAATGCAAGTCATTGTGAGATAAAATAAATGTAACCTCTACTTAGCCTTCTTTATCATGAATTTCTATCAAGGCTAAGTGCTCCCCCTTAAGGTCTCAAGTCAACCATTTTTCAAAGATTTGAATTATGATTTCAATGGTTGACTAACCCAAAATCCTCTAACTCTTGAGGATTGACTTTGGCACCCAATAGAAATTCTTTCTAATTGGGTTAACCAAATATTCCTTGGGGATCCATTTTCTATCTATGATCTTAGTTTTTGATTGCCCCTAGTAAGCAGATAATGATAGGCCTTTTCATTGTTGGGTTCATTGTATCATAACCTATTTTTCTTAAAACTTGCCCTTTAACTCCCAATGATAATATTTAAGGTTTTGGATTCAATTTCAAATTTTCTAAGGGCATTGATAAGGTATTCTACCTTTTCCCTCAATTTCCTATTTTCTTCTTCTAAACATGAATCATTCGAATTAGTAGAAGAAGCATGCATATCATTATCCCTAATAGGCATGGATTCTAATTTTTCCTTAAGCATGCAAATATCATTTTTCAAGGACTTATTTTTCCTTTTAGCCTTAAACAAATCATCATTTGTGCTTTTAATAATTTTAATTAAAACGCGAGGAGGAAGATTATGTACCTCACTTACTGAGAAGTCCGAATATGAAGTTTGACCTCCCCTTTCACTTGAGCTCCCTTTTTTATCTTCACTTAAGCTCTTTCCTTCTTCATTTTCGGATGAGGTGGAGGCTATATCATCAATTCCCATTAGAGCAAAATGGAAAACATGGTGTTCTTCTTCCTTCGATGAAGATGGATCACCCCATGTTGTTTTAGGTTTTTGACCTTCTTCCCTTTTTTCTTTTGACTTCTTCTTCTCTTCCTTCTTCTTTTCTTCTTTCTTCTTCAAGAGAGGGCATTCATCTCTCATATGTCCTTCTCCTTGGTAATTGTAACATATGACCTTCCTTGTTATACTCTTGCTTCTTGAATTTTTTCTAGAATGAGATTTGTTAGTAGAAAAAGTTTTAAATGCTTTTCTCATCTTCCTTACCATATATGCCTCTTGATCGCTATCCATTGAGACACTTGACTCCTCGGAATCGGATGATGGTGGAGATGGAGATTTCTTCTTATTCCCCTTTCCCTTGTTTGCCACAAGGGCTACTCCTCTTGATCTATTGGCTTCTTCATCTAATCCTTCAATCTGAATCTCATGGAGCTCCATTGTTGAGAAGAATTCATATAGAGAAGATTTCTCTAGATCCTTTGAAATGTAGAACGAGTCTACAATTGAGCTTCATGTCAAGGTTCTTGGGAAAGCATTGATGGCTTTCATCATAATGCCCCGGTTGGAGAGTTTTTCACCTACACTTGTTACTCCACTTAAAATTTCTTTAATTTTAGCATGAAGTGAAGATACCTTTTCTCCTTTTTCAAGTTTGATGTTGTTGAGTTGAGTTCAAAGAAGACCTCTTCTTGCTAACTTTGCCTTCGATGTGCCTTCATGAAGCTCTATGAGCTTTTCCCATAAATCCTTGGCATTTGTGTAGTTCCCAATCTGAGTTACTTCTAGTTGAGGGAGAACACTTAAGAGATGGTGCACTGCTCTTGAGTTTGCTACGTGCTCTTCCCTTTGCTTCTTGCTCCATCTTACTTTCTCGATCAGTTCATTATTTTGATCCTTAGGCATCTCAAAATTATTTTCTATGATTAGCATAATATCAAAATCGGTTTTGAAAAATACATCTGTTCTCTTCTTCCACCAAGAAAAATCTCCTTCGAATTTAGGTGGATGGATGCTTGAACCGACCATTTTGATGAAGTGCTGTTCTTGGTGATTAGTCCGTTGAAGGGCATCCTTGCTCTGATACTACTTGTAGGGGATCGATGGCTGACTAGAAGGAGGGCTTGGATAGTTAGGTCACCCCCAATTCCCTTTCTTCTCTACATGGTTAGTTTGTGCAAGCAGAAATGAAACTAAAGCAATAAGTAAGAACACAAACACTAACACGATTCCTTTACATGGTTCGGAGATTGCTTGCTCTTACTCCACGGCTTGTCCTTGAGGTGGACGAACCCTTGATCCTTCGATGGATCAATCCCTGATAATCTCTGGCTAGAGCTTACTCCTTCTCGGTGGAGTACAACCTCTCACAAAGCACTCTTCTTCTTTTACAAGATGGAGATTAAGAGTAGGAAGAAGAGTATGGCTTGGAAGCTTTGGACAATGGCAAATGAGTGATTCAACAATCATCAGTAACCTCCTTCATGCTCCAAAGCTTCCCTTAAATAGGAGGGGATGAGTTGAACAAATCAACTCATCTCGACACCAGTCAACTGGCATTTCCATCAGTCGACTGGTGCTACCGTTGGAGGTAGCCAACGACTACTTCGCAGTGCCAACGCCTACTTACCAATCGATTGATAAAAGTACCAGTCAACTGGTCGCTGCTGGCTGAGAGAACCGAATACTTCTGTTCACTCCCAGTTGACTGCATAGTCGATTGGACCAGTCGACTACAACTTCCATCAGTGGACTGGTTTCGGTTACACACTTACACTCACCCTCTCCAGAGTCGCCCTTGAAGCCCTCTTCCTTGGCCTTCGTCCCTCAGATGCACTCGAGCCTGCGGCTCCACTCCGTACCATCCTTCACGTTGCTTTGAAGTCCGCTTCATTCGGCTTCACTCCATTGCTCCTCGTCCGATGGTCCCTCTAATGTCTTCCACACCATCCTTCACCGAATCAAGGATCTGAGCCCTTGGATGAGCTTCCCAAACTTGGCCGCACCAAGTTCCTTATGTGTTTCACCAAGTCCTGCAAGACTTAAACACATATCAAAATAATATAAAAGCCTAACTTAAACTCTTTGACACACACATCAAAACCATGATTATACTGATCAAACTTAGGTCGATTGCACCAACAAATAACACCCACACAGAGATTTATCTCACCTACTTTTGGTTCTCATGGTTGGTTCTGTTTTGACCATGGATACTATCTTGGATTCATGAGTGTTTCATTGAAGCAACCAGTCTTTACACTCACATAGGTGACACTTCTATCAAGAGTTTCCTACCATACTCTACCTTATAAAGGTATAGAAGTCATTAAAAACATATGCTTAACCTCACTACATGTGGTAGGATAGCACAAGTTCATCCTAGGATTGGGATAGAGATAATATATCTCATGTGCTATAACACAACTTCTGTAACTTTGTTGTCCCATTGAACCAAGATTTTGGGATCTCCAGTCAACAAGGTTGGGTTACCGCTATAGTCGTTTTAGTTCTAGATTTTTAATCTCATTCCTCTCGATAAGTAGTACACTTGATCTCGACTTAGTCCCTTCGTAAGGGGGTCTGCTAAGTTATCTTTTGACTTGACATAGTTGATTATAATCACTCCGTTCGAGATCAACTACCTAATGGTATTGTGTATGCGACGTACATGTTGAGACTTACCATTATACATACTACTCTGTGCCCTTCCAATCACCGATTGACTATCACAGTGTATAAGTACGATGGACACAGGTTTCGTCCAGCTCAAAATATCTTCCAAGAAATTCCTCAGCTATTCAGCTTCTTCTGCTGCTTTATCTAGTGCTATAAATTCGGATTCCATAGTTGACCGAGCAATGTATGTCTGCTTTATGGATTTCCAAGATATCACTCCTCCACTGATTGTGAATACATACCCACTAGTGGATTTGGAATCTTTGTATCTGATATCCAATTATCATCACAATATCTCTCTAAGATAGCAGAATACATTCCGTAATGTAATCCGTAGTTCATAGTATATTTCAAATATCTAAGAACTCGCATTAGTGCTTTCCAATGAGTGTCGTTTGGATTACTCGTAGAATGACTCAGCTTGTTTACTACATAAGCAATATCTGGGCGTGTGCAATTTGCGAGATACATCAAATTGCCTATTAACTGAGAATATTCCAATTGCGATATAGGCTCACCATGGTTTTTTTTGCTAAGTGTTGACTTAGATCCATACGTGTTTTTACTGTAGAGAGATCGTACGCATGGAATCTTTTGAACACTGACTCTACATAATGGGATTATGTCAAAACTATCACATCAGATGTCCTAAGAATTTTAATTCCCAATATAATATATGCTAGACCCATATCTTTCATATTGAAATTCTTAGTCAACATTTTCTTTGTACTCATGATTACCTCATGATTATTGTCCATTATAAGTATGTCGTCTACATATAGACAAACGATTACATAACCTTTAGGTGTGTGTTTGACATAAATGCATTTGTCACATTCATTTATTTTGAATTCGTTTGACAACATTGTTTTGTCAAATTTTTCGTGCCATTGTTTGGTGCTTGTTTAAGTCCGTACAATGACTTAACAAGTCGGCACACCTTTTCCTCTTTTCCTGGAGCTACGAACCCCTTGGGTTTCTCCATATAGATTTCTTCTTCCAACTCACCATTTAAGAACGCAGTCTTAACATTCATTTGGTGTATATCAAGGTTAAACAATGCTACGATGGCTATCAACACTCGTATGGACGTAATCCTTGTCACCGGTGAGTAGGTATTGAAGTAATCAATACCTTCCTTTTGCTTATATCCTTTGGTTACAAGTCTGGCTTTATACTTGTCAATTGATCCGTCAGCTTTATACTTGCATTTTAGTATCCACTTACAACCTAATGGTTTAATACTAGAAGGAAGATCCACTAATTCCCAAATATGGTTATTCATGATGGACTCGATTTCATTATTGATAGTTTCTTTCCACAATGGGGCGTCGGGACTAGAGAGAGCTTCGCTTAATGTTCTTGGGTCCATTTCTGACATAAAAGTCATGAAGTTCGGCCCGAACAATTTCTCAACTCTAGCCCATTTGCTCTGACGTGGCTTTTCGCTTTGATTGTTAATAGTCCTTTTATGACAATTAAGTTCAGAAACATCATTTTCGTTAGAACTTTCATTGTTATTACTTTGAATGTTTCCCTTCTTATTCGGGAATATATTTTCAAAAATATCACATTCCGAGATTCTATGGTTGTTCCCACATGAATATCAGGAATGTCTGACTTGTGAACTATGAAACGATATGTACTACTATTATGGGTATATCAGACAAATATCACATCGAACATTTTAAGTCCGATTTTTACTTGCTTTGGCTTGGGTACTTCGACCTTTTCTAAGCACCCCCACACCTTCAAGTATTCGTACGATGGCTCACGACCTTTCCATAGCTCATATGGTGTTTTTATCATTTTTCTTATGAGGGATTTTGTTGAAAATATAGTTTGCTGATAATATAGCTTCCCCCCAGCTTGAATTTATCAACAAGGCATTCATCATTTCCTTTAATGTTCGATTTTTACGTTTGGCAACACTATTTGATTGAGGCGAGTAAGGCGCCATTGTCTGATGGATAATGCCAGATTCTGAACAAAACTCATCAAACGGTGCACCATATTTTCCACCTCTATCGCTATAAATTATTTTAATTCGTTTATCAAGTTGATTCTCAACTTTTGTTTTATATGTTCTGAAAACTTCTAAGGCTTCGACTTTACTTCATAAAAGAAAGACATAACAGAACCTGGTGCAGTCATCGATAAAAGTAATAAAATACTTTTTGTTTTATCTCTTTTAGTTTGCACGAATTTTAAGTCACATAGATCACTATGTATTAACTCTAGAGGAGTCGTTGACCTTTCCACTGAATGAAAAGGTAGTCTTGTCATTTTTTGCTTCCACACACACTTCACATTTGTGTGTTTTGTCCATATTGACATTTGGTAATAAATTTAACTTGACGAGACGTTTAAGAGTATTATTATTGACATGCCAAAGTTGATCATGCCATAAATTAAAACACTCAACAACGTAGCTGGAAGTTTTTATTTTATTACTTTCAAAGTCATGGTGTACAATCATTACAACCATTTTGAACAGACTTTGTTCTAAGTACCCCTTACCTACGAAGTTGTTTGACTGGAACACTAGTCTGAAATCGACTTTAACAAGTGTCGATCCAGAAACTAGGTTCTTCCTGATGTCGAAAACATGAAGCATATCAATAAGCATTAGCTCTTTCCCAGAAGTCATTTTCAGAACAACCTTCCCGAGTCCAACAATTGGGGATGTTGTAGAATTATCCATATAGAGCTTTCTTCCACTTATCGGAGTATACTTGGAGAACATCGCCTTATCAGAATAAATATAACGTGTTGCTCCAGTATCAATCCACCACTGCTTCGGGTTATCCATCACCATGTTGGCTTCAAACACGACCGCAGTGAGATCCAATTCCATGTCGTCAGAAGTTACGACCTAGTTCGCAACATCCTTCTGACTCTTGGTTGGTTTCTTCGGGCGTCTGTAGTCTTTGGACATGTGTCCTGACTTTCCGCAGTTATAGCATGTGCCCTTGAATTTCTTGCCTTGAGCCTTCTTTTTAGATTGGTTCGGCTTTTTGGCTTTTGGCTCAGCCAGATTTGACATCACATCGACTGCCCACTTTGTTCCTCTGGAGTCGGACATCTTTCGATTATCTTCCTCAATTCGTAGCCTTAGGATTAGGTCTTCAAGTCCCATCTCCTTTTGCTTATGCTTCAGGTAAATTTTGAAATCCTTCCATGACGGAGGAAGTTTCTCGATTACCGCGGCTACTTTGAACGACTTGTTCAGCTTCATGCCTTCTGCATCCAGATCATGCATTATCAGTTGCATGTATTGGACTTGAGATGTCACACTCTTGGAATCCAGAAACCGTCCGACGATGAATTTCTTCAATCTAGTATTTTTGATTTTGTATTTCTTTTCAAGTGATTCCCATAGAGATTTTGCTGTTTCCATCAAACAATACACGTTATACAATGTGTTGTCCAATGCGCTGAGAATGTAGTTGCAGCACAGGAAATCTCTGTGCGTCCACGTATCGCATACAACCTTATTATCTGACTTGCCTTCCTAGTAGCTGGTGGGTCTTTATGCAATGGATAGTTAAAGGGGTCTTCATTTAGAAATTATAAATGAGAAATTAAAAGGTTTAAGTGCCTTTTAGATAGTTAAAGGGTGACATCTTATGAAGAGCTAGTGTGCCTCTTAAGAAAGGATACAATCTACATCATCCAATTCAAAATGGATGGATGAGATCTAATTGAACCAAGAGGTTCTTATACTCCTTCATTTAATATAAATAAAGTCCCTCACATCCTCATTTCACTCATTCAATTCCTTCTAAGTAAAGCAAGCATTGCATTCCATACTTGCATTGGAGAGTTCGAGAAGCCTTCTTCGGTTCGGAGGTCTTGCGATTTGTAGTGTTGCTATCGCAAGATAAAGTCATTGTATCTTGGGAGATGATTGCTGTGTTCTGTGAGCACCGTGTGCAGGGCAAATTCATCTTAAAGAGATAGAGTATAACTCTAGTCTCGACTCAACCAAAATGGTGGTATACCGTCATTCTGTCCATGCTCAGATTGCACCAATACAAAGAACCCAACAACTTTAAGATGATTTTTTTTTAATTGTGCAAGCTGATGGCTGGGATCAACAACGGTTCGGCTGCCATTCCACATAGAGAAAAGCCAGAGAAGTTCAATAGAACTGGCTTCAAACGATGGCAGCAAAAGATGTTGTTCTACTTGACAACGCTAAACTTCGTACGATTTTTGCATGAAGATCCCAACAATATATTTACCAAAGTTGTAGATAGATAATTACCAAAGTAGACGTACGTGAAGTAATATAGTACTATTTTACTTTATCCTATCACCGAAGTCGTATTCAAGAAAAAAGTAAAGTCTTTGACCGGTTCAAGAAGGCAAAATCGGTTCAAAGTTAAACTGATGCTTAAGTAAAAAAATGTCTTTTACTTTGTTTGTTTTGTAAAGTGCCGAAGTAATCAATTATATATAACTTTACAATTTAAATTAATTGCTGAAGTAAAAAGAATATCTTTTTTACTTCATTGGTTGTGTAACATGCTGAAGTAATAGACGATATGTAACTTCACAGTTTATATTAATTGGCCAAGTAAATATATTCTATAACTTCACCATAATTTTTATTTATCGAAATACTTGGTATTATATTACTTTATAGTTTACATGTATTGACAAAGTAATTGGTTGTGAAGACTTCATTGTTTTGTATTACATTGAAGTAATTGATAAGAAATGATTTTGTAATTATTAAACTATGATGAAGTAAATGCTATCTTTGACTTCGTTATAATTTTAATGTATAAGTTTATATATATATATATATATATAATTAGATTCAAATACCTTAACAATCCACAAATTTATCTATCAATTCACAAGTACACAAGTATAACTAAAATTCAGAATGATCTCAAATATTTATCCCAACATACATGACTTAGACACCTTATACATACGAAGTAGTCAAATTCGCGTCACTCACTTTTAACTTCATAAAATTGAGATTGATTGTAATATTTATTCTTGATTGTTCTTGCAAAAATATAAAATGCATTATATTCAATTTAACTATAAGTCACTAATAATATTATGATGAAATCAACTCATAGTAACAACTAACAAGATTTTTATCTCAACACAGTATTTTTTTATCTCAAGCAAAATATATTAAAAAATCAATTAAAATCAATCCTATGTGTTGTATACAATTCATCTTCGAATGAAGATAAGTTGGACCAACATATATAACTGAATGATAGTCAATAAGGAGAGACTGCAATTGCTTACTATTGATGAGAATAGAATGATTCTAATAGAATTGAATTTGAAGCATCAATCACTAAAAGATACACAAACTTAACAAAGGTTTGTTTTGCTGCAAATTTAGATAGAAGCAAGTTGAGCCATATTATCCTTCAATTAGATGCTAAGGTTAATGGATTAACAAATAGCTAAGGTTAGATGCTAAGTTTAGCCTTATATTAACGGATTGCAAAGATGATAGGTTGACACAATTATAATGATTACTTCCATATTGTTAACAAATAGAAAATACGAGGTATTTCACAATTAGCTGAACCCTAAAGTTAATGACTATAATCTCTACCTTTTCTTCAATTCTGACAGATGATCCTTTAGCAAATGCCTCTATCCAATATCGAGCTATAGACACGAATGTGTGGTACTCATGCAGATACTGCACCAAGCAGAAATTTATAAAATTGAAGTGATAGAACCAAGTGTTTGCATTTAGCAGACGAGGAAAAACTTACTAAGATAGACTTGCTTGGCAACAATAGCATCTTGGGGGTCATCAGGAGCAGGCGTTCAGAGAAGAGCTTGTAGTGATAGTAAGGCAGTCTTCAATGTGAGGGTAGGACTCCACTGATCCTTGAGAATGTCCAAGCATATGACTCCATTCAAAACTATAACTACCACAAAGGATTAGTAGCCACACAATCAAAATAATGACACAAACTAATGTAAACTAGCTGTAGCAAAAAAAATCTTCAAAAGAACCCATGATCAAACATAATCCAATACCAATGTTGGTTTGTTTCTCAAACAAGATGAGAAACCAGGTGCAAATGTCGAAGTGAAATAACCCTTTTCAGCATAAAAATAAACCAGGTTGGTTACATCAAATTGCTAAATTGGATTGAAACAGCGCATTAGCAACAAGGAGAAGCGATAAGTCAGTATGTGAAGTACAAAGAATAAAGTTGAGGCATAAGTCACCAATTATGAATTATCCATCACCTGATAACTAAGTCAAAAAGTAATATAAAGTTTTCAGTTCCTCATTCCAGAATGTCAATTCCAAGGATTCAACAATATCAAATAAACAACTAAACTTACTAGACAACAAATTAGTAAAGTAAAATCAAAATAGCTTATAAGTATTATGGATAAATTTGCAAGGCATTGGGGAAAACATAGTAAACATGAAGGTACATGTTGATGAGTTAACTGCCCATACCAAACTTTTGTAATGAATTGCATTTTGGGAGGCTGAAAGGGATAGCCACCTGCAAATATAAATTTTGAGATAAATATTTTACAAAATGAAGAAACAAAAAATGAATCCAAAAAAACTTATGTACCAAGGAGACAAGATGTCAAACAATATAATAACATCTGAGCGTAATGTTATGATAGTGTAGAAAAGAAGTATCTGACATGCATCATAAATATGAAAATGATGACATATATGAATATTTAATGCACCAAAGGAACAAGGCATGACACAAAATCTCAGGGCAATGTTACAACAGAGTGCAGAAAGAAGTATCGAACATTGAACATCAATATGACAAAAAAGGCATACATGAATGAATACTTATGATCGTACTATGACAAATACAAGAATCCCAAACGCATAAAAAATACATGTGAACATAATATAGATATAAGATACAGCACGTAAATTTCAGGGATTGTTAATTGCACCAAGAAAAAATCTCAATAGGCAACATATAATCATAAACACATACGTCTTTTACATCCAAAACAATCTAGGTTACACTTAGAATATTAAATTTTAAGACAAACAAGATCTTGTAAAATAAAAACTCAATTAGATGGATATTTTCAAACATTATATTGATTCCAAAAATCCAAGTACCTATCCCCAACAAATACAATACATATATTTGTATAAGTGAAATAAAACAACAAAAATACAAAATTAATAAAAATAATTCAAAATATTATATATCATACCAAACGAGAAAAATATAAAGTATCATTCCATATACACCTAATAGTAGTCTTCGTTTAGCAAACACCAAAGCAAAAAGTTTTTGTTGTTATATTTCCATAACGGTATATGTGCATCAACAAAGTATACATCATTAATAAATGAAAGAGAATAATCACATCTATCCAGAACTATCTTTCAAAATTACAAAGGAAAACAAAGGAAATGATAGAGAAGAATGAACGAGAATAGTAAAGAGTTCAAGAAAAAAGAAGAGTCAATTTTCGTTGGCTTGCTTCGTTGTTATTGATATGCAGCGAAAAGACTCAAAACAATACTCACAACGCTAACACGAAGATTTACTTGGTATCCACCTTAAGAAGAGGTGACTAAGCCAAGGATGCACACACGATACGCTTATCCACTATGAAAACACTCCTTTATGATAACTACCGAAGGCGGAGAAGCCCTATACAAACTCTCAATACAAGAAGAAAGAAGAGGGAAGTAAATACAATTAAAATCTTACAAGATTTACAACATGAAACTGAAACCCTAGCTTCTTCTTCTCCTTGTGGAACGCCTCTTGACATTGGAAGTGCAGCAACACTTTGCTCCAAGAAACTTCAAGAACTGACGGAGAGTTGTGGAGAAGCTCATGTGAAGACCGAGAAGAAGCTCACGAAGAACTGTCGAAGAGATCGCTCGCAAACGGCTTTAATCCTGCACAACGATCACAACCCAATCGATCGACCAATAGATTGGGGAGACTTGAATCGATCAGTTGATCGATTCAGAGCACCTCTGTGCTCATTGGAAGCTATCTGAATCGATCGATCGATTCAGGCTTTATCGTGATCACGCGAGAAAACCAGCTGCCAATCGACCGACCGATCGATTGGAGGTGCCCGATCGATCGGCTGATCGATTGGGCAGCTCTCTGTGCTCGCGACACTTGCTCCCAATTGATTGGGCCGCTACTTGTCGCAGCACTCTTCCAATCGATTGGCTGATCGATTGGGCTTGGGTCAATCGATCAGTCGATCGATTGCCCCAACCTTGACTTGCCTAAACTCAAGTCCAAGGTTCCCAAACCCAATATCCGGTCAATCGTGACCTATTGAGGCTCCTTCTGCCTAGCATCTAGTCAACCTTGACCTGCTGGGGCTTCTTCACCAAGTGTCTGGTCAATCCTTTGATCCACTTGGACTTTTCTCCTCATGCTGAGTGTCCGATCAACCTTGATCTACTTGGACTTACCGTCTCATGCCAAGTGTCCAGTCCTCCATGACTCACTTGGACTTCCGCTAGATGTCCAGTCACCCTTAACTCATCTGGATTTTCTCGTGCCAAGTATCCGGTCAATTCTTTGACCTACTTGTGCTTCCTAACACCAGGTGCCCGGTTAACCTTGATCCATTTGGATCTCTACGTGTCTGGCTTCAGTCACCATGTCTTTCCATCTGCCTAGCTTCACTCACTAGGATTTTTTATCTGCCGGGTTTCACTCACCAGGACTTTAACCTAACTTCACTCACTAGAGTTTTCACCTAGCTTCACTCACCAAGATTTTCCCAACTGCCTAGCTTCACTCATTAGGTCTTTCACCAGTCTAGCTTCACTCACTAGGTCTTTCACTTGGCTTCACTCATCAGGATTTTCCAATTGCCTAGCTTCACTCACTAGGACTTTCACCTAGCTTCACTCACTACGATTTTCCCTTGCCTAACCTCCAGTTAGGATTTCCCTAGTCAAGTATTCGGTCAACCTTGACCTACTTGACTCTTCTTCACATCAAATTGGTCATCCCTTGACCAGAGGGGAATTGTATCAACAATCTCCCCAATCGAATGATTATATCTGCAATCTCCATGTATTGTCAAACATTGAAATCAAACATCAAGACTCAAGCTTGAGCTAACTCAAGTTTAGTCAACCTGGTCAACCTAACCCAAGGGATATTGCACCAACAATCTCCCTCTTTTTGATGTTTGACAATACATTAGGCTAATCCCATAGCCTCAACTTTTCCTTCATGCCAATGCTTTAATGAAGGTTTTCTTCATTCTCTCCCTTTCCTAGAAGGCAAACCTCCCCTTTGGATAATGAATGCCTAACTTAAACCCTACATTTCTCCCCCTATTGGCACACATCTAAAACTCTCCCCCTGAAGAGCTACTCAATATTGTTCACAACCTCACATGTTGTTCACAACACCATAATTAAGGTCACATACCCTTCATTGTCTTTAATGCTCACCCTTGAGCATTAACCAACTTCACACTCACAATGAAGGTCCCATACCCTTCATTGTATTCAATGCTCATCCTTAAGCATACTCCTTTTCTACAATGAAGATATCCAATCTTCCATTGTTCCCCAATGCTCAACCTTGAGCATTCTTCAAAACGAAGGATTTACCACCTTCAATGATTTCAGAAAAATATTTTTATATTTTCAAAGAGTAGCTCCCCCTAAAAACATGCTTTAAACTTCTGTTATTGCACCAACAATGACTTATAATCCCTAAACCTTTAGGAAACCCAAAATTAGAAGTTTTGAGGTTTAAATGATTCAAATTGAAACCAACCTCACCCTAAACTTCAATTTAGTGTTCCTTAACCAATCCATCCTTGTTTTCATCATGAAAACTTCCCCTAAATGTATATAAATGTGTTTCAAGGGATTAGGAATGGTTAAAGGGGCTAAAAATGACTTAAAGTGTTGAAATAAGACTTTCCCAGCCAAAATTAGTCATTTCAATCGATTGGGTTGGGACTCAATCGATTGACACTTACTCAATCGATCCATTGATCGATTTAGAGAGGTTCTGTTCGCAGAAACTGCCTTTGAATCAATTGCTCGATCGATCCAGGCATGAATGGATCGATCGGCTGATCGATTCTGTGAGCTATTGCTCACGGGAAACACATCTCAATCGATTGGTTGATCGATTGGGGCCCTCCAATCGATCGATTGATCGATTGGAACTCTGATTTCCTGAAATTTAATTTCAATGAAATTTAGAAATGTCCTAAAAATTCTTAAAAATTCTAAAAATCATGAAAATTGTTGTATACATTATTTAGGGTATATAGTATCAAGGAAAAATATTTTTCTAAGAAAATATATCTTATTTTTAAAGATTGACACAAACTTGAAAGCTTGTAAAAACTTCAATGTTTCTTCCAAGTTTGTGTCTAACTTTTCAATGATGATTACTATCAAAAGATAGCGTTCACCAAGATTTTCCAAAGTATATTTAAAATATTTTTCAAAATCAATTTCCAACCATATTTTTTTGGGCTCAATGCATATAACTTGTACATTGCCTTTCCCCATGATTGGAGTACACATAACTATGTGTTTAGATGAATTCAAAACTCAATTAGATGTACTAAATTAACATCTTGAGTCTTTTTCATCATCCTAGCATCTCACTTGTATCTAATGTATACTAAAACACATACAAGTCACCTTGTAATCTTTGGGAGATGCAATTTTTGGTTTTGCCCTAACTAAGGGTTCATGCATATCTATCTAGGCATTTTGAATTATGAACATTCACCTAAGATGTCACTTATTAGTAAATTTCATTGTCCTTAATCACAAGGAAATTAAAAATAATGTATGATGATTTATAACATACATCAGAAAGAATAATTTTTAAAAGAAAATATACTATTGCTACATGATATATATATGACATAACATGGTATTTTTATATTTTCATAATAAGCATGAATGCAAAAATATAATGTCATGGCATATGATGAGCAATTAATCATGACAAATTAGCATAAATAATATACCTAGATTATCTATCTAAGTTCCCTTAAATAAATGCTAAACCTAAAATTGATCCTAGATTGCCCAATTTTCTTCAAGAAAATGTTAAAACCCAACTTGACATTTCTTTTGTTTTTCTCAAGTGTGTCAATTTAAATTAAGTTCAATTCCTCAAGGTTTGACACATTTTACTCTTCCAAAGAGTAATCAATAATACATTTCATTTTCAAAGATTAACAAAAACCTTGAAAATTCCTTCAAGTGTCAACTTTATCAAGGTTGGGTTAACCACCCATCTCATTTGAAGTTGACCCTCTCTAAACCCATCTAGGGTATAGAGAATATGCTCCTTAGAACCCAAAACCTATTTGTGCTCCTTAGATGCTCTAAGTACTCACTAGGGATACCTTCCCTAGATACCTTCTTAATGACCTTTCTAGGCTTCTTAGAAGCCTTGGTCACTTTCTCTAGGTCAACTCTAGGGATTGCTTCCCTTGTGACCTTCTTAGTGACTTTCTTTGTTAGGATGTATACTAAAAGCCTAGCTTTTGGTATAAACATTTATCTAGAAATAAGAATCACATTGGTCAAATGTCTACATTTATGATAAATGTAGTTGTTCAATTAATTTATATTGTAGATAACATGGTGTGTGGTGTTACATACAGAAGATCATGTTATCAGTACCTTATAAATTATAAACAGTAGCTCACGACCAAGATGGAAAGGAACAAACCATTGGAAGGTCGTAGTGTAATTAGGTATTAGTTTATCTTAACTATATAATTACACTAGTACACTTAGAGTATATTGAGTAGGACCATTAGAGGTCGTTTCTTTTATACTGACTTTATAAAGGAACAAAGACCTCAGTTATTATGGAAGTGTGTGCTCTTAATCCTAATATAATAACAAGCACATATATTTGATATTTATTTCTTTAATTTATCAATGGGTGAGATTTAGTTCGATAAATCAATAAGCCCGATAAGTTGGGAAATGATATCACTTATAGTGTGTGTTGTTGATTATAGAAGGAAACTGTGTCCTAGTGATCTAGGTTGAGAATGTCCCCAAGAGGAGCTCATAAGGATTGTCATGTTAAACCCTGCAGGTGGACATAGTCCGACATGACAATGAAGTTGAGTGGTACTACTCTTGGAGCTAGATATTAATTAAGTGAGTTGTCAGTAACTTACTTAATTAGTGGACATTTGTTATCTTAAACACAGGGAGACTAACACACTCATAATAAGAAGGAGCCCAAAATGTAATTTGGGATTGGTGCGGTAGTTCAATAATAGTTCTTTAGTGGAATGAATTATTATTGATGAAATTAAGTTGTGTGTTCGGGGCGAACACGGGATGCTTAATTTCATCGGGAGACCAAAACCAATTCCTCCTCTCGGTCCCTATCGTAGCCTCTAGTATATAGAGATTTATACCCACCGCATACCCACCTTCTTACCCATCCAATGGGGCCGGCCAAGCTAGCTTGGAACCCAAGCTAGGGCCGGCTAAGACCAAGTGGATGAGCCATGTAGGTGGCCGGCCAAAGCTTGGGTCCCAAGCTTAGGTGGCCGGCCACTAGAATATTAAAAAAGATTTTTATTAAAATTATTTCTTATGTGGATATCATGATTTTAAAAGAGAGTTTAAAAAATTAAAAATTTCCTTTTATAGCTTTTTACAAAAGATTAAGAGAAGAGATTAATCTCTTTCCTTATTTGTAGTTTAAAAGGATGGTTTTAATTTTTGGTAAAAACTTTCCTTATTTGAAAATCATCTACAAAAAGAGAGTTTAAAATTTGAAATCTTTCCTTATTTTTTGATTAAAGGAGGATTTTAAATTTTAAGAAAACTTTCCTTTTTAACCCTGTTCATGATTTAAAAGAGAGTTTAAAATTAAATATTCTCTTTTATAAGTTTCTACAAAAGATTAAGAAAAGATTTGATATCTTTCCTTATTTGTAGATTAAAAGAGATTTTAATTTTTAGAGATAATTTTCTTTTTATCCACATGTTTAAAAGAAAGATTTTAATTTGTTAAATTTCCTTTTTATAAACTAATCATGAAGGGATAAAAATTATTGGAGAAATTTTATAAATTTCCGGAAGCAAATAAGGAAGTTTTAATTGGTGTTTAAAATTTTATTTGCTTGGAGAATTTATGTGGTGGCCGGCCATTACAAATTGAAAAGAAAAATTATTTTTAATTAAATAAATGTTCCTTTTCAATGACAAAAGAATTAAGGAAGTTTTTATTAAATTTTCCTTATTTACCAAGACCAAGGATTATAAAAGAGGGGGTAGAGGAGGCTTCAAGGCTAAGGACTCTATTCTATTTTTCTCCCTCTTTTCCTTGGTATGGTGGCCGGTGTAACACCCCAAATTTTATGATTTGGAGTCCTAAAATACCCTATTAAAATCTATAAATGTTTTAGAAAAATTCTAGAGATTTTTATAAATTTTTAGAGTATTTTTATGCAATATTTGGAAGTCGTTTGATATTTTTACCAAAAGAAAGAAGTTTTGACAAAAAAATATCCAAGCCGAGGCTCGAACCGGCAACCTTTGACCCGAGCAAAACCCGACTGACCAGGTGGGCAAATAAATTTTTCTGTTTAGAATTGATAGCAAAATTATTTACCAAGTTAACAGAACACCAAGTTATAAAGAGGAACTTACCCGAAACAAAATTCCTTCTCCTCTTTCTCTCGCGACGGCGTGCGGCGTTTTTGTTCGGGCGAAAACGAAGACGATGAAGCCCCAGCTAGGGCTCGTCTCCGGCGGCCGGCCAAGGACCAAATCCGAGAGGGTTCTCTACCATCGTGATCACCTTGTCGAGGAGAACAAGTGGAGGTGAAGGAGTTGCCGAGAGCTTGAGTCCTCCGCAAGCCCTAGAAGTATTAGAAGCCACATTCTTTGGCTGTAAGTCCTAGAACAAGAGGTAAGCGCTTACTCACCTGCGGTAAGATAGTTTCGAGCCTTTGATTTAGAGTTTCTCTTGTTTGTGAATGTGCCGTGAGTTTTATAAAGAAGATTGTTCTTCCCTTTTTAAGCTTTCGGATTTGTTGTAAAGAATTTCGGAATTTCTAGGGATTTAGTTTCTTCTTGCTTCAGAATTTTTGTTGTGAAGATTGGGTTTAGGGCTACTGCCGTGAGACTCAAAGTAAGGATATGGAAGAGTTAAGTATGTTGAGTTGTTGTTTGCTGCCGTGAGTTAAGGTTTCATATCTGATTTTTCTTTTTTCTGGTATGCCGTGAGTTTCATAGAAAAGGTGGAAGGGATTTGATCAGATTGAGTTTCCAACTGATGATGCTAATACTTCTCTTTATCAGATTTCTTTAGTGGTTACTCTTCCTTGATAACTCATGATGCCAATGGTTTTTTTTATGCACCGTTAGGGTTTTAAAGTAGATCCTCTTATGAAAATAGGTTAAGTGTTATGCATTTTACAGAATTGGATAGTTTAGATTTAGCTTAAATTGATGTGGTTCATGTATATAATTAGACATGCAGTAATTAGTTTAGGTGTTAAGTGTTTGGGCTTTGAGATTTTGATTCCATACTCAGAAAGTTGCTGGGTTGTTTAAGCATAGCATAAGGAGGTTAGGAAATAATGGAGAATAGTTTGGGTTTCTAAACCTTCAGGTTTGGGAGATGGTGTTGTAATCACACCAAGACTATTTAAGTAGTGCATAGATTTATTTTCCTTAAACAGTAGCAGGTAGTTTTGCTTAAGTTTGTTTAATATGGATCATACCCTAAATTAGTATGTAGCAACCGGTGATAGAGTGTTAAATACTAGAGAATTTATTTTCCCTGTCTAGTATAGCTGGATTCTGTTTTGTTGTTGAATGAAAATTTAAAGATGTCAATTCTATGGTTAGAATAAATGATATATTGTAATGCACAGATTTATGAGGTATTCGCTTTAGATTGTTGTTAAGCATTAGAGCAGATTTTATTGAGCATTTCGCATGCAGATTTTTATAAGTATAGTATGCAGATTTTTAATAAGCAGATTTTTATAAGTATTGCTTGCAGATTTTGAGAAGTATTGCATGCAGAACTCCAATCTTAGAACAGATTTCTATTAAGCTTAATATGCAGAATTTTGTTAGCACAGTAGGTAGATTTTGGTTTAAGCATTTTTAAGTTAGAATTTGCTTAAACATTTTAGTTTCTTTTTAAAGGAGCATTCTTTTAGAAGTGTTAACAAGTATAAGAAAGATAAAGAAAGGAAAGAAAAAGGCCAAGGCCTTAAGTATATCCCAAAGTCAAGACTTTAGGGATTTTGGCACACAAGGTGCTAAAGAAAATGCCGAGGCATTATATAGAAGTATTAAAAGATAACAAGTATTTTACTTTTATCAGTGGCACTGTGCTGGACTCTCAGTTGTCCTTGGGTTGGGCTCCCATAGTCGTCCCTAGGTTTAGATAACCTAGTAGTAACGGCTCGGCCGACGGTCGACGGTCGACGACCATAGGGTCGCCAAATGGGCCGCCAAATGGGCCGCCGAATGGGTCGGGTCATTACAAAAGTAAAAGCACAGTTGTCGGGCCCAAGAAGAAGTTGATTATTATTTTGAAGTATTATAAGTATAAGTTTTTGAACAAGTAAAACGAGTTTTACATAAGTATAAAGTATTAAAGAATAAGTCTTTAAACAAGTGGAATAAGATTCAGAAGGTGTTTAGAATTCAGTAAGTTTAGTTCTTTATTCTACCATGTTTATCTAGTGGATGAGTAGTTTCATGTTTACCTATTAGATGAGTAGCATGATTAGCGAGTAGAATTACATGAGTAGATTTCTTAGCTTTTCTTTGCTATTAGTTTGACATGAGCAGTTATGTTTATGCTTTATTTCTTTTTAGAGCATATAGTTTTTAGTTCTTTTCGTATACATGCACATTCGTGATTTTGTGAGTTAGATAGCGCTTACTAAACAAATTTTGCTTATAGACTACACTTCCTCTTACTGCAGATACAGGAAAGGAAAAGATATAGAAAGGAAGACGACAAGGTGGCGCGGATGGTGTGTGATGCCAGGACTATGAAAGCCTTGGGACTTAGTTTAAGAATTTATTAAGATTGCCATTTATTAAGAATGTATTAGATAAGTCATTTAGTCTTCCGCTGTTAGTTAATTGTATGTTTATTTTGTTTCCACTATTTATTACTTGCATGATTTGATTTCATTAAACTGCGTGGTGATGTTATTCCTTTTGTGTGTTTGATATGTGTTCCAGCCGCATGTGGCTGTGTATATTATGTTATGTATGTCAGTTTAAGGTCACCGGTACAGGGGAGATTCTGCCAAAATTTTTTGGTAGGGTTTCCATGTGATTTTTAATCATACCGGTTAAGTAGAGTTAGTAGTTAAGTAACGATCATCCTTAGAGAATAGTAGTAGTAAGAAGGGTGGTCGTTACAGCCGGCCCTTCCCTTTCTCTTCTCTCCTCTTGTTGTGGCCGAAATCTATCATCTCTTGGAGCTTGGAGGATGTGGCTGGATCAAGGAAGGAGAAGAAGGAGAGAAAGCATGCATACCTTGGAGCTTGGTTGGTGGACAATTCTTCATCCTTTGGAAGTTCTTGTGCTTGGCCGAAACTTGAAGGAAGAAGGAAGAAGGTGCCTAGGTGGTTCTCATCTCGGAAGATCGTTGCCCACACAACGTCCGAGGTTAGAAGAGGAATACGGTAGAAGATCAAGAGGTCTTTCTAAAAGGTATATCTAGTATTTTTTCTTTCCGCATCATACTAGTTATTTTTGGAAATAATACCAAATACAAGAGGCTTACGATTCTAGTATTTCGAATATGCTTTTCGATGTTGTGTTCTTTTGTTTTATTTTTCCTTGTGATTTGATTGTTCTTTTCGGTTAACCTAAAGTTATTTTAGGAAATTAAATATTAGCTTTCCATAAAAGGCTTTGTCTAGTCGGTGGTGGTTGCTCCCATATCCAAGAAGGCCATGTGCCTCGCCACGTCAGTACTGGGAACCAATTATGGAAATTAATATTTAATGGAATTAATAACTTAAGGTGATTTGGGTCGAACGTGTTAAGTTCCGCAGGAGATCCAAGTTAAAACCTAAAAGAATAAATAAATTAAGTTTTGGATCAAACGTGTTAAGTTCCGCAGGCGATCCAATATTTAATTTAAAAGAACACATGGTAGCTAGGAAAAGGTTCAGACCTTTGTACAAAATTTTTGTACAGTGGAATCGCTAGGTTTTCCGAGTAGTAACCAACAATTGGTATCAGAGCTAGGGTTTTGCCTCTGTGTATTTGGTATTAGTTTAAATTATGCACATGTCATACATAATTTAGGCAGGTTAATAGTAGGATGTGCTAACTTTGTGGATGCAGGATCCAACTATTATGACTTATAGTTATTATGTGTGTGATTGGACCCTTGGACATGTCAAGGGCATTTTATTGTGTGTGCATGATTGTATTATAAAATACAGCAGGAGCTGTATTTAGTTTTATTAGGATTTTATTTTTTGATCTAGATACATGTACATTCCTTTTATGGAATATAGGATCGATGGATGTAAATTTTATTTTATGTTCGATCTAGTTTACATGTACATTCCTTCGAGGAATATAGGATCGGAAAATGTAAAATTCTATTTATGTCGCGGATCGAATCTTGCAAGGCGTGGAACCTTTTGAGGATCAGAGGCGCAGCGGAACAAGGAGCAAGATGGATGCGATAACTAGACCCGGTGGCGGTGGCCAAAGATGGCAGTAGCTAGGGTTGGTGACACACGGAGGACAGCAATAGATAAAAAGCCATAATAGTTGAAAATTAGTTTTTTCTATTTATTGTTTTTTATGTTGTGTTGTGTGTGCTTGTTAGTATGCATGCTAAGTAGGCTAGCATAGTCAAAATTCCTCACTTTAAATAACTAAGTGGGAGAGGGATTTATTTTTAAATAAATTCCACGGTCTCCATTACTGGTTTATAAGTGATGCAACAAGCTTGCGCGTTGGCTCTGAGTGCCTTCCTCCATATCGGATGAGCTTGTTTGTGGATCACTAGCTTAAACTTCCATTTTGGATGACTATAGGAAGTTAATTAAGAGCGTGTGATCTTCCCCATCGGAAGGGGCACAATGTTATTAATGAACTTAGTGTCAAGTAATGGTAAACACTTAGGCACGTCTAATAATATCCTCCCCATCGGAGTCACTGCTATTATTTGTGTGACCGAAAAAAACTAACTATTAATTTGTCAAATAAATAGGTTGACAAGATAATAAAATTAAAAACTCCTCTTACAAATGTTTGATTTTGTATACGTCCACACTATCGTGGCATACAAAATTCACGGTGTTTGAGGTAATTTTATTTGTCATAAAGATTTATTGACAAGATAATTAATGGGTAAACCCCTCCTCTTACAAATGTTTAATTTTGTATACGTCCACACTATCGTGGCATGCAAAATTCACGGTATTTGAGGTGTTGGTGAATTTAAATAATATTGTTTGAGGAATCAATGTTATTTTAAATTCAAAAGATTTTGACCAAATATTTGATCAAAGACAGATCAACTATTAATTTTATTCGTCATAAAGTAAAGTTGACGAGATAATAAAATTAATGGATAAAATCTCTTTTTTGATTTTGTATACGTCCACACTATCGTGGCATACAAAATTCATAGGGATTTTAAAGAATTGATCTTGACCAAATATTTTTGTGATTCTTAGGATTAAAAATGTTTGTCAATTCCCTAGTTGTTATACTATAGAAAAGACTTAGTAGTCCCAATTGTAATGATTGGAAATAGAACTTGGACATTAAGGTAGACTGTTTTCTTAGAACTAAGAACAATTTAGGTGTATTTAATTCATTAGTTGAAACATGACTAGTGGTGCTATCTACCAGAACCTGGAGTGTAGATACAGATACCATTAATCATGTCCACAATTCATTGCAGGGTTCCAGGAAACCCGACAACTAAATAAAAATAAAAAGATCGTCCACATGGGCACTACTGTAAAAGTAGCAGCTGTTGCAGTGGGAGAGGTTTATTCTCTAATAGGAATAAAATATGGATTATTAGAAATTGTCTTTACATACTAAGTTTAGAAAGAACCTGATTTCAGTTTCTAAACTATTAAAGAATAGATATTGTGTCTATTTTGATAATAAAGTTGTTATCAAGAAAAATAGGGAAGTTATCTATTCTGGTATGTTGGTTGACAATTTATAATCCAATAACTCTCACGATGCAACAAATGAAAATTAGTAACGCATCTTCTAACTTTAAGAGAAAGTAACCTTCAGATATGAACCAATTATATCCTTGGCATCTAAGGCTAGGTTATATTAACTTGAGTAGGATTCATTGGTAGCTGATGAACTTTTGGGTTCATTAGTAGTGGAAATCTTTCCAACCTGCGAGTCTTACTTGGAAGGGAAAATAACCAAGAAGCTTTTAAGTCTAAGGGGTATGGAGCCAAAGATATATTGAATTGGTTCATTCTGATTTGTGTGATCCTATGATTATCCAGTCAAGAGGTAGTATCGAATATTTCGTCTATTTTATAGACAACTATTCAAGATACAAATACATTTACTTAATGTGCCGCAAGACTAAGTGCTTTGATTAGTTCAAAGAGTACAAAGCTGATGCGGAGAAACGTTAAAGTAAAAGTATCAAGTCACTATGGTAAGATCGTAGTGGCAAGTACCTCTTAGGACAATTTAGGAATTACTTATCAGAAGTAGGGATTCACTCCCAACTAACTGCACCTGGTACACCCCAACAGAATGGTGTAGTAGAAAGAAGGTATAAAACTCTTATAGAAATAAGTAGATTGATGATGAATTACCAAATTCGTTTTAAGGATATACACTAGAAACAGAAGTGTACATAATACCTTCCAAAGTCAGAACTCTCTACTCATATAGAATTGCTGAATAGACATAAGCCTATTTTGAAGCATATTCGGATTCGGGTAGTCCAGCACATATGCTGAAGAGAGACAATGATAAGTTGGACAGGAATTCACTTGTTTGTGGGTTATCCTAGAGAAATGAAAGTAGGTTTATAGTCTTAACAATCAGAAGGTCATTGTTAGCATCAATGACCGATTTTTAAGGACTATGTAATAAACCATGTGCCCATAAGAAAATTTGTTCTTAAGGAAATAATAAAAGACATGTCTAATCTAGTACCAACTGTACAAGATGAGATACCACAAGGAAACTGCAACACGTATCACAAATGATACACAATTACAGAAAGTGCCTTGTCGTAGTGGGAGGGTTGTTAGGCAAACTAAAAGGATTCATGTTTTGGAGAGTTTTTGGACTCGATCCCTGGAGGACATGAACCTGATCTCCGGACATATGACGAAGCACTCCAAGATAAAGATGCAACATCTTGGCAAAGAGTAATGAATAACAGAATTAAAATATATGTATTCTAATAAAATCTGGAAGCTTGTATGGTGTAAAAGCCTTTGGGAGTAAAAAGGTCTATAATAGGAAAAGAGGGATAGACAGGAAGGTAGAAACTTTCAAAGCAAGGCTTGATAAAAAAGGAAACTTTTTCACTGGCAGCCATGCTTAAGTCTATCAGGATTCTTTTATCTATTTGGCAAGTGGATGTCAAGACAGCATTCCTTAATGGAAGTCTTAAAGAAAGCATCCATATAAAACAACCAGAAGGGTTCATTACAAAGGGCTAAGAGCATCTTGTGTGTAAGCTCAATCAGTCTATGGACTGAGGCAAAGCTTCAAGGACTTGGAACATCCGGTTTATCAAAGTAATCCAGACCTATGGATTTATTTAGTAACCGGATAAGTCTTGTGTATACAAAAGATGTGATGGAAACGTGGTGGTATTTCTTGCACTATACGTAGATAACATTTTTGGTAGTTGGAAACAATATCAAAATGTTGTCAGAAGTAAGGGTATGGTTGTCCAAACAATTCGATATAAAGGACTTGGGAGGATGTATATATTCTTGAGATCAAAGTAATCGCAAGAAAAGAATATTTTATTTATCCCAAGCTTAATACATCGGAAAAATCCTTGCTCGTTTTTAGCATGCAAAACTCCTAGAAAGGTTTCTTACCTTTTAAGCATGGAGTGTCTTTATCTAAAGAGATGTCTCCGATGACATCAAAGGAGATTGAGGACATGTAGGCAGTTCTTTATGCTTTGGCAGTTAGACAACCTAATGTATGCTATGCACGAGATCAGAAATCTGTTTTGCCAAGGGCATAGTTAGCAGATATCAAAGTAACCCTAGACAAGGACATTGGACTGCAGTAAAGCATATATTAAAGTACCTTAGAGGCACTAGAGATTATATGCTAGCTTACAAGACAGTTAATTTGGTTCCTGTGGGTTGCACGAATTTTAACTTCCAATCGGATAGGGACAATAATAAGTCGACCTCGGGGTTTTATGTTTACTTTAGGAGGTAAAGTCATAACTATGGAAGAGTGATAAGCATAGGTATTTTTCTGGACTCTACCATAGAAGTTTAGTATATGGCAAGCCTCTGAGGTAGCCATAAAAGCTGAATGACTCAATAACCTCAAGATAGACTTAGATATGATTTCTGGTTTGTCCAAAGATTATTACAATTTATTGTAATGATATTGGTGCAGTAACAAACTCGAAGAAACCATAAGTCTATAAGGCAGGTAAACACAATAGAGCGCAAGTACCACCCAATACGAGAAATCATATAAACGAGGAGAAGTTGTTGCCTCCTAGATTGCATCAGGTGATGACCTATAGATCCTTTCACTAAGGTCCTTAAGGCAAGAGCTTTTGATGGGCATGTTGAAGGGTTGAGAATCAGATGTATGGCAGCAGATATGGCAGCTTAGTCTTTTAGTATAAGTGGGAGATTGTTAGGATGTATACTAAAAGCCTAGCTTTTGGTATAAACATTTATCTAGAAATAAGAATCACATTGGTCAAATGTCTACATTTATGATAAATGTAGTTGTTCAATTAATTTATATTGTAGATAACATGGTGTGTGATGTCACACACAGAAGATCATGTTATCAGTACCTTATAAATTATAAACAGTAGCTCACGACCAAGATGGAAAGGAACAAACCATTGGAAGGTTGTAGTGTAATTAGGTATTAGTTTATCTTAACTATATAATTACACTAGTACACTTAGAGTGTATTGAGTAGGACCATTAGAGGTCGTTTCTTTTATACTGACTTTATAAAGGAACAAAGACCTCAGTTATTATGGAAGTGTGTGCTCTTAATTCCAATATAATAACAAACACATATATTTGATATTTATTTCTTTAATTTATCAATGGGCGAGATTTAGCTCGATAAATCAATAAGCCCGATAAGTTGGGAAATGATATCACTTATAGTGTGTGTTGTTGATTATAGAAGGAAACTGTGTCCAAGTAATCTAGGTTGAGAATGTCCCCAAGAGGAGCTCATAAGGATTGTCATGTTAAACCCTGCAGGTGGACTTAGTCCGACATGACGATGAAGTTGAGTGGTACTACTCTTGGAGCTAGATATTAATTAAGTGAGTTGTCAGTAACTTACTTAATTAGTGGACATTTGTTATCTTAAACACAGGGAGACTGACACACTCATAATAAGAAGGAGCCCAAAATGTAATTTGGGATTGGTGCGGTAGTTCAATAATAGTTCTTTAGTGGAATGAATTATTATTGATGAAATTAAGTTGTGTGTTCGGGGCAAACACGGGATGCTTAATTTCATCGGGAGACCAAAACCAATTCCTTCTCTCGGTCCCTATTGTAGCCTCTAGTATATAGAGATTTATACCCACCACATACCCACCTTCTTACCCATCCAATGGGGCCGACCAAGCTAGCTTGGAACCCAAGCTAGGGCCGGCTAAGACCAAGTGGATGAGCCATGTAGGTGGCCGGCCAAAGCTTGGGTCCCAAGCTTAGGTGGCCGGCCACTAGAATATTAAAAAGGATTTTTATTAAAATTATTTCTTATGTGGATATCATGATTTTAAAAGAGAGTTTAAAAAATTAAAAATTTCCTTTTATAGCTTTTTACAAAAGATTAAGAGAAGAGATTAATCTCTTTCCTTATTTGTAGTTTAAAAGGATGGTTTTAATTTTTGGTAAAAACTTTCCTTATTTGAACATCTCAAAGAGAGTTTAAAATTTGAAATCTTTCCTTATTTGTTGATTAAAGGAGGATTTTAAATTTTAAGAAAACTTTCCTTTTTAACCATGTTCATGATTTAAAAGAGAGTTTAAAATTAAATATTCTCTTTTATAAGTTTATACAAAAGATTAAGAAAAGATTTGATATCTTTCCTTATTTGTAGATTAAAAGAGATTTTAATTTTTAGAGATAACTTTCTTTTTATCCACATGTTTAAAAGAAAGATTTTAATTTATTAAATTTCCTTTTTATAAACCAATCATGAAGGGATAAAAATTATTGGAGAAATTTTATAAATTTCCGGAAACAAATAAGGAAGTTTTAATTGGTGTTTAAAATTTTATTTGCTTGGAGAATTTATGTGGTGGCCGGCCATTACAAATTGAAAAGAAAAATTGTTTTTAATTAAATAAATTTTCCTTTTCAATGGCAAAAGAATTAAGGAAGTTTTTATTAAAATTTCCTTATTTGCCAAGACCAAATATTATAAAAGAGGGGGTAGAGGAGGCTTCAAGGCTAAGGACTCTATTCTATTTTTCTCCCTCTTTTCCTTGGTGTGGTGGCCGGCCCTTCCCTTTCTCTTCTCTCCTCTTGTTGTGGCCGAAATCTATCATCTCTTGGAGCTTGGAGGATGTGGCCGGATCAAGGAAGGAGAAGAAGGAGAGAAAGCGTGCATACCTTGGAGCTTGGTTGGTGGACAATTCTTCATCCTTTGGAAGTTCTTGTGCTTGGCCGAAACTTGAAGGAAGAAGGAAGAAGGTGCCTAGGTGGTTCTCATCTCGGAAGATCGTTGCCCACATAACGTCCGAGGTTAGAAGAGGAATACGGTAGAAGATCAAGACGTCTTTCTAAAAGGTATAACTAGTATTTTTTCTTTCCGCATCATACTAGTTATTTTTGGAAATAATACCAAATACAAGAGGCTTACGATTCTAGTATTTCGAATATGCTTTTCGATGTTGTGTTCTTTTGTTTTATTTTTCCTTGTGATTTGATTGTTTTTTTCGGTTAACTTAAAGTTATTTTAGGAAATTAAATATTAGCTTTCCATAAAAGGTTTTGTCTAGTCGGTGGTGGTTGCTCCCATATCCAAGAAGGCCACGTGCCTCGCCACGTCAGTACTGGGAACCAATTATGGAAATTAATATTTAATGGAATTAATAACTTAAGGTAATTTGGGTCGAACGTGTTAAGTTCCGCAAGAGATCCAAGTCAAAACCTAAAAGAACAAATAAATTAAGTTTTGGATCAAACGTGTTAAGTTCCGCAGGCGATCCAATATTTAATTTAAAAGAACACATGGTAGCTAGGAAAATGTTCAGACCTTTGTACAAAATTTTTGTACAGTGGAACCGCTAGGTTTTTCGAGTAGTAATCAACATTCTTGGACTTCTTAGAAGTCTTAGTCATATTTGTCTTGGCAAAAATACTTCTAGGGATAACTTTCCTTGTATCTTTGACTTGACCCCTAGACCTAGGATTTGTTCTATAACTGTATGGAACTCTATGATAAGAAGAAACATCCTTCTTGGCCTTAGATTTGTATCCCAAACCTCTATGGCCATTGGATGACTTTTGCGTTCCTAAACCTAGGTTATGCTCATTTTGACCTTTAAAAATATTTTCCATTTTCTTTAGAGTCTTTTCTAATTTATCAAGCCTTGACCTCAAGGCTTGGTTTTCCAACCATAAATCCTCAGATTTTGATTTTTCTTGATTCCTATGAGCGTTTCTATTTTTAGACGTATAACTAAAATCCTTAGAGCTATTGCTTAAGTTTTTATCTACCTTCCTAGCCCTAGGTTGAGTTGTTTTAGCATGATAATGTTAATGCGGGAAGCATCCGACGACCGAACCTAAGTTTTGATAATAGCAAATGATTCAAAGTTAAGGTGTGTGGTGATCTAACAGTCTGAATGAGATTGCAGGAAAGTCCTAAGTGTACTTAGGAAAAAGCCCTAACTATGGTTAGGCAAGGTGAAAACCCTAGGGGGTGGTAACCCTAGGTCATAGGGGGTGGTAACCCTATGCGGAAAGTCTTGGCGGGTCGAGTGCTTCAGGCAAAAGTCCTGGGGGGGGGGCTAACCCTAGGTGGAAAGTCCTGGTGTCGCGAACCAGGTGAAAGACTGGATCAGCCGGGAAGCGGAAGTCCAGCAGAAAATCTGGAAGCATCGAGCACCGAGCAAAAGTCCAGTCGATCTGGAGGATCGCACTGGCATCAGGTAAATCTCCTGAGTGGAGTAGGTGAGGACGCGTTCCCTGTAGAGGGAACAGTAGGCGTCGGGTCGACCAAGGTTTCCGGTCGGAAACCCGAAGTCAGACTCGTACAGTCCGATGATTGTCGTTCACTTATATTATTATGTTTTATGTGCTAACTTTGTGCTGCAGGGTATATTTGAGATTAATGTATCTTGCAGGGACCAAAGTGCAAAGCATAGCCTCGGATGAACAGTACCGAGGCGCCTCCATGGAGTTTGGAAGCGCCTCGGGTGCGAGCCGAAGCCAGCTGTCCAGAAGGGTTGGAGGCGCCTTGAAGGAAGCTCAAGGCGCCTTGAACAGGTGGTTTAAGGTGCCTTGGACAGTGATGAAGCGCCTTGAGATGGATAAAAGGCAGCGGTGAAAGCTTCATCGCAGAGTCATTTACGGGATAATACTTAGGGATTCAGGGCGCCTTGGAGCTTGATGGAGGCGCCTTGAACACCCTTTATAAGAGGGTCTCGACCAGCAGCTCAAAACAACGAATACCAAGCGATCCCTTTGCAACTAGCTGCTAACAAAATGACCCGGAAGTGCTACGACTTGACACCGACAACCCGACGCTTCGATTTCTGTAAATTATGTTGTCGGTATTACTTAGATTTTCTGTACTCATTTCATACTTGTACTATTGACAATATTATAGTTGTTGCCCATGGAAAGCGATCAAGGATCGCGGGCCTTCGAGTAGAAGTCGTCACAGGCTCCGAACGAAGTAAATTTTTTCGTGTCTATGTGCTTGTTCTTATTTTCCGCTGCTTATTACTCTGTTAGTTTTCCGTACGATTTACGAATTCGCAAAGTGAAAGCCACGAGCGCTATTTACCCCCCCTCTAGTGCTTCTCGATCCAACAATTGGTATCAGAGCGGGGTCGTTTTGAATCGGTGCAACCACCTTTCAAAACAAATTTTCGTGGTATTTTCAGATTTTTCGGAGTCAATTAGAATTTAGCTTTATAGCTATATTCTAATTCTTTTCTCGAATCAATTTTTGCTCGAAGTTAGTGCAACACCACTCGAGTACGTTTTCTTTTAAATTATTCCCGCACTACTAATCCAAGACTTAGTCTTGGAACAGATTTTCGTTGTTTTTGTCGTGCAGAAGTTCAAATGGCCCATCAAGAGGGTTATAGCACCGTTCGTCCCCCGCTTTTCACCGGAGAAGACTTCGGGTACTGGAAGGGGCGAATCGAAACATTCCTCAAAACCCAGTTCGAGACATGGATGATCGTCAAGATTGGACTACAACTCCCATCCGACGAAGACGGCAAGCCAACACCTTGCGAAAAATGGGAACCGACCTTAATCAAGAAGGTGGAAGCTGATGCCAAAGTTGTTGGAGTGTATACTGAAAGCCTAAGCTTTGTAAACATTCATTATAAATAAAGAATCATATTTGGTCAAATTGTCTACATTTAGTTGTAGTTGTTCAATTAATTTATACTGTAGATAACATAGTATGTGGTGGGCCACATGCAGAAGATGATGTTATCAGTACCTTATAAATTATAAACAGTAGCTCACGACCAAAATGGAAAGGAACAAACCATTAGAAGGTCGTAGTGTAATTAGGTATCAGTTTATCTTGACTGTATAATTACACTAGTACACTTAGAGTGTATTGAGTAGGACCATTAGAGGTCGTTTCTTTTATACTGACTTTATAAAGAAACAAAGACCTTGGTTATTATGGAAGTGTGTGCTCTTAATCCTAATATAATAACAAGCACATATATTTGATATTTATTTCTTTAATTTATCAATGGGTGAGATTTAGGTCGATGAATCAATAAACCCGATAAGTTGGGAAATGATATCACTTATAGTGTGTGTTGTTGATTATAGAAGGAAACTGTGTCCTAGAGATACTAGGTTGATAATGTCCTCAAGAGGAGCTCATAAGGATTGTCATGATAAACCCTGCAGGTGGACTTAGTCCGACATGACGATAAGGTTGAGTGGTACTACTCTTGGACTAAGATATTAATTAAATGAGTTGTCAGTAACTCACTTAATTAGTGGACATTTGATATCTTAAACACAGGGAGACTAACACACTCATAATAAGAAGGACCCCAAAAATGTAATTTGGGATTGGTGCGGTAGTTCAATAATAGTTCTCTAGTGGAATGAATTATTATTGATAAAATTAAGTTGTGTGTTTGGGGCGAACACGGGATGCTTAATTTTATCGGGAGACCAAAACCAATTCCTCCTCTCGGTCCCTATCATAGCATCTTATTTATAGAGTACTATACACACCTATACCCACCTTCTATACCCACCCAAAGGGGGCCGGCCAAGCTAGCTTGGGAACCAAGCTAGGGCCGGCCTAGGTATAAATTGGGGTGGCCGGCCCTAGCTTGAATCCAAGCTAGAGGGGCCGGCCAAATTAAATTAAAAGAATTTTAATTTTAATTTTTATTATGTGGAAGATATAATTTAAAGAGAATTAAAATTAAATTATCTCTCTTGTAAAAGATCTACAAAAGATTAAAGAAAGAGATTAGATCTCTTTCCTTATTTGTAGATTGGTGAGATATTTTATTTTTTCTTTAAAAATTATTCACATGTTGTAAAATTAAAATTATGAAAATTTCTTTTTATCAACCATGAAGAGATTTTGAAGAGAAATTTTAATTTTAAAATTTCCGGAAATAAATTAGGAAGTTTTAATTGTTGATTGAAACTTGTCTAATTTGATTTCATGATGTGGCCGACCATTAGAATTTAATTGGAGAAATTTTATTTATTTTTTCTCAATTAAATCATGTCAAGGAAATTAAGGAAATTTTATTGTAATTAAATTTCCTAATTTGCCTAGGCCAAGGAATATAAAAGAAGGGGTGAGGGTGCCTTCATGAGACACAACCTCTATTATTTCTCTTTCTCTTTTGTTCCTTGGTGTGGCCGGCCATCATCATCATCATCTTCTCCCTCTCTTCCTCTTGTGGTGGCCGAACCTCTCTCTCCCCTTGGAGCTCTTGCGGTGGCCGGATACTACTTGGAGAAGAAGAAGAAGAAGGAGAGAAAGCTTACATCTCTTAGAGCTTGGTTGGTGTTTTGTTCTTCATCCTTGGTAAAGCTTCTTTGTGGCTGAACCTAGCTAGGAGGAGAAGAAGGTGGTTGGTGGTTTCTCATCTCGGAAGATTGTTGCCCACACAACGTCTGAGGTTAGAAGAGGAATACGGTAGAAGATCAAGAGGTTTTTCTAAAAGGTATAACTAGTAATTTTTCTTTCCGCATCATACTAGTTATTTTTGGAAATAATACCAAATACAAGAGGCTTACGATTCTAGTATTTCGAATATGGTTTTCGATGTTGTGTTCTTTTGTTTTATTTTTCCTTGTGATTTGATTGTTCTTTTCGGTTAACCTAAAGTTATTTTAGGAAATTAAATATTAGCTTTCTATAAAAGGTTTTGTCTAGTCGGTGGTGGTTGCTCCCATATCCAAGAAGGCCATGTGCCTCGCCACGTCAGTACTGGGAACCAATTATGGAAATTAATATTTAATGGAATTAATAACTTAAGGAGACTTGGGTCGAACGTGTTAAGTTCCGCAGGAGATCCAAGTCAAAACCTAAAAGAACAAATAGATTAAGTTTTGGATCAAACGTGTTAAGTTCCGCAGACGATCCAAAATTTAATTTAAAAGAACACATGGTAGCTAGGAAAAGGTTCAGACCTTTGTACAAAATTTTTGTACAGTGGAACCTATAGGTTTTCCGAGTAGCAACCAACAAAAGTGACCTGCACCCTCCAGTGCGGACTGACCAAGGAGGAGCTCAATCGAGTTGACCCGTTCACATCAGCAAAGGAGCTCTGGGAGAAGCTGATCGAACTCCACGAGGGAACCTCCGACACAAAAGTAAGTAAACGTGACTTGTTGCTTAATAAATTGTATAATCTAAAGATGCAGGAAGGTGAGATGGCGAGTTCACTGCACGCAAGAATTCAAGACATCCTCAACTCCCTCCACGGAATCGGGCAGAAGGTAGAAAATAGGGATATCATAAGGTACGCTCTTAACTCGTTTCCAAGGAGTACATTGTGGGCATCAATGGTAGATGCCTACAAAGTCTCTAAGGATCTATCTTGTATTAAATTAGATAAATTATTTTCGGAATTCGAACTTGTAACGCCCGAAAATTCTCAAAACTGCATTAGAAATATTCTATGATTTTTCTGGAATTTTTAGATATTTTTCTGAAATTTTTAGAATAGCGGAAGTAGCAAAAATAATTAGAACCGCAAAATAGCTTAGGCGGGAATCGAACCCGGGACCTCTCGGATCCGATAACTTTTAGTTAGCCTTAGTAACCAGATGAACCCAGCAGGGCCGTGCTGAAAGGAAAGGGAAATGATTTAATTTATATTAGAGTTGGGCCAAAGTACCCACTTAAAATAAATAGGAAGTTTAAGTGGGGTTTGGTTTATTTTTGTTTGGTTCGGCAACTTCTCCTCCTCTCCAACCCTCACCGCCGACTCCCCTTCTCCTCTCCTTCTCTCGGAGCCAACCACAAGAACAACCTAGGGTTCCTTTCCTAAGGTCTCTAGGAGCACCTTCCGGCGACGACTCCGACACGAGGACGTTCCCCTCTGCGAGAAGAACACGTAGACGCGAGAGGATCGTCGAGAAGATCGTCCCCACCGGAAAACTAGCGACTAGATTTGTAAGAAAACTAGCGCACGAGGTAAGAAACCCCTCACCTGCAGTATAAGTAGCTTTCGTTTGATTGCATGCCTTTAGTTTAGCTATATGCAGATTTTTCGGCACCCAGGGTGTGTTTAAACTCTCCTTGCAGATTAGAGATCTAGTTGAGCACCTCTAGATGGGCCAGACATGTTGTTCTCCTTCAGTTGGAGGCTCTAGACGTTGTCGGGTGCCTAGAGGTGGTCTCCCTATTAGAGGGGAGAGTTGGAGCACACCAAGTGTTCGACAAAATGATTAGTGTAGCTAAATACTACCTCAGATATTTTTAACAGCTCAGTTAAATGCATTAGTAGCATTTAAATATATTAGTCTAGTTTCAGCTTACATGGGACTACGGTCCAATGGGTGGGCTCCCACAGTCGCCTCTAGGTTTAGATAACCTAGCTCTATGTTCAGATAACCTAGAAACAGCAAAATAGACAATTAGTAGCTATATTCAGTATTTTATTTTCAGTGGCACTGTACTGGACCAGATGTCCATTGAGTTGGGCTCCCACAGTCGTCCCTAGGTTCAGATAACCTAGTAAACCCTACTAAATGCGGGACTTGCAAACCCGGGTCTAGCTAGGGATGCGTGCATAGCAAGTACAGTTGCCGAGCCCAAATAGCAGCATGATTACTATTTTCACTTATTATGATAATAGCTTTCAAACTCGTAATCTAGTTATGTGAATATAGTGTTAGCTCAGTTTTAGTTTCAGTTTCAGTTTAGTTCTCCTAGTTGATACCATGAAATAGCTCCATGCTTAGATTTTATTATGCATGCCATGTTTCAGTATTTATGCCATGTAACTTCAGTATGCCATGCTTTAACAAATTCAGTGCATGTTTTTAAATAGCATTCTTTAAAAACATGTTTGCATCGTTGCATGTTTTAGTGAGGTAGATGGTTTCTTACTAAGCGAAAGCTTATAGATACTTTCTTTTCCTTATACTGCAGATAAAGGTAAAGGAAAGATGGACTAGCGGAGGCTGGAGGACAATGCTACGAAGATGTGTGTGGGCAGGAACTTGGAAAGAAGATCTTAGGAAACTCTAGCAAGTTGTTTAAACATTAGAACTTTTCAGTGTTTTAGTATTTTGCACTTCAGTATGTTAATTGCCATGAATTAGTTAACCATGCACCTGATCATGCTTAGAACACTTCTTTTATGATGTTAGAATGTTATTTGTTAGTGTTAGAGTGTTTCCTAGCCATTTTAGAACCTGTAATGAGATTGAGGCATGAAAAAGTGCTGAAATCAGGGGTTCTGGTTCGAAATCAGAAACCCAGATTGATCTACAGATCGATCAGAATCGGGTTGTGCCACTGGATCGGTCAGCTGACCGATCCAGGCGCGAACAGAGAGTTAGCGTCTGTTATGGATCGGTCAGCCGACCGATCCAGATGCGAACAGTGAGTACATAAGCTCACTGATCGGTCAGCCGACCGATCAGTGAGCCACTGGATCGGTTTGCCGACCGATCAGTGTACTCCTGGATCGGTCGGTAGACCGATCCAGCTGCATACAGAAGCAAAGTGTACTCCTGGATCGATCGGTAGACCGATCCAGCCACATACAGAAGCGATAAAGCTTTTGGATCGGTCAGCCGACCGATCCAGGGTCTTTCTCTGTGCCGGTATCAAGCTGGATCGATCACTGGATCGATCCGACAGCCCAATCGATTCATGGATCGATTGAAATGCCTGATTACAGCTAGCAGGACATCCGAGAGGCATAGATTATCTTCCCTAGCATGTGTACAACTCCTAGGTACACCTAGAATATTAAGTTCAGATTTTACAGTAATCAGTTTAGTAAAATTTTAATCAATCCAGATTTCCGCAATAGTAATTTAACACAGTATAATGTAGCGATCGGCCTTACAGCCTAGTCAGTAGAAGACGGGTCGTTACAGAACTCCACGAGCAGACTAATGCACAGCCAACCAAGAAGGGGGTTGCTTTGGTTGCAGGTACCAGTCGAACACGTGAATCGAGATCACGACGAAGAACTGAACCGGAGTCGGAAGAAGAACCCGACTCAGACGATGAAGACAATGAATTGACAACTGAGCTCGTAAACCTCGTAAAGAAGGTCTATAAGAAGAAGAAGGGCTTCAACAAGAGAGATCTAAAGAAGATAGTACAATCCAAGGAGGTTCAACTGAGTTCGAAGGGTAAGTTCGAGGTTATCTGCTACGGGTGCAACCAGAAGGGGCACATCAAGGCCAACTGCCCAAGTCTGAAGGATGTAAAGAAGCGAAAGAAGAAGGCCCTGAAGGCGACATGGGACGAATCTGTTGGATCGAGACGCGCTAGAGGGGGGGGGTGAATAGCGCTCGTGGCTAAATTTTACGTTTATCGGAATCGTGAAAATATCAGAGTTAAAACACGCAGCGGAAAGTAAACAAGCACACAAAGAGACAAGCTTTTTACTTCGTTCGGAGCCTAAGGCGACTCTTACTCGAAGGCCCGGGATCCTTGATCGCTTCCGGTGGGCAACAACTATAATCACGATAGAAATTACAAATTACACTGAAAGTATTGAAGTAAACTTGTACCGACAACTTAAGAAAGAAGAAGATTGAAGCTCCGGGTCGTCGGAATGTCGCAACAGTACTTCGGAATGACTTTGTTAGCAGCACGTTGAAGAAGGAAAGCTCAGAACTTAATTGCTTGAGATGCTGGTCGAAACACCCTTATAAAGGGTGTTCAAGGCGCCTTGAAGGTTGTTCAAGGCGCCCCCATGCTGCCTAGTCTTCCGCGTGGATCGGATCTGAACTGGTCGAACTTCATCCCTTGGAGGCGCCTTATACCCTGCTCAAGGCGCCTTATACTCCCTTCAAGGCGCCTTCGATGAACTTTCGCAGCCAGCTCATCTTTTGCACCCGAGGCGCCTCCAAGCTCCATGGAGGCGCCTCGGACACTGTTCATCCGAGGCTTTAGGTTGCTCCTTTGCACCTGCAAGATACGTTAGTCCCAAACAATATCTTGCAACACAAAGTTAGCACAATAAACATGATAAATGAAGTATAGACAGTCTCCGGACTGTCCGAGTCTGACTTCGGGTTTCCGACCGGAAATCCTAGGTCGACCCGACGCCTACTGTTCCCTCTACGGGGAACGCATTCTCACCTACTCCACTCAGGAGATTTACCTGTTGCCAGTCGATCCTCCAGATCGACTGGACTTTTGCTCAGCACTCGATGCTTCCGGACTTTCTGCTGGACATCCGCTTCCCCGGCTAGTCCAGTCTTTCACCTGGTTCACGACACCAGGACTTTCCACCTAGGGTTACCGCCCCCTAGGATTTTTGCCTGAAGACATCGACCTACCAAGACTTTTCGCATAGGGTTACCACCCCCTATGACCTAGGGTTACCACTCCCTAGGGTTTTACCTTTTGCCTAACCACAGCTAGGACTTTCCTGAAATTCTTAAGTAGACTTGTTAGACTACAAAACATCTTAACTTTGAATTCTTTGCCATTATCAAAACACGAGTTCGATCGTCGGATGCTTCCCGCACCAACAATCTTCCCCTTTTTGATTATGGCAACTCAAATTCAAAGTTAAGTAAATAAACGAATAATAGACATTTTTAGCACAGGCAAATATGCTAAGTATAGATGAACAAGGTAACTAAAGCAAGTTTGCCCTATATGCTCCCCCTTAACTTTTGCTCCCCCTTAACTTTTGCCTCCCTAATTTTTAATTTTAACTTGAATTTATGTTCACATATTTACTTTTGCTACTCTCCCCCTTTGCCATAACTCAAAAATGGGCAATTATAGATATTTGATTGAGTTGTACACAATTAAGGTCAACAATTTAGCTATGTTCAATAGGGTGTGAAAGTTAAGGTCAATTGGAACTTAGCTTAAGTTTGAGGATAAGGTTATTTATTTATTTAAGTTTAGTTGGTCCTTAGGTCCAAGCATAAGTCATGTTTACTAGATTGATTTACTAGGTATCAGAGCCATAAAGAACAAAATATGCTTAAAAAAAAAGAGTGTTCTTTACCAACTGTCTAACCTTTAGTTACTTGCTGATTGTCTACAGGACAGTAGCTTTCACTAGGTTAGTCAAGTTAAATTATTTTGGTCCAGATAGACTTGACTAGAGCTGGAGAATTTAACTTGATTAATGTTTATTGCATATTTAACGCCCAAACTCATATTGATGCACATATATAAGCATTCTTGAGTCCAGGCTATACCCTATGCATCTCATGCCGTTCTATGTTTGTCAATCACAATCAAGGTAAACCTAGGTGCTTGTGAGATGCTCTGGCTTAATTCTAAGGGAACATGATATCTAGGGGGAAAACCTAGGTTAATTCCAGAATTTTAAAATCTAGGAAAAAAATTGGAGTTTTGAAAACTATTTTTTTTTCTAGAATTTGAAAAAAAAATAATAGAAATAATGGTAAGACATCTACTCTACCCAACACATTCCTATTTGCCTTCTAAGTCCACTGAACTCAAGTTCAGGTAAGGGTTTTGTAAAGATGTCAGCTAGGTTTGATTTGGACTCAACATGGTTGAGTGCAATTTCACCTTTAGCTACATGATCCCTTACAAAGTGGTGTTTTACCTCTATATGTTTGGTTCTAGAATGGTGAATATGATTTTTGGTCAGATTAATCGAGCTGATATTATCAATAAAGATTTTAGTATTTTTATAGTCTAGTTGATGGTCTTTTACTGTATGCATCATCAATAATAATTGAGATGCACATTCTCCTAGAGCTATGTATTCAGCTTCTGTAGTGGATAAAGCAACACAATGTTGCTTTCTACTTGACCAACTTACTAGGCACTGACCTAGAATTTGACAACTACCACTTGTACTTTTCCTATCTAACTTGCACCCAGCATAGTCTGAATCAGAATATCCATAAAGGTCAAAGGTGCAAGTTCTTGGATACCAAAGTCCTACATTTAGAGTTCCTTTAATATATCTAAGTATTCTTTTAACATATGTTAGGTGTGACTCTTTTGCACATGATTGGTATCTTGCACACATATCTACTGCAAACAGTATGTCAGGTCGACTTGCAGTTAGATAAAGTAAACTACCTATGACACTTCTATAGTATTTTGGGTCTACAGGTTTTCCTTCAGGGTCAGAGTCAATGTTTATGTTGGTTGCCATTGGAGTATTTATAATTTTTGAATTTTCCATGCTGAATTTTTTGATTAACTCCTTAGCATATTTAGTTTGATAAATGTAGATTCCATCTTTGGTTTGTTTTATTTGTAAGCCTAAGAAAAAGTTGAATTCTCCGACCATGCTCATTTCAAATTCACTTTCCATTAATTTAACAAATTCTTTCAAAAATTTTGAATTAGTTGAACCAAAGATTATGTCATCAACATAGATTTGGGCTATAAAGATGTCTTTTCCTATGATTTTTACGAACAAAGTATGATCGATTTGTCCTTGGTTAAATTCTTTGGATATTAAGTAATTAGATAATCTTTCATACCATGCTCTAGGGGCTTGTTTTAGTCCATATAGTGCCTTTTTTAATTTAAATACGTGATTGGGGTAGTCTATGTCTTCAAAACCTGGAGGTTGGCTTACGTAGACTTCTTCTTTGATAAAACCATTTAAAAAGGCTGACTTAACGTTCATTTGGTACAATTTGAATCCTTTATTGGCTGCATAGGCTAATAACATCCTAATTGACTCGAGTCTAGCTACTGGAGTATAGGTTTCATCATAGTCTAAGCCTTCGACTTGACTAAACCCTTTGGCTACTAACCTTGCCTTGTTTCTTACTATATTACCGTGATCATCCAACTTGTTCCTAAAAACCCATTTAGTACCTATTATTGATTTATCTATGGGTTTAGGTACAAGGTCCCAGACTTGGTTTCTCTCAAATTGGGCTAATTCTTCCTGCATTGCAATGATCCAGTCTGGATCAGGCAGGGCTTCTTCTATAGTTTTAGGTTCAATTTTAGAAATTAGAGCAATTTGACTAAGGTTTCTATAGGACGATCTAGTTCTGACTCCTAGGTTTGGGTCACCCAAAATTTGATTAGGTGGGTGAGAGGTGCTAATTCTAGTTGGTCTTATCTGTGAGTCAGAAACTGGTTCTTCTGACTCATTAAGATTAGGTTGGATTTCATCATCATCTACAACTCTTGGATTAGTGTCAATATTTGTATTTATATTAGGTAAGTTGTTTTTTTCATCAAATATTACATTAGTTGTTTCTTCAACTTTCAAGGTATTTTGATTATATACTCTAAAGGCTCTACTGGTAGAGGAGTATCCTAAGAATATTCCTTGGTTAGATTTGGGTGTAAATTTTCCTAAGTAATCTTTAGTATTTAAAATGTGAACTTTACACCCAAATACCTTTAGATAGTTTAGATTGGGAATTTTATTATAGTAGAGTTCATATGCTGTTTTATTGTGAAATTTATTAATTAAAATTCTATTTTGAATGTAATTTGCAGTATTTATCGCTTCAGCCCAAAATTGATGATTTAAGTGATATTCATTTAACATAGTTCTAGCTGCTTCTTGTAATGTTCTATTTTTACGTTCCCCTAGTCCATTTTGTTGGGGGGTTCTAGGACATGAAAATTCATGTTGGTATCCATTTATTTTACAAAATTGGGTGAACTTATGATTTTCAAATTCCCCTCCGTGATCACTTCTTATTCTTTTAATTTTAGTATCTTTTTCATTTTCCGTTAAGTTGCAAAAATTACTAAATATTTCATAGGTTTCATCTTTTGTTTTTAGAAATTTTACCCAAGTGTACCTAGAGTAGTTATCAATTATTACTAAGCAATATTGGTTCTTGTTTAGTGATTTGGCTCTATGTGAATCAAATAGATCAAGGTGAAGGAGCTCAAGTATGGTGTTGGATCTTTCTAGGTTAGTTGACTTGTGGGTTGACTTGGTTTGTTTTCCTTTTTGACATGCATCACAGATTGAATTTTCAATAAATTTTAATTTGGGCAACCCTTTAACTAGACCCAGCCTTCTGTGCCACAGTTGGGTTTCCTCTTGTTGAGTCAGGAGACACTTTATTGAGGATATTGATAAATCAATTGTGTAGATGTTATTTTTCCTAAGTCCCTTAAGTTTAATTTCTGGATTTTCAATATTTTTAACTAGACATTCAGATTTATCGAAATTAACTAGGTATCCGCTGTCACACAATTGACTTATACTTAGTAAATTAAAGTTAAAACTTTCAACCAATAAAACATTTCGAATAATGAAATCGGAACTAAGTTCAATATTACCTTTTCCGATTACTTTAAGTTTACCGTTGTTGCCGAATGCAACTGATCCTAGACTCTTGTACTTGAGTTTGGTAAACTTCAACTTATCTCCAGTCATATGTCTGGAGCATCCACTATCCAACATCCATTGATCCAATTCCTACACATGAAGTAGTTGAATTGGTTTCTTATTAATGGATTAAAGATAGCGTGATTGCAGCAGATTCCTTAAATTTTCTATCTTATTGTATTTAAGATAAACACTTATGTCTATTGAATTTTGAAGTTTTAGTTTAAGATAAGTTTAAAATAATTTTGAAATTTAAGTTTTTAAAATAATTTTGAAATTTAAGTCTAAAATGATTTTGAAATTTAAGTTTAAAATAATTTTGAAATTTAAGTTTAAAATAATTTTGAAATTTAAGTTTAAAATAATTTTGAAATTTAAGTTTTTTTTTAAGATAATTTTGAAATTTAAGTTTAAAATAATTTTGAAATTTAAGTTTTAAAAATAATTTTGAAATTTAAGTTTTTAAAAATAATTTTCAAATTTAAGTTTTTAAAATAATTTTGATTTTTAAGTTTTTTTTTTTTAAAAAAAATAATTTTGAAAGTTAAGTTTAGAATAATTTTGAAATTTAAGTTTTTCTTTAAAATAATTTTAAAATTTAAGTTTAAAATAATTTAAATTAATTATCAGTTTGGTTTTAATTACTTAGTCATCTCATCCGATCTAAATTCTCAAACAGGGAATCCTATAATTATTGTGAGATGAATTGAGTTTCAATTTAAGGGTTTGGTTTAGTCTTGTGTTAGATTCAGGTTTAGCTTTGGGTTCAACAAGTAAGCATTCTTTGGATAAACTTCTGGGCTATGGTGAGTCTCAAGGAGCTCATTAAAGTAACCATGCCTTCGAGGTTTTCCAAATAGTCCTATCCATTGAACTTAATACTAAAACTTGGTCTAACTAGTTAGGATCCATTTAAGGGTAGCTTCGGTCAGTTCCACTTGGCCAAATGCACCAGGTCGAAGCCATATCTTCCTAGACATGCGATGCCCAAGCTTCCCTAACGTACTATCATCCAAAAACTTCACCAGTACTGTGGTTCAAGTTAAACTTATCCCGTTTTAATCTAACCTTAATTACCCTGCCGGGTAATCTATTCTTGTTTTACCCATTCCGGGTAAATTAGGTTCAGTTACCCTGTCGGGTAGTTCAGTTAGAGGTGCCAGCTAGTTTGGATCCTCCATCTACTTTTCATTTTCATAATTTCGACTTGTTGAATTTTGAATTTGTAATTTAATTCTGAATTTTTAATTTAATTTCAAAATTTAAATTTTGAATTTGATTTTTAATTTTAAATTTTGAATTTGTAATTTAATTTTTAATTTTTAATTTAATTTTGAATTTTAAATTTTGAATTTGTAATTTAATTTTGAATTTTTAATTTAATTTCGAATTTTAAATTTTGAATTTGATTTTTAATTTCGAATTTTAAATTTAATTTCAAATTTTAAATTTTGAATTTGATTTTTAATTTCGAATTTTAAATTTTGAATTTGATTTTTAATTTTAAATTTTGAATTTTGAATTTAATTTTGAATTTTTAATTCAATTTCGAATTTTGAATTAAGATCGTTTTCATTTTAGCTTTCCCTGGATCAGGCCTCAATATGGTCTGTCGAGGTAGTATATTTGATCCTTCGGAACCCAGTATTGGCCAAGTCCAATTTGATTTATCAATTTGGACTTGGGGACCCATGCTTGGACTGATTTACTACTTTGTTTGTTTATTAAGGATAAATAAGATTTATATTTCTTTTTACTTTTATATCCTAGCCCAGTTCTATTGTAGACGGCTCTTTGTGTCCCAAGAATTAGATCCAAATTCTTGGAGCCCAGAGAGAACTTTTCTAAAGTAATTTTTAAATCTTTTAACTGATTTTTCAGATTTGAATTTTCTTTCTCAAGTTGTTGTACTTGAGTTGAATCTTCAGTTAAAGATTTTGAGTTAGTTACTCCTTTAAGAATGGTTACTTCTTTTAAAAGTGACTTAATTTTCAAATTTGACTTGGCTAATTTGCGAAGTAAATAATTGACTAAATTATTAAGCCTAGGAATACTTACAGCGGAGTCTGGCCCTTCGGAAACAGATGCGGATCACTACAAGAAAAAAGCTAATAGACAACGCTTTAAAAGCGTTGTCTATGTGGCTGAAAAAGCGTTGTTAAAAGCACTGTTGTTAAAAGTCTGCTCAAAGACAACGCTTTAAAAGCGTTGTCGTTTGTAGCAAAGACAACACTTTTGCAACGCTTTAAAAGCGTTGTGTATTTTTTGCAAAAACATCATTATTACAACGCTTTAAAAGCGTTGTTGTGTTTGGCAAAGACAACACTTGTGCAACGCTTTAAAAGCATTGTCTTTTTAAAATAAAAATAAAAAAAATCTATTTACAAAATTATTTTTTTATATTTACAAAACTATTAATTTTCTTTTATCATGTCTAGATTCAAATTTGACATATAAAATAACATTAATTAGCTCGGCTAATGATTTCAAACTCGTACCAAAACAATAGAATTCAATTACAAAGTATTAGTATTTACAGGAGAATTCAACTATACACAAAGACTAAATAGTTCTGTTTCAAAGTAGATAGTGACATTCGAATTTAAAACAAAAAAAGCACAAAATAGCTAGCCAGCCTCGAAGACAACGATCTGCATGCTTACTTCTACTAGATATACTGATCAAAAAGGATTGTCGGCTTGAGACTGGGACAAAACACCTACCACTGTGTATCTGCCACAGAAAATAATACCATTAGTATTATGCAAAAGAAAATTTCACTCTTAAAGTTGAAAACAAAGGTCACAGTTCACACCATACAGTAATTAGAAAATTTGGATTGAGAAAGAAGAAAGAAATGGATCTTTGGCAGATAAATTAGTGCACCTAGTGCCCACAAAGGTACTTCGCTAGTTTTTTGTCGTACTCAACAAATGGAATAACTTATCATAATGAACAAATCTGCAAAAGATAACTAGCCAATAGGGTTCATTGTTCGCATGCATGGGATCTTTATGCTTTTCAAGAATAAGAAAGTATTTGGCTAAACAAATATACATGTTAAATGACCATTCTCAGTGATGATATCCTGATGAATATGCAAAAAAGAATTAAAATCATTTTTAATAATTTCCAGCGCATATAAATACAAATACTTCCTATATTAAGTTTTTTATCTAACAAGAAAAAAGACAACCAAAACCACACATGATTCTATACATAGAACCTAGAATGATATCTTGGATTGGTTTTATATTTTACTGGCTACATTTCTTTAACAGGCATATTAATGCTATAAATCACATAGATATATTCTTCTCCCATTACTGAAATTCCTTCTCATTGTCAAATGTTTGACAAGATAATAAGTAGTTCTCGTCTATTGAAAAAGCAACAGTAAGATACATCTACAGATTGTATTATTTGTCATTCATTGCTTATCATTCTTTGTTTGGCAAATCATATAGCATAAAACACATTCCAGTACATCCACCAGCTATGCTCACCAGCCATCCATCAATGCAAATTGTTCTAAACATATGGTAAGGTCTCAAGACTTGACTTTTGAGGTTGGCTTTGCTCATTAGTCAATATATGCATCTTCTCGTACTTTGTTTAAACCTTTTGAATTCGATAAAATTTTTCCAGTCGTTTCTGTCACATTTTCAGAATACTAAGAGTACAATACCAATTTTCCATCAAATAATGGTTGTTTTTCTTGAAAATACATCACATGCATTTACAATAAACAAGACTACTTTGTTCCATGAAGATTAATACAAAGAGAACACGATGAAGTTAATGGCGAAATGGCCTAGAATTTGGTCCCTGGATAGAAGAACTCAACGACATTTTCCTTCAGTTTGAATTGGAAATTGTAAACTTTGCTACTTGGCCATCCAAGTTCACCCAAGGCCCTCTTGTTTATGATAGTCAACTGTTATGTTATATAGTTGGTAAGATACCAGAATTAAAGAGGCAGGAACCAACCTTAAACAAGAAAAAGCACAGCATCATTGACAAAAGCAAGTGTTGGGCCAAGATTGTGTATCGCCTTTTGTTTGCTATATACGCTTACATTTACCAATCAAATAAAAAGATCATCTATGTTTGTACAATAAATTGTAAAAGGTTATCACCTGAAGCAAGGGTCCATGATTACTTAAGTGAATGGTAGGTAATGTCTTCTAAACAAGATTTTCTCAGATCAAGTGAAAGAAAGGGGTGCTAGACTGTCGCAGGTACCGAATCATATACAAAATAAACTGAAATGGGTGGCAATGCATGTGATGTATTTTCCATCATATCGTTATATCTGAAGAACAACACCATCAATTATTGTTATCAAGAATATCTTCTTCTTCCTTTTTTTTTTGTTGCCAAATTGATGATAGAATAACTTACGCTCTCTTGTCATTGAGTTTGTCGAACTTGATTCCTTCACTGTAAGGCCCAACGTGAGCGACTGCGGATAGATTCACGATGCGGCTCTCAATTCCTGTCTTTTCCGCAGTGGTTTTCAATTTCTCAAGTAGAAGATTTGTCAGCAGCAAGTGACCTGAGATTAGAAGGAACATGTTAAACTCATAATCCTGATGAAGATCTGAATGATAATGCAAAGTAAAAAAATAAAAATACTGAGATGATTCGTCGTAAACTGCATCTCTACTCCATCCTTTGAGAGCTTGAATGGGCAGTACATCACACCAGCGTTGTTTCTGAAAATGAATCGAAGATATAAACTTCAAGCTGAACCATGAGAGCACTCGACCATGAGAAGCTATGATGTTATTTTACTTACATCAAGATGTTGAGAGGGAGATTCATGGCGAGGAATTTCTCGACGAAGGCTCGGACAGATTTGGGTGAGCTGAGCAGCCTGAGCTCAATCTAGATGATGTCAATTCTAGCAGATGGAATGTTGTTCAGGATGTTCTGCTTCACGGCATTAGCAGCTTCCAAGTTCCTTGCACCGATGATGACATGGGCTCCTCTAAGGGCCAACACCCTTGCCGTCTCTGCTCCGATCCCACTGCTTCCACCTGGTCAGCAAGAACAGATCAAACAATGGTTTAATTTGCAAACAAAGATTATTTTTGTATGACATTAGTACTGAAGAATCAAATTTTTCGGGCTAATGATTAACTATCTTTCTTTAGTTAGAAGACAAATTGTAGCTTGAGCATAAGAGAAAAAATAGGCGAGAATACACATTTCACTCTGGAACTATCAAGTTAATCTAGAAACGATTTAGGGAAGAGGTACTTTGTGGATAAAGATCCGATTTTTAGGGCCAATCAACTTTCTTTTTATTACTTCGAAGACAAATTTTACAATTAGGATGAGGAAAATGGGGGGAAATAAGTCAGAGAAGAAAAGAAACAGCTCTTTGAAGCGAATAGCACACATCTCAAACTATTAAGTACCAATTTTAAGCTAGAAACGACGGACTATACGGATTTAGAGCAGACTTAACTGTGAAAGTAGACAAAGTGGGAGGAAATGAAGAGAAAGGTACCGGTGACGATGACGGTGAGGCGAGAGGCGTCGATGCCCTCTATGACCTGCTCGGCGGTGTTGCCAGATCCAAATCCGCTAGGTCCTTTGATGCCGGTGGCTTCCCTCCAGTACCCCATAGCTTCTCTCTCAGCAAAGCAGCAGAAGAGAGAGATGAGAGAGAGGATAAGAGAAATTCGATGAAGGAGGAGGAGGAGGAACGAGGTGATGTTATTTGTAGTGGCCTTTGCCTGGCTTGCTCGGTAATGGAGTTCGTGAAGGGTCGATATCGGGTCCGTGCGATGCTTCCGTGCCAATCATTCACGATAGTGCCAAAGTTGACCTGACGGGGTAAAGGAAGAACAACGCCTGAGTCAACACGACGACATTGTCTGGGTTTAAGAATGAAAATGGGACGATTAGGGCATTTGCTATTTGACGAAGAGGTGAAGGAATAAGGTGAGGAAATTTTTCCCACGGTCTTGACGGAGAGGAGTTCGGAGGGGAGGTTCTTAGAGAGGGGTTCGCCGGAGAGGGGTTTGCCGGAGAGAAGTTGGACGGAGAGGGCGTGAGAGAAGTTGGATGGAGAAGGCGAGAGATGAGAAGTTGTGAGAGGGGTTCGGGAGGTTTTCGTAAGATAGGTGTGGGTGCGAGTGAAACATAAGGTTTTTCTACTCCTTACTTGATCTAACGGTTTGTATCATTCTAGATTTAATTTAGACGAGAACTTGACAATAGACAACACTAAAAAAATGGTAATAGACAACGCTTTTCAATAAGCGTTGTCGTTGACCCACAAAAATCACTAATAGACAACGGTTTTTAAAAATGCGTTGTCTATTAGTAAGAAAATAAAGAAATAGACAACACTTTTCACTAAAAGTGTTGTTAAAGAAAAAACGACAACGCTTTTTAAAAAAAGCGTTGTCTTTTAAGTGTTGTAAAAGCCCAATTTTCTTGTAGTGGATCCGTGGCTTTGCTCGGAGTCGGCTTCTGACTCGCTCTCGGATTCGCTGATCTGGTCCCGGGCCATCAATGCGAGTAAACTCATTTGGTCGAGTTCGTCGTTTTCGTCCTCCGAAGAGGATTCGCCCCATGTTGCCTTTAGGACTTTCCTTCTTCTTTGCTTCTTGGCTTCCTTTTGATTGGGGCAGTTGGCTTTTATATGCCCCTTTTGGTTGCACGCGTAGCAAGTGACTTCGAACTTTGTCTTTGAGTTCTGTTGAGCCTCCTTGGATTGAACTGCCTTCTTCAGATCTTTCTTGTTGAAGCCCTTCTTCTTCTTGTAGAGTTTCTTTACAAGATTCACAAATTTGCTGGCCAGTTCATTTTTTGAATCTTCTGAATCGGGTTCGTCTTCTGATTCCGATTCAACTTTTCGTCGTCCTCTTGATTCCCTTGTTCGACTTGTACCTGCAACCAAAGCAATGCCCTTCTCGGATGGCTGTGCATTAGTTTGTTCATGGAGTTCAAATTCACTAAATAATTCGTCTAATTTTAAGGAAGACAAATCCTTAGAGACTTTGTAGGCATCTACCATTGATGCCCACAATGAGCTCCTGGGAAATGAGTTAAGAGCATACCTTATTATATCTCTGTTTTCTACCTTCTGCCCGATTCCATGTAGAGAATTCAGGATATCTTGAATTCGGGCGTGCAAAGAGCTTGCCGTCTCGCCTTCCTGCATTTTCAAATTGTATAGTTTATTTAGTAACAAATCACGCTTACTTACCTTGGTTTCCGAGGTGCCTTCGTGAAGTTCGATCAGTTTCTCCCATAGCTCTTTTGCGGAGGAGAATGGACCGACTCTATTGAGCTCTTCTTTGGTAAGACCGCACTGAATGGTGCAGGTGGCTTTGGCGTCGGCTTCCACTTTTTTGATAAATGCGGGCTCCCAGTTCTCACAGGATGTAGGCTTACCGTCTGTACCAGTTGGTAGTTGCAGTCCTGTTTTGACGATCATCCAGGTGTCGAACTGGATCTTTAGATAAATCTCCATTCGCCCCTTCTAATATCTGAAGTCTTCTCCGGAAAATAATGGGGGACGAACGGTGCTAAATCCTTCTTGTTGGGACATTTAGATCTATAAAACGAACAGAAACAACAAGATCTATTCCAAGACTAAGTCTTGGATTAGTAGTGCGGGAGGAAGGAAAAAATAACAGGTTCAAGTGGTATTGACCAGCTTTGAGCAGAAAATCGATTCGTAAAAAGAAATTAGAATATAGCTATGAGGCTAAATTCTAATCGACTCTGAACAAAACCACGAAAAAATTGTCTCGAATAGTGGTTGCACTGATTCAAGACGACCCCGCTCTGATACCAATTGTTGGATCGAGACGCGCTAGAGGGGGGGGGTGAATAGCGCTCGTGGCTAAATTTTACGTTTATCGGAATCGTGAAAATATCAGAGTTAAAACACGCAGCGGAAAGTAAACAAGCACACAAAGAGACAAGCTTTTTACTTCGTTCGGAGCCTAAGGCGACTCCTACTCGAAGGCGCGCGATCCTTGATCACTTCCGGTGGGAAACAACTATAATCACGATAGAAATTACAAATTACACTGAAAGTATTGAAGTAAACTTGTACCGACAACTTAAGAAAGAAGAAGATTGAAGCTCCAGGTCGTCGGAATGTCGCAGCAGCACTTCGGAATGACTTTGTTAGCAGCACGTTGAAGAAGGAAAGCTCAGAACTTAATTGCTTGAGATGCTGGTCGAAACCCCCTTATAAAGGGTGTTCAAGGCGCCTTGAAGGCTGTTCAAGGAGCGAACTGGTCTAATCTTATCAGACTCAAGGCGCCTTCCACTATTCACCAGGCGCCTTATCTGCTCAAGGCGCCTTCCACTCTTCTTCAAGGTGCCTTGAACAACTTTCGCAGCCAGATCTTTTGCACCCGAGGCGCCTCCAAGCTCCATGGAGGCGCCTCGGACACTGTTCATCCGAGGCTTTAGGTTGCTCCTTTGCACCTGCAAGATACGTTAGTCCCAAACAATATCATGCAACACAAAGTTAGCACAATAAACATGATAAATGAAGTATAGACAGTCTCCGGACTGTCCGAGTCTGACTTCGGGTTTCCGACCGGAAACCCTAGGTCGACCCGACGCCTACTGTTCCCTCTACGGGGAACGCGTCCTCACCTACTCCACTCAGGAGAGATTACCTGATCCTCCAGATCGACTGGACTTTTGCTCAGCACTCGATGCTTCCGGACTTTCTGCTGGACATCCGCTTCCCCGGCTAGTCCAGTCTTTCACCTGGTTCGCGACACCAGGACTTTCCACCTAGGGTTACCGCCCCTAGGACTTTTGGTTGAAGACATCGACCTACCAAGACTTTCCGCATAGGGTTACCACCCCCTATGACCTAGGGTTACCACTCCCTAGGGTTTTACCTTTTGCCTAACCGCAGCTAGGACTTTCCTGAAATTCTTAAGTAGACTTGTTAGACTACAAAACATCTTAACTTTGAATTCTTTGCCATTATCAAAACACGAGTTCGATCGTCGGATGCTTCCCGCACCAATAGAATCCTCAGAAGAAGATACCGACGACGAACTCGATCAGACGAGTCTCCTCGCACTGATGGCCCGGGACCAGATCGAGTGTCCGAGAGATAGAGCGAGTCGGAGGCCGAGTCCGAGCGAAGCCATGGATCCGTATATGTTTCCGAATGGCGCGATCCCTCTGTAAGTATCCCTCGCCTCAATAACTTAGTTAATTATTTATTACGAAAATTAGCTAAGTCGAATCTTAAAATTAAGTCACTTCTAAAGGAAGTAGCTGCCCTTAAAGAAGTGACTAACTCCGAATCTTTGACTGAACCAGTTCAGACTGGAAACTCAACTCAAGCCCAAAAACTTAAAGAAGAGAATTCCAGCCTGAAAATTCAAGTCAAGGATCTAGAGAAAATACTAGAACGATTTTCTTTAGGTTCCAAGAATCTTGACCTAATTCTTGGGACACAAAGAGTCGTTTACAATAGAACTGGTCTAAGATTTAAACCAAAAAGGAAATATAAATCTTATTTATCTCTTGTACAAAAAGCAAATAGAAAAATAGTCCAAGCATGGGTCCCCAAGTTCAAATTGATTAATCAAGTTGGACTTGGTCAATATTGGATCCCGAAGGATCAAATACACTACCTCGATAGACCATATCGAGGCTATGATCCAGGGGGAGCAAAAAGAAAAACGATACTAATAAAATGAACATAATTAAAAACTAAAAATTAAATTAAAAATTAAAAATTCAAAATTAAAAATTCAAAAATTAAATTAAAAATTTGAAATTAAATTAAAAATTCAAAAATAAAATTCAAAAATTCAAAAATTAAATTAAAAATTTGAAATTAATTCAAAAGTAAAAATAAAACTTAAATCAAATAAATAGAAGGAGGATCCAGAATAGCTGGCACCTTCGAAATTAATCTACCCGATAAGGGTAAACAAGAGTAGTCTACCCGGTTAAGGTTAGATTAAAAGGGGTTAGGTTTAACTTGACCCACGGTACTGGTGAAGTATTGGATGATAGTACGTTGGGGAAACTTAGTCATCGCATGTCTAGGAAGATATGACTTCGACCTGGTGCATTTGGCTAAGTGGAACTGACCGAAGCTACCCTGTATGGATCCTAACCAGTTAGACCAAGGTTTTGTACTAAGTTCAATGGGTAGGATTATTTGAAAAACCTCGAAGGCATGGTTACTTTAATGATGTCCTTGTGACTCACCATAGCCCAGAAGTTTATCCAAAGAACGCCTGTTTGTTGAACCCAAAACTAAACCTAAATCTAAGATAAAGTTAAACAAAACCCTTAAATTGAAACTAATTCATCTCACAAAATTATAGGATTCCCTGATTGAAAATTTAGATTGGGTGAGATGACTAAGGAATAGAAATTTAAAAGAGAACCAAATTTGAAATTCAAATTGAAAATTAAATTCGTAATTAATATTATCTTTTCAAAATCAACTTCAATATTATTTAAAAATCCTCTCAAAATCAATTTCAAAATTACTTTAAAAATCTTTTCAAAATCAATTTCAAAATTATTTAAAAATCCTCTCAAAATCAATTTCAAAATTACCTTAAAATCTTAAAATTACTTTTTCTAACTTAATTAACTTAAAATTTTTCAAAATTAACTTAAATCGTTTTTAAAAATTAATTAACTTAAAATTATTTTTCAAACTTAATTAACTTAAAATTATTTTTCAAACTTAATTAACTTAAAATTATTTTTCAAATTAACTTAAAATTATTTTTCAAAATTACCTAAAATTATTTTTTTCAAAGTTAATTAACTTAAATTACTTCTCAAATTAAAATTATTTCTTTAAATTTAATTAACCTAAAGTTTTTTGATCCAAAAATTAACTTACCTAATTCAATTCAAAAAAAAAAAAATGTACACGTGGCGCCTATCGGAGGCGCCTCCCACATAGGGATGGCAACGGGGCGGGGCGGGGCCGGGTTTGCCATTCCCATCCCCGCCCCGTTTTCATTTTTTCGGGTTCGGGGATTCCCCGAACCCGAACCCACGGGTTCGGGGATTCCCCATCCCCGCCCCATTTCTAAATTAATTTATATTATTATTATTATTATTTAATAATAATTATTAATAATAATATTAATATTAATATCAATATCAATAATATTATTATTAATAATATTTTCAAAAAATTTAATATTAATATTAACACTATTATTAATATTTTTTTAAAAAATCATATTAGTATTTATTAATATTAATAATAATAATATTCGGGGCGGGTTCGGGGATGGGGATAGTATTCCCATACCCGCCCCAAACCCGCCCCATCCCCGAAAAATCGGGGATCCCCATCCCCATTTCGGGTTTTCCCCGCGGGGCCCCAAACCCGCGGGGAAAATTGCCATCCCTACTCCCACATGAGGGAGGCTCCCTCCAATGCGGCGGGAAAATTCCCGCCGCCTCAAGTTAAGGCGCCTCTAAAAGAACTCTTAAGGCGCCTTCAACCTTATTCTTTGCCACAAACAGAACCTTTCTGTTGTGTCTTTTTTCCGCCGAGTATTCCCCCGAACCCGTGGCGATTTCTCGACGATTCACATCATCTAAGGCGCCTTCAACCCATCTCTTCCTCTTTAATCCTAGCAATGCCTCCTAAGTAAACTCTAATCACTTCCCAATCAATTTTTACATATTATTTGTGCTTATTTTGCCAATTTTTGTGTAAAATCGTTGAAAATAGGAAACGACGTCAAGTAGATCCCAATCCGGCTAGACTCCCATCAGTCGACCTCAGATTCCCAACTGACCAACTTAGGGCTACATTTGCTAACTTCAAATTTAACCCTATCAAACCCAGATACCTAAATAGACCATTTTTTAGTCAGTTCTGTCAACCATCGGTCCAGATGATAGAATACTATTAGCTGGACAAATTGGTTTACTGCAGTGATGCAGAAAATCATGATTTATGTGCACAGTTCTATCACAACCTTGAAAGGGTTGATGATAGTACATACTCCTCTAGAGTTGGTAGCACTGACATCCAGCTTACCCCCACTTTGTTACGTACCGCCTTAGGGCTTAGAGCGTCAGAGTATACCTTCCTGTGCTACCCCGGTAGGGATATGCCATTTGGTGATCCCTACTCTCATATTACGTTAGACACTATTTATACCTATTTTTTTGGGGGGAAGAGACCACTCGGCTTGACTGAGTTCCGGTTAGTTTTTCTTAAAGTCCAGGACTATGTTATGTATAGGTTCCTGACAGCCTGCATATTGCCGATCTCATCTCGGGATGTCCCGAAGATGCGATCTTCACATTCATTCTTTCTATATGCCTTGAGTCATCGGTTGGACATTGATATAGCCTTACACATGTTCTAGAACATTATCTCAGCATCTAGCACAGTCACATTCCGTATAGTGCATATGCCCTACTGCCATATTTTGACTTCCATCTTTTCGACCATCGAGGGAATAGATGTGACCAGAGGGACAGTTATCCCTTTAACCATATATGACGAACTAGGGTCACGCAGTTGTAGACTAGCCCATGCTGAGGTCAACGCTGATGGAGTTCTAGCCTGGACAGGTCGACCACAGCCAGCCGCTGCCCCTATCGCTCCAGAGGCCGAGGATATACCAGGTGAGGGAGAGGAGTGGGCCAACTTCCTGGCAGAGGACTTTTTCTCAGATCCTTCCACCTCTGCTGGACCCTCTACATCTGCCGGTCCGTCGACCTCGGCATCACTCTCAGTCGAGGATAGACTCGCCTGTCTTGAGGTTCACTCCATTGAGACTCGACGCTTCCTCTGATCTCTCTGATCTGAGATAGCTGCAGGTTTCGCGTCTCTCCGAGATGAGATACGGAGTTAGGGATAGCCTCAGCCACCACCCGAGCAGCCTCTAGCCGATCCTCCAGCTGACGATCCGCCTGCTTGACTCTATCTCTTTAGATTGTCTGGATATGCCACTCACTTTTTGGATCTGGATATCTTACTCACCTTTTGGTTGTATCTTGGAGTTGGTTATCTTATGTTTAGCTGACTTATGTTTTAATTCAGTACTTATTTGTCACTTTTTCAAAATTGTGAGTATAATTTCAAAACCACTTTTAAATTGTTCTTGAAAATTATAGGAAAAATAATGATTTTAAAATCTCATTTTCTTAGAATTTTCAAAGTTGAACTTAGTTTAGGCGCTACCCTAGAAATCCTGTTCCCCTAGATTTGAACCAAAGCATCTCACAAACACCTAGGCTTACCTTGCTTGTGTTTGAAAAACATAAAACGGCGTGAGATGCATAGGGTACAGCCTGGACTCAAGAATGCTTATTTCTGTGCATCAATATGAGTCTAGGCGTTAAATACTTTATTAACAGTAATCAAGTCAAGTCTTCCAGCCTTAGTCAAATCTAACTGGACTAAATGACTTAACTTGACTAACCAAGTGAAAGCTGCCCTCTAGGCAATCAGCAAGTAGCTAAAGGTTAGACAGTTGGTGAAGGAAATGGAAATATTAAGATTAAACATGCTTGTACTTTAGGGCACTGGTACCTGATCAAAACCAATTAGATAATTTGATTGCTATTTAACTTGACTCATGCTTGGACTTAAGGACCAACTGAATAAATAACCTAAATTAAATTTTTAGCTACTCTCTCTTCATCCTAAAAATTAACAAGTTCTTACTCCTAATATTTCAAAAATAAGTATTATATTATTCAAATTAAGCTAAGTACCTTTTAACTTAAGCTATATTTTCAAAATTCAATGTTTGCAAAAGGCTTAGCTAAGTGATTCATATAGCAACTTTCAAACTTTTTCAAACTTAGCCACCTTGAAACCTAACTTTATAAATTCTTGCTAAGATTACCTTTCAGATTCATTCTTTACTTCGCTAATAATATTAAAAATCATAGTTTTGCAAAATTTTAACTCATTGCTTTCAAAATTTCAGGTGAAAATTTTTTTCGAAGTCAACTTAGCACGTATCTTGTCTTTCAAAGCTTAATCTGTTTTTCAAAAGAAAAATTAAAAATTGTTTAAAACTGGCTTATTTTTGATAAATGGCAAAGGGGGAGAGTAGGAAATTCAAAAAGTAAAAGAAAGTCTAATTAAAAAAGAAAGCCCTGTATTAAGGGGGAGCTTCACAAAGTTTAAGTATTAGCTTAAGTTATGCTTGTATTTGAACTTATATACTTAAGCTTGCTCACTTACACTTTTTAAGTATCTTATGCATTTGTTTTACTTAACTTTGGATTTCGGTTGTCATAATCAAAAAGGGGGAGATTGTTGGTGCGGGAAGCATCTGACGATCGAACCTAAGTTTTGATAATGGCAAAGGATTCAAAGTTAAGGTGTGTGGTGATCTAACAGTCTGAATGAGATTGCAGTAAAGTCCTAAGTGTACTTAGGAAAAAGCCCTAACTGTGGTTAGGCAAGGTGAAAACCCTAGGGGGTGGTAACCCTAGGTCATAGGGGGTGGTAACCCTATGCGGAAAGTCTTGGTGGGTCGAGTGCTTCAGGCAAAAGTCCTAGGGGGGGTAACCCTAGGTGGAAAGTCCTGGTGTCGTTCACCAGGTGAAAGAATGGATCAGTTGGGAAGCAGAAGTCCAGCAGAAAGTCTGGAAGCATCGAGCACCGAGTAAAAGTCCAGTCGATCTGGAGGATCGCACTGGCATCAGGTAAATCTCCTGAGTGGAGTAGGTGAGGACGCGCTCCCCGTAGAGGGAACAGTAGGCGTCGGGTCGACCTAGGGTTTCCAATCAGAAACTCGAAGTCAGACTCGGACAGTCCGATGATTGTCGTTCACTTATATTATTATGTTTTATGCGCTAACTTTGTGTTGCAGGGTATATTTGGGATTAATGTATCTTGCAGGGACCAAAGTGCAAAGAATAACCTCGGATGAAAAGTACCGAGGCGCCTCCATGGAGTTTGGAGGCGCCTCGGGTGCGAGCCGAAGCCAGCTGTCCAGAAGGGTTGGAGGCGCCTTGAAGGAAGCTCAAGGCGCCTTGAACAGGTGGTTTAAGGCGCCTTGGACAGTGATGAAGGCGCCTTGAGATGGATAAAAGGCAGCGGTGAAAGCTTCATCGCAGAGTCATTTACGGGATAATACTTAGGGATTCAGGGCGCCTTGGAGCTTGATGGAGGCGCCTTGAACACCCTTTATAAGAGGGTCTCGACCAGCAGCTCAAAACAACGAATACCAAGCGATCCCTTTGCAACTAGCTGCTAACAAGATGACCCGGAAGTGCTGCGACTTGACACCGACAACCCGACGCTCCGATTTCTGTAAATTATATTGTCGGTATTGCTTATATTTTCTGTACTCATTTCATACTTGTACTATTGACGATATTATAGTTGTTACCCATGGAAAGCGATCAAGGATCGCGGGCCTTCGAGTAGGAGTCATCACAGGCTCCGAACGAAGTAAATTTCTTCGTGTCTGTGTGCTTGTTCTTATTTTTCGTTGCTTATTACTCTGTTAGTTTCCCGTACAATTTACGAATTCGCAAAGTGAAAGCCACGAGTGATATTCACCCCCCCCTAGCGCTTCTCGATCCAACAGATAAGTCACATGTTTTTCTTTAATTCTATCATGCCTTCTATTTTCATGATAAATAACATTAAAATGATATAAATTAGAACTAGCATGTTTTTTATCATTACTCAAAGGGATAGACTTGTTGGTGCAACCTTAGGTCAAGGTTGACCTGACTCGAGTTGACCTGACTCGAGTTGTATTTTGATGTTTGACTTAGGAAGATTGTTGGTGCAACCTTAGGTCAAGGTTGACCTAGTTGAGTTGTATTTTGATGTTTGACACTCGTGGAAGAGATGTATTCTTGATATGGGACAAGAATAGATGTTTGGGAGATTATTGGTGCAACCGTAGGTCAAGGTTGACCTGGTTGACCTGATTCGGGAAAAAGTCCAAGTATGGAGACTTGGCAACGGAAAAGTCCAAGCAGGGAGCTTGGCACTGGAAAAGTCCAAGTATGGAGACTTAGCACTGGAAAAGTCCAAGCAGGGAGCTTGGCACGCGAAAAGTCCAAGTATGGACACTTGGCACGGGAAAAGTCCAAGTATGGAGACTTGGCAATGGAAAAGTCCAAGTATGGAGACTTGGCACTAGAAAAGTCCAAGTATGGAGACTTGGCACTAGAAAAGTCCAAGTATGGAGACTTGGCACTGGAAAAGTCCAAGTATGGAGACTTGGCACGGAAAAGTCCAAGCAGGGAGCTTGGCACGAGGGAAAGTCATAACTGGGATGTTAGGCAGTTGGAAAGTCCTGGTGAGTGAAGCCAGGCAGTAGGAAAGTCCTAACTGGGATGTTAGGCGGTGGAAAGTCCCGTGAGTGAAGCGAGGAAAAGTCCTAACTGGATGTTAGGCAATGGGAAAGTCCTAACTGGATGTTAGGCATTGAAAAGTCCTGAGTGAAGGCAAGGAGAAAGTCCTAATGGATGTTAGGAGCAGGTGAAAGTCCCGTGAGTGAAGCCGCAAGGGAAAATCCGGATGGATCAAGGGTGATCGGACATTTGGTGTGGAAAAGTCTAAGTGGGTCAAAGGGATTGACCGGACACTTAGCAGGAGTGCTAGCAGGTCAAGGGAGTGACCAGATGCTAGGGATGATGTACCAACAGTCAAGGTTGACCGGATGTTGGTGTGGAAGCCTTAGGTTTAGGGTCGAGAAGTTTGGATCGGTCGTGACCGATCCGGATATCTGTTCTCGATCGGTGCGTGACCGATCGTAATCGATGGCTCATCGACAATCGATCGGCCCGAGACCGATCGGAGGCAACGCAACCTCACGAAGAAGCCGTGGATCGGTCTGCCGACCGATCATTGTACTCCTGGATCGGTCGGCATAGATCGCTGGTCGAGGAACGGTTCGATCGGTCTATGGACCGATCAGAGGTTCTCGATCGGTCCACGCATGACGCCGATCAGACGAGGGACCGAAGCCTGATCGGTCTGTGGACCGATCAGGAGGTTTCCTGATCGGTCCATGGACCGATCAGGAATCTAGCCGTTGCGACGCAACGGCTAGTTCTCTGCTCTTCTTCTTCGCAGGTATAAAAGAGGGCTACAGGACTTCGGTGAAGTCTCTCCTTCTGCTTCTTCTTCTTCCTTCTTGTTGCGAAATGCTGTTGTGCTTGAGCTTTGTTGAGCTCCTCCTTGTCGAAGCTTCGCGTGAGCTTCATTCCACGACTGGATCAGCTGCTGCTGAGTTGCTTGTTGCATCTGTCCGTGAAGTTGCTACTTCATCCGGGACCCCAGTCGACGAGAAGGCAAGCTACTGTGTTTACATTCCTGTTGTATTTTGTTCTTGATATTCTCTTGTACTCTTAGCTTGTGTTGCAAGTGATTGTGGCGAGGTTTCTCCACCCACAAGGAGTTTGATTTAGCCGGTTTTCCGGGGACTCATCCACCGACGGATTGATAGGCTTCGTCCACCTTACAGGCACGCCGAGGAGTAGGAGTTTCATCTCCGAACCTCGTTACATCCTTGCGTAGAGGTTTGATTTCTTCTCTTGTTTTCTTTCTGCATTTAGTTTCCGCTGCGCTAACCCTAGTTTGTAGAAAGAAACGCGAGCAATTGGGGTCGGCTATTCACCCCCCCTCTCTAGCCGTACGAAGAGATCCTAACAAGTGGTATCAGAGCAAAGGTTTGCTCTTCATCGGATTAACACCCGGGGAGCACGAGCTAGAGGATGGATCTACTCGGAGAAGATGTCACCATTCCACCCTTCTACGAATGCGGTGACTTCGCGTATTGGAAGGTAAGGATGAAGTATTTTCTTATGACTAACATAATGAATTGGTTTTGTGTACAAGAAGGTTTTACTCCTCCGGTGGATAAGGAAGGAAAACCTCTTGAGAAGAAGGAGTGGACCAGAGAACAAATTCACAAATCCGAAATCAACGAAGAGGTAACAAGAATAATTGAATTTTCATTGCCTACTAACATCTTGTGTAAGATAGGTTACAACAATGCCAAGGAATTATGGGATAACTTGGCCAAGTACCATGAGGAGAGCTCCACTTCAAATCATGAAGAGGAGACAAGTGAGTCATCAAGTAGCTCACATCATGGAGGAGAGGAATTAGAAGTTGAGGGTTACTCAACATCTAAGGACGAAGAGGAGGAGAGTTCTTCTTCAAGTTCGGAGCAAGAAGAAGAAGCTTCTACCTCCGAAAGGGATGAAGAAGAGAGCTCGCATCCACCCTCAACCCTAGGTAACTCAAGCAATTTAAGTTCAATTAAATTACACATTATGTACTTTGAGTGTAGGGAACATGGACATTACAAGAGTAAGTGTCCGAAGAGGGTAAGAAAGACTCCACCGGCGCCAAAGGTCAAGGAAGCCGGAGTCCCGAAACGCAAGGGCAAGGAGCACATCGTGTGCTTCCAATGCAAGCAAAGGGGACACTATAGGAGCCATTGTCCGAGGGGGAGGCAACCTCACAAGGACAAGGGATGCACATCGATAGGGGGAGCGAAGGCAAACCCTAAGGTATCTTTTAAGGCTCATTCGTGCAATTCTAGTAGGATACATGCTAGTAATTTTATTGCATTAGTCAATAATGATAAGCATGTTAACACTAGAAATCAATACATGTGCTTAGGTGCTAAACATGTCAACCTAGATAGGGATACTACTAGGAATGCTAACCCTAGGATTAACACTTCTAAGGTTAAGGAAAACCTAGGTAGAAACCCTAAATCAACTAGACACATGCCTGGGAACACCTCAAGAAAGAATGACAAATCAAAACTTGAGGTAATAGAAAAGGAGAATCAAGTCTTGAGGTCAAGGCTTGATACCCTAGAAAAGGCTCTTAAAAATTTAGAGAAGTCAACTCTAGGGCCTAAGGGTCAAAAGTCCCAGGACAAGAAAGGTTTGGGTCACAAATCTAAGTCCCAAGTGGTCAAGCCCACTTACCACAATGTTCCATTCGATTATGGAACAAAACCTAGGGCTAGGAAGACCACCACCAAGGTCACAAGGGGAGTCACCCCTAGAGTTGATCTTGATGAGTCCCAAATGACCAAGGCTTCAAAGCCTAAGAGGGTCATTAGGAGGGTTGCTAGGGAAGTTATCCCTAGTGAATATTTAGTGAACCCAATGAGCTCAAATAGGTATTGGGTTCCTAGGAGCATCTTCCCAACCCCATAGATGGGTTAGAGAGTGTCAACTTCGATTAGAAGGGTAGTTAACCCAACTTTGAGGAAATTGACACTCAAGGAGCATTTTCAAGGTTTTGAGAACTTTTGAAAATGAAATGGAATTATCATTTACTCCTTTGAAGAGTTAAATGTGCCTAAAGATAGGAAATTTCATTTTTAATCTCAATTGGCACAATTTGGGAAAATCTAGAGAACTCTCGAGGAAAAATGAAACATGCCAAGTTTTGAGGATAAATTTGATCTTTAAGTGGCATGAATTAATCTAGAGTTCAAGAAGTGTCAAAATTAGGATTTTGGCATTTTGGGGCAATCTAGGATTAAATTTGAAGTTAGCCAAGTGGTTAAGGATACTTAGATAGGTAATCTAGGTATATTTATTTATGCTAAATCTTGCCATGATTGTTTGCCCTCACATGTCATGACATCATGTTTAGTTTTATTATCATTTGAAATGTCATGATAATGCTTAGGTTAGTTTTTATGTCATGTTTATTTAAGTTTCAAACTTTATGCCATGACATCATGACATTGGCACATGTTTTCATTTATGATACCATTTTATGCCATGTCATCATCTCTTGCATTAATAATCAATTGAATTGATTTAAGGAGAAAAACACATTTTGATATTGAGATCAAATTTGTGTTTAGAAAATGCATGAGACCTTAGTCTAAGATACCTAAACCCATATCTCACATCAAAATTGTCATGGATGTGTTTGATACACTTTAGATGTGTGTGAGATATTAGGATCATGAATTAGGATCAAGGTGCATAGTTCTTGTACCTAGATGAGCCTAATTCAAGAAATCGGGGATCATAGGGAAAGCATGTGTACAAGTCACGTACATTTAGCCCTAAGATTATGGTCCTAAATTAAAAGGTTTAAAATCATTTTGAAATTGATTTGAAAAACCTTGATGAAGCTTTTCTAGTGATAGCATTTATCATTGAACAAAGTGATATAAAGTTTTTGAAACTTTGAACTATTTCAAAGTCTTTTGAACTTTGTATCAAGATTGAAAAATGGAAGTTATTTTCATATAAAACTATTTTTCCTTGATAGTATATGTTATGAGGAATATATCCTCAAAATTTTATAATTTTTGGAATTTTCTGGAATTTGTTGTGAGTTTCTGAATTTCGGGAGAAGGAAATCAGAACTCGAATCTGTCCAAGGCTGGATCGGTCACTGGACCGATCCAGGGAAGGCTGGATCGGTCTGGGGACCGATCCAGAGGGGTCCTGATCGGTCCGGTGACCGATCAAGCGTGCTGAATTTGCTGAATTTCGACTGGTTGTCTGAAATTTCAGTTCGGGAAGGTGGTGTTTTGGATTTCTAAAGGTTTGAAACTCTCCAAGACATTGTTGGTGCAATGGTCAAGGGGGAGTTGACCTTTAGGGGGAGTTTTACCTAATTGTCAAGGGGGAGTTGACTTTTAGGGGGAGTTTTTACTCCTTAAGACTTTTGATGATTAGTGATATGGGATTGTCACTAAGTTGATTGTTGTGTTTAGTATCAAGGGGGAAATTAAGGGTTTCAATGAAAGGTATGAGACTTTCATTAGGAAGAAACTCTTGACCTTGATACCTTTTTTTCCTTTTTGATGTGTGTCAAAAAGGGGAGAGTGTTCATTGGAGAATTATTGGAGAACCCAAGTTAGGTTATCGGGTTAACCTAAGCTAGGGAAAGAATGTCAAGGAATGTTCAAGAAAAGAACATTGGAAATTCTTTTTGATGTGTGTCAAAAAGGGGGAGAATTATTGGAGAACCCAAGTTAGGTTATCGGGTTAACCTAAGGGGAGAATGTCCAGAGAATGTTCAAGGAAAGAACATTGGACATTGGAAGATGGTTGGAAAACCTAAGTTAGGTTATCGGGTTAACCTAACTTGATTATGGGTTTTGTCAAACATCAAAAAGGGGGAGATTGTTGGTGCAACCTTAGGTCAAGGTTGACCTGGTTGACCTGACTCGAGTTGACCTGACTCGAGTTGTATTTTGATGTTTGACTTAGGAAGATTGTTGGTGCAACCTTAGGTCAAGGTTGACCTAGTTGAGTTGTATTTTGATGTTTGACACTCGTGGAAGAGTTGTATTCTTGATATGGGACAAGAATAGATGTTTGGGAGATTATTGGTGCAACCGTAGGTCAAGGTTGACCTGGTTGACCTGATTCGGGAAAAAGTCCAAGTATGGAGACTTGGCAACGGAAAAGTCCAAGCAGGGAGCTTAGGTCAAGGTATGGAGACTTGGCACTGGAAAAGTCCAAGCAGGGAGCTTGGCACGCGAAAAGTCCAAGTATGGACACTTGGCACGGGAAAAGTCCAAGTATGGAGACTTGGCACGGGAAAAGTCCAAGTATGGAGACTTGGCACTGGAAAAGTCCAAGTATGGAGACTTGGCACTGGAAAAGTCCAAGTATGGAGACTTGGCACGGAAAAGTCCAAGCAGGGAGCTTGGCACGAGGGAAAGTCATAACTGGGATGTTAGGCAGTTGGAAAGTCCTGGTGAGTGAAGCCAGGCAGTAGGAAAGTCCTAACTGGGATGTTAGGCAGTGTGGAAAGTCCTGGTGAGTGAAGTCAGGCAGTGGAAAAGTCCTAACTGGGATGTTAGGCAATGGGAAAGTCCTAACTGGGATGTTAGGCAGTTGGAAAGTCCTGGTGAGTGAAGGCAGGCAGTGAGAAAGTCCTAACTGGGATGTTAGGCAGTGTGGAAAGTCCTGGTGAGTGAAGCCGGGCAAGGGAAAAATCCAGATGGATCAAGGGTGATCGGACATTTGGTGTGGAAAAGTCTAAGTGGGTCAAAGGGATTGACCGGACACTTAGCAGGGAGTGCTAGCAGGTCAAGGGAGTGACCAGATGCTAGGGATGATGTACCAACAGGTCAAGGTTGACCGGATATTGGTGTGGAAGCCTTAGGTTTAGGGCTGAGAAGTTTGGATCGGTCTGGTGACCGATCCAGTGATACTGCGTTTGCCCTGATCGGTCTGGTGACCGATCGAGCGTGAATCTGGCTGTAATCTGAAATTTCGGCTCGGGAGACCGATCAGGCAACGACTCCAGAAAGCGTGGATCGGTCTGCCGACCGATCGATCGGTCGGGCACCGATCGCATAGATCGATGGTGAGGAAGCCGATCGGATCTATGGACCGATCAGAGGTTCCCGATCGGTCCACGCACGATCGTGAGACGCCGATCAAGCGAGGATCAAGCCCGATCGGTTCAGGACCGATCAGAATCTAGCGACGCAACGCCGCTCTTCTTCTTCGCGGTATAAAAGAGGGCTACAGGACTTGGTGAAGTCTCTCCTTCTTCTTCTTCCTTCCTATTGCGAAGTCTTGTTGTGCTTGAGCTTTGTTGAGCTCCTCCTTGTCGAAGCTTCGCGTGAGCTTCATTCCACGATGGATCAATTTCTGCTGAGTTGCTTGTTGCATCTGTCCGTGAAGTTGCTACTTCATCCGGGACACCAGTCGACGAGAAGGCAAGCTACTGTGTTTACATTCATGTTATATTTTGTTCTTGCTATTCTCTTGTACTCTTAGCTTGCTGTTGCAAGTGATTGTGGCGAGGTTTCTCCACCCACAAGGAGTTTGATTTAGCCGGTTTTCCGGGGACTCATCCACCGACGGATTGATAGGCTTCGTCCACCTTACGGACACGCCGAGGAGTAGGAGTTTCATCTCCGAACCTCGTTACATCCTTGCGTAGAGGTTTGATTTCTTCTCCTGTTTTCTTTCTGCATTTAGTTTCCGCTGCGCTAACCCTAGTTTGTAGAAAGAAACGCGAGCAATTGGGGTCGGCTATTCACACCCCCCCTCTCTAGCCGTACGAAGAGATCCTAACAAGACTCAATAAATGATACCTTGGATTTTACCTTGGAAGCTCCCCCTTGACTTGTGCTTCCTCCTTTAGGCTTGATCGATTTCTTCCCCTTAGAACATTGACTCCGATAATGTCATTTTTGGTTGCAAGAAAAGTATACGATGTGCTTCTTGCTCTTCTTTGTTGTGGGGGAGGTCTTCTTGGGCTTCTCCTTGCCCTTAAGTGCCACTTGGCCCTTCTTCTTGGCCAATTTAGGGCACTTACTCTTGTAATGTCCATTCTCCCTACACTAAAAGTATATAATATGATTTTTATTTTTAATTGAACTAATTGTACCTTCATGTGTAGGGATGACACTCAATCCTCCAATTGATTTTGCTTGACTTATGGAGGTTGCCTCATCCTCTTCTTCTTCACTTGACCCGGAAGTAGAAGCCTATTCTTGCTCCGGTGTCAATGATCTACACTCCCTCTCAATCCTAGAGGTGGAGGCTTCATCATCATCATCCTCATGTACATGAAACAAGGAGTATGCTCCCTCCTTTCTCTTTTGGTTACACTTCTTTGAGGATGAAGCTTCTTGGACTTCTTCTTCAGAAATTGAGCATCTCTCAACTTCGGAGTCCTCCTTCTCTTGGTCTTGCTCTAATGAGTCATCCTCTGTGGATTTCTCTTGGTTTGGTGTAGTGGAGGGTTCTTCATGAAGCTTGGCCAATTTTCTCCATAGTTCATTTGCATTCTTGTATTCTCCAATTTTGCAAATGATTGTGCTTGGCAATAAACTAACCAATAATTTGGTTACCTTGTCGTTCGCCTCACACCTTTGAGTTTGCTCCTTGCTCCATTTGCTTTTCTTGAGAATTTTTTCCTTTGAATCTTTTGGAGCTTCAAAACCTTCCATTAGAGCAAACCATTGTTCTTTCTCCATCATGAGGAAATTTTTGATCCTTGATTTTCAAGAATCGAAGCTCATTGATATGAATGGTGGAGGCATCCTTGTGTCAAATCCAAGTCCATCTTGGAATTCTATTTGAAGTTGAGTCTTTTGATGAAGTCTTCGACTTTTGAATTTGCTTCAACTTCTTCTCCCTCTAGCTCGTTGCCCCTTCCGATGATGATTCCAGTGAAGAGTGGCCTTGCTCTGATACCACTTGTTAGGGTCGATTTGTAGCTAGAGGGGGGGGGGGGGGTGAATAGCTCATCACACTTCGTTGGCTTGCTTCGTTGTTGTTGATATGCATCGGAAAGACTCGAAACAAGACTCACAACGCTAACATGAGGATTTACTTGGTATCCACCTCAAGAAGAGGTGACTATTCCAATGATCCACACACGACACGCTTATCCACTATGAAAATACTCCTTTACGGTAACTACAGAAGGCGGAGAAGCCCTATACAAACTCTCAATATAAGAAGAAAGAAGAGGGAAGCAAATACAAGTAAAATCTTACAAGATTTACAACATGAAACCGAAACCCTAGCTTCTTCTTCTCCTTGTGGAATGCCTCTTGACCTTGGAAATGCAACAACACTTTACTCCAAGAAGCTTTAAGAACTGGCGGAGAGTTGTGGAGAAGCTCGTGTGAAGATCGGGAAGAAGCTCGTGAAGAACTGCCGAAGAGATCGCTTGCCAACGACCTTAATCCTGCGCAACGGTCACAACCCAATCGATCGACCAATCGATTGGGGAGTTTTGAATTGATTGGTTGATTGATTCAGAGCGCCTCTATGCTCGCTGGAAGCTGCCTGAATCGATCGACCGATCGATTCAGGCTTTCTCGCGATCGTGTGAGAAAACCAACTACCAATCGATCGATCGATCGATTGGAGGTGCCTGACCAATCGGCTGATCGATTGGGTAGCTCTCTGTACTCACGACACTTGTTCCCAATCGATCGACCGATCGATTGGGCCACTGCTTCTCGCAGCACTCTCCCAATCGATCAACCGATCGATTGCCCCAACCTTGACTTGCCTAAACTCAAGTCCAAGGTTCCCAAACCCAATATCCGATCAAATGTGACCTATCGGGACTCCTTCTACCTAGCATCTGGTCAACCTTGACCTACTGGGACTTCTTCACCAAGTGTTCGGTCAATCCTTTGACCCACTTGGACTTTTCTCCTCGTGCCGAGTGTTCGGTCAATCTTGACCCACTTGGACTTACCATCTCGTGCCAAGTGTCCGGTCCTCCATGACCCACTTGGAATTCCACCAGATGTCCAATCACCCTTGACCCATCTGGATTTTCTCGTGCCAAGTATCTGATCAATCCTTTGACCTACTTGGGCTTCCAAAACACTAGGTGTCCGGTCAACCTTGACCCACCTTCATCTCCACGTGCCTGGCTTCACTCACCAGGTCTTTTCATCTGCCTAGCTTCACTCACTAGGATTTTCACCTGGCTTTAGTCACTAGGTCTTTCACTTGTCTAGCTTCACTCACTAGGTCTTTCACCTGACTTCACTCACCAGAATTTTTCAACTGCCTAGCTTCACTCACTAGGACTTTCACTTGGTTTCACTCACAAGGATTTTCCCTTGCCTAACCTCCAGTTTGGACTTCCTCAGTCAAGTATTCAGTCAACCTTGACCTACTTGACTCTTCTTTACATCAAACTTGTCATCCCTTGACCAGAGGGGAATTGTATCAACAATCTCCCCAATTGGACGTTTACATCCGCAATCTCCATGTATTGTCAAATATTGAAACTCAAACATCAAGACTCAAGCTTAGTCAACTTGACCCAGGGGATATTGCACCAACCCTAAACAACACATAAAATTTTTAGAAAAATATTTTTTGATTCATCAACTGGACCTGCAATATTATAGAGAGATTCAACAAATAGATAAAATGCTAGGCTGCTATAAATAATTATGGTACATGTAAGGAATAAAATACCAAGCAACATAAACAAGTAATGGGATGGAGCATTAGCCATCAATTATCATTAGGTGACTTTTTGTAGTGAGAAGAAACATAAAGGACCATCATGCGCTATAATATAATGAAAAAATTAGTAAAATTTAAGCATTTATTAGAATACAAGGACAAATTTAACCAAATAAAGGTATTTGTAAAAAAAAAAATCTCACTCTCCTTCTGATATGAGAAAAGTGTATCTTGATTGACATAATAAAGGTCATATTCACTTGGATGTGGAAGTCTAGACAAATAAAAAATCATTTAGAGAAATGACCTGAAAAATAATTATTTCCTTTTCATCAAGAATACTAACCTACTGATATTTGGAATGTAACTTGCAACATCAAAGCAAAGTAATTCATTAAACCATGACTCAATTGGTTCCCCATTAACAGATCTGATAACTCGTGCAATTCAATCTTCTCAAAAAGCCTACCAGTATATGGAGATGGAAAAGGTGAGAGTTTTAGAAGTAAATAGTGATGCCGCTACCTTGCTACATGCCACTACCCAGCATTGGCCACCTCCTGTGCGATCGTTTGTGAACGAGCTACCTAGCGAGGCATTTGCCCCCTCGCGTGTAGTCATTCATGAATCGGTCGCTAGAAAACCAATGGCTTGGTGAGGTTGCGCCCCCCTCAAGTGCTGCTGCACGCAAAGCGACTACTCGTTACCTGGCGAGGCTACGTGCGGTGCTAAGGAAAGAGAAGAAATAAGAAACAAGGTTACCTTTGAACTTCTCATTGCTTGTTGTGAAGAGGAAAGAACTTGGTTTCTCTACAAAGAGGAAAGGAAAGAAGGGGTGGGAGATAGAAGAAACCTAGCAGCGATAGAAAAGATACAAGAGATTAGGGAAGAGAACAGGGGCAAAAAGAACAGGAGTCACTAGGGCCTAGGGTTAGAGAAAAGAACGGGAAGCATGCATCATTTTTACTTCAGCATCTATAAATTATAAATTTAAAATTATTTTTTTACTTATCAAATACATTATGTCGAAATAATATACTACAAAAAAACAGAATGAAGCATGCATTTTTTAAACTACGAAGTAAAACATGATTTTCTACTTTTGTAGTGTTATTACCGAAGTTGTTTATTATATACTACTTCAAAATTATAATTACTGAAGTAATCTGTGCCGAAGTAAAAAGCGATTTTTCTACTAGTAAAGCAACTATGAAGGGAGAACATCTACCGATGAGTTTGATATAGTAAATAAGTTATATCTCTTACCTTCTAATAAGTTATACGAAGCCATAAAAATGCTAAGTAGATCACTTTGTATAACTAGGACAAAGTATGTAAATTCAAAGAATAACTATTCATGCCTAGTGGAAAATTTTCATAAACTTAAGGATGAAAATGCAAAACTAAAAGATTAAATAAAATTATTGAAAAAGCACTCTGCATGCTCAAATCCAATTTGTTAATTCAAAATTCTAGATATGTTGGAGAGCTTAATTGGTATTTGAGAAATCATGGAGTCAAATTATGAAATTGTCAAAAAAAAATAGAATTTTAGAAAATATTTGATAAATTCAGTAGGAAAAATTTATTTTGGATTCTAAAATCTATTCTGACTTGTTAGATTATTTTTGCTAGAAAATTTTATTGCTAGAAATTTGTATTTATTTTGAAAAATTATTTTTAGCAATCCTTCTATTCAATTTTAATTCAGTTTTAATTTTTCTATGATAAAAAAATTATGTTTTCTATTGTTGAAAAAAATTCAAAAAATTTTGACTGCTATATAATTTTTTATGTATTTTTAACTAAAAATGAAATTTTAATATTGAAATTTTTTGATTGAAAATTGGGATGTTTAGGAAAATTAACAAGATTTTTACAAGTCAAAATCTATTTTTATGTATTTAAAATTGAAAATAACTGTTTATGTTAAAAATATTTATTCTGATTAAAAAAATATTTATTTTTTAAAATTTTTATCATGATCTGAATGTTTCTGTTTGACATTGACAAAAATTTACAAGATTTTTAAAAAATAAAAAATAATTCTTAAATTATTTTTGGAAAAATTAAGAATCAGTTGGTAAAAATTATTTTGGTTAAAAGATGCATTTTTGAATAATCTGTTTCCTACCCCTTGAAAATTTTGAGATTTTTTTGTTTATTTTTACTTATTTTTGTTATGATTAAAGAAGAGAAATTATAGGGGTGAAGTTAAGGGGGAGATTGCATTATTAGTTACTTGCAATATTTGATATTGTTTTTATACTTTTTACTTCAAATTATTTATTGTTTATTTACCCTAACTTTAACTCAAGTTGTTGCACATCAAAAAGGGAAAGATTGTAAGTACTCCAGGTTAGTTTTGATGTGATCAACTAATTTTTGATAGGCTATGTGTATTTGATGCTTTATGATTGAGTGTGCTGAGACTTAAGAATACAAGAAGTCAAGCGGAAGATATAGCGAGCAAGAAAGATGACAAAGGAACGAGTCGATGAGCTTGGTGCATCCGAGAGATGAAATGTTGTGAAAGAGTACACCGATGGATGAGAAGGACGGGCATGGAGCATTTGAGGGATGAGAAGCTAGGGAGGAAGTCTGCTCGAGGAGAAGGTCGGAGTTAGATTCGAGTGATCTCAACTTCAGATGATTGGATCATCACCCAAGCGAGCAGAGCGAAGAATGGTTAACAGTGAGAGTTAACCATTCTCGGATGAGCAGTGCTTGAGGCACCTCAGATGAACAATGCTATATGGCCCTCTGATAGACTAGAGGCACCTCAGATAAATAGCAGTCAAGGTGCCTCCAACGAAATAGAGCCGTTGCGTAGCTGTTACTTGCACGGATAAAACTTTATCCCTTGAGGGTGTCCTAGATGACATTGGAGGCGCCTCCAAGTCACATTAGCAAACGATAATATTTTCCGGAATGCTATAAATAGCAATATGGAGCTACAAGTTTAATAAAACACATTGTATTCATTCTTTGTATTATTTTTGAGCTTCCAAATTTTGTAAGAGGCAACTCTGCTTTCACAAGGGAGTTTTTTTAGCGAGCTTTCAATTACCTTAGATTAATAACCACATATGTTGTAACCAAGTAAATCTCTAGTCTCCTTACTACTCTTTTTTATGTTAATTATTTCTAATTAATGTGTGTGTCCTTGCTAGTTCAAAAGCAAAATAAATTCTAACTTTAATTGTAGACTATTCACCCCCTCTAGTTGGCTCACCCAATCCAATAGATAACATGATTATTGTTGGTGCAATCGACCTTTAGAATTTTGATGTTTGTTTAATAATATGTTTAATGGAACTTGGTTAAGGTTAACCTTGTCAGGTGTATAGTCTACCAAATGATTGCAAGGGCAATGAGAAGTCTTGGAGGAGTAAACTCCAAGGAAAGTGGAAAGCCGTAGTGAATGAAGCTAGGCAGTAGAAAGTCGTAGTGAGTGAAGTTAGTGGTAAAATTCCTAGTGAGTGAAACTAGTCCTACTGAGTGAAGCTAGGTGGTGAAAGTCTTGGTGAGTGAAGCCAGACAGTGAAAGTCCTAGTGCGTAAAACTAGACCCTAGTGAGTGAAGCTAGGAGAATGTCTTGAAGGAGTGAGCTCCAAGTAAGTTTAACCGCGGTCGACTGGACCAGCAGATTTTAGTAAACTCTAAGTATAGTTTTACTAACACTATTTTACATATTATTGTTGTTGTGTTAATTTAGTATTGTAGGAAAAGTCTTAGTGAATTAAATGATTAGACACTGAATGGTTAAGTCCAAACATGTCTGGAGTATCTAATGTTTGGTAAGTGAGTTGAGGTAAGCTACTGGAAGTGGTACAGTGAGCTCGGGTCCCAACAGGATAAACCTAGGTATTGATCCAACTGAAGAAACCAATGGAAGTTTTTATGTTGAGATCAAGATAGTCCTTACTATCTTCATATTGTATATTATATCTATTCTAACACTATTTTGTAAAAATTTATGTTCCGTTGAAGGAATAAGACTGCTCAATTGACGAATTGAAGAAAGATTAGAGGGACGAGAAGCCGAGGAGGAAGCCTGCTTGAGGAGAAGGTCGAAGTTGGATTCGAGTAATCTCAACTCCGGATGACTAGATCATCACCCAAGCGAGCAGAGCGAAGAATGATTAACAATGAGAGAACCATTCTCAGATGAATAGTGCACGAGGCATCTCAAATCAGACTGGAGGCACATCGGATGAACAATGCTGTATGGGTCTCTGATAGACTAGAGGCACCTCAGATAAATAGTAGTGAGGCACCTCGAATGAAATAGAGCCATTACGTAATTGTTACCTGCACGGATAAAACTTTATCCCATGAGGGCGTCCTTGATGACATTGGAGGCGCCTCCAAGTCACATCAACAAATAATAACTTTTTCTAGAATGCTATAAATAGCAACCTGAAGCTATAAGTTCAATAAAACACATTGTATTCATTCTTTGTTTTATTTTTGAGCATCCAAATTTTATAAGAGGCAACTCCACCTTTACGAAGGAGTTTTTTAGTGAACTTTTAATTACACTGGATTAACAACCACATAGGTTGTAACCAAGTAAATCTCTAGTCTCCTTACTACTCTTTTTTATGTTAATTATTTCTTATTAATGTCTGTGTCCTTGCTAGTTCAAAAGCAAAATAAATTCTAACTTTAATTACAGACTATTCACCCCCTCTAGTTGGCTCACCCGATCCAATAGATAACATGATTATTATTTGTGCAATCGACCTTTAGAATTTTGATGTTTGTTTGACAATATGTTTAATGGAACTTAGTCAAGGTTAACCTTGTCAGGTGTGTAGTCTACCAAATGATTGCAAGGGTAATGAGAAGTCTTGGAGGAGTAAACTCCAAGTAAAGTGGAAAGTCGTAGTGAGTGAAGCTAGGCAGTAGAAAGTCGTAGTGAGTGAAGTTAGTGGTGAAAGTCCTAGTGAGTGAAACTAGGCCCTAGTGAGTGAAGCTAGGTAGTGAAAGTCTTGATGAGTGAAGCCAGACAGTGAAAGTTCTAATGAGTGAAACTAGACCCTAGTGAGTGAAGCTAGGAGAATATCTTGGAGGAGTAAACTCCAAGCAAGTTTGACCGCGGTTGACTGGACCAGCGGATTTTGGTAAACTCTAAGTATAGTTTTACCAACACTATTTTACATATTATTGCTGTTGTGTTAATTTAGTATTACAGAAAATGTCTTAGTGGATCAAACGATCAAACACTGAGTGGTTAAATTCAAACGGGTCTGAAGGACTTGATGTTTGGTAGGTGAGTTGAGGTAAGCTACTGGAGGTAGTACAGTGAGCTTGGGTCCCAACAGGATAAACCTAGGTATTGATCCAACTGAAGAAATCAACAGAGATTTCTAAGTTGAGATCAAGACAGTTCTTACTATCTTCATATTGTATATTATATCTATTCTAACATTGTTTTGTAAAAATTGATGTTCCATCGACGAAACAAGACTATTCAATCAACGGATTGAAGAAAGATCAGAGCAGTGAGATTTAATCAGGATCAATGATGGATTTATATAAGAGCTGGGTTGTGCTATAACCCAACCCAAACATTTGATTAATCACAAAATGGCACATGCAGTTCTCGTTAAGGGTCCTATATGGAGACTTTTAAATGACCATTTATTTCCTTACACAGTAGCTACTTTGATTAAATAACATAGACAAATCTAAGTTAAAGATTAAATTATTCATAAAAATCATAAAATAATTTTCCCTTCACCGAATCAATAAAAACATTTTAATTATTTTTTTCAACACTAAATATCATTTTAAATCCTTCCTTAAAAAAATTAATTATATACTAATTTTATTTCATGAATAAAAAAACACAAATGGGATGTATGAAGAACAATGACGTTCTTAATTTTAATTAATCATGTCGGCCTCTGCTCATCTTTCTAATGATATCGCCTCCCTCTTCCAACTCACTTACTCATTCCCATGCCATTTCCCTATCGCCACTCACGACTATGGTCACTCCCTTTGTGGCCAACCCTCACCCCTCGAGGCATAGTCATCAACAGAGTCACTGTTGACTGGATCAACGTGTCCTCTACACGCGACATACCCTTATGTCGACATCAAAGACGAGCAACTGTGGATTGAGGTATTGTGCAAGACACTTAAGCACGACCTTGTACCATACTTGTGGACCGACTACCTCTACCTCACTGTCAGCGACACACTCTCTAATGTCGGTGTCAGCGGCCAGGCTTCCACTTGGGCCCCCAAATTTTTAACTTCTAAGAATTAGATATCATTACTAGTAAATTAACTTAACAATTTCATAAATAATAAAAAAAATCATTCAATAAAAAATTAAAATTTGATAAAATATAAGGAAAAATGAGATGGCAACATGCTCATGCAAAGTGAACTCGAACCTCTTCTATAATGTCCTTAGCATACTCAACTAACTCAAGATCAGCCCAACCCATCTCTAATTCCTAGATCCGTCCTTAATTAGGATGCAAAAGGGAACATTCAATTCTATTGACGGATCAAGGGAATCAATCGACAGATCAATTTATTTCCAGATTTAATGAAGATTCGAATCAAAGTAGAGAAGGTAAAAAGTTGTTTAGTTGACTAAACAAAGTTGATCAGTTGATGGAACAATGAGATTTACGAGATCGAACGGATTGGATCTCAGCAAATAAGGAAGGAGTTGTGGTTTTGTCGATGGATTGAAGATTCAGTTGATGGATGGGTTTAGTCGACCGAACTATTTTTCAGCAAACGAAATGAAAGCTATAAAAGAAGCCCTCGAGCTCTAAGCCAGATAGAACTTTCGGTCTTCTGATTTACTACTATGCTTTTTTTGTGTTGTGCAAGCTTCGACTACTACAAAGCCGTGAAGTCTCCGACAACCTGCAACTTCCTTTTATACTCATCTATTGTTGATATATTTAATTACTTGCACTTTGTATTCACATCTGTAATATTTCTTTGTTATTTAGTGGATTGCCAATGAAAGTGATTGACGATCGCGAGCCTTGGAGTAAGAGTCATCAAAGGCTCTGAATCAAATAAAAAATGACCTTGTCTTTTTTGATTATCTTTCTGTCTCTCCCTTAATGATCCTTTGATTAGTATCAAAGCAAGGGCTCTTGATTTTAGTACAACCACCAATCAAGAATTTCTTTTCTTTGCTTTTATTTATTAGGGTGTTATTTTTATCTCTATTGCATTACTTACCCCAAGATAAAAGTCTTGGAATTTCTGTTAAGTTTTCTTTGCAAGTATAATGACTTAGTCTGAAGGATATTCAACCGTACGCCCTCTACTCTTCAACGGGAATGACATTCCCTACTGGAAAAGGAGGTAATTGGAAGTTTTCCTCAAAACGGATATTGAGCAATGGTTTTGCATCCGCCAAGGCTCCAAAGTTCCAGTTGAATTCGGAGAAGTCCTCCCACCAAAAAAATGGAATGACGAATTAAAGAGGAAGATCCAAGTTGAGTCACAGACGCTCAACATGCTCCAATGCGGACTAACAAAGGAAGAGCTCAACCAAGTTGGTCCATACAACAATGCCAAAGATCTGTGGAACCGATTAGTTGAGCTACATGAGGGCACTAACAAAACCAAGGTAAATAAACGAGATCTCCTATTGAATCAATTACTTAATATTAAAATGAAGGAAGGCGAGATTGCAAATCAACTCCATATGAGAATCAAGTACATCCTCAATGATCTACATCTCATCGGACACCAAATCGACTATCGTGACTTAATAAGGTATGTACTAAACTCGTTCCCTCAAAACCCTTTATGGGCATCCATGGTGGATGCCTATAAAGTCTTAAGGGATCTTTCAAAATTCATTTAGATCAACTCTTTTGTGAACTTGAACTACACGAGTAGTCTAACTCAAATCAAACCAAGAAAGGTATTGCTTTTATTTTAGGACCAAGCAAGGAGCCAAAATCAAAGTCCAATTCAAGCATGAGTCTGAAGATGAATATGACTCTGACTTAACGGAACAACAAATAGTAAACATGGTAAGGAAAATGTTTACTAAAAAGAAGAAAAAATTCTCAAAAAACGATCTCAAAAAGGCAGTACAATCCACACCAACTAAGTCACTATCCAAGGTGACATGCTATGGATGTAACAAAAAGAGGCACTACAAGTCCGATTGCCCAAATAACAAAGAAAACTCTAAATCAAGAAGAAGGAAGGCTCTAACAACAATGTAACGACCACCCTTCTTACTACTATTACTCTCTAAGGATGACCGTTACTTAAATACTAACTCTACTTAACCGGCATGATTAAAAATCACATGGAAACCCTACCGAAAAATTTCGGCAGAGTCTCCCCTGTAACGGTGACCTTAAACTGACATACATAACATAATATACACAGCCACAGGCGGCTGGAACACATATCAAACACACAAAAGGAATAACATCACCACGCAGTTTAATGAAATCAAATCACGCAAGTAATGAATAGCGGAAACAAAATAAAAACATACAATTAACTAACAGCGGAAGACTAAATGACTCATCTAATACATTCTTAATAAATGACAATCTTAATAAATTCTTAAACTAAGTCTCAAGGCTTCCATAGTCCTGGCATCACACACCATCCGCGCCACCTTGTCGCCTTCCTTGCTAAATCTTTTCTTTACCTTTATCTGCAGTAAGAGGAAGTGTAGTCTATAAGCAAAATTTGCTTAGTAAGCGCTATCTAACTCACAAAATCACGAATGTGCATGTATATGAAAAGAACTAGAAACCATACGCTCTAAAAAGAAATAAAGCATAAACATAACTGCTCATGTCAAACTAATAGCAAAGAAAAGCTAAGCAATCTACTCATGTAATTCTAATAGTTAATCATGGTGCTCATCTAATAGGTAAACATGAAAACTACTCATCTACTAGATAAACATGGTAGAATAAAGAACTAAACTTACTGATTTTTAGAACTATATGAATCTTATTTCATTTGTTCTAAACTTAATCTTTAATACTTTATGTTTATGTAAAACTCGTTTTACTTGTCAAAAAAACTTATACTTATAATACTTCAAAATAATAATCAACTTCTTCTTGGGCCCAGGCATAGTACCATCTTATGCGCGTTCCCTAATAGGTAGGGGTAGCGAGCCACCAATCCTAAAAGAGCAGACCTCGGTCTACCAGGGCCAAGACCTTGGAATTGGACACCTGGATTTGTTTAACGACAACCTCGGAAGTCGGGTACTAGCCTCTTCTTAAAAGTAAAATACTTATAATCTTAATTACTTCTTCTTTAAATGCCTTGGCATTTTAATAGCACCTTGTGTGCCAAAATCCCTAAAGTCTTGACTTTGGGATTTACTTAAGGCCTTGACCTTTTCTTTCTTTTCTTTATCTTTCTTATACTTTTCTTTATCTTTCTTATACTTTTCTCAAACCCAAAATACTGTTAGGGTATCTTTCGCATGCATCAATGAATGAAAGTAACTATGTAACACATAATCATGCATAGAATACAAAAGAAATATGCACATACAATAGTTATCAAAAATCTGCACTAATACTTAACAGAAATCTGCATACTAGCTCAATAAAAATCTACATAATAGCTTAACAGAAATATGCATACTAGCTTAACAAAATCTGCACTTGCTTAACAGAAATCTGCATACTAGCTTAATAAAAATCTGCATACTAACTTAACAGAAGTCTGCATACTAGCTTAATAAAAATCTGCACTTGCTTAACAGAAATCTGCATCCATGCTAATCCTAACTATTCTTAAACTAACTGATCATGTCAAATGCATAGCACAAACAAAACTAAAATCTGCTGAAGCTTAAAACCTATGAAAAACTTAATCTTACTTTACATGCAATTACCCATAAGCCTCTAAAAGAAACTAATAGGGCACCAAACTACTTAAATAATATCACTTTCCTAGTTAAGATAACTATCCAGGAAAGAGGATATATTTTTGTTTTTCCATTATAGCTCTTCTGAATAAGTACATAAATTCCTGACCTAAATCTTTGTTTTGATCTACACCTGGTATTTCAGACTACTAGTAACCTACTTATGTATTTTCTATATCTGTACTAAAAGGAATCAAGGTCCACATATTCCAGGTAAAGTTGTTCATCTTCATTTCAGAACACCCAACCAAAAGCTAACGGTAAGGAAGAAAACTAACTACATGCTCAAAACTAATCTAACCCATTCTAGGTTCACTGCCTAGCAACCAAAACCTGAGACTTACCATGCTCTGTATAAATCAAACATGTCTATTAAGATAACAAACAGACAGGATTTAAACTGGAATATGAAAATACCAATTACAAGGCTTGAAAGAAAACCAATCCACATGCTTAAACCAAACCTATCATTATCTTTCTTTCTTTAGGGTTCACGGCAGCAACCCATCACCATATCTTTCACAGAATAATTTGAAAACAGGAAAAGCAAAGTTCAGAATCTAATCCAATCAAAAATCCCTTTCCCTCTTCCTTAACAACTCACGGCAGTAAGCCCTAAACCACATTCTTCACAAAAAAATTCGAAACAAAAGGAAAAGAACACCAAAAAGAATCGAAATCCAGAACTATCCTACTGCAGATGAGTAGCGACTTACCTCGTGTTCTTGAACTCACAGCCGGAAGAAAGCTTCTAGGGCTTCGGCGAGCTTGAGATCGCAACTCTTCGGTCGCCCCTTCGAGCCCACGGATTTTCCTCGACAGGAGAGTCCCTATTCGGTGAAGAGCTCCCGGGACTTGCCCTTCACCGGCCGCCGGAGAGAAACCCTTTCTTGGCTTCGTCTTCGCCTGAGCACAAAATAGCGCCGCTCGAAGAATCGGGGTCGGGAAAGCTTAGGTCGTGAGAGAGGGAAGGTCGAAGGAATTAGGTCACGGGAGAGAAAAGAATATAACTTAACCCTCTCTCTTTCTTATCCTTTTATAACCTACGGCTTAAGACCAATTCATGATTGATTTATTCACGAAATATCAACGTGCGCGCTTGGTCTGCTGGAAAAACGGATTGCCGAAGGTCTCGGGTTCGAGCCGCCCTCGACTCTTTATCTTTCTTTTAAACGAAATTTTAATTTCATTTCTTAAAACTACTTAATCATATTTAATTCCCTTAAATTATAACAAAACAGTCATGGACCAGCTGGTTTTCTGAGTTCGGTTAAGACTCGGGTCAAGCCCGAGGTCTTAGGTTCAAAACCCAGCTTCAACATTTTTTTTTTTTTTTTTTTTTTTTAACTTCTTCCTCTTGGTAAAAATATCAAACGAACTCCAAAAATTGCATAAAAATACTCTATAAATTCCTAAAAATCTCTAGAATTTTTCTAAAACATTTATAGAATTTAATAAGGTCTTTCAGAACTCTAAATCATGAAATTTGGGGTGTTACAATTCTCCCTCCCTTATAAAAAGTTCGTCCTCGAACTTAGAATAATTCTGGACATTTCTATCTCATACTGTCCTCATGTTCCTAAGTAACTTCCTCATGCTTCTGGTTCTAAATGACTTCTACTAATGATACTCTTTTGTTCCTTAGTCTCTTAACTTCTCTATCCTTTCTAAACATACTTATGTATATATGAATATAAGAGAAACAAAACTAAAATTGTCTCTATTTTTTTCTAAGCATATGTATCAAAACATAGAAAATTAAAACATGAATTTTCTTCTTTCCTAAGCACATATAAGCAGATACTCTATACTGCAAATAATAAAGAAAGCATAAAAGAAAATTAAATACTTTCTTACTTGAAGACGGCAAGGATGGTGCTGATGTGTGATGCTGGAGAATGGGAACTGCTCTGATACCAACTGTAAAGACCACCCTTCTTACTACTATTACTCTCTAAGGATGACCGTTACTTAAATACTAACTCTACTTAACCGGTATGATTAAAAATCACATGGAAACCCTACCGAAAAATTTCGGCAGAGTCTCCCCTGTAACGGTGACCTTAAACTGACATACATAACATAATATACACAGCCACAGGCGGCTGGAACACATATCAAACACACAAAAGGAATAACATCACCACGCAGTTTAATGAAATCAAATCACGCAAGTAATGAATAGCGGAAACAAAATAAAAACATACAATTAACTAACAGCGGAAGACTAAATGACTCATCTAATACATTCTTAATAAATGACAATCTTAATAAATTCTTAAACTAAGTCCCAAGGCTTCCATAGTCCTGGCATCACACACCATCCGCGCCACCTTGTCGCCTTCCTTGCTAAATCTTTTCTTTTCCTTTATCTGCAGTAAGAGGAAGTGTAGTCTATAAGCAAAATTTGCTTAGTAAGCGCTATCTAACTCACAAAATCACGAATGTGCATGTATACGAAAAGAACTAGAAACCATATGCTCTAAAAAGAAATAAAGCATAAACATAACTGCTCATGTCAAACTAATAGCAAAGAAAAGCTAAGCAATCTACTCATGTAATTCTAATAGTTAATCATGCTGCTCATCTAATAGGTAAACATGAAAACTACTCATCTACTAGATAAACATGGTAGAATAAAGAACTAAACTTACTGATTTTTAGAACTATATGAATCTTATTTCATTTGTTCTAAACTTAATCTTTAATACTTTATGTTTATGTAAAACTCGTTTTACTTGTCAAAAAAACTTATACTTATAATACTTCAAAATAATAATCAACTTCTTCTTGGGCCCAGGCATAGTACCATCTTATGCGCGTTCCCTAATAAATTGGGGTAGCGAGCCACCAATCCTAAAAGAGCATACCTCGGTTTACCAGGGCCAAGACCTCGGAATTGGACACCTGGATTTGTTTAACGACAACCTCGGAAGTCGGGTACTAGCCTCTTCTTAAAAGTAAAATACTTATAATCTTAATTACTTCTTCTTTAAATGCCTTGGCATTTTAATAGCACCTTGTGTGCCAAAATCCCTAAAGTCTTGACTTTGAGATTTACTTAAGGCCTTGGCCTTTTCTTTCTTTTCTTTATCTTTCTTATACTTTTCTTTATCTTTCTTATACTTTTCTCAAACCCAAAATACTGTTAGGGTATCTTTCGCATGCATCAATGAATGAAAGTAACTATGTAACACATAATCATGCATAGAATACAAAAGAAATATGCACATACAATAGTTATCAAAAATCTGCACTAATACTTAACAGAAATCTGCATACTAGCTCAATAAAAATCTACATAATAGCTTAACAGAAATCTGCATACTAGCTTAACAAAATCTGCACTTGCTTAACAGAAATCTGCATACTAGCTTAATAAAAATCTGCATACTAACTTAACAGAAGTCTGCATACTAGCTTAATAAAAATCTGCACTTGCTTAACAGAAATCTGCATACTAGCTTAATAAAAATCTGCATACTAACTTAACAGAAGTCTGCATACTAGCTTAATAAAAATCTGCACTTGCTTAACAGAAATCTGCATCCATGCTAATCCTAACTATTCTTAAACTAACTGATCATGTCAAATGCATAGCACAAACAAAACTAAAATCTGCTGAAGCTTAAAACCTATGAAAAACTTAATCTTACTTTACTTGCAATTACCCTTAAGCCTCTAAAAGAAACTAATAGGGCACCAAACTACTTAAATAATATCACTTTCCTAGTTAAGATAACTATCCAGGAAAGAGGATATATTTTTTTTTTCCATTATAGCTCTTCTGAATAAGTACATAAATTCCTGACCGAAATCTTTGTTTTGATCTACACCTGGTATTTCAGACTACTAGTAACCTACTTATGTATCTTCTATATCTGTACTAAAAGGAATCAAGGTCCACATATTCCAGGTAAAGTTGTTCATCTTCATTTCAGAACACCCAACCAAAAGCTAACGGTAAGGAAGAAAACTAACTACATGCTCAAAACTAATCTAACCCATTCTAGGTTCACTGCCTAGCAACCAAAACCTGAGACTTACCATGCTCTGTATAAACCAAACATGTCTATTAAGATAACAAACAGACAGGATTTAAACTGGAATATGAAAATACCAACTACAAGGCTTGAAAGAAAACCAATCCACATGCTTAAACCAAACCTATCATTATCTTTCTTTCTTTAGGGTTCACGGCAACAACCCATCACCATATCTTTCACAGAATAATTTGAAAACAGGAAAAGCAAAGTTCAGAATCTAATCCAATCAAAAATCCCTTTCTCTCTTCCTTAACAACTCACGGCAGTAAGCCCTAAACCACATTCTTCACAAAAAAATTCGAAACAAAAGGAAAAGAACACCAAAATGAATCAAAATCCAGAACTATCCTACTGCAGGTGAGTAGCGACTTACCTCGTGTTCTTGAACTCACAGCCGGAAGAAAGCTTCTAGGGCTTCGGCGAGTTTGAGATCGCAACTCTTCGGCCGCCCCTTCGAGCCCATGGATTTTCCTCGATAGGAGAGTCCCTATTCGGTGAAGAGCTCCCGGGACTTGCCCTTCACCGTTCGCCGGAGAGAAACCCTTTCTTGGCTTCGTCTTCGCCCGAGCACAAAACAGCGCCGCTCGAAGAATCGGGGTCGGGAAAGCTTTGGTCGCGAGAGAGGGAAGGTCGAAGGAATTAGGTCACGGGAGAGAAAAGAATATAACTTAACCCTCTCTCTTTCTTATCCTTTTATAACCTACGGCTTAAGACCAATTCGTGATTAATTTATTCACGAAATATCAATGTGCGCGCTTGGTCTGCTGGAAAAATGGATTCCCGAAGGTCTCGGGTTCGAGTCGCCCTCGACTCTTTATCTTTCTTTTAAACGAAATTTTAATTTCATTTCTTAAAACTACTTAATCATATTTAATTCCCTTAAATTATAACAAAACAGCCATGGACCAGCAGGTTGTCTAAGTTCGATTAAGACTCGGGTCAAGCCCGAGGTCTTAGGTTCAAAACCCAGCTTCAACATTTTTCTTTGTTCTTTTTTATTTTTTTTTTTAACTTCTTCCTCTTGGTAAAAATACCAAATGAACTCCAAAAATTGCATAAAAAATACTCTATAAATTCCTAAAAATCTCTAGAATTTTTCTAAAACATTTCTAGAATTTAATAAGGTCTTTCAGAACTCTAAATCATGAAATTTGGGGTGTTACAAACAACCTAGGACAATTCATCATAAGAGGAATTAGACATGGATGAGCCAAGACAAAAGAATTTCTTGGCTCTAATGGTAAGAAAGCAACCCAACGAATCCAAATTAGAATATGAGTCAGAATCAAGTCAAGAAGATGAGTCCAACGAAGAACCAAGCCACAAATCCATATCCGTTTATGAAGGTTTCCAAAAGATAACATCTAATCTAGAAGTTAAATTCTTTAAAATAATTGCATGCCTAAATAGGAAGTTAGTTAAATCTGATAAACAAGTCGAGTTGCTCCTTAAGGAAGTCAAAGACCTTAAGGGGTAAGTCAACTCAAATCTCTCAACTAACCAAGTTCGAAATGGAACTCAAATCAAGCTGCAAGACTTGAGGAGGAGAATTATATTCCATATTGAAAGGCAAAATTAAAAGACTCAAGGGAATGTTGAAAATATTTACTTTGGGATTAAAGAACTTTGACATGATACTCGGATCACAAAGGGATGTGTATAACAAGTCTAGTCTCGGATATCAATCAGAAATAATGAACAAATCTTACTTATCACTTGTTAACCAAAATAAGAAACACATCAAAGTCTTAGTTCCAAAAGTTTATTTAACAAAGCAATTTACCTAAAAATGACATTCATTATTTAAATATAAAACATAAAACTGTGTTTTAGACGGAGGTGGTAAATTAGTTGTCACTTCAAAAACTTGACATGCCAGTCTAGGTATTTAGGGCTAGTAATACTAGGAAGAATTTTAACTTAGTACCAGAAAAGACTGGGAAGATAGTAGGTCAAGGAAGCTAAGTCGAAAGCATGTCTAGGAGAATCATATGTGTTCAACCTGGTGCAATCGACATAGTGAAACTAATTGAAGCTGTCCCTATCTAGTTTGAACTAGTTGGACCAAGACTTCGTACTAGGTTCTTTGAGAAAGACTATTTAGAGAAGTATTGAGAAAGTAGGCCACCGTGATACTCAAGAAGGTTATATGTCTCGCCACTGACTAAAAACTTATTTTAAAGAAGCTTGCTTGGTGGACCCAAAGCTAAGTCTGAATCCAACATTAATTAAAATTATACCTTAATTAAACGAAACTAAATTAAAATTAAACTAAATTCAAAATTAAATTAAAATTCAACTAAACTAAATTTAATTAAAACCAAAATTATTTAATCAAGTAACTTAAATTAAATCCAAAATTAATTTATCAATTACTTTAATTAATATACATTAATTTAATTTTTAAAATAATTAAATTTAATAATATAATTTGAAATTACTTAATTACTTTAATTAATCAATTTAAAATTAATTAATTCAAAATTAATAATTAATCAAATTACTAAGTTAATTATTTAACTCAAAATCAATTAATTATCTAAATAATCAGTTATTCTTAGTAATCCTAAATTAATTATAAATTAATTAAATAAATTAATTTTAAATTAATAATCTAATAAATTTTAATTAATTAGATCTAACTCATAATCAAATTTAATTAATCTGAATTCAACTAATTAGTTCAAAATTAATAATCAACCTATTTCAATTTAACTTAAAATTAAGTTAACCAGATAAAAGCAAACCCTAAACCCTATACAATTAAATTAACAAGTAGTTAAGGATAATTCAAAGATAATTAATCCACATTAATCAATTGAATTAATAAATTTTAATTAATTCAAAAATACATAATTAATTTTAAATGAATATAGAAACCTTAAAGAATAATTAATTTTAACAACTTGTTAATTCACTTGAAACAATCTTAATTCACTACAAAATTAGTTAACTTAATCAACTTAATTAACCTTAATAATTCTTAGTTAATTAATTTTAAATTAAACCTAAATTAACTTAATCTTAATTTAATCAATTTAACTTTACAAATATAATTAATTCGTAAATCATTTGAAATTAGTTAATTAAAGTTAACTCAATGCAAGTTTAACGAACTTAATAATTATTTCAACTAATCTAATTTAACCCAAAATTAACTTAAACTCAATTAATAAATTTAATCCAAAATTACATTAATTAATTAATCTAAAATTAAGTTTATTTTTTATCTTAATCTAATTAATCATGTTTAACTTAAATTAATTCGAATAATGAATAATTAATTCTCAATTAATTCAAATTAATCCATAATTAATTAATAAGATTTAGCTTGATTGATTAAATTTAATCTAAAAATTTCAATTAAATAAATCATCTCACACAACTATAGAGTTTCCCTTATTTGATCACTTAGAATGGGTAAGATGTTGAGAAAATTAAATGGAAAATATTTTAGAAAAGGATTTTGAAAATTTATAAATTTATTTTTAGTTTCAAAAATATAGATTTATTAGATCTCTTAAGAAGTGTCAGGTAGAAGGGAGATCTTATTGAAAGACACATTAAAACAAATTTAAAATAAAATATTTTAAAAACATATATCTTTGAAAAGAGTTTAAAATTTTTTTATCTTCGAATATTTTTTTTAACAAAATTCTTTTGATTTTTTTTTTCAAAATCATACTTTAGAAACCATTTTAAAAATTATGAAAATTCATTTAAAAAATTAAGTTTAATATTATTTGAAAATACCTTTGAAAATATTTCTTTTTAAATTACATTTTTAAAATTACTAGGCATAATTCTTTGAAAATCTATTTTTAGAACATTTTGAAAATATATGTTTTCAACAAAGGAAAATTTTGAAAAGTATCTAGAAAATTATTTAAAATCACTTTGAAATTTGTTTTATTTTAAAAGGGATTTTTCAAAATGAAATTGAAAAATTAAAACCTTTAATTTGTCTTTCAAAAGGTAAGGGAGATGACATTTTACAAGTATTGTTGGTGTAAAACAAAGGAATCCCTTGGGACTTAAGTAGTTAATATACTTTTTGATGTATGTCAAAGGGAGAGAAGAAGAGTTTAAGTTAAAAACTCTAATTGCATTAGACTTGATAAGTTGACTTATATATTTAGCCTAACTTAAACATATTGTCAAATATAAAAAAAGGAGAGATTATTTATGCAATCGACTTCTAAGGTTTTGATTATTGTTTGACAATATGTTTAATGGAACTTGGTCAAGGTTGACCTTGTTAAGTGTGTAGTCTCCTGAATGACTACAAGGGCAATGAGAAGTCTTGGATGAGTGAACTCTAAGCAAAGTGGAAAGTCGTAGTGAGTGAAGCTAGGCAGTAGAAAGTCGTATTGAGTGAAACTAGGTCCTGTGAGTGAATCTAGGTGGTAAAAGTCCTAGTAAGTGAAACTAGGCCCTAGTAAGTGAAGCTAGATGGTAAAAGTCTTGGTGAGTGAAGCTAGATAGTGAAAGTCTTCATGAGTGAAACTACGCCATAGTGAGTGAAGCTAGGAGAATGTCTTGGAGGAGTGAACTCCATGCAAGTTTGACCGCGGTTGACTGGACCAGCAAATTTTGGTAAACCATAAGTACAGTTTTACCAACACTATTTTACATTACTATTATTGATGTTGTACTAATTTAGTATTGTAGGAAAAGTCTTAGTGGATTAAACGATCATATACTAAGTGGTTAAGTCCAAACAGGTCTAGAGGACCCAATGTTTGGCAGGTTAGTTGAGGTAAGCTACTAGAGGTAGTGTAATGAGCTCAGGTACCAACAGAATAAACCCTAGGTACTGATCTAATTGAAGAAATCAATGGAGGTTTTAAAGTTGAGATCAAGATAGTCCTTACTCTCTTCATATTGTATATTATACCTATTCTAACATTGTTTTGTAAAAATTGATGTTGTGTCAACAAAACAAGACTATTTAATCGATGAATTGAAGAAAGATCAGAGCAGTGAGATTCAATCAGGATGCAAAAGCGAACATTTAGTTTTGTTGATGGATCAAGGGAATAAGTCGACAAATCAATTTATTTATAAATTAAATGAAGATTTGAATCAAAGCAAAGAAGGTAAAAAGTTGTTTAGTTAATAGAATAGAGTTGTTCAGTCGACGGAACAGAGTTGATAAGTTGATGGAATGGTGAGATTTGTTGGTGCAATATCCATGGGTCAAGGTTGATCAGGTTGACTGAGCTTGAGTTGGCTCAAACTTGAGTCTTGATGTTTAGGTTTCGATGTTTGACAATATATGAAGATTGCATGAGCAATCATCTGATTGGGGAGATTATTGGAGCAATTCCCCTCTGGTCAAGGTTTGGCTAGTCTGATGTGAAGAAGAGTCAAGTAGGTCAAAGGGTTGACTAGATACTTGACTGGGAAAGCCCTAAATGGAGGTTAAGCAAGAGGAAGTACTGGTGAGTGAAGCCAGGTAGTTGGAAATCCTGGCGAGTGAAGCCAGGTGAAAGACCTAGTGAGTGAAGCTAGGCAGTTGGAAAATCCTGGTGAGTGAAGCCAGGTGAAAGACCTAGTGAGTGAGTGAAGTTAGGCAGGTGAAAGTCCTAGTGTGTGAAGCCGGGCAGTGGGAAAATCCTAGTGAGTGAAGATAGGCAGATGAAAGTCCTGGTGAGTGAAGCCAGACAGATACAAAGTCCTGATAAGTGAAGCCAGGAAGATGAAAAGTCCTAGTGAGTGAAGCTAGGCAGATGGAAAGACCTGGTGAGTGAAGCTAGGAACGAGGAAATCCAGATGGGTCAAGGATGACGGGACATCTAATGGAAGTCCAAGTGGATCATGGAGGGCCGGACACTTGGCACGAGAAGGTAAGTCCAAGTGGGTCAAGGTTGACTGGACACTTAGCATGAGGAGAAAAGTCCAAGTGGGTCAAAGGATTGACTGGACACTTGGTGAATAAGTCCCACTAGGTCAAGGTTGACCAGATGCTAGGCATTAGGAGTTCTAATGGGTCACGGTTGACCGGATGTTGGAATTGGGGATCCTAGACTTGATTTAAGCAAGTCAAAGGGAGGCCAATCGATCAACCAATCGATTGGACCGTAGTCCAATCGATCAGTTGATCGATTGGTTGTGTGTGTGAGTGAAGGCTGGCCCAATCGATCAGCCAATCGATTGGGAAGCAAAATCACGACCACAGGGGAGCTCCCGATTGATCGACCGATCGATTGTGGAGCTAGAAATCGCGCGAGTCGCGATAAAGGCTGAATCGATCAGTTGATCAATTCAAGCTTTTTCTACCAGAGCATAAAGGCGCTCTGAATCGATCAACCGATCAATTCAAGCCTCCCCAATCGGTTGGGATATGACCGTTGCGAAGAAAACACTCAAAAGCCTCTTCCTCGCAGCGATTCGATAACCCTTTCTCTCCACTTCTTCTTGTGATTGTACTCACAGGTTCACGTCAGTTCCTGAAGATTTCTTGGAGCAAAGTATTGATGCACTTCCAAGGTCAAGAGGCATTCTATACAAGAAGGAGAAGCAAGCTAGGGTTTTGTAGATCTTATAAGATTTGATATTATATTAGCTTGTATTTCATTCCTCTTGTATATTTATCTGTATGAGCTTGCACGAGGCTTCTCCGCCTCCGATAGTTACCGAGAAGAAGTTATTTCATAGTGGATGAGTGAGTGAGGGGCGGATCCTTCGATTAGTCACCTCTTCTTGAGGCGGATACCAAGTAAATCCCCTGTGTTAGTATTGTGAGAGTTACTTGAGTGTTTTCCGCTATAACAACATCATCAAAGCAAGCAACTAGAGCACCATGAGCTATTCACCTCCCCTCTAACATCAATCAACCCTAATAAGTGGTATCAGAGCAAGGTAGTTCTTCACCGGAATCACCGTTGAAAGGACAATAAGCTAGAGGGAGAAGAAGTTGAAGCAAATTTCAACAAGTCAAAGACTTCATCAAAGGCTCAACTTCAAGATGGAATTCTGAGATGGACTCGGATTTGACACAATGATGCCTCCACCATTCACATAAATGATAAGCTTCAATTCTTGGAAATCAAGAATTGAAAATTTCTTCATGATGGAGATAGAGTAATGGTTTGCTATAATGGAAGGCTTTAAAGTTCCAAGAGACTCAAAAGGAAAAATTCTCAAGAAAAGCAAATGGAGCCAAGAGCAAATTCAAAGAAGCGAAGCCAATGACAAAGTGACCAAAGTGTTGGTCAACATATTGCCGAGCAACATTTTGAAGCAAATAGGAGAATTTGAAGATGCCAAGGAGCAAATTGGATAAACCCCATGAGATCCTCTCCACTGTATCAAACCAAGAAGAATCCAAAGAGGGTGATTCATTGGATCAAGATCAAGAGGAAGAGGACTCCGAAGTTGAGAGATGCTCAACTTTCAAAGAAGAAATCCAAGAAGCTTCATCTTCAATGAGGCACAATGAAAAGGGTAAAGAGGGAGCATACTTTTTCTTCAATGGGCAAGAAGATGAAGATGAAGAGGCCTCCACCTTTAGGATTGAGGGGGAGCCTACTTCATTGACACCGAGGCAAGAAGAAGTATCTACCTCTAGGTCAAATGAAGAAGAAGATGGTGCCACCTCCACAAATCAAGAAAGATCAAATAGAGGATCATGTGCCACCCCTACAAGAAAAGGTATAACAATTTCAAGTTTAAATAATAAAAATCACATTATTTACTTTGAGTGTAGGGAACATGGGCACTATAAGAGTAAGTGTCCTAAATTGACCAAGAAAAAGGGCCAAGTAGCACCTTAGGGCAAGGAGAAGCCCAAGGAGACCGACCCTGAAACAAAGAAGAGCAAGGAACACATTGTGTGTTTCTTGTGCTACCAAAGAGGACATTACCAGAGTTAATGTCCTAAGGGGAAGAAACCGGTCAAATTCAAAGGAGGAAGCTCAAGTCAAGGGGGAGCTTCAAAAAGGAAACTCAAGGTATCATTTGTTGAACCAATTCCTTTGACACATGATAAAAGCATGCTAGGTCTAGTCTATATCATTTTAATGCTATTTATCATGAAAATAGGAAGCATGATAGAATTAAGGAAAATCATGTGGCCTATCATGCTAAGACTACTACACCTAAGGCTAGAAAAATAGATAACAAATTAGGCAATAACTTTAACGATTTTAGTTATAGGCCTAAAAATAGAAATACCCATAGAAATCAAGAAAAATCAAAATCTAAGGATTTAAGATTGGAAAACCAAACCTTGAGGTCAAGGCTTGATAAATAAAAAAAGATCCTAAAGAAAATGAAAAATATTTTTAAGGGTCAAAATGAACATAACCTAGGTTTAGATAAACAAGAACCATTCTATGGCCATAGATGTTTGGGATACAAATCTAAGGCTAAGAAGTATGTGACTTCATATCATAGGGTTCCATATAGTTATGGAACCAACCCTAGGTCTAGAGGCCAAGTCAAAGATACAAGGGAAGTTATCTCTAAAAGTATTTTTGCCATGACCAATGTGACTAAGACTTCTAAGAAGTCAAAGAAAGTCACCAATAAGGTCACAAGGGAAGCAATCCCTAGAGTTGACCTAAGTGAGTCAAGTGTGACCAAGGATTCTAAGAAGCCTAGAAAGGTCAATAGGAAGGTATCTAGAGAAGTCATCCCTAGCGAATACCTAGAACATCCAAGGAGTACCAATAGGTTTTGGGTTCTTAGGAGCATATTCTCTATGCCCTAGATGGGTTAGAGAGTGTCAACTCTAAATGGGTAGGGTGGTTAACCCAATCTTGATAAAGTTGACACTTGGAGGCATTTTCAAGGTTTTTGTTAACCTTTGAAAATGAAAAAAAGGTTACTCTTTAGAAGAGTAAATTGTGCCAAACTTTGAGGAAGTGGGCTTAATTTTAATTGGCACAAGCAGGAAAAAGGAAAAGAAATGCCAAGTTAGGTTTTGACATTTTCTTGAGAAAATGAGGGCAAATCTAGGATCAATTTTAGATATAGCTAAGGATTAAGGATACTTAGATAGAATATCTGGGTATATTTTATTTATGCTAAATTTCCATGATTGCTTGCCCAACATATGCCATGACATCATATTTTACATTCATACTTATTATAAAAAACTAACAAAAATTCTAGGTCATGTCATACATATATCATGTAGTAATAGTATATTTTCTTTTGAAAATTATTCTTTTTGATGTATGCCATAATTCATCATGCACCATTTCAATTTCCTTTTAATTAAGGACAATAACATTTACTAAGAAGTGATATCCTAGGTGGATGGTTATAATTCCTAAAATGACTAGATAGATATGCATGCTCCCTAGTTTAGGGCAAAATCAAAATCTACATCTCACAAAGACTATAATGTGACTTGTATGTGTTTTAGTACACATTAGATACAAGTGAGATGCTAGGATGATGAAAAAAACTTAAGATGTTGATTTAGTGCATCTATTTGAGTTTTGATTTCATCTAAACACATAGTTATGTGTACTCCAATCATTGGGAAAGCTAATGTACAAGTCATATGCATAGAGCCCAAAGAACATGGTTGGAAATTAGTTTTGAAAATCATTTTAAATATACTTTGGAAAATCTTGGTGAAGGCTATCTTTTGATAGTAATCATCATTGAATAGTTAGAGACAAAATTTGAAGAAACATTACAGTTTTTACAAGTTTTTAATTTTATGTCAATCTTTAAAAATATGGTGTATTTTCTTAGAAAACTATTTTTACATGGTAGTATATGCCCTAAATAATGTCTATAAGAAGTTTCATGATTTTTAGAATTTTGTAGAATTTTTTGAGTATTTCTAAAATTCAGCTGAAATTGGATTTCAGAAATCTAGAAATCCACTTATACTTTTTCTATTTAGTTTACAACCGACATAATCTAAGTCAGAGAACCCTATAAGTTTAAAATTGGTTGTTCTAAGGTACCACATTCCTACGTTGGATGCACCTTTTAAGTATCTAAAGATTCTTTTAACATTACCCAAGTGTGACTCCTTAGTGCACATTTGGTACCTAGTACACATACTAACTGTAAATAAAATATCAGGTTGACTAGTAGTTATGTATAGTAGAATTCCTATGACACTTCTATAATATTTGATATCTATAGGTTTTCCATTTGGATCACTGTCTAAGGTTACATTGGTGGCCATTGGAGTTTTACTTTTCTTGGAGTCTTCTATTCCAAACTTCTTGAGTAATTCAAGTGTATATTTTTTATTGATAAACATTATTTCCTTCCTTTGTTTGTTTGATTTATAGACCTAGGAAGAATGTTAGTTGTCCTACTACACTCATTTCAAATTCTTGTTCCATAAATGTTATAAATTCTTATAGAAGTTTTGAATTAGTTGACCTAAATATTATATCATTTATATACACTTGAGCTATAAAGAAATCTTGATTAATTGTTTTAATAAAGAGGGTTGGGTCTACTTGACATTGTTTGAAGCTTTTTGAGATTAAATATGTGGTCAACCTTTCATACCAAGCTCTAGGAGCTTGTTTTAAACTATAAAGGACTTTCTTTAATTTAAACACATGGTTAGGGTGTTTTAAGTTCTCAAACCCTGGGGGTTGACCTATATATACCTCTTCTTTAATTAATCAATTGAGAAAGGATGACTTTATGCCCATTTGATATAATTTGAAACCCTTATGGGTCGTATACCTCAACAACATTCTAATTGATTCAAGTTTGGTGACAAGAGCATAGGTTTCATCTTAATCAAGTCCCTCAACCTAACTAAATCCTTTTGCTACTAATTTAACCTTGTTTCTAACAACTTCCCCCTTTTCATTTAGTTTGTTTTTGTAGGTCCCTTTGGTGACCGGCTAGAGGGGGGTGAATCGCCTGCACAAAAAAAATATAAAAATACCTTTCTCAAAATTTTACAGTTTTAATAAATTTAACACTTACATAAATAATAAGAGACTAATTAAAGAAAAGAAGAGATACAATGGGATTTACTTAGTTACAACTGGGGAGGTTGTTAATCCAAAAAAGTTGAAAGCACACTAAACTCTCCTTCAGGCAGAGAAGTCTCTTTACAACAATTAACGCACTAGATCAGAAAGTTAAATGAAAGAGAAATGATTACAAGTGTTCTGTTTTAGCTTCTGAGACTGGGGATGTATTTATAGTCATGGTCGGGGCTCCTGAAAGGGTTCCAGGTGCCTGGGGGGATAAACTTTTATCCTTGTTGTAACGGAATGTGCTATGTCGAGTTCCGAATAAAAACCTGCTTCGGGCGCTAGGAGTCTGGGTTTTCCGCTCCAATTCCGCTCATATTGGTCCAGGTTTTCCGTTTTGGCTTCGTTCGTTTGGGTGATCTCGGCCATCAGGAATAGGGCTGACTCAAACCCAACTTCCAGCCTTCGAGCAGTTTTTCACTTCGTCTTCTCGTCCCTCGGAAACGTCGTGCGCCTCCTTCTCGTCCTCCCACGTACTCTTCTGCAACACCTCGTCCCTCGGACACACCAAGCCCGTCAGCTCTCTCTCGTGCCATCCTTCTCGCTAGCTGCATCTTTCTCTTGACTTCCTGTGCTCCTCAGTTCCTGCACACTTAGATACACGAGTTAAATACCAACAGGACCTAACTTTACTTGGTTGATCATATCAAAACTACCACGGGGTACTTGCAATCTCCCCCTTTTTGATGTGAGAAAACTCCAAGTTAAGTTAGAGTAAAACCATAAAAAAAAATAGTTATAAAATAAGATTTTAAAATTAATAAAAATTAAAAATTGTACTACCCTCCCCCTAGACTTAATCTTTACTACTCCCCCTTTTGATCTCATTAAAAATGGGATACTTTAAAAAAAATTATACTTAACAAAAAGGTCTAAGGGACAATAAAAAAACATTAAAGTTAAGTTTCAAAAAATAATTTTAACATATTTAAGGTAGAAAAAAATTTCATATATAGTTGAAACTATCATTAAAAAAATATAAAAAATTTAACATTCAGAAAATTTTAACATTTGAAGTTTTTCTTATAGTTAAGTGATAAATTTATTGAAAAAAATAACTTTTAAATAATTTATAACAATATTTTTGACAAACATTTGAAAGTATTTTTATAACAACTAATTGCTTAATAGTTAGTCAATTAAATACTTATTTCAATAATTGGCTTCTAGGCTATGGCGAGACACTAGACCTTCTTGGATATTGGAGCAACAACCACTTTCTAGATAAAGCCTTTTAAAGAAATTAAATATTTAACTTTCTGTCTGAAAGTAAAAAAAAAATTAATCTAAATATGATTTTGAAACCCAAAATAAGTTCCTTCCTACAGGATTAACTAGAAATTTCTTAGGAATGTATTTCTATAAAATTTTCCTAATTTGGCCCTTATGATATTTAAAATACCAGTTTAAACTATTATATCTCCTAATATTTTGATTATTTGAGCATGCACAATTTTTCAAATATTCTATTTCTATTTCAACATGTCATTTTCTATTTTTACTTTGTCGAAGTCTTCTAATCGATAAGAATCAGCTAAGGTTGATTTTAATTCCTTATTTTTTTTTCTAACTTACAATAATTTTTTGATAATATTTTTACAAACTGAAATAACTTGTCAAAAGAAAGAGATCATACCTGACTTATCTTGTCGATCCCATAATCTGAAGATCCCCTTGAAGTTCTGCTTTCTTTCGATGTCTCTCCCCCTTCATCGATGCTCTCGATGCTCATTTCGGAAGAGCTTGCTTCGTCTTCGTCTTCGTCTTCTTGGTGACTTGCCACTAGCACAAGTTGAGTGAGGGCTTCTATCTCCAATTCGGATGATGTTTCATCCCATGTCACTTTTAGATTATACTTGGTCTGGGCTGACTTCTTGTTCTTCTCCTTATCCTTGTCCTTTAATTTTGGGCAGTTATCTTTTACATGCCCTTCTTCATTGCAGTGGTAGCATCTTACTTTTCTTTTTCTTCTTGTACCCTGCACTTGATTAAATTTCTTAGTTTTAAATATCTTTTAAAATTTTCTTACCATCAGTGTCGTTTCGTTGTCATCGAGAAAAGATTCAGAATCTCGTTTGTCCATTTTTGCCTTTAAAGCAATGTTTTTGCCTTTAAAGAATCTCATTCAGATTTTCACATCTTATTTCATGGACTTCAAATGTTAAAAATAATTCTCTAAATTACTTGATTTTAAATCCTTAGATATATAATAATCATCTACTAATGATGCTCATTCAGTAGTCCTAGGAAATGCATTAAGCACGTACCTTAGCGAATCTTGGTTGCTTACCTTTTCTTCGAGATTCGTGAGTCCGGTGATGAGTTCCTTTATTCTTGAGTGAAGATGCCCAACAATTTCTCCTTCTTCTAATTTGATGTTGCTGATCTAGTTCTTGAGCAGATCTTGTCTCGCGAGTTTCGCCTCCGAGGTCCCTTCATGTAGTTCTAGAAATTTCTCCCAGAACTCCTTTGCTAACTCATAGGCTCCGATCTGGTTTACTTCTTGTGGTGGTAAGATGCTTAGCAGATGGAACTCTACTTTGCTGTTTACCACGAAGTCGACCTGCTCCTTCTTCGTCCATTGGTATTCTTCTTTACCCTCAGGTGCTACAAAACCAAATTTCATTATTAAAAGCAAATCAAAATATGTTTTAAATAATACCTCCATCCTTTTCTTCTAGCTCATGAATTCCCCTTCGAACTTTGGTGGGTAGATGCTCGGTCCGACCATCTCGTGTGCCTCATTTGGCAGTTAGTCCTTTTGAAGCTGTTGGGCTCTGATACCACTTGCAGGTCCCTTTGGCGACCGACTAGAGGGGGGTGAATTACCTTCACAAAAAAAAAACACAAAAAATACCTTTCTCAAACTTTTACAGTTTTAATAAATCTAACACTTGCATAAACAATAAGAGACTAATTAAAGAAAGGAAGAGGCACAACGGGATTTACTTAGTTGTAACTGAGGAGATTGTTAATCCAAGGAAGTTGAAAGTACACTAAACTCTCCTTCCGACAGAGAAACCTCTTTACAGTAATTAACGCACTAGAGCAGAAAGCTAAACAAAAGAGAAATGATTATAAGTATTCTGTTTTAGCTTTTGGGACCAGGACTATATTTATAGCCCTAGTCGGGGTGCCTAGAAGGGTTCCAGGCGCCTGAGGGATAAACTTTTATCCCCTTCACAACAGAATGCACCACATTACGTTCTAGATAAAAACCTGGTCTAGGTCTTCCGCTCCAGTTCTGCTCCCATTGGTTTGGGTCTTCCGCTCCGGCTCCACTCGCTTGAGTGATCTCGGCTATCCGGAATAGGGCTCACCTGAATCCAACTTCTGGCCTTCTATCAATCTTCCGCTTCAGCTTCTCGTTCCTCAGAAACATCGCATGCCTCCTTATCGTCCACCCGCATATTCTTCCACAGCACCTCATCCCTTGGACGCATCGAGTCCATTGGCTCTCTCCCATGCCGTCCTTCTCGCTAGCTGTGTCTTTCGCTCGACTTCCTGTGCTCCTCAGTTCCTGCACACTTAGACACAAGGGTTAAATACGAACAGGACCTAACTTTACTTAGTTGATTGATCATATCAAAACTACCACAAGGTACTTATAGTTTCTAAAGACCCATTTTATTTTTATTAATTTTTTATATTATGGTAATGGAACTAGATCTCACACTTCATTTCTTTCAAATTGGGCCAGTTCCTCTTGCGTGGCTAAGAACTTAGTGATTCTTCTATTATTTTGGGTTTGATGTTAGAGATTAAAGATATTTGGCTTAGGTTTCCAAAAGCTAATCTAGTTTAGACCCTTAGGTTTGGGTCACTAATTATTTGTTCAAGTGGGTTGTTTGGGTTAACCCTTATGGTTCTAGTTTGTTCATTTTCTTGTAGTTGATGCTCTTCTTCATGTTCTTGACTTAGGTTTTCACTTGCTCCCCCTTGACTAGTGCTATCTCTAACAAAATTAATTGGTTGGATATGAGTTTGCTCTAAGTTATGGTTAGATTCTTCACATTTACATTTGTGGTTTCTTCGATTCTTAGTGTATTTTTGTTATATATTCTATAACCTCTACTGTTTAATGAGTAACCTATAAAAATTCTATTTTCTACTTTTAAGATAAATTTTCCTAAGTATTTATTCTCTTATATTTAATATGTAAATTGGACATCTAAATACTTTAAAATATTTGATATTAGATATTTTATCATAATAGAGTTCAGATGAAGTCTTATTATATTTCTTATTTATTGTAGTTCTATTTTGTACATAGCAGGTTGTACTAACAGCTTTTGCCCAAAAGTATTTTGGAAGTTGATATTCATTTAGCATTGTCCTGAAAGCTCAGGTAGGGTTCCATTCTTCCTTTCAACTACTCCATTTTGTTAGGTATTTTAGGGCATGAAAATTTGTGATGATAGCCATTTTTCAAGAAAAATATATTAAAGTTATGATTCTTAGATTCACCTTCATTATCACTTCTAATTCGTTTGATTTTTTAGTCTTTTTCATTTTTAGTTTGTTTACAAAAATTACTAAAAACTTCAAATGTTTCATCTTTATTTTTTAAGAATTTCACCCAGGTGAACCTTGAGTAATCATCTATTATTACTAGACAATATAGACTCCCATTTATTGATTTAATTATATGGGAGTCAAATATGTCCAGGTGCAATAATTTTAGTATTGAATTTGTTTAAGTTTGATTAGTTGATTTATGGATAGATTTGGTTTACTTCCCTTGTTGACAAGTATTATAAATTGTTGAATCTAAGTTAGGTAATTTTGATAAGCCTCTAATTAAACCATTTAATTTGTTAGATTTCTAAAGTTTGTTGAGACATTCTTCTATGCCATAACTAGGTTTCTTCCTTCTTTGTCAAGTGACACTTAAGTGAAGAGATAGTTAGGTTGATTGCATAGATGTTGTCCTTCCTAAACACTTTTAGTTTTATGTTAGGATTATTTATATGCTTAATTAACTATTTAGAAGATAGGAACCTAATCTTATATCCCGAATCACACAACTGACTAATGCTAAGTAAATTATATTTAAAACTATCAACAAGTAATACTTTTTTAATAATAAAATAAGTTTTGAGCTCGATATTACCTATCTCAATTACCTTAAGTTTGTAGTTATTTCCAAAGGCAACTGTTCCTAAGCTTTTGTATGTTAGTTGAGTAAACTTGGTGTGATCCCCAGTCATGTGTCTGGAACAACCATTGTCGTCCAATATCCACTTAGTTTTTTTACAAAAGATAGGAATCATTATTAACATTAATTTACTTTGATTAAATTAATTGATTTTAATTTATATTTGAATTTGATTTTAATTTTGACTTTGAATTTGATTTGAAGTTTAATTTAAGTTAAGTTTTAATTTTAAATTTTTAGTTGAGTTTAAATTTTAATTTAAGTTTTTTATTTTAAGTTAATTTAATTTTAAGTTAAGTTTAAACTTTAAATTTTAATTTGAGTTTAAATTTTAAGTTTTAATTTTGAGTTTAAATTTTAATATAATTTATTTTATTTTAATCTCTATTCATCTCACCTGAAAAGTGACCATAGGGTATACATCTTCTTGTAAGGAATGGTGAATCTGCTATGGGCTATCCAAACACATTCGGACACTTTGACTTATACCCAATCATCCTGGGGTCACACCTCCAAAAAGATTCTTGCTCAGGATGTCAAAGTATAAGTCTCTATGGCCCATGTGATTTGAATACCTCAAGTCAAAAGGAAACTTGCATTTCAGCTCCAGTAAGAGCTTCATTGACATATTTATATATGTAGAGAACCGTATGAAGTCTTACAGCAAGCCACTCTAATAAATTAGTTGTCATAACTAGCATCCACGTTTAACTCTTGACATCCTAATCTCTCCAGCCAGTGAGGAATAACTACTTAGTTAAACCAAGGAGTATAACACATGATAATCTCATAGAATCAATGATGTCTGAATACATCAATTCGTTGACTAGGGAAGATTTCAATACATTCATAATTACATATGTAGATATACCCACTAGTTGTGATCTAATCACAAATTCTCTCATACTATGAATTATATTATGAACACTCAGTAAGTGAGTTTAAGATCTAATTAAACACACATAGAATGTACACTTAAATAGTGAATATTTATTTATCCAATAAATAGTAAAAATCATAAGGTGATTGTCTTAAGATATGTCTTAGATATAATAGTCAGTCGCTGAGGCTAGCCGACCAATGAGGCTGGATTAGACCTATTGTGAGCTTACTGAGGCTGGATTAGGCCTACTATGAGCTTGGAGATGGAATTTATCAAGTATGCAATGTTTGTGTTAAATTGTGAATCAGGCTTCAATCTATCAAGAATTACAATGTTATTAGACAGATTCAAGAAAAATATTTATTGCCCTAGTGTTTTGTTCTTTTTTAAGGAACCACTTGTTTAAATTAGGATGTGTTACTTTTTATTTACTTTATCCTAACAATTTTGGTTGATAATCTCGACGTGGTGGCCATAAATGGAGTTCTTTTGGCCAGTCTGCTTCACCGTAGGGCTTACCCCACCTTCAGGTGTAAGAACTTCCATGCACCTTCATGACCTTCTCATGTAACCTTCGTCAGTTCCTTTAACCAGACACTCATTTGTTAAGAGGGAAGATAGTTGAGAGTCTATAGTCCATAACAGAGATTCATAAGTACTAAAGATTAACATTTTATATGTATTGTTTGTTTTTTATTTAAAAAATATTTTATTTTTTCAACTATCTTAATTATTTAATATTATTTGTCTGTAACTTTATGATAGATTTACAAATTCTGTATGTATTATTCACAAGATTAATAGAATATTGAATAACCATTGGAGCGGGGCTTCAATAACTTATACAAGCACTCCAAAACCCACAAAAGAATTCTGGTAGAATGGATTTAAGGTAAGCTATCCCCTTTCATTTATATATATATGAAATTAAAATAAATATATAATCAATTATTATTATTCCATTATATTGTAGTGGACATTCACGTGGAACTCATTTGAAGAGTTGAAAATAAGGAGAATTTTTTTAAAGAAAAAATATGGCGACCAGGTCTGACATTTTCTTAATCATACGAAGATTAGGGGAAAAAGTCACACTGCATCACCAAAGAAAATTGGGCTAGGATCTCCAATTTTTGGAGAACTGATGGGAGAAAATAAAGAAGTCCACAAAATAAAGTAAATCATGCTTATAATTCTGGAGACTCATCTGCGATATATGCGAGAGGCTCGATCAATATTGATGAACATACACGCAAATTGATAATTTTTTTAATACTACTTTTTTAATCTATTTTAGATTATTTTATTATTTCTAACAGTATTTTTTTAGACCAAGGAAAATGGAGAGGGAGTCATTATTCTTAGACACTTGCATATGCACATTTAAAAAAATGACAAAACTTTGAGAAGGGATAGAGCTAAAACAATTAAGATTTGGATTAATCAACTTAACTATATTGGATTACTCATCTTCTTTAAGTAAGAGTTATTTGGCCTAACTTAAGTGATGCTGCCTTGTTCTTCTCATGATTAACATTATCCATGTTGACTTTCATCATGTACTAGTTGAATGTTTAGAAAGTTGGGTCACATCGAACAAGGTTTCATTCGACAAACAGACAATCATTCACTAGATCTTCTTTTCTTTGTAGGATATTCAAGATAAAAAACTTGACTCGCTTGTACCACAAAATGAAAGGTCCAAACTTATTGAACCTTCTATTTACAATAACCTCAACTAAATTATAATTTGGATATATTCTAATACCTGTTCTTGGGGTCGGATCATACCATGAATATTTGAACAACACACACCTTTTTATAGGTAATGTAAGATATTCAACCTCTATGATTTCCTCAAGTCCACCATAGTAATCAAACTCAGTGTTATTGTTGTCGATAGATCTTTTAATGCAAACACCAGAATTATAAGTTAATCTCCATGAATCTTATTGTGTCACATGGAATTTGAGACCATTAACATAGTATCCAGGGTAAACCATGATTTGACAGAGGGGTGCTAATGCCAGATTCAATATTCTATCATCTTGCACATTTGATATTCTGCAGTCTTTCACCTATCAAAATAATTATGATATAAATTAAGATTGAACTTAATTTAATGAAGATTTATGAAAAATTCTCAAACTTACATATATTTGAAACCATAATGCAAATTCGGTCTCTAATTTTTCAGCTACCTCACTTGCACCCATTGATGGATTTTGTAGATATAATTGTTATTCGTACAAGCTATGAAAGAAGGTAATTTTAAGATAATTAGGATATCAAACAAACAAATACAATGAGATAAATATTTGATTAGAGAAGTCAACTTACTTTATATATGGTTTGATCTCATCATAGTTTAAGAGTATGTATATTCTTGCAGCATGGTATTCCTATTGAGCTAACCATCTAGAAACATCTACACCCATTGGTTTACAAGAAAATTTGAAAATATAAAGCATCAATGGGTCTATATTCTGAGTATCATCAAAATTTCTAGGACACTTGCAAATCTAGTTTTAACATTATCAACAAAATAATAGGAGCAGAAGGAAGATGCTTCCTCAAGCAAATAAGCATTATACATTGACCCCTCAACTCTTACTTTGTTATGAACATTATTTTTTAATTTTCTCAAAAACCATTCAAATGAATACATCCATCAGTATTGCATAGGACCAGTTATTCGTACCTCATATGGTAAATATACTAGTAGATGTTCTATTGAATCAAAAAAATTAGGTGGAAATATGCACTCCGGCTTACAAAGTATGAGAGGAATGTCTGCTTCTAGCCGAAGCATATCAATCGTCATAATACACCTCGCTGTCAAATCTCTAAAACATAGACTCAACTCCATGCTTACCAAACATTATTGGGAAGTAAATCATGAAAAGCTATTGGAATAAGTCTTTGCATGAACACGTGGCAGGCATTACTCTTCATTCCAAACATCTTTAACTTGTTCATATCAACGCATCGAGCCATATTCGAAGCATATCCATTTGGGAATTTGATTTCTTTCAACCAACTACATAAACCTTGTTTACCATCTTTGTCTAATGTATAACAAGCTTTTGGAAACTTATTGGTTGTTTCATTCTAATGCAACTCTAGTTTGTTGACTAGTTCTTTTAATTCCTCACGTGATTTTGCAGTGTCCTTAGTTTTTCCAGGCACATTCATCATAGTGTTGAAGATATTATTAAAGAATTTTTTCTCAACATGCATCACATCTATATTATGTCGAATGAGTAGATACTTACAATAAGGCAGCTCCCAGAAAATGTTCCTTTTCTTCCAATCACACTTGCACACCCTAACAAGATATTTATTTATCTCATCAGAATTAGGCTGAGATACTGGGAGAAATCCATAACTATCTATTTGTTCAATGATTTCTTCACCTGAAGCATGGACTGTTGGAGGAGATTTTCTAACTACAACATTCTTTAGAAAAATTTTCTTATTTCGCCTAAATGGATGATCAATTGGTAAAAATTTATGGTGATTATCAAACCAAGATACCTTCCCACTACAAGGTAATGAAAATGCATCAAACTCTGTCATGCAATATGGGCATGCTAATTTACCAGCCGTGCTCTATCCCGACAACATTGAGTATGCTGGAAAATCACTGATCGTCCATAATAAGGCAGCATGCAATGTAAAATTAGTTTTACTTGCAACATCATAAGTCACCGACCCTATATTCCATAATTAATTCAGCTCGACAATCAGAGGTTGCAAGAAAATATCTATCTTATCTTTGGGATTGGTTGGACCAGGAATAAGCACGGTAAGGAACATAAATTCATCTTTCATGCACATCCATGGAGGTAAATTATAAGGTGTTAATATGACTGGCCAAGATGAATATTGCTGTCTTGACTGACTAAATGTTTGAAATCCATCTGCAGAAAGTCCCAATATCACATTACGTGATTCCATTACAAAGGAGGGAATACAGTATCAAGATGTTTCCATGTAGGGGAATCACAGGGATGACACATTATACCTCCCTCGTGCTCATGCTCATGCTCATGCTCATGCTCATGATGTCACATTATGTGGCAAGCTGTAGTGGCAGATGCATATAAGCGTTGAAGTCTAGCAGTTAACGGAAAATAATACATTACTTTCCCAGTAATATTTTTATTCTTCTTCCTTGGTATACTAGTATGATGCTTAAAATGAGGGTGAGTATAGATTTTACATTCATTCATATCGCTGTCTTCATTCCAAAATATCATGCAGTTGTTTATACAACAATTAATCTTCTCTATAGGCAAACCTAAACCTCTGATCAATTTATTTGTTTCATAGAAGCTATCAGTCATTATGTTATCAGCAGGGAGCAACTCTGACATTAATTGACATATGTCATCGTAACATCTTTTAGAAAAATGATGTTATACTTTCATATTCAATAACCTTGCAGTAGCTGATAGTTGAGAATGATCAAAAGGAATGCCTTCCCACACTTCTCTTTCACTAGCCTTTAACATTTCATATAATTGTTGATATTCAGGTATTGGTATTTCATCTATATTGGAATAATCAACTACATTCATCATATCGTGAACCATTGATTGCATTATAATATCAATATTAGTTGATGCTTCAGGAGCGATAATAGTTGTCCCAGATGACAAACCATCAGAAGGCCCAATTGGTTCATATAAATAAGACTCTCCATGACAGTACCAATTGTAGTAATTTGTCACAAAACTATTTCTACATATATGCATTTTTATAGTATCCTCATCACGAAAAACTCTATTTTGACATTTATTATGATTGCACAGACATTGTAACTCAGCACCATTCATACATTCTAGATGACTTTTAGTAAAGTTCACAAACTGTTCAACTTCAGCAATAAAATCATCTCTGATAAAATCATTTTCTAATTGATTGTCCATTCAAGCTTTGTTCATATACATTGTTACCTAATGAGAATATAATTTGAAACATTATTAAACTTGTATCATTTGAAATAAGCTTAAATAAAGCATTATGAGCTCAATTTCATCTCACGATCTTCGTATCATATTACCAAAAATCTCCTATACACTAAAGCAAATGAATGATAAACTTAGAATATAATGGTATTGCTTAGGGTATCATTACAAACTTAGAATATCATGTTATTGCTTAGGGAATCATTATAAACTTAAACTTTCTAATAAACACATGTTGCTTAGAGCATCATTAAATGAAATAACAATACATATAATGAAACTAACTCTAATAAACAAAAGATAATGCAAGTAAAATAAATCTAATGTATAAAACAATGGACATGCAAACTATCAAATCCACCTGAACATCACATCTAAGTTTTGTTTGTCTCAGATATTTGAGATCCTCTGCATGGGTTTAAATAGGTTCAAACAAATAGATAAAAATATGTAATGAAATAATTAAGGAACTCTACGGTTGAGCAAGTGCCTACAACTGGCTACGAGCAGCCCCTACGGTTATCGGTCGTGGCCACGAGTTGACTCCTGCGGTAGCCGGTAGAGGCCGTGAGGAAGTCCCTATGACTAGTCGCGAGCAGGCAATGATCAACCCCCTACGGTGGTCGGCTGGCCGTGAGCAGGCCCCTGCGGTGACCGGCCGATGGCAAGCAGGCCCCTGCGGAGGCCGGCCGGTCGTGAGCAGGCCCCTACGACGGTCAACCAACCGCGAGCAGGCCCCTGCGTTGGTCGATCAGCCGTGATCAGGCCCCTGCGGTGGTCGGTCGGCCACGAGCCGGCCCCTGCGATGGCTGACCAGCCGCGAGCGTGTGAAATGGAAGAGACGAGGGAGGAGGAGAGGAGCATACTTGAGTCGCTGGTTGTCGATCGCTCAGGACTAGTCCTCACTGGAACACTCTCATCCAGTAACTTACCTTACTTACCATGTAGAATCACTTGACTTGCCTTTAACCCACCAGGTCTTCCCACAGTTATTAGGTCCACAAACCTAACTGAACTTCTGCTAGTTGTCAGGTCTTGCAGATCCAACCGGGCATTCTGTCAGATATCGGGTCACTTCTTGATCTATCTAGAATTCCCACCAACTATCAAGTCCAACGGACCTAGTTGAATTTTAACCTGGTGTTAGGCCCTCCAGATTTGTCAAGTCCTGTACACTTGGCAACATTAAATCACACTACACCTAACTTTAATCCACTTGCCATTCATCATAATATACTACTAGATGCCACTCATAATCAATTCATAATTAACGGCTAATTATGGATGACCAACATAACTCGAAATCTATCGGGTCACATACATTACGAATTTATCCAAAGGACTTAAAATGAATTTAAGAATTGGATTATCATATCGAGAGGACCTGAGTCTAGTTGGACCAAACAAAGGATAAATACAAAAGATAAATCAGAATAGAAGTGCGAATGTGCCACATCTTTTGAAGATGAGTTGGACTCTCTTTAGTTTAATTATAAACCAAATTAGTTTAGTTTTAAATTAAAGAGTTTTGATTTTGAACTGAAACAAGAGCTTAATGGGTTAAGTTTTAGTTAAGGATTATTAGGTTGGGTTTGGGCTTGCTCATCAAACCCGGGTAAGGAATCTATATAAGATATAGATTAGGAGAAGATTAATAAATCATTCATTAGATTAGGTTTTTGAAAAACCTAATTTTCCTCTCCCTCTCTCTCTCCCTCCTACCCGCCGGCGCAGACCGACAAGAGGGGCTACCCCTCTTGTTTCATCACTAACCAGCCATAGCCGGACCACCCAGCCGGTGGTCCAACCACCTTTGGCCACCCAGCAACCATCGAGGGCCTCTACAACTGGTGTGGGACCCCGACAACCGCCACCCAAGCAAGGAATAGCAATCACTGGCTGTTGTCCACTACCGATAGCACCTCCGAGGTGTTGAGCCGACTTTCCGTCATCTTCCTCCGAGATGTCCCGTAGTTGTTGCTTCATGTTTGTCATGAGTTTTCTCGTTTCAAAAAGTAGCTACACGACTGTCATTCACTTCATTGGGCGTCGTCTGGTTGTGTACATCATTAGGCACCAAGCCTCGTCTTTGTATGCAAGGCTAGTACCTTTCGCGAAGATGGAACTCTTGACTTCCAAAGTCATCTTGAGGAGTTCTCAACATGGATACAAATAGAGGTGGGGCTTCCAAGTGTGGCTTAGTCGATGCTCTTTCCACTCCATATTATTCGTTAGGTATACCTAGAGTAAATTTATTTTTATAAAATTTTATATTGTGATCATATCTACATGAGATATATCCTTGTATACGTGTGGTGTATTATTATTTTTGTCTTTCACTACACATGTTTACAAAATATATTTTATCATGCACCCGTGTCGACAATCCTCGAGGGTGTAGTGGCAAGCCTTGAGGGTGTGGTGGTAAGCCTCGAGGGTGTAGCGGCCAGCCTAAGCTAGCGCCAGAGATCTCCCTTGGCCTCATGGCCATGGCTGGTGGTAGCCACACCTTGTCGTGGCCAAATCCAACTGGTGAGGGAAGGGGAAATGAGAGGGAGGAGGGAAGGAGAATGGAGAGGGGAGGAAGCACACCTTCAAATTTGGCAACCAAAGTATATCAGGAATTTGTCGTCGTCACCTTAAGAGGAATTTAAGGGATGGGAGGGGGTCGATCGAAATATTTAGGGTTCTTGGTGACTAATTAGAATTCATAGCCAAGTTCATCACCAAATCTAAAATTCCTCAAGTGAGAGTTATGGGGTGGGGGTGGAGGAGAGGGGAATTAGGGTAGGGGGCCAGCCGAAATGTTTAGGGTTTTTGGTGATTAATTCAAATTTGTCATCAATTTAGAGATGAATTTCAGATCCATTTCATATTTGAAATATGGGGAGTTAAGGGATCAGTGGGGATTTGAAGGAGGGTGCCGAATGAAATGCTTAGGATTTGTGGCGATGAATTATAAATCATCGCCAACTTTGCCACCACATTGGTGTTGAATTGAGGATTCATTACAAGTTGCGATGAATTTTTAAAGAAATATTTTTGTTGCTAATATTTGCATGAATTTTTTTTATCACAAATTTTGTTACTGATTAAGGATGATTACTTTTTTATCACAAATTTCGTTACCGATTTGCAACGAATATTTTTCATTGCTAAATTAGTATTTTTTTTATAGTGATGAAGATAGACCTTCAGAAGGCTTTAAATTCGATTCATTGGAAGTTTCTACATGAGGTATTTATTGATCTTCGATTCCCTAGAAAGTTTATAGCATGGATAATGAAATATGTACGTCTACCATATCATTCTCATTAGCCATCAATGGGAGTACTTTTGGGATGTTTGGAGGTGCTAGAGGACTATGACAGGGGATCCTCTCTTCCCATACTTATTTGATATTTGTGTGGAGATTCTTGGGAGGTAGATACAATAGTGCACTATTAGATCAAACTTCAATTTGTATCCCAAATGTGCTCAACTCAGATTAGCACACTGACATATATATGGATGATGTATTATTATTCAGTCAGGGTGATGTAAATTATGTAGGTATATTATCTACTTGTGTGCAGGAGTTTGGAGAGACGATGATTCATCAAGTTAACCACTTGAGGTCAAATATCTATTTAGCATGAGTATATGACATGACACGGAGGAGGCTACTCTTAGTCACGAACTTTCAAGAAGGTACTAAGCCCTTACAATATTTGGGGATACCTCTAGCAGTGGAGTGTTTGTGAATTTCAAACTATAGCCTACTTTTTGATTCTTTGGCCTATAGGATCAATTGTAGGCCAAAGCAAACTCTTTTTTATATGAGGAATATTAGTATTAGTCATACGAGTCAATTATAAGATAATTAGGATTATTGGATTAATGGATATGGATTGATTTATTGGGTTAATGATTAATCCAATATACTAAATCCAACCCATTAAGAATAATTAATATTAATAAAGATTAATTCATCATTAATCAAAAGAAGACCAAGAGACACATGAGACATAAAGCTTTGGTATTCCTTGGATGAGTATAAAAGGCTTTTGGAATTCTTTTCATGAGATGGAATTTGATTCTTCTTCTTCCTTCTCTTGATCCTCTCTTGGCCAAACCTCATAGGCTACATTTGGTTAGGCGTAATGTAATTGAGCTTGTAATGTAATCAAATTTGTAATGTAATGTAATCTAATCTTGATTACATTAGTACGTTTGGTAATGAAATGTATGTAATCTTTGATTACAAAGGTGATTACATTCTTTTGTTTGGTGTCCATTATTTTTATAAGGAATGTAATTCGTATTATTATAAAATGACAAAAATATCCTACGACTTCTACCGACGAGCGCTACATCTCTGTCGGAGCTTGCTGTGGCCGCTGCCGCCGATTGCCGGCCGTGGTTGGCCGTCGCCGGCCGCCGTCGGTCGCCGGCCACCGCCGATCGCCAGCCACCGTCGGTCGCTGGCCACCGCCGATCGCTGGCCACCGCCAGTCGCCGGCGCCCGCCGGTGGTCAGCCGCCGCGGGGGCGGTGGTGGGCGGTGGCAGTGGCGGCGGGCGAAGATGGGCGGAGACAGACTAGGGGTATATTTGACATTCAAATTTTTGTTAAAAGGTGACTTCGTAATGTAATCAGATTACAATGTGTTTGTTTTGTAATCCAGATTACAAAATTTCATTATATTTTGTAATCCAGATTACATTACATTACAAGTTAAAAATGAAACCAAACAAAATAATCAGCCTTGTAATGTAATTTGGATTACATTACAAGGCAGATTACACCCTACCAAACGCAGCCATAGAGTGGCTAACACTACGAGGGTGGTTTCTCTCCGAATCATGAGTTTGTGAGAAGAAAGGGAGAACGTGTTCGTGTGGATATCATAGAGGTGCAAACACTTGATTGTGCTGAGATCTGCATCCAAAGACAAGTTGCTGCCAGGATTGCATTGGGTATGCACCAATGGTAATCATCCTATCTGATAAAATAGGAAAACGTAGTGTACAATATTCACAAGGATCTCTGGAGGGATCTTTTTTCCACTGAATGCATGTGATTATTTTTTGCGTAAGATTCCTATAGGGAAGGTATAGCTCATCACCTCGGTGTTTCACAAAGTGGAATGCTTTTGGCTATCTATTTTGTCTTAGGCGGATATGTGTCGACCAAAAGATGAAGGAGGCCTTTGATTTCAAGATTTGAAAGCTTAGAACCTTGTCTTACTGGCTAAAGTACTTTGGAGGATATATACAGTTAAAAGAGGATATGCTTTGGATCAAGTGGGTACACCACACTTATTTGAGACATGTTGATGTATGGACATGGGAGGCGGTGCACTTGAATTCATCATAAATCAAGCAGTTATTTTAAGTCTGAGATCTTATACTTTTGCCATCTAGGTTGTCAGGGATGTTATATGAAGGATGAAGGAGTGGTTTAAGCATGATGGCGGGGTGACCATGACATATGAATTTTTTTTGGCATCCTAGCCCTAAAAAGCTTTGGGTGTCGATGCTATGGAAGTCGTATATCCAACTAAGGTATGTAGTTACATTCTGGATGCGGGTACAGAGACGTCTTCCCACTAAGGAAAGATAGTGACACTTGTTGTAGGTAGGCGATGGAGATAGAACATTTATTCTTTAGATGCCCCCGGTTGCGACCCTATAGAGGAGGATCATAGATGAACTATGACCCTATCTGAAATAGGGAATATGGTGCACTGGATAGGTGGCTTCGATGTTGATTGTGAGAAGACTTTGAGCTAGAAGCAGAAGGCGTCGAATGATCATGAGTGTCAAAAAAGAATGTAGAGGTAAGAAAATGTAAGCAACTGGGACAGGGAGGGGTCCCAAGTGTAGGCACTCCGATGCTCAAGTCAGTCAAGTGAGCTAGGGGAAAAGTAATGTATTGAATAGTAGAAAGGAATAGTGGGCTCTGAGTGCATAATCTTACGTACCACGCCTTTAGGAGGAGACCCTTTATATAGTGTCAAATTTTCCTCTATGTATAAATATCGATGTATTTCCAAAAAAGGACTGACCATTCTGACATTCTGATACCTTTCCAAAAATAGGTCTACTGCTTCTATGCTTTGCAAGGTAGAAGTTTCCATTGTAAAGACTACCTAGGGAATATTTTCTTACTTCTTTGACAACCGTTACACAGAACTCCAAAAAGGAATATTAGGTCATTGGATTGATGGACCCTTAATATGCTTTACTGGTGGGCTGACCGAGTCTCTTCTGTCATTTGATCGGACCTTACTCGCTGATAGGATTAGGCCGGCTATAGAATGATAACCCTCTTGAGGACTCGGCCTTCGCTCGGCCTCTCCTCTTGGCCAAAGAGCATGACCAGACCATGTGCCTATCATGTCCAATTAGATCGTAGGTAGATCGGTCACAAACCACTCAACCGAGACACGTGACCATGTTAGCCCTAAGTGACCAAGAGGACTTGGCTCTGAATGGCACTAAAACAACTCGAGATTTCATCAATCCTGTGGGACTCGAGATCCGATTGGACCAGAGGTCCGATCAACTAGACCACTCGACCGAGAAATGTAACCATGCTAGCTCCCCTCCTTGACTTTGAGTGTCACATCGATCAACTTTCTTGACTTTGACCCATCTTCGGGGGTCCTCCATTATTCACCGTATCACAAGCCTCCCCTTCAAGTCTAGTTGAAGGAGGTTGCAAAACTGACTAACTAAACACTTATATTTCTTGTGTATCTCATTCTCTGATCGAACGCTCGATCCTCGTTCTGTCGCTCGGCTTGAGTTGACATCACATTAGAGTCTTGAGAATAGGGCATGTCACTCACCTTTTTATCCTTTTTATCATAAGTATGCTTACCGCCTCCCATCCCTAATAAATGTGGTTTGTATCTTTCCATCATGTGGCACACGCTTGTGAAAAGAATATCTGAAATGATAGGCTACTGTTGAGATTTGATGTGACCTCTACTGGTTCAAATTCAATGATCATGATTAATCCTCTCTCCTTTGCTCCCATGATCAAAAGGCTGTAGGCGGCCACCACTAGGGTTTTTAAGCTTTACAACCTTTGATACAACTCTTGTCAGTTTTACATTCTTGTCTTCATCTTCTTCTTCACCTTCTTCCTCATGGTTCTTCGTTGTTGTCAGTGACTATTCACATTCCATCTTTCCATCGTAAGTCCATTTTCCTCGTTTTCTCCGTTCACTTTTCCTCTTCCTCATGGTCATTGCTCCTCCTACCACCATCGACAGTCTCTGGTACACTTCCACCGCCTTTGACTTCAATGACAGTGAAGTGAACCAAATGCAACTTACCTATAATCTCCTCTGCAACCACCACATCGTCATCCCGTTTGGCCACAATCACCCCAACCTTCCCCCTGTCGGCTACCTAACTTTTTTCAATGACCAATTTTTGGTCAATCTTCATTTTCCTTATATCCCTTCTTCATCAAAATTTGCAATAACTTCCACATTCTACTCTAACAGTTTTCCCCTAATTCCATTAGATTACTATATGGTTAATCATCCTATTCTATTTGTATCAAGTCACCTTACATTCTGAGTCTTCCATTATTTCTATTATCCAAAGAAATCTAAGCGGAGTATCTTTATCTTCTAAACCCGAGTGGGTTCCATTTTCTTTGATAAGATGTCCGCTTCTAACAAAGAATAAAAGTCTCATTATTTTTATCTCCGACTAGTCCCTCAAGTAGACTTCCCAATTGCAGGCAAATGGAGTTGCCCTCGGCGCCCGAGCTAGATGTATTATGATGGGAGTCGGTCTCCCTTACTACCTCTAGTCAGATATCTAATATGAAGTTCAACATTCACAAGCTACTCATGGAGGTGTTAAGTTTATCTTTGGGCTTAGCCATATCTAAGTTCGACTGTCCGACAGCTTCGATGAGCAATTCAACCTCCCTTTACTATTATATCTAATTGATTTCTTTTCCTATTTTGTAGCCAGAACTATGTGGAAAGCTTGCCTGGGGGGCTCCATCAAATTGGATGACAAGAAACTGGATGCTCGTGGTGAGGCCGAGCTGGCAAGCCATATGATTTTGCCGATCGGCTTGATCGAGGAGTCGACCAGCGAAGAGGGCGCTAGCCAAATCAGGGCAATGATGCGACCATGAACTCTAAGGAAATGATGCCTCCCCGACCTTCTCTACTGCCCGTGGATGTTCCCTCTAAGTCCACCACCTCTGGAGAACTTCTTCTTCAACGTCAACAACGAAAGAGGCACTAATAGGCTACACTCGCACAATAAATTTCCACCAAAGCACCAGCTCTACATCCACCGTCTAAGTGAGGGAGAGTTCCTCATCCATCCCAATGAACTCGAAGCTGACCGTCCCACTCTTGCTTCATCTGAACGAATGCCCTCGATCTCTGCACTACAAACTGGGTCGATTGTTGTGTGCTTGTCTTCTTTCTACCACCTCCTCCAACCGAACCATCACAACCCCACTCCAAAATATACTCCACTCCCAAATCAAAGTCCAAGGCTAAGTCCAATTCATAAGGGCCAAGTGGACAACACAAACTCAAGATGGTCAGCGCCACAATTTGGCTCCCTTCTAAGGAGTGGCTCTACACCAACCTTGTCGAGTCACTCGCCCCTAGGATATGATAAAGATACAAGGCCTGGTGGTTCAGGCATGGGCGAACTCTCGGGCACGCATGGTTGAGTACTCCCCATAGGAGCTAGTTGACCATTTTTTCCAAGACGTCATAGGGTAAACTCTTTCCACTATCGTACATTCATTGCTCCATTGTGTGTCACCTTAATTGTTCATTGCTTCATCAGTTCTAGGTGACTAACTTATCACTTTTCCAAAAGATGACAGAGCTAAGTCACAACTACCAGATTTTGAAGAGCTTGGTAGGAGGAGCGAGAACCTCTCAGGGCTCTACCGAGCGCCTCCAAGTTGAAGTGACTCAACTGAAGAGTGTACTTGAGAGCTAATCTAAGCTATTGCTAAGAGTCGAGAGGGATCTTTTGGAAGAAAAAGATAGAGGACATGATCAGGCGGGCCATATTGAGAGGCTCCATAAGCAACTAAAAACTTCTGAGTCTCACTTCCAATCAGAGAACATTCAGAAACTCAGAGCCATAGCCAACCTGGACCTAAAAAACACTAAAGTTCAACCCCTCACCAAGAAGCTAGAAGAAATAGAGACTACTCTTACTGCTGAGCTGGTCGGCAAAATAGCAGAACTGACGGTTAAGGATCTTCAACTTGAAGAGAAACAATAAGCCCTAGATTCCAAGGATGCCAAGTTGGAGGTCTTATTGGCCGAGTTGGCGAATTACAGAGCAGGGGAGCCTGATCAACTCAAGGCTTTCCGAGTGAACTATCTACATTCTCGAGACTTCAACATGATGCTCGCTAGTTGGACCTCTAAGATGTTTGGCTATGGCATAGAAGGAGCCATAAAGCCAGTTGACCGTGGACATCCTTAAGAATTTTATTCGTTGCTAGAAAATTTTAAAGGGCATTATAGTGGACGTTTTCCTAGACTTTGCTTGATGTGTTTAAAAGAAATTTTTCCTTTGGGTTTCATCCTCTTGGTCCTATAAAAAAAATTAAAAATTTGTGCTATTTTGATGTATATATTTTCCCACCACTCCTTTGCTTTTGAAGTTTTTTTCCATAGCATTGTGCTATGTATGTTTTCCTTGGCATGGTGTCAATCTATTTGCTTGAGTTCGTGCAAGTAGTACTTAATCTGCCACTAACTTGCATAAGTATCACTTTAACCATTTAGACAGTTTTGAACACAGAGTCAGAAGGTCGAGGGACCCGGGGAAACTCACTTATAACTCGGTGCTAAGGCTTGAGACTCTAGAATTGAATCTTTGACAGGGCACCGACCAGAGGGCATGAGAAACTCCACTTATAACTCGGTGCTAAGACTCGAGAGTCTAGAATGGAACCTCCGACCGAGCGACTGGCTAGAGGGCACGAGGAAACTTGTTTATAACTAGGCGCTAAGGCTCGAGAGTCTGGAATTGAACCTCCGACCAGACGGTTGATCGGAGGGCATGGGGACACCCACTTATAATGTGGCATTAAGGCTCGAGAGTTTGGAATTGATCCTCTAACTGGGTGACCAACCAGAGAGCACGGGGACACCCTCTTATAACTCAACGCTAAGGCTCAAGAGTCTAGAATGGAAACTCCGACCAGGTGGTTGGTCGGGGTACAGGGAAACCCGCTTATAACTTCATGCTAAGATTCGAGAGTCTAGAATGGAACCTCCGACAGGGTGGTCGGCCGGAGGACATAGGGAAGCTTGCTTATAACTAGGCGCTAAAGCTCAAGAGTCTGAAATTGAACATCTGACTGAGTGGCTAGTCAAAGAGGATGGGGAAATCAGCTTATAACTCGGCACTCAGGCTCGAGAGTCGGGAATTGAACCTCCGACCGGGTGGCCGGTCGAAGGGTATGGGATATCTGCTTATAACTCGACGCTAAGGCTTGAGAGTCTAAAATGGAACCTCTGATCGGACGACCAATCGGAGGGCATGGGGAAACCCACTTATAACTAGGTGCTAAGGCTCGAGAGTCTAAAATTGAACCTCCAACTGAGTGGCAGGTCGAAGGGTGTTGAGAAACATGCTTATAACTTAGTGCTAAGGCTCAAGAGTCTGGAATTGAACCTTCGACCGGGTGGTCGATCAGAGGGCATGAACACATCCTATTATAACTCGACACAAAGACTCGAGAGTTTAGAATTGAACCTTCGACCAGGTGGACAACCAGAGGGCATGGGGAAACCTGCTTATAACTTGGTACTAAGGCTCGAGAGTTTGGAATTGAACCTCCAACCGGACGACCGATCAGAGGACATGGGGAAACCCACTTATAACTTGGCACTAAGGCTCTAGAATTTGGAATTACACTTTCGACTGAGTGGCCAGTCAGAGGGCATGGAGACACCTTCTTATAACTCAGTGCTAAAGCTAAAGAGTTTGAAATGGAACCTCCAATTAGGTGGCCAGCTGGAGGACACTGGGAAATCCACTTATAACTCAGTGCTAAGGCTTGAGAGTTTAGACTAGAACCTCTGACCAGGTAGCCAGCTGGAGGGCATGGGGACATCTGCTTATAACTCAACACTAAGGCTCGAGAGTCTAACATTGAACCTCTGACCGAGATGTTAGTCGGAGGGCACGGGGAAACTAGCTTATAACTCGGCGCTAAGGCTCGAGCATCTTGAATTGAACCTCTGACAGGGTAGTCTATTGAAGGGCAAAGGAAAACTCACTTATTACTCGGCGCTAAAGCTCGAGAGTTTGGAATTGAACCTCTAACCAGGTGACCGGTCGAAGGCATAGAGATACCCACTTATAACTCGGCAATAATGCTTGAGAGTTTGGATTGAACCTCCGATCGGGTGGTTGATCAAAGGGGATCGAAAAACCCTCTTATAACTCTGCTCTAACCCTCGAGAGTCTAGAATTGAACCTCTGACAGGGTGGCCGACCAAAGGGCACGATGAAACTCGCTTATAGCTTGAGTCTGGAATTGAACCTCCAATCGAGTGGCTATCTGGAGGGCACAGGAAACTCGCTTCTAACTCAACACTAATGCTCGAGCGTCTAGAATTGAACCTCCAACTGGGTAGTCAGCCTGAGTGCACGAGGATACCCACTTATAACTCGACACTAAGGCTCGAGAGTCTAAAATTGAACCTCTGACCGGGTGACCGATCAAAGGGTATAGGGAAACCAACTTATAACATAGGCTAAGGCTCGAGAGTCTGGAAGTCATGGCGCCTGGGCTAAGTTTGCCTTCATTTTCATTAAGTATGAATATTCATCTAGATATTTAAATACACTACAGGCATACTCTCAGGTTCAATAAGGTTGCTGGTAGTTTACACTCTATGGTCGCTCCAAATTTCTTCCCTCGGTGTCTTGAAGATACTAGGACCCTGCTGCAAGTCTTTGCACAACCTTATATGGTATATCCCATTGTGTTGGGGTATGCCTGATGCGGAGTGTACTTAACATGTTTCGCAAAACATGCAGTGGAAGCCAAAATATGATAATAAAATTATTTTATTACAACACACACCACACACATACAAGATATAACTCATGCAGACATAATTGTAAAACAAAACTTAAGAATAATAATTATTTTAGGTGTACCTTATGGATGATACATAAAGGAAAGGGCATCAAATTTAGCGACGTCCATGAACTTCGCCTCTATTTGTATCCACGTCAAATTCTTCAAGATAACTCCAGTGAACAACAAAGTTCACCTCTGATTGGTACTAGCCAAGTGTGGAGGTGATGTGATCTAAGAGAAGGAAGAAGAAACAAAAGCTTGAGGAAGAAAAAATTCCTCATTTGGCTGTTGGTGGGCGGCGACCGAGAGAGGAGAGGAGAGAGAGGAAGTTTGGATCCTCTGCCCCCAAAATTCCATGTCCCAGTGTCCCACTCGTAGCCCCAACCCACCGTCGGTACCCTTTAGCCTCCGGCCCGATCAGTACTATACCCTGGGAGGAAGGTGAACCCAATGGGATTGCCGTTGGCATGATTGGTCTTAGAATCCGATCAGATTTGAGCAGGAGCTCAGATCGATGGTGGAGGAAAGTCTACTCAGATCTGGCCAGATTCCAGCGCCGATAGCGCAGGTGGCGATCCCCTTGAGTTCACCTTTCCCCCAGGGTATAGTGTTGATCAGGCCGACAACCGAATGCCACCGACGGTGGACTGGGATGACGAGTGGGACACGAGGACAGAAGATTTTAGGGACAGAGGATCCGAACTCAGAGAGAGGAGGCTAGGTTTTAGAAACCTAAACCAATGAATAATGACTTGGTTAATTATTCTCTCCACCTTATTATATATATATCTTAGATGGGTTGGATTAGAAAAGCCTAAACTCAGTCCAAATTCCTTAATTAAAATTTGGTCCATTAACCTCTTGGTTTGGTTCATGATGTGTGTAGATTATATACGCTTTTATGCATATTTTGACGCACATATACTTGTATTTCATGAGCATAATCTATGTTTATTGCACCCTATTTCATTGTAATATCATATTTCTACTCCTTTTATTCGAAGATCTACTCTTTGCTTATTTTTGATTGATAGGATGCGATTTAGAGAGAAAATGGAGCAAGGGTCAAGTCATGGTCGTGTGGACCACACGGTCGTGTCACATTTCCAAAGAAGAAGAAGACTTTGGCTGTGTGACCCACACGACCATGTTACCCCCATCAGCAGCATCTAGAGCATGGTCGTGTAGATCCACACGGCTATACAGTATTTCCAGAAAGTAAGAATACCTCAGCCGTGTGACCCACATGGTCGTGTGACCCACACGATCGTGTGGCCAAAGTAGAAGAGAAGAAAAGCACGGCCGTGTGAATCCACATAGCCGTGTAGTCCATCCAGAGACAAAGTAGAACACGTCCGTGTGACCCACACGACCGTATCACCCTGGCAGATAGCAGAAAGAAGGAGGTGGTGTGGATTCACACCACCGTGTCACGGCCCATGCAAGGGCTGTGCTAAGTGCTATAAAAGGGGTTTTCTCCCCCTTTTCATGGAACTTTGGCTTGGGGCTCATCCCCATTCGTTGGAGAAGAGTTCTCCCCCTTGGGGGAACCCTAGAAGCCTCATATTCGCTGATCCATCCACCTCCAGAGCAAGGGAACGCCTCCAAGGATGCCACGCTTCAAGGATAAGCTTTCTCTTCTCTCTATCTCCATGTATTGAGTTATAGATTACTTTACTTATCATCTTTTGGTTGTAAATCCCTTTTCTATAGAGTAGATCTCTAGATCTAGGATGTAGGAAGTAGTTATGATGTGATTTTGGATGTATGAATTATGTATTTGGATATTTTCCTATGCAATAAAGTGTTTATGCCATGATCTATGTGTTTTGTGCTTTGTACATGTTTGATGAAATGTGTGTGTGGTAGATGCATGTGGATTATGGTGGATTCGTCTCTATATTAAGGTTACTACTAGACTGGATAACCAAAGGATCCTTAGTGATAGAGGATACCCATTCAACTGAACATATAATGCCCTTAGTGATAGAGAGTATCGATACTTACCCACTTTTTAGAGTCAAAAGATCTTAACATAGAAACTAATCCTTGTTAGGGCATTTCAATTGGAGTGGATACTCCAGTGCTACCTTTAGGAAGTACATTAGATAACTCTAGGAATGTATGATCGGGGGGCCCTGTGACAGAGGGTAACCCTTTAATCGGACTTTCTAGAGTTGTTTCTTTATTTAATGGCGTTAGGACTCGGGTAGACTCTCTGGTGTAACCTGCGCAGGATTGTGCTAGACTTTGATTAGAATCCCTACACGAATGTAAGCATGGAGTTAAGGATATGAATAATTCATAAGGACATTAACTAGCATCATGGTGAAATTGAAATCCTAGCATCTATCCATCCCCAAATCCAACTTTTCTACTCTCTTATTCCTTCTCTCTCTCTCTCTCCTTCTCCTTAACCTTTCTCTTACTTACTCTCTTTCTCAATCAACCTTTCATTTGTCTAGATAATTCACCGTGTGAATTTAACTAGTGCTTAATCAACAGTTCCTATGGGTTCGATATTTTTTTATTACTGACGACGAAACCATACACTTATGGTTCATAACAGTTCACAATTAAACCAACTTGGTTTAAACCAAACCAATTTGGTTCATGACTAAACCAAATAGGGTCTAACTCTTCTTTAAGAGATGTGGCCCATCCATGCTTTCATTGTAATAAAATATTTTTCATATTTACCCTTTGTTTGGTTCAACTAAACATCTTATCTCTTGATCTGAAAATTAAATTATCAAACTTATTTTATGTCTTTTAGATACTTGTAGTGCGTGTGACCCAATAGATTCCCAATTTTTCTTGATTGTTCATAATTAACTATTTAATTATGGATCGATCATGAGTGACACCTAGTAGTATATCATGATCCCTAATTAATCAAAAAATCATAGTTGATTCCAAAACTAGTTTTGAACCCTTCAGCAATTACAGTGAGTCATGTCTTGTTCTTTTCACTCGTCTTATACCAACTTGATTCAGAACATGATCTATGTGTCTTTCTCCACTAGACTGACTATGCCACACCTAGTCCAAATAATACTTCCTCGTCCTGTAGATTCAAATTACTTCTACATGTGTCTAAGAATCTCATACTCTTAACACGTGATATTTTGCAAAGACTTTGAATAATATGTTAGAACCCCAAGGTTGTTTTGGTGTGATCAACAAGTTAAGTTACGTCCTGTGTATTTCTAAACTAGTGTCGAAGTGTGCAGGAGCTTAGGAGCACAGGTAGTCGAGCGGAAGACGCAGCTAGCGAGAAGGACGGCAGTCCGAGGGACGAGGTGCTGCGGAAGAGTACACCGGCGGACGAGAAGGAAGCCGGAGCGGAAGATTGCTCGGGGAGCAAGAGACGCAGCTAGCGAGAAGGACGGCACGCGGTGCGTCTGAGGGACGAAGACTGTGGATGAGTACGCCGGCGGACGAGAAGGAAACACGCGGCGATTCTGAGGGGCGAGAAGCCTGAGGGAAGCTCGCTCGAGAAGACCGAAACTTGGGTTCGGGTGAGCCATTTTCCGGATGGCAAAGATCACCCAAGCGAGCGGATCCGGAGGAGAAGAACCGGACCGAGGCGGGACTAAACCAGAGAAGAGGTCCCAGACAAAAAAGTCAACATCTGTTGACTTTGGGCTCCGGGGCGCCTGAAGCAGTCCGGGGCGCCCGGAGCCTTCCGGGGCGCTCGGAACCCTTCCGGGCGCCCAAACCAGACTTTTGACCAGGATCAAGATTTGACTCGATCTGATCTTTGGGGGATAAAATTTATCCCCCCCAGGGCGCCCGGAACCCCTTCGGGGCTCCCCGACCAAGGCTATAAATATAGCCTTGGTCCAGAAGCTTTTTAATGAACTCAGAATTGTAAATCCAACGCTTGTGCGCTTCAATGTTGTAAGAGGCTTCTCCGCCTGAAGGAGATTGATATTGAGCTTAATCTTCCTTGGATTAACAACCACATCGGTTGTAACCAAGTAAACACTCGTGCCTCTTATTTTATGCTTTTTAATTTACTGCTTAATCTATTTATGCAAGTGTTAGCTTAAAGAGTTCGAGGAAGGTTGTTTTTATTTTTATTCTATAGGACTATCTAACAACCCCCCCTAGCCGGCACAACGATCATACAAGTGGTATCAGAGCCGAGACGCCTCAAAAGGACTAACCGCCGTCTGAAGCAACAAAACGATGGCCGGAGCTAGCGACTACCCACCTGCATTCGAGGGGGAGTTTTTCGTCTGGAAACAAAAAATGGAGGTATACCTTAATTCAGATTTTGGTATCTCTTTAACAATGAAATTTGGTTATGAAGAACCGAAGAACACGTACGGAGAAGAAATCGATAAATGTCTCTGGACTCACAAGCAACATGAGGAGTTTATGGCAAACACACGAGCTAAATTTCACATTCTAACCGTAATACCAAAAGAAGATCTCGACAGAATCGGAGAATACAAGAACGCAAAAGAACTTTGGGAAAAGTTCTTGAAGATCTACGAAGAACCAGCTGAAGCCGAATCCGACTCCTTGATGGACACCGAGCCGCCGACAGAACAATCCGAGAATGAGGAAACTGCCGACATAGTCGATCTCCATCCCGAGGACACAGAAAACTCATCCCAGGTGAGCATCAATGAAGGGGGAGAGATATTGGAAGAAAGCAACTCAACTGGGGGAGAATCAACCGCTGACAAGGTAAGTCAGGTATGGTCTCCACCTTCTGAGCAATTGGATAAATTTATTGAAAAATTGCCTGAAAATGAAAAGTTGCTTGGAAATTTTTGCGATTTAAAAATCAAATCATTGAAAGAATTTTTTGGTTTACCAATAACTTTAAAAGAATTCTGCAAATTAAAAATATTATCAAAAGAATTCTTCGAATTGCAAAATGTTTCGATGAAAGATTCTTACGAATTACAAAATATTTTGATAAAAGAGTTTTGCAAGTTAGAAATTTTGTCGAAATACTTTTGTAAATTGCAAAACATTGTTTCGAAAGAATTATGCAAATTAGAAATGTTATCGAAAACTTTCTTCGAATATTTTTTTGAATTACAAATTACTTTCTCGAAAGAGTTTTGCGAATTAAAAACTAAAAAATCATTAAATAATAATGAGTTGAAAGAACTTCGAACAATAGCTTGTCGATTAAAGAATCTCGACAAACTAATAATAGAAATTAACATGATACAATTCTCTGGATGTTTAATACTGTCTGCTTTAAATTTGGAAAATTGTGATCTAAAAAATAATGAAAGATTAAAATGGAAATTTAGATAAGTGGCAGTAACATGAGAATGAATTATGCTTAAATAAAAAAAATTATATATATAATAAGTCAAAAGTTATTTTCTACCTTAAATTCTTTTTAAATTTTTACAAAAATCTAGAAATTTCTCAAAATTTTTATGAAAAATTATTTAACTTAGAAATTTTCTCTGATATTTTGAGATTGCTTTTGTGTAAATTATTGCAAAATTTTCAAAGTTCTCAAAATTTTCTAAAAAGTTCTTAATGACTTAGAAAGTTTTTGACTTAGAAATATTTTCCAGAAAATCATGTTGACTTAGAAAGTGTCAACCCTTAGATTGTTTTTCTTGAAACCCCATTTTTTTTGTGATCAAAGGGGGAGAAGGGAAAGTATAAGTCTAGGGGAGGTAGATAGATTTAATTTTTTATCTTTTCTATCTTTTTGCACTTAAATTGCAAATTAAGTTAATTTACTTAATTTTATTTAATGTCTATTTTAACTCTAGCTTAACTTGGGTTGATCACACCAAAAAGGGGGAGATTGTTGGAACCCCAATGTTATTTTGGTGTGATCAACAAGTTAAGTTAGATCCTGTGTGTTTCTAACCTAGTGTCTAAGTGTGCACGAGCTTAGGAGCACAGGTAGTCGAGCGGAAGACGCAGCTAGTGAGAAGGATGACAGTCCAAGGGACGAGGTGCTGTGGTTGAGTACACCGGCGGACGAGAAGGAAGCGTGCAGTGGTTCCGAGGGACGAAAGCCGGAGCGGCAGATTGCTCGGGGAGCAAGAGACGCAGCTAGCGAGAAGGACAGCACGCGGTGCGTCCGAGGGACGAAGACTGCGGATGAGTACGCCGGCGAACGAGAAGGAAACACGCGGCGATTCTGAGGGACAAGAAGCCGGAGGGAAGCCCGCTCGAGAAGACCGGAACTTGGGTTCGGGTGAGCCCTTTTTCGGATAGCAGAGATCACCCAAGCGAGCGGATCCGGAGGAGTAGAACCACACCGAGGCGGGACTGAACCAGAGAAGAGGTCCCGGATGAAAAAGTCAACATCTGTTGACTTTGGGCTCCGGGGCACCCTGAGCAGTCTGGGGCGCCCGGAACCCTTCCGGGTGCCCAGACCAGACTTTTGACCAGGATCAAGATTTAACTCGATCTGATCGTTGGGGGATAAAGTTTATCCCCCCCAGGGCGCTCGGAACCCCTTCGGGGCGCCCCGACCAAGGCTATAAATATAGCCTTGGTCTAGAAGCTTTTTAACGAACTCAGAACTGTAAATCCAACGCTTGTGCGCTTCAACGTTGTAAGAGGCTTCTCCGCCTAAAGGAGATTGATATTGAGCTTAATCTTCCTTGGATTAACAACCACATCGGTTGTAACCAAGTAAACACTCGTGCCTCTTATTTTATGCTTTTTAATTTACTGCTTAATCTATTTATGCAAGTGTTAGCTTAAAGAGTTCGAGGAAGGTTGTTTTTATTTTTATTCTACAGGACTATCTAACAACCCCCCCTAGCCGACCCAACGGTCCTACATAATAATTTTGACAAGTTGTCATAGGGCATTCGTTTTATCACAAGGAGCGGTGAATCCTTTATGAGCTATCCAAACACCTTCAGATACTTTGACTTATACCTAATCATCTCGGATTCACATCTCCAAGGAGATGCTTTACTTAAGATGTCAAAATATAAGCCTCCATGATTAAGATGGTTTGAATACCTCAAGTTGAAGGAGACTTACACTCGAGCTACAGAAAGTAATTCATAGACATATCCATATATGTAGAGAACTATATAATGTCTTACAGTATATCACTCCAATGAACTAGTTACCATAACTAGCTTCCATGTTTAACTTTCGATATCTCAATATCTCCAACTAGTGAATAACAGTTGCTTGGTTAGACCAAGAAGTATAACCCATGCTAGTATCACAAAATTGATGATGTCGGAATACATCAATTCATTGACTAGGAAATGTTTCAATACTTTCATAATTACACATGTAGAAACTCTCACTAGTTGTGATCCAATCACAAGTTCTCTCATGCTATGAATCATATTGTAGACATTCAGTAAATGAGTTTAAAACCATTCAAATACATAAGTAAAGTGCACTCAAATAGTGAATCTATATTTATCAAAATAATTAGTATAAACCATAAAGCGATTGCCTTAGGACACCTCTCAAATATAACACATTGTGGATCTAACTTGTTGACATCTCTGACTAACTTGATCCGCTTCCAAATGAGGTCGTCTACTTGAAAGAACCTTGGGATAACCCTCCGATTATAATTTTGTTTCATTCGTTGATAATATGACACCAGCTGAGCGGCAGCTTTATCTTTGATCTCGTCTATCAGATCAAGCTCCATAAGATGTTGACCGGCATTATCTTGATCCTACAACTGTCTCTGATCAAACTCCAAACTAACTTCCACTGGGACAACTTCCTCTCCACCATAAATAAGTTGTAAAGGAGTTATACATGTGGCTTCTCGAGGTGCGGTGTGATAGGCCCATAACACACAAGGCTTCTCAAGGTGTCTTGAGTCCTTTGATGATTTTTTTATTGGTGACCTCCATTTGGCTGTTGCTTTGAGGATAAGCCATAGAGGTAAAAGGTTGCAAAATGTCATAACTTGAGTACCACTCCTTGATTTTCTGACCTTGGAACTGCCTTCCATTGTTCGAAACTAGCTCGTGAGGAATTCCGTACTGCCAGTTCTACCACAAGAATTGATGACCATTCGCTCGGTTATTTTCACGAGCTCCTCAGTTTCCACCTATTTAGAGAAATAATCAACTTCCACTAAAAGAAATCTTTTCTGACCCGATGTCATCAGGAAGGGCCTTACAATATCCATCCCCCATTGGTCGAACGAGCATAAAAAAATTGAAGTCTTCAATAATTATATGGGGTGATGCGGGATATTTGGGTGCTTCTGACATGATAAATAAGTACTTACTAGTTGAGCTAAGCTAGCTTGCAAAGTGTGCTAAAAATACTCGGCTAGCAAAATTTTCGAGCGAGCGAGCGACCGCCCAAGTGGCTTCTATAAGAGCCCTGATAAACTTCTTGTAAAATGTATTGCACATCATCTGACACGATGCACTTGAGCAAAGGGAGAGAGAAAGCCCTCTTTACAAGTGGTCTCTAACCAATGTTAAATGACTGACCCTTTTCTTGATTATACACACTTTCTCTCGATCGGAGAGTAACACTCCTTACTGTAGGAAAGAAATTAATGGTGCTCTCTAGTTATTCTGTAATTCTTGCTCGACTTGCCTTTCAATGTGAGTTATTAGCAATGTTTTCTCCACAGCTTTATCCAGAGTCCACGGGATTAAGGAGCCAGCCAACTTGGCTAACTCTTCTGCCTTTTGGTTTTTTGCTCGGGGGATTTTCTATAAGATCACTTCTTGAAACCCTTCTTTTAACTTCTCAAATGTCTCCGCATACATCTTGAGTCGTTCATTGTTAATTTCAAAATTGTCTGACAGTTGTTGAGCCACCAACTGAAAATCAGAGTAGATTAGGACTTAGGCGGCTCCCACATACTTCGCAGCTTGTAGACCAGCTATTAATGCTCATACTCCGCTTTATTATTAGTGACTCGATAATTTAGCTAAACGGACAACTGCAGTCTATCTTCGCGAGGTGATATCATAAGAATCTCGACCCCACCACCTTGTCGAGTGAACAACCCGTCCACATAGATTTTCCAAGTCTCCTCTGGTTCTAGGCTTTGTATCTCAGTCACAAAGTTAGCTAAGACCTGAGCTTTGATGCTTGTTTAGGGTTGGTGTATGACCGTAAATATGCTAGAGGGGTGGGGGACGGTGAATAGTATGTTTTACTTTTTTTGAAAATCAACAGTATGCAGCAGAAATGAACAGAGACAAAAAGCAAAGGCTAGCATAGGTGGTTTTACTTGGTTCGGAGTCTTCAACGACTCCTAATCCAAAGTCTGCACTTGCTGAGTGTTTTCATTGGCCAATCACTATAATCATCAAGCAATTATAGAATTTAAGTAAAATTATAGTGATTAAATTATATCGACAATACAACTTTGAAAACTTGAGCACAGGTTGTCAGTGCAGCTTTTAAGTATCCCAGAGACCTTTTCGGAGCAGCGTGGAAAGTTGTAGCAATTGATGTTATGAAGCTTCTAGTCGAATGCCCTTATATAGGCTCATTTTGGGTGCTTAGAACCCCTCCGGGCGCTTAGAGCATGTTGACATGGCAATCTCTCGTCGAAACTTCATCCACCTCTAGGCGCACGGACCCCCTCCAGGTGCTTGGACTATTGACATAGGCTTGGCCAGTCGACGTTCTCCAACTCAGCTCCTAGATAACTTTTCTGGTCTGGGCGCTTGGACTAATTTCGGGCGCCTGAACCGTCCAGGTGCCTGTTTAGGCACCCGCCCCGGTGAACTGGTCCGGGCGCCCTGGCGAGCTAGTCCGGGCGCCCAGGCGAGCTAGTCCGAGCGCCCGGGTGATCTGGTCAGGGTGCCCAGAGTCCGAGCACTCGGATCCCTTTCGGATGCCCAGATTCCCCTTTTTTTGCACTTCTCCTTCCTGTAAAAAAGAGTTAGTCCAAGAAAATAAAAATATGTTTATCCTGTAAAATAGAGTTAGTACAACATAATAAGATAGGAGTAGTAATAAGATCATGTCTCCTTAAGACCAGAATCTAGTCAAGGTCTGAGCTTAGGTTTCTCAAATAGACTTAAGCTAGACCAATGCTTATAGTTCTCTCATTGGGGAAGTGTCCTCACTGGATCGCTCCTCCAGTTGCTTACCTCTTACTTACCAACTTTAGTCGCTTGACTTGCCTTTAACCCATAAGGTCTTCCCTCTAGTTGTGAGGTCCACAGACCCAGCTAGAATTTGGCCACTCGTCAGGTCCCGAGGACCCAACCGGACTTCTCGCCAGATATCGGGTCTCGTGGATCTATCTGGACTTAGCACCAACTATCAGGTCTAGCGGACCTAGCTAAATTTTAGCCTGGTGTTAGGTCCTCTAGACCCATTAACTCCTGCACACTTGGTTAAGTAATTAGATTACAAACATTCTAACTTTAATCCATTTATCATTCATCATAACCTAAGTTAGATTATTACTATAAATTGCACCAACAGTTGATACTGTATATCATATTCGCTAAACTTCATGATCTACTTGATCTATCTCCCAGAAGCTTCCGAGTTAATGACCACCTGACCTAGGATAATGTTGGTTAATGCTATGATGGGGTGTGATAGAAAATACGGATGTAACCTATGAGCAGCTAATACTAGCCCATACTCTAACTTCTCAAGAGAGAAATAACAACATTCTATGTCTTTCAATAAATGGCTTAAGAAATACACTGGTTGTTGTTTCTTTCCCTCTTACTATATTAACACCGACCCAATGACACTTTCAGTGAAAGATAAATACACCCACAATGGCTCGCCCACTATTGGTTTGACAAGTACAGGCAAGGCAGACAAGTAATTCTTTAGTTCCTCAAGCGCTTTGTCACACTCGGCATCCCATTAGAACTTGGTCATTCAACGGAGTATTTTGAAGAAGGGTAAGTTCTGATCGACCGATCTTGAAATGAAGTGGGACAACACCGTGATCTGTCCTGTCAATTGTTGTGCTTCCATCAGATTAATATGCGTCCAGAATGTATATTTGCTCACAGCCAGAGTTTGAATCCACCACTTGATTGATACTTAGCAAGGGATGATAGTCCTTTGTGTAGGACCGTTAGATTCGATAGAGGGGGGGGGGGTGAATATCGATTCGAAAAACAAGAGTATAAATACGCAGCGGAAAAGTAAAATAGACACAATGGTTTTACTTCGTTCGGAGCCTGTGACGACTCCTACTCGAAGGCCCGTACTCCGTGAGTACTTTCGTTGGGCAATCACTATCAATTCAAATATTACAAAGTTAAGTACAAGAATTGACAGATAAAGAAAATACCGACAATAGAATTAAAACAAAATCAGCACTGAGTCGGAGAGCTTTTCGTGGCGTCGCAAGAGCACAGAGCAGCAGATCTTGGATTCTGAGTTCTTATTGAAGCTCCACCCTTACCCCTTCTTTTATATGAAGCTCAGGGCGCCCCAGATCCCTTCCAGGCGCCCTGGTGGGACGTGGCAGGTCCAACCAGTGAGCTCCACGTGGCGACGCGCAATCGGGATAAAACTTGCCTCCCGGGCGCCCGGATCCCTTCCGGGCGCCCGGATCCCCTCCGGGCGCCCGGACCCCTCTTCTCCAGAAAGTCCTTCTCCTGCAAGAAAAGGTTAGTCCGAGGCAAATGTACCCTGCAGCAAAGATTGTTAGCACAGTTTTATAGATAAGCAAAGTATGACTTAGATTCCGTCCTTCCGAGACCGGAATCTAGTCACGATCTCGACTTAGATATCCGAAATGGATCTAAGCCGGATCGACGCCTAATGTTCCCTTTCTGGGAACGCGTCCTCGCAGTCACTCCCCTCCAGTGACTTACCTTACTTACCTGCCAGACGTCCGGTCAGCCCTTCGACCCGTCTGGACTTCTCGCCAGCTATCCGGTCAGCCCGTCGACCTAGCTGGACTTCTCGCCAAGCGTCCGGTCAGCCCGTCGACCCGCTTGGACTTCTCACCAGCTATCCGGTCAGCCCGTCGACCTAGCTGGACTTCTCGCCAAGCGTCCGGTCAGCCCGTCGACCCGCTTGGACTTCTTGCCAGCTATCCGGTCAGCCCGTCGACCTAGCTGGACTTCGTGCCAGACATCCGGTCAGCCCGTCGACCTGTCTGGACTTTTCCTGCACACTTGATCAAAGTGTCAGACAACAACAAAACTAACTTAACCTATTTGTCATTCATCAAAACCTGGGTTAAATCGTTAGTGCTAACCACACCAACACTTTGGACATGCCTTATTTAGATTCCTGAAGTCCATGTAAACATGCCATTTGTTCCTGGATTTGGAAATCAGGAATATTGCATCCAAGAAGAACAATGCTACATAGATAAGTCTTCTCTTCTCTTCTCTTTATGTTTTGAGTTGTATATTATTTTATTTCTTATCTCTTGATTGTATTTCCTTTGTAATAGAGTAGATCCTCTAATTCTTAGGATATAAAGAGTATTTGTGATACAATATTGATGTATGAACTATGTACTTGTATATTTTCTTATTCAATGAAGTGTTTATAACATGTTCTTGTGTGTTATATCTTGTATGTGTTTGATGAAATGTGTATGAGGTCAATATATTCAGATGTAGAGTTTTGATCACCATGTAAAGGAAGGGCCTTGGATTGTAAGACAATGAGACCTTGTGAGAGAAGGTATCCTTTATTTTCTATGGCGTTTCCTTGAAACAGAGATTGATTCTCTACTACAGAGGCTAATTAGAGTTTTAGGAGTTTTTCCCAAATTAATATTAGGAAATGACGTATGTAATCTAACGATTGTATAACACGGCAGGTGGGGTCCTATGATAGAGGATATCCCTTTAACCAGACTTTTTAGATTACCTTTTCTATTTAATTATATTAATCTATTGTTAGGAAATAAATTGGATAATTCTAGCGATTGTATGACCAGGGGGCCCTGTGACAGAGGGTATCACTTTAACCAGACATTCTAAAGTTGCTTCTTTACTTAATGGTGTTAGAACTTGGATAAACTTTTCGGTGTGACTTTCTCAGGTTTGTGTCAGACTTTAGTTAGAATTCTTACACGAGTGTAAGCATGGAGTTATGTATATGAACAGTGCATAGGGACATTAACTAGCATTATAACGAAACCAAAATCCTAGAATCTATCATATTTAATTGATCACTTGCGCTCATTCTCTCCCTCCTTCACTACTCTTTACTCTCTCTCTCTCTCAACCTTCATCCCACTTCTCAACCTTTCTTCTAGCATTCGTGAACCATATTTCAATTATCTAGATAATTCATTGTATGAAGTTAACTAGTGCTTAATCAACATTCCCTGTGGGATTGATATTTTATTATTTGACGACACTCGTATACTTATGGGCACACATCAAGTTTTTAACTCCATATTTCCCCTCGTGTAGGAATTCTAACTAAAGTCCGACACAACCCTGAGAAAGTCGCACCGAAGAGTTTACCCAAGTTCTAACGCCATTTAGTAAAGAAACAATTCTATAAAGTCTGGTTAAAGGGAGACCCTCTGTCATAGGGCCCCCCGGTCATACAATTGCTAGAGTTATCCAATTTACTTCCTAACAATAAATTAATGTAATTAAGTAGAAAAAGTAATCTAAAAAGTCTGATTAAAGGGATACCCTCAATCACAGGGCTCCTCATCATACAATCACTAGATTATACAAGTCACTTCTTAACATTAATTTGGAAAAAAACTCCTAAAATTCTAATTAACTTCCCTAGTAGAGAATCAATCCCCATTTCAAGGAAACACTATAGAAAGTAAAGGATACCTTCTGTCACAAGGTCTCATGGTCTTACAATCCAAGGCTCTTCCTCTACATGGTGATCAAAACTCTACATCTGAATGTATTGACCTCATACACATTTCATCAAACACATACAAGCCACAACACGCAGGAACAAGTCATAAACACTTTGTTGAATAAGAAAACATGCAAGTACATAGTTCATACATCAACATTGCATCACAAATACTCTCTACATCCTAAGAATCCGAGGATCTATTTCATTTTAAAGGAAATACAACCAAGAGATAAGAAATAAAGCAATCTACAACTGAAAACATAAAGAGAAGAGAAGAGAAGAGAAGAGAAAGCTTATCCATGTAGCATCGGTCTTCTTGGATGCAATCCTTGCTTCAGAGGTGGACAACTCAATAAATATGGAAGATCTCAAGTTCCCCCAAGGGGGAGAATCCTTCTCCAAGGAATGAGGGCAAGTTCCAAGCCAAAGATAAGTAAAAAGGAGCGAAAACCCCTTAAATAAGTTTGGGCACGGGCCTGACACGACCCCTGCCACGGCCGTGTGGATTCCACATAGCCAAGGTTGGATCCTACTCTGGAAAATCCACACAGCAGTATGATCCACACAGCCAAGGTCGGCTCCTTCTCTAGAAAGGTCGTGGCATGGCCTTGGTATGGCCCTGCATGGCTATGTCTCATGGAAACACCTTTTAGATCATCTAGACGTCATTTTCTCTAATTGAAGTCTTCAACAAAGTTATAGATCACAAAGTTATCTATATTTTAGTATAAATAATAGCCCATAACTATAATCAAACAAAAAGTTATGGTCATTTTACTTACAATCTTTAGTGTAAAAAATTTCTCACAGTCATGACACGACAGTGACATTGCCGTGACACGACCGTGACATGACAGTGACATAGCCATGTGAATCCACACGGATAAAGCATGGAAAAAACTTGATCTTCACATGGTCGTGCCTCATAAGCATAACCCAGACCTTTTAGAGGCTCTAGACTTCATTTAAGCTCCATTTTCCATCAAATTTCTTCCATAGAATCATGTATGTGTCAAGGAACATGGCTAGAGCATATTCCTTGATTAAATCTCCAATTTAAAGGTCTTTTGAAAGCCTTTTCCTTCATCTATCTTTCATGCGAGCATGATCCTTCCTCCGACTTCATGCTTGAGGTTTTTTAGTTCATTTTTGCTCTGAAAACGCATCATATCAATCAAAACAAGAGAGTAGATTTCTAAAGAAAAAGAGTGGAAATATGACATAATAATGAAATAAGGTGTAATAAACATAGATTATGCTCATGAAATATAAGTAGATTTACATTAAAGTATGCATAAAAGTGTATATAATCTATGCACATCACACTCCCAAACTTAAACCTTTTGCTTGTCCTCAAGCAAAAACTACATCTAAACTCATGTGGTTAAATAGTGCATCATATTTTCTAGCAAGTTAATCTAATCCAATCAAATGACTTCATTGGTGAGCAAGATACAAAAGTTGTTTGAGAATGACCTAAGTAATAGTTCTCTGTGCTTAGTGTAATAGTGGCCTAATCTTGTCAAGTATCAATCCCTAAGTCTAGTCAAGTCATCATATCACTGTGTTCCTTATGCTTCTGACGATAGGTACTTTACCTGCCATACACTTGGTTCATATTTCTAAAACTACATAAGGACTCAAAGGACTACTCGGAATCAAGAGAAACATACCATTTATTTTTCCAATAACCTAACTCAGTCTCAAAGGGATAAATTGTTAGTTTCAACTCACGATAACTATTTTCTATCACTTATTCGTATGATTTATTTTTCTTTCTTTTCCTTTTTTTTAGTGCTTTAAAGGTATACCACTAACACAAATGCAAATATATAAATACAAATACAGGGATTTTGATTTTTCCAAGTGAGTTTCCATGATCCGAATGTTAGAGTGTATACTAAAAGCCTAGCTTTTGGTATAAACATTTATCTAGAAATAAGAATCACATTGGTCAAATGTCTACATTTATGATAAATGAAGTTGTTCAATTAATTTATATTGTAGATAACATGGTGTGTGGTGTCACACACAGAGGATCATGTTATCAGTACCTTATAAATTATAAACAGTAGCTCACGACCATAATGGAAAGGAACAAACCATTGGAAGGTCGTAGTGTAATTAGGTATTAGTTTATCTTAACTATATAATTACACTAGTACACTTAGAGTGTATTGAGTAGGACCATTAGAGGTCGTTTCTTTTATACTGACTTTATAAAGAAACAAAGACCTCAGTTATTATGGAAGTGTGTGCTCTTAATCCTAATATAATAACAAGCACATATATTTGATATTTATTTCTTTAATTTATCAATGGGTGAGATTTAGTTCGATGAATCAATAAGCCCGATAAGTTGGGAAATGATATCACTTATAGTGTGTGTTGTTGATTATAGAAGGAAACTGTGTCCTAGTGATCTAGGTTGAGAATGTCCCCAAGAGGAGCTCATAAGGATTGTCATGTTAAACCCTGCAGGTGGACATAGTCCGACATGACAATGAAGTTGAGTGGTACTACTCTTGGAGCTAGATATTAATTAAGTGAGTTGTCAGTAACTTACTTAATTAGTGGACATTTGTTATCTTAAACACAGGGAGACTAACACACTCATAATAAGAAGGAGCCCAAAATGTAATTTGGGATTGGTGCGGTAGTTCAATAATAGTTCTTTAGTGGAATGAATTATTATTGATGAAATTAAGTTGTGTGTTCGGGGCAAACACGGGATGCTTAATTTCATCGGGAGACCAAAACCAATTCCTCCTCTCGGTCCCTATCGTAGCCTCTAGTATATAGAGATTTATACCCACCGCATACCCACTTTCTTACCCATCCAATGGGGCCGGCCAAGCTAGCTTGGAACCCAAGCTAGGGTCGGCCAAGACCAAGTGGATGAGTCATGTAGGTGGCCGGCCAAAGCTTGGGTCCCAAGCTTAGGTGGCCGGCCACTAGAATATTAAAAGGATTTTTATTAAAATTATTTCTTATGTGGATATCATGATTTTAAAAGAGAGTTTAAAAATTAAAAATTTCCTTTTATAACTTTCTACAAAAGATTAAGAGAAGAGATTAACCTCTTTCCTTATTTGTAGATTAAAAGGATGGTTTTAATTTTTGGTAAAAACTTTCCTTATTTGTAAATCATCTACATGTTTAAAAGAGAGTTTAAAATTTGAAATCTTTCCTTATTTGTTGATTAAAGGAGGATTTTAAATTTTAAGAAAACTTTCCTTTTTAACCATGTTCATGATTTAAAAGAAAGTTTAAAATTAATAATTCTCTTTTATTAGTTTCTACAAAAGATTGAGAAAAGATTTGATATCTTTCCTTATTTGTAGATTAAAAGAGATTTTAATTTTTAGAGATAACTTTCTTTTTATCCACATGTTTAAAAGAAAGATTTTAATTTATTAAATTTCCTTTTTATTAACCAATCATGAAGGGATAAAATTATTGGAGAAATTTTTATAAATTTCTAGAAACAAATTAGGAAGTTTTAATTTTTGTTTTAATTAAAACTTTCCTTGATTTGTGGATTGTAGGTGGCCGGCCAAATAAGTTGGAAAAAGGAAATTAATTTTTAATTTTTCTTTTTCATGGCAAAAGAATTAAGGAAGGTTTTATTAATTTTTCCTTATTTGCCAAGACCAAGGATTATAAAAGAGGGGGTAGAGAAGGCTTCATGTGAACAACCTCTATTATTTCTCTCCCTCTTTTCCTTGGTGTTGTGGCCGGCCAACCTCTCTTCCTCTCTTCCTCTTGGTGGTGGCCGAACCTTCTCTATTGGCTTGGAGCTCTTGTGGTGGCCGGATACTACTTGGAGAAGAAGAAGAAGAAGGAGAGAAAGCTTGTATCCCTTGGAGCTTGGTTGGTGTTTTGTTCTTCGTCCTTGGTGAAGCTTCTTTGTGTTGGCCGAACCTAGCTAGGAGGAGAAGAAGGTGCTTGGTGGTTTCTCATCTCGGAAGATCGTTGCCCACACAACGTCCGAGGTTAGAAGAGGAATACGGTAGAAGATCAAGAGGTCTTTCTAAAAGGTATAACTAGTAATTTTTTTCTTTCCGCATCATGCTAGTTATTTATGGAAATAATACCAAATACAAGAGGCTTACGATTCTAGTATTTCGAATATGTTTTCGAAGTTGTGTTCTTTTGTTTTATTTTTCCTTGTGATTTGATTGTTCTTTTCGGTTAACCTAAAGTTATTTTAGGAAATTAAATATTAGATTTCTATAAAAGGTTTTGTCTAGTCGGTGGTGGTTGCTCCCATATCCAAGAAGGCCATGTGCCTCGCCACGTCAGTACTGGAAACCAATTATGGAAATTAATATTTAATGGAATTAATAACTTAAGGTGATTTGGGTCGAACGTGTTAAGTTCCGCAGGAGATCCAAGTCAAAACCTAAAAGAACAAATAGATTAAGTTTTGGATCAAACGTGTTAAGTTCCGCAAGCGATCCAAAATTTAATTTAAAAGAACACATGGTAGCTAGGAAAAGGTTCAGACCTTTGTACAAAATTTTTGTACAGTGGAACCTCTAGGCTTTCCGAGTAGCAACCAACAATTGGTATCAGAGCTAGGGTTTTGCCTCTGTGTATTTGGTATTAGTTTAATTATGCACATGTCATACATAATTTAGGCAGGTTAATAGTAGGATGTGCTAACTTTGTGGATGTAGGATCCAACTATTATGGCTTATAGTTATTATGTGTGTGATTGGACCCTTGGACATGTCAAGGGCATTTTATTGTGTGTGCATGATTGTATTATAAAATACAGCAGGAGCTGTATTTAGTTTTATTAGGATTTTATTTTTGATCTAGATACATGTACATTCCTTTTATGGAATATAGGATCAAAATGTAAAATTCTATTTATGTCGCGGATCTAATCTTGCAAAGCGTGGAACCTTCTGAGGACCAGAGGCGCAGCGGAACTAGGAGCAAGATGGATGCGACAGCTAGACCCGGTAGCGATGGCCAAATATGGCAGCAGCTTGGGATGACAACACACGGAGGACAACTAGAGATAAAAGCCATAATAGTTGAAAATTAGATTTTCTATTTATTGCTTTTATATTGTGCTGTGTGTGCATGTTGGTTTACATATTTAGTAGGCTAGCATAGTTAAAATTCCTCATTTATAAATAACTAAGTGGGAGAGGGATTTTTAAGTAAATCTCATGGTCTCCATTACTGGTTTGTAAGTGATGCAAACAAGCTTGCGTGTTGGCTCTGAGTGCCTTCCTCCATAACGGATGAGCTTGTTTGTGGATCACTAGAACAGACTTCCATTTTTGGATGACTATAGGAAGTTAATTAAGAGCGTGTGATCTTCCCCAACGGAAGGGGCATAATCTTATTAATGGACTTAGTGTCAAGTAATGGTATACACTTAGACACATCTAATAGTATCCTCCCCATCGGAGTCACTGCTATTATTTGTGTGACCAAATGAAACCAACTATTAATTTGTCATAAAACTAGGTTGACAAGATAATAAAATTAAAGGGTTAAAACCCCTCTTACAAATGATTGATTTTGTATACGTCCACACTAACGTGGCATACAAAATTAACGGTGTTTGAGATAATTTTATTTGTCATAAAGATACGTTGACAAGATAGTTAATGGGTAAAACCCTCCTTTTACAAATGTTGAATTTGTATATGTCCACACTAACGTGGCATGCAAAATTCACGGTGTTTGAGGTGTTGGTAAATTTAAATAATATTGTTTGAGGAATCAATGTTATTTTAAATTCAAAGAGTTTTGACCAAATATTTGATCAAAGACAGATCAACTATTAATTTTATTAAGTCATAAAGTAAAGTTGGCGAGATAATAAAATTAATGAATAAAATCTCCTCTTCGATTTTGTATACACAAAATTCATGGAGATTTTAAGGAGTTGATCTTGACCAAATGTTTTTGTGATTCTTAGGATGTTTGTCAATCCCTAGTAGTCATACTATAGAAAAAGACTTAGTAGTCCCAATTGTAATGATTGGAAATAGGACTTGGACATTAAGGTAGACTGTCTTCTTAGAACTAAGAACAATTTAGGTGTATTTAATTCATTAGTTGAAACATGTTTAGTGGTGTTATCTACCAGAACCTGGAGTGTAGATACAAATGTCATTAATCATGTCTGCAATTCATTGCGGGGTTCCAGGAAATCCGACAACTAAATGAAAATAAAAACACCGTCCACATGGGCACTGCTGTAAAAGTGGCAGCTGTTGCAGTGGGAGATGTTTATCCTTTGATAAGAATAAAATATGGATTTTAAGTAATTATCTTTACGTACCAAATTTAGAAAGAACCTGATTTCAGTTTCTAAACTATTATAGATATTATGTCTATTTTGATAACAAAGTTGTTATCAAGAAAAATAGGAAAGTTATCTATTCTGGTATGATGGTTGACAATTTATAATCCAATAAACTCCCACGATGCAACAAATGGAAATTAGTAACACATCTTCTAATTTTAAGAGAAAGCAACCTTCGGAAATGAACCAATTATATCTTTGGCATCTAAAGCTAGGTTATACTTGAGTAGGATTCATTGGTAGCTGATGAACTTTTGGGTTCATTGGTAGTGGAAATCTTTCCAACCTACGAGTCTTACTTGGAAGGAAAATAACCAAGAAGCTTTTAAGTCCAAGGGGTATAGAGTCAAAGATATGTTGAAATCGGTTCATTCTGATTTGTGTGATCCTATGACTATCCAGACAAGAGGTAGTATTGAATATTTTGTCTAATTTATAGACAACTATTCAAGATACAAATAAATTTACTTAATGTACCGCAAGACTAAGTACTTTGATTAGTTCAAATAGTACAAGGCTGATGCGGAGAAATGTTAAAGTAAAAGTCACTATGGTAAGAACATAGTGGCAAGTACCTCTTGGGAGAATTTAGGAGTCACTTATCAGAAGTAGGGATTCAATCCAAACTAACTGCACCTGGTACACCTCTACAGAATGGTGTAGTAGAAAGAAGGTATAGGACTCTTATGGAAATAAGTAGATTGATGATGAGTTATTTTACCAAATTTGTTTTAAGGATATGCTCTGGAAACGGAAGTGAACGTAGTACCTTCCAAAGTCATAACTCTCTACTCATATAGAATTGCTGAATAGGTGTAAGCCTATTTTGAAGCATATTCGGATTCGGGTAATCCAGCACATATGTTAAAGAGAGATAATGATAAGTTGGATAGTAGTTCACTTGTTTGTAAGTTATCCTAGATAAACAAAAAGTAGGTTTATAGTCTTAAAAATCAGAAAGTCATTGTTAGCATCAATGAATGATTTTAAAAGGACTATATAATGAACCATGTGCTCATAAGTAAATTTGTTCTTAAGGAAATAATAAAAGACATGTCTAATATAGTACCAACTGTACAAGATGAGATACCACAAGAAAACTGCAACACGTATCACAAATGATACACAATTGCAGAAAATGCCTTGTCGTAGTAGGAGGGTTGTTAAGCAACCTTAAAAGATTCATGTTTTAGGAGAGTTTTTGAACTCGATCCCTAAAGGACATGAACCTGATCTCCGGACATATGACGAAGCACTCCAAGATAAATATGCAGCATCTTGGCAAAGAGTAATGAATAATAGAATTATAATATATGTATTCTAATAAAATCTGGAAGCTTGTAGAACCACCAAGTGGTGTAAAAGCCTTTGGGTGTAAAAGGTCTATAATAGGAAAAGAGGGATAGACAGGAAGGTAGAAACCTTCAAAGCAAGGCTTGATGAAAAAGGAAACTTTTTTCACTGGTAGTCATGCTTAAGTCTATCCGGATTCTTTTATCTATTTGGCAAGTGGATGTCAAGACAGCATTCCTTAATGGAAGTCTTGAAGAAAGCATCCATATAAAGCAACCAGAAGGGTTCATTGCAAAGGGCTAAGAGCATCTTGTGTAAAGCTCAATCAGTCTATGGACTGAGGCAAAGCTTCAAGGTCTTGGAACATCTGGTTTATCAAAGTAATTCAGACCTATGGATTTATTTAGTAACCGGATAAGTCTTGTGTATACAAAAGGTGTGATGGAAGCGTGGTGGTATTTCTTGTACTATACATAGATAACATTTTTGGTAGTTGAAAATAATATCAAAATGTTGTCAGAAGTAAGGGTATGGTTGTCCAAATAATTCGATATAAAGGACTTGGGAGAATGAATATATTCTTGAGATCAAAGTAATAAGGGATCGCAAGAAAAAAATATTTTACTTATCCCAAGCTTCATACATCGGAAAAATCCTTGCTCGTTTTAAAGCATGCAAAACTCCAAGAAAGGTTTCTTACCTTTTCAGGATGGAGTAACTTTATCTAAAGATATGTCTCTGTAGACATCAAAGGAGATAAAGGAAATAAAGGCAGTTCTTTATGCTTCGGCTGTCGGAAGCCTAATGAATGCTATGCACGAGATAAGAAATCTGTTTTGCCAAGGGCATAGTTGGCAGATATCAAAGTAACTCTAGACAAGGACAGTGGACTGCAGTAAAGCATATATTGAAGTACCTTAGAGGCACTAGAGATTATATGCTAGCTTACAAGGCAGTTAATTTGGTCCTTGTGGGTTGCATGGATTTTGACTTCCAATCGGATAAGGACAATAATAAGTCAACCTCGGGGTTTTGTGTTTACTTTAGGAGGTAAAGTCATAACTATGGAAGAGTGATAAGCATAGGTGTTTTTCTGGACTTCACCATAGAAGTTTAGTATATGGCAAGCCTCTGAGGTAGCCATAAAAGCTGAATGACTCAATAACCTCAAGATAGACTTAGATATGATTTCTGGTTTGTCCAAAGATTATTACAATTTATTGTAATAATATTGGTGCAGTAGCAAACTCGAAGAAACCATAAGTCTATAAAGGCAAGTAAACATAATAGAGCGCAAGTACCACCCAATACAAGAAATCGTATAAACGAGGAGAAGTTGTTGCTGCCTAGAATGCATCAGATGATGACCTATAGATCTTTTCACTAAGGTCCTTAAGGCGAGAGCTTTTGATGGACATGTTGAAGGGTTGGGAATCAGATGTATGGCAGCAGATATGGCAGCTTAGTCTTTTAGTATAAGTGGGAGATTGTTAGAGTGTATACTAAAAGCCTAGCTTTTGGTATAAACATTTATCTAGAAATAAGAATCACATTGGTCAAATGTCTACATTTATGATAAATAAAGTTGTTCAATTAATTTATATTGTAGATAACATGGTGTGTGGTGTCACACACAGAGGATCATGTTATCAGTACCTTATAAATTATAAACAGTAGCTCACGACCATAATGGAAAGGAACAAACCATTGGAAGGTCGTAGTGTAATTAGGTATTAGTTTATCTTAACTATATAATTACACTAGTACACTTAGAGTGTATTGAGTAGGACCATTAGAGGTCATTTCTTTTATACTGACTTTATAAAGAAACAAAGACCTCAGTTATTATGGAAGTGTGTGCTCTTAATCCTAATATAATAACAAGCACATATATTTGATATTTATTTCTTTAATTTATCAATGGGTGAGATTTAGTTCGATGAATCAATAAGCCCGATAAGTTGGGAAATGATATCACTTATAGTGTGTGTTGTTGATTATAGAAGGAAGCGTGTCCTAGTGATCTAGGTTGAGAATGTCCCCAAGAGGAGCTCATAAGGATTGTCATGTTAAACCCTGCAGGTGGACTTAGTCCGACATGACAATGAAGTTGAGTGGTACTACTCTTGGAGCTAGATATTAATTAAGTGAGTTGTCAGTAACTTACTTAATTAGTGGACATTTGTTATCTTAAACACAGGGAGACTAACACACTCATAATAAGAAGGAGCCCAAAATGTAATTTAGGATTGGTGCAGTAGTTCAATAATAGTTCTTTAGTGGAATGAATTATTATTGATGAAATTAAGCTGTGTGTTCGGGCAAACACGGGATGCTTAATTTCATCGGAGACCAAAACCAATTCCTCCTCTCGGTCCCTATCGTAGCCTCTAGTATATAGAGATTTATACCCACCGCATACCCACCTTCTTACCCATCCAATGGGGCCGGCCAAGCTAGCTTGGAACCCAAGCTAGGGCCGGCCAAGATCAAGTGGATGAGTCATGTAGGTGGCCGGCCAAAGCTTGGGTCCCAAGCTTAGGTGGCCGGCCACTAGAATATTAAAAGGATTTTTATTAAAATTATTTCTTATGTGGATATCATGATTTTAAAAGAGAGTTTAAAAATTAAAAATTTCCTTTTATAACTTTCTACAAAAGATTAAGAGAAGAGATTAATCTCTTTCCTTATTTGTAGATTAAAAGGATGGTTTTAATTTTTGGTAAAAACTTTCCTTATTTGTAAATCATCTACATGTTTAAAAGAGAGTTTAAAATTTGAAATCTTTCCTTATTTGTTGATTAAAGGAGGATTTTAAATTTTAAGAAAACTTTCCTTTTAACCATGTTCATGATTTAAAAGAAAGTTTAAAAATTAATAATTCTCTTTTATTAGTTTCTACAAAGATTGAGAAAAGATTTGATATCTTTCCTTATTTGTAGATTAAAAGAGATTTTAATTTTTAGAGATAACTTTCTTTTTATCCACATGTTTAAAAGAAAGATTTTAATTTATTAAATTTCTTTTTTATTAACCAATCATGAAGGGATAAAATTATTGGAGAAATTTTTATAAATTTCTAGAAACAAATTAGGAAGTTTTAATTTTTGTTTTAATTAAAACTTTCCTTGATTTGTGGATTGTAGGTGGCCGGCCAAATAAGTTGGAAAAAGGAAATTAATTTTTAATTTTTCTTTTTCATGGCAAAAGAATTAAGGAAGGTTTTATTAATTTTTCCTTATTTGCCAAGACCAAGGATTATAAAAGAGGGGGTAGAGAAGGCTTCATGTGAACAACCTCTATTATTTCTCTCCCTCTTTTCCTTGGTATTGTGGCCGGCCAACCTCTCTTCCTCTCTTCCTCTTGGTGGTGGCCGAACCTTCTCTATTGGCTTGGAGCTCTTGTGGTGGCCAGATACTACTTGGAGAAGAAGAAGAAGAAGGAGAGAAAGCTTGTATCCCTTGGAGCTTGGTTGGTGTTTTGTTCTTCGTCCTTGGTGAAGCTTCTTTGTGTTGGCCGAACCTAGCTAGGAGGAGAAGAAGGTGCTTGGTGGTTTCTCATCTCGGAAGATCGTTGCCCACACAACGTCCGAGGTTAGAAGAGGAATACGGTAGAAGATCAAGAGGTATTTCTAAAAAGTATAACTAGTAATTTTTCTTTCCGCATCATGCTAGTTATTTATGGAAATAATACCAAATACAAGAGGCTTACGATTCTAGTATTTCGAATATGTTTTTCGAAGTTGTGTTCTTTTGTTTTATTTTTCCTTGGGATTTGATTGTTCTTTTCAGTTAACCTAAAGTTATTTTAGGAAATTAAATATTAGATTTCTATAAAAGGTTTTGTCTAGTCGGTGGTGGTTGCTCCCATATCCAAGAAGGTCATGTGCCTCGCCACGTCAGTACTGGGAACCTATTATGGAAATTAATATTTAATGGAATTAATAACTTAAGGTGATTTGGGTCGAACGTGTTAAGTTCCGCAGGAGATCCAAGTCAAAACCTAAAAGAACAAATAGATTAAGTTTTGGATCAAACGTGTTAAGTTCCGCAGGCGATCCAAAATTTAATTTAAAAGAACACATGGTAGCTAGGAAAAGGTTCAGACCTTTGTACAAAATTTTTGTACAGTGGAACCTCTAGGCTTTCCGAGTAGCAACCAACACCGAAATCATCCAATAACTAAAATGTAATTAAGAGTTCACCTTAGAAATACAAGTACTAGTCCAGTTCTATGAATCATGACTACTTTCGGAGTTATCAACCATCAAAACTAGACAAGGTGTAAAGAGATCCTAAAATAAGGCCAACACTCAAACTTCTACTGTAAAATCATTGTTCACTTCATGCTAACATAAATAGAAAAAGATAGATTACTAAATATACTAGCATCATAAGTAACCAACAAACCACATGAAATTTAGAACAAGTCTGCTAATATTTTGCATTAAGGTACAAGTAATCATGACGTAATGAATGATGCAACTAGGAAAAAGTTTATTATATTAAAAGAAATATGCAAAAATTAAACTATAATCCAACACATCCTCCCAAACTTAAACTTTTCATTGTCCCAATAAAAACTAGAAATAAAATATAGAGGAGATTTGAAATTAGAGAAGTTACCAAGTGATGAGCTCCAAATGGTTCTAAAGATACTTCCCTATATGTGAATTGCACTCTACACAACTTAGAATTCTACAAAAAAAAAAATAGATAAGAAAAATTAAATAGAGGAATTAGGATTATTATGAAGAAAGAAAAGAAACTAGAAAGAAATTAAAACTAAAATGAAAATAAGATTAAACTTGGGTTGCCTCCCAAGAAGCATTTATTTTAGGTCATTAGCTCAACCATCTCATTAGGCTCATTGATAACTAACATTTTGATGTATTATTTTAACTCTTATATTTGACATTTTATCTTCTCGTACACTTAATTCCGTATTATATCATGTTTTACGAGTAAGAATCTATTTTTAGCTTAATCATAAATTTTCCTAAATTTTAGTATTATTTCATGATTTTGTAGGAAATTAAAGAAGAGTCATGAATAATGGTTGAGTCAGAATAAATTGACTTGATTTGGAGGTCAAATGGAAGAGATCAAGTTGAATTAATATGAACTATTGATTTAGATCTAAAGAAATCTTAGGTGGCGTTTGGCTTAGGAGTTTGGGAATGAGGGAATGGATTCATTCTCCAAACCTTGTGTTTAGTTGATGGGAATGGAATCAAGATTTTGGAATGAAACCTAAAAACTTGGGTATGAATGAAGCCCACCCTCTCCCTTGGGTTTGATGGAATGAGAATGAGAATTAAATTTTGGACGAAAATATTCTTAATATATTTATTCAATTTTTCTTTCATTTCACTCTCTCTCCTTATTCTCTCTCATCATACTTTCTCTCTCCTCATTCTATCATCACACATTCTCTCTCAACATATTTTCTCTTTCCTCATTCTCTCTCATCACACATTCTATACCATTTTCTCTATGTATTCTCTCTCATCACACTCTCTCTCTCCTTATTTTATCTCTCTTCATTCTCTTATCATCATACTTTCTCTCTCCTCATTCTATCATCACACTTTCTCTCTCAACATATTTTCTCTCTTCTCATTCTCTCTCATCATACATTCTATACCATTTTCTCTCTGTATTCTCTCCCATCTTACTCTCTCCTCATTTTCTCTCTCTTTATTCTCTCTTCATTTTTCTCATTATACTTTCTCTCTCCTCAATCTCTCTTACCATACTCTGTCTCCATATTTTCTCTCATCACACTTTCTCTCTCTTTATTCTCTTCCATCACACTCTCTCTCCACATTTTCTCTCATCACACTTTCCTCTCTTTATTTTTTCCCATCACACATTCTCTCTCTTCATTTTTTTCCTCATCACACTTTCTCTCTCTTCATTTTTTCTCATCACACTTTCTCTCTCTTTATACTTTTCTCTTCTCGATCTCTCCTATCACGCTCTCTCCCCTCATTTTCTCTCATCACACTTTCTCTCTCTTCATTTTTTCCCATCACACTTTCTCTCTCATCATTCTCTCTCATCATATGTTTCTCTTACATTCAACTTTCTCTCCCATCTAATTTTTTCTCTTATTTTCCTCTAAGGATAAAAAAGGAAATTTGGGTTTATTCCGATTGAAAATATTCAAGTAACCAAACATTATTTTTAAGAATGATACCCAAGCTCATATCCATTCTCATTCCATAATACTATGATATCCATTCCAATTCTGATTTCTAAGAGAGAATCAAACACCACCTTATTTCTTTATTCAGATCTAAACCTCCAGTCCTTAATCCAAATCTGAAATAATCTAGACCTTTGCTTTATGAAGAATGAGATCAAGCCACCATCATCCCTATCATCAGATCTAAGCCTCACATCCACTCCTATTGAATGGAAGACCCAGATTGGAGGAAAAAAAATCCCTTCCTCTTCTTCTCACACGGACGAACAGAAAGGGATTGCACACAGCTTCTCCACACGCCGAAGCTTCAACGCCGCCTTCTCCCCTTCTTCTTCCTCCTTCACCAACGTCTGGTGGCCACCGCCATTTTCTTCATCGTCATCGACCAGCCAGCCATCTCATCCCCTCATCCATGACCCTTATCTGCTCCTGAACTCACACTCAATCTCACGCAAAGCTCAGAGAAGGGAACAACTTTCTCCACGCAGCCACCCTCAGACGCCACTTCTCTTTATGTACTGAATCATCCCCAACACGAACGCACTGAACAACTTCTTTTTCCCGAGCTTCATCATTGTTCTAATGTCACCCCCCTTCTATCCATCCGCCGGCATATCTACTCTACCTCCTTCCTTCGGGTTAGAAGGGAGACCTAGGGGGCTCTTCATCGGGTTAGAAGTGGAGGATTCCCAACAACCCCCTTCCTCTCTGGGTTAGAAGAGGAAGGTCTAATCTCATCCGCAACCATCGACGTCCACCACGATTGAGGGAGAAGCTCATCGAAGCTTGGGTGATGTGCTTTTTGGTTGTATTCTTTTCATGTGTTGGTTGATTTGTTGAGTTAATTATTTGGTTGTATGATTGTTGGTTGTTGAGTATGTTAAATGCTTGTATCAAATTAAACTCCCCTATTAAGGTTTCATGCGTTAGTTACAAATTGATTAATGCTCACAACATGTTCATTGAAATGCCTCAACCAATTGTGTTATTCTAATTTCTTTAGTTTAATTCCATACAATGCTGGTTAGTTTAGTTATTTATGTTTCCATGATACTCGATCTTCATTTGAATGTAGTTAGGTTTATTAGATTTCTTTAATGCTCTAGGTTTTATTCCATGCTTAGTTTCGTTGATGTTTTACTCAATGTTTTCTTTTATTTCAACAATTGTAGTTAGGTTAGACTTAGCCCTCGTTACTTGCATTGTCATTCATTTACTAGATTTGGTTTCATTTAATTCTTTGTTATTTCATTCTTTAGTTTAATTGTGTTGATAGTGAAACACATAGTGTATAGTGATAATACGTTGTGGATTAATTGTTGGCACTTAGTTCAATTTCATTTAAGCATTAGATTATTTTCCTACTTGTTTTGCTTTTTATTTGTTAGATTTAGAATAAAAAATCAAACAATGGTCATTTCCATATTAAAACCCCCAAAAATATAAATAACAAGCAATCCTAAATTATCATCCTATTATTGCATTCATTGGAAGACGACTCGAGTTGACTCTATGCTATACTAGCGTAGATAGATTCAGTATTTAATGCTTTTGATATCGTATCACGACAGTACAATCTTATCACTCATCGAAATCGCGATCTTGTCGGAGTGAGAAACTTCCAAACTTTTCTTCCAATGACCCATATTATTATAAAGAGAGCTATCGTCATAAGAGCAATGTAATGTATCACCGCTCTCTTCATCTTCGTCTCCTTGAAAGTTCTTTCTAGATGTCGAAGATGGTTCAGATTGAGCTTCCAATTATAGGCCCTATAAAAATCTGCACATGCAAAGAAAGAGCAAGCCTCCTATACAAGAGAAAGATAAGAAAGAACTAAAAAGATATTAAGTTTAAATGAGCATATATCAAAAGATGAATCACATCCAATAAAATCAATGATGGGTACCCTTATGAAGTTTTCTAAAAAATCACTAGGGATACTTACTTTGCATTTTAGAGAGGTACATAAAAGTTCCAAATAGGTGGATGTGTCTTCTTCAGAACTAAGTACTGGTTCTGACTTTGGCTCAGTGGAAGTCCAATTAAAGGTGGTGATTCTTGGAACTTTGCTATATTTGCATAAGTCCCTACACATTGATCCACAACATATTCAATTCTTGTAAATCTCATAGACTTAAAGGGTTGTATGGACAAAGGAGGTGATTCTTGAGATGCTACTGTTGGCGCAGCGGGGCCGGTAAGAGGGCGCAACATCTGTTAAAAAATAAAACAAAATATTTCTATGTTTTTCCAACTAAGATTAGTAGCACTATCACAATAATTATAAACTCAAATGAACAACTAATATAATTAAAAGAGGCTAACAGGTTTAACTTGATTATAACCTAAGTGGTTGTTAATCCAAGGTGGTTGCAAAGCTCCACTAGAAATATCTCCTTCGTGTAGGCGGAGAAGCCTCTTACAACCTATGAAAAACTCAGAAAAGACTAGGAAATTGATTACAACAGTTGTTGTATATTTTCTAGGTCTAGAGGTCTTTTTATAACCCCTAGAAAATCTTATCCATAGCTTGAGGGCACCTCCAAAGGGCTTGGAGGGCGCCTCCAGCGAGGCACAGTGGATAAAGTTTTATCCACTGCGAGCGGCTACTTTGACTGACCAAAGGCGCCTTCCATACTCATCGAGGGCGCCTTACATGCTTATGGAGGGCGCCTGAAGGTGGCAGAGGCGTGGGCGCGCCTCAGAGGCGCCTCCAACCCTTGTTGAGGGCACCTCTAGTAGTCTTTACAGCCTCTCTCTACTCTGCTGCTGCTCCAATCACTTGGGTGATTATAACCAACCGAAATAGAGCTCACCCAAACTCAATTTCCGATCTTCTCCTCGAGTAGGCTTTCGCTCCATCTTCTCGTCCCTCGAATGTGGCGTACATTCTTCTCACCCACCTGTGTACTCTTCCGCAACACTTCGTCCCTCGGATGCACCTAGCCCGTCAGCTCCCTTCCCGTGCCATCCTTCTCGCTAGCTGCGTCTTCTGCTCGACTTCTTGTGCTCCTAAGCTCCTGCACACTTAGACACAGGGATCAAAACAAAATAAGACCTAACTTTAACTTGGTTGATCACACCAAAACAATCACGGGGTCTATCAATCTCTCCATTTTTTATGTGCATCAACCCAAGTTCAAGTTAGGGTAAAACAAACAGAAAAAATAAATTTGCAAAACTTTTTAAGTTTGCAAAACATTTTAAGTATTAAGTTGTAATATAAGAAATTGAAAATTTGAGTATAATTTGTAAATAAAAGAAATAACAAAATCAAACTTAATTGATTAAAAAAAATGTAACTCCCCCTAAACTTGTATCTATTCCTCTCCCTTTGATCATATCAAAAACTAGGATAAAACAATAATTTTAAAAATTTTGAGATTAAAAATTTTCTAAGTAATGAAATTTTCAAATAATTGACAAATATTAAAAGCATTATTTATCTAATTTCACAAGCTTATCAGTTTGTCAATTAAATATTCAATTCAGTAATTGGCTTCCAGGCTGTGGTGAGGCACTAGACCTTCTTGGTTATTGGATCATCAACCACTTTAGACAAAGCCTTTTAAAGAATTTAAACATTTAATTTTTTTGAAAGCCTTAAATAAAAAAAAATGTTTAATCGAAATAAGATTTTGGAACCCAATATAGGTTCCTTCCTTTAATATTAAAAGCATTATTTATCTAATTTCACAAGCTTATCAGTTTGTCAATTAAATATTCAATTTAGTAATTGACTTCCAGACTGTGATGAGACACTAGGCTTTCTTGGTTATTGGATCATCAACCACTTTAGACAAAGCCTTTTAAAGAATTTAAACATTTAATTTTTTTGAAAGCCTTAAATAAAAAAAATGCTTAATCTAAATAAGATTTTGGAACCCAATATAGGTTCCTTCCTACTGGATTAATTAAGAATTTGGGGGTATATATCTTCTGGTAATTCTTCTAAGTTCTCCTTGGTGATGTCTAATATACCAATTTAATCTACTATACTTTCCATACTTTGGTTTTTGACAACTGTTCAATTTCAAGCATGCATGGTCATTCTAGCTTTTGATTTGAATTTTTAAATTATCATTTTATGATTTTAAATTATATAACTGTCTTTTTAAATCAACGTTCTCTTTTTCTAATTTTACTAAATCTTTCAAAAGTACTTTAATGAACTAAAAAGAATGCTCGGGTGAAAGAGCACGTACCTCACTTACCTTAAGTTCTGATGCTTCCCCTTCATCGTTGCTTTCTTTCGATGATCCTCCCCCTTCATCAATGCTCATTGCTGAACTGGTTTCATCTTCCTCTTGATCGGTTGCCATTAGAGCTAGTCCGGCGTAGGCTTCGATTTTGGATTCGGAGGATGACGACTCATCCCACGTGGTTTTGAGATTATGTTTGGGCTGAGCTAGCTTCTTATTCTTTTCCTTGTCTTTGTTCTTCAGTTTTGGGCAGTCATCCTTGATGTACCCTTCTTCGTTGTAATTGTAGCATCGCACGGTCCTTCTATTTCGAAGATGCTTTCTCGTATGCGATTTAAATTTATTAGATTTAATAAATTTATTAAACTTTCTTACCATAAGAGCCGCTTCAACTTCATTGATGAATGCTTCAGAATCTTGATCTTCCGTCTTTGCTTTTAGGGAAACATTGAGATTTCTCTTTCCTATTTCTTTAGGATCTGCAATTCAAGATTCGTAAAGTTCAAAAGTGGAAAACAAATTCTCTAGCGTGCTTACCTCAAGATCCTTAGAGATATAGTATGTATCTACTAAGGACGCCCATTATGAAGTTCTTGGGAAGGCGTTGAGCGCATACCAGATTGAGTCTCGATTTGTTACTGATTCTCCGAGATTGTTTAGCTGAGTGATGAGCTCTTTGATTCGTGCTTAGAGTTGCACTACCTTTTCTCCATTGTTCATCCGTAGATTTGTCAACTGAGTTCGGAGGATGTCTCGCCTTGCTAACTTCACTTTCGAAGTGCCTTCATGGAGTTCTAGGAACTTCTCCCATAGCTCTTTGGTAGAGTCGTAGCTACCGATTCGATTGACTTACTAGGGTGGGAGAACATTGAGAAGATGGAATTTTGCTTTACCGTTCGCCACGAAGTTGGCTTGTTCCTTCTTCATCCACTGATATTCTTCTTTGTCTTTTGGAACTATAAAATCATATTTCATTATTAAAATTTTGAAATATATTTTAAAAAATACCTCCATCCAGCGTTTCCATTGTGCGAAGTCTCCCTCGAATTTTGGTGGGTGAATACTTGCACCGGCCATCGTCTTGATCTTGATGCTTCAGTCGAGGGTTAGTCCTTCTGAGGCGATTGGGCTCTAATACCACTTGTTGGCGCAGCGGGGCGGGTAAGAGGGTGCAACGTCTGTTAAAAAAAACACAAAACCTTTCTCTATTTTTCCAACTAAAATTAGTAGCACTATCACAATAATTATAAACTCAAATGAACAACTAATATAATGAAAAGAGGCTAACAAGTTTAACTTGGTTACGACCTAGGTTGTTGTTAATCCAAGGCAGTTGTAAAGCTCCACTAGAAATATCTCCATCGTGTAGGCGGAGAAGCCTCTTACAATCTATAAAAAGATCAGAAAAGACTAGGAAATTGATTACAGCAGTTGTTGTATATTTCCTAGGTACAGGGGTCTTTTTATAGCCCATGGAAAAACTTATTCGTAGCTTGAGAGTGTTGGACCATTGGGGGCCGGCTAGAAGGGGGGGTTGAATAGCCTGCAAAATAAAACGCAAACCCTTCTTGAACTCTTAAACTAACACTTGCATATAAAAGGTGAACAAATAAAATAGAAAGGACGAGGCACCGGATTTGACTTGGTTACAACCGGAGAGGTTGTTAATTCAAGTAAGATGATCGCACTAAAAACTCCTTCAGGCGGAGAAGCCTCTTACAACGATGAAGCGCAGAAAATAGAAGCTTAACTACATAGAAAGCGTACAAGTGTAGAAAGAATGAGTTGCTTGAGTTGTTCTAGTTGTTGAAAGCTTCTGGACCAATGCTATATTTATAGCCTTAGTCGGGGTGCCCTGAAGGGTTCCGGGCGCCCTGGGGGGGGGGGGGTAAACTTTATCTCCCAACGTTCAGATCAAGTCAAAACTCGATCTAGTCAAAAAGTCAACTCCGGGCGCCTGGAAGGGTTCCAGGCGCCCCGGTTGGGAAAGTCAAGCCTGTTGACTTTTTTCAGCTCGGGTCTTCTGCTCCGGCTATGTTCGCCTCAGACCGAGTCTTCCACTCGCTTGGGTGATCTCTGCCATCCGGAATAGGGCTCACCCGAACCCAACTTCCGATCTTCTCGAGCAGGCTTCCGCTCCGGCTTCTCGTCCCTCGGAATCACCGTGTGCTTCCTTCTCGTCCACCAGCGTCCTCATCCGCAGTCTTCGTCCCTCGGTCACACCCCGTGCTGACCTTCTCGCTAGCTATGTCTCTTGCTCCTCGAGCAGTCTTCCGCTCCGGCTTCTCGTCCCTCAGAACCACCGCACGCTTCCTTCTCATCCGCCGGTGTACTCTTCTGCAGCGCCTCGTCCCTCAGACGCACCGTGTGCCATCCTTCTCGCTAGCTGCGTCTTTCGCTCGACTACCTATTCTCCTAAACTCCTGCACACTTAGACACAAGGTTAAAAACACACAAGACCTAATTTAACTTGTTGATCACACCAAAACAACCTTGGGGTTCCAACAATTTCCTCCTTTTTGATTTTAGCAACCCAAGTTAAGCTAGGGTAAAATAGATATAAAAAATAAACTAACTAATTTTGTAATAAAGTGCAAAAATATAGAAAATTTAAATTTTTGGTCTGCCTCTCCCTAGACTTATACTTTTTCCTTCTCCCCCTTTGATTACATAAAAAAATGGGGTTTCAAAAAAAAATCTAAGGGTTTTTAAAAAAATTCTAACTTTCTTAAAAAAATCTAAGTTAAAGAATTTGCAATAATTTTCAGCAAAAAATTATTCTAAGTTAAACAATTTCTAAGAAAAAAAATTTTACGCACGAAAATTTTTCTAAGTATAAAAATATTTTAGAAAGATTTCCGAAAATAAATGTTAAAAACTTTTTAAAACATTTATTAAATTTTAATACTTTACCAGAAAGTTAATCAAACATTTTATTTACATATTTTGACTTTTAGGTCGTGGCGAGGCACTAGGCCTTCTTGGTTATTGGAGCAACAACCACTTCCTTAGACAAAGCCTCATAAAGAAATTTAGCATTTAATTTTCTCGCTGAAAGCGCTAAGTCTAAAGTTTTAATTTAGATCAAATTCTCTAATTTTTACATTGTGATATTTAAATTTCCACTTTAGTTTATCATAATTTCTTAAATCATAATTTTTCAAATTTGAAGCAAAAAATATTGAGCATGCAAAAAATTGTATAATCTGCATTTGTTCCTCTAACATGTCATTTTCTATTTTTAGCTTGTCTAAAGCCTTTAATCGACAAGCTGTTGTTAGAGTTTTTTTTTATTTCAATATTCTTTGTTTTATTTTGAATTTCTAATTCACAAGAATGTTTCGATAATATATTGATCGAATTAAGCAATTTGTTAGGAGGTGAAGGTCATACCTGACTTACCTTTTCGGCTGTTAATTCTCCCCTTGCTGAGCTTCTTTCTCCCGACGTTGCTCCCCCATCATCAATACCCTCGATGCTTTTTGAGGAAGAGATGATTGCGTCCTCTGGTAGATACTCGACGGTGAGTGCTGTTTCGACAATTTCCTCCGTCTTGGATTCTTCTGACGGTGGTTCGGTGTCCATCGAGGAGTTGGATTCGACTTCAAGTGGTTCTTCGTAGAGCTTCAAGAACTTTTCCCAAAGTTCTTTTTTGCTTTTGTATTTTCTGATTCAGTTGAGATCCTTGGCAGGTAGTATGCTTAAAAGACTGGACTCGGCCTTACCATTTGTCATGAATTCATCGCGCTGCTCGTCAGTCCATTGATGCTTCTCAAGTTCTTCTCCTTTTACGTCCTTCGGAGCTTCATAACCAAATTCCATTATTAATAACATATTAAAATCAATTTTAAAGTAAACCTGCATTCGTCGCTTCCAAAAAGCGAACTCCCCCTTGAACGTTGGTGGGTAGATGTTCATTCCGGCCATCTTCTTTGCTTCGATCGGCGGTTAGTCCTCCTGAAGCGCCTTGACTCTGATACCACTTGTTGGACCGTTGGCGGCCGGCTAGAAGGGGGGTTGAATATCCTGCAAAATAAAACGCAAACCCTTCTCGAACTCTTAAACTAACACTTGCATATAAAAAGTGAACAAATAAAACAGAAAGGACGAGTCACCGAATTTGATTTGGTTACAATCGGAGAAGTTGTTAATCCAAGGAAGATGATTGCATTAAAAACTCCTTTAGGCGGAGAAGCCTCTTACAATGATGAAGCGCAAAAAATAGAAACTTAACTACAGAGAAAGCGTACAAGTGTAAAAAGAATGAGTTGCTTGAGTTGTTCTAGTTGTTGAAAAGCTTCTAGACCAAGGCTATATTTATAGCCTTGGTCGGGGTGCCTCGAAGGGTTCCGGGCGCCCTGGGGGGGATAAACTTTATCCCCCAATGTTCAGATCAAGTCAAAACTCTATCTTGTCAAAAAGTCAACTCTGGGCGCCCGGAAGGGTTCCGGGCCCTTCCGGGCACCCCGGAGGGTTCCGGGCGCCCCGGTTGGGAAAGTCAAGCCTGTTGACTTTTTTCAGCCCGGGTCTTCTGCTCCGGCTCCATTCACCTTAGACCGAGTCTTCCGCTCGCTTGGGTGATCTCTGCCATCCGGAATAGGGTTCACCCGAATCCAACTTCTGGTCTTCTCGAGCAGGCTTCCGCTTCGGCTTCTCATCCCTCAGAATCGCCGCGTGCTTTCTTCTCGTCCGCCAGCGTACTCATCCGCAGTCTTCGTCCCTCGGTCGCACCCCATGCCGACCTTCTCGCTAGCTGTGTCTCTTGCTCCTCGAGCAGTCTTCCGCTCCGGCTTCTCGTCCCTCGGAACCACCGCACGCTTCTTTCTCATCTGCCGGTGTACTCTTCCGTAGCGCCTCATCCTTCGGACGCACCGCGTGTCGTCCTTCTTGCTAGCTGCGTCTTCCGCTCGACTACTTGTGCTCCTAAACTCCTGCACACTTAGACACAAGGTTAAAAACACACAAGACCTAACTTAACTTATTGATCACACCAAAATAACCTTGGGGTTCCAACAGAGGGCGCCTCCAAAGGGCTTGGAGGGCACCTCTAGCGAGGCACAGTGGATAAAGTTTTATCCACTGCGAACGACTACTTTGACTGGCCGAAGGCGCCTTCCATACTCATGGAGGGCGCCTTTCATGCTTATGTAGGGCGCCCTCCATGCTTATGGAGGGTGCCTTCAGCCTGAAGGTGGCGGAGGCGCGGGCGCGCCTTAGAGGCACCTTCAACCCTTGTTGAGGGCACCTCTAGCAATCTTTGCAGCCTCTCTCTGCTCTGCTGCTACTTCGATTACTTGGGTGATTGTAGCCAACTGAAATAGGGCTCACCCGAACCCAATTTCCAGCCTTCTCCTCGAGCAGGCTTCCGCTCCAGCTTCTTATCCCTTTAACATCGCATACGTTCTTCTCGTCCACCAGTGTACTCTTCCGCAGCACTTTGTCCCTCGGATGCACCGAGCCTGTCGGCTCCCTTCCCGTGCCATCCTTCTCGCTAGTTGCGTCTTCTGCTCAACTTCCTATGCTCCTAAGCTCCTGCACACTTAGACCCAGGGATCAAAACAAAACAGGACCTAACTTTAACTTCGTTGATCACACCAAAATAACCACAGGGTCCAACAACTACTTTCACAACACAACTCCCTACACTTCCTTTTATATCATTAACAACATCAAATATAGTGAAAAATATACCAACATAAATATCATCTACAGGAGAATCAACAACTTCACTTGTAGTCTTAAATTGATCTATCTCATCACATGCATCATCTGAAAATTCTATTTCATTATAATGCCCTGTAACCCTAGGAGCTAGATCTAAAAACTTGTTATCCACTGCATTATCATTACAATCCTCATCTGAAGAGTCTTCATCTTTATAGATATCAAGAAATCTGCACTCGACTATATTATTACCACAGAATTTGCTAAAATTTTAACCGTTATTGACCCCCACTAGCCTTTATGGAAATGGAATCCTTAGTGGAGGTTCTAGAGAAAATCGGTCAGTCTCTTCCCCAAATTTACTTTGAGCATGTGGCGGGAGTTCAAATTGTTTGTCCAGTGTAATCAACCGTTGAGGAAATGGGATTGGTGGAGTGATGGATGTGAGTCTTTGTGGTTCTCTTATATTCCTTCTTATATCCATACCCATCTTTATTCTAAAATTCATTGCTACTCCAACCACTTCTCAACTTGAAATTATTACAATGTTCACTAGACTTTGGTTGTGTTGGAGGAAGGTCTTGCTTAAACCATTTTGAAGTCAATCTCTCTAACTTAGCCTGCAATGGTTTGAACCTCTCATTCTGTGGCTTTATGATGATATCTTCATGATGTTCAACATTCTTAGACAGTTGCAAAAGATCTTGTTTAACAGAAATGCTTGCATTCTTGGCTTGCACTTCTGGAATTATCGGGCGAGATTTCATCCAATTTTTGTTTGACCACTCTTGGAGGTTTAATATCACTTGATCAACTAATGTATATGCTTTGTCTAAACTTTTATTCATAAAAGAACCTCTAGCTGATTAATCCAATAAACACTTATCTGAGAAAGAAATTTCCCTGTAGAATATGTGCAGAGTCAGTCATTTCTCCAAACCATGGTAGGGACACTGCCTTCACAAAATCTTGAATCTATCCCATGCTACAAATAGTGATTCTCCATCCGTCTGAGCAAAGTTTGTGATGTAATTCCTCATGTAAACTGTTCTACTTGGAGGGAAAAAGTAATTCAGAAATCGCTGCTCCAATTGTTCCTAACTTGTAATGCTTTGAGGACGGGCAGAATAAAACCAAGTCTTTGCCCTGTCTTTGATACTGAAAGGGAATGGCATCAACCGAACTACATTCGCTGACACCCCTTCATAATTTACCATGTTGCAATAATCAAGAAATTCTTCAAGGTGCAAGTATGGGTTTTCTGATGCTTCTCCTCTAAATTTGTGACCTTGTATCATGGTAATTAACTCTGGGTCCAGTTGAAAATTTTTTGCTTTGATATGAGGTTGCACAATAGGAGACATAAATCTTGCAGAAAATGGTGCAGAAAATTCTCTTAAGGACCTGCTTGACATGTTAGTGCTCATGGATATCTAAAAAAAATTATGAGAAAAAATAAAAATGTAGAATTAAGAACAAGAAAGAAAATATAGAAATTAAGAAAAGAAGAAACTGAATTTTAAACTAATAACAAAAAAATAAATACAGAATTTAAATTGCGAGAAAGAAAGGTGCAGAAATAAAGACAAACAAATAAATGAAAAATCTATTAATATATGCTAATCAATTAATGTTAATGCGAACAGTCCCCGACAATGATACCAAAAACTTGATGTGAGTCCTCAAGTATATGGATGTCGTCAAGTAATAAAATATCAATCCCACAGGGACTGATTATAAGCACTAGTAATTACTCACGATGAATTAGCTAAACGATCGAGTATTGAGAGTCACACAGTAAGAAAAGAGATATAGATTGAGAAAGAGAGAGAAAGAGAAAGAGTGTCGAGGAACTTGGCTTGAGAATTCGATTTCATTGTGATGTCAATCAAGGTGACATAGATCACCTATCATCTATCCTCCATTCATATGCATTTATAGAAAGTTAGATTCATTATTAGCTCTTTCCTGTGGAGGTCAAGCCGGTATGTTATCTTAATCTATATCCTATGCTACTAAATAGAAGTGATACCTATGAAGTCTAGTAATGAGATATTCTTATCACTAGGGCCCCTCGGTCATAAGTCATAAGAGCACACTCACACTCAATGACATAGAAGTAGAAACAACAATGATGTCCAATTTCCTACTTCCTTCTGGAAAATTGTCTCTCCTTTCAAGGTAATGTCCTAATGTACAGAAATAGGATACCCTTATCACTAGGGCCCCTCGATCATACGATCTAGGGAATTACCTATATGAGATTAGAAAATTAAGATAATTAAACATTCAATCAAACATGGTGATTAAGCTCAAGCACAATGCATACACATAAGATCAAATAGATATAAGACATAGCAATGTCATATAGATAGGAATTGATAAATCCATGAGTTCTTACATCAATTCACATCACAATTACTCCCTTAATCCTAAGAATAGGAGGATTTGCTCCATTGCGAAGGAAATACAACCAAGAGAAAATAAATAAAGTAATCTACAACTCAAAACATAAAGAGAAGAGAAGAGAAGACTTATCCATGTAGTATCGGTCTTTTGGTTGCAATCCTTGCTTCAGAGGTAGACGGATTGATGAAGATGGAAGATCTTGGGTTCCCTCAAGGGGGAGAACCCTTCCCCAAGGAATGGGGGCGAGCCCCAAGCCAAAGATGAGTGAAAAGGTGGGGGGAACCCATTAAATAGGGCGGGAGTTGGGCACAGGCCTAACATGGCCCCTGCCACAGTCGTGTGGAATCCACACATCCAAGGTTGGCTCCTACTCTATAAAATCCACACGGTAGTGTGGTCCACACGTCTAAGGTCAACTCTTGCTCTGGAAAATCCACACGGTCGTGTGGATTCATATAGTCGTGGCATGGCCCTGCATGGCTATGTCTCATGGAAATGCCTTTTAAACCATCGAGACATCATTTTCTTTGGTTGAAGTATTCAGCAAAGTTGTAAATCTCGAAGTTATCAACATTTTAGTATAAAGAATAGCCTGTAACTCCAAACGAGCAAAAAATTTATGGTTGTTTTACTTTTAGTCTGTAGTGCAAAAAATTTCACACGATCGTGACACGGCAGTGACACGGATCTTCACAAGGTCATGCCTCATAGGCACGACCCGGATCTTTTGGAGGATCTAGACTCTATTTAAGCTTCATTTTCTATTAAATTTCTTCCATATGATCATGCACATATCAAAGAACATGGCTAGAGTGTATTCCTTGATTAAATTTCTAATTTCAAGGTCTTTTGAAAGTCCTTTCCTTCATGTATGTTTTATATAAGCATGCTCCTTCCTCCGACTTCATGTTTTGAGGGGTTTTACTTCATTTTTCCTTTGAAAATACATCCTATCAATTAAAACAAATAAAGAGAAGATCTCCGAATAAAAGGAGTGGAAATATGACATAATAATGAAATAGGGTACACTAAATATAGATTATACTCATGAAATATAAGTAGTTGTGCATTAAAGTATGTATAAAAGTGTATATAAGTTATGGACATCAATCGATACTTAGCAAGGGATGATAATGCTTTGGGCATGCCTTGTTTAGATTCCTGAAGTCCACGTAAACACACCATTTGTTCCTAGGTTTGGATACCAGGACTATGTTAGCCAAGTAGGTCGGGAACTGCACCTCCTGAATATGTCCTACTTCGAGAAATTTGTCCACCTCCGCTTGGATAATTTTATTATACTCAGCTCCAAAATCTCGCTTCCTCTATTTGACTGGCCGAGAGTCAGGGCGGATGTGAAGCACATGTTCTATAACTGTTGGTGATACACTTGTGATTTCCTAGGGTGTACAGGCGAACACATTATTGTTGCGCGTTAAACCCGTGACTAGCTCTTCTTTGATTTATGGGATCAGGTCGGCTGCTATCTAAATGGTGGTTTCTGATAGGCTCAGTTGAATATGCACCTCCTCTTTCTCTTTATAAATCAGTATTAGGGGCGCTTCATGAATGGCATTAACTTCCACTTGTTGGATCTTCCAGGTTGCGTGAGCCTCTGTCTTGATCACATCTACATAGCATGCACTTACATGCTACCAGCTAGTCCCCCTTCACCTCTCCCACTAAGTTGTCGATCAGGAACTTGATCTTCTGGAAAAAGGTGGAGACAACCACTCAGAACTCATTCAATGCCGATCGACCTAAAATTATGTTGTAGGTCGAGGGCACATCTACCACAATGAAGGTCGACCAATGAGTCCTCATCAGGGGTTCCTCCCCTAGAGAGATAGCCAATCGGATTTGTCTGATCGGATGCACTTCATTGCTAGTGAATCCGTATAAAGAAGTCATCATTGGCTAAAGGTCACTCCTTTCGATCTACAATTGATCGAATGTTTTATTAAAGATAATATTAACTGAACTCCCTCTATCAACAAAAGTACAATATATATTTTAGTTAGTTATGACAGCCTTGATGATCAAGGCATCATGGTGTGGCACTTCCATGCCTTCTATGTCCTTGGGACCAAAGCTAATTTTTGGCCCTTGTGCTTCCTGTTGACTACACCCGACTGCGTGGATCTCCAGTTGGTGAACATGTAACTTTTGGGCTCGGTCGGAGTCTCCATCAGTCGGCTCGCCCGCTATCATGCCAATGTCTCTCCGAGTGGTATTGTCGCAATTTTCTTCTTGATAAGTCGGGGGACACTCATGCTCGACTCGGGCTGGTGCTGAAGCCCTATTCTCTCGATATTTGGCTACATGCTGGGGTTGCTTGACATCTCGGATGTCTCTTCTGGGTGGTCTATTCGGCTGTTGATAACACCTGTTGTTTAGAGATGGTGATCGTTGCCTAAACCTTGGGTTGGCTACTCTGCGCCTCCCTTGATTGTACCTATAACACTTTTGAGTGCAATGAGTTCTTGTCGGATGATAGGTGCAAAAAGGCTAGACTGATGAGACTCGGCGAACAGTACTTGATCGGCTTCCACATGTTGTACAACGTTGGGCCTCTACTCATGATGATGCAGCTATGGTCCTGCTCAGGGTCCCTTATGTGGAAGAGGCGGGGGAGGAGCTTGGCGTTCTAAGGCATGGATAGGAGTAAGCACTGCTACCTCCTTCTTCTGAATGGACTGAGCCTCCTCTACATTGATGTACTTGGTTGCCCTTCTAAGCAGATGGTCAAAGTCCTTAGGGAGCTTCTTGATTAGGGACCAGAAGAAGTCCTTATTTATAAGCCTTTGGGAGAAGGTACTCACTAGAATCTCTGGAGTAGCGGAAGGAACATCCATGGCCAATTAGTTGAACAGTTTGATGTACGCCCTTAGCGCCTCCTTGAGCCCTTGCTTAAGGGAAAATAAACTTAGAACTTTCTTGTGGTATCGGCAGCTACTGGCAAAGTGGTGGAGGAATACCTTGTGAAAAATCTTTAAAGCAGCAGATGGAGTCGGCAAGAAGTCGGTTGAATCATCTTTGTGCCAAGATGGAGAGGGTAGTCAAGAGCACTCGGCACTTAACTCCATTAGTGTATTAATGGATGATAGTTATGTTGGTCCCTTTGGAGGCAGGCAAGAGGGGAGGGGTGAATTGCCATACAAAATAAAACCAAAAACCCTTCTCGGATATTCAACTAACTTAAAAGAACTTGTAATTAAAAAGGCAGAGACTAATTAAAACAGAAAATAGACACAGAGGAATTACTTGGTTTGCAATCAGAGGATTGCTAATCCAAGGCAAAGAAGACGCACTAATTGATTCTCCTCTGGGCGGAGTAGCCTCTTACAGCGTTGAAAGCATAGAAAGAAATAACACAAATGAAAGCACTGGATTACAAGTAGTTGTTCTTGATTGATAATTGCTTCTGGACCAAGGCTATATTTATAATCTTGGTCCGGGCGCTTGGAAGGGTTCCGGGCGCCCTGGGGGGGATAAATTTTATCCCCCAACGGTCGGATCGAGTCAAAACTCGTTCCTGTTGAAAAGTCGATTCCGGGCGCCCGGAAGGGTTCCGGGCGCCCCCGTCGGTTCCGGGCGCTCGGAATGGTTCCGGGCGCCCGGAGCCCTAAGGTCAACTTAAATTGACTTTTCGACTCCGGTTCAGCTCGTCTCGATCCAGCTCATCTCGGTCTGGGTCTGTTCGCTCCGGCTCCGTTTGCTTGGGTGATCTCGGCCTTCCGGAATAGGGCTCACCCGAACCCATGTTCCGGCCTTCTCCTCGAGCAGCCTTCCTTCCCGGTTTCTCGTCCCTCGAACGCCGCGCACGTTCTTCTCGTCCGCCGGTGTACTCTTCCGCGGTCACCTCGTCCCTCGGACGCACCGTCGGCTCTCTCCCCGTGCCGTCCTTCTCGTTAGCCGCGTCTTCCGCTCGACTTCCTGTGTTCCTAAGCTCCTGCACACTTAGACACAAGGGTTAAACAACGCAGGACCTAGCTTAACTTGTTTGATCACATCAAAACACCTCGGGGTTCCAACAATCTCCCCCTTTTTGATGTGAGCAACCCAAGTTAAGCTAGGGAAAAACAGATGCAATAAAAACAATTTATTTGCAATTAAGTCCAAAGATATTTCATAAAAAAAATTTATATACCACCCCCTAGACTTAACATTCTTCTCCCCCTTTGATCACATTAAAAATAGGGGTTCTTTAAACAAGTCTAAGGTAAACAAAATTTTAAGTGAATTTTCATAAAAAAAAAATTTCTAAGGCAATTAATATTAATTTGTAAGGCAATGTTTCAAAAGAGAATATCTAGTTTTTTAAAAAAATTCTAAGTCAATATTCAGAAAAAAAATTTAAGTTATTTTTTATAAAAGATTTCTAAGGCGATTTTAAAAAAAAAATGTATAAGACAATATTCATAGAAAAATTTCTAAGTTAATTAAAAAATATCTAAGTCAATAATTTTCAGAAATTTTCTAAAAAAATTTATTTTCCAAAAAAAATTATTATTATATAAATTAATTTTAAGTATTTTCTAACACAAATTGAATAACTCTTTTAAAGCATTAGGTAAATTAAATTAATGCTTTTTCAGTTAGTCAATTAAACTTTTCATTTCGATACTTGGCTTCCAGGTCGTGGCGAGGCACTAGGCCTTCTTGGTTATTGGAGCAACAACCACTTCCTTAGACAAAGCCTCATAATGAAATTAGTCGTTTAATTTCCTTGCTGAAAATGCTAAGTCTAATTTTAAATTAAACAGGTTTTTGGAACCCAGTAGAGGTTCCTACCTACAGGGTTAACCAAGTATTTCCTAGGTACATAGATTTTTGATATATTTCTAATTTGACTTTGATGAAATCTATAATACCAATTTAAACCTCTATAATTTCTAAAAGTAGAAATATTTGAACTTTTATATTTTTTCAATCTTTCTATTTCTTCTTTTAGTTTTTCATTTTCAATTTTCAATTTATCAAAATCCTCTATAAGACATGATTTTGCTAAAATTCTTTTTGTTTCCAAAATTTCATTTTTTAATTTGATATTTTCATTTTCTAATTTATACATGGATTTAGTCATTGCCTTAATGTCGGAATAAAGTTGATCAGGGGGTAAGAGGCATACCTCACTTACCATATCAGACTTGAAGCCTGAATCTCCCCCTGCTTCGTTGCCTTCATCTGAGGTCGCTCCACCTTCATCGATGCTAGGTTCTGATGAGCTTTGCCCTTCGTAACTTGCCATCAGCGCTATCCCAGCATATTCTTGAGCTTTTGATTCGGATGAAGAAGTGTTGTCCCAAGTTGCTTTTAGGTTGTGTTTGTTGGGTGTCTTTATTTTGACCTTCTTGAGTTCTGGGCAGTCTTCCCTTAGGTGTCCCTCCTTCTGACACTGGTAGCATCGTACCTTTCTTCTACCTTTTTGATTCTTTTTATTCTGCATTTTAAATTTATTAGATCTAAAAAACTTTTTAAAGTTTCTTACCATGTACGCTTCTTGATCGTCTTCGGAGTCTGACTCGGGTTCATCCTTGTTGGTTGCGTTCAGTGCCATAGTCTGGGTTGTGTCCTTTGATATCTCTGCATATCTAGTTTCGTGTAATTCAAGGGTAGAAAATAACTCTTCTAAAGTACTTACCTCCAAGTCTTTTGAGATGTAGTAAGCATCGACGATTGATGTCCACTCCGGAGTTCTTGGAAACGTGTTGAGCGCGTAGCGTATAGTGTCCCGGTTTGTTACCGTTTCACCAAGGTTTTCGAGACAAGTAACTAGTTCTTTTACCTTCGCATGTAGACCAGCTACTTTCACACCTTTCTCCAGACGGATGTTCATCAGTTTGTTGCGGAGGATGTCCCTTCTAGCGAGCTTTGCTTCAGACGTTCCTTCGGGGAGTTCCAAGAACTTCTACCAAAGTTCTTTAGCAGATACATAGTTTCCGATGCGGTTGACCTCTTGAGGCGGTAACACGCTCAGCAGGTGATGTTCTACACGGCTGTTTGCTACCGACTCATTCTGCTCCTTCTTTGTCCAATCGCTCTCTTCTCTTTCTTTTCCATCTTTATCTATTGGAGCTACAAAACCATATTTCATAATAAACCGAATTTCAAAATATGTTTTTAGGAATACCTCCATACGTCGCTTCCAGTCTGCGAAGTTCCCCTCAAATTTTGGTGGGACGATGCTTGGTCCGGCCATCTTGTTGCTTCGATCGGCGGTTAGTCCTCCTGAAGCGTGCCTTGCTCTGATACCACTTGTTGGTCCCTTTGGAGGCCGGCAAGAGGGGAGGGGTGAATTGCCCTACAAAATAAAACCAAAAACCCTTCTCGGATATTCAACTAACTTAAAAGAACTTGTAATTAAAAAGGCAGAGACTAATTAAAACAGAAAATAGACACAGAGGAATTACTTGGTTTGAAATCAGAGGATTGCTAATTCAAGGCAAAGAAGACGCACTAATTGATTCTCCTCTGGGCGGAGTAGCCTCTTACAGCGTTGAAAGCACAGAAAGAAATAACACAAATGAAAGCACTGGATTACAAGTAGTTGTTCTTGATTGATAATTACTTCTGGACCAAGGTTATATTTATAGTCTTGGTCCGGGCGCCTGGAAGGGCTCCGGGCGCCCTGGGGGGGGGATAAATTTTATCCCCCAACGGTCGGATCGAGTCAAAACTCGATCCTGTTGAAAAGTCGATTCCGGGCTCCCCGGTCGGTTCCGGGCGCCCGGAATGGTTCCGGGCGCTCGGAGCCCTAAGGTCAACTTAAATTGACTTTTCGACTCCGGTTCAGCTCGTCTCGATCCAGCTCATCTCGGTCCGGGTCTGTTCGCTCCGGCTCCGTTTGCTTGGGTGATCTCGACCTTCCGGAATAGGGCTCACCCGAACCCATGTTCCGGCCTTCTCCTCGAGCAGCCTTCCTTCCCGGTTTCTCGTCCCTCGAACGCCGCGCACGTTATTCTCGTCCGCCGGTGTACTCTTCCGCGGTCACCTCGTCCCTCGGACGTACCGAGCCCGTCGGCTCTCTCCCCATGCTGTCCTTCTCGTTAGCCGCGTCTTCCGCTCGACTTCCTGTGTTCCTAAGCTCCTGCACACTTAGACACAAGGGTTAAACAACGCAGGACCTAGCTTAACTTGTTTAATCACATCAAAACACCTCGGGGTTCCAACAAGTTACATTTTTAAATTTAAGCAGATCGTCCTCTGGGTCGGTCTCTCCTCCATACTCTTTGATTGCTAGGGGTCAGAAATGGCTCGGCAGCTTGTCTTTCAAGGGAGAACGACATACTTGCTCGTTCGAGGGAGCTACTAGCCATAGGAGCTTTCCCCTTTCGATTATCCCAAGCGGACGTGTCTCCAGAAGATGATCCTTGGGGCATCTCCGCTCGACCTATATCATTGAAGGGCGTGTGGAACAGTGCTTGGTGATACATGACCGGGGAGGGGGGCATGGACGACAGGCTGATCAGCTACGCAAGCACTTGCATGAAGCTTGCTGGAGGAGGAGGAGGAATCAATTGGAACTCAGTCGACCCTTCCACTCGGGTCCCTCGCTCGGTGTGAGGGCTTGTCATCGATACAGCCAAGTCATTCGACAAAGGACACCCGGCTGCTGCTTGTTGCTATTGCACCAACTTCTGTGCTCGGTCGATTATTAGCAGCTCCAAGTCTACTTATGACAAAGTAACTGTAGTGAATTGTCCAGTCTCTTCCATCTTCGTGTTTTAGATCTAGGCGAAATTTCCACAGACAACATCAAATTTGATCATGTCTGAAATCAAGGAAGATTGTGTGTTGGGTAGGTGGCTTCGATGTTGACTGTAAGAAGACTTTGAGCTGGAAGCAGAGGGTGTCGAACGATCCTGCATGTCAAAAAGGAACGTAGAGGGAGGAAAACATCAGTGACGGGGTTAGTGAAGGGTCTCTGACATAGATACTTTGACGCATAATTCAATCAAGTTATCAAGGGGAAAATGAATGCAATGAATAGTAAAAAGGAACAATGGGCTCTGAGTGCGTAATCTTGCATACCTACATCTTTAGGAGGACACCTTTTATATAGTGTCAATTTTTCTTTGTGCATGAATATCGATGTAGTTCTAAAAAAGGATCGATCATTATGACATTCTGACATGCACCTTTCTAAAAATAGGCCCACCACTTCTGTGGTTTGTAAGGTAGAAGTTTCCATCGTAAAGATTGCCCAGGGAATATTCCCTTGATTCTCTGACAATAGTTAACACAAAACGCTAAAAAATAATATTAGGTCATTAGATTGATGGACCTTTAATATGCTTTGCTAGCGGGTCGACTGAGTCCCCTCTGTCTTCCGATCGAACCTCGCTCACGAACAGGGTCTAGTCGGCTAAAGAACGATGATCATCTCGAGGACTCGGCCTCGCTCGGCCTCTCCACTCGGCCAAAGAGCCCGATCAGACCGTGTGCCTAGCATGTACGATCAGACTGTAAGGTCTGATCGGCTGAGACACGTGGTCGTATTAGCCCCGAGTGACTAAGAGGACTCAACTCTGAATGAATTAAAACAACTCGAGGTTTCAATGATCTCGTAGGATTTGGGATTCAATCAGACTAGAGATTTGATGGGCTAGACCACTTGAGATATGTAACTGTGCTAGCCCAGAGTGTAGGTTCCACTTTAACTTTGAATGCCACGTCAACCAACTTTTTTAACTTTGACTCTGAGTTCGGGGCCCCCATTATTCATCTTATCATGACTACATGTGAAATTAAATAGAAGATGTTTACCTAATGAGCATGTAAATCCATGTTTACCATATATTAAGAGTGTATTCTATCTAACAATTTTTTGAACATGAGACACTATCGATATTGTAATTTTATAGATCAATAGACAAATAAAAGAAGTAATTTTATAGATTTGATTTATTTTTTTACAAATTTATTAAAGCAAAGCAAAGATAGAGAAGGAACCCTAAATCAAAAACATTCAATTTATAATTAATTTCCAATTTCCTTGCGCACTCTTATTTTTTCAATAATAAAATTCTAAACCATGCAACTGAATCAAATCCCTAGCTAGTAATTGACCTTGGAAGTATAAGTGCTCCCCGGCGTCCAACCGACGGGAATGACGTTGTGGGCGACAAGAATCTTCTTCGACTGCCCCGACGTCAGATGAAAAGAGAACGGCGGATGTAACGCCCGCCCGGGGTTGAACTTCCACTGCGCTCCCCAAGATGGCTGCATCGCCATCCACGTCTTCGACGATCCCTCCTTCAGCTTCACTGCTGCGAGTTCGCCGTCCCTGTTCACGTTCTCGATGATGACGGCGAGGTAGTCGGCGTTCGACCCAGCATCCACCCTGAAGGCCACCGTGATGCCCGGGTAGCGGCACGGTACTCTGCATACATAACATCCAACGTAAATTAATAGACGAAAGATTTAGATGATATTAGATTTATTATATATAATTTTATCCTAAACTTCAAGAGATTATATTTTTGTAACTAGACACTACTAAAAAATCTCTAATTTGCTATCGATTTAGCGACTGAATAACAATTTCAGTTGTCAATTAACAATAATTTAGTTACTAGTTAGCGGCAGAATATAAATTTAATCGTTGGTTAACGCTTGAGGTATTTAGTTAATTAACATTCTTCCTCTTAAACCATTGGGCCTCAATGTTATCATTACACCAAAGTCCCCCTTAACTAGGGAGGATAGTAGATCGTCCTCAGATCAAATTTCATATCCTTTCTCCCCGTATTCCTCAAGGATCGGATATCCATCTTCATATGCTTACCTATTAAAAAATTGAATCTCTTTTATACTAATAATTCTTTTTCTTTTCATCCAATTATCATCATTAAAAAATATATATTAGAATTAACATAATAAAAAATATATATAATTAAAAAAATAGATTAATAATCTATATAGCTTATTTCTAAGCTTAACAAAATTGTTAATAAGTTTTGGAGAAAAAATTAATATTGAGTGTCCTCGGTATCCTTCTACATTTGGATCCAAAATTGTTATCCTAAAGACAACCACTATTTAGTTTTTTTTTTAAAAAAAACATTAATTATCAAATTTATTAAAAATGCTTTTTTTAAAAAAATCAAAAGTATTATTAAAAGTAAAACCATTAATTAATTAACCTTGTGTATTCGACTGCCAGTCTTCCGGCATTCCGCAGCAGGTCAGCTTGGCCGGGTTTCGCCATGGCCCCGAAGGCGGCGCCGCTGAGGTCGAAATGGACGGGGTCAGTCACGCAAATCCCGCCGGGGCACTGGTCCGTGACCACGACCGTCACCGGCATGCCGGAGCAGGCGGCGTTGGAGTTGCACAGGACTTGGTAGCACGCGCCGCACCCTCTGCCGCCCTTGAACAGCAAAGGGCCGCCGGCCGTTATCATGGACGACAGCGGAGCTTTAACGACGCCGTCAGCGTATGCACACGCGCCGCCTGATCAGAACGATATTCCATCTCCATAAACCGTATTTCTACAATAACATAAAGTACGTACGTACTGATCGATCGATATTAAATATATAATTACCAGTGCTTCCCGGGCCGTCGGGGGCGCCGTACCAGGTGGCTCCGGCCGGAGACAACGCCGCCGCCGGGGAAGACGCGTTCAAGAGGAGGAAAGCGAGCAGTGGCAGCACCACAATCTGCTTCTTCAAAATGGCCATCGCTCTAGCCTTATCGTGTTGAAAGAGAGGAATTGACATAATTAATCGATGATTAGGTTACGTACTAATTATATTGAAAGATGCAAGTAACGTTATATATTGTGATATATATAGAGTAATATGAAATTGATTTATTAGGATTTTGTGGTATTTACTTGACAAGTCAATAATGTAACCTTATGCATGAAATAATTAAGATTTCCATACACTTTGAGCATTAATTAATTTGGTAGATAAATGGCAAAATACGGCACATATTCACAGAGAATTTCAATTGTATGCAAAGTTTTAAATTTGGGGTGTAATTTATCCTTATCAATGTTGATTACTTTGTAAAGTGTTAGTTAGGAATAATTACTCTTCGAATTAAAAAAAAAGGATTTCTTTATATTTATGGCATCACTTGGATAGGTGTTAATTTAATGATTTATTATTTTGGGCACATTTTAATTCATAATTACCAAAATTACAAATTATTAGATTAAGGCTAATTGGAATGATAAATAAAAAGAAATAAATATTGTTTTGGTGTAAAGAGAAATATGTTCCTGATTAAAACAATATAATAGAAATTATATACCTAAAGTAAGTTATAGTTTTAGTAAAGATATATTACAACCCAAATTAAAACTTTGCATATAATTGAAATTTAAAAGGGCAATATTTAAAAGGATCGTCCTTTCTTATTGAAATTATCAAGGGGTGCATCTTTTTGATTATTTATCAAAAAGCCGTTTCACCTCATCAGATTCCCTTATGAAATTATGATGCAACTGTCTTTAAGTATAGACGGATTTATGCTGGTTCAGTCGAAAAAAACATGTTTCATTAAATCATTGCCCAAAAAAACCTAGCATTTATTACCATGTGTTCAATTGTGCTTGAAAAAAACAAATAAATTTGGTATCTTAACGATCCTTCAATATCGGCTCTACGTATATACAGAAAGGTAAATACAGATATATAAGCATTAGACACTTAGTGAGGTAAATTTCAGGTCGTTAGTTCCTAAAAATTGACTCCTGACCATTACGTCAGATATGTCATGCACTCATCGTCTTCACTACACCCTGAGAACACGTGATATCTTGAAAGATCTTGTATTATGTGACCGCAAGGTCTCACATTAATTATTTTTATATTATTATTTTTATTTTCGTTGCATATGGTAAGGGATCTTATGTAATTATTATTTATATTTAAAATTCAAAATACTTTCATATTTTTTTCTTTTTTAATTGTATTTTTTTGTTAGATTAGTAAAAAAAATCTATTTAAAAATCCTAATATATAAATAAATTAATCTTTTCATATATTATAATCTCATTAATTTTTAGCTACATTTTACATTATACGTCAATCTCAATTAAATTTATTAAAAATAATTTTTTGAATAAGAAAGATTTAATTGGTCAAATTAATCATATGTATTAAAATAAATAGGTTTTTAATTATTATAGTACAATTTCAATGTTAGATAAAATAATTAGCTATCCAATTAGAGACTTAAGCTAGAGTTGTCCCAGACTCTGTACCAATCCTTAAAAAAAATTATATAGATATTTTAAACTTATAATTTAAAATTAGTTTGTTCTTTCCCCTTTTTGCAATTTATTTTGATAATCCATTCCTTTCCTACTTAAAATTCAATCCACCTTCAATCCGTCCCATACTCAAAGCCCAGTTCATTTTTAATTCCTAAATGTGTCCTTATGTTCTGCATTATTATCTCATGTGAGAATCATGAATAAGTCGAGCATATTCTAGAAGTTATGAAATTATAGCTGTTATAAATATTATAACAGTTATGATTTTATAGTTGTTATAACATAAATTTAACTTGTTTATCTAAAATTTATATTATAATAATTATGAAATTGTAACTGTTACAATACTTGTGACCGTTATAATTTTATAGTTCTTATAACATGTCCAACCAATTTAAAATTTAATATATGTTGTAAGAGATAATAACGCCAAACAATGTACTTGTGGGTAGTTGTGTCACTTTACATAGTGCTAGGGGAGTAGACACCTTTTTGATAATAAAAGCAACATAAAAAAAATAGGATAGTAACTCCGAGTTAAGTTGGAAGACCAAGAGGTCGAGGTCAATTACATGACAAGTTATTTATTGAGTAAAATGCTCTTGATTTAGTGTAGAGTTGTGTATGCTATCGAGTAGATTGCTAGTTTATTGACTCTGAGACCGATGACAATTAAGTGAACTTAGAGGCAACACATGTTAGTCTCGTGTGGCAGGTAAAAGGTTGGTTAATTGTCTAAAATTACAAATATATCCTTTTCGTGACTTTCAACTTTAATTAAAAACACTTGTTAGAAAATCAAAAATAAATTACATAAAAATAAAAGAGACTACTAGATTTTACTTGGTTACAACCGGGGAGGTTGTTAATTCAAGACGTTGAAAATACTGGCAAAGTTCTCCTTTGATATAAGCGGAGAAGCCTCTTATAGAAGTTGAAGTACGAATACTGAAACAAAAATTGAAGAAGAAATACAAGTGTTGTTGCCAAACTAAGTGAACCAAGACTCTATTTATAGTGCTCTGGTAAAACTTATTCGTTGCTCACGTAGTGAACTCAAGACGCCTGGATGGTGATCCGGGCACCTCCAACGTGGCAAAGTTTATCTCCGCACAATAACTTCGCAACGACTGAAAGATAGAATTTTTCATGTACAGAAGCATGGACCATCTCCAAGCTCCTGGACCTTTGCTGACGTGGACCCGAAGAGTGATCCAGTACGACGAAGAGTCTGTTCGGTACCCTGGTGGTCTGAATGCTCAAACTAGGTGGTTCGGGATGGACGATGGGATAATCGGCTGCGCAAGCGCGATTGAAGCCAACTGGAGGAGGAAGAATTAGTTGGAACTCAGTCGGCCCATCCACTCGGGTCCCTAGTTTGATGTGAGGGCTTGTCATCGATACAGCCGTGTCGTTCGAAAAAGGACATCCGGATGTTGTTTGTTGTTATTGCACCAACTTCTGCACTCGGGGGATTATTAGCAGCTTTAAGTCTTCTTGTGACAAAGTAACTATAGTGAATCGTCCAGTCTCTTCCATCTTCATATTTCAGATCCAAGTGAAATTCCTACAGACTGCGCCAAATTTGATCATGTCTGAAATTGGGAAAGTGTGTTGGGTAGGTGGCTTCGATGTTAATCGTGAGAAGACTTTGAGATGGAGGCAAAGGGCTTCAAACGATCCTGCGTGTGAAAAAAAACATAGAGGGAAGAAAACATCAGCAACCAGGCTAGGGAGGGGCCTCTTGTAGGTGCAGCGGAGGCCGACAAGAGGGGGGTGAATTGCTTCTGAAAAAATAAAGTATACCCACCTCGGAGTTTTTAACTCAAAATAAAAAGCAATAGCAAATAATAATAAAATAACTAAAACAATAAAGCTAAACAGAAGGACAGAGAAGACCGGGAGTTAACCTGGTTACAACCAAGAAGGTTGTTAATCCAGGGCGATGAAAAACGCACACTAGAAAAATCTCCTTCTCTGAAGGCGGAGAAGCCTTTTACACTCTAACAGCTCAGAACTATTGCTAGGAATTGATTACAGAGTTGATGGAACAATTGATTTCTAATTCCTAGCTCCAGAGGCCTTTATATAGCCTCTGGAAATTCTATCTCGGATGTCCGAGGCGCCTCCAATAGAGGTCCAAGGTGCCTCCATCGAGAGAGTGGATAAAACTTTATCTGAAGCTCAACGATCACTTCTGCCAGGTCCGAGGCGCCTCCAACAGGCATTGAAGGCGCCTTCAAGCTGGAGGCGCCTCCAAGCTGGCTGACAGTTTTTTCCAACTTGCTTGCTTCTTTGCTTCGTCTTCCGAAGTCCCGTTCTTTTGGGTGATTCCGGCCAACCAAAATAGGGCTCACCCGAACCTAATTTCTGATCTTCTCCTCGAGCAACCTTCCTCCCCGGCTTAATGTCCCTCGAACGTCGTGCACGTTCTTCTCGCCCACCGGTCTACTCTTCCGCAACTCTCTCGTCCTTTGGATGCACCGAGTCCATCGGCTCCCTTCCCGTGCCGTCCTTCTCGCTAGCTGCGTCTTCCGCTCGACTTCTTGAACTCCTAAGCTCCTGCACACTCAGACACAGGGTTCAAACACAAAGCAGAACCTAACCAACTTGGTTGATCACATCAAAACACCCACGAGGTCCAACACCTCTAGTGCAGATACTCCGACGCTCAAGTCAATCAAGTTATCGAAGGAAAAAGAAATGCAGTGAACAGTAGAAAGGAATAGTGGGCTCTGAGTACATAATCTTGCATACATGCGCCTTTAGGAGGAGACTCCTTATATAGTGTTAATTTTTCTCTATGCATAAATATCAATGTATTTTTAAAAAAGGACCAATCATTCTGACATTCTAACACTCTTCCAAAAATAGGCTCACTGCTTTAGAGCTTTATAGGGTAGAAGTTTCCATCGTAAAGACTGCCTAAGAAATATTCCCTTGATTCTCTAACAAGAATTACACAAAATGTCAAAAAGGAATATTAGGTCATTGGGTTGATGGACCTTTAGTATGCTTTGTTGGTAGCTGACCGAGTCCCCTCTATCATCCGTTCGGACCTCACTCGCAGATAGGGTAAGGTTAGCAAAAGAATGATGACCGGACTCAGACTTCCCTCAGCCTCTCCACTCGGTCAAAGAGTCCGATCAAACCGTGTGCCTAGCATGCCCGATCAGATTGTAGGTCTAATCAGCTAGACCACTTGGTTGAGACACATAACCATGTTAGCTCTGAGTGACTAAGAGGACTCGTCTCTAAATCATACTAAAATAACTCGAAGTTTCATCGATCTTGTGAGATTTGGGATCTAATCAGACCAAAGATTCGATCGGCTATACCACTCAGCTGAGACATGTCACCTTGCTAGCCTAAAGTGTTAGCCCCTCATTAACTTTGAACATCACGTCAACCAAACTGTTGGACAAACAATCTGGCGGAGATACTTGGGAATTAGTCAAATTTAAATATACAAAATTAAATTCAAATTATTTGTCGAGATGACCTAAGCTAATAATCTTAGGCTACCAATGGGGGTTGGTTTCTACCAAGTGCTAAGTGCAGACTGGTAGAATAGGCAAAGAGGCCGAGCGAGAAGATCAGCCAAGCGGGCAGTATATCCGACAACGCTATGTAGCAGATTAGGCAGAGTGACCGAGTGAGCGAGCAACTGGTCGGGCAGAGAGGTCGAGTGGGTGATCGAGTGAGCGGGTGATCGGTCTGGCAAAGAAGCTGAGCGGGTGACTGGTCGGGCAGAGACGTCGAGCGAAAGGCCGAGTGAGCGAGCGACCGGTCGAGCAGAGAGGCTGAGCGGATGATCGAGTTAGAGAGCGCCCAGTCGGCAGAGAGGCCAAGCTTGAAGAGCAGTCTATAAATAGTGTCGCCTGAGCGATAGAACAAGCTGAGTGGGCGAAGAATCCTAGCGGGTGAATGGATTGAGGCCTATAAAGGTTGTAATTTCCTTGAAACAGATTTACCTACCTCCGACTGTACTTTGAGGTTTACTCGGGTCGTCTATTTCCTAGCATACAATGGTTAACTATGATTCCCACCAAACAGTGGTGGTTACGGTGAACTGAGTGATATCTGACTGTTATCACGGGTACTCCACCGAGCAAGAGTTGAATGACAGAGGAGGAGGGGAACGAAGGTAGAGAGCTACTGCTTCTTTTTTTGTGTGTGCAATATTTTACCTGTAGTCTCAGTCTCCTTATATAGGAGGTCAGACCAAGGTGCAACATTTATGATCGTTTAATGATCATTATTCGTTGTGTTGTAAAATGATAGCATTTTATTCAGCTGCATTAATCTCTAATTAATGCATCGGGTACACCCTTAAATAAGTCCGATTTTTGACATATGTAGGTTGTGCTCGCACACGGGTCAACTTAGTTCAGTACAATTCGAGCCTTAGATTTACACCCTACCTTAGATTTTCACCACCACCCCCCCCCCCTCCGCCCTACCTTAGATTTACACCCTACCTTAGATTTACGCCCGATCAGCCAAGTGGGCAGTATATCCGACAACGCTATGTAGCAAATTAGGCAGAGTGACCGAGTGAGCGAGCAACTAGTCGGGCAGAGAGGTCGAGTGGGCGATCGAGTGAGCGGGTGATCGGTCTGGCAAAGAAGCTGAGCGGGCGACCGGTCGGGCAGAGACGTCGAGCGGACGACCGAGTGAGCGAGCGACCGGTCGAGCAGAGAGGCTGAGCGGACGACCGAGTTAGAGAGCGCCCAGTCGGCAGAGAGGCCAAGCTTGAAGAGCAGTCTGTAAATAGTGTCGCCCGAGCGATAGAACAAGCTGAGTGGGCGAAGAATCCTAGCGGGTGAATGGATTGAGGCCTATAAAGGTTGTAATTTCCTTGAAACAGATTTACCTACCTCCGACTGTCCTTTGAGGTTTACTCGGGTCGTCTATTTCCTAGCATACAATGGTTAACTATGATTCCCACCAAACACTGGTGGTTACGGTGAACTGAGTGGTATCTGACTGTTATCACGGGTACTCCACCGAGCAAGAGTTGAATGACAGAGGAGGAGGGGAACGAAGGTAGAGAGCTACTGCTTCTTTTTTTTTGTGCAATATTTTACCTGTAGTCTCAGTCTCCTTATATAGGAGGTCAGACCAAGGGGCAACATTTATGATCGTTTAATGATCATTATTCGTTGTGCTGTAAAATGACAACATTTTATTCAGCTGCATTAATCTCTAATTAATGCATCGGTTACACCCTTAAATAAGTCCGATATTTGACATATGTAGGTTGTGCTCGCACACGAGTCAACTTAGTTCAGTACAATTCGAGCCTTAGATTTACACCCTAGTGAGCGAGCGACCGGTCGAGCAGAGAGGCTGAGCGGACGATCGAGTTAGAGAGCGCCCAGTCGGCAGAGAGGCCAAGCTTGAAGAGCAGTCTGTAAATAGTGCCGCCCGAGTGATAGAACAAGCTGAGTGGGCGAAGAATCCTAGCGGGTGAATGGATTGAGGCCTATAAAGGTTGTAATTTCCTTGAAACAGATTTACCTACCTCCGACTGTACTTTGAGGTTTACTCGGGTCGTCTATTTCCTAGCATACAATGGTTAACTATGATTCCCACCAAACACTGGTGGTTACGGTGAACTGAGTGGTATCTGATTGTTATCACGGGTACTCCACCGAGCAAGAGTTGAATGACAGAGGAGGAGGGGGACGAAGGTAGAGAGCTACTGCTTCTTTTTTGTGTGTGCAATATTTTACCTGTAGTCTCAGTCTCCTTATATAGGAGGTCAGACCAAGGGGCAACATTTATGATCGTTTAATGATCATTATTCATTGTGCTGTAAAATGACAACATTTTATTCAGCTGCATTAATCTCTAATTAATGCATCGGTTACACCCTTAAATAAGTCCGATATTTGACATATGTAGGTTGTGCTCGCACACGAGTCAACTTAGTTCAGTACAATTTGAGCCTTAGATTTACACCCTACCTTAGATTTTCACCCCCCCAGGCTGAGCGGACGACCGAGTTAGAGAGCGCCCAGTCGGCAGAGAGGCCAAGCTTGAAGAGCAGTCTGTAAATAGTGCCGCCCGAGCGATAGAACAAGCTGAGTGGGCGAAGAATCCTAGTGGGTGAATGGATTGAGGCCTATAAAGGTTGTAATTTCCTTGAAACAGATTTACCTACCTCCGACTGTACTTTGAGGTTTACTCGGGTCGTCTATTTCCTAGCATACAATGGTTAACTATGATTCCCACCAAACACTGGTGGTTACGGTGAACTGAGTGGTATCTGACTGTTATCACGGGTACTCCACCGAGCAAGAGTTGAATGACAGAGGAGGAGGGGAACGAAGGTAGAGAGCTACTACTTCTTTTTTTGTGTGTGCAATATTTTACCTGTAGTCTCAGTCTCCTTATATAAGAGGTCAGACCAAGGGGCAACATTTATGATCGTTTAATGATCATTATTCGTTGTGCTGTAAAATGACAACATTTTATTCAGCTGCATTAATCTCTAATTAATGCATCGGTTACACACTTAAATAAGTCTGATATTTGACATATGTAGGTTGTGCTCGCACACGAGTCAACTTAGTTCAGTACAATTCGAGCCTTAGATTTACACCCTACCTTAGATTTTCAACCCCCCCCTCCCCGACTCATCCACTCGTGAGAGAGAGCTTCTCCCCATGCATTTGTTCACATCCTCAATGCATGTGATTCAAAATAAACTAACTAATATGCCTTGAAACTCCTAATGTGGGACTAAAGTCTTATTCACAATAGAGCTTCATGCCTTTTCTGCCTCTTTTTTTTTATTCACATATATCCAACAATCCCCACATGAATGGAAATAAGGTATGTGATAACATTCAGCAGTTAAGTCAAGTATAGAATAGGTAGGTTTTACCGTTTGAACCTTCTTTTATGAAGATCTGATTGCTTATTGGCTGACAATAGACGTGATGTCCTTGAACTGTTCTACCATCTGTGTAAGCATTGACATATTTCACCTAATACTCTCCCTGATATAACTTAATTCTCATGAGTGTATTCATTCTTGGCCATGAGCATGCTTAGTTCTGTGAGAAGTTCTAAGAATTGTGCCTCTAATTCTCTTCGAAGTGACCCCACTTCTTTCTCACATAGGTGATCTCTCAAGAGTATTCCTCATTACTCGGATTATTAAAAGTCGTATGCTTGACCTCCATCCTTTACTGATCCATTGGGTCATTCCCCATAGTGAGCAACTTTGTCGGTATAATTAGGTTGTCCATTTGAACCTAGTTCTTGGGATCTCCAGTCTGCATAGGTTGGGTTTCCTTTGCACCAACATTTCTCATCGACATCAAGCTCATTTCTCATGATGAGCTTGCAACTAACTCTCTGTTTAATCCTTTGGTTAATGGATCTACTAGGTTATCTTTTGACTTCATATAGTCAACAACAATAACTCATTGAGAGTAGTCATCTAATGGTATTATGTCTATGACATATATGTCTAGACTTACCATTATACAGATAGCTCTATGCCCAACCGATTGTTGATTGACTATCACAATGTATGCAAATTGTTAGTACAAGTTTCAGCCATCTCAGAATATCTTCTAAGAATTACCTTAGCCATTCAGCCTCTTCACAATATTTGTCAAGAGTCACAAACTCAGATTCAATCGTGGATCTAGTTATTACCATTTGCTTAGAATATTTTCAGGAAATGGTTGTACCTCCAAGAGTGAATACATATCCACTCATAGACTTAGAGTCCTTTATGTCAAATATCCAACTCGCATCTTTGTATCCTTCGATCACAGTAGGATATCTCGTATAGTGTGGTCCATATTCATGAGTATACCTCAAGTATCTCAATAATCTTGTTATCCCTTTCTAGTGCTCAAACTGGGATTATTCGTATATCTACTCAATTTACTTATTACATAGGTCAATTCTGATCGTGTACAACTTATCAAGTCCATCAGACCTCCAATCACTCGAGAGTACTCTATCTGAGAGATACTTTCACCTCGATTTTTTTATAGATGTTGACTCATATCTATCAGCGTTCATGACAATGCAGTATCACCCTTGGTGAATTTCTTGAGAATCTTGTTCACATAATGAGACAAACGAAGAATAACTCCTTCTGTTGTTCTAAGAATTTTGATTCCTAGAATTATATCAGCTAGGCTCATGTCTTTCATGTCAAATCTTGAGTTCAACATGTCCTTAGTGGATTTGATTATCTTATCATTACTCCCAATGATAAGTATGTCATCTACATATAGACACAAGATGATGTAGTCATTCTCTGTATTTTTCATGTAGACATATTTATCACACTCATTGATTTTGAATCCACATTCTTTCATAGCATTATCAAATTTCTCATGCCACTGTTTTGGTTCTTGTTTCAAATCATATAATGACTTCAACAATCTACAAAGCTTGTTTTCTTATCATAGCACAGAAAACCCCTTAGGTTACTCCATATAGATTTCCTCTTCGAAATCTTCATTTAGAAAAGTTATCTTTACATCCATCTGATGTATTTTGAGATTCTAGAGAGCTATGATAGCCAATAATACTCTAATGGAAGTTATTCTCGAGACGGGAGAATGCGTATCAAAGTAATCAATGTCTTCTCATTGTCGGTATCCTTTAATTACCAATCTGGTCTTATACTTATCAATTGCGCCATCTGATTTTATTTACTTCTTGCAACCTAATGGTTTACTTCCCAGAGGAAGATCCACAAGTTTCCAAGTGTGATTTTGTAAGATAGATTCTATCTCAGGTGCAATTGTCTCTCTCCAGTGAGGTCCATCAAAAAAGCTTATTATTTCTGAGTGACTTTGGGGCTCGCTTTCTAACATAAAAGTGATAAAATCTTATCCATAGGATTTTTCTACCTGAGCTCTTTTACTTTGTCTAAACTCAACCTTGATTGGTTCCTCATCATCTTCTTCGCCTTGTTTTTCGTATGCTTGTTTTGAGGAGCTAGCATCCTCTCGGGTCTTATACGGAAATACATGATTGAAGAACGAGGTATTTCTCAATTCTATTATTGAGTTCTTATGTATATCCGGTATTTATGACTCATATACAAAAAATTGATACATACTGTTATTATGTACATATCCAATAAATATGCAATTAACATTTTTTGATCATATCTTACTCCTATTCGGATCAAGCACCAATACATTGGCAAGACTCCCAACATTTGTAAATATTTGTATGACAGTTGTCTTCCATTCCATAACTCATAAGAGCTCTTATATATTTTCTTCCGGGGCACCTTATTTAAAAGGTAATTAGCTGTTAACATAGTTTTTCCCCACATGAACTTTGGCAGCCCATAGCTCAATAAAAGAGTATTCATCATCTCCTTTAGAATTTGATTCTTTCGCTCAACCACTTCATTTTGCTGAGGAGTATAAGAAGCTATTATTTTGTGTTTGATTCTATGTTCAGCACACAACTTAACAAACGGAGATACATATTCACTGCCTCGATCACTTTGAACCACCTTAATCTTTTTATTATATTGGTTTTCAACCTCATTTTTATAGAGAGCAAATTTCTCTATACCATCATCCTTACTTTTGAGAAGATACATATAACAATATTTTGTGTTATCATCTATAAAAGTGATGAAGTATTTATTCCCATCACGTGTAGGAGTGCCTTTGAGGTCGCATACTTCGGTGTGAATTAACCCGAGTGGTTCGTTTCTTCTCTCAACATGTTGAAAAGATAACCTTATCATTTTTACTTTAATACAAATCTCACACTTGTGTTTTGGGTCAAGGTAGAATGTTGGTATGCTTTGTATGTTTATTAATCTACGTAATACATTGTAGTTAACATGTCCTAATCTATCATGCTACAAACAAGAAGACTCAAGTATATAAGTGGAAGAATTTTTATTTTTATTTATCTTGGGGTCTAATGGTCATTACATTGAGCTTGAATAACCCATAAGATACATAGCTTCTTCCAACACATTCTATTCTTAGACAGTACAACTCTGTCTGACTCAAAGACAATGCAAAAGTCATGTTTACTTAACAGTGATCCGGATACTAGATTCTTTCGAATTTCCAAAACATACAATACATTATTCAGAGTAAGGTCCTTGCCTGAGGTCATCTTCAGTACCACTTTTCCTTGGCGCATGATGTCCAAGGTCGTTGAGTTCCCCATGAATAGCTTGTCTCAATTGACTTCTTCAAAGTTGTGGAGTAGCTCCTTATTGCAACAGACATGCCTAGTGGCTCCAGTATCAATCCACAATTGTCACGGGTTTGAACCTACAAGGTTTAATTTAAAGACCATGGCGCAAAGGTCGTCCATTTCTGGTCCCTCGTTCAGATTGGCCTCCTGCTTCTTCTTCGGCTTTCTGCACTCCGAAGATTTGTAGCCGACTCGGTCACAGCTGAAGCACTTTGCAGAGAACTTCTTTTTGTTGATGCTTCCTCTGGATCTCATTTTGGAAGATTTGGGGTTCTTCTGTTTCAAGCTTTGACCGTGCTCGACCATGTTGGTTTTCACAGTAGCTTGAGAGAACAACTTTCTCTTTGAACTCTTGTTGTCTTCTTCGATACAAAGTCTAATAATGAGTTCCTCCACATTCATCTCCTTCCGTTTATGCTTCAGGTAGTTTTTGAAGTCATTCCATCCTGGAGGCAACTTCTCAATGATAACAACCACCTAGAAGGTTTCACTCGGAACCATTCCTCCTGAATGGATTTCGTGCAAGATCACCTGAAGCTCCTGGACTTGGTTGATCATCGTCTTGGAGTCAACCATCTTGTAGTTAAGGAATCGGGCCATGATAAACTTCTTGGCCCCTACATCCTCCATCTTGTACTTCTCGTCCAGGGACTCCCATAGCTCCTTAGTCGTTTTCTTCATACTATACACTACGTATAGCGAGTTGGCAAGGCAGTTGAGGATGTAGTTTTGACAAAGGAACTCAGAATGAGTCCATGTCTCCACTGTATTGATGGTCTATGCATCAACATCCTTAGCACGCTTGGGAGGATCTTTGGTCAAGAACCGAGCCAGATTGAGTGTGGTCAAATAGAAGAGCATCTTTTGTTGCCACCTCTTGATATTCAGTCTAGTGAACTTCTCTAGCTTTCCCTCGTGATTGATTGACACATTTCTAATTATGGCGGAAGGGCCCTTCATGTGTTGAGTATGTTGCACCTCAACACTTTGTTCCATGGTCATCTCAACATAATCGAATCTGTATCAAGATTGTTGGACAAACAATCTGCCGGAGATACTTGGGAATTAGCCAAATTTAAATATACAAAATTAAATTCAACTTATCTGTCGAGATAATCAGAGCTGATAATCTCATACTGTCAGCGGGGGCTGGTTTCACCCAAGTGCTAAGCGTAGATTGGTCGAGTAGATAGAGAGGCTGAGTGGCCAGATCGGCCGAGCAGCCAGTATATCCAACCGCACTATGTATCAAATCAGACAAAGCGATCGAACGAGCAAACGACCTAACGGTCATGCAGAGAAGCTGAGCGACCGAGCTAGCAACTGAGTGAGCGAGCGGTCGGTCGGTCGGAGAGGCCGAGCGGGCGACCGAGTGAGCGAGTGGCTAGTCAGACAGAGAGGCTGATTGAGTGACCGAGTGAGCGAGCGGCCAGTCGAGCAGAGAGGTCGAGCAGGCGACCGAGCGGTCGGTCGGGCAGAGAGGTCGAGTGGGTGACCGAGTGAGCCAGCGGCTGGTCGGGTAGAGAGGCCGACCTGGAAGAGCAGTCCATGAACAGTGTCGCCCGAGTCACAAAACAAGCCGAGCTTGTGAAGAATCTGAGTGGGCGAAAGGACCAAGGCCTGCGAGGGTCGTAGTTTCGTTGAAACAGATTCGCCCACCTCCAGTTGTGCTTCGAGGTTTATTCGGGTTGTCCGTTACATCCTTAAATAAGTAGAAAAAAGGTGTATGTGGTAAAATATTGGTTGTTCCACTTGGATAAAGTTTGTCCCGACCAGTCCAGCATTCGGTGCGCACAGGTGCTACTCGCACACGAGTCAACTTGGTTCAGTGTAATCCGGTCTCTGAGTGACCAAGATGACTCAGCTCTAAATGACACTAAAATAACTCGAAGTTTCATCAATCCTGTGAGATTTGGGATCTGATTAGACCAGAGATTCGATTGGCTAGACCACTCGGTTGAGACATGTAACCTTGCTAGCCCAAAGTGTTGGCCCCTCCTTAACTTTGAAGGTAGCATCAACCAAACTCTAGGTGCAGGGCCCCCATTATTCATCATATCATACTACATGTGAAATAGAATATGTTTAACTCCAAAAGGATATTACGACGAGCATGTAAATCCATGTTTACCAGATATTAAGAATGTATTCTATCTAATGATTTTTCAGACATGGAACACTATCAATATTGTAATTTTCTAGATCAATAAACAAATAAAGGAAGTAATTTTATAGATTTGATTTATTTTTTTTTTTTTTGCAAATCTATTATAGCAAAGCAAAGATCGACTGGACTTATAGAGAAGGAATCCTGAATCACGAATATTCAATTTATAACTAATTTTCAATTTCCTTGCACACTCTTATTTTTTCAATAATAAAAAACCTTGCAACCGAATCAAATCCCTAACTAGTAGCTGACCATGGAAGTATAAGTGCTCCCCCAGCGTCCAACGGGCGGGAATGATGTTGTGGGCGATAAGAATCTTCTTCAACTCCCCCAACGTCAGCTGGAAAGAGAATGACGGTTGTAATGCCTGCCCCGCATTCAACTTATTCCACTGCGCTCCCCAAGATGGATGCATCGCCATCCACGTCCCCGACAATCCCTCCTTTAGCTCCACCGCCGTGAGTTCGCCATCCCCATTCACGTTTTCAATGACGATGGCGAGGTAGTTGGCGTTCGAGGCGGCATCCACCCTAAAGGCCACGTTGAAGCCCCGGTAGCTGCAAGGTAGTCTGCATACATAACAACCAACACAAATTAATAGACGAAAGATTTAGATGATATTAGATTTATTGTATATAGCTTTATCCTAAACCACAGGAGATTGTATTTTTGTAACTAGGCACTATTAAAAAATATCTGATTTGCGATCGATTTAGCGCTGAAATAATCATTTCTATCATCAATTAATAGTAAAAAATAAATATCAGTTGTAAAGTAGAGTCAGAATAATAATTCCGTACTACTGGTTAGCGACGGAATACAAATTTAGTTGTTAGTTAATTATTGAGGTATTATTTCCTCGCAACTTTATACAATGTACTTAACATGGTTCTCCTTAAACCATTGGGCCGCAATTTTACCATTGCATCAAAGTCCCCCTTAAATTAGGGATGACAATGGGTCCGTTTGGATCATATTTAATATCCTTCTTCCCCATATCTCTTGAGGATCGGATATCAATCCTTATATTCATACTTGTTAAAGGATTAGATATCTTTTATACTAATAAATTATTCTCTTTTGATCCAAGTATCATCATTAAAAAAAACATATTAAAATTAATATAATAAAATTATAACTATTAATTATCAACCCTAAGAATTGACCCTTAACCATTACGTTAAAAATATCATGCGTCCACTATCTATGCTACATCTTGGGAGACACATGACATCTTGAAATATCTTGCACTCTATGGCTATAAGGTCTCACATTAATTATTTTTATGTTATTATTTTTATTTTCGTTGCATTTTGTAAGGTATATTATGTAATTATTATTTATATTTTAAAATTCAAAATACTTTCAGATTTCTTTTCCTCTTTTTAATTGTATTTTTTACTATATAAATAGAAAATTTTCTATTTAAAAATCGTAATATATAAATAAATTAATCTTTTCATATAATCATATAATCTCATAAATTTTAAGTTACATTTTACATTATACGTCAATCTCAATTAAATTTATTAAAAATATTTTTTTGAATAAGAAAGATTTATGATCATGTCCAAACGCTGAATCGATGGATGCTGAGCACGTGACGCTCTCCAAACTGATGACGTGGATCTCCGGCCGGTCGTATGGAGCCCCGGTGAACCTGCAAGAAAGTCGGGCCGGGAAGGGATTCCCGGCGACGACCCTCCGACGCTCAAGTCAGGCAAGAGGAAACTATGAAGAGGTGGCTTCGAATATCAGAGAATGTGTACCTCCGGCGAAGTGTAAGGACCCTTATATAGAGCTGTGAAGACGCTCATGCACACATATCGAGACGAATACGTGTCCTCTAACCATATCTCGGTGTGGGCTTGTCAGAGGAGCTTGCCTGACACCATAGTGCTACAGTCCGAGCACCTCTCTGATGGGACGGCATAACCTTCTGTCGTAAGGTTCAAGTCAGCCTATGACTTAGTCGTTGGACACGCCTGTTGTCAGAAAATGTCCCCCGATGTTTCCCTTGTCCGTTTATCTCTTCTATCCCGCGCCGAGCGTCTGGCCGCTCGGCAGTCCCATCACATCCGACCGGACTAAGGTACTGATCCACTCGGGAAATTCCCAGTCGTGTGCTCGGATGAAACTGTTCACAGCATGACTGCTTTATGCCTCGGCCGAGCGGGCTACCCACTCGGCCCAGCGACCCTGTTCACCATGAGCGTCGGAGACCCGACTCCCCGTCGGGTTGTCTTTGCTTCAGCTTAGTCCCCGTTCGTCCGGTCGACCCCCCCTTTTCCGATCGGCCGTTTGACCTTTGACCTCCACGTGACATTGACTTCCCTCAAAGGGGGTCCCCCGTCGTCACCGCCGGATCACTTGCCTCCCCTTCAAGTCTAGTCGAAGGAGGCGATTAATCCGACTGACTAGACTATCAGTTGCGCCGAGCGGCGTCCATATGCGACTATACTCCGCTCGGCCCCCACGGGGGCAGCTAAAACGCCAGTCAATGCAAACATTCCTCGGTATCTTTTCGAAGTTTTCACCAATCTCCATCATTAAGGTCGAGCACGCGCTCATTAAATGTGTTCCAGTGGCTGAATGCCACGTGGCGATGTTGCCGTCATTGTACGGCGGGGGCGTGGTGTTCCGACGGGATCGAGGCGGTTTGAAATGGACGGCCAGATGCGGGCTTCGGTTCCCGTGACCTGCAATTGACGGCTGAGGCCGCTCGGGCTTAACCCTATAAAGTCTTCGCCTTCTCCTCCTCCTCGCCGCATTTGCATCTTCGCGTGCTCCGCATCGTTTCTCTCTCAGCACTCCGGCGACCTTGCTTTTCTATCTGCCAGCAATCTCCGGCGTCGTTCTTTCGATCCTCCATCTCTTTGTAAGGTTCTCCTTCCTTTCCTCTCCGTTAATCTTGTGTTTTTTGTCTAGTTCGGGTTCTCTGGCCGCTGTTTTGTTTGCCACCTTCTTTCTTTTATTCTCTGCCTTTCGTCTTTTTTGGTTTCGTCCGCTCGGACAATGGCTAGCTCCTCCCAACCTCATGACCAAACCCTCGGCCCATGGTATACCACCCTGGAGTCGCGCTTCGATCGGCGTGACGCTGATATTTTGATGGACTCTTTCGAAATCCCTTCTGATTTTGAAATTATATTACCCTCCCCCTCCGCTCAGCCACACAAACCGCCGCGCGGAGCTTTCTATGTTTTCCACGACCAGTTCGTCGCCGGTCTGCGTTTTCCCATCCATCCGTTCATCGTAGAGGTTTGCAACTTTTTCGGCGTTCCGCTTGGAAGCCTAGTCCCCAACACTTTCCGCCTTTTATGCGGCATTGTCATTTTGTTCAAAACCCACAATATCCCCCTCCGATCGAAGGTTTTCTATTATTTTTATTACCCTAAACAGTCCGAGCTGGGCACATATATGTTTCAGGCTCGGCCCGGTTTAGTTTTCTTCAATAAACTGTCTTCTTCCAATAAGCATTGGAAAGAATTCTACTTCTACCTTCGTATGCCCGAGCGAGCCCCCTTCTGAACCCAGTGGCAGGTTGGACCACCAATCTCACCAGAGCTCAAAAGGTTCATGACCCGACCGGACTATCTACATGCCGCCAACATGCTAGCCGGTCTGAAGTTTGATATCACTAAGTTCCTGTCTGAAGGGGTGATGTACATATTTGCCCTGAGTCCAATCAGGACCCCCCTTCCGAGCGGCTTCAGTAAGAATTTTACTTGTGCATTTGCTTTGATTGCTAACTGATTTTCTCCTTTTTCCTTTGCAGCGGACATCGTCATGGAGTCAGTGATGGCCGGTATTTTGAAAAGGAAAGCGGCGACGCTCGAGGCCGCGGCTGCCAAAGAAATGGAGCAACTGGGCATCACCCCGGTCGGCTCCAACGAAGGAGAGAGCGAGACGAATGCCGGGGAGTCGGCCGCTCAGGCATCTATCCCGGAGCCAGCGGCTGGCGCAACTGCTAGTCAAGAGCCTTTCGTTCGGGAGGAAGGCTCCGCTCAGGAGGAAGAGCGTCCTCTCCGACAAAAGAGGCGCCGCCAGGAGACACCACTCCGCTCGGCTACTTCTGCGGTCCAGCCGACCGAACGAACCACTGTGGATTCTTGCGGCAAAGCTCCAGAGGTCGAGGCGATTTTGTCCGATCAGACCCCATCCCAATTGGACGCGTCCGCGGATCCCCTTGAGGTCGTTCCAGTCAGCGTCCTTCCGCCCGCTCCACGCCGAGTCGAACGCTCGGCCATTTTGTCCCAGATGTTTGCACCTGCCTCTGATCCTTCCCCGGCTTCCGCCCAGACGACTCCCGGTCGGCGACGCACCGTCAGGGTCTCCCTGCATCTGGCCACCGAAGAACTTATGCCCGAAGCCGATCGGCCAACCGTGCCCGAGCACATAATCATGATGAAGGGGCCCTTAGCCGAGATGTGGGCCGACACTTGGGCACGCGTCGCTATGATTCCACTCAGCAACCTGGCCAATAGCCACATGCAACAGGCCACCGGGGTAAGTGCATTTTCTTCCGAAGTTTTTTATGCACTCTTACCGATCGGCAATTAACAATTCTTGTTTATGCCAGAGATGGGTGGAGGAGATCGCGGTCTCCAATTGTCTGGCTATGATGGACGAGGAACTGAAAAGGCTGAAGACTGCAAGCAGTCTGTCCGACTCCCAAGGCCCTTCTTACGTCGAGCTATAGAAAGAGCTCAAGAAGGCCCAAGACTTGTTGGCAGCCGAGCAGAAGAAGACGGTCGACCAGGCTCACACTCTGGCCGAACTCGATCGCCGAAACAAATCACTAGACCGTAAAATAAGCCTGGCCACCGAGCGGAAGAAGACGGCCATCATCGACTTAGAGAAGAAGAATGTCGAGGCTCGGGGCTTGGAACAAAAGGTCAAGGAGCTAGCTGATGGATCAGCTGGCCGGCGAGAAGGCGGCCCGATCGGACGAAGTGAAGAAGCTTGAGGCTGCTTTGCAAGAACATCAGGCAGCCGCCGATGCTTCCCGGGCGGCTCTTAAAGAATACCAAGATGTTGAGCCTGATCCAGTTACTGCCTTTAGATTGAATTACATCCGCTCGGTCGAATTCTCCGAAAAAGTATGCGAGCGGATGTATACTGCTTTTGAGCTCGCTATGACGGCCACCCCAACTTATTTAAAGTCCAAGGGGCAACTCCCTGATGCCACCATCATCCCAGCTCAAGACCAGGCGACACTCCTCAGCACTATCCTGAAGGATCTTTACGATTATCTAGAATAGAAGTATATTTGTAATTCGGCCGCTTGGCCAAAGACTATCCTTTTTGTAATTTGGCCGCTCGGCCTTAATTTCTTTAATGATATAATATCCTTTTGCTTGCTTTTTTTCCTTTGCTAATCCATACGCATGATATCCGCTCGGCTCTCCAACTTCCATTCATGTTCCTTCACTCCTCGTTATTAGCCTCTTTATCCCACTTCCCTTATGTTCGGAAGGGATTTTTTACGAAGTATTTTGCATAGCTAGTCCGCTCGTCTGAATATATGATGTTTCGCAGACGGGATTTCCGCCAGATGTTCACGAAGTACTTTTGGTTACTTGGCCGATCGGCCACATGACTTAATTTTCTAATTTTTTACTCCTACATTTCAAATATGCAGCTGAACGGGAAATACACAACACATATTACATTGGCGCACCTTTCACCCAGCCCGGTAAGGCTGGAGGTGGTTCGCGCTCCATGGTCGATCCAGTTGTCGTCCGTCTTCATCCTCTAGATAATAGGCACTCGAGCGGAGCTTTTCGATGACTTTGAAGGGACCTGCCCAAGGAGCCTCCAGCTTGCCAACGTCTCCGACCGACTTTACTTTCTTCCACAGTAGGTCGCCGACTTGGAATGCTCTGGGGATCACGCGCCGGTTGTAGTTTTGCTTCATCCTCTGCCAGTACGCCATCAGCCGGACGAACGCCTTGTCTCGGTCTTCGTCGATCAAGTCCAACTCCATGTTCCTCTGCTCGGCGTTGTCATCATCATAGTTCTGGATCCGGACGGACTCGACGCCGACTTCGATCGGGATAACTGCTTCGCCTCCGTACACTAAATGGAAGGGCGCGACGCCCGTTCCCTCCTTTGGGGTCGTGTGGATAGTGTTGGAGCAATCCCAATGGTCCGTGGGACCATGTGTTTTGGTGTTTGGGCAAATGGTTTAAGTTAGGATTACCCTTGTTATTTGATATGTGTACTTGAGTTGTGCAGGACTGCAGGTGACACATGTGACTCAGGTTGACAGCTTCGGGTCCGGTGAAGGATGGAGCATCCGAGGGACCATGGACAAGGCAGCAAGGACAATGGCCGAGGGAAGCGACTTCGAGGCATACGCGAAGGATGGCATTGGGGACGAGCCGCGGGCTTGGATGCATCCAAGGGACGAGAGCCAAAGGAAGTAAGCTTGAAGGCAAGAGGTCAAGGCTGCAAAAGAAGAGTCAAGTGAGTCGTGAGGGTACGAGTGCATGAGAGATTGTACTCGGAGTAAAAATCTAGTTGGGTTTCTGTAGCAGTCACTGTAGCAGTTACTGTAGCGTACTGTAGCAGTCGACTGGTGTATGGACCAGTCGACTGATGCACTGTAGCAGAGAGCCGTTGAGATAGCCGTTGGGCTGGCACCAGTCGACTGGTTCTGGTTTGTTCCAAGCTCTATAAGAAGGAGCTTGGTATGGCCGGCCAAGGCTACGAAATTAGACTTGGTTAAGGTCTAATTAGTAGTCTACAAGTGCTCAAGTGTTTGTGGAATCCAAGAGGTCTTGGTGAGTTTGTGGTGAGGTTTCTCCACCCACAAGGAGCGACTTGAGATAGCCGGAGTTTGCCGGGGGCTAATCCACCGAAGGATCGGGATCGTCCACCTTACGGACAGTCGTGGAGTAGGAGCCCTAATCTCCGAACCACGTTAAACAACGTGTTAGCTTGGTTTGCATTTCTTATTCTTGTCTTAAGCTTTCTTTGTATTCATATTTGTAGTTAGTATTAGATTTCCGCTGCGTAAACTAACAATAGTGTAGAAAGCGAGTATTTGGGGGTGCCGTCTATCCAACCCCCCTTCAAGCCGGCCGCAAGATCCTCCAACAGATAGCCCATAAGACGCCCGGCAGCTCGTCCACCCAACTTCCTCCTATGTGGTCAAGTCGAGCTCGAAGAATTATGAGTATTTTTCTATTGGCAACTTCCGCCTGACCGTTACTCTGGGGATACGCCACGGAAGTGAAGTGTTGCTCAATGCCATAACTTTTGCATCATTATTCGAGCTGCTTCCCGACGAACTATTGTCCGTTATCAGATATGAGCCGCCGAGGAATGCCAAATCGACAGATTATATGCTGCCAGATAAACTTTTTGACTATTTGCTCGGTAATCTTCGCCAGCGGCTCGGCTTCCACCCATTTGGAAAAGTAGTCGACCGCCACCAGTAAAAACTTCCGCTGACCGGTCGCCATAGGGAACGGACCCACGATATCCATTCCCCACTGATCGAATGGACAGGATACCATAGATGCTTTCATCTCTTCTGCCGGCCGGTGGGAGAAGTTGTGGTACTTCTGGCAAGAGAGGCACGTTGTGACGGTCCGAGTGGCGTCTTCTTGCAGTGTTGGCCAGAAGTACCCAACCAGCAGGATCTTTCTCGCCAGCGATCGTCCGCCCGGATGTCCCCCGCACGATCCTTGGTGCACTTCCTGGAGGATGTACGCCGCGTCTTCCGAGCTCACACATTTCAACAGTGGGCGGGAGAAAGCCTTCTTATAGAGTTGGTCTCCAACGAGTGTGAAACGGCCGACTTTCCTTCTTAATAGATGGGCTTCCTCCCGATCGGACGGTGTTGCCCCCGATCTCAGAAACTCTATGATGGTTGTCCTCCAATGGCTCAGAAACGCGAGGCCCTCCATCCGGTCGATGTGCGCCACCAAGTATACTTGTTTGATTGGCTGCTGGATGACGACCGGTGATATTGAACTCGCGAGTTTGGCTAACTCATCTGTCGCCTGGTTCTCCGCTTGGGGTATCTTCTGGATGATGACTTCTCTGAAGTGGGTCTTGAGCTTTTCAAAGGCCTCAACGTAAAGCTTGAGCCGAGCATTGTTAATCTCAAAAGTGCCCGAGAGCTGCTGGGCAGCCAACTGAGAGTCGGAATGGAGCATCACCCGACCGGCCCCAACATGCCGGGTGGCTTGCAAGCCGGCTATGAGCGCCTCATACTCCGCTTCATTATTGGTGGCTTTGTAGTCTAGCCGGATGGATAGGTGCATCCTTTCTTCTTGGGGAGAGAGTAATAGCACACCAATCCCGCTCCCGAGCCGAGTGGACGACCCGTCCACAAATATTTTCCACATAGCTTCGGGCTCTAGCTTTTGCACTTCGGTGACAAAATCTGCCAAGGACTGTGCTTTTATCGCCGAACGGGGTTGATACTGAATGTCAAATTCGCTCAACTCCGTTGTCTATTTGATGAGCCGTCCGGACGCTTCTGGGTTCAACAGCACTCTTCCCAATGGACTATTTGTCCGGACGATGATTGTATGTGCCAAGAAATAAGGATGAAGGCGCCAAGCGGCGAGGACCAAAGTAAAAGCCAGCTTCTCGAGCCCAGTGTAACGAGATTCAGCGTCTTTTAAGATATGGCTCAAGAAGTACACTGGTTGTTCTTGTCCGCTCGTCCTCACTAATGCCGAGCCTACTGCCTGCTCGGTTGAAGATAAATAAATACAGAGCGTCTCACCTACAGCTAGCTTGGCTAGCACGGGCAAAGAGTTCAGATATGTCTTTAGTTCTTCAAACGCCCGATCGCATGCTTCGTCCCAATGGAACTTAGTAGCTTTGCGGAGGATCTTGAAAAAAGGGAGGCTCCGGTCGGCAGTCTTAGAGATGAATATAGACGTTATCCGACCGGTCAGGCGCTGTACTTCCCTCAGATTTCTTGGGGGTGGCATATCTTGCAACGCTTTTACTTTACTGGGATTTGCCTCTATGCCCCGCTCGGTCACTATATAGCCCAAAAAACGCCCGCCTGTTGCTCCGAACAGACATTTCTGAGGGTTGAGCTTGACTCCATACTTCCTCAGCGTTCGGAAGGTCTCCTCCATGTCCGTAACAAGATCGGCCGCTCGGACTGACTTGATGAGAATATCATCCACGTATACTTCTAAGTTGCGTCCGATCTGCTCCTTGAATACTTTATTCATCAAGCGCAGGTAAGTGGCTCCTGCGTTCTTCAATCCGAACGGCATTACATTGTAGCAGTAAGTGTCGTCGGCTGTGATGAAGATAACCTTCTCTTGATCCTCTCGGGCGAGCGGCACCTGATGGTTGCCCTGATAAGCGTCCAGTATGCATATTAACTCGCACCCGGCTGTGGAGTCCACCAGTTGATCAATCTGAGGCAGAGGGTAGAAATCTTTTGGGCATGCTTTGTTGATATCTCGGAAATCAATGCAAACCTTCCGCTTGTTGCCCGGCTTGGAGACTAGCACCACGTTCGCCAACCAGCTCGGAAACTGCACTTCACGTATGTGGTCGGCCTCCATGAGCTTCTCGACCTCCGCTCGGATGATGGCGTTCTGTTCGGCGCTGAAGTCCCTCTTTCTTTGCTTCACCGGCCGAGCGTCCGGTCGGACGTGAAGTTCATGCTGTGCGATACTTGGCGAAATCCCCGACAGCTCGTGCGTCGACCAAACGAAGACATCGCAGTTTCTCTAGAGACATTTGATCACCTCCTTTTTCTGGCTTGCCTTCAGATCGGCCGCAATGAATGTGGTGGCCTCCGATCGGATCGGGTGGATCTGCACCTCCTCTTTTTCTTCATAAACCAAAGAGGGTGGTTTTTCGGTTATGGCGTTTACCTCGATCCGTGGCGTCTTCCGAGCGGAATTAGCTTCGGCTCGGACCATCTCGACGTAGCATTGCCGAGCCGCCAGTTGGTCTCCCCGTACTTCTCCAACTTTATCTTCGACCGGGAACTTAATATTCTGGTAGAAAGTGGAAACGGCCGCCCGGAACTCACTGAGCGCCGGTCGCCCCAAGATAACGTTGTATGCGGAGGGAGAGTCAACCACGATGAAGTTTGCCTTCCGCGTCCTTCTGAGCAGCTCTTCTCCCAGCGAAATAGCCAGTCGGACTTGTCCAACCGGCAGAACTTCATTGCCCGTAAGCCCGTAGAGGGGGGTTGTCATGGGCAGCAGCTCGGCTCGATCAATTTGCAGTTGGTCGAAAGCCTTCTTGAAGATGATGTTGACCGAGCTACCTGTATCGACGAAAACGTGGTGAATAGTATAGTTAGCTATTACCGCTTTGATGAGGAGGGCGTCGTCATGTGGTACTTCCACTCCCTCTAGGTCCCTGAGTCCGAAACTGATTTCAGGCCCACTCGCCTGTTCTTGACTACAGCCGACCGCATGGATCTGGAGCTGCCTGACACTTGCCTTCCTTGCTCTGTTGGAGTCTCCTCCGGTCAGCCCGCCAGCGACGATGTTGATTTTGCCGCGGGACGTGTTGCTTCTATTTTCTTCCTCCCGGGTGGACGGCCTAGGTCGTTCCTTGGACACCCGGGGATTGTCCTCGTGCCTTTGAGGATGATGCTGCTCGAGAGACAGTTGTTGTCGCCTGTCGGATATCCGCTGATCGGCTTCATAGTGTCGCTGTCGCCTGTCGGATGATGGCGATCGACGACGGCTACTCCGAGGAGCGGGATGGGTGATCAGGGGAAGGCTTCGGCAATCTCGCGTGTTATGCGTGTCGGTCCGGTGGAATGAGCAAAACATAGGGGTCCATACCTTCTTCTTTGGTTTGGGCCGCTCGGCAACTACCTCTTGGACAACATGGGACCTCGCGTGGTGAGAGCGGATTGCCTCGGCACGTGGTCCTCTGGGCGGTTCCTGGCGAGTGCCAGGCTTCTGCTCGGCAGGGGCTAGCCGCTCGGTTGGAGCTTCTTTCCTTCGGGCCGCCTGGGCTTCCTCCACATTGATGTATTCATTGGCCCGGTGTAGCATATGATCCTAGTCTCGTGGCGGCTTCCGAATGAGTGAACGGAAGAAGTCACCGTCCACGAGGCCTTGTGTGAACGCATTCATCATCATTTCCGAGGTGGCCGTTGGAATATCCATGGCCACTCGGTTGAATCGTTGGATGTACGCTCTGAGCGGCTCCCTGGGCTCTTACTTGATGGCGAATAGGCTGACACTAGTCTTCTGATAACGCCTACTGCTTGCAAAATGGTGGAGGAAGGTCGTGCGGAAGTCCTTGAAACTTGTGATGGATCCGTCCGGCAGCCTCCGAAACCACCGTTGCACCGATCCCGAGAGGGTGGTAAGGAACACCCGGCACTTTACTCCATCCGTGTATTGATGTAGGGTAGCTGTGTTGTCGAACTTACCCAGATGGTCGTCCGGGTCGGTGGTTCCGTTGTATTCACCGATCGCCGGGGGCACATAGTGCTTTGGCAGAGGGTCCCGCAGGATGGCTTCTGAAAACTGCCGGTTGATCCGCTCGGGGGAGGCGTCCGTTCGGGGAGCCTTGCCTTTTCTGCTGTCTCGCATGGGTGCCTCGTCGGATGAAGAACCTCGTTCGTGGTTAATTGTTGTGACTTCAGGAGGCGTACGGAATAGGGCCCGATGAAATGGAACCGTGGCGGGCGGTGCTTCCGCTCGGCCTCCCGACGCGGACGTCGCTTGCTGCTCCATCCGCTCGGCTTGCGCTTTCTGCTTCTGTTGTTCCACGAGTTTAGCTGCTCTTGCCTCGATTAGAGCATCGAGCTCCTCCTGGGAGAGCATCACGGTGTGCGGTCGTCCAGCATCATCCATCTCTTCCGCTCGGATACAGGTGCGTTCCCACAGACGGCGCCAAATTGATCCTGTACGAACGCTGAATCGATGGATGCTGGGCACGTGGCGCTCTCCGAACTGATGACGTGGATCTCCGGTCGGTCGTATGGAGCCCCGGTGAACCTGCAAGGAAGTCGAGCCGGGAAGGGGTTCCCGGCGACGACCCTCCGACGCTCAAGTCAGTCAAGAGGAAACTATGAAGAGGTGGCTTCGAATATCAGAGAATGCGTACCTCCGGCAAAGTGTGAGGACCCTTATATAGAGCTGTGAAGAGGCTCATGCACACATATCGAGACGAATACGTGTCCTCTAACCATACCTCGGTGTGGGCTTGTCAGAGGAGCTTGCCTGACACCATACTGCTACAGTCCGAGCACCTCTCTGATGGGACGACATAACCTTCTGTCGTAATGTTCAAGTCAGTGTATGACTTAGTCGTTGGACACGCCTGTTGTCAGAAAATGTCCCCCGATGTTTCCCTTGTCCGTTTGTCTCTTCTGTTCCCGCGCCGAGCGTCTGGCCGCTCGGCAGTCCCATCACGTCCGACCGGACTAAGGTACTGATCCACTCGGGAAATTCCCAGTCATGTGCTCGGATGAAACTGTTCACAACATGACTGCTTTATGCCTCGGTCGAGCGGGCTACCCGCTCGGCCCGACGACCCTGTTCACCATGAGCGTCGGAGACCCGACTCCCCGTCGGGTTGTCTTTGCTTCAGCTTAGTCCCCGTTCGGCCGGTCGACCCCCCCTTTTCCGATCGGCCATTTGACCTTTGACCTCCATGTGGCATTGACTTCCCTCAAAGGGGGTCCTCCGTCGTCACCGCCGGATCAATTTAATTGGTCAAATTAATCATTTGTATTAAAATACATAGGTTTTTACTTATTATAGTACAATTTCAATGTTCGATAAAATACAGATTAGCTATGTAATTAGAGACTTAAGCCAGAGTTGTCCCAGCCTCTATACCAATCCTTAAAAAAATTATATAGATATTTTAAACTTATTTAAAATTAGTTTGTTCTTTCCTTTTTTTTGTTCATTTTATTTTGATAATCCATTCCTTCACCACTTAAAATTCAATCTGTCCCGTACTCAAAGCCCAGTTCATTTTTAATTCTAGATATGTCCCTATGTTTTGCATTATTATCTCATGTTCCACACTTTGAATTATGAATAAGTCAGGCGTATTGCACGAGTTACGAAATTATAGCTCTTACAAATATTATAACAGTTACAATTTTATAGTTGTTATAACGTGGATTCGACTTGTTAATCTAATATTTACACTATAACATTTATGAAATTGTAACTATTACAATACTTGTGGCTCCTATAATTTTATATCCTATAACATATCCGACTAATTTAAAATTTAATATATATTGTAAGAGATAATAACGTCAAACAATATACATGAGGGTAATTGTATCATTTTATAGAGTGCTAGTGGAGTAAACACCTTTTTGATAAAAAAAAAAATCAAAAAATAGTAACTCCAAGTCAAGTTGGAAGACGAAGAGGTCAGGCCAATTACATGACAAGTTATTTATAGAGTAAAATGTTCTTGATTTAAAATAGAGTTGTGCATGCTATTGAATATATTGTTAGTTTACTGACTCTCGGATGACAATTAGGTGAACTTAGAGGCAACACATGTTGGTCTCCTGTGGTCAGTAAGATGTGGATGAATTGTGTGAAATTACAAATATATTCTCGTGACTTTCAACTTTAATTAAAAATAGTTGTTAGAAAATCAAAAATAAATTCCATAAAAATAAAAGAGGCTACCGGTGGTTACAACTGGGGAGATTGTTAAACCAAGATATTGAAAATACTGGAAAAGTTCTCCTTTGATGCAGAGAAGTCTCTTACAGAAGTTGAGTACAAATACTAAAACAAAAATTGAAAAAGAAATACAAGTGTTGTTGCTAAACCAAGTGAACCAGGACTCTATTTATAGTGCTCTGGTCAAACTTATCCGTTGCTGACGTAACGGACTCCAGATGCTTGGATGGTGATCCGGGCGCCTCCAACATGGAAAAGTTTATCTTCATGCAACAGCTTCGCAATGGCTGAAAGATAGAATTTTTCATGTACGAGGGCTTGAACCATCTCCAAGCTCCTGGACCGTTACTGACGTGGACCCGAAGAGTGATTCACTACGACGAAGAGTTTGTTCGGCACCCTGGTGGTTCAGACACTCAGACTAGGTGGTCTGGGATGGAGGACAGGTTGATCGGCTACACAAGCAAGCACTTTCATGAAGCTTGCCGGAGGTGGAGGAATCGGTTGGAACTCAGTCGACCCTTCCACTCGAGTCCCTCGCTCGATGTGAAGGCCTGTCATCGATACAGCCAGGTCGTTCGACAAAGGACACCCAGCAGCTGCTTGTTGCTGTTGCACCAACTTCTACACTCGGTAGATTATTAGTAGCTCCAAGTATCTACTTGTGACAAAGTAACTGTAGTGAATTGTATTCTATTTATAGTTCATTTTTAATTCTTGTGATATTTGGGATCCGATCAGACAAGAGATTCGATCAGCTAGACCGCTCGGCTGAGACATGTAACCTCGCGAGCCCAAAGTGTTGGCCCCTCCTTGATTTTGAAGGTCGCATCGACCAAACTCAAGGATCGGGGCCCCCATTATTCATCATATCATACTACATGTGAAATAGAAGATGTTTAGCTCCAAAAAGATATTACGACCAGAGTGTAAATCCATGTTTACCAGATATTAAAAATGTATTCTATCTAATGATTTTTGGGAGATGGAACACTATCGATATTGTAATTTTATAGATCAATAAACAGATAAAGGAAGTAATTTTATAGATTTGATATTTTTTGCAAATTTGTTGCAGCAAAGCAAAGATCGACTGGACTTACAGAGAGGACCCCTGAATCATAAATATTCAATTTATAATTAATTTTCAATTTTCTTGCGCACTCTTATTTTTTCAATAATAAAAAACCTTGCAACTGAATCCAATCCCTAGCTAATAGTTGACCATGGAAGTATAAGTGCTCCCCGGCGTCCAACCGACGGGAATGACGTTTTGGGCGACAAGAATCTTCTTCGACTCCCCCGACGTCAGCTGGAAAGAGAACGGCGGCTGTAACGCCCGCCCGGCATTCAACTTCCACTGCGCTCCCCAAGACGGCTGCATCGCCGTCCACGTCCCCGATGATCCCTCCATCAGCTCCACCGCCGCGAGTTCACCGTCCCCATTCACATTCTCGATGACGACGGCGAGGTAGTCGACGTTCGACCCGGCATCCACCCTGAAGGCCACGTTGAAGCCCTGGTAATTACACGATACTCTGCATACATAACAACCAACACAAATTAATAGACGAAAGATTTAGATGATATTAAATTTATTGTATATAGCTTTATCCTAAACTATAAAAGATTATATTTTTTTGTAACTAGGCACTACTAAAATAATAATTTCTGACATCAGTTAATAGTAAAAATAAATATCAATTGTCAAGTAGAGTCAGAATAATAATTCAATATACTAGTTAGCAACGGAATATAAATTTAGTCGTTAGTTAATGATCGAGGCATTATTCCCTCACAACTTTATACAATGTAGTTAACACGGTTCTCCTTAAATTTCTTTTTACTATCAAAATTATTTAAATTTTAATGTTATTATATATAGTAAAATGATTTTCATTAAATTAATATAATCTATCCTATATATAATATTTTTGATAAATTGAAATTAAAAATAACTTATTTTAATGTTATATTAACTATTTTATAATATAATATTTTTGACAAAAGAAATATGATGTTTAAGAAAATTGGCCAATTAATAAATCCACTTAAATAATTAATTTTCTTTTGATTAAGAAAATATTTTAATTAATTAATTAACCTTGTGTATTCGACTGCCAGTCTTCCGGCATTCCGCAGCAGGTCAGCTTGGCCGGGTTTCGCCATGGCCCCGAAGGCGGCGCCGCTGAGGTCGAAATGGACGGGGTCAGTCACGCAAATCCCGCCGGGGCACTGGTCGGTGACCACGACCGTCACCGGCATGCCGGAGCAGGCGGCGTTGGAGTTGCACAGGACTTGGTAGCACGCGCCGCACCCTCTGCCGCCCTTGAACAGCGAAGGGCCGCCGGCCGTTATCATGGACGACAGCGGAGCTTTAACGACGCCGTCAGCGTATGCACACGCGCCGCCTGATCAGAACGATATTCCATCTCCATAAACCGTATTTCTACAATAACATAAAGTACGTACGTACAGATCGATCGATATTAAATATATAATTACCAGTGCTTCCCGGGCCGTCGGGGGCGCCGTACCAGGTGGCTCCGGCCGGAGACGCCGCCGCCGGGGAGGACGCGTTCAAGAGGAGGAAAGCGAGCAGTGGCAGCACCACAATCTGCTTCTTCAAAATGGCCATCGCTCTAGCCTTATCGTGTTGAAAGAGAGGAATTGACATAATTAATCGATGATTAGGCTACGTGCTAATTATATATTGTGCTATATATAGAGTAATATGAAATTGATTTATTAGGGTTTTGTGGTATTTACGTGACTAGTCAATAATGTACTCGTATGCATGAAATAATTAAGATTTCCATACACTTTGAGAATTAATTAATTTGGTAGATAAATGGCAAAATACGGCACATAATCACAGAGAATTTCAATTGTATGCAAAGTTTTAAATTTGGGGTGTAATTTATCCTTATTTTGGGCACATTTTAATTCATAATTACCAAAATTACAAATCATTAGATTAAGGCTAATTGGAATGATAAATAAAAAGAAATAAATATTGTTTTGGTGTAAAGAGAAATATGTTCCTGATTAAAACAATATAATAGAAATTATATACCTAAAGTAAGTTATAGTTTTAGTAAAGATATATTACAACCCAAATTAAAACTTTGCATACAATTGAAATTTAAAAGGGCAATAATTAAAAGGATCGTCCTTTCTTATTGAAATTATCAAGGGGTGCATCTTTTTGATTATTTATCAAAAAGCCGTTTCACCTCATCAGATTCCCTTATGAAATTATAATGCAACTGTCTTTAAGTATAGACGGATTTATGCTGGTTCAGTCGAAAAAAACATGTTTCATTAAATCATTGTCCAGAAAAACCTAGCATTTATTACCATGAACAATTGTGCTTGAAAAAAACAAATAAATTTGGTATCTTAACGATCCTTCAATATCGGCTCTACGTATATACAATGGCGGAGCCGGGATTTGTAGTCCACCTGGGCTACAAATGTCCTCCAAAGGGGTACCCGGGCTAGAGATTCCTTTGCTCTATTTGGAAATGGAAAAATCAATACAATTAAAGGGTAAAATTTAATACAATTTTAACCGGGTCCCCGGGCTATAGCCCGGGTAGTCTAAAGCCTGGCACCGTCATTGCGTATATACAGAAAGGTAAATATAGATATATAAGCATAGACACTTAGTGAGGTAAATTTTAGGTCGTTAGTTCCTGAAAATCGACTCCTGACCATTACGTTTGAGATGTCATGCACCCATCGTCTGCACTACACCATGAGAACATGTGATATCTTGAAAGATCTTGTATTATGTGATGGCAAGGTCTCACATTAATTATTTTTATATTATTATTTTTATTTTCGTTGCATATGGTAAGGGATCTTATGTAATTATTATTTATATTTAAAATTCAAAATACTTTCATACTTTTTTCTTTTTTAATTGTATTTTTTTGTTAGATTAGTAAAAAAAAATTCTATTTAAAAATCCTAATATATAAATAAATTAATCTTTTCATATAATCATATATTATAATCTCATTAATTTTTAGCTACATTTTACATTATACGTCAATCTCAATTAAATTTATTAAAAATAATTTTTTGAATAAGAAAGATTTAATTGGTCAAATTAATCATATGTATTAAAATAAATAGGTTTTTAATTATTATAGTACAATTTCAATGTTCGATAAAATAATTAGCTATGCAATTAGAGACTTAAGCTAGAGTTGTCCCAGACTACCAATCCTTAAAAAAAATTATATAGATATTTTAAACTTATAATTTAAAATTAGTTTGTTCTTTCCCCTTTTTGCAATTTATTTTGATAATCCATTCCTTTCCTACTTAAAATTCAATCCACCTTCAATCCGTCCCATACTCAAAGCCCAGTTCATTTTTAATTCCTAAATGTGTCCTTATGTTCTGCATTATTATCTCATGTGAGAATCATGAATAAATCGAGCATATTCTAGAAGTTATGAAATCTCATGTGAGAATCATGAATAAGTCGAGCATATTCTAGAAGTTACGAAATTATAGCTGTTATAAATATTATAACAATTACGATTTTATAGTTGTTATAACATAGATTTAACTTGTTTATCTAAAATTTATATTATAATAATTATGAAATTGTAACTGTTACAATACTTGTGACCGTTATAATTTTATAGTTCTTATAACATGTCCAACCAATTTAAAATTTAATATATGTTGTAAGAGATAATAACGCCAAACAATATACTTGTGGGTAGTTGTGTCACTTTACATAGTGCTAGGGGAGTAGACACCTTTTTGATAATAAAAGCAACATAAAAAAAATAGGATAGTAACTCCGAGTTAAGTTGGAAGACCAAGAGGTCGAGGTCAATTACATGACAAGTTATTTATTGAGTAAAATGCTCTTGATTTAGTGTAGAGTTGTGTATGCTATCGAGTAGATTGCTAGTTTATTGACTCTGAGACCGATGACAATTAAGTGAACTTAGAGGCAACACATGTTAGTCTCGTGTGGCAGGTAAAAGGTTGGTTAATTGTCTAAAATTACAAATATATCCTTTTCGTGACTTTCAACTTTAATTAAAAACACTTGTTAGAAAATCAAAAATAAATTACATAAAAATAAAAGAGACTACTAGATTTTACTTGGTTACAACCGGGGAGGTTGTTAATTCAAGACGTTGAAAATACTGGCAAAGTTCTCCTTTGATATAAGCGGAGAAGCCTCTTATAGAAGTTGAAGTACGAATACTGAAACAAAAATTGAAGAAGAAATACAAGTGTTGTTGCCAAACTAAGTGAACCAAGACTCTATTTATAGTGCTCTGGTAAAACTTATTCGTTGCTCACGTAGTGAACTCAAGACGCCTGGATGGTGATCCGGGCACCTCTAACGTGGCAAAGTTTATCTCCGCACAATAACTTCGCAACGACTGAAAGATAGAATTTTTCATGTACAGAAGCATGGACCATCTCCAAGCTCCTGGACCTTTGCTGACGTGGACCCGAAGAGTGATCCAGTACGACGAAGAGTCTGTTCGGTACCCTGGTGGTCTGAATGCTCAAACTAGGTGGTTCAGGATGGACGATGGGATAATCGGCTGCGCAAGCGCGATTGAAGCCAACTGGAGGAGGAAGAATTAGTTGGAACTCAGTCGGCCCATCCACTCGGGTCCCTGGTTTGATGTGAGGGCTTGTCATCGATACAGTCGTGTCGTTCGAAAAAGGACATCCGGATGCTGTTTGTTGTTATTGCACCAACTTCTGCACTCGGGGGATTATTAGCAGCTTTAAGTCTTCTTGTGACAAAGTAACTATAGTGAATCGTCCAGTCTCTTCCATCTTCATATTTCATATCCAAGTGAAATTCCTACAGACTACGCCAAATTTGATCATGTCTGAAATTGGGAAAGTGTGTTGGGTAGGTGGCTTCGATGTTAATCGTGAGAAGACTTTGAGATGGAGGCAGAGGGCTTCAAACGATCCTGCGTGTGAAAAAAAAACATAGAGGGAAGAAAACATCAGCGACCAGGCTAGGGAGGGGCCTCTTGTAGGTGCAGCGGAGGCCGACAAGAGGGGGGTGAATTGCTTCTGAAAAAATAAAGTATACCCTCCTCGGAGTTTTTAACTCAAAATAAAAGCAATAGCAAATAATAATAAAATAACTAAAACAATAAAGCTAAACAGAAGGACAGAGAAGACCGGGAGTTAACCTGGTTACAACCAAGAAGGTTGTTAATCCAAGGCGATGAAAAACGCACACTAGAAAAATCTCCTTCTCTGAAGGCGGAGAAGCCTTTTACACTCTAACAGCTCAGAACTATTGCTAGGAATTGATTACAGAGTTGATGGAACAATTGATTTCTAATTCCTAGCTCCAGAGGCCTTTATATAGCCTCTGGAAATTCTATCTCGGATGTCCGAGGGCCTCCAATAGAGGTCCAAGGCGCCTCCATCGAGAGAGTGGATAAAACTTTATCTGAAGCTCAACGATCACTTCTGCCAAGTCCGAGGCGCCTCCAACAGGCATTGAAGGCGCCTTCAAGCTGGCTGGCAGTTTTTTCCAACTTGCTTGCTTCTTTGCTTCGTCTTCCGAAGTCCCGTTCTTTTGGGTGATTCCGGCCAACCAAAATAGGGCTCACCCGAACCCAATTTCTGACCTTCTCCTCGAGCAACCTTCCTCCCCGGCTTAACGTCCCTCGAACACCGTGCACATTCTTCTCGCCCACCGGTCTACTCTTCCGCAACTCTCTCGTCCTTTGGACGCACCAAGTCCATCGGCTCCCTTCCCGTGTCATCCTTCTCGCTAGCTGCGTCTTCCGTTCGACTTCTTGCACTCCTAATCTCCTGCACACTTAGACACAGGGTTCAAACACAAAGCAGAACCTAACCAACTTGGTTGATCACATCAAAACACCCACGGGGTCCAACACCTCTAGTGCAGATACTCCGACGCTCAAGTCAATCAAGTTATCGAAGGAAAAAGGAATGCAGTGAACAGTAGAAAGGAATAGTGGGCTCTGAGTACATAATCTTGCATACATGCGCCTTTAGGAGGAGACTCCTTATATAGTGTTAATTTTTCTCTATGCATAAATATCAATGTATTTTCAAAAAAGGACCAATCATTCTGACATTCTAACACCCTTCCAAAAATAGGCTCACTGCTTTAGAGCTTTATAGGGTAGAAGTTTCCATCGTAAAGACGGCCTAAGAAATATTCCCTTGATTCTCTAACAAGAATTACACAAAATGTCAAAAAGGAATATTAGGTTATTGGGTTGATGGACCTTTAGTATGCTTTGTTGGTAGCTGACCGAGTCCCCTCTATCATCCGTTCGGACCTCACTCGCAGATAGGGTAAGGTTAGCAAAAGAATGATGACCGGACTCAGTCCTCAGCCTCTCCACTCGGTCAAAGAGTCCGATCAAACCGTGTGCCTAGCATGCCCGATCAGATTGTAGGTCTAATCAGCTAGACCACTTGGTCGAGACACATAACCATGCTAGATCTGAGTGACTAAGAGGACTCGTCTCTAAATCATACTAAAATAACTCGAAGTTTCATCGATCTTGTGAGATTTGCGATCTAATCAAACCAAATATTCGATCGGCTATACCACTTAGCTGAGACATGTAACCTTGCTAGCCTAAAGTGTTAGCCCCTCATTAACTTTGAACATCACGTCAACCAAATTGTTGGACAAACAATCTGGCGGAGATACTTGGGAATTAGTCAAATTTAAATATACAAAATTAAATTCAAATTATTTGTCGAGATGACCTAAGCTAATAATCTTAGGCTACCAATGGGGGTTGGTTTCTACCAAGTGCTAAGTGCAGACTGGTTGAATAGGCAAAGAGGCCGAGCGAGAAGATCAGCCAAGCGGGCAGTATATCCGACAACGCTATGTAGCAAATTAGGCAGAGTGACCGAGTGAGCGAGCAACTGGTCGGGCAGAGAGGTCGAGTGGGCGATCGAGTGAGCGGGTGATCGGTCTGGCAAAGAAGCTGAGTGGGCGACCGGTCGGGCAGAGACGTCGAGCGGACGGCCGAGTGAGCGAGCGACCGGTCGATCAGAGAGGCTAAGCGGACGATCGAGTTAGAGAGCGCCCAGTCGGCAGAGAGGCCAAGCTTGAAGAGCAGTCCGTAAATAGTGTCGCCCGAGCGATAGAACAAGCTGAGTGGGCGAAGAATCCTAGCGGGTGAATGGATTGAGGCCTATAAAGGTTGTAATTTCCTTGAAACAGATTTACCTACCTCCGACTGTACTTTGAGGTTTACTCGGGTCATCTATTTCCTAGCATACAATGGTTAACTATGATTCCCACCAAACACTGGTGGTTACGGTGAACTGAGTGGTATCTGACTGTTATCACGGGTACTCCACCGAGCAAGAGTTGAATGACAGAGGAGGAGGGGAACGAAGGTAGAGAGCTACTGCTTCTTTTTTTGTGTGTGCAATATTTTACCTGTATTCTCAGTCTCCTTATATAGGAGGTCAGACCAAGGGGCAACATTTATGATCGTTTAATGATCATTATTCGTTGTGTTGTAAAATGACAACATTTTATTCAGCTGCATTAATCTCTAATTAATGCATCGGTTACACCCTTAAATAAGTCCGATATTTGACATATGTAGGTTGTGCTCGCACACGGGTCAACTTAGTTCAATACAATTCTAGCCTTAGATTTACACCCTACCTTAGATTTTCACCACCCCGACCTAGAAGATCAGCCAAGTGGGCAGTATATCCGACAACGCTATGTAGCAAATTAGGCAGAGTGACCGAGTGAGCGAGCAACTAGTCGGGCAGAGAGGTCGAGTGGCCGATTGAGTGAGCGGGTGATCGGTCTGGCAAAGAAGATGAGCGGGCGACCGGTCGGGCAGAGACGTCGGGCAGAGACGTCGAGCGGACGGCCGAGTGAGCGAGCGACCGGTCGAGCAGAGAGGCTGAGCGAACGACCGAGTTAGAGAGCGCCCAGTCAGCAGAGAGGCCAAGATTGAAGAGCAGTCTATAAATAGTGCCGCCCGAGCGATAGAACAAGCTGAGTGGGCGAAGAATCCTAGCGGGTGAATGTATTAAGGCCTATAAAGGTTGTAATTTCCTTGAAACAGATTTACCTACCTCCGACTGTACTTTGAGTTTTACTCGGGTCGTCTATTTCCTAGCATACAATGGTTAACTATGATTCCCACCAAACACTGGTGGTTACGGTGAACTGAGTGGTATCTGACTGTTATCACGGGTACTCCACCGAGCAAGAGTTGAATGATAGAGGAGGAGGGGAACGAAGGTAGAGAGCTACTGCTTCTTTTTTTGTGTGTGCAATATTTTACCTGTAGTCTCAGTCTCCTTATATAGGAGGTCAGACCAAGGGGCAACATTTATGATCGTTTAATGATCATTATTTGTTGTGCTATAAAATGACAACATTTTATTCAGCTGCATTAATCTCTAATTAATGCATCGGTTACACCCTTAAATAAGTCCGATATTTGACATATGTAGGTTGTGCTCGCACACGAGTCAACTTAGTTCAGTACAATTCGAGCCTTAGATTTACACCCTACCTTAGATTTTCACCCCCCCCCAGTGAGCGAGCGACCGGTCGAGCAGAGAGGCTGAGCGGACGACCGAGTTAGAGAGCGCCCAGTCGGCAGAGAGACCAAGCTTGAAGAGCAGTATGTAAATAGTGCCGCTCGAGCGATAGAACAAGCTGAGTGGGAGAAGAATCCTAGCGGGTGAATGGATTGAGGCCTATAAAGGTTGTAATTTCCTTGAAACAGATTTCCCTACCTCCAACTGTACTTTGAGGTTTACTCGGGTGGTCTATTTCCTAACATACAATGGTTAACTATGATTCCCACCAAACACTGGTGGTTACGGTGAACTGAGTGGTATCTGACTGTTATCACGGGTACTCCACCGAGCAAGAGTTGAATGACAGAGGAGGAGGGGAACGAAGGTAGAGAGCTACTGCTTCTTTTTTTGTGTGTGCAATATTTTACCTGTAGTCTCAGTCTCCTTATATAGGAGGTCAGACCAAGGGGCAACATTTATGATCGTTTAATGATCATTATTCGTTGTGCTGTAAAATGACAACATTTTATTCAGCTGCATTAATCTCTAATTAATGCATCGGTTACACCCTTAAATAAGTCCGATATTTGACATATGTAGGTTGTGCTCGCACACGAGTCAACTTAGTTCAGTACAATTTGAGCCTTAGATTTACACCCTACCTTAGAGCGACCGGTCGAGCAGAGAGGCTGAGCGGACAACCGAGTTAGAGAGCGCCCAGTCGGCAGAGAGACCAAGCTTGAAGAGCAGTCTGTAAATAGTGCCGCCCGAGCGATAGAACAAGCTGAGTGGGCGAAGAATCCTAGCGGGTGAATGGATTGAGGCCTATAAAGGTTGTAATTTCCTTGAAACAGATTTACCTACCTCCGACTATACTTTGAGGTTTACTCGGGTCGTCTATTTCCTAGCATACAATGGTTAACTATGATTCCCACCAAACACTGGTGGTTACGGTGAACTGAGTGGTATCTGAAGGGGAACGAAGGTAGAGAGCAACTGCTTCTTTTTTTTTGTGTGCAATATTTTACCTGTAGTCTCAGTCTCCTTATATAAGAGGTCAGACCAAGGGGCAACATTTATGATCGTTTAATGATCATTATTCGTTATGCTGTAAAATGACAACATTTTATTCAGCTGCATTAATCTCTAATTAATGCATCGGTTACACCCTTAAATAAGTCTGATATTTGACATATGTAGGTTGTGCTCGCACACGAGTCAACTTAGTTCAGTACAATTCGAGCCTTAGATTTACACCCTACCTTAGATTTTCAACCCCCCCCCTCCCCGACTCATCCACTCATGAGAGAGAGCTTCTCCCCATGCATTTGTTCACATCCTCAATGCATGTGATTCAAAATAAACTAACTAATATGCCTTGAAACTCCCAATGTGGGACTAAAGTCTCATTCACAATAGAGCTTCATGCCTTTTCTGCCTCTTTTTTTTTTATTCACATATATCCAACAATCCCCACATGAATGGAAATAAGGTATGTGATAACATTCAGCAGTTAAGTCAAGTATAGAATAGGTAGGTTTTACCGTTTGAACTTTCTTTTATGAAGATCTGATTGCTTATTGGCTGACAATAGACGTGATGTCCTTGAACTGTTCTACCATCTGTGTAAGCATTGACATATTTCACCTAATACTCTCCCTGATATAACTTAATTCTCATGAGTGTATTCGTTCTTGGCCATGAGCATGCTTAGTTCTGTGAGAAGTTCTAAGAATTGTGCCTCTAATTCTCTTCGAAGTGACCCCACTTCTTTCTCACATAGGTGATCTCTCAAGAGTATTCCTCATTACTCGGATTATTAAAAGTCGTATGCTTGACCTCCATCCTTTACTGATCCATTGGGTCATTCCCCATAGTGAGCAACTTTGTCGGTATAATTAGGTTGTCCATTTGAACCTAGTTCTTGGGATCTCCAGTCTGCATAGGTTGGGTTTCCTTTGCACCAACATTTCTCATCGACATCAAGCTCATTTCTCATGATGAGCTTGCAACTAACTCTCTGTTTAATCCTTTGGTTAATGGATCTACTAGGTTATCTTTTGACTTCATATAGTCAACAACAATAACTCATTGAGAGTAGTCATCTAATGGTATTATGTCTATGACATATATGTCTAGACTTACCATTATACAGATAGCTCTATGCCCAACCGATTGTTGATTGACTATCACAATGTATGCAAATTGTTAGTACAAGTTTCAGCCATCTCAGAATATCTTCTAAGAATTACCTTAGCCATTCAGCCTCTTCACAATATTTGTCAAGAGTCACAAACTCAGATTCAATCGTGGATCTAGTTATTACCATTTGCTTAGAATATTTTCAGGAAATGGTTGTACCTCCAAGAGTGAATACATATCCACTCATAGACTTAGAGTCCTTTATGTCAAATATCCAACTCGCATCTTTGTATCCTTCGATCACAGTAGGATATCTCGTATAGTGTGGTCCATATTCATGAGTATACCTCAAGTATCTCAATACTCTTGTTATCCCTTTCTTGTGCTCAAACCGGGATTATTCGTATATCTACTCAATTTACTTATTGCATAGGTCAATTCTGATCGTGTACAACTTATCAAGTCCATCAGACCTCCAATCACTCGAGAGTACTCTATCTGAGAGATACTTTCACCTTGATTTTTTGATAGATGTTGACTCATATCTATCAGCGTTCATGACAATGCAGTATCACCCTTGGTGAATTTCTTGAGAAGCTTGTTCACATAATGAGACAAACTAAGAATAACTCCTTCTGTTGTTCTAAGAATTTTGATTCCTAGAATTATATCAGCTAGGCTCATGCCTTTCATGTCAAATCTTGAGTTCAACATGTCCTTAGTGGATTTGATTATCTTATCATTACTCCCAATGATAAGTATGTCATCTACATATAGACACAAGATGATGTAGTCATTCTCTGTATTTTTCATGTAGACATATTTATCACACTCATTGATTTTGAATCCACATTCTTTCATAGCATTATCAAATTTCTCATGCCACTGTTTTGGTTCTTGTTTCAAATCATATAATGACTTCAACAATCTACAAAGCTTGTTTTCTTATCATAGCACAGAAAACCCCTTAGGTTACTCCATATAGATTTCCTCTTCGAAATCTTCATTTAGAAAAGTTGTCTTTACATCCATCTGATGTATTTCGAGATTCTAGAGAGCTATGGTAGCCAATAATACTCTAATGGAAGTTATTCTCGAGACGGGAGAATGCGTATCAAAGTAATCAATGTCTTCTCATTGTCGGTATCCTTTAATTACCAATCTGGCCTTATACTTATCAATTGCGCCATATGATTTTATTTACTTCTTGCAACCTAATGGTTTACTTCCTAGAGGAAGATCCACAAGTTTCCAAGTGTGATTTTGTAAGATAGATTCTATCTCAGGTGCAATTGTCTCTCTCCAGTGAGGTCCATCAGAAAAGCTTATTATTTCTGAATGACTTTGGGGCTCGCTTTCTAACATAAAAGTGATAAAATCTTATCCATAGGATTTTTCTACCTGAGCTCTTTTACTTTGTCTAAACTCAACCTTGATTGGTTCCTCATCATCTTCTTCGCCTTGTTTTTCGTATGCTTGTTTTGAGGAGCTAGCATCCTCTCGGGTCTTATACGGAAATACATGCTTGAAGAACGAGGTATTTCTCAATTCTATTATTGAGTTCTTATGTATATCCGGTATTTATGACTCATATACAAAAAATTGATACATACTGTTATTATGTACATATCCAATAAATATGCAATTAATATTTTTTGATCATATCTTACTCCTATTCGGATCAAGCACCAATACTTTGGCAAGACTCCCAACATTTGTAAATATTTGTATGACAGTTGTCTTCCATTCCATAACTCATAAGAGCTCTTATATATTTTCTTCCGGGGCACCTTATTTAAAAGGTAATTAGCTGTTAACATAGTTTTTCCCCACATGAACTTTGGCAGCCCATAGCTCAATAAAAGAGAATTCATCATCTCCTTTAGAGTTTGATTCTTTCGCTCAACCACTTCATTTTGCTGAGGAGTATAAGAAGCTATTATTTTGTGTTTGATTCTATGTTCAGCACACAACTTAACAAACGGAGATACATATTCACTGCCTCGATCACTTTGAACCACCTTAATCTTTTTATTATATTGGTTTTCAACCTCATTTTTATAGAGAGCAAATTTCTCTATACCATCATCCTTACTTTTGAGAAGATACATATAACAATATTTTGTGTTATCATCTATAAAAGTGATGAAGTATTTATTCCCATCACGTGTAGGAGTGCCTTTGAGGTCGCATACTTCGGTGTGAATTAACCCGAGTGGTTCGTTTCTTCTCTCAACATGTTGAAAAGATAACCTTATCATTTTTACTTTACTACAAATCTCACACTTGTGTTTTGGGTCAAGGTAGAATGTTGGTATGCTTTGTATGTTTATTAATCTACGTAATAAATTGTAGTTAACATGTCCTAATCTATCATGCTACAAACAAGAAGACTCAAGTATATAAGTGGAAGAGTTTTTATTTTTATTTATCTTGGGGTCTAATGGCCATTACATTGAGTTTGAATAACCCATAAGATACATAGCTTCTTCCAACACATTCTATTCTTAGACAGTACAACTCTGTCTGACTCAAAGACAATGCAAAAGTTATGTTTACTTAACAGTGATCCGGATACTAGATTCTTTCGAATTTCCAAAACATATAATACATTATTCAGAGTAAGGTCCTTGCCTGAGGTCATCTTCAGTACCACTTTTCCTTGGCTCATGATGTCTATGTTGGTGCAACATCCCTCAGGTCAAGGTTGACCTGGTTGACCAAGCTGAGTCTTGGTTTGAGTTTAGATGTTTGACAATAAGAAATTGATTGAAGAAGAAGTCAAGTAGGTCAAGGTTGACCGGATACTTGACTGGGAAGTCCTAACTGGGATGTTAGGTAGAATGGAAGTCCTAGTGAGTGAAGCCAGGCAGAAGGAAAGTCCTAGTGAGTGAAGCTAGGCAGATTGAAAACCCTAGTGAGTGAAGCTAGGTGAAAGTCCTGGTGAGTGAAGCCAGGTGAAAGCCCTAGTGAGTGAAGCTAGGCAGATGGAAAACCCTAGTGAGTGAAGCTAGGTGAAAGTCCTGGTGAGTGAAGCCAGGCAAGGAAAAATCCAGATGGATCAAGGATGATCGGACATCTGGTGTTGGGAAGTCCAAGTAGGTCAAAGAAGTGACCAGATACTTGGCATGAATAGAAAAGTCCAGGTGGGTCAAAGGGATTGACCAGACACTTGGTGGGAAGTCCTAGCAGGTCAAAGGAGTGACCAAATGCTAGGCATGGTGTACCAACAGGTCAAGGTTGACCGGGTGTTGGTTTGGTAGGCTTGGGACTTGGTTTTGGGCAAAAACCAAGTACTGGATCGATCAGTGGATCGATCCAGGAGCTGGATCGATCAGTGGATCGATCCAAGCCTTTCCTAGCGAACAGAGAGCCTCTGGATCGATCCGTGGATCGATCCAGATGTCCCAATCGATCAGTGGATCGATTGGGACGCGGCTGCTTCGCGCGATAAGCGCTGGATCGATCCATGGATCGATCCAGGCATTTTTCCCAGAGCACAGAGGCGCTCTGGATCGATCCGTGGATCGATCCAAAGCCTCCCCGATCGATTGGGAACATTCGAATCGATCGGGATCCGACCGTTGGCGTCGATAAAGGCCGCAGGCGCATGATTCCTTCGGCACCTCTTCTCCGATTCACTCCAGATCTCTCGCCAGCTCCTCCACAGCACTCACAAAGCTCAGATCGCCAGTTCTTGAAGGATCTTGGAAGTTCTCCAAGTCAAGAGGCGGATCAAAGCCAAGAAGAGAAGTTAGGGTTAGGGTTTATACTCATTGTAAGCTTGTAAGCTTGTATTTCTTGTATCCTTTCCCTCTCTTCTTGTATTGAGTCTTGTAGGGCTTCTCCGCCCTTGGTAGTTACCATAAAGGAGAGTTTTATTTAGTGGAGGGTGTGTGTGTTGGTGTGGATCCTTGGATTAGTCACCTCTTGTGAGGTGGATACCAAGTAAACCAACCTTGTTAGCGTTGTGTGATTGTTTCTGTTATTTTCCGCTGCATATCCTTGAAGAAACAAGCAACGCCGAGCAACGATTGGAATGCGACGAGCTATTCACCCCCCCCCCCCTCTAGCTACTTTTGGTCCTAACAAGTGGTATCAGAGCAAGGCCGCTCTTCACCGGAATCATCGCCGGAAGGGTCAAGCATAACAAGAAAAGCTAGAGGGCGAAGAAGTAAGAGCAAATTCATCAAAGTCAAAGAAATCAAAAGGCTCAACTTCAAGATGCAATTCCAAGATGGACTTGGATTTGACACAAGGGTGGCTCCACCATACACTTCCACGAGCTTCGATTCGTGGAAATCAAGAATCAAAAATTTTCTTATGATGGAGATAGAGCAATGGTTTGCTCTAATGGAAGGCTTCAAGGCTCCAAGAAATTCAAAGGGCAAAGTTCTCAAGAGGAGCAAGTGGAGCCAAGAGCAAGTTCAAAGGTGCGATGCAAATGACAAAGTGACCAAGCTTTTGGTCAATTTATTGCCAAGCACCATCCTTTGCAAAATTGGAGAATTTGAAGATGCAAAGGAATTATGGAGCAAATTGGCCAAGCTTCATGAAGAGATCCCCTCCACTGTACAAGAGCAAGAAGTATCCATAGAGGGTGACTCTTTGGAGCAAGACCAAAAGGAGGACTCCGAGGTTGAGAGATGCTCAACCTCCGAAGAAGAGGAAATCCAAGAAGCTTCATCCTCAAGGGAATGCAACGAAGGGAACAAGGAGGGAGCATACTCCTTGTTTCATATTCAAGAAGATGAAGCCTCCACCTCTAGGATTGAGGGGGAGCAATCCTTGGTGACGCCGGATCAAGAAGAAGGAGAAGCTTCTACATCCGAGTCAAGAGACGAAGAGGAGGAAGAAGATTCTACCTCCACAAGTCAAGAAAAATCAAATGGAGGAGAATCAAGGTCCGATCAAGAGGAAGCTTCCACCTCCGGATCCAAAGGAAAAGATGCCATCCCTACACAAGAAGGTAAAAATAGTTCAATTAATAATAAAAATCATATTATATGTTTTGAGTGTAGGGAACATGGGCACTACAAGAGCAAGTGCCCTAAATTGGCCAAGAAGAAGGGCCAAGTGACACAAAGAGGCAAGGTGAAGCCCAAGGAGATCATCCCCAACACAAAGAAGAGCAAGGAGCATATTATATGCTTCTCTTGCAATCAAAAGGGGCATTACCGAAGTCAATGCCCCAAGGGGAAGAAGGTGGTCAAGGCTCAAGGAGGCACTAGTCAAGGGGGAGCCTCCAAGGTAAAGAAGAAGGTATCTTTTATTGAGCCTACCCCTTTACATTATGGTAATAAGCATGATAGTTCTAATTTTTATCATTTTAATGCGATTTACCATAAGAATAGGAAGCATGAGGGCTTTAAAGAAAAACATGTGGCCCTACATGCCAAAACTACCCAACCTGAGGTTAGGAAGGTAGATGGACACTTGGGCAAGAACACTAAGGATAATAGATACAAGCCCAAAAACAAAAATGCTCATGGGTGTAATGAAAAATCAAAATCTAAAGATTTAATGATAGAAAATCAAGTCTTGAGATCAAGACTTGATAAAATGGAAAAGACCCTAAAAAGGATGGAAAATATCCTAAAAGGGAAAAATGAGCATAACCTAGGTTTGGGATACAAACCCAAAGCTAAAAGGGATGTGCCTAGTTATCATAGGGTTCCATATAGCTATGGAACAAACCCTAAGTCTAGAGGTCAAGTCAAAGATACAAGGGAAGATATCCCTAGAAGTCTCTTTGCAACCAAAGTGACTAAGACTTCTAAGAAGTCTAAGAAAGTCACTAACAAGGTCACAAGGGAGGCTATCCCTAGAGTTGACCTAGAAAATGTGACCAAGGCTTCTAAGAAGCCCAACAAGGTCACTAGGAAGGTATCTAGGGAAGTTATCTCTAGTGAGGACCTAGAGCATCCAAGGAGCACCAATAGGTGTTGGGTTCCTAGGAGCATTTTCTCTACTCCATAAATGGGTTAGAGAGTGTCAACTCCGATTAGAAGGGTAGTTAACCCAACTTTGAGGAAATTGACACTCAAGGAGCATTTTCAAGGTTTTGTTAACCTTTGAAAATGAAATGGAAGTATTATTTACTCCTTGAAAGAGTAAAATGTGTCTAATGGTGGAAGAATTGATTTTAATCTTAAATGGCACATATTGGGAAATTCATAAGAACTACCAAGTTGGGATTTTGGTATGTTCTTCAGAAATTTAAGGCAATCCGGGCTTTAATTTAAAAGTGCTACTTTTGTGAAAAATGAAATATGCCAACATTTAAGGATATGCTTAATTTCGACTGGCATAAATTAATTAAGGGAATTAGAAATGTCAATTTAGGCTTTGGCATTTTTCTTGAAGCACTTTAGGGCAATCTAGGTTTAAGTTGTAAGTTTAGCTAAGGTTTTAAGGATACTTAGATAGTTAATCTAGGTATATTTTATTTATGCTAAATCTTGCCATGATTGTTTGCCCATCATATGCCATGACATCATGTTTATTTTTGCATTCATGTTTTATTATGAAAAATCCAAAAATACCATGTCATGACATTCATACATCATGTAGTTATAGGATATTTTCTTTTGAAAATTATTTCTATTTTGATGTATGCCATAACATTATCATGCATTAGTTTAATTCCTTGTAATTAAGGACAAATGGCATTTTAGCAACACTTATTAACAAGTGACATCCTAGGTGGATGTCTAATACCTTTAAAATGCCTAGATAGATATGCATGATCCCTAGATTAGGGCAAAACCAAAATCTACATCTCACAAAGACCTATAAGATGACTTGTATGTGTTTTTAGTACACATTAGATACAAGTGAGATGTTATGATGATGAACAAAACTCAAGATGTTGATTTAGTGCATTCTTTTGAGTTTTAGGTTCATCAAAACATATAGTTATGTATTTTCCCATCATTGGGAAAGCTAATGTACAAGTCATGTGCATTATGCCCAAGGAACATGATGGGATATTGTTTTTAAAAATGTTTTAAAAATGCTTTTGGAAAACCATGGTGAAGGCTATCTTTTGATAGTAATCACCATTAAATAGTTAGACACAAACTTGAAGAAAACGCTAAAGTTTTAGCAAGTTTTCAATCTTGTGTCAATCTTTGAAAATATGATGTATTTTCATAGAAAACTATTTTTCCATGATTAGGTATGCCCTAAATAATGTCTACACGAAATTTCATGATTTTTGGATTTTTGTAGAATTTTCTAGGGGTTTCTGAAGTTGACTGAAATGGAATTTCAGCAACTATCAGAGCTCCGATCGATCCATGGATCGATTGGAGTGCCTGAATCGATCCGTGGATCGATTCAGAAGGCAAGTCCCCCGCGAGCAGAAGCTCGCTGGATCGATCAACCGATCGATCCAGGTAGTCTGAATCGATCAGTGGATCGATTCAGAAAGGTTCAATCGATTGGAACCCAACTCCAATCGATCCAAGTTGCTGATTTTGGCTGGGAAGGCCTATTTTTAGCATCTTTGAACCTCTTTGAGTCTAGGTAATCATTCCAAACCCCTAAAATACATGTGTATACATACAAAGGGTGTTTTCATGTGAAAACAAGGATGGATTGGTTAAGGAAGGCTTCATTGAAGTTTAGGTTGAGGTTTGTTTCAAATTTTGAGTATTTGAACCTCAAAACTTCTAAATTTGGGTTTCCTGAAGGTTTAGGGATTCCAAGTCATTGTTGGTGTGGTGACAGAAGTTACCACCATGTCTTTAGGGGGAGGGACTCTTTAAAGACATGAAAAATTATTTTTCATGAACCTTGGAAGGTGGTTAACCTTCTTTAAAGAAAATGCTCATGTATGAGCTTTTGAACTTGAAATGGGGAGTGGATATCCTCATTATTTCAAGTGGGAACTCAAGTGGTTAGAAAATGCTCAAGGTTGGGTATTTGTTTACATTGAGGGAGAAGTTAAGGATAAATGAAGGGTATGGGACCTTCATTATCGTGTTGATCACGACGAGTGATGTTGTGAACAACGAATGAAAGGACCTGTGAATGGGTGTAAGTTAGGCTTTCATTACCTAGAGGGAGTGTGCCCTCTTAGGAGGAGAATGAAGAGCTTAATTTATGTGTTCATTACCTAGTGGCATGAAGATTGAGGCTATAGGATTAGCCTAACTTACATGTGGTATTGTAAGTGTTATTGTGGTATTGTCAAACATCAAAAAGGGGGAGATTGTTGGTGCAACATCCCTCAGGTCAAGGTTGACCTGGTTGACCAAGCTGAGTCTTGGTTTGAGTTTAGATGTTTGACAATAAGAAATTGATTGAAGAAGAAGTCAAGTAGGTCAAGGTTGATCGGATACTTGACTGGGAAGTCCTAACTGGGATGTTAGGTAGAATGGAAGTCCTAGTGACTGAAGTCAGGCAGAAGGAAAGTCCTAGTGAGTGAAGCTAGGCAGATTGAAAACCCTAGTGAGTGAAGCTAGGTGAAAGTCCTGGTGAGTGAAGCCAGGTGAAAGCCCTAGTGAGTGAAGCTAGGCAGATGGAAAACCCTAGTGAGTGAAGCTAGGTGAAAGTCCTGGTGAGTGAAGCCAGGCAAGGAAAAATCCAGATGGATCAAGGATGATCGGACATCTGGTGTTGGGAAGTCCAAGTAGGTCAAAGAAGTGACCAGATACTTGGCATGAATAGAAAAGTCCAGGTGGGTCAAAGGGATTGACCAGACACTTGGTGGGAAGTCCTAGCAGGTCAAAGGAGTGACCAAATGCTAGGCATGGTGTACCAACAGGTCAAGGTTGACCGGGTGTTGGTTTGGTAGGCTTGGGACTTGGTTTTGGGCAAAAACCAAGTACTGGCTCGATCAGTGGATCGATCCAAGCCTTTCCTAGCGAACAGAGAGCCTCTGGATCGATCCGTGGATCGATCCAGATGTCCCAATCGATCAGTGGATCGATTGGGACAACTGCGCAAGAAGCCCCGGATCGATCCATGGATCGATCCAGCGTTTCCCGAGCAATGGTCGGATCGATCCGTGGATCGATCCAAAGCCTCCCCGATCGATTGGGAACATTCGAATCGATCGGGATCCGACCGTTGGCGTCGATAAAGGCCGCAGGCGCATGATTCCTTCGGCACCTCTTCTCCGATTCACTCCAGATCTCTCGCCAGCTCCTCCACAGCACTCACAAAGCTCAGATCGCCAGTTCTTGAAGGATCTTGGAAGTTCTCCAAGTCAAGAGGCGGATCAAAGCCAAGAAGAGAAGCTAGGGTTAGGATTTATACTCATTGTAAGCTTGTAAGCTTGTATTTCTTGTATCCTTTCCCTCTCTTCTTGTATTGAGTCTTGTAGGGCTTCTCCGCCCTTGGTAGTTACCATAAAGGAGAGTTTTATTTAGTGGAGGGTGTGTGTGTTGGTGTGGATCCTTGGATTAGTCACCTCTTGTGAGGTGGATACCAAGTAAACCAACCTTGTTAGCGTTGTGTGATTGTTTCTGTTATTTTCCGCTGCATATCCTTGAAGAAACAAGCAACGCCGAGCAACGATTGGAACGCGACGAGCTATTCACCCCCCCCCCCCCCCTCTAGCTACTTTTGGTCCTAACAGTCTAAGGTCGTTGAGTTCCCCATGAATAGCTTGTCTCAATTGACTTCTTCAAAGTTGTGGAGTAGCTCCTTATTGCAACAGACATGCCTAGTGGCTCCAGTATCAATCCACAATTGTCACGGGTTTGAACCTACAAGGTTTAATTTAAAGACCATGGCGCAAAGGTCGTCCATTTCTGGTCCCTCGTTCAGATTGACCTCCTCCTTCTTCTTCGGCTTTCTGTACTCCGAAGATTTGTAGCCGACTCGGTCACAGCTGAAGCACTTTGCAGAGAACTTCTTTTTGTTGATGCTTCCTCTGGATCTCATTTTGGAAGATTTGGGGTTCTTCTGTTTCAAGCTTTGACCGTGCTCGACCATGTTGGTTTTCACAGTAGCTTGAGAGAACAACTTTCTCTTTGAACTCTTGTTGTCTTCTTCGATACAAAGTCTAATAATGAGTTCCTCCACATTCATCTCCTTCCGTTTATGCTTCAGGTAGTTTTTGAAGTCCTTCCATCCTGGAGGCAACTTCTCAATGATAACAACCACCTAGAAGGTTTCACTCGGAACCATTCCTCCTGAATGGATTTCGTGCAAGATCACCTGAAGCTCCTGGACTTGGTTGATCATCGTCTTGGAGTCAACCATCTTGTAGTTAAGGAATCGGCCCACGATAAACTTCTTAGCCCCTACATCCTCCATCTTGTACTTCTCGTCCAGGGACTCCCATAGCTCCTTAGTCGTTTTCTTCATACTATACACTACGTATAGCGAGTTAGCAAGGCAGTTGAGGATGTAGTTTTGACAAAGGAACTCAGAATGAGTCCATGTCTCCACTGTATTGATGGTCTACGCATCAACATCCTTAGCACGCTTGGGAGGATCTTTGGTCAAGAACCGAGCCAGATTGAGTGTGGTCAAATAGAAGAGCATCTTTTGTTGCCACCTCTTGATATTCAGTCTAGTGAACTTCTCTAGCTTTCCCTCGTGATTGATTGACACATTTCCAATTATGGCGGAAGGGCCCTTCATGTGTTGAGTATATTGCACCTCAACACTTTGTTCCATGGTCATCTCAACATAATCGAATCTGTATCAAGATTGTTGGACAAACAATCTGCCGGAGATACTTGGGAATTAGCCAAATTTAAATATACAAAATTAAATCAACTTATCTGTCGAGATAATCAGAGCTGATAATCTCAGACTGTCAGCGGGGGCTGGTTTCTCCCAAGTGCTAAGCGTAGATTGGTCGAGTAGATAGAGAGGCTGAGTGGCCAGATCGGCCGAGCAGCCAGTATATCCAACCGCACTATGTATCAAATCAGACAAAGTGATCGAACGAGCAAACGACCTAACGGTCATGCAGAGAAGCTGAGCGACCGACCGAGCAACTGAGTGAGCGAGCGGTCGGTCAGTCGGAGAGGCCGAGCGGGCGACCGAGTGAGCGAGTGGCTCGTCAGACAGAGAGGCTGAGTGAGTGACCGAGTGAGCGAGCGGCCAGTCGAGCAGAGAGGTCGAGCAGGCGACCGAGCGGTCGGTCGGGCAGAGAGGTCAAGTGGGTGACCGAGTGAGCCAACTGCTGGTCGGGCAGAGAGGCCGACCTGGAAGAGCAGTCCATGAACAGTGTCGCCCGAGTCACAAAACAAGTCGAGCTTGTGAAGAATCCGAGTGGGAGAAAGGACCAAGGCCTGCGAGGGTCGTAGTTTCGTTGAAACAGATTCGCCCACCTCCAGTTGTGCTTCGAGGTTTATTCGGGTTGTCCGTTACACCCTTAAATAAGTAGAAAAAAGGTGTATGTGGTAAAATATTGGTTGTTCCACTTGGATAAAGTTTGTCCCGACCAGTCCAGCATTCGGTGCGCACAGGTGCTACTCGCACACGAGTCAACTTGGTTCAGTGTAATTCGGTCTCTGAGTGACCAAGATGACTCAGCTCTAAATGACACTAAAATAACTCGAAGTTTCATCAATCCTGTGAGATTTGGGATCTGATTAGACCAGAGATTCGATCGGCTAGACCACTCGGTTGAGACATGTAACCTTGCTAGCCCAAAGTGTTGGCCCCTCCTTAACTTTGAAGGTAGCATCAACCAAACTCTAGGTTCAAGGCCCCCATTATTCATCATATCAGACTACATGTGAAATAGAATATGTTTAACTCCAAAAGGATATTACGACGAGCATGTAAATCTATGTTTACCAGATATTAAGAATGTATTCTATCTAATGATTTTTCAGACATGGAACACTATCAATATTGTAATTTTATAGATCAATAAACAAATAAAGGAAGTAATTTTATAGATTTGATTTATTTTTATTTTTTTGCAAATCTATTATAGCAAAGCAAAGATCGACTGGACTTATAGAGAAGGAATCCTGAATCACGAATATTCAATTTATAACTAATTTTCAATTTCCTTGCGCACTCTTATTTTTTCAATAATAAAAAACCTTGCAACCGAATCAAATCCCTAACTAGTAGCTGACCATGGAAGTATAAGTGCTCCCCCAGCGTCCAACGGACGGGAATGATGTTGTGGGCGATAAGAATCTTCTTCAACTCCCCCAACGTCAGCTGGAAAGAGAATGACGGTTGTAATGTCTGCCCCGCATTCAACTTATTCCACTGCTCTCCCCAAGATGGATGCATCGCCATCCACGTCCCCGACAATCCCTCCTTTAGCTTCACCGCCGTGAGTTCGCCATCCCCATTCACGTTCTCAATGACGATGGCGAGGTAGTTGGCGTTCGACGCGGTATCCACCCTAAAGGCCACGTTGAAGCCCCGGTAGCTGCAAGGTGGTCTGCATACATAACAACCAACACAAATTAATAGACGAAAGATTTAGATGATATTAGATTTATTGTATATAGCTTTATCCTAAACCACAGGAGATTGTATTTTTGTAACTAGGCACTATTAAAAAATCTCTGATTTGCGATCGATTTAGCGCTGAAATAATCATTTCTATCATCAATTAACAGTAAAAAATAAATATCAGTTGTAAAGTAGAGTCAGAATAATAATTCAGTACTACTGGTTAGCGACGGAATACAAATTTAGTTGTTAGTTAATTATTGAGGTATTATTTCCTCGCAACTTTATACAATGTACTTAACATGGTTCTCCTTAAACCATTGGGCCGCAATTTTACCATTGCATCAAAGTCCCCCTTAAATTAGGGATGACAATGGGTCTGTTTGGATCATATTTAATATCCTTCTTCCCCATATCTCTTGAGGATCGGATATCAATCCTTATATTCATACTTGTTAAAGGATTAGATATCTTTTATACTAATAAATTATTCTCTTTTGATCCAAGTATCATCATTAAAAAAAACATATTAAAATTAATATAATAAAATTATAACTATTAATTATCAACCCTAAGAATTGACCCTTAACCATTACGTTAAAAATATCATGTGTCCACTATCTATGCTACATCTTGGGAGACACATGACATCTTGAAATATCTTGCACTCTATGGCTATAAGGTCTCACATTAATTATTTTTATGTTATTATTTTTATTTTCGTTGCATTTTGTAAGGTATATTATGTAATTATTATTTATATTTTAAAATTCAAAATACTTTCAGATTTCTTTTCCTCTTTTTAATTGTATTTTTTACTATATAAATAGAAAATTTTCTATTTAAAAATCGTAATATATAAATAAATTAATCTTTTCATATAATCATATAATCTCATAAATTTTAAGTTACATTTTACATTATACGTCAATCTCAATTAAATTTATTAAAAAAAAATTTTTGAATAAGAAAGATTTATGATCCTGTCCAAATGCTGAATCGATGGATGCTGAGCACGTGACGCTCTCCGAACTGATGACGTGGATCTCCGGCCGGTCGTATGGAGCCCCGGTGAACCTGCAAGAAAGTCGGGCCGGGAAGGGGTTCCCGGCGATGACCCTCCGACGCTCAAGTCAGGCAAGAGGAAACTATGAAGAGGTGGCTTCGAATATCAGAGAATGCGTACCTCCGGCGAAGTGTGAGGACCCTTATATAGAGCTGTGAAGAGACTCATGCACACATATTGAGACGAATACGTGTCCTCTAACCATATCTCGGTGTGGGCTTGTCAGAGGAACTTGCCTGACACCATACTGCTACAGTCCGAGCACCTCTCTGATGGGACGGCATAACCTTTTGTCGTAAGGTTCAAGTCAGCGTATGACTTAGTCGTTGGACACGCCTGTTGTCAGAAAATGTCCCCCGATGTTTCCCTTGTCCGTTTGTCTCTTCTATCCCGCGCCGAGCGTCTGGCCGCTCGGCAGTCCCATCACATCCGACCGGACTAAGGTACTGATCCACTCGGGAAATTCCCAGTCGTGTGCTCGGATGAAACTGTTCACAGCATGACTGCTTTATGCCTCGGCCGAGCGGGCTACCCGCTCGGCCCAGCGACCCTGTTCACCATGAGCGTCGGAGATCCGACTCCCCGTCGGGTTGTCTTTGCTTCAGCTTAGTCCCCGTTCGTCCGGTCGACCCTCCCTTTTCCGATCGGCCGTTTGACCTTTGACCTCCACGTGGCATTGACTTCCCTCAAAGGGGGTCCCCCGTCGTCACCGCCGGATCACTTGCCTCCCCTTCAAGTCTAGTCGAAGGAGGCGATTAATCCGACTGACTAGACTATCAGTTGCGCCGAGCGACGTCCATATGCGACTATACTCCGCTCGGCCCCCACGGGGGCAGTTAAAACGCCAGTCAACGCCAACATTCCTCGGTATATTTTCGAAGTTTTCGCCAATCTCCATCATTAAGGTCGAGCACGCGCTCATTAAATGCGTTCCAGTGGCTGAATGCCACGTGGCGATGCTACAGTCATTGTACGGCGGCGGCGTGGTGTTCCGACAGGATCGAGGCGGTTTGAAATGGACGGCCAGATGCGGGCTTCGGTTCCCGTGACCTGCAATCGACGGCTGAGGCCGCTCGGGCTTAACCCTATAAAGCCTTCGCCCTCTCCTCCTCCTCGCCACATTTGCATCTTCGCGTGCTCCACATCGTTTCTCTCTCAGCACTCCGGCGACCTTTCTTTTCTATCTGGCTGCAATCTCCGGCGTCGTTCTTTCGATCCTCCATCTCTTTGTAAGGTTCTCCTTCCTTTCCTCTCCGTTAATCTTGTGTTTTTTGTCTAGTTCGGGTTCTCTGGCCGCTGTTTTGTTTGCCACCTTCTTTCTTTTATTCTCTGCCTTTCGTCTTTTTTGATTTCGTCCGCTCGGACAATGGCTAGCTCCTCCCAACCTCATGACCAAACCCTCGGCCCATGGTATACCACCCTGGAGTCGCGCTTCGATCGGCGTGATACCGATATTTTGATGGACTCTTTCGAAATCCCTTCTGATTTTGAAATTATATTACCCTCCCCCTCCGCTCGGCCACACAAACCACCGCGCGGAGCTTTCTATGTTTTCCCGACCAGTTCGTCGCCGGTCTGCGTTTTCCCATCCATCCGTTCATCGTAGAGGTTTGCAACTTTTTCGGCGTTCCGCTCGGAAGCCTAGTCCCCAACACTTTCCGCCTTTTATGCGGCATTGTCATTTTGTTCAAAACCCACAATATCCCCCTCCGACCGGAGATTTTCTATTATTTTTATTACCCTAAACAGTCCGAGCTGGGCACATATATGTTCCAGGCTTGGCCCGGTTTAGTTTTCTTCAATAAACTGCCTTATTCGAATAAGCATTGGAAAGAATTCTACTTCTACCTTCGTATGCCAGAGCGGGCCCCCTTCTGAACCCAGTGGCAGGTCGGATCACCAATCTCACCAGAGCTCAAAAGGTTCAAGACCCGACCGGACTATCTACATGCCGCCAACATGCTAGCCGGTCTGAAGTTTGACATCACTAAGTTCCTGCCTGAAGGGGTGATGTACATATTTGGCCTGAGTCCGATCAGGACCCCCCTTCCGAGCGGCTTCGGTAAGAATTTTACTTGTGCATTTGCTTTGATTGCTAACTGATTTTCTCCTTTTTCCTTTGCAGCGGACATCGTCATGGAGTCAGTGATGACCGGCATTTTGAAAAGGAAGGCGGCGGCGCTCGAGGCCGCGGCTGCCAAAGAAATGGAGCAACTGGGCATCACCCCGGTCGGCTCCAACGAAGGAGAGAGCGAGACGAATGTTGGGGAGTCAGCCGCTCAGGCTTCTATCCCGGAGCCAGCGTCTGACACAACTGCTAGTCGAGAGCCTTCCGTTCGGGAGGAAGGCTCCGCTCAGGAGGAAGAGCGTCCTCTTCGACAAAAGAGGCGCCGCCTGGAGACACCACTCCACTCGGCTACTTCTGCGGTCCAGCCGACCGAACGGACCACCGCGGATTCTTTCGGTAAAGCTCCAGAGGTCGAGGCGATTTCGTCCGATCGGACCCCGTCCCAATTGGACGCGTCTGCGGACCCCCTTGAGGCCGTTCCAGTCAGCGTCCTTCCGCCCGCTCCACGCCGAGTCGAACGCTCGGCCATTTTGTCCCAGATGTCTGCACCTGCCTCCGATCCTTCCCCGGCGTCCGCCCAGACGACTCCCGGTCGGCGTCGCACCGTCAGGGTCTCCCTACATCTGCCCACCGAAGAGCTGATGCCCGAAGCCGATCGGCCAACCGTGCCCGAGCACATAATCACGATGAAGGGGCCCTTAGCCGAGATGTGGGCCGACGCTCGGGCACGCGTCGCTATGATTCCACTCAGCAACCTAGCCAATAGCCACATGCAACAGGCCACCGGGGTAAGTGCATTTTCTTCCGAAGTTTTTTATGCACTCTTACCGATCGGCAATTAACAATTCTTGTTTATGCCAGAGATGGGTGGAGGAGATCGCGGTCTCCAATTGTCTGGCTATGATGGACGAGGAACTGAAAAGGCTGAAGACTGCAAGCGGTCCGTCCGACTCCCAAGGCCCTTCTTACGCCGAGCTATAGAAAGAGCTCAAGAAGGCCCAAGACTTGTTGGCAGCCGAGCAGAAGAAGACGGTCGACCAGGCTCACACTCTGGCCGAACTCGATCGCCGAAACAAATCACTAGACCGTAAAATAAGCCTGGCCACCGAGCGGAAGAAGACGGCCATCACCGACTTCGAGAAGAAGAATGTCGAGGCTCGGGGCCTGGAACAAAAGGTCAAGGAGCTAGCTGATGGATCAGCTGGCCGGCGAGAAAGCGGCCCGATCGGACGAAGTGAAGAAGCTCGAGGCTGCTTTACAAGAACATCAGGCAGTCGCCGATGCTTCCCGGGCGGCTCTCAAAGAATACCAAGATGCTGAGCCTGATCGAGTTGCTGCCTTGAGATTGAATTACATCCGCTCAGTCGAATTCTCCGAAAAAGTATGCGAGCGGATGTATACTGCTTTTGAGCTCGCTATGACGGCCACCACAACTTATTTAAAGTCCAAGGGGCAACTCCCTGATGCCGCCATCATCCCAGCTCAAGACCAGGCGGCACTCCTCAGCACTATCCCGAAGGATCTTTACGATTATCTAGAATAGAAGTATATTTGTAATTCGGCCGCTCGGCCAAAGACTATCCTTTTTGTAATTTGGCCGCTCGACCTTAATTTCTTTAATGATATAATATCCTTTTGCTTGCTTTTTTTCCTTTGCTAATCCATACGCATGATGTCCGCTCGGCTCTCCAACTTCCATTCATGTTCCTTCACTCCTTGTTATTAGCCTCTTTATCCCACTTCCCTTGTGTTCGGAAGGGATTTTTTTCGAAGTATTTTGCATAGCTAGTCCGCTCGTCTGAATATATGCTGTTTCGCAGACGGGATTTCCGCCAGATGTTCACGAAGTACTTTTGGTTACTTGGCCGATCGGCCACATGACTTAATTTTCTGATTTTTTACTCCTACATTTTAAATATACAGCCGAACGGGAAATACACAACACATATTACATTGGCGCACCTTTCACCCAGCCCGGTAAGGCTGGAGGTGGTTCGCGCTCCATGGTCGATCCAGTTGTCGTCCGTCTTCATCCTCTAGATAATAGGCACCCGAGCGGAGCTTTTCGATGACTTTGAAGGGACCCGCCCAAGGAGCCTCCAGCTTGCCAACGTCCCCGACCGACTTTACTTTCTTCCACAGTAGGTCGCCGACTTGGAATGCTCTGGGGATCACGCGCCGGTTGTAGTTTTACTTCATCCTCTGCCGGTACGCCATCAGCCGGACGGACGCCTTGTCTCGGTCTTCGTCGATCAAGTCCAACTCCATGTTCCTCCGCTCGGCGTTGTCATCATCATAGTTCTGGATCCGGACGGACTCGACGCCGACTTCAATCGGGATAACTGCTTCGCCTCCGTACACTAAATGGAAGGGCGTGACGCCCGTTCCCTCCTTTGGGGTCGTGCGGATAGCCCATAAGACGCCCGGCAGCTCGTCCACCCAACTTCCTCCTATGTGGTCAAGTCGAGCTCAAAGAATTATGAGTATTTCTCTGTTGGTAACTTCCGCCTGACCGTTACTCTGGGGATACGTCACGGAAGTGAAGTGTTGCTCAATGCCATAACTTTTGCACCATTCTTCGAGCTGCTTCCCGACGAACTATCGTCCGTTATCAGATATGAGCCACCGAGGAATGCCGAATCGATAGATTATATGCTGCCAGATAAACTTTTTGACCATTTGCTCGGTAATCTTCGCCAGCGGCTCGGCTTCCACCCATTTGGAAAAGTAGTCGACCGCCACCAGTAGAAACTTCCGCTGACCGGTCGCCATAGGGAACGGACCCACGATATCCATTCCCCACTGATCGAATGGACAGGATACCATAGATGCTTTCATCTCTTCTGCCGGCCGGTGGGATAAGTTGTGGTACTTCTGGCAGGAGAGGCACGTTGTGACCGGTCCGAGTGGCGTCTTCTTGCAGTGTTGGCCAGAAGTACCCAACCAGCAGGATCTTTCTCACCAGTGATCGTCCGCCCGGATGTCCCCTGCACGATCCTTGGTGCACTTCCTGGAGGATGTACGCCGCGTCTTCCGAGCTCACACATTTCAACAGTGGGCGGGAGAAAGCCTTCTTATAGAGTTGGTCTCCAACGAGTGTGAACCGGCCGACTTTCCTTCTTAATAGATGGGCTTCCTCCCGATCGGACGGTGTTGCCCCCGATCTCAGAAACTCTATGATGGTTGTCCTCCAATCGCTCAGAAACGCGAGGCCCTCCATCCGGTCGATGTGCGCCACCAAGTATACTTGTTCGATTGGCTGCTGGATGACGACCGGTGATATTGAACTCGCGAGTTTGGCTAACTCATCTGCCGCCTGGTTCTCCGCTCGGGGTATCTTCTGGATGATGACTTCTCTGAAGTGGGTCTTGAGCTTTTCAAAGGCCTCAACGTAAAGCTTGAGCCGAGCATTGTTAATCTCAAAAGTGCCCGAGAGCTGCTGGGCAGCCAACTGAGAGTCGGAATGGAGCATCACCCGACCGGCCCCAACATGCCGGGCGGCTTGCAAGCCGGCTATGAGCGCCTCATACTCCGCTTCATTATTGGTGGCTTTGTAGTCTAGCCGGACGGATAGGTGCATCCTTTCTTCTTGGGGAGAGAGTAATCCCGCTCCCGAGCCGAGTGACCCGTCCACAAATATTTTCCACATAGCTTCGGGCTCTAGCTTTTGCACTTCGGTGACAAAATCTGCCAAGGATTGTGCTTTTATCGCCGAACGGGGTTGATACTGAATGTCAAATTCGCTCAACTCCGTTGTCTATTTGATGAGCCGTCCGGACGCTTCTGGGTTCAACAGCACTCTTCCCAATGGACTATTTGTCCGGACGATGATTGTATGTGCCAAGAAATAAGGATGAAGGCGCCAAGCGGCGAGGAGCAAAGCAAAAGCCAGCTTCTCGAGCCCAGTGTAGTGAGATTCAGCGTCTTTTAAGATATGGCTCAAGAAGTACACTGGTTGTTCTTCTCCGCTCGTCCTCACTAATGCCGAGCCTACTGCCTGCTCGGTTGAAGATAAATAAATACAGAGCGGCTCACCTACAGCTGGCTTGGCTAGCACGGGCAAAGAGTTCAGATATGTCTTTAGTTCTTCAAATGCCCGATCGCATGCTTCGTCCCAATGGAACTTAGTAGCTTTGCGGAGGATCTTGAAAAAAGGGAGGCTCCGGTCGGCAGTCTTAGAGATGAATCTAGACAATGCCGTTATCCGACCGGTCAGGCGCTGTACTTCCCTCAGATTTCTTGGGGGTGGCATATCTTGCAACGCTTTTACTTTGCTGGGATTTGCCTCTATGCCCCGCTCGGTCACTATATAGCCCAAAAAACGCCCACCTTTTGCTCCGAACAGACATTTATAAGGGTTGAGCTTGACTCCATACTTCCTCAGCGTTCGGAAGGTCTCCTCCATGTCCGTAACAAGATCGGTCGCTCGGACTGACTTGATGAGAATATCATCCACGTATACTTCTAAGTTGCGTCCGATCTGCTCCTTGAATACTTTATTCATCAAGCGTTGGTAAGTGGCTCTTGCATTCTTCAGTCCGAACGGCATTACATTGTAGCAGTAAGTGTCATCGGCTATGACAAAGATAACCTTCTCTTGATCCTCTCGGGCGAGCGGCACCTGATGGTTGCCCTGATAAGCGTCCAGCATGCATATTAACTCGCACCCGGCTGTGGAGTCCATCAGTTGATCAATCCGAGGTAGAGGGTAGAAATCTTTTGGGCATGCTTTGTTGATATCTCGGAAATCAATGCAAAGCCTCCGCTTGTTGCCCGGCTTGGAGACTAGCACCGCGTTCGCCAACCAGCTCGGAAACTGCACTTCACGTATGTGGTCGGCCTCCATGAGCTTCTCGACCTCCGCTCGGATGATGGCGTTCTGTTCAGCGCTGAAGTCCCTCTTTCTTTGCTTCACCGGCCGAGCGTCCGGTCGGACGTGAAGTTCATGCTATGCAATACTTAGCGAAATCCCCGGCAGCTCATGCGTCGAACAAACGAAGACATCGTAGTTTCTCTAGAGACATTTGATCACCTCCTTTTTCTGGCTTGCCTCCAGATCGGCCGTAATGAATGTGGTGGCCTCCGATCGGATCGGGTGGATCTGCACCTCCTCTTTTTCTTCATAAACCAAAGAGGGTGGTTTTTCGGTTATGGCGTTTACCTCGATCTGTGGCGTCTTCTGAGCGGAATTAGCTTCGGCTCGGACCATCTCGACGTAGCATCGCCGAGCTGCCAGCTGGTCTCCCCGTACTTCTCCAACTTTATCTTCGACCGGGAACTTAATCTTCTGGTAGAAAGTGGAAACGACCGCCCGGAACTCACTGAGCGCCGGTCGCCCCAAGATAACGTTGTATGCGGAGGGAGAGTCAACCACGACGAAGTTTGCCTTCCGCGTCCTTCTGAGCGGCTCTTCTCCCAGCAAAATAGCCAGTCGGACCTGTCCGACCGGCAGAACTTCATTGCCCGTAAACCCGTAAAGGGGGGTTGTCATGGGCAGCAGCTCGGCTCGATCAATTTGCAGTTGGTCGAAAGCCTTCTTGAAGATGATGTTGACCGAGCTACCTGTATCGACGAAAATGCGGTGAATAGTATAGTTAGCTATTACCGCTTTGATGAGGAGGGCGTCGTCATGTGGTACTTCGACTCCCTCTAGGTCCCTGAGTCCGAAACTGATTTCAGGCCCACTCGCCTGTTCTTGACTGCAGCCGACCGCATGGATCTGGAGCTGCCTGACACTTGCCTTCCTTGCTCTGTTGGAGTCACCTCCGGTCGGCCCGCCAGCGATGATGTTGATTTCGCCGCGGGACGTGTTGCTTCTATTTTCTTCCTCCCGAGTGGACGGCCTAGGCCGTTCCTTGGACACCCGGGGATTGTCCTCGTGCCTTTGAGGATGATGCTGCTCGGGAGACAGTTGTTGTCGCCTGTCGGATATCCGCCGATCGGCTTCATAGTGTCGCTGTCGCCTGTCGGATGATGGCGATCGACGATGGCTACTCCGAGGAGCGGGATGGGCGATCAGGGGAAGGCTTCGGCAATCTCGCGTGTTATGCGTGTCGGTCCGGTGGAACGAGCAAAACATAGGGGTCCATACCTTCTTCTTTGGTTTGGGTCGCTCGGCAACTACCTCTTGGACAACATGGGACCTCGCGTGTTGAGAGCGGATTGCCTCGGCGCGTGGTCCTCTGGGCGGTTCCTAGCGAGTGCCAGGCTTCCGCTCGACAGGGGCTAGCCGCTCGGTTGGAGCTTCTTTCCTTTGGGCCGCCTGGGCTTCCTCCACATTGATGTATTCATTGGCCCGGTGTAGCATATGATCGTAGTCTCGAGGCGGCTTCCGAATGAGTGAACGGAAGAAGTCACCGTCCATGAGGCCTTGTGTGAACGCATTCATCATCGTTTCCGAGGTGGCCGTTGGAATATCCATGGCCACTCGGTTGAATCATTGGATGTACGCTCTGAGCGGCTCCCTGAGCTCTTGATTGATGGCGAATAGGCTGACACTAGTCTTCTGATAACGCCTACTGCTTGCAAAATGGTGGAGGAAGGTCGTGCGGAAGTCCTTGAAACTTGTGATGGATCCGTCCGGCAGCCTCCGAAACCACCGTTGCGCCGATCCCGAGAGGGTGGTAAGGAACACCCGGCACTTTACTCCCTCCGTGTATTGATGTAGGGTAGCTGTGCTGTCGAACTTACCCAGATGGTCGTCCGGGTCGGTGGTTCCGTTGTATTCACCGATCGCCGGAGGCACATAGTGCTTTGGCAGAGGGTCCCGCAGGATGGCTTCTGAAAACTGCCGGTTGATCCGCTCGGGGGATGCATCTGTTCGGGGAGCCTTGCCTTTTCTACTGTCTCGCATGGGCGCCTCGTCGGATGAAGACCCTCGTTCGCGGTTAATTGTTGTGACTTCAGGAGGCGTACGGAATAGGGCCCGATGAAATGGAACCGTGGCGAGCGGTGCTTCCGCTCGGCCTCCCGACGCAGACGTCGCTTGCTGCTCCATCCGCTCGGCTTGCGTTTTATGCTTCTGTTGTTCCACGAGTTTAGCTGCTCTTGCCTCGATTAGAGCATCGAGCTCCTCCTGGGAGAGCATTACGGTGTGCGGTCGTCCAGCATCATCCATCTCTTCCGCTCGGATACAGGTGCGTTCCCACAGACGGCGCCAAATTGATCATGTCCGAACGTTGAATCGATGGATGCTGGGCACGTGGCGCTCTCCGAACTGATGACGTGGATCTCCGGCCGGTCGTATGGAGCCCCGGTGAACCGGCAAGGAAGTCGGGCCGGGAAGGGGTTCCCGGCGACGACCCTCCGACGCTCAAGTTAGGCAAGAGGAAACTATGAAGAGGTGGCTTCGAATATCAGAGAATGCATACTTCCGGCAAAGTGTGAGGACCCTTATATAGAGCCGTGAAGAGGCTCATGCATACATATTGAGACGAATACGTGTCCTCTAACCATACCTCGGTGTGGGCTTGTCAGAGGAGCTTGCCTGACACCATACTGCTACAGTCCGAGCACCTGTCTGATGGGACGACATAACCTTCTGTTGTAATGTTCAAGTCAGTGTATGACTTAGTTGTTGGACACGCCTGTTGTCAGAAAATCTCCCCCGATGTTTCCCTTTTCCGTTTGTCTCTTCTGTTCCCGCGCCGAGCGTCTGGCCGCTCGGCATTCCCATCACGTCCGACCGGACTAAGGTACTGATCCACTCGGGAAATTCCCAGTCATGTGCTCGGATGAAACTGTTCACAACATGACTGCTTTATGCCTCGGCCGAGCGGGCTACCCGCTCGGCCCGACGACCCTATTCACCATGAGCGTCGGAGACCCGACTCCCCGTCGGGTTGTCTTTGCTTCAGCTTAGTCCCCGTTCGGCCGGTCGACCCCCCCTTTTCCGATCGGCCATTTGACCTTTGACCTCCACGTGGCATTAACTTCCTTCAAAGGGGGTCCTCCGTCGTCACCGCCGGATGAATTTAATTGGTCAAATTAATCATTTGTATTAAAATACATAGGTTTTTACTTATTATAGTACAATTTCATTGTTCGATAAAATACAGATTAGCTATGTAATTAGAGACTTAAGACAGAGTTGTCCCAGCCTCTATACCAATCCTTAAAAAAATTATATAGATATTTTAAACTTATTTAAAATTAGTTTGTTCTTTCCTTTTTTTTGTTCATTTTATTTTGATAATCCATTCCTTCACCACTTAAAATTCAATCTGTCCCGTACTCAAAGCCCAGTTCATTTTTAATTCCTAGATATGTCCCTATGTTTTGCATTATTATCTCATGTTCCACACTTTGAATTATGAATAAGTCAGGCGTATTGCACGAGTTACGAAATTATAGCTCTTACAAATATTATAACAGTTATAATTTTGTAATTGTTATAACGTGGATTCGGCTTGTTAATCTAATATTTATACTATAACATTTATGAAATTGTAACTATTACAATACTTGTGACCGCTATAATTTTATATCCTATAACATATCCGACCAATTTAAAATTTAATATATATTGTAAGAGATAATAACGTCAAACAATATACATGAGGGTAATTGTATCATTTTATAGAGTGCTAGTGGAGTAAACACCTTTTTGATAAAAAAAAAAATCAAAAAATAGTAACCCCAAGTCAAGTTGGAAGACCAAGAGGTCAGGCCAATTACATGACAAGTTATTTATAGAGTAAAATGTTCTTGATTTAAAATAGAGTTGTGCATGCTATTGAATATATTGTTAGTTTACTGACTCTCGGATGACAATTAGGTGAACTTAAAGGCAACACATGTTGGTCTCCTGTGGTCGGTAAGATGTGGATGAATTGTGTGAAATTATAAATATATTCTCGTGACTTTCAACTTTAATTAAAAACAGTTGTTAGAAAATCAAAAATAAATTCCATAAAAATAAAAGAGGCTACCGGTGGTTACAACTGGGGAGATTGTTAAACCAAGATACTGAAAATACTGGAAAAGTTCTCCTTTGATGCAGAGAAGTCTCTTACAGAAGTTGAAGTACAAATACTAAAACAAAAATTGAAAAAGAAATACAAGTGTTGTTGCTAAACCAAGTGAACTAGGACTCTATTTATAGTGCTCTGGTCAAACTTATCCGTTGCTGACGTAACGGACTCCAGATGCTTGGATGGTGATCCGGGCGCCTCCAACATGGAAAAGTTTATCTTCATGCAACAGCTTCGCAATGGCTGAAAGATAGAATTTTTCATGTACGAGGGCTTGAACCATCTCCAAGCTCCTGGATCGTTACTGACGTGGACCCGAAGAGTGATTCACTACGACGAAGAGTTTGTTCGGCACCCTGGTGGTTCAGACACTCAGACTAGGTGGTCTGGGATGGAGGACAGGCTGATCGGCTACACAAGCAAGCACTTGCATGAAGCTTGCCGGAGGTGGAGGAATCGGTTGGAACTCAATCGGCCCTTCCACTCAGGTCCCTCGCTCGATGTGAAGGCCTGTCATCAATATAGTCAGGTCGTTCAACAAAGGACACCCAGTTGCTGTTTGTTGCTGTTGCACCAACTTCTGCACTCGGTAGATTATTAGAAGCTCCAAGTCTACTTGTGACAAAGTAACTGTAGTGAATTGTATTCTATTTATAGTTCATTTTAATTCTTGTGATATTTGGGATCCGATCAGACAAGAGATTCGATCGGCTAGACCACTTGGCTGAGACATGTAACCTTGCAAGCCCAAAGTGTTGGTGCAGTTAGCACTAACGGTTTAACCCGGGCTTTGATGAATGACAAAATAGGTTAAGTTAGTTTTGTTGTTGATCTAAAACTCTGACCGAGTGTGCAGGCGAAGTCCAGATAGGTCGACAGGCTGATCGGATGTCTGGCACGAAGCCCAGCTAGGTCGACGGGCGGATCGGATAGCTGGCACGAAGTCCAAGCGGGTCGACGGGCTGACCGGACGCTTGGCACAAAGTCCAGTTAGGTCGACGGGCTGACCGGATAGCTGGCACGAAGTCCAGCTAGGTCGACGGGCTGACCGGATAGCTGGCACAAAGTTCAGACGGGTTGAAGGGCTGATCGGACGTTTGGCAGGTAAGTAAAGGTAAGTCACTGAAGGGGAGTGACTGTGAGGACGCGTTCCCGAGAAGGGAACTTAGACGCCGATCTGACTTAGAACCATTTTGGAACTCTAAGTCGAGATCTTGACTAGATTCCGATCTCGAAGAGAAGGAATCTAATTCATAATCCTTATGATTCAAACTATAAACTGTGCTAACAATTTGTTTTACAGGATATACATTACCTCGGACTAACCTTGTCTTGCAGGAGAAGGAGTCTTTGGAGAAAGGTGATCCGGGCGCCCGGAGGCAAGTTCTATCCAGTTCACGACGTCGACACGTGGAGCTCGCTGGTTGGGCCTGCTACATCACACCAGGGCGGCCGAAAGGGATCCGGGGCGCCCCGAGCCTCCTATATAAGGAGGGTCAAAGGCGGAGCTCAAAACACAACTCAGAATTGACGATTTGCTCTCCTGCGCTCCTGCGACGTTGCGACACTACTCCGACAAAGCTCTGCTCCTTTCCTATTGTTTTATATTTGTCGATATTTTATTTCTAGCTTTTCTATACTTACTTCTTGTAATCAATTATTCGAATTGCTAGTGGATTGCCCAACGAAAGCACTCGACGAGTGCGGGCCTTGGAGTAGGAGTCGCCAAAGGCTCCAAACCAAACAAATCCTTGTGTTCTCTTTGGCTTATTCTTTCTTTTCCGCTGTGCCTACTCGCCTTCGAATGTTTTCGATATTCACCCCCCCTCTATCGATTCATTTACGATCCAACAAGTGGTATCAGAGCATGTACCGCTCTGATTTGGTGCAACCACCAATCAAACAAAGGGGGTATTTTTTAAAGAAAAATTAGATATCGTTTGTTTTTAAAATAAAACCTTACACCTTTCGTTTTTTTCCCTCCAAAACTATTTTTGAAAAATACATTGTCATCTCTTCACCATTGCTTAGTATTGACAAAATATTACATTTTCAAAATTTTGAAATAATATTTTTTATTAATATTTTATTATTTTTTTCAAAAATAGTGAAATATTATATTTTTTTCCAACACTGCTAATCCAAGACAAAGTCTTGGGACTTTTTCTCTGTTTCCTTGTGTGCAAGACCAATGCCTCTTCAAAAAGGACGGAACCCCCACGAACCACCACCATACGATCAAGATTTCAACTACTAGAAGCGATTAATGGAATGCTTCTTAGGAAGCCTAGATTTCGATAATGTGCTAATATTGAAAAAACCTTCTCAGGACTCGGAACTGAACAAAAATGTAAGTAAAACTATTTGTGGTGTTTTACCTTACAATATTTTATGCAGACTAGAAAAGTACAAGAATGCATATGAGCTTTGGACCCAGTTGATCAAACTTCACGAGGAGCCGTTGAAGTTAGAGGATCAAGAAAAAATCAAATTCGGACTCGAGTCAGATCCAATGGAAAAGCCTACTGAATTAGGGGTTGCGCTCAAGGTTAGAAATGTTTACCAAAATACCCCTGCTAATAGTAGTTTAAATAATCAGCATGATGATTCAGATAAGTATGAAATTATTCCAAGTACGGTGCATGATAAACTAGATCTAAATTATTTTAATTCAAAATCACAAAATAATCTAGATTCTGATCAAGTCAATCAAGACTCTGATCAATTTGGCATCAACCTTGACTTGGTCAAACAGAACAATGACCAAATCAATTCAAATAATTTAATTAATTCAGAAAATTTAAAATTAAGTGAGCATCTAGACATAAATAAGTCAAACATTAAAATAAATTTGAATTTAGAAGTTAAAAATGAGAAAATGGATAAAATCAATAATTACCTTAATAAAATATTTAATAATCAAGATAAAATCAGTCTAGAAAATGCTATCCAAAACCAAGATAATATAATTAACAAAAAAATTAAATTTTAAAGATAAAACTAATATAATAAATTCAATTAATCATTTCAATTTAAAAGGCAAAGAAAATATAAGGATAAAATCAAACACTTTAACAAACTTAAAATTGAATGTTAAAGATAATATATTAAACAAAGAAAATCTAGAAAATTTAAAATTAACAATTAATAAAAGGCTAAAAGATAAAACTTTAAAGAAATATAATTCAAACAATTTAATTAATTTAAATTTAAAAATTAATAAAAACTTAAACTTTTAAAATAAGCTATTAAAGAAAGATAGTTCAATTAACCTAATAAAATTGAAATTGAAAGAAAATTTAAATATTAAATATACTCTTTTAAAGAAAGATAATTTAACCAATTTAATTAATTCAAAATTTAAATTACCAATTAACCATTAAAACTTAACTAAAACCAACTCTAATTATATAAAAATCTTAAAATAAAAGGCTAATAATTCAGGGGAGGCTCCAGAATAGCTGACACCTCTAAAAATAATTTACTCGACAGGGTAACTGAAACCAATCTACCCGGCAGGGTAATTAGGACTAGAGTAAAAGAACAAGGTTTAACTTGACTAACGGTACTGGTGAAGTTTTGGATGATAGTACGTTAGGGAAACTTAGTCTATGCATGTCTAGGAAGATATGACTTCGACCTGGTGCATTTGGCTAAGTGGAACTGACCGAAGCTATCCTTTATGGATCCTAACTAGTTAGACCAAGGTTTTGTATTAAGTTCAGTGGATAGGACTATTTGGAAAACCTCGAAGGCATGGTTACTCTAATGATGTCTAGGCGTCACCATAGCCTAGAAGTTTATCCAAAGAATGCATATTTTTTTGAGCCCAAAGCTAAACCTGAATCTAATACAAAGTTAAATCAAATCCTATAATTGAATCAAATTCATCTCACAAAAATATAGGATTCCCTAATTGAAAATTTAGATCGGGTGAGATGACTAACGATCAAAATTAAATTTTGAATTAAAATTAAATTTAAATTTAAAATTAAAATTAAATCTCGAAACTTAAAAATTTATTTTAATCTTCAAAAATTTATTTTAAAATTAACTTTAAAAATTTATTTTAAACTTAAAAATTTATTTTAAAATTAACTTTAAAAATTATTTTAACTTAAAAATTATTTTAACTCAAAAATTATATTAAAAATTATCTTAACTGCAAAATTATTTTAAAAATTATATTAACTCAAAAATTATCTTAAAATTTATCTTAACTCAAAAGCTATTTTAAAAATTATTTTAACTAAAAAATTATCTTAAAAATAATCTTAACTCAAAAAATATCTTAACTCAAAAATTATCTTAAAAATTATTTTAACTTAAAAATTATCTTAAAAATTATTTTAAAAACTATTTTAAAAATCCTTTTAAAAAATAGTTTTAAAAAATATTTTAAAAATCCTTTTAAAAATTATTTTGAAAATTATTTTAAAAATATTTTTAAAAACTATTTTAAAAATACTTTTTAAAACTATTTTAAAAATTATTTTAAAAATAAGTTTAAAAACTATTTAAAAAATTATTTTAAAAACTAGTTTAAAAAATCCTTTTAAAAACTATTTTAAAAATCCTTTTAAAAACTATTTTGAAAATTATTTCAAAAATTCATTTAAAAACTATTTTAAAACTCCTTTTAAAAAATAATTTTAAAATCATTTACAAAATATTTTAAAAATTATTTTAAAAACTATTTTAAAAATCCTTTTAAAAAACTATTTCCAAAATCCTTTTATAAATCCTTTTAAAAACTATTTTAAAAATTATTTTAAAAATCCTTTTTAAAACTATTTTAAAAATCCTTTTAAAAATCAATTAAAAAACTATTTTAAAAATTCCTTTAAAAATCATTTAAAAATTATTTTAAAAATTATCTAAAACTTATTTTAAAAAGTATTTTTAAAAATCTTTTTAAAATCATTTTAAAATTTCTTTTTAAAATTATTTAAAACTTATTTTAAAAATTCTTTTAACTTAAAAATCATTTTAAAAGTTTTTTTAATAATTATTTTAAAGAATTTAAAAACTCATTTTAAAAATTCTTTTAAAAATAATATTAAAAACTTTTAAAAACCATTTTAAAAATTCTTTTAAAAACTATTTTTAAAAACTTTAAAAAAACATTTTAGAAATTCTTTTAAAAATTATTTTTAAAACCTTTAAAAATTATTTGTAAAACCTTTAAAAATTCTTTTAAAAACTTTTAAAAATCCTTTTAAAAATTCTTTTGACTTTTAAAAATTATTTTGAAAATTCTTTTAACTTAGAAATCATTTTAAAATTCCTTTAAAAATTATTTTAACTTTTGAAAATCCTTTTAAAAATTCTTTAACTTAAAAATCATTTTTAAAATTCTTTTAAAATTTTTTTAAAATCATTTTAAAAAAATTTAAAAATCATTTTAAAAATTCTTTTAAAAATTATTTTAAAAACTTTAAAAATCATTTTAAAAATTCTTTTAACTTAAAAATCATTTTAAAATTCCTTTAAAAATTATTTTAATTTTTAAAAATCATTTTAGAAATTCTTTTAAAAATTCTTTTATCTTAAAAATAATTTTAAAATTCCTTTAAAAATTATTTTAACTTTTTAAAATCATTTTAAAAATTCTTTTAACTTAAAAATCATTTTAAAAATTCTTTGAAAAATTATTTTTAAAAACTTTTAAAACTCATTTTAAAAATTATTTTAAAAAACCTTTAAAAAATCATTTTAAAAATTCTTTATAAATTTACTTTAAAAATACATTTTAAAAATCTTTTAGAAATTTATTTTAAAAATATTTTAAAAATATATCTTAAGAATCTTTTAAAAATTTATTTAAAAAATCTTTTAAAAATACTTCTTGAAAATCTTTTAAAAATATATTTTCCTTTAAAACTACATTTTAAAAATCTTAAAAATTTATTTTAAAAAGATTTTAAAAATTCTTTTAATAACTATTTAAAAATTCTTTTTAAAACTCCTTCAAAAATTATTTTAAAAAAAAATCTCTTTTAAAAAACTTTTACAAATTATTTAAAATTATTTTTAAAATTATTTGAAAATTAAAAGACATTAAAAGTCATTCTAAAACTAAGACACTTAAGTTAATTAAAACTTTAAAACTTAGATTATAACTTAAAATTAAAACTTAAATTAACTTAAAAGAAAATTTAAAGCTTAAATTAAAAATGAAATTTAAAACTGAAATTTTAACAAATAATTAAAGTAAAAACTTCAAACATTAACTATAGTCAGTTGTACTTTAAATTAGATATGACCTTAATTTAACTCAATCAATCTTAATTTTGATGTTAGTCGAAATAAACGTAACTTAGGTAATCTTAATTAAACTTATAAACGTACTTAATCAAAACTTAAAGATTAAGTAAATGAAAAACAAAAGATAAATTATAACTATTATCCATTGATATTAAGACAATTAATACAAAATTCAATAGATAATTCAAGTAAAATAAAATTTAAACAATAAACTATTGATAATGATTAACTTTTATTAAGTTTGTAATTAATTACTTATTACTTATTATTAAGAATAATTGATTACTCATTAATTTCAATAATCTTATTCTTAACAAAAAACTATAAGTATATAAAAATACTTATATAAATAATATACTCGATAAACATAAGTGTTACTAACACTGCATCCACCAAAACACTTAGGTACAAAAATATATTGAGGCTGTAAAATTTAATATAACCAAACCTTAGTATTAACTTAAGGGGGAGATATTAAATTAAAGGGAGTAACAAATTTAGGGGAGGTTCAATTTTTTCTTTTTATCAAATTTCTATTTAAATCTCTTTAGAAAATCCTACCTCAATTTTTTTAAAAAAATTATACATTAAAAATCTCACTTTAAATACTTTTCTGTGAATATTTTTAAAAATTTTATTTTAAAATTATGTCAGGTTCAGGGGGAGAATTAATTCAACTTATTTTCATACTTAGTATAAAAATTATTTCTCCAATTTGAAAATAATTTTAATAAAAAAAATACTTTCTTAAAATTATTTTAAATCTTTAAAAAACTGACTTATTTTTGTAAATCCAATTTAATAAACCTATTTTTGAAAATTAGCTTTATTAAACTAAGTTAAAAATAAATAAATAAATATGACTTTTATATAAAAAAAACTTAGTTTTAATGGATTTTACAACTGAGCTTTGAAAATTGAACGATACAAACTTAGGTTTGAAAAATACATTTTTAAAATCTTTTCAAAACTTAACTTTGAAAATTAGATTTTACTTAATTTTGATCATTGAATTTTACCTGGTTTTTGAAAACTCTACTTTTGTAAAATTATCTTTATAGAACTTATGTTTGAAAAATGTTTCAAGTTCAAATTTATTTTGAAAAATTAAATTTTGGAACATATAAACTTATGTTTTGAAAGTTTGAAATTTTAAAAACTTGGTTTCACAAACTTAAGAATTAAATTTTAAACATTAAATCTGATTTTTTTACTTTTGCAAAATTATTTTATTAACGAGTGAAAATTGTTTCAAAGTCAAACTTACTCTTAAAAGTTGGACTTTACTTAATTTTGAAAGTATGATTTTTCAAACTTAATTAAGTCAAGCAAATAGAAACTTAGTTTTGGAAATTAGATTTTATAAAACTTTGAAATTTTATTCGCAAATTTTGAAATTTTGTTCTACTTAAACTTTGAAAACTGAGTTACCTACCTCTATATTTTACAAAGTTACTCTTTCTAAAATTTATAATTCTAAATTAGCTATTTTTTCAAAAATTAGCTATTTTTTAAAGCAAAAATCTTATACTATGTTTAAACTCCCCCAAGTTAATCTAACTTATGCTTGTGTTTTTTTTTTATGATTACTTGATCCATGCATCTGTTTAATGAATGCCAAAGGGGGAGAGATATGTGGCTAAGTTAGAGAAACAAAATGTCAAATTTAAAAACTAACTTAAAAACCCCTGTTTGTTATATTTGCATTTGTTTTTACACTAACTTAACCAGGTTGTCATTCCATCAAAAAGGGAGAGATTGTTGGTGCGGTTAGCACTAACGGTTTAACCCAGGTTTTGATGAATGACAAAATAGGTTAAGTTAGTTTTGTTGTTGATCTAACACTCTGACCGAGTGTGCAGGTGAAGTCCAGAAAGGTCGACAGGCTGACCGGATGTCTGGCACGAAGCCCAGCTAGGTCGACGGGCGGATCAGATAGCTGACACGAAGTCCAAGCGGGTCGACGGGTTGACCGGACGCTTGGCACGAAGTTCAGCTAGGTCGACGGACTGACCGGATAGTTGGCACGAAGTCCAGCTAGGTCGACGGGCTGACCGGATAGCTGGCACGAAGTCCAGCTAGGTCAATGGGCTGACCGAATAACTAGCATGAAATTCAGACGGGTCGAAGGGCTGACCGTACGTCTGGCAGGTAAGTAAAGGTAAGTCACTGGAGGGTAGTGACTGCGAGGACGCGTTCCCTGGAAGGGAACTTATGCGCCGATCCAACTTAGAGTTAGAACCATTTCGGAACTCTAAGTCGAGATCTTGACTAGATTCCTGTCTCGGAGAGACATAATCTAATTCATACTCCTTATGATTCAAACTATAAACTGTGCTAACAATTTATTTTACAGGATATACATTGCCTCGGACTAACCTTGTCTTGCAGGAGAAGGAGTCTCTGGAGAAAGGTAGTCCGGGCGCCCAGAGGTCCGAGCGCCCGGAGGTCCGGGCGCCCGGAAGGGATCCAGGCGCCCGGAGGCAAGTTTTATCCAGTTCGCGACGTGTCGTTCGAGCGCCCGGAGGTCCAGGCGCCCGGAAGGGATCTAGGCGCCCAGAGGCAAGTTCTATCCAGTTCGCGGCGTCGACACGTGGAGCTCGCTGGTTGGGCCTGCTACATCACACCAGGGCGCTCGGAAGGGATCCGGGGCGCTCCGAGTCTCCTATATAAGGAGGGTCAAAAGCGGAGCTCAAAACACAACTCAGAATAGACGATCTGCTCTCCTGCACTCCTGCGACGTTGCGACACTACTCCGACAAAGCTCTGCTCCTTTCCTATTGTTTTATATTTGTCGGTATTTTATTTCTAGCTTTTCTGTACTTAATTCTTGTAATCAATTATTTAAATTGCTAGTGGATTGCCCAACGAAAGCACTCGACGAGTGCGGGCCTTGAAGTAGGAGCCACCAAAGGTTCTGAACCAAGTAAATCTTGTGTTCTCTTTGGCTTATTCTTTCTTTTCCATTGTGCCTACTCGCCTTCGAACGTTTTTCGATATTCACCCCCCCTCTATCGATTCATTCACGATCCAACACAAAGTGTTGGCCCCTCCTTGACTTTGAAGGTCGCATCGACCAAACTCAAGGATCGGGGCTCCCATTATTCATCATATTAGACTACATGTGAAATAGAAGATGTTTACCTCCAAAAGGATATTATGACCAGAGTGTAAATCCATGTTTACCAGATATTAAAAATGTATTCTATCTAATGATTTTTGGGAGATGGAACACTATCGATATTGTAATTTTATAGATCAATAAACAGATAAAGGAAGTAATTTTATAGATTTGATATTTTTTGTAAATTTGTTGCAGCAAAGCAAAGATCGACTGGACTTACAGAGAGGATCCTTGAATCATAAATATTCAATTTATAATTAATTTTCAATTTTCTTGCGCACTCTTATTTTTTCAATAATAAAAAACCTTGCAACCGAATCAAATCCCTAGCTAATAGTTGACCATGGAAGTATAAGTGCTCCCCGGCGTCCAACCGACGGGAATAACGTTTTGGGCGACAAGAATCTTCTTCGACTCCCCCGACGTCAGCTGGAAAGAGAACGGCGGCTGTAACGCCCGCCCGGCATTCAACTTCCACTGCGCTCCCCAAGACGGCTGCATCGCCGTCCACGTCCCCGATGATCCCTCCATCAGCTCCACCGCCGCGAGTTCACCGTCCCCATTCACATTCTCGATGACGACGGCGAGATAGTCGACGTTCGACCCGGCATCCACCCTGAAGGCCACGTTGAAGCCCTGGTAATTGCACGATACTCTGCATACATAACAACTAACACAAATTAATAGACGAAAGATTTAGATGATATTAAATTTATTGTATATAGCTTTATCCTAAACTACAAAAGATTATATTTTTTGTAACTAGGCACTACTAAAATAATAATTTCTGACATCAATTAATAGTAAAAATAAATATCAATTGTCAAGTAGAGTAGAATAATAATTCAATATACTAGTTAGCAACGGAATATAAATTTAGTCGTTAGTTAATGATCGAGGCATTATTCCCTCACAACTTTATACAATGTAGTTAACACGGTTCTCCTTAAATTTCTTTTTACTATCAAAATTATTTAAATTTTAATGTTATTATATATAGTAAAATGATTTTCATTAAATTAATATAATCTATCCTATATATAATATTTTTGATAAATTGAAATTAAAAATAACTTATTTTAATGTTATATTAACTATTTTATAATATAATATTTTTGACAAAAGAAATATGATGTTTAAGAAAATTGGCCAATTAATAAATCCACTTAAATAATTAATTTTCTTTTGATTAAGAAAATATTTTAATTAATTAATTAACCTTGTGTATTCGACTGCCAGTCTTCCGGCATTCCGCAGCAGGTCAGCTTGGCCGGGTTTCGCCATGGCCCCGAAGGCGGCGCCGCTGAGGTCGAAATGGACGGGGTCAGTCACGCAAATCCCGCCGGGGCACTGGTCCGTGACCACGACCGTCACCGGCATGCCGGAGCAGGCGGCGTTGGAGTTGCACAGGACTTGGTAGCACGCGCCGCACCCTCTGCCGCCCTTAAACAGCGAAGGGCCGCCGGCCGTTATCATGGACGACAGCGGAGCTTTAACGACGCCGTCAGCGTATGCACACGCGCCGCCTGATCAGAACGATATTCCATCTCCATAAACCGTATTTCTACAATAACATAAAGTACGTACGTACAGATCGATCGATATTAAATATATAATTACCAGTGCTTCCCGGGCCGTCGGGGGCGCCGTACCAGGTGGCTCCGGCCGGAGACAACGCCGCCGCCGGGGAAGACGCGCTCAAGAGGAGGAAAGCGAGCAGTGGCAGCACCACAATCTGCTTCTTCAAAATGGCCATCGCTCTAGCCTTATCGTGTTGAAAGAGAGGAATTGACATAATTAATCGATGATTAGGCTATAATTATATTGAAAGATGCAATTAACCTTATATATTTATAGAGTAATATAAAATTGATTTATTAGGATTTTGTGGTATTTACTTGACAAGTCATTAATGTAATCTTATGCATGAAATAATTAAGATTTCGATACAAGTTGAGTATTAATTTTAACTTGGTAGAGAAACGGCAAAATACAGCACATAACACAGAGAATTTCAATGGTATGCAAAGTTTTAAATTTGGGGTGTAATTTATCCTTATTAATATTGACTACTCTTCGAATTATAAAAATATTATTTCTTTATATTTATCCTATCACTTGGATTGGTGTATTTGTTATTTGGGCCATTTTAATTCATAATTACCAAAATTACAAATCATTAGATTAAGGCTAATTGGAATGATAAATAAAAAGAAATAAATATTGTTTTGGTACAAAGAGAAATATGTTCCTGATTAAAACAATATAATGGAAATTATATATCTAGATTACTTTATAGTTTTAATTAGTAAAGATATATATCACAACCCAAATTAAAACTTTGCATACAATTAAAATTTAAAAGGCCAATAATAGTTTTATAAAAAGGTCCTTTTTTATTAAAATTATCAAGGGATGCTTTTTTTTTTTTTGATTATTTATCAAAAAAAGTCGTTTCATCGATCCCATCTGATTCTCTTATGAAATTATGACGTAACAATCTTCAAGTATCAGACGGGATCCTTTAGACTGCGACCCCTGGTCTGCTCCTGAATCAATTGTCATTCATAGGTGAAATTTTATATATAGATCTCATCTGTATAACAGGTAGGGTCCATAAAATCCTACCTATGAGTGAATTGGTCCATTCTCTGAATTGTATTTTACAATCCAAAAAATTCGTGCTCCTTCAAGTATAGACGGATCAACGCAGAGGTTCGGTCTAAAAAATCATGCTTCATTAAATCACTACCCAAAAAACCTAGTATTTGTTACCATGTGTTCAATTGTGTGTGACCTTGTGAAAAAGAGAAAAAAAAAATAGTTGTGCTATCTTAACGACCTTGTTATTGCATAGAGACAAATACTAATATATAGACGTTAGATATATGGTAGGATAAATCTTAAATAATTAGTTCCTAAAAATCGACCATTGACCATGACGTTAAAAATATCATGCCTCGGGGAAGTCCCTACCGAGGAAATTTTGACAGTATCTCCCCTGTACCGGTGACAATCTGAAACATTACTACAAAACCCTCAGGGCTACACAAATCTCGGCCAACATGACCAGAACAATAACAATAAAAATAACTAACAATCCACGCAGTTTATATTAACTCAGCTTCTGGCTGACAAAACCACGCAGTTTATTTAAATAAAACCTACTCCATTAATACGACGAAAAACTTAAACCCACAACAAAAATCCAACACTACGGAAAACAAAAGCAGTAGACCAAAACCCGATTAAAATCCACGAGTACAGTTATACATCACAAATATATAAAAAAATATAACAAGGAAACCACAAGTCCCAAGGTAGAAAACCATCACGACTCAGGGTGGGGACTAGCGACTGGAACCTCCTGACAGCTTCAACCTGAAATGGTAATAATCAACGGGGTGAGTCCAACACTCAGCGGATACCAAGCTGACATGCATAATAAGAAATAACCAATAGTAACAATTATGCGTACAGTCTCCTGGAATAATAATTGAAAATGCAAAACTGAAAGAAATGGAAGAAGTTGTACTAACCAGGACCTCCTATCAGGATAATAAGGTCATCAGACTGAAAATATCATATCTTTAACCTTTCTAGACGTTGTTTGAATATATGTCCTAAACGCCTATGCCATAACATGGAAGAATTCTCATCGATCAATTTGCATTTCATACCTATAGTATGCATTATTACGTTGTCAACAGTAGGAGTAAAGGTGTTAAATTTAGAAAGCTTATCAACCAAGGAATCATTTACAACCAACACTGAATTAAAAAAAATATTGAAAATTCCATTTCTAATTGAACAAAAATAACTTGATTTGTTCAAATGAGAAATTGAAATTAAATACTATCGAAAAGATGCATGGTACAATAAATTATTTTATAAATCTAGAAAACATTGGTTCATAAACAAAGCCTAAAAATATCAATCGACTCGACTTTAGCCTTCTTTCCATTTCCTGTATAGATGTATATTTTGCCATCAAATGGAAGTTGGCTCCTAAGATTACCCTGCATAGTGATACTTATATGAGTAATAGCACCAGTATATATTCACCAAGTGTCAGTGGGTACAATAGCTAAATTGACTTCCGAACTAACAAAGTTGAAAACTTTATCCTATTTACACGCAGTTGGCGTACTTGATGAAGTTTTTCTTCATATGACCTTTCTTCTTGCAAAAAAAATAAGTAGATTCCTTATCCTATTTCTTGTGCTCCTTATGGTCATTCCCTCCAGAATTTGTAGTTTGTTATCCCTTTCCTTTGTTATTGATTCTCTTTTACTTCTTACTCGTGTTGGTGCAGGTGGACCAACAAGAGGGAGTGAATTACCTGTTTAAATAAAAAGGGCCTTTCTTGATCTTTCAACCTAGATTAGTAGCACAATTAAATTAATAAAATTGAACAACTAAAAATTAAAAGAGGTGGAAGAATTACTTAATTACAACTTAGGTGGTTGTTAATCCAAGGCAAATAAAAGTACTAACAAAATCTCCTTCGTTGAAGGTGGAGAAGCCTCTTACACTCTTTGAATGCTCAAAAATAAGCTAGGAAATGAATACTACAATTGTTAAATGTTTTCTAGGTCCAGGGGTCTTTTTATAGCCTTTGGAAAATGTTATTCGCAGCTTGAAGGCGCATTCAAAGAGGTCCAAGGCACCTTCCATCAAATAAATTCTATCTCCCAAGGATAAAACTTTATCCTTGGGTAACGACTAGGGAAAGCGCCTTCACACTGTTCATCCATGGCTTGGAAGGTGCCTTCCATAAGGTAGAAGGCAAATAAGCTTCCATACGTTGACCTCTTCTTGTGTGGGTGATGCTCCAGCTACCCGGAGTTGAGCTCACCCGAACCCAACTCTGACCTTCTCCTCGAACAGACTTCCTTCTCGGCTTCTCAACCCTCGAATGTCGCACACATCCTTTTCATCCACCGGTGTACTCTTCTGCAGTCCCTCGGATGCACCAAGTCCGTTGGCTCCTTTTTCCGTGCCATCCTTCTTGCTTGCTATGTCTTCCGTTCAACTTCTTATATTCCTAAGCTCTTGCACACTTAGATACAAGGATCAAATACACAGGACCTAATTTAACTTGGTTGACCACATCAAAATTACCACGGGGTACTTACAACTCTCACTTTGAGAACTAGATGCTAAGTGAGCACTCTAAGAGGTCTCAATCTTTAGTCTCCCCTCCTCTTGCACGCATTGAACAATGAGCTCATTTAATGTCCACTTTTCCTTATGAGTATTATATAATATCTTAAAAGGAGTGAGCCGTGCAGGCAGAGATATCAAGATGATATGCACTAGCATACCCTCTGACATATCGAGTTTTAGTAATTTCAGACTTATTACTACATTGGACATCTCCATAATGTACTCCCTTATGTTTCTTTTACCACTGTACCGTATGGTTACCAACTTCATAAGAAGTGTGGTAGTCTTGACCTTTTCATTTGAGGTGAATCGGTCCACCAATTGGTCTAGAAAACTCCTAACATCTCCTACCTTTGTTATTGAGCCTTTTATTAGTATTGGTATAGAAAGTCTCATGATACTCAGACACATGTGATTTAATTTCTCCCACGACTGAAATTCAACCCTTTGCTCTATAGTACTAACACCAATTAGAGGTGTGGGACGATCATTCCTAAATACATAGTCTAAGTCCATGCAACCTAAGATTACGATCACGTATTCTTTCCATTCAGTAAAATTCAAATTAGTTAATATTGGGATGTTATTAATATTGGCAGTTACAGATTGTACTAAAATTAAAGAGAGAAATTTATTGAAGCACACAATTTAACTAAAGCCAGGAACATATAAGTAACGTAAAATTATGCAAATAAAATAAAATTTTAAATGCATATAAATGAGCTTTTTATGAGATACCAAGTACAACATAATGCGTCTTCCTCTTGGCTAACATATTATTTGTTAGAGATACTCTCTGATAACTCAAACTTTAATTGGTCACATAATGCGCCTTCCTTTGGGGCGATGTATTGTGCGCATAATATGACACTTTATATGAATTATATGTTGGTCAATAGCTTATAACAACTTTAATCTACCATGCAATATGCCTTCCTTTGGGCCAATATATTTTGTGCATGATCTGAACAAAAAAAAGTTTTGTTCCATAGTTGTAGACTACTCTGAGCATATATCTAGCATAAAAGTAACATTCCTTTAGGCCGATTACTCTTAGCATAAATATACATCTATCAATACAATGTAAGTACACCATTATAGTTTTGGTGTGATCAACCAAGTCAAGTTAGGTCCTATGTATATTTGATGCCTTGTGTCTAAGGGTGCAGGAACTTAGGAGCACAAGAAGTCGAGCAAAATACACAGTTAGCAAGAAGGATGACATGGGAGAGAGTCGATGAACTCGGTGCATCTGAGGGACGAGGTGCTACGGAAGAGTACACTAGATGACGAGAAGGAAACACGCAACATTTTTGAGGGACATGAAGCCAGAGAGGAAGCTTGCTCGAGGAGAAAGCCAGAAAATAGGTTTGGTTGAGCCCTATTCAGGATGACCGAAATCACCCAAGCGAATGAGCCGGAACGGAGGAGAAATCGAGCAGTCGGCAGGAAGTTGACTGTCTGGACGCCCGGGCTGCCCTGGGTAGCCCAGGGTGCCTGTAAGTACCCTAGGATAGTTTTGATATAGTCAATCAAGTTCACGCTAAACTGAAGGAGTTGATCACCGGACTCACGAATCTCGGAGTAAAGGTAACAAACCGAGATTCCAAGGTACGCATTAGTTGTTGATTTAATTTAGTATAATTGTGCTACTAATTAGAGTTGGAAGATCAAGAAAAGTTAATTTTATTTTGTAGGCAATTCACCCCCTCTTATCGGCCTACCTGCGCCAATAAGTGGTATCAGAGCCATCACGCCTCAGAATGACTAACAGTCAACTGAAGTACCAAGATGATGGCTAGACCGAGCATCTACCCACCGAAGTTCAAGGGAGAATTTGTGTTATGGAAAAAATGCAGAGGTATTTTTTAAAACTGACTTTGAAGTTTTATTAATAATTAAATATGATTTTGAAACTCAAAAAGATCAAAAAGATGAACAAAAAGAAGAGTATCTTTGGACAAAGAAAGAGCAAGTGGACTTTGTGGCTAATGGACGAGTTGAATTATACCTACTAAGCGTACTGCCATCTCAAGAAATCAACAGGATCAGCGCCTACGCATCAGCAAAGGAACTTTGGGAAAAGTTCCTGGAGCTACATGAAGGAATGTCTGAAGCAAATCTCAATAGACAAGATCATCTCCGGAACCAACTAACGAACCTCCGGTTAAAAGAAGGAGAATCAATAGCACAATTGCATGCTAAACTGAAGGAGCTGATCATCGAACTCACGAATCTTAGAGAAAAGGTAATAAACCGAGATTCTCTAAGGTAAGCACATTAAAAAAATTATTTTCCACTTTAGAACTTCACGAATCTAGATGTGCATAATCAAAGGAGTCAAGTCAGATAATTGCCCTAAAGGCAAGAACAAATGATCTAGACTCCAAAGCATCAATCGACGAAAATGAAGCAGCGTTATTGGTAAGAAAATTTAGTAAGTTTATTAAATCTAATAAATTTAATAAGTCGTAGGCGAAAAAGTACTTTCAGAGCAAAAGGAAGGTATGATGCTACAACTGTCAAGGAGAAGGGCACATCAAGGACGACTGTCCCGAACTGAAGAAGGAGAAGGACAAGGGCAAAAGACCAACAATATCAAAGCACAAGAATCTGAAGGCAACATGAGATAAATTGTAGTCTTCTGAGTCCAAGATCGAGGCCTACGCCGAACTAGCCCTGATGGTAGACCACCAAAGGGACATTGAAAGATCTTCAAAAATGAGCATTGACGAAGGGAGAGGATCCTTTGAAGAAAGAAACGGTGAAGGGGGAGCATCAGAACATGAGGTAAATGAGGTATGTACACTATCTCCTAAGCAATCTTTTGAATTTATTAAAATATTATCTAAGAATATAGTACAATTAGAAAGAGATAATGCTAGGTTAAAATTAAAATTAGCAAATTCATGCCCCTTAGATATGTATGATAATCTAAAAATAGAAAATGAAAAATTGAAAGTACAAATAGAAAAACTAGAAAATAACTATGCATGCTTAAATTCGAATATCTTTTAAAAATTAGAACTAAAAATTCATGCTAGAATTAACGGGTACATTAGAAAACACCAAGGACAAATTAAGAAAATTCATAGAAATTATGTACTTTCAAAATTTTTAGTAAATCCAGTAAGTAGGAACCTATATTAGATTCCAAAATCTTTAATATATTAAAAATTACCAAAGTTTTAAATTATTAGGATAAAAATTATTTTAATTAGAAATTTCTTTTGTAAATTTTTTTCTGTTCGAATTTCTTACTCAAAATTTTTACACTTATAGAAAAGATGTATTTCTGTTAAGAATTTTTTTTTTGAATTTTTTTTTTTGAGTTATTTTCTATAAAATTATTAACAAAAATTATATTTTAAAATTTAAAATTATTCCACATACTTATTTTTTAGAAAAAAAATATATTTCTATGATAAAATATAATATTCTCTATCAAACTAAATAATTTTTAAAAAATGTTGACCATTAAGTTATTTTCTATGAATTTATTAATGAAAATAGTATTTTGAAAATTAAAAATAATTTTCAGACTTATCTTTAAAATCTTTTATTTTTTGGGGATAAAATATGATGTCTTCTATCGTAACAAAAATTTTCGACATTCTTCAAATTTTATCTAATTCAATATGAATTTTGTTTCAAAAAGTTAATTTTTAATATTAAAAATTTAGGAAAACAGAAATTCATAAACTTTGATTTTTCTAGTGTTAGAGAATCTGTTTGCCATATCTAAAAAAAATTTACAGAATTTTTAGAAGTAAAAAAGAAAATATATTTTTTAAAGATTTATTGTTGAAAATTAATTGCTTTATTAAAATAAATCATTTCTGTTAGACTAAATAATATTTTTCTATGATAATTTTTTTTACTGGTCTACCTTACTCTACTCAAGTTTGACAAAAGTTATAGAATTTTTTAAAATCAAAAACTAATTTTTTAAATTATTTTTGTCAAATTAAAGATTAATTAATAAAAATAGAATATGTTTGAAAATTACTTCTGAAAAATATTAGTCTACTAATAATGTTTGTAATGTACCCCTAGATTTTTTTTTCATATTTATTTAATTTTTTATTATTTTTTTCTATTTTTTATTGATTAAAGGGAGAGAAATAGGTACAAGTTAAGGGGGAGTTAGGACTTTTTTTTATTTAAAATTTTTATTTATTTTGCAAGCACTTTTTAGTCTAATTTAGTTATGTTATTGCATTTTTAACTCTAACTTGAACTTAGGTTGATACACATCAAAAATGGGGAGATTGTAAGTACCTCAAGGTAGTTTTGATATGGTTAACCTGTTGGGACCGAAATGTAGCTAGAAGGGGGGTGAATAGCTCGTCGCTTGCTCGTGGTCGGCGTTGCTTGTTTCTTCAAAGATGTGCAGCGGAAATATACAAGAAACAACTACAACAACGCTAACAAATGGATTTTACTTGGTATCCACCTCACAAGAGGTGACTAGTCCAAGGATCCACGCACACACACACACACCTCCACTAATAAACAATCCTTTTCGGTAACTACCGAAGGCGGAGAAGCCCTACAAGACTCTCAATACAGAAAGAAAGGAAAGGGAACAAAAGTATAAGCAAAGCTTACAATGAATACAAGAAACCCTAACCCTAACTTTCTTCTTCTTGCTTTTGATCCGCCTCTTGACTTGGAAGAGCCTCCAAGAACCTTCAAGAACTGGCGATCTGGAGCTTGGAGAGAGCTGTGGAGTTGCTGTCGATGATCTGAAGTGAACAGTGCAAAGTCTGAGTTCTCTCTGCCGAAGGAATCGAACGCCTGCAGCTAAATACGATGCCAATGGTCAGATCCCGATCGATTGGATTGATCCCGATCGATCGGGGAGGCTTTGGATCGATCAGTGGATCGATCCAGAGCACCTCTGTGCTCTGGGAATTTGCTTGGATCGATCGACCGATTGATCCAGGGCTTATCGCGACAAATCGCAGCTTCCCAATCGATCCACTGATCGATTGGGACCTCTGGATCGATCATCCGATCGATCCAGCAGGCTTCTGTGCGCTCGCGACTGCCTCCCAATCGATCCACTGATCGATTGGGATGAAGGCTTCTTACAGGGACTCCCCAATTGATCGACCGATCGATTGGGCTCCAGCCAATCGATCGGTTGATCGACCCAACTGTTGGTTTTTACCCAAAACCAAGTCCCAAGCCCCCAAACCAACATCCGGTCAATCCATGACCTGTTAGTTCATCATGCCTAGCATCCGATCACCCTTAACCTGCTAGGACTCCCTCACCAAGTGTCCGGTCAATCCCTTTGACCCACTTGGACTTTTCCTCATCGTGCCAAGTATCCGGTCACTCCCTTGACCTACTTGGACTTTTTCCTTCTTGCCAAGTATCCGGTCAATCCCTTTGACCTACTTGGACTTTTCTTTCTCATGCCAAGTATCCGGTCAATCCCTTTGACCTACTTAGACTTTCACCAGATGTCTGGTCAACCTTGACCCATCTGGATTTCCCCGTGCCTGTCTTCACTCACCAGGACTTCCCTTCTGCCTAGCTTCACTCACTAGGACTTCTCTTCTACCTGGCTTCACTCACCAGGTCTTTCACCTAACTTCACTAACTAGGATTTTCACCTGGCTTCACTCACCAGGATTTTCCTCTGCCTGGCTTCACTCACCAGGACTTTCACCTAGCTTCACTCACTAGGATTTTCCTTCTGCCTAGCTTCACTCATTAGGTCTTTCACTTGGCTTCACTCACCAGGATTTCCCTTCTGCCTAGCTTCACTCACTAGGTCTTTCACCTGGCTTCACTCACCAGGATTTTCCTTCTACCTAACTTCACTCACTAGGTCTTCTCTTCTGCCTGGATTCATTCACCAGGTCTTTCACCTAGCTTCACTCACTAGGATTTTCACCTGCTTCACTCACCAAGATTTTCTTCTGCCTGGCTTCACTCACCAGGACTTTCACCTAGCTTCACTCACCAGGATTTTCCTTCTGCCTAACTTCACTCACTAGGTCTTCCACCTGGCTATACTCACCAAGATTTTCCTTCTGCCTAGCTTCACTCACTAGGACTTTCACCTGGCTTCACTCACTAGGATTTTCCTTCTGCATAACATCCCAGTTAGGACTTCCCAATCAAGTATCTGATCAATCCCTTTGACCTACTTGACTCTTCTTCAACCAACCTGATCAGACCCTGATCAGAGGGGAATTGCATCAAACAATCTCCCCAAATGAACAACTGCACCTGCACTTATCCATATCATCGAAGTCTTGTATTGTCAAACATTGAAACCCAAACCAAAATTCAAGCTTGGTCAACCAGGTCAAGGTCAACCTTGACCTGAGGGATATTGCACCAACATAACCATGTTCAGTTATATCCTATTATATTTGATCCTTGTATCTAAGTGTGCAGAAGCATAGGAACACAAGAAATTGAGCGGAAGACGTAGCTAGCGAGATGGATGGCACGGGAAAGGAGTCGATAGGCTTGGTGCATCCGAGAGACAAAATACTGCAAAAGAGTACACTAGTGGACGAGAAGGACGTGCACGACGTTCGAGGGACGAGAAGCCGGGAAGGAAGTCTGCTCGAGGAGAAGGTTGGAGTTGGGTTCGGGTCAGCTCAACTCCGCTTAGCCAGAGAATCACCTACACAAAGAGATCAACTTTGAGCTGAGTTACCCTATGGAAGACGCCTTCCATGGCTGGAAGGCTGGAAGGCGTCTTCGATGAACAGTACGAAAGCACTTTCCAACCTTTGAAGGCACCTTTGCTAGCTGTTAACTGAGGATAATGTTTTATTCTCGGTGGATAAACTCTATCCGATGGAAGGCGCCTTGGACCTCTTTGGAGGCACCTTCATACTACGAATAACTTTTTCCAGGGCTATAAAAAGATCCCTGAACCTAAGAAATATTTAACAACTCTTGTATTCATTTTCTAGCAACTTTCTGAGCGTTCAACAGGTGTAAGAGACTTCTCCACCTTCAAAGAAGGAGAATTTTAGTATTTTCTTTTGCTTTGGATTAACAACCGTCTAGGTTGTAACTAAGTAATTTCTTTACCTCTTCCTTTTAGTTGTGGATTAACAACTGCTGGTCCGGGCGCTCAGAGGGGTTCCAGGCGCCCCAGGCTGGTCCGGGTGCCCCGGACCAGTAAAGTCAACCCGTGTTGACTTTTTCATCCAGGACCACTGCTCTGTTCGGTTCGGCTCGGTCTGGGTCTTCTACTCCGGATCCGCTCGCTTGGGTGATCTCTGCCATCCGAAACAAGGGCTCACCCGAACCCAACTTCCGGTCTTCTCAAGCAGCCTTCCGCTCCGGCTTCTCGTCCCTCGGAATCGATGCGTGTTTCCTTCTTGTCCACTAGCGTACTCATCCGCAGTCTTCGTCCCTCGGTCGCACCCCGTTCCGACCTTCTCGCTAGCTGCGTCTCTTGCTCCCCGAGCAATCTTTCGCTCTGACTTTCGTCCCTCGGAACCACCGTACGCTTCCTTCTCATCCACCGGGGTACTCTTCCGCAGCACCTTGTCCCTCGGACGCACCGTGTGCCGTCCTTCTCGCTAACTGCGTCTTCCGTTCGAGTACCTGTGCTCCTAAGCTCCTGCACACTTAGACACAAGGTTAAAACAATACAGGACCTAACTTAACTTGTTGATCACACCAAAACAACCTTGGGGTTCCAACAATCTCTCCCTTTTTGATGTGATCAACCCAAGTTAAGCTAGGGTCAAAAATACACATGAAAATGAAACAACTTTTATTGTAATAACGTGCAACAAGATTGAAACATTAAATTAAAAAAAAAATAATCCAATTTTCAATTTTCTACCTCCCCCTAGACTTATACTTTTTCTTCTCCCCCTTTAATCACATAAAAAATTGGGGTTGCAAGAAAAATCTAAGGGTTGACACTTAAAAATTTTATAAAGATCTATTTCAATGATTTTCTGAAAAATATTTCTAAGTCAAGGAAAATTTCTAAGTAAAGAAAAATTTCTAAGTCAAGAAAAATTTCTAAGTCATTAAGAACTTTTAGAAAATTTTGAAAACTTTGAAAATTTTGCAATAATTTTCACAAAAGAAATCTCAAAATATCAAAGAAAATTTCTAAGTTAAAAATAACTTTTGGGAAATTTCTAAGTTTTCGTCATGAAAATTAAGAGTTTTCTCAGTAGAAAATTTTATGCATAAAATTTTTTTTGGAACATGTAGAAATAATTTATTTATTTATATATTTTTTTTATTAGAAGGTTTTAAATTTCCATTTTAACTTATTACCATTTCTCAAATTTGAAGTAAGAAAATTTGAATATGCGAAGAATTACACATGCTAATTTCTATTAATAGTTTTTCGAGATACTTTAATCGACAGGCTGTTTCTTTCAGCTTTAAAGCAACAAATATTAAACATGCAGGAAATTGTATTGACAAAATAATTGGTAAAAATTCATTTGATAATTTTTCTAATTTGCAAGATTCATTCGACAAAATATTTTGTAGCTTGCAAGAATCTTTTGGCAATATTTCTGATTTGCAAAATTCTTTTGACAAAATAATTTGTAATTCGCAAGAATCTTTCGTCAAAACATTTTGTAATTCGAAAACTTCTTTCGATAATATTCTTAATTCGCAAGAAGTGTTCGGCAGTTGATTTTCTAATCCGAAAACTCTTTCGATGATTCAATTGTTAATTCACAAAAATCTTCAGGTAATTTTTCGATTAATTGAACCAGTTGTTCAGAGGGTAGAGGCCATACCTTACTTATCTCGTCGGTCGTTGGTTCTCCCCCTGTTGAATTACTTTCTTCCGAAGATTCTCCCCCTTTCTCGATTCTCATCTCGGATGAGTTTTCTTCATCTGTAGGTGGGTCTTCCACTATGATTGCTGTCTCGACAATTTCTTCGGTCTCGGACTGTTCTGTCGGTGGCTCGGTGTCTGTTGAGTCGTCGGCTTTCAAAGGTTCTTCGTAGTGCTTCAAGAACTTTTCCCAAAGTTCTTTTGCGCTTTTGTATTCGTCGATTCTGTCGAGATCTTCATTTGGTATTATGGTTAGAAGATGAAATTCTGCCCGACCGTTTGCCATTGACTCGTCACGTTGCTTCTTGTTCCAGAGGCGTAGATCGAGTTTTTCTCCGTTCGTGTTCTTCGGTGCTTCATAGCCAAATTTCATTATTGAAAAGATACCAGAATCAGAGTTTAGATATACCTCCATTTTTTGTTTCCAAGCGGCAAACTCCCCCTCGAATGCAGGTGGGTAGATGTTATCTTCGGCCATCGTTTTGTTGGTTCAGACGGTGGTTAGTCCTTCTGAGGCATCTCGACTCTGATACCACTTGTAGGACCGTTGCGGCCGGCTAGGAGGGGGTTGTTGGATAGTCCTGTAAACACAAAAGCAAACAACCCTTCTCGAACTCTTTAAGCTAAAACTTGCATAATAAAAGCAAAGCAGTAAATCAAAAACATAAAGGAAGAGGCACGAGTATTTACTTGGTTACAACCGATGTGGTTGTTAATCCAAGGAAGATTAAGCACTAAAAACTCCTTCAGGCGGAGAAGCCTCTTACAACGTTGAAGTGCATAAACAGAAGCTTAACTACAACTCTAAAGCATACAAGCGTTGGAAATGATTACTTGGAGTTCGTTGAAAAGCTTCTAGACCAAGGCTATATTTATAGCCTTGGTCGGGGCGCCTGGAAGGGTTCCGGGTGCCCTAGGGGGGATAAAACTTTATCCTCCAACGTTCAAAACGCATTAGACGCATTCTGGTCAAAATTGCTGGTCCGGGCGCCCGGAGGGGTTCCGGGTGCCCCGGACCAGTAAAGTCAACCCGTGTTGACTTTTTCATCCAGGACCACTACTCTGGTTCGGTTCGGCTCGGTCCGGGTCTTCTACTCCGGATCCGCTCGCTTGGGTGATCTCTGCCATCCGGAAAAAGGGCTCACCCGAACCCAACTTCCGGTCTTCTCGAGCAGCCTTCCGCTCCGACTTCTCGTCCCTCGGAATCACCGCGTGTTTCCTTCTTGTCCACCAGCGTACTCATCCGCAGTCTTCGTCCCTCGGTCGCACCCCGTGCCGACCTTCTCGCTAGCTGCGTCTCTTGCTCCCTGAGCAATCTTCCGCTCCGGCTTTCGTCCCTCGGAACCATCGCACGCTTCCTTCTCGTCCACCAGGGTACTCTTCCGCAGCACCTCGTCCCTCGGACGCACCGCGTGCCGTCTTTCTCACTAGCTGCGTCTTCCGCTCGAGTACCTGTGCTCCTAAGCTCCTGCACACTTAGACACAAGGTTAAAACAACACAAGACCTAACTTAACTTGTTGATCACACCAAAACAACCTTGGGGTTCCAACGAGTTCATCATCAGAGTCAAAAATAGAAGCATATGCTGGACTAACACTGATAACTAGTCACGAAAAATAAAGTAACTCAGAAGCAAGCATCAATGAAGGGAGAGTGACATCAGATGAATATAATGATGCAAGGGGAGAATCTAGCTTCAGATCCAACATGGTAAGTTAGGTATGTCTCTTATCTCCTGATTAACTATATTTTGGTATAAATTCCATGTCTAAGCCAATGTGTAAATTGAAAAATAAAAATGAAAAATTGAAAAAGGAGAATTTAGAAATAAAAATGATCTTAGCAAAATCATGTTTAATAGAAGATTTTGATAAATTAAAAATTGAAATGCTAAATTGAAAGAACAAATAGAAAACTTAAAAAATTATGCATGTTCAACTTTTAATACTTCAAATGTTAGAAATTATTAAAGACTAAATTGGTATTATATTTCACAAGGGCCAAATAAAAAAAGGTATATTTCTAAAAAGTACTTGATTAATCCAGTAGGAAGGAACTTATATTGAGTTCCAAAATCATATTTAGATTAAATTCTTTACGTATATTTTTAATTTTAATTTGATTTAATATTTTTTTTAATTGTCTAACTTTTTCAAATAAATTGGTTTGTACAATTTATGGTCGAAATTAATTAGATCTAAATTTTTTCGATAAAGAGGATCTTATTACTTATTTGTAGGAAAAATTTTCAAAATTCTTTTACCTTTGTATTAATTTTTCTAATTTTTTTTTTAACAAAAATCATATTTTTAAGATAAAGATTATTTCTCAGAATTATTTTTTGAAAACTTCATTTTTTATGATAAAATAACATGTTCTCTGTAAAAAAAAAGTATTTTTAAAATTTTTTACTGTTATTAAATTTTCTATGAATTTTGTATCCAAATGCTAAATTTAAATATTAAAAATTCTCAAAGATTAAATTTTTGAAAATTTATTTTTCTGTAAAAATACTTGCTCTATTACATTCTCAAAAAATATTTCAAGATTTTTCGAGCTTGGAAAATATTTTAAATATTTTTTAAAAAAATACATCTTTCTTAAAAAATAATTTATTTCTTCTTGAATTAAAATTTTTTTTCATGAAAATTTTATCACTACTTTAGATATGTCTGTTTAACCGCTATAAAATTTTTTAAAAATTTTCAACAAATAAAAATAATTTTATAATAATTTTGTTTCAATTGCTTTATTGAGTTTTCAAAATTTTCTCTCTAAGTGTTAGTCACTAATTCTGGAACCCTTAGTTTCTTAACTCCTATTTTTAATGGGTTCAAAGGAGAAGAATTATATATTAAATCTAAGGGAAGGTATATTTTAATTTGCATATTTAATGCCTTAAATTATATTCATTTATTTTACTCTAACTTAACTTAAGTTGATCCACATCAAAAAGTGGGAGATTGTAAGTACCCCGTTGTACTTTTAATGTGATCAATCAAGTCAAGTTAGGTCCTGTGTATGTTTATGTCTTGTGTCTAAGTGTGCATGAACTTAGAAGTACAGGAACTGAGCGAAAGACGCAGCTAGTGAGAAGAATAGCACGGGACAAAGTCGACGGGCTCGATGCGCCCAAGGGACGAGGTGTTGCGGAAGAGTACGCTGGCGGATGAAAAGGAAGCGCGCGGTGTTTCCGGTGAATGAGAAGTCAGAGTGGAAGCTTGTTTGAGGAGAAGGTCAGAAAATGGGTTCGAGTAAGCCCTATTCGGGATGGCCAAAATCACCCAAGCGAACGGAGCCAGAATGGAGGAGAAACCAGATAGTCAATAGGAAGTTCATCGTCTGGGTGCCCAGACCAATCCTGGGCAGCCCAGGGCGCTTCCTCGACGCACCGAACCATTACGACGAGGATAAAGTTTTATCCACACCTAGGCATCCGAAGCTGCCACATCAGCAAACGGTTAGATTCAACCAACAGGCTATAAATAGAATCATGGTCTCAGTAGTTTAGAATAACACTTTTAAACGACTTCCGTGCTTCAAATTCTAGTTCTCTTCTTCACTGTCTATTCTAAACTTTCAAAGTTGTAACAGGCTACTCCGCTTTTGAAAGAAGGAGATTTTAGTGAGCTACATTTATCTTGGATTACCAATTCTCTTATTGCAAATTAAGTAAATATTCTTGCCTTTGTCGTTATTTTATGAATTTGCTTTTTATTTTTAAACAATTGTTTTTCTAACTTAATTCAAAGATTGAGAAATGATTTGCTTGTAATTTCAAGCAATTCACTCCCCTCTTATCAACCAACTGGAGACCTACACACAAAATGCACTAAACATACCTAAAGTATCTTTCTTTGGGCCGACACGATAATTCAACTTATAAACTATTTTGAAACTTATAAGCTCTTCAAATTTGGTTGAGCTTATAAGCTCTCTAAAATAGCTTATAAACTATTTTGAAACTTATAAGCTCTTCAAATTTGTTTGGTAATATTTTTTTTCAAACAGCTTATAAACTATCAAAATAAACTGTCCCCATAAATTCCAAACCAACTTATTTTGACAGTTTATAAGCTGTTTGAAAAAAATATTACCAAACAAATTTGAAGAGCTTATAAGTTTCAAAATAGTTTATAAGCTATTTTAGAGAGCTTATAAGCTCAACCAAATTTGAAGAGCTTATAAGTTTCAAAATAGTTTATAAGTTGAATTATCGTGTCGGCCCAAAGAAAGATACTTTAGGTATGTTTAGTGCATTTTGTGTGTAGGTCTCCAGTTGGTTGATAAGAGGGGAGTGAATTACTTGAAATTACAAGCAAATCATTTCTCAATCTTTGAATTAAGTTAGAAAAACAATTGTTTAAAAATAAAAAGCAAATTCATAAAATAACGACAAAGGCAAGAATATTTACTTAATTTGCAATAAGAGAATTGGTAATCCAAGATAAATGTAGCTCACTAAAATCTCCTTCTTTCAAAAGCGGAGTAGCCTGTTACAACTTTGAAAGTTTAGAATAGACAGTGAAGAAGAGAACTAGAATTTGAAGTACGGAAGTCGTTTAAAAGTGTTATTCTAAACTACTGAGACCATGATTCTATTTATAGCCTGTTGGTTGAATCTAACCGTTTGCTGATGTGGCAGCTTCGGATGCCTAGGTGTGGATAAAACTTTATCCTCGTCGTAATGGTTCGGTGCGTCGAGGAAGCGCCCTGGGCTGCCCAGGATTGGTCTGGGCACCCAGACGATGAACTTCCTATTGACTATCTGGTTTCTCCTCCATTCTGGCTCCGTTCGCTTGGGTGATTTTGGCCATCCCGAATAGGGCTTACTCGAACCCATTTTCTGACCTTCTCCTCAAACAAGCTTCCACTCTGACTTCTCATTCACCGGAAACACCGCGCGCTTCCTTTTCATCCGCCAGCGTACTCTTCCGCAACACCTCGTCCCTTGGGCGCATCGAGCCCGTCGACTTTGTCCCGTGCTGTTCTTCTCACTAGCTGCGTCTTTCGCTCAGTTCCTGTACTTCTAAGTTCATGCACACTTAGACACAAGACATAAACATACACAGGACCTAACTTGACTTGATTGATCACATTAAAAGTACAACGGGGTACTTACAATCTCCCACTTTTTGATGTGGATCAACTTAAGTTAAGTTAGAGTAAAATAAATGAATATAATTTAAGGCATTAAATATGCAAATTAAAATATACCTTCCCTTAGATTTAATATATAATTCTTCTCCTTTGAACCCATTAAAAATAGGAGTTAAGAAACTAAGGGTTCCAGAATTAGTGACTAACACTTAGAGAGAAAATTTTGAAAACTCAATAAAGCAATTGAAACAAAATTATTATAAAATTATTTTTATTTGTTGAAAATTTTTAAAAAATTTTATAGCGGTTAAACAGACATATCTAAAGTAGTGATAAAATTTTCATGAAAAAAAATTTTAATTCAAGAAGAAATAAATTATTTTTTAAGAAAGATGTATTTTTTTAAAAAATATTTAAAATAGTTTCCAAGCTCGAAAAATCTTGAAATATTTTTTGAGAATGTAATAGAGCAAGTATTTTTACAGAAAAATAAATTTTCAAAAATTTAATCTTTGAGAATTTTTAATATTTAAATTTAGCATTTGGATACAAAATTCATAGAAAATTTAATAACAGTAAAAAATTTTAAAAATACTTTTTTTACAGAGAACATGTTATTTTATCATAAAAAATGAAGTTTTCAAAAAATAATTCTGAGAAATAATCTTTATCTTAAAAATATGATTTTTGTTAAAAAAAAAAATTAGAAAAATTAATACAAAGGTAAAAGAATTTTGAAAATTTTTCCTACAAATAAGTAATAAGATCCTCTTTATCGAAAAAATTTAGATCTAATTAATTTCGACCATAAATTGTACAAACCAATTTATTTGAAAAAGTTAGACAATTAAAAAAAATATTAAATCAAATTAAAATTAAAAATATACGTAAAGAATTTAATCTAAATATGATTTTGGAACTCAATATAAGTTCCTTCCTACTGGATTAATCAAGTACTTTTTAGAAATATACCTTTTTTTATTTGGCCCTTGTGAAATATAATACCAATTTAGTCTTTAATAATTTCTAACATTTGAAGTATTAAAGGTTGAACATGCATAATTTTTTAAGTTTTCTATTTGTTCTTTCAATTTAGCATTTCAATTTTTAATTTATCAAAATCTTCTATTAAACATGATTTTGCTAAGATCATTTTTATTTCTAAATTCTCCTTTTTCAATTTTTCATTTTTATTTTTCAATTTACACATTGGCTTAGACATGGAATTTATACCAAAATATAGTTAATCAGGAGATAAGAGACATACCTAACTTACCATGTTGGATCTAAAGCTAGATTCTCCCCTTGCATCATTATATTCATCTGATGTCACTCTCCCTTCATTGATGCTTGCTTCTGAGTTACTTTATTTTTCGTGACTAGTTATCAGTGTTAGTCCAGCATATTCTTCTATATTTGACTCTGATGATGAACTCGTTGGAACCCCAAGGTTGTTTTGGTGTGATCAACAAGTTAAGTTAGGTCCTGTGTTGTTTTAACCTTGTGTCTAAGTGTGCAGGAGCTTAGGAGCACAGGTACTCGAGCGGAAGACGTAGCTAGTGAGAAGGACGGCACGCGGTGCGTCCGAGGGACGAGGTGCTGCGGAAGAGTACCCTGGTGGACGAGAAGGAAGTGTGCGGTGGTTCCGAGGGACGAAAGCCGGAGCGGAAGATTGCTCGGGGAGCAAGAGACGCAGCTAGCGAGAAGGTCGGCACGGGGTGCGACCGAGGGACGAAGACTGCGGATGAGTACGCTGGTGGACGAGAAGGAAACACACAGCGATTCCGAGGGACGAGAAGCCGGAGCGGAAGGCTGCTCGAGAAGACCGGAAGTTGGGTTCGGGTGAGCCCTTTTTCCGGATGGCAGAGATCACCCAAGCGAGCGGATCCGGAGTAGAAGACCCGGACCGAGCCGAACCGAACCAGAGTAGTGGTCCTGGATGAAAAAGTCAACACGGGTTGACTTTACTGGTCCGGGGCACCCGGAACCCCTCCGGGCGCCCGGACCAGCAATTTTGACCAGAATGCGTCTAATGCGTTTTGAACGTTGGAGGATAAAGTTTTATCTCCCCTAGGGCACCTGGAACCCTTCCAGGCGCCCCGACCAAGGCTATAAATATAGCCTTGGTCTAGAAGCTTTTCAACGAACTCCAAGTAATCATTTCCAACGCTTGTATGCTTTAGAGTTGTAGTTAAGCTTCTGTTTATGCACTTCAACGTTGTAAGAGGATTCTCCGCCTGAAGGAGTTTTTAGTGCTTAATCTTCCTTGGATTAACAACCACATCGGTTGTAACCAAGTAAATACTCGTGCCTCTTCCTTTATGTTTTTGATTTACTGCTTTGCTTTTATTATGCAAGTTTTACCTTAAAGAGTTCGAGAAGGGTTGTTTGCTTTTGTGTTTACAGGACTATCCAACAACCCCCTCCTAGCCGGCCGCAACGGTCCTACAAGTGGTATCAGAGCCGAGATGCCTCAGAAGGACTAACCACCGTCTGAACCAACAAAACGATGGCCGAAGATAACATCTACCCACCTGCATTCGAGGGGGAGTTTGCCGCTTGGAAACAAAAAATGGAGGTATATCTAAACTCTGATTCTGGTATCTTTTCAATAATGAAATTTGGCTATGAAGCACCGAAGAACACGAACGGAGAAAAACTCGATCTACGCCTCTGGAACAAGAAGCAACGTGGCGAGTCAATGGCAAACGGTCGGGCAGAATTTCATCTTCTAACCATAATACCAAATGAAGATCTCGACATAATCGACGAATACAAAAGCGCAAAAGAACTTTGGGAAAAGTTCTTGAAGCACTACGAAGAACCTTTGAAAGCCGACGACTCAACAGACACCGAGCCACCGACAGAACAGTCCGAGACCGATGAAATTGCCGAGACAGCAATCATAGTGGAAGACCCACTACAGATGAAGAAAACTCATCCGAGATGAGAATCGAGAAAGGGGGAGAATCTTCGGAAGAAAGTAATTCAACAGGAGGAGAACCAACGACCGACAAGATAAGTAAGGTATGGCCTCTACCCTCTGAACAACTGGTTCAATTAATCGAAAAATTACCTGAAGATTTTTGTGAATTAACAATTGAATCATCGAAAGAGTTTTCGGATTAGAAAATCAACTGCCGAACACTTCTTGCGAATTAAGAATATTATCGAAAGAAGTTTTCGAATTACAAAATGTTTTGACGAAAGATTCTTGCGAATTACAAATTATTTTGTCAAAAGAATTTTGCAAATCAGAAATATTGCCAAAAGATTCTTGCAAGCTACAAAATATTTTGTCGAATGAATCTTGCAAATTAGAAAAATTATCAAATGAATTTTTACCAATTATTTTGTCAAAACAATTTCCTGCATGTTTAATATTTGTTGCTTTAAAGCTGAAAGAAACAACCTGTCGATTAAAGTATCTCGACAAACTATTAATAGAAATTAGCATGTGTAATTCTTCGCATATTCAAATTTTCTTACTTCAAATTTGAGAAATGGTAATAAGTTAAAATGGAAATTTAAAACCTTCTAATAAAAAAAATATATAAATAAATAAATTATTTCTACATGTTCCAAAAAAAATTTTATGCATAAAGTTTTCTACTGAGAAAACTCTTAATTTTCATGACGAAAACTTAGAAATTTCCCAAAAGTTATTTTTAACTTAGAAATTTTCTTTGATATTTTGATATTTCTTTTGTGAAAATTATTGCAAAATTTTCAAAGTTTTCAAAATTTTCTAAAAGTTCTTAATGACTTAGAAATTTTTCTTGACTTAGAAATTTTTCTTGACTTAGAAATTTTCCTTAACTTAGAAATATTTTTCAGAAAATCATTGAAATAGATCTTTATAAAAATTTTAAGTGTCAACCCTTAGATTTTTCTTGCAACCCCAATTTTTTATATGATTAAAGGGGGAGAAGAAAAAGTATAAGTCTAGGGGGAGGTAGAAAATTGAAAATTGGATTATTTTTTTTTAATTTAATGTTTCAATCTTGTTGCACGTTATTACAATATAAGTTGTTTCATTTTCATGTCTATTTTTGACCCTAGCTTAACTTGGGTTGATCACATCAAAAAGGAAGAGATTGTTGGAACCCCAAGGTTGTTTTGGTGTGATCAACAAGTTAAGTTAGGTCCTGTATTGTTTTAACCTTGTGTCTAAGTGTACAGGAGCTTAGGAGCACAGGTACTCGAACTGAAGACGCAGTTAGCGAGAAGGACGGCACGCGGTGCGTCCGAGGGACAAGGTGCTGCGGAAGAGTACCCCGGTGGATGAGAAGGAAGCGTACGGTGGTTCCGAGGGACGAAAGTCAGAGCGAAAGATTGCTCGGGGAGCAAGAGACGTAGCTAGCGAGAAGGTCGGAACGGGGTGCGACCGAGGGACGAAGACTGCGGATGAGTACGCTAGTGGACAAGAAGGAAACACGCATCGATTCCGAGGGACGAGAAGCCGGAGCGGAAGGCTGCTTGAGAAGACCGGAAGTTGGGTTCGGGTGAGCCCTTTTTTCGGATGGCAGAGATCACCCAAGCGAGCGGATCCGGAGTAGAAGACCCAGACCGAGCCGAACCGAACAGAGTAGTGGTCCTGGATGAAAAAGTCAACACGGGTTGACTTTACTGGTCCGGGGCACCCGGACCAGCCCGGGGCGCCTGGAACCCCTCTGAGCGCCCGGACCAGCAGTTGTTAATCCACAACTAAAAGGAAGAGGTAAAGAAATTACTTAGTTACAACCTAGACGGTTGTTAATCCAAAGCAAAAGAAAATACTAAAATTCTCCTTCTTTGAAGGTGGAGAAGTCTCTTACACCTGTTGAACGCTCAGAAAGTTGCTAGAAAATGAATACAGGAGTTGTTAAATATTTCTTAGGTCCAGGGATCTTTTTATAGCCCTGGAAAAAGTTATTCGTAGTATGAAGGTGCCTCCAAAGAGGTCCAAGGCGCCTTCCATCGGATAGAGTTTATCCACCGAGAATAAAACATTATCCTCAGTTAACAGCTAGCAAAGGTGCCTTCAAAGGTTGGAAAGTGCTTTCGTACTGTTCATCGAAGACGCCTTCCAGCCTTCCAGCCATGGAAGGCGTCTTCCATAGGGTAACTCAGCTCAAAGTTAATCTCTTTGTGTAGGTGATTCTCTGGCTAAGCGGAGTTGAGCTGACCCGAACCCAACTCCAACCTTCTCCTCGAGCAGACTTCCTTCCCGGCTTCTCGTCCCTCGAACGTCGTGCACGTCCTTCTCGTCCACTAGTGTACTCTTCTGCAGTATTTTGTCTCTCGGATGCACCAAGCCTATCGACTCCTTTCCCGTGCCATCCATCTCGCTAGCTACGTCTTCCGCTCAATTTCATGTGTTCCTATGCTTCTGCACACTTAGATACAAGGATCAAATATAATAGGATATAACTGAACATAGTTATGTTGGTGCAATATCCCTCAGGTCAAGGTTGACCTTGACCTGGTTGACCAAGCTTGAATTTTGGTTTGGGTTTCAATGTTTGACAATACAAGACTTTGATGATATGGACAAGTGCAGGTGCAGTTGTTCATTTGGGGAGATTGTTTGGTGCAATTCCCCTCTGATCAGGGTCTGATCAGGTTGGTTGAAGAAGAGTCAAGTAGGTCAAAGGGATTGATCAGATACTTGACTGGGAAGTCCTAACTGGGATGTTATGCAGAAGGAAAATCCTAGTGAGTGAAGCCAGGTGAAAGACCTAGTGAGTGAAGCTAGGCAGAAGGAAAATCTTGGTGAGTAAAGCCAGGTGGAAGACCTAGTGAGTGAAGTTAGGCAGAAGGAAAATCCTGGTGAGTGAAGCTAGGTGAAAGTCCTGGTGAGTGAAGCCAGGCAGAAGAAAATCTTGGTGAGTGAAGCAGGTGAAAATCCTAGTGAGTGAAGCTAGGTGAAAGACCTGGTGAATGAATCCAGGCAGAAGAGAAGACCTAGTGAGTGAAGCTAGGTAGAAGGAAAATCCTGGTGAGTGAAGCCAGGTGAAAGACCTAGTGAGTGAAGCTAGGAAGAAGGAAAATCCTGGTGAGTGAAGCCAAGTGAAAGACCTAATGAGTGAAGCTAGGCAGAAGGAAAATCCTAGTGAGTGAAGCTAGGTGAAAGTCCTGGTGAGTGAAGCCAGGCAGAGGAAAATCCTGGTGAGTGAAGCCAGGTGAAAATCCTAGTGAGTGAAGTTAGGTGAAAGACCTGGTGAGTGAAGCCAGGCAGAAGAGAAGTCCTAGTGAGTGAAGCTAGGCAGAAGGGAAGTCCTGGTGAGTGAAGACAGGCACGGGGAAATCCAGATGGGTCAAGGTTGACCAGACATCTGGTGAAAGTCTAAGTAGGTCAAAGGGATTGACCGGATACTTGGCATGAGAAAGAAAAGTCCAAGTAGGTCAAAGGGATTGACCGGATACTTGGCAAGAAGGAAAAAGTTCAAGTAGGTCAAGGGAGTGACCGGATACTTGGCACGATGAGGAAAAGTCCAAGTGGGTCAAAGGGATTGACCGGACACTTGGTGAGGGAGTCCTAGCAGGTTAAGGGTGATCGGATGCTAGGCATGATGAACTAACAGGTCATGGATTGATCGGATGTTGGTTTGGGGGCTTGGGACTTGGTTTTGGGTAAAAACCAACAGTTGGGTCGATCAACCGATCGATTGGCTGGAGCCCAATCGATCGGTCGATCAATTGGGGAGTCCCTGTAAGAAGCCTTCATCCCAATCGATCAGTGGATCGATTGGGAGGCAGTCGCGAGCGCACAGAAACCTGCTGGATCGATCGGATGATCGATCCAGAGGTCCCAATCGATCAGTGGATCGATTGGGAAGCTGCGATTTGTCGCGATAAGCCCTGGATCAATCGGTCGATCGATCCAGGCAAATTCCCAGAGCACAGAGGTGCTCTGGATCGATCCACTGATCGATCCAAAGCCTCCCCGATCGATTGGGAGCAATCCAATCGATCGGGATCTGACCATTGGCATCGTATTTAGCTGCAGGCGTTCGATTCCTTCGGCAGAGAGAACTCAAACTTTGCACTGTTCACTCCAGATCATCGACAGCAACTCCACAGCTCTCTCCAAGCTCCAGATCGCCAGTTCTTGAAGGTTCTTGGAGGCTCTTCCAAGTCAAGAGGCGGATCAAAAGCAAGAAGAAGAAAGTTAGGGTTAGGGTTTCTTGTATTCATTGTAAGCTTTGCTTATACTTTTGTTCCCTTTGCTTTCTTTCTGTATTGAGAGTCTTGTAGGGCTTCTCCTCCTTCGGTAGTTACCGAAAAGGATTGTTTATTAGTGGAGGTGTGTGTGTGTGCGTGGATCCTTGGACTAGTCACCTCTTGTGAGGTGGATACCAAGTAAAATCCATTTGTTAGCAAGAAGGATGACATGGGAGAGAGTCGATGAACTCGGTGCATCTGAGGGACGAGGTGCTACGGAAGAGTACACTAGATGACGAGAAGGAAACACGCAACATTTTTGAGGGACATGAAGCCAGAGCGGAAGCTTGCTCGAGGAGAAAGCCAGAAAATAGGTTTGGTTGAGCCCTATTCAGGATGACCGAAATCACCCAAGCGAATGAGCCGGAACGGAGGAGAAATCGAGCAGTCGGCAGGAAGTTGACTGTCTGGACGCCCGGGCTGCCCTGGGTAGCCCAGGGTGCCTGTAAGTACCCTAGGATAGTTTTGATATGGTCAATTAAGTTCACGCTAAACTGAAGGAGTTGATCACCGGACTCACGAATCTCGGAGTAAAGGTAACAAACCGAGATTCCAAGGTACGCATTAGTTGTTGATTTAATTTAGTATAATTGTGCTACTAATTAGAGTTGGAAGATCAAGAAAAGTTAATTTTATTTTGTAGGCAATTCACCCCCTCTTATCGGCTTACCTGCGCCAATAAGTGGTATCAGAGCCATCACGCCTCAGAATGACTAACAGTCAACTGAAGTACCAAGATGATGGCTAGACCGAGCATCTACCCACCGAAGTTCAAGGGAGAATTTGTGTTATGGAAAAAATGCAGAGGTATTTTTTAAAACTGACTTTGAAGTTTTATTAATAATTAAATATGATTTTGAAACTCAAAAAGATCAAAAAGATGAACAAAAAGAAGAGTATCTTTGGACAAAGAAAGAGCAAGTGGACTTTGTGGCTAATGGACGAGTTGAATTATACCTACTAAGCGTACTGCCATCTCAAGAAATCAACAGGATCAGCGCCTACGCATCAGCAAAGGAACTTTGGGAAAAGTTCCTGGAGCTACATGAAGGAATGTCTGAAGCAAATCTCAATAGACAAGATCATCTCCGGAACCAACTAACGAACCTCCGGTTAAAAGAAGGAGAATCAATAGCACAATTGCATGCTAAACTGAAGGAGCTGATCATCGAACTCACGAATCTTAGAGAAAAGGTAATAAACCGAGATTCTCTAAGGTAAGCACATTAAAAAAATTATTTTCCACTTTAGAACTTCACGAATCTAGATGTGCATAATCAAAGGAGTCAAGTCAAATAATTGCCCTAAAGGCAAGAACAAATGATCTAGACTCCAAAGCATCAATCGACGAAAATGAAGCAGCGTTATTGGTAAGAAAATTTAGTAAGTTTATTAAATCTAATAAATTTAATAAGTCGTAGGCGAAAAAGTACTTTCAGAGCAAAAGGAAGGTATGATGCTACAACTGTCAAGGAGAAGGGCACATCAAGGACGACTGTCCCGAACTGAAGAAGGAGAAGGACAAGGGCAAAAGACCAACAATATCAAAGCACAAGAATCTGAAGGCAACATGGGATAAATTGTAGTCTTCTGAGTCCAAGATCGAGGCCTACGCCGAACTAGCCCTGATGGTAGACCACCAAAGGGACGTTGAAAGATCTTCAAAAATGAGCATTGACGAAGGGAGAGGATCCTTTGAAGAAAGAAACGGTGAAGGGGGAGCATCAAAACATGAGGTAAATGAGGTATGTACACTATCTCCTAAGCAATCTTTTGAATTTATTAAAATATTATCTAAGAATATAGTACAATTAGAAAGAGATAATGCTAGGTTAAAATTAAAATTAGCAAATTCATGCCCCTTAGATATGTATGATAATCTAAAAATAGAAAATGAAAAATTGAAAGTACAAATAGAAAAACTAGAAAATAACTATGCATGCTTAAATTCGAATATCTTTTAAAAATTAGAACTAAAAATTCATGCTAGAATTAACGGGTACATTAGAAAACACCAAGGACAAATTAAGAAAATTCATAGAAATTATGTACTTTCAAAATTTTTAGTAAATCCAGTAAGTAGGAACCTATATTAGATTCCAAAATCTTTAATATATTAAAAATTACCAAAGTTTTAAATTATTAGGATAAAAATTATTTTAATTAGAAATTTCTTTTGTAAATTTTTTTCTGTTCGAATTTCTTACTCAAAATTTTTACACTTATAGAAAAGATGTATTTCTGTTAAGAATTTTTTTTTTTGAATTTTTTTTTTGAGTTATTTTCTATAAAATTATTAACAAAAATTATATTTTAAAATTTAAAATTATTCCACATACTTATTTTTTAGAAAAAAAATATATTTCTATGATAAAATATAATATTCTCTATCAAACTAAATAATTTTTAAAAAATGTTGACCATTAAGTTATTTTCTATGAATTTATTAATGAAAATAGTATTTTGAAAATTAAAAATAATTTTCAGACTTATCTTTAAAATCTTTTATTTTTTGGGGATAAAATATGATGTCTTCTATCGTAACAAAAATTTTCGACATTCTTCAAATTTTATCTAATTCAATATGAATTTTGTTTCAAAAAGTTAATTTTTAATATTAAAAATTTAGGAAAACAGAAATTCATAAACTTTGATTTTTCTAGTGTTAGAGAATCTGTTTGCCATATCTAAAAAAAATTTTACAGAATTTTTAGAAGTAAAAAAGAAAATATATTTTTTAAAGATTTATTGTTGAAAATTAATTGCTTTATTAAAATAAATCATTTCTGTTAGACTAAATAATATTTTTCTATGATAATTTTTTTTACTGGTCTACCTTACTCTACTCAAGTTTGACAAAAGTTATAGAATTTTTTAAAATCAAAAACTAATTTTTTAAATTATTTTTGTCAAATTAAAGATTAATTAATAAAAATAGAATATGTTTGAAAATTACTTCTGAAAAATATTAGTCTACTAATAATGTTTGTAATGTACCCCTAGATTTTTTTTTCATATTTATTTAATTTTTTATTATTTTTTTCTATTTTTTATTGATTAAAGGGAGAGAAATAGGTACAAGTTAAGGGGGAGTTAGGACTTTTTTTTATTTAAAATTTTTTATTTATTTTGCAAGCACTTTTTAGTCTAATTTAGTTATGTTATTGCATTTTTAACTCTAACTTGAACTTAGGTTGATACACATCAAAAATGGGGAGATTGTAAGTACCTCAAGGTAGTTTTGATATGGTTAACCTGTTGGGACCGAAATGTAGCTAGAAGGGGGGTGAATAGCTCGTCGCTTGCTCGTGGTCGGCGTTGCTTGTTTCTTCAAAGATGTGCAGCAGAAATATACAAGAAACAACTACAACAACGCTAACAAATGGATTTTACTTGGTATCCACCTCACAAGAGGTGACTAGTCCAAGGATCCACGCACACACACAAACCTCCACTAATAAACAATCCTTTTCGGTAACTACCGAAGGCGGAGAAGCCCTACAAGACTCTCAATACAGAAAGAAAGGAAAGGGAACAAAAGTATAAGCAAAGCTTACAATGAATACAAGAAACCCTAACCCTAACTTTCTTCTTCTTGCTTTTGATCCGCCTCTTGACTTGGAAGAGCCTCCAAGAACCTTCAAGAACTGGCGATCTGGAGCTTGGAGAGAGCTGTGGAGTTGCTGTCGATGATCTGGAGTGAATAGTGCAAAGTCTGAGTTCTCTCTGCCGAAGGAATCGAACGCCTGCAGCTAAATACGATGCCAATGGTCAGATCCCGATCGATTGGATTGCTCCCAATCGATCGGGGAGGCTTTGGATCGATCAGTGGATCGATCCAGAGCACCTCTGTGCTCTGGGAATTTGCCTGGATCGATCGACCGATTGATCCAGGGCTTATCGCGATAAATCGCAGCTTCCCAATCGATCCACTGATCGATTGGGACCTCTGGATCGATCATCCGATCGATCCAGCAGGCTTCTGTGCGCTCGCGACTGCCTCCCAATCGATCCACTGATCGATTGGGATGAAGGCTTCTTACAGGGACTCCCCAATTGATCGACCGATCGATTGGGCTCCAGCCAATCGATCGGTTGATCGACCCAACTGTTGGTTTTTACCCAAAACCAAGTCCCAAGCCCCCAAACCAACATCCGGTCAATCCATGACCTGTTAGTTCATCATGCCTAGCATCCGATCACCCTTAACCTGCTAGGACTCCCTCACCAAGTGTCCGATCAATCCCTTTGACCCACTTGGACTTTTCCTCATCGTGCCAAGTATCCGGTCACTCCCTTGACCTACTTGGACTTTTTCCTTCTTGCCAAGTATCCGGTCAATCCCTTTGACCTACTTGGACTTTTCTTTCTCATGCCAAGTATCCGGTCAATCCCTTTGACCTACTTAGACTTTCACCAGATGTCTGGTCAACCTTGACCCATCTGGATTTCCCCGTGCCTGTCTTCACTCACCAGGACTTCCCTTCTGCCTAGCTTCACTCACTAGGACTTCTCTTCTGCCTGGCTTCACTCACCAGGTCTTTCACCTAACTTCACTTACTAGGATTTTCACCTGGCTTCACTCACCAGGATTTTCCTCTGCCTGGCTTCACTCACCAGGACTTTCACCTAGCTTCACTCACTAGGATTTTCCTTCTGCCTAGCTTCACTCATTAGGTCTTTCACTTGGCTTCACTCACCAGGATTTCCCTTCTGCCTAGCTTCACTCACTAGGTCTTTCACCTGGCTTCACTCACCAGGATTTTCCTTCTACCTAGCTTCACTCACTAGGTCTTCTCTTCTGCGTGGATTCATTCACCAGGTCTTTCACCTAGCTTCACTTACTAGGATTTTCACCTGCTTCACTCACCAAGATTTTCTTCTGCCTGGCTTCACTCACCAGGACTTTCACCTAGCTTCACTCACCAGGATTTTCCTTCTGCCTAACTTCACTCACTAGGTCTTCCACCTGGCTTTACTCACCAAGATTTTCCTTCTGCCTAGCTTCACTCACTAGGTCTTTCACCTGGCTTCACTCACTAGGATTTTCCTTCTGCATAACATCCCAGTTAGGACTTCCCAGTCAAGTATCTGATCAATCCCTTTGACCTACTTGACTCTTCTTCAACCAACCTGATCAGACCCTGATCAGAGGGGAATTGCACCAAACAATCTCCCCAAATGAACAACTGCACCTGCACTTGTCCATATCATCGAAGTCTTGTATTGTCAAACATTGAAACCCAAACCAAAATTCAAGCTTGGTCAACCAGGTCAAGGTCAACCTTGACCTGAGGGATATTGCACCAACATAACTATGTTCAGTTATATCCTATTATATTTGATCCTTGTATCTAAGTGTGCAGAAGCATAGGAACACAAGAAATTGAGCGGAAGACGTAGCTAGCGAGATGGATGGCACGGGAAAGGAGTCGATAGGCTTGGTGCATCCGAGAGACAAAATACTGCAGAAGAGTACACTAGTGGACGAGAAGGACGTGCACGACGTTCGAGGGACGAGAAGCCGGGAAGGAAGTCTGCTCGAGGAGAAGGTTGGAGTTGGGTTCGGGTCAGCTCAACTCCGCTTAGCCAGAGAATCACCTACACAAAGAGATCAACTTTGAGCTGAGTTACCCTATGGAAGACGCCTTCCATGGCTGGAAGGCTGGAAGGCGTCTTCGATGAACAGTACGAAAGCACTTTCCAACCTTTGAAGGCACCTTTGCTAGCTGTTAACTGAGGATAATGTTTTATTCTCGGTGGATAAACTCTATCCGATGGAAGGCGCCTTGGACCTCTTTGGAGGCACCTTCATACTACGAATAACTTTTTCCAGGGCTATAAAAAGATCCCTGGACCTAAGAAATATTTAACAACTCTTGTATTCATTTTCTAGCAACTTTCTGAGCGTTCAACAGGTGTAAGAGACTTCTCCACCTTCAAAGAAGGAGAATTTTAGTATTTTCTTTTGCTTTGGATTAACAACCGTCTAGGTTGTAACTAAGTAATTTCTTTACCTCTTCCTTTTAGTTGTGGATTAACAACTGCTGGTCCGGGCGCTCAGAGGGGTTCCAGGCGCCCCGGGCTGGTCCGGGTGCCCCGGACCAGTAAAGTCAACCCGTGTTGACTTTTTCATCCAGGACCACTACTCTGTTCGGTTCGGCTCGGTCTGGGTCTTCTACTCCGGATCCGCTCGCTTGGGTGATCTCTGCCATTCGGAAAAAGGGCTCACCCGAACCCAACTTCCGGTCTTCTCAAGCAGCCTTCCGCTCCGGCTTCTCGTCCCTCGGAATCGATGCGTGTTTCCTTCTTGTCCACTAGCGTACTCATCCGCAGTCTTCGTCCCTCGGTCGCACCCCGTTCCGACCTTCTCGCTAGCTGCGTCTCTTGCTCCCCGAGCAATCTTTCGCTCTGACTTTCGTCCCTCGGAACCACCGTACGCTTCCTTCTCATCCACCGGGGTACTCTTCCGCAGCACCTTGTCCCTCGGACGCACCGCGTGCCGTCCTTCTCGCTAACTGCGTCTTCCGTTCGAATACCTGTGCTCCTAAGCTCCTGCATACTTAGACACAAGGTTAAAACAATACATGACCTAACTTAACTTGTTGATCACACCAAAACAACCTTGGGGTTCCAACAATCTCTCCCTTTTTGATGTGATCAACCCAAGTTAAGCTAGGGTCAAAAATAGACATGAAAATGAAACAACTTATATTGTAATAACGTGCAACAAGATTGAAACATTAAATTAAAAAAAAAAATAATCCAATTTTCAATTTTCTACCTCCCCCTAGACTTATACTTTTTCTTCTCCCCCTTTAATCACATAAAAAATTGGGGTTGCAAGAAAAATCTAAGGGTTGACACTTAAAAATTTTATAAAGATCTATTTCAATGATTTTCTGAAAAATATTTCTAAGTCAAGGAAAATTTCTAAGTCAAGAAAAATTTCTAAGTCATTAAGAACTTTTAGAAAATTTTGAAAACTTTGAAAATTTTGCAATAATTTTCACAAAAGAAATCTCAAAATATCAAAGAAAATTTCTAAGTTAAAAATAACTTTTGGGAAATTTCTAAGTTTTCGTCATGAAAATTAAGAGTTTTCTCAGTAGAAAACTTTATGCATAAAAATTTTTTTGGAACATGTAGAAATAATTTATTTATTTATATATTTTTTTTATTAGAAGGTTTTAAATTTTCATTTTAACTTATTACCATTTCTCAAATTTGAAGTAAGAAAATTTGAATATGCGAAGAATTACACATGCTAATTTCTATTAATAGTTTGTCGAGATACTTTAATCAACAGGCTGTTTCTTTCAGCTTTAAAGCAACAAATATTAAACATGCAGGAAATTGTATTGACAAAATAATTGGTAAAAATTCATTTGATAATTTTTCTAATTTGCAAGATTCATTCGACAAAATATTTTGTAGCTTGCAAGAATCTTTTGGCAATATTTCTGATTTGCAAAATTCTTTTGACAAAATAATTTGTAATTCGCAAGAATCTTTCGTCAAAACATTTTGTAATTCGAAAACTTCTTTCGATAATATTCTTAATTCGCAAGAAGTGTTCGGCAGTTGATTTTCTAATCCGAAAACTCTTTCGATGATTCAATTGTTAATTCACAAAAATCTTCAGGTAATTTTTTGATTAATTGAACCAGTTGTTCAGAGGGTAGAGGCCATACCTTACTTATCTCGTCGGTCGTTGGTTCTCCCCCTGTTGAATTACTTTCTTCCGAAGATTCTCCCCCTTTCTCGATTCTCATCTCGGATGAGTTTTCTTCATCTGTAGGTGGGTCTTCCACTATGATTGCTGTCTCGGCAATTTCTTCGGTCTCGGACTGTTCTGTCGGTGGCTCGATGTCTGTTGAGTCGTCGGCTTTCAAAGGTTCTTCGTAGTGCTTCAAGAACTTTTCCCAAAGTTCTTTTGCGCTTTTGTATTCGTCGATTCTGTCGAGATCTTCATTTGGTATTATGGTTAGAAGATGAAATTCTGCCCGACCGTTTGCCATTGACTCGTCACGTTGCTTCTTGTTCCAGAGGCGTAGATCGAGTTTTTCTCCGTTCGTGTTCTTCGGTGCTTCATAGCCAAATTTCATTATTGAAAAGATACCAGAATCAGAGTTTAGATATACCTCCATTTTTTGTTTCCAAGCGGCAAACTCCCCCTCGAATGCAGGTGGGTAGATGTTATCTTCGGCCATCGTTTTGTTGGTTCAGACGGTGGTTAGTCCTTCTGAGGCATCTCGACTCTGATACCACTTGTAGGACCGTTGCGGCCGACTAGGAGGGGGTTGTTGGATAGTCTTGTAAACACAAAAGCAAACAACCCTTCTCGAACTCTTTAAGATAACACTTGCATAATAAAAGCAAAGCAGTAAATCAAAAACATAAAGGAAGAGGCACGAGTATTTACTTGGTTACAACCGATGTGGTTGTTAATCCAAGGAAGATTAAGCACTAAAAACTCCTTCAGGCGGAGAAACCTCTTACAACGTTGAATCGCAGAAACAGAAGCTTAACTACAACTCTAAAGCATACAAGCGTTGGAAATGATTACTTGGAGTTCGTTGAAAAGCTTCTGGATCAAGGCTCTATTTATAGCCTTGGTCGGGGCGTCTGGAAGGGTTCCGGGTGCCCTATAGGGGATAAAACTTTATCCCCAACATTCAGAACGCATTAGACGCGTTCTGGTCAAAGATGCTGGTCCGGGTGCCCGGAGGGGTTCCGGGCGCCCCGAACTAGTGAAGTCAACTCGTGTTGACTTTTTCATCCGGGACCACTGCTCTGGTTCGGTTCGGCTCGGTCCGGGTCTTCTACTCCGGATCCGCTCGCTTGGGTGATCTCTGCCATCCGGAAAAGGACTCACCCGAACCCAACTTCCGGTCTTCTCGAGCAGCCTTCCGCTCCGACTTCTCGTCCCTCTGAATCGCTGCGTGTTTCCTTCTCGTCCACTAGTGTACTCATCCGCAGTCTTCGTCCCTCGGTCGCACCCCGTGCCGACCTTCTCGCTAGCTGCGTCTCTTGCTCCCCGAGCAATCTTCTGCTCCGGCTTTCGTCCCTCGGAACCACCGCACGCTTCCTTCTCGTCCACCAGGGTACTCTTCCGCAGCACCTCGTCCCTCGGACGCACCGCGTGCCGTCCTTCTCACTAGCTGCGTCTTCCGCTCGAGCACCTGTGCTCCTAAGCTCCTGCACACTTAGACACAAGGTTAAAACAACACATGACCTAACTTAACTTGTTGATCACACCAAAACAACCTTGGGGTTCCAACGAGTTCATCATCAGAGTCAAAAATAGAAGCATATGCTGGACTAACACTGATAACTAGTCACGAAAAATAAAGTAACTCAGAAGCAAGCATCAATGAAGGGAGAGTGACATCAGATGAATATAATGATGCAAGGGGAGAATCTAGCTTCAGATCCAACATGGTAAGTTAGGTATGTCTCTTATCTCCTGATTAACTATATTTTGGTATAAATTCCATGTCTAAGCCAATGTGTAAATTGAAAAATAAAAATGAAAAATTGAAAAAGGAGAATTTAGAAATAAAAATGATCTTAGCAAAATCATGTTTAATAGAAGATTTTGATAAATTAAAAATTGAAATGCTAAATTGAAAGAACAAATAGAAAACTTAAAAAATTATGCATGTTCAACTTTTAATACTTCAAATGTTAGAAATTATTAAAGACTAAATTGGTATTATATTTCACAAGGGCCAAATAAAAAAAGGTATATTTCTAAAAAGTACTTGATTAATCCAGTAGGAAGGAACTTATATTGAGTTCCAAAATCATATTTAGATTAAATTCTTTACGTATATTTTTAATTTTAATTTGATTTAATATTTTTTTTAATTGTCTAACTTTTTCAAATAAATTGGTTTGTACAATTTATGGTCGAAATTAATTAGATCTAAATTTTTTCGATAAAGAGGATCTTATTACTTATTTGTAGGAAAAATTTTCAAAATTCTTTTACCTTTGTATTAATTTTTCTAATTTTTTTTTTTAACAAAAATCATATTTTTAAGATAAAGATTATTTCTCAGAATTATTTTTTGAAAACTTCATTTTTTATGATAAAATAACATGTTCTCTGTAAAAAAAGTATTTTTAAAATTTTTTACTGTTATTAAATTTTCTATGAATTTTGTATCCAAATGCTAAATTTAAATATTAAAAATTCTCAAAGATTAAATTTTTGAAAATTTATTTTTCTGTAAAAATACTTGCTCTATTACATTCTCAAAAAATATTTCAAGATTTTTCGAGCTTGGAAACTATTTTAAATATTTTTTAAAAAAATACATCTTTCTTAAAAAATAATTTATTTCTTCTTGAATTAAAATTTTTTTCATGAAAATTTTATCACTACTTTAGATATGTCTGTTTAACCGCTATAAAATTTTTTAAAAATTTTCAACAAATAAAAATAATTTTATAATAATTTTGTTTCAATTGCTTTATTGAGTTTTCAAAATTTTCTCTCTAAGTGTTAGTCACTAATTCTGGAACCCTTAGTTTCTTAACTCCTATTTTTAATGGGTTCAAAGGAGAAGAATTATATATTAAATCTAAGGGAAGGTATATTTTAATTTGCATATTTAATGCCTTAAATTATATTCATTTATTTTACTCTAACTTAACTTAAGTTGATCCACATCAAAAAGTGGGAGATTGTAAGTACCCCGTTGTACTTTTAATATGATCAATCAAGTCAAGTTAGGTCCTGTGTATGTTTATGTCTTGTGTCTAAGTGTGCATGAACTTAGAAGTACAGGAACTGAGCGAAAGACGCAGCTAGTGAGAAGAACAGCACGGGACAAAGTCGACGGGCTCGATGCGCCCAAGGGACGAGGTGTTGCGGAAGAGTACGCTGGCGGATGAAAAGGAAGCGCGCGGTGTTTCCGGTGAATGAGAAGTCAGAGTGGAAGCTTGTTTGAGGAGAATGTCAGAAAATGGGTTCGAGTAAGCCCTATTCGGGATAGCCAAAATCACCCAAGCGAACGGAGCCAGAATGGAGGAGAAACCAGATAGTCAATAGGAAGTTCATCGTCTGGGTGCCCAGACCAATCCTGGGCAGCCCAGGGCGCTTCTTCGACGCACCGAACCATTACGACGAGGATAAAGTTTTATCCACACCTAGGCATCCGAAGCTGCCACATCAGCAAACGGTTAGATTCAACCAACAAGCTATAAATAGAATCATGGTCTCAGTAGTTAGAATAACACTTTTAAACGACTTCCGTACTTCAAATTCTAGTTCTCTTCTTCACTGTCTATTCTAAACTTTCAAAGTTGTAACAGGCTACTCCGCTTTTGAAAGAAGGAGATTTTAGTGAGCTACATTTATCTTGGATTACCAATTCTCTTATTGCAAATTAAGTAAATATTCTTGCCTTTGTCGTTATTTTATGAATTTGCTTTTTATTTTTAAACAATTGTTTTTCTAACTTAATTCAAAGATTGAGAAATGATTTGCTTGTAATTTCAAGCAATTCACTCCCCTCTTATCAACCAACTGGAGACCTACACACAAAATGCACTAAACATACCTAAAGTATCTTTCTTTGGGCCGACACGATAATTCAACTTATAAACTATTTTGAAACTTATAAGCTCTTCAAATTTGGTTGAGCTTATAAGCTCTCTAAAATAGCTTATAAACTATTTTGAAACTTATAAGCTCTTCAAATTTGTTTGGTAATATTTTTTTCAAACAGCTTATAAACTGTCAAAATAAGTTGGTTTGGAATTTATAAGTTGTTTTTAAAAAAGTATGGGGACCTTACTTTTTCAAAAAAAATTCTTGTTTTAATAATTTCCTTCTCTAAAATATCCTTATATAATTTTATAAATCCTCATCTTATCCTCCATGAATTTTTATAAACCTAATATCTTTCTATCTTCGTCGCTTTCTCTTCTAGCATCGTGTCATCTTCTCCGTCGACATCTCTTTCCAATTTTTCTCTCCTCCGATGTAGAAATTCGCCCAAACTCTCTATTAATAAAAAGCTCAAACCCCTCTATTAATAGTATTATACCATTTTTAGTAATTTTATTAATAAAAAGATCTTATAATACCAAACACATCAATATCTTTAAGTTGATTGTAATAAATTCATCCAAACACTTTAACAACTTATTTTTAAAATAAGATCAAATAACTTATAAGCTTCTAAAATAGCTTACAAGATGTACAAACTTATAAGCTATTTTTAATAAATTTAGCCAAACACCCTCTTAGTAGCACATTATATAGATAGATTCAAGAAAATGCTAGGAACTTTAATCGAATAAATTACTTAATCAGCTTTAACAATTCAAAAAAATTAAACTTATTAATTGATTGATACTTTATAATAATCAATTGATATGATCCAATATATTATCTCAATTGATCTGATAACCTACTGACTACATAATTATATATATAATCCTCTATCAAGAAACTAAAGCTTTCTATAAGTTTTATCCCTTAACCATTCATGCATTAAAAATTTAATATATATATATATATATATATATATATATATATATATATATATATATATATATATTTATTTATTTATTTATTTTGTTTTCGCTCACATTGAAACAGTGAAACTGTTTTATGTTTTTTTTGTTTATTCACTGTTTCAACGTGAAACAGTGTATGTATATATATAGATGAAAAAAAAATTAATCAAAAATAAAAAAAATGATCTTAATTGATTAAAATAATTCTAATCGATTAATAACTAATATAGTATTTAAAACTATTAATCGATTGAATTTTAATCATTTTTATTTGAATGTTTAGACTCGACAATCGATTACTTATCAAAACAATCGATTGAATTATCATAATTTTATCTAAAATTAGGTTAAACAGCGACGATTTTCGTTATTCTTCGTGTTATTCGTAGAAACATAAAAACTCAAAAAATAAGTCTATCCTAATTTTCTTTTACACGATTTTCAACTATAAAAAAATTATATTATATTAAGAAAACTTAATCTAACATACAAACAATAAATCAACAAAAAATTTAAATTTTATTGCCAATAAAAACGATGAAATAGAAACTTGGCTCTGATACCAATTGTTAGTTCTTGTAAAACCTACGCCGCATGAATTCTAGACAATCGAAATAAGAATTCAAATAGGAAAAAATAAGAACAAGAATCTAGTTTTAGTCGTAAACTTGGCATAACAATTAAATACAAAACATTGTAATTATGAAGAACCTGAATACAGCCAGTGGCGTAGCCAGGATTTTAAACTAGAAGGGGCTATTTTTAAAAATTTCAAACATTAGTACTAGTCGATTTTCATAATCTAAATCTAATTTTGAATTTAAGGAGTCAAAAATGATCTTAAACTTAAAATTCTCGACCTTAGCTCTAAGGTCTAATTGAAACAACGATCCGTCAATTTCTAAAACTTATCTATATCTTAAAGTTGAAAAATCATTTATGATATCGCTTTCTCATAATATTTAGCATTCCTATAGCGGTGATGGCATATGACACGACGGAGGCTGCAATGTGCGTAAAGAGAAAAAAAATATAAAATAAAATTTTCTCAAAATTATCATAATTTATTTTAAATCAATCGAACTCGCTTAAACTTTAAATTTGCTTCGGTTATAACTCAACCAAATCAATCCTAATTTAAACCAACATAATCATTATATGTGTGCCTATATGTTGGATTTAGTTCAAAACCGATCCAATTTTAATTTAGTACTCTCACTTGTATTCTACATTTAATTTATCCATTTATTATTATATATTTTATTTTTAAAATTTAATATTTAACATTCCAAGTCACGATATTTTTTTGTAAAAATGGTACCAATGGATAGCTCAGGACAAGAGTTTTATAAATATGTGACCAATTTCAATCTTTCGGTGACAAACAATGGTGAATCGATTGGTCAAAATAGCGGCGAGGGTTTTTCAAATATATACTATTAATATATATATATTTTTGAAACTTCCAGAGGGGGCGGTCGCACCCCCTCCTCGTAATGTAGCTACGCCCCTGAATACAGCGGAATTTGTATAGAGCTCGTTAATCCAACAATCCTACGGAAGAAGAGGAAGAAGGAGAAGAAGGTTGATCTTCCGGAGGAGTTAGGGTTGACAGTACCGAATTTTTTTCGTCGATAATCTTAAAAATGTCCTAATCCTCTGGGGACCAACCTATTATATATTGCATATTCATTATTAGCCCATAGAAGATAATGAATACGGGTAATAAATTCTACCCATATGAAATTTATATCCAATAATCTAATAATTTTAAATTAGATCATTTAAACGGATTTAGTTGGCGTTAACATATACAAATTAGAATTAAGCTCGTGTAATAGAAATAAAATCTAATAATAGTCGGGCATCTATTTCAACCCACTAAAATGAATCATTATTTGAAAATTATACCTCCTTTACTTTTGTTAGTACAAGACTATTTTAAACTTTAAAAAAATATCTGATAAATTACTTGGAAAATGCATTATTTTTCATTTTTAGAATGTGTATTACGCCAATATTGAATATTTTAAGATATGTATTTTTTTTTACCTTTTTTGTTATTATTAATGTGATCTCAACTTTATAAAAGTACAATAAAAATTATTTAAATACTTTATTTTTTTATTTCTTAAAATGTATTAAATCATTGAATAAACTTCCATCAAACAACCATTAATTATTTTGAAAATTGTCTGCGGTAGACGATTTACTACCGCACTTTCGTGATTTATTTTTAAGGACGGATGAAAAATTTTGATGGGTCAGACACATGAGTTATATATATAGAGAGAATTGCTATGCTACGGATAAAACCTGTGCAGATCGTTGCGGACATGTTTCCTGATCAGTCACTCCTGATCGGTCTACAGATCGATCAGGAGGTCCTTGATCAGTCTGATGACCGATCAAAAAGCATGTCCGCAACGATCCGCAAAAATTTTGTCCACAGCATAATAATTATATATATATATATATATATATATATATATATATATAAAGCATGTCCGCAACGATCCGCAAAAATTTTGTCCACAGCATAATAATTATATATATATATATATATATATATATATATATATATATATATATATAGTACTGTTATAACACGCGACTTCTTTTACGCGTCTGTGTGCGACGGTGAACGTGGCAGATACAGATGGATTTTTTTTTTTTTTTTCAAAATCTAAAATTTTATTTCAAAATCTAAATTATTTTTATTTATTAATTCCCATTTGCATTACATGAATATTTAACCGTATGGTAATTTTTTACTCTTTAAAGCATTTACAAAAGTTTAATGGGAAAGTGAACATTTTCTGGAAATTTAATAAAAAAAAAGTTTTGTTTTTTCTATTGGGAGGAAAATATCTCGATCAAATCTTCCTCGTCGTCCGCTCGTTGATTTCTCGTTCAAATCTTCGAGCTCCAAAGCCACGAAGGGGGCGAAGAATCGCCAGTCGAGATCGCTCCGAAGACAAAGGAATTCAGGTGAATTTCCTTTCCGTTGATCCTGGCGATTCAATTAGCTTTTCCCTGCAGTAACAAACCATGGGGACTAGGTTTGTTTCTTTTGTTAACGTTTTAGCTATTGATCTGATTGACGCTACTAGAGATCGTAGTTCTTTTGTGGTTGAAAAATATTTTTTTTTTCCGACGGATGGCTGCTGTTGTTGCCCTCTTAATCCCTGGAAAGAGTTTCATATAAATCGTCTTGAGGATCTCGAAAAAAATTTGAAAGTTTCTGTTCGATTCTTTGTTTATTAACCTTATCATACATAGAAAATTAAACTGGATGCTAGGTTGCTGCCTAAAGCTTAATAATCTCAAGTATAACTTTTTTTTATCCAACACAAGTTCAGGAATAGTAGGAACGTTGTACTGTCAGAGAAGACCATATTATCATTTAGTTATGGTGTTTTTTATACTAAAATGATCGCATTAGTATTATTCATAAGAATGATCTGTTGGGTTATGCGTTGCTTCTATTTCATGGTTTCCTTTTATCTTTTTGATAGGAATGGTTTCTAATATTTCTGTTTGAACACCAAATTTCCAACACAGTCAAAGATGAGCATTGTACCCTGATTTAGATATTCATTTTGAGTGTTTGGGCTTAAACTTCAGAATGTTTGGAATTATTTACTATAGTTTGATGTCCATAAAGCGTCTTGATTCTGAGTTTTCTGTGGTCACATCTGAAGCTGAATACTATCAGATTCAATCCCAATCCTTCTTGTTCAATTTCCACATTTGTTTTGCCACGAGCTAACCTTTTGTGATCCTGAACTGATTGTCTTTGGCATCAAAATAATTATTGGCAGTCTTAAGCTATTTGCACTGATTCTGTTTTTTCTGATTCGATAGATATTGAACTGATCATCTTAAATCAGGGCAATTTAAGATATATTGAACTGATATAGTGTCTTAAGCTATTTGTACTGATTCTATAAAAATAATAGAGTATCTAAGCTTAGAAACAACATTTTATGCAATTGAGAGCGATATATTTTGCTTAGACATTGAACTGATCCTTTGTTTACAAAATTGAATTTTATAAAATTGTCCTTAGGGCTACAATACTGAAAGAGGAAGATCTTGTAAAAAGGAATCAACTCTAGTAAAATTAAATTATCTGTAAACATTATGTACATCACGTTTCTGTATGAAAATTTTGATTATTTAATTGTAATGTTAAGAGTGTGTTACATTTGATTCATTGGAAGTTAATGCTAATCAGTATGCAACTAAAGATACCAGTAATATAATCCATAAGAAGACTGTTGGAAACAGTAAGAAGATATTATGCCATTGGTTTAACTGAAGCCATTTTTTAAAGGTTGATTTTTTTTTAAAAAAAAACATATATCTAAAGGCACTGTAGCTTATTAGTTAGTATATGTAACAAGTTGTAATCTCAAATGTACCTATCAATATAAGTGTTTTGTTTAGTAGCATAGTTCATCAAGAATTTTGAGAAGATAGCAAGAAACAGTACTATTGAAGAAATATTCGTTCTTATATCTTTTTTGTTTGTTTAATGCTCAGAAAAGAACCTAAAAGCAATCCATCTGACCACATGTTCTAAAAAAGATGAAGCATAAGATTTAGTAGCAAGAATTAACTTCTGTAGTATGCACTTAATTTGCCGAGATGCTGGTGGAAGTACAAGAAGAGTGGTTTGCTATCTAATTTCTATTCAATTTAACCAATTTAACCAATTTATCTTGTTTATCACATCTCATTATGTTTAATTACATTTCACCTTATCGTACTTGATTGTTGAAAGTTTTTTTTTATTTATTGCAAAGCACAGTTTACTAGCAAAATACTTTTTTCAAAAGGTTTTGTTAAATGACTAGCTAGATATTTCGTATAGATTGCATGCCTTCATCTTCCCTGCTCTTATTTTGTTCTTCATATAAGAATATGCATATAATTCTTCAGCTGGCTATTAGATGACTGCACAGGACATCAAATATACCTTCTATAACAGCATGAGAATTTATTGCCTAATCGAGACGATGGTTCATGAATAATTTTTTGATTCTTAAAAAATTGCAATTTATAGTTTAAGTAAATTTAGGCAATTTGTAGGATAGTGTTAATTATGGCATAGTGTTCTGTTCCAGATTTCCTACAAGGCAAGTGTATATGTTTCCATTGCGCTCCAAATATCTAGTATAGATTAGAATTTATGCATTCATAGTACCCGTACGGTCTGACAATTCGTTGAAACTGGTACCACAATTGCAAACAAGGTCGATCACTCTAAAAGGACTAAAAATGAGTACTGAATTGATATTAGTTCAGTTTTTCCGGATAATCTTTCTATTATGATGTCAACTTTGCATGTTTTCAGTTGCGTAATTCAAATATATGGGATGAATGCTAGTCTCCTCCTCTGGCTTTATAATATCTAAGTAATTATTTTGTTTCCCAAGACTAATGAGGGATTTATTTCAATTATCAGATGCTGTGATCCTGCAAAAATTAGTAGCCTGCAGACTAGGAAAAGAAAATCCTCCTCATTTCGAAAAGCCACCAACGATAAATGGCCTCTTTGACTTGGTTTTCAGTAAGTTCACCCAGGAAGGTGATTCCTAATAATCAAGCTTTTAAGTGGAGATCATCCAAATTGCCAAGGCAAGTGCAGAAGCCAATCTTGCGCCGAAAATGTCTGACCTTGTGCAGTAGCAACTTGTTTCCATGGGAAGCTTCTCCTCCATATGCTACTACAGAGGATGGTGATGGAATCATCAAGGGAAGCAATATCGTCGAACCCATAGATGCGGATGACAAACTTGGCATTCCTATTTTTCAGGGCGAAGAAGAAGCCATCATTGACATGAAAAGCCAACCGCCTACACTGCAGCAGCCTCTTAAATGGCCAATGTGGCTTTTGGGACCTTCTGTTCTTCTAGCCACAGGCATGGCGCCGACATTATGGTTACCTCTGTCCTCTGTGTTCCTGGGCCCGAATATAGCTGGTCTTCTGTCTTTAGTAGGACTCGACTGTCTTTTCAACATGGGAGCAACCTTGTTTCTTCTCATGGCCGATGCTTGCGGACGACATCCTACAAGCAACCTCGAACAGAAGATCCGAGTGCCGGCTGCATACAAGTTTTGGAAGCTAGTGTCGAGTCTGCTGGGCCTTCTAGTTCCTTTAATACTACTCTTTGCATCTCAGAGGGGCTCTCTCGAACCACAAGCCTCGTTCATCTCGTTTGCTGTGCTGCTCGGGCCGTACCTTCTGCTGCTTTCTGTGCAGATGCTGACGGAGATGCTCACATGGCATTGGAGGTCACCGGTGTGGATAGTGACACCCCTAGTTTACGAGGCTTACAGGGTGCTGCAGCTGATGAGAGGGCTCAAATTGGCTGGGGAGATCGGTTCCCCTGCATGGGTGACAGGAAGCATCCGTGGGTTGGTGTCATGGTGGGTGTTGATTCTTGGAGTTCAGCTAATGAGTGTTGCTTGGTTCGTAGGAGTTGCATCTCGGGTTCGGCAAAATGGTAGTGCTTGAATTGTCTTCAGCTTTAACATTATGGTAAAAAAAAAAAATGTAGACAGTAGACGTTACATTGTAAAGGACAAGTGTCTTAATTGTTTTCAAGCTGTTCTGTTAGTCATTGGTTCTGTATTAGATTGAAGAAATAGTCAGGTATGAATAGAGAATAATATACGATGTGGGGATGGATAAGTGCCGTGTGGAAGGGGGAGATTTTTTTCCTTCCTTCTTTTAAGAGGAACACTTCTTAGATTTTTCTTTTCCTTCCTCCTTAATGACATCATTTAATGAGATGTAACTCTTGGCATTTCCTCCAAGAGGCATACTCCTTGCCTGGTCCCTCTATATAAAGGTTAGGGAAGGGAACAAAGGGAGGGGAGAGGAGGAGGGAGGGAGAAACAAGGGAAGAAAATAAAAGGGATGATTATTCATTCTATTATATTCTAGATTTCGACCTACCAGCCGTCTTCGGCCCACGAGTCGTTTCGGCCTCCGCATAGCCTCTAATCGCCAAGTCGTCTCGTCCGGCTCACATTCACATACTCTTCTGGATCACGACGACTCGATCAGCATCGCGGCCAACTCACCAATCCATCCGAGGGCGACCCTTAGGCTAGGGGATGTCACTGTACTCATTCTTTATTCATTTCATTATTCTACCATTAGCATGTTCCTTATATATCCGTGGGATCTGCCTTGAGCATCGAAGTGCCAGTGACCGGGAAATCCCGGACCTTGCCTGCAGGTAGCATTGATCAGAGATCTTCTAACGACTGGGTCAACATAAAAGATAGCTCATCACACTCTCCCTCTGGGTCATGACGACTTGGTCCGCGTTCCAGCCACGTCATTTCAGCAGTTCCATCTTCTCAAATTCCCGATAAGATGATATTGGCGTCGTCTGTGGGAACTTCGCCTGATCTGGAACGTGAAGGTGGATAACGCCGGAAAATTCTGTCATTCTCATGACCCCGATGGGTTTCGGCAAACATATCATATTCTCCTCACTCCACGAGTATTCAGGAGTCGAGGAACTAAGTCAAATCCTCTGCTGGTCGGCAGGTCAGTTTTTTCGTTATATTTTCTCTTTCAGTCATAAGATTTGCCACAGTTTCCCGATCGAAGACTCCCGTGCTGATCGGACGATGTCGAAGACTTCCGTGTCGATCGACCAGGTTTAAATTATATTAGAGCCACGGACTCAATGTTGAAGATTCTCGTGTCAATCAGCCGGGTTTAAATTATATTAGAGTCACGGGCTCAATTTCAAAGACTCCCGTGCCGATCGGCCAGGTTTCAATTATATTAAGGCCACGGGCTCAATGTTGAAGACCCTCGTGCTGAGCGGCCAAGTTTAAATTATATAACAACCACGGGCTCAATGTTGAAGACCCCCATGTCGATCGATCGGATTTAAATTATATTAGGGTCACGGGCTCAATGTTGAAGACTCTCATGTCGAGCGATCGACTTTAAGTTATATTAGAGTCACGGGCTCAATGTCAAAGATTCCCGTGCCGATCGGCCGGGTTTAAATTATATTAGAGTTACAAGCTCAATATGGAAGACTCCCCTACCAATCGACCGGGTTTAAATTATATTAGAGTCACTGGATCAATGTCGAAGACTCCCATGTTGATTGGCCGAGTTTAAATTATATTAGAGTCACGGGCTCAATGTTGAAGACACCCGTGTCGATCGGCCGGGTTTAAATTATATTAGAGTCATGTACTCAATGTCGAAGACTCCCGTGCCGATCGGCTGGGTTTGAGTTATATTAGAGCCACGAACTCTAGACGTCGAGCAGCGACTATAAACCCTCGAGTCAGAGACTCCCATGCCGATCGGCCGGGTTTGAGTTATATTAGAGCCACAAGCTCTAGAAGTCGAGCGACGACTATAAACCCTCGAGTCAGAGACTCCCGTGCCGATCGGTCGGGTTTAAGTTATATTAGAGACACGGGCTCTAGAAGTCAAGCAGCGACTATAAACCCTCGAGTCAGAGACTCCCATGCCGATCGGTCGGGTTTGAGTTATATTAGAGTCACGGGCTCTAGAAGTCAAGCGGCGACTATAAACCCTTGAGTCAGAGACTCCCGTGCCGATCCGCCGAGTTTGAATTATATTAGAGCCACGGGCTCTAAAAGTCGAGTGGCTAGTATAAACCCTCGAGTCAGAAACTCCCGTGTCGATCGACTGGGTTTGAGTTATATTAGAGTCACGGGCTCTAGAAGTCAAGCGGCGACTGTAAACCTTCGAGTCAGAGACTCCCGTGCTGATGGCCGAGTATGAGTTATATTAGAGCCACGGGCTCAAGAAGTCGAGGTCGAGTCGTCTTCATTGGTCTCGAACCAGCTTATTAATGTATCTATCTCTCTCGTTTGGGGTCGAGTCGTCTTCACTGGTCTTGGACCAGCATATCAGATCTATTATCTTCCCCGTTCAAGGTCGAGCAATCTTCACTTGTCTCGGACCAGCATATCGAATTTCTTATCTCTCCCGTTATAGGTCGAGCGGTCTTCACTGGTCTCATACCAGCATATCAGATCTCTTATCTCCCTCGGTAGGGGTTGAGCGGTCTTCACTGGTCTTGAACCAGCATATCGGATCTCTTATCTCCTTTGTTGGGGTCGAGCGGTCTTCACTGATCTTAGACTAGTATATCGGATTTCTTATATCCCTCGTTCGGAGTCGAGCGATATTCACTGGTCTCGGACCAGCATATCAGATCTCTTATCTCCCTCAGTCGGGGTCAAACGGTTTTCACTGGTCTCGGACCAGCATATCGGATCTCTTATCTGTAAGGGATTGGTGGCCGGCTAGAAGGGGGGTTGGATAGCTAGGTCACCCCCAACTTCGATTTCTTCTCTACACGGTTAGTTTGCGCAAGCGGAAATGAAACTAAAACAAGAAAGCAATGAGTAAGAACACAAACGATAACACGATTCTTTTACGTGGTTCGGAGATTGCTTGCTCCTACTTCACGGCGTGTCCTTGAGGTGGACGAGCTCTTGATCCTTCGGTGGATCAGTCCCCGGCAATCTCCGGCTAGCTCTTACTCCTTCTTGGTGGAGTACAACCTCTCACAAGGTTCTCTTCCTCTTACAAGATGAACTTAGGTTTAGGAGGAAGAGAGTAGGCTTGGAAGCTTTGGGCAATGACAAGGAGTGATTCAACAATAATCAGTAACCTCCTTCAAGCCCCAAAGCTTTCCTTAAATAAGAGGAGAGAGTTGATCATCATATCAACTCATCTCGGCACCAATCGACTGACAAAACCATCAGTCGACTGGTGTTACCGTTAGAGGTAGCCAACGGCTACTTTCCAGCACCAACGGTCATTTACCAGTCGACTGCTAAAACTAGCAGTCGACTGATCCACACCGACCAAACGAACAGAACCATTCTGTTCACGCCCAGTCGACTGCGCAGTCGACTGCACCAGCCGACTGCTAAAACATGCAGTCGACTGCTACAGTACTGCTACAGTAGCGCTACGGTACTGTTACAGTAAACCCTAAAATTTATGCTTTTACTCCAGTACAATCTCTCGTGCACTCGTACCCTCACCTTTACGACTCTTTTGACGCTTCCTTTGCAGCTTTAACAGAACCTTCAAGCATACTTTCTTTGGCTCTCGTCCCTCGGATGCATTCAAGCCTGCAGCTCGTCCCCAATGTCATCCTTCGCGTATGCCTCGAAATTGCTTCCCTCGGCCCTTGTGCTCGCTGCCTTGGCCATGGACCCTCGGATGCTTCATCCTTCACCGGACCCGAAACCATCAACCTGAGTCGCATGTGTATCCTGCGAACCTGCACAACTCAAATACACATATCAGATACAAGGGTGAACCTAACTTAAACTCTTTGACACACACATCAAAACTATGATCGTACCGATCAAAACCTAGGTCGATTGCACCAACATTATCTCCCTCGGTCGCGGTTGAGCGATTTTCATTGGTCTCGGACCAGCATATCAGATCTATTATCTCCCCTATTCAAGGTTGAACGGTCTTCACTGGTCACAGACCAGCGTAGCGGATCCCTTATCTCCCTCGTCCAGCGTCGAGCAGTCTCCATTGGTCATAGACCAGCTTATCACAACATCAATCTCCCCCGTTCAGGGTTGAGGTATCTCCACGGGACTCGAACCAGAGCATCTCCACCGGTCTTGGATCGGAGTATCTTCACTTGTCTCAGACCAGGGTATCCTGTGGGTTCCATGCCCTCCGGTCGTAGGAGCCTCACACCCACTCATTCATCGTGCTTTTCGCTCTCGGGATCCTCTCCCACTCGGCATCATCCCGCTCGGTACTACTTGACTACCGGGCTTGCATTTTACGATCGCCCGGTCGACATTTTCTGGGCTGCTCGGTTAGCACTTTTGTAGTCGTATGATCCTTATCTCCCGACCGTCCGCTTAGCCACTCACTTGTATCGTTCGACATCCTTGTGGTCTCCTGGTCAGCATTTTACGATCACCCGATCGATATTTTCGATTGATCGTTTACAGTCATTCGATCAACATTCTTCGATTGCTTTGTCGACATTTTATGATCATTTGATCGACATTCTCTCGGTCGTCTGCTCGATATTCTCTCAAGATCTGTGCTTGGTCGATATGCTCTCAGTCGTCACATCTTGTCCGTATGTTTGGCATTCGCTCAGCACCACTCGGTTGCTCGTTTTTTCACATTCGGCTTATCGATTGGCATTTTCTCGATCGAGCGCTCGAAACCGCTCGTCCATCATTTTTCCACCTGCCCGGCCTCCTCCCAATTGTCATGTTGGCATTCTCCCGACCATTTGCTCAATATCACTTGGTCTCCCTCAACATTCGATCGATTACTTACTTATCATGCACTTGGCACTATTTTTCATCACTCGATCAGCACTTGTTTTTCTCGCCACTCTGCCAGGCTCTCGCCGATTCGATCAGCACTTGCTCACCCTATGATTTGACAATGCGAGCTTGACATCACACGACTAACCCAACGATCTTACTTCATACTTGGGAGTGGTTCAACCTTTGCGATGGACTGCGTAGTCAGTCGGACTCGCCTCCTTCGACTAGATTTGAAAGGAAGGTTTGTGATATGGGGATGAATAAGTGCCATGTGGAGAGGGGAGATTTTTTCCTTCCTCCCTCTAAGAGGAATACTTTTTAGACTTCTCTTCCTCCTTAAACACAGAACACCTCTTAGACTTGTCTTTCTCTTCTCCCTTAATGACATCCTTCAATTGGATGCAACTCTTGGCCTTTCCACCAAGAGGCACACCCCTTGGCTAGTCGCTTCTATATAAAGGTTAGGGAAGGGAAGAAAGGGAGGGGAGGAGGGAGGGAGAAACAAGGGGAGAAAACAAAAGGGAGGATTGTTCATTCTATTCTATTCTAGTTTCTGTCCTACGAGCCGTCTCCGGCCCACGAGTCGTCTTCGCCCTCTGTACAACCTCCGGTCGTCGAGCCGTCTCGTCCAGCTCACATTCACATACTCTTTCGGATCACGACGACTTGATCAGTGTTGCGGCCAGCTCACTAAGCCATCCGAGGGTACCCCTGGGCTGGGTATGTCACTGTACTCATTCTTTATTCATTTCATTATTCTATCATTAGTTTGTTCCTCATATATCCATGAGATCTGCCTCGAGCATCGAGGTGCCAAAGATCGAGGAATCCCGAGCCTTGTCTGTAAGTAACGTTGATCAGAAATCTTATGATGATTGAGTTAATATAGAAGATAATTCATCAGACTCTCCTTCTAAATTATGACGACTTAGATCTACATTCTAACTATATTTTGACAGTTCCATCTGGTTAGATTTTCGACGGCATCAATATAGTTTTAAAAAGGTTGTCCCGGGGCAATAGTCCATCGGAGACGAATCATTCTCGAGAAATTATTCAACATAGACTACTCACACTCATGTGAGTTCAGTTACGGGTGGGTTCAGTTACGTGATCTATCAAATCACAAAGCGGGTTCAGGTGGGGTATGTTTTAGGGTTCTTCAAATTATTAACGGAGGAAGAGAGGCCTTCTGCGATACGCTATTGGCAGTCGCACCCGTCGCCGATTGGGACGAGCTGCGGAGAGAAGCACGGCGGATCGAAGGCAACCTTGACGTCCGCCTCTCCTCTTACGCGAAACTCGGAGGTGGGATTCCATCTTTTCCTCGTCCATTCTTGGTTTTGCACGTTATTATTGTCGTTGATAGTCGTAGGTCACTTGGATCCGAGAACCCTGCGAGCGATTCCCATTGGAAGTTGATGGAGATCGAGATGTTGCTGGCCAGGCTGACGGAGGTGAATGAGGCGATGAGCAGGTGTGCAGCAGCGTCTACGACGACAACCTCTATGGCCCAGAAACTCATCAGGGACAGGAACATCCTTCACGAGTTGACCCAGGTTGAATTCCATGACGTTGTCTAATAAACTTTTTTTTCTTTGTTTAAGGTTTCTCTGTTAAATTTATTACAACACCCAATTAATTAATTATTTTCTAAAATATCCTCTCTCGTTTTTTTTTACTATAAAACAATATTATTTTAAATCTCTTTTATCTGAAAATAATATCATTATAAGTTACAGAGTAATTCTTAAAAAAGAGATTTTGAATAAAAAATTAAAAGTAAGATATGATTTTAACATTTTTTTAAAAATAAATAATAGGCACCTATTTTAATTTGAGAGCTGCTTTTCCCCCTCCTAACGGTCAGCATCCCCTCCCCCTTCCCTTCTCTCTCCCTTGTAAATGACATGTTTACCCTAAAAAAAAAGCTGTTTCAAATAATTCACTATTTTCACCAATACTTATATTTTTTAAATTTATTATTATTATTTTTTAAGTTTTATTTTTTATTTATTTTATTTTATTTTTGTTAATCTATTTTTTTATCCGTTTTATTTTTTTTAAATAAATTTTTTTTTAGGAGTTCTCCAAATGTGTTGCTCAAGTTAAAAAAAGAAGCTGTTGATCCATATTTTTTTTATAATTTTTTATTATATATTTATAATTTTTTGTTTATTTTTAGTTATATATTTTAGGAGAGGAGTATTTTGACATGTATCAAAAATTGAAAGATGGATAATTTAAAGAGAGTAAGAAATTCTGATACGTGTCAAGAGTTGGAAGTGAGATAATTTAAAGGGATGAAAGATTTTGACATATGTCAAGGGTTGGAAGGGGGGTAATTTAAAGGGATGAAAATTTTTGACATGAGTAATTTAAAAAGAGTGACATATTTTAAGAGTTAAAAGTGAAGTAATTTAAAGGGATGAAAGATTTTGACATGTGTCAAGGGTTGGAAGATGAGTAATTTAAAGGGATGATAGATTTTGACATGTGTCAAGGTTGGAAGATGGATAATTTAAAGGGAATGAAGATTCTAATATATGTCAAAAGTTAAGATCGTAATTTAAAAGAAAAGGGTGTTTTGAAAAAATAAAAAAAATAATAAGCAAATTTAATTAAAAATTAAATTAAATCAAAATTTAAAAAATAATAATCAAAATTAATTTTAAAATAAAATTAAAAAATATATAAGTATTAATGAAAATAATAATAAACTAAATTAATTAAAAAATTAAATTAAATAAAATTTAAATAAAATTAAAAATATATAAGTATTATGAAAAAAATAATAAATAAAATTAATTAAAAAATTAAATTAAATAAAATTTAAAATATACAAGTAATAATAAATAAAATTAATTAAAAAATAAAATTAAATAAAATTTTTAAAAAATAAAGAAAAGAAAAATGATAAATCCGCCATTTGACATGGAGAGAGAGGAGGAAAGGGAGGTGCGGTGTCACATCAGGGGGGAAAAGCAATTTACTTTTAATTTTTATGTGGTACGAATAATTAAAAAAAAGTAGACAGCTGTGCGAGATTTTGTTTCTGGATAAAATTAATATAAAAAAAATAATATGCTATGGGCCTAAAAAAATGAAATGATGGACTATGAATTTATATGTATATCCTTAAATTTTTTCTTAAAATTTTTTTCTTGGATATATCATTGCTCATTAATATAATATAAAGGGTCTGTCTTCACGTGAAACGCATGTGACTATCAAGATAACATGGCTCAACTTTAAATTGATCTCAATGGCACCCAAGAGAACGGCCGCAATTAAATCAACTGGATTATGCAGCTGAACGAGTGAGTGACCTTCAAACAGAAATCCTGTGAGACCTCCATTTTAATTTCGACCCCTCTATTTCCTCCAACTTATTCTGTTATGATGAATTGCTTGTTCTACCTGAAGAAATAATTAATCATAAATATGTACTGCCTTACTTTTTTAAACACTTGGCCATCAGATTTGTATGATGCTGCTTCAGTTGCTGTTTCCTACTCCAGGACAGCCAATGCAAAGCTCTGTTTCTACTTCGTTTCGTTGAGTGGCTGTGGCTGTGTCATTTCGAATCGCTTCCTTTGAAACTGCAAATGGTAGCTCTGGTTCCAACTTGCAACACTTGAGACAAATAAAATCCATTAATTCAACGTAGTTAATTTGACAAGATGTTTAATTTTCTCAACAAACACTTAAAATCACAATATTGCAGCAGCGATTAACAAAACTTTGCAGCTTTGAATGATTGCGTAATGCAATTGGTACCTGCTCACGTAGTAATCCATTCTGCTTCATCAGGCTACTCTCCTAATTCAAGTTAAATATAGTAATCGTCGTACAAAAATTATCACTTGGAAAGAAAAAAAAAAGAAAGAAGGAAAGAAAGAAAAGTATTATAATCTACCTCCTTTTGAAAATGTACAACCTGCTGCTCTAGTATTTGATTCTGGAAACGAAGCATAGAAAATAACTAAATTAGTAATGAATTAATATATAAAGTACAACTAAATTCAGCAAGATCTTTCCTGCCTTGCTCTTATAGCAATTATCAAACGGCCCACAAAGGTTTCAGGAATTTCCAATCATGTACCATACTTTACATTTTAGGAAAGGGTGCATGTTCTTCCGCCTATTGCAGCCCCAATTAAAGCAAAAAAAACGTCTGATTTTGGCTCGATTTAGTTTTGGATGAAATTGTCTTTAATTTGAGGCTGCTATGAGTAGTGCATGATCTGGGAATTCCCAAAACTAAGTGCACAATTTGGTAAATTGCCGTTGCTCTTATGTTGCACAAGTTGTCTGCTATCTTGGTTTTAATGAATTGATTTATGAAGAACAAGTAAATTCAGCAATATCTTGCCTGTCTTGCTCTTATGCTGCGCAAGCTGTTTTCTATCGTGGTCTCCAGTTCATGTAGTTCCTCCAAACAACATGATTCCAAATTTTCACCTAAGATCTTCCTGTAGCATACAGTTAGTCTCAAGTTCTTAAACTCCACAAGTCTTCTTTTCAGTAAGAAAATATTGCGATTATCAAAAGCTAAGAGAAGGATGTGAGCACTAGCACTGTAAACAAACCGTTTATGTGCTTCAAGATGTTCAATCTTCTGCGACGTATTTGCCACCTCATACCTACATGGGTTCAGCAAGGACAATAAATTTTAGACGTAACATGTTAGTGTCTATGCAATGAAAAACTAATTTGATCATTAAAATCTAGATGACATTTAACTTTAGGGGCCTATATTAGAAGTGAAACCCACATGAACTTCAATGTCTTATTTGTCTAATCTGCATCTTAAAGTACATGTCTAAACACATGTACTTTAAGATGGTCAATAATAAGAAAGACTGACTTTAACCAAGGAAAAGCTCGCACGGATTTAAATAATTTTAGCTAATAGTTGAAAACTACAAGAGGCATCTTGGTGTAATGGTAAAGTTACTGTCGTGTGACCTAACAGTTATATGTTCGATTCTCGGAAACAACCTCTTACAAAGTAAGATAAGACTATGTACAATAGATCCTTCCCCGAGACCAGCATTAGTGCCCGTTAGTTGAAAACTACTACAAAGATAAGGTAGAGATCTATCTAGCCATACAAGGCATTATGTACAACTAAATTTTCTTAATATATCTCTATCAGATGGAAAAATATGTAAGGGCCGACAATAATTCTTCTTCTTTTATCAAGCTAGGATCTCTATTATTTGATTTGAACATAACAAAAAAGTATTCTAAAGTGCGTAAAAATTTATTGCTCTCCTCTTATATTCTTAGTCCATAATCGATTTTAACTTTATGGAGATTGGGTAGCTACATGGAGGTTAGAAGACAAGCAATAATCAGTATATAACTTAGTGAAACTTAAGAAGTACAAATTATTTCAAAGAGGACAAGCTTAAATGGAGATTAGATAGCTATATATCTTCTACAATAGATAGCTATATATAGCTATGTGCCTTAAAATTCACTTAATGCATGATTGGCATTCTCAGTGGATTTTTTGAGTCATTGCCAATACTTGGAACAAATTGCTTAACAATGATAATGCATAATTCATAATTTTAAAAATAGTTAGTGTTTATGTCATAGCACTTACATATAACTCCTGAATCTTTATGTCGCTAGATTAGGCACCAGCCAACTTAGTCATAATGGTAGAAAAAGAGAATAAAAAATAATCTAATCTTCTTAAGACATAGGAAATTTTTATAAGTACCGTGAAAGTTTTTTTTTTTTCTATTACCTTTTTGTTAATCACACATGTAAAGATTTCAACCAAACCAAGCCAATTTCCACCCCGAAGTAAACTTATTTTAATAAGAAACTAGACAATTGGATCACTAGATAAAAAAAAATATATTTAAAAGAATACTTTTATGATAACCATTCAAATTTTTTTTTTGTCCCAAATTGTATGCATAAAATTTTGCAAATATTTTTCAAAATAAAAAATTCATTATCTAAATCAGTCAATCTAAATCAATCTGTTAGTGAAAATTGTCTTTACATGTTCATTTTATTTAACTGGATATTTTTAGTGCATGATTAAGACATTTTTATACAAGCAAAAACTAGATGAAGGAAATAAAACTTTAACATGAATATATTGTAAATGAGTAGATATTTTATCTAACTTAATTTATATATTATGCAAATATTAATTAAAATGTAAGCTTATAGTTGAAAATTTGCGAACCTTATTATCATGTTCTATGGAGTTGCTCGTTTTATTACTTTGTTTTGCATGTGTCCTATAACGCTCAATCGTATCTTGTATGCTGCAAAATGAGCAAACAACAAAATCATGTGTGTTAGATAGTCAAGATATTTAGAATAATAGATTAATGATGAGAAATGTTTCACTTGTATCACAAAGATAACAATAAATAATTCTTATTAATTTTGTAGATGTAAAACTTTTTAGACCAATGTATTGATGCACATCGTATGAGTTACTTATGCCATTATCGATTTTCATTGCCAAATGTAACTAATAAGAATTATATTTATCTATGTTATGTGATTTAATGAAAATTATCCTTAAACTTCCAATACATTCTTTAATATATCGTTATGTACCAAAATTCTTTAATCTATTACCAACTTTGTAGAAGCCTACATCTTCACTTTGGAGGTAACTACCAAGGTTAGTTGAGCTCAAAAAGCACTAATTTATCAAGTTGGCTTCTCCCTAAAACGATAATTACAACAACACAAAAGTTGTGGGCAAATAAACTTGTGAGGATCCTAGAGGAAGATAGATAGTACAATTCAATCCTCTTCTAATTATAGCGATAAGATAATTTCATAGAATATTTTCTCTGTACATTATTTTTACTAGAGATCAGAGACCGATCTTCAACAAGGTTGTCCTGGACTCTAGCCTAGCCCAAAATTTCTTTTATTACCTAGTTTTTTTACTTAGCCCACTAAAGCCCACTTCTTCCACACCCAAATCCAGCCCACCTCTAATTTATGGAACATGAAGACAAAATATTTTCTTTGTACATCTCTTTGGCTTTCAGACAATGCAAGTGTATCGCGAAATAGGATATGTTAAAAGAAGGAAAATATAAAATAAAAGCTAGCCGAGATTATGAGAAAAAATGAAAATGAAAACAAATGCACTACTAACTAAAGATAGTAGAGCACATCTCATTCTCCAGCATGTCTTATTATTTTCCTTGAATCCTTATAGCGAGCACACTAATAAATAATCACTTGAAGGCTTATCAAGATTACCAATAAGGTATTTCAACCTCTTAACCTCTTCTGAAAACTTGCAGAAAATGGTAAGAGATAAGGAAAAATCAGTATTGAATCAAATAGGAAAAAATTAGCTATAAAAGTTGGTAAAAGGAATTCAATTATGAAGACTAGTAAAAGAAAATAGCAAAAAATTGACAATGAAGTTCAAGAAAAAAAAATAAATTGCAAATGTGAGACTAGAAAAAGGAATCCAACTGTGAAGGCTAATAAAAGAAAATGAAAAAAAAAATACAATGAAGGCAAATAGAAATCTAACTATGAAGGTTGGTAAAATTAAAGGAAATAAGCTATTTTGCTTCTCCCTAAAGGACTGACTCCTTTTACAGGATTCAACCCGTGAGGACATGGTTCCTCCCTCTTGAATATTTCCTCTACTATAGTAGAGATTATCCTCTCAATTTGCTCTGTCATCTCCGAAAACTCCGTTGTCTCCTAGGCAACCGACGGCTGGTGGTCACTAGTTAAAAGTTCTTATCCTCACGATTACTTTCATCTAGATTTTCCATCTCAATGTCTTAGCCCAAAGCTCCCACAGACGATGCCAATTGTTGATGTTATCAAAAAAATTTAGCAATGTCAATTCCTTGAAACTAAGAAGCGAAAGTCAGGGGTCACAAATTCAGCTATCACGACGATCTTGCAGGGGCCTCCATGCCCTCTATTTAAAGGTGTCCTAAATCTTATCCCCATTGAGGTCTAGATTCTTTGCCGCCAAGAACAGATATGAGCCATTCCTTATCTCAGAGAAATCTTATCCTACCTCTATTGATGGTGGAGACCCATTCTCCTAGGATATAGGGCGAGACGCTTTCTCGCAATGGACCTAGGTTGGACTTTGTTCAAGAAGAGAGAGGTGTGACATAGGCTACGACCCAATGAAGGGAGCTGAGACACGCCGGCCTAGACCCATGATGTCAATACCTCAAAAGCTAAGACCTAGCTACGTGACTCGAGCTGAGATTTTTGGGGTCGAGGACTTTGGAGTTGAAACCTCTAGCACTAAGACCACTAGTGCTGAGACCTCAAGTGTCGGGCCTACACGGGCTAAGTTCTATCGGGCTGAGGTCTATGTGGCCCCAAATTAGTCATGACTAACTGTCTCTCTCCTTCTACTGTAGAATGAGCATCACTTTCCCTTCGGATCAAATATATTTGGTAGAGTTTTAAGTTAGGTTTTTACCAATGTTGTTGATGTTTGTGTGGAGTTTGTAGGGACTAGGTAGCATGAATATGAAGTTTGTAGAACTTGTGACTCAAATATGATTGAGTTGTGATGTTGACTTAACACGATCAAGTTAGGTTCAACTCAAGGCTTAAGAGCTTCGTAAGATTTTGGAGAACAATGATATGAGACATCTAAGGGTCAATAGGACAAGGCGATTAGAACTAGTTCAACAACTTTGATAGGAGTTGCAAGAGATAGGTGAAGGATGGAATGTGGAGTAGGATGTAGGCTCGTCATTCAAGAGACTGTGGGCTTGACATAAAGTGAACTAGATGATAGAAAATTGTGACAACCGAAAGGCAATGAGCTACAAGAAATGTGTGACTTGTAATTTTGATTTCATGATTTTGGATAGGATAGGCTTGATTGAGAGAGACTTCAATAGGGGAACATGAATTTGTAGTCATAGCAAGCATAAGCTTAATCTTTATTTTAATCTACTAGGATCTTTAGTCGACTATTTGAATTAACTAATGTGACTTTTAGACAAGATAAGTTAATAGTATCAAGTAGTTGAGTTGACTATTATGAATATTAGTTGATTGAACATAGTTGACTCAGCTGGATCCTTGTGGATTCAACTAAAGATAGAAGTTATTAACAATTAAATTTATCTAACATAGTCAATTAGATGCATACTAAGTTGAGTAAAATGTAATCAGTCTACTAGATACAAGACCTAGTCGACTGAAAACTAGTCATTCGATGCTAAGATTATCTTATCTAGATATCAATCAAATGTTTGAAAAATTGAATCGACTAATTTCACCCACAAGTTATCTGAATGAGCTATCTTATCCTCTATTTAAATGCACACTTGTTACTATAAATAGTAACAAGGGGACTTCCAATTCACAACTCCAATAAGTATTCACTTTTTTATGGTTATTGTAAGGTTTTTGGTGCTCGCTCTAAGTAATATTTTTTCTATGCTTATTTTTTATTTATAAAAAGATACTTTGTACCAAGTTTTTCCACCTCTATCAAAAGAGTCTTTGCATAATGGGAATATCAAATTAAGCACTATTCATCCTCTAATCTAATATTCATCACAATAGTTGTCTAAGAAATTCATCATAGACTTCTTTTAAGTGAATGAAAACCATATGTAAATCCTTTTTTTTCATCAATTATTTTATTTAATAAACAGTGTTTATGGTTGATCTTCCATGCATAAAATAAATTGATTCATAGAAATATTTATTTCATCTATTATTCTCATCTATAAAACTCTTTTAGAGTTATGTAGTTAGTCATTAATTTGATTCCTCAATAATTAGAATAGCATTGTGATGACTTATATTAATTGTGAAGATATATTATTATAATCCATAACACTTTATTTTTTCAATAATTTATATTATATTAATTTACTTAACTATATTAGTACAAATTAATTAATGATGCAGTCTTACATAAATGTAATGCAATGATACGAAACTTGCAGAGCCTTTTAGTTAATTATTCTAACAATTATTAGTGAAAGTAATATTTGGTAGACCAATAGCACCATATTATCAAATGAAATTTGAATGATTCTACAAGATACTTATGCAAATAAAACTACATATATGTTAATAAGATGACTATGGGGAAGAGTTGAAAATTGAATAAAATAGAAATCAAGGTGAAAAGAAACTTAATTTAATTTTTGAAAAGTTGAATATATGGAAGAAAGAGATGATATCTATCCTTTGGAGAAGATGAGATTAAAGAGACATACAACTTGATGGAAGTTGACAAATGTTACTATTTCCAAGATGTTTACATGAAGGATAATAGAATAGACAAGTGAGCACTTCAAAAAAAATTGAAAAAAGGTTGGTGCATACAAATTGTTAAGTTATTGGGAGCTAGAGTTATTATGTTATTAAAGTTATATGTTGTAGTTTAGTTACATATTATCTACTTTAGACATTGAATGATGCTTGATTCTTATATAAATGGTGTTAGGCTTATGTTTAAACAGCAACAAACAACAACAATTTAATGCTTCATTTCTCTCAACTTGGTATTAAAGCAAACTCTCCTAGATTGGAGTTTCTATATTCAATCACCTTAGACTGAATTCACAAGTTTGATATTATGGTGTAGCTTCCCCTTCCTCAGTCGTTGACAAACTCGAACTTTGTTTCTCCTCTTATGCACATCTCTCCACTCCCTCTACCATCATAAATTTTTTTTTTTTGTTCCCACGGAATGCCCAGTTGGTTAGAGAGTGACTGATTTACTACAATGGGACAAAGGATCAATTTTCGGCGGTTGGCGCATGCTCTCGGAGAAAAAAATCCCTCCCAGCCCCTAGCCAACTTGATGGTTGGCTATAAGCTTACTCCGTAATTTACCTCCCTTCATGTAACTTGAGATAGTGGCGCCTGAGATGGGCATAATCATCTTTTGCTATAATAAAATTTATTTTTCTACCTATTTTTAGCTTATAGTCATTGTTTGCAACATTCCTTGACAAACCTACTTCACTGAATTAATTAAACAACTGCCAACAACAACTGATCTCTTTGTCAAATCATAAGTCATTGCTTCTCCTTCGACCATCCACACATGGTCCTTTTTAATCACTTATTTTATGTTCATGGATTAATCTACAATTAATTACCAATTTTCATTTTCAACATTCATTCTCTATCTCAATCAAATGGTCAATAATTAACTCTCAAAGTATTTCTTGTTGGATTTATTCTCTTAAGGTGGGCTTAATTGTAATTTGCATAAATGAATAAGATCTGAACTCGTTAAAATGATCTAACTTATGTTTATTGGATTTTGAGTTATTAGATCCGGGTTTAATGCGTAGAATCTTTTAGCTCGATCTGTTATCATCTATGAGCTGATAATAGATCGGAGTGTTTATATAAAGGAGATGCCCCCAAGGTTAGGGCATCTTGACATCTTCCTTTGTTCCCTATTAACGAAAGTTTGCGGCGGCATCACCCTAATTCTCTTGGAAGGTCCCTCCTATTGCTTTCATCTTCTTCCACATGGATTGCTCAGACGACACTAAAGGACAAGGACTATTACTCTTCAATCAGGTTCCTTGTCATTGGTTTATACTTTTACGTTGTTATGCCATGTTTTTCGATTAAACTAGATCTTCATGTATTGGATTATTTTTTTTGTACGAATTCCTTTTGTTCCTATAATTCATGCAGTTAGGAGAAACAAATTCCTTTCAATTGGTATTAGAGTCAAGACTCTGTTTCTTTGATTTCATCGCAATACTGTTTATTTTTCATCGATCTTTGTTTACATGCTAGATTAGACTTTGCTAGTATATGATTGTTGAAAATATTATGTAAGAAAACCTAAGAAAGGCTTGTTTTCCAAGTTTTTCGTAATTGTCATGAAAAACATGAAGAACAGTGGTGACCCGGTGCTATCTTTGGGAAGAACAGCCTTGTTTAACCTAATTTTAGATTAAATCATAATGGTTTAATTGATTAGCTTGGTGGGTCAATCGATTACTAAGTCTAAAATTACGAATAAAATCGAGCTGAATTAATTACCCAATCAATTCAGTTGATACCAATTGATTGGTAAATTTCTCCAATCGATTAGCATAATTGGATCGAATATGGGATCAATTTTAATTGATTAGGTCAATCGATTCGATACTACCAATCGATTGGTAATTTTTGGCAATAGATTAATAGCTTAAAATCGCAAGAAATCGATTGCAATCAATTAGCCTAATCGATTGATACTATCAATCGATTAGGAATTTTATCCAATCAATTAAGAGAAGAAAATCGCAATAAAATTGATTGATGATATCAATCGATTGTGAATTTTTCCAATCGATTATAGCCTTAAACTCACGACAGGATCAATTATCAATCGATTAGAACTTTTTCTAATCAATTAAAAGCTTTAAAGAATCAATTATCGATTGATTCGATTTGTTTCTAAACGATTAACACTTCTATGTGAAAAAGCAGAGAACTTCTTCAAGGGTGGGTTCCACTCATCCATGTTTTAAGACCTCTTAAAGGGTGCGTCCCACTTATGAAAGAAGGTTTTTGATCGATTAAGGTAATTGATTGGTGAGAATCAATCGATTGATATGAAGTCTCAATCAATTGATGAGTTAAATATTGAACTCAAAAGATTTTGTGATCGATTAGCCTAATCGATTAGTTTGCACCAATCGATTGACACTAATCATCAATCAATTAATGATCCTGAAACTAGCCAAATTGATTAGTTTGCACCAATCGATTGACACTCATCATTAATCAATTGATGATCTTGAAATCACATACAATAGGCTTTCGAATCGATTAGGGTAATCAATTAGGTTAAACCAATCGATTGCCATATGGTATCAATCGATTTATAAGCCTAATTTTTGTACTGTTAAGATTGATTAAGTGATTATCTGTTTAATTAAAGTTCCTAGGGTTTCTTGGGTCTATCTACACACATGCAATTAAATTGAACTAATGTGTCAGCTTAAAGGAAGACACTTTAGGTAGGTTAGTACATTTTATACTGGTAGACGTATATCTATGCTAAAAGTAATTGACCCAAAGAAAAATTACTTTTATTCTAGATATATATTTAAGGCAGCTTACAACTATAGAACATAATTTATTTTGTTCAGATAAGCACAAAATATGTTAGCCCAAAGGAAGACATATTACGTGGCAGATTAAAGTTGTTGTAAGGTATGAACCAAATTATAACTCATATAAAGTGTCAAATTATGTGCATAATGGATTGACCCAAAGAAAGACTTATTATGTAGTTAATTAAAATTTGAATTATATTAGAGAGTACCGCTAACAAATTATATTTTAGTCCTCAGAGTAAAATATAATATTGTATTTGGTATCTCATAAATAACCCATATATGCATTTAAAATTTTATTTGCATAATTTTATTTATGTTATTGGCTTTAATTAAATCGTGAACATATATAATCTACACTTTTAATTTCAGTACAATCTGTTAATGTCAATATTAATAACATCCTCATACTAATTGGTTTAAATTTTCTGAGTGGAAAGAATATGTGATTGTCATCTTAAGCTACATGGATTTGCACTATGCATTAAGGCATGATCACCCTGTACCCCTTATTAGTGCTAACCATGGTTTGAAATGTCGTTCTGTGCTGCCTGGCATGGACGATTTTTACCGTTCCGCCGGTCGGCTGAAATCGGTACAGGAGGCGTCCCCGTCTCGGTAGCGCCGAAGGAGACGCGGGACGCCTCCGTTGGCGCCGGAGGAGATGCGGGGCGCCTCCGACGGCGTCCCGCGACACCTTCGGCACCGAAGACGGCGTGTGCGATGCCTTCTGCAGCGCCGAAGGCGTCGTGTGCGGTGCCTTCTGCTTCATCGAAAGCGTCCGACAGGGTCACAGACACTTCCGTCGACCCTCCGGCATCGCCAGAGGCGTCTGGTGACCCTTCCGACGTCTCCGAACGCCTCCCACGGGATCACCCGCGATCTCGCATACACAGGTACACGATTTTTTTTTTCTATTTTTAATAATTATTTATTTTATTTAATTAATTTAAACAATTCCCAAGGATGTGTGATATTTCGAAAAAGCTTTTATAAATCCTAATTAAATTATCCTAATAAAATATATAAAAAATATATTTAAAATTAAAATAAATTTTATTAATTAATATTCTAAAAAAATAATATTTTAAATTTCATTTAAAAATTTTAAAAAAATATATAATAATTCTTATTTATATTCTAATATATTTTTTATTATTTTAAATTTCATTTAAATTTTAAAAAAAATTCTAATTTTTTTTTTAAAAATTATAATAAATTATATTTATATTCTGATATTTTTTTTTTTATATTTTTTACTTGATATTTTTTACTATTTAAAATATATATTATTTAATTAATAGTTAATTAAATGAATAAATAGTTAATTTATATAATTATTATTAATATAAAGTAATATCTTGTATTAATTTATATACTTATTATTATTATTATTATTATTATTATTATAGATACTTCCATTTTAATTTGAATTATTGCTATATCAATTCTATTTAAATAAAATTATTTTTTCTAACAATATTAAATTATTCAATAATTGAGAACTTATAATAAATCAATATACAACTTATTTTTATATACACAATAAACATATTTATCTTATAATTACTATAGATAAATAAAAAATACCGAAACTGTATTGGCACGGCACGATACGATATTGAAACCCTATCGTTCCGGTCTGAGACCACAACTTCGGCATGGGTTGAAATTTTAAACCTTGGTGCTAACACTATAGAGCTGAGGGTAAAATTTGGAAAGTGGGAGCGGTCGAACCATATGTTTCTAACTATCATGAGGTTTTCCATTCTGGTACCAATTAAAGGCTCAATAACTGAGGGAGAGGATGCTAAGAGTTTTCTTAGCCAATTAACAAACCGTCTCATGGCAAACGAAAAGGTCAAGACTACCACACTTCTTTCGAGGTTGGTAACTATGTGGTATAACGACAAAGAAAATATCAGGGAGTACATTTTGAAGATGTCCAATATCGCCACAAGTCTGAAATCACTTAAACTCGATATGTCTAAGTTTATGTTAGTGTATCTCACGGTTCACTACTTTTAAGATATCTTATAATATTAAAAAAAAAAAAAGTGGACATTGAATGAACTTATAGCCCAGTGCGTGCAAGAGGAGGAGAGACTGAGGTGTGAGACACTTGAAAGTGCTCACTTAGCATCTAGTTCCCAAGATTTGAACAAGAAAAGAAAGAGGATCAATAAAGAAAAAAAGAAAGCAAACTGCATATTCTAGGGGGCATGGTCATAAGGAGCAAAAGAAACAGGATAAGAAGTCCACTTATTTCTTCTGCAAGAAGAAAGGTTATATGAAAAGACTGCCCCAAGTACGCTAACTAGCGTATAAAGAAAGGTAAATTTCTCACTCTTGTTAGTTCAAAAGTTAATTTGGCTATTGTACCCACTAACACTTGGTGGATAGATACTGGTGTTACTATTTATATAAGTATGCAAGGTTGTCTCAGGAGCTGACTTCCGCTTAATGATGAAAGATACATTTATACGGAGAATGGAAAGAAGGCTAAAGTTGAATCTATTGGTGTTTTTAGGCTTTATTTAGGAGCTAATATCTTTCTGAATTAAAAAAAAATATATTTATTGTACAATATTTTTGATAAAAATTTAATTTTAATTTTTTATTTGGACAAATCAGGTTATTCTTGTTCATTTAGAAATGAAATTTTTAGTATTTTCTTTAATTCAGTGTTGGTTGACAATGGTTCCTTGGTTAATAAGTTTTATAAATTAAACATTATAACTCTATGGTTGACAACGTAATTATACATAGTATAGGTACGAAACATAAATTGACTAGCGAGAACTAGGACATATATACAAACAACGCCTATAAAGGTTAATGTAACATGGAATTCTTGATTCTCTTGACATGTCAGATTTTGATGTTTGTATAGAACATGCCAAGGGGAAAATAACTAACAAAAGGAATAAGAGAGCAAACTGATATAGTGACGTATTAGAACTAATACATACGAATATTTATAGACCATTCCTTGAGGCATCATAAAATGATTAAACATATTTTATTAGATTCATAGACGACTACCCTCGATTCTGCTATTTGCACCTATTCATGAGAAGTCACAATCATTAGACATGTTAAAAATTTTCAAAGTCTGAAGTTGAAAATCAACTAGGTAAGAAAATTAAAGTCATCTGATCTGACCATGGAGGTGAATATTACGATTGATATGATGGATAAAGTGATCAACGTCTAGGACCTTTTGTGAACTACCTTGCTGAGTGTGAAATTGTGCCTTAATATACCATGCTTGGTACACCTAGTCAGAATGGTATAGTTGAGCATCACAATCGAATCCTAAAAGATATGGTGAGAAGTATGTTGGCCTGCACTTCTCTACCGAAGTCTTTATGGGGTGAGACACTCAAGACTGTAATTTACCGACTCAATAAGTATCTAGTAAGACGGTAACTAAAACCTCATTCGAGATGTGGACAGATAGATAAGCTATCATTAGACATTTACACGTTTGGAGTTGTTCAATTGAGGCTAAGCCTTATAGGCCTAACGAAAGAAAACTCCACTTAAGAACAGTTAGATGCACTTTTATAGGCTAATCTGAGAAATCAAGGAGGTATAAATTTTATAATCCCTCTAAGAGATCCTTCTTCAAAATAGGAAACATCAAATTCATTGAGGACAATGGGAGTAATAAAATCAGGGAAGTATCTTTTGAGGAAAGTGTTGGCGATTCTCCTTTGGTCACTACTAGTGTGATAAATAGTGGTATGATTACCATACCACACATTATGGAAATTATACATCTAGCGAGTGTAGTGAACTAAAATAATTCTATGACATCTCCAATGCAATTGGAGGAGTCTACCACTGAAATTGAGGTATTTTCTCATATTAATGAGCAAGTACCTCAATCACCTCAAACACAAGTGTCATTAAGGTGATCCATGAGGGAACAGAGAACCACGACTTCTTGTGATTATATTTATTTCCAAGTGTTGGTGCAATATCCCTCAGGTCAAGGTTGACCTGGTTAACCAAGCTGAGTCTTGGTTTAGGTTTAGATGTTTGACAATAAGATACTGATTGAAGAAGAGTCAAGTAGGTCAAGGGAGTGACCGGATACTTGACTGGGAAGTCCTAGTGAGTGAAGCTAGGCAGATGGAAAGTCCTAGTGAGTGAAGCTAGGCAGATGGGAAGTCCTAGTGAGTGAAGCTAGGCAGATGGGAAGTCCTAGTGAGTGAAGCTAGGCAGATGGAAAACCCTAGTGAGTGAAGCTAGGTGAAAGTCCTGGTGAGTGAAGCCAGGCAAGGAAGGAAATCCAGATGGATCAAGGATGATCGGACATCTGGTGTTGGGAAGTCCAAGTAGGTCAATGGAGTGACCGGATACTTGGCACGAGTAAAAACAAGTGGGTCAAAGGGATTGACCGGACACTTGGTGGGGAGTCTGGCAGGTCAAGGAGTGACGATACGACATGATGTACCAACAGGTCGAGGTTGACCGGATGTTGGTTAGGGAGGTTTGGGACTTGGTTTTGGGCAAAACCAAGTCGGATCGATCCGTGGATCGATCCATTCTTCAATGAGGATCGATCCACGGATCGATCCGTGGATCGATCCGAGGCCGAGCATTAGCTGACGACGCCCTGGATCGCGTGGATCGATCCGTGGATCGATCGGAGCTTCTGATTCGCGCTCTAGATCGATCCGTGGATCGATCCAAAGCCTCCCCGATCGATTGAACATTGAATCGATCGGGATCCGACCGTTGCGTCGTGTTTAAAGCCGCAGGCGAGCGTGGTCTTCGGCATCTCTTTACGAGCTCTTCTCAGATTCATTCCAGCTCCTCCACAGCTCGCTACAAGCACGTGATCGCCGGTTCTTGAAGGTTCGTGGGGGCTTGCCAGGTCAAGAGGCGGATCTATTGCAAGAGGAAGAAGTTAGGGTTAGGGTTTTTATTGCACATCTTGTAAGCTTTTGCTTAACTTGTATTTCCCTTTCTTCTTCTTGTATTGAGAGTGTTGTAGGGCTTCTCCGCCTTTGGTAGTTACCATAAAGGAGTGTTATTCATAGTGGAGGGTGTGTGCGTTGGTGTGGATCCTTGGATTAGTCACCTCTTGTGAGGTGGATACAAGTAAAATCCTAGTGTTAGCGTTGTGTTTGTTTCTGTATTTTCCGCTGCCATCCAAGAAGAAACAAGCAACGCCAAGCAACGAGCGAACGCGACGAGCTATTCACCCCCTCTAGCTACTTTTGGTCCTAACAAGTGGTATCAGAGCGAGGCCGCTCTTCACCGGAATCATCGCCGGAAGGGTCAAGCATATCAAGACAAGCTAGAGGGTGAAGAAGTTGGAGCAAATTCTTCAAGTTCAAGATTTTATCAAGCTCAACTTCAAGATGCAATTCCAAGATGGACTTGGATTTGACACAAGGGTGGCTCCACCATACACATCCACAAGCTTCGATTCTTGGAAATCAAGAATCGAAACCTTTCTTATGATGGAGATAGAGCAATGGTTTGCTCTAATGGAAGGTTTCGAAGCTCCAACAAACTCCAAGGGCAAGCTTCTCAAGAAAAGCAAATGGAGCTCGGAGAAAATCCAAAGGTGCGAGGCCAATGACAAAGTGACCAAGCTATTGGTCAATTTATTGCCAAGCACCATCCTTTGCAAAATTGGAGAATTTGAAGATGCAAAGGACTTATGGAGCAAATTGGCCAAGCTTCATGAAGAGATCCCCTCCACTGTACAAGAGCAAGAAGAATCCAGAGAGGGTGACTCTTTGGAGCAAGACCAAGAGGAGGATTCCGAGGTTGAGAGATGTTCAACCTCCGAAGAAGAAATCCAAGAAGAAGCTTCATCCTCAAGGGAATGCAACGAAGGGAACAAGGAGGGAGCATACTCCTTGTTTCATATTCAAGATGATGAAGCCTCCACCTCTAGGATTGAGGGGGAGCAATCCTTGGTGACACCGGATCAAGAAGAAGAAGAAGCTTCTACATCCGGGTCAAGAGAAGAAGAGGAGGAAGAAGCTTCTACCTCCACAAGTCAAGAAAAATCAAATGGAGGAGAATCAAGGTCCGATCAAGAGGAAGCTTCTACCTCCGGATCCAAAGAAAAAGATGCCACTCCTACAAGCAAAGGTATAAATATTTCAATTAATAATAAAAATCATATTATATGCTTTGAATGTAGGGAACATGGGCACTACAAGAGCAAGTGCCCTAAATTAGCCAAGAAGAAGGGCCAAGTGGCACAAAAGGGCAAGGTGAAGCCCAAGGAGACCATCCCCAACACAAAGAAGAGCAAGGAGCATATTATATGTTTCTCTTGCAATCAAAAGGGGCATTATCGTAGTCAATGCCCCAAGGGGAAGAAGAGGGTCAAGGCTCAAGGAGGCACTAGTCAAGAGGGAGCCTCCAAGGTAAAGAAGAAGGTAACATTTATTGAGCCTACTCCTTTATATTATGGTAAAAAGCATGATAGGTCTAACTTTTATCATTTTAATGCAATTTACCATAAGAATAAAAAGCATGAGGGCTTTAAGGAAAAGCATGTGGCCCTACATGCTAAGACTATCACTCCTAGGGTTAGGAATGTAGGTAAAAGTCTAGGCAATAACTCTAAGGATTTTAGATACAAGCCTAGAAACCAAAATGCTCATGGACTTAATGAAAAACCAAATTCTAAGGATTTAATGATAGAAAATCAAGTCTTGAGATCAAGACTTGATAAATTGGAAAAGACCCTAAAAAGGATGGAAAATATCCTAAAAGGGCAAAATGAGCAAAACCTAGGGCTAGGAAAGTCAAAGCCATCAAATAGCCATAGAGGTTTGGGATACAAACCAAAGGCTAAGAAGGATGTGCCTAGTTATCATAGGGTTCCATATAGTTATGGAACAAACCCTAGGTTTAGTGGTCAAGTCAAGAATACTAGGGAAGTCATCCCTAAGAGTATTTTTGCAACCAAAGTGACTAAGACTTCTAAGAAGTCTAAGAAAGTCACTAACAAGGTCACAAGGGAGGCTATCCCTAGGGTTGACATAGAAAATGTGACCAAGGCTTCTAAGAAGCCCAACAAGGTCACTAGGAAGGTATCTAGGGAAGTTATCCCTAGTGAGTACCTAGAGCATCCAAGGAGCACCAATAGGTGTTGGGTTCCTAGGAGCATCTTCTCTACCCCATAAATGGGTTAGAGAGTGTCAACTCCAATTAGAAGGGTAGTTAACCCAACTTTGAGGAAATTGACACTCAAGGAGCATTTTCAAGGTTTTTGTTAACCTTTGAAAATGAAATGGAACTATTATTTACTCCTTGAAAGAGTAAAATGTGCCTAGTGGTGAAAATTTGATTTTAATCTTAAAAGGCATATATTGGGAAATTCATAAGAGCTACCAAGTTGGGATTTTGGTATGTTCTTAGGAAATTTAAGGCAATCCGGGCCTTAATTTTAAAAGTGCTACTCTTGTGGAAAAATGAAATATGCCAACATTTGAGGAATATGCTTAATTTCAATTGGCATAAATTAATCAAGGGAATTAGAAATGCCAATTTAGGTTTTGGCGTTTTCTTGACGCACTTAAGGGCAATCTAGTTTTAAGTTGTAAGTTTAGCTAAGGTTTTAAGGATACTTAGATAGTTAATCTAGGTATATTTTATTTACGCTAAATCTTGCCATGATTGTTTGCCCATCATATGCCATGACATCATGTCTACTTTTGCATTCATGACTTATTATGAAAAATATAAAAATACCATGTCATGACATTCATACATCATGTAGTTATAGGATATTTTCTTTTGAAAATTATTTCCTTTTGATGTATGCCATAACATTATCATGCATTAGTTTAATTCCTTGTAATTAAGGACAAAAGGCATTTAACAACACTTATTAACAAGTGACATCCTAGGTGGGTGTCTAATATCTCCAAAATGCCTAGATAGTATGCATGATCCCTAGATTAGGGCAAAACCAATCTCTACATCTCACAAAGACCTATAAGATGACTTGTATGTGTTTTAGTGCACATTAGATACAAGTGAGATGTTAGGATGATGAACAAAACTCAAGATGTTGATTTAGTGCATTCTTTTGAGTTTTAGTTTCATCAAAACACATAGATATGTGTTTTCCCATCATTGGGAAAGCTAATGTACAAGTCATGTGCATTAAGCCCAAGGAATATGGTGGGATATTGGTTTGAAAAAGTTTTCAAAATGATTTTGGAAAACCTTGGTGAAGGCTATCTTTTGATAGTAATCACCATTGAATAGTTAGACACAAACTTGAAGAAAACACTAAAGTTTTTGCAAGTTTTCAAGTTTGTGTCAATCTTTGAAAATATGATGTATTTTCATAGAAAACTATTTTCCTTGATAATATGCCCTAAACATTGTCTACACAAACTTCATAATTTTGGATTTTGTAGAATTTTCTAGGGGTTTCAAGTTGACTGAAATGGAATTTCAGCAACTATCGAGCTCCGATCGATCCATGGATCGATTGAGTTCTGAATCGATCCATGGATCGATTCGGAAGGCAAATCACGCGAGCAGTAGCTCGCTGGATCGATCAGCCGATCGATCCAGATCTGAATCGATCAGTGGATCGATTCAGAAAGGTTCAATCGATTGGAACCCAACTCCAATCGATCCAAATTGCTGATTTTGGCTGGGAAAGCTTGATTTCAGCACTTTGAACCTACTTTAGTCTAGGTAACCATTCCAAACCCTTAAAATACATTTGTATACATAAAAAGGGTGTTTTCGTGTTGAAAACAAGGATGGAATGGTTAAGGAAGACCTCATTGAAGTTTAGGTTGAGGTTTGTTTCAAATTTTGAACAGTTGAACCTCAAAACTTCTAAATCTGGGTTTCCTAAAGGTTTAGGGATTCCAAGTCATTGTTGGTGCAATGACAGAAGTTACCACCATGTCTTTAGGGGGAGGGACTCTTTAAAGGCATGAAAATTATTTTTCATGAACCTTGGAAGGTGGTTAACCTTTTTTAAAGAAAATGCTCATGGACGAGTTTTTGAACTTGAAATGGGGAGTGGATATCCTCATTAATTTAAGTGGAAACTCAAGTGGTTAGAAAATGCTCAAGGTTGGGTATCTGTCTACATTGAGGGTGAAGTTAAGGATAAATGAAGGGTATGAGACCTTCATTGTCGTGTTGATCACAACGAGTGATGTTGTGAACAACGATGAGCAACTCTTCAGGGGGAGAGTTGTCAACAAATGGATTTGTTGATGTATACCCAAAATTGGAGCATCGGCTGATGTGTGTCCAAAGATGGGTTGATGTGTTTTATTAGTAGGGGATTGATGTGTACCAATAGGGGGAGAATGAAAGGAAGTAAGGTAGGTTTTCATTACCTAGAGGGAGTTTGCCCTCTTAGGGGGAGAATGAAAAGCTTAACTTATGTGTTCATTACCTAGTGGCATGAAGAAGGAGGCTATAGGATTAGCCTAACTTACATGTGGGATTGTAAGTGTTATAGTGGTATTGTCAAACATCAAAAAGGGGGAGATTGTTGGTGCAATATCCCTCAGGTCAAGGACCAAGCTGAGTCTTGGTTTGAGTTTAGATGTTTGACAATAAGATCTTGATTGAAGAAGAGTCAAGTAGGTCAAGGGAGTGACCGGATACTTGACTGGGAAGTCCTAGTGAGTGAAGCTAGGCGGATGGGAAGTCCTAGTGAGTGAAGCTAGGCGGATGGGAAGTCCTAGTGAGTGAAGCTAGGCGGATGGAAAACCCTAGTGAGTGAAGCTGGGTGAAAGTCCCGGTGAGTGAAGCCAGGCAAAGGAAATCCAGATGGATCGAGGATGATCGGATATCCGGTGTTGGGAAGTCCAAGTAGGTCAAGGGGTGGACCGGATACTTGGCACGACGAGTAAAAGTCAAGTGGGTCAAAGGTTGACCGACACTTGGTCCTGGCAGGTCAAGGGATGACCGATGCGAGGCATGATGTACCAACAGGTCAAGGTTGACCGGATGTTGGTTAGGGAGGTTTGGGACTTGGTTTTGGGCAAAACTAAGTCTTGGATCGATCCGTGGATCGATCAGTGTGGATCGATCGGTGGATCGATCCGGATTCTTCCGGGACGAACCTCGGATCGATCCGTGGATCGATCTAGGTCGATCGATCGGCCGATCGATCGGGCGATCTTCGCCGCGTGATAGCGCTGGATCGATCCGTGGATCGATCCAGCGCGTTTCCAGAGCGCTCAGATCGATCCGTGGATCGATCAAGCCTCCCCGATCGAATCGATCGGGATCCGACCGTTGCGTCGGGTTTAAAGCCGCATGACGAGCGTGGTCTTCGGCATCTCTTTACGATCTTCTCGATTCATTCCGGCTCCTCCACAGCTCTCTACAAGCACGTGATCGCCGGTTCTTGAAGGTTCTTGGAGGCTTTCCAAATCAAGAGGCGGATCTATTGCAAGAGGAAGAAGTTAGGGTGAGGGTTTTTACTGCACATCTTGTAAGCTTTTGCTTAACTTGTATTTCCCTTTCTTCTTCTTGTATTGAGAGTGTTGTAGGGCTTCTCCGCCTTTGGTAGTTACCATAAAGGAGTGTTATTCATAGTGGAGGGTGTGTGCGTTGGTGTGGATCCTTGGATTAGTCACCTCTTGTGAGGTGGATACCAAGTAAAATCCTAGTGTTAGCGTTTTGTGTTTGTTTCTGTATTTTCCGCTGCACATCCAAGAAGAAACAAGCAACGCCAAGCAACGAAGCGCACCGAGCGAACGCGACGAGCTATTCACCCCCCCCCCCCTCTAGCTACTTTTGGTCCTAACACCAAGAACATGATTTTGATATAGGGTTGAAAAGTTATCTTGTATCTTTCCAAGAGATCAAACAATACTCTAACCTGAAAGGTGGATTAACGTCATACAAGAAAAGTTGAAGTTTATGACATACAATGATGTTTGGGAACTTTTCGAATTGCCTGAAGATTTTAAACCCGTTGGTTATAAATAGATATTTAAAACCAAGTGGGATTCAAGTGGCAATATCGAAAAGTATAAGGCTTATCTTGTTGCCAAGGGATACACTTAGAAGAAAGACATTGATTACAAGAAGACTGTCTCACCTGCATCGATGAAAGACTCCCTTTGGCTACTTGTACCTCATTACGATTTAGAGTTATACCAAATGGATGTAAAGACTGTGTTCTTCAATAGAGACATTGAGGAGTATATATATATATATATATATATATAATGCAATCGGAGAACTTTAAATTTTCAAATTCAAAGAACCTAGTATATAGATTAAAAAAGTTTATTTATGATTTCAAACAGGTGTCCCGTCAGTGGTACCAGAAATTTGATCAAGTGGTTGTCTCTTTTGGATTTAGATATAACCTTGCTGATCAGTTCATATATATCAAGTTCAGTGGGAGCAAGTTTATTATACTTGTTTTATATGTGGATGACATATTGCTTGCAAGCAATAATAAGGATTTGTTGTATGAAACCAAGTTATTTCTTATTTGTGAGCAATAATAATGGTCTGCTACATTAAACCAAATCATTTCTATTTGGTATTTTTGAAATAAAATATCTTGGTAAAGCATCCTTTGTTTTATGCATACAAATCTGTCGTGATCGTTCAAGAGACATTCTTAGACTTTCACAACATACCTATATTAAAAAGGTGCTTATAAAGTATGACATACAAAACTGTGCACCTGGTAACACACTTGTGTCTAAAGGTGACAAATTTAGTTTACAGCAATGTCCACATCTTGAATTTGAAATAAAAGAGATGAAACAATTTCCTTATACATTAACTGTGGGAAGTCTCATGTATGCACATATTTGTACACGACCAGATATAGTGTTTATAGTGGGGATGTTAGGAGATATATTAGTAATCTAGGACTGTCGCACTGGAAAGTAATAAAGAGAGTGATGTAGTATTTGCAAATAACTAAAAGACACATATTCACATATCAGAGGTTAGATCACCTGAAGGTAATTGGATATTTAGACTCCAATTTTACAGGATGCTTGGATAGTAGGAGGTCTACTTCATCCTATATTTTCATACTTGCTAAAGGGACTGTATCTTGGAAAAATGTCAAGTAGACGCTAGTAGCTATTTCTACTATGGAGGTAGAATTGGTAGCATGCTAAGAAGCATCTAATCACAATATTTGGTTGTAAAACTTCACATAGCATTGCAAACTATTGAGGGCATTAATAGGGCATTGAGGATTAACTGTTATAATAAAATTATAAAATAATATGCCAAGAACAACCGCAGTTCGTCAAAGTCTAAGCATATCGACATCAAGTTTCTGGCGGTTAAAGAAAGAGTTCAGAGTTATCATGTCATGGTAGAGCACATCAACACAGATTTCATGTTGGTTGATCCACTCACCAAATGCTTGGTGCCTAAGGTGTTTCATGCACATGTTGTGGATGTGGGAGTCCTTATGGAAGAAGAACTCATCTAGTTGGAGTTTGTATTTATTGCTCTATGTTAATAAAGATAAATATTTTGTTTTGATTATAGTACGTACTTAAAGTTCAAAACATTAATGGAAATTTTATTTGTTTGTTTGACTCTCTGAATAAAGTATCATGATTTACTATTGCTAGTCAATATGTAGTGTTTGTAAATATGATATGGATTCCTTTTGGAATCATAAGGCTTAGATTTTGATTTACTTTTGTAGTTTAGCATAAATATTTACAGATATGATGACCCTTGGGTCACTTTAGGACTAGTTGGAAATTGATATATATTGATCGCATTTCATGTAATTTTCATATTATACATCAGTATCTTGATCCATGTCATTAATGTCATTGGTATTGTGAGTACTGTTGGGACTTGTTATAAGCATATATAGTAGTTATTACCTCTTTAATCTTATACCAATGACGTTGATGGACTAGATTGTTTGGGGGTATTCTGTACCCATAAAGTTTGATATTAACTAAAATTATATTCGTATATAATATACACATCATATGTAACTCAAGTGGGAGATTGTTGGGTTTAATCTCTTAAGGTGGGCTTAATTGTAATTTGTATAAGTGAATACGATCCGAACCTATTAAAGTAATCTAACTTATGTTTATTAGGTTTCAGACTATTGGATGTTGGTTTAATGTGTCTATGTAAGAGAGAGCTCCCCAAGGAGTTAGGGCACCTTGGCATCCTCCTTCATTCCTCATTAACGAAGGTTTGCAGTGCTATCACCCTAATTCTCTTAGAAGGTCTCTCCTATTTCCGCTTCATCTTCTTCCACAAGGATTGCTCAAATGATGTTAAAGGACAAGGACCATGACTCTTCAATCAGGTTCCTTGTCGTTGGTTTATACTTTTACGTTGTTATGCAATATTTTTTGATGGAACTATATCTTCATGTATAGGATTGTTTTCTCAATACGAATTCCTTTTGTTCCTAGAATTCACGCGGTCAGGATAAACAAATTTCTTTTATTTCTTCCCTCATAGAGTGTACCATTAGAGTTATAATCTCGCTATATTTCAATACTTTCATTTGTTTCTCTATTATCTACTATAGCTTTGAACTTTAATTAATCTCTCTCTAACATATATGTCTTTTTGAGTAATACCAAATTTTATTCTATATTTCTCCGACTATTAAAATTCTACAAAATGATAGTTAGACCTATTATATTATATGAAGTTAAATGTTAAGATATTACTCAAACACATGAGTAGAAAATGAGAATTGTAGAGATGAGGATATTAAGGTGGATCTATGGACATACTAGGATGGACATGATAAAAAATGAGAACATTAGAGAGAAAGTCGGAGTTACATTTATTGAGGAAAAATTATGAGAGGTACTTTTAAGATAGTACAGATATTTACTTAAATGATCAATAAATGCTCCAGTTAGGAGTTAGGCGATATAAAACTATGACAAATATGCACATCAAATGAGTAAGAGGAAGACAAAAAATGACTTAATAAGCAACAGTAAAATGAGATAAAATTTATAGACGATGATATAAAAGATAAAGTTTAATGACATAGAAAGATTCATATAGCCGACCCCACCTAGTGAGATAATGCTTAGTTGTTGTAATAGTTACTCTTGTATTTCTTCGAATATTAAAATCTCTCATAAATTGTTATCCTTAAACTTCATAATCTTATGATATCAAGTCTTTCAAGGATCATCACCACTTGCACTTTTAAAGATATCTCTTAATAACCACAATGCAATCAATCCTTTGAGGATAATCAAAGGCCTCGTATCTTTATGTTGTCATTCTACTATTATCATGTCTTTGTTTTCGTCATTATTAACTATCTTAGTTTTTTTCCTTTTTGTGATTTTTTCTATTTATGTAGCAAATTGGAGATAGTAACATTGTTCCATCTTAAAAGAAGAATATTTGAATTCCTAGATTATTGAATATTAGAGTTTCAGGTTATTATAGTAATATTTATTGTGGCTATCATCGCAACCCCCACTTTAGGTATTTAAATAATAATTTAGTATTTAAATATTAATAGTAGACCATATTTTGTTCTTCTCAACCTAATAAATACAGTTTAAAAGGTTCCTAGAATTTCTACTCTTAATTCGTTCCTCTTGAAAGTATTAACAATTCTTTAACATTCTTTTAAAAACACATCACAATCAAAGGCAATTAATTGATAGCTCAAATTTATATGAAGATCTAAGGATATAAATGGAAAGAGACATAAAAGACATATGCTTATAAAGAATGATGAATTCCCTAATGGCTTTAGCAATCAAAGTAAGAATATAGTTTTCTTTTATGTTAAAACATATTCCATGATTAAGGTATTACATGACAATTTTGAAATGCTAAAATTGATAGAATGAAAATTTACAATTGATAGAATCTTACAAGAATGCTAGATTGAATGAATGACTACTGTGGATAGTTGTCCGTTGTTGAAGTCTCCACATTTGTGGAAGGTGAGTTTTGGAATTAGGACCTTGTCGACCACTCCCAAAATCATTACCAACTTGGAAGCACATACTTCCGTGGAATGAGTGATATAAGTTACAAAACACAACATATAATAATTCATGTGCTCCAACTGATGAAGTGCAGGTAAAAGAAATTCTCATGCTGATTTAAGTAATAGATAAAATATGCTTCTTTTTTTTTTATTTATCTAAATGATTTAATTGGTATTAATTGAACATGATTTAAAACTAATCAAGACAGATCATGGCAACTTACATAATTCTTATGTTGTCATAGGTGGTATGAATTTTCGCACTCATAAGCTTATACAAAGGATTTGAAAACAATGAGAAAGAAAAACTTGATTAAAGTATAACATGCTTCGCACATAGTTACTTTTTGTTAAGGCGCATTTATTTAGTAGGCAAATTCCATTTGAGTTAGTATACTTGCATTGATGTTGCAGATTCAATATATTTCGTTAATATATATTTAGTTAATTTATCTAGGTTGTCTAAATACTTATACCATAGGATCAAAATTTATGACAGGGTAATGCAATAAATAAAAGTATATCGATTTGTTGAAAGAATAAAATCCTCCATGAGTGCATAGTGCCCCTATGGTTTATTTTCTCGACATTTTATGCGTCTTTGCTAGCTTGGATCATATAAGCAAGCAAGTAGGGCAAATAACAAGGGACTCATACTTTACAAAAGAAAAACTTGCTTTGAAAGAGAATCATGTTAATATTTCTTAACCAATTGAAATTTCTCAGGCAAACAAAGATTAAGCACTGAGATGAACTCATGAATACAAACAATGAATTGCCTCCTCCGCATGTACACGGGTATCATGTACGTACCAATGTTCAAGCCTATCCAATGAAAACCTCAAACTATCCAAGGAGGGTGTGTTTATTTCTATGAAAGAAACTTGAAGAATAGACAGTGAACAAATGAAAATTTAAATAGAAAATGTCTTTTCGGATGAAAAAAAAGATGGCAAAAAAATTCAACTTAATTTATCTTTTTTTCTATCCACCCATGTAAATTCAGTTTTAATTAGAAGGGACTAATGGAATCTTACACCATTAAGTAGCACCAACTAGCAATAATCACTTGCACCAAGTTCTACAATTAATAAATATTTTCACTTGAAGAAACTAATGTATGTGTGTGTGTATATATATATATATATATATATATAGAGAGAGAGAGAGAGAGAGAGAGAGAAGTTCGAGTATAACTATGTAAATTCCCAGTTTAGCAACTTTGAGTGAGTTTTGTGTTATTGGATGTATCAAAAGCTGGCATGGGATCTATCTTAGGTATCAGACATATGTTGGTAGGCTTGACTAAAGATTGTGTCATAATATTTCATATAATTCAAAGTTGTAAGGTGAAGAAAATTGAAGTTTATGTTACTAAACAAGGCTAATATACTATAGAGGGTAAGGTGAAAAACGTTTGCACTGTCAAAAACCAATTATGGTTCCACTTAATTTAGATGGTGAGAACAAAATTTCAAGTACAAAATAAATGACCTAAGCACGGTTCTTCGCTAGAGGGTAAGTAAACGCTTTTTCTAGTTTAACAGGATCGTCCTTCAGTCAACATGCAAAATAAAACTTGTCGTTTGATCGAGCCAGACGGCTCAGACTGCAGACGCTAGCCAGTGGCGATCCGCAAAGAAACGTACAATTCAAAAATAGCATAATATTATTCCCGTTACAAAACAATCCTCACTACAAGTACCCCCCTTTGCATCCATACGGTGCGATATGACTACACGAATTATTTAACTCCCACGGTAGTACATGTAAAGCAACAGCACTTAATTATGTGTATCTCAGGAAAAAGATTAGAAGATTGTGCGTTTGCAAAATCTAACCATTACGACATAAGCATTTCAAACGAAAAGGGGAGCCGGAGCATGCCCCTTTATTATTTACTCCTCAATCAAGATTTTTTTTTCCAGACATGAAAAAAAAACTTATAATAATTATAGAACTCGAAGGCTGTTGAAAAAACCTAGGTCAAGATACAAGCCCGAACAAAAAATAATCTCGCCATTAGATCATAAAAGAAAGGAAATTAATGACTGTTGCACAAGAGCAGAAAGAGGAGAGATCGTGAGAGGGACCTGTAGCTAGCGAATTCGTAGAGCTTCCCACGAGCAGAAAAGACGATGAGGCCGATCTCGGCATCGCAGAGGACGGAGAGCTCCAAGGCCTTCTGCAGCAGACAGCCCCGACGCTTGCAAAAGGTCACCTGCCGGCTCGCCGGGTTCTCTATCTTCTTCACCTGCGTCTTCCCCCTCACCATGTCAATCTACGCACACCTGAACCCCAAATGCTAGCTATAAAACCACCGAGCAAGGTTCCGATCGATCAGCAGCCACGCGAAGAACGACAAGGACGGATTGGAGGAAGGACGTGAGGAATCGAGGCTATCAGACAGGGGATCGAGAAAAAGGAGCGGCGGAGGGTGCCTTCCAGTGACCTGGTGACGCCTCGGAGCCACACAGGCAGCCGCTGCGCCCCCACCTATTTGGCCATAAAACTACGCTTAAAAGGAACGGGAAATGAGCAAAACGATATTAAAAAGATGGATATTTTTTGTCGCTTCCTACAGAAATGCAGATGGGATATTATATGTATATTAATGATGGTAAGCTGGGATTGGAAGAGAGGGTGGGGCCGGTTGGTCAGGGCACGAGCCACCACCTCGTACAGCAAATCATGGCAGGGCGCATTAAATCAGTCCGTACGGCGCGCCGCGGATGGCGACACGTGCTCATCACGTGGGCGACCGCCTTCCTCGTTTCAACTAAAACTAGCAAAGCGTCCCCGGAACATAATTACCGTTTATTATTTTTCAAAATTAATAAATTAATTTATTTTTGCAGTATCCATTTTTTAAGATGGACATTGCTAAATAGCGGCTATATGACCGAATGAAATTTTTTATATTTATTTTTTAATTGACATGTATTAATTAATATTATATGTAACAATAAAATATTTTATATTTAGATTTTAATTGATTAGATTTTGATCATTAAAATTTATCGTTTTAAGATCTCGAAAGCTACTGTTTGGGTTATGCTTTTGAAATATTTTTAAAAATTATTGTTGAATAATAACTAAATATAATTAATAAATAAACTGTTATTAAATTTTACTTCATTGCAAGTTTTATGTTATGCTTGATACGTAATCTTACATTTTATTTTAAATCATACCATTTAAGATTGTCATAAATTCATAATTTTAGTGAAAAACAAATTGAAAATTTTGGATCAATTCTTTTTAGATTTTTTTAAAATAAAAATTCTATATATATTTTAAACAAAACCGAACTAAAAGTAAAACTATTTAGAATCGGATTTAATTCGAATTAAATCTTGAGTTATTTCTAATTACTGATAGTCCACTAATTATAGTTCGATGAACATTCATTAATAGTCTTTCGGGGTGATACGGTGGTTAAAATATAGGATGTTGACACATAAAGTCTTAGAGTCGAAATTCGATGTGTCTGAACATGTCTTCCCTCATGCTTTCCCTCATACCTTAATCACCTATACTAATGGCTAGTAGTCATCCGTGATTTACCTTCTTTGTATTGGTCTAAGGACAGATTGATTGGGATACTGATGCACTCAGAGCACTGGGGGCGAGTAAATTGTATTTTGCCACATGAACATCCATTAGTAGGCAGACATGAAGGGAGATCAAGATTCCTTTGTAAGTTTATAGTTGCTACTTTTTTTTTTTTTGTTAAATCATCAAAGGGATGTTCTTTTTGATTAAAAATTAAAAATGGAGCATGTCATCTCATTGTTCAATTATGTATAATTATCCAACTGCCCTCCAGTATTCTTGAGTGTTATCTCCCACAAATCTCTCGTCTAATTTTTGAATCGGTCGAACACGTTATAGTAATTATGAAACCGTAGTTGCTACATGAATATAAGTGAGTAAGTCAGTATTTTCCCTTCCCGACTCCCAATCTGCTCCCGTCCCAAAATTTTTTTGACCCGAATTTTTCTCAACCCGATCAAAATCAGGAAAGGATTGGGAACACAAGCTCTACCCAACGAGATTCCCGACCCGACCTGAATATATTTCAAATATTTTTTAATTAAACGGCTTAAAAAAAAACATAGAAGCTAGGGGTTCAAGTGTTCAACACATCTCGTTCAACAATCGCTATCCATTATTTTTCTCAATTATATGAATGATTTTCAAACTTGGTGTGAAGCAGAGAATCCGTTGTCGATAAGAGCCTAGTGGCCACTCCGATTGAACTCCCGCCATCTTCCACCTCCAACTCCGATTGACCCCTTGATATTTTTTAGTTATTATTAATTAGGTGCACATGGATACATCTAGAGGAAGTGGTAACACTCCTTTCACCACTCAACCTCAAATATTTTCTCCATCCAAAATACCAATCATTCATGAGGAAGTTGTTAGTTAGAGCCCTAGAGCCAATCATTTGATGATTGTATTATGGACTTGTTGTATCATATTCTTATATAAATAAAGACATTTGTTTTTGGTTATTATACTTACTTGTATTGGTGCCAAATAAACTAAGTATAATAGCGTCCTTGAGTAGAAGGTTCTCACCTATATCAATCGGTTAGTTGAACCGATAGTGAGATGATATAGGGAACACTACTCTTAATCATTCCTAGTCAAGTATTAACATTCAGGGACAATGTTAATGCAATAAGACTAGCATGTAGGTCAACTCGATGACTTGATCTCACAAGTCATGGATATAGAGATATCAAGTTGACACATGAGTATGCATTGGAGAATGTATACTGAATGATCCACCATGAGAAAGTATCATGGATCGTTATATGAGTGTCATATACTTTCTCATGTGGCTATTAGTATGACTACTAGTCCTTAGACCTGAAGTCACCATGGTTCCCTACATAAGGAGTTATGTACTTTGGTTTCGTCAAACGTCACCCGTAACTGGGTGGACTATAAAGGCGATTACTGGGTATGTAACGAATTATGCAGAGGGATGTGAGTGATGTAGATGGGATCTATCCCTCATATATGACGGGAGAGACATCGATATTCTTGATAGAGTGAGACCACGAAGTGCATGGCCATGCCCAAATGAGTCAATATGAGATATTGAGCTCATTTGATTTAGTGAGTCTACTTGGAGATCAAGATTTAGATTGGTCAGAGGATGACACGGTCTATGCCTCACATTGATCAATCTAGATGTCTAGGATAGAAGGACACTTGTCATATATTGTGAGGAGTCACAATTAGTAGTCACAAGGTGATGTTGGATCTCAACATTCTTGTAACTTGGGTAGTAATGATGTGTTGCTAGATACCGCTCATTACTTATGCTCCTAAATGGGTTTAGGGGCATTGCCAACGTTACAAGAACCTATAGGGTCACACACTAAGGACAATTAGATGGAGATTAGGTTCATATGATGAACCAAGAGGATTAGATTCATGTAATGAATCAAATTGGATTAAGAGTAATCCTAATTGGGCTAATTGAGTTGGACTCAAGTTGATTCATGTGTTTAATGAGTCTAATTTAGATTATGACTCATTGAATCAATTTAATTAAATGAATTAGATTCATTATATTAAATTGGCTTGAATTAAATGGTTGGATTAGATCAACTATGAGAGAGATTAAGTCAAGTTTGACTTGACTTGAGAGGAAGATGAAGAGTCAAGTTTGACTTGACTTTATGCCACCTCATTGGTGAGTTGGCATTGAGTGGGCCAATGATGATGCTCCACATCATCATGGTTACTTAAGTGGGATGCCACCTCATCGGAGTTACCAAGAGTTGTGACTCTTGGCATTCCATGGAGGTTACAACTCCTCTTAATGTGGCCAGGCACCTGAATGTGATTGTGACTTTTCATTTTGTGAAGTAACTCTCATCTTCTTCCTCCTAGAGCTCTCTCTTCTTGCTCTCCCTCTCCTTATCTTGCCGAGATCTTCTTGGAGTGCTAGCACACTCTAAGGTTCTCCCTCCATCGAGTTGTTCGTGTGGCTACGCATAGAGAGTTGTCTACCTTGACAACTTGAGATCCGGCACCTTGGATAAGCGGGATTCACGAAAGGCACGCATCAAGGGTAAAATCTCATACTCTAATGTAGATCTAGAGTTTATAAACTCATACTCGTAAGTTTTTCGAAAGTTTTATTCTTCGTACGGATCTGGTGGCGGGGCTTTCGGGGTTTTCGTGACGCGAAAAAGCGGTTTTCGCGGCCCGAAAAACCCAACAGAAGTAATAGATATTGGAGGTAAAAGGAAAAAAGTAACATATGTATGGCCACATGCCAAGAAAATTATAAGGATAAATGACAAAAATGAGGTTATTATTGTTGTTGATGTTTGCAATTATTGCAAAATTGAAGTTCTTGCCTATAGCAGAACACATGGGAATAATGACATTGATGGACATATGAAGAAATGCAAAAAGAATCTTTATAATGTAGTGAAGTCAGGTTCTTCTCAACCAATCTTAATACAATCGTCCATGAATAATGCTTTGACACCCCATAACTTTAGCTAAAAAGCTTGAAGATAAGGTTGTCACATTTGTTGTTAAAGATGAGATGTCGTTTAGGGTAGTGGAAGGGGCAAGGTTTATAGAGATGATGAAGGAAACTCAACTTCGATTCAAAATTCTCAACAGAAAGAAAATTGCATCTCTTTTATGAGCTTTATATGTAGTGGAGGTGGCTAAGATAAAAAGTGTCATTGGTGATCAAAGGGTAAATATCACGACCAATACTTGAATCATGATTCAGAATATCAATTACATGATAATCACAACTCATTTCTTGGACAATGATTGGAAGTTGCATAATGTTACGATTCCGCAAGTGCATGGATTCGTCGTCAGTAATATATAAGATTGTCGAACCACATGGACTGTTGATTAAGCACTAGAGATGTCACAAAGTGAGTTATCTAGATGGTCGAAAGTTGGCTTTGGCGCTTGCAAACTAACGAGAGTGATTGAAGAGAGAAAGAGAAGGATGAGAGAATCGATCTTCGAGGGAATTGAGCTTTGGGAAATGAATTCTAGGATTTCGGTTTCGTTGTGATGGAACCTGATGCATCATGTTCTATCTTTTACTCATCGTCAATCAATATACCTCCCCGGGGGAGTCCCTGTCCGAAGAAATTTCGGCAGCACCTCCCCTGTACGGGTGACAATCTGAAGTATTTCTACAGACATAATATACATCAGCCACAGGCGGCTGGAATATACACACAACCACGCAGTTTATAATACAGCCTACTCGGCTGATACAATAAAAACACAACCACGCAGTTATATGTAAAGCAGCCCACTCGGTTGTACCAAAACCAAAACACAACGGAAAATGACAGAAATCAAATACAAACCAAATACAAAACTGCTAGCTGGCTAGACTTACACAACCAACAACCAATACAAAATATCACATAACAACTTCAACACTCCAGAATAAAACCGGAGCACAAACTAAACACACCGACACATAAAATAAACAAAACATAAATGAAACTGATAGATCTTCTGAGGTGACGTGGGGACCAGTAGACAGGATACTCCAAGCGACATCATAAACAACCTGGTACCCGAAAAAGATAGTGTCCACGGGGTGAGTTCAACAACTCAGCGAATACCAATAGACATGCCTAGTAAGATATATCTAACAGCAATAAACATGGAATACAGCTTCCTAATCATATATAGGAAATATGCAAAACTGAAAGGTAACTGAGGAAGCTGTACTCACCAGGAACTCCTATCCAGAACAAAAGGGTCGTCAAACCAGATACACAATATGCCTCCTGTATGCTTGTCAAACAAATACATCCACCAAAATGCAGCATATAAGTGCAGCAAATAAATGCAATAAATGCATATGGTGCCAATGACATGGTCACCCCTGACGCCAGTCAGTCATCTCACACACAATGGTGAGATTGAGTGGGTAGGGCTGTGACAATCGTGCACTCTGACGTCACTGCTCCTGATGAGTGACCGAATGGACGGGATGCTGTCGAAGTACACACATACTCCTACCCCAAATCATAAATGGGGGAGCGCAATGCTCTCATCTCCCGGTACATCATGACGGGGAGGGATCCCTGACGTGCTACCACGCTGCGTCACACTACCCATGAGTGGACTAACGGAGCACCGAACAGAGCAAAACTGACATGCTACCACGATGCGTCACGCTACCCATGAGCGGACCAACGGAGCACCGAACAGTGATGAAACTGGCGATATGCTCTACAATAATGGAGCAGCCTATCATACAGCATGCAATCATGCAAATGGTGCATGAAACTAAGCATAACAATATCCTGAACCAAATCCACATATATATATATATATATATATATATATATATATATATATATATATATATAAATGGTTACCTAGTACAAGTAAGTCAAATCCACAGATCTAGGGTATACAGGTCCTCTATGGTATAACAACCTAGGTCCTGAACATATCCACCTCCATAAAATATGTACCAACAATGTACATGGCTCAAAGCAAAAGGTCTAGGTACACAGATCAGATATGATATAAAAATATAGATACACATGTCAGATAATAAAAAATCCAGAATCTAGTCCTAAACTCAGTAAAGCATGGTATGTCACTTACTCTAGGAATTAAGGAACTCATGGCAATAATCATAAGGTATAAATCTGGATACATAACAAGCGACAAAACAGAACATGCTATGGGTATCAAACAGTGACATACCAAAGGCAAACATGATCATTGCTTGTAGCTATAAAATACTATGCATATCCAATTGACAATATCATAAAAGATAAGTCAAGAGGTACCCGCCTCCAATAGGAAGGTCCAATCCAGTTAAATCCAACATTGAGATGCTCGTCTCGAACCAGAGTCCTGTAATACATGAGATCTAAATTTAGCTAATTACATATAAATAAATTAGCTAAATCAAATCCTCGAGAAGCTAACATAAATCCAAATCCAATTATAAACTCTAATTGGATCATCCAACTCCTCAATCGACTTTAACTAATCCATATGAATTAGAACTTGCAATAAGCATAATCCATCTAAAATTATCCAATCCAACCATGATCTACATCTAGATCAAAACCTACATTTAACAAATCAATCACACTAATCATGTATCAACTAGTGATATACTAACCATCTAGTAATCCATATCATCTCCAATTCAACACATACCTACTTCAACACATAAATCTAATCAATTACTCATGATTCATTATCTAACTACAATATATATCCAAATTCCTACAACATACCTCAAACTCACAACCGCTGCGGAAACAAAGTGCTGCCAGATGGAATTCTGCCGAATCCAAGAAAAGATCCCACATAAAAGAACCTTAACTCAATGCCCTGATCCAGTTATTGTCCACCAACCGGATCAAGAAGAAGAGGTCAGATTTCAACAAAACAACTTATCACTAACCAATTTCTAGCAACAACAATGCACCTTACCTCTGTTTCTCCAATCCTGTGACCTCAATCCGCAGCAAAGAAGAGGATCAAGATCCGATCAGGGGAAACAGTAAGAACGGATCCGACCCCTTTTCCTAAACCAGAACAAGAAGGATTAACTCAGCACAGAGCCCAATCAATCAAAATCCAGTGACACCTTACCTTAAGGACCACTACTAGGGCACGGCGTAGCGGAAACTAGGGCATCTCTCCAAGCTTCGGTGGACAATGATGGAAGGAAACCCGATGCTGCGGAAGGCTAGGGCACAGTGAGAGATTGGTTGGGAAATCTCGGTGACTGGTGTTGGTGCAACCTTAGATCAAGGTTGACCTGGTTGACCTGACTCGAGTTGTATTTTGATGTTTGACGAGAATAGAAAAGTTCTATTATGATGTTTGACGAGAATAGAAAAGTTGTATTCTGATGTTTGACATAATACAAACTTGGGAGATTGTGGGTGCAATCTTTGGTCAAGGTTGACCTGGTTGACCCGAGGTGAGTCGACCTGATTCGGGAAAGTCCTGGTGAGTGAAGCCAGGCAGTTGGGAAATCCTGGTAAGTGAAGCCAGGTGAAAGTCCTGGTGAGTGAAGCCAGGCAAGGGAAAGTCCTGGTGAGTGAAGCCAAGCAGTTGGAAAATCCTGGTAAGTGAAGCCAGGTGAAAGTCCTGGTGAGTGAAGCCAGGCAAGGGAAAGTCCTGGTGAGTGAAGCCAGGCAATTGGAAAATCCTGGTAAGTGAAGCTAGGTGAAAGTCCTGGTGAGTGAAGCCAGGCAAGGGAAAGTCCTGGTGAGTGAAGCCAGGCAGTTGGAAAATCCTGGTGAGTGAAGCCTGGCAAGGGAAATCCAGATAGGTCAAGGTTGACCAGACATCTGGTGAAAAGTCCAAGTATGGAGACTTGGCACAAGAAAAGTCTAAGTATGGAGACTTGGCACGAAAAAGTCCAAGCAGGGAGCTTGGCACGGGAGAAGTCCAAGTATAGAAGCTTGGCATGGGAAGTCGGAGAGGGCTCGACAGCTCGTTCTCCGGACTAGGTCAGAGAGGGCTTGGGAGCTCGTTCTCTGGACCGGACGAAGTCGGAGAGGGCTCGGTAGCTCGTTCTCCGGACTAGGTCAGAGAGGGCTCGGTAGCTCGTTCTCCGGACTAGGTCAGAGAGGGCTCAGTAGCTCGTTCTCAGGACCAGGTAGGGTTTAGGGCTGGGAGCTCTAAACCTGGATCGGTCTGGTGACCGATCCAGTGATACGCTGGTTGACTGATCGGTCTGGTGACCGATCAGTAACCAAACAGTGTGTTTCTGTGAATTACCTGATCGGTCTGGTGACCGATCAGTAATCATACAGAAGCGAAGAAGATCGGGAGAAGAAAGAGGGGGATCGGTCTGTGGACCGATCCACCTGAGTCCTGATCGGTCCACAGACCGATCAGAGAGTTGGGCAACTCTCTGTGAAGCGTGCTGATCGGTCTGGGGACCGATCAGAATAGGTCCTGATCGATCCCAAGACCGATCAGAGAAGGTCTGGACCGATCAGGGTGGAGCCTGATCGGTCTAGCTCTAGCCGTTGAGTCACAACGGCTAGATTTCTGCTGTGTCTTCTGCCCTCTTCGTAGGTTCGCAGGTTCAGGGATATAAAGGGGTCGAGTGCCTCTACAGTAGCAAGACTGCTTCTCTTTTCTTACTGAACTTACTGCAATCAGAGCTTTGCTGAGCTCTCATTTTCCTGAAGCTTCATGGAAGCTTCCTTCGGCTGGTTCCTGCTGTTGTAGGTGTTTCGTGAAATTGCTGCTTCTTCCAGTCGACGAGAAGGCAAGCTGTGTTTTTACATTCTTACTGCCTTTGTATTGTGCTGTATCTTTGTACTCCTATCTTGTTGTTGCAAGAAGTTTGTGGCGAGGTTTCTCCACCCAGAAGGAGTTTTTATTAGCCGGTTTTCCGGGGTCTCATCCACCGACGGATTGATAGGCTTCGTCCACCTTACGGACACACCGAGGAGTAGGAGTATCATCTCCGAACCTCGTTACATCATCGTGTTTGAGGTTTGATCTTCTCCACTTTCGTTTCTACTCTTTATTTCCGCTACGCTAACCTAAATTGTAGGAAGAAACGAAAATTTGGGGTCGGCTATTCACACCCCCCCTCTCTAGCCGCCATCCGAAGGTCCTAACAAGTGGTATCAGAGCAAGGTTGCTCTTCGTCGGATTAACACCCAAGGGAGCACAAGCTAGAGAATGGATGGACTTGGAGAAGACGTCACGATTCCACCCTTCTACGATCGCGACGACTTCGCGTATTGGAAGGTAAGAATGAAGTATTTTCTTATGACTAACCTTGAAAATTGGAATTGTGTACAAGTAGGTTTTATCCCTCCAGTGGATAAAGAAGGAGAACTTCTCGAGAAGAAGAAGTGGACGAAGGAACAAATCCACCAATCCATAATCAACGACGAGGTAACGAAAATCTTTGAATTTTCATTACCTAATGATATATTGTGTAAGATAGGTGGATACAACGATGCCAAGGAGTTGTGGAACAACTTGGCTAAGTTCCATGAGGAGAGCTCCAATTCAAGTCATGAAGAGGAGTAAAGTGTGCCAAGTAGCTCACATCATGAAGGTATGGAATTAGAAGTTGAGGGCTACTCAACATCTAAGGAAGAAGAGGAGAAGAGTTCTTCTTCAAGATTGGAGCAAGAAGAAGAAGCCTCTACCTCCGGAAGGTATGAAGAAGAGAGTTTATGTTCATCCTCAACCCTAGGTAACTCAAGCAATTTAATTTCAAGTAAATTACATATAATGTGCTTTGAGTGTAGGGAATATGGACATTACAAGAGTAAATGTCCAAAGAGGATTAGGAAGACTCCACCGGCACCAAAGGTCAAGGAAGCCGGAGTCCCGAAATGCAAGAGCAAGGAGCACGTGGTGTGCTTCCTATGCAAGCGAAGGGGACATTATAGGAGCCAATGTCCGAGGGGGAGGCAACCTCACAAGGACAAGAGACCAAGAACATCTATGGGGGGGGGGAGCTAAGGCAAACCCTAAGGTATCTTTTAAGGCACATTATTGCAATTCTAATAAGAAACATGCTAGTAGCCTTATTGCAATTGCCAATGATGATAAGCATGATAACTATAGAAACCGATACATGTGCTTAGGTGCCAAACATGTTAGCCTAGGTAAGGATGATACTAGAAATGCCAACCCTAGGATTAACTCATCTAAGGTTAAGGAAAACCTAGGTAGGAATCCTAAAACAACTAGACATATGCCTAGGAATACCTCAAAGAAAAATGATAAATTAAAACTTGAGGTATTAGAGAAGGAAAATCAAGTCTTGAGGTCAAGACTTGACACTTTAGAAAAGGCCCTTAAGAATTTGGAGAAGTCAACTCTAGGGTCTAAGGGTCAAAAACCAAAGCCCAAGGACATGAGAGGTTTGGGTCACAAACCTAAGTCCCAAGTGGTCAAGCCCACTTACCATAATGTTCCATTCAATTATGGAACAAGACCTAGGGCTAGAAAGACCATCACCAAGGTCACAAGGGGAGTCACCCCTAGAGTTGATTTTGATGAGTCCCAAATGACCAAGGCTTTAAAGCCTAGGAGGGTCATTAGGAGGGTTACTAGGGAAGTCATCCCTAGTGAATATTTAGTGAACCCAATGAGCTCAAATAGGTTTTGGGTTCCTAGGAGCGTGATTTCATCACGCTAGATGAGTTAGGGTGTGCCAACCTTAATTGGTTAGGTAGTTAATCTAATCATGGCAAAAGGTGGCATTTTAGGAATTTTCAAGGTGTAATCAAGCCTTGAAAATGAAATGGAAAGTTATTCCTAAGGTGATTAGGATGTGTCAATCACATTTGAGGAGTTTTCTAGAGTCAATCTAATTGACACATAGTGATCTAAAAATCTTTGGTATATGATTTTAGGTCTATTACACTTAGGAATATAGAATTTATGGCAAAATGATCAAAATTATCAAAAATGGCAACTAAAGCTAGAATTAGGTATTTTCTATACCTTTATATGTTATTTGCCATATATTGTTTGTCATATGCCATGTCATGACATCATATCTAATTTACTATCATTTGAAATATCATGATAATGCTTAGGTTAGTTATATGTCATGCCTTATTTAAGTTTCATACTTTATGCCATGACATCATGACATTGGCACATATTTTTACTTATGATATCATTATATGCCATGTCATCATCTTTTGCATTTATAATTAATTAATTTGATTTAAGGACAAAAACATAATTTAATATAGAAATCAAATTGTTGTCTAGAAAATGCATGAGAACTTAGCTTAAGATGACCTAAACTCATATCTCACATCAAAATTGACTTGGATGTGTTTGATACACCTTAGATGTGTGTGAGATATTAGGATCATGAGTTAGGATCAAGGTGCATAGTTTTTGTACCTAGATGAGCCTAATTCAAAATGGAGGATCATAGGGAAAGCTTGTGTACAAGTCATGTACACTTAGCCCCAAGATTGAGGTCCTAAATTGAATGGTTTAAAATCATTTCAAAATTTATTTGAAAAACCTTGATGAAGCTTTTCTAGTGATAGCATTCATCATTGAGCAAGTTGATACAAAGTTGAGGTAAACTTGAACTATTTCAAAGTTTTTAAACTTTGTATCAAGATTTGAAAATGAAAGTTATTTTCATAGAAAACTATTTTTCCATGATAATATATGTTATGAGGAATGTATCCTCAAAATTTTAAAATTTTTAGAATTTTCTGTAATTTTGTAGGGGTTTCTGAATTTCGGGAGGAAGAAATTCAGAAATCAGACATGTGTGACCGATCAGGAGGTTCCCTGATCGGTCCAGGGGATGCTGGATGTTAGTTAGAGCCCTAGAGCCAATCATTTGATGATTGTATGGACTCATGTATATCATATTCTTGTATATTAATAAAGGCATTTGTTTGGTTATTATACTTATTTGTATTAGTGCCAAATAGACTAAGTATAATAGCGTCCTTGAGTAGAGGGTTCATACCTATATCAATCGATTAGTTGAATCGATAGTGAGATGATATAGGGAACACTACTCTAAATCATTCCTAGTCGAGTATTAACATTCAGGGACAATGTTAATGCAATAAGACTAGCATGTAGGTCAGTTCGATGACTTGATCTCACAAGTCATGGATATAGAGATATCAAGCTGACACATGGGTATACATTGGAGAATGTATACTGAATGACCCGCCATGAGAAAGTATCATGGATCGTTATATGAGTGTCATATACTTTCTCATGTGGCTATTAGTATGACTATTAGTCCTTAGACCTGAAGTCACCATGGATCCCTACATAAGGAGTTATGTACTTTAGTTTCGTCAAACGTCACCCGTAACTGGGTGGACTATAAAGGCGATTACTGGGTATGTAACGAATTATGTAGAGGGATGTGAGTGATGTAGATGGGATCTATCCCTCCCATATGACGGGAGCGACATCGCTATTCTTGATAGAGTGAGACCACTAAGTGCATTGCCATGCCCAAATGAGTCAACATTAGATGTTGAGCTCATTTGATCGAGTGAGTCTACTTGGAGTTCAAGATTTAGATTGATTAGAGGATGACACGGTCTATGCCTCACATTGATCAATCTAGATGTCTAGGATAGAAGGACAATGTCACATATTGTGAGGAGTCACAATTAGTAGTCACAAGGTAATGTCGGATCTTGACATTCTTGTAACTTGGGTAGTAATGATGTGTTGCTAGATACCGCTCATTACTTATGCTCCTAAATGGGTTTAGGGCATTGCCAACGTTACAAGAACCTATAGGGTCACACACTTAGGACAATTAGATGGAGATTAGGTTCATATGATGAACCAAGAGGATTAGATTCATTTGATGAATCAAATTGGATTAAGAGTAATCCTAATTGGGCTAACTTGAGTTCGACTCAAGTTGATTCATGTATTTAATGAGTCTAATTTAGATTATGACTTATTAAATCAATTTAATTTAATGAATTAGATTCATTATATTAAGTTGGCTCGAATCAAATGGTTGGATTAGATCAACCATGGTAGAGATTGGGTCAAGTTGGACTTGACTAGAGAAGGAAGACCAAAGGTCAATTTTGACTTGACCTTTTGCCACCTCATTGGTGAGTTGGCATTAGGTGGACCAATGATGATGTTCCACATCATCATGGTGTGCCACCTCATGGAAGTTACAAAGCCATTTTCTTATTAACTCCACATTAATTGCATTTAATGGGGAGTTATTCTTGTGAAGAAAGTGGCCGGCCACTTTGTGAATGTAGGGGGAATTCATTTTCATTCAAGTGTGGTGCATCTTCTTCCTTCTTCCTCTCAAGCTCTCCCTCTCCCTCTCCTCCTTGCTTGGCCGAATCTCACCAAGGTGCTAGCACACCTTTGTGTGAGATTTTCTCCACCTACGTGTCCGTGTGGATACTTCTAGAGGACCGGCGCTTGACGGTCTAGAGATCCGACAACTCCTTGGACGAGTGGGATAAGCGAAAGGCACGTTTCGAAGGTATAACCCTTATCTAGTGTAGATCTAAAGGTTTTACAAACTCGTACAAGAAAAGGTTTTTCGAAAAGTTTTGTTTCTGAATCTTTGCACGGATCTACGGCTTTGGGTGACTCGGGGTTTCCGCGTTGCGAAAAAGCGGTTTTCGCGGCCCGACGAACCTAACAGTGGTATCAGAGCCACGTGCAAAGACTTGTACGAGTTCGTTTGTATTTTTATGAAAAATAAACCTTCTGTAATTTTCTGTAAAAATTAAGTTTTTAGAGTTTTTATGAGTAATTTTTCCGTAGAAGCGAAGCACTAGTGTTTCGGCACTTGTAGGCTTCGGCTACCGGAAAGTTTTCTTTTAAACGGTTTCGTTTTGCCCCAAATCCGTTTGGGACAGCGGGGTCGGGTGCCATTAGATCGCAAAGGAGCAACTCACGATGGTTAGATCGTGGGTAGGGGCATAGCCCCTAATCCCGCAAGGGAATTTGCTTCGCGATTGCACCCGAAATCGCTAAAAAAACGAACCCGCCGGGAAGATTTTTCCGAAACGGCAATGTCTCGACCCAAATCGTTTTGGGACAGCGGGTTTAGGCGCTGTTGGATCACAAAGGAACCCTCGCGATGGTTAGATCGCGGGTAGGGGCGCTGCCCCTAGGCCCCGCAAGGGGATCCGTTCCGCGATTGCGCCCGAAACCGCTAAACAGGACCGCCGGGAAATTTTATTCATAAAAATTGTAAAAATTATTTTTAAATTATAGAAAATTATGAAAAAAATATATAATTTTGAATTATATATAAATTGTGATAGTCATGGCCCAAAACCCAATATGATTGGTTGTGTTGTAATTCATAATACGGCCTGCGTGCCGTTATGTGTTTGCGAGTGATGTATTATAATCGCGACCTGCGCGTCGTGCCTTCTCTTATTTTCTTGTTGTAAATTAGATTTAGACTCGAATGTAACTCGAGTTTCAAATTGTAATGTACAAATTGGAGCGGTGGAGGGTCCACACGAGACGGAGTTCCGAGGCGGGCACGAGCAACACAAGGTGGTCAAAGGGAGGAGCTTGATGAAGCTGTTGACCCTAGGTTGACCAATCGATCTTCTCATTGGCTTGAGAAGATCGTAGTAGGGCCATGACTAAATCACAAATAGATTAATTAATTGCTTGTGTATGTGATGCATATTTAATAAGTAGTTAATTAATTAGTGCCTTACGATTAGATTAGATCTAAGTCGTGCACATGATGCACCCTTGCGATTAGATTAGATCTAAGTCGTGCACAAGATGCATCCCTTTCGATTAGATTAGATCTCAATCGACTCAACTCTAATGCCTAACCGTGCCGTGATACCTATCACTACCTCGATCACATGTATTGTTGACAAAGCAGAGCAATACATATTATCTTGGTAGGGTACGGAGGGACAATCTTGGTCCCGTCTATCAACGCATGGATGAATACAAACTCAATTAGATTGAGTATTCATAGTTACTCGGTTGGATCGAGTCAACTATAGGCATTCTTCCAATAGTTGGAAAGATAGGTCAATATCACATCTATATTAACTCTCGGGCGTATTAGCCAAAGCTAACTCGAGTTTTAATATAAATGCGGATATTGATTCTATAAACAAGAGTTGCATAGAGATGTAATTGGTAATCGTTACCTACCGATCATACTAAGCCTTGGGCGTATTAGCCAAAGCTAACTCAAGGGTTAGTATGATGTGGATCTTGTCCCACAAGAATTATAGAATTCAGTGGGAGCATCATTTAATTAAAAGGCCTAATTAAATGATTTTTAAAGAATATGATATTTATTTCTGCAAATTTTCTGTTGTAGATAACCATGACGTCGAACACGAATTCCTTCTCCCTGCGATCTGTCCTTGAGAAGGACAAGCTCAACGGAGCGAATTTCCTGGACTGGTACAGGAACTTGAGAATAGTTCTCACCCAGGAGCGTAAGCTGTACGTTCTGGAGCAGCCCATTCCGGAGGCTCCTCCTGCCAATGCCCCGCGAGCAGACAAAGATGCTTACAAGAAGCATCAAGACGACGCATTAGATGTGTCCTGTCTAATGCTCGCGACCATGAACTCAGAGCTTCAGAAGCAACATGAGTTGATGAGCACTTTTGATATGGTTGAGCATCTTCGCCAACTATATCAGGGACAAGCGAGGCATGAGAGATTTGAGATCTCGAAGGCACTGTTTCAGTGCAAGATGTCAGACGGGGCTCCTGTAGGTCCTTATGTACTCAAGATGATTGGGTACATAGAGAACCTACAAAGACTGGGGTTCCCACTTGGCCAAGAGCTGGCTTGATCTTGCAGTCCTTGCCGGATAGCTATAGTCAATTCGTTCTCAACTATAACATGAACGAGATTGACAAGCCACTGCCCGTTACTTAGTATGTTATGAATCACTGAGATTAACCTTAAGAAGGTTAGCCCATTCGATGGTCCGAAGCACAAGGGCAAGGGCAAGCCCAAAGGTAAGGAAAGTCCCAAACCAAGGGCAAAGGCAAGGCCTCAAGCCTAAAGGAGGGGTCGCTAAGGATGCTACCGCTTCCACTCGACCGGGCATTGGAAGAGGAACCGCAAGGTAAACTTGGAGGATCTTAAGAAGAAGCGAAGTGAGACTTCTGGTATATATGTCATAGAAGTCAATCTATCTATTTCTACATCATGGGTATTAGATACTGGATGTGCTTCTCACATTTGTACTGATGTGCAGGCGCTGAGAAATAGCAGAGCATTGGCAAAGGGTGAGGTGGACCTACGAGTAGGCAATGGAGCACGGGTTGCTGCTGTTGCTGTAGGAACTTATCAGCTATCTCTGCCCTCTGGGCTTGTACTAGATTTAGATGATTGTTGTTATGTGCCTGCTCTTACTAAGAACATAGTTTCAGTTTCTTGTTTAGACAAGAAAGGATACTCTTTTATAATAAAAGACAAATGTTGTTCTGTTTATTTGAAAGATATGTTCTATTGTAGTGCACCACTAATAAACGGACTCTATATTCTAGACCTTGAGAGCCCTATCTATAATATTAGTACCAAGAGGTTCAAGTCAAATGACATGAACCAAACATACCTCTGGCACTGTCGCTTAGGTCATATAAATGACAAGCGCTTATCCCAGCTCCATAAGGATGGTTTGCTGGACTCATTTGATTTTGAATCATATGAGATATGCGAGTCATGCCTACGAGGCAAGATGACCAAGACGCCCTTTAGTGGGCATAGCGAGAGAGCAACTGATTTGTTAGGACTCATACATAGTGATATATGTGGCCCTTTCAATGTTGCTGCTAGAGGCGGTTATAGGTACTTCATCACATTTACTGATGATTTCAGTAGATACGGTTATGTGTACTTGATGACACATAAGTCTGAATCCTTTGAAAAGTTCAAAGAATTCAAGAATGAAGTACAGAACCAGCTTGGCAAGAGTATTAAGGTACTTCGATCAGATCGAGGTGGTGAATACTTAAGCCATGAGTTTCGTGACTACTTAGCTGAGTGTGGGATTTTATCTCAACTCACTCCTCCTGGAACACCACAATGGAATGGTGTATCCGAAAGGAGGAATCGTACCTTATTAGATATGGTACGATCTATGATGAGCCACACAGATCTTCCGACATATCTATGGGGATATGCTCTAGACACGGCAGCTTTCATACTCAACCGAGTTCCATCAAAGGCCGTGATAAAGACACCATATAGGATATGGACTGGGAGAGATGCCCAGGTGTCTTTCATAAGGATTTGGGGTTGTGAGGCTTACGTACGACGTCAAGTCTCAGACAAATTATGACCCAAATCCGACAAGTGCTATTTCATCGGATATCCCAAGGAAACTAAGGGATATTACTTCTACATTCCCAGTCAGCATAAGGTAGTTGTGGCAATGACTGAGGTCTTTCTAGAAAGGGACTTTGTTTCTAGAAAGACTAGTGGGAGCGCGTTCGATCTTGAAGAAGTTCAAGATGCGAACAATAGCACTAATGCCACGATGGAAATTGAACTGGAACCACAAAGTGTTGTGGATGATGTTGTTCCACAAGGAGTTGAGGAACAACAACCGGTTCATGTAGACATACCTCTTCGCAGGTCTGATAGGGTACGTAGTCAGCCTGAGAGATACTCATTTCTCTTGTCTGACCATGATGACATTGTGCTCATAGAGGATGAGCCTACCACCTATCAAGAAGCTGTGATGAGACCAGATTCTGAGAAATGACTAGAAGCCATGAGATCCGAGATAGAATCCATGTACACCAACCAAGTATGGACTTTGGTTGATCCACTTGAAGGGGTAAAACCCATTGGGTGCAAGTGAGTCTTTAAGAGAAAGACTGACATGGATGGACTTATCAATAAGGGTCGCTTGGTAGCTAAAGGTTTCAAGCAGATTCATGGTATTGACTATGATGAAACCTTTTCTCCAGTGGCGATGTTTAAGTCCATTCGGATCATGCTTGCTATTGCAGCCTACCATGACTATGAGATATGACAGATGGATGTCAAAACCGTGTTTCTGAATGGAAACCTACTCGAGGATGTGTACATGACACAACCTGAGGGTTTTGTAGATCCACAGCATACTAGCAGAGTATGCAAGCTGCATAGGTCCATTTATGGACTAAAGCAAGCTTCTTGGAGCTGGAATCTTCGATTTGATGATACGATCAAACAGTTTGGTTTCATCAAGAACGAAGATGAGCCTTGTGTCTACAAGAAGGTTGTAGGGGACATAGTTGTCTTCCTCATATTATATGTGGATGACATACTACTCATTGGGAAGGACATCCCTATGCTTCAGTCTGTCAAGACCTGGCTAGGGAGTTGCTTCTCAATGAAGGACTTAGGTGAGGCATCCCACATTCTAGGGATACAGATCTATAGAGATAGATCTAAGAGATTGCTTGGCCTAAGTCAGAGTACATATATTGACAAGGTACTCCTTCGGTTTGCCATGCAGAACTCCAAGAAGGGATTTCTGCCGATGTCACATGGCGTGAGTCTTTCGAAGACTCAAGGTCCCTCTTCTAGAGAGGAGAGAGACCGCATGGATCAGATCCCTTATGCCTCAGCCATAGGATCTATCATGTACGCCATGCTGTGTACTCGATGTCTCGTATGCTTTGAGCATGACGAGCAGATACCAGTCAGATCCAGGTGAAAGTCACTGGATAGCGGTCAAGAATATTCTTAAGTACTTACGAAGGACTAAAGAATATTTCTTGATATATGGAGGCAATGATGAGCTAACTGTAAAGGGTTACAGTGATGCCAGCTTTCAGATCGATCAGGATGATTACCGATCGCAGTCAGGGTTCGTATTTTGCATTAATGGTGGTGCTGTCAGTTGGAAGAGTTCGAAGCAGGATACAGTAGCTGATTCTACAACAGAAGCCGAGTACATTGCTGCATCAGAGGCAGCAAAGGAGGCAGTTTGGATCCGCAAGTTCATCACTGAACTTGGGGTGGTTCCTAGCATCGCTGACCCAGTTGAGCTCTATTGTGACAACAATGGAGCTATAGCACAGGCGAAGGAACCTCGCTCACACCAGCGGACCAAGCACATACTACGGCGCTTCCATCTCATTCGAGAGATTATCGATAGAGGAGATGTGAAGATTTGCAGAGTACCTACAGAGGCTAACATCGCAGATCCCTTGACCAAGGCTTTGGCACAGAGGAAGCATGATGGTCACACTAGGTCATTAGGCCTTAGAGCCTATACTGATTGGCACTAGTGCTAGTGGGAGATTGTTAGTTAGAGCCCTAGAGTCAATCATTTGATGATTGTATGGACTCATGTATATCATATTCTTGTATATTAATAAAGGCATTTGTTTGGTTATTATACTTATTTGTATTAGTGCCAAATAGACTAAGTATAATAGCGTCCTTGAGTAGAGGGTTCATACCTATATCAATCGATTAGTTGAATCGATAGTGAGATGATATAGGGAACACTACTCTAAATCATTCCTAGTCGAGTATTAACATTCAGAGACAACGTTAATGCAATAAGACTAGCATGTAGGTCAGTTCGATGACTTGATCTCACAAGTCATAGATATAGAGATATCAAGCTGACACATGGGTATACATTGGAGAATGTATACTGAATGACCCGCCATGAGAAAGTATCATGGATCGTTATATGAGTGTCATATACTTTCTCATGTGGCTATTAGTATGACTATTAGTCCTTAGACCTGAAGTCACCATGGATCCCTACATAAGGAGTTATGTACTTTAGTTTCGTCAAACGTCACCCGTAACTGGGTGGACTATAAAGGCGATTACTGGGTATGTAACGAATTATGCAGAGGGATGTGAGTGATGTAGATGGGATCTATCCCTCCCATATGACGGGAGCGACATCGCTATTCTTGATAGAGTGAGACCACTAAGTGCATGGCCATGCCCAAATGAGTCAACATTAGATGTTGAGCTCATTTGATCGAGTGAGTCTACTTGGAGTTCAAGATTTAGATTGATTAGAGGATGACACGGTCTATGCCTCACATTGATCAATCTAGATGTCTAGGATAGAAGGACAATATCACATATTGTGAGGAGTCACAATTAGTAGTCACAAGGTAATGTCGGATCTTGACATTCTTGTAACTTGGGTAGTAATGATGTGTTGCTAGATACCGCTCATTACTTATGCTCCTAAATGGGTTTAGGGCATTGCCAACGTTACAAGAACCTATAGGGTTACACACTTAGGACAATTAGATGGAGATTAGGTTCATATGATGAACCAAGAGGATTAGATTCATTTGATGAATCAAATTGGATTAAGAGTAATCCTAATTGGGCTAACTTGAGTTCGACTCAAGTTGATTCATGTATTTAATGAGTCTAATTTAGATTATGACTTATTAAATCAATTTAATTTAATGAATTAGATTCATTATATTAAGTTGGCTCGAATCAAATGGTTGGATTAGATCAACCATGGTAGAGATTGGGTCAAGTTGGACTTGACTAGAGAAGGAAGACCAAAGGTCAATTTTGACTTGACCTTTTGCCACCTCATTGGTGAGTTGGCATTAGGTGGACCAATGATGATGTTCCACATCATCATGGTGTGCCACCTCATGGAAGTTACAAAGCCATTTTCTTATTAACTCCACATTAATTGCATTTAATGGGGAGTTATTCTTGTGAAGAAAGTGGCTGGCCACTTTGTGAATGTAGGGGGAATTCATTTTCATTCAAGTGTGGTGCATCTTCTTCCTTCTTCCTCTCAAGCTCTCCCTCTCCCTCTCCTCCTTGCTTGGCCGAATCTCACCAAGGTGCTAGCACACCTTTGTGTGTGGTTTTCTCCACCTACGTGTCCGTGTGGATACTTCTAGAGGACCGCCGCTTGACGGTCTAGAGATCCGGCAACTCCTTGGACGAGCGGGATAATCGAAAGGCACGCTTCGAAGGTATAACCCTTATCTAGTGTAGATCTAAAGGTTTTACAAACTCGTACAAGAAAAGGTTTTTCGAAAAGTTTTGTTTCCGAATCTTTGCACGGATCTACGGCTTTGGGTGACTCGGGGTTTCCGCGACGCGAAAAAGCGGTTTTCGCGGCCCGACGAACCCAACACTGGATCGGTCACTGGACCGATCTAGGGAGCTCCTGATCGGTCTGGTGACCGATCGGGCGTGCCAAATTCTGTCTGAAATTTCTGAAATATGCTGTCTGAAATATCTGAAATTTCAGCTGAAAGTTAAAATACAGTTTGTGTTTTGGATTTCTAAAGGTTTGAAACTCTCCGAGACATTGTTGGTGCAATGGTCAAGGGGGAGTTGACCTTTAGGGGGAGTTTTACCTATTGGTCAGGCGGGAGTTGACTTTTAGGGGGAGTTTTTACTCGTCATGATTAGTGATATGGGGATTATCACTAAGTTGATTGTTGACTTTAGTATCAAGGGGGAAATTAAGGGTTTCAATGAAAGGTATGAGACTTTCATTAGGAAGAAACTCTTGACCTTGGATCACTCTTTTTGATGTGTGTCAAAAAGGGGGAGAATGGGAGAATGTCCAAAGAATGTTCAAGGAAGAACATTAGAGTTTGGGGAGAATGTTCAAGGAAGAACATTGGAAAACCTAAGTTAGGTTATCGGGTTAACCTAACTTGATTATGGTTTTTGTCAAACATCAAAAAGGGGGAGATTGTTGGTGCAACCTTAGGTCAAGGTTGACCTGGTTGACCTGACTCGAGTTGACCTGACTCGAGTTGTATTTTGATGTTTGACGAGAATAGAAAAGTTCTATTCTGATGTTTGAGGAGAACAGAAAAGTTCTATTCTGATGTTTGACGAGAATAGAAAAGTTGTATTCTGATGTTTGACAGAATATAAACTTGGGAGATTGTGGGTGCAATCTTTGCTCAAGGTTGACCTGGTTGACCCGAGGTGAGTCGACCTGATTCGGGAAAGTCCTGGTGAGTGAAGCCAGGCAGTTGGGAAATCTTGGTAAGTGAAGCCAGGTGAAAGTCCTGGTGAGTGAAGCCAGGCAAGGGAAAGTCCTGGTGAGTGAAGCCAAGCAGTTGGAAAATCCTGGTAAGTGAAGCCAGGTGAAAGTCCTGGTGAGTGAAGCCAGGCAAGGGAAAGTCCTGGTGAGTGAAGCCAGGCAAGGGAAAGTCCTGGTGAGTGAAGCCAGGCAGTTGGAAAATCCTGGTAAGTGAAGCCAGGTGAAAGTCCTGGTGAGTGAAGCCAGGCAAGGGAAAGTCCTGGTGAGTGAAGCCAGGCAATTGGAAAGTCCTGGTGAGTGAAGCCAGGCAAGGGAAATCCAGATAGGTCAAGGTTGACCAGACATCTGGTGAAAAGTCCAAGTATGGAGACTTGGCACGAGAAAAGTCCAAGTATGGAGACTTGGCACGAAAAAGTCCAAGCAGGGAGCTTGGCACGGGAGAAGTCCAAGTATGGAAGCTTGGCATGGGAAGTCGGAGAGGGCTCGACAGCTCGTTCTCCAGACTAGGTCAGAGAGGGCTTGGGAGCTCGTTCTCTGGACCGGACGAAGTCGGAGAGGGCTCGGTAGCTCGTTCTCCGGACTAGGTCAGAGAGGGCTCGGGAGCTCGTTCTCTGGACCGGACGATGGAGTCGGAGAGGGCTCGGTAGCTCGTTCTCCGGACTAGGTCAGAGAGGGCTCAGTAGCTCGTTCTCAGGACCAGGTAGGGTTTAGGGCTGGGAGCTCTAAACCTGGATCGGTCTGGTGATCGCTCAGTAATATCGTTGACTGATCGGTCTGGTGACCGATCAGTAACCAAACAGTGTGTTTCTGTGAATTACCTGATCGGTCTGGTGACCGATCAGTAATCATACAGAAGCGAAGAAGATCGGGAGAAGAAAGAGGGGGATAGGTCTGTGGACCGATCCACCTGAGTCCTGATCGGTCCACAGACCGATCAGAGAGTTGGGCAACTCTCTGTGAAGCGTACTGATCGGTCTGGGGACCGATCAGAATAGGTCCTGATCAATCCCAAGACCGATCAGAGAAGGTCTGGACCGATCAGGGTGGAGCCTGATCGGTCCAGCTCTAGCCGTTGAGTCACAACGGCTAGATTTCTGCTGTGTCTTTTGCCCTCTTCGCAGGTTCGCAGGTTCAGGGATATAAAGGGGTCAAGTGCCTCTACAGTAGCAAGGCTGCTTCTCTTTTCTTACTAAACTTACTGCAATCAAAGCTTTGCTGAGCTCTCATTTTCCTGAAGCTTCATGGAAGCTTCCTTCGGCTGGTTCCTGCTGTTGTAGGTGTTTCCTGAAGTTGCTGCTTCTTCCAGTCGACGAGAAGGCAAGCTGTGTTTTTACATTCTTACTGCCTTTGTATTGTGCTGTATCTTTGTACTCCTATCTTGCTGTTGCAAGAAGTTTGTGGCGAGGTTTCTCCACCCAGAAGGAGTTTCTATTAGCCGGTTTTCCGGGGTCTCATCCACCGACGGATTGATAGGCTTCGTCCACCTTACGGACACGCCGAGGAGTAGGAGTATCATCTCCGAACCTCGTTACATCATCGTGTTTGAGGTTTGATCTTCTCCACTTTCGTTTCTACTCTTTATTTCCGCTGCGCTAACCTAAATTGTAGGAAGAAACAAAAATTTGGGGTCGGCTATTCACATCCCCCCTCTCTAGCCGCCATCCGAAGGTCCTAACAACTGGCACAGAGGAGCTTGGAGAGGCGTCGGCGGTGTCGGCAAAAGAGAGGAAGAAGAGAAGAAAAAAAAACCTTAGATCACCGGTAGGGGAGAAGAATGGAAGGAAATTGCTGGAGGCTTCCTTCGGCCGACGGTTAGTATGCAAGGGAGGAAGAGAAGGAACCGACGCGGGAGGGCGGCGTCATCGGTTTTGGGAAGAAGAAGAAACGAAAATGGCGTGAGGCGTGGGGCACGGGTTGGGGAAAGGAAACGACACAGTAGCAACGGAGGAAATAAAAGGAAAAAGAAAATTAAATAAAATAAATAAACTTTTCCTCGTTAAAATGAGGTAGCCTAAACAGGCTTTCCCGAGCCCCATTTTTATCCCCGTAAACTCGTCCATATGGTCTCCGAAAAATTCCTGAAAAATTTCCAAAAATTCCAGAAAATTCCCTTATCATTATTCGCCATTTTTTTTTGATATTTTACATAAAGTCAAAGTACCCGCCTCCAATAAAGGGATCGTATCCGGTCCAAATCCGACGTCGAGATGCTCGTCTCGTGTTAAAATCCTGTGTCACCTATATATATCATTTTATTTAGCTAAAATTCTTATAAATAGCTAAATAAAAATCTCTATGACTAATTTAGGGTAAAACCTTAATCACAACACCATCATCCTACCTAAACAAAATTTACGATCAATTAGGGTTAACTCTTACCTCAAATTTGGCAGCTGAGAAGGTCTTTCCCCCGCTGCCCAAACAACGATCCGATGGTTGGAACAATGACCAGAACCGCTAGAGCCCTAACCTCCAACACATTTTCCCTAAATCAACATCCAATTAGATCCAAAACTCAAATCCTCTACTAAGGTTAACTCATTACCTCTATGGTGGCAGTAGAGCTCGGTGTGTATGAGTAGAGGATACTGGTGGCCACTGGAAATGGCGGTCACTCCTGTGATCCAGCGATGTCAGCCACAAACTATCAGCAGTGGGATAGCCGGAACCGAAAGCAAACCTCTACCTTTCAAAATAAATCTCATGTCAACACCACACAAAGGCTTAATACCCAATTCAAAAATCTAGGGCAGAACACCCACTTACCAGTTCACGTCGGAGCAACCGAATACCCCCGGCGATCACTGCTAGGGCAGAGAGACAGCAGCGCTGAGGTGTTAGACTGGCGAAGGAGTCAGAAATTAGGGCACAGTTCCTAATTAGAAGAGGGGGTGTTCTGCCGAGGTGCTCTATCGTGCGGAGGAGGCCGAAGAAGAAAGGGAATCGCGGTTCGGCGCTGCTCCGTTCGACGGCGGCAGACTGGGTCTATGGCAGAGGAGGGAAATCGACAGAGGGCGGCTCGGCTGGCGGTGGCTCACGAGATCGCTCCGCGAGGGGTGACTTTCGACAGAGGAGAGTGGAACGGAATTGGGCGGAGAAGATGAAGAGAAAAATTAGAAGAGGTGCGACGCGATTGAGAAGAAAATAAAGGAGGGGAGGAGAAGAAACTACGGCGGTGGTTAGGGCAAGGGATCGACGTCGGGGATGACACGGTGCAGCAAGGAAGTAAACGAAGGAAAAATAGAAAATAAAAGAAAAGAAATAAAATAAAAAGGGAAATTCAACTTTTCCTTATTTAAATGGGGTTGCTTAAACATGCTTTTCCGGGACCCAAATTTTATCCCCGTAAACTCGTCCATACGGTCTTCGAAAAATTCCAGAAAAAATTCCAAAAATTCTGAAAAATTCCCCTTATTATAATCTGCCTTTTTTTTTTTTTTTGTATTTTACATTCTCTCCCACTAATAAAAATTTGGCCATCAAATTTCATTATCTACCATCAGCAAGTATTAACAATAGATAAAGAGTATAAATGGTGAACGATAAATTAATCCACATACCTCAAGTGAAAAGATGGGGGTATCGAGCTCGGATAGTATCCTCGAGCTCCCAGGTATCCTCCTCGTCCGAATGATGCTGTCATCCGACTTTAACTAGCCAGATAGTCTTGTTCCGCAACTGACGCTCTTTCCGATCCAGAATCCGTACCGGAACCTCCTCATAAGTGACGTTAGGCTGAACGGGAACTGAGATATCTGTCAACACATGTGTCGGGTCGGGAATGTATCTCCTCAACATGGATACGTGGAATACATCGTGGACGCCTGCCAGGGATGGTGGTAGTGCCAGCTGGTAAGCTACTGCTCCAATCCTTTCCAGGATCTGGAAAGGGCCAATGTATCGCGGAGCTAGCTTACCTCTGAGGCCAAATCTCTTCACCCCCTTCGTGGGTGAAACTCGCAAAAAAACATGATCACCAATAGAGAACTCCAAAGGTCTGCGTCTCCGATCAGCATAACTCTTCTGGCGGTCCTGCGCCTCTGACATCCTCCGTCTGATAGTACGGACCAACTCTGCCTCCTGCTGAGCTCTATGAGGTCCCAACAACTAGGCCTCCCCAACCTCATCCCAGAGGGTGGGTGTCCGACAAGGCCTACCATACAACGTTTCAAACGGTGGCATCTGGATAACCGAATGAAAGCTGTTGTTGTAGGCGAACTCTACCAACGACAAATGGTCCTCCCAACTGCCTCCAAAATCTAGTACACAAGATCTCAGCAAGTCCTCTAGAGTCTGAATAGTCCGCTCTGACTGTCCATCTGTCTACGGATGGAAAGCTGTATTGAAATGGAGCTGAGTGCCCAAGGGCTACTGCAGACTCTGCCAAAATCGAGACGTGAACCGGGGGTCTCTGTCCGAAATAATACTCAAAGGGACACCATGCAATCTGATGATCTCCCGGCAATACAGATCTGCCAATCGATATAGGGAATCTGTCCTCCGGATCGCTAAGAAGTGCGCGGATTTGATTAATCGATCAACGATTACCCAAATCGCGTTATGGCCTCGTCGTGTCCTCGGCAAACCCACCATAAAGTCCATAGTAATGTGTTCCCATTTCCACTCAGGAATAGGAATCCGCTGAAGTAAACCGACAGGTCTCTGGTGCTCAGCCTTCACCTGCTGACAGACAAGACATCTAGCTGCGAATTCTGCGATGTCTTTCTTCAAACCATTCCACCAGTAGGAACGCCTCAAATCTCGATACATGCGGGTCCCACCTAGATGGATCGCAAATCGAGAGCGATGAGACTCCTGAAGTAGCTCCTGTAAGACCAGGTGAGACTGAGGTACACATAATCTGCCTCGGAAGTATATAATACCCTCCTCGTCTCGTGTGAACTCGGTCTGTTGCCCGGAAGCTACCTGGCTGCCAATAAACTTCAAATGCTGATCATTGGCCTGGGCCTCTCAGATCATCATCCTGATCGACGACTGAGCAACCATGGTAACCAGAATACCCTGTTCTGTCTGTCCCTACTCCTGAAGGCCCAACTCGGAAAAACCCTGAACCAAGTCTGTGACTGAAACTTGGTGGCAAGGTAAAGTCCCTCTGGACTTCCTGCTGAGCGCATCGGCAACCACATTAGCTTTCCCCGGGTGGTAGCTAATGGTACAATCATAATCCTTCAGGAACTTCATCCATATCCTCTGTCAGAGATTAAGCTCCTTCTGGGTAAAAATATATTTGAGACTCTTATGATTAGTGAGAATCTCAAATGTAATGCCGTACAAATGATGCCGCCAAATCATCAGAGCAAAGATGATGACAGCTAGCTCCAGATCATGTACTGGGTAGTTCTTCTCATGCTCCTTCAACTGTCGAGAAGCATGGGAGACTACCCTACCGTGCTGCATCAGAACAGCACCCAAACCCTGAAGAGACGCGCCAATGTAGAGTACAAATCCATCCTCTCCAGAAGGTAAAACCAAAACTGGAACCGACACTAATCTCCTCTTCAGCTCCTGAAAGCTGGTCTCGCAATCCTCGGACCACGTGAACTTCACGCCTTTCCTGGTAAGGCGTGTCAGCGGCATAGCAATACGTGAGAAACCATCGACGAACCGTCTGTAATATCCTGCTAGTCCCAAAAAAACTGCGGATCTCCTGCACGGACTTCGGCTGCTCCCAGCTGGTGACAGCCTCGATCTTCTGAGGGTCTACTGAAATACCTCTGCTAGAGACCACGTGTCCCAGAAAACCGACTGAAGGTAGCCAGAAGGCACACTTGCTGAACTTCGCATATATCTGATGTCGTCGAAGAGTCTCTAAGACTATGCGAAGATGCTGTGCATGTTCCTCCTCGGAACGCGAGTAGATCAATATGTCATCGATGAAAACGACAACGAACTGATCTAGATACTCTAGAAAGATGCGGTTCATCAAGTCCATAAACACCGCTGGTGCATTGGTAAGCCCAAATGGCATTACCAAAAACTCATAATGTCCGTATCTGGTACGAAATGTTGTCTTCTGGATATTAGAATCTCGTACTCTCAGCTGATGATATCCGGACCGCAGATCAATCTTAGAATACACTGATGTACCTCTGAGCTGATCAAATAAATCTTCGATCCGGGGTAAAGGATACTTATTTCGGACAGTCACTGCATTCAGCTGTCTGTAGTCAATACACAACCTCAATGTACCATCCTTTTTCTTGACAAATAGTACCGGAGAACCCCATGGAGAAACACTAGGGCGAATAAATCCCCTGTCTAAAAGCTCCTGGAGTTGAACCTTCAGCTCGTTCAACTCTTTTGGTGCCATACGATAAGGAGCTTTCGTTGCCGGCGCGGTCCCCGGAATCAGCTCAATAGTGAACTCCACTTGCCTTTTGGGAGGCAAGCCTGGTAGCTCCTATGGAAATACATTTGGGTACTCTCGGACTACTGGCACATCAGAGAGCAGCGAACTACTGCTATTGTCAGTACTAATCAAAGATAGCAGAAAACCCTGACAACCATGCGACAGCAGCTTCTGAGCCTGAATAGTCGAAATAGTCGATATGCCGTCGTCTCTAATGCTAGTGAAATTCCACGAGGGTTGGTTCGGAGGCCGGAATGTGACCACCCTCGTCTGGCAATCAACAGTAGCATGATATGCTGACAGCCAATCCATGCCCAGAATGATATCGAACTCAACCATCTCCAGTACTAGAAGATCTACCGTAAGTATCATGTTGCCAAAGTCTAACGGGCAACCTCTGACCTCCTGGGTGACATCCAATGTATCACCGGACGGTAGAGAGACGGTCAGTCGCTGCAGTCTAATAGTGGGTAATCTAGCAATCTCCCGCATAAAAATACGAGATATAAAAGAATGCGAGCTACCAATATCTATCAGTATATCTGCAGATAAGGCATAAATAGAAATCGTACCGCGGAAAACGGATCTGTTGGCTCGCTGCACATCCTCTCTGGTGACCGCATGAATACGCCCAGTCTCTGGCGGAGGAAGAGGTGGTAACGCTGCCTGCGACTACTGCGTCTGGGCAGGAGCTTGCCACTGAGGCGGTGCTGGATACTGTGCCAGAGAAGTCTGAGAGGGCGGCGACTGATACTATACCGATGGCTGGGACTGCGTCTGATACTGAGCCTGTGGTTGGGGCTGTGACGGGTACTGGAATAGGGGTTGAGGCTGCAGCTGATACTTCCCCTGAGTCAGATAATGAGGTCCCGAAACGGAGCTCTGGGGTACTATAGGAGTACTGGGGTACTCCTGTCTGAGCATGCCAAATGCAGCTGTTGCAGGGGGGGGGGGCGGACATCTGCTGACTCTGCGAAGATTTGGCTCTCCGCCCTCCTCGATAAGTTCCGGACTGACTAAGCTGTCCTCCATGACCAGACCCTCGGGAAGCCATATGCTGAGTCTTCTGCGAACAATCTCGGCTCTGGTGCCCAAGCAGTTTGCAATAAAAGTAAACTGACTGTCCCAGAGAAGCAGGCTGGGGTGATGTGATCTCTGGACCCACATCTGAAATAGCGAATGTCGCTGGCGGGTTGTTTCCGGTTCTGCTGTGGAGACCAGAAATGTCCTGAGGAAGACTGTCCTGACTTCTGAGGCCTACGAAATACCCCAGAAGTACCCTGACCTAGCCGACTGCGACCACTCTGCTACTATGTAGCCTGTGGCTGCTAGATCTGTCTTGATGTCTGACCCGTCTGCTTCCTTTTTCTGTCCGGAAACGCTCTCTGCTGAGCTGACTCAATCATGAGGGCTCTGTCCAACGTCTCCAAATAAGATGCACTACCAAGACCGGCAAGCCTTACTTGCAAATGTCCATCCAGCCCCTGAATGAACTGCTGCATACGTGAACTGTCCTCAGCAACTAGGTCTGGACAAAATCTGGCCAATCGGTTAAACTCTGTATTATACTCTGTCACCGACCGATTGTTCTGTCGCAGACTCAGGAAATCCTGCCGGCGAGTCATCTGATAAGCTCGTGGGAAGAAGCGGCTCTCAAAAGCCTCTCTGAACCTGGCCTAAGTGATGTTCCACTCGCCGATGATAGAACGCTGAGTAACCCACCAAGTGTCGGCCTCATCCCGTAAATGGAAAGCAGCCAGCTCTGCTTTCTCCCACTCGGAGCAAGCCATATAGAAGAAAGTCCGCTCCATAGTCTCTATCCATGACAGGGCCACACTCGGATCAAGGTCTCCTCGGAAGAGTGTAAATCGACTCTTCATTGACTCTGCCAATGCTGGAATCCTAGCTCGTGCCGCGACAATGTTAGTGAGGTGGGTAGGGACGGCTGCAGGAACTGGCGGAAACACTGGAGCTGGTGCTACAGGTGGTACCGTTGAATAAACCGGGGGAGGTACTCCCGGTGCTGCTGTATAAACTGGAGCATATGCCGCCGGTGGCACTGCAAGGTCAGCATAGGTGGCCGCGGCTGGATGTACGGTAGGTAGTGGTACCAAATATGGTGCAACCGGTACCGCTGGTATAGGTGCTGTTGGGTACACCGTAGGTACTGGGGGCATAGGTGCCGCTGGTGTCGGGTACATGGTAGGTCCAGGTGACGGTGGTGCCGGGTACACCGTAGGCTTGGCCGGAGCAGGTGCGGGGCATGCCGGTGGTACCCCTGGTGGTACCGTAAAGACAGTAGGGGTGGGTACAACCGGTGCAGCCGAGGTAGGTACCTCTAAAGGAGCCATCGGGGTCTGAGAGCCTGACGCGCCCGCAGTATCTTGAGTCTGTCCCTGTCTAACAGGCTCAACCCCAGTAGGCATCTCTGGCAAGTCCAGAGATCCCAAGGTCCCCGTACGTGGCCATCCAACACCACATCTCGCAGCAATACGTGTAAATCTCCTCATATATGTTAAGTTATAACACAAATATCACTACAAATATAAAAACTATAAAATTACCTTTATACCTATTTGTCGTCTGGAGATGTTCTGTCACTGTCCAGTCCCCCTTTTACTTCGAAATTCCGTACAAGAAAATCAACGGAAATTCATACAAATCTAAAAAATAAGTACCCAAGTTTACTCGCAAACTTGGGCTAACCCAAAAATCCAGAACACCAAAAGCAGGTATTCATAACCCGCTATGATACCAATAAATTGGTATCAGATAAATCTCGAAATCGGTATCACGATATACAAACAAGTATCGCCAACCTGGCTCTGATACCAAATAAATTGTCACGCCCCGGGGGAGTCCCTGTCCGAAGAAATTTCGGCAGCATCTCCCCTGTATAGGTGACAATCTGAAACTTTTCTACATCCATAGTCATACACGGCCAATACGGCCGGAATATATGTATATAACAACAAATAAATAAGCAAACAATCACACCATCCACGCAGTTAAATAGTGAACTAAAGCAAATGATAAGTAAACATCTCAAATCATCCTACTCAACTACACTCATATTGTTAGGATGTATACTAAAAGTCTAGCTTTTGGTATAAACATTTATCTAGAAATAAGAATCACATTGGTCAAATGTCTACGTTTATGATAAATGTAGTTGTTCAATTAATTTATATTGTAGATAACATGGTGTGTGGTGTCACACAAAGAAGATCATGTTATCAGTTCCTTATAAATTATAAACAGTAGCTCACGACCAAGATGGAAAGGAACAAACCATTGGAAGGTCGTAGTGTAATTAGGTAGTAGTTTATCTTAACTATATAATTACACTAGTACACTTAGAGTGTATTGAGTAGGACCATTAGATGTCGTTTCTTTTATACTGACTTTATAAAGGAACAAAGACCTCAGTTATTATGGAAGTGTGTGCTCTTAATCCTAATATAATAACAAGCACATATATTTGATATTTATTTCTTTAATTTATCAATGGGTGAGATTTAATTCGATAAATCAATAAGCCCGATAAGTTGGGAAATGATATCACTTATAGTGTGTGTTGTTGATTATAGAAGGAAACTGTGTCCTAGTAATCTAGGTTGAGAATGCCCCCAAGAGGAGCTCATAAGGATTGTCATGTTAAACCCTGCAGGTGGACTTAGTCCGACATGACGATGAAGTTGAGTGGTACTATTCTTGGAGCTAGATATTAATTAAGTGAGTTGTCAGTAACTTACTTAATTAGTGGACATTTGTTATCTTAAACACAGGGAGACTAACACACTCATAATAAGAAAGAGCCCAAAATGTAATTTGGGATTGGTGCGATAGTTCAATAATAGTTCTCTAGTGGAATGAATTATTATTGATAAAATTAAGTTGTGTGTTCGGGGCGAACACGGGATGCTTAATTTTATCGGGAGACCAAAACCAATTCCTCCTCTCGGTCCCTATCATATTCTCTTAATTATAGAGTACTATACCCACCTATACCCACCTTCTTACCCATCCTGTAGGGGCTGGCCAAGCTAGCTTGGAGATCAAGCTAGGGCCGGCCATGGCTAGGTTCATGGGTGAATTCATGTGGCCGGCCCTAGCTTGAACTCAAGCTTAGGTGGCCGGCCCTATTAAAATAAAAAGGAATTTTAATTTTAAAATTTTTTCTTATGTGGATAACATGATTTAAAAGAGAGTTTAAAAATTTAAATCTTTCTTTTTATAAGATTCTACAAAAGATTAAGAGAAGAGCTAAATCTCTTTCCTTATTTGTAGATTAAAAGGTTGATTTTAATTTTGGTAAAAACTTTCCTTTTAATCATGTTCATGATTTAAAAGAAAGTTTAAAAATTAAAAATTCTCTTTTATTAGTTTCTACAAAAGATTAAGAAAATATTTAATATCTTTCCTTATTTGTAGATTGAAAGGAGATTTTAATTTTTAGAGATAACTTTCCTTTTTAGAAATTATCCACATGTTTAAAAGAAAGTTTTTAATTTATAAAATTTCCTTCTTATTAACCAATCATGAAGGGATAAAAATTATTGGAGAAATTTTTATAAATTTCCGGAAGCAAATAAGAAAGTTTTAATTTGTGTTTAAAATTTTATTTGCTTGGAGAAAAGAATGTGGCCGGCCATTGAAATTGAGAAAAGAATTTTGATTTTAATTAATTAAAATTTTTCCTTTTCATGGCAAAAGAATTAAGGAAGTTTTTATTTAAATTTCCTTATTTGCCAAGACCAAGGATTATAAAAGAGGGGGTAGAGGTGCCTTCATGGCTAACGACTCTATTATTTTCTCCTCTCTTTTTCTCCTTGGGTGTGGCCGGCTCCTTCTCTTTCTTTCTTCTCCATCTTGTGGCCGAACCTCTTCATGCTCTTGGAGTTTTAATTGGTGGCCGGATTCTAGCTTGGAGAAGAAGGAGAGAAAGCTTGCATCCCTTGGAGCTTGGTTGGTGGAAAAAGTTCTTCATCCTTTGGAAGTTTTTGCTTGGACGAAACTTGAAGGAAGAAGAATAAGGTGCTAGGTGGTTCTCGTCTCGGAAGATCATTGCCCACACAATGTCTGAGGTTAGAAGAGGAATACGGTAGAAGATCAAGAGGTCTTTCTAAAAGGTATAACTAGTATTTTTCCTTTCCGCATCATACTAGTTATTTTTGGAAATAATACCAAATACAAGAGGCATGTGATTCTAGTATTTCGAATTTGTTTTCGATGTTGTGTTCTTTTATTTTTTTTCTTTTCCTTGTGATTTGATTGTTCTTTTCGGTTGACCTAAAGTTATTTAAGGAAATTAAATATTAACTTTCCTTAAAAGGCTTTGTCTAGTCGGTGGTGGTTGTTCCCATATCCAAGAAGGTCATGTGCCTCGCTATGTCAGCACTGGAAGCCAATTTTGGAAATTAATATTTAATGAAATTAATAACCTAGGTGATTTGGATCGAACGTGTTAAGTTTCGCAGGAGATCTGAGTCTAAACCTAAAAGAACAAATAGATTAAACTTTAGATCAAACGTGTTAAGTTCCGCAGGCGATCCAAGTTTAATTTAAAAGAACACATGGTAGCTAGGAAAAGGTTCAGACCTTTGTACAAAATTTTTGTACAGTGGAACCATTAGGTTTTCCGAGTAGCAACCATCACATAAAGCACAAAACCGATATCCTATTCAACTACACTCATAAAGCACAAAAACTCAACGATGCAAATAAAGTCAGCTTACCTCTTCTGCCGTCCAGGCAGGCATGTTGAAGAACATATCGAATAAAAATTCATCGACAAGTAAAAATCCATACAAGATCCAAAGTATCAAAACAGAACAAGTCTAAACATAGTCTAATAAAGAAAAACCAAAAGACCAAAAAACGTCCTCGTGGACTGCAGGGGACTAGCGACTGGAATTCTTTGGACAACATCAACCTGAAAATAGCAACGGAGGAGGGTGTGAGTCCAACACTCAGTGGGTAACAACTGATATGCATAATAAAGAAAATAACAACCAGCACTAATCATGCATACAGTCTCCTGATACAAGAAGGATAAATGCAACTGAAACAAGCAGGAGAAAACTGTACTAACCAGGACCAAGGTATAAATACAATAGGGTCGTCAGACCGAGATGTATCAAAATCCTGTATGCATGTCAAACATATGCATCCATCCAAATGCAACATATAAGTGCAGCAAACACAATCAGAAAATGCATAAATGCATATGATGCCAATGACATGGTCACCCCTGATGCCAGTCAGCCATCTCACACACAATGGTGAGACCGAGTGAGTAGGGTTGTGACAACCGTGCACTCTGCCATCACTGCTCCTGATGAGTGACCGAGTGGACGGGATGCTGTCGGAGTACACCTATCCTCCTACCCCAAATCATAAATGGGGGAGCTCAATGCTCTCATCTCCCGGTACACAATGACGGGGAGGAATCTCTGCCGGCTACCACGCTGCGTCACACTACCCATGAGCGGACCAATGGAGCCTAACAAAGTCTAACTGTCTGCCTGCTACGACGCTGCTACACTAAACCAGCGGAGCCTAACAGAGCAGAACTGTCTGCCGGCTACCACGCTGAGTCACTAGACCAGCGGAGCCAAACAGCAGAACTGCCACACACCCTGCCTGATAAAAACCACTAACTCATGGGTGATGGTGTGTGCAGATCCATATAACTGGCGATGTGCTTAACAATAATGGAGTCGACTATCGCACAGCATGCAATCATGCAAGATGGTGCATGACACTAAGCATGGAAATATCCTGAACCTATCCATAGATATAAAATGTGTACCCTAACATCAATGGATCAATCTGAAGATCTAAGGTACATAGGTTAGATAAGGTATCAAAAAACCCTAGGTCCTGTACATAATAAATAACATGGTTGTGTCACTACCCCTATAAGCATGTACAATCAAGTAGGTACTAAGATGAAGTGCATAACAAGTAAACAAACAAGCATGTAACAAATCAGGTAGTGACCAACCGAAGCAGATAAAAAACACAATCATTGCTATTTGTTAAAAACATTACTATGCATATCAAATGACATAAAGTCAAAGTACCCGCCTCCAATAAAGGAATCGTATCCGGTCCAAATCCGACGTCGAGATGCTCGTCTCGCGTCAAAGTCCTGTGTCACCTATATATATAATTTTATTTAGCTAAAATTCTTATAAATAGCTAAATAAAAATCTCTACGACTAATTTAGGGTAAAACCTTAATCACAACACCATCATCCTACCTAAACAAAATTTATGATCAATTAGGGTTAACTCTTACCTCAAATTTGGCAGCTAAGAAGGTCTTTCCCCCGCTGCCCAAACAACGATTCGATGGTTGGAACAATGACCAGAACCGCTAGAGCCCTAACCTCCAACACATTTTCCCTAAATCAACATCCAATTAGATCCAAAACTCAAATCCTCTACTAAGGTTAACTCATTACCTCTATGGTGGCAGTAGAGCTCGGTGTGTATGAGTAGAGGATATTGGTGGCCACTGGAAATAGCGGTCACTCCTGTGATCCAGCGATGTCAGCCACAAACTATCAGCAGTGGGATAGCCGGAACCGAAAGCAAACCTCTACCTTTCAAAATAAATCTCACGTCAACACCGCACAAAGGCTTAATACCCAATTCAAAAATCTAGGGCAGAACACCCACTACTAGTTCGCGTCGGAGCAACCGAATACCCCTGGCGATCACTGCTAGGGTAGAGAGACAGCAGTGCTGAGGCGTTAGACCGGCGAAGGAGTCGAAAATTAGGGCATGGTTCCTAATTAGAAGAGGGGGTGTTCTGCCGGGGTGCTCTACCGTGCGGAGGAGGCCGAAGAAGAAAGGGAATCGCGGTTCGGCGCTGCTCCGTTCGACGGTGGCAGACTGGGTCTAGGGCAGAGGAGGGAAATCGACAGAGGGCGGCTCGGTTGGCAGTGGCTCGCGAGATCACTCCGTGAGGGGTGACTTTCGGCAGAGGAGAGTGGAATGGAATCGGGCGGAGAAGATGAAGAGGAAAATTAGAAGAGGTGCGGTGTGATCGAGAAGAAAATAAAGGAGGGGAGGAGAAGAAACCACCGCGGCGGTTAGGGCAAGGGATCGGCGTCGGGATGACACGGCGCAGCGAGGAAGGAAACGAAGGAAAAATAGAAAATAAAAGAAAATAAATAAAATAAAAAGGGAAATTCAACTTTTCCTCATTTAAATGGGGTTGCCTAAACAGGCTTTTCCGGGACCCAAATTTTATCCCCGTAAATTCGTCCATACGGTCTCTGAAAAATTTTAGAAAAATTTCTAAAAATTTTGAAAAATTCCCCTTATTATAATCTGCCTTTTTTCGGTATTTTACAAATTATCTTCAATTTGATACTTGGATCGATCCCTGGATCCAACCGAGCTGAAAGTTATGGCGATTCGAAGTTTGGTCTGCGGTCTGGGCGAAGGTCCAGTTGTACCCGCGATTGGGAGGAACGACCGTGCTATTTAGTGTGTGGTTAAGTTAGGCCTTTATTACCTAAAGAGGGAGTTTGCCCTCTAGGAAAGGGGGAGAATGAAGGAAACCCTCATTCATACTTTGGCGTGAAGGAAGTTGAGGCTATGGGATTAGCCTAAGTTAAATGTATTGTCAAACATCAAAAAGGAGAAAATTGTTGGTGCAATATCCCTGGGTCAATTTTGACCTACTTGACTCTTCTTCAAACTCAGACTGGTCTTCTCTTGAGAACTTTGCCCTTTGAACTTGTTGGAGCTTCGAAGCCTTCCATGAGAGCAAACCATTGCTCTATCTCCACCATCAAGAAATTTTCGATCATTGATTTCTAAAGATCCAAGCTCATCATTGTGAGCGGTGGAGGCACCCTTGTATCGAATCCAAGTCCATCTTGGAATTTCATTTGAAGTTGAGCTTCTTGAATGAAGTCTTCGACCTGTAGAATTGCTCCAACTTCTTCACCCTCTAGCTTTTTGCCTCTTCCGGCGATGATTCCGGTGAAGAGAAACCTTGCTTTGATACCACTTGAATTTTCACATGGCTTCACTTATCAGGATTTTCCAACTGCCTAGCTTCACTCACTAGGTCTTTCACCTGGCTTCACTCACCAGGATTTTTCTTTCTGCCTAGCTTCACTCACTAGGACTTCCTAGTCAAGTATCTAGTCAATCTTGACCTACCTGACTCTTCTTCAAACTCAGACTGGTCAAACCCTAAACAGAGGGAATTGCTCCAGTAATCTCCCCAATCAGATGATTACACCTGTAATCACCACGTATTATCTGTATTGTCAAACATTGAAACTCAAACATAGAGACTCAAGCTTGAGCCAACTCAAGCTTAGTCAACCAGGTCAACCTTGACCCAGGGATATTGCACCAACATTTAGCATGGACAGAAAAAAGCTTTCTCTCTATTAGATCTGAAGCAAAGTTGTAGATCTTGAAGTCAGCTACGTTTCGGTATAAAGAACATCCCGAAACTCCAACGGAGCACAAAGTTATGGCCAAATTACAAACGGTCTACAATCTGCCCAAAATTCAGCACAACCCTGTTTTGGCGTGGCACGACCCGTGTTCTTCGTCACACGGTCGTGTGGAATCCACACGGCCTCACACGGATTCTTCTCAGGTTGAGTCACACGTCCGTGTGGCTCACACGGCTGTGGCCTTTTTCTTCTCTGCTGAGGTCACACGGTTGTGACCTTTCTCTCCACTGGAATGTTGGCACGGCCGTGCCATTTGGCACGACCATGTGCTGCTTGACCACGGGGATAATGGCACGGCCGTGTGGGGGCACACGGCCGTGGCTTTCTTCGCATCAGGTGTTGGCACGGCCGTGCCATTCGGCACGCCCAAGGCATGATAATGGCCACACGGCCGTGTGGCTTGCACGGCCCAAGCTCCTGTGTGCGTTTTTGCTCCATTTTCACTCCAAATCATGTCCTATCAATCAAAACAAGCAAAGAATAGATCTCCGAACTAAATATAATGGAAATATGGCAGTATAATGAAATAGGGTGCAATAAACATAGATTATTCTAATGAAATACAAGTAGATGTGCATCAAAGCATGGATAAAAGTGCATATAATCTATGCACATCACACCCCCAGACTTAAACCTTTGCTTGTCCTCAAGCAAAACCCGCAATCTAGATTCATGTGGTTAAATAGTGCATCATAATCTCTAGCAAATCAATCTAATCTTATCAGATGATTTTATTGGTGAGCAAGATACAAAAGTAGTTTGAGTATGACCTAAGTAGTAGTCCTCCGTGCTCAGTGTGAAAGTGGCCTAAATTTATCAAGTTTCAATCCCTAAGTCTAGTCAAGTCATCATAAAATTGTGTTCCTTATGCTTCCGGTGATAGACACTTACTTGCCATACACAAGGTTCATTCCCCACAAAAATGCTATGCATTGTCTACACAAGGTCTCAAAGAAATACTCAGTATCAAGAGAAACATAGCATTCATTTCCCCAGTAACCTAACTCGGTCTCAAATGGGTAAATTGCTAGTTTCCACTCACGACAACTATTATTTTATCCCTTATTTTTTTCTTTGAATGTTTGTAAAGTATCAAACTTGAACAAACTTTCATTTTTTTTTAATTTATATATATATATATATATATATATATATATATATTATTTTTGGGATTGATTTTTCCAAATGAGCTTACATGATCTGAGTTTATCCAGTAACAAAATGTAGTTGAGAGGTCACCATAGAGGCACAAATACTAGTCCAATTCTATGAATCATGACTATTTTAGAGTTATCAACCATAAAAAATAGGCATAGTGTATAGAGATCCTAAAATAAGGCCAATACTTAAACTCTTGTTGTAAAAATATTGCTCACTTCATGCTATCATAGATAGAAAAAGATAGATCACTAAACATAATAGCACCATAAGTAGCCAATAAACCACATGGAATCTAGAATAAACATGCTAGTATTTTGCAATAAGGAGCAAACAATCATGATGTCATGTAAGATGCAACTAGTAAAAATTTTATTAAGCAAGAAGAAATAAACAAAAACTGAACTAACCTAAATGCATCTAATGCATCCCCCTAGACTTAAGCTTTTCATTGTCCCAATGAAAACTAAAAATAATGTGGAGGAGATAAAAAGTAAGAGAAGTTACCAAATGATGCGTGCCAAATGCCCATGTCATTAACTTCTCCACCATGTAGTTGCCCTCCTCCTAATCTTTGAATCCTATAAAAGAAAGTAGACAACAAAAATTAAGTAGAGGATACATGTTTATTATAAAGAAATGAAACTATAAAGAACTACAAACATGAATAAAATGAAGAAAATGAACTTGGGTTGCCTCCTAAGAAGCGCTTGTTTAAGGTCATTAGCTCGACCACCTCATTAGATTCATCGAAATCTCGCTCTAGGAGGGGTAAGATATTTCAACACCCTCCTACCAAGGGCTCTTATTATGAAGAGAGCTTTCATCAAAGGAGCTACAGAGTAAAGTATAACTCTCTCCATCTTCATCTTTTTTGAAGTTCTTTCAGGTGGTCGAAGACGGTTCAGATCGAGCTTCTAATTATAGACCCCATGAAAATCTACACACCCAAAAGAAAAACATACCTCTCCCAAGCACGCTATATTAGATAGAACTATAACCTTATTAAGATGAACTGAGTATGTATCATAAATTGAATCACATCCAACAAAATTAATTATAAGTACCTCTATAAAATTTTCCAAAAGATCACTAGAAATACTAACCTTGTATTGCTGAGAGATACCTGAAAGTTCTAAACATGTAGATGTGACTTCTGAATCTTGTATTGGCTCTAGCTCTGGCTCAAGTGGTGGTGCCTCCAAAAGTGGTGATTCTTGGGACTTTGTTTCTATTGCACAAGTCCCTACACATTTATCATCAACCAATTCTATTCTTACAACTTCCATAGCATCAATTGGTTGTGTGATCAAAGGAGGTGATCCTTGGGACATTTCCTCCATAGTACATGTCCCTACACTTTTATCCACCACATCATCATCATAAGTAGTGAAGGGTCCACTAACATCAATAGCATCAACAGAGGAATCAACTGCTTTATTAGAATTTTGTAGTAATAGTTGTAAAGCTAGGATCTCCCGTTGCACCATTAGCTCTTCAGAATCATGTGTTGTGGTCTTCATCTGACTTGGAGCAGGAATATTTGGATTTTGAGAGTCCACCAAGTCAATCAGCTCATTTGGTTGATCATCCTGAAACTCTGACGGACTCTGATTTACTTGAGAAATATGCTCGACATTTTGTATGCAATTGTAGTCCAAATTTTTATAGTCCATCCTAAATTGATTGTAATGTTGAGATGGGTCAGAGATCTGCTGCTGGAATAATGACTGCTCACTCTCGTCTAGAATTAGCTGGGTTTGAAGGTTCTGAATTTGATGATCTTCCCAGTCATAGCCATAAGTATCAGGAACTTGCTCATATGTATCTTGATGTTAAGGTTAAATCAAATACTGAAGTTTTGGAGTATTAGCAGATTTTTGGAAGAAGTGACAAATAGTAGCTGGATGAGATGTGCTACCACACACTCCACAAAGGAACTCAAATTCCTCATCTTCTGAGTCATAATATTCATCGATGGAAGATCTTGCTCTTACACTCATGGGTGTGAAAAATTCTCTTGAAGCCCTGCTTGACATGTTAGAGCTCATGGAAATCTAAAAAAAATTATGAGAAAAAATAAAAATGAAGAATTAAAGACAAGAAATAAAATGCTATATGAAAAACAAGAAAGACAATGCAGAATTTAAATTGCAAGAAAGAAAGTGCATAAAGAAAACAAGGAAGAAAAAACAAAGGAAAAAGAAAAATGTCTAGAGTAACTCATATGCTAATCAACTAATGTTAATCGAAAATAGTCCCCGGTAACGACGTCAAAAACTTGTTACGATTTCGCAAGTGCACGGATTCATCGTCAGTAATATATAAGATTATCGAACCACAGTGACTATTGATTAAGCACTAGAGATGTCGCAAAGTAAGTTATCTAGATGGTCGAAAGTTGGCTTTGGCGCTTGCAAATTAACGAGAGTGATTGAAGAGAGAAAGAGAAGGATGAGAGAATCGATCTTCGAGGAAATTGAGCTTTGGGAAATGGATTCTAGGATTTCGGTTTCGTTGTGATAGAACCTGATGTATCATGTTCTATCTTTTACTCATCGTCAATCAATATACCTTCGCCGGAAGTTAAAGCTACTATCCTTTAGTACTAATCAGAGAAGATCATTGTGAAATCCTGTTACGGTTAACCCCTGTCACTAGGGTGCCTCGGTATATCACAAGAATACAAATCTAATCGGTAACACTAGGGATAGAGATAGGGGTTTGGTTTGGTCTCTTACTTCCTTGTGGAGAAGTTGTCTCTCCTTTCAAGGGAATATCCTAGATGTCCGTGAACGGGTTATCCCTGTCACTAGGGCCCCTCGAGTATACGATCTAAGATCCTCTCTTTATGAAATTAGTAATTCCTACACAATCAATTAACATGACAAGGCAACAAGTCTCATGCATATCAAATAGAAACGAAGCAAGAGAAATCATCCAACGAGTAAAGGTACAAACATGAGTCTTACATCAAACCCTATCCAAAACTACTCCCCACATCCATAGAAAAGGAGATCTACTCCATTGCGAGAGAGGAACAACCCCAAAACATTAAGTAAAGCACACTTACAACCCTTGATGTGAGAAAGAGGGGAAGAAGAGATGCTTGCCGAGGTTTCCGATGTCTTGGTGATGCCTCCTTGCTCTGGAGACGGACGGAACGTCAAGAGATGGCGGCGGATGAAGCTCTAGGGGTTCCCCCGAAGGGGAGAACCCTTTCCTAAGGAGAGGGGGTGAAATCCCCAAAACCAAAGATGATCAAGAATAGGGTTCTTGACCCTTTTATACCTCCTCCAAGCTGTCCAGGAAAACCAGGATTACAGGGGTCTGGTAAACTGAGTTTTTCACCCATTAAACCAGGTTTTCTCATGATTTACCCTGAACCAAAGTTATATCTCTTGAAATTATCTTCAATTTGATACTTGGATCAAGCCCTGGATCCAACCAAGCCGAAAGTTATGACAGTTTGAAGTTTGGTCTGCGGTCTGGGCGGAGGTCCAGTTGTACCCACGGTTGGGAGGCACGACCGTGCCATTTAGCATGGGCATACAATTCTTTCTCTCTGTTGGATCTGAAGAAAAGTTGTAGATCTTGAAGTCAGCTATGTTTTGGTATAAAGAACATCCTGAAACTCCAACGGAGCGCAAAGTTATGGCTAAATTACGAACGGTCTGCAATCTTCCCAGAATTCAGCACAGCTCTGTTTTGGCGTGGCATGGCCCGTGTTCTTCGTCACACGACCGTGTGGAATCTACACGGCCTCACACGGCTTCTTCTCGGGTTGAGTCACACGGCCGTGGCCTTTTTCTTCTCTACCGAGGTCACATGATCGTGTGGATTTACACGGCCGTGACCTTTCTCTCCACTGGAATGTTGGCATGGCCGTGCCATTTGGCACATCCATGTGCTGCTTGGCCACGGGGATAATGGCACGGCCGTATGGGGGCACATGGCCGTGGCTTTCTTCGCATCGGGTGCTGGCACGGCCGTGCCATTTGACACGCCCAAGGCATGATAATGGCCACATGGCCGTGTGGCCTGCACGTCCCAAGCTCCTGTGTGCGTTTTTGCTCCATTTTCGCTCCAAATCACGTCTTATCAATCAAAACAAGCAAAGAGTAGATCTCCGAACCAAATATAATGGAAATATGATATTATAATGAAATAGGGTGCAATAAACATAGATTATCCTAATGAAATACAAGTAGATGTGCGTCAAAGCATGCATAAAAGTGCATATAATCTACACATCACATAAGCGAATAATAAATTTCACTAAAATTACCTCTTACAAAGGAGATGACATTGCCAAAATTTTAGAAACATGCTTGAGCGACTGGGGGATAGATAAAATTTTCACTATCATAGTTGATAATGCTAGCACGAACGATAAAGCAATAGAGTACATGGGAAAGAGGCTAAAGGAAATGAGCATTCTATTATTTGATGGTAAGTACAATACAACAAAAATGATTTTTTGCAGCGTGTAAATTCACTTTCCACAATGCACATTGCACGTTGCACAATTAAAAGCTGTTGAAAGTCCCAGATTATTCGTAGTGTGTTATGCGCTGTAAATATTATTTTCTGCGACACATGTTGTGCGTCATGGAATGTGTTTTCTATAGTATGCAAGTGCATGCTATTAATATTCTAATCCACAGCGAGCAAAGGTACATTGTTGAAGTTCTTATCTATATTAAAAAAAAATCAATTTTATTGACAAAAACAATAAACCAAAATTTTACAATAAATTTAGTACAAATCTAATCCACACAAAATTAATAAAAGTGATTGTTTGTCATTGTTATGAGGCCACAAGTGCACGACAACATCATCAATAATAAAAGATATTGAACCCACAGGGATTGAGTATAAGCACTAGAGACTTTGTACAATTAATTAGCTAAACGATTGAGAGTTGTGAATTTACGCACTTAAAGTAAGAGAGAAGTAAGAGAAGAGAGCGAGTAAGAAAAGAGAGTTGGTTGAGGAAACCTGGTTTAGGGGAGCGTTCTAGGAGTTCTGGTTCGTTTTGATGCTAATTAACATACTAAGAATTTCCCATCCTCTATACTTATGCGCATGTACAAAGTCTAACTCAATACCGACACTACTCCACGATGGTTATGTCGGAGTGCTATCTCTATTAGTATCAAATGTTACTAAGTAGATGTGGTTACTTAGGAAGTCCAATTGAAGGGATACCCTTGTCACTAGGGCCCCCTAGTCATACGGTCACTAGGGTACATAAGACACATACTAACATAGGATTAGAAATAACCCATTAACCCTAATTCAATGCTTCCTGGTAGAGAATTGTCCTCCATTTTAGGGCAATACTCTAGATGTTCGGTTAAAGGAATAACTTTGTCACTAGAACCCCTTAGTCATATGATCTAGAGCATCCCCTTTACGGGATGAATAAATCAATACAATCATTCAATCAAACAAGAGATCTAGCACAAATACTTCACATATAAATTCAATCAAATATATACTAGGCATAAACTGTAAGTACCCAGGTTGGTTTTGATGGTCAACCAAGTCAAGTTAGGTTATGTTGTATTTAATACCTTTTGTCTAAGTGTGCAGGAGCTTAGGGATGCAAAAAGTAGAGCGGAAGACACGGATAGCAAGAAGGATAGCACGAGAAGCGAATTGATGGACTCGGTACATCCGAAGGACGAGGTGCTATGGAAGAGTACAACGATGGACGAGAAGAACATACACAATATTCAATGGATGAGAAGGCGAGGAGGAAGTCTACTAGAAGAATGTCAGAGTTAAGTTCGGGTGAGCTCAATTACGGACGACCGGAGCATCACCCAAGCCAACGGGATAAAAGAAGATCAACTTAGGGAGTTGATCTTGAAGACATGAGGTGCCTCCCTTGTGATTGAGGGAGGCTTGGGTGTTACTATTGAAGCTTCCCAACAAAGGCGCGAAGGAGCCTCCAAGGTGTCTGAGGCACCTCGGATGAAAAGGCATGAATGCGCCTTAAGGGAGATCGAAGGCGCCTCAAAAGACATTGAAGGCGCCTCCATTCCCGCATAGCCGTTGGTTGACCATTTGAGTTTGGATAAATGTTTATCCACACTGGAGGCACCTCCAAGCGACGAATACCAACAGTTACTTCATCCCAAGAGGATATAAAAAGTCCTATAGTGATAGGAAAAAAATAACAACTTCTATATTCAATTCCTAGTAAAATTATGAGTTATTAAAGAATGTAAGAATCTTCTCCACCTTCAACAAAGGTAATTCTTTTTGAGTGGAGCTTTGTAACTGTCTTAAATTAACAACTATCTAGCTTATAACCAAATAAAAATTCTAGTCTTCTTACTTACTATTTTTATAAGTTATTATTTCTTTTAATGTTAATTGTTTATGTTTAACTAACTTGTATCTTTGCTAATTTCCAAGCAAGAGAAAATTCTAACTCTAGTTTCAAGACTATTCACCCCTAATGCAGACCTACAATTGGTATCAAAGTCCAACTACCTCAGAATGACTAACCACCAACTGAAACAACAAGATGATCAATGGTCGGATCTAACATTCATCCACCAAAGTTTGAGGGAGATCTCGCGATGTGGAAAAAATGAATGGAGATATTTTTCAAAATATACTTTGAAATTCTATTAATAATTAAATATGGTTTTGTACTACCCAAAAACCAACATGAAGTAGAGAAGGAGGAGTATCTATGACCAAAAAGGAACAAGCTAACTTCATGGGGAATGGTAAAGCCGAGTTTCATCTGATGAGCGTTCTTCTACCTCAAGAATTCAACCAGATCTGAAACTACGACTCAATAAAAGAACTTTGGAAGAAGTTCCTAAAGCTGCAAGAAGAAACATCGGAAGCTAAACTCGTAAAATGGGACCTGCTCCGAAATCAATTCAGCAACCTCTGAATGGAAAAGGAAGAGACAGTAGCTTACTATACGCAAGAATCAAAGAGCTAATCACTGGATTAACGAACCTCGGAGAAATGGTAACTAATTGGGACTTACAAAGATACACCTTAAATGCGTTCTCGTGAACACCGTAATAGACGTCTATAATAGACTCTTACTATATATCAAAGGATCTCAAGGTAAATGTTGGTGTAATTGATCTCTAGGGTTTCGATGTTTGTCGATATACTAATGTAGTTAAGGGTTGATCCAATTGGAAGAGAGAAGTCTAGTCAGGACTAGATGACTAGTAAGGAAAAGTCCTAACTAGAGGTTAGGCAAGGGTAAGTCCTAATTGGAGGTTAGGCAGGTGAAAAGTCTACTGAGTGACTAGTCCTAATAGGAGGTTAGGCAAGGAGAAGTCCTGGTGAGTGAAGCTAGGTGGTGAAAGTCTCGATGAGTGAAGCCAAACCCTAGTGAGTGAAGCTAGGTGGTGAAAATCTCAGTGAGTGAAATCAGACCCTAGTGAGTGAAGATAGGTGGTGAAAGTTTCAGTGAGTGAAGCTAGGCAATGGAAGTCCTAGTGAGTGAAGTTAGGTGGTGGAAGTCCCGGTGAGTAAAGGTAGACAATGGAAGTCTTAGTGTAAGGTCCCGTTAACGTCGAATGATTTAAATTAGGAATTTTTTAATATAATAATAATAATAATAATAATAATAATAATAATAATATAAAATTATAGTCGTCCACTAGTCATTGGATTTGGGTGAGGTCGTTTGGTGTTGATGATTTTCATGGCTTTCTTGTAATAGGAGTTGTTTCCCTTGAATCGGATTTGGTTGCGACATATGTGGTTATTGGATTCCTTCGCCGTCTTTACGAAGTTCCTTTTGTTTGTTTTTTGTTGTTTTGTTCTTTTTTTTGCTGATCGAGTTGTGATAGGTAGAGATGCGGATGTTTTCAATTGCTGGGTTGATTGAAGGTGTGGCCTTAGTGTGTGGGTGTTGTTTGAATTCAGTTGGTAGTTATCCTCTATGAAAATAATGGATGAAGGTAACATGAGAAGGTAATACTGTTTTAATTCATGCCATGCTCTGCTCGTGAGAGGGGTTGGGTTAACAATACTGTGCTACAGATGCCATGCTCGAACTTCTCTAGATTTATCTTTGAACAATTTTAATCAAATTTGAACTCACGATGCCTCAGTAATTGTTTTCTTCCAATATGTACGTGAGTTATTTGAATTGAATACACATGACTTGCAATTCTAGTTGGATCACTTCTTCTTATTGGCTTGGAAATTTTGGTATGGATTTGAAAGTAAGGGAAATTGGTGTGATTTAATAGTTGTTTTTCTTTTGTTTTCTCTAGCTATGCATGATCAGATTGAACCAAATAAAAGATAAAAAAAATATAGTTGGGTAGGAATGTGATGATAACTCATTTTCCGCAAAGGTTCAACTAATTATCATGCATGTATGTGAGCCCCTTGCTGTGCTTTTATCGTTGAGGTTGCTTTACCATGTTAGTTTGGTATTTCTGTGTTAGATTTTGGTGGCATGCAACTTAGTTTCTATTCTTTCTTGGTTCTCCAGGGCTATGCAGAATTTTAACATTTGTATGAAAAATCTAGTAGGTTGTTGCATCAGTTGGTGTTCTTGGGGGTTCTTTGTGAAGGATAGTATAAGACTATGTATGTTTATTGGTAAACTATGAAATGCATTGAGTCATGTGTGATTTATATTTAATCCTTCATGACAATTGGACGCTTAGGGGTATGTGTGTGGTAATAATACGGGATGGGTGCCCTGGGATGAGCTTCGGGGAGGCCTCCTCCATACAGAAATGATAACGGAAAATATGATGGCTTAAACCACAAGAATACAAGTCTCCTAAGAGGTACCTCTAGAGTTTGAACATGGACTGAATAAATAGGCTCAAATGACGGTTACCACTAAATTCCCCTAAGTACACGTTTAATAAGTTATATCGGTGATTTTAATTTGCTTCTATATATTGTTATTATCATGCTCAATGCTGTCCAGCTTCTCTTCTCTTAATCTAACTTTATGTTTCCTTCATGTATAACAGATATCGATTCTATGTTTCATACGTTATGCTTCAAACTAGAGATAATCACTAGTTGTGATCCAATCATAATTTCTCTCATGCTATGAATTGTATTGCAGACATTCAGTAAATGAGTTTAAGACAATCAAAAATATAATATGTACTCAAATAGTGAATCTAGAATCGATATCTGTGGATCACAACTAGTAATACGTTATAAACGTATTAGAATTTCCGTAGTTGTCAAATTGATGTATTCGGACATCATCAATTATGTAAGACTAGCACAGGTTATACTCCTTAGTTTGCCAAGCAACTGTTTTTTCATTGGCTACAGACATTGGGATGTCGAGAGTTAAATGTGAAAGCTAGTTATGGTAACTAGTTCATTAGAGTAACTCATTATAAAACTTCATATAGTTATCTATATATATGGATATGTCTATGAAGCTCTTACTGCAGCTCGAGTGCAAGTTTCTTTCGACTTGAGGTATACAAGTCATCTTGCTCATGGAGACTTATATGTTGACATCTTAAGCAAACACCTCATTGAGGTGTGGACCCGGGATGATTGGGTATACGTCAAAATGTCCAAAGATGTTTGGATAGCCCACAGAGAATTCACCATTCCTTGCGAGGAGACGTATATCCTATGGCCACTAGTTAGGATTATTATTCAAAGTCTTTGGCCAAAGTATCACATGTTAAAAGTACGAGACTCTTGTACACATGTACGAGTAATTTGAATCTGTAGAACGAGGAAGTATTACTTAGGCTAGGAGTAACATAGTCAGTCTAGTGGAGACAGACACATAGACCATATCCTGAACCAAGTGGGTATAAGATGAGTGAAAGGAACAAGGCACGACTTATTGTAGCTGCTAAAGGGTTTAGAATTAGTTCTAAGATCATCTATGATTTTCTGACTAATTGGGGATTATGATGTACTACTATGTACCACTCATGATCGTTCTATAATTAAGTAGTTAATTATGGACGACCAAGATAAACCATGAACCTATTGGGTCACACATACTAACGAGTCTCTAAAAGACGTAAAACAAATTAAAGAATAGGATTCTTAGATCATGAGATAAATGTTTGGTTGGACCATACAAAAGACAAATATAGAAATATTTGTCATAATGGAAGAGCGGATAGTCTACATCTCTTATGGTAGAGTTGAGCCATATTTGGTTTAATCATGAATTAGTCATGAACTAACTTAATTTAGTTGTGAACCAAACCAAGGGGTTAATGTACTAATTTTTGGTTAAGGAATAATGAGTTGGATTTGGGCTTTCTAATCCAACTCATTAAAGAGATATATAGATGTAATTAAGAGAGAATTAGATACAAGTTTCATTATTTGGTTGATTGACTTTTAGAAACCCAATCCTCGTCTCCGTCTCCCCTCTCTTTGTCACCACCCACAACAAGGAGAAATCCTTCTCCTTGTTGCCGTGACCACCAAGCAAGGAAGAGACATCTACCTTATTTGCTTCTTCTTCCTCTTGATCCTTCTTCTTTGCTCATGGCTAGTAACATCCGAAAGAGAGACTTGTACTCAAGGATTTGTCTTGAGGAGCTCGGCATGGATACGAATAGAGGCGAGGTTCGACAATATCACTACGGTTGATGCCCTTCTCGTTATAGGTTATCAGTAAGGTATACCTAGCGTAAATTTACTTCTCATAAAACTTTAATTATGTGATCATGTTTGACATATTATATCTTGTATGCGTGTGGTGTGTGTGATATAATAATTATAAATTATTATTGTTTTATTTTTCGTTGTGCATGTTTACAAAACGTGTTCTAACATGCACCCGCATTGGGTATATCCTAATAGTGGCATCAAAGCCTTATCGTGCTTTGACATAATCATAAAATTGTTTTACATTCATAATTAATGTTGTGATTCATTTTAGAATTTTTCTAGAATTATTAAGACTTTTTCTATTTTTGGAAATTCTTAAATTGTTAGGAAATTTAATTTTTGGAAAGTTTTTGATATAATTTTAGAAAATTGAATTTAGAAATATTCTGTTAAATTAGAAATTATTATTTCTAAAATTTTCTAAAATTTTAAGAAATATTTTATTTTTAGAAAATTCCTAATTTGTTACGTAATACCAAATATAATTTTTTTTAAAAAAATTATAAAAAAATTTAGATCTGAGATATTCTAAATTAAATTATAGAATTAATATTTTCTAAAATTTTTAGATTTATTAAAATATTCTATTTTTTAAAATTTTCCTAAATTGTTAGGAAATACTAAATTTGGAAAGATTTGAAAAATTATTAAAAATCTATATTTGAGATATTCATTAAAATATTCTATTTTTAGAAAGTTTCCTAAATTGTTAGGAAATACCAAATTTAGGAAGATTTAGAAAATTTTAAAAAAATCTAGATTTGAATTATTTTTTAATAAATTAATAAATATTAATTATTTATTTCCTAAATTGTTAGGAAATTAATTTTGAAATTTGTTTCTAAAATAATTAAAGATTCTTAATTAATAGAAAGATTCTAGATGAAATATGTTAATTAAATTTAGAAATTGGTTTCCTAATTTGATTAGATAAATCTTAATTTATTAAAATTAGATTTATAACATATTTTTATTTCTAAAATAAAATTATAACATATATAAATTTATATATTGTTCATACCATATTGTATGTCATGTAGATGTATTAATTATGATGTGATTAGATCTTACCATATGTGTGATGTGTCATTATGTTATACGTGTGACGTGTCATGTCATCATTTTTGTCATGTGTATAATGTCATGTAGATAGAATATTTGCATGATATAGATGAGACCAAATCCCTTAATATTAAAACCTACATCTTCCGTTAATATGATAAGAACCAGAGTTTAAGTTCTTGTTTGAGTTGTTAGCCAAAGTCAAATTCAAACTTGAAATTAAATATGTTCAAACCATAGAGATACAATCTCATGATTAACGGGTCAATTTTAAACTTGAAGGGTTGATTTGTTGTGTCAAAGCCATGATCAATATGGATAGAGGTGAAGTTGGGTGATATGAATTTGATGTATAGTTGTTAATATGTTAACAACCCGATATTTATGTGAAGATCAATTAGTTGCTAGCATAATGTGATAGTTGCATATAAGTGATATGCAATTGGTAAACTTGTTATCTACTGTTATAGCTAAAAATGGCTTGTTAGCCAAAGCCAAGGTTATTCTTATCTGTAGTATATATCAACCCACTTGGAGAAAACCTACCATCTCCTGAATTTAAAATTAAGGTTATTTGAATTTGATAAATAACCGGGCTTTTATTTAAATTGTTTACATAAATAATATCATGTCTCTCATACATTCTCATTTTTATATTTCTAGGTTAATCATTTAATTATAACTTCTATTAATCTGCGTTTAATTTTGAACTCGAATAAACTGACTGGGCCAAACTTCTTGGACTGGTTTTGAAATTTGAGAATTGTTTTCAAAGTTGAGAAACTGGCTTATGTCCTTGATCAGCCTGTTCTCACAAGTCTTGATGTCAATGCAACTGCAGACTAATTGTTGGCCCTTTAGAAGCATAAGGATAATTTTGTACTTGCAAGTTGTATCATGCTAGTTGCTATGACTCCTGAACTACAGAAACAATATAAGCATTTTGATGCTTATGATATTGTCTATCATCTTCATGAGCTATTTGATGAACAAGCTAGATCCGAAAGGTTCAAGGTCTCTAAACTTCTCTTTTGCTCAAAGATGCAGGAGGATTCGTCTGCAGTACAATATGTACTCAAGATGGATGTCTATATAGAGCGTTTAGCATCACTCGATTTTACAATGAATCATGAGTTAAGTATTGACTTAATTCTACATAGTTTACCAAAAAGTCATTCACAATTTGTGATGAACTATCGGATGTACAATTTGGAATCAATCATTCCAGAGATAATTAACATGCTTAAGATTGTAGAGTCTTCTGTTAAAGGTGAACAGAAAACTGTGATGTTAGTAGACTCCTCCAAGAAAGGTTCTAAGAGGAAACCAAAATATTAGGCTAGGGGGAAGAGCAAAAAGGCCAAGACAGTAGAACCGACATAAACGGGCCCATGCCATCATTGTGGCAAGATGAGATACTAGCGAAGAAACTGCAAGATCTATCTTGAGTCTGTGAAGAAACTAAGACATCTGATGCCCCATCCTCTTCAGGTATTTTCGTTATTGATTGTCATGCTATTTCCTCAGACACTTGGATATTGGATACTAGTGTGGCTCACATATATGTAATGACATACAAGAGCTAAGGAATAGCAGAAGACTCGTCAAGGGAGAAATAAGTCTATAAGTTGGGAATGGAGCAAAGGATGTTGCAGTCGCCATCGGAACATACTTGTTATAACTTCCTAGTGGACTTATCTTAGAACTAGATAATTATTATTTTGTTCCCACATTAATAAAGAACATTGTTTATATTTTTTGTTTAAATAGAAAAGGTTTTCATTTGACTTTTAGTGACAATTATTGTTATATAACATTGAATGGTGTTCTTTATGACACTGGAACTTTATGCAATGACATCACATGTTAGATACATTTAGTGACGCATTCAATATCGATACGAGTAATAAATGCACCCGATTAGATAATCAATTAACCTCTTACTCGTGGCATTGTCGCCTTGACCATATAAGCAAGAAACAAATTGTAAAAGATTGTAGTTCTCGAATCATTTGAATTAGATACATTTGATACATGTGATTCATGTTTAAAAGGCAAGATGACAAAATTTCCTTTTTCTGGAAAGGGTGAATGAGTTGATGAGTTGCTTAGGATCGTACATATCAATGTACATGGACCAATGTCAACTCACGCACTAGGAGGTTATATCTACTTCATTACTTTCATTGATGATCACTCTCGTTATGGGTATGTGTATCTAATGAAACACAAATCCAAAGTCTTTGAAAAGTTTAGAGAATTCAGAAATAAAGTAGAGAAATAACTTGGTAAAAATATCAAGATACTTCGATCCGATCGAGGTGGTGAGTATTTAAGACAAGAGTTTCAAGATTATCTAAGGGACAATAGTATATTGTCTCAATGGACTCCGCCATATACACCACAACATAATGATGTATCAGAAAGGCGTAACCAAACTTTGTTGGACATGGTTAGATTAATGATGGATTATGTAAATCTTTCCAAAACCTTTTGGGGTTATGTATTCATGACAACTGTTTACTTGCTAAACAGAGTCCAGATGAAGGCAATCTTAACTTCTTCATATGAGATATGGGCTAGTAAGAAACCTCTCATATCTTATTTGAAGATATGAGGATGTCTTGCTTATGTGTAGAGGACTATATCAGACAAGTTGGACGCTAAGTCTAATAAGTGTTTATTTATTGAATATCCTAAGGAAACTAAGGGTTACCAATTCTATCACCCATTGGAATAAAAAGTGTTTGTTTCAAGGCATGTTACCTTCCTAGAGATAGAATTTCTCTTACAGAAAGCAAGTGGGAGTATGATTGAACTTGATAAAGTTCAAGAGACTCCAATAAACACTAACGAGATGCCTAGTCAAGAATCACAACCAATTATGACACAACCTCCTCATAGATCAAGTAGGACATACAATATTCCTGAGAGATATGAATCTCTTGTAAGAGAATCGAATGATGTGTTACTCATTGAGGATGAGGAACCTACTGATTACAAAGAGGATCTGAATATTTCAGAAAATAACAAGTGGCTTATAGCCATGAAGTCAGAAATAGATTCCATGTACGAAAATTAAGTTTGGAATTTGGTGAACACACCTGAAGGCATTACGCCTATAGGGTGCAAGTGGGTTTTCAAGAAGAAAATCGATATGGATGGCAATGTAATTACCTACAAGGCAAGGTCAGTGGTGAAAGCTATCGTCAAAGATAAGGCATTGACTATGATGAAACCTTCTCACCTGTAGCCATGCTTAAATCTATTCGGATACTCCTAGTTATATCAGCTCATCATGATTATAAGATATGTCAAATGGATGTGAAAATAAATTTCCTTAATGGAAATTTGTTCGAGGACGTGTACATGATACAACCTGAAGGTTTCACATCTTTTAACAAGAATAAAGTATGCAAGCTTGAACGGTCCATTTATGAACTGAAGCAAGCATCCAGGAGTTAGAATATCCATTTTGATAAGGCGATCAAAAAATTTGATTTATCATAAAATCCAGACAAACCTTGTGTGTATCAAAAGGTTAGTGGGAGTGTGGTCATATTCCTAATATTATATGTTGATGACATATTGCTCATAGGAAATGATATGCCAGTTCTATAGTTAGTTAAAGTTTGGTTGTCTAAAACATTCTCCATGAAAGACATGAGAGAAGCAACTTACATACTCGGGATGAAAATCTATAGAGATAGATCGAAAAGGTTGCTTGGTCTTTCACAGTCGATATATACAGACAGAGTGCTAAAACGATTTAGCATGTCTGAATCTAAGAAAGGTTTCATAGATATGAGATATGGAATTCACCTTTCAAAATCTATGTGTCCACGCACAGAAGACGAGAGGATTTACATGGATAAGATACCTTATGTGTCCGCAATAGGATCTATCATGCATGTTATGTTATGTACAAGGCTTGATACATCATATACTCTAAGTGTTACGAGCAGATACCAGTCTGATCTAGGAATGGATCACTGGACGACTGTCAAGATGATCCTTAAGTACTTGAGAAGAACTAATGATATGTTCTTGGTATATGGAGATGGTGATATAATCATACGTGGATATACAGATGCAAGTTTCCAGACGGACAATGATGACTCCAAGTCCCAGTTTGGATTCATATTCATATTAAATGGAGGCGCAGTTAGTTGAAAAAGTTCCAAGAAAGACACTGTTGTAGATTTTACCTGTGAGACAGAATACATTGTAGCTTCGAAAGCAACAAAGGAAGCAATTTGGATCAAGAAGTTCTTTGCCGAACTTAGAGTAGTTTCGTTCGCTGTTGAAGCATTGCTTGTTTACTGAGACAACACCAAATCTATTACACAAGCAAATGAACCGAGGTCTCATCAATGATCAAAACATGTGCTTCACCGCTATCATCTGATCAGGGAGATCATTAGTAGGAAAGAAATATAGCTCGAGAAAATTTTCACTGAAAGAAACCTAGTGAATCCTTTGATAATGACTCTACCACAAAGCAAGTTTGAGAGTCATGTCCATGTTTACGGTTTAGGAAACCGTGGCGATTGACATTAGACCAAGTGGGAGTGTTAGATTTTGAGAGATGTCCTAAGGCAAATCGCCTTACGATTTTTACTAAATATAGATTCACTATTTGAGTGCATATTATATGTTTGATTATCTTAAATTCATTTACTGAATGTCCGTAATATAATTTATAGCATGAGAGAAATTATGATTGGATTACAACTAGTAATTATCTCTATATATGCAATTATGAACGTATTATAATTTCCCTAGTCGTCGAATTGATGCATTCTAACATTATCAATTCTGTAAAACTAGCACAAGTTATACTCCTTGGTTCGCCAAGCAGCTATTTTCTCACTGGCTAGAGACATTGGGATGTCGAGAGTTAAATGTGGATGCTAGTTATGTTAATTAGTTCATTAGAATAACTCACTGTAAGACTTCATATGGTTATCTATATATATGGATATGTTTGTGAAGCTCTTACTGTAGCTTGAGTGCAAGTTTCCTTCGACTTAAGGTATACAAGTCATCTTGGTCATGGAGATTTATACTTTGACATATTAAGCAAGCACCTCATTAGGGTGTGGACCCGAGATGATTGGGTATAAGTCAAAATGGCCAAAGATGTTTGCATAGCCCATAGAGGATTCACCACTCCTTGCGAGGAGATGTATAACCTATGGTCACTTGTTAGGATTATTACTCAAATTCTTTGGCCAAAGCATCACATGTTAAGAGTACGAGAATCTTGTATACATGTATGAGTAATTTGAATCCATAGAACAAGGAAGTATTACTTGGGATAGGTGTAACGTAGTTAGTCTAGTGGGGATAGACACATAGACCATGTCATGAACCCAGTGGGTATAAGATGAGTGAAAGGAATAAGACACGACTCATTGTACCTGCTGAAGGGTTTAGAATTAGTTTTAAGATTAACTATAATTTTTCAGCTAATTGAGGATCATGATGTACTACTAGGTACCACTCATGATCGTTCTATAATTACGTAGTTAATTATGGATGACCAAGGTAAGCCGAGAACCTATTGGGTCATACGCACTAACAAGTCTCTAAAAGATGTAAAATAAGTTAAAGAATAGAATTCTTCGATCAAGAGATAAATATTTGGTTGGACTATACATAAGATAAATATGGAAATATTTGTTATAATAGAAGCACGGATGGGCAACATCTCTTATGGTAGAATTGGACCATATTTGGTTTAATCATGAATTAGTTATGAACCAACTTAGTTTAGTTATGTATCAAACTAAGGAGTTAATGTGCTAATTTTTAGTTAAGGGATAATGCATTGGATTTGGGCTTTCTAACAACTCATTAAAGAGGATTATATATAGATGTAATTAAGAGAGAATTATATAAAAGTTTCATTATTTGGTTGATTGGCTTTTAGAAACCCAATCCTCCTCTCCGTCTCCCCTCTCTTTGCCGCCACCCACAACAAGGAGAAATCCTTCTCCTTGTTGCCGTGGCCACCAAGCAAGGAAGAGACATCTTCCTTACTTGCTTCTTCTTCCTCTTAATCCCTCTTCTTCACTCGTGGCTAGTAACTTCCAAAGGAGAGGCTTGTACTCAAGGAGTTGTCTTGAGGAGATCACCGTGAATACAAATAGAGGCAAGGTTTGACAACGCCACTACGATTGATGCCCTTCTCATTATAGATCATCTGTAAGGTATACCTAGCATAAATTTACTTCCTATAAAACTTTAATTATGTGATTATGTTTGGCATGTTGTATCTTTGTATGCATATGGTATGTGTGATGTAATAATTAGGAATTATTATTATTTTATTTTATGCTATGCATATTTATGAAACGTGTTCTAGCACACACACACATAGGATATATCTCAATAATTTTATTATTGTGCTAACTTTATTTTGCAGGGTATAGTTTATTACTTGGAATAATACATTTTGTAAGGGTGAAATGCACCAAGTCTTGGGTGAACAGTTATCCGAGGGGCCTCTTGTTCTAGTGGAGGCACCTCGGCTACCTTGGCTAAAGATCCGCGCTAAAAGGAGCGAAGGCGCCTCCCATATGGTTAGAGGCGCCTGAAAGGCGACCTCGCATGGATAAAGGCCACAGGCTACGAACCTTATTGAGTACGAAGCTCATGAGATAACTTTTGCACTTGGAGGTGTCTTGGATGAGAATTGGAGGCACCCTCAATATCCTATAAAAGGAAGGTTCGGTCAAGCATTCAACACAACTGAAATATAACTTCTATACATGATCTTTCTATAAGTATCCCCCCCCCCCCCCCCAACTGCACTAGGACCAACACTTTCAAGATTTCGGCTACTCTGACTTCATCCTCCCACTGTGCTGTGACTCTGCTATGTCCTACTATTGCTGAGAAGCCGTCCAACACTGAGATTGATCTGATAGTCTTCATGTGTTGGGTAACAAAATTGTTGATTAATTTTTTAATTACTACATAAAAGAAAGTGTAGGTTTTTACACTTTTCCTTAGTTTACTACTATATTCGATTCACTCTTCTGCCAGTTTGGGAAAAGTGAATCGATAGGATTAGAGGGATCATAGGTCTTGGAGTAGGAGTCACTGAAGGCTACAAACCAAGTAACTCCTCATGTTCGATTTTTCTTCTTACTTTTAATTCTGTTTCACTTTTTTTTTAACTTTTAAAAGATAATAATTTTTTAAAATACACATAATTAACCACCCCCTCTCACTTGCACCGATCCTACAGTAAATACTCTAGAAAGTCTTATTTTAACTTTTGAATTATATGAATCTCGGTGTGTAGAACAGAGAAAGGAGTCAAGTCAGAACCTAGCTTTGTAAGCCAAGAAGGATGAACCAGATTCTAACACATCCTTCGACCAAGATGAAAGGGCATACATGGTAAGAAAATTTTCAAAATTCTTTAAGTCTAACAATTTTAACAAATCACAAGCTAAGAAATCTCTTTGAGGAAAAAGGAGAATAAGATGCTACAACTACAATGAAAAAGGACACGTAAAAGATAGTTACCCAAAACTGAAGGAGAAAGATAAAGACAAAAGGCTAACACGAAGGAAGCATAAGAATCTTAAGGTAACATGGGATGAATCATTGTCATCCGAATCAAAGGTTGAAGTCTACACTAGACTTGCATTAATGACGAGTCACCAAATAGAGAGCATTGATAAAGGGGGAGCTACTTCAGATGAAAGTAGCGATGAAGGGGGAGAGTCTGTCAGTGTAGGAAGCAGCAGACGATCAAACCTGTGTTTTGATAATGGAAAATGGTTCAAAGTTAAGTTGTCTTGTTATCTAACAAATGTGATTAATCTTGCAGGAAAGTCCTAAGTGTTCTTAGGTAAAAGTCCTAGTGGATACTAGGCAAGTGGAAACCCTTGGGGAAAGTAACCCTAGGTCCTAGGGGGTGGTAACCCTAGGTAGAAAGTCTTGGCGGGTCGAGCACTTTAGGAGAAATCCTAGAGTCGGGGACTCTAAGTGAAAATCCTGGTGGTCGCGGACCAAGTGAAAGTCTGGACGGGTCATGGAGCGAACGTCCAACATGAAGACCTGAAGTCTCGGGCGATGAGGAAAAGTATAGTCAGTCTGGAGAACCGGTCTGGTAACAGGTAACTTTTCATGAGAGGACTAGGTGAGGACATGTTCCTCATTGAGGGAACAGTAGGTGTCGGTTTGACCTAGGGTTTCCGAAGGAAATCCGAAAATTAGAACTGGACAGTCTGGAGGCTGTCAAAAGTTATTCTTTCATATTACTTTATTTGCTATTTGTGTAACTCTATTTTGTAGGAGACTAACACTTTTTGTTGGGTTAGATTTGACTTTGATCGGTCAACTGAATGTCCAGATCGGTCGACCAAACACTCAAACAAAAGGATCATATTTCCAAGGGATTGGTCGACCGAACCTGGGGTTCAGTCAACCGAACATTGGACAGGCATTGATGTGGTCGAAGCCGAGTTGATCGGACCCAATGAGTTGGGGATCAGTCGACCAAATGGTAGGATCGGTCGACTGAACGATAGGATCGGTTGATCGAACGACAATATCGGATGACCGAACGAAGACTCTTATCCGAACAAAAGCATGTGGACGAGAAGCTGGGCAGGTTTAGAGGGTTCAGTCGATCGAACACTTGGATCAATCGACCAATCAGAGTCGGCTTAAACCTGATCCCAAGATCAGTGGATCTGGATCAGGTTTGAGGTTACTATAAAAAGGGGGTCTCGACCAGCACTTCGAACAACACACTCAGAACATTCTTCTTATGTGCGCGCTGCTATAAAATGACTCAACAATGGCTAACTGCTGCACCGACAATCGACAATCGACAATCAACTATTTATTCTTTGTTGTCGATAAATCTTGTTTTCATTATTACACTTGTACTAGTCTTTGTAAAGTATTTCCAAACTTATAGTGATTGCCTAATGAAAGTGATCAACGATCGCAGGCCTTGGAGTATGAGTCGCCACAGGCTTCGAACCAAGTAACCAAAAGTGTTAGCGATTGTTCTCTTGTTTCTTTCTATCTTCCGCTGCATTTACTATGTGTTTTTCGAAATGAGTGAAAAAGCCATGAGTGTTATTCATCCCCCTCTAGCACATCATCAATCCTAAATTGGTATTAGAGCGGGGTCACTTCAAATTGGTGGAACCACCATTCAAGCAATTTTTTTTCGTGGTAATTTTTAAATTTTTTGGAGTCAATCAGAGTCGGTAAAATTGCCACCTTCCAATCTGTTGGTGTAATCAACCTCCAAGGTTTTAATGTCCGACAAATATATTTAAGTAAGTTTAATGGAGCTTGATCATGGGAAGTCCTAGTCGTGGCTAGGCAAGGGTGGGAAGCCAACCGAGTGACTCGTCCTAATTGTGGTTAGGCAAGGGAAGTCCGAGTTGCAGGCTAGGCAAGGAAAATCTCGGTAGATTGTGGAAGCCAGGTGGATTCGATAGGTCTAGAGGACCTGATCCCTGGATAGTCGAATACTAAGTCTTGGTGAGTGAAGCTAGGTGGAGAAACCCCTAGGGGGTGGTAACCTTAGGTTATGGTGAATGAAGCCAGATGGTGAAAAATTAGGGAGAGATAACCTTAGGTAACAAAAAGTCTTGGAGTAGTGAACTCCAAGCAAGGTTGATCGGATAGTTTCCGGTAGACCGCGCATGGTCGACCGGACTAACGAATCTCGGTAAATCTAAGTTTAGGTTTACCATAGTATTCTGTATTACTATTATTGTTGTTGACAATATATTATTGTAGGAAAAGTCTTAATGAATCAGGCGATCAGACACTGAACAAGCAAAGTCCCAACAGATCTGGAGGATCAACGTTTGGTAGGCAGGTTGAGGTAAGCAACTGGAGGAGTGACAGTGAGATCGTGTTCCTAAAAGGAACAACCTAAGGCCGCTGATCCAATTGAAGAAACCGGGAAGGTTTTCAAGTTGAGATCAAGACAGTTGAACTATCTATTATTATTACTCATGCATTAGATATATTATTACTGTGCTAATATCTGTTTTGCAGGATTATTGTCTAACACTGTTTTACAGGTTCGGCTTGATCGGTCAATCAAACTGGATGATCGGTCGACTGAACAAGGCCAATTAGAGCATATATCAGTTCAGACCAAAACAGAGTAGGGCTTGATCAAAACTTGATTGGTCGACCGAACCAAAGGATCGGTCGACCAAACCCTGATGACTCAGCACAGTTAAAATCGAGCAAAAGTAAAGAAGGAAGAGAGACTGATCGGTCGACCGAACTAGGAGATCGATAGACTGAACAATCATCACTTAATGGTGTATTAATTCTAGATCTCGGCGAACAGGGAAGGATCTCTATTCGGTCGACCCAACAAGGGGATCGGTCGACCGAACACTTAACTATCATTAAATGCCGAAAATCGAATCAGCGTAAGATCTTAGCGAAGATGGAAGGGAGCTAGTTCGATTGACCGAACCCAAGTATCGGTCGACCGAACATCGACGACTCTTATAAAAATGGGCTCAAGGTCTGAGGCTGAGTAACGAAATCTGATTGGTTCAAAGTTCATCTCTACATAAGCTACTGTCCGTGCTATAGCTACTCTTCACATGCAAGCTACTGCTCCAAGAAGTGTCGACAAGCTACATACTCATTCTTAAGTCGGTATAATTTTACTAGCTTGTAATTGTACTTATTTATTAGTAAGATAGTAGGTTGTTACTATCTTACTCATTTGTATGCACTGCTTCTTTCCGAGGTTTTTGGAAAGAAGAATTTTAGTGTATTACCCATCGGTGCGATCAAGGATCGCGAGCCTTGGAGTAGGAGTCGATCTAGGCTTCGAACCAAGTAACCGAATTGTATTTTCTATTTTCCGCTGCACGACTTTGATTTTAACAAGTAAAAGAATTATTTTTAAAAGGAAATATTCAACCCCCCCTCTATTGCACTCTTTTGATCCTACATGATCAGTTTTAACAATCGAGTTTTTTTTCCTTGAAGTCGGTGCAAACACAGCTCGAGTTTTACTATATTCTTTATCACCCGCACTACTAATCCAAGAGTAAGTCTTGGAACAAGTTTCATTATTTTTTGTGCAAGATTTATTTCTTAAAATGACCCACCAAGAAGGTTACAACATAGCACGCCCGTCTCTCTTCTCCAGCGAAGACTTCAGCTACTAGAAGGATCGAATAGAGTACCACCTCTAGACGCAAGTCGAGATGTGGATGATCATCCAGACCGGCCTGGTACTTCCACTCGACGGCACTGGAAAACCAATATCATGCAAGAACTGGGATACAAATTTGATGAAGAAGATCGAAGCCAACGCCAAAGTGACATGCACTCTCCAACGTGGCTTAACAAAAGAGGAGCTAAACCAAGTAGGCCCTTTCTCAAGCGCCAAAGACTTGTGGGAGAAACTAATCGAGTTGCACGAATGGACCTTTGATACTAAGGTAAGTAAAAGAGATCTAATTTTAAATAAATTGTATAACATAAAAATGCAGGATGGTGAATCGACGAGTCAACTACACGCACACATCCAAGACCTTCTCAACGACCTCCACGCAATCGGTCAGAAGGTGGAGAATAACGACGTCATCAGGTATGCACTAAATGCATTTTCTAGGAACACCTTGTGAGCATCAATGGTAGATGCTTATAAGGTATCTAAGGACCTTTCCTCAATTAGGTTAGATGAATTATTCTCAAAATTTGAATTACATGAGCAGACTAATACACCTTTAGTCGAGAAAAGTATTGCTTTTATTGCATGTACAAACAGAACAAAGGAATCAAAAGTCAAGCGTCGAACTGAACCCGAGCCTAAAGACGAGTCAGACTCAGAGGACGATGATGGGATCATCGTCGAACTCGTCAACCTTGTATGAAAACTATACAAGAAAAAGAAGGGCTTCACAAAATGGGAAATCAAAAAGGTAATCCAGTCAAAGATGACGCAACCAAGCCCAAGCTCAAAAACAAAGGTTGAAGTCACTTGCTATGGCTGCAATAAGAAGGGTCACATCAAAGCCAACTGTCCAAATTAGAAGGAAGAGAAGAAGCAACGAAGAAAGAAGGCTCTACAAGCAACGTGGGATGAATCCTCATCGGAAGACTTTGATGAAGACCTCGAACAAACAAGTTTCCTCGCACTTCCGGCCCAAGAGAAAGTCATTGAATTCAAGTCCGAGATAGAGTTGTCAGCTGAGTCTGAGCGAAGCCATGAATCCATATCCGGTTCAGAAGGTTCCCAAACTAATGTAAGTATATCTTTAACTAGATCACATAACTTAATATCTTACCTATCAAGAAAGTTAGCTAAGTCCAATCTCCGGGTCAAGTCACTTCAAAAGGAGGTAATCACCCTTAAAGAGGTGACTAACCCAAGCTCCTTGACTGAATCAACTCAGACTAGAACTTCAACTCAAGTCTAAAAACTTGAGGAAGAAAATTCCATTCTAAAAAATCAAGTCAAAGAACTGAAGGATATATTGGAACGGTTCACTATGGGTTCAAAGAATCTTGATTTGATTCTTGGAAAATAAAGAGCCGTATACAATCTATCTGGACTTGGATACAAGACTAACCGTAAATTTAGATCTTATTTATCACTTGTTAATCGAACAAATAGAAAAATAGTCCAAACATGGGCCCCCAAGTCTAACTTGATTAATCAAGTTAGACTTGGTCAATATGGGATCCCCAAGTGTCAAATCCATTATCTTGATAGACCCTATCGAGGCTATGATTCAAGGGGAGTCAATAGAAAGATCATATTCATTAGATAAATTTGTTTGATGTCTACTTTACTATTTTTCATTATTCATGCTTAGATTATGGTAGATAAGGACTTAGGCTTGATTCACATTTAACTCATTAGACTTAGGATTTTCAAAAATAAAATTAAATATTTAATTTTTTTAAAAGGCTTTGTCTAAAAATGATTGATGATCCAATACCCAAGAAGGCCTAGTATCTCGCTATAGCCTGGAAGCCAATTATTAAAATGAATATTTAATTAACTAACTACTAAACCTTAGTCTAACTCAAATGTGAAACAATCCCTAGATGTTAATCTAAAGTAAAGATAAAATTAATCATCTCACAAAAACTTATAAGGTTCCCTGATTGAAAATCTAGAAAAGGATGAGATAGATCTAGGTTTAAATTAGTTGAAAACTTACTTAAACTTAATAAAATTAAAATTAAATTAAAATTAAACTAAATTCAACAAAATTAAACTTACCTAAACTTAATAAAATTAAACTTAATTAAAATTAAACTAAATTAAACATACTTAAACTTAATAAAATTAAACTTAATTAAGATTAAATTAAAATTAAACTTACTTAAACCTAATAAAATTAAACTTAATTAAAGTTAAACTAAATTAAACTTACTTAAACTTAATAAATTTAAACTTAATTAAAATCAAACTAAATTAAAATTACTTAAACTTAATAAAATTAAACTTAATTTAAACCAAACTCAAATCAAATCAACAAAAAAATTAACCATCTCACAATCATCTATAGTTATAACATGATTGACAATCTTTCTATACTCGATGAGATGAAAAATTAAAGAGTTGAATTCAATCAAACTATCTTTTAATCCGTCAAAATTAGATCCAAATCAAATACTTTATGTGCAGGAACATAATAATTTAGACCAATAGACATAGTGGATGCTCCAGACACATGACTGGAGACAGATTGAAGCTCACTAAGTTAAAACTCAAAAACTTAGGGTCAGTTGCATTCGCCAATGATGGACAACTTAAGGTAATCGGAATAGATAATATCGAACTGAGTTTTGATTTTATTATTTGAAAAGTCCTATTAGTTGATAAATTTAACTTTAACTTACTTAGCATAAGTCAACCATGTGACTCTGGTTATTTAGTTACCTTTTCCAACTTTGAGTGTGTAATTAGAAATGTTGAATACCGAGAAGTTACACTTAAGGGAATTAGGAAAAATGATGTTTACACAATTAACCTACCAACCTCCTCACTAAAGTGTCTTCTAACACAACAAGAGAAGACTAAGTTGTGTCATAGAAGACTGGGTCACACTCACATCATACTCATTTCAAAAATAAGTTAAAATGGCCTAGTTAGAGGTTTACCCAAACTAAAAAACTTAGAAAATTTAGTTTGTAATGCTTGCCAACAAGGTAAACAAACTAAGTCAACTAACAAACCAACAAACCTAAACCGAACCAACTCAATACTTGAGCTCCTACATTTAGATCTATTTGATTCACACAGAGCCAAGTCACTAAGTAGAAACCAATACTTCTTAGTTATAATTGATGATTATTAAAAATTTACTTGGGTAAAATTTCTAAAAACCAAAGATGCAACTTTTGAAATCTTTAATAATTTTTGCAAATTAATAGAAAATGAAAAAGATACTAAAATTATAAGAAATAGAAGTGATCATGGAGGGGAATTTAAAAATTATAAATTTACTAAATTTTGTTAAATTAATGGATATAAACATTAGTTCTCATGCCCTAGAACTCGCTAACAAAATGAACTAGTAGAACAAAAAAATAGAACGTTACAAGAAGCTGCTAGAACCATGTTAAATGAATATAACCTAAACAACTAATTTTGGGCTGAAGTAATAAACACAACATGTTATTTTCAAAACAAGATATTGATTAATAAATTTTACAATAAAACCCCTTATGAAATATACTATAACAAAATACCTAATCTAAATTATCTAAAAGTCTTTGGATGTAAAGTACATATATTAAACACTAAGGATTATTTAGGTAAATTTACATCAAAATCTACAACTGGCATATTTTTAGGGCACTCCACAACTAGTAGAGCCTATAGAGTCTATAACAAAAATATCCAAAAAATTGAAGAAACAATGAATGTCATTTTTGATGAAGAAAATAACTTACCTAATTTAACTAATGAAAGTAATCATCAAAATATAAGAAAAATAGATGATAAAGAAGATAATTAAATTAGACTTAAACCTAGTAAATCAGAAGAACCAAGTGTTGACCCTAACACAAGACCATCTAGGCTAAGATCCAACCACCCATCTAATTAAATTTTGGGTGACCCAACCCTGGAGTACAAACTAGATTATCCTATAGAAATCTAAGCCAAATAACTCTTATTTCTAAGATAGAACCCAAAACGATAGAGGAAGCTCTACCTGACCTAGATTGGATAATCGCAATGCAAGAGGAGTTAGCTCAATTTGAGAGAAACCAAGTTTGGGAGCTAGTACCTAAACCCACAAATAAATCTATAATTGACACTAAGTGGGTATTCAGAAATAAACTAGATGGTAAAGGTGAAACAGTAAGAATAAAGGTTAGACTAGTAACTAAGGGGTTCAACCAAGTAGAAGGATTAGATTATGATGAAACATATACACCTGTAGCTAGACTTGAATCCATAAGGATGCTGCTAGCCTATGCAGCACATAAAGGATTTAAGTTATACCAAGTGGATGTAAAATCAATATTCCTGAATAGGTTCATTGAAGAATAAGTTTATGTAAATCAACCCCCAGGATTTGAAGACCTAAACCACCCAAACCATGTTCTTAGGTTAAATAAAGCTTTATATGGACTAAAACAAGCACCTAGGGCTTGGTATGAACGACTATCAACATATCTAACATCTAAGGGACTTAACTAAGGCCAAATAGACCAAACCATATTTGTTAAAACCTTAAAAAATGATATTTTTATCGCCCAAGTTTACATAGACGACATAATATTTGGTTCAACAAATACAAAATTCTTAAAAGACTTTATCAAATTAATAGAAAGTGAATTCGAAATGAGTCTAGTAGGAGAACTTAATTTCTTCTTAGGATTACAAATAAAACAAAGAAAAGAAGGAATTCATATCTTTCAAACCAAATATGCTAAGGAATTAATTAAAAAGTTTGGAATAGAAAATTCCAAAACTATAAGTACTCCAATGGCAACCAATGTTAAAATTGACTCTAACTTGGAAATAAAATCAGTAGACTTAAAATACTATAGAACTGCAATAGGAAGTCTACTATACCTAACTATAAGTTGATCTAATATTTTATTTGCAGTAGGTATGTGTGCTAGATACCAATCTTATGCAAAAGAATCACATTTAACCAATTTAAAAAGAATACTAAGGTACATTAAGGGGACCCTAAGTGTAGGACTTTGGTACCCTAGGACTAGCACATTTAACTTAGTTGGATACTCTAACTTAGACTATGCTGGGTGTAAGTTAGATAGAAAAATACAAGTGGAAGCTACCAATTTCTAGGTCAGTGCCTAGTAAGTTGGTCCAGCAGAAAGCAACACTGTGTTACTCTATCCACTACTGAAGCAGAATACATAGCCATGGGAGAATGTGCATCTCAACTGCTATGGATGATGCATACCTTAAAAGATTACCAGTTAGAATACAAAAATATAAAAATTAGGACTAAACATAAGTTCAATAAATCTAACTAAGAATCCAATACACAACTTCAGGATTAAACATATAGAAGATAAACATCATTTTGTAAGGGATCATGTAACTAAGGGTGACATTGTACTTAAGTATGTTGAGTCTAAGTCAAATCTAGTTTACAATTTTATAAAACCCTTACCTGAACTCAAGTTCGACACACTTAGAAGAGAATTAGGAATGTGCATAGTAGAGTAGATTAAAATTTTTCAAAATTTTTACTGTTTCAAAAAGTTACTATATTATCTTGTTTTAAAATTCTAGGAAAATTATTTTTAAAACTCCCAATTTTACTAGAATTTTCAAAAATTAGAAATAGTCTAGGACTTTCCCTCTAGAAAGCATGTACCCATAGGTTTCAGCCAGAGCATCTCACAAGCACACTAGGATTACCTTGCTTGTGTATGAAAAATACTTAAAATGGTGTGAGATGTATAGGGTAATGTTTGGACTTCATAATGCTTATGTATGTGCATCGACATAAGTCTGGGCAATAAATACAAGTTAAATTGATCAAGTAAAGTTATCCATTTTAGTCAAACTAACTGGAACACTTACTTAACTTGACTAGCCAAGTGAAAACTACCACCTTATGGTGAACAACTAGTAACTAAAGGTTAGACAATTTAATAAAGAAGGTAGATGTTTTTTTTTGAAGATTTGCCCCTCTCATGCTTGGACTCTAGGACCCTAAAACTCAACACACTTTGTAGCACTAATCAAGGGGGAGTGAAAGGAAGTTCAAGATTTCTTAACTATTTTTTAAAGGGTGAGTGACATTAATTTTTCTTAAATGTTTTCTCAAATTAATAGTATTCTTTTTCAAGATTTCAAATCAAAATATTTTTCAAAAAGGAAGTTCAATTTTTTGGCTTAATTATTTTTGAAAATAAAGCCTAACTATTTTTGAAAAATAACTTTAAAAATTTATTTGAAAAAGGAAGTTCAAATATTTTTAACTAGAAAATTAAGTTTTAAAAAAAGTATTTTAAACTAAGTTTTTATGTATCTAACTTTAAAAATCTTTTCAAAAAGCAAAGTACTTGATATAGTGGTTTTAACTTAGCTAAGAGAAAGTACTTTTAACTAAGTTTTTTATCAAATTTTTTAAAAGATAAGTACTTAACTAAGTTTTTTTTAAAGAAAATCTTTTAAAAAGCTAAGTACTTTAAAAGCTAAGTTTTTTAAAAAATAAAAACTTTTAAAAGCTAAGTTTTAAAAATCTTTTAAAATCTAAGTATTGAGCTAAGTTTTTTTAAGAAAATCATTTCAAAAACTAGTAAGTGCTATCCTTCAAGGGGAGCTTAAAAGATTAAAAAAACTAGCTTTTTCGAATTCTCTTATTCACTCTCTTTAAATTATTTTTTGATATATGTCAAAGTGGAGAGAGATAGAATATTCTAAAGTTAAGTGATTAAAAGGGGAACTAATAAATTCTGAATGAATCTTTTAACTTGTTCTAATTATGAATGAATCTCTTAAATGCTGCATTTCTTAATTATTGCATCTTCTAATTATTGCTGTATATTTTACTTAACTTTGAATTGTGTTGCCATAATCAAAAGGGGAAAGATTATTGATGCAGGAAGCACTAGAAGATCGAACCTGTGTTTTAATAAAGGCCAAGGATTCAAAGTTAAGTTGTCTTGTTATCTAACAGGTGTGTTTGAGCTTGCAGGAAAGTCCTAAGTGTTCTTAGGTAAAAGTCCTAGTGAATACTAGGTAGGTGGAAACCCTAGGGGGAGGTAACCCTAGGTCCTAAGGGGTGGTAACCTTAGGTTATGGAAAACCCTAGGGGGAGGTAACCCTAGGTCCTAGAGGGTGGTAACCCTAGGTGGAAAGTCTTGGTGGGTCGAGCACTTTGGGTGAAATCCTAGAGTCGGGGACTCTAGGTGAAAAACCTGGTGGTCGCGGACCAGGTGAAAGTTTAGACGGATTATGGAGCGGACGTCCAGCATGAAGACCTAAAGTCTCAGGTGCTGAGCAAAAATCCAGTCGATCTGGAGGACCAGTCTGGCAACAGATAACTTCTCCTGAGAGGAGTAGGTGAGAGCACGTTCTCCATTGACAGAATAGTAGTTGTCCGTTCGACCTAGGGTTTCTGGAGGAAATTTGAAAGTTAGAACCGGACAGTCTGGAGGCTGTCAAAAGTAATTCTTTCATATTGATTTTATAACGACCACCCTTCTTACTACTATTACTACACTCTAAGGGTGACCGTTACTTAACTACTAACTCTACTTAATCGGTATGATCGAAACCACGAGGAGTCTCTACATAGAGGTAAGAAATTAGGTCACGGGAGGATTAAGCCCTAAGTTCTCTTCTTATAACTCAATATTCTGTTAACTTTTTAAAATAAATTTGCTACCCTTTTCTAAACAGATCCGCCCGCGTGAACACTTGGTCGGCCACGCGTTGGCTTAGGACTTGGCTCGTGGGTTCGAATCTCGGCTGCAACCATTTTCTTCCTATTATTTCCCCTTATATTAACTAACCACTGCTTAAATAATTTTTTATCCTTCTTTAATCAGCAATGCTCGCTGGAACACTTGGTTCGCTGGATTTGCTTAAGGCTTGGCTCGGCCGGAGGTCTCGGGTTCGAATCTTGGCTTGAACATTTTTTTGTCGAAACTTCTTTCGTCTAGTAAAAATACCAAACGACCTCCAAAAATTACATAAAAATACTCTAAAGATTTCTAAAAATCTCTAGAATATTTATAAAGTATTTATAAATATTTTTGAATTATTTTTGGGGCTCAAAATGAGGAAATTTGGGTTGTTACAGATTTATTTGTTATTTGTGTAACTCTATTTTACAAGAGACTAACACTTTTTAAAGGGTTATATTTGACCTTGACCGGTCAACCGAATGTCCAGATCGGTCGGCCGAACACTCAAACAGAAGGATCAGATTTCCAGTGAGCTAATCGAGTTCGACCAAGGGATCGGTCGACCGAACCTGAGGTTTAGTCAACCGAATAGTGAATATAGGCATCGACGTGGTCGAAGTTGAGTTGATCAGATCAGATGAGTTGGGGATCGGTCGATCGAATGCCAAGATCGGTCGACTGAATGAATACTCTTATCTGAGCAAAAGCATGTGGACGAGAAGCTGGGCAGGTTCAGAGGATTCGATCGACCGAACACTTGGATCAGTCGACCGATTAGAGTCGGGTCAAACCAGATCCTGAGATCAGTGGATCTGGATCAGGTCTGAGGTGACTATAAAAAGGGGGTCTTGGCCAACACTTCAAATAACACACTCAGAACATTCTTCTTACGTACGCGTTGCTATAGAATGACTCAACAATGGCTAAGTGCTGCTCCGACAATCGACGATCAACTATTTATTCTTTGTCGTCGATAAATCTTGTTTTCATTATTACACTTGTACTAGTCTTTGTAAAGGGTTTCCAAACTTATAGTGATTGACCAACGAAAGCGATCAACGATCGCAGGCCTTGGAGTATGAGTCACCACAAGCTCCGAACCAAGTAACCAAAAGTGTTAGCGATTGTTCTCTTGTTTCTTTCTATCTTCTGCTGCGTTTACTTTGTGTTTTTCAAAATGAGTGAAAAAACCACGAGTGCTATTCACCCCCCCCCCTCTCTAGTACGTCATTGATCCTATAGAGTCAAACTTCGAGATCGACATAGTAAGTGAGGTAGGTTTTCTTCCTTTAACTAACTTTATGAAGGTATAAAATCAATGTCTAAAACTTTATGCAAACTTAAAACTAAGAATAATAAATTAAAAAGGGAAAATTTAGACTTAAAAACTATTTTAGTCAAAGCATGTCCCTTAGAAAATTTTGATAAACTGAAAATTAAAAATAATAATCTAAAAGAGCAAATAGAATTACTGAAAAAGAATGATGCATGCTCAAATTTTCCGACAATTTCAAAATTTAGAAATAATGGATGGCTAAATTGATATATTAGGAATCATAGGGGTCAAATTATAAAAGTAACTAGAAAATATGTTCCTAGGAAATACTTGATAAACCCAGTAGGTAGAGATTTATTTTAGATTCTCAAATCATGCTTAGGTTAATTAAAATTAATTATTATGTATGCAGTAAAATGAATTTACTTTAATTGGTTACAAAATTAATTGTTTCACATGCTTCCTTTTCATGTTTTATGTCAAAAAAATTTCTAAAAAAAATGAAATTATTATCAACTAACTGATTTTATATTCAAATTTTTATTATTAATATTGTATGAATTTTCTAACAAAAATTGAATTTTTAAATTAAAATTATTTAAAAAATTTATTTTTGAAACACTTGATTTTTTTGTAATAAAGAATTAGGTTTTTTGTTAGAATAATTTTTTTTTGATAATTATCTGATTTTTTTTGAATTTTTGTTCAAAAAATATAATTTAAAATTTAAAATTTTTTCAGAAATAAATTTAGAGATATCAAAATTTTTGGCTAAAGAGTGTTGCATTTTTAATGTTGAAAAAAATTAGCAAAATTTTTTAGTTTAAAATCTATTTTTAAACATTTAAATTTGAAAATAATTATTTTTATTTAAAAATAATTATTCTGGTCAAAATAAAAATATTTTTTTCAATAAATTTTTTCCTAATCCTACTTTTTTTGGTTTGACCATGGTAAAAAAATTGTTCGCTAGTTCCTCTAACCTTAGAAAAATTTACAGATTTTTTTCCACTATTTACCTCTATTTCTTGATGTGATTAAAAGGGAAGAGAATTTAGGAGGGTTAGGGGGATAATATATCGAAAATATTTAATATTGCTTTTTTGCATATTGTGTTGCAATTCTTTTCGTATTTAATAGCAATTTTTTTCTATTACTTAATATTTCATATGTTATTTTATTATTTGTTACCCTAACTTAACTTAGATTTATGCATATCAAAAAGAGAAAGATTGTAAGTACTCCGGGTCAGTTTTGATGTGGTCAACCAAGTCAACGCCTGTTATGTTTGATGTCTTATGTCTAAATGTGCAAGAGCTTAGGAACACAGAAAATTGAGTGGAAGAGGCATCTAGCGAGAAGGATGGCAGGAGAAGTGAGTACGGGCTCAGTGCATCCGAAGGATGAGATGCCATAGAAGAGTACACCGGTAGAGAGAATAACATGCACGACATTCGAGGGATGAGAAGTCGGGGAGGAAGTCTACTCGAAGAAGGTCAGAGTTGAGTTAGGGTGAGCTCAATTATGGATGACCAGAGCATCATCCAAACTAGCGAGATCAAAGAAAATCAACTTAGGGGTTGATCTTAAAGACCTAAGGCGCCTCCCTTGTGATTGAGGGCACCTCGGGTGCTGCTCTTGAAGCTGCCCAGTGTTAGATTTCGAGTGATACCCTAAGGCAATCGTCTTATGATTTTTACTAAATATAGATTCACTATTTAAGTACATATTATATGTTTGATTATCTTAAACTCATTTACTGAATGCCCACAATACAATTTATAGCATGAGAGAAATTGTGATTGGATCACAACTAGTGATTATCTCTATATGTGAAATTATGAACATATTAGAATTTCCCTGGTCGTCGAATTGATGCATTCGAACATCATCAATTCTGTAAAACTAGTATGGGTTATACTCCTTGGTTCACCAAGCAGCTATTTTCTCATTGGCTGGAGATATTGGGATGTCAAGACTTAAATGTGGATACTAGTTATGATAACTAGTTCATTGGAGTGACTCACTGTAAGACTTCATATGATTATCTATACATATGGACATGTCTGTGAAACTCTTACTGTAGCTCGAGTGCAAGTTTTCTTCGACTTGAAGTATTCAAGTCATCTTGGTCATGAAGACTTATACTTTGACATCTTAAGCAAGCACCTCATTGAGGTGTGGACCCGGGATGATTGAGTATAAGTCAAAATGCCCAAAGATTTTTGGATAGCCCACAGAGGATTCACCGCTCCTTGCCAGGAGATGTATATCCTATGGTCACTCATTAGGATTATGACTCAAAATTTTTGGCCAAAGCATTGCATGTTAAGAGTACAAGATTCTTGTACACATGTACGAGTAATTTTAATCCATAGAATGAGGAACTATTACTTGGACTAGGTCTAGGTCTGACGTAGTCAGTCTAGTAGGGATAGACACATAGACCATGTCATGAGCCCAGTGGGTATAAGACGAGTGAAAGGAACAAGACACGACTCATTGTAGTTGTTGAAGGGTTTAGAATTAGTTTTAAGATCAACTATGATTTTTCGACTAATTGGGGATCATGATGTACTACTAGGTACCACTCATGATCATTCTATAATTAAGTAGTTAATTATGGACAACTAAGGTAAGTCGGGAACCTATTGGGTCACACGCACTGACGACTCTCTACAAGACGTAAAATAAGTTAAAGAATAGGATTCTTAGATCAAGAGATAAATATTTGGTTGCACCATACATAAGACAAATTTGGAAATATTTGTCATAATGGAAGCACGGATGGGTTACATCTCTTATGGTAGAGTTGAACCATATTTGGTTTAATCATGAATTAGTCATGAACTAGGTTTAGTTGTGAACCAAACTAAGGGGTTAATGAGCTAATTTTTTGTTAAGGGATAATGGGCTGGATTTGGGCTTTCTAATCTAACTCGTTAAAGAGGATTATATATAGATGTAATTGGAAGAGAATTAGATACAGGTTTCATTATTTGGTTGATTGGCTTTTGGAAACCCAATCTTCCTCTCCCTCTCCTCTCTCTCCCATCGCCAACAAGAGGGTGCTCCCTCTTGTTGTCATGACCACCACAAGGGAGAAAAACTCTCCCTTGTGTGTTTCTCTTCTTCTTCCTCTTGATCCCTCTTCTTCGTTCGTGGATAATAACTTCTGAAGGAGAGGCGTGTACTCAAGGAGTTGTTTTGAGGAGCTCGGCGTGGATATGAATAGAGGCATGGTTCAACAACGCCGCTATGGTTGATACCCTTCTCATTACAGGTCACCCGTAAGGTATACCTAGCGTAAATTTACTTCCCGTAAAATTTTAATTATGCGATCATATTTGACATGTTGTATCCTTATATGTGTATGACATGTGTGATGTAATCATTAGGAATTATTATTATTTTATTTTTCACTGCTCATGTTTACGAAATATGTTCTAGCACGCACCCGCATCGGGCATATTCCAATAGTGGTATCAGAGTCTGATTGTGCTTCGACATGATCGTAAAATTATTTTACGATTCGTAATTATTATTGTAATTAATTTTAAATTTTTTCTAGAATTATTAAGATTTTATTTTTGAAAGTTTCTTAAATTGTTAAGAAATTCTATTTTTGGAAAGTTTTTGATATAATTTTAGAAAATTAAATTTATAAATATTCTGTTAATTTTGAAATTATCATTTCTAAAATTTTAAGAAATATTCTAGTTATGGAAAATTTCTTAATTTGTTAGGTAATACCAAATATGGAAAGATTCTAAAATTTAAAAAAAATCAGATATGAGATATTCTAAATTAAATTATATAATTAATATTTTGTAAATTTTTTGGATTTATTAAAATATTATATTTTAGAAAGTTTCTTAAATTGTTAGGAAATATTAAATTTGGAAATATTTAAAAAATCATTAAAATTTCATATTTGAGATATTCTAAATTAAATTATAGAATTAATCTTTTCTGGAATTTTTAGATTTATCAAAATATTTCATTTTTGAAAAGTTTTCTAAATTGTTAGGAAAACCAAATTTAGAAAGATTTGAAAAATTATAAAAAAAATCCAGATTTAAATTATTCTATAATAAATTAATAAATATTAATTGTTTATTTCCTAAATTGTTAGAAAATTAATTTGTAAATTTATTTTTAAAATAATTAAAGATTCTTGATTGATTGATTGATAGAAAGATTCTAGATGAAATATATTAATGAAATTTAAAAATTAGTTTCCTAATTTGATTAGATAAATCTTTATTTATTAAAATTAGATTTATAGCATATTTTTATTTCCAAAATAAAATTATAACATATGTAAATTTATATCATGTTCATACTATATTGTATGTCATGTAGATGCATAAATTATGACATGATTAGATTTTGTCATGCGTGTGATGTGATTAGATCTTATCATATGTGTGATGTGTCATGCTATGTTAAGTGTGCAATGTGTCATGCCATTATTTATGTCATGCGTGCAACGTGTCATATCATCATTTATGTTATGCGTGTAATGCCATGTAGATAGAATATTTACATGATGTAGATGAGACCAAATCCCGTACTCAATATTAAAACCTACACCTTCTGCTAATATGGTAAAAAACCAGAGTTTAAGTTCTTGTTTGAGTTGTTGACCAAAGTCAAGTTCAAACTTAAAATTAAATATGTTCAAACCATAGAGATACAATCTCATGATTAACGGGTCAATTTTAAACTTGAAACGTTGATTTATTATGGTAAAGCCATGATTAATGTGGATAGAGGTGAAGTTAGGTGATATACATTTGATGTATACTTGTTAATATATTAACAACCCTATGTTTATGCGAAGATCAATCAGTTGCTAACATAATGTGATAGTTGCATATAAGTGATATGCAATCGATAAGTTTGTTACCTACCACTATAGCTAAGAATGACTTGTTGGTCAAAGTTAAAGTTATTCTTATCTGTAGTGAATATCAACCCACTTGGAGAAAACCTATCATCTCCTAAATTCAAAAATAAGAGTATTTGAATTTGATAAATAAGTGGGCTTTTATTTAAATTATTTACATAAATAATATGATGTCTCTTATACATTCTTATTTTTGTATTCTAGATTAATCATTTAATTATGACTTATATTAATCTACGTTCGATTTTAGACTCGAATAAACTAACTGGGTCGAGTTTCTTGGACTAATTTCAAAATTTGAGAATTGTTCTCAAAGTTGGGAAACTAGTTTATGTCCTTGATTAGCCTCTTCTCACAAGTCTTGATGCCGATATAACTGCAGACCAATTGTTGGCTCTTCAGAAACATAAGGATGATTCTGTACTTGCAAGTTGTATTATGCTAGCTACTATGCCTCCTGAACTATAGAAACAACATGAGCATTTGGATGCTTATGATATTGTCTATCATCTTCATGAGCTATTTGATGAGCAAGCTAGATCCAAAAGGTTCGAGGTCTCTAAGCTTCTCTTTTGCTCAAAGATGCAGGAGGGTTCGCCCGTAGTACAATATGTACTAAAGATGAATTGATACATAGAGCGTTTAGCATCACTAGGTTTTACAATGGATCATGAGTTAAGTATTGAATTAATTCTACATAGTTTACCAAAAAGTTATTCACAATTTGTGATGAACTATCGGATGTACAATTTGGAATCAACCATTCCAGAGATAATTAATATGCTCAAGATTGTAGAGCCTTCTGTTAAAGGTGAACAGAAAACTGTGATGTTAGTAGACTCCTCCAAGAAAGGTTTTAAGAGAAAATCAAAACATCAGGCTAAGGGGAGGAGCAAAAAGCCTAAGACAGTAGAATCGACACAAAATGGCTCATGCCATCATTGTAGCAAGATAGGACACTAGCGAAAAAACTGTAAGATCTATCTTGAGTCCGTGAAGAAGAATAAGTCATCTGATGCCCCATCCTCTTCAGGTATTTCATTATTGATTGTCATGTTATTTCCTTAAACACTTGGATATTGGATAATAGGTGTGTCTCACATATATATAATGACATTCACGGGCTAAGGAATAGCAGAAGACTCGTCAAGGGAGAATTAAGTCTGCAAGTTGGGAGTGGAGCAAAGGTTGCTGTAGTCTCCATCGAAACATACTTGTTACAGTTTCCAAGTGGACTTGTCATAGAACTAGATAATTATTATTTTGTTCCCGCATTAATAAAGAACATTGTTTCTATTTCTTGCTTAAATAGAAAAGGTTTCCATTTGAATTTTAGTGACAATTGTTGTTATATAATGTTGAATGTTGTTCTTTATGGCATTGGAACTTTATGCAATGACATCTACACGTTAGATACATCTAGTGAGGCATTCAATATCGATACGAGCAATAAACCCGCCTAATTAGATAATCAATTAACCTCTTACTCGTGGCATTGTCGCCTTGACCACATGAGCAAGAAACGCATGCCCAAATTGTAAAAGATTACAGTTCTCGAATCATTTGAATTAGATACATTTGATACACATGATTCATGTTTAAAAGACAAGATGACAAAGTTACCTTTTTCTGGAAAGGGTGAATGAGTTGATAAGTTGCTTGGGCTCGTACATACCGATGTATGTGGACCAATGTCAACTCATGCACTAGGAGGTTATAGCTACTTCATTACTTTCATTGATGATCACTCTCATTATGGGTATGTGTATCTAATGAAACACAAGTCTGAAGCCTTTGAAAAGTTTAGAGAATTCAGAAATGAAGTAGAGAAATAACTTGGTAAAAATATCAAGATACTTCAATCCGATCGAGGTGGTGACTATTTAAGACAAGAGTTTCAAGATTATCTAAGGGACAATAGTATATTGTCTCAATGGACTCGGCCATATATGCCATAATATAATGGTGTATCAGAAAGACATAACCGAACCTTGTTGGACATGGTTAGGTCAATGATAGATCGTGCAAATCTTTCTAAAATCTTGTGGGATTATGCACTCATGATAGCTATTTACTTGCTAAACAGAGTCCCAATGAAGGCAATCTTAACTATTTTATATGAGATATGGGCTAGTAAGAAACCCCTCATATCTTATTTAAAGATATGGGGATGTCCTGCTTATGTAAAAAGGACTATATCAGACAAGTTGGACACTAAGTCTAATAAGTGTTTATTTATTGGATATCCTAAGGAAACTAAATGTTACCAATTATATTACCCATTGGAATAAAAAGTGTTTGTTTCATGGCATACTACCTTCCTAGAGAAAGAATTTCTCTTACAGAAAGCAAGTGAGAGTATGATTGAACTTGATGAAGTTCAAGAGACTATAATAAACACTAACGAGATGTCTAGTCAAGAACCACAACCAATTATGACACAATCTCCTCATAGATCAGGTAGGACATGCAATATTCCTGAGAGATATGGATCTTTTGTAAGAGAATTGAATGACGTGTTACTCATTAAGGATGAGAAACCTGCTGATTACAAAGAGGATCTGAATAGTTCAGAAAAGGACAAGTGGCTTATAGCCATGAAGTCAAATAGATTCTATGTACGAAAACTAAGTTTGGAATTTAGTGGACACACCTGAAGGCATTACGCCTATATGGTGCAAGTGGGTTTTCAAGAAGAAAATTGATATGGATGGTAATGTAATTACCTACAAGGCAAAGTCAGTGGCGAAAGGCTATTGTCAAAGACAAGGCATTGACTATGACGAAAGCTTCTCACCTGTAGCCATGCTTAAATCCATTTGGACACTCTTGGCCATATCAGCTCATCATGATTATGAGATATGACAAATGGATGTGAAAATATCTTTCCTTAATGAAAATTTGCTCAAGGATGTGTATATGAAACAATCCGAAGGTTTCACATCTTTTAACAAGAATAAAGTATGCAAGCTTTAACGATCCATTTATGGACTGAAGCAAGCATCCAGGAGTTAGAATGTCCATTTTGATGAGATCTATATTATTCGCATCAAAGAGAGCTAGAAGTACGTCTGCCAGCAACTCAGTCTCAAGTTCAGTCAGAAGTGGCATTGAGGGACAAAACTTATTTAGATTTAAAGTAAAAGACTGAGGAGTTGGATGATCTGAAAGTTCAACATGCTTCAGAAATAACCATTTTAATTAGGAAGGTTCATGTAGACGGTTTACTAATATCACAACAACAATGAGACTTAGACCAACAGTGAGCTAAGGTGAATTTTTTGCAAGCTGAGTTAGATCGGATCAGATCAGAGATAGTTTCTTGGCCACAGACCCCAGAAGGTTAATCACACAAGCGCAAGAGGATAGGACAAACTTCTCCTCTTTGTCCAGGCTGTCACTCTACTATACGCCCGCATTTGGGATGGGAAGAACAATCTGGTAGTTCCAGGGACCGAGACAAGTAGAAAATCTGAGTTTCACAAGTATCCGTCTATGGGAGATTTTCACAAGTATAAGAGTTATGACTGTATGACTAATGATAATGTAGAGTTCTGTATTTATGTTTGATTATACTATTTACCTTGCTAAGTGTTTCTTGCTTCATCTAAGCTTGATTCATAGATGTCCCTAACTAAATATGAGTTTTCACTCTATTCATCCCCTTACTGTACCAATCCTTCCCTATCCATAGATGCATTTTCCATGCATACACCATGGTAGCTAAGAAGAATGATGAGCTAGTTAGAGTCAGAGTAGAAGGATAGCTAAGGATGATATAATGAAGTATGTGATCAATCGTGTGAGGACTGATCGGATGGGGGGTCCCATGTGTACACCCGAACAAATATGAGTTTGACCGGACTACAAGGTTCCCTTCTGTATACATGGTCGGTTGAGATTACACTTGGTCAGGGCCTCTTCATTATTTACAAATTTTGTTTATTTGCTTATATTTTGAGATTCGTGTGATTTTTTAAAATGGTCTCATTGGTAATTGGTCCTTCAATAGAAAGAGAATGTTCAAAGATATGGCGGTTCAGTATATGATTCGATCTGTTCTGTCTATCATAAATGTCTCTTCCTGGGCAAGAGCCATGTATCCTTTTTCTCCTTTTTCTAAGTAACTCTCGGTACATTTTTCGTTCGTGTCTTATCACACATTCTCCTTGGCAGATCAACGAATCTTCTCTGTTGGATCATTTTATTTTAACGATGATCCTTATATCTCCCTAAAACCCTAAGTCTTTTTTAACCTTTTACCCTTCGTCTTCCTCTAGTTACTCCTTGGCGATTTTCTTTTCCGACCTCTTTCAACAACTCGTGCTCCTTCGTCCTCTTTGGTCTTCTTCTGTGACCTTTTCTCCTTAAGGATTTAGCAAGTCGTTTACTTCTTGAGTGTTTCCATTTTTCCTCATGGCTGAAGAATCTTTGCTCCCTTAGTATTCTCAAATTCGTTCTTCCTTCATCACTACCGACCGAACTTTCATCCGTTCTCTGTATAAAATCCCTAAAGAATATCGTATTAGGGGTTTGCAACCTGACGCCCATCCTTGTCTTCCTCCTGAAGATTGTGTTACCTTTTTTAAAGATCAACTAGCCACAGGCTTACGCTTTCCCATCCCTACGTTCTTGATAGATATAAGTTAATATTTTGGTATTCCTCTTCAACAATTTGCCCCAAACACCTTCAGATATCTATGTGGGTTGCATATGTATTCCACCTCTTCAATATACCTCCTACTCCTCAAAAGTTTTTCATATTTTCCTATCCCAAAAAATCAGAATCGGGAGTATTTCTTTTCCAGTCTCACCCGAATATGGTGTTCTTTGAAGAAATGTCTTCATCCATCAAGGGTTGGAAATCATGTTTTTTCTTTGTCAAATTTCCTGGCCCTGTCGCGTGGTCCACTAAATGGAAATCTTCTTTTCTCTCCCTGACATAAGGGAGCTTCATCAACAACCCGTCTTTTCTGAATACTCTAGTAAATTATTAGGCCATCTCTTTTATATTCATCAATGGATACGCGGTAATCTCTTATATCTTTTGGCTTAAGCCCTGTTCAAAAGAGCCTACAATATTCCTTTGGTAAGTTTCAAAATTTTTAACTATCCCTCCTTTATAACTAAAATACTTTTTTGTTTGTTGCAGTGGGTACTCTCTTCAGAGCTTTGGTTGACAAGGCAATCTGCCTTGAGGAGGAAGAAGTGTTAGCTAAGGAGCAACAGCTTAGAGCTGAACTAAATATTGCATCAGCTCAAGCGTCTGGTGCTCTTCTACCTGAGCCTTCAACCCAACCAACACTCACTCCTATCCCTCCAATTACTCCTGGGAAAGCATCCACCAGCATACCTCCAGAAGACACCTCTCGGGAGATACAAGAACAGGTACCTGGGGCTACTCCTATAAGAAAATACCTCGGGCGGTGATTAACATTAGCACCCTAGCCTAAGAAATGAGTCATTTCTACTTCTGAAGATATACCCACAGGGGATATTCTTCCTTCTTCTCCAGAACCTACCCTCTCCTCCTTGTACCTTGTACTTGCCTCTTCCCCTCTTCAATTATCGAAAGATCCCCCTCTTCCCAGTACTTGTTATAATGAATTTTTCAGAACCAATTTCCCTACCGACCTCTAGGACTCAGGGTTCTTCTATCCTTCTTTTCTCTCCTCCTTCACTCCATAGCTCTTTATCATCCTCCTCGACATCTTCTTCCACTCTCCCAATATTATTGGGGGGGGGGGGGGGGGGTTCTTTGACTGCAGCTTGGGCAGAGGCTTGTAAAGAGCTTGAGAATCTCACCTCTATCGATTGGGCTGACAAGTTCTCTTTTGAGGAAACTAAGGTAATATGCCCTTCATCTTTTTGTTTGTTCATTAATGTATTCTAACTATCACTCCTTGATAGCAGTGGATTATTAGTATGAATATAGCCCAACACCTATATGACCTATCTCAAGAAGTTGCCAAGCTAAAACAGCAAGCTTCTGGAGCATCCTCCTCTCACGCCTTTGAAGAGTTATCCCGCCAATTACAAGAAACTCGTAAACTTCTTGAGGCAGAACTCACAAATTCAAGCAAATGGAAAGCCTCTGCAGAAGATTTTGAATCTCAAGCTAAGTTAGAGACCCTTCTTCACACTGAATTGATATCCAAAGTGGATACATATGCTATTGAGAATGCTTAGTTGTTATCTCAGCTACAAGCGTTGAAGGATGCTCACACTCTTGAATTAGCTGCTAAGGATGCTGCTCTGGAATCTAAGAATTTTTAGTTAACATCCCTAAGTTCATCTTTAACCACAATTAAAGCAAAGCTTTCCTCCAAATAAACTGAACTAAAAACTTCTCAAGATGCTTTGGTAGAGTACATGGCAGGTGAAGATGACAAATTTGAGAGGAGAAAAAGAATAATGCTAGAATCTCCTGAATATAATGCTCCGATCGCTACTTCTATTGCTAAAGCCTTCACCATGGGAGTTGAGGGGGGTGTAAAACAATTGAAGAGGCAAGGCCACCTAGTTTCTAACCCCCCAGCCAACTTCTTGGACCGTCGGGAACTACTTGCTGAGATTCCTCCCGACTTGTTTCCTAAACTATTTTAATTGTAAATAAAGATGTTTCTGTAATGAAAAACAACTATTAACCTCTTTTCTTATCTCTCAGGATGTTATAATTGTTAGCACCTCTTATTTTTGTTTCTCTAATAACCATTTCTATCTAACTTCTTCCGCTTTTTTGATTTCTTCCCCACTTAACATTTGGTCGGTCTTTAGTGCTCGATCGAGCTTACTTCTATGCTTGAATTAAAACTTAATATTTGGCTGGTCTTTAGCGACCGATCAAGTTTGTGCTCAGTTTCACACTTGATGACTCGGGCCAACCCTTGATGACCGGTCAAGTTTACACACACACATATATATATATTTTAAACTAACCTTGAATTTCGATCGACTAATACTAGCCGACTGAATTTATAATACAAGAAATCTCTTTTGGGCTTGTCGAATTTTTTAAGCTTGACATCGGTAATGATTATAGTATCTTGGGAATACAACTTTTCGTATCAGCTACCCATACCATTTCTTTATTGGTGACATGCCTACCTATGACGTCTGGCGTGTACCTATTTTACTATGCCCGCCACCTCACTAATGCATCCAACGACTCCTCTTCAGTCTCGCTTTTCTTATCATCTCAATCTAACATTTTTACTTAAAATACATTTTTCGATGCCCTACCAAGGCTTTTAAAGGGGAAAGAGAGGAAAAATCCCTAATACTTCATCTTCTTCCTCTAGTTCGTGTATCTTTCATTCTTTGCTCTCTGCTAACTATTCTTCTTCTTCCTACCTCATTCTGTTAACAATGTCAACCCCAGTGAATGGTACACCCAGTGTTCTTCCAAGTTTTCTACAGCGGAATCCTGTGAGCTTCAATGGAACTATAACTTCCCTATATACATAGCCTTTTCTACCCCTAGGGATTGTCCTCATCTTCCCCCTCCAGAAAATGTGATGATTTTCTAGGAACAGGTTGTATGTGGTTTTAGGTTTCCTATTCATCCTTTCTTTGTTGACATTAGTATATACTTTGACCTTCCCCTAAACCAACTTATCCCTCAATCATTTTCTATCATGGTTGGTTTTGTCGTTGTTTCCCGTTTACTAGACTTTTCCCTATCTGCTCGACTTTTCCATCACTTTTTCGTTCCTCACCAAGTGGAAGATAGTATTTTTTTAAGTTTCAATCACGCCCTAAAACTACCTTGTTCTATAGAATTCCTCCTTAAGGAGAATGGCAGGATAAGTTTTTCTTTATGTCTCTTCCTCCTCCACCTCCATACCCAATAACTTGGCATCGGGATCTTTCCCCCATCCCTCAATTAGGCAATATCTTAGAAGATCATGTTCTTCATTCTTCAATGGAAAAATTAAAGGGTGCAAAATTTAACTTACCGACCCTAATCGCCAAAGGCTTATTATTCGCTTTTGGTCTTAGCATAACAGATGAAATCTTGGATGTTTCCTTTGATAAGATTATTCTTCTTACTCATGTTCTGAACCATTATTGTGTTATTTCTAACATAAATTTCTCTTTTTTTCTTTAGCTGATGCTATCTTTCCTGCCCTTATGTACAAGAATGCTCGCTTGACAAAGGCGACCTTAACTAGAATGGGTGAAGAATTATTAAGAGATCGCCATCTTAATCAGCCTCTTCTTCCCTTGGCCTACTACCTCCATCTGAACCCTCAAGCCCTTCAGACCAAGAGGGTCCCTTTGTGGCAAAATGTCGAAGACCTCGTTCCTCATCTCCTTGTCCCCTTTCACACACCATAGCTGATTTTGAGCAAGTTCCTATTATTCCTTCCGAAATCTCCCACTCTAGAGGTAAAGAAATTGCTTCTTCTACACATGTTCATTCCCATTTTGCATTAAATATGATGAGACCAGGACTTCTCATTGTTATGTCTCTTATTACTCCTCCAACTGCTTATTTACTGGAGGAGGTATCCACTGCTCCTGCGAATTCATTAACCCTCCTTCCAACCTTACATTCCTCTTCCACCAGGCCCCGTGCCAAGCGAACTCCCTGCAGGAGATCGATCACTCCTGGGCCTATTACAACACCCGTTGAACAAGATTTCCTATTAGTGAGCCTTCCATCTCCTGACCCATCTTCACAAGCTTTTGAACCTCCTTCCTCTTCTTCTCCATTTACAGGTTCCCCTCGTCCTTCCATCTTATTCCAATAAGGCCATGGATTACCGTCCCAGTTTGGCCAAACTTCTACCCCTGCTTCATATGGACTACTGCAACTAAAGGGGACACTAGCTGAATCTTAGCTACAATCTCAGGTGCATATGAAAAGAAGCAGCTTATCTGAGCATGCCGACAACCACAATTGTCAAGCCACTGTAGTAAGTTTGTGATTTTAACTTCCTTATTTTGTACCTATAAAATGTAACCCCACTATCATTTTATCCAACTATATGCTTCGAGCCTGCATTTGGGCAAACTAGTTGTTGATTTGGAGAGGACTAACCAAACTCTAAAAGACAAAGTGGAGAAATTGCAAGCTACCTCCAACCTCCACAACAACGAACTCATTAAGCTATAAGATAAAATAAAGTCACAAGCTGAGTTTACTACTAATTTGGAAAAGGCTCTATAGGATACCCGTTAAATGCTACAATCCCGAGAGGAGGAAAAAAGAAACTTAGAGCTACAATTACAAGGGCTTAATTCTACGCTTAGAGTCGAAAGGGCTTTAAAAGATAAAGCTCTCTCGGATGTTGCTCACAAAGCCACTCTACTAAACCAATTACAACAATCATATGGTTTGAGGGTCTCTTGAGTTAGCCCCAGAATTAACCTCCAAAGACTTTGCCTTGTTCAAACAGTAAGAAAGATTGTGAGCCCAAGATTTGCAAATAAGCTCGCTCTTAAAAGAATTAGCAGAGGATAAGGTAGAAAAGACTACTTTGGAGGGGGGAAAAGATAGCCTACAATCTAAATTTCAAGCATATAAAGCTAGCGAGGAAGAGCACTGGCATAGCAGGCGAAGAGCCTATTTAAATTCTCCTGAATATGGTGAGGAGTATGCTAAATGAATCATAGGAACTCTCACTCACTCTGTTGAAGGAGTAATCCAACAACTGAGAGAGGGGGGTTGTCTATCTGAAGACCCTCCTCCCTTGTTCATAGATCGCCGTCGACTCAACCGAGAACTCCCAAAAGATCTTTTAAGCAAATTTGAGTAGACTTGGAATTTTGTACTTGCATTTTCTCACAATTTCATAACTAATTTATACCATTTGTTGTTTATAAAATGTTAATGAAAGTTCATACTTACCTGCTTTCCCTTGTGTGATTTCCTTATCTTCAAAACCACCCAAGCGTTTGTATAAGTGAACTTTTTCAATATGTTCACCATATGTAGAGAAATCCCATAGAAAAATTATAATAAAAAGAAGTAGATCCCCTAGTTATCCTCTGAGTGATATGTAATGATGAATAAACTTTTTTCCGATGATCTCCAGGTTCATATGATAGGTTAGGTGCCTTACTTATATATGAAGCATTCCCGACTTATCTAATGGACCGGTCAGATTTATATACCCTAGCAAGATTAACTATCTGTCATGCAAATGCTTCTTTGGGCTTTTATGACTGTATAGTAGACCAGTCGGATTTATCCTCCCAAGCAAAATTGAATATCTACTATATAAATGTTCCTTCGGGCTTTCCCAACTGTATAGAGGACCGGTCGGATTTGTACACCCGAATGAAATTAAACATTAATAAATATTGTTAATGCCACCACCCATGGTTGATCTTAGAGAAGGTTTAAAGTCTCCGGTTTCTCCTAAGTAAGTCAAGCCGGTCACTCCTTAGGGTCCCCGATCGACTGTTGTGGAAGTTCCTCAATCGACTGTTATTGAGGTTTAAAGTCTCCGGTTCCCCCTAAGGAAGCCAGGTCGGTCACTCCTTAGGGTCCCCGATCGACTGTTATGGAGGTTTAAAGTATCTGGTTCCCCCTAAGGAATCTAGGTCGGTCACTTCTTAGGGTCCCCGATCGACTATTGTGGAAGTTTAAAGTCTCTGGTTCCCCTAAGGAAGCCAAGCCGATCACTCCTTAAGGTCCCTGATCGACTGTTATGAAAGTTTAAAGCTTCTGGTCCCCCCTAAGGAAGTCAGGCCGGTCACTCCTTAAGGTCCCCGATCGACTGTTATGGAGATTTAAAGTCTCCGGTTAACCCTAAGGAAGCCAGGTCGGTCACTCCTTAAGGTCCCCGATCGATTGTTATGGAGGTTTAAATTCTCCGGTTCCCCCTAAGGAAGTCAGGTCGGTCACTCCTTAGGGTCCCTGATCGACTGTTATGGAGGTTTAAAGTCTCCGGTTCCCCCTAAGGAAGTCAGGCCGGTCACTCCTTAGGGTCCCCGATCGACTGTTGTGGAAGTTTAAAGTCTCTGGTTCCCCCTAAGGAAGTCAGGACGGTCACTTCTTAAGGTCCTCAATCGACTGTTATAGAGGTTTAAAGTCTCTGGTTCACCCTAAGGAAGCTAGGTCAGTCACTCCTTAAGGTCCCTGATCAACTGTTATGGAGGTTTAAAGAAGAGTAGATGTCTCTCCCAAATAATATTGCATGCACTTGCTATGTTATCTGTATTAACAATGTTTGAACAAGATACATAAATGACTTACGGGCATATTTGTTAAGTTTTATATGGTTGCAAATGATTAGCACTCTAAGGTCGTTCGAGTCTTCTCCCTTCCGCATCTTGGAGGTAATATACGCTCGATACAAGTTTCTGTATGATTTTGTAAGGCCCTCCCCATTGAGGTTCTAACTTGTTAACATCTCCTACAAGCTTGATGCACTTTCATACCAGATCACCTACCTGAAAGAACCTTGGGATAACTCTTTTGTTATAATTCTCTCTCATTCTTTGCCGATAGGAAATAAGCCAGGTTGTTGCTTTGTCCCGCGCTTCCTCTATTAAATCAAGCTCTATAAGGCGTCGATCTGCATTGTTGTTTTCATAAAGCCTTCTTCGATTTAACTCTACTATGACTTCAATTGGAATCACTGCTTCACCACCATAAACCAGGTGAAAAGGAGTAATTCATGTAGCTTCTTGAGGAGTAGTACGATATGCCCACAATACACTAGGTAATTCATCTACTCAGCTGCCACCCACATGATCTAATTTGGTTTTAAGTCCTCTGATAATTTCTCTATTGGTTACTTTAGCTTGTCCATTACTCTATGGATATGCCACAGAGGTAAAATATTGTGTGATGCCGTAATTAGAACACCATTTCTTAATTTTCCTCCCTTGAAATTGCCTTCCATTATCAGAAACTATTTTGTGTGGAATACCAAACCTGCAAACAATATGCTTCCATAGAAATTTGATAACTGCATGTTAAGTAATTCTGGTCAAGGGTTCTGCTTCTACTCATTTAGAGAAATAATCTATTGCTACTAATAAAAACTTCCTCTGAGCAGACGCAAAAGGGAAAGACCCTACTATATCCATGCCCCATTTATTAAAAGGACAAGATATTATAAAAGTCTTCAATAATTCAGTAGGATGATGAGGAATATTCTGATATTTCTGACAAGAAAAATAAGTTTTCACAAGATGAGCAGTGTCTTCTTGTAAAGTAGGACAAAAATATTCGGCTAATAATGTCTTTCTAGCAAGAGACCGACCTCCCATATGACTACCACAAGAACTTTGATGTACTTCCTATAGAATATACTGTATGTCATCTGATCCAACACATTTGAGCAGAGGACAAGAGAATGCCCTTTTATATAATTGATCTCCAATCATAGTGCATTGGCTTACCCTCTTCTTAAATACCCTAGCTTGTTCTGCATTAATGGATAGAATTCCTTGTCGTAAAAATAGAATGATTGGTGTTTTCCAATCACCTTGAATTTCTAGATTAGTCTGTTGTTCAACACAAGATACTAATAATGTTTGTTCCACTGGTATATCCAAATTCCAAGGCACAATGGTAGCAGCTAATTTAGCTAACTCATCTGCTACTTGATTATCTATTCGAAGGATTTTCTTTATACTTACTTCATGAAATTCAACCTTTAATTTCTCAAAGGCCTCTGCATATAACTTGAGTCTTTCATTGCCAATCCCAAAGCTACCGGTCAATTGTTGTGCTGCCAATTGAGAATCAGAATGAATTATCACCCTAGCAACTCCCACATGTTTAGCAGCTTGCAAGCCAGCTATCAATGCTTCATATTCAGCCTCATTGTTGGTGGCTCTATAATTCAATCTAACAGATAATTATATTCGATCTTCCCTAGGAGATATAAAAAAGAATCTTAATTCCACTGCCTTGTTGAGTAGAAGATCCATCCACATAGATAATCCAAGTTTCCTCTATTTCGGGACTTGATATTTTTGTTATGAAATCCGCCAAAGTTTGAGCTTTGATGGTCGCCCGAGGATGATATTGTATATCATACTCACTGAGCTCGGTCGCCCACTTAATCAATCTTCTGGACACGTCTAGGTTAACAAGCACCCGACCGAGAGTGTTGTTAGTTAATACTATAATTGAGTGTGATAGAAAATAAGGGCATAACCTCCAAGCTGCTAGTACCAATCTGTAAGCTAACTTCTCGAGTGTCGTATATCAACACTCTGGCCCCTTTAATAAATGGCTCAAAAAATACACAAGTAATTGTTCTTTTTCTTCCTGCCTCACTAATACAGAACCAACAACATGATCGTTGGTAGATAAGTACACCCATAAAGTTTCTCCAACTACTGGTTTAGCTAATACAGGAAGAGTAGGCAAATATTCTTTTAACTCCTCTAACGCCTTGCTGCAATCCTCATCCCATTGGAACTTACTTGCTCGTCAGAAGACCTTGAAGAAGGGGAGACTCTTATAAGCCGACCAAGAGATGAAGTGAGATAGGGCGATAATCCTCCCTGTCAATCTCTGGGCCTCCTTCAAGTTCTTTGGGGGAGTCATGTCCTGCAATGCTTTTACCTTGCTAGGATTGGCTTCTATTCCTCGTTTGGTCACCATGTATCCTAGGAACTTCCCACACTTGGCCCCAAATAAGCACTTGTTGGGATTGAGCTTGAGCCCATACCTCCTCAAGGTCCTACAAGTTTCTTCAATATCAGCACATAAACTAGAAGCCTGTATAGTTTTAATAAGAATATCATCCATATAAACTTCCATATTTCTTCCAATCTGCTTCTGGAAAACCTTGTTCATAAGCTGTGGATAAGTAGCTCCTACATTCTTTAGACCAAAAGACATAACATTATAATAATAAGTACCTTCACCAGTTATAAAGCTAACATTTTCCTGATCTGCCTTAGCAAGTGGAATTTGATGATACCCTTGATAAGCATCCAACATAATAATAAACTCACAGCTAGCCGTGGAATCCACCACTTGATCTATGCGGGATAGAGGATAATAGTCTTTCGAGCAAGCCTTGTTGAGATCTCTGAAGTCAATACATACTCGCCACTTATTACCTGGCTTAGAAACCAAAACCATATTAGCCAACCAACTTGGAAATTATACTTCCCGAATGTATCTAGCCTCCAGTAGCTTGTCTACTTCTTCTTTGATAATCTTATTTTGGTCAGCTCCGAAGTCCCTCTTTTTTTGTTTGACCGACTGGGCATCCGGATATACGTGAAGAGCGTGCTCCATAATTATTGGCACAACACCTTTCACTTAGGTGTCCAAGTGAACACATCACTATTTTTTGTCAAGCACTTTATCAAATCTTCTCTGAGATCAGGATCCAAGTCAAAAGCGATATGTGTGGTAGCTTTTGGTCAGCCAGGTTGTATTTGCACTTCTTCCTTCTCTTCATATATAAGGGTGGGCGACTTTTCATGAATGTCATTAATATCCATCCTTTGAGTTTTTCAGGCGACATTAGCTTCCACCCTTATAATCTCCACATAACACTTACGTGCTATTATTTGGTCTCCCTTGACTTCCTCTACTTGATCATCCAAAGGGAATTTTATCTTCTGCCAGAAAATAGAAACAACAACCTTGAATTAATTCAAAGCTGGTCGACCTAGGATAACATTATATGCTGATGGAGAGTCCACAACTATGAAGATCGATCGGCGTGTCCGCATAAAAGGCTCCTCCCCTAAGGATATAGCCAATTTTATTTGACCCAGTGGTTGTACTTCATTGCCTTTGAATCGATATAATGGGGTAACCATAGGCTGAAGCTCACTCAGATCGATTTGCAACTGATCAAAAGTCTATTTAAAGATAATGTTAACAGAACTATCGGTATCAATAAAAGTACGTGAAATGTTATAATTGGCTATAACACCCTTGATTATTAGTGCATCATCATGGGGTACTTCCACCCCCACCAAATCTCTAAGCCCAAAACTAATCTCTGGCCCTGCTACCTTCTCAGCACTGCACCTAACAGTGTGAATCATTAATCACCGAGAATGCGACTTTCTCGCCGGGTTAGAATCACCATCAGTGGGTCCTCCTACTATCATGTTAATATTACCGCAAGCAACATTATTGTGATTTTCCTCTTGCCGAGTCAACGGTGGTTCTGATTGTGCCTGGCTAGGTGCTTGAGCTTGTACAACAGGGAGAGGTAATATTCTCGCTTGTGATCCGCTCGGTTGATATTTAATTTTAAGAGGGTTATTCTGTCGTGACTATCATCGACGATTTGGGACTGGAGAATGCCGATGATAACAGGTGTTACCCATCTGCTGATTCTTCAAAGAGAAATAGTTTTTTTTGTGATGTGGATGCTGGTCAGATGATAAGTGCACCATCGTTGTGGGAAGTGTGCAGAGCATCTACATGCTGTACTACTTGAGGTTGAGGCTTGGGATGACGATGATGCGAATCCGCCAAAGGTCCTTTAGGGGGTTGGGTAGGTCCCCTCGGACGAGCCACTGCTGGAACCAGTGCAGAAGTGTTAACATCTTTTCTGCGGACGGCTTGAGCCTCCTCCACATTAATAAACTTCGAACCCCACTTAATTAATATATCAACATTGGTAGAAGGATTCCTAACCAAATCTTTGAAAAAATCATTATCATTAAGCCCCTAAGAAAAGGCGCTTACCAAGATCTCCGTGGTGGCTGATGGAACAACGATATCTACCTGGTTGAATCTCTTAATATAAGCCCTGATAGACTCTTTAAGGCCTTGCTTGATGGAAAAAAAGACTCCATGGAGTTTTATGATACCTTTGATTGCTGGAAAAATGATGTAAGAATACCTTGCGGAAATCCTTGAAGCGACGAATAGAATTTTTTGGCAATCGCTTAAACCATCTTTAAGCTGCTCCTCCGAAAGTAGTAAGGAGCATCTGGCATTTAACTCCATTGGTAAATTGTTGGAGGAGCGTCGCATGCTCGAATTTAGGAAGATGATCCTCGAGATCAATTGTTCCCGAGTATTCTCGGACATTTAAATTCTGATAATGTTTTGGCAACGGATCATCTAACACCCGTTGAGAGAATGGAGTGATAATTCTTTTAGGAGAATTGTCACTAGTTACCACCTTCCCCTTTCATTTTTCCCTTACAGGGGTTTCTCCATAAGATTCCTGAAGGATTGCTCTTCATCCTCCTTGTTCAAGAGGTGTCCGAAAATAAGCTTTAGGATGTCGAGTGGGAGAAAGAGGAGCAGAGAACAGATGGGTCGAATCTCCTCCTCTGATCTCTCTCTCTCGATGGTGAGAAGTTACAGACATCATCGGAGGTGGTACTACAGGTAATGTGCTACCCGTATTCACTTGTTGTTGCTGTTGTTGCAATATCTTTTGTACTCTGCGTTGATGATCAACTCCAGATAATCTTGCAATATAGTAATGGTGTTGGGTTTACCAACTTCCTCCATCTTCATAGCCTCATGTTAGTAATTAGCCCTAAGAGCCAATCATAAGATGATTAGGCCTTTTGGGTTATTCATTAAATTAGACTCAAATGAACCCACTCATTGGATTGAGTCCAATCTGAATTAGACACATTGGATTAATGGGTTACACTCAATGAGTTAGACTTATTGGGTTATTGGATTAATGGTTAATCTAATATAATAATCCAACTCATTAAGAGGAATACAAAGAGACAAAAACCCCTTGGTATTAATGGGATGAACATAAATAGGTTTTTGGAATGAATTTTTTATTTAGTTGAGAATGTGATGAGAAAAGTGACTCTTGATCTCCCTCTTCTTCCTCCTTGTACGAATTTTGCTCTTGGTCGAACCATTTTTCTTGCTAGCACAAGATGGTTCTTCTCCGAAGGCTTCGTTTGTGTGACGAACGAAGGATGTGTTCGTGTGGATACCGTAGAGGCACAGACGCTTGATCGCGCTGAGATCTGCATCCAAAGAAAAAGTTACTGCCGGGATTGCGAAGGGCACACAACAAATGTATACCTCTCATGTAAAACTTAGTATATGATTGTTTTCTCCTTCACATGGATCTTCTGGAGAGAATCTAGTTAATTTTTCGCTACGCTTAAGCGTGTTTAGCGCGCTAGATCCCTATAGTGGTATCAGAGCTACTTGCGAAGGCATATACTAAGTTATTAGATTTTATATGTGATATAGAAATTGCATTAGATATTTACCATGGTTTGCAAGATTATGAGTCCTTTATTTTGTTGGGATCGAAACAAAGTTGTTGTGAACAAACTAGGTCTCGGCCATACAAAGTTTTCGGCCAAACTAGGTTTCGGCCAAACTATGTCTCGACTATCCAAACTGGTCTTAGCCAAAGTTGTTTTGTTGGGACCGCCGTGGCATTGCGGCTCATAATTTGTTGTTGAAATCATAGTAAATTTTATGTCATAAAATATTATGAATGTTATATGACATGGTGCATGGTTATGACCTTTAACCACAATGTGATTGGATGTGTGTGTATGTTGTAATTCATAATACGACCTGGGTGGCATGCCTCTTCTTTTTCATTCTTGTTGTATAGACTACCCTCGAATGTAACTAGAGGTTTCTTTAGATTTTGTAATGTACAAATTAGAGAGAAATTAGTCTACTGGACAACGGTGAAAAAGGGGAGATGGACAACAACACACAACGACCAAGGAAGCACTTGGAGAAGATGCTTGGACCTAGGTTGACCTTTCGATCTTCTCATTGGCTTGAGAAGATCGTGTGATGGGGCCATAACCATGTCACATTTAAATTAGCATATATGTTGATGTATGCGATGATATGCCATGAATGTATGTGATGCATGTGTAGCTATCGTAATTAGGTCCTTTTTCATATGCCTACCAAAGTTTGGTACTCACTACTACATCGATCATTTGTAGTCAGGTTTGCCAAAGCAAAGTGACTCGTTTTATCTTGGTAGAGTGCGACATGACAATTATGATGTCCGACTATTAGACTTTGGGTGTTATTTAACTAAGAGAACTTAGAGGCATATGCCATATGATGAAATTCAAATTATACTAGTCTTGGGCGATTAGCCAAAGCTAACTCAAGATGAGTTATAATGTAGATTTCATAAGATGGGCAAATGAACAAATAGTCTTGTTCATCTAAAGATACAAGAGTTACATAAGATGCAATTGGTAAACGTTGTCTACCTAAGTTGTACTAAGTCTTGGGTGATTAGCCAAAGCTAACTCAAGATAAAGTATAATATGGATCTTATCCAATTGGTACATGTTGCCTACCTAATGTATATAAGTCTTGGGCGATTAGCCAAAGCTAACTTAAGATGAGGTATAATATGGATCTTGTCTCGCTTGAATGTCTTTTCTTTTGGATTTAGAGCTAGTAGTGACTTGCTCCTACCAAGCTTTATAATTCTATGGGAGAATCTTTTAATTAAAGATCTAATTAAATGATCTTAATATGATACCTATTTCTGTATTTTATTATTGTAGATCATCATGTCGTCTAGTACGTAGAAGACACTATCTCTATGATCTGTTCTTGATAAGGACAAACTCAATCGAGCTAATTTCCTAGACTGGTATAAAAACATGAGAATAGTTCTCAAGAAAGAAAGAAAACTGTATGTCCTAGAGTAGCCTATTCCTGAAGTACCCCTGCTACTGCCACTAGAGCTTATAGGGATGCTTACAAGAAGCATCAAGATGATGCATTAGATGTATCATGCCTTATACTCGCCACTATGAACTATGAGCTTCAGAATCAACATGAGAACATGGATGCTTATAATATGGTTGAACATCTTAGACAACTATATCAAGGACAAGTAAGGCATGAGAGATTTGAGATCTCTAAAGCATTGTTTCAATGCAGAATGCAAGAAGGAAGTTCTGTAGGGCCATATGTACTCAAAATGATTGGGTATGTAGAAAACCTGCAGCGATTGGAATTTCCATTAGGCCAAGAATTGGCCACTGATTTTATCTTGCAATCATTGCCCGATACTATAGTCAATTTGTCATGAACTACAACATGAATGAAATTGACAAACCGCTGCCTGAGATGTTGAGCATGTTGAGAACTGTTGAATTCAACCTTAAGAAGGCAAAGCCTAGTACCATTTTGATGGTGTCTAAGGGCAAAGGTAAGGGTAAGACCCAAGCCAAAGGAAAGGGCAAGACTTATGCACTGAAACCCAAAGGTGGGATTGCTAAGGAAGGAACCTGCTTCCACTGCGGTGAGACCAGACACTAGAAGAGGAACTGCAAGGTATACCTAGAGGAACTAAAATGGAAGAGAAGTGAGACTTCTGCCTCAGGTATATATGTTATAGAAGTCAATCTATCTATTTCTTCTTCACGGATATTAGATACTAAGTGTGCATCTCACATTTGTACTAATGTGTAGTGGCTGAGAAATAGTAGAGCATTGGCAAAGGGCGAAGTGGACCTACGAGTAGGCAATGGTGCAAGAGTTGCTACTGTTGCTGTAGGAACATATTCCATATCTCTGCCCACTGGGCTTGTTTTAGAACTAGAAGAGTGATGTTATGTGCCCGCTTTGACAAAGAACATTATCTCTATTTCCTATTTGGACAACAACAACAACAACAACAACCAAGTATTTTCCCACACTACAACAAAAATCCTCATAGACATCGATTTTCCACCGGTGTCTATTTCATTTTCGACCGATGTCTATGAAGTCGATGTTAAAAGTCTGCCATTTTAGACATCGGGTTAAAACCGGTGTAGTATCACTTAACGACACCGGTCTTCGAATCAGTTATTAACCGGTGTAGTATCACTTAACGACACCGTTTCATCAACAGTGTAAAACCGATGTAATATTGTATTTTAATAACATTAGTTTTGGCAGCGGTAAATGACCGATGTAATATTAGTTAATAACATCGGTTTTGCAGCGGTGGAAAACCGATGTAATATGTATATTTTTTAACAACACAAATTTGATTTCCGAAACAATGAAAAATCGACAATAAAAAAAATACACAAATATTCACAAATTATACAAATATTCTTCATTCAATAATATCCATAAAATACACAAATATTCACAAATTATATAAATAATCTTCTTACAACAGTATCCATAAAATATTCAAACATTCTTTTTACATCAAAAGCTAGCTAATAGATATCAAAATCAAGGTAGAACATTCTTTTAACACATCAAGGTAGAACCGCACTTCAAATGTAATCTAGCATGCATTCAGCCCACTCGAACCACACTTCATCAATTTCAACTCTGGAGTACTTGAGATTTGTAAACTGTAAAAACACATAAATAATATATTAGTAAACCAAGACCAAAGATCATAGTTGAAAATGCAATAAGAGCACCAGGTAACAAGATGACTAATTGGAATGCTTAAAAAGATAAGCATTCATCAATTATCTCAACCACATCATATAGTGATAGATCTATGAATAACAAGTTCAAATCTAACCCTTGCATTCTTTTGGGAGGCAATCTAATTTGATAAACGAGCAAAAAGATGATTTACTCAAAATTAGTTTGCATTTGTAAAAAACAATATCACTTCTGATACTTTATTTTGTACATTTTATCAGTTAAAAGGAAAAAAGTACACTTACCACATTGAACACAACAGGGGCCTCTTTACCTGGAGACAAATTCATGTTCAGAAACAGATACTGAGACAAATCAAATTAATAGATGTGTAAATATTAGTGGAACTGTTTCTTTCGTTTTCGGTTACCTGTTTCAAGATCATGCCAAGGATGGGCAGCCACTGATCTCTTGGACAATGACGACAATATCCTTTCATTCAACTTTGGAGCTGCAACGTTCTCCTGTTGTCCGCTCATATTTCTACATGCAAAACAACATAATAAGGAGTATTTGAGGAGATTGCAAGAGTTTATTGCACTACAAGAAAAAAGTCAAACAACAACGATTTTTCACCGTTGTCGTAGGCCATTTTGAACTGTTGTTAAAGGCCGTGTTGTTAAAAGGGGTGACAAAAGACAACAGTTTTTAACCGTTGTCTTTGAAGGCAAAGACAACATTTTTTACAACGGTGAAAAACTATTGTCTTTTCCTTCAAAGACAACAGTTTTTCACCGTTGTCTTTGAGCGTCTACCTTTAATAACAGGGTCTTCAACAACAGTTTTAAACTATCTACGACAACGGTGAAAAACCGTTGTCTTTTTTAGAAAAAAATTACAAAAAATTAATACACAATTTTCCAATATTATAAATCATTCAAAATACTAAATTTCAAAATAAAATTTAATATACAATTTTCTAACATTCAAAAATAATATTTATAACATTCTGAAGAAATTTCATAAGCAACCAACAAAATGATAACATTTTTAAAACAAAGGTAGAACAATATAACACAAGATTTTCTACTTAGATGTTGGTAAAGGGGAGGGATTGCAGCTCCTAGTGCTCCTTAATTTGTTAAAGTCTCTTCATTTTTTTAGCTTGTCGGCATTCTTCCCAATACTCTTGAGGACACCTAAAAAGAGCAGAATGAAATTATACAATCCTGTGCACAAGAACTATGTAATTCTAAGTGGTGGATCATGTCTGTCACAAGTTCGCCACTAATTTTTTGACCATTATGCACAGATTGTAGACAAGCATGAAAATAAGCAGAACCATAAATATAAGCGAATAAAGGATACCTTTCAATCTTCGAAATCTTCTTTTCTGGTTGGCCCGTCTCCTTTTCCTCTCTTCTTTTGTTAACTCTGCCTCTTCTTTGATGTTTCCTTTTCCATGAAAAATCTCCTCAGGGGCAAGCATAGCCGCATCTGAGACGGCCAATGGAGCAACCTACAAAACCATTGTATTTCAGTGACTCGAAATTGTTTTTACCATAAACTAAAAGACAACTCCAAAAGATATTTTTACCTCTTCCATTGCTAGAGCAGGTACATTGACTTGTATAGACATATCCTCAATAACCTATATCATAACTTATGGTCAATCAAGAAATAAATACTAAAATATGAAGTCACAAGAATATGAAGTCACAAGGAATACAGAATATGAAGTCACAAGACTGAAATACTAACTAAGATCAATAAGTTGTCAAATTTTGTATCAATGATGGATTCCTTCTGAATTGAGCATTAAGCTTCATTCCAAACAAAAAGAGAAAAAGAATGACTGTACAATAGGTATTACCTTCTTAATAGAGAGAATTAAATTGTGGATGAATCTAGGTGCAGTGCAGTTGATTCCAATAGCAACGACTTTGTTGCATGAATCAGCCAGAGAAACACATTCAACCATAGAATCTCCACTAACAACATTGATCCCATCCTTCGGAGTGAAAGAAAACCAAGCTGGAATTTTTGTGTCACACTCCAAAAGAAGTTCAACATATGCCTATAAAAGAAGTCATAATTAGGATCCACTAAAAGGAACATCTTGAGCAAAATAAGAATCTCAAGTCTAGGGTTCCACTAAAATCAAGCTTCTTAATATTTGCAGTAGATTCTTGTAACAAACTCTGTTCTGAATTTCTGTTTTAGCTAAATCTTATCCAAAGCCTCAACTATTTGTGCCATTTTACTCTTTGGTATTGAGTGCCCCAAGTACCTAAATGTGCAACGAAGGAAGAGCAGGAACCATTGCTTAGTTCTACAAATACATCAAAAGATACTTGAGCTTCAAGTTTATTTGGAATTGTTTCAAAAGCAATTATATCAGCTCCAGCTTCAGAAAGAACCTCAAGCCTTCTCCTGTGAAAATCTTTGACGATTTCCACAGTAGTTTCTTGGCCATAGTTTCCACTACAAACAGAACAATCACATGATCATTTAATGAAGACCTCCATATCATACTGTAGTCCCGAGCAGCATTAACAAGATGTACCTGTACTCAGAACCATCTGCTAGATATGCTCCATAGCTTCCTATTGATGCAGCAACCAACACAGGATGCTGCTTCAGGTTGATTGCGCCCTCACTGAATCCATAGCTTCCAAATGGCGAATCAAAACTTCTATAATTCCCCAAACATCCTTCTTGTTGAGCCTGCGAGACTGCAAATTTCTTGGCCTGCTGAATCTGAATTTTGACCTCCAATTGGAGTGCTGTGGCTGGTTCCTGCATGGAATTAAATGCATCTCAATGGACAGAATAAGGAGCTGAAAAGAAAGAGAAAGCAACAATGAAAAACATACACTGGAAGAAATTGAGGACGCTGAAGTGCTATAGTTTACAGTCACTGAGGGAACATTCCTGCATAAAGAGAGGAAAATGCGAAACACGCCAAATAATAGAAGATGACATGTGAGAAAGTGTATCTCAAGAATGGGTATGTAGCTGTATGATGATGACCATGTACAAAGCACTCAGTTTTTGGACTGTGGATAGAACCAAAATAGAAATAGAAATAGAAACATTTTGTATGTTTCTACTGCAACATAAACAAGAAGATAGAAATAGGTTATCTTGATGAACATGCTAGAATTAAGGTAGTAACAAAGAACATCAATATGAAGGAAAAAAACAAAAACAAGAAAGAACAAAATCTAATGTCCAAGAAAGGAAGATTTTCAAAGTCAACATGAACTATGTTTATATAATCTAACTCTCTTATTACTACTACACTACTAGTTGACATTATAGAAACACACGATTTAAGACGAAAATGGATGTTTCAGGATTTGGAGGCAACTATAAATTTACCTATTGACATGGTAAATATCTTTCACTTTACAATTTTGCAGTTGCAGAAGCCTCAGAGCGAACAAGGAGGCAAAACTACTCAACAATAAAGAAGAAATGGATAACAAGGAGGCAAAACTGTTCAACAACACCTACATAATCTGAAAGTCCACACACAAACTCTGTTCTCGGTAACAAAGTCAAACTCTAGAGTCACTTAAATGAAAGGTTTCTCAAACGAAAACAGAACAAGTCAATTCAAGATCTCTCAAATAAAAGCTTCAACCTAACAGTCTGAAAGTGGGGGGAAAAAAATACTGACGCCTTTGAACTCCTCCGCAAAGAGATCCACAATAGTCTTGCCGGCCCACCTGTTCTTAACCTATATTGACTCAAGCGTTAGCTCAAACTTACGTGAAGCATCAAAATGAAAGAATCGAGCGAAGAAAAGGATACAGGTCTATTTTGTTTACGTGCTCGTCGTCCCCCTCATCATCGAGATGGACCGAAAAAAAGATCCAGCATCCATCACTATCTGAAAACAAAGACAGTTTTTTAAGTCATAAAAACTGTAATGGAAGAAGAATGATGGTACAAAAGAGCAAGTTAATCACAAAAAGGGCAAGATAAACTAGCAGATTGCATATCTGTTAAGAATAACACTTCTATTCTTGATGAGCAAAGAATTCATCTAACAGTATACTCACTGCCGCACAATACAGGACGCCCAAATGCTAATTATTAACAGATCAACAATCAAGATCAATTGTTTAGGCAATCGGAGGATAGCATCAAAATTCATCTATCTTTTACCCTAAATCTACGTTCGTCAGAAGGAGTCACTGAAAACAACCAAATGGGATCACCCTCCATGAAATCCAAAACATGATTCAAATCAACATGAAAGAAAACTGAAGTATTTGTGGCTCATCAAACAAAATCCGACTACCTTAAAGCCAAACGAAGCATGGGGTTGGATCGCTTCTGTCTCAGGCGTGCCCTTTTAGGAAGGTAGGGTCGCCGGGGGGGCACCGAGGAGGGCGGACTGCTGCATCTCCAGATCGTTGATCTGCTGCTCTCGGTCCATCTCGATGATGAGGGGGACGATGAGCACAAGGAAAAAAAAAGGAGAAGGGGCAACAGGTTTAGGGCTTGGAGAGGAAGGAGGAAAAAAAATGTGAAGTAGGTGAAGAGATCATAGGTTGGACGAAAATCCTTAGGGATCGAGAAGGTAAAGGGGGGAATGCGGCGGCAAAAAATTTCGAGGAGAGGGAAAGAAAAAACGCGGCGGTAAAAAATGACGAAGGGAAAAAACGGCGAAGGAAAAAAAATAAGGGTATTCAACAACACTTAATAGACAACGGTTTTCAAAAACCGTTGTCATAATCCTAAAAAAAACGCACATAGACAACAATTTTCAAAAACTGTTGTCATAGCATTTAAAAACTGTTGTCGCAGACCCAAAAAAACATAAATAGACAACAGTTTTTAAAAACCGTTGTCGTAAGAAAAAAAACTACTAAAATACAACAGTTTTTATTAAAACCGTTGTTAAAAGGTAAAAAGACAACAGTTTAACATAAAACCGTTGTCGTTTGAGTGTTGTTGAATGAACATTTTCTTGTAGTGTTGATAACAAAAGTCCAAGGTAACTCATGATCCATGAAAAAAATATATAGAGAGAAAACAAAAAACTAGCAATTTGGAAGTTTTGCGCCTTGGCATTATCAGAATGAAAGTTTAGTAATATGATAGCTGACGTCAAACAGAGTTGCAAATCCAAAAGATGGCCATTTGTTCCCTTATTATGGAAGTTAATTAACAATTGAACTTGTATCCAACAAATTAAAGAATGAAAAATTACTGGACAAGTTGGAAAATATGTTATTGTTTCATTTCTATGCTCGCATAATCATTGTGGTACTAATGAACCGTATACAAATTATAGGGCACTAATTGGATAATCAACCAACTGCTTGCATTTAAAGCAATGTAGAAGGTTTCATCACTTAACAAGACCTCATAAAAACAAGTCCTTCATCAAGTTCACCAGCATTACTGTAGCAGATCGATAATTCACGAATAGTTTAATGATTTCAATGCAAGTAAATGATCAAAATCAAGACTAAAAGAGATTAAAGCAGGAACCGGAACCGAGAGTGCGATGCTTTTACCTTGACGAAGGAATCGGAAGCGATGAGATAGAACCAACAATTGAGTTATTGGAGATGGATACCAGCCATTCCCTATGACCTTGATGACTGTTATCACCATCATGGACTTTCACTGCTACTTGAAGGGGTTGCAGCCCATCCCTGAGATCTTCACTGATCAAACCTTTGTAAACTCTACCAAATCCTCCAACACCCAAAACATGATCCTGCCTAAAATTCCCAACTTATTACTGAAAATGCCATACTAATTAACTCATGCCATACTAATTAATATCTATAACATGCCATACTAATTAACTCATGTATCTTGACATCTACATACTGAAAATGGCTCCATATCATATCTAAAATGGGATGTCCCTTGCTGTCAGATTCTAATTGCTTTCTCTCATAATTCCTTGGTCGAATTACTTCTTCTTCAAGTAGTTTCCACCTTTCAGAAAACGGCAACTTCACCACCCAGAAAAAGCAACATGAGATAACTCTTGACACACTTAGCATATACAGTGGAAATTCATGACACAGACATGTATTGAAATTGTAATCACTAGAAAAGAATAGGATTTGAGCTGGTAGAGAAGGATAAAAATGAAAACTGTATGGCACGAGACTAGATGATAACTAAATAGGTCATAGGCTAGAACAATAAGGTCATAGCAAAATATAGTAATACACAAAGTTACAGACATCTGGAGATGTTTTAAAATACATCTTTTACATCAATGTTTCAAAGGGAAGGAATGATAAAAGCTTTTGGTTGCTCATTCTAAAATGCAAACCAGCCAAAACATGGTTACATGGGAATTTAAGCTGCTTATCACATAAATTAAATTTCCTTTCTCATCCGTCTTCCATCTATTCTCCGATAGCTATGTATGCACAAATGACTATCTTTGGGAAATGACGCAAAAAGTAGTGTGCTATTCCATTTCAGATAAGACAGTCAATTAAGCAGGTTTCAGAAAGAATGATGAGCAGAATATAGAAAGTGGCAATACCTTCATAACGGAGAAACCGTTTAATGCAACCAAATCATATGCTAAATATCTTCTCCTGTCCTACATCTGGAATTTGGTCGATAGTCATTTCCCCATCAATCAGCGTATCATTATGGAAACTCTTTTCATGAAAAACAGAGAGATTAGGCATAAATACAGATTATATGAGTTATAAAACTTCAGACACTTATAAAGCCAGAAAAGGTGTACCTCAGCAGCATTCTTTAGGGGAAACCGCATTTGAACCCTACGAAAACATAAGTTTCGATCAATTAAGTAGCACCCCGTACTGTTAATGAACATCATGTAGCGGGTTCCATCAGCCTTCCATGTAGCATAGTAGTATCTTTGTCTTAGTAGTTGCAGATTATCTCTGCACATAACATAATATTGATTAAAAATGAGTGTTAATAATGTCTTTTCTAACATAAATAAATTTGAATAACTAGGAGCTCCAACAAAGAAAATGTGCATCCTTACTAATTATACTTCTGGCAATAAATTTTAAATAAAAAGAAAAGTGATCAGATGTGTGTTTGTATGCTGTACAAATAACTTATAATTTCTAAAATAATGTAGGCAAAAAATGAATATGGAAAAACACACACCCCTATTGTGATTCTTGCAGACTGTTCATGCCATTGCGCCCCCAGAGGACAACTCACAAAATGTCTGATTCATGAAGTAAATCTACTTAATGAGAAGTGGAGATAACTAAAAGAGAAAAACAAATTATGACCAAATAAACTTGTATTCAACAATATCACTTAGCATGAAGATTTCCTAGGTACTCAAAAGACAAGCCATGCCATATCATTATAAGATATACTGCCCTGTGATTCATATAGGGAGACATGTCTGGCTTATTCCAACACACAATCTAAAGACCACGTAGCAAACAATGAATAAGCATGTTGGATACCCTCAATAACAAAAGGCAAAACCACACAAACTCATTGAAAGAATATTAGATGGAAACACAATATATGTAAACCAATAGATTATTTGTTCCAAAAATCCAAATATACATTCATAATTTTGCAGATTTGAACATTGAAACACAATGAACTACTAGCTGTCTTTCACGTCAGGATAAAGATGTTAAATAAATAAGGTATGTATATATATACACACACATATATATATATTGACAAGGATAAAGACACACCTGTTAAGAGAAACTGGATGTGAACCAGGAAATTGTGGGTTTGTTCTTCCCTAATAACCAAGAATAAGAAACAGAGAACTAATAAGAAATAAAATATAAATGAGTTAATACGATCAAATAAAACCACAGCAAATAAGACCAAATCGCATTGTGAAAATGTGACTGTTAATTGAAAATTTTAGTAGGGCCGGATCTAAAGTATAACTATATTAGTTACCAAAATAACAGGTACTTGTGAATCAATAAATAACAGAGGCTCCCTGACTGATTATGTATAACAGATTCATAAAGGTTTGAAAAATAAAATTCATAAAGAAAGACCATAAAAGAAAAGTCGCAAACTGAGAAAAAACTGAATCATAAATCAAGAGGTGCTAGAAGAAGGGAAAAAAAGTATAGCTTATGATCTAAAATTCCAGTGTAATTGCAGCAACTTCCTATTACAGATGCAGTATTATTTAATTACCATTTAATGTGGATAATATAATTGGAAGAAATAACAACTATTACAAGGTGAAGTATCCATACCGTAGGCGGCATTAAATCAAGGAATTGGTAACAGAGGTGGCGCATTGCATCTTGCTGATCATAAGGTATTGCATCACCTAGAACATCATCATTTGTTAAAATTTTAATATCCACATTCTCCTGAAAAAGAAAGCAGGTGTAAACTTCAACATTCACCAAAATTGAAAAGATTATTGATAGTACAGTGCCTCTACTGACTGCTAAACCCACACAAAGAATAATAAAAATAGAGTCTTGTGTAAAGGATATCCATGACATATATACATACATTTTATAGCTGACACGATATGATGTCAATACCTCATCAAAGGTCTAATTATCCATGTAACAATTAACATTCTAGAGTAGATAACAAATACTAAAACCATATAAAATGTGAAATAAATCTTCAAGAAGAATGAGACCTTTTGAGAAAAAAAAACAGAAAGGCATATTTTCTGATCGCGCATTTGATTTCCACAATATAGAGAATGCATCAATTAATTCACATGACCAATATGCTATACACTAACAAATTCTAATCTAGAAATATCTAACATAGGAAAAAGAAAATCATTGTGCTGCATAAACTATCCTTTTGAATAGTCTCAACAATGATAGTTCTGGCCCCAATATTTCTTGGTAGGAAGGCATAATAAAGAGTAATAAGTACTGGAAGAAAAGAAAACAAGTAGCAGTGGACAAAGCAAGTAGCAAAACATGATCCTCAACTTCCTCAGGGTTTGAAGGCAGTTTGCTACCTTCCTTCTCCTCTTGTCTCACAACATGTGTCTGGAGTCTTGGGCATTCTGTTGATGGACAAAACAAGATTTTACAACCCATGCTTCCTTTGGTGTATCTAACATGCATCAGTACAGCACAAGCTAAAACCTGACTATTTGTACTAAGGCATAAACACGATTATCAAAAGAAAACATTGTTAAATCTGTTTCCCCCAAAAGATACAAAGTCTATAATGGTTTCAGGTCAAAAATTCACAAGCAACTTTAAAGAATACAAGGAAAACCATGTGTCTATTCCTTACTTGCAAAACCCCAGAGAACAAATAGGAAGTTTCTTTATCAAACTTAGCATGTATCTACTTTGCTCTTTAGCAAAATATCACAGCTTTAGCTACTAAAAAAATAAGTATAAGAAACAAAAAATCAACTCTCAGAGACAACCAAATCACTGGAGTTAAAAAAGAGGAGACCCACCTGACTTCGAACTGGATGACACTCCGTAGACGGATGTCTTCCCTCTGACCCAGCAGTTACCCATTAATTATCCAGGAACTACCAATACAACTCACCAAGCGCGAGATCAGCCAATCTTTTTCACAAGTAGGGTTGAGGACAGAGATAGGAAGGCATCCACAACCAAAGCTCACTCCTTTCGGTGAAGGAAGCGCACGGGGCTGCTGCTCTTGCCTCGCTACAGATTTTTCCTTGGTGCCAGACCGTGCGATAGTGCCCAAATTGTTCACCAGATCTCCTTGGTGCCAGACCGTGCGATAGTGTCCGATTTTAGTATTGTTCTTGATGAACACTTTCCATGGGCGGGTAGGGTGAGAGGAGGCCTACGTTTTCAGTCACGAAAAGGTAAGGTTTGACTTCATTGAAAGCACAGAGGAGGAGTAGACGTCGAGAGGAGATGGGTGTTCAGGTCGCTGGGACGTGGTCCGCCTCCACGACGCCGTCGCAGGCCACCGTCTTCGCTGCCGTTGTCTCCACCGTTGGGTCCGGCAAGCGGAAGGGCATCGTGGGCTGCACGTTCCTTGGGGCTGGCGAATCGGCCAGGCTACTGCGGACTCGGTCGATGGAGGTTAGGGGAGGCAGAGGAAGGCAGCCGCTTGGACATGGCTTTTTACGCCGCCGCGCCTTTGGCGCCAAGACCGAGTGCTTCCCTTCTGGCGGCGTCGATGATGGTCGGGCGGAGGAGGATAATGTGGAGGAGTTTGCTCAGAGGTTAGAGGAATCAATTCTCGAGCTTCAGCAGCAACAAGGAAATGGAGGAGACGCATCCCTGTTCTCTGCTTCCTTTTGCCTCAACACTAGCTCGCCACTGTCGTTGAGCAAGCAAGAGCCTTCAACGGAGCCCCCGTGGGTGCCGGTGAGGCCGGAGCCGCCGGACTGGCCCGGCCAGATCGTGCCGGCGAGCGTGGAGAAGAAGCAGGTGGTTTTGATCTTCCTCATCGATCCAAGATCCAAGAAGGGGAAGAGATCCAGTAAGGGGAAGAGGGAGATGAGGCTGATGGTGGAGGTTTAGGTTTAGGTTTAGACTGAGAGAAGTGGCGCGATATTAGTTTAGGTTTGGAGGGAACTTTAGAGTGTTGTAAATTTTGGCTGGTGGAAAAATTAAATTATTTTTTTTGATTCATTAACATCGGGTTTTAAAAATCGCTGTTAAAACCGGTGTCTATTAACAAAAAAAAGGCGCTCATAGACATCGGCTAAAAAACCGATGTCTATGAGCGAAAATCTGCACTCATAGACACCGGTTTTTGGAAAAACCGGTGTAAAATATTCAAAGACATCGGTTTTTGCTTAAAACTGTTGTTGTTCCACTGATGTCTATGAGGGTTTTTCTTGTAGTGCCACTAGGTGGGGTCGGCTGTATGAATCCTTTTACGCCATTGAGCTCTATCTCTTATTATATCATCATCTATATTTAAATAAATTTTACCTTGTTTTATTGTTGCTAACCAAGTCTTTTTTGGTCGTCCTCTTCCTCGTTTGATATGTATATTTATCATAGTTTCACATCGCCTAACTGGAGCATTTATTGGTCGTCTAAGTACATGTCCGTACCATCTTAAACATGTCTCTCGGAGTTTGTCCTCAATAGATGCAACTCCGACTTTCTCTCTAATGCTCTCATTCCTTATTTTATCCATCTTCGTATGTCCACACATCCACCTTAACATCCTCATCTCTGCAACTCTCATCTTATACTCATGTGCTCGAGTCATAGCCCAACATTTATCTCCATATAACATAGCAGGTCTAACTGCGGTTTTATAGAACTTACCTTTAAGTTTAAGAGGTACTTTATGGTCACAAAAAACACCCGACGCTCCCCTCCATTTCACCCATCCTGCTTATATTCTATGTAAGACATCTCTCTCAATCCCTCCATCATTTTGTAAAAATGATCCTAAATATTTAAATCTCTCGGTTCCGGGCAACTCGTCCTCTCCTATCTTAACAATTATTTCATTACTTCTAATATTGCTAAACTTAAATTCCATATATTCTGTCTTTAATCTACTAAGCTTAAAACCTTCCCCTTCTAGTGTTTCCCTCCAAGATTCTAGCTTAGCATTTACTCCTTCATGTGTCTCATCTACCAAAATTCTAGTATTTCTTGTTTGGACAAGAAAGGTTTTTCATTTGTAATAAAGGACAAATGTTGCTCCATTTATTTCAATGATATGTTCTATTGTAGTGCACCACTTATAAATGGCCTCTATGTTCTAGACATTTGGCAACCCAATCTATAATATAAATACCAAACGGTTCAAATCTAATGATTTGAACCAAACATATCTCTGGCATTGTCGCTTGGGTCACATAAATAAGAGTCGCATATCCCAACTCTATAAGGATAGACTTTTGGACTCATTTAATTTTGAATAATATGAGGCATGCGAATCTTGTCTTCAAGGCAAGATGACAAAGACTCCATTTAGTGGGCATGGTGAAAGGACTAATGATCTGTTAGGACTCATACATACTGATGTATGTTGCCCTTTCAGAATAGCAGCTAGAGGAGGCTATTATTACTTCATTACCTTCACTGATGATTTCAGTAGATATGGCTATGTGTATCTGATGAGACACAAGTCAGAATCCTTTGAAAAGTTCAAAGAATTTAAGAATGAAGTACAAAACCAACTTGGTAAGAGTATTAAGATGCTTTAATCAGATCGAGGTGGGGAATACCTTAGCCAAGAGTTTCATGACCATCTTGTTGAGTGTGGGATCATATCTCAACTCACTCCACCTGGAACACCACAATGAAATGGTGTATCAGAAAGGAAGAATCATACTTTATTAGATATGGTATGATCGATGATGAGTCAAACAAATCTTCCTGCTTCATTCTGGGAGCATGCTCTAGAGACGGCCTCTTTCACACTTAACCAAGTTCCATCTAACACCGTCATAAAGACATCGTATACGATATGGACAGGGAAGAGTCCCAAAATGTCTTTCATGAAGATTTGGGGTTGTGAGGCTTATGTTAGATGACAAGTCTCAGATAAAGTAGGACCCAAATCAGACAAGTGTTATTTTGTTGGATATCCCAAGGAAACAAAGGGATATTACTTCTATAATCCCACACAAGGTAAAGTGTTTGTTGCCAGTAATGATGTCTTTTTAGAAATGGAGTTTATTTCTATAAAAACTAGTGGGAGTGAAGTCAATCTTGAAGAAATTCAAGATACACAAACTGTTGATGCGGGAAGCATCCGACGATCGAACATGTGTTTTGATTATGTCAAAGGGTTCAAAGTTAAGCTATTTTGTTATCTGATATGTTTGATTGAGATTACAGGAAAGTCCTAAGTTTACTTAGGTAAAATTCCTAGCTACGATTAGGCAGGTGAAAGCCCTAGGGGTGGTAGCCCTAGGTGAAGAAAAGTCCTAGTTGCGGTTAGGCAAAGGGAAACCCCTAGGGGGCGGTAACCCTAGGTGCTAGGGTTGGTAACCCTGGGTCCTAGGGGGCGGTACCCTAGGGGGGAAGTCTTGACGAATCGAAGCTTCGAGCAAAAATCCTAGGGGCGGTAACCTAGGTTGAAATCCTGGTGTCGCGAACCAGGTGGGAGCGGATGTCCAGCATGAAGACCGGAAGCTTCGGACACTAAGAAAAAGTCCAGTCGGTCTGGAGGACCGGTCTGGCAACAGGTATGCTCTCCTGAGTGGAGTAGGTGAGGACGCGTTCCCCGAAGAGGAAATAGTAGGCGTCGGTTCAACCTAGGGTTTCTAGTTGGAAATTCGAAGTTAGAACCGGACAGTCTGGAGATTGTCAAATACTTTGGTTATCATGTTTATAGTGTACTAACTTTGTTTTGTAGGATATGTTGTTGTTTTGTGGACTAACGTATCTTGCAAGGACCAAAGAGTAAGTTTTGCCTCGGATGAACAGTGCCCGAGGCGCCCTCCATGGAGCTTGGAGGCGTATCGGGTGCAAGGCTGAGAAGTCTTCACAGCAGAGCTGGAGGCACCCTCCAAAGGAGTTAAAGGCGAATCAGACGACATTGGAGGCACCCTCAAGGGCATCGGAGGTGCCCTCAAGTGGATGACCGACGAAGAAGTCAGGACTTATCCATGCGCGACTGACCCGGTGATTGGAGGCTCCCTCAAGGGCCTTGAATGCGCCCTCAACAACCTATAAAAGGTAGTCTTGAGCAGAAGTTTGAATAATCAAGTTCTAAGCAACCTTTCTTCAACGTACTGCTAACGAGACAATCCGACTAAGCTACAACAAGACCCCGACGACCTGAAGCTGCAAAACTTCAATTCTTTGTTGTCAATATAGCTTTTTCAATACTGTCATTGTAATAATTCTTGTAATATTTGCGCAATTATAATTGTTGCCCAAAGTAAATGCTGAACGAGCGCGGGCCTTGGAGTAGGAGTCACCCTAGGCTCTGAACCAAGTAAATCTTGGCGTCTTCTCTGTGTGTGTGTTGTTTATTATTCTGCTGCATTTACTCCTAAGTTTTCCATATATGAAAAGTGAAAGTCACGAGCGCTATTCCCCCCCCCCTCTAGCGCATCTCAATCCAACACAAACTAGCACTGACACCTTGATGGAAATTGAACAGGTATCACAAGATATTATGGATCAGGGTTTTGTTACACCACAAGAAGTTGTGGAACAATAACCTGCTCAAGTAGCACAAGGTCTACGCATATCTGATAGGACCCGTTGTCAACTTGAGAGATATTCTTTTCTCTTGTTTGGCAATGGTGATGTAGTGCTAGTTGGTCTTAACGAGCCCACATCTTATCAGGAAGCTGTACAAGGCCCAAATTATGAGAAATGGCTATAGGTCATAAGATCTGAAATGGATCCATGTACACTAACCAAGTACAGACTTTGGTTGATCCACTTGAAGGGATCAAACTCATTTGGTGTAAGTGGGTCTTCAAGGTGAAGATTGACATGGATGGGCATATGCATACCTATAAAGGTAGATTGGTAGCTAAAGGATTCAAGCAAATTCATAGTATAGACTATGATGAAACTTTTTCACCAGTTATGATGCTCAAGTCTATTGGGATCATGCTTGCAATTGCAGCTTACTATGATTATGAGATCTGGCGGATGAATGTCAAAATCACATTTCTTAATGGAAATCTACTCGAGGATGTGTACATGACACAACTTGAGGATTTTGTCAATCCAGAGCATGCTAGAAAGGTGTGTAAGTTGCAATAATCCATTTATAGATTAAAGCAAGCTTCTAGAAGCTGGAATCTTTAATTCAATGATGCAATCAAAGCGTTTGGTTTCATCAAGAATGAAGATGAACCTTATGTCTATAAGTGGATTAGTGGGAGCATAGTCATCTTTCTCATATTGTATGTAGATGGCATACTTCTCATTGGAGATGATATTCCTGTTGGTTGCTACTCGAAAAACCTAGAGGTTCCACTGTACAAAAATTTTGTACAAAGGTCTGAACCTTTTCCTAGCTACCATATATTCTTTTAAATTAAATTTTGGATCGCCTGCGGAACTTAACACGTTTGATCCAAAACTTAATCTATTTGTTCTTTTAAGTTTTGACTTGGATCTCCTGCAGAACTTTACACGTTTGATCCAAATCACCTAAGTTATTAATTCCATTAAATATTAATTTCCATAATTGGTTCCCAGTACCGACGTGGTGAGGCACATGGCCTTCTTGGATATAGGAACAACCACCACCGACTAGACAAAACCTTTTAAGGAAAGCTAATATTTAATTTCCTAAAATAACTTTAGGTTAACCGAAAAGAACAATCAAATCACAAGGAAAAGAAAAAAAACAAAAGAACACAACATCAAAAAACATATTCGAAATACTAGAATCGTAAGCCTCTTGTATTTGGTATTTATTTCCAAAAATAACTAGTATGATGCAGAAAGGAAAAATTACTAGTTATACCTTTTAGAAAGACCTCTTGATCTTCTATCATATTCCTCTTCTAACCTCGGACGTTGTGTGGGCAACGATCTTCCTAGATGAGAAATCACCAACACACCTTCTTCTCCTCCTTGCTAGGTTCGGCCAAAACAAAAGCTTCACCAAGGATGAAGAAAACCACCAACCAAGCTCCAAGGGATGCAAGCTTTCTCTCCTTCTTCTTCTCCAAGTAGCATCCGGCCACCACAAGAGCTCCAAGCAAGAGATAGATTTCGGCCACCACAAAGAGGAAGAGAGGGAGGGAGGATGGCCGGCCACAACACCAAGGAAAAAAGGGAGAAAATAATAGAAGTTATCACCCATGAAGACACCCCAACCCCTTCTTTTATATTCCTTGGCTTTGGCAACTAAGGAAATTTATTTATAATAAAATTTCCTTAACATTCCTTGATAACAATTAATTAAGAAAAATTAAATAAAATTTCCTAATTAATTGTATATGGCCGGCCACCTCATGTAGAGCAAATAAGATAATTTTTAATCAACAATTAAAACTTCCTTATTTGTCTTTGGAAATTTTAAAAAATAAATTTTATCTTTAAAATCCCTTCATGGTTGATAAAAAGAAATTTCTATAAATTTTAATTTTCAACATGTGAATAATTTTCAAAGAGAAAAAATAAAATATCTTTCCAATCTACAAATAAGGAAAGAGATCTAATCTCTTTCTTTTAATCTTTTGTAGATCCTTTAAAGAGAGATATTCTAATTTTAATTCTCTGTAATAAATTATATCTTCCACATAATAAAAATTAAAAATTAAAATTCTTTTTAATTTAATGGGGGCCGGCCACCTAAGCATGGGTTCAAGCTAGGGCCGGCCACCCATGAACCAAGGCTTGGCCGGCCCTAGCTTGAACCACAAGCTAGCTTGGCCGGCCCCTATATCATGGGTACGAAGGTGGGATAGGTGGGTATAGTACTCTATAAATAAGAGGTTACGATAGGGACCGAGAGGAGGAATTGGTTTTGGTCTCCCGATAAAATTAAGCATCCCGTGTTCGCCCCGAACACACAACTTAATTTTATCAATAATAATTCATTCCACTAGAGAACTATTATTGAACTACCGCACCAATCCCAAATTACATTTTTGGGCTCCTTCTTATTATGAGTGTGTTAGTCTCCCTATGTTTAAGATGTCAAATGTCCACTAATTAAGTGAGTTACTGACAACTCATTTAATTAATATCTTCATCCAAGAATAGTACCACTCAACCTTATCATCATGTCGGACTAAGTCCACCTGCAGGGTTTAACATGACAATCTTTATGAGCTCATCTTGGGGACATTATCAACCTAGATTACTAGGACACAGTTTCCTTCTATAATCAACAGCACACACTATAAGTGATATCATTTCCCAACTTATCGGGCTTATTGATTCATCGAACTAAATCTCACCCATTGATAAATTAAAGAAATAAATATCAAATATATGTGCTTGTTATTATATTAGGATTAAGAGCATAGACTTCCATAATAACTGAGGTATTTGTTCCTTTATAAAGTCAGTATAAAAGAAACGACCTCAAATGGTCCTACTCAATACACTCTAAGTGTACTAGTGTAATTATATAGTCAAGATAAACTAATTCCTAATTACACTATGACCTTCCAATGGTTTGTTCCTTTCCATTTTGGTCATGAGCTACTGTTTATAATTTATAAGGTATTGATAACATCATCTTCTGTATGTGGCACCACATACTATGTTATCCACAATATAAATTAATTGAACAACTACAACTAAATGTAGACAATTTAACCAAATGTGATTCTTTATTCAAAATAAATGTTTACAAAAGCTTAGGCTTTTAGTATACACTCCAACAATTCCTACTCTTTAGTCAGTGAAGACTTGGCTTGGGAATTATTTCTCAATGAAGGACTTTGGTGAAGCAGCCTATATTTTAGGCATTAAGATCTATAGAGATAGATCCAGGAGATGTCTTGCTCTAAACTAGAGTACATATATTGACAAGGTGCTTAAAAGTTTTGCCTTGCAGAATTCGAAGAAGGGATTCCTGCCGATGTCACATGGTGTGAGTGTTTTGAAGACTCAATGCCCTTCTTTTAAGGAAGAAAGGGATCACATGGATCAGATTCCTTATGCATGTGCTATAGGGTCTATCATGTACGCCATGTTTTATACTCATCCAGATGCCTCATACGCGTTAAGTATGACGAGAAGATACCAGTCAGATCTAAGTGAAGGTCACTGGACAACAGTCAAGAATATTCTTAAGTACTTGAGAAGAACTCAAGATTATTTCTTGATCTTTAGAGGCGATGAAGAGCTTGCTGTAAAGGGTTATAGCTGTTGCTATAAAGGGTTACAGTGGTGCAAGCTTCCAAAATTGACAAGGACGATTCTAGATCACAGTTAGGGCATGTATTTTACTTAAATAGTGGTCTTGGGCATTGGATACTACAATGATTCCATCTCATTCGAGGGATCAATGATATATGAGATATGAGGATATGTAGAGAACCAAACAATGCTAACATTACAGATCCTTTGACCAACGCTTTAGCGCCAAGGAAGCATGATGGTCACACTATGTAATATACTACAAATAAATAATAAGGTTAAATGGATGAATAACCTTAACGAAATTTTCTAGAATTTTTAGAACTTTCTGTGAATTTTTCGGAGCTCGTACGACGGGTTTGAAGGGATGAATCTGCGGGTTCAGAGAAAAGCCTGTTTAGGCTACCCTATTTAAATGAGGAAATGTTTATTTTCTTTATATTCCTTTTCCCTTTTCTTCCCCCAACCCATCGCGATCCCAATCCTTTCTCCCCTTCTTCCTCCCATTCTCTCTCGCAAACGAATCGAAGATGACAGGAATACCTTCGACGATCATCGTTGCCGCCTAAGGAGGAAGTCACCAGAGCTCGACAGTGCCAAGGAAGTCCAAGCTGTATTCGACCGAGGGGTCTCTGCTCCAGTGGTGTCTGCGGCCGAACGACGACTCCGTAGTGGCTAGGGCACGGTGAGGAACAAGATTTCGCCTCATCTCCCAACTGATCGACCTCCTCTTTTCTCTCCTCGCGTTGTTCACAGAGAGATCCGCATCTCCACTAGCCGGATCGAACCGAGCGACGCCATCAGGAGGCCATCAAGAAAGGTACAGCATTGCCAATTCTTGCTCTCTTTCCCTTTGGGTGTCGATGATTTGGGAGGTAGGTGCACTGCCTTAGATGATTCGGGTGATTGATTGGTTTCCCTTATTGTGATCTTCTTCCAGTTGGTGGATAGTAGCTTGATCCGGGCAGAGAGGTAGGTTCCGACAACAATTCTATCCGGCAGCTCACCTTGTTCCAGCAGCAACAACGGCTGTGAATTGAGGTAAGGTGTAGGGATTTGGATTACATGTTTAGTATGATTGTGTGTAGATTTATTAGTTTTAGATTAATCTAATGGAATGATTAGAGTTAAGGTAATTAACCCTAGTCAACTGTTGGATTTAATTTAGGTAGGGCTTATGGTTAGATTGATTAGGGTTTTACTCTAAATTAGTCTTGGGGATTTTATTTAGTTATTTAATTCTATGAATTTTAGCTAAATAAAAGTATATGTATATATTGATCGATGCAGGCTCTGATTCGAGACCAGCGTCTTAACGTCGGATTTAGCTTGATTGGATCTTCTATTTAAGGTGGGTACCCTTTGACTTATCTCTTGATAGTGTCTTATGATACGTGTAGTGTATATATATATATATATATATAACTAGTGGTAATTGGTATAGATTTATCATTTCCCTGGTTTTAGCTTATTTGATACCTGTTACATATTTCTACTGTTAGCTGCTATATATTAGACTTGTATGCTCTTATTTCTTGCCACGCGTATCTATGTTGATATATATATATAGTGCTCCTGTATACTGGATTAGTTGCTAGACCTACTTGATATGTGTTCTTGGATTCATGTGGCTTATATCATTGTTATATATGCTTTTACCTTTTTGGCACATATATTATGGATGAGGATATGGTTGGATTTTCATGCTGTAGCATCATGCACCATACTGCATGATTGCATGCTGGGTGATTGTCGACTCCATTATTGTTGAGCACGTCACCGACTACATGGACCTACACACAACGTGACCACTGCATGGGTAGTGGCACAACACTCAGGGTGTGTATGGCAGGTTGCTCTGTTAGACTCCGTTGGTCCGCTCATGGGTAGTGTGACGCAACATGGTAGTGGGCAGAGATCCCTCTCCGTTATCGCATACCGGGAGATGAGAGTATTGCGCTCCCTCACTATGTTTGAGGTAGGAGGATAGGTGTACTCCGACAGCATCCCGTCCACTCGATCACTCAGGAATAATGATGGCAGAGTGCACGGTTGTCATTACACTATCCACTCAGTCTCACCATCGCATGTGAGATGGCTGACTGGCGTCAAGGGTGACCATGCCATATTGCATCATATGCACAGATTGCATTTTGTGATTGTTGCATATTGGATGCTGCATTTTGGTGACTGCATATGGTTGACATGCATACAAGATACATTCTTATTTAGTCTTACTAACTTTACTTGTTGTATGTTCACAGTTATATGCTCAGATAGAATTTGCTGGTGAGTACAGTTTATTCAGTTATGCATTTCTTATTATTGTTGCAGTGGACTGTATTACATTGCTTATTGATGGTTATTACAGTTTATTCAGTTATGCATTACTCTATGTTGTTTAGGAAACTATACTCTAGGTTATTGCTGGTAGTTATATGTTACTGTACATATCTATTGGTCACCTGATGAGTTCATTGAACTCACCCCGTTGATATTACCATTTCAGGTTGAGGTCGTTGGGAGGTTCCAGTCGCTAGTCCCCCATCCTTTTATCGTGACAGATTCTAGTTTTTAGACTTTTAGTTTCTTGTTGAGTTTTGTTGTACTGTGGACTATGTGGTTGTACTTGTGGACTTTATGTCGAGCATTTGGGTTTGCTACTCTTGTTTTCCGTTGCGGTATTTACATTATGTCGTGGAGTTTATTTTTCTCGTTGTAGTGGAGTAAGTTATCTGTGATAATTTTTATATCGTTGTGTTCTTTTAGTAATATCTGTTGTCAGCCGGAGGCTGCATTATAAATTGCGTGGATTGTTTTCTTATTCTGTATTATATTGTTCCGACCAAGTGGGCCGAGTATATGGATATATGTATCTCAAGATTCATGTTGTCACTGGTACAGGGAAGATGCTGTCGAATTTTCATCTAGCGAGGACTCCTCGGGGCGTAACACACTAGGTCAATGGATATTAGATATTTCAGTGATTGACACTAGTGACATAAGGAGATTGTTAGTGTAATCCCTAAGAGGCAATCAAGAGTTGATTGACTTAGGACATTTTGTATTATATTTCGTTATTTCATTAGAAGGCAAAGGTTATGGTTATTATACTTACTTCAGTTCTGTGCCGAATGAATAAGTATAATAATATCCTAGAGTAGAATATTCTAATCTACAATATATCAATTGGTTGAATTGATAGTGAGATATTGTAGAGAACGCTACTCTAAACTATTCCTAGTCAAGCATTAATATACAAGGACAATATTAATGCGTTAAGACTAGCATGTAGGCCAACGGATGACTTAATCTCACAAGTCATGGATATGAGATATCAGGTTGACACATGGGTATATATTAGAGAATATATACTGAATAAATCGCCATGAGAATGTTTCATGGATCGTTATATGAGTGTCATAAATATTCTCATGTGACTATTGGTATGAATAGTCCTTAGACCTGAAGTCACTGCTGTTCCCTACATAAGGAGTTGTATACTTTGGTATCGGCAAACATCATCTGTAACAAGGTAGATAATAAAGTCGATCACTGGGTATGCAATGAATTATGCGAAGGGGTATGAGTGATGTAGATGGGATCTATCCCTTCTATATGACGGAAGCGATATCTGTGGGCCCCTTGATTAGTAGCAGACAAAAAAATATGGTCATATTCAGATGAGTCAATATGATATATTGAGCTTATTTGTATAGTGTGTCTATTTAGAGATCAAGAAACACAAAGATTGATAAGAGGATGACACAGTCTATGCCTCATTGATCAATCTAGATATCAAGGATAGAGAGACCACGTCATACAAGATAATAGCCACGGACAGGTTATGTCAGATCTCGACTTTCTCATTACTTGGGTAGCAATGATGCATTGCTAGATGTCACTCATTGCTTATGTATCGCAGATGTTGATTTGGATACATTGTCAACGTTACGAAAGTCTATTGGGTTACACACAAAGAACATATTAGTTTGGAGATGAGTATTTTAGTTTGACTAAAATACTAAGGATATTAAGAATAATGGGTAAATTCAAAGTGTTGGTGTCATCTTAGTGGTGATTGACACTAGTGCTAGTGGGAGATTGTTAGTAATTAGCCCTAAGAGCCAATCATGAGATGATTAGGCCTTTTGGGTTACTCATTGAGTTAGAATCAAATGAACTCATTCATTGGATTGAGTCTAATCTGAATTAGACACATTGGATTAATGGGTTATACTCAATGAGTTAGACTTATTGGGTTATTGGATTAATGGTTAATCCAATATAATAATCTAACCCATTAAGAGGAATACAAAGAGACAAAAACCCCTTGGTATTCATGGGATGAATATAAATAGGTTTTTGGAATGAATTTTTCATTTAGTTGAGAATGTGATGAGAAAAGTGGCTCTTGATCTCCCTCTTCTTCCTCCTTCTTCATCCTTGGGTGAATTTTGCTCTTGGCTAAACCATTTTTCTTGCTAGCACAAGAAGATGGTTCTTCTCCAAAGGCTTCGTTTGTGTGACGAACGAAGGATGTGTTCATGTGGATATCATAGAGGCGCGGGCGCTTGATCGCGCTGAGATCTGCATCCAAAGAAAAAGTTGATGTCGGGATTGCGAAGGGCACGCAACAAAGGTATACCTCTCATGTAAAACTTAGTATATGATTATTTCTCCTTTGTATGGATCTTCTGGAGAGGATCTAGTTAATTTTTCGCTACGCTTAAGCGTGTTTAGCGCGCTAGATCCCTACACCTCAGATCCAGGTGAATAGTTCCCATAGACGGTGCCAAATTTAATCCTATCTGAAATCTGCAAAGATGAGCAATGGTTTTGATGAATGATGATGACCTCCGATGAAGATGAACTCCAAAGATCCAAAGAAACTACTCTATGCTCCTGCGCACAGTGAGACGAGTCAACAAAGTGTTAGTGATCTAAGACTGGGGTGGGGATCCCTGGCTAGGTTCTCCGACGCTCAAATCAATTCCTCTCACAAATGGAAGAAGAAAAAGAAGAATAGTAACTGAAGTGAAATAGAGTTTAGATGCTAGAATTTGCGTACCTTGCCAATGGAGAGGATCTCCCTTTACTACCTCACGTGACCTCCGTAGTCGTGAAGTGGTCCCCGATTCATTAGGGTTTATTAGGAGATAAAGTCATCTTCTATACTTCATGCAATAATCCTTTAAGGAATCTTTTCTATACCCCAGATGTACCAATTTTATCATTTATGACTTGTATTTATAATGGAAACAAGTCATTATAATTGAAGAAACTTCTAGAAGATATTTCCCGCCAAATATTCTGTTAAGCATATCTTGGCCGATCGTTCAAGCCGATCATATATACTATTAAGAATGTCTTCTGTTGAATATGTCTCGGGCGGTCGTTCAAGCCGACCGTATATACTGTTAAGAATGCTTCCTATTGAATATGTCTCGGTCGGTCGTTCAAGTCGGTCGTATATATTGTTAAGAATGCTTCCTGTTGAATATGTCTCGGTTGATCATTCAAGCCGGTCGTATATACTGTTAAGAATGTCTCTTGTATTAAAAGGCTAAATGTCTTTATGCTCAGGCGGGCTTTGTCCGTCTGAGCATATATGAGCACGTGGGTGCTCACTCAGCCTGTGGTTGGCCGATACTATGCTGAAAATTATACATAAGGCTAAATGACATTATGCTAGGGCGGGCTTTACCCGACCGAGCATATATGAGCACATGGGTATTCGCTCAGCCTGTGGTCGGCCGATAATATGATGAAAATCATATATAAGGTTAAATGTCTTTATACTCAAGTGGGCTTTGCCAGGCCAAGTATATATGTGTGCGTGGGCAGTCGCTCGGCCTGCAGTCGACCGATAATATGCTGAAAATCATATAAGGCCAAATGTCTTTATGCTCGGGCGAACTTCGCCCGACCAAGCACATATGGGCGTGTGGGCACTCGCTCGGCCTGCGGCTGACCGGTAATATGCTGAGAATAATATATAAGGCCAAATGCCTTTATGCTCAGGCAGTCTTTGCTCGGCCGAGCATATATGTGCGCGTGGGTGCTCGGTCGACCTGCAGTCGGCCGGTAATATGCTGAGAATAATATATAAGGTCAAATGCCTTTATGCTTGGGCGGGCTTTGCCCGACGGAGCATATATGTGCGTGTGGCTGCTCGCTCAACCTGCGATCGACCGACTATATACCTTCCCTATCTTTCTTGACCTAAACCCCTCCTTCACTCACTCGGCCAATCTATCATAACCCGTATCACTCGGGATGAAAATCTATTGTGATAGATCGAAAAGGTTACTTGGTCTCTCACAATCGACATATATAGACAGAGTGCTAAAACAGTTTAGCATATCTGAATCCAAGAAAGGTTTCATACCTATGAGGCATGAAATTCACCTTTCGAAGTCTATGTTCCCATGCACAGAATATAAGAGGATTTGCATGGATAAGATACCTTATGTGTCCGCAATAGGATCTATCATGCATGTTATGTTATGTACAAGGCTTGACGCATCATATGCTCTAAGTGTTACGAGTAGATACCAGTCTGATCTAGGAATGGATCACTGGACGACTGTCAAGACGATCCTTAAGTATTTGAGAAGAACTAACGATATGTTCTTGGTATATGGAGATGGTGATATGATCATACGTGGATATACAGATGCAAGTTTCCAGACGGACAATGATGACTCCAAGTCCCAGTTTGGATTTATATTCATATTAAATGGAGGTGCAGTTAGTTGAAAAAGTTCCAAGAAAGACACTGTTGTAGATTTTACCTGTGAGACAGAATACATTGTAGCTTCGAAAGCAGCAAAGGAAGCAATTTTGGATCAAGAAGTTCTTTGCCGAACTTAGAGTAGTTCCGTTCGCTGTTGAAGCATTACCTGTTTACTGAGACAACACCAAATCTATTACACAAGCAAATGAACTGAGGTCTCATTAATGATCAAAACATGTGCTTCGCTGCTATCATCTGATCAGGGAGATCATTAGTAGGAAAGAAATACAGCTCGAGAAAATTTCCACTGAAAGAAACCTAGCGAATCCTTTGACAATGACTCTACCACAAAGTAAGTTTGAGAGTCACATCCATGGTTACAGTTACCATGACGATTGACATTAGGCCAAGTGGGAGTGTTAGATTTTGAGGGATGACCTAAGGAAAATCACCTTACGTTTTTTACTAAATATAGATTCACTATTTGAGTGCATATTGTATGTTTGATCATCTTAAACTCATATACTGAATGTCTGCAATATAATTTATAGTATGAGAGAAATTATGATTAGATTACAACTAGTAATTATCTCTATATGTGCAATTATGAATATATTAGAATTTCCCTAGTCATCGAATTGTTGCATTCTGACGTCATCAATTCTGTAAGACTAGTACAGGTTATACTCCTTGGTTAGCCGAGCAGCTATTTTCTCACTGTCTGGAGATATTGGGATGTCGAGAGTTAAATGTGGATGTTAGTTATGTTAACTAGTTCATTGGAATAACTCATTGTAAGACTTCATATGGTTACTATGTATATGGATATGTTTGTTAAGCTCTTATTGTAGCTCGAGTGCAAGTTTTCTTCGACTTGAGGTATATAAGTCATTTTGGTCATGGAGACGTATACGTTGACATCTTAAGCAAGCACCTCATTTAGGTGTGGACTCAGAATGATTGGGTATAAATCGAAATGCCCGAAGATGTTTGGATAACCCACAGAGGATTCACCGCTCCTTGCGAGGAGATATATATCCTATGGTCACTCATTAGGATTGTTACTCAAAGTCTTCGGCGAAAGCATCATATGTTAGGAGTATGAGACTCTTGTACATATGTATGTGTAATTTGAATCAATAGAACAAGGAAGTATTACTTGGACTAGGTGTGACGTAGTAAGTCTAGTGGGGACAAACACATAGATCATATCCTAAACCAAGTGAGTATAAGACGAGTGAAAGGAACAAGGCATGACTCACTATAGCTACTGAAGGATTTAGAATTAGTTCTAAGATCAACTATAATTTCTCGACTAATTGGGGATCATGATGTACTAGTAAATGTCACTCATGATCATTGTATAATTAAGTAGTTAATTATGAATGACCAAAATAAACCGGGAACCTATTGGGTCACACACACTAACGAATCTCTAAAAGGCATAAAATAAATTAAAGAATATGATTCTTAGATCAAGAGATAAATGTTTGGTTGGACCATACATAAGATAAATATGAAAATATTATTATTATGGAAGCACGGATGGGCTACATTTCTCATGGTAGAGTTGAACCATATTTAGTTTAATCATGAAATAGTCATGAACCAACTTGGTTTAGTTGTGAACCAAACTAAGGGGTTAATGGGCTAATTTTTTGTTAAGGGATAATGGATTGGATTTGGGCTTTCTAATCCAACTCATTAAAGAGGATTATATATAGATGTAATTAGGAGAGAATTAGATACAAGTTTCATTATTTGGTTGATTGCCTTTTGAAAATCCAATCCTCCTCTCCCTCTCCTCTCTCTCCCGCCGCCAACAATAGGGTGCTCCCTCTTGTTGCCATGACCACCACAAGAGAGAAAAACTCTCCCTTGTGTGCTTCTCTTCTTCTTTCTCTTGATTCCTCTTCTTCACTTGTGACTAGTAACTTCCGAAGGAGAGACTTTTACTCAAGGAGTTGTCTTGAGGAGCTCGACATGGATACAAATAGAGACAAGGTTCAACAATGTCGCTACAATGGATACCCTTCTTGTTATAGGTCATCCGTAAGGTATACCTAGTGTAAATTTACTTTTCGTAAAATTTTAATTATGCGATCATGTTTGGCACGTTGTATTCTTATATGTGTATGGTATGTGTGATGTAATAATTAGGAATTATTATTGTTTTATTTTTCGCTGTGTATGTTTACAAAATGTGTTCTAGCACACACCCGTATTGAGTGTATTCCAATACCCAGCAAAGGCACAAAGGCACCTCATATGAAAAGGAGCGAAGGCGCCTCAAGCAAGATTGAAGGAGTCTCAAGTAGAGGCACCTCCAAAGACATTGAAGGTGCCTCCATTCCTGCAGAGCCATTGGTCGACCGTTAGAGTTTGGATAAATATTTATCTACACTAGAGGTGCCCTGGAGCTCTTTGGAGGCATCTCCAAGCAACAATACCAATAGCTACTTATCCCAGGAGACTATAAAAAGTCTCCTGGTGCTAGGAAGAAATAACAACTTTTATATTCAATTCCTAGTAAAATTCTAAGCTATTAAAAAGTATAAGAGGTTTCTCGACCTTCAACACAGGAGATTATTTTTGAATGGAGCTTTGCAACTATCTTGGATTAATAACTATATAGGTTGTAACCAAGTAAAAATCTTAGCCTTCTTATTTTCTATTTTTATAAGTTGTTATTTCTTTTAATGTTAATTGTTTATAGTTAACTAACTTGTATCTTTGCTAAGTTCCAAGAAAGAGAAAATTCTAACTCTGGTTTCAGAGCTATTACCCCCTCCCCCCCCTCTAGCCGGTCTAACATAGACCTACATAAACATGTCATACGGATAGGTAATTGGTGAATTCAAAGAGTATACAGCAATTACACATCACAACTATTCTCTTAATCCAAGAACAAGTGAATCTACTCCGTAATAAGAGGAGATGAATCCAAAGATATACAAATTGTAAGCTTAAAAACTCAATCAAAGAAGAAGAGGGAGAAAAGCTTAGCCAAGGCGACAAATGGTTTTTGGATCCAATCCTAGGCATCCGGAGATGAAGGAGAGAGTAGAAATGACTTCAGATCATTAATCAAAGAGGGAAGAATGGGTAGATCTAGACCAAGATTGGTCCTCCCAAAGGGAAGACCTTCCTCCCCTTCAAATGGGGAAGAAGACCCCTTTTATAGAGCAGGGCACATCCCCAGGCTCAGGTCATGTCATGGTCGTGTCTTTTGACATGATTAGGGTTTTAAGAACCTTTGGAAGCAGCACACGGCCATGTGCTTTCACGTGTCCTGGGCTTGATTGACCTCTAGATGGGGGACACGGCCATCTGAAACCACACGACCCAGCCTTGATTAGGTTCTGGTGGAGTGGCACAACCGTGCCTTTTGGCACAGCTGAGGTCTACTTGCCCAGGGTGGGGAGGCAGCCATGCCAGGGGGCACGATCAGGCTCTGTTCTTCTTCTAGGATTATTCTGCAGCACGCCTTAACTCTATTTTTACTTCATAATTGCATCCTGTCAACAACAAAATGAGCACGAGTAGATCTCTGACAAAGAGTAATTGTGCTAAAATTATGATAAAAAAGAGTGTAATAGCATAGAACATACTAAATAATTAAGTGAATATGTGTTAAAGCATACATAACATGTATGTAATCTACGCACATTACTCATTATACTGTCTAAAGATCCAAAACAAGATACGAAATCTCTAACAAACTAGCTATTACATAACAATGATTAAACTTCCAATATACACAAGTTAGTAGAATATGTATCAATCACACAACATTATAATTTTAGATAACCATGCAATCGTGCTTCCTATTGCATCATCAAGAAATTGCATTTCATCATTTAGTCGAATTAGGTCTACCTTTTCCACCAAAACATTAGCAACCCAAACTTTCCAACATGATCCACCAAGAATAATATGATGCACTTTTGTGTTTGGATATGTGGATGCAATTCGACATTCTACAATAATTAATTCATCAACAAATTAATGAAGTAGCTTACATTTAATATCAGCATAGATATCTCCACAACTCACATTCCTCAAATTTGACTATAAATAAATAATACAAAGTTATTAATTCAACCATGTCTATTTTTGTAACAATTTTGTGGTTTAGAAATATATAATTTTAAGATAATTACCTAAAAACATGGCCAAAATTATTGGGACCAAGGGGAGCTAAGAGAGGGGGAGGGGGGATAGCTCGCTCGCTTCAATAAAGATGATATGCAGCGGAATACTTGAAGTGAAGAACCCTCTAATACTAATAAAAGGATTTACTTGGTATTCACCTCCTTGAGATGACTAATCCAAGGATCCGACCCTCTCTCACATATACACTATGAAAGAGCTCCTTCTCAAGAATAGGTATACAACTCAAAACAAGGAAACAAATGCAAATACAAATCGAAACACGACTTAGCACTTTGAACCTTAATTTGCTTAAGCTTTTCTTGCTTTAGAATGCCTCTTGAAGGTCGAAAATGCAACAACACTTGTCTTCCCCAAATCTCAAGAACTGGCATCAAAAGCTCTACATAGAACAGTCACGATAAACTCTTTTCTAGGATTACCTCAGGCGCCTTGATCGCTTAAGCTTCTCCTTAAGTGATTACCATGTCAGCAACCTGCTTAAAACCTACAAAACAACTATATTTCTAACCTTAAGTGATTAGCCCAATCACTTAAGAGGGGTGGAATCGATTAGCCTGATCGATTCCGCTCCCTTCTGCTCGACCGTGAGAAATGCCGTAAGCAATTAAGCTTCCCTGCTTAATCGCTTACCCTAAATGATTCAGCACCCTTCTATTCTCATGATTTTTAGCCTTAAACAATTAAGATGGAGCTTAATTGCTTAAGAATTGGCAACCCTAGCTCCTAAACCTGAGTCTTATGGCTCCTTGCCCAACATCTAGTCTGTCATGACATGTTGGAACTCCTCATTACCTAGCATCCGATCACCCTTGACCTGCTGGAACTTAGACTTTTCTCCTCGTACCAAGTGTTCGGTCCTCTATGATCCACTGGAGTTCTAAACACTAAGTGTCTGGCTAACCTTTGACCAACCTGGATTTTTCTTCTCATGCCAAGTGTTCGGTCCTCTATGACCCACTTGAACTTTCAAATACTAGGTGTCTGATCAACCTTTGACCCACCTGAAATTTTCAATGTCTAGCTTAACTCACTAGGATTTTTCTACACTTGTTCACTTACTAGGATTTTCTCACCTGGCTTCACTTACTAGAGGTTTCTCACTGCCAAGCTTCACTCACTAGAACTTTCCAATTGCCTGGATTCACTCACCAAGAATTTCCAATTGTTTAGCTCCATTCACCAGGATTTTTCATCTGCTAGCTTCACTCATCAAGACTTTCCATCTATCTAGCTTCAGTCACCAGGACTTTCCAACTGCCTGGCTTCATCACTAGAACTTTTTCAATGCTTGGCTTTACTCACCAGGACTTTCCAACTGCTTGACTTCACTCACCAAGACTTTTCACACTAAGTGTTCGATCCTCCATGATCCACTTAGTTTTTCTTCTTCTACAGCCATCCCGTTGGACTTACATTTATCTAACATCCAGTTAGGACTTTCCCAGTCAACTTTAACCTACTTGACCACTCTCTCATATCAAATTGATTACCTTTGATGAGTGGAGAATTACACCAACAATATCCCAAATGAACAATTGCACCTGCAATCTCCATATATTGTCAAACATCAAAACTCAAGCTTAAGTCAAACTGGTCAACTTTGACTCTAGGATAATTGCACTAATAAGCTCTCCTTTTTTATGTTTGATAATACGTTTAAGTTAGGCTAATACATATGAGCCCAACTCCAACTCCATCCCATTCTCAAAGCATGAATGTATGAGTTTCTAACTGAAATCACATATTTTCTCTTTCTCCCCCCCCCCCCCCCCCCCCTCCTTTGACAAACATTAAAATCTCTTCCCCTTAAGAGTAAATTTTGTCAAAGTAACTCAATGAAAGTCTCATACCCTTCATTGTACCCTATGCTCACCCTTGAGCATATATTATATGCTCACCCTTGAGCATTCATTCATTTCAATGAAGATTTTCAATCTTCCAAAAAAATATCTAAATCATGTTTTTAAGGAGAAACTCCCCCTCAGAACATACTTCGAACTCCTATCATTACACCAACAATGATTTAGAATTCTAAATCTTTAGGAAATCCAAAATTAAAGTATTGAGGTTCAAAATTTAACTTTGAAACTAAACCTCCTCCTAAACTCCAAGTTAGTTTATTTTAACCATTCAGTTCTTGTTTTCATCAAGAAAACTTTCCTTAAATACATATAAATATAATTCAGAGGATTAGGGATGGTTAACTCGACTAAACGAGGCTTAGTGGACTGAAATTAGATTATTTTATCCAACATTAGCATTCTTGATCGATTAGTTTCAGCTATCAATCGATTACAGCCTCTCTGAATCAATCACTACAACAAAAACCCTCATAGACATCAATGGAACAACAGCGGTTTTAAGCAAAAACCGATGTCTTTGAGTATTTTACACCGATTTTTTCAAAAACCGGTGTCTATGAGCGCAGATTTTCGCTCATAGACATCGGTTTTTTAGGCGATGTCTATAAGCGTCCGTTTTTTCGTTAATAGACACCGATTTTAACATCGGTTTTTAAAATCTGATGTCTATGATAATTTTCCCTCCAATACTTAGCTAAAATTTTCAACTCTTCCCTCTAACCTAACCCTATATGATGTCGTCCACGGGAGGCAGAGAGAGAGAGCCATCTTCGGGCGACTCACCTTCTCCGCCTCTATCTTCTCCTCCCCTCCCATCGCCGACCCAATCTCGACCTCCTTTATTCTCCCAATTCGAAGCAGACAGAAACAGAGATCGGAGATCTGTGCTTCCGATTCACCGCTCGATCCGCCAAGATGCAGATAGGTTCCGAGAAGGCGTCGTCCCTTGATCTCTTGTCGGTCGTCGTCGCCTCCCTCTCCGACGGATATGGGCTAACGATAAGCCCAAAGTGTCTAATGTAGGAGGAAGAGGAAGCTGCTAACGATCAGTAAAACCAGACGCAAAGGTGTCTCCGTTTTTTTTTGTTTTTACTCCTCTGCCCTTTGCGATTGTTTGTTCGACTACCTTTGAATCTTCAGCAGTTTGATGATCTCCTGTTCTCTATGCAGAGGTTGATGTCGTCGACGGTGGAGCATGATTACATAGGTCTGTCGGAGCAGAACTCCTCTGCCGACGGAGTCGAGGGAGGGGTTCTGAACCTCAAGGCCACGGAACTCAGGTTGGGGCTGCCTGGGTCGGAGTCGCCCCACCACGTGGAGAAGATCGGGCTCACCCTGGATTTGCTCCCCAAGAGCTTCGTCTTGTGTGATGGCTAAAAACCCTGGATCCTCCAACATAGGGTTTCTTCAGTTTGCTTCGACTCCAAGGTTTCGCTGCGGCCGCCCGGAGCTCTTATCAGAAGCGGAAATGGTAAGAATCTCCTCGCTGTCTCCTCCATTTCTTCGATCATGTCGATTCGAATGGTCAAATCGAGTTTTTCATCTTAATTTCTGGTTTTTAGCCATCACACAAGACGTTCCGGATCAAGAAGAAGCTGGCGAAGAAGATGAGGCAGAACAGGCCAATTCCTAACTGGATCCGCCTGCGGACGGACAACACCATCAGGTGCGTCTGCTTTAGTTGGTTGTTGCCTCTCTTTTTTTTCCCTAGCCATCTGATCTGTTAACGGATTGTTTCGCTTGGTTGTTCAGGTACAACGCGAAGCGCAGGCATTGGCGTCGAACCAAGTTAGGGTTTTGAGGTTGCGCCTGATCCACCCGTTTGCCCTTCTTGATTGTTTTGGTCAGCTTTCGCATGAATCATGCCTTGTTTTAACAGATTTTCATGTTATTATGTGTGTCTGAGTCTAGTGGAGATTGTTTTTAAAGTGAAATTTATATCACACCTGAGATTTACTGTGATGCATAAATACTTTAAAATTGGCTTCTTCGGGATTTGAAGTAGCATTTGAATGGTGTTCTTTGTCTCCACTTATCTTTATAGGTATTTTGAATGATCCTGTTTCAATCACTAATTGTATATCAGTATTTTACTTCATGATATTTCTTGTCCTAGACTATGGCCATAACTGCATCCTCTAAGAATAGACTTGCATTAGATCTTGATGCTACACACTAGTACATCTCCTATGTAACAATCAGCATGATTAGACACCTTTTGAATGTTTCAGAAACACTAGTTACGGATGGCGAAACTATTGATTCCAGTCGACTTACAAATTAAAGGACCTAAACCCCTCTTCAACAACAAACATCATATTAGAGATAATTTTCACACTAAAATATTACAATTTCAACACCAAATATTATTTCAATTCCAATCCAGTTACACCATATCATACCAAAAACGAATATTCATTAGAATATTATATTTTTTATTCATAGTTTAATTATCAACCTACATTTTAATTTATTAACATTTTTATATGATAATTATTTGATTGATTTTTATTCATAGTTCTGATTTCTGTTTTTTGTTTCTTTTTTTCCCCCCTTTTGGCATAGCTTGGATCTTTTAATCGAATTTGTTATAATTTCCCTCGTCGTTTCACTGATTTTTTCTTTTTCTTGTTTGCTCTTCGCTGTTTTTTCCCCTTCTTCCTTATGTTCGGTGAAAATAGAGTCTTTTTTGGGTGCACAAACGTAGAATCTGGGTGACATCCGTTTGGTGGTTTGTGGTTCAACAAGGGTTTGCAATGGTATAAACTCTGCCATTCATTTAATAGGAAGAATCGATTTTTTTCTCAGCGCCAGGATCTTTGTATCCATGAAATGACATTACTAAGCAAGGAATTTAATCAATTACTTTATGTAAAATATTATGTATGCTTTTGAGAGACTAAGATCTTCCCTTGAACGTTAACATATGTATTCAAGTTTTGTCTACTTCTGGGTTTCTAGACTCGAGTGTTTTGATACTGAAATCATAAAGTAATTTAATCAATTACTTTATGTTCAATTGTAAACCATAACACTTTGGAAAAGACATGAGATGCATAATTTTTCCATAGACCTACTGCCAAATTATCTTCTACTTAATTGATCATGTACGATACAGATGTAATTAATTATGTAGATGGGATTTTTAGTTTGTTTCTGTTATGCTGAAAGAAGTTAGAACATTGAACATGTAACGGGCATGCATATGGCAGAGCACAGGTGGTTGGTTGGCCACCAATCCGTAGTTATCGGAAGAATACTATGATTACAAATCCATCTAAGGTTAAAGATGATGTTGATGGAATACAGGGGCAAGGGTGTCTTTATGTGAAGGTTAGCATGGATGGAGCTCCTTATCTGAGGAAAGTTGATCTCAAAATATACAAAAACTATAAGGAACTTTCATCAGCACTTGAGAAAATGTTCAGCGGCTTCACAATTGGTGAGATTTAATTATTCCTTATTATTTGTTTTTTTTAAATGAAATAGAAAATAACGAAGAATGTTTTTTGTTCAGATATATGTTTCTTTATGCCATTATTTGCAACAATACTCATTTTAACAAATATCAAAACCTTAATTCAATTTTTTCCCATGAGAAAATAAATTAAATCATGGATGGAAGCCTGTCTATCCAAATCAAATTAATTTCGCTGAAACTTAATATGGTGCATATGATTGACTCCTTTCCATTCGAATTCAGGTCGGTGTGATTCTCATGGAATACCAGGCAGAGAGGAGTTATCTGAGAATCATTTGATGGATCTCCTGAATGGTTCTGAGTATGTCATTACTTATGAAGACAAGGATGGAGACTGGATGCTTGTCGGTGATGTGCCATGGGCGTAAGTAACCTTATTTGCTTTTCATAGTTCATGTGTTTTCTGTTTCATTAATTCTGTATATTTCTATTTGGACGTAATGTAATCAATTTGTCTTTCTGGTCATGAATTATTTGTTGTCCCTGAAACTTCCATTCACATTCTTTTCTGCTAATTAAATGAAATATTTCAGGATGTTCACAAACTCATGCAGGAGGTTGAGGATCATGAAAGGTTCAGATGCTATTGGACTTGGTCAGTAAAATCCTTTCCTTCACATTTCATTTTCTGGATTTTCGATCTGATATGTAAAGAAGCATCCCTTCATTCCATGTTTTAGTGTGTCCTTAAATGAAGTTTGAGTTTATTGTGCCACAATTAAGTTGCTTGCTTTTGCTCACATTTTCCATGCAACCTCAAGACTAACAAAACTATGATTGTTTCTGTAGCCCCAAGGGCCCTGGAGAAATGCAAGAACCTGAAAAAGAGTATTTTATCATGGACACAATAATCAGATAGCTGTAAGTGTATTTGAGAATGGAAGTTGAAAGGGTTTTAGTATTTGTTATCTACTCTAGAATGTTAATTGTTACATGGATAATTAGACCTTTGATGAGGTATTGACATCATATCGTGTCAGCTATAAAATGTATGTATATATGTCATGGATATCCTTTACACAAGACTCTATTTTTATTATTCTTTGTGTGGGTTTAGCAGTCAGTAGAGGCACTGTACTATCAATAATCTTTTCAATTTTAGTGAATGTTGAAGTTTACACCTGCTTTCTTTTTCAGGAGAATGTGGATATTAAAATTTTAACAAATGATGATGTTCTAGGTGATGCAATACCTTATGATCAGCAAGATGCAATGCGCCACCTCTGTTACCAATTCCTTGATTTAATGCCGCCTACGGTATGGATACTTCACCTTGTAATAGTTGTTATTTCCTTCAATTATATTATCCACATTAAATGGTCATTAAATAATACTACATCTGTAATAGGAAGTTGCTGCAATTACACTGGAATTTTAGATCATAAGCTCTACTTTTTTTTCCTTCTTCTAGCACCTCTTGATTTATGATTCAGTTTTTTCTCAGTTTGCCACTTTTCTTTTATGGTCTTTCTTTATGAATTTTATTTTTCAAACCTTTATGAATCTGTTATACATAATCAGTCAGGGAGCCTCTGTTATTTATTGATTCACAAGTACCTGTTATTTTGGTAACTAATATAGTTATATTTTAGATCCAGTCCTACTAAAATTTTCAATTAACAGTCACATTTTCACAATGCGATTTGGTCTTATTTTCTATGGTTTTATTTGATCATATTAACTCATTTATATTTTATTTCTTATTAGTTCTCTGTTTCTTATTCTTGGTTATTAGGGAAGAACAAACCCACAATTTCCTGGTTCACATCCAGTTTCTCTTAACAGGTGTGTCTTTATCCTTGTCAATATATATATATATATATATATATATATATATATATATATGTGTGTGTGTGTGTGTGTGTGTGTGTGTGTGTGTGTGTGTGTGTGTGTGTATACATACCTTATTTATTTAACATCTTTAGCCTGACGTGAAAGATAGCTAGTAGTTCATTGTGTTTCAATGTTCAAATCTGCAAAATTATGAATGTATATTTGGATTTTTGGAACAAGCAATCTATTGGTTTACATATATTGTGTTTCCATCTAATATTGTGTTTCCATCTTAAATTCCCATGTAACCATGTTTTGGCTGGTTTGCATTTTAGAATGAGCAACCAAAAGCTTTTATCATTCCTTCCCTTTGAAACATTGATGTAAAAGATGTATTTTAAAACATCTCCAGATGTCTGTAACTTTGTGTATTACTATATTTTGCTATGACCTTACTGTTCTAGCCTATGACCTATTTAGTTATCATCTAGTCTCGTGCCATACAGTTTTCATTTTTATCCTTCTCTACCAGCTCAAATCCTATTATTTTCTAGTGATTACAATTTCAATACATGTCTGTGTCATGAATTTCCACTGTATATGCTAAGTGTGTCAAGAGTTATCTCATGTTGCTTTTTCTGGGTGGTGTAGTTGCCGTTTTCTGAAAGGTGGAAACTACTTGAAGAAGAAGTAATTCGACCAAGGAATTATGAGAGAAAGCAATTAGAATCTGACAGCAAGGGACATCCCATTTATAGATATGATATGGAGCCATTTTCAGTATGTAGATGTCAAGATTACATTTGAAGTGCGGTTCTACCTTGATGTGTTAAAAGAATGTTCTACCTTGATTTTGATATCTATTAGCTAGCTTTTGATGTAAAAAGAATGTTTGAGTATTTTATGGATACTGTTGTAAGAAGATTATTTATATAATTTGTGAATATTTGTGTATTTTATGGATATTGTTGAATGAAGAATATTTGTATAATTTGTGAATATTTGTGTATTTTTTTTATTATTGTCGGTTTTTCATTGTTTCGGAAATCAAATTTGTGTTGTTAAAAAATATACATATTACATCGGTTTTCCACCGCTGCAAAACCGATGTTATTAACTAATATTACATCGGTCATTTACCGCTGCCAAAACTGGTGTTATTAACATACAATATTACATCGGTTTTACACCGTTGATGAAACGGTGTCGTTAAGTGATACTACACCGGTTAATAACCGATTCGAAGACCGGTGTCGTTAAGTGATACTACACTGGTTTTAACCCGATATCTAAAATGGCAGACTTTTAACATCGGCTTCATAGACATCGGTCGAAAATGAAATAGACACCGGTGGAAAACCGATGTCTATGAGGATTTTTGTTGTAGTGAATTGAAGTTAGGTTTCAATCGATTACCATAGTCCTAATCGATTAGATCTATTAATCGATCACTTGATCGATTCCGTGAGCCTTTGTGCTCATAGAAACTCACTCCAATCAATTTCCCTAATCGATTGGGGTGTGGTAATCGATTGTTCCAATCGATTACCATAACTAAATTTCTAATTCGATTTCAGCTCAAACTTTAGAAATACATAAATAATTTTATAAAATTCCAAAAATCAAGAAACTTTGTGTAAATATTACTTATGTCATATACTATCAGGAAAAAATAGTTTTCCAAGAAAATACATCCTTTTTTCAAAGATTGACACATAATTAGAAATCATTGAAAACTTCAATGTTTCTCTCAAGTTTATGTTTAACTATTTAATGGTAATTGCTATCGACAAATAGTCTTCACTAAGATTTTTCAAAATATTTTTGAAATCATTTTTTAAAACCAATTTCCAACTATGATATTTAGCTTAAATGCACATGACTTGTACACTTATTTTCTCCATGATTGGATAACACACAATCTATGTGTTTTGATGAAACTAAAGCTCAAATAGATGCATTAAATCAATATCTTGAGTTTTGTTCATCCTCCTAACATCTCACTTGTATCTATATGCATCAAAATACATACATGCCAACTTATTTGCCTTTGTGAGATGTAGATATTGGTTTTCCCTAATCTAAGGGATCATGCATTTCTAACTAGGCATTTTAAATTTTGATCATCTGCCTGGGATGTCATTTGATAATTAATGTCATTGTCCTTAATCATAAAAAATTAAAATAATATATAAAAATGATCATGATATACATCAAATGCATATTTTTCAAAAGAAAAACTATCATGAATAATGATGTATGTATGACATGACATATGATATTTTTCATAAATATATGAATGCTAAATATGATGTCATAGCATATGATGGAAACACAATCATGACAATTTTAGCATAAATAAGAATACCTAGATTTTTATCTAAGTTTTGTCCTTAATCCATTTTTCCTAAGTTAAGAATTTGACTTAAAAGCCCCCTTTTTCATTAAATGTGCTAAAATCCCAACTTATCACATTTTGCCTTCTATCCTAATTGTGTCAATTTAATTAAGTTAAATTTCTAAAACATTTCAATTGACACATATTTACTCTTCAAGAGTAAAAATCAAGTTTTTTTTTATTTTCAAAGTGTCTCAACACCTTGAAAATGTCCTGAAGTATCAATTTCACCATGGTTAGGTTAACTGCCATTCCAATTAGAGTTGACACTCTCTTAACTCATCAATGGTGTAGAGAACATATTCTTAGAAATTCAAAATCTATTGGTGCTCCTTGGGTGTGCTAGATACTAACTAGGGATAACTTTCCTAGTAACATTCCTACTGACTTTCCTAGGCTTCTTTGAAGCCTTAGTCACACTAGTCTCCTCAAAGTCAACTCTAGGGTTTGCTTCTCTTATAACATTGACTTGACTACAAGACCTAGGGCTAGTTCCCTAACTATATGAAACTCTATACTATGAAGGCACATCCTTCTTGGCTTTAGGTTTGTATATCAAACCCCTCCTACCATTGGATGTTTCTTGCCCATTTTGACCTAGATTTTTGTTCTCAGACTCTTCTACTTTATTTGTTATTTTCTTAAGGGTCCTCTCTAATTTTATAAGTCTTGACCTCAAAACTTGATTTTCCTTTCATAAATCCTCAAATTTAGATTTTTTTTTATTTATCTTTTGAGAATTTTTTTTCTTTTAGGCATGTATGTATTTTTCTTAGATTTCTTGCTTAAATCATTTTCTACATTCCTATCCTTAGGTAAGGTAGTTCTAGCATGATACGCTACATATTTTTCCTTAATCCTATCATGCTTCCTATTTTCATGATAAATAGCATTAAAATGATAGAGATTATTTCTAGCATGCTTTTTATCATTTCTTAAAGGAATACCATTAACTAGTGATACCTTAGTTTTGTTCTTGGAGGCTCCCCCTTGACTTGAGTTTCTAATTCTCTTCTTGGTCGGATCTCTTCCCCTTGGATATTATTTTTGGTAATGTCCCTTTTGATTGTAAGAAAAGTACACAATGTGTTTCTTGCTATTGTGTACCATGGGACCAACCTCTTTTAGCTTCTCCTTGCCCTTGGATGCCACTTGACCCTTCTTCTTGGTCAACTTTGGACACTTTCTCTTATAGTATCCATTTTTCTTACACTCAAAGTAAATAATATGATTTTTATTTTTAACAATTGAAATTATTATACCTTTGCTTGTAGGAGTGACACATGATCCTCCATTTGATTGTTCTTGACTTGTGGAGGTGGCACCTGTTAGTGCAATTGACCTCTAGGGTTTTGATATTTGACAATGCACCCAAGTCTGGTCAGTTTGACCAAGAGTTAATTCAAACAGGACTTGATGTTTGGAAGAGAGTAGTCTAGTCAGGACTAGATGACTAGCAAGGAGAAGTCCTAATTGGAGGTTAGGCAAAGTGGAAGTCTTGGTGAGTGAAGCTAGGCCTTAGTGCGTGAAGCTAGGTAGTGGATGGAAGTCTTGGTGAGTGAAGCCAGGCCCTAGCCAGTGAAGCTAGGTAGTAGAAGCCCTGGTAAGTGAAGTTGGACCCTAGTGAGTGAAGCTAGGTGATGGAAGTCCTGGTGAGTGAAGTCAGACCCTAGTGAGTGAAGCTAGTAGTGGAAGTCCTGGTGAGTGAAGCCAGGCCCTAGTGAGTAAAGCTAGGTGGAGGAAGTCCTGGTGAGTGAAGCTAGGAAATGGAAGTCCTAGTGAGTGAAGCTAGGCAACCCTAGGGGGAGATAACCCTAGAGGGAATTTTGTTAACACTATTTTACCTTACCATTTTATCTATTGTGCTAACTTAGTATTGCAAGAAAGTTCATCTAGGTTGACGGACCGACCGGATAGTTGGCACGAAGTCCAAATAAGTCGATGGGCTGACCAGATGTCTAGCAGGTAAGTTAAGGTAAGTCACTAGATGAGAGTGACTTAGTGAGAACACGTTCCCCGTTCGATGGAACAGTAGGCGTCCATCCAACTTAGATCCATTTTGGAAATCTAAGTTGAGATCTTGACTAGATTCTGGTCTCGAGGAGACAAAATCTAATTACTACTCTAATTGACTATAATTGTGCTAACACTTTATTTTGCAAGGTAGTATAATTTGTATTTACCTCGAACTAATATTTTTTTGCAGGAAAAATGATTTGGTGGAAAATAGTGGTCCGAGCGCTCGGAAGGGATCCGGGCGCCCGGAGTTGGTCCGGGCGCCTGGAAGGTAAATCTTTTCTCCACCAATTAGGAGTGCGCCGATTGGTTGGCTGACGTCATGCTCCAGGCGTCCGGAGCATTCCTATTTAAGGAGGCCACCACTTGGAGAAAAAAATAATAACTTCTACTACGACTGCTCTGTTGCACACTGCTCCTACGACGCCGCGAGGCTTCTCCGACAACCTGCGATTTAATCTTCTATTTATGTTGTTGGTATTTTTTTTTAATAATTATTGTACTCATTTTGTAATCATCTTTGGGAATTATTAGTGATTTCCCAATGAAAACACTCAATGAGTGCAGGCCTTGAAGTAGGAGTCAACGAAGGCTCCGAATCAAGTAAAATTAGTTTTGTTAGTGTTGTGCTTTTCTATTTTCGCTGCGTACTCGAATTACTAATGAATTTTCGACAATCGTTATTCAACCCCCCCCCCTCTAGCAAACTTTACAATCCAACAACACCATCTTCCACCTTATCATTTACGGAAGTTGAGGCTTCTTCTTGATCTAGTATCAATGAATTACGCTCTGCCTCAATCCTTGAGGTGGATGCCTCTTCAACTTTCTCCTCAAACGTTGAGTATCTCTCAACCTCCGAATCCTCATGTATATAAAACAAAGAGTGTCTCTCTTTGTTGTTGTTGTTGCACTCCATTAAGCATGGATCTTCATGGAGCTTCACCAATTTGCTCCATAGCTCCTTATCATCTTCATAATCTCTAATTTGGCTCAAAATATTGCTTGGTAATAATTTGACCAATAATTTGATCACTTTGTCATTAGCCTCACATCTTTGGATTTGTTCCTCACTCCATTTGCTCTTCTTGAGAATCTTTCCTTTGTCATTTGTTGGAGCTTAAAAACTTTCCATTAAAGCAAACTATTGCTCTATCTCCATCATCAAAAAATTTTCAATCCTTGATTTAACAAGTCAAAGCTTGCTGATATGAATGGTGGAAGAACTCTAGTATCATATCCGAGTTCATCTCGAAAATTCATCTTAAAGTTGAGCTCCTTTGATGATAAACTTTGATTTTTTGAAATTAGGACTTCAACTTCTTCTTCTTCTTCTATCTCTTTGCCCTTTTCGACAATGAGTCCGTGAAGAGTGTTCTTGCTCTAATACCACTTGTTGGGATCAAGGGGAGCTAGGGGTAAATATCTTGCTCGCTTTAATGAAGATGATTTACAGCGGAATACTTGAAACGAAGAACCCTCTAATACTAACACAAGGATTTATTTGGTATCCGCCTCCTTGAGATGACTAATCTAAATATCTGGCCCCCTCTCACACATACACTATGAAAGATCTCCTTCTCAAAAATAATCCGGAAGAGGAGAAGCCTCATATAAGCTCAAGAACAAGAATACAACTCGAAACAAGGAAACAAACACAAATACAAATCAAAACATGACATGGCACTTTGAACCTTGATTTGCTTGAACTTTCTTGCTTTGGAATGCCTCTTGAAGGTGGGAAATGCAATAGTACTTGTCTCCCCCAAATCTCAAGAACTAACGTCGAAAGCTCTATGAAGAACGGTCATGAAAAATACTTTTCTAGGGTTAACTTAGGTGCTTTAATCGCTTAAGCTTCTCCTTAAGAAATTACAATGTCAGCAACCTATTTAGAACATGCAAAACGGATAAATTTCCAACCTTAAGCGATTATCCCAATCTCTTAAGAGGTGCCGAATAGATTAACCTGATTGATTCCGCTCTCTTCTACTCGATCGGGAGAAATGTCGTAAGAAATTAAGCTTCCCTACTTAATCTCTTTCCATGACTTCTGTTTCGAACAGAAAGTTTCTTAAGTGATTACCTTAATCTCTTAAGGCCTACTGAATCGCTTACCCTAGCGATTCAGCACCCTTCTATTCTTGCGATTTTGAGCCTTAAGCGATTAAGCTAGAGCTTAATTGCTTAAGATCTGCCACCAATCGATTTAGCAACCCTAGCTCCTAAATCTGAGTCAGGGTTCCTTGCCCAACTTCCAGTCAGCCATGACCTATTGAAACTCCTCATTACTTAGCATCCGGTCACCCTTGACCTGCTGAGACTTCTCCACCAAGTGTTCGGTCAATCCTTTGAGCCACTTGTACTTTTCTCCTCGTGCCAAGTGTCCAATCCTCTATGACCCACTTAGACTTCCAAACACCAGGTATCCAGTCAACCTTTGGCCTACTTGAATTTTCCAATGCTTGCTTCACTCACCAAGATTTTTCTCCACCTAGCTTCATTCACTAGGATTTTCACACCTGACTTCACTCACTAGGGTTTTCTCATAACCTAGTTTCACTCAGTAGGACTTCTCAATTGCCTGACTTCACTCACTAGATTTTCCGATTGACGGGCTTCACTCACCAAGGTTTTCTAACTATCTAACTTCACTCACCAGGACTTTCTAATTGCTTGGCTTCACTCACTAAAACTTTCCATCTGCCTGGTTTCACTCACTAGGACTTTCCATCTGCCTGGTTCACTTACCAGGACTTTCCAACTGTCTGACTTCACTCACCAGAACTTTCTAATTGTCTAACTTCACTCACCAGGACTTTTCCACTTTCTGGCTTCACTTGCCAGGACTTTCCAACTGCTTGGCTTTACTCACTAGGACTCTTCACACCAAGTGTTTGGTCCTCCATGACCCATTTGATTTTTCTTCTTCTTCCAACCATCTCGTTGGTCTTGCTCTTGCCTAACCTCTAGTTAGGATTTTTCTAGTCAAGTATCCAGTTAACCTTGACCTACTTGACTACTCTCTCATATCAAATTGGTCAACCTTTGACCAGTGAAGAATTACACTAATAATCTCTTAAATGGACAATTGCACCTGCAATCTCCATATATTGTCAAATATCAGAACTCAAGCTTGAGTCAAACTGGTCAATTTTAACCCAAGGACAATTGTACCAACAAAAATCACCATTTTTTTGGCACCAATATTGATATCATTATTGCTACCAAATTCATTCCCAATGTCACTACAAATGCCACCGCTAGCAATCTAATTTTACAATCAAATCATGTCAAGCAATGGCATCATGATAATTTAAAAGCATTTAAGTGTACATACCAAACTTATTTTATATATGTTGTTTACTTACTAACATGTTCTTGATAATTTTGTTGCCTCATACTTTGTAAAAACATGGACCTCATTTCTTGCATTTCTAGCTAATTTTGTTGCCTCATTTCTTACATTTTGTACTATAGTTTGAAGTTGTTGTTGAACGTTCTATACTATAGCTTGAAGTTGTTGAACAGTTCTATTTTATTGCACAAAAGCTTCAACATTCGATGGTGTAACTCCAAAGCCCATTCCACATACTCTACCCTGAGCTTCATTGCCAAACACAATGCTAATAGCATCATCAGTAATATTAGTTGTGGTTTGAGATTCAGGTGGACATTCTTGAATTTCCTTCTGTAAAAAAAATAGATAATTTATGAGAAAGCAATATCAAGATTTAATCTTAAGACAAATTGATAACAATAACTAATTTACGAGAAAGCAGCATCAAGATTTTTAAACCAATTTGTGATTGGATCATATTCAACCAACTTAGTTTGCATCTGCATCCTTTGATCATTCAGCAATTAGTTGTTCAATGGTCCTACAAGCATCATCATCAACAAGAGATGGCAAAGTATTTCTAGATCCTTAGAATTACTGATCGCTATAGAGACAACTTTGCTCATTCCTCTATGCATCACTTTCGTATGAATGTATCTCTTGGAGAAAAAAAAAATTAGCAAGAAAGGCTGCATGTATAGTCTGTTCTTTTCTTCCATGATTTTCTATGGGTCTCTTTGCAGCTTCACTTTTAGATCTACGAGTCCATGCAGCCTGAACAACACCAACCTGCAAAAGGAAACCATGGAAATGGTAACCTAAATAGAGTTCCTGATATAAACATACAAATAAATAACAAGTTGCAACTAGAAAATCCAACTGGCCAAACATTTGGTGAAGTATGTTGTATCCAATTTCTAATGAAAGAATAAAGTACCAATTAAGGTCTTCTTTGTGATGATTACTAATGATACATCTTCAGTCATATATGAGACAATTTAGATAGCTTACAGAACTAAATAGAATATGCCAACATATACAAAGAAGAGTTTGTTTGGAGAAAGGTATCAGTATGAATGATTATGAAAGACAACTTAGTAATGTTATGCAAGTGAATCATATCACAATGATAGATATGTTTATCCATCTTTATAAGGACAAGAACACAACAGCTAGCATGAATGTTCCAAACAGAATCATGAATGCTTTTGATTTGCATTTGCCATGATCTAGCTACCATTTAAAGGGGCTTGATATCATGAGATATTTGTCTCTCCAAAGTCAATATTTCATATTGTAGTTTAATCCACAAAATAAAATTGGGGAGGTCATTTTAACAGCAGAAAGAAAAAGGGAGAAGAAAGATTTCCAAGTTCATCTCACATTATAACAACGAACAGGAAACAACCAATTCCATATTTTCTATGCACACAACTCAATCAAAGGCACACAGCATATTCTCTAAACAATACAAATGCAGAATCAGACAGATAGATGAAATAAAAATGGCAGTTTTATCTTAAAGCAAAACATGAAATAAAAGCATCCTTAATCATACAGTTTTGCTATAATTTCATTCATTTCCCAGAATTTCATGCGCAAAGATCGAACATGAAGAAAAACGATTTCTGGAAAACAACATTCATGCCCTAATTCAGCAATATGCATCATGAGTATGATCAGGTACGAAGGCATAAATTTTCCAAAATCCCTAATTCAGCAAGAGTATGACAGATCCTTGAAATAAGTATTAACAATCATAAGCTTTAAAATCTTATACTGAATTGGTGATATGGTTCCATTTGGAACAAAACTGTTTCATGCTATTTTGGAGAGAGAGGCGGACTGAAAGAAAGAAAGAAGAGCATCTGATGACTAAAGGAAGGTTGTTTACTATTTCAGAATACAGCCTCTGATGACTAGCAGAGAGAGGCAACGTTGGTGAGGAGGAGGCAGCGAAGATGACGGAAAGTCGAGGTTGTTGATCCCGATGAGGATGGCTAGATGGGGGTAATAGCCTGCAAGTTAGAATTAAAACTTTTTCTCTTGCGTTCAAGTTCAACAAGGACACACGGTTAGATTAATTAAAACAATAAACATAAATTAAAAGATGAGGCAGAATTTACTTGATTTACAACCGGGGAGGTTGCTAATCCAAGACGATATAATACTCCACAAAAGATCTCCTTTTGATAAAGGCGGAGTAGCCTCTTGCAATGATGAAAGCGCAGACTTTAAACTGTAAATAGAATTCTAGTAAAGAGTGTGTCGTTTACAAGTGTTGTGATTAACTCCTAGGACCAGGGCTCTATTTATAGTCTACTAGTCAAATTTATCCTTTGGTTGATGTGGCAACTCTGGGCGTCTAGAGCAAGTATGGGTGGCCCCCAGCGGTGCACTTTTTCTACTTCACAACGATTCTTTAATGGCTTGATAATAATATTTTATCCTCACTCGGGTTACTAGATCTGTTCGGGCACCTGGATCGATCCAAGCACCTAGATTGGTGCTAACATGGACTCCAAGAGTTATCCTCGCTGCAGTGGTCCAAAGAGGCGCCTACCCAGGCTGGTCTGGGCACCTGGACTGGTCCGAGCGCTAGGCACCTAGACAAGTCAACTTCGTGTTGACTTATCCAGCTGTTGTTCCTGTTGCTTGGATGATTCTCCGACTATCTAGAGTTGAGCTCACCCGGACCTAACTCTGGCCTTCTTCTCAAGCAGTCTTTTGCTCCTGCTTCTAGTCCCTCGAAAGCGTTGCACGCATTCTTCTCGTCCGTCGGTGTACTCTTTCACAACACCTCATCCCTCAGATGCACCAAGACAATCAACTCACTTCCCGTATCATCCTTCTTGCTAGTTACGTCTTTCATTTGACTTCTTGTGTTCCTAAGTTTCTGCACACATATACATAAGGATCAGACACAATATGACTTACTTTAACTCAGTTGACAATATCAAAATCATCCCGGGGTACTTACAATCTCTCCTTTTTGATGTACATCAACCCGAATTAAAATTAGAGTAAACAAAGACATGATATTTTATTTTCGAAATAAAATAATAATTAAAGCATAAATTTTTTAATTAAATTCACAATAAAAACCTCCACCTAAATTTAATCCCACTATATACTCCCTGATCACATAAAAAAATGTTTGGGATATAATTAAAAAAAAATCTGTTAGAAAAATATGAAACTTTTTTAGGGGTGTTTGAAAAAATTTTCAATAAATTACTTTTTTTTATTGGAAATAATTTTAAAAAAGGTAATATGTTATTCAATTAATTTGTTCTTTTGATAAAAATAAATTAAAAATTATTTGTATGTGTCAAAAAATTTTGTAAATTTTTGTCAAACTCAAACATAAACAATTTGATTTAGGAACAAAATTTTTAGATAAAACAAATATTAATTTTGATCGTAATAAATCTTTTTGTACTGATAGAATTATTTTTAAAATTAAATTTTAAAAAGTAATTTTCCATGTCTAAAAATATGACTAATTTTTATCAATATTTAAAATATAATAGTAATCTTCAAAAAAAATTAAAATTATCAAAATTTATCTCTAAAATAATTTTAAATTTTAAATTATATTTTTGATAAACAATTCATAAAAAATTGGCTAATTGTCGAAAAAATTTGAAAAAAAAAATATTATTCTAACAGAACATCTGATTCACTATAATAAAAAAAATTAAAATTTTGAAAAATAGATTTTTGCAGTATTTTTTATTGTCAAAATTTATTTTTCCAATCAAGAATTTTTAAAAATTATACAGAAGTTAAAAAAATTGAAAAAATGTCTGTTAGTCAGAAAAAAAATCATCTTGTAACACAGTTAAAAAATTTCAACTCAAATTGTGAACAGTAATTATATGAAATAATTAAATTTTATAGTAAAAAATTGAACAAAATTTATATTTGACACGTGCATACAAATTAACTTAAACTAAGCAAAATTTAAGAATCCAAAATAAGTTCCTATCTAATGAATTTACCAAAAATTTCTATGGGATTTATTTTCTATCTACTTTTATAATTTGTTCTCTATGATTCCTAATATACCAATTAAGTCCATTATAATTTTTAAAATTGAAAAATTTTGAACATGCATTATTCATTTTCAAGGATTCTATTTGTTTTTTTAACTCAGAATTTTCCATTTGAACTTTGTCAAAAACTTTTAATGGACATGCATTAGCTAATTTTGTTTACAAATCAATATTTTCTTTTTTTTTAATTTATTATTCTTAGATTTGAGTTTGCACATTGATCTAGACATTAAGGTTATACTATAATATAACTGATCAGGAGGTAGAAGATATACTTCACTTACAATATCTAATCTAAAGCTAGATTCTCCCTCTTCATTATTGTTATCTTCTGATATAGCTCCCTCTTCATCGATGCTCTCCATTTGGTAACTCGCCATTAATGTGTCGGAATATGCTCGATGAGATGTGTGCTAAAAATATATTTCATAAACATGCACAGCGGAAGACTTAATAATAAATAAACTAATTTGTTACATCACACACCACACGCATGCAAGATACAATCTCACAAACAAGATCATTAAATAAAATGAAATTAAATAACAATTATTTTACGTATATCTTACGGATGACCTGTAACGAGAAGGGTATCAATCTTTTACGATGTTATCAAACGTCGCCTCTATTTGTATCCACACCAAGCTCTTCAAAACAACTCCAACAGAACAACTTCTCCTTCAGAAGGTATTAGCCATGAGCAAAGGAGAAAGATCATGAAGAGGAAGAAGAAGCAAAACGAAGATCTTCTTCCTTTGGGTGGCTCACGACAACAATAAGAGAACCTCTTGTTGTGGTCGGAAGCAAGAGAGAGGGAGAAGGAGAGAGAGGTATTGGGTTTAGGTTTCCAAAACCTAATCAAGACAATAATGAATTGTTCATTAATTCTCTCTTAACCATATCAATATATAGTCCTCTTTAATGAATTAGATTAGAAAGCCCAAATCTAACCAATTATGCAGTAATAAAAAATTAGTCTATTAACCGCTTGGTTTGGTTCAACACTAAATCAAGTTAGTTCATGGCTGAACCAAATTGGTTCATGACTAATCAAATAGGGTCCAACTCTTTCATAAAAGATGTGGCCTATCCACACTCCTTTTCCGACAAATATTTCTATATTTGTCTTATATATGGTCCAACCAAACATTTATCTCTTGATCTGAGAATCTTATTCTCTAATTTATTTTACGTCTTTTAGAGACTAGTAGTGCATGTGACTAAATAGATTCCTAGTTCATCTTGATCATCCATAATTAACTACTTAATTACAGAACAATCATAAGTGGCACCTAATAGTACACCACGATCCCCAATTAACTGAAAAATCATAGTTGATCTCAGAACTAATTAAACCCTTTAGCAGCTACAGTGAGTCGTGTCTCATTCCTTTCACATGTCTTATACCCACTTGGTTCAAGACATCGTCTATGTGTCTGCCCCCACTAGGCTGATTACATCACACCTAATCTAAGTAATACTTCCTCGTTCTACGGATTCAAATTACTCGTACATGTGTACAAGAGTTTCATACTCTTAACATGTGATGTTTTGACCAAAAACTTTGAGTAATAATCCTAACGAGTGACCATAGGGTATATGTCTCCTTGCAAGGAGCGGTGAATTTTTTGTGGGCTATCCAAACACCTTCCAGGACTTCGACTTATACCCAATCATCTCGAGTCCACACCTCCAAGAGATGCTTGCTTAAGATGTCAAAGTATAAGTCTTCAAGACCAAGATGACTTGTATACCTCAAGTCGAAGGAAACTTGCACTCGAGCTACAGTAAGAACTTCAGATACATATTCATATATGTAGAGAATCATATGAAGTCTTATAGCAAATCACTCCAATGAACTAGTTACCATAACTAGCATCCACTTTTAACTCTCGACATTCTAATGTCACCAGCTAGTGAGGAACTGCTACTTGGACGAACTAAGGAATATAGCCCGTGCTAGTCTTATAGAATTAAAGATATCCAAATGCACTAATTTGACAACTAGGGATATTTTAATATGTTCACAATTGCACATGTAGAGATAATCACAAGTTGTGATCCAATCATAAATTTTCTCATGCTATGAATTATATTGCGAATATTCAGTAAATGAGTTTAAGACTATTCAAATATATAATATGCACTCAAATAGTGAATAATTTATTACACAAATAGTAAAATCATAAAGTGATTTTGCTTTAGAATATCCCTCAAAATCTAACACTTCCACTTGGCTTAATGTCAATTGCCACGGTGTCCTAAACTGTAAGCATGGACATGACTTTCAAACTTATTTTGTGGTAGAGTCTTTATCAAGGGATCCACTAGGTTCCTTTCATTGGAAATTTTCTCAAGTTGTATTTCTTTTCTACTAATGATCTCCCTGATCAAATGATAGCAATGAAACACATGTTTGGATCGCTAATAAGACCTAGGTTCCTTTGCTTGTCCAATGGCTCCAATATTATCGTAGTAAATAGGAAATTCTTCAACAGTGGATGGAATCACACCAAGTTTGGGAACGAACTTCTTGATCCAAACGGCTTCATTTGCTGCTTCCAAAGCTGCAATGTATTCCACCTTATAGTTAAAATCTATAACAGTCTCTTGCTTGAAACTCTTCCAACTAACTGCACATCCATTTAATATGAATATGAATCCAGACTGAAACTTGGAGTCATCCTTGTCTTTCTAGAAATTGGCATTCGTATACCCGCATATGATATCACCATCTCCTAATAATTTAGAAAACTTTCCAAAAATAGAATATTTTAATAAATCTAAAAATTCTAGAAAAGATAATTTCTATAATTTAATTCAGAATATCTCAAATATGGATTTTTAAAGAATTTTAAAATCTTTCCAAATTTGGTATTACCTAACAAATTAAAAAAAAATTTAAAATAAAATATTTCTTAAAATTCTAGAATATTATAGAAATGATAATTTCTAAATTAACAGAATATTTCTAAATTTAATTTTTTTTAATTATTTTAGAAACTTTCCAAAAGTGGAATTTCCTAATAATTTAGAAAACTTTCAAAAATAAAAATTTCTTAATAATTTTAGAAAAATCCCAAAAATTAATTACAATACTAATTTTAAACGGTAAAAATAATTTTACAATCATGTGAAAGTACAATTAGGCTCTGATACCAGTGTTGGGATATGCATAATGCGGTGTGTGCTAAAAACACATTTCATAAACATGCACAGTGGAAGACTTAACATTAAATAAACTAATTTATTACATCACACACACCACACACATACAAGATACAATCATGCAGATAAGATCATAAAATAAAACAAAATCAAATAACAATTATTGTAGGTATTGTTGGAGCAATCCCAATGGTCCGTGCGACCATGTGTTTTGGTGTTCGGGCAAAGGGTTTAAGTTAGGTTCACCCTTGTATTTGATATGTGTACTTGAGTTGTGCAGGACTGCAGGATACACATGTGACTTAGGTTGATGGCTTCGGGTCCGGTGAAGGATGGAGCATCCAAGGGACCGTGGACAAGGCAGCGAGGACAAGGGCCGAGGGAAGCGACTTCGAGGCATACGCGAAGGATGGCATTGGGTACGAGCCACGGGCTTGAATGCATCCGAGGGACGAGAGCCAAAGGAAGTAGGCTTGAAGGCAAAAGGTCAAAGCTGCAAAGGAAGCGTCAAATGAGTCATAAGGGTGAGGGTACGAGTGCATGAGAGATTGTACTCGGAGTAAAATCCTAGTTTTAGGGTTTTACTGTAGCAGTACTGTAGTGTTACTGTAGCAGTACTGTAGCGCTACTGTAGCAGTACTGTAGCAGTCGACTGCATGTTTTAGCAGTCGACTGGTGCAGTCGACTGGGGCAGTCGACTGGCAGTGTGGAATCGAGCCGTTGGGATGTAACGGTCGAATTTCTATAGAGGGCAGTCGACTGCAAGTTTTAGCAGTCGACTGGTAGACGGGGTTTTCCAACCCGCGGCCTATATAACCAAGGCTTGGAAGCTTGGTTATCTCTGACGAAATTAGACTTGGTTAAGGTCTAATTAGTAGTCTACAAGTGCTCAAGAGTTTCCCTTGTGTCCAAGAGGTCTTGGTGAGTTTGTGGTGAGGTTTCTCCACCCACAAGGAGGTTTGAGCTAGCCGGAGATCTTCCGGGGAGTAATCCACCGACGGATAGGGATCATCCACCTTACGGACACGCCGTGGAGTAGGAGCTTTATCTCCAAACCACATAAATGATCGTGTAGCTTGGTTTGCATTCTTTCCTTTAGTATTTAGCTTTCTACTTGCTTTGTTTGCATTTCCGCTTGCGCACTAACGTTGTAGAAAGAAGTGAGTATTTGGGGACGCCGTCTATCCAACCCCCCTTCAAGTCGGCCTACCGATCCCATACAAGTGGTATCAGAGCGAGGTGGCTCTCCATTGGACTAACCGCCAAGGAAGCAAAGATGACCTTCTTGATTGAACCGCCAAAGCTTGAAGGTAGAGGCTTATGGGACATCACATATTGGATGATGAAGATGGAGGTCTTCTTCAACACGAATTGGAACACCATGATGGTGGTCAAAGAGCCGTTTGAAGTCCCAAAGGACAAGAAAGGGAAGAAGCTCCGACCACGACATTGGACGGAGAAGCAAACCTCTCAGTCAAAGGCAAATGACAAGGTAATATCTATATTAATTGATATTTTACCTAATGACGTAATGAGCCTTGTAGGTAAATATGAGAATGCTCACAATTTGTGGAGCAAGATAAAGAAGGCTCAATGGGAAGAACCTATGCATTCACAAGAAGAAGAAAAATCCGAAGAAACGGATGAAGAAGCTCAAGTAGAGGAGGAGCAATCGGAAGGTGAAGAGCACTCAACTTCCGAGGAGAAAGAGGAGAAGGATGAAGAAATGTCATCCACTAGTGTGGATGAGGAGACATACTCAAAGGTTGAAGAACAATCCAAGACAAGCGAAGAAGAAGAAGAAGTCTTGGAAATCAACCTAGCAAGCACCTCCACCGAAGTGAAGTCAAAAGACCATATAATATGCTTCGGGTGCAATGAGAAGGGACACTACAAGAGTAGATGTCTATTGGGTAAGAAGAAGGTAAATCCTAAACCCGTTCAAGTTAATTTAAACACTAACAAGGGTTGTAGGAATAAAGAAATCCAAGGAAAAAGGATGTGTATCATATGCTTCACGTGTGGGGAGAAGGGACATTACCACACAAAATGCCCCAAGAAGAGGGAGATCAAGAAGCTTGCGAAATTAAAGAAATGGGAGAAAGAGAAGAAGAAGAAAAGCTCAAGTCAAGGGGGGAGCTTCAAGGGTAAGGGAGGTATACCCTAATTTGGAGTGTAATTCAAATTCAAATTCTTATGTTCCCATGCATGTTAGGAAAAATAATGTTAATCATTATATGCCCATGCAAAATTTTAGTTTCAAATATCATGATAGGAGTAGCGTAAATGTCGATCAAAACCCTAGGAGACCTATGCATGATAGACCTAGGCAAGTTAAATTCTCATTACCTAAGGAGAAGAAGGTAATAGAGAACCAAGGCATTAATCCCAAGAAGGGGAGGCACATGCCTAGAAAGGGTAAGTCTAGGAATGTCCAAGGTGGACATGTTGACTCTAGGGTTAGGAACCTAGAAAGGGAAAATCAAGCTTTAAAGTCAAAGCTTGATAATTTGGAGAGATTCCTTAAGAGATTCACTATTGGATCTAAGGGATTAAATATGGTGTTGGGTAGTCAAAGACCCAATAATGATATATTGGGTTTGGGATATCGATCTAGCACCTCAAAGGCCAAAGAGAGATCATATGCTAGGGTGGCAAATGATCATGGCAAGGGAGGATCATCCAAGGCTAAGGGAAAGTCTTATGCTAGGGTTTCATATGACTATAGCAAGGATGATATGTCCAAGGTCAAGAAGATAAGGAAATCTTCTAAGAGACATCATTGTGGTTTAGCCACAATAGATGAGTCACCTAAGGAGGTGGTTAAGGTTAAGAGTTCTAGGGGGAGCTCAAAGAGTCAAATTGGGACCCATGGAAAATGGATCTTAGGTGGGTACTACTTGGGAGTCTAGAGGATCCATGGAGTGTGCCAAATGGTTTGGATACGGACTTGAGTCTCAAACCTAGGGAATTGGCACACATGGATTGTGTTTCATGCTTGAAAATATGATATTGGGGTCATATAGCATGATAATTGGTTTTGGATGTATATATGCCATATAAACCAATGCTAGGGATGCATTGTGGGTTAGTATGGGCAAATACATCAAGAGGAAGCCAAAACTAGGACTTTAGGTCAAGGTTCAATTGAACTTTTTAGCTAGTTTTATATTTTATGTCAATCATGGGAATGGTGATAGATATATTTTTATATATATTTTTCCCAAGTATATATTGATATAATAGACCTCTCCACAAAATTTGAGAATTTTTGGAGGTCTGTAGAATTTCTGGCGCATTTCTGAAGTTGGCCAGAAAAGGTTGATTTTTTCATGAATAGTGTACCAGTCGACTGGTACAGTTACCAGTCGACTGGTAACACTGTTCATGAGCATAGAATGTCTCTGTAAGCTCGTTTTCATGGGGCAGTCAACTGGTACTTCTTGCAGTCAACTGATACTAGTCTGAAAGTGTTTTCAGCACTGGATTTTGACCGGGTCAGCTCATATAGATGTATGGGATCCATGGGGGATACATACATGAGTTTAGGGTCATTTGGATGACAAATTTTCAATTATTGGGATATTGTTGGAGAACTTTTTGGATGTTAGGCAAAGGGGGAGAAGTAAGGTTTAGTTGGGAAAACCTGAAAGTACCTTTGTGTAGGGGGAGTCTTGGGATAGGTTCTTAAAAAGCCCGTTGTAAAAATCTTAGCTCATTGGGGAGCGTAGGTGTAGGGGGAGCCTTGGGATAGGTTCAAATACATGGTGCATTATTACGGTAGTGTAAGTCCAAGTGTGTAGCCTTGGCAACGTAAGTCCATCCGGCAGTGTAAGTCCAAGTGTGTAGCCTTGGCAACATAAGTCCATTTGGCGTTGTAAGTCCAAGTCTGTAGCCTTGGCATCGTAAGTCCATTGTATTAGCATGTTTATTTGCTATTTGTTTTCCCTAACTTAAACGTATTGCCAAACACCAAAAAGGGGGAGATTGTTGGAGCAATCCCAATGGTCCGTGCGACCATGTGTTTTGGTGTTTGGGCAAACGATTTAAGTTAGGTTCACCCTTGTATTTGATATGTGTACTTGAGTTGTGCAGGACTGCAGGATACACATGTGACTTAGGTTGATGGCTTCGGGTCTGGTGAAGGATGGAGCATCCAAGGGACCGTGGACAAGGCAGCAAGGACAAGGGCCGAGGGAAGCGACTTCGAGGCATACGCGAAGGATGGCATTGGGTATGAGCCACGGGCTTAAATGCATCCGAGGGACAAGAGCCAAAGGAAGTAGGCTTGAAGGCAAAAGGTCAAAGCTGCAAAGGAAGCGTCAAATGAGTCATAAGGGTGAGGGGTACGAGTGCATGAGAGATTGTACTCGGAGTAAAATCCTAGTTTTAGGATTTTACTGTAGCAGTACTATAGTGTTACTGTAGCAGTACTGTAGCGCTACTGTAGCAGTACTGTAGCAGTCAACTGCATGTTTTAGCAGTCGACTGGTGCAGTCGACTGGGGCAGTCGACTGGTAGTGTGGAATCGAGCCATTGGGATGTAACAGTCGAATTTCCATAGAGGGCAGTCGACTGCATGTTTTAACAGTCGACTGGTAGACATAGTTTTTCAACCCGCGGCCTATATAACCAAGGCTTGAAAGCTTGGTTATCTCTGACGAAATTAGACTTGGTTAAGGTCTAATTAGTAGTCTACAAGTGCTCAAGAGTTTCGCTTGTGTCCAAGAGGTCTTGGTGAGTTTGTGGTGAGGTTTCTCCACCCACAAGTAGGTTTGAGCTAGCCGGAGATCTTCCGGGGAGTAATCCACCGACGGATAGGTATCATCCACCTTACGGACACGCCGTGGAGTAGGAGCTTTATCTCCGAACCACGTAAATGATCGTGTAGCTTGGTTTGCATTCTTTCCTTTAGTATTTAGCTTTCTACTTGCTTTGTTTGCATTTCCGCTTATGCACTAACATTGTAGAAAGAAGCGAGTATTTGGGGATGCCGTCTATCCAACCCCCCTTCAAGCCAGCCGACCGATCCCTTACAGGTATATCTTACAAATGACCTGTAATGAGAAGGATATCAACCTTTTGCAACGTTATCGAACCTCACCTCTATTCGTATCCTCACCGAGCACTTCAAAATAACTCCAAGAAAACAAGCTTTACCTTCGAAAGGTACTAGCCACAAGTGAAGAAGAAGGATCAAGAAGAGGAAGAAGAATAAAAAGAAATATCTTCTTCCTTTGGATGGCTCACGATAACAAGAGGAGAACCTCTTGTTGTGGTCAGCGGCAAGAGAGAGGTATTGTTTTGGTTTCCAAAATCTAATCAAGCCAATAATGAATTATTTATTAATTCTCTCTTAACTATATCAATATGTAGTCCTCTTTAATGAGTTGGATTAGAAAGCTCAAATCTAATTCATTATGCCTTAACCAAAAATTAGCTCATTAACCCCTTGGTTTGGTTCACAACTAAATTAAGTTGGTTCATGGCTAAACCAAATTGGTTTATGGCAAAACCAAATTAGTTTATGGCTAAATCAAATAGGGTCCAACTCTTTCATAAGAGCTGTGGCTTATCCACACTTCCGTTCCGACAAATATTTCCATATTTGTCTTATGTATGGTCCAACCAAACATTTATCTCTTGATCTAAGAATCATATTCTCTAACTCATTTTAGATCTTTTAGAGACTCATAGTGCATGTGACCCAATAGATGTTAGGACCCTTAGCGGCCGGGTAGAGGGGGGGGGGGTGAATAGCCCCTGCATAAATTAAAAAAATGAAAACCTTTCTCAAACAAATAACTTGATTAAAATAACACTTGCATATAAGAAATACAAAGAGGACTAAAAGACAAAGGCACACGGGTTTACTTGGTTACAACCGGGAGGTTATTAATCCAAGACAGTGAAGTTGCACTAATTTCTCCTTTAGGCAAAGAAGCCTCTTTAAAGCAATGAAAGCATAGAAAAGATGAAGCTAAACAGAAATGAAAGAGTCTACAAGTGTTGCTTGAGTATTTTTCGTTCTACATAGCTTCTGGGAGCAGGGCTGCTTATATAGTCCTACACAGGCCGCCTGGAAGGGTTCTAGACACTTGGAATGGGATAGAATTCTATCCCTGATACAACATTCAAACACCACGTCAAAATGGCTAGGAATCAGGTTCTAAACACCCAGAAGGGTTCCAGGCACCTCGGACTGGTCCGAGCGCCACAGGGCCAGAAATCAGGCGTTTGCTGATTTTTGTTCCTGGTCTCCTTCTTCGATTCCGCTTGCCTCGGTCCGGGTCTTCCGCTCTGGCTCTGCTCACTTGGATGATTTCGGCCATCCGGAATAGGGCTCACCCGAATGAAACTTCCGACCTTCTCAAGCAAACTTCCACTCCGGCTTCTCATCCCTCGGAATCGCTGCTTGATTCCTTCTCGTCCGCCAGCGTACTCTTCCACAACTTTTTGTCCCTTGGACAGCTGCATCTTTTGCACCTCGAGCAATCTTCCACTTTGGCTTCTCGTCCCTCAAAAACATCACATGCTCCCTTCTCGTCCGTCGGTATACTCTTCCGCAGCACCTCGTGTTAGAGTGTATACTAAAAGCCTAGCTTTTGGTATAAACATTTATCTAGAAATAAGAATCACATTGGTCAAATGTCTACATTTATGATAAATGAAGTTGTTCAATTAATTTATATTGTAGATAACATGGTGTGTGGTGTCACACACAGAGGATCATGTTATCAGTACCTTATAAATTATAAACAGTAGCTCACGACCATAATGGAAAGGAACAAACCATTGGAAGGTCGTAGTGTAATTAGGTATTAGTTTATCTTAACTATATAATTACACTAGTACACTTAGAGTGTATTGAGTAGGACCATTAGAGGTCGTTTCTTTTATACTGACTTTATAAAGAAACAAAGACCTCAGTTATTATGGAAGTGTGTGCTCTTAATCCTAATATAATAACAAGCACATATATTTGATATTTATTTCTTTAATTTATCAATGGGTGAGATTTAGTTCGATGAATCAATAAGCCCGATAAGTTGGGAAATGATATCACTTATAGTGTGTGTTGTTGATTATAGAAGGAAACTGTGTCCTAGTGATCTAGGTTGAGAATGTCCCCAAGAGGAGCTCATAAGGATTGTCATGTTAAACCCTGTAGGTGGACATAGTCCGACATGACGATGAAGTTGAGTGGTACTACTCTTGGAGCTAGATATTAATTAAGTGAGTTGTCAGTAACTTACTTAATTAGTGGACATTTGTTATCTTAAACACAGGGAGACTAACACACTCATAATAAGAAGGAGCCCAAAATGTAATTTGGGATTGGTACGGTAGTTCAATAATAGTTCTTTAGTGGAATGAATTATTATTGATGAAATTAAGTTGTGTGTTCGGGCGAACACGGGATGCTTAATTTCATCGGGAGACCAAAACCAATTCCTCCTCTCGGTCCCTATCGTAGCCTCTAGTATATAAAGATTTATACCCACCGCATACCCACTTTCTTACCCATCCAATGGGGCCGGCCAAGCTAGCTTGGAACCCAAGCTAGGGCCGGCCAAGACCAAGTGGATGAGTCATGTAGGTGGCCGGCCAAAGCTTGGGTTCCAAGCTTAGGTGGCCGGCCACTAGAATATTAAAAGGATTTTTATTAAAATTATTTCTTATGTGGATATCATGATTTTAAAGAGAGTTTAAAATTAAAATTTCCTTTTATAACTTTCTACAAAAGATTAAGAGAAGAGATTAATCTCTTTCCTTATTTGTAGATTAAAAGGATGGTTTTAATTTTGGTAAAACTTTCCTTATTTGTAAATCATCTACATGTTTAAAGAGAGTTTAAAATTTGAAATCTTTCCTTATTTGTTGATTAAAGGAGGATTTTAAATTTTAAGAAAATTTTCCTTTTAACCATGTTCATGATTTAAAGAAAGTTTAAAATTAATAATTCTCTTTTATTAGTTTCTACAAAAGATTGAGAAAAGATTTGATATCTTTCCTTATTTGTAGATTAAAAGAGATTTTAATTTTTAAAGATAACTTTCTTTTTATCCACATGTTTAAAAGAAAGATTTTAATTTATTAAATTTCCTTTTTATTAACCAATCATGAAGGGATAAAATTATTGGAGAAATTTTTATAAATTTCTAGAAACAAATTAGGAAGTTTTAATTTTTGTTTTAATTAAAACTTTCCTTGATTTGTGGATTGTAGGTGGCCGGCCAAATAAGTTGGAAAAAGGAAATTAATTTTTAATTTTTTCTTTTTCATGGCAAAAGAATTAAGGAAGGTTTTATTAATTTTTCCTTATTTGCCAAGACCAAGGATTATAAAAGAGGGGGTAGAGAAGGCTTCAGGTGAACAACCTCTATTATTTCTCTCCCTTTTTTCCTTGGTGTTGTGGCCGGCCAACCTCTCTTCCTTTCTTCCTCTTGGTGGTGGCCGAACCTTCTCTATTGGCTTGGAGCTCTTGTGGTGGCCGGATACTACTTGGAGAAGAAGAAGAAGAAGGAGAGAAAGCTTGTATCCCTTGGAGCTTGGTTGGTGTTTTGTTCTTCGTCCTTGGTGAAGCTTCTTTGTGTTGGCCGAACCTAGCTAGGAGGAGAAGAAGGTGCTTGGTGGTTTCTCATCTCGGAAGATCGTTGCACACACAACGTCCGAGGTTAGAAGAGGAATACGGTAGAAGATCAAGAGGTCTTTCTAAAAGGTATAACTAGTAATTTTTCTTTCCGCATCATGCTAGTTATTTATGGAAATAATACCAAATACAAGAGGCTTACGATTCTAGTATTTGGAATATGTTTTTCGAAGTTGTGTTCTTTTGTTTTATTTTTCCTTGTGATTTGATTGTTCTTTTCGGTTAACCTAAAGTTATTTTAGGAAATTAAATATTAGATTTCTATAAAAGGTTTTGTCTAGTCGGTGGTGGTTGCTCCCATATCCAAGAAGGCCATGTGCCTCACCACGTCAGTACTGGGAACCAATTATGGAAATTAATATTTAATGAAATTAATAACTTAAGGTGATTTGGGTCGAACGTGTTAAGTTCCGCAGGAGATCCAAGTCAAAACCTAAAAGAACAAATAGATTAAGTTTTGGATCAAACGTGTTAAGTTCCGCAGGCGATCCAAAATTTAATTTAAAAGAACACATGGTAGATAGGAAAAGGTTCAGACCTTTGTACAAAATTTTTGTACAGTGGAACCTCTAGGCTTTCCGAGTAGCAACCAACACCTCGTCCCTCAGACGCACCGAGCCCGTCGGCTCTCTCTCGTGTTATCCTTCTCGCTAGTTGTGTCTTTCGTTCGACTTCCTGTGCTTCTAAGTTCCTGCACACTTAGACACAAGGTTAAACAAAACATGACCTAATTTAACTTATTTGATCACATCAAAACTACCTTAGGGTACCAACAATCTCTCGGTTTTTGATATGAGAAACTCAAGTTAAGTTAGGGTAAACCAACATAAAGTAAAAGAAATAAATTTTGTAATAAAGAGAAAAAATTGAAAAAAGTTAAGCTACCTCCCCCTAGACTTAATCTTCCCTTCTCCCCCTTTGATCACATAAAAAATGGGGTACCTCAAAAAAAATCTAAGGGTAACTTTTCAAAAATAAGAAAGTTTTTAGTTAAAAAAAACTCTGATTTCCCAACATTTTGAAAAAAACTTATCAAAATTTTGAAAACTTTGAAAATAATTTTGATATCACTTTAAAAAATTACAGTAATTTTAGAAACTTTAAGTTTTGTAAAAAAAATTCTAAGTAAAAAAATTTTGAATAACCATTTAAAGCATTAATTATAAATAAATACTTTATCAGTTAGTCAATTAAATATTTTATTTCATTAATTGACTTCCAGGCTATGGCGAGGCACTAGGCCTTCTTGATTATTGGAGAAACAATCACTTTCTAAACAAATCCTCTTAAGAAAATTAAATATTTAATCTACTATCTGAAAGCCCTAAGTCCAATTAAATTTTAATTTAGACAAGATTTTGGAACTCAATATAGGTTCTAGCCTACTGGATTAATTAAAAATATTTTTGGTGTGTATTCCTTTAAAATTTTCTTAAATTGTCCCTTGTGGTATTTAACATACCAGTTCAAATTATTATATCTTTTATTGTTTTGATTAAACAAACATGCACGATTTTTCAAGTATACTATTTCTGTTTGTAAATTATCATTTTCCAATTTTATTTTGTCAAATTCTTCTAATGGACAAGATTTGACTAGAATTAATATTAACTCTTGGTTTTCTTTTTCTGACTTACAGCAATCCTTTGATAATAATTTAAAAAACTTGAATAATTTATCGGGAGGCAGAGATCGTACCTGACTTACCTTGTCAATCCCATCATCCGTAGCTCCCCCTGAATTGTTGCTTTCATCCGATGTAGCTCCCCTTCATCGATGCTCTCGATGCTCATTTTGAACCAGCTTGCTTCGTGTTCATTTTCTTGATGGCTTGCCATTAACACAAGTCCGGAGAAAGCCTCAATCTCTAATTCGGACGGCGTTTCATCCCACGTAGCCTTTAGCATCTTGTACTTGTTAGATTGGACAGGCTTCTTGTTCTTGCCCTTGTCTTTGTTCTTCAATTTAGGGCAGTTGTCTTTTACGCGCCCTTCTTCATCACAGTGGTAGCATCTGATTCTTCTTCATTTTCTACCCTGCAGATTATTTGATTTTCTAGATTTAAGCAATTTTTTAACTTGTCTTACCATCATTGTCGTTTCGTCGTCATTGAGAGAGGATTTTAAATCTTGTTCGTCCATCTTTGTCTTAAAGGCAACGTTGTACTTCAGCTCCTTCTATGAATCTGCACATCTTGTTTCATGGATTTCAATAGTTGAAAATAACTCTTCTAAGGTAACAGATTCTAAATCCTTAGAGATATAGTAGGCATCTACTAATAATGTTCATTTTGTATTTCTAGAGAATGCATTAAGAGCGTACCTTAGTGAATCTCAGTTACTTGTCTTTTCTTCGAGATTCTAAAGTTTGGTGATGAGCTCCTTGATCCTCAAGTGAAGATGTGCTATAGTTTCATCTTCTTCTAATTGGAGGTTGTTGATCTAGTTGCAAAGTAAGTCTCATCTCGCAAGTTTCGCCTCCAAGGTTCCTTCGTGAAGTTCTAAGAATTTTTCCCAGAGCTCCTTGGCGGACTCGTAAGCTCCGATCCGGTTGACTTCTTGTGGTGGTTGGATGCTTAGTAGATGAACCTCTACTTTGCCATTTTCCATGAAGTCGTCTTGTTCCTTCTTCGTCCATTGATACTTTTCCTTGCCCTCGGGTGCTTCAAAACCAAATTTTATTATTAACAATAAATACCACTTGTTAGGACCCTTAGCGGTCGGCTAAAGGAGGGGTGAATATCTCCTGCACAAATTAAACAAACGAAAACCTTTCTCGAACAAATAACTTGATTAAAATAACACTTGTATATAAGAAATACAAAAAGGACTAAAAGACAGAGGCACACGGGTTTACATGGTTACAACCAGGGATGTTGTTAATCTAAGGCAGTGAAGTTGCACTAATTTCTCCTTCAGACGGAGAAGCTTCTTTATAGTAATAAAAGCATAGAAAAGATAAAGCTAAATAGAAATGAAAGCGTCTACAAGTGTTGCTTGAGTATTTTTAGTTCTACATAGCTTCTGGGAGTAGGGCTACTTATATAGCCCTGCTCGAGGCGCCTAGAAGGGTTCCAGATGCCTAGAATGAGATAGAATTATTCTATCCTTGGCACAACGTTCAAATGCCACATTGAAATAGCTAAGAATCGGGTTTCGGACACTCGGAAGGGTTCCAAGCGCCCCGGACTAGTCCGGGCACCCCTGGGCCAAAAATCTGCCCTTTGCTATTTTTTAGTCCTAGCCTCCTTCCTTAGTTCCTCTCGCCTCGGTCCAGGTCTTTTACTCTGGCTTCTCTCGCTTGGGTGATTTCAGCTATCCGGAATAGGGCTCACCCGAACCCAACTTCTGGCCTTCTCGAGCAAACTTCCGCTCTGACTTCTCGTCCCTCAGAATCGCTGCTTGCTTCCTTCTCGTCTGCCAGTGTACTCTTCCACAGCTTTTCATCCCTCGGACAACTCCGTCTTTTACTCCTCGAGCAATCTTTCGCTCTGACTTCTTGTCCATCGGAAACATCGCACGCTCCCTTCTCGTCCGCCGATGTACTCTTCCACAGCACCTCGTCCCTCAGACGCACCGAGCCCATCGGCTCTCTCCTATGTCATCCTTCTCACTAGCTACATCTTTCGCTCGACTTCCTTTGTTCCTAAGTTCCTATACACTTAGACACAATGTTAAACACAATATGACCTAACTTAACTTGTTTGATCACATCAAAACTATCTTAGGGTACCAACAATAGATTCCCAGTTTATCTTGGACGTCTATAATTAACTATTTAATTATGAAATAATCATGAGTAGCACCTAATAGTATATCATGATCCCTAATTAATCAAAAAATCACAGTTGATCTTAGAACTAATTCTAAACCATTCAACAACTACAGTGAGTCGTGTCTTATTTTTTTCATTCATCTTATACCCACTTGGTTCAGGACATGGTCTACGTGTCCACCCCCACTAGGCTGACTATGTCACACCTTGCCCAAGTAATACTTTCTCATCTTGTAGATTCAAATTACTCGTACATATGTACAAGAATCCTATACTCTTAACATGTAATGCTTTGGCTAAAGACTTTAAGTAATAATCATAATGAGTGGTTATAGGGTATACGTCTCCTCGCAAGGAGTGGTGAATTCTCTATGGGCTATCCAAATATCTTCGGACACTTTGACTTATATCCAATCATCTCAGGTCCACACTTCCAATAGATGCTTACTTAAAATGTCAAAGTATAAGTCTCCATGACCAAAAGACTCGTATACCTCAAGTCAACGGAAACTTGCACTCGAGTTGTAGTAAGAATTTCACAGACATACCTATATATGTAGAGAACTATATGAAGACTTACAGCAAGTCACTCAAATAAACTAGTTATTATAACTAGCATCTATGTTTAACTCTTCGCATCCCAATGTCTCCAGCTAGTGAGAAATAACTACTTAGCTGAACCAAGGAGTTTAATTCGTGCTAGTCTTACAGAATTGATGATGTTCGAATACACCAATTTGATGACTAGAGAAATTCTAATAATTGCACATGTAGAGATAATCACAAGTTGTGATCCAATCACAAATTCTCTCATGCTATGAATTGCATTGTGGATATTCAGTAAATGAGTTTAAATAAATAATAAAACCATAAGTTGATTGTCTTAGGGCATCCCTTAAATTCTAACATAATGTCAGTCCAGCATATTCCTCCAGTTTATATTCTTCTGATGACTTATCCCATGTTCGTTTGAGATTCCTTTATTTCGGCTTGCTTGATCCTTTGTCTTTGACTTTTAATCTTGGACAACTTTCTTTTATGTGTCCTTCCTCATGATAGTTGTAGCATTATACTCTTCTCTTGTTCCGTGGAAACTTCTTAGAGTGGGACTTGTTGAATTTGTTAGTTTTAAAGAACTTTAAAAATTTTCTTACCACATAAGATTTTACATCTTTGTCAAGAGATGTGTCAAAATCCGATTCAACCTTTCTCATGTTCAGGGCGACGTTGTTGTTTGGCTCCTTGTCCTTTCTTATACCTACACATCTAGATTCATGTAATTCAAAGGTAAAAAATAAATTTTCTAAACTACTTACCTCGAGGTCCTTGGAAATGTAGTAGACGTCTATTATCGAGGTCCATTCGAGAGTTCTCAGGAGCGTATTTAAAGTATACCTTATTGAATTTCTACTTGTTATTGCTTCTCCGAGGTTGTTAAGTCCGGTGATCAGTGCCTTGATCTTCATGTACGGTTGAGCCACTATTTCTCCCTTTTCCATTCGGAGGTTTATTAGTTGATTCTGGAGCAGATCCCGTTTTGCTAGCTTAGCCTCCGAGGTTCCTTTGTGCAACTCCAAGAACTTCTCCCAGAGTTCTTTGGCTAACTCATAAGCTCTGATCCGGTTGACTTCTTGGGGCAGCAGAACCCTGAGTAGATGGAACTTTTCTTTGTCGTTCATCACGAAGTCCACTTGCTCTTTCTTGGTCTAGTGATTTTCTTCTTTTTCGTCACCATTCTGATCGCTAGGTGCTACAAAATCATATTTGATAGTTAATAAAATATCAATGATAGTTTTAAAAAATACTTCTATTTTTTCCAATTGACGAAATCCCCCTCAAACTTTGGTGGATGAATTATCACTCTGGTCATTTGTGCTTTAGACAGCGGTTAGTATTTCTGAAGCAACTTGGCTCTGATACCACTTGTTGGTCCCAATAAGCTGGCTAGAGGGGGTGAATAGCCTGCAAGTTAGAGTTAAAACTTTTTCTCTTACTTTCAAGCTCAGCAAGGGAACACTATTAGATAATTAAAACAATAAACATAAATTAAAAGATGAGGTAGAATTTACTTAGTTTAGAATCAGGGAGGTTGCTAATTCAAAGCGATGTAATGCTCCACTAAAGATCTCCTTTTGACGATGGTGGAGTAGCCTCTTACAACGATGAAAGCGCAAACTTTAAAACATAAGTAGAATTCAAGTATAGAGTGTGTCATTTACGAGTGTTGTGATTAACTTCTAGGACAAGGGCTCTATTTATAGCCTACTGGTTGAATTTGTCTATTGGTTGATGTGGCAGCTTCGAGCACTTGGAGCAGGTCCAGACGCCCCCAACGATGCACCTTATCTAGATTGTAACAACTCTTCAACGGCTTGATGATAATATTTTATCTTCGCCCGGGTGCTTGGATCGATTCGGGCACCTGGATTGGTGCTGACATGGACTCTGAGAGTTATCCTCATCGCAATGGTCCATAGAAGTGCTTGCGCTCTACTAGGCTAGTATAGGTGCCTAGACTTGGTTCAGGCGCTGGACTTGATTCAGGCACCTAGACTTGGTTTAGGTACCTTAACAAGTCAACTTCGTGTTGACTTGTTTGGTTGTTGCTCCGGTCACATGGGTGATTCTTCGGTCATCTAGAGTTGAGCTCACCCGAATCCAATTTCATTCTTGGCCTCGAGCAGTCTTCGGCTTCAGCATCTTATCCCTCAGAAGGACCGTGTGGATCCTTCTAGTTTATCAGCCTACTCTTCCACTGCACCTCATCCCTTGGATGCATTGAGCTTGTCGAGTCCCTTCCCATGTCATCCTTCTCACTAGTTGCGTCTTCTGCTCGATTTCTTGTATTCCTAAGTTCTTGCACACTTAGACATAAGGATCAGACACAACAGGAGTCAATTTAACTCGGTTGACCACATCAAAACTATCCCGGGGTACTTACAGAGGTGGCGTTGATGAGGAGGAGACAACGAAGATGACGGAAAGTCGAGGTTGTGAGGAGGAGGCGGAGAAGATGGTAGAAAGTCAAGGTGGCGAGAAGGAGGCGGAGAGTCGAGTGGCAAGGAGGGCGAAGAGTCATGGCACAAGGGTTTTGGGAAAGAAATAAAAGAAAGAGGCAAAAATAAAAGAAAGAGACAGGAAAAATAAAAATAACGTTTCTTGTTGTTCCATTTGCAGCGTACCACATGTCGTTGATAATAAATGGATACATTAGCAGCGTGTTAATTTTTTGCTTGTCGTCGTTGTTATTTGTTATTCACAACGCACGTTAATATGCATGTCATTAATAATAATATTAATGGCATGCTTTTAATGTGTGCCATTAATACCTCTTTTCTATTTTCTCCAAGTTTATACTATTAACAGTGCACATAAATATACATGTCGTTAATAATACTATTAAAGGTGTAATTTTAATGTGCGCTATTAATAGCACGCTACGAAAGCCATTTTTGTTATAGTGGTACTTGCATTTGAGATGTTGTCATATTATAAATTTAATTGTCAAGAGTGGGTTGAAGTTTCTTAATGAGTCAGTTGAGTTTGACTTAAAGTTTCTTAATGAGTTAATTGAGTCCATTAGAAACTGTGAATTATATTCACTCTTCTGGGACATGGTTGGACTAATTTAGCGAGTGTGCTATCCTATTGAAGATGGATAAAATGTCAACTATTCCAATAGATGTGCCTACAAGATGGAATTCCACCTATACAATGCTTTTTGTTGCATACAAGTTTAAGAAAGTCTTTGGTAAGATGATAGAGAATGTTCAATTTGTTGAATACTTTGAAGAGGTCGATGGTTCGGAGAAGAAAAAGAGAGTGGGGTCTCCTGTGGAAAAAGAATGGGAGAAGGCATAAGTCTCTATGAATTTTCTCAAGAGGTTTCATGATACTACATTGCAACTTAGTGCTACCAAGAAAACTACATCACCCTTGATTTGGGAGGAAATAGTTGCAATGAGGACTGTTATTGATGAGACAATACTTGACACTACTGATCCTTCATTGCAAGAAGTTGTTAAGAGAATGGAGAGTAAGTTCAAAAAGTATTGGGGCAATCTTAAGAAGGTGAACAAACTTGTTTTCCTAGGTCACATTCTAGATCCTCATTATAAACTTCAAATGATTGGGATCCATTTGAGAGATATGAAATTGGATGCTAATAAAATACAATCCTTTGTTGGTGGTTTAAAGAATTATCTAATGGAATTGTATCATACATATAAAGGGAATTTACCTTTGGATCATATTAACGGGATTGATGATGGCGATGTAGACAAAGATTTGATGGAAATGTATAAGAATGATCCCATTAAACTAAACTACCATCTAAAATGGCTCAAGTCAAAAAAAACTCAAAAGTAAGCAAAAATAACCAATGAGGTAGATAAGTACTTCTCATATCCTTTTGTGAAATGGAGCTCAAGCCTCAATATTTTGGAATGGTGGAAAGGGAATACAACGACATTTCTAATCTTTTCTAAGATTACTAAGGATATTTTTTTAATCTCTTCATCTATTGTTGCTAATGAGAATGCTTTTAGCCTTGGGAGGAGGGTTGTGGATCCATTTAGGACATCATTGTATCCCAAAATGGTGGAGACACTAGTGTGTACTAGTGACTGGCTTAAAAGTAAAGAAATTAACTTATACAAGGAGCCAATAGAAGTCGATAGAAGATTGAATTCAACTTTTATAAGGATTGTGAAGAAGTGATTACAAGAAAAGTCAATATTTAACTTGTTTATTAATTTTTATGAGTACTTTAATTTTTTTTTTATAATTCTTTTATGAATCAAGATATAAATTAACTTTTATAAAATGAAGAAGTTTTAATAGAAGTGCATCTATTTCATAAAGAGGAATGTGGCTCAGTAAGTTGGAATAGGATAAGTTGGTGCTCTGTATATATTTATGATTTTATATAATTATTGTATTGTAGCTACTCCTTAGTTGCGTAAGCCTTCAGTAATCAGTAACTATATAAGATGGCTTATTCATTTAGATTTATTGTTTGATGGGATAATTGATTTAATGAAGATTCTAATTTATCAAATTTATAGATTTTCTTTTTCGTTATGGTAGAGCCGTATAGGAGATATTTGCATATCATATAATTAAATTGAAATGGTAATTAAAGCAGAAGTGCTACTTTTTAAAGTATAGGGCCATAGGGGTAGGATTTTTAAACAAATTAATTGCAGAATTTTTAGCTTCCTTGTCTTGTAGAGGGAGCTGTTATACATACATTTGTGAAGAAGTTACTAAAGCTAAAGAAACATGCAAATGTTTCTCATTCTGAAAGTTGTTGTGATATATATATATACACATTTTTAGAATCCTGACATATTCACTATGGCTGTATTTAGTAGGGCGTAATCTGCCTTATAATGTAATCCTGATTATATTATAAGGTAGATTATTTTGTTTGTTTCATTTTTAAACTTGTAATGTAATGTAATCTGGATTACAAAATGTAGTGAAGTTTTGTAATCTGGATTACAAAGCAAATGCTATGTAATCCGATTACATTACGAGGTCATCGTCCCACCAAAATTTAAATACCGAATATACCCTTAGTCCACCGTCGCCCCCCGACCCCCGCCGCCGCAAGCTCCGGTAGAAGTGCGGCGACCGTCAGTAGAGGTCGTAGGACATTTTTGTCATTTTGTAATAATACAAATTACATTCCTGATAAAAAATAATAGATACCAAACAAAAGAATGTAATCATCTTTGTAATCAAATATTACATACATTACATTTCCAAACGTAGTAATGTCATCAAGATTACATTACATTACATTATAAATTTGATTACATTACAAGCTAGATTACATTACATCCAACTAAACGTAGCCTATATGTGATTATTCACCTCTCTCATCAATGTCATCTGGTGAGATCTGTCTTTCCCATAGGTTTGAAAGTTCTAGTCTAAGATTTTCTGATTAGAGAGAGGTACTCTTTTGTGATAGAGTAGTAAACACACTTTTCTTTGAAAATGGAGAAGTTCTATCTATTTTTTACAGATCCTCACATTGGAAAAAGGGCAACTTAGCGTTTAATTTGTCACCCACTACACTACTAATGGTTGATTGGTTTCTAGGTTATAAATTATCATTCCTTTTTCTAATTCCATTTCGAATTTTGATGTTAGAATATTCTACCAATGTCATTCTAATTTAAGTTTGTTTGTTAATTTAATATTTTATTTCAACCTTGTAAATATCTAATATACGGGAATGCCAGTAAAAAAAGATAGGGATTGTTTTAGTCTTTCATTTGTAATTTTTAATCTGAGTATAGATTATACGTATGTGATATTTATTGTTTGTAAGTATCCTTATACACACGATAAAGTAATACATCCTCCTCGACTCCCAAGGTGTAGTACAGACGATGGACATATAGTATTTCTGACATAATGATTAAAGGTCGATTCTCAATAACTAACGACATAGGATTTATCCCACCATACAGCTATGGTCTGTGTATCTATATTATCTCATTCCATATCTGTGAAGTCGACACTAAGGAATCGCTAAGATAACGGATCTATTTTTTTCCCCAAAAGCCCCCATGGTAGAATAGCTAATTGATATATTAAATTTTATTTTGAATTTTCTTACATTAAGTGATTAGCAAAAAAAAATAAATAAATTGTTTCAATGGAAGCTGATGATTTTGCGATTCATATGTAATTTTTTTTTACTTTTTTATTACAAAGTTTGAATATGAGAGTTCATATGCTCCATTAAGCAATGTGTTTTTATAAAATAAAAATGGTTGAATTTAAATTCAATGATGCTATGAAGTCACTAGCACTTTGCAATTCATTTCAATTCTGGATTGCTGGAATAAATTTGGTGGCTTGATCAACACAAGTGTATAGTATACTTACTGGTCTTATCCAGAATCTGAGTCAGATGAAGGTCAGGTGAGCTATTATTAGTGTTGATGGGGAGGCGACTAGGACATCCTTCTCGTACGCACCCACAAGAACGGACCCCTACGTGGCGCTGATGGACGGTGATGACTAAGCCGGCGGTACTTGAGCTCTGTGCACACTCAGACGAGCACATGGAACGTTAGAAGCCATAAACCAGGGAAAAAGTCCCCGGAGCAACCCCTCCAACGCTCAAGTCAAGTACTTTTTCCCCAGAAGAACAGTGTACGAAGGAGAAAGAAAAATAGAAGACAAGTGCGAATATGCTAAAGAGCGTACCTGTGCAAGGGAGAGGACCTCCCTTTTTATATGACAGTGCGTACCTCTGGAATCTGACTGATGTAAGGGAATGTCAGGTGTCAGGACTTGTCTGGTGATGGAGGATGCATGACATCCTTTTGTGGACTAGAAGAAGGTTCCATTTACATATGACCGCAGACCATTGGAATATTCTCTAACATACATCAATTATTCTCTGACAGACGGTTACGATTCCCTGACCTTGTTGTCGTGTAACACCTTTTGTCCTAACCGGGTATGACTAGGGCAACTCGGGATGATCTGTTAGACATAACACCTGGCCTAAGTCTTGAGGGGCAGGGAGAACTATGATGAGATCACTCAAGAGCTGATCGGAAGTTGGTCTACTGAGAGAATCAGGCCTGTATATAACCGAGCTGTGACAACCTGACCAGTCAGAGCAGGTCAAGCTTCACATCGATTGCACATCCTGATTCAGATCCGGTATCCTGATCTGTAAGCACCTGACCGGGCATTATGCGTCTGACGACACCAGGCGGTCCTACCTCTTCTTTCCCTAGCTGTTAACTGCCACGCCCTCCTGACTGCTGACTGCCACGTCCTCCTGACTATTGAATGTCACATCTCCTTAACTTCTGACTGTCACATCCCCTTGTCCAACGACCGGGCCCTACCATTATGCATCGTATCACAAGCCTCCCCCAAGTCTAGTCGAAGGAGGCTCAAGTCCAACTGACTAGACTCAGACCCTGATTTCATTTATTTCGCCATTATGTCCTTAAATGCTGCTACTTTTCCTCGATCCTCGATCGTATAACCTGTTTAACTACTCAATCAACCTAGGGAGAAGGGTTATTTTAACTTCATAAGTTGCTTTCCCCTTCCTCTCTTGTTTAAAAGGAGGTCGATCACCATCCATAGAATCGTACTTTCTTTCTACTGACGCACTTTATCCATGGATGTGAATTTTGAGTCGGATGAACTACAGCATCTCCATCAATAATTGGAATAGACGACTCAACTGCTTACCCAAAGGGGTACGGCCTTAGCCGAGATGACGCAAGATAGAGATCTTCAATCTTCTCTTCGTCGAGACATTGACAAACTTTGGTTAGCCGCTAAATCTTGGGCTCGGGCTGAAGTAGCATTGAAACAGAAATCTTATTCAGACCTGGAGAGCCAAGCCCAATTCCTGATCTATTTGAAAGAGGAATATGCCTCTTCCATAGCCCTTCTTCAAGAATAAAACAAACTCGAAGAGGAAACCATTGCTCAACAACGTCGCATTATTCAGTCCACCAAGGCAGAGCTGATTCAGGCTCGAGTTTATCTGGAGTAGGTGGGTCAAGCGGGACGCTGTTGCTCGAGGTGCCGACTGGTTGTTGATACTAGAAGAGAACTCTGATCACATAGATGTCTTAAATGCAAAAATAATCCTTTGAAGAGTGTGTCCTGTATTTTATCAAATAAATGCAAATCTGGTTGGGTGTCGATCTTTGTTTATGTTTCTTTCTTCCTTGCCTCCCTGGTACTTCCTTTACTTTATGCAGACCCTGAGTAGGGTTAGTCAAGGCTCTGCTTGTTGATAACCCGCCTGGGAATAAGAGTGTAGAAAGTTGCCCCATGAGTTGTTGAGTATGAGAGTATGCTTGCTTATACCTCGCTCTGGGGTAAGAGTCTAGAATATTGACCGGGGGGTCTTTGGGCGTGAGAGCATGCTCACTTATAACTCGCGCTGGGGCAAGAGTCTGGAGTCGTGAGAGCATGCTTACTTATAACTCGCGCTGAGGTGAGAGTTTAGAATCCCGACCGAGAGGTCGTTGGGCATGAGAGCATGCTCACTTATAACTCGCACTGGGGCGAGAGTCTGGAATCCTGACCGAGAGGTCGTTGGTCATGAGAGCAAGCTCACTTATAACTCATGCTGGGGTGAGAGTCTAGAGGCATGACAGCATGCTCACTTATAACTCGCGTTGGGGTGAGAGTCTGAAAATCCGACTGGGAGATCGTTGGTCGTGAGAGCATGCTAACTTATAACTCGCGCAGGATCGAGAGTCTGGAGGCATGAGAGCATGCTCACTTATAACTCGCGCTAGGGAGAGAGTCTGGAATCTCGACCGAGAGGTCGTTAGTCATGAGAGCAAGCTCACTTGTAAATCACGTTAGGGCGAGAGTGTAGAGGCGTGAGAGCATGCTCACTTATAACTCGTGCTGGGGCGAGAGTCTGGAATCCCGACCGAGAAGTCGTTGGTCGTGAGAGCAAGCTCACTTATAACTCACGCTAGGGCGAGAGTCTAAAATTTCGACCGAGAGGTCGTTGGTCATGAGAGCATGCTTACTTATAACTCGCGCTGGGACGAGAGTTTAGAGGCGTAAGAGTATGCTCACTTATAACATGCACTGGGGCGAGAGTCTGGAATCATGACCGAGAGGTCGTTGGTCATGAGAGTAAGCTCACTTGTAACTCGTGCTGGGGTGAGAGTCTGGAGGCATGAGAGCATGCTCACTTATAACTTGTAAGAGTTTGGAATCCCAACCAAGAGGTCATTGGTCGTGAAAGCAAGCTCACTTATAACTCGCGTTGGGGCAAGAGTCTGGAGGCATGAGAGCATGCTCACTTATAACTCTCGCTGGGGCGAGAGTCTGGAATTCTGACCGAGAGGTCGTTGGTCGTGAGAGCATGCTCACTTATAACTCACACTGGGGTGAGAGTTTGGAATCCCGACCAAGAGGTCGTTGGGTGTGAAGCATGCTCACTTATAACTCACACTGGGACGAGAGTCTGGAAACTCGACCAAAAGGTCGTTGGTCATGAGAGTAAGCTCACTTATAACTCACTCTGGGGCGAGAGTCTGGAGGCATGAGAGCATGCTCACTTATAACTCGTGCTGGGGCGAGAGTTTGGAATTCTGACCGAGAGGTTATTGGTCATGAGAGCATGTTCACTTATAAATTATGCTGGGGCGAGAGTCTGGAGGCGTTAGAGCATGCTCACTTATAACTCACGCTGGGGCGAGAGTCCGGAATCCCGACCAAGAGGTCGTTGGTCGTGAGAGCAAGCTCACTTGTAACTTAGGCTGGGATGAGAGTCTAGAGGTGTGAGAGCATACTCACTTATAACTTGCGATTGGGTAAGAGTCTGGAATCTCGACCAAGAAGTTGTTGGTCGTGAGAGGAAGCTCACTTATAACTCGCGCTGAGGCGAGAGTTTGGAGGCATGAGAGCATGCTCACTTATAACTCGCACTGGGGTTAAAGTATGGAATTCTGACCGAGAGGTCGTTGGTCTTGAGAGCATACTCACTTATAACTCACGCTGGGATGAGAGTCTGGAGGCGTGAGAGCATGCTCACTTATAACTTGCACTAGGGCGAGAGTCTGGAATCTCGACTGAGAGGTCATTGGTCATGAGAGCAAGCTCACTTGTAACTCGCGTTGGGGCGAGAGTCTGGAGGTATGAGAGCATACTCACTTATAACTCACACTGGGCGAGAGTCTGGAATCCCAACCGAGAGGTCGTTGGTCGTGAGAGTAAGCTCACTTATAACTCATGTTGGGGCGAGAGTCTGGAGGCGTGAGAGCATGCTCACTTATAACTTGCGCTGGGGCGAGAGTCTGGAATTCCAAGTGAGAGGTCGTTGGTCGTTAGAGCATGCTCACTTATAACTCACGTTGGGGCGAGAGTCTGGAGGCGTGAGAGCATGCTCACTTATAACGCGCTGGGGCGAGAGTCTTGAATCCCGACCGAGAGGTCGTTGGTCGTGAGAGCAAGCTCACTTATAACTCGTGCTGGGACGAGAGTCTGGAGGCGTGAGAGCATGCTCACTTATAACTCGTGTTGGGGCAAGAGTCTGGAATCCCGACCGAGAGGTCGTTGGTTGTGAGACCAAACTCACTTATAACTCACGCTGGGGCGAGAGTCTGGAGGCGTGAGAGCATGCATGCTCACTTATAACTCGCGCTGGGGCGAGAGTACGAAATCCCGACTGAGAGGTCGTTGGCCGTGAGAGCATACTCAGTTATAACTCGCGCTGGGGCGAGAGTCTGGATTCCTAAACTACACATGGCATGAAGACTTGACCTGGATGTGATCTGGAGGCCTGACCGGGAAGTGATCTGGAGGCCTGACCAGGAAGTGGTCTGGAGGCCTGACCAGGAAGTGATATGGAGGCCTAACCGAGAAGTGATCTGGAGGCCTGACCAGGAAGTAATCTGGAGGCCTGACTGGGAAGTGATCTGGAGGCCTGATCGAGAAATGGTTCATCTGAGCAGCATTTGCGGTTTGAAAGGATTGTGCTCGGGGACTTGGCCTAATGCTCCTGCGACCACAAAGTGCAATACATAAGGCTTAGTCAAATTTAAATCTTACTCTAATTTTGAGGAGGAGTAAAGGCACCGAGTTTTTATCAACACTTCCCACTGTCTTCTGCTTCATTTTCCGAGGCCATCGCATGGAATTTTCAGTCCTTGAGGCATGGTCTTCATGAGGTAAGGCACTCCTGCTTGCATACCTCCACCATGATTTTCCTATCACTTCTATCATAAATGCCCTTTCATCGGGAGATGACACGTGCCCCACGAACTTTACTCCTCATAATCTATGACACATGCTTTTTGCACACGACCCCAAATCGCTTCCGCTTCTCAATCTGGCGGCTGATGTACACTGTGCCATTTCAATTGTCTGGATCGCATCCCGATGTTCCCTAAGGGTTTTGATTTAAACCCCCTAAAGGTTGTCCACCACTGTTCCTTAGCGCTTCGTCTTCCCTCGACCCTTCTTTCTCTACTTGCTTTCGCTCGCTCGCCTTCCTCTTCGTGCCTCTCTTTCTATAAGTACTCCTCCTTCTTCTTCATCTTCCACTCCGTTTTTCAATCCTACAATGGCCCGTGAGATGGAAGTATCCTAGTACGCCTACTTCTATTCCGACTTAGATAGGAGCGATCTTAAGACGATTCAGTCGAGTTTACAACTTTCCGAAGCCTACAAGCTCCGCCCTCCGGGGCCCGATGACCATCTTTCTTCTCCTCCTGCCGATTTTGTGACCTTTTTCAAGGATCAACTTCTCGGCGGTCTTCGCTTTCCTGTCCATCCTTTCTTTTCATCTATGAGCAGGTATTTCGGCATCCCACTATCTCAATTCTCCCCCAATGCCTTCCGCGCTATGTGTGGAATGGTGATTCTTTGCCGCTTGTATCAAATCCCCTTGACTCCTCAGCTTTTCCACCATTTTTATTCCCTCAAACGCTCAGAACCGAGTGTTTTCATGGTGCAATCCCGGACTGGGTACAAGTTTTTCGAGGGAATGTCTTCTTCCAATAAGGGCTTGAAGTCTCGATTTTTTTATGTCCAATTGCCTGAGTCCGTGTCTTGGGATATTGAGTGGCATTACACTCTTCCAACTCCCTTCGAGCTGCGTGATCACCAGCATCAACCAAACTGCCTCACAGCTTCTAAGAAACTAGTGGGAGTGCAGCTTCGGCTTTCCTTGCTACTACGAAAGAGTGTGCTATACACTTTCAGGCTTAGCCCTATCCGGACGCCTTTGGCTGCTCCATTTGATAAGATCCAATGCCCCCCCTTCTAGGTCTTCGCTAACTGAGGTATCTTTTTTTTTTTATTTTGCAAAGGCTGTCATGTTTCGCGCTTATGTCGTGGACTCTTCTAAGTTGCCTAGCGAGATTCTGAAGAAGCGAAGCCAAGAGATTTTGGCGGGCCAAGAGGTTCCTCCAACCTCTCAGGCCAGCGCCTCAGTGGAGGCTTCCTCGCAACAATCTGAGGACCCCGAGAACCATGGAATCAAATTGCTCCCCACTAAGTTAACTGCGGGTGAGAGGGCTCCCTCACCGCCTCCAGAGTAGTGTTTGCGCCTTCAGCGCAAAAGGCGATGCGTCACTCCGGCAATCCAGTCTTCCCCACAGAGGCTACCTGAGTCTTGGGCTTCCTCCAAAGCCAAACCCCCCGCCCGGGTGACCCCTCCCCCGGAAACAGAGGTAGTGACCTCTTCTCCTGTTCCTGCCCTCGTTCCAGAGAAGACTAGCTCCCAAGCGGGAGACCAACATGGGGCTTCCACACCTTCTGCTCCTACTTCGGCACCTACTGTAAGGAACTAGGGCGCTAAACACGCGAAAGCGCAGCGGAAAACATCTAGTTCATTTCCAATAGATCCATACGAAAGGAAACCATATACTAAGTATTAATTATCTACATGAGAAAGTTATACCTTTGTTGCGTGCCCTTCGCAATCCCGATTCCAACGTTTCTTTAGATGAGGATCTTAGCGCGATCAAGTGGTCGCGCCTCTATGGTATCTACACGAACAAGTCCCGTTTGTCTCACAAACTCACAAGGTGGAGAATGAAACAACCAAAGGTTGTGCTAGCAACCTTTCTTGGAGGTTTCGACCAAGTGGAAGAGAGGAGGAGGAAGAAAAGCTAGAGCACCAAAAACTCATCATCAAATGAATCCAAAAACCCCTTTTTATAGATTCATGAAGTTGCCTCATGCCTTAATGTCAATTGTCTTGATTGACATTAATATTTGTCTTCATCCAATGAATCCAATGCATGTGCAATTCAAATGGTTCACTCTTCATCCAATGAATTCAATGCATGCAATGCATGAGCAATTCAAATTATTCACTCTTCATCCAATGCATCCAATGCATGAGTAACTCAAGTTGTACACTCCTCTTTCTTCATGAATTCAAATTTCATGAAATCATATAATGAGTCCAACTCATTATTCATTAATTAATTCTGTTAGAGTGTATACTAAAAGTCTAGCCTTTTGTAAATATTTTATTTTGAAATAAAGAATCACATTGGTCAAATATCTATATTTATAAGCTAAGTGTAGTTGTTCAATTAATTTATATTGTAGATAACATGGTGTGTGGTGTCACACACAGAAGATCATGTTATCAGTTTTTTGTAAATTATAAACAGTAGCTCACGACTAAGATGGATAGGAACAAACCATTGGAATAGTCGTAGTGTAATTTGGTATTAGTTTATCTTGACTATAAAATTACACTAGTACACTCTGAGTGTATTGAGTAGGACCATTTGAGGTAGTTTCTTTTTATACTGACTAAATAAAAGAACAATACCTCTATTATTATGAAAGTGTGTGCTCTTAATTCTAATATAATTACAAGCACATATACTTAATATTTATTTCTTTGAGTTATCAAAGGGTGCGATTTAGTTCGATAAATCAATAGATCCGATAAATTGAGAAATGATATTATTTATAGTATGTGTTGTTGATTATAGAAGGAAACTGTGTCCTAGAAATCTAGGTTGATAATGTCCCCAAGAGGAGCTCATAAGGATTGTCATGTTAAACCCTACAGGTGGACTTAGTCCGACACGACAATAAGGTTGAGAACGGTGCCAAAAACTTGTTCGCTCTCTGCAAGTGTACGGAAATGTCACAAGTAATATAAAAGATTATCATATCCACAGGGACTGTTGATTAAGCACTAGTTAACTTCGCACGGCGAATTATCTAGACAATCTAAAGTTGTTAACAAACTCTAAAGAGAATGAAAAGAGAAATGAGAGAAAGAAAAGAGCGTAAATGAATGAAAGGGGAATAGATACTAGGATTTCGGTTTCTTTGTGATGTTATTCAATGTAAATGATCTACCAAATCTTATTCCTCAATTGTCTAACATTTGTAGAAGGTTGCCGGTTCTCTAGACAACCGACTTTGGACTGAAATATGCACCTAAATGTGATCAATTGGATATGAATCTACGTTGTCCTTACACAGGATTACACCTATTACTATGCTTCCCTCGGATATCAACATAGGAATTCATAACTTCTCAACCGATTAAGATACAAAGATTAAACAAACAATCTATCCTACCCTCTTGAATAATCCATTTCCCCTTTTCAAGGTTATCCCTCAAACGTCCTTACACGGGCTTGCACCTGTCACGTGGATCCCTCAGAAAATTGAGTGAGAAATAATCTCTACGAGATCTATAGACATTCAAACATTCAATCAAGCATGGTCATTAAGCCAAATCACAACATTCCACACAAGATCAAATAGATACAAACAAGACAATATCATAGAAATAGGAAATTGGCAAATCCACAAGAGTTTTACATCATCATCGTATCACAAATACTTCCTACATCCTAGATCTAGAGATCTACTCCATTGTAAGATAATTACAATCAAGAGACAAGAAATAAAGCAATCTACAACTCAAAACATAAGGAGAAGAGAAGGGAAAGCTTATCCATGTAGCACCGGTCTTCTTGGATGCAATCGTTGCTCCGGAGGTGGACGGATCGGCGAAGGATGGAAGATCTAGGGTTCCCCCAAGGGGGAGAACCCTTCCCCAAGCAATGGGGAAGAAGCCCCAAGCCAAAGACCAACCAAAAGATGTGAGAAAAGGGGAAGAAAACCCCTTTTATAGGCTTGGCACGGGCGCCACACGGCCCCGTGGCACGGCCGTGTGAGGCTCACACGGCCTGCACCACTTCCTTCTCTGCCAACCTCACACGGCCGTGTGAGGTTGGCACGACTGTGGCCTGCTCTACCACTGCCCCCTTGCACGGCCATGTAGATCTACACGGCCTGCACTGCCTCCAGTTCTGGTACCCTTACACGGCCGTATCTGGGACATGGCCATATTCTTCTCCTTCTCTGTCAAAGTTACACGGTCGTGTGGATTCACACGGACATGCCATTCTTCTCCTCTGGAAACCTTACACAGCCGTGTGGCTCACACGGCCGTGTGCAGGTCACACCCCCTTGCATGGCCCTTGCACACCCCCTTGCATGACCCTTGTCATAGCTCTAAATTGCAATGCTTCATTTCAGCGTCTTTTACACCATCAAGATGGGGTTTTATCTGGTTGAAGTCTTCATCAAAGTTGTAGATCTTGAAGGTATCTACAAATTGGTATAAAGAACAACCCAAAACTCCAACCGAGCACAAAGTTATGGTCATTTTACTTTTGGCCTGCTGTGCAGGAAATCTCAAACGGCCTTCACACGGCCGTGTGAGGTTCACACGGCCCCAACATGACCCCTACACGGCCTTGACATACCCATGTGGTCTCCACACGGCCAGTGTTAGAGTGTATACTAAAATCTTAACTTTTGGTATAAATATTTATAAGAATCACATTGGTCAAATGTCTACATTTATGATAAATGTAGTTGTTCAATTAATTTATATTGTAGATAACATGGTGTGTGGTGTCACACACAGAAGATCATGTTATCAGTACCTTATAAATTATAAACAGTAGCTCACGACCAAGATGGAAAGGAACAAACCATTGGAAGGTCGTAGTGTAGTTAGGTATTAGTTTATCTTAACTATATAATTACACTAGTACACTTAGAGTGTATTGAGTAGGACCATTTGAGGTCGTTCCTTTTGTACTGACTTTATGAAGGAACAAAGACCTCAGTTATTATGAAAGTGTGTGCTCTTAATCCTAATATAATAACAAGCACATATATTTGATATTTATTTCTTTAATTTATCAATGGGTGAGATTTAGTTCGATAAATCAATAAGCCCGATAAGTTGGGAAATGATATCACTTATAGTGTGTGTTGTTGATTATAGAAGGAAACTGTGTCCTAGTGATCTAGGTTGAGAATGTCCCCAAGAGAAGCTCATAAGGATTGTCATGTTAAACCCTGCAGGTGGACTTAGTCCGACATGACGATGAAGTTGAGTGGTACTACTCTTGGAGCTAGATATTAATTAAGTGAGTTGTCAGTAACTTACTTAATTAGTGGACATTTGTTATCTTAAACACAGGGAGACTAACACACTCATAATAAGAAGGAGCCCAAAATGTAATTTGGGATTGGTGCGGTAGTTCAATAATAGTTCTTTAGTGGAATGAATTATTATTGATGAAATTAAGTTGTGTGTTCGGGGCGAACACGGGATGCTTAATTTCATCGGGAGACCAAAACCAATTCCTCCTCTCGGTCCCTATCGTAGCCTCTAGTATATAGAGATTTATACCCACCGCATACCCACCTTCTTACCCATCCAATGGGGCCGGCCAAGCTAGCTTGGAACCCAAGCTAGGGCCGGCCAAGACCAAGTGGATGAGCCATGTAGGTGGCCGGCCAAAGCTTGGGTCCCAAGCTTAGGTGGCCGGCCACTAGAATATTTAAAAGGATTTTTATTAAAATTATTTCTTATGTGGATATCATGATTTTAAAAGAGAGTTTAAAAATTAAAAATTTCCTTTTATAGCTTTCTACAAAAGAAGAGATTAATCTCTTTCCTTATTTGTAGTTTAAAAGGATGGTTTTAATTTTTGGTAAAAATTTTTCCTTATTTGTAAATCATCTACATGTTTAAAAGAGAGTTTAAAATTTGAAATCTTTCCTTATTTGTTGATTAAAGGAGGATTTTAAATTTTAAGAAAACTTTCCTTTTTAACCATGTTCATGATTTAAAAGAAAGTTTAAAAATTAATAATTCTCTTTTATTAGTTTCTACAAAAGATTGAGAAAAGATTTGATATCTTTCCTTATTTGTAGATTAAAAGATATTTCAATTTTTAGAGATAACTTTCTTTTTATCCACATGTTTAAAAGAAAGATTTTAATTTATTAAATTTCCTTTTTATAAACCAATCATGAAGGGATTAAATTATTGGAGAAATTTTATAAATTTCTAGAGACAAATTAGGAAGTTTTAATTAATTAAAACTCTCCTTGTTTGTAGCTTTGGTGTGGCCGGCCAAATAAAATTGAGAAAGAAAATTATTTTTAATTAAATAATTTTTCCTTTTCAATGGAAAAAGAATTAAGAAAATTTTTATTAAATTTTCCTTATTCGCCAGGATCAAGGATTATAAAAGAGGGGGTAGAGGAGGCTTCAAAGCAAACGACTCTATTCTATTTTTCTCTCTCTTTTTTCCTTGGTGGTGTGGCCGGCCCTATTTCTCTCCTCTCCTCTTGTTGGCCGAAACTTACCTCTTGATGGAGCTTTTGTTAGTGGCCGGATTAAGGAAGGAGAAGAAGGAGAGAAAGCAAGCCTCGTTTCTAGCATCCCTTGGAGCATGGTGGTGGTGGTCGAACCTCTTCATCCTAGAAGATGTTTTGATGGCCGAAACTTGCAAGGAAGAAGAAGGTGATTGGTGGTTTCTCATCTCGGAAGATCGTTGTCCACACAACGTCCGAGGTTAGAAGAGGAATACGGTAGAAGATCAAGAGGTTTTTCTAAAAGGTATAACTAGTATTTTTCTTTCCGCATCATACTAGTTATTTTTGGAAATAATACTAAATACAAGAGGCATACGATTCTAGAGTTTCGAATTTGTTTTCGATATAGTGTTCTTTTGTTTTTCTTTCCCTTGTGATTTGATTGTTCTTTTCGGTTAACCTAAAGTTATTTTAGGAAATTAAATATTATCTTTCCATAAAAGGTTTTGTCTAGTCGGTGGTGGTTGCTCCCATATCCAAGAAGGCCATGTGCCTCGCCACGTCAGTACTGGGAACCAATTATGGAAATTAATATTTAATGGAATTAATAACTTAAGGAGATTTGGGTCGAACGTGTTAAGTTCCGCAGGAGATCCAAGTCAAAACCTAAAAGAACAAATAGATTTAGTTTAAGATCAAACGTGTTAAGTTCCGCAGGCGATCCAAAATTTAATTTAAAAGAACACATGGTAGCTAGGAAAAGGTTCAGACCTTTGTACAAAATTTTTGTACAGTGGAACCTTTAGGTTTTCCGAGTAGCAACCAACAATTGGTATCAGAGCTAGGGTTTTGCCTCTGTGTATTTGGTATTAGTTTAATTATACACATGTCATACATAATTTAGGCAGGATAATAGTAGGATGTGCTAACTTTATGGATGCAGGATCCAACTATTATGGCTTATAGTTATTATGTGTGTGATTGGACCCTTGGACATGTCAAGGACATTTTATTGTGTGTGCATGATTGTATTATAAAATACAGCAGGAGCTGTATTTAGTTTTATTAGTATTTTATTTTTGATCTAGATACATGTACATTCCTTTTATGGAATATAGGATCAAAAATGTAAAATTCTATTTATGTCGCGGATCGAATCTTGCAAAGCGTGGAACCTTCTGAGGACCAGAGGCGCAACGGAACTAGGAGCAAGATGGATGCGACAGCTAGACCCGGTGGCGGTGGCCAAATATGGCAGCAGCTTGGGATGACAACACACGGAGGACAACTAGAGATAAAAGCCATAATAGTTGAAAATTAGATTTTCTATTTATTGCTTTTATATTATGCTGTGTGTGCATGTTGGTTTACATATTTAGTAGGCTAGCATAGTTAAAATTCCTCATTTATAAATAACTAAGTGGGAGAGGGATTTTTAAGCAAATCCCATGGTCTCCATTACTGGTTTGTAAGTGATGCAAACAAGCTTGCGCGTTGGCTCTTAGTGCCTTCCTCCATAATGGATGAGCTTGTTTGTGGATCACTAGAACAGACTTCCATTTTTGGATGACTATAGAAAGTTAATTAAGAGCGTGTGATCTTCCCCAATGGAAGGGGCATAATCTTATTAATGGACTTAGTGTCAAGTAATGGTATACACTTAAACACATTTAATAGTATCCTCCCCATCGGAGTCACTGCTATTATTTGTGTGACCAAATGATACCAACTATTAATTTTATTTGTCAAAAAGTTAGGTTGACAAGATAATAAAATTAATGGGTTAAAACCCTCCTTTTACAAATGTTGAATTTGTATACGTCCACACTAACGTGGCATGCAAAATTCACGGTGTTTGAGGTGTTGGTGAATTTAAATAATATTGTTTGAGGAATCAATATTTTTTAAATTCAAAAGTTTTTGACCAAATATTTGATCAAAGACAGATCAACTATTAATTTATTCGTCATAAAGTAAAGTTGACAAGATAATAAAATTAATAGATAAAATATCCTCTTTGATTTTGTATACGTCCACACTAACGTGGCATACAAAATTCATAGGGATTTTTAAGGAGTTGATCTTGACCAAATATTTTTTGTGATTCTTAGGATTTAAATATTTGTCAATTCCCTAGTAGTCATACTATAGAAAAGACTTAGTAGTCCCAATTGTAATAATTGGAAATAGGACTTGGACATTAAGGTAGACTGTCTTCTAAGAACTAAGAACAATTTAGGTGTATTTAATTCATTAGTTGAAACATGTCTAGTGGTGTTATCTACCAGAACCTGGAGTGTAGATACAAGATGCCATTAATCATGTCTGCAATTCATTGCAGGGTTCCAGGAAACCCGACAACTAAATGAAAGGTAAATCACCGTCCACATGGGCACTCCTGTAAAAGTGGTATTGCGGTGGGAGATGTTTATCCTTTGATAAGAATAAAATATGGATTTTAAGTAATTGTCTTTACGTACCAAGTTTAGAAAGAACCTGATTTCAGTTTCTAAACTATTATAGATATTGTGTCTATTTTGATAACAAAGTTGTTATCAAGAAAAATAGGGAAGTTATCTATTCTGGTATGATGGTTGACAATTTATAATCCAATAACTCCCACGATGCAACAAATGGAAATTAGTAACACATCTTCTAATTTTAAGAGAAAGCAACCTTCGGAAATGAACCAATTATATCTTTGGCATCTAAAGCTAGGTTATACTTGAGTAGGATTCATTGGTAGCTGATGAACTTTTGGGTTCATTGGTAGTGAAAATCTTTCCAACCTGCGAGTCTTACTTGGAAGAAAAATAACCAAGAAGCTTTTAAGTCCAAGGGGTATGGAGTCAAAGATATGTTGAAATCGATTCATTCTGATTTGTGTGATCCTATGACTATCCAGACAAGAGGTAGTATTGAATATTTTGTCTATAGACAACTATTCAAGATACAAATAAATTTACTTAATGTACCGCAAGACTAAGTACTTTGATTAGTTCAAAGAGTACAAGGTTGATGCGGAGAAATGTTAAAGTAAAAAGTCACTATGGAAGATCGTAGTGGCAAGTACCTCTTAAGAGATTTTAGGAGTCACTGATCAGAAGTTGGATTTCAATCCCAACTAACTGCATCTGGTACACCCCAACAGAATGATGTAGTAGAAAGAAGGTAAAGGACTCTTATGGAATAATTAGATAGATAGATGAGTTATTCAGAAAATTACCAAATTTGTTTTAAGGATAAACTCTGAAAACGAAAGTGAACATAGTACCTTCCAAGTTAGAACTCTCTACTCATATAGAATTGCTGAATAGGTGAAAACCTATTTTGAAGCATATTCGGATTCAGGTAATCCAGCACATATGTTAAAGAGAGACAATGATAAGTTGGATAGGAGTTCACTTGTTTGTAAGTTATCCTAGATAAACAAAAGTAGGTTTATAGTCTTAAAAATCAGAAGGTCAGCATCAATGACTGATTTTTAGAAAAGGACTATATAATGAACCACGTGCTCATAAGTAAATTTGTTCTTAAGGAAATAATAAAGGACATGTCTAACCTAGTACCAACTGTACAAGATGAGATACCACAAGAAAACTGCAACACGTATCATAAATGATACACAATTACAAAAAGTGCCTTGTCGTAGTGGGAGGGTTGTTAGGCAACCTAAATAGGTTCATGTTTTGGTCTCGATCCCTGGAGGACATGAACCTGATCTCCAGTCATATGATGAAGCACTCCAAGATAAAAAATGCAGCATCTTGGCAAAGAGTAATGAATAAAAGAATTAGAATATATGTATTCTAATAAAATCTGGAAGCTTGTAGAACCACCAAATGGTGTAAAAGCCTTTGGGTAAAAAAAAGGTCTATAATAGGAAAAGAGGGATAGAAAGGAAGGTGGTAACTTTCAAAGCAAGGCTTGATGAAAAAGGAAACTTTTTCACTGGTAGTCATGCTTAAGTCTATCCGGATTCTTTTATCTATTTGGCAAGTAGATGTCAAGACAGTATTCCTTAATGGAAGTCTTGAAGAAAGCACCCATATAAAGCAACCAGAAGGGATCATTACAAAGGGCTAAGAGCATCTTGTGTGCAAGCTCAATCAGTCTATGGACTGAGGCAAAGCTTCAAGGTCTTGGAACATCCGGTTTATCAAAGTAATCCAGATCTATGGATTTAGTAACCGGATAAGTCTTGTGTATACAAAAGATGTGAAGGAAACGTGGTGGTATTTCTTGTACTATACGTAGATAACATTTTTGGTAGTTGGAAACAATATCAAAATGTTGTCAGAAGTAAGGGTATGGTTGTCCAAACAATTTGATATAAAGGACTTGGGAGAATGTATATATTCTTGAGATCAAAGTAATAAGGGATCGCAAGAAGAGAATATTTTACTTATCCCAAGCTTGATACATCGGAAAAATCCTTGCTCGTTTTAAGCATGCAAAACTCCTAGAAAGGTTTCTTACCTTTTAAGGATGGAGTGTCTTTATCTAAAGAGATGTCTCCGATGACATCAAAGGAGATTGAGGACATATAGGCAGTTCTTTATACTTCGGCAGTTAGACAACCTAATGTATACTATGCACGAGATCAGAAATCTATTTTGCCAAGGGCATAGTTAGCAGATATCAAAGTAACCCTAGACAAGGACATTGGACTGCAGTAAAGCATATATTAAAGTACCTTAGAGGCACTAGAGATTATATGCTAGCTTACAAGGCAGTTAATTTGGTCCCTGTGGGCTGCATGGATTTTGACTTCCAATCGGATAGGGACAATAATAAGTCGACCTCGGGGTTTTGTGTTTACTTTAGGAGGTAAAGTCATAACTATGGAAGAGTGATAAGCATAGGTGTTTTTCTGGACTCCACCATAGAAGCTTAGTATATGGCAAGCCTCTGAGGTAGCCATAAAAGCTGAATGACTCAATAACCTCAAGATAGACTTAGATATGATTTCTGGTTTGTCCAAAGATTATTACAATTTATTGTAATAATGTTGGTGCAGTAGCAAACTCGAAGAAACCATAAGTCTATAAGGCAAGTAAACATAATAGAGCGCAAGTACCACCCAATACGAGAAATTGTATAACGAGGAGAAGTTGTTGACGCCTAGATTGCATCAGATGATAACCTAAGGTCCTTAAGGCAAGAGCTTTTTGAAAGACATGAGAATCAGATGTATGGCAGCAGATATGGCAGCTTAGTCTTTTAGTATAAGTGGGAGATTGTTAGAGTATATACTAAAAGCCTAGCTTTTGGTATAAACATTTATAAGAATCACATTGGTCAAATGTCTACATTTATGATAAATGTAGTTGTTCAATTAATTTATATTGTAGATAACATGGTGTGTGGTGTCACACACAGAAGATCATGTTATCAGTACCTTATAAATTATAAACAGTAGCTCACGACCAAGATGGAAAGGAACAAACCATTGGAAGGTCGTAGTGTAATTAGGTATTAGTTTATCTTAACTATATAATTACACTAGTACACTTAGAGTGTATTGAGTAGGACCATTTGAGGTCGTTCCTTTTGTACTGACTTTATGAAGGAACAAAGACCTCAGTTATTATGAAAGTGTGTGCTCTTAATCCTAATATAATAACAAGCACATATATTTGATATTTATTTCTTTAATTTATCAATGGGTGAGATTTAGTTCGATAAATCAATAAGCCCGATAAGTTGGGAAATGATATCACTTATAGTGTGTGTTGTTGATTATAGAAGGAAGCGTGTCCTAGTGATCTAGGTTGAGAATGTCCCCAAGAGGAGCTCATAAGGATTGTCATGTTAAACCCTGCAGGTGGACTTAGTCCGACATGACGATGAAGTTGAGTGGTACTACTCTTGGAGCTAGATATTAATTAAGTGAGTTGTCAGTAACTTACTTAATTAGTGGACATTTGTTATCTTAAACACAGGGAGACTAACACACTCATAATAAGAAGGAGCCCAAAATGTAATTTGGGATTGGTGCGGTAGTTCAATAATAGTTCTTTAGTGGAATGAATTATTATTGATGAAATTAAGTTGTGTGTTCGGGGCGAACACGGGATGCTTAATTTCATCGGGAGACCAAAACCAATTCCTCCTCTCGGTCCCTATCGTAGCCTCTAGTATATAGAGATTTATACCCACCGCATACCCACCTTCTTACCCATCCAATGGGGCCGGCCAAGCTAGCTTGGAACCCAAGCTAGGGCCGGCCAAGACCAAGTGGATGAGCCATGTAGGTGGCCGGCCAAAGCTTGGGTCCCAAGCTTAGGTGGCCGACCACTAGAATATTTAAAAGGATTTTTATTAAAATTATTTCTTATGTGGATATCATGATTTTAAAAGAGAGTTTAAAAATTAAAAATTTCCTTTTATAGCTTTCTACAAAAGAAGAGATTAATCTCTTTCCTTATTTGTAGTTTAAAAGGATGGTTTTAATTTTTGGTAAAAACTTTCCTTATTTGTAAATCATCTACATGTTTAAAAGAGAGTTTAAAATTTGAAATCTTTCCTTATTTGTTGATTAAAGGAGGATTTTAAATTTTAAGAAAACTTTCCTTTTTAACCATGTTCATGATTTAAAAGAAAGTTTAAAAATTAATAATTCTCTTTTATTAGTTTCTACAAAAGATTGAGAAAAGATTTGATATCTTTCCTTATTTGTAGATTAAAAGAGATTTTAATTTTTAGAGATAACTTTCTTTTTATCCACATGTTTAAAAGAAAGATTTTAATTTATTAAATTTCCTTTTTATAAACCAATCATGAAGGGATTAAATTATTGGAGAAATTTTATAAATTTCTGGAGACAAATTAGGAAGTTTTAATTAATTAAAACTCTCCTTGTTTGTAGCTTTTATGTGGTCGACCAAATAAAATTGAGAAAGAAAATTATTTTAATTAAATAATTTTTCCTTTTCAATGGAAAAAGAATTAAGAAAATTTTTATTAAATTTTCCTTATTCGCCAGGATCAAGGATTATAAAAGAGGGGGTAGAGGAGGCTTCAAAGCAAACGACTCTATTCTATTTTTCTCTCTCTTTTTTCCTTGGTGGTGTGGCCGGCCCTATTTCTCTCCTCTCCTCTTGTTGGCCGAAACTTACCTCTTGATGGAGCTTTTGTTAGTGGCCGGATCAAGGAAGGAGAAGAAGGAGAGAAAGCAAGCCTCGTTTCTAGCATCCCTTGGAGCATGGTGGTGGTGGTCGAACCTCTTCATCCTAGAAGATGTTTTGATGGCCGAAACTTGCAAGGAAGAAGAAGGTGATTGGTGGTTTCTCATCTCGGAAGATCGTTGTCCACACAACGTCCGAGGTTAGAAGAGGAATACGGTAGAAGATCAAGAGGTTTTTCTAAAAGGTATAACTAGTATTTTTCTTTCCGCATCATACTAGTTATTTTTGGAAATAATACTAAATACAAGAGGCATACGATTCTAGAGTTTCGAATTTGTTTTCGATATAGTGTTCTTTTGTTTTTCTTTCCCTTGTGATTTGATTGTTCTTTTCGGTTAACCTAAAGTTATTTTAGGAAATTAAATATTATCTTTCCATAAAAGGTTTTGTCTAGTCGGTGGTGGTTGCTCCCATATCCAAGAAGGCCATGTGCCTTGCCACGTCAGTACTGGGAACCAATTATGGAAATTAATATTTAATGGAATTAATAACTTAAGGAGATTTGGGTCGAACGTGTTAAGTTCCGCAGGAGATCCAAGTCAAAACCTAAAAGAACAAATAGATTTAGTTTTGGATCAAACGTGTTAAGTTCCGCAGGCGATCCAAAATTTAATTTAAAAGAACACATGGTAGCTAGGAAAAGGTTCAGACCTTTGTACAAAATTTTTGTACAGTGGAACCTCTAGGTTTTCCGAGTAGCAACCAATAGCCAGAACTTGGAAGAACTTAGTTTTTGCATGCCCGTGACACTCTGGAAGCTCTAGACTTCATTTAAGCTCCGTTTTTGCTCCAAATCACGTCCTATCAATCAAAACAAGCAAAGAGTAGATCTCCGAACAAAATATAATGGAAGTATGACATTACAATGAAATAGGGTGCAATAAACATAGATTATGCTAATGAAATACAAGTAGATGTGCGTCAAAACATGCATAAAAGTGTATATAATCTACGCACATCAATAATGTCCCCAAGAGGAGCTCATAAGGATTGTCATGTTAAACCCTGCAGGTGGACTTAGTCCGACATGACAATAATGTTGAGTGGTACTACTTTTGGATTAAGAAATTAATTAAAATGAGTTGTCAGTAACTCATTTAATTAGTGGGCATTCGATATCTTAAACAAAGGGAGACTAACACACTCATGATAAAAAGGAGCCCATATAGTAATATGGGATTGGTGCGGTAGTTCAATAATAACTCTTTAGTGAAATGAGTTATTATTGATGAACTCGAGTTGGGTGCTCGGGGTGAACACGGGAAGCTCAAGTTCATCGGGAGACCAAAACCAATTCCTCCTCTCGATCTTTGTCGTAGCCTCTTATTTATAAAGTATTATACCCACTCATACCCACCTTCTTACCCACCTTAAGGTGGCCGGCTAAGCCTAGCTTGGAGCCCAAGCTAGGGTCGTCCAAACCAAGGTGAGTTGGTTCCATTGGATGGTCAACCCTAGCTTGAACCCAAGCTTAGGTGGCCGGCCAAAATAAAATAAAAGGTATTTTATTTTTTAAAATTTTTATTATGTGGATGGCATGATTTTAAAAGAGAGTTTAAAATTTAAATGTTTCCTTTTATAGATTTCTACAAAAGATTAAGAGAAAGATTTGATATCTTTCCTTATTTGTAGTTAAAAGAAAGATTTTAATTTTTGATAAAACTTTCCTTTTTGTAACCATCTTCATGATTTAAAAGAGAGTTTTAAAATTAAATCTTTCCTATTATAGTTTCTACAAAAGATTAAGAAAAGATTTGATATCTTTCCTTATTTGTAGATTGTGAGGAAGATTTTAATTTTAGAGAAAACTTTCCTTTTTGGAAATCATCCACATGTTTTAATAGAGAGATTTTAATTTATAAAAGTTTCCTTTTATGACCAACCATGAAGGGAATTTTCAAAAGAGAAATTTTTATTTAAAAATTTTCGGAAACAAATTAGGAAGTTTTATTTTGTGTTTAAAACTTTCCTTATTTGGAGGGATTAAGGTGGCCGACCATTAGAGGTTTAATAAGGAGATTTTAATTAAATTTTCCTTCTTAAACAATGGCAAGGAATATAAACTTTTATTTATAAAACTTTCCTTATTTACCAAGACCAAGGAATATAAAAGAGAGGGTAGAGGTGCCTCACCTTACAACATATCATCTATTATTCCTCTCTCTTTTCTTCCTTGGTGTGGCCGGCCCTATTCCTCTTCTCCTTTCTTCTTCTTGTGGCCGAACCTCATCATCTCTTGGAGCTCTTGTGGTGGTCGGATTTTGCTTGGAGAAGGAGAGAAAGGAGGCTTTGTTTCTAGCATCCCTTGGAGCTTGGTGGTTGTGGCCGAACCTCATCCTTTCTTGGAGTTATTGTGGTGGCCGAAACTTGCTTGGAGAAGAAGGTAGCTTGGGTGGATTCTCGTCTCGGTAGATCGTCGCTCACACGACGTCCAAGATAAGAAGAGGAATATGACAGAAGATCGTGAGGTCTATAAGCTATAAAAGGTATAACTAGTTATTAGTTTCCGCATCATAACTAGTTCATCTTTTATTTAGATCTTGAAATACTAAACACAAGAGGTTAATGAATCTAGGTAATCAAATTTATGTTTTTGATTTTGTGTTTCTTTTGTTTTTTCAAATTTGTGATTCAATTGTCCTTTTTGGTTAAACCTAAGGTTACTAGAAGGAAATTAAATATTAAATTTCTTTAAAAGGTTTTGTCTAGGCGGTGGTGGATGATCCCATACCCAAGAAGGCCTAGTACCTCGCCATGTAGTCCTGGAAGCCAATTTTAGAAATTAATATTTAATTGAATTTGTAACATAGGTGGATTTGGATCAATAATGTTAAGCATCCTTTTGTGATCCAAGTCTAAACCTCTAAGAACAGATAAGTTAAATTTGGAATCAATAATGTTAAGTTTCGTTTGCGATTCCTAATTTAATTTCTAAAGAACACAATAGGTTGTTAGTAAAGGTTCAGGACTTGTACAAAATTTTTGTACAGGGGAACCGGTATGATATTCCGAATAACAACCAACAAATTCATGAAATCATATAATGAGTCCAACTCATTAATCATTAATCCAATTGATTCAATGAGTCTAATTTGAATTGGACTCAATCCAATAGTTGGATTTAATTGAGTCTTACTCAATGAGTCCAATTTGAATTAGACTTAATCCAATGATTCATCATATGAATCCATCTCCATTAACTTGTTCTTTGTGTGTGACCCAATAGGTTCTCGTAACGTTGGTAATGTATCCAAATCAACATTTAAATACATAAGCAATGAGCGACATCTAGCAAGGTATCATTGCTACCCAAATGACGAGAATGTAGAGATCCGACTTAACCTTTCCGTGGCTATTATCTTGTATGACTCAATCTTTCTATCCTCGATATCTAGATTGATCAATGAGGCATAGACCGTGGCATCCTCTTATCAATGTTTATGTTTCTTGATCTCTAAGTAGACACACTCAATTAAATAAGCTCAATATCGCATATTGACTCATTTAAGCATGACCATGCATTCTTGTGTCCTATTAATCAAGGGACCCATAGATATCACTTCCTTCATATGGAAGGGATAGATCCCATCTACATCACTCACATCCCTCCGCATAACTTATTGCATACCCAATGATCGACTTTATGGTCCACCTGTTACGGGTGACGTTTGACGATACCAAAGTATACAACTCCTTATGTAGGGAACCGTAGTGACTTCAGGTCTAAGGACTATTCATACTAATAGTCACATGAGAATGTTTATGATACTCATATAACAATCCATGAAACATTCTCATGGCGGGTCATTCAGTATATATTCTCTAATATATACCCATGTATTAACCTGATATCTCATATCCATGACTTGTGAGATTAAGTCATCCATTGGCCTACATGCTAGTCTCAACACATTAATATTGTCCTTGCATATTAATGCTTGACTAGGAATAGTTAAGAGTAGTGTTCTATGTATATCTACAATATCTCACTATCAATTCAACCAATTGATATGTTATAGATTAGAACCTCGTACTCTAGGACATTATTATACTTATTCATTCGGCACTAAATTGAAATAAATATAATAACCAACTTTGCCTTTATTAATAATGAAATATGATACAAAAGGAGCGCTTTACAATCATCTCATAATTGGTACTAGGGCTAATACTAACAATCTCCTACTAGCACTAGTGTCAATCACTGAAATATCTAATACCCAGTGACCTAGTATAACCATCATGCTTCCTTTATGCCAAAGCCTTGGTTAAGGGATCCGCAATGTCAGCATCGGTCGGTACTCTACATATATTCACATCTCCTCTATCAATGATCTCTCGAATGAGATGGAATCACCGTAGTATATGTTTGGATCTTTGATGAGAGCGAGGTTCCTTAGCCTGTGCAATAGCCCCATTATTATCACAATAGAGGTCTATTGGGTTTGCTATACTAGAAACAACACCAAGCTCGGTAATGAACTTCCTGATCCAAACAGACTCCTTTACTGTAGCTGAAGCAGCAATGTACTCGACCTCTATTATAGAATTAGCGACTGTGTCTTGCTTTGAACTCTTCCAGCTCACAGCACCACCATTTAAGCAAAATACATACCCTGACTATGATCTATAATCATCCTTGTCAGTTTGGAAGCTAACATCGGTGTAACCCTTTACAACAATCTCTTCATCGCCTCCAAAGATCAAGCAATAATCTTGAGTCCTTCTCAAGTACTTAAGAATATTCTTGACTGTTGTCCAGTGACCTTCACCTGGATCCGACTGGTATCTACTTGTCATGCTTAACGTATATGAGACATATGGGCGAGTACAAAGCATGGCGTACATGATAGACCCTATTGCAGATGCATAAGGAATCTGATCCATACGGTCCCTTTCTTCCTTAGAAGAGGGGCATTGAGTCTTCGAAAGACTCACACCATGTGACATAGGTAGGAATCCCTTCTTGGAATTCTCCATGGCAAAACGTTTGAGCACCTTGTCAATATATGTACTCTGGCTTAGACCAAGCAATCTTTTAGATCTATCTCTATAGATCTTAAGGCCTAAAATGTAGGTTGCTTCACCTAAGTCTTTCATTGAAAAATAATTCCCAAGTCAAGTCTTCACCGACTGAAGAGTAGGGATATCATTTACAATGAGAAGTATGTCATCTACATACAATATGAGAAAGATGATGTGCTCCCACTAACCTTCTTGTAGACACAAGGTTCATCTTCATTCTTAATAAAACCAAACGTTTTGATTACATCATCGAATCGAAGATTCTAGCTTCTAGAAGCTTGCTTTAATCCATAAATAGATCTTTACAACTTACACACCTTTCCAGCATTCTTTGGATCTACAAAACCCTCAGGTTGTGTCATGTACACATTCTTGAGTAGATTTTCGTTAAGAAATGCAGTTTTGACATCCATCTGCCATATCTCGTAATCATAATAAGCTGCAATAGCAAGCATGATCCGAATGGACTTGAGCATCACAACAAATGAAAAGGTTTCATCATAGTAGATACCATGAATTTGCTTGAATCCTTTAGCCACCAATCTACCTTTATAGGTATGCATATGACCATCTATGTCTGTCTTCACTTTGAAGACCCACTTACACCCAATGGGTTTGATCCCTTTAGGTGGATCAACCAAAGTCCATACTTGGTTAGTGTACATGGATTCCATTTCGGATCTCATGGCCTCTAGCCATTTCTCAGAATTTGGGCCCTGTACAGCTTCCTGATAAGATGTAGGCTCATTGAGACCAATAAGCTCTACATCACCATGGTCAGACAAGAGAAAAGAATATCTCTCAGGTTGACGACGGATCCTATCAGATCTACATAGAGCTTGTGCTACTTGAATAGGTTGTTGTTCCACAACATCTTGCGGTGTAAGGAACTAGGGCGCTAAATACGCAAAAGCGCAGCGGAAAACATCTAGTTCCTTTCTAATAGATCCATGCAAAAGGAAACCATATACTAAGTATTAATTATCTACATGAGAAAGTTATACCTTTGTTGCATGCCCTTCGCAATCCCGATTCCAATGTTTCTTTAGATGCGGATCTTAGCGCGATCAAGTGGTCGCGCCTCTATGGTATCCATACAAACAAGTCTCGTTTGTCTCACAAACTCACAAGGTGGAGAATGAAACAACCAAAGGTTATGCTAGCAACCTTTCTTGGAGGTTTCGACCAAGTGGAAGAGAGGAGGAGGAAGAAGAGCTAGAGCACCAAAAACTCATCATCAAATGAATCACAAACCCCTTTTTATAGATTCATGAAGTTGCCTCATGCCTTAATGTTAATTGTCTTGATTGACATTAATATTTGTCTTCATCCAATGAATCCAATGAATGTGCAATTCAAATGGTTCACTCTTCATCCAATGAATTCAATGCATGCAATGGATGAGCAATTCAAATTGTTCACTCTTCATCCAATGCATGAGTAACTCAAGTTGTACACTCCTCTTTCTTCATGAATTCAAATTACATGAAATCATATAATGAGTCCAACTCATTATTCATTAATTAATTCATGAAATCATATAATGAGTCCAACTCATTAATCATCAAATAATTCATGAAATCATATAATGAGTCCAACTCATTAATCATTAATCCAATTGATTCAATGAGTCTAATTTGAATTGGACTCAATCCAATAGTTGGATTTAATTGAGTCTTACTCAATGAGTCCAATTTGAATTAGACTTAATCCAATGATTCATCATATGAATCCATCTCCATTAACTTGTTCTTTGTGTGTGACCCAATAGGTTCTCATAACGTTGGCAATACATCCAAATCAACATTTAAATACATAAGCAATGAGTGGCATCTAGCAAGGCTTCATTGCTACTCAAGTGACGAGAATATCGAGATCCGATTTAACCTTTTCGTGGCTATTATATTGTATGACTCAATCCTTCTATCCTCGATATCTAGATTGATCAATGAGGCATAGACCGTGTCATCCTCTTATCAATGTTTATGTTTCTTGATCTCTAAGTAGACACACTTAATTAAATAAGCTCAATATCACATATTGCCTCATTTAAGCATGATCATGCATTCTTCTGTCCTACTAATCAAGCGGCCCATAGATATCACTTCCATCATATGGAAGGGATAGATCTCATCTACATCACTCACATCCCTCCGCATAACTTATTGCATACCCAGTGATAAACTTTATGGTCCACCCTGTTACGGGTGACGTTTGACGATACCAAAGTATACAACTCCTTATGTAGGGAATCGTATGTTAGTGAGAGCCCTAGAGCCGATCATGTGATGATTGTTGTATGGACTCGATGTATCATATTCCTATATATAAAGGTATTTATTTATATTTATTATACTTACTTGTATTGGTGTCAAATAACGGAGTATAATAGCTTCCTTGAATAGAAGGTTCTTATTTATATCAATCGATTGGTTGAATTGATAATGAGATGATATAGAGAACACTACACTTAATCATTCCTAGTCAAGTATTAACATTCAGAGACAATGTTAATGTGATGAGATTAGCATGTAGGTCAACTCGATGACTTGATCTCACAAGTCATGGATATTAGATATCAAGTTGACACATGGGTATGCATTGGAAAATGTATACCGAATAACCCGTCATGAGAAAGTATCATGGATCATTATATGAGTGTCATATACTTTCTCATATGACTATTAGTATGACTATCAATCCTTGGACCTGAAGTCACCATGGTTCCCTACATAAGGAGTTGCATACTTTGGCTTCGTCAAACGTCACCCGTAAATGGGTGGACTATAAAGGCGACTACTGGGTATGTAACAAATTATGTGGAGGGATGTGAGTGATGTAGAAGGGATCTATCCCTCCTATATGATGGGAGTGATATCATGATTCTTGATAGAATGAGACCACTAAGTGCATGGTCATGCCCAAATAAGTCAATATGAGATATTGAGCTCATTTGATTAGAGTGAGTTTACTTGGAGTTCAAGACATAGATTGATTAGAGGATGACGCGGTTTGTGCCTCATTTGATCAATTTAGATGTCAAGGATAGAAGGGCATTGTCACATATTGTGAGAGTCACAATTAGTAGTCACAATGGTGATGTTGGATCTCAACATTCTTGTAACTTGGGTAGTAATGATGTGTTGCTAGATACCACTCATTGCTTATGTTTCTAAATGGGTTTAGGAGCATCGCCAATGTTACAAGAACCTATAGGGTCACACACAAAGGGCAGTTAGATGGAGATTAGGTTCAAACGATAGACCAAGAGGATTAGGTTTATGTCATGAACCAAATTGAATTAAGAGTAATCCAAATTAGACTAATTGAGTTGGACTCAATTTGATTCATGTGTTGAATGAGTCTAATTTAGACTATGATTCATTGAGTCAATTTAAACCAATGAATAGAGATTCATTAAATTAAATTGATTTGAATCAAAGGGTAGATTTGATCAACCATGGGAGATAAGAGGTCAAGTTTGACTTGACTTGAGAGGGAAGATGAAGGGTCAAGTTTGACTTGACCAAATGCCACCTCATTGTGACTTGGCATGGGTCGGTCAATGATGATGTTCCACATCATTAAATATACATCATTGTATGCCACCTCATAAGGAAGACCAAGAGCCATGACTCTTGGTATTACATGGAGGTATAAAACCTCTATTAAGTGTGTAACGCCCGCCCTCCCTGCTAACCCTAAGGGACGGGGCTACGATACTCTATGTACAAATAATAGCGGAAGACTTAAAATAATTTTCTTAGTTTCATAAAAACTTTTCTTTTGTTTTTCTTTTCATCAAAACCGAACTACACTATCATGGCCTCAATAACATGATATCAAAATTAGTAGAAACATAACATCAAGTCACACATAAGGTACTACAATTCATGATACCAAAACGTAGTTCTTTAAAAGTTTTTAAAGCAGGTTCTTATTTGGTTGCCTAGCCACTGCCACACACATCTCCTTGCCTCTCTTGCTGCTCCTTTAGCTCATCCAGCTTTTTCCTTTATCTGTGGTACAAGGAAAGTAAGCTATGAGCACTCATGGCTCAGTAAGTTCCTTTCCTACTCACTAAAACCAAAAATCATCACATGATCAAAGAATGTGTAACGCCCGAAAATTCTCAAAACATTTTCATAAATATGCTAGGATTTTTCTGGAATTTTAGATATTTTCCTGGAATTTTTAGAGTATCGGAAGTAGCAAAAATGAATAGAAAAGTAAAATGATTTAAGCGGGAATCGAACCCGGGACCCCTCGGGTCCGCTAAACCTTTAGTTAGCCTTAGTAACCGGTGAACCCAGCAGGGCGGTGCTGAAAGAGAAGGGAAACATTTATATTTATATTTGAGTTGGGCCTAGTTACCCACTTAATATAAATTAAAAACTTAAGTAGGTTTTGGTTTATTTTTGGGTTCGGCAACTTCTCAACCCTCACCACCGAAACCTCACCACCGCCTCTCCCCCTCCTTCTCTCTCGGCGCCCTAGCCCCAAGGCCCATAGGTTCATCTTCCGGCGACGACTCCAACACGAAAAAGGTTCTTCTCCGTGAGAGGAACGCGAAGACGCAAGTGGGTCGTCGAGAGGATCGTTTCCTACGGAAAACTAGCGACCCAATTCGTAAGAAACTATGCGCAGGATGTAAGAAACCCCTCACCTGCAGTATAAGTAGCTCTCGTTTGATTGCATGCTTATAATTTAGTTATATGTAGATTTTTATCGATGTCTAGAGTGTATTTAATTCTCTTCACAGATTTAGGGGTTAGTTGAGTATCTCTGGATAGGCCGGACGCGTTTTTCCTCTTCAGATAGAGGTTCTAGACGTCGTCGGGTGCCTAGAGGTGGTTTCCCTATTAGAGAGGAGAGTTGGAGCACATTAGGTGTTCGATAAAATGTTTAGCGCAACATTAGACAGTTTTAACAGCATAGTTAAATGCATAGAAGCATTTAAACCAGCATATCAGTTTTATTTCAGCTTTATGGGACTAGATGTCCAATGGGTGGGCTCCCACAGTCGCCTCTAGGTTCAGACAACCTAGTTCTAGGTTTAGATAACCTAGATTCAGCAAAATAAGTATATAGCATTCAGTATTTTACTTTTAGCAGTGGCACTGTACTGGATTAGATATCCACTGGGCTGGACTCCCATAGTCGTCCCTAGGTTTAGCTAACCTAGTAAACCCTACTAGATTCGGAACTTGCAATCCCGGGTTTAGATAGGGATGCGCGCACAGCAAGTACAGTTGACAGGGCCCTACAGCAGCATGTTTAGTATTTTCATCTATTATATATAATAGTTTTCCAAATCAGTTTTAAAACATGATGGAATTCAGTATTAGCTCAGCTTCAGCTTAGCTCACTTTTGTATCAACTCAGCTTATTTCAGTTGTTAATTATGATAGCTTTATATACAGTTCTAGACATGTTATGATCAGTTTTATTTTATGTTCAGCTTATGTTATGCCATGCTTTGTATGATACCATGCCATGTCATGCTTGCATATTCAGTATGTTTTTCAAACAGCATGATTTAAAAGCATATTTGCATCGTATGCATGATTTAGTAAGGTAGATGGTTTCTTACTAAGCTTTTTAGTTTACAGATACTATTTTCCTTATACTGCAGATACAGGTAAAAGGAAAATGGACTAGCAGTGGAGGCTGGAGGTCAGTGTAGATGAGGATGTGTGTGGCAGGAACTGGAATAAAGATCCTAGGGATCTAGTTTTATTTTACTACGCATTAGAACTTGCAGCAAGTCTAGTTATTAAAGTCTTGTTCTCTTTTCCCTTATGCTTCGCATTCTATTATGGTTAATGGTATGAACTAGTGAACATGCATTATATTATGTCTTGAATGTTTCCCAATGTATGATAGAATAGTTATTAGTATATGTTTAGAGTGGTTACAGGTGGTTTTGGCACGACAAAGTGTCGAAATCAGCATCTCTGATTTCGTATCAGGAAATCAGACGCTGGATCGGTCTGCCGACCGATCCAGTAGTGTACCAGGCTTCTGGATCGGTCAGACGACCGATCCAGACAGATACAGTATGCTACTGTATCCTCCTGGATCGGTCAGCCGGCCGATCCAGCTCGGGTGCCTGGATCGGTCGGCCGACCGATCCAGACATACCTGGATCGGTCTGCCGACCGATCCAGCCACACCTGGATCGGTCTGCCGACCGATCCAGTTGAAAACAGAATGCCCCATAGCTTCGATCGATCTGCGGATCGATCGGCAGGTCTGTAGTTAGTTGGGAAGTTTAGTTTCTAGTCCCTAACTCAGTTGGGATGTTCAGTTTCCCCTCCTTAGCATATGTACACCAGCAAAGAAGGTCTTTAGACCTTTCTTATCAGTGGTATCCGTCATTAGTAGAGTAAAATTTTAATTAGCCCAGCTTTCCGCACAGTATAGTTTAGCATAATTGTAGCGACCGGCCTTACAGCCAGTACCCAGAAGGTAGGTCGTTAGAGAATGTCTCAACATAACATGATCTCAACTAGTCATGGCATAACATATTATACTCTTTAAGCATATCATACAACATAACAAAATCATAACTAGTCATGGCATATCATCTCTTAAAGCATAGCATGAAACATAACATAATCATATCTAATCATGGCATATCATAGTATCATCATAAGGTGGCATGACATATCAAGCTCTTAGAGCATAGCATGAAACATAACATAATCATATCTAATCATGGCATATCATAAGTCATCATAAGGTGGCATGGCATATCAAGCTCTTAAAGCATAGCATGAAACATAACATAATCATATCTAATCATGGCATATCATAAATCATAGCATCATCACAACATGATCATAAGGTATATGCAATATGATTTTTGAAAACATGTATCCGAAAAACATGTGTATGTCTCATGATCTTTAAAGTCATTTCTTCTTACATATATACTTGAATATAATATCAACATAATCAGGGCCCCGGCTTGTACCACACATAGATAAATCACGTAGATAAGCGCGCTTCCTAAGTATATCCAAGGTAGCAAGTCTTGAATCATACTAGGAACTAGGTCAGGATCACACAGCCATAGACCTAGGGCGTACTAAGGAGTCCATCCCTTTATTTTTACTAGCCTGGATCACACAGCCAAAGGCCTAGGAGCTTATTAGGAGCCCACCCTTGGTACAAGCCTTACAAAGTAAAGTAGCATGTATAAAAATGCATCATTTAGTCACATAACATATCATAGAAGTATGCATCACTTAGGCATACGTTATGTCATAAAAGTATGCATCACTTAGGCATACATCATATCATAAATAATATGCATCACTTAGGCATACATCATGTCATAAAAAGTATGCATCACTTAGGCATACATCATGTCATAAAAAGTATGCATCACTTAGGCATACATCATGTCATAAAAGCATGCATATTTTCACCACATAGAATATCATAAAAGCATGCATATTTCTATCCACATAGTATATCATAAAAGCATGCATATTTCTATCCACATAGCATATCATGAAAGCATGCATATTTCTATCCACATAGCATATCATAAAAGCATGCATATTTCTATCCACATAACATATCATAAAAGCATGCATATTTTAAGAACATAGCATATCATCAAAGCATCCATATTTCTATCCATATAGCATATCATAAAAGCATGCATATTTCTATCCACATAACATATCATAAAAACATGCATATTTTAAGCACATAGCATATCATCAAAGCATGCATATTTCTATCCATATAGCATATCATAAAAGCATGCATATTTCTATCCACATAACATATCATAAAAGCATGCATATTTTAAGCACATAGCATATCATCAAAGCATGCATATTTCTATCCACATAGCATGTCATAAAAGCATGCATATTTTAAGCACCTATCATATCATGGAAAGTATAAATCACAAGCATACATGTTTAAGCATAAGGGTGTATCATGTGATTATACTATCATAAGAAACATGGTAACATAGTTAGCTTGGGTTCTAAGCTTCCTAATCCCTTGGGTTCTTATCATGGCCGAACCCCCTTAGATCTCAATTTAGGTAAAAACAACCTCCAAGCATGTGGAACCTAAATTATCATCACATCAATTTCATAGGAAGCATTATAAGCATGATTAACTTGGTTTCTAAGTTCTCCAAGTCCCTAAACTTCATGTGGCCGAACCCTATCAGGTGTGAAACAAGGTCCCAAATGTCATGAAACCATGGAAACCTTAAACCATATTTATAGCATTTTTTTTCCAAGTAACATAGTAAGCATATTTGAGCTAGTTCCTAAGTTCTTCAAGCCCTTAACATATGTCATGGCCGAAATTTAAAAAGTATTCATTAGGGCTAAAAGCAAGCATACAAGCATGTGAACTTGAACTAACATCATGTATAAATTCATAATAAGGCATCATACAATGGGTATGGCCGAAACTTACCCTAGCCTCATTTTAGGTCATTAAACAACATATAGCATGAGAACTTTGGCTTTCTACTTATCATATTTCATGTAGAGTGACATGAGCATATTTAATTTTTGTTCTAGGGTTTCTAGGGCATCTATCCCTTCATGGTCGACACATAAAATGGTCCATTTAGGTCATGGAAAAATTATACAAACATGTGACACAATCAACATCTTATCATATTTCCGTAAGAAGCATTTTTAACACAATTGGTTTCAAATCTAAGGTCTCTAGGTCATTTAAACCCTACTTGGCCGAGACTCATCAGTAATTAAATTTGCTTCAAATAGCCTAAAAGCATAGGAAGTCATACAAGTTTCATAACATGTATAAAGACAAGCATAATAAACATACATGTGAATTGTGTCTTTAGGCTTCCCAGGTTTCTTTCCTTTTTCTTTTATTTTTCCTCATGGCCGAAACCTACTAATCTCTAAACTAGGTTTTAAGTGGCCTAAATCATGGAAAACCTAAGTAAGTTTCATGGCAAAAATTACTAAGAACATCATATACAAATTTGGTTCATAAACAAGCTAGGACCCTTGTGATCTTACATGTCATATATCATGTAACTAAATTCTCTATACCCTAATTAAGCATGGGAGCATTAAACAACTTTCATATCTTAATATCACAGAGGTCTTGAGTATGTTAAAATTTTGGTTAAGTTTTTCTAAGTTATCCATCTTATCATGGCCGAAAATCTTAATGAAGAGTTCATGAATTTCTAGCAATATTCGACATGAAATTATTTAAGAGAACTCTATATTCTATCATATAAACATGGTTACCTAAATTTAAAGGTCTTCCTAACCCTAAGCTCTTTTCTTGGCCGAAACCTATGAGTGGGTTTCTTTTGGTTCCAAGTAACTTTTAAGCAAGAAAAACCAACAAAAGACCCTTAGTTATTCATGGAGGGAATCTTGTACTAGTTTGGTTAAACCATGATTTCCCTAACCTCTTTAAAATATTTTTGGCCAAAATTCTAGCGTTAGGTACTCCACTGACCAAGAATCATATAGGTATAAAAACATGAAGGAAAACCTTCCTACATAGCATAGAAAAAATATCATGAAATGAGGACTTGTTTAAACCTTCCTAGATTTGAAAACTCTTCTTTGGCCGAATTTTTCTTAAATTCTATTCTAGGTTTTCTAATCCTCATAAAATCCGAAAAGCACATAAAACGCCTTGTACCACAGGTGAGGGGAAGCTTACATCCTTTTCGCTTGTGGATCTAAGGTGTGGTGATGGAAGAAGTAGCATCTTCTTCTAGTTCCCTTTCCTTGATTCCCTTGCTAAGTCCTCCTTGTATCTTAGGCTTTCTTAGGAGAAAACCTTGGCTTGGGGCCAAAGATGGAGGAGAGGGGACTGAGGGTTCGGTGAGGGAGAGGAGAGAATGAGAAAAATGAGAAAAAATAGAATTTTCCCTTTACATATTCTCTTTTATGTTAAGAGGAAAGAGGTAGCAAACTTGGTTTTTGCTTTCCTTCTCCCTTAGCCTTTTTTTTCTATTTTCTTTTATTTATTTTATTTTCTAATTTATTCTCATCATTCATGATGAAACAAGGGGGAATGAATCCCCTTAATTCTTCATTTAAGGTCACGGCAAGAGAGGGAAAAGAGAGAGGAAGGGAGAAAGGCAAGTTGTCTTTCTCTTGCTCTTTTCTAGTTTTCTCTTCTTAGATCTTTACTCCTATCTTTATCATGCATTCCCTTTCCTTGCTATCAATATCTTCTCTCTATCCCAATTGGTTTCTACTAATTAATTTTATAAATTATAGTATAAGAGGTTCAAGGTTCAATCCTTGACCTCCTCTTCTTTTTATTTCACTTTATTTCTTTTTGCTTCAATTCACTTCTTATTATTTTTCTAAGGCAAAATTCATCATTCTCTTATTTATCTTAAAAGCTTAGTGGGTGTTACAAAGTGGTCGGCCATAGTAATGAAGAATAAGTGTGTGGTTATTCAAGGCTTCTTCTTCTTCCTCTCCTGCTTTCTCTCCTTCTCCTCCATTCCCGAGACCTCTCAAGAGTGCTAGCACACTCTAAGTGGTTCTCTCCACCTTTTGTCCATGTGGATACGTGTAGAGGAGTGTACACTTGACACTCTACGAGATCCGGCAACCATTTGGACGAGCGGGATAAGCGAAGGGCATCGCTACAAGGGTAATACTTCCTTTTTCATGTAGATCTAAGGTAGATCTAGTGTAGACAAACATGTACATGAATATTTTTATTTATCTTCGCATGGATCCGTGGCTAGCTTCGAGGTTTCCGTAATGCAAAAAGCGGTTTTTGCGGCTCGAAAGTTCTAACAGTGGTATTAGAGCCACGTGCGAAGCTTGTACATATTTGTATTTGTTATTACGAAAAGGTTTCAGATCTATAAGTTTCTGTAATTTTTCTACTTTTATGGATTTTGTGAGTATTTTTCATGTAGAGCTGAAGCAACAAATGCTTGGACACTTGTAGGCTTCAAATACCGAGAAAAACCTTCCGAAACGACAAGGTCTCGCCCAAACAAAATTATTTTTTGGGGGACAGTGACTTAAGGCGCTATTAGATCAGTTTAAGACACTCGCGATATTCATTTCGCGAGAAGGGGCGCTGCCCCTAACCCCGCAAGGAGCATTGTCTCGCGACCGTACCCGAAAATCGTTAAACAGGACCGCCGAGAAGTTGTGACTCATAAAATTGATAAAAAGTAGTAAAATTATGGAAATTTATGTAAAATACATAATTTAGAATTATCTATGATATTGTATTTTTCATGTAGAGCTGAAGCAACAAATGCTTGGACACTTGTAGGCTTCAAATACCGAGAAAAACCTTCCGAAACGACAAGGTCTCGCCCAAACAAAATTATTTTTTTGGGGACAGTGACTTAAGGCGCTATTAGATCAGTTTAGGACACTCGCGATATTCATTTCGCGAGAAGGGGCGCTGCCCCTAACCCCGCAAGGGGCATTGTCTCGCGACCGTACCCGAAAATCGTTAAACAGGACCGCCGAGAAGTTGTGACTCATAAAATTGATAAAAAGAAGTAGTAAAATTATGGAAATTTATGTAAAATACATAATTTAGAATTATGTATGATATTGTGATGGTCATGGCCCAAAAACCCCAATGTGATTGGTTAAATTTGTGTTGTAATTCATAATATGGTCTGCGCGCCATTTTAGTATTATGCGTGTTGTATATGATATGTGACCTGCGTGTCATGCCTCCCTTATTATGTTCCTATTGTAAATAGATTTTAGACTCGAATGTAACTCGAGTTTCATATTTGTAATGTACAAAATGAAGCGGTGGAAGGTCCACTCAAGAAGAAGTTACGAGGAGGGTGCTGTCAACACATGGCGGTCAAAAGGAGGCGTTTGAAGAAGTCGTTAGCCCTAGGTTGACCGCCTGATCTTTTCATTGGCTTGAGAAGATCGTAGTAGGGTCATGACCTCATCACAAATTAATTAATCGGTATATATATATATATATATATATATATATATATATATATCATTGCTTGTGTGTATGTGATGCATGCTAATGTAGGGTAATTAGTGTCTTAATGCGTATATGATACACATTCATGATTAGATTAGATCTTAATCAAGTCAACTCGAAATGCCTACCAAGTTTTGATACCCATCACTATCTTGATCATTTGTTGTTGTTGAATCTGCCAAAGCAGAGCAACGCATATTATTTTGGTAGGGTGCGGAGGGACAACCTTGGTCCCGCCTATCAAAGCTTGGGTGAGAACAAACTTAATTAGATTGAGTATGACTAGTTAACTCAATTGAATCGGGTAAAACTATAGGCATTTTCTAACGGTTGGGAAGATAGGATAAAGATCACATTTATCTTGATCCTATAAACAAGGGTTGCATAAAGATGTAATTGATAATTAGTTATCTACCGATCATACTAAGTCTTGGGCGATTTAGCCAAAGCTAACTCAAGGCGTAGTATGATGTGGATCTTGTCCCGTGAGAATTATAGCTAATTGGTATGAATCTAGTAGTGTGGTTTGACCATATCCATGACTTGATTCTACAAAAGCCCTATAATTCAGTGGAAGCATCATTTAGTTAAAGGTCTAATTAAATGATAAGTGGAATATGATATTTACTTTCTGCTTTATTTATGTTGTAGATTACCATGTCGACGAACACGAACATTTTCTCCCTGCGTTCTGTCCTTGACAAGGACAAGCTCAATGGAGCTAATTTCTTGGACTGGTACAAGAATCTGAGAATTGTTCTCACACAAGAAAGAAAATTGTACGTCCTGGAGCAGCCCATTCCGGAGGCACCTCCTGCCACTGCCACGCGAGCCGACCGAGATGCTTATAAGAAGCATCAAGATGATGCATTAGATGTGTCATGCCTCATGCTCGCAACCATGAACTTTGAGCTTCAGAAGCAACATGAGTTGATGACTGCTTATGATATGGTTGAACATCTTCGTCAACTATATCAAGGACAAGCAAGGCACGAGAGATTCGAGATCTCTAAGGCACTGTTTCAATGCAAGATGCAAGATGGGACTCCCGTAGATCCATATGTACTCAAGATGATTGGGTATATAGAGAACCTACAAAGGTTGGGATTCTCACTTGGCCAAGAACTGGCCACTGACTTGATCTTGCAATCCTTGCCAGAAAGTTACAGTCAATTTATCATAAATTACAACATGAACGAAATTGATAAGCCACTGCCTGAGCTGCTAAGCATGTTGCGAACTGCTGAGCTCAACCTTAAGAAGGTAAAGCCCAACTCCATTTTGATGGTGCAAAAGCATAAAGGCAAAGGCAAGCCTAAAAGTAAGGGAAAGTCCTAAGCTAAGGGCAAAGGCAATGTAATGAAACCTAAAGGAGGGGTTGCCAAGGATGCTACATGCTTCCACTAGGGTCAGACCGGGCACTGGAAGAGGAACTGCAAAGGATACCTGGAAGATCATAAGAAGAAGAGAAATGAGATTTCTACTTCAGGTATATATATTATAGAAGTCAATCTCTCTATTTCTTCATCATGGGTATTAGATACCGGATGTGCTTCTCACATTTGTACTAATGTACAGGCACTGAGAAATAGCAGGACATTGACGAAGGGCGAGGTGGACCTATGAGTAAGCAATGGAGCACGGGTTGCTGTTGTTGCTGTAGGAACTTACTATCTATCTCTGCCCTCTGGGCTTGTACTAGAATTATATGAATGTTGTGTTAGGACCAAAAGTAGCTAGAGGGGGTGAATAGCGCGTCGCGTGCTCGTCGCTTGCCGTTGCTTGTTTCTTCAAGGATATGCAGCGGAAAATACAGAAACAAATACAACCACGCTAACACTAGGATTTTACTTGGTATCCACCTCCAAAGGAGGTGACTAATCCAAGGATCCACACCACGCACGCACCCTCCACTATGAAACACTCCTTTTCGGTAACTACCGAGGGCGGAGAAGCCCTACAAGACTCTCAGTACAAGAAGAAGAAAGGGTAGTAAAGATTAAGTAAAAGCTTACAAGAAATGCAGTGAAAACCCTAACCCTAACTTCTTCCTCTTGCAATGGATCCGCCTCTTGACTTGGAAAGCCTCCAAGAACCTTCAAGAACTGGCGATCACGTGCTTGTAGAAAGCTGTGGAGAAGCTGGTGAAGAGCTGGAATGAATCGGTGAAGAGATCGTAAAGATATACCGAAGACCACGCTCGCCTGCGGCTTTAAACCCGACGCAACGGTCGGATCCCGATCGATTCGAATGTTCCGAATCGATCGGGGAGGCTTTGGATCGATCCACGGATCGATCCAGAGCGCCTCGGATCGATCCAGCGCTTATCGCGCGAAGCAGCATCGTCCCGATCGATCGGCTGATCGATCGGGACCTCTGGATCGATCCATGGATCGATCCAGAAGCTTTCTGTTCGCTGGGAAGAATTTGGATCGATCCACAGCCTGGATCGATCCACGGATCGATCCAGCACTTGGTTTTTGCCCAAAACCAAGTCCCAAACCTCCCTAACCAACATCCGGTCAACCTTGACCTGTTGGTACATCATGCCTCGCATCTGGTCACTCCCTTGACCTGCCAGGACTCCCCACCAAGTGTCCGGTCAATCCCTTTGACCCACTTGGACTTTTACTCGTCGTGCCAAGTATCCGGTCACTCCATTGACCTACTTGGACTTCCACCAGATGTCTGGTCAACCTTGACCCATCTGGACTTCCTTCCTTGCCAAGTATCCAGTCAATCCTTTGACCTACTTGGAATTCCCAACACCATATGTCCGATCATCCTTGATCCATCTGGATTTCCTTCCTTGCCTGGCTTCACTCACCAGGACTTTCACCTAGCTTCACTCACTAGGGTTTTCCATCTGCCTAGCTTCACTCACTAGGACTTTCACCTAGCTTCACTCACTAGGGTTTTCCATCTGCCTAGCTTCACTCACTAGGACTTCCTTCTGCCTAGCTTCACTCACTAGGACTTTCCATCTGCCTAGCTTCACTCACTAGAACTTTCACCTAGCTTCACTCACTAGGGTTTTCCATCTGCCTAGCTTCACTCACTAGGACTTCCTTCTGCCTAGCTTCACTCACTAGGACTTTCCTTCTGCCTGACATTCCAGTTAAGACTTCCCAGTCAAGTATCCAGTCAACCTTGACCTACTTGACTCTTCTTCAATCAATATCTTATTGTCAAACATCTAAACCCTAACCAAGACTCAGCTTGGTTAACCAGGTCACCCTTGACCTGAGGGATATTGCACCAACAATCTCCCCCTTTTTTATGTTTGACAATACCACAATAACACTTACAATCCCACATGTAAGTTAGGCTAATCCTATAGCCTCCTTCTTCATGCCACTAGGTAATGAACCCATAAATTAAGCTTTTCATTCTCCCCCTAAGAGGGCAAACTCCCTCTAGGTAATGAAAACCTAACTTACTTCCTTTCATTCTCCCCCTATTGGCACACATCAACCTCCTACTAATAAAACACATCAACCCGTCTTTGGACACACATCAACCTATGCTCCAATTTTGGGCACACTTCAACAACTCCATTTGTTGAAGACTCTCCCCCTGAAGAGTTGCTCATCGTGATCACAATTTCACTCATTGTGATCAACTCAATCTTGAAGGTCCCATACCCTTCATTATCCTTAACTTCTCCCTCAATGTTGACAAATACCCAACCTTGAGCATTTTCAACCACTTGAGTTGCCACTTGAAATGATGAGGATATCCACTCCCCATTTATCCCCATTTCAAGTTTAAATGCTCAACCTTGAGCAAGTTCACAACAGAAGGTTAACCATCTTCCAAGGTTCATGAAAAATAATAAATTTTCATGTCTTTAAAGAGTCCCTCCCCCTAAAGACATGGTGGTAACTTCTGTCATTGCACCAACAATGACTTGGAATCCCTAAACCTTTAGGAAAACCCAGATTTAGAAGTTTTGAGGTTCAAATGTTCAAAATTTGAAACAAACCTCAACCTAAACTTCAATGAAGTCTTCCTTAACCATTCCATCCTTGTTTTTAACACGAAAACACCCTTTTTATGTATACAAATGTATTTTAAGGGTTTGGAATGGTTACCTAGACTAAAATAGGTTCAAAGTGCTGAAATCAGGCTTTCCCAGCCAAACTCAGCAACTTGGATCGATTGGAGTTGGGTTCCAATCGATTGAACCTTTCTGAATCGATCCACTGATCGATTCAGACTACCTGGATCGATCGGATCTACTGCTCGCGAGATTTGCCTTCTGAATCGATCCATGGATCGATTCAGGCACTCCAATCGATCCATGGATCGATCGGAGCTCTGATAGTTGCTGAAATTCCATTTCAGTCAACTTCAGAAACCCCTAGAAAATTCTACAAAAATCCAAAAATAATGAAATTTCGTGTAGACATTGTTTAGGGCATATATTATCAAGGAAAAATAGTTTTCTATCAAAATACATCATATTTTCAAAGATTGACGCAAACTTGAAAACTTGCAAAAACTTTAGTGTTTTCTTCAAGTTTGTGTCTAACTATTCAATGGTGATTACTATCAAAAGATAGCCTTCACCAAGGTTTTCCAAAATCATTTTGAAAACTTTTTCAAACCAATATCCCACCATATTCCTTGGGCTTAATGCACATGACTTGTACATTAGCTTTCCCAATGATGGGAAAACACATATCTATGTGTTTTGATGAAACTAAAACTCAAAAGAATGCACTAAATCAACATCTTGAGTTTTGTTCATCATCCTAACATCTCACTTGTATCTAATGTGCACTAAAACACATACAAGTCATCTTATAGGTCTTTGTGAGATGTAGAGATTGGTTTTGCCCTAATCTAGGGATCATGCATACTCTCTAGGCATTTTGGAGATATTAGACACCCACCTAGGATGTCACTTGTTAATAAGTGTTGTTAAATGCCTTTTGTCCTTGATTACAAGGAATTAAACTTAATGCATGATAATGTTATGGCATACATCAAAAGGAAATAATTTTCAAAAGAAAATATCCTATAACTACATGATGTATGAATGTCATGACATGGTATTTTTGGTATTTTTCATAATAAGTCATGAATGCAAAAGTAGATATGATGTCATGGCATATGATGGGCAAACAATCATGGCAAGATTTAGCATAAATAAAATATACCTAGATTAACTACCTAAGTATCCTTAAAACCTTAGCTAAACTTACAACTTAAACCTAGATTGCCCTTAAGTGCGTCAAGAAAACGCCAAAACCTAAATTGGCATTTCTAATTTCCTTGATTAATTTATGCCAATTGAAATTAAGCATATTCCTCAAATGTTGGCATATTTCATTTTTCCACAAGAGTAGCACTTTAAAGTTAAGGCCCGGATTGCCTTAAATTTCCTAAGAACATACCAAAATCCCAACTTGGTAGCTCTTATGAATTTCCCAATATGTGTCTTTTAAGATTAAAATCAACTTTTCACCACTAGGCACATTTTACTCTTTCAAGGAGTAAATAATAGTTCCATTTCATTTTCAAAGGTTAACAAAAACCTTGAAAATGCTCCTTGAGTGTCAATTTCCTCAAAGTTGGGTTAACTACCCTTCTAATTGGAGTTGACACTCTCTAACCCATTTATAGGGTAGAGAAGATGCTCCTAGGAACCCAACACCTATTGGTGCTCCTTGGATGCTCTAGGTACTCACTAGGGATAACTTCCCTAGATACCTTCCTAGTGACCTTGTTGGGCTTCTTAGAAGCCTTGGTCACATTTTCTAGGTCAACCCTAGGGATAGCCTCCCTTGTGACCTTGTTAGTGACTTTCTTAGACTTCTTAGAAGTCTTAGTCACTTTGGTTGCAGAAATACCCTTAGGGATGACTTCCCTAGTATTCTTGACTTGACCACTAAACCTAGGGTTTGTTCCATAACTATATGGAACCCTATGATAACTAGGCACATCCTTCTTAGCCTTTGGTTTGTATCCCAAACCTCTATGGCTATTTGATGGCTTTGACTTTCCTAGCCCTAGGTTTTGCTCATTTTGCCCTTTTAGGATATTTTCCATCCTTTTTAGGGTCTTTTTCATTTTATCAAGTCTTGATCTCAAGACTTGATTTTCTATCATTAAATCCTTAGAGTTTGGTTTTTCATTAAGTCCATGAGCATTTTTGTTTCTAGGCTTATAGCTACAATCCTTAGAGTTCTTGCCTAGACTTTTACCTACATTCCTAGCCTTAGGTGTAGTAGTTTTGGCATGTAGGGCCACATGCTTTTCCTTAAAGCCCTCATGCTTCCTATTCTTATGGTAAATCGCATTAAAATGATAAAAATTAGAACTATCATGCTTTTTACCATAATTTAAAGGAGTAGGCTCAATAAATGTTACCTTCTTCTTTACCTTGGAGGCTTCCCCTTGACTAATGCCTCCTTGAGCCTTGACCATCTTATTCCCCTTGAGGCATTGACTCCGGTAATGCCCCTTTTGATTGCAAGAGAAGCATATAATATGCTCCTTGCTCTTCTTTGTGTTGGGGATGGTCTCCTTGGGCTTCACCTTGCCCTTTTGTGCCACTTGGCCCTTCTTCTTGGCTAATTTAGGGCACTTGCTCTTGTAGTGCCCATGTTCCCTACATTCAAAGCATATAATATGATTTTTATTATTAATTGAAATATTTATACCTTTGCTTGTAGGGGTGGCATCTTTTTCTTTGGATCCGGAGGTAGAAGCTTCCTCTTGATCGGACCTTGATTCTCCTCCATTTGATTTTTCTTGACTTGTGGAGGTAGAAGCTTCTTCCTCCTCTTCTTCTCTTGACCCGGATGTAGAAACTTCTCCTTCTTCTTGATCCGGTGTCACCAAGGATTGCTCCCCCTCAATCCTAGAGGTGGAGGCTTCATCATCTTGAATATGAAACAAGGAGTATGCTCCCTCCTTGTTCCCTTCGTTGCATTCCCTTGAGGATGAAGCTTCTTGGATTTCCTCTTCTTCGGAGGTTGAGCATCTCTCAACCTCGGAATCCTCCTCTTGGTCTTGCTCCAAAGAGTCACCCTCTCTGGATTCTGCTTGCTCTTGTACAGTGGAGGGGATCTCTTCATGAAGCTTGACCAATTTGCTCCATAAGTCCTTTGCATCTTCAAATTCTCCAATTTTGCAAAGGATGGTGCTTGGCAATAAATTGACCAAAAGCTTGGTCACTTTTTCATTGGCCTCGCACCTTTGGATTTTCTCCGAGCTCCATTTGCTTTTCTTGAGAAGCTTGCCCTTGGAGTTTGTTGGAGCTTCGAAGCCTTCCATTAGAGCAAACCATTGCTCTATCTCCATCATAAGAAAGGTTTCGATTCTTGATTTCCAAGAATCGAAGCTTGTGGATGTGTATGGTGGAGCCACCCTTGTGTCAAATCCAAGTCCATCTTGGAATTGCATCTTGAAGTTGAGCTTGATAAAATCTTGAACTTGAAGAATTTGCTCCAACTTCTTCACCCTCTAGCTTTTCTTGATATGCTTGACCCTTCCGGCGATGATTCCGGTGAAGAGCGGCCTTGCTCTGATACCACTTGTTAGGACCAAAAGTAGCTAGGGGGGGGGGTGAATAGCTCGTCGCGTGCTCGTCGCTTGCCGTTGCTTGTTTCTTCAAGGATATGCAGCGGAAAATACAGAAACAAATACAACCACGCTAACACTAGGATTTTACTTGGTATCCACCTCCAAAGGAGGTGACTAATCCAAGGATCCACACCACGCACGCACCCTCCACTATGAAACACTCCTTTTCGGTAACTACCGAGGGCGGAGAAGCCCTACAAGACTCTCAGTACAAGAAGAAGAAAGGGTAGTAAAGATTAAGTAAAAGCTTACAAGAAATGCAGTGAAAACCCTAACCCTAACTTCTTCCTCTTGCAATGGATCCGCCTCTTGACTTGGAAAGCCTCCAAGAACCTTCAAGAACTGGCGATCACGTGCTTGTAGAGAGCTGTGGAGAAGCTGGTGAAGAGATGGAATGAATCGGTGAAGAGATCGTAAAGATATACCGAAGACCACGCTCGCCTGCGGCTTTAAACCCGACGCAACGGTCGGATCCCGATCGATTCGAATGTTCCGAATCGATCGGGGAGGCTTTGGATCGATCCACGGATCGATCCAGAGCGCCTCTGTGCTCAGGAAACGCGCCTGGATCGATCCACGGATCGATCCAGCGCTTATCGCGCGAAGCAGCATCGTCCCGATCGATCGGCTGATCGATCGGGACCTCTGGATCGATCCACGGATCGATCCAGAAGCTTTCTGTTCGCTGGGAAGAATCTGGATCGATCCACTGATCGATCCACAGCCTGGATCGATCCACGGATCGATCCAGCACTTGGTTTTTGCCCAAAACCAAGTCCCAAACCTCCCTAACCAACATCCGGTCAACCTTGACCTGTTGGTACATCATGCCTCGCATCTGGTCACTCCCTTGACCTGCCAGGACTCCCCACCAAGTGTCCGGTCAATCCCTTTGACCCACTTGGACTTTTACTCGTCGTGCCAAGTATCCGGTCAATCCTTTGACCTACTTGGACTTCCCAACACCAGATGTCCGATCATCCTTGATCCATCTGGATTTCCTTCCTTGCCAAGTATCCAGTCAATCCTTTGACCTACTTGGACTTCCCAACACCAGATGTCCGATCATCCTTGATCCATCTGGATTTCCTTCCTTGCCTGGCTTCACTCACCAGGACTTTCACCTAGCTTCACTCACTAGGGTTTTCCATCTGCCTAGCTTCACTCACTAGGACTTTCACCTAGCTTCACTCACTAGGGTTTTCCATCTGCCTAGCTTCACTCACTAGGACTTCCTTCTGCCTAGCTTCACTCACTAGGACTTTCCATCTGCCTAGCTTCACTCACTAGGACTTTCACCTAGCTTCACTCACTAGGGTTTTCCATCTGCCTAGCTTCACTCACTAGGACTTCCTTCTGCCTAGCTTCACTCACTAGGACTTTCCTTCTGCCTGACATTCCAGTTAGGACTTCCCAGTCAAGTATCCAGTCAACCTTGACCTACTTGACTCTTCTTCAATCAATATCTTATTGTCAAACATCTAAACCCTAACCAAGACTCAGCTTGGTTAACCAGGTCACCCTTGACCTGAGGGATATTGCACCAACATGTTGTTATGTGCCTGCTCTCACAAAGAATATCATTTCAGTTTCTTGTTTAGACAAGAAAGACTTTTCATTTATAATAAAGAACAAATGTTGCTCCATTTATTTGAAAGATATGTTCTATTGTAGTGCACCTCTGATGAACGGACTCTACATTCTAGACTTAGAGAACCCCATTTATAACATAAGTACCAAAAGGTTCAAGTCAAATGAAATGAACCGAACCTATCTCTGGCATTGTCGCTTAGGTCATATAAATGAGAATCGCTTATCTCAGCTCCATAAGGATGGTTTGCTGAACTCATTTAATTTTGAATCATATGAGACATGCGAGTCATGCCTACTGGCAAGATGATCAAGATTCCCTTTAGTGGACACAGCGAAAAAGCAACTGACTTGTTAGGACTTATACATAGTGATGTATGTGGCCCTTTCAATGTCACTGCTAGAGGTGGTTATAGGCACTTCATTATATTTACTGATGACTTCAGTAGATATGGTTATGTGTATCTGATGACACATAAGTCACAATCCTTTGAAAAGTTCAAAGAATTCAAGAATGAAGTACAAAACCATCTAGGCAAGAGTATTAAGATACTTCAATCAGATCGAGGTGGTGAATACCTTAGCCATGAGTTTCGTGACTATCTAGCTGAGTGTGGGATTCTATCCCAACTCACTCCTCCTGGAACACCACAGCGGAAAGGTGTATCTGAAAGGAGGAATCACACCCTATTAGATATGGTACGATCTATGATGAGTCACACAAATCTTTCTATATCTTTTTGGGGATATGCTCTAGACACAGTAGCCTTCACACTTAACCGTGTTCCATCCAAAGCTGTGATAAAGACACCATATAGGATATGGACTGGGAGATATGCCCAGATATCTTTTATCAGGATTTGGGGTTGTGAGGCTTACGTTCGACGTCAAGTCTCGGACAAACTGGGACCCAAATCCGATAAGTGTTATTTTATAGGATATCCCAAGGAAACGAAGGGATATTACTTCTACATTCCCAGTCACCATAAAGTGTTTGTGGCTAAGACTGGGATATTTCTAGAAAAGGACTTTGTTTCTAAAAAAACTAGTGGGAGTACGTTCGATCTTGAAGAAGTTCAAGATATGGACCATAGCACTGAAGCCTTGATGGAAGTTGAACTGGAACCACAAAATGTTGTGGATGATGAGATTGTTGCATAAGGAGTTGAGGAACAACAACCAGTTCAAGTAGACCTACCTCTTGGCAGGTCTGACAGGATACGTTGTCAGCCTGAGAGATACTCATTTCTCTTGTCTGACCATGACGACGTTATGCTCGTAGAGAATGAACCTACCTCCTATCAAGAAGCTGTGATGAGACCAGATTCTGAGAAATGGCTAGAGGCCATGAGATCCGAGATAGAATCCATGTACACCAACCAAGTATGGACTTTGGTTGATCCACCTAAAGGCGTCAAACCCATTGGGTGTAAGCGGGTCTTTAAGAGAAAGACTGACATGGATGGACTTATGCATACTTATAGGGTCGTTTGGTAGCTAAAGGCTTCAAGCAAATTCATGGTATTGACTATGATAAAACTTTTTCTCCAGTAGCGATGTTTAAGTCCATTTGGATCATGCTTACTATTGCAGCATACCACGATTATGAGATCTGGCAAATGGATGTCAAAACCGCGTTTCTGAATGGAAACTTGCTTGAGGATGTGTACATGACACAACCTGAGGGTTTTGTAGATCCACTGCATACTGGCAGAGTATGCAAGCTGCATAAGTCCATTTATGGACTAAAGCAAGCTTCTCGGAGCTGGAATCTTTGATTCGATGATGCGATCAAATAGTTTGGTTTCATCAATAATGAAGATGAACCCTGTGTCTACAAGAAGGTTGTTGGGAACACAGTTGTCTTCCTTGTATTGTATGTGAATGACATACTACTCATTGGAAATGACATCCCTTTGCAGCAGTCTGTAAAGACTTGGCTGGGGAATTGTTTCTCAATGAAGGACTTAGGTGAAGTAGCATGTATTCTAGGCATAAAGATCTATAGAGATAGATCTAAGAGATTGCTTGGCCTAAGTCAAAGTACATATATTGACACGGTATTACTACGGTTTGCCATGTAGAATTCTAAGAAAGGATTTCTGTCGATGTCACATGGTGTTAGTCTTTCGAAGACTCAAAGTCCCTCTTCTAGAGAGGAGAGAGACCGGATGGATAAGATCCCTTATGCTTCAGCCATAGGATCAATCATGTATGCCATGCTATGTACTCGTCCTGATGTTTCGTATGCTTTGAACATGACGAGCAGATACCAGTCAGATCTAGGTGAACATCACTGGATAGTGGTCAAGAATATTCTTAAGTACTTGAGAAGGACTAAAGAATATTTCTTGATATTTGGAGGTGATGGCGAGCTAGCTGTAAAGGGTTACAGTGATGCCAGCTTCCAAACTGACCAGGATGATTATAGATCGTAGTCTAGGTTCGTGTTTTGCTTGAATGGTGGTGCTGTGAGCTGGAAGAGTTCGAAGCAGGACACAGTTGCTGATTCTACAACAGAGGCTGAGTATATTGCTTCATCAGAAGCAGCAAAGGAGGCAGTTTGGATCCGCAAGTTCATTATTGAGCTTGGCGTGGTTCCTAGCATAGCAGATCCTATAGAGCTCTATTGTGACATCAATGGAGCAATTGCGTAGGCTAAAGAACCTCGCTCACACCAGCGGACCAAACACATACTACGGCGCTTCCATCTCATTCGAGAGATCATCGATAGAGGAGATGTGAAAATTTGCAGAGTACCCACAAAGGCTAACGTCGCAGATCCCTTGACCAAGGCTTTGGCACAGAGAAAGCATAATGGTCACACTAAGTCATTGGGTGTTAGAGCCTACACTGATTGGCACTAGTGCTAGTGGGAGATTGTTAGTGAGAGCCCTAAAGCCGATCATGTGATGATTGTTGTATGGACTCGATATATCATATTCCTATATATAAAGATATTTCTTTATGGTTATTATACTTACTTGTATTGGTGCCACATAACTGAGTATAATAGCATCCTTGAGTAGAAGGTTCTTATCTATATCAATCGATTGGTTGAATTGATAATGGGATAATATAGAGAACACTACTCTTAATCATTCCTAGTCAAGTATTAACATTTAGGGACAATGTTAATGCTATGAGACTTGCATGTAGGTCAACTCGATGACTTGATCTCACAAGTCATGGATATTAGATATCAAGTTGACACATGAAAATGCATTGGAGAATGTACACTGAATGACCCACCATGAGAAAGTATCATAGATCGTTATATGAGTGTCATATTGTAACGACCCGCCTTCTAACTACTAGGCTGCAAGGCGAACCGTTACGGTTGTACTATACTGACTGTGCGGAAAACTGATCTAATTTAAATTTTTGCTAACTAATTGATTCTTATAAACTCTGATACTAATATTCTGGGTGTACCTAGGAGTTGTACACATGCTAGGGAAGGTGTTCACAACTGATAACACACTCCGGACCGATCCACAGACCGATCTACTGATACTGGTACGGTCACAAGACCCTGGATCGGTCTGCTGTCCGATCCTGAAGCTTCATTGCTTCTGTTCCTGGCTGGATCGGTCTACAGACCGATCCAGGAGTGCCCTGATCGGTCAGTAGACCGATCAGTGGCTTTCGGTGCTACTGTTCGCACCTGGATCGGTCGGCTGACCGATCCTTAAACCTGCAGAATCTGGGTTCGCTACTGTCCCGTGCTGGATCGGTCGGCAGACCGATCCAGGTATAGCTGGATCGGTCGGCTGACCGATCCAGGCACTCGCAGCGCCCTTGGAGCTACTGTATCGTGCTGGATCGGTCGCCTGACCGATCCAGGAGGATACAGTATGCTACTGTATCTCACTGGATCGGTCGGCTGACCGATCCAGTGGCACAGTTCAGCCTCTGATTTCAAGTCTGGACTCTGATTCCCAGCACTGTTTCGTGCCAAACCCATACACTGCAAACATTTAAGCATAATACACATCCTACTAACATGTGACTAACATTCTAACAACATAAACTAGTAATCTAACTTAACATGGGGCATAGTTTAGGAATTCATGGCAACACACAACTACAAGTGCATAGAACATGAAAGTCAAAACCAATGGGTAAAATGCTAAAGTAAATGCTAATGAGTCAAATGCTCAATTCGCTATGTCCCCTAAGACCTTTTATTCCAGTTCCTGCCACACACACCACCTTCGCATTGACCCCCAGCCTCCACTGCTAGCCCATTTTCCTTTTACCTGTATCTGCAGTATAAGGAAAATAGTATCTGTAAGCCAGTGAGCTTAGTAAGAAACCATCTACCTCACAAAACATGCAACGATGCAATCATGGATTTAAATCATGCTATTTGAAAACATGCACTGAAAAGCTAAACCATGGCATACTGAAATCTAATGGCATAACATATAAGCATGGCATATACACTGGAATCATGGCATAGCAAGTAATAACGCTAAGCTAATCATAAGTTAAGCTAACTGGAACTAAAGCTGTAACTGAAAACAAACTCCACTAGCATATCTGATTTTGAGTTTGAAACTAATACATAATACTTGAAAATACTAATCATGCTGTAGGGCCCGGCAACTGTACTTTGCTGTGCGCGCATCCCTAACTAGACCCGGGTTTGCAAGTCCCGAATTTAGTAGGGTTAACTAGGTTATCTAAACCCAGCTAGGTTATCTAAACCTAGGGACCGACTATGGGAGCCCAGCCCAATGGATATCTAATCCAGTACAGTGCCAACTGAAAGTAAAATACTGAATAGCTAATGCTGTTTTGCTGAAACTAGGTTATCTGAACCTAGAGGCGACTATGGGAGCCCACCCATTGGATATCTGATCCATATAAGCTGAAATAACTATTTTACTGGTTTAAATGCTTCTAATGCATTTATCTAAGCTGTTAAAATGCCTAAGTTGCATTTTAGCTGATCTAATCATTTTATCGAACACTTGGTGTGCCTAAACCCTCCTCTCCATTAGGGAATCGCTTCTAGGCACCCAACAGCGTCTATGATCCCCAACTGAAGGAGAATAGACGTATTCGGCCCATCTAAAAGCGCTAAACTAATCCCTAATTGGCGAAGAGAGCTAAATACACCCTAGGTATCGATAAAAATCTGCATACATCCTAACTAGAGCATAAAAACTCAAGCGGAAACTATTATACTGCAGGTGAGGGGTTTCTTACCTTCTAATCGTAATTTCTTACGATTCTATTCGCTAGAACTCCGGTGGAGGTGGTCCTCTCGACGATCCGCTCACGTCTTCGCGTTCCTCTCGCGGAGGAGAGCCTCTTTCGTGTAGGAGTCGTCGCCGGAAGATGGCCCTAGGGACCTTGGGGCTTGGTGTGCCGTGCGTGAGGGAGAGGAGAGGGTGGCGTCGGCGTTGAGGGTTTGGAGAGGGAGAAGGTTGCCGAACCAAGCAAAAATAAACCAAACCCACTTAAACCTTCTATTTATATTAAGTGGTTAATTCGGCTAAACCCAACTTAAATATAATCGTTCCCCTTCCCTTTCAGCACAGCCTTGCTGGGTCAACTGGTTATGACATTGTCCCTCTAAACCATAGGTCTCGGGTTCAATCCCCGCCTAGGCCGTTTTACGCTTATATTTCTTTTTGCTACTTCCGCTACTCGGAAAATTCCGGAAAAATATCTAAAAATTCCAGAAAAATCCTAGAATATTTCTAAAATAGTTTTGAGAATTTTCGGGCGTTACACATATACTTTCTCATGTGATTATTAGTATGACTATCAGTCCTTGGACCTGAAGTCACCATGGTTCCCTACATAAGGAGTTGCATACTTTGGCTTCGTCAAACGTCACCCGTAAATGGGTGGACTATAAAGGCGACTACTGGGTATATAACAAATTATGCGGAGGGATGTGAGTGATGTAGAAGGGATCTATCCCTCCTAGATGACGGGAGTGATATCATGATTCTTGATAGAGTGAGATCACTAAGTGCATGGTCATGCCCAAATAAGTCAATATGAGATATTAAGCTCGTTTGATTAAAGTGAGTCTACTTGGAGTTCAAGACATAGATTGATTAGAGGATGACATGGTCTGTGCCTCATTTGATTAATTTAGATGTCAAGGATAGAAGAACATTGTCACATATTGTGAGAGTCACAATTAGTAGTCATAATGGTGATGTTGGATCTCAACATTCTTGTAACTTGGGTAGTAATGATGTGTTGCTAGATACCGCTCATTGCTTATGTTTCTAAATGGGTTTAGGAGCATTGCCAACGTTACAAGAACCTATAGGGTCACACACAAAGGGCAGTTAGATGGAGATTAGGTCTATATGATGGACCAAGAGGATTAGGTTCATGTGATGAACCAAATTAGATTAAGAGTAATCTAAATTAGACTAATTGAGTTGGACTCAATTTGATTCATGTGTTGAATGAGTCTAATTTAGACTATGATTCATTGATTCAATTTAAACCAATGAATAGAGATTCATTAAATTAAATTAATTTGAATCAAAGGGTAGATTTGATCAACCATGGGAGATAAGAGGTCAAGTTTGATTTGACTTGAGAGGGAAGATGAAGGGTCAAGTTTGACTTGACCAAATGCCATCTCATTGTGACTTGGCATGGGCCGACCAATGATGATGTTCCACATCATCAAGGATACATCATTGTGTGCCACCTCATGAGGAAGACCAAGAGCCATGACTCTTGGTATTACATGGAGGTATAAAACCTCTATTAAGTGGTCGGCCATAGTAATGAAGAATAAGTGTGTGGTTATTCAAGGCTTCTTCTTCTTCCTCTCCTGCTTTCTCTCCTTCTCCTCCATTCCCGAGACCTCTCAAGAGTGCTAGCACACTCTAAGTGGTTCTCTCCACCTTTTGTCCGTGAGGATACGTGTAGAGGAGTGTACACTTGACACTCTACGAGATCCGGCAACCATTTGGACGAGCGGGATAAGCGAAGGGCATTGCTACAAGGGTAATACTTCCTTTTTCATGTAGATCTAAGGTAGATCTAGTGTAGACAAATATGTACATGAATATTTTTATTTATCTTCGCACGGATCCGTGGCTAGCTTCGAGGTTTCCGCAACGTAAAAAGTGGTTTTTGTGGCTCGAAAGTTCTAACACCGTAGTGACTTCAGGTCTAAGGACTATTCATACTAATAGTCACATGAGAATATTTATGATACTCATATAACGATCCATGAAGCATTCTCATGGCGGGCCATTCAGTATATATTCTCTAATATATACCCATGTGTCAACCTGATATCTCATATCCATGACTTGTGAGATTAAGTCATCCGTTGACCTACATGCTAGTCTCAACGCATTAATATTGTCCTTGCATATTAATGCTTGTCTAGGAATAGTTAAGAGTAGTGCTCTATGTATATCTACAATATCTCACTATCAATTTAACCAATTGATATGTTGTAGATTGGAACCTCGTACTCTAGGACATTATTATACTTATTCATTTGACACTAAATTGAAATAAATATAATAACCAACTTTGCCTTTATTAATAATGAAATATGATACAAAAGAAGCCCTTTACAATCATCTCATAATTGGTACTAGGGCTAATACTAACACCTGTTTCTTCAACCCGCCCCAAGGAGTGCCTTAAAAGCAAGTATGCCTTCACCTCCTCCTTCCAACTGCCGTCTCTACAAGTGCTGGGCCCCATTCCTTCTGCCAGCGCCTCTCCCCACTGTGGTCAGGTACAACTCCATGGGGCCCTGGATGACTCATGGAAAACTGCTACCGACCAAATTTTGGAAGGCCCACAACTGGAGTTGGCCGATGTGTTCTCGCAACAGCTACTATCAGTGAGTTTTCTCTGTTTCTTTTCCATATCCTTGAGATAATGCTAATCCTCCCCTTCTCTTGACATATATGTGTCATGGGTCTGAGCATATCGTAGTACGTGGCTGGTCTGCAGCAAGAGAACAAGTCTTTGAGGGCTCACCATCGGGAACTGGAATCGCCCACGACCACCAGCCGCATTTTTGATCTGACCACCCCTGATAACCCGATGCAGTCCTATCTTCAGATTGCTGAGGAGAAGGCCCAAGTCACCAGGGGCATGGCTCAGGCGAAATCAGAGAAAGTACAGACCTTACAAACCGCCCTGAAGATGAGTGAATCCAAGCTTAAGTCTGAGGGACTGAGGCATGCCCAGATCTTGGCCGATCTAGAAGAGAAAGAAGCTGAGGTGACCACCCTCTCTTCGCGGCTGTGGGACCTTCAAGAGCTCCACACTGCTCTGGAGAGAGATCTAGCGGCTACAAAGGTAGATCTATCTGCTAGCGCTGATCGGGAAGTTGCCTTTCAAAAGCAATAGGAGGTAGCCAAGGCTACCTTCAAGTCTCTTCAGGTGAACCTCTCTAAGGCCCGGAGCGAAGCCACCACTACACATCAAGAGCTAGCTATGGTCTGAGTTGATGCAGACAAGACCAAGGGTGAGCTAAAAGACTATCAAGCCGACGAGGTTGCTCGCCTACAAGCTTACAAGGCCACTTTCCTTGCTTCCAAAGAATTTGGAGCTAAGATAGGCAGTCTCATTGACCAGATGGTTTGCTATGGTGTTGTGGGGGCTCTGCTGTAGCTCTGTGAGAAAGGTTACCTTCGGTCATCCCCTCCTGACGACTTCTTGGACTGCACTCGCCTTCTTCGAGAGCTTCCTGATGAAGCTTTTTCCTCTTTTAATGGCTAGTCTGTGCTTATCTTGTACCCTTCTCTTCCAAGGATGTAAGACTTCTCCTCCTTCTGTAACTTTGGTTTGAAAATTATGAAAGGCATGTGTCTGGGCAAATTACCCCTATGCAATGTATTGTTCACTTAGTACGTTTACTTATAGTCCACGCTACTTTCTACTTGATATGTTCAAGTAGTTTGTTAAGTGTTTATCCTTCTTGCAGGTATTTAGTTAACTTAACATCTATGTAGGCGTCAAGACATGCAACTGGGCAGGTGCCTTTACCTAACCGGGTGTCTATCCTGACCAACCAATTCAATGTCCCAACAGGGTTTATTGATGTGGCTATCCGATCAATCGCTTTGTCTGACCAGCCTACTCCAGGGCTCCCGACTGAGTTTCGCGCGATCTCGCTACTCACCTAGTCATGAGCCACGATACTCCAGAGCCCCCTTACAGGACCGAGGGGGAGCTACTGTAGCATCGCCTACTCCCGAAGCCACAACAAACCCTTATCCCCCTCGTGTCCCTCACCTCCTCTTTTTTCAACTCGCCCCCTTGGCGTGGTTTTCTAGGATGATCCTATAGCCATCGTTGCTTTTAAGTCTATGGCTAATGCCAGCTACCTTAGGCATGGACCGCCTGATGGGAACTGATGACAAAGCCCTCTATGCCCCCCTTGACAACTATAAATATTCTTCCCCTTCCGCTTCACTGAACTTTTCGTCTCCAACTTAAGCCTTCCTCTTGTTTCTGGTACCTGCTGTGCTCTGACTCTTGTCCTTTGTGTTCGCACCCTCTCATGGATTCCCCTGCGCCTACCTACACTCCCAGAGTTTTAACCTTCACTGACATGGATCTGGATGATCTCTGCTTCTCATATGAAACCCCATGGCCGCACATATCATCATACCCTCTAAGGTTCACAGGGTCTCTTCCCCTCCGGCGGGGTATGTGACTTTTTTCAAAGAGCATATTGTCGTTGACCTCCGTCTTCTCATCCATCCTTTCTTCTCTGAAGTGAGTCGTTACTTCTGCATCCCTCTTTATCAATTTACTCCCAATTCCATGAGGATCTTGTGTGGATTCGTCCTCTTCTGTGAAGTGTGTGACGTATCCTGGACTCCTCACTTATTCCACTGCTTCTTTACCCCTCGTCATCATAGTGAAGGCATTTTCCATCTCTAGGCCCACACCTGGACTACCTTCTTTGCTCCTCTCCTATCCTCAGACTCAGAATAGAAGGATAAGTATTTCTTCCTGCGTTTCCCCCATGCCGTGGAGTGGCCTACACAATGATGATCAACTCTTCTTTCGATGCCCTATTTGGGGGACTTTCAAACAGACCCTAATTTTATGGAGGCCTCTGGGTAGCTGACAAGTTGGCACTTAGACTTGCTCCTGCTTCTGACCGAAGACATGTTGTTTCTGTTCAGATTGAGCCACATCCCTTTAGAGTTACCACACTGTTTAGGTAAGGCTTACCCTGCCCAGACTCATCTTTGTCATCCTACTCTGATTTTGGTACTCCTCTTGCAACAAATACTCTGACTCGAGCATCCCTGATTAGGCATTTTCTCCTGAGTGATATGGAAACAAACCGCTAGGGACACATCATTCTGGATAGGAGGGGTCTCTCTCATTCGGCTCCCCTTCCTCTAGGGGTTGCTGCCTCAACTTCTCCTCGTCCGGCCACTCAAGCAACCTTGCTTGTTCGGCCTATTTCTAGATCTGTGAGGTGCACTCCTCCAACTCCTCTGGCTCGTCGACCGCCGAGGAGTCAAATTCAGATGAACAACCGCTCTCACACAATCCAAGATACTGACCTATGGGACCCGACCGAGTATCCGAGGCCCAGACTGCTACTCCAGCATCCCGACCAGCCTCTACTTCTACTCCTGATCCACAACTCCCGAGTGACCTTGTTATGCTACCCAGAGCTAGGACTGGAGCTGGGAAAGGGAAGGCTCCGGTCGTTAAAGAAGAAATTACTATAGAGCTGCCATCTGCACTAGCGTCCCAAGCTGCACCGAATGCCCCGCCCAGGCCTTCTTCCTCCACAGAGAGGCCTCATATGCCAACGTCTCAAGCTACCCCCAGTACCCAGGCCAGACCTTCCTCCTCCCGATCATCTGCCTCTACGCATCCTGACCCCAACGAGATCATTGTCGGGTCATCGCAATCGCAGCCCTCTAACTATCACCATTACTGAGTCACTAAGCCTTCAGAATGGGGCTTGTGCCATCAATCAAATGCCAAGACTAGCCGTCTCACACTGAAGGGAGATCTAGCGACTCATTGGGAAGAGAGTCTGCAGCAAATACATACTCTCCCCCTGCCCACTCAACTGGATCGATTCTCCGTAGGAGCTACTGCGGTATGCCCTCATTCTCCCTTGTTGCTCCTCTTTTCTTTATTCTAACTACTTGCTTACCTGCACAGGCTTTTGCTGAGTCCCTAGTATTGAGCCAGGATTTCTCCTTCCTGTATCAGCAGAATAAAATTTTAAAGGATAGTGTGGCCGACCTGGAATCTCAATTATCTGACCCTGCCTCAGTCATGTCCCAACTAAAGGCGGAGGTGGCGACCTTAAGGAAGGTGAACGCCTCCCGGGAACAAACCCTGGGAGAGGCCCAACTAGAGATCGACCGTCTCCGAGATGACAAGAGTAGGCTTGAAGCCTCCTATAGTCATTCGAGGCTAAGTGTCAAGAGGCTCAGTCAGAACTGACTCAATGTACTGCAACTCTGGAGGACTTAAGGCTCATGCATAAGCAAGAGATGGATCACTTGACTCAAGAGCTGCAATCCAAGGACATGCTTCTTGTGGACCAGAGAAGGGATCTGGAGTCTCAAGCAACGGAGCTGGGCTCTATGCAGACAGAACTGTCTCAGGCTCAGTCTACCTTATCTATCTCCGCTATTGCCTTAGAGACTTATAAGGCAGGGGAGAACGATCGTCTACAAGCGAGCCGGGAAGAATATTTACACTCTTCAGAGTTTGGCTCGCGGGTGGGGGATTGTTTTTTCAGATATGTGGCTTATGGAGCGGTAGGGGAACTTCAGCAACTTAAGGAGAGAGGGTATTTGCCTCCCGATCCTCCTGAGGACTTCCTGTATCATCGTCGGATCCTCAAAGAGATGCCCGACGATGTATTCTCAGAATTCCAATAACCCTTCTTATTGTACATGAACTTCTGTCCATTGTACTTTATTAATTTTCACTATCCTTGCTACTACTATCTTTTTAGATTTTACGCATTCTCCTTAGTCCTGAGCTGTTTAGCCCTAGCACGGGGGCCTAAGCAGGTATTAAAAAAGATTGGTGAGTGTTCTAGACCAAGCTATCCCGACCGAGCATTTCATGCCCGACTGGTCATATTGTCTCGATCTCAAGTCTTACAAAGGAGTGATTCACTTAAGTACGATAAGACTGGAGGTAGTTAGCACTCCAAGGACGGTCCGGCCTCCTACCATGAGCGTCTTGTAGGTAGTAGGCCCCTGACGCTAATCTTTTAACAATTTTATACGACCCGTCCCACTGAGGTACTAACTTGGTTACCTCCCCTACAGGCTTTGTCCTTTTCCACACGAAGTCTCCTTCTCCGAAGAACCACGGGATCACCCTCCTATTATAATTTTGATGCATCCGCTGCCTATAGGCAATTAATCAGGCAGCTGCTCGTTCTCGAGTTTCACTGATAAAATCCAGTTCTGAAAGGTGTCGCTCGGCATTCTCCTGGCTATACAATAACCTTCTGATGGATGGCACCTCGACTTCTATGGGCATCACTGCCTCACTACCGTAGACCAAGTGAAAGGGGGTGAGCCCGGTGTTCTCTCGTGGAGTCGTACAGTATGGCCAGAGGATGCTAAGCAGCTCTTACACCCAATCGCCACCTACGTGATCCAGCTTGACCTTCAACCCTCGAACTATCTCTCTGTTAGTGACTTCCATCTTCCCATTACTTTGAGGATAAGCCACGGATGTGAAGGCTTGGGTTATTCCAAATCCTCGACACCACTCCTGAATCTTACGCCTTTGGAACTACCTTCCATTATCTAAGACTAGCTTATGTAGCATTCCAAATTGGCATAAGATGTTCTTCTAGAGAAATTGAATAGCGACTCCCTCAGTAATCCTGGCCAAGGCTTCTGCTTCCACCCATTTGAAAAAGTAATCCACTGCTACAAGCAAGAATCATTTCTAACCTGGCACCAATGGGAATGGTCTCATAATGTTCATGCCCCATTGATCAGAGGGGCATGAGACTGTTGAAAGTTTCAACGTGTCGGTCGGTCGATGGGTCAGGTTCTGATGCTTTTGGCAAGATAAGCAAGTATTCACTAATCGTTGAGCATCTTTCTGCAGAGTGGACCAGAAATACCCGGTCAATAATATTTTTCGAGCAAGCATTCTCCCTCCAATGTGGTTACCGCAACACCCTGATGTACTTCTTGCAGGACATACTCCGCCTCCTCTGTTCCTAAGCATTGGAGCAACAGTTTGGAGAATGCTCGCTTGTACAGCTAGTCTCCGATCAGAGTATATACATGAGCTCTTTTCCTGATCAACCTGGCTTCTTCCGGATCAACAGGCAAGACGCCCTGCTGAAGATAAATGATCATGGGGGTTCTCCAGTCGATTGGTTCCTCGATAATGTTCTGCAGGTCGATCTGAGCTATTAGGAAGGTATGACCTATCTACCTGTCTAGCACCCAAGTGGTCAAAGAGCTAGTAATTTTAACTAATTCATCAGCCCTTTGGTTATCTCTCCGAGGAATCTTAGTCACTGTGACTTCTTTGAAATCCTCTTTCATTTTCTCATATGCTTCCTGGTATAGCTGCAATTTGTCACTGTTAACCTCGAAGTTGCCCGCTAATTGCTGAGCTACGAGTTGAGAATCTGAATAAATGACCACCCGGGCGGCTCCTACATGCCGAGCTGCTTGCAGTCCTGCCAATAGCGCCTCATATTCCACCTCGTTATTTGTGGCTCTAAAATTTAACCTTACGGTCAGTTGCAGGATATCTTCCTAAGGGGATATCAGGAGTATCCCCACTCCGCTTCCCTACTGGGTGGATGACCCGTCTACATAGATCTTCCAAGTTTCTTCGGAATTAGGTTGATGGACCTCCATAAGAAAATCTGCTAGGGCTTGCCCTTTAATTGTCGTTCGGGGCTGGTACTGGATGTCATATTCTCCCAACTCAGTTGCCCATTTGATGAGATGAGCTACTACCTCCACATTAGTAAGAGCCTTCCCCATGGTGTTGTTGGTTAGGACTGTGATGGGGTGTGCTAAGAAATAAGGTCTTAAGTGGCGAGCCATGAGTACTAACCCATAAACTAATTTTTCTAGGGTCGTGTATCGGGACTCGACCCCTTTCAATAAGTGGTTGAAGAAGTACACTGGTCATTGTACATCATCCTGCTCTTTCACCAACACTACCCCCACGGCCTCAGTGGTGGCTGACAAATCACTACAACAAAAACGTTAAAAGACAACGAATTTTATCCGTTGTCGTAGCCCCTTTAAAACCGTTGTAATTGGTTGTGTTGTTAAAAGTGGGGGCTACGACAACGGTTTTAAACCGTTGTCTTTGAATGAAATAACAACAATTTTGCACCGATTTAAAACCGTTGTCTTTGAATGAAAAGACAACGGTTTAAAACCGTTGTTGTTTAGAGCACTTTTAATAACACTGCTAGTTACAACGGTTTTTGGGGCTACGACAATAGTTTTTAACCATTGTCTTTTGAGGGCGATAGACAATAACAACGGTTTTAAACCATTGTCTTTTAAACCATTATCTTTTAAACTATTATCTTTTAATATCAATATAAATATATAATAAAGAATCATAATCACAAAAGAAAGAATATTCTCCACATCAATGTCATTCAAAATGTTACTTATACAAGAATTATAATCACAAAAGAAGAAACATGTCTCATATTTAAATAAAATTTATCCCAATACAAATAAATAAATAAACTCTATTTACAACTAATGAACAATAGCTAAAAGACTAGAAACTTGTGATGGTGGTTCATGCTAGATAGGATTACACTTAATTATTATCAACCCAAGTCCCATCACAATCTTCAACTTGTAGGATTTCATTGGACTCCTCTTTCTCACTTGCTGATTCTTCCATGTCAACCTTTTTCAACATTGTTGATCATCAGTTCCATAATAAATCTAGTCCTTAATATGTAGTCCTTATCAACTTTACAGAGTAACTCTTCACTCCCTGTTTCAGAGAGTTCAACACAATTACATTAGAAAACTTAAAATAGCATGTAGGGAAACACACTAAGTTTGCTGATGGTTTTGCTGAAGGGAATGTCATCAGAAACAGGTGAGGAAAAGTTGTGCCAATGCATGCACCGTTAATGTTTTATCAGAGTTAAAGAAATATGTAATGATTTGATAAATGAGCAATCTTTGTATATGTATTAAACCAGAATCTAATGTTGCATAGAAAACCAGGCAGGTATATGCATCAAAAATATCAGAAAAATGCAGCTTCTGACTGAATAAGGACTGAGCATTTCATTGGATATACCAAAGAAACTAATATGCTAAGTAATTTTCTCCTAGTACATGAAAATTGGAACATGCCATGTTCCAATTCTTGATTGAGTGTGGAGTACCAAAATACAAATTCTACCATATGCCACAATACACATACAATACAATTTACAAACAAAATCAAGACAAAATATTTGGTAGCTTCACCATCTATATTATCTATCATCCAACAAAATAAATTTTTCAAGGTACTCTCCCTACCTGACAAATCTACAAAAATAAAAAGAAATTGCAGAATGCTACTATATAAAATAGCCTATACAAAAACATATCTCATGGACCAACTTTAAGTCTTATGTCTGGTACATCCCATCATAACCAACTTCATCATGCCAGCTTGCCCTAACTTAGTACAAAAAGTATGAGAGCAGTATTTTCAGTCATGTATTGTTCAATGTTCATGGAAGTACAATAACAAGTTCTTTTCTCAATCACACAATTCTGGATTTTTTTTAAAGTCCTAAGTCCTTAAATATTTAACATAAGGAAAACATAATGTACACTTTTATGCACTTCCTCAAATCATCCCTAAAATTAATTTCAAATGCATCACAAACTTATTAAAGGAAAGCTTACAATAACTAAGGATGCAACCAGATAGCAATTTGCTTGTGGCTAGTTTTTGAAAGCCTAAATATTAATTCTCTCGTAATATGGAGTATTTTCTATAAATTCTACCAAAAAAAGATAAATGAAATGGAATACAAGATGAAGGATATGACTCTTGTATTTACATCTTGGAGGGTAAATATCTTCACATTTAGGGCAATAGATCTTTACAGATCCATTGTGAGGAATATCAGATGTACCCACTAGTAAACATGGTTGTTCCTCACAAAAAAATCTACTTTTTTGTATTTCTCATGCTGCAAAATCAGATGATATTAGCACCTCCATAACGAGATTATCTATTTCGCCATTGCATTATCTATTCCAATACGAAAATGCTCATTGAAAGTTAAAAATTGAAATTGAGGCATACTTGTATCTCTAAACGTTTTCACTTTGGTAGTGTGTTCACTTGTGGCATAAAAGATTAGTTCAAGATTATTGTCAATAATCTACTCTTTTTTCAAAATCAACTGATCCAATCATTTCAGCTACCTTGCATAATTGCGCACTTGTATTTAGCTATTTATGGCTATCAATATTTTGAACATCGATTAGTAATATGTAAGTATAAATAAAGCACAAAAAATAGTTACCAAAAAAATCACTAAATTTAGTATTGAAATTTGATAGAGCAAAGAGGATAGCGCAAGAAGTTACCAAGAGAAATAAGAAAACTGGGCAAGGGTCTTCTTTCTTCTCTGCTTCATGGTATGCAGAATATAACTTACGATTCCCATTTGAAGTTCTTGCCCAAACACCATATTATCCTCAGTATACGATTTAATTATGAAAAATCTGGCATCCTTATAGTCTGTCATAAAATCGGGGCTATTATAAAGACTATGATCAACTCTTGCAAATATGTTATTTGGATTGTCTGTTGGATCGAGAAGCGCTAGAGAGGGGTGAATAGTACTCGTGGCTATTTTGTTTGATTCGTAAAACTCGAGTAATAAACACAGCGGAAATTAATAAGAGAAACACACGCTAACACAGGTTGTTTACTTGGTTCAGAGCCTGTGGTGACTCCTACTCCAAGGCCCAAATTCGTTGAACTTTTACTGCGGGCAACAACTATAATATCATAAAATTATTACAAGTTAAATACAAACAGAATAAGAATTATACCAACGACAATGGGAAAAAGAAATTTGGAAGCTCCGGGTCGTCGGCGTCGAGTTATAGCTTCGTCGAACTGTCTCGTTAGCAGCTTATCAGAGAAGGGTTACTTGTTCGTTGATTTCCTGTACTGTTGGTCGAGATGTCCTTTTATTGGACGTTGAAGGCGCCTCTAATGCCAGTCAAGGCGCCTTAAACCCCAACACTTATCCCTCTTTCTGCGCTGCGATAAGCTCCGCTGACTGCTGCTTATCCCTGCCTGGAGGCGCCTCCAACAAACCTCTGAGGCGCCTCCAAGCCAGTGTCTTTGGCGCCTCAGACTCCTTTGAGGCGCCTTCAAGCCAGTGTCGAGGTGCCTCAGACTCCTTTGAGGCGCCTTCAGCCCCACTTCACATCCAGTTGATCTCTTTGCACCCGAGGCGCCTCCAAGCTCCATGGAGGCGCCTCGGACACTGTTCATCCGAGGGAAAACTTTGCTCTTTTGAACCTGCAAGACATGTTAAACCTAAAACATAAACATATCTTGCAAAACACAATTAGTACAGATAAAAATAATAAATGAAATGTTTGACAGCCTTTGGCCCGTCCGATTCTGACTTCGAATTTCCCACCAAAAATCCTAGGTCGAACCGAAGCCTACTGTTCCCTCCTCGGGGAACGCGTCCTCACCTACTCCTCTCAGGAGAGTTTACCTTTTGTTAGTTCGGTCCTCCAGACCGACTGGACTTTTGCTCAGCGTTCGATGCTTCTGGTCTTCATGCTGGACATCCGGTCCACGACCCGTCCAGACTTCTACCCAGTTCGTGACACCAGGATTTCAACCTAGGGTTACCGCCCCCTAGGATTTTTTCCCGAAGCTCCGACCCGCTAAGACTTTTCACATAGGGTTACCATCCCCTATAACCTAGGGTTACCACCCCCTAGGGTTTTCCACCTACCTAACCGCAGTTAGGACTTTCCTGAAACACTCAATCAGACATATCAAATAACAAATAAACTTAACTTTGAATCCTTTGTCATTATCAAAACTTGAGTTCGATCGTCGGATACTTCCCACACCAACATTATTCATGGAAGGATTCTTTTCATTCATCTTATTATTTTCCCTATCTACTCGTGGCCCTCGGTTTTGTTCATTAAGGAAATCAAGAGCGCCATTGCAATTGCATAACAGAACACTTCCGATTCCTGGCCTTTCTATCTTTCTATGTAGTAACTGCTCCCCAATCCTTAATTCCTGAGTTTGTAAACGGTGTTCCAAATGTATTGTTGTGATATACACCAGCATGAGAATATCCTATATCAACTGAACCTATAAAAGATCCAAAACTATATAAGGATCGCTGCTGTTGCGAACTCTGAAATCAATAGAATAATAAAGTGAATACACTTTCAAAAAGAAAATTCGTCTACATAAATAACTAGTTGTAAGATAGTATAAACTCAATCTCTGTATATTTTAAAAGGATAGAAAGAGAATTAATGACAATCACACCCGAATTAGCTAAAACATAATTAAATGGCAATAGTGACAATGCAAATTCTAAAATGCAAAGATTCATACTTTGACTGATGCTCATTAATAAAATGTGGAATAAAAAATATTAAAAAAATGTCCAGTCATGGAAGATGGAATCTTATCCTAGTATGAGAATAAGCTTTCTAACAACCTCGATATTGGGGTACAATATTAAGGCATGCAATTTAGTGATTGTACCATGATTAAAAGAAGAGATTCTGGATTTGGCAATGTCAAGAGGGCAATAACCACTTGCAAAAGAGATTAAATTAATTGAGCAATTGCCACAAATGGCATTGGACCACCCTATTTGTGGGAGAATGACATGCCTATATATTTATTTCAGACCTTCAAGTAATAATACAACTTTCCTTAGAACAAAACAGAGTGCATCGTTTTCTTTATGATGATGAAGACAAGCAGAAGTTAGATGCCAAGTTGGTCAACAGAAATAGAGATTCCTTGGTAGTTGATTCAAAACTATATTTGATAATAAACTGTGAAAAAGAAAAGATTCAACAATGCAATGGATCATTAAATTGTCAACAGGGCATAGGCCAAACAATATATTGAGATAGCATGACGCCAAGCATGATGAATTGTCTATTTAGGCTTCTGTTTGTAAGTAAAAAGGGTTCAACATCTAAGAGCGATGTGTAACCTGACCTATGAATACTAAGTTTACTTAGGAACATTTAGTTCATTTATGGCACTGGGCTCATTGAGAATAATCATTCCCTTGGAATCTTACCTAAAACTACCCAATAAAATCAATTAGGCAATCCTGGATACACAATGAAATTTTACAAATTTTTTCACTGGTGTTTCACAATATTACTATGAATGACAAACCCTATAATGGTACCTGCAAGAACACCAAATAGTATATTGAGATTGCATAGCACCAAACATGATGAATTGTCTATGTAGGCTTATATTTGTAAGTAAAAAGGGTTCAACAGAGGTGAAGCTTATAATTTGAGCATGAACTTCAGTCTTAATCAAGATTAACCAACAAGTCTTGACTATTTCAAATTCAAGACTTGAATGATTTCCATGTTTGTCGTATCAAAGCTGATTATTTGTATGTAATCAATATATTTTACTAAATCAAAGATCTCTAATAAACACTGTCATAGAAGACAATTCAGTGAATGAAAAAAAAAAATCAATTATAAAGTCTAGTAATTTATACCTAGTAATGAATATAGTCTAGTACGCATTCCGCCCATTTGGATCGTACTTCATCAATTTCCTCGTTAGAGTAAATTATTTTCATGAATTGTTAACAAAACTAGATTATATTAGTAAAAAAATCAGTAATAAAGAAGCAAAATCAAATAAATAAAATTATTTGAAAAAATTGAGAATATGTCATTACCATTGAGAAAAATGAATCCTTCTTGCTGATAGCATTTCTTTCAATAATTTCTCATAAATTTCATCACATAAAACCCACATTGTTTCACATCAGGTTGACGAGGACCCTATGTTAACAAAAAATTGTCAACGAATAATGCACATATAACTATTTTTTAATTAATCACAAGTAGACATATGTGTGTATATATAATATAGAAATCTTTACGACTTCCCACGTAGGCTTCTTTTTCCCTTTCCTTTCCTTATTTGAATTGAACAATTTCAAACTCCTTCGGACAACAAGATTTGACATATGAATAATAAATTAAATGCTTAATTAAAAAAAATATGTACTCACATATCCACTACATATTTCCAGTCCTCATGATGATTGCGATGATTAAGTGAATCGAACAAATAAACCACCTCCACATAAGGGTCGATGACCGTCAAAATCTGATGACATTTATGCACAAAACAGATAGTCAATGCATAAATTTCGCAAAATTGTCGAAAAAATCTATTAAAAATGAAATTGTAATATTTATTTACTCAACATTGTGTGGTGCCAAAACTAGTTGATTTCTTGCTACACCACTCATCCTATCAGTCAAAACACTTGCCCAGCTATTCAAGTATTCAATATTTTTATTTTTGTCAAGTTTGGATACATATGACACTACTAGAAGGGTTTGTGGATCCACAAATTTGAATTTATCGACATTATTTTCTTTTTCATCTTTTTGAAGAGAAACCTTCCATTCAAGCAAAATAATGTTACTATGTTAAACAAATAAAAGGAAAAAAATTCAAATTAAGCGAAAACTTATCACATGTAAGCAACCAGACAATTAGCAGATATTGGCTCCAACTCATAAAAAGGTGTGATGTCTTCAAGGTTCACAAGCAGTTCATATTCATTGTCAAAGAAATCATGATAAAAAATAATTAATATATTTTTTTTATGGGCTGTCCAAAATACGTTTAGAGTAACAGTACAATAAATATAATGATCGTGACACATTTGATGACAAAATAGAATTATTTCTTTTCTCGACACTTTTCTTTCTTTTGAGCTTCTGTAAATTATAAATATAAATCATGTTAATGGAAAGTTCCATCTCTTATCAGTTAAAGGGGGAAGTGACATAGTGGCTTAGAAAAGATACGAGAAAGGACAAAATTTGTAAGAATAATAAGTACGTAGGGATTTTAAGTGAAAGAAAAGGGATAAATCAATTTAAAAAAAAAAGTGAAAGAGGATAACTCTCTGCACCCGCTCACCTGTTCTTCAGTTCCACAGAATTCATAGCTAGAGAGAATCAAAAAATCATGGCGAATGCTTCGGAGGGGCGCATCTGAAAAAGAGGACCTTCAGGAAGTTCTCTTACTGCAGTGTAGACCTCGATCAGCTCCTCGATATGAGCCTTGATGAACTCGTCAAATTGCGCTCGAAGAAGGTTCTAGAGAGGGCTTTTCAGAGATGAAGGGTTGCAAAAAAAGTTCTCTACAAGATCAGTTTTGTGTGCTCCGAAGAAATCCAGAATTCCAGTGATTCGTGTGCGAGATCTATAGAACTCGAAGAAGGTGCGAACAGTGGTGCAAGGAGCAGCAACACGAGAAGCGTGGACATCGACGGGGAACCCTTAGCTTGTCACCAAGAGGAAGATCAACTCCAACAGCGATAACCAAGAGCAACGATGGTAGATGAGTAGAAGTTCCGATTGGATTTGGAGGATGGCCCTGGCTAACTCCGATGGCTGTCGTTGAGGGTTTTGTTGTTGGCTGAAAAACAAAACAGCAGGTGTTGCTCTCGAGAAGAGAAGGATAGAGAGAGGCTGCTGCTAGGGACAACGGCTATGGTTGCCGGAGAGGAAGAAAGACAGTAAAGGGTTGTGTCACAAAGGAGAGAAGGAGCATCGCAAGGCAAAGAGAAGATGGTTTTCTTAGAGGAGAGCACATCATCGTTGTGCAAAAAGGCGGGTCCCGCCGCCCAGCGGCCCCCTAGGTTTGGCCCCACAGGGATCCTAGGAAGGAGAGTACATCATCGTGGAGGAAGATCCAGTGGAGGTGAAAAGAAAAATGACTTAGGATTCGGGAACGCAAAGGGAAAAACAAAGCGCAAAAAAAAATTACAGAGAGAGAGAGAGTAAAACTACAAGGGGAAAATGACGAAACAAATAAAGTCAAAGACAACGATTTTATCAAAACTGTTGTCGTAAAGGGCGCTAAAAGACTATGATTTTAGATAACCGTTGTCAAATGCGTTGTTGATTTAAAAAAAAAATTACTCAACGATAACGGTTTTCACAAAATTATTGTCTTTTATATTTTTAGGAGCTCAAAGACAACTGTTTTATCTAAAACTGTTGTCTTTTACCAAATTTACAATAGTTTCATCTAAAACTATTGTCTTTGTATTGTTGTCGTTTAACATTTTTGTTGTAGTAAATAGACCCAGAGTGGCTCCCCGTAATGGGCTTAAATAGTGAGGGCAAGGTCTCCAAGTACTTTTTCAATTCTTCGAATGTCTGATTGCATTCTCCATCCTATTGAAACTTGGCCGCTCTCCTGAGCACCTTGAAGAAGGGTAGTGTTCGATCTACAGACCGAGATATGAACCTAGACAGTGCAATTATTTGGCCCACCAACTTCTGAGCTTCCTTTAGATTTTGAGGTGTTTTCATATCTCGAAGTGCTTGGACCTTCTCTGGATTAGCTTCAATTCCCCGCTCGGTAACGAGGTATCCCAAGAATTCCCCCCCCCCCCCCCCCCCCACCCCCCTCAAGCTCCAAACAAGCACTCCAATGGATTTAACTTCAGCGCATATTGCCGTAGCATGCTGCAAGTCTCCTCTATATCAGAGATCAAATTTACAGGCAGCAGTGGATTTGATGAGGATGTCGTCTACATAGACCTCCACGTTCCGTCCTATCTGCTCTCGAAAGATCTTATCCATCATTCTTTGGTAAGTAGCTCCTGCATTTCGCAATCCAAAAGGCATGACGGTGTAACAGAAAGTACCATTTGTCGTGATGAAGCTAACCTTCTCCTTATCTTCTTGCGCCAGAGGGATTTGGTGGTACCCTTAGTAAGCATCGAGCATACAAATCCTTTCGCAGCTTGAGGTCGAGTCTAGCATCTGATCAATCTTGGGTAACGGGTAGCAGTCCTTGGGGCTAACGCGATTGAGGTCCCAGAAGTCGATACAGACTCTTCACTTATTATTGGGTTTAGACACCAAGACCATATTAGAGAACCAGGATAGGAATTGTACCTCTCTAATGCGCCCTACTTTTCTGAGCTGGTCCACCTCAGCTCGGATGATCTTATTTTGCTCGGTCGAGAAGTTCCGCTTCTTCTTCTTGATCGGTCGAGAATCGGGCAAGAGATGTAGTTTGTGCTCAGCCACCTCGGGGCTGACTCCGGGTAGCTCTTCGGGGGACCAAGCGAAGATGTCCGTATTGCGAGTCAAGCATTGAACCAGACCTATCTTGATCTCGATATGTAGGTCGCTCGATATCCGGGTGAGGTTTTCTGGACATTCGGGATAGAGTTGGACCTCTTCCCAAGGGATGAGCTCCTCTGCTATAGGCAGAGGCTCCTCTTGGATGACATGGATACTGTCGTCCTGGGTTCTCTAAGCCTTACGGTCCTCCACTTTCACCATGTCGATATAGCACCTGCGAGAGACCAATTGCTCACCTTTGACTTCCCCGACCTAGTCTCCCACAGAGAATTTGATCTTCTGATGAAAAGTGGAGACTGCCGCCCAAAACTCGTGCAGTGTTGGTCTCCCTAAGATGACGTTGTACGAGGACAGCGAATCCACCACTATGAAAGTACTCCTCCGCGTCCTCACCAGGAGCTCACTACCCAAAGATATTGCTAGTTTCATTGCCAGTGAAGTCATATAATGAAGTGGCTACGGGCTGGAGCTCACTAACGTCGATTTGCATGCCCTCAAATGCGCTCTTGAACAACACGTTGACAGAGCTTCCGGTATCCACGAAAATCTAGCCATGCGACTATTGGCTATGACGGCTTTGATTATTAGGGCATCATCATGAAGGAACTCCAACCCCTCTAGGTTTTGTGGCCCAAAACTGATTATAGACCCCGCAACTTGCTCTCGGCTGCATCCTACAGCGTGTATTTCCAGGCGACACTCATGAGATTTCTGAACCCTAGCAGAATCTCCATCTGTGGGCCCTCCAAAGATCATACTGATCTCTCGGATGGACGTGTTTCCCCTGTTCTCCTCCTCCCGAGCTTCTCCTGGCTCCTGGTCGCAGCCAGGCTGCTGACTTCCTTGTCCTGCATTACCGAACGAGGGCTTACTTGACTGACCTGCCGTAGCCTTCTAGTCGGCCATCAGCCTCTGAAGTTTGGGTACGATCTCAGGTGGAGGCAGGCCCAATTCAGCAGCGTGCCGGAAGTCATGAGCGAACTGGAAGCAATCACTTGTGGCATGAGTATGGGACCTATGGTAAGTGCAATAGCATGACCCCTACTGACCGGACATTAGGGCTTGGACAACTGCCACATGCTGGGCCGCCCTGGAATCCTAATCGAGAGGGAATGGTGGTCGAGCATCCCGGGCACATGGAAGAAGCAGAGCTCGGTTGGGGTGGCCTCTTCTTTGATTTGTTGGCGGGAGCAGGCGCCTTGTCCGTTTTCCGTCGAGCCGCCTGAGCTTCTTCTACATTGATATAACTAGCGGCCTTCCCTAGCATCTCATCGAAGTTCTTCACGGGCTCTCGGATGAGAGCTCGGAAGGACTCCCCTTCTACCAACCCATGGGAGAAGGTGCTCATCACTATTTCAGAGGTAGTGGACGGGGCATCTTGCGTTACCTAGTTGAAGCGTTTGATATAGCTTCTCAAGGGCTCGACGGACCCTTACTTGAGGGCGAAGAGACAGTGGTCTGTCTTCTGGTACTTCTTGCTGCTGGCAAAATGGCGTAGGAAAATAGTTTTGAAATCATGAAAGCAGGTGATGGACCCGTTCAGCAATCTATCGAACCAATTTTGTGTCAGCCAGACAGAGTATTCAATAACACTCGACACTTGATGGCGTCGTTGTATTAGTGCAACAGCGCAACGTTCCGAAACTTCCGAAGATGATCCTCCGGATCCTTGCTACCGTCATACTCTCCAAGGGCTAAGGGCTTGTACCCCTGCGGTAGATTCTCCTCGAGTACTCTTAGAGAGAAGGGCACTTTCTCATCAGGCTCCCCCCGGGGCTCCTCCCTGAGGACTATGGCTTTCCCTTTCATTAAGTCTCTGGGCGGGGAGCTTTCCGCCATGGAAGCCTACGGTTGCTCTTTCTTATTATAGTAGTCCAGGCCTTTGTGGTAATAGTCTGGGCCCGGTTCCCGATAGAAGGGTGGAGGGAACTCCTCGGCCTATTTCCTCTTAGATCCTCTATCAGAGGCATGAGTAGGTCTTTGGAAATTACAGGCGTCTTGTATGGTTGTGAAGTAGTGGTCTATTTTTCAGAAGTCGCTCGCCCTTGACCTCCTTGAATAGTTCGTACTACCCTGACGTCATGGTCACGTTGATTCTTCTGGTCTCTTCCATCTTCACGCTCTAGAACATGTGAATGTATTCCCACAGACGGTGTCAAATTGATCATGTCTGGAATCTGAGTCAGATGAAGGTCATGTGAGCTATTGCTGGCATTGACGGGGAGGCGACTAGGACACCCTTCTCGTACGCACCCACAAGAACGGACCCCTACGTGGCGCTGATGGACGACGATGACTAAGCCGGCGGTACTTGAGCTCTATGCACACTCAAACGAGCACACGGAACGTTAGAAGTCAGAAACTAGGGAAAAAGTCCCCGGAGCAAGCCCTCCGACGCTCAAGTCAAGTACTTTTTCCCTATAAGAATAGTGTACGAATGAGAAAAAAAAAGTAGAAGACGCGTGACTAATGTCACATAAGGGATAGCATCTCCCTTTTTATATGACAGTGTGTATCTCTGGAGTCTGACTAATGTCAAGGAATGTCGGGTGTCAAGACTTGTCTAGTGATGGAGGACATGTGGCACCCTTTTGTGGACTAGAAGAAGGTTTCATTCACAAATGACTGCAGACCATTGAAATATTCCCTGATATACAACAGTTATTCTCTGACAGGCGGTTATGATTTCCTGACCTTGTTATCGTGTAGCATCTTCTATCCCGACCAGGTATGACTAGGGCAGCTCGAGATGATCTATCAGGCATAACACCTGACCTGTGGTGAGGGGCAGGAAGAACTGTGGTGAGATCGCTCAAGAGCTGATCGAAAGTTGGTCTACTGAGAGAATCATACCTGGATATAAACGAGCTGTGACAACCGGACCAGTCAGAGCAGGTCAAGCTTCACCCCGATTGCACATCCTGATTCAAATCTAGTATCCTGAGCAGGATGACACTGCCACGTCCTCCTGACTGTTGACTATCACATCCCCTTAAACTTCTGATTATCATGTCCTCTTGATTCCCGATGACCAAACTCTACTATTATACACTGTATCATTTACTATTTTATTAAATTGAAGTGTCGATTTACTAAATATCGAATAGTAAGTTAAGAAATTTAATATATATATATATATATATATATATATATATATATATATCAGAACAAAGATTGGCTACGATGATTACGATTCCCCTCAATGAACAGTACTAGATAGGGAAGTGGAGCGTCATTTTAATAAAAAAAAGCAATTCAAAGTGAGGAACATTTGGAAACGAAAAGGACGCCCTCTTCTTTTGCCCAAGAATAAAATTATCAAATATGTTAAAATTAAATTCAAAAGCACTTAATAAATATTAAGCTTAATGAAATTTAATGACATGGTTAGGAAAAAAAATAGTGAAAATAATTACAGAGACTTTGCTTTCGGTTAAAGAAGCACTTGGATACCACAAACCACTCGTAACAATTAGTTCAATGGTTTTGACTTCTGACGCCTTCTATGTAATTATTCCCATGAAAGAATTGCTGACAATCCATAATCGGTTTGAAATCGTCTTAGATTATCAATTTTATAAGGCAAAGGGAAACCTATACAATCCACAATACACTTGAAATGTCCACAAATAATTTTCTCACCGTCTACGAAATAATGTGAAGAACACTGACCGATTGCCAAATGCATAATTAAACTTTTAACAAGAGCACACGTTTATCCATACCATTTTGTCATCATGCAAGTTCATCTGAATCATCCTGTCAGTCAATATAGATCTATGACTATTGTATGAAGGCAATGAGAAGATTAAAATCAAGGCTGTCACTAATGTAGATCACTTAGAGAGAATACTTGACCGACAGGTTGGTGGAATTCCATTTTAATGTTGTAAAATTACAAATCGAACCGCGGAAAAGTGCCTGGAACCATGCTCACCTTTGTCTTCATCCCTAGAGCCTCGAATGCCATGAAAGGTAGGGCTCAATTCTATTTCCATAGTTTAACAGATTTGTCATGGCTAGCAGAGGCAATCATCCCAGTGAAGCTTGACTGCGCCAGAGCTGCAATAACACCTTCATGTGCCTGGACCGTCATGGTTTGGTTCTCAATCCTATTCCATAGCTCCAATGACTGCATAAAATTGGTACATATACATGAGCAAGAAATGCAATCCATTAGGTCCCTTCTGATTTTGATAGTAATCCTAGTAACGCCATCAAGTCAACTGGTTGAATCATGTCCCAAGACTGGGAATATTCAGAAAGATATCATTCTTTGAAGAGACCATGAAGGAACTACACTTGTTCTAATCTTATAAAATCTACTTGCAGCAAATACAACAGTCAAAGAGTCATGTCTCTAAATAAAAAGTGTAAAAAAATCAAATAAAGGTGATGAAATTGCCAAGATAATCATTCGATATGTTAAAATTCAGAATAAGATTGTTCGAGAACAATTAGGTATTTTTTGCTGCTAATGGGTTTTAGATTAATATAATTATTGGTGCAGTGGATTTAGTCACCCATAGTAGTTTTAGACATAGGGTTTTATCATGAAGTTATCTTATGAAGCAATATGATATATGTATATTTTTTTTCAAATTCTACATCTCTAATAGATAATAAAATATATTAAGATGATAAGTACATTAAAATGACTGATATATTTTATAGTCGGACAATTAAACCCATTAGAGTTGAATGTGTGATGACTAGAAGAAGATAGAGGAATTTGCGTGAAATTGATGGTACAAAATTCAATGAAGGGATAGATTCATGTAGCTGTCTTTGAACACTAATCCTAAACACAAATGGACAGCAATCAAGCTACTGAAACAAAGCAAAGTGATTGCTTGATTTCCTCATCTCTACAACACAAAATACATCAAAGAGCGACATATTGTAAACACACAGAATTACCTGATAACCTCCAATAACTAAGATTTGTGTGTATCTTGGATGGAAGATGCACGAATGGAACTGGTTACCATTGGAGCTTAGCTCACTTATACAATCCCAGGTGCGTGTTGACCATATTTTAACTAAATCCTGACTAACAGATGCAAGTGTGCTGCCATTTAGATCCCAGCAAATAGATTGTATTGCTGTTTTATGACCCTAGAGTGATTCAGAGAGGGAATTAAACAATGAAAGAAAACTAAACATAAGTAATAAAAGTTAGTGTTGTTCATGAGTTAACCTGTAACGTCCGCATATTTGTATGGGTCTCAACATCAAAAATAGAAATCATGTTGTCTGCAGCTGCAGCCAGAAATTGCCCACTTCTGGGCTGAAATCTCACCTGTACTGTACCACCACCCTATCTCATCAACAAGGTTAGTTAAAAATTGGGATCGCTGATTACTCTCAACTAACAAAATGTAAAGGCAAACAGAAATCAACCTTGAAACTCTGTGTGCAAGAATATTGGCTAGCATTCCAGTACCGGATCTCACCATTGTCATCACAAGAACAAAAGATATCCGTCTCTTTTGGATGAAAATCAAGTGAAGTTATTTGCGAGCTGTGCCCAGTGAAAGAACGTAAACAATGAATTGACTGCCAAATTGAAAAGAGAACAAATCAGCATCAAGCTAACTACAAAATTAACCATAAATAATATAAAGCGAAGACATATTAAGCTGGCATAAATAAATTCTTATTTTCAAAAACATGAAGAAAAATCATTAAAAAATGATTGCTACTTCATGATGCCAACAATAAGAAAATAAGAAAAAACATATTTAAAAAACTACCAATGATAACAAATAACAAATATAGTCTAAATTTTACTCTTACTGCAATTAAATTGTCATTTATCATTTTTTTTTGACTTGAGTGTCTCACAAAGAAAAAATATTATTGTTTTGTGCTAATGTTCTTGACTTGTTGACTTCATAAAAAGGGTATCAACTCTAGTTCCATGGTTTGTACTCTCGTACTATGTCAGGTGGCACTCGGAATGTATCATTCTAATAAATTGTTGAGACTCAATACTATTCCACACAAGTAATTTATCTTGTGTAGTGTCAATCATGTCGATGACTATTGTGGCATATTAACATTTGACACTCTTGACATGCTACAAATGTATTATGATGACTTGAAATTATAGTTGCTATTGTTTTAGCTTGTGTCTAAACAATACAATGTTAAAATTATATTATATTCCAATGGGACATGAAGGCTGAACTTAGATATAAAGTTGTGTTATCTTTTTCCTTTTCATTTCTTTCCAACTCCCCCCTCCAATTCTCCACGCCACTGACAGTATACATCAAAACACCGACATGGTACCATCCAATCAGTCAAAATTCAAAACTTCGATACAACTTGAGATTTTAAATCTATTCTAGTTCAATTTCATAGTTTTTACAAAGAAAATAAGATCAGACCAGTGTGCTTTGATAAGAGAGCTTGATGAGCTAGGTGTAGTTTTATGATTCCGCAGTTGGTTCACATGACATCAAGATTGTAAATTTATGCTAGTGTGATTAGACAAGGACATAGTGTGTATGCACTGACACTTTGCAGAAGAGTAGCTACATGTGGTCACTATAACAAATTATGAGTTTATTACTAAATGAATCACAAACTATTGAGGCTTTAACGAATCTATCACCAATTTTCACTTTTACCAAATATCACTTTCCTTTAATTTTGTAACAAATATCTATTAGGAAAAAAATATAATAAAATTTTAATTAACTCTTTGTAGAAATGTTCTTACATGATAATTAAAATCAGCAAATCAAAAAAATGTCTCAATTTAATTTATATCCTGAACATGAACCTCATCTATTAAAACGGGTTGCGTTGAGAAGACCTTTTTATTAAAGTATATAAATTATAGCATAACTAACCCAAATTTAGATTACTATATAAGATTAACTAATAATGATAAGTTTGCACGTATTATAAATAAATGTTATATTGATTGAGAAACGGGTTATATGTCAGTAATCACAGATGAACATGTGAAATTCGAGCGCGACCTACTACCTGTTTGTTTGCAATTCATAAACATAACCTATTATGACACAAGATGTCTAACTCACCTAAACCTTGTTGGTTGAGTGTAAGTTGTGGCATGTAAATAAATTGTTTCATCATGCTTGATAGTAATTAATGAAATGGTGAGACTATAAAAACTGAGGGAATAGAAATGTCTAGGGACATGAGTGATAGTTGATAATGGTTATGCTTGCAGACATGAGTAGTCTAATGGTAACTTGCGGACAGTATTTTTAGTTTGATTTTAGGTGATTTCACTACACCCTAAAAGAAAATTTCACTACACCCTAAAAGAAAATTTCACTACACCCTAAAAGAAAATAATCTATCACAAGAAAGGAGCAGGTCAGTTTCAAAGAAAGAAAGTGCAAGGAGAAAGGATGCAAAAGCACTCCATATCAGTTATGACTATGCTCTAACTCCCAGTAATTACTTAAGAAAGTAACATATAAAAGATCTAAAATTGAGAAAGTAAACATTTCTACCAAAGAACAATCAGTAGGGCATTTCAAAATAATGTAATCTTAAGATAAATTTCCCATTGGAAAGGACTAAAAATCAACTAAGTAATTGCTAAACAGGGAGTTTCTTTTTAGGAAAAGATGATTGCATAACATTTATAGCAATTCATTTCAGGTTAGAAACTTTTGTTCTGTGTCACAAAAGACAAACCTCAGAGCTAATGTTATGTTCACTTCAATGGCAGTAGGAGGGAAAAGAAAGGCTAATGAAATGGCTAGACTATAAAAGAGTAGTGTTAGCCCCCTAACTTGGTGGCTTGGCTAGACACAAGGATTGGCTCTTTGCTCCTTTGATCCAACCTATTGGGCATGTACGCAGGGCATGTGACATGCTAAACAGTGGACCAGCAGTGCGCGGGGCATTATCCAAGCCCAAGTCTTGCAAGAGGAAGACTTGGCAAACCAGCAGGCCTGATATGTGCACAAGACATGTCAAGCAATGAAGCGACAGCACGGGGCTGTCCAAACCCAAGTCTACAAGAGGCAGACTTAGCAAACAAGCGAGCGTGGCATGTGCGCAAGACATGCCAAGCAGCCAGTGGAGCAATAGCGTGGGGCTGCCTAAGCCCAAGTCATGCAGAAGGCAAAGACTTGGCAATCCAACGAGCCTGGCATGTGCGCAAGACATGCCAAGCAACGGAGCGGCAGCGTGGGGCTGTCCAAGCCCAAGTCTTGGAGAAGAAAGACTTGGCAACGATCTAGGCGTGGCTTGTGCACAAGACATGCCAAAATAGCGGATACGGTAGTGCGCGGGTTGCTACCCAAGCCCAAGTCATGCATATGGGGCATGCCAAGCAGCAACAAAGGTGTGACAGCATGCAGGGCTGCCTAACCGCAAGTCAAGCAGAAGCAAAGTCTTGGATTGTGGCGAACACTAGGACAAATGGACTTGTCCGTGGTGCCAAAGAAGCAGAGCCATTAGGTGAACACTGGGCGGATAGATGGACTTGTCTGTAGTGCTAAAGAAGCCGAGCCATTGGGCGAACACGGGCGGATAGACGGACTTGTCCGTGGTGCCAAATAAGCCAAATCATGGTCAACCACAAACGAGGACCAATGCAGTAGAGCCATGGGGCAAAGCACAAACGATGCATGTTGACACTTGGCATGAGCGAATACAACATAATGATGGGGCAAAGCACAAGGTGTGCAGGTTGCCACTTGGCATGGTGCCAATGCAGCCAAGACATGTGGACAAAACGATTTTGGCAAATTTAGTTTTGTACACATGGCACAAGTGGTTGGTGTAATCACCATGTAACCTCCATTGTAACCGCCGCCTATGCATGATAAATAGGCAAGGTGGGTCATTGGCAAGGGAGGGGTGCAAGGTGTGCAAAGAGTGCAAAAGTGTGCAAATTTGTGGGGGAATTTGTAGGCGAATCGGGTGAAGAATTGTGAGAAAATCGTAAGGGATTTGTATGGGCGGATCATGAGCGATTTGTAAGTTATTCTGTATTGTTCTACTTGTATTCCTTTGTTATTGGGATAATAAAGGTTGGGAGTTTTTCTATAATTGTTGGTGTTGCTTCTTGTGGCTTTCTTGTGGCATTTGTGGTGCCTTTGCATTGGGATTCTTTGTACCTCATGGTGCATTTGTTGGTAGGTTAAGTCAAGTGCGGGACTTGATTGGTGCACCGGGAAATTTTTTGAAGGTGAAAGTTACCCCTTGACAAGTAGTATAGTGGGAATATAAATGTTTGGGAGTATGAGTGGTAGTTGAAAATGGTTATGCTTTTGGTAATTAGCGGACAACATAATTAGTTTGATTTCAGGTGATTTCACCACATCCTAAAAGAAAATAATCTATCACAAGAAAGGAGCAAGTCAGTTTTCTAAGAAAGAAAGTGCAAGGAGAAAGGATGCAAAAGCACTACATCGTGCGACCCCTCCGACGAGGCCGCTGGGGTCGTGCGACTCCTTGCCAACTGCTGGGGTCGCACAACCCCTCTGATGCAACCGAGTCATGCGAGCCTTCTACGGCGACCGTAGGGCTCGCGTGATGCCTCTGTGGCTACCGCTGGGCCTGTGCCTGATCGTTCCAGTCGGTGGGACGAAATATTTCACCCGTTTCGACCAACTCAACATGAAATTTTAATCCATGACTACTGGAATTATGAAACTTATCAAAACTTGATGCTAGTTTATCATTTACTGGTATGTGTTCCTTCCCAAGTCTACAGTAATAAGTCTACAATCTTCGGCCAATCATTTAGAATTAAATGGTGAAGATGGATAAAGAAAAAGATACCAACTCTTCAGGATAATTCTTATATGCAACTAACAACTGACAATATAAAGGTGACAAATATAAAACGGGCATACTTCTGAAGCACTCCATAGCCGCACAGTTTTATCGAAAGAAGAAGTTGCCAACTGAGTTGAATTTGGCCTAAAACAGACATCTGTGATGATGTGAGAATGTTCTGGGGAACTGCTTACAGTTTGCAGTGATTCCATGTTCCAGACAACAACCTATCAGATAAGATGAAAATCATCAGAAATTTCATAGAAAAGGTATGTCACATAAGCAGATGCTAAATATGTTAATTATGCTCAACAAACACGCTGCATGATAACCAGTAAAGAAACTAACACTGCAAGCTTCAATAGAAAAGAAACTAGAATAGAACATGAACAATCCATAGGGTATTTTTCAAGATACTGATGCAGGCACTCCATTTTTTGTGTTTTATTTTCCTTCTATAGTATCAACGACAGGATTTTTTTTAAGCCAATATCCTATCCAAGAACTTTACTCATCATATAAAATATATATCAAGTTGGAGTGGCCATATATATTCATTCGTATATGCTTCATTAACACTTCAAAGAAAATTTATTAACAAATTGGAACAAGACGTTTTGCATAATCTTCATGACTGGTGCATTTGTACAATGTCTAGCATCTAGTTGTTAGCAACACTGAAAGTTTCATCAGCATTCAATGTTTCCTTGAAAAAAATAAAATAAAAAATCCTAATTAACTGTAGATATGTAATATATTTATCATTAGCTCAAACAAAATGTAGTAATATTGAATTACTGGAGCTGGCAATATCCCACCATTGAACTTTACAAAATGCCATATTACTAATAACACCTTATTCAGATTTCTTAACACCAAATTGTGAAAGCACCTTTCACAAAATTGATAAAATTTATATCAAGCTTGCATGGATGCAACACTTTGAATCTCTTGAAACCAAATAGATTAGCTACATTGATATTAACCTGCTTCACGGGCATCATACTCCTACTTAGCTGATAAAGGACAAATGATGGGTTTATGTTAATGAATTTATTTTGAATCAAAGATGTATTGTAAATTTGGTTATTCAATATTCAGTGCATTGCGCTGGTGATTGAACTAAGATAATAAGCAATGAGGATTGCCCATAGACAAAAACCCAGACCTACAAAATGCGGCATAATACATGATGGCACCTTTTCCTATCAGCCAATGCTTAAACACATTAATTGTTACAAAGACTTGTATTTCAGCAAAACTGAAGCATTTATCGCCCAGAAATATCTCCATAACTACCCCCAACGAACAAAAGGTACAATATCTCAGAGTGACGAGATACTGCAACCTTCATTAATTGCCCAGCAAATTCACCTTGCCCAGGAGCCCAAGGGAATTACATTCCTCGCCTACTTTCATAACTGAGCAACATTTTAAACAATTTTGAACTAGAGAAGAAAAGGAAACCTCAAGTGCCAATCTTCAGCTCCTTTTTAATCGGGCTACAGTACTAGGAATGCAAAGTTTAAAAGAGCATCTCAATATGTAATTTTCATGAGAAACCTAAAGATGGTGCCAAGATGTGCACAGAAGATCACAAAAACAACAGAGATACAGTTAAGGAACCTTCTGGAAACCTCCAAAAAGACAGGTGATAACTATAAAATATTTTATTGAATCCAATAAATATCTTGGGGCATTTGCATAAATATAGAATATGATGCTTAACAGAATCTCACTGAATCAGAAAAGAAAAGGAAAGAAACTGATATTTGCACTAGTAGTTGAATGGTCTGTGACTAAATTTAATGGTCTCACTAGAAAAATCAGTTAACTGTAACATGCCTAGCACATGAAATTATGCAGGCCAGAAATTAATATGATACTAGTGTGCAGCATTGACATCATATTGAGCATTCAGTTGATACAAACGAAATCATATGCAGTACAAATCATATTTTACCTTTTTATCATGTCCAGCACTAGCAAGCAATTTCCCATCTGTAGAGAAGTTGCAGCAAACTACTTTGTTGCTCCCAGCTTGCATAGAACTAACATCATTAAAACTAAAACCTAAGACAGAGATACAGAATATGTTAATAGTTTATTCACTGGATATCTAAGTGGACAAGATGAATGAAACCAGTACCATTTAACGGTTCCACATTGTTCTCAGCAGTACTCTTCAATGCAGCAAATATGTCCTGTCCATCACCATCATCATTTGACAGAAAAGATTCAACATTATCATCCAATGAACCAACATCACCAAAGTGCTCTAGATCATCCTACAGGTTAAGTCACATGATCTTAACATCTTGCCAAAGTGTGTCTTCCATTTTCACTGGCAATAAGACTGAAAGAATTTTTATATGAATATACCAGATGACTTGAAGAAGCAAGCCTCCCTGATTTATCTGTTCCATACATCATCAAACTTTTTGACATAGTGTTTGCATTTTGCAGGTTGCCAGCCATTGAAACACCATCACCAGGTGTATGGATGGATGGAGTTGAGGGAGGCGAGTTAGCAGATGGTGCTGCAGTATTTCCTGTGCCAGTACTGTTTGCTGGTCCGGAAGAAGTAGTTTTCCTCTTCCGTGTATTCTTGGAGTTAATTGAAAATATCAAAACGATCAGTTTAATTTTATTAATATCTACAAATGTTCAACAAGAGAGTAAATGCAGATTATGGTGCTGGGATAAAAAATAAAATTAAATTAAAAAAAATCAGTTACCATTGCAAATTTGCAATAGAAAAAATGTACATGAATGAAGAAATGCATTTTGTCCAAGTACCTGTTGCATCTGTTGTTGCTGCACCAGTTCTTGTGTCTGTTGATTAGATGACTGCTGCATCTGGGTTGCCTTCAACATACACACAATTATAACAGAATATGCTAGTTTAGCATTCATATGATACCAACACCAAGAGCATAGAGTGAGAAAAACTGATCCATTTATGATAGCAAAGTTGCATGCACTAAAACTCCCACAAAAAAAGGATATTGATATTAAAAAATAAAACAAAATCAAATATATGTTAAGAGTATAAGATGTTTATTGTGTTATTAAGTGAAATGGGTTTAATTCTATTAGATTGATGAGGAAAAATTAACAATCCAAATACCCATGGTAGTCTCCACTACCTATTTTAATCATTCGTCAATGTAAAATTGCAACTCCGCTCATGGTGAATAAACTCCACCATGACGATCTCAAGCCTGAATAAAGGAGGTTGTGCAGCCAAAAAATATAGGAAAATGTTTTGTGTGGATCCATCAAACTAATGTGTTAATGTTAGATTGTTCCAAAAAAAAAAAAAAGAACGTGTTACAGGGTTCGACCGCAACATCTCTTCAATGTGGATCGAGTTCAATGACATAGGAGGATCCATACTGCTGACTCCATTTAATGAAATAAAGGCTTGGTTGTCGTTGTCGTCAATATAAAATTGCAAGTAGATCCTAATATATCCACAAAGAATTAAAACAAACCCTCATCGCAAGCAGGAGAAAATTTCTACTTTCAAAAAATTCCACATCATCTAAATAATTATGCATTGCATTCATCATTGCAAAAATTGCACCATGTCATCATTTAGTGCATGTTTGGAGCAGTTACCAAAACTAAACCATGGCTTGTATCATTATCTTTAAAAACTTTTCGATATCAGCATGAATAGTAAGCTTGGGGAAAGTAATGCAACTTCTGGAAAAGATTTGACTATGTGATGTTGTTTTCTTGATGCATGTATACGTACGTATCATCTCCTCCTTTCCTTTGCTTTGTTTGCCTTAAAAGCTGACTCCGATTTCCTAGTTTAGTTAGAAAAGATTATGTGAAGTAGCTTCAGAGAAAATTTAAGTTTGAGCTTTTGTTGAAGCAGGAGAAGGTATATATGTCTTCTTTGAGTATGTCCTTAATTAAATTAACGATGGAAAAAATCCCAAATGCTGTAGAATCAATAGTGATATTGATATATAGAAAGATTTCACAATTAGGAGAGGATTAAGAGTGTGATTTAGGCTTTAGTAAAAATTTCAAGCTTGCTCCCTTTGATATCATGTTTTGATAGAACTTTCTTTTGAAAATTCTATTAGTCATTTATTTGTACATTTTAACTTAGTTTGGTTTTCAAATGGGTACTCATTGAAAAACCAATTGCTGCATTCTATTATGATGCTTCATTTTGTTTCTTAAGTATGCTCACTTCATATTATTCAATTAAATAGTCATCATATTTTGACCTAAGGTTTCTAATGACAAGTCCAGTGTAGCACGGACACTTCCAAAAATATTTTTTTGAAAGTATCGGACACGACACAGACACAGACATGCAAATACGCTTGTCGAGCACGGCAAAACCCGTGCCGTTGACTATTTACAACTTTGACCAGTCAAATATGGCTAGGACACGGATGGGACACGTTTGGGCTCAATTGCAAAAAAAATTAAAAATTTTGAAGGTAAAATTGAAAAATAATAAAATTATGAGGACTACTTATTCAAATGAAAAAAAAAAACTAAATTACTCTCCCTGCTCCCAATTCTCTTTCTCCATCGCGACGCAACCTTTCTTCATCACGACTGTCGCCTGCGCCGCTGTCGCTCTCTGCTGCTTGCCTCAGCTCTCTGCTGCCAACGCTCTCCGCCTCTCTCCGTCACCTGCCTCGGCCTGCCATTGCTCAGCAGCAACCCGCTCGCAGAAGCCCGCCACTGCTCAGTAGCAGCCCGCCATTGCTCGTAGAAGCCTGGCGCTGCTCAGCAGAAACCCAGCGTCGCTTCCCATCGCTGCCCTCTTTCTGGTGAGTTTACTTTTTTATTTTTTCTTCTAAGATCACAAATTTGTTTTTTCTTTTGGTAAGTTTCTGATAAGTTTAACAATAGCCCCCCCACCCCCCAACTACTTCTTAATTGTTATTTTCAGCCTACTTGCCATGGAAAGTTTTCAAAATGAGAGTGCACAGGAGGATGTTGATGATTATTTTCCTTTGTGGAAATTTGTAACCAAGGTGGAAAAAGCAGTTGAAGGAGGAAATGTCACTTGGTCATGCAATATATGTAGTAAAGTGTGCAAAGGATCATATTCAAGGGTGAAAGCACACCTGTTAAAACAAAAAGGTGATGGAATTGCAGGTTGTACGGCTGTTACAATGGATCAAATGAAACGTATGCAACAACTTATTGATTATGTGGAATTAAGAAAGAAGAATTCTAAACATAAAGAAGTTCCGTTGCCTTCGTCATCTGCATTATCAAATATGACTTCAAAATCCTCATTTTGTTCTAGTGGTATTTTGCAAAATGATGATCCAACAAAGAAGAGAAAAGGACCACTTGGCCCGCTTGAAAAAACTTTTAACTTGATGAGCTCCACTCTGAAATTGCAAGGTTGTTTTACAGAGATTATCTTTCAATATTGCTAGGAATCCTCATTATGTTCATGCCAGTTTGGCTACTCAACGAATAATTCCAGGTTATCTTCCACCTGGATACAATTTATTGAGAACTTCACTTCTTCAAAAAGAAAAAGCTCATATTGGAAAGTTTTGGGAGCCAACAAAAGCTGCTTGGAAACAAAAGGGAGTTAGTATTTGTAGTGATGGGTGGTCGGATGTGCAAAGAAGACCGCTAATTAATATCATGATCGTGTGTGAAAGTGGTCCTATGTTTTTGAAAGTGATAAATTGTGAAGGTGAGTACAAGGATAAAGCTTTCATCTCTAAGTTGCTCATTAATGCCATAAATGAAGTGGGACATCAGAATGTTGTCCAACTGGTCACCGATAGTGCTCCTGTTTGCAAAGCTGTTGGGTTACTCGTTGAGGCAAAGTACCCACACATATTTTGAACTCCTTGCGTTGTGCACACATTGAATCTTGCTTTGGAGAATATTTGTGCACCGACTGACTCTCTACAAAACAAAGAAGCCTTTGATAAGTGCAAGTGGATAGCAGAGGTAGCAAATGATGCTTGAATTTTATCATGAATCACAATATGAGATTATTGATATTCAACGATAACTCAAACTTGAAGATGCTATCACTTGCAGATACTCGATTTACTTCCACAATCATTATACTTAAAAGGTTCAGACAAATCAAGAAATATTTTGAAAACAAGGTGATTAGTGAAAGATGAGATTTGTACAAGGAGGATGATGTAGTGAAGGCCAGAGTAATGAAGTACAAGATATTGAATGATCAATTTTGGGAAAAATTGATTACATACTTGCTTTCACAAGTCCAATTTATGAAATGCTAAGGAAAGCAGACACTGATCAACCTTGTCTTCATTTAGTCTATGAGTGGTGGGATGAAATGATAGAAAAAATGAGAGTTGCTATCTCAAAGGGGCCTCATAGTGGAGATTCAAAGTTTTACGAGGTTGTTCATAATATTCTAGTTGAGCGATGGAATAAAAGCAATACACCTCTGCATTGTTTGGCGCATTCTTTGAATCCAAGGTAAAGCTCTAAAAATTTTTAACTTTCTAAGTTTTAGCAAATTAGAAATATTAGTTCATGAATGATGTTAAACTATCAATCTTTTTATGTAGGTATTATAACCATGAGTGGCTCCAAGAATCTTCCAATCGTCTTCCTCCTCATAGGGACATCGAAGTTTCAAGGGAAAGGAAAAAGTGCATTGAAAGATATTACTATAATTCATCCGAACGAAGAAGTGTTAATGAGGAGTTTACCTTTTTTTCAACTGTCATTGATGATTTTTCTGATAATGATTCAATGCGTGATCGAGGTTTGATGTCTCCAACTAAGTGGTGGGTTATCCATAGTGTTTCTACACCAACTCTTCAAAGTTTAGCTTTAAAGCTACTTGGGCACCCATCTTCTTCTTCTTCTTCTTGTGAGAGAAATTAGAGCACCTACAATTTCATACACTCATTGAAGAGGAACAAGATAGCACCACAAAGAGCGGAAGATTTGGTATATGTTCACTATAATCTTCGTCTTTTATCTAGGAGGAGTCCACATTATAATGAAGGAGAAAGTAAGATGTGGAATGTTAAAGTAGATGGATTTGATTCCATAGACATGGAGGGTGCTGTTATCTTTGAAATTGCCAATTTGTCTCTTGATAAACCTGAATTGGAGTTAGTCTTATTTACTAATGAAGGTGGTGTTGGTGATGAGACCGATATGGATGTTTGATTTTTTTTTTACTTGTTTATTTAAGATGTATTTGGTGTGCTGCATTTTGTTATGTTTACTTTTTGTTTGTAATGGATATTATGGTTGATGTAATATGAACATGGTTTTCTATTCTAGGATTTTTAATTTTTAATATATATATATTAGAAGGGGAGGGGAGCCTTGGCGCAACAGTAAAATTGTTGTTTTGTGACCAAAAGATCACGAGTTTGAATCTTGAAAACAGGCTCTTGCAAAAAGTAGGGTAAGGCTGCGTACAATGGATCCTTCCCCGGAACCCCGCATAGCGGGAGCTTTGTGCACCAGACTGCCCTTTATATATATATATATATATATATATATATATATATATATATATATTTTAATAATCGTCGTATCCTAGCCGTATCATGTCTTATATTTTTAAAATTTTTCGTATTGCCGTATCCGTGTCGTATCTAATACGATACCCGTATCCGTATCCATGCAACATAGGATAAGTCTTTGAGCTTGAGAATCAATTGAGTATTAGAACTTACAATTATTATGGTCTACCCACACATCAACAGGAAAATAAATGAACAAAACATATCCTAATTTGATCCTCAAAAATATGTATACTTTTGCTTTGATTTCTTTCTTTTGTAATAAATGCAATAATTTTAGGAACTTACATTATAATTTTCTATTTTTGCAATTTCTGCCTATGTATAATTTTACATTTAGGTAGTTTTTTGTTTCATGAGAGAGCTCAAATTACTATTTGTTCTATTTCCTTTTTAATGTTCTTCAGAAATACTGACATGTTTTTATTCATAACTATTCTTTCTAGAGGTTTTGAGGTTTTTACATAATAATACAACAACAACCAAGCCTTATCCCACCAGGCGGGGTCGGCTATATGGATCCTTTTACGTCATTGAGCTATATCTCCTACTATATTATCACCTATACTTAAATAAATTTTATCTTATTTTATTACTAACCAAGTCTTTTTTGATTTTTCTCTTCCTCGTTTGATATGTATGTTTGTTATAGTTTCACATCGTCTAACTGGAGCATTTATTGGTTGTCCAAGTACATGCTCATACCTTGAGACTGATAAATTCAGAAAACTAAGCTAGGGAAAATAAGATAAAACTATAAATAAGTTTGTGTCACAAGAAATTTTGGCAACTCACAAAAAAAGTAGCAATGATTGAATAATTAAGCTATTTAAATTTTTGTCCTATTTATATTTCTGTATTTAAAATTATTCTTTTAAATTTCTTAAACAATAATTAAGCTAAATGAAATTTATATTTTAAATTTTATACTTTATGAAAATTGGTTTAGGTTTAAATAAACCTTATCAAGTAGATATGGTGATTAAGATCAAGTGGATTCAAACCGAACTCAATTTGAATTTATTTTTGTTTAAAATTAAGCCAAATTTATATATAGGATAGACTGATTTAACTTCAACTGTATTTAATTAGTATAGTTGTATTTTTATAAGATTTGAAATTATTTAATTAACTTATATATTTCTTTCTTTGAAGGGGAGCTTGGCGCAATGGTAAAGTTGTTGTTGTATGATCTAGTGGTCACATGTTCGAGTGGTGAAAACAACCTCTTGCAATGCAGGTAAGATTGCGTACAATAAACCCTTCCCCATGACCTCGTATTGGCGAAGCTTTACGTACCGAATTGTCCTTTTTTTATTTCTTTCTTTCTCCCTTCCCGTTTCCCTATATAATCCTTACACTCACGTTCTTTAGCCACCCGCCAATTGCAACCACCCACGACTACCCACTGCCTAATAGTCTCACATGCACTACCTACAACTATCGACATGATTGTGCCCTCTCTCTCTAGTAAAACCCTAACTTCTTCCTCTCCTATTTTTATTCCTCTCCTACTCTTCTTCTTCCTCTCCTCCTCTTCTTTAGTATTTCTTTTTCCCTCTTACTTTTGCACTAGTGTCCATTTCCCTAGTGTCCATTTCCCTCTCTAGCTTCTGTCGCCATCGAGTGTTTCGTGTGTCCATCAATTAGTGGAATGATAAATTTTGCTTGTGTCGACTAATACGGCTCAGCACTTCAAACCCTACCCAATCCTCTACAGAAGTTTTTTCCTAAATTAATAATATAAATTAGAATGCAAACTTCCTTGTTAAAAACTACCTCGTTAATTTGCATCATAAAGGTTTCAGGACTTCGAAATAAATCATCAAACTTGGGAACTAAAATGAGACGATTAAAAGTTTTCCTTGCCAGGACAAACCAAAGTCATGCTTCTAATTCTGAATCAGTATAGCTTCTCATGCATCTTGTGAAATGAAGAATTTCTGGTATGCTCTGATGCAAAAACTAGAAATTTCCAAAAACATGCATGAAAATATGCAATTCTTGTTGCATTTGATTTAATAATTATTTCTAGGTTATTCATTTTCAATTATGTCCTGCAAAGAAGCACCTTTATGCAAAAAAAAGGTGATTAGCTCCTCCATGAAACAATATAGGAACGAAAATGATGCACATTTAGTATGAATTGAGAAATGCACAAAGAAATGTGTCTGGTGTATCTAAATTGGTGTTGAAATATCTCTTCCATCTTTAATGTTTTGACAATGACTCAGTAAAGTAAGTTATCATTAGAGAGATGACCTTCAAGAAAGCTTGATCTTGTGTGACCTTTGGCGAACTTGACTGGCTAGGAGAACCAATTGATGCATCATTTCCATTCATTTGACCATCTTTTCCACTGAGTACACTCCTTGGCAATGCTCGAAGCCTGCGAGGATCTATGCCACAGTTAGACAGGTCAATATTGCTTTGTGCTTGAGCCTGTGCCAAAAACTGCTGTTGCTGGTTGGGCGATAAAAGCTGAAATTGGCTTTGATTTGATAGAAAGGGCTTGTTTACTTGAGGGCCGAAGTTTTGACGTAATTGGTCAATTCCCTGTTAATTAGAACACAGTTTGAGAAAACAAACAAACAAAAGACTATTCCCAAAAGAAGAATTAACATACTGCCAAAGGCCAGCCTTTAAGAGGAAGACCACTAACACCTTGAGTCATTCCTGCAAAAGGAACAAAGTAAGTGCAAGTAGGACAAGATGTACACTGGAAGTTTGTGAATGAAATTCATTTTAAAACTAGTAAAGACTTCTCCTTGTAAGTATCTCCTTTTCAATGAACTCCCTATTAACCTAGCATTTTTTACTATTGAAGAGACAATTATAGTTATATTATTGAACCAACCTCTAAAATACAATAACTAAATGAAGAATTGTCCTAAATAGATTGATAATAGCAACTAGACTAGACCCTATCTGCTAGCAGTTGAAAGTTTAGTCAATTGATGTAAAAATAGGGTACCATCCTTCTTTTCAAAATCCAACACCTTAACAATTTTGGTCAACATATAAATTTCTGCATCGTTACTAATACCAACTCTTCAGCTACGAATACAGAGTAAGAACATTAGCTAGTACTCTGATACATATGAAACAATCCCCAGATACAAATCTTATTGGAGATGCTATAATATCAATTGGCTCATCTGATGCTGAGTATATACTGACTGTGAAATGGATCCATGCAGTCAGTATTTATTGGAAGTGAGGCATCGTCCCTGAAACATGCAATTCAATACCACACTTATAGAGCAGAAGATATCTCAATTCTTAACCAGCCCAACCAAAATGTACTAATATTATTGTTTACAGACATTATCTAAATACTGGTTGGAACAATTTTGGCAATCTCAGAACTTGTTGGAACCCATAGATGAGTTAGTGTCCTAAATGTATGTTGACTAGTTGGGATTGTAATAAAGTAAATAGAGCTTTTAAAGTGCATGATAACTAACATATGAAAGGGGGCATTCTACGGATGACCATCAAATAATAAATTTGGGTGAAATATCTTGGTATCTATAAACCAATAAATAAACCATCTCATATGGATAAGGAACAAATCAAGTCTAGTATCTTTAGCCAAGTTGCAACCTTAGCATCAAACCTGAATGACACGACAACTCAGCCAAGCTCCAAGTCAATGGGTTACTAGTCGTACAAATGAATAAACTAGTCAAACCACATGACAAAATATTTAAATTTATGCAGTATCCCAGAAATGTAAAAGAAGAATTGTAAATACTAAAAGCGCTAAAAAGAATAAAAGATTGAAAAGGGTGAACATGTGTCAACCTGATATACTCATAAGGTTCACTCTAAGTCAATCCATATATTCTGTATTTAATAATGCATGTGCTTTTCATAAAAGCTACTATTCCTTAAGGCCTGGTTTCCTACAAAGGCCTGTTTTCTAAAGGCTCTGTTTCCATCCAAATTGGGCCGAACAGAAGAATATAAAGGAAAGCTGGAAAAAGAATTCACCAGTCTTTTCCTTCACTCTTCTTCGTCCCCAGACAAAACAAAGGAAAAGTATCACTGAAACAATCTTTCTGTGACCTTATTTTCCTCTTTGATTCGTCTCTCAGATGGGTGCAACACTGTGACCCTTACCAACTGAGGTAGCTAGCATCTTTCTTTACTTTTCATATTAATAAAGAGGAGCCAAAGGTAACACCTCATAAGTGAGATCTTATTATCAGACAATTAACAAGTCATGGTATTAACCAAATTGGCTAAGATAGCTTCTTTCCAAGTTTTTTTTTTTCTACTTTTCCAATGGCGATTGGAGAGTTCATTGCCTTAGAAATTGCTTGCTAATTTACTAAGCATCCTAGAAACTCCATCCTTTTTTTTTATATAGGTTTATTGTTGCTAAGGCTTAAAATTAACTAACATTGAACAAATCTTAAATTGTAATCATTTCATAAAGGAAATATAATTTCCAATGACAAGTTTCAAATGTAGTAATGTAAGTGAATGTTCAATACAAAAAATAATAATAATTTTAGCTATCACATTGAGATCACAATGCCAGTAAAAAACAAATTTTGACAATTTGCCAAGGTAGCACAAAATACAATGCAAACCCATTTACATGAAGCACAATGGAATCGGGGCAACTTCCAAGCCTATACAAGGTGTTGAGAGAAGAGAACCAAAGAAAGTCCCTTTAGATCAATGAAGAACTGAGGTTAAGGCTGACTAAATAAATCAGTGTACAAATTCCAAGGACACTTCTCAACTGAAAAATTGTTAAAGAACATTTCTTTTATTTACACATTGCTTCACTAGATTATTAAAAAAGGAAAACGTGCAAATATCTAAAAGAAAACAACCATGAAGTTGTTTGCAATTTTATGGAACAAACAAATAAGGTATGATGATATGGAGGGAGATATTCGAGACACACGAGAATAGCTTTTTTATATGACTGAATGCTTTGATCAGGAAAAGACTATTAATATCTTAATAATGGAAGCATTCTTGAGTTAAGAGAAAAAATCTCTTTTAATTTTCTCCCTGACCAAAAATATGCAAACATTCATATGAGGATGTATTGTGCATTGACTCCGAGGGACAAGGATTTAGGGTTTCTTCAGGTAGAACTAGTTTATAAGATTGGGTCTTCCACCGAAAAATTGTCTTTTGAAGTTTCTTTTTTTTCTCTCTCACATCCCATAATTTTGTTTGCAAGCATTTAGCTTAGATGTTGTAATCAACTAGAGAGCACTGCACAATCTATTTCAACCATGGTTTGAAGAATCATTCTGTGTTGTGTTGGCATTGGCTAAACATTTCATTCCACCTAAACATGATATTACGGCATAGAAGTTGCAGCTCTAATCGACAAAACTGCAGCATATAAGGGTTCGTGACACCTTCCCAAAGCACAAGTATGCAAGGTCCTCCTTCAATGGCATCAAGGTTTTATGAACCTTCTTGAGGCTTCGCCAAGGCTTTGCAACTCCTTCCCGACGTCCTCCAACAACGACCACAAGGCTTTGAGGGACTTCACAATGCACGGCAAGGTAGGTGACATTCACTTCCACCTTGTTCTCTGTCTTCCGATAACAGTGACGCTTTGTAACCTTCTAGAGAGCCTCGTGAGTGTTCCTAATGACACTAAGGCCTCACAACTTCTTCGTGGCACACGAGAAGGTACACAACATTTCCCTCCTCATTATCCTCCTCTACCTTCAACACTAGTACCAGCACTCAGCACGGGCAACAGATCTCATTCCGGTCAGGAAACCAAACCCTAGCTCGGAAATGAGATTCAAACCTTGGTTCAATATCAACCACCAAAAATTGGAAAAAGGAAAGGTGCAAAACAAATTGAAAAAAAAAAAAAAAAAAGAGGCATCTCTACTTCCTCTTGCAATCCTTCAATGAACCTCCTGATTTGGTGTGCATTGAAGTAGAAATTTTCTTATAATTTGCATTGCTAATTATTTTCTTGTAAATTGGGTTTTCATCATTCCCTTTCTGGTTTATAATTTCTTTACATTTCTCACCCTCTCATTCCCACAGAAGTAAACTCCAATGGGTGTCCTATGCTAAAATGAATGTGAAAGTTGTGAATCTAGTTGGTACCAAGATTAACTAAGCAGCCTTGACTTGTTAGGGCACATAAAACCCACATGTAGTGTAACCTATACCACTTGGTAACACAAAAGGAAATGAATAAACACTGGTGAAGTAGTGAGTATTAACTGGTTCCACTAGTATCAACTCCAATTAGTTCTAAAGCGAGACTTATACCTAAAATTTCAATTTTCCTTGGTAAGTTCTGGGTGTCTGATACTCAGCAAGCTAGCAGTGTGCAGTGCACAATGATCAAATTTCACAAAAGATTCTCTAGCAAACTTTTACGAAATCGTTAGTGCCAGTAATTAAAATATTGTCAAGTTTTTGTCCATCGATATACATTTTACTATTCTTAAAAGCAACGTTTAAAAATATCTTTTCATTAAATTGTAGAGAAGTCACTAACCAGCACCACTTAGCCCAGATTTTGCTTGCATTATACCATGGCCATACAATGAAGAGGGATCCATATTCAAAGATCTTTGTGCCACGCCCATGATGCCTTTAATGTCCTGGAATGATTAAAATAAGAAGATAGAAGATATACAAGAGAATGAAATATCAAAGAATAAATCATGCTGGTGAAAAACATACAGATGTTTGTTGATTCTGTCCTTGAACATGCTGGGTTGCTGCAGGTCCACTAACAGGGTTATTTTGGATAAATTGCCTGCACCACCAGATTAGAAAGAAGAAATATGTTACTAAAGAAATCCTAGTTGAAGGCCAGTTCTAAATTTTTTTCTCTAAATAAAATTTAAAAAGGTACCCGGGATGGTTGTTTGCAGATTTGATTAGCGCAACTCTATTAGCATCAAGAAGTTGGGGGGATATTTCACTATCCATGGATTGTGGCTGCTTCATTCTCTCTTCATACAATTTAGCAGCCAATAAGCTAGCAGTTGGAGGCCCTGAAATGCCATTTGTGTTTGTAGAGCTTATTGTCCCATTGAGAGGAGGATGGTTAACGCCTCTTTGTTGCAGTTGAGCTTGTTGCTGTATCAGTTGCAACTGCTGCATCTGTAATTGCCTTTGATGTTCTTCCTTTGCTTTTGCCCGTTGTGTCTGTAAGTAAAAAGAAGCTTCCTTAAAGAATTTAATTATCTTGGACTAGACTATGCTTTAGCTCATCGTAGATTCTTATCCAAGGGTTGTACCTCTATGTATGCTGCAGCAACTTGAGAATGCTTTTCATTTGTTCTTGCTATGAAGATATCCCAAAACACAGACCACCACTCAAACAAAAAACCACCAGGAGCATCAATTGCTGAAAGTAAAGCCAAGGTTCATGACTGTTAGGAACAAGAATGAATCCTCAATAGATGCATGGCTAATGTTACATCTCAAAGATTGTAGAGATATGCAGATATGATTTGAGAATTGCAACTTCCAGATCTGTTTATAAAGATTCTGATATTGTGTAGATATCATTTACATGAAAAATAACACACATTAATTTTAGGTACTTTATATTTTTGTATTATTTAAATTATAGAATAAAATATTAATAACTCCTTTTATAATTATTTTCATGCCATATTTTAGTATGTTTTGTTGTCATTTGTAAACTCCGCCCATGACGACCGGTCATGGCCGGTCCCAAGCTCGAATAAAGGAGGAGGGTTACGTTAGGTTGTCAGCCAACGTCAAAACTATGGCAAATATTCAATGAATGGATCCATTAAACTATTGTGTTAATGCTAGGTTGTTCTTCCGAAAGAATACGTTGTAAGGTCCAACTGTAACGTCTCGGCAAGGACCGCTACATCTCCAGAACTCGGGTGTAGTGCTAAATATGCAAGAGTTTGCGTTACAGGGTCCGACTGTAACGTCTCAAGGACCGCCGCTACATCTCCATGAGAACTTGGATGTAGTGTTAAATAGGCAAGAGTTCTCACACCATAGGTTGGATAAGAACAAATATGATAGAAAAACTAATAATCTAATATTTGGAGCATGAAACATAGGAACTCTCACTAGTAAATCAATGGAGGTAGTAGATATAATGATTGGGAGAAGAATTAGTATTTTGTATGTACAAGAGACAAAATGGACAGGCGAGAAGGCAAAGATGATAGAGAACTCGGGTTTTAAGTTATGGTACATTGGAAAGAGTAAAGCAAGAAATGGAGTGAGTATTATTGTAGATAGTTTGTTAAAGGATGAAGTTGTAGAAATAGTTAAAAAAAGAGATAGAATTATAGCCCTTAAGATAATAGTGGCGAAAGAAACTATGAACATAATTAGCGTATATGCACCACGGGTAGGATTAGATGAAGCTACCAAATCAAAATTTTGGGAGGACTTAGATGAAATATTACAAAATATTCCACCAAATGAAATGATTTTAATAGGAGGTGATCTAAATGGGCATGTCGGAGTGAAAAATGAGGAATATGAGAGGGTACATGGGAGTTATGGATTTGGAACGAGGAATGAGGAAGGAAAAACTATATTAGATTTTACGATAGCATATGATCAATATTAGCTAATACATTTTTTAAGAAAAGAGAAGAACACTTAGTCACATTCAAAAGTGAGAATAATAAATCGCAAATTGACTTTCTTATGGTTAGGAAGAATGATAAAAAGATTTGTAAAGATTGCAAAGTCATCCTTGGAGAAAGCTTAACTACCCAACATAGGTTAGTAGTGTTGGATATACGTCATAGTATCAATAGAAAGAAAATATATACGATTCCTAGAATTAAGTGGTGGAAGTTAAAGGATGGGAAGCAAAATATATTTAAGAAGAAGGTATAAGTACAAGCATTAGGTAAAATTTACGATGACTCTAATACAACATGGGATAAGATGGTATCAAAGTTGAAAATAGTAGCTAAGAGTGTACTCGGTGAGTCAAAGGAGCATACACCACTAAGTAAAGAATCTTGGTGGTGGAATGAGAAAGTACAAGAGAAAGTGAAGAAAAAACGAATAGCTTATAAGGAATTATATATTTGTAAGAACGAGGAAAATTTAAAAAAATATATAATAGGCAAGAAAGAAGTTAAAAAAGTAGTGAGTGAAGCAAAAAATGAAACTTTTGAACGATTATATCAAAAATTGGATACAAAAGAAGGAGAAAGAGACATTTATAGAATAGCTAAAGTGAGAGAAAGGAAAACAAGAGATCTTAGTCAAATAAAATGTATTAAAGATGAATGGTATTAGTAAACGATGGAGAAATAAAAGAGCGATGGAAGAAGTATTTTCATCAACTTTTTAATGAAGGGTTAGGTTACCAACTTAACTTAGGTAATTTAAGTATTTCAAATAAGCATAGACATTTTAATTTTTATCGTAGAATTCAAATTTCAAAAGTAAAACAAATTTTAAATGAGATGCACAATGAAAAAGTCATTGGACCAGATGATATTCCGATAAAGATATGGAAGTGCTTAGGGAAACAAGGTATTGAATGGCTTACAAAATTATTTAACATGATATTGAAAACAAAAAAAATGTCTGATCAATGGAGGATAAGTACTCTAGTTCCCTTATATAAGAACAAGGGAGACGTACAAAATTGTGCAAACTATAGGGGTATTAAACTAATGAGTCATACTATGAAACTTTGGAAAAAAGTAATAGAAAAAAGATTAAGGAAGGAGACCAGTGACAGAAAATCAATTTGGGTTCATGCCTGGAAGGTCGACAATAGAAACTGTATATCTTCTTAGACAATTAATTAAAAAATATCAAGAGCAAAAATAAGATCTACACATGGTATTCATTGACTTACAAAAAGCTTATGATAGAGTCCTAAGAGAAATTATATGGAGAATTTTAGAAAAGAGACGTGTTAGCGTAACATATATTGAACTAATTAAGGATATGTATAAGGATGTAACAATCAGAGTAAAAACTTCAAGCAGAGTAACTGAAGCATTTCCAATAAAGATAAGGTTACATTAAGGATCAGCTCTAAGCCCTTATCTTTTTACACTAATTATGGACGAACTCACTGCGCACATTCAAGACACAATACCGTGGTGCATGTTGTTTGCAGATGATATTATTTTGGTAAATAAAACACGTGAAGGAGTAAATGCTAAACTAGAATCTTGGAGGGAAACACTAAACGGCAAAGGTTTTAAGCTTAGTAGATTAAAGACAAAATATATGGAATTTAAGTTTAGCAATATTAGAAGTAATGAAACAATTGTTAAGATAGGAGAGGACGAGTTGCCCGGAACCGAGAGATTTAAATATTTAGGATCATTTTTGCAAAACGATGGAGGGATTGAGAGAGATGTCTTACATAGAATACAAGCAGGATGGGTGAAATGAAGGGGAGCGTCGAGTGTTTTATGTGACCGTAAAGTACCTCTTAAACTTAAAGATAAGTTCTATAAAATCGCAATTAGATCTGCTATGTTATATGGAGCTAAATATTGAGCTATGACTCGAACACATGAGCAGAAGATAAGAGTTGCAGAGATGAGAATGTTAGGGTGGACGTGTGGACATACGAGGATGGACAAAATAAGAAATGAGAGCATTAGAGAGAATGACGGAGTTGCATCTATTGAGGAAAACTCCGAGAGACACGTTTAAGATGGCACAGATATGTACTTAGACGACCAATAAATGCTCCATTTAGCGATGTGAAACTATGATAACATGCATATCAAACGAGGAAGAGGAAGACCAAAAAAGACTTGGTTAGCAACAATAAAATAAGATAAAATTTATTTAAATATAGATGATGATATAATAGGAGATAGAGCTCAATGGCGTAAAAGGATTCATACAGCCGACCCCACCTAGTGGAAAAAGGTTTGGTTATTGTTGTTGTTGTCATCATCGTCATTTGTTTGCCCTTCAAGGTAATGCTTCCAAGTTTCCAAGGTCAAGATTACAAATTAAGATTATAATTGAGTGACTTTGGCAAAAATATTAGCAGGTAAAATAAAAATAAGGTAAAAATCATAGGAGCGCCCCTTATTGTCTAAATCGTCAAAGTAATGCCCCACTTTGATTTTTTTATCAAAAGGGTGTTCCATCCTTGTAAAATGACACAGATACCCCTTTAGCACATGCATGCATCTGACACGAGCAATACCACCTTTTTCCAACCTAAATCCTGTCACGTTGTAGCACATAGCTGCTACAACTACAACAACAGTTGTAGCAGCTACAAACCCGCAGTTGCTACAATGTTAGAGTAGCTACAAAACTATAGTTGATACAACTACAATGTGTAGCAACTACAAACCAATAATTGCTACAACTGCAATCCATGCACAAGAGGAATCAGGAATTGCTTTTTTAATTGGGAGAAGAGTGGCAATTCCATGGATAAGTTACTTGCTCAAAAACCCTAATGTCTAAACCTTTAAACCCTAAAACAAAGTAGTGATAAACTTTTGTTGTGTGTATGCTATATGTTCCAAGTGATTTAGTGAGTAATTGAATAGTTATGATATATCCTTCTCTAATTTGAAATAGACTCCATATTTGGGATATATCTTCCACATCAAACGTCTCTATAACACTACTAAAAGAAGGAAAACATTAAAAGAGAAACTCAAATGGTCCAATTGATTCAGCAATTAATTGAATAATTATGATATATTAAATTCACCACTCTCAGTTGTAGCAAATGTAGCAGCTATGATATTGTAGCTTCTAGGCGGCAGTGCGCATGCAGAACGTCGGAGGGCATCAGTGTTATTTTACAAGGATGAAGCGTCTTTTTATAAAAAATCAAAGTGGGGTGCTACTTAGACGATTCCGAAAAAATGGGGTGCTCCTATGATTTTTGCCCATAAAAATATAATTGTGGTCATCTTGAAATTGTAATAGCACTTGTAGATTTAAATCCCATTGCAAAACGAGCTTGATATTGCATGTTATTTGCATGAGAAAGCTTGAAACTAGACTGTTCGTTCAAATGCCATTTCTAGAATCCTATCTGGAAGTAATCAAACAACCCAAAAGAGTATGATAGATTTCTAAACCTTTCAAGGTGCTCAAAAAGGGGACCTCCTTGCTATTTGAAACATGAAAATCAGAATTTTATAAGAAAACAAAGTGTAAAATTATTAAAAATGGTCTAATTCATCTTTATAATTTGTCAAACATATATGCTCTACTCAGCATTCTTGCAACTGTACAGCAACAAGTTAGTAATCAAGGTAGGGGATTGTGATGGATACTCAAATCAATTAACACAATGATCTAACTTGTCATATATGGCAATAAAACATTGCCCAATTCTCATAGTACATTGTATATTAAATGAGCACTTATTCCCAGGTTTAATGTTGCACAAAACTTTTACTATCCTAGCAATACGATGTTAAAATGTTACAAGAAAATGTTTGAAACTACAAGTAGGAAAGATAGAAAAATCCTCAAGATACATGAGTGGGCAAATATAACAAGTCCAGTCGACCAGTAGTACACCAGAAAAACCTTGTCTTCATAAGATAGTAAACAAAAACCTTATATATATATATAGAAAAGGCGAAAAAGGAGAGGCAAAAAAAGAAAAAAAAAATTGTTTACCAACAGGATCAGTCGCCACTTTCCCTTCTTCCTTGAAAGCTTTAGCAGTAGCTTGCAAATTTCGTTTCAACAGATAATCATGAATATAAACATCAAGCCTAACAAGAGATCAAATCGGGAAAAATTAGGGGGAAAGAGCTACAATCAAAGAATCCCCGAAACAAGAAGCCCAAACTGAAGATATAACAACAAGAAGAAGAAGAAATGCAAAAAACTCACATCTTATCAGCCTCCCAATTACTCTGCGCCATACCTTCTCCTCCAGGACACGATACTCGAAAATATCAATATCGACCTTGTACCCTTCAGGCTTCACCACCAAATCACCAAGCATTCATTAGTTTATCCAAACAATGAGCCGAAAAAAGCAGAAAGGGAACATCAGTTAAACAAATAGATCAAGATGACGTCCCACATTATAAGGAAATAAAAGATTCCAGATTGAGAAAAGAAACGAACTCGAGTTGGCTACGACCGCAATCAACACTCACAATTTCACTTTGAGAAATATAAATCTTCTACGGCAATTGAGATTCGACGAATCCAGCCATCAGAGGTATCTGAACCCTCTGGTGATCGATTCTGAGACCTCGATGAAAGGGAATAACAGGGGATTAAAATCGCCAACAGATGAGTGAGGATGGAGAAGGAGATCGATGCGTCAAATAGAACGATTAGGTCGCCCAATCGGAGGATGGACCGAAATCGCCAAGCGGCCTGAACTCCGAAGAAGAGTGGAGGAGCTTTAAAAAAAAAATAAAAATCACTGATGTTTTTCAACCTTTTCCGGCTTGGATCCGGGCCAAGCATGAGCGATCGCGTCCGAATCAAAGCAAGGCTGTCATTTAGGAGCGCATTTTCCATGTCAGGTTATATGCGGGAACTTGCTTAGCAGATCGTGGCCATTAAAACTGATAGCTAAGAGTGGAAAAGAAGGTGCGCATAAAAATTGTATGCGGAATACAATTGCTCAATCATTCGAAGCACCGGGGGAATGTACAGACATATAATCCGAAGCAGTGGTTTGGGCCGTAAAAGCAAATCTAAGCCGTTGGGCCAAACAGCGAAGCAGTACCAACGGCAGATAGAGACTGCGAGCTCCGTTGTTGCTGCCAGGACATACTAATATATATTTAAAATTTTAATGGCCAAATGTGACCCCTTAGTCTTCTGAATCATCAAGGCGCCCTACAATTAGAACTGTGATGCAGCGGCCGGGTCATGGCAGGCTGGTTATTTAGCATGATGGGTCGGTCTATACATGTTGAAAAATTTTCAATCTAATCCAACTTAGATCCGTTGCAAGCGAGATAGATTAACTTAAGTTCATTAAAATAAATAAATAAATAAAATTATATATAAAAAATTAAATATTTTAAATTTAGATTACATATTAAACGGATTAAACTTACGATTTAGAACACAGATATAATGATGTTATCCAAAGTTCAGTTGGGGATATGGACTTTCATTCTTAATTTAATAGTCTATTTTTCCAAGCATTTGTTTTTCTATGAGTACATGCAGGGGGTAGCTATATATAAAGCTTAGGGATGCGGTCGCACCCCCTAAAATTCAAGGAAAATATTAATACAGTAGAAAAAAAATTAAAAAAAAATATATGATCATAAATTTTGAAACTTTCTTGTCTTTTTAGTAAAAAAAATCCAATTAAAACCTATTCAACCTAACCCATTTTCCTCTTTTCCCAAGTCAATTTTTTTCTTTATTTATTTTTCTTCTTCCTCCTCTACTCTCGTAACTTTTATTTTCCTCTTTTCATTTTTTTCTTCCTATAATTTCTTTCATATTCTTTTTTCTAACTCTAATTTTACCCACAAAATCTTTCGCGACATGCCACTGACGTTATAGCCCAAGTTACTATCGCCGGACACTGATTGCTACCATCATCACTGTCATTTATTGCATGGCCATTGTCTTCACTTGGCTAATGTCGTCGCTTCGCTAATGCTCCATAAAAAAACTGTAGGACCGTGATCGTTCGATAGAGGGGGGGTGAATATCGATTCGAAAATATCGAGTATAAGTGCAGCGGAAAAGTAAAGTAGATACAGTTGTTTTTACTTCGTTCGGAGCCTGTGACGACTCCTACTCGAAGGCCCGTGATCCTTGACCACTTTCGTTGGGCAATCACTAGCAATTCGAATATAATTGCAAAATGAATACAGGAAATGCTAATGAAACAAAGTAATACCGACAAGGAAATTAACCAAAAAACGAAGGAGCGCTTTGTCGGAGCTTTGTTAGCGTCGCAGGAACGTAGAGCAGCAGGACCAGCAGTCTAAGAGTTCTCAGTTGATGATCATTTTTGAAGCTCCTGCCTGGGGCTTCTTTTATATGTTGCTCCGGGCGCCTGGATTCCTTCCGGGCGCCTGGAATGTGACGTAGCTGCTCAAACCGAGATGCTCCACGTGGCGACACGCGAGTTTGGATGAAGTTTGCCTCCCGGGCGCCCGGACCTCCGGGCACCCGGATTCCTTTCGGGCGCCCGGACCCTGTTTTCCCGCAGAATCCGTCCTACAAGACAAACGTTAGTCCGGAGGTAAATTTGCCCTGCAACACAGATTGTTAGCAAAAGCACAGTGAGTATGAATTAGCAAAAATAGTATGACTTAGATTCCGTCTTTCCGAGACCGGAATCTAGTCACGATCTTGACTTAGACATCCAAAATGGATCTAAGCTGGATCGACGCCTAATGTTCCCTTCCCGGGAACGCGTCCTCGCAGTCACTCCCCTCTAGTGACTTACCTCACTTACCTGCCAGACGTCTGGTCAACCCTTCGACCCGTCTGGACTTCTCACTAGCTATCCGGTCAGCCCGTCGACCTAGCTGGACTTCTTGCCAAGCGTCCGGTCAGCCCGTCGACCCGCTTGGACTTCTCGCCAGCTATCCGGTCAGCCCGTCGACCTAGCTGGACTTCGTGCCTAAGCGTCCGGTCAGCCCGTCGACCCGCTTGGACTTCATGCCAGCTATCCGGTCAGCCCGTCGACCTAGCTGGGCTTCGTGCCAGACATTCGGTCAGCCCGTCGACCTGTCTGGACTTCTCCTGCACACTTGATCAAAGTGTCAGACAACGACAAACTAACTTAACCTGATTTGTCATTCATCAAAACCTGGGTTAAATCGTTAGTGCTAACCGCACCAACAAAAACACTTTTTAATTGCGGTGAAATTTACTTAATTGATTTCTTTCGCTTAGCCGACACCGTTGTTTGCGGCCAGTATCACTATCATTGTTCGCCGACTCCGTCGCTTTGCCCCTCCTGAGTAAAAATCCTAGCTACGCCACTGTACATGAGTTGGCGGAGTCCAGTCAAATCAAGTTAAAGTTTTGTCTTCAAACTATAAGTACCCACTACAAGAAAAAAGTTAATAGACAACGCTTTAAAAGCGTTGTCTATGTGGCTAAAAAAGCGTTGTTAAAAGCACTGTTGTTAAAAGTCTGCTCAAAGACAATGCTTTAAAAGCGTTGTCGTTTGTAGAAAAGACAACGCTTTTGTAACTCTTTAAAAGCGTTGTTGTTTTTTACAAAGACAATGCATAAAAAGCGTTGTCTTTTTTAAAGACAACGCATAAAAAACGTTGTCTTTTTTAAAGACAACGCATAAAAAGTGTTGTCCTCTTTAGTAAAGACAATAGTTTCACAACAATCAAGATAAATATATAAATTATCATCCATACACTTTATAACAAGCATAATTACTTGCATACAAAGAATTTTTAATTTGAGACACTGAAAACTACTTCTATCGTCTACATCTTATTGCATGAACTTAAAGGATCTTTATAGATGCTACTTATCCTCTTGAATTAAATGTTCTTTACTCATTGACTTTAACCATCTTCTCACTTAAATCCCAAAGCCTTCTTGATAGTTCTTCGTCGAAGTACTTCCCAGTCACACCCATGAGGTTCAGATGTAGTGCCACATAGCATGTAGATGTTGCTCCTGTAATCATCCATACCCGAGCTATTTAGTTGGATTTTTTAATACCTCCATTCACCTTCAAAATATCTGAAAAGGCACTGCACATGAAAGATTCAAGACAAAGTGTAAGTTAGTCTTGATGACCCACAAAGATGGAACAACAACAATATCTCTAATGGATTCTATAAACTCTGAGATTCTGAAGTAGGAATCAAGACAATTTACTTAGCATTAAATCAACAAACAACACAACATAACTAATAAACCAAAAAAGCAGAACAAATTCATGGCTTAATGTACAATATCTTATATAATTAACATCCACATTTCACTATGTGCTACCATGTCATGATTGTGCTAGCAGAAATGTTGATGCTACTATTTTAGAATTCCACAACATCTTCCCATTGTGATGTTTGTCTAAGATAGAATGACAAAAGCACACAACCAATATGGGCAATCAATATAAATATGAACAAAACCACCTAAAAATCAAATAATTTTTTTTACATACCTCTAGGAATGATGGTCGAACTTCTATAAGTTGCACCAAGGTAGAACAAACCTGTGTATCAAAGAAAACAAACATAGATCGGTGAAAGATCAAAAAGCTTAAGGTAAAAATACTTAAGCAACACATAAGTTTGGATTTATTAAAGAACTCTTTTTTCTCACATATACATATACATATCCAACATCCTTACCAATCACTCAAAGTTATTAGATTTATTTGAGAACTCTCCGCTTTCAAATAAATTTTAACAAAAAAGAAAAGTTATTAGGCCCATGCAATTTTATAAGAGAATGGAGGCAAATGATGACGGACCTCTCTCTTGATATATGCAGCTATGGACTTTTATTTTTCTATATTCTGCATCTTAATCCTCCATATTCTGATCAAGTAGTTTAATGTGGTTTCTCAAGGCAACTCTAATAAACAAGGTACAACAGAAACAAAACTACACTCAGATAATTAATGATGAAATTGTTCCTATTCTCCACTGCAGGTGGGAAATCACACCAACATGGTGGTATCGTGATGCTTAAACAAACACAATTTGTTTTACACATTGCTCAGCTGACTTTTGTCCAAGTGACCACCTTGTGCTGCTTTGGAAAGGTCCGAAGGTCTCCAGTTCCAAGAACAATAGTGTGCCAAAGAGAGCCAAATTCTGAAACATATTAGAGCAAAATGAGTCAATTTGATAGAAGTCCTTAAAACCAAAATACAAAGCGAAGGAAAAAAAATGAAAGCCCTGGGATAAACTTGCTTGGGTTAGGGTCAAATATTCAGCACCCAAATTAACAGCTAAGAATCCAAACTCGACTTTTAAAATCTCTTTAGAACATCGAATACATGTAATGAGTTATACTAATGGATAACCATGTTGACCATAAACACACTAGTTCTTATATGGTTAAATTATAAATTGATATAGAAGCCAATCATAAACTATAGAAAACTTTTAGAATGGAACACATATCTAGTTGTGTTATGTGCGTCGAGCAAGCAAACTGAGGGAAAACAGGCAGCAAATTATCTTATAGAATTTGAGTTAAATCCTTCTAATGGACAAAGTGAATAGCAATAAAGTGACTAAACCATAAGCAGACGCAAGGATGTTAAAGAGAAAACATAGCTATGGATAAAATGCAATGGAAGTCCACACTTCCTGAGTTCCAAATTTCTTTGAATGGATTATGTTTCAAGAAACTTTCCAAAATAACATAATATAGCTTCAAGACCGACCCAATGACAAGCTTCAATAAGATTCTGGAAGTGCATAGTTTATGATTCTGGAAGTGCATAGTTTATAGACAAGGTAATGGACAAGTTGAATAAATTTGAGTCGCAAAAATTTAGGAAATATTCGAAATAAACTTCCACATGAATAAATTTGTCAAAATTCAACTAATCTAATCTAATCTAACCTAAAACATTCAACTAACTAATCATCACAAGAATTCAAACCAAAGAAGATGCAAGTTTAGAAACTAACTAATGAAAGAGGCATTTCATCAAACACATAACGAGCGAGAATTCAATTAAGCAAAATACATGCAATTCTAAACATGGGAGAATAGCTACGTTACAATTCAACAATCAACAAGAATAACACAATTCAACATAGATAGAAATAACCCAATGTCGTAGGCATGGATCGGAATAGAACTCTCCTCTTTGAATCCGTAGTGGAGAGGGGGCTGCTGGATGGAGCTTCTCTGATGGTCAATCTGTCGACGAAGGCTGTGGACGAAGTGGATGGCTGCTCGTCGATGGAGAATGAAACCTTCTCTTCAAATCTAAAGATAAAGGGGTTGTTGAAGGATGGATGAACTCTCCTCTTCAAATCCGAAGAGGAGAAGGGCTGTTGGCTAGTGATGAAGCTTTACTCTTCAAATCCGAAATGGAGAGGTGGAAGGAAACTAGTGGTGGCGAAGAAACCTCTACTAATCAGGAGAGGGTGATGTAGAGTTCGGTGGTGGCGCCTCTCCCAATTGGAAGAAGCTGTGGGCTAAAGATGAAGGCATCGTGAGATGGCTTTCAGATCTGGAAGCTTTGTGAGAAGACCTTGCCGTCAACGGCGAGGAAGATGGTAGAGGAGATGAGATGGCCTACGGATTCTGGGATGAAGCTCCTATTGTGTGCGTTAGCGTCGGCTGTAGATGAGATGGAGGCGGAAAAGGGAGCCTGTCCTCTCCCAATCGGGTAGAGGAAGAGAATGAGGGGTGCCAGCAGTGATGGAGAAGGCGAGAGATGATCGAAGTTGGGAGAGGGGTGCGAGTGAGTGAAACCTAGGGGTTTTTCAACTCCTTACTTGATCCAACGGTTTGTATCATTTTAGATTTAATTTAGACAAGAACTTATCAGTAGACAACACTAAAAAAATGATAATAGACAACGCTTTTCAAGAAGTATTGTCGTTGACCCATAAAAATCACTAAAAGACAACGGTTTTTAAAAAAGTGTTGTCTATTAGTAAGAAAATAAAGAAATAGACAACGCTTTTCACTAAAAGCGTTGTTAAAAAAAAACAACAACGCTTTTTAAAAAAAATGTTGTCTTTTAAGTGTTGTAAAAGCCCAATTTTCTTATAGTGACATCATAGTAATTTTGATATGGTCAACTAAATAAAGTTAGGTCTGAGAGGGTTGGATCCTTAGATTAGTCATCTCGTTTAAGGTGGATACTAAGTAAATCCTATTTGTTAGCATTGGAGGATCTTAGCTTTGAGTATTGTGCTGTAAATCATCATCATCAAAGCAAAACAAGATATTCACCCCCCCTTCTAACTCTGAAGTGTCCCAAATAGTGGTATCAGAACGAAATCGCTCTTCATTTGACTTATCGTCGGAAGGGCAACGAGCTAGAGGAAAAAGAAGAAGTTGAAGCCAAAATTTCAACAAAGTCAAAGACTTTATCAAAAGAGCTCAACTTCAAAATAGATTTTCGAGATAAACTCAGATATGACACAAGGATGCCTCTATGATTCACAATGACAAGCTTCGATCTTTAGAAATTAAAGATCAAAAATTTCTTGATGATGGAGATAGAGTAATAGTTTGCTCTAATGGAAGACTTTGAAGCTCCAAAGGATTCAAAGGCAAGTTCATCAAAAGAAACAATTGGAGCAAGAAGAAAATCAAAGAGGCGAGGTCAATGACAAAGTGACCAAATTGTTGGTCAATCTATCGTCAGACAACATTTTGAGCAAAATCAAAGAATATTAAGATGTCAAGGAGCTTTGGAGCATGTTGGCAAAAATCTATGAAGAACCCTCCACTGCACCAAATCAAGAAGAATCCAAGGAGGGTGACTCATTGGATTAAGAGAAAAGAGGATTTGGAGGTTAAGAGGTGCTCAACATTCGAGGAGGAGATTTAAGAAGATCTATCCCCAAAAGAGTACAAAAATAAAGACAAAGGGGCATATTCTTTGTTTGAAGTGCATGAGGATTCGAAAGTTAAGAAATGCTCAACCTCCGAGGATGAAGATGAAGAAGCATCCACCTCAAGGATTGAGGAGGAGTATGAACCATCAATGTCGGATCAATAAAAAGCCTCTACATCCAGATCAAAAGAAGATAGTGACATCCCTATTAATCCCTTAGCGGCCGACTAGAGGGGGATGAATAGTCCTGCATAAAATAAAACAAATAAAACCTTTCTCAAACTTTTACAACTTGATTAAAATAAACACTTACATAAAATGAATTAAGAAACTAATTAAAAAAATAAAGAGACACAGAGATTTTACTTGGGTTGCAATAAGAGGATTGCTAATTTAAGACATTGAAAAGCCCACTAAAGTCTCCTTCAGGGAGAGAAGTCTCTTACAGCAGTCAAAGCTCATAATTACAAAGCTAAACTCAAATGGAATCATTTACAAGTGTTTTATTTAGCTTCTGAGATCAGGGTTGCAGTTATAGCCTTGATCAGGACCCCTAGAAGGGTTCTAAGTGCCTGGACCTAGATAGAATTTTATCCTCGTTACACCGGATCGTAACTGTTGGAACCCCAAGGTTGTTTTTGTGTGATCAACAAATTAAATTAGGTCCTGTGTGTTTTTAACCTTGTGTCTAAGTGTGTAGGAGCTTAGGAGCATAGATAGTCGAGCAGAAGATGCAACTAGCGAGAAGGACACCATGTGGTGCATCCGAGGGATGAGGCGCTGCGGAAGAGTACACCGGCGGACGAGAAGGAAGCGTGCGATGATTCCAAGGGATAAGAAGCCGAAGCGGAAGACTGCTCGAGGAGCAAGAGACGCAGCTAGCGAGAAGGTTAGCATGGGGTGCGACCGAGGGAAGAAGACTGCGGATGAGTACGCTGGCGGACGAGAAGGAAGCACGCGGTGATTCTGAGGGACGAGAAGCCGGAGCGGAAGCCTGCTCGAGAAGACCGGAAGTTGGGTTCGGGTGAGCCCTATTCCGGATGGCAGAGATCACCCAAGCGAGCGGAAGACTCGGTCTGAGGCAAATGGAGCCGGAGCAGAAGACTCGGGCTAGTTTCCCTCCGGGGCGCCCGGAACCCTTCCGAGCGCCCGGGGTTGACTTTTTGACCAGAACGCGTCAATCATGATCTGAGCATTGGGGGGATAAAGTTTTATCCCCCGGGCGCCCAGAATCCCTTCAGGGCGCCCCGACCAAGGCTATAAATACAGCCTTGGTCCAGAAGCTTTTCAACAACTCAAGCAATTCACTTCCAACACTTGTACGCTCAGTTTCTAGTTTGCTTCTTTATTTCTGCGCTTCATCGTTGTAAGAGACTTCTCCGCCTTAAGAAGTTTTTAGTGCGATCATCTTCCTTGGATTAACAACCTTCCCGGTTGTAACCAAGTCAAATTCGGTACCTCTTCTTTTTGTTATTTTCTGCTTAGCTAATTTATGCAAGTGTTAGTCTAAGAAAGTTCGAGAAAGGTTTTGCGTTTAATTTTTCAGGCTATTCCAACCCCCTTTCTAGCCGGTCGCCGCAATACAACAGTAATAGCATGCGTTTCGATAATATTTCTGGTCTAGGCGCTCGGAAGGATTTCGGGCCCCCGAACGAGTTCGATCTGGCCCCCGTTGGGCGAGGTGCCCTGGGGGCGCCCGGACCCAAAAGTCAACATCCTATTGACTTTTCAGTCCAAGTCTTCTTATTTGGTTCCGCTCGCTTAGGTCCAGGTCTTCCACTCCAGCTTCGCTCGCTTGGGTGATTTCGGCCATCCGAAATCACCCAAGCGAGCGGAGTTGGAGTGGAAGACCCGGACCAAACCCATTTTCCGACCTTCTCGAGCAACCTCCTACTCCGGCTTCTCGTCCCTCAAAAACGTCGCGCGCCTTCTTCTCGTCTGCCTGCGTACTCTTCCACAACACCTCTTCCATCAGACGCACCGAGCCCGTCGACTCTCTCCTGTGTCGTCCTCACTAGTTGCGTCTTTCGCTCGACTTCCTGTTCTCCTAAATTCCTGCACACTTAGACACAATGCATCAAAATATAACAGAACCTAACTTGACTTGATTAATCACATCAAAACTACTTTAGGATACTAACAATCTCTCCCTTTTTTATGTGAGTAATCTCAAGTTAAATTAGGGTAAATCAAGAAACAAATAACAGTAAGATAATAAATTTTGTAAGTATAAAATGTAAAAATTAGAAAAATTACCTTCCCCCTAGACTTAATCTCCACTTCTCCCCCTTTGATCACATTAAAAATAGGGGTTTTCTATGAAAATAACATGAAATAGAGTCTAAGGGGAAAAAATTGATGATTATCTAGAAAAGATCAAGTAGGTTAAGTTTTGAAAATCTGGATTTTTCCATTTTATAAACTCTTTTTGGAAAATTAAAAAAAAATATACTTGAAAAATTTCTAAAATTTTTTATAACAGTTGAACAGTCATATATAAAGCGGATATAAATTTAAAAAAATTATATTATTTTAAGTAAAAATAAATTATTTTCTACATAAAGACATATTTTTAAAAAAATACTTAAAAATAATTATTAACCTTAAAAATTCTTGAAATATTATCTGAGAATGTATAGTAGCAAGTAACTTTGAAAAATATAAATTTTCAAAAATTAAATTTTTGAGAGTTTTTAATATTAAAATTTTTAATTTGGATAAATAATTTATAAAAAATTTACGAACGGTTAAAAAATTTTGGGACAATTTTCTTAGATAGACAAAAGGATAAAGTTTCACAGAAAAATAAATTTACAAAAAATAGCACTGCAAGATAACTTTAAATTGAAGAATACGAATTTTGTTAAAAAATTCATAAAAAATAATAAAACAGTCAAAAAATTTAAAAAGTTTTCTATAGATGAGTAACGAGATTTTATTTCTTGGAAAATTTTAATTTTAATTAATTTTTAACAAAAAATTATGCAAAACAATTTGATAATTCTAAGCAAGAATATGAAATCAAATTAAAATAAAAACATACATAATGATTTTTCAATTTAATCATGATTTTGGAACCCAATATAGGTTCCTTCCAACTAGGTTAATCAAAAATTTCTTAGAGATATATGTTGTTGACAATTTTATGATTTAGCCTTTAGGATATCTAAAGTGTCAATTTAGTCCTTGATAATTTTTGAAATTAGAAATAGTTATATTCGAACATGTGAGATTTCTTTAGGTTCTCTATTTTTATTTTTAACTTTTCATTTTCAATTTTTATCTTGTCGAAATCCTCTAGTCAATAAGATGTTGCTAAGATTAATTTTAACTCTTCATTTTCTTTTTGTAATTTATAGGCATTTTTTGGTAATATTTTTATAAATTGAAATAACTTATTAGGAGGTAGAGATCATATCTGACTTACCTTGTCAATCCTGTAATCTGAAGCTCCCCCTGAAGTGTTGCTTCCTTCTGATATTGCTCCCCCTTCATCGATGCTCTATATACTCATTTCGGATAAGCTTGCTTTGTCTTCATCTTCTTGGTGACTTACTACTAGCGCAAGTCCGGTGATGGCTTCGATCTCTGACTTGGACAACGTTTCATCCTACATCGCCTTTAGATTTCGATGTTTTGTCTGAACTGGTCTTTTTTCCTTGCTTTTGTTGTTGTCCTTGTCCTTGCTCTTTAATTTATGGTAGTTATCTTTCAAGTGTCCTTCTTCATTGCAATGGTAGCATGTTACCTTTCTTCTTCTTCTTTTATCCTACACTTGATTAAATTTATTAGTTTTACATAATTTTTTAAATTTCCTTACCATGAACATTGTTTCATCATCATCGAGAGAAGTTTTGGATTCCAGTTCATCTATTTTTTTTTTCCATTAAGGTAATGTTGTGCTTGGACTCCTTCTTTAGATCTGCACATCTAGTTTCATGAACTTCAAATGTAGAAAATAACTCTTCTAAAGTACTTACCTATAGATCCTTAGAGATATAATAAGCATCTACTAAGGATCCCTATTTAGAAGTCCTAGGAAAGATGTTAAGCGCATACCTTAGTGAATCTTAGTTGGTTACCTTTTCTCCAAGATTCGTGAGTTCGGTGATGAGTTCTTTGCTCCTTGAGTGAAAATTTGCAACGGTTTCACCTTCTTTTAATCAGAGGTTGCTGATATGGTTTTGAAGCAGATCCCGTCTCTCTAGTTTTGCCTCCAAGGTCCCTTCGTGTAGTTCCAGGAATTTCTCCCATAGCTCCTTGACTAACTCGTAGGCTCTGATCTGATTGACTTCTTGAGGTGGTAAAATGCTAAGTAGGTGAAACTCTGCTTTGCCATTTGCCACGAAGTCAGCTTTCTCCTTTTTCATCCATTGGTATTCTTCTTTATCCTCGGTGTTATAAAGCCAAATTTCATAATTAGTAATAAATCAAAATATGTCTTAAAGAATACCTCTATCTTTTTCTTTCAGTTTGTGAATTCCCCCTTAAACTTAATGGGTAGATGCTCGGTTTGGCCATCTCTTGTGCTTCGATCTGCAGTTAGTCCTCTTGAAGCATCCTTGCTCTGATACCAATTGTTGGTCCCTTAGCGGCCGGCTAGAGGGGGTGAATAGCCATGCACAAAATAAAATTAACAAAACCTTTCTCAAACTTTTACAGCTTGATTAAAATAAACACTTGCATAAAATGAATTAAGAAACTAATTAAAAAAAGAAAGAGCCACAAAGATTTTACTTGGTTTATAATCAGGGGATTACTAATCCAAGATGTTGAAAAGCCCACTAAAGTCTCCTTCAGGGGGAGAAGCCTTTTACAGCAGTCAAAGCTCACAATTGTTGGTGCAACCTTAGGTCAAGGTTGACCTGGTTGACCCGACTCGAGTTGACCTGACTTGAGTTATATTTTGATGTTTGACGAGAATAGAAAAGTTGTATCTTGATGTTTGACAAGAATACAAACTTGGGAGATTGTAGGTGCAACCTTCGGTCAAGGTTGACCTGGTTGACCCGACTTGAGTTGACTTGATTCGGTAAAGTCCAAGTATGGAGACTTGGCACGGGAAAAGTCCAAGTATGGAGACTTGGCACGGAAAAGTCCAAGCATGGAGTTTGGCACGGGAAAAGTCCAAGTATGGAGACTTGGTACGGGAAAAGTCCAAGTATGGAAACTTGGCACGGAAAAGTCCAAGCAGGGAACTTGGCACGGGAAAAGTCCAAGTATGGAGACTTGGCACGGAAAAGTCCAAGCAGGGAGCTTGGCACGGGAGAAGTCCAAGTATGGAAGCTTGGCATGGGAAGTCGGAGAGGGCTCGATAGCTCGTTCTCCGGACTAGGTCAGAGAGGGCTTGGTAGCTCGTTCTCTGGACCGGATGAAGTCGGAGAGGGCTCGGTAGCTCGTTCTCTGGACCGGACGAAGTCGGAGAGGGCTCGGTAGCTCGTTCTCCGGACTAGGTCAGAGAGGGCTCAGGAGCTCGTTCTCTGGACTGGACGAAGTCGGAGAGGGCTCGGTAGCTCGTTCTCCAGACTAGGTCAGAGAGGGCTCGGGAGCTCGTTCTCTGGACCGGACGAAGTCGGAGAGGGCTCGGTAGCTCGTTCTCCGGACTAGGTCAGAGAGGGCTCGGAAGCTCGTTCTCTGGACCAGACGATGGAGTCGGAGAGGGCTCGGTAGTTCGTTCTCCGGACTAGGTCAGAGAGGGCTCGGTAGCTCGTTCTCAGGACCAGGTAGGGTTTAGGGCTGGGAGCTCTAAACCTGGATCGGTCTGGTGACCGATCCAGTGATACGCTGGTTGACTGATCGGTCTGGTGACCGATCAGTAACCAAATAGTGTGTTTCTGTGAATTACCTGATCGGTCTGGTGACCGACCAGTAATCATACAGAAGCGAAGAAGATCGGAGAAGAAAGAGAGGGATCGGTCTGTGGACCGATCCACCTGAGTCCTGATCGGTCCACAGACCGATCAGAGAGTTGGGCAACTCTCTGTGAAGCGTGATGATCGATCAGAATAGGTCCTGATCGGTCCCAAGACCGATCAGAGAAGGTCTGGACCGATCAGGGTGGAGCCTGATCGGTCCAGCTCTAGTCGTTGAGTCACAACGGCTAGATTTCTGCTATGTCTTCTGCCCTCTTCACAGGTTTGCAGGTTCAGGGATATAAAGGGGTCGAGTGCCTCTACAGTAGAATGACTGCCTCTCTTTTCTTTCCGATCTTACTGCAATCAGAGCTTTGCTGAGCTCTCATTTTCCTGAAGCTTCGTGGAAGCTTCCTTCGGCTGGTTCCTGCTGTTGTAGGTGTTTCGTGAAGTTGCTGCTTCATCCAGTCGACGAGAAGGCAAGCTGTGTTTTTACATTCTTACTGCCTTTGTATTGTGCTGTATCTTTGTACTCCTATCTTGCTGTTGCAAGAACTTTGTGGCGAGGTTTCTCCACCCAGAAGGAGTGTTTATTAGCCGGTTTTTCGGGGTCTCATCCACCGACGGATTGAGAGGATTCGTCCACCTTACGGACACGCCGAGGAGTAGGAGTTTCATCTCCGAACCTCGTTACATCGCTGTGCTTGAGGTTTGTTTTCTCCATTTAGGTTTCTGTTGTTATTTTTCCGCTGCGCTAACCTAAATTGTAGGAAGAAATGATAATTTGAGGTCGTCTATTCACACCCCCCCTCTCTAGCCGCTATCCGAAGGTCCTAACAAGTGGTATCCGAGCCAAGTTGCTCTTCAACGGATTAACACCCGGGGGAGCACAAGCTAGAGAATGGATCAACTTGGAGAAGACATCACGATTCCACCCTTCTACGATCGCGACGACTTTGCGTATTGGAAGGTAAGAATGAAGTATTTTCAATTATGACTAACCTAGAAAATTGGAATTATGTATGAGTAGGTTTTACTCCTCCGGTGGATAAAAAGGGAGAACCTCTCGAGAAGAAGAAGTGGACGAAGGAACAAATCCACCAATCCACAATCAACGACGAGGTAACGAAAATCCTTGAATTTTCATTACCTAATGATATCTTGTGTAAGATAGGTGGATACAACGATGCCAAGGAGTTGTGGAACAACTTGGCTAAGTTCCATGAGGAGAGCTCCAATTCAAGTCATGAAGAGGAGTCAAGTGAGCCAAGTAGCTCACATCATGGAGGTATGGAATTAGAAGTTGAGGGCTACTCAACATCTAAGGAAGAAGAGGAGGAGAGTTCTTCATCAAGATTGGTGCAAGAAGAAGCCTCTACCTCCGGAAGGGATGAAGAAGAGAGCGTATATCCATCCTCAACCCTAGGTAACTCAAGCAACTTAATTTCAAATAAATTACATATAATGTGCTTTGAGTGTAGGGAATATGGGCATTACAAGAGTAAATGTCCAAAGAGGATTAGGAAGACTCCACCGGCGCCAAAGGTTAAGGAAACCGGAGTCCCGATACGCAAGGGCAAGGAGCACGTGGTGTGCTTCCAATGCAAGCAAAGAGGACATTATAGGAGCCAATGTCCGAGGGGGAGGCAACCTCACAAGGACAAGAGACCAAACACATCTATAGGGGGAGCTAAGGCAAACCCAAAGGTATCTTTTAAGGCACATTATTGCAACTCTAATAAGAAACATGCTAGTAGCTTTATTGCAATTGCCAATGATGATAAGCATGATAACCATAGAAACCGATACATGTGCTTAGGTGCCAAACATATTAGTCTAGGTAAGGATAATACTAGAAATGTCAACCCTAGAATTAACTCATCTAAGGTTAAGGAAAACCTAGATAGGAATCCCAAAACAACTAGACATATGCCTAGGAATACCTCAAAGAAAAATGACAAATTAAAACTTGAGGTATTAGAGAAGGAAAATCAAGTCTTGAGGTCAAGACTTGACACCTTAGAAAAGACTCTTAAGAATTTGGAGAAGTCAACTCTAGGGTCTAAGGGTCAAAAGCAAAAGCCCAAGGACATGAGAGGTTTGGGTCACAAACCAAAGTCTCAAGTGGTCAAGCCCGCTTATCATAATGTTCCATTCGATTATGGAACAAGACCTAGGGCTAAGAAGACCATCACCAAGGTCACAAGGGGAGTCACCCCTAGAGTTGATCTTGATGAGTCCCAAATGACCAAGGCTTTAAAGCCTAGGAGGGTCATTAGGAGGGTTGCTAGGGAAGTCATCCCTAGTGAATATTTAGTGAATCCAATGAGCTCAAATAGGTATTGGGTTCCTAGGAGCGTGATTCCTTCACGCTAGATGGTTTAGGGTGTGCCAACCTTAATTAGATAGGTAGTTAACCTACTCATGGCAAAAGGTGGCATTTGAGGAATTTTCAAGGTGTAATCAAGCCTTAAAAATGAAATTAAAAACTATTCCTAAGGTGATTAGGATGTGCCAACCACATTTGAGGAGTTTTCTAGGGTCAATCTAATTGGCACATAGTGATCTAAAAATCTTTAGTATATGATTTTAGGTCTATTACACGTAGGAATATAGAATTTATGGTAAAATGGTCAAAATTATCAAAAATGACAACTAAGGCTAGAATTAGGTATTTTCTATACCTTTGTATGTTATTTGCCATACATTGTTTGTCATATGTCATGTCATGACATCATATCTATTTTATTATCATTTGGAATGTCATGATAATGCTTAAGTTAGTTATATGTCATGCCTTATTTAAGTTTCATACTTGATGACATGACATCATGACATTGATACATATTTCCACTTATGATATTATTTTATGCCATGTCATCATCTCTTGCATTTATGATCAATTAATTTGATTTAAGGATAAAAACATAATTTGATATAGAGATCAAATTGTTGTTTAGAAAATGCATGAGAACTTAGCTTAAGATGACCTAAACCCATATCTCACATCAAAATTGACTTGGATGTGTTTGATACACCTTAGATGTGTGTGAGATATTAGGAGTATGAGTTAGGATCAAGGTGCATAGTTCTTGTACCTAGATGAGCCTAATTCGTAATTGAGGATCATAGGGAAAGTTTGTGTACAAGTCATGTACACTTAGCCCTAAGATTGTGGTCCTAAATTGAATGGTTTAAAATCATTTCAAAATTGATTTGAAAAAACCTTGATGAAGCTTTTCTAATGATAGCATTCATCATTGAGCAAGTTGATACAAAGATGGATTAACCTTGAGTTATTTCAAAGTCTTTCGAACTTTGTATCAAGATTTAAAAATGGAAGTTATTTTCATAGAAAACTATTTTTCCATGATAATATATGTTATGAGGAATGTATCCTCAAAATTTTACAATTTTTGGAATTTTCTGTGATTTTTTAGGGGTTTCTGAATTTCGGGAGAAAAATCAGAAATTCCTATCAGAGCTTTGTGGACCGATCAGAGGGGATGCTGATCGGTCACTGGACCGATCCAGGGAAGTGTGGATCGGTCTGGTGACCGATCCAGTAAAGGACTGAGCGTGCCAAAATGCTGATTTTCGACTGATTGTCTGAAATTTCAGCTGGAAGTTGGTATTTTAGATTTCTAAAGGATTGAAACTCTCCAAGACATTGTTGGTGCAATGGTCAAGGGGGAGTTGACCTTTAGGGGGAGTTTTACCTATTGGTCAAGCGGGAGTTGACTTTTAGGGGGAGTTTTTACTCATCAAGATTAGTGATATGGGGATTGTCACTATGTTGATTGTTGTATTTAGTATCAAGGGGGAAATTAAGGGTTTCAATGAAAGATATGGGACTTTCATTAGGAAGAAACTCTTGACCTTGATTCACTTTTTTTTGATGCGTGTCAAAAAGGGGGAGAATGTCGGGAGAATGCTCAAGGAAGAGCATTGGAGAACTATTGGAAAACCTAAGTTAGGTTATCGGGTTAACCTAACTTGATTATGGTTTTGTCAAACATCAAAAAGGGGGAGATTGTTAGTGCAACCTTAGGTCAAGGTTGACCTGGTTGACCCGACTCGAGTTGACCTGACTTGAGTTGTATTTTGATGTTTGACGAGAATAGAAAAGTTGTATCTTGATGTTTGACAAGAATACAAACTTGGGAGATTATGGGTGCAACCTTCGGTCAAGGTTGACCTGGTTGACCCGACTTGAGTTGACTTGATTCGGTAAAGTCCAAGTATGGAGACTTGGCACGGGAAAAGTCCAAGTATGGAGACTTGGCACGGAAAAGTCCAAGCAGGGAGCTTGGCACGGGAAAAGTCCAAGTATGGAGACTTGGCACGGGAAAAGTCCAAGTATGGAGACTTGGCACGGAAAAGTCCAAGCAGGGAGCTTGGCACGGGAAAAGTCCAAGTATGGAGACTTGGCACGGAAAAGTCCAAGCAGGGAGCTTGGCACGGGAGAAGTCCAAGTATGGAAGCTTGGCATGGGAAGTCGGAGAGGGCTCGACAGCTCGTTCTCCGGACTAGGTTAGAGAGGGCTCGGTAGCTCGTTCTCTGGACCAGATGAAGTCGGAGAGGGCTCGGTAGCTCGTTCTCTGGACCAGATGAAGTCGGAGAGGGCTCGGTAGCTCGTTCTCCGGACTAGGTCAGAGAGGGCTCAGGAGCTCGTTCTCTGGACCGGACGAAGTCGGAGAGGGCTCGGTAGCTCGTTCTCCGGACTAGGTCAGAGAGGGCTCGGGAGCTCGTTCTCTGGACCGGACGAAGTCGGAGAGGGCTCGGTAGCTCGTTCTCCGGACTAGGTCAGAAAGGGCTCGGGAGCTCGTTCTCTGGACCGGACGAAGTCGGAGAGGGCTCGGTAGCTCGTTCTCCGGACTAGGTCAGAGAGGGCTCGGGAGCTCGTTCTCTGGACCGGACGAAGTCGGAGAGGGCTCGGTAGCTCGTTCTCCGGACTAGGTCAGAGAGGGCTCGGAAGCTCGTTCTCTGGACCGGACGATGGAGTCGGAGAGGGCTCGGTAGCTCGTTCTCCGGACTAGGTCAGAGAGGGCTCGGTAGCTCGTTCTCAGGACCAGGTAGGGTTTAGGGCTGGGAGCTCTAAACCTGGATCGGTCTGGTGACCGATCCAGTGATACGCTGGTTGACTGATCGGTTTGGTGACCGATCAGTAACCAAACAGTGTGTTTCTGTGAATTACCTGATCGGTCTGGTGACCGACCAGTAATTATACAGAAGCGAAGAAGATCGGAGAAGAAAGAGGGGGATCGGTCTGTGGACCGATCCACCTGAGTCCTGATCGGTCCACAGACCGGTCAGAGAGTTGGGCAACTCTCTGTGAAGCGTGTTGATCGATCAGAATAGGTCCTGATCGGTCCCAAGACCGATCAGAGAAGGTCTGGACCGATCAGGGTGGAGCCTGATCGGTCCAGCTCTAGCCGTTGAGTCACAACGGCTAGATTTCTGCTGTGTCTTCTGCCCTCTTCACAGGTTCGCAGGTTCAGGGATATAAAGGGGTCGAGTGCCTCTACAGTAGAATGACTGCCTCTCTTTTCTTTCTGATCTTACTGCAATCAGAGCTTTGCTGAGCTCTCATTTTCCTGAAGCTTCGTGGAAGCTTCCTTCGGCTGGTTCCCGCTGTTATAGGTGTTTCGTGAAGTTGCTGCTTCATCCAGTCGACGAGAAGGCAAGCTGTGTTTTTACATTCTTACTGCCTTTGTATTGTGCTGTATCTTTGTACTCCTATCTTGCTGTTGCAAGAACTTTGTGGCGAGGTTTCTCCACCCAGAAGGAGTGTTTATTAGCCGGTTTTCCGGGGGCTCATCCACCGACGGATTGAGAGGATTCGTCCACCTTACGGACACGTCGAGGAGTAGGAGTTTCATCTCCGAACCTCGTTACATCGCTGTGCTTGAGGTTTGATTTCTCCATTTACGTTTCTGTTGTTATTTTTCCTCTGCGCTAACCTAAATTGTAGGAAGAAATGATAATTTGAGGTCGGCTATTCACCCCCCCTCTCTAGCCGCTATCCGAAGGTCCTAACAATAATTACAAAGCTAAACTCAAATGAAATCATTTAAAAGAGTTATATTTAGCTTCTGAGATTAGAGATGTATTTATAGTCCTGATCGGGGTGCCTGGAAGGGTTCCAGGTGCCTAGACGTGGATAAAATTTTATCCTCATCACACCAGATTGTGATAGTGTATATTTCGATAATATTTCTGGTCCGGGCACTAAGAAGGATTTCGGGGACGGGTTCAATCAGGCCCTCGCTGGGTGAGGCTCCCCGGGGTGCCCAGGTGATCTGGGTACCTACACTTGGTCCAAGCACCCAGAACCAAAAGTTAACCTCTTGTTGACTTTTTGGTCCGGGTCTTCCATTTCGATTCTGCTCACTTGGATCCAGGTCTTCCGCTCTGGTTTCAACTCCGCTCACTTGGGTGATTTTAGCCATCCAGAATATGACTCACCTGACCCATTTTCCGGCCTTCTCGAGTAACCTTCTGCTCCGGCTTCTCGTCCCTCGGAAATGTTGCTCGCCTCCTTCTCGTCTACCAGCGCACTCTTCTGTAACACCTCATCTCTCGGACACACTGAGCCTATCAACTCTCTCTCATGCCATCATTCTCGCTAGCTGCGTCTTTCACTCAGCTTCGTGTGCTTCTAAGTTCTTGCACACTTAGACACAGGGCATCAAAACATAATAGAACCTAACTTGACTTGATTGGTTACATCAAAATTATCTCAGGGTACTAACAATCTCTACTAATGAAGGTATAAAAATTTTAATTGTTAAGAATAAAGATAATATCATTTGTTTTGAGTGTAAGGAAAAAGGTACTATAAGAGTAAGTGCCCCATATTGACCAAGAAGACCAAAGGCTAAGGAGAAGCCTAAGAAGATTGATCCTGTGATATGAAAGGGCAAGGAGCACATTGTGTGCTTCTTGTGTAGTTAAAAGGAATATTATTGAAGTCAATGTCCTAAGGGGAGGAAATCAACCAAAGTTAAAAGAGGAAGCTCAACTCAAGAGGAAACTCTTAAAAGCAAACCCAGGTATCATTTATTAATGCAATTCCTTTGAAAAAATGATAAAAAAAAACATGTTATTTCAAATTTTTATCATTTTAATGTAATTTATCATAAAAATAGGAAGCATGATAAGGTTAAAAAAATATATAACATATCATGCTAAGACTACAAAGTAGATAACAACTTAGGTAAAAATTCTAAGGATTTTAAATATTTATCTAAAAATAAAAATATCCAAGGAATTAAGGAAAAATCTAACTTTGAGAACTTAAGGAGAGAAAATCAAATTTTAAGGTTAAGGCTTAATAAATTAGAGAGGACCCTTAAAAAATTGGCAAATGAAGAAAAAGAGTTCAAGAAACAAAACCTAGGTTTAGGAAAACAAGAGTTATCTAATGGTCATAGAGGTTTGAGATACAAACCTAAAGCCAAGAAGGATGTCACTTCTTATCATAGAGTTCCATATAATTATGGAACTAACCCTAAGTCTAGGGGTTAAGTCAAAGTTACAAGGGAGGCTATTCCTAGAGTTAATCTTGAAAAGACCAATATGACTAAGGCTTTTAAGAAACCTAACAAAGTCACTAAAAAGGTCACAAGAGAAGTTATTCCTAGAGTTGACCATGAGGAGTCAAGTATGACCAAGGCTTCTAAGAAGCCTAGGAAGATTATTTGGAAGGTACTAAGGGAAGCTATCCCCAATGAGTACCTAGCACACCCAAGGAGCACCAACAGATTTTAGGTTCTTAAGAGTGTGTTATCTGCACCCTAGATGGGTTTAGAGAGTGTCGACTTTAATTAGAAGGGTAGTTAACCCAACCTTGGTGAAGTTGACACATGGAGGCATTTTCAAGATTTTGTTAACCTTTAAAAATATAGGTTTAAATGTTTACTCTTTGGAATAGTAAAATGTGCCAAGATTTGAAGAATTTGACTTAATTAAAATTGACACAAATATGAAGAGTTAAAGAAATGTCAAGCTAGAATTTTGGCATTTTCTTGGAAGTTGAGTGTAATCTAGGATTATTTTTTACTTAGCAAATAAATTAAGGATAGAGATACTTAGATTGATAATCTAGGTATTTTTTTGCTAAATTACCATGATTGTTTGTACCTAATATGTCATGACATCATATTTTACATTCATATCATTATGAAAAATATCATGTCATATCATATATACATCATGTAGCTATAGTATATTTTCTTTTCAAAAATACTCACTTTGATGTATGTCACAAATCATCATACTTTATTTTAACTTCTTGTAAAGTAAGGATTGTGGCATTAATCAACATGTGACATCCTAAGTGGATGATCAATTTAAAATGCCTAGATAGAAATGCATGACCCCTTAGTTTAGGGTAAAACCAAAATCTACATCTCACAAGGACCATAAGTTGGTTCTTTATGTTTTAGTGCACATTAGATACAAGTGAGATATTAGGAGGATGAACATAACTCAAGATGTTAGGGGGCATTTGGTTTAGGGGAATAGGAGTGGGGAATGGGAATGAGAATCATTGATTGTCATTGTTAATATTTGGATTATAGGAATAGGAATGTAAATAAGGGAATGAATCCTTGAAATTGGGTAATAACTCATTCCCATGTACCTCCCTTCAGTGAGCTATTACCCTATTTTCATCAATCAAAATATTCCCTTATTCCAAAAATATCCTTGACCTAAAACTAAAATTTTCTCCCTTAATATCAAATATCAAAATATATTTATTTATTTTTTCTTTCATATCACTTCTCTCTCCTTGTTCTCTCTCATCATATTTTCTCTCTCATCATTTTATCACACACTTTTCCTCTCTTTAATCTTTCTTATCACACTCTCTTTCCTCTTTTTTTCTTATTACACTTTCTCTCTCATCATGCTGTCTCTCTCCTCAATCTCTTCTATCACACTCTCCTCTTTTTTTTCTCATCATACTTTCTCTCTCATCATACTTTCTCTCTCCTCAATCTCTCCCATCACACTCTCTTTTCTCTTTTTTTCTCATCACATTTTTGCCCTCATCATATTTTCTCTCTCCTCAATCTCTCCTGTCACACTCCCTCCTTTTTTTTCCTCAATACACTTTCTCTCTCATCATACTTTCTCTCTCCTCAATCTCTCCCATCACACTCACTGTTCTCTTTTTTTCTCATCACACTTTCTCTCTCATCATACTTTCTCCCTCATCATACTTTCTCTCTCCTCAATCTCTCCCATCACACTCACTGTTCTCTTTTTTTCTCATCATACTTTCTCTCTCACCATACTTTCTCTCTCACCATACTTTCTCTCTCCTCAATTTCTCTCATCACACTCTCTCTCTTTATTTTTTCTCATTACATTTTTTCTCTCTTCATCCTCTCCCATCATACTTTCTCTCTCATCTTCTCTCATCATGCTCTCTTCTATCACACTCTTTTTTTTCTCATTTTATCTCATCACACTTTCTCTCTCTTCATTTTTTCTCATCACACTTTCTCTCTCATCATCTCTTTCATCATATTTTCCTCTCACATTCATCTTTCTCTCACATCTAATTTTTTCTCTTATTTTCCTTTAAGGGTAAAAAAGGAAATTTTGATTTATTCCGATAGAAAATATGCAATTAACCAAACATTGTTTTTAAGAGTGATATTCATGCTCATACTCATTCTCATTCCACAATACAATGATTTCCATTCCGATTCCTATTCCTAGGAAAGAACCAAATGCCCCCTTAATTTAGTACATCATTTTGAGTTTTGATTTCATCAAGACACATAGATTATGTGGTATCCAATCATGGAGAAAGTAAATGTATAAGTCATGTATATTTAGTCTAAAGATTGTGGTTGGAAATTTGATTTTGAAAATGATTTCAAAAATATTTTAGAAAATCTTGGTGAAGACTATTTATTAATAGTAATCACCATTGGAAAGTTAAACATAAACTTGGAAGAAACATTGAAGTTTTTAAGGGTTTCCAACTTTGTATCAATCTTTAAAAATTAGATGTATTTTTTTAGAAAATTATTTTTCTATGATAGTATATGGCATAATTAATATCTACATGAATTTTCATGATTTTTGAAATTTTATAGAATTATTTATGTATTTTTGAATTTCGGTAAAAATTGAAATAAAAAATTCAGTTATGGTGATCGATTGGGGCAATCGATTAAGGTAAATTTTCGTGAGCACAGTGGCTCACAGAATTGATCAATGCGATCGATTAAAGGTCTTAATTGATTGAAGCAATTGATTAACACTCGGTAATCGATTAAATCCCAACTTTAATTGATTAAGAGAGGCTGTAATCGACTGGTAGCTGACACCAATTAATTAAGAATATTGATTTTGGTTTAAATGGTCTTATTTATGTCCTTTAAGCCATGTTTTGTCGTGATAACTATTCCTGACCCTATGAAGTGCTTAAATAAGCATTTAAGGGTAGTTTTCTTGTTGAAACAAGAAATGAATCATTAAAGAAGACTAAGTTGGAGTTTAGGATGAGGTTTACTTTCAAAGTTAAATTTTGAACCTCAAAACTTCAAATTTTAGATTTTCTAAAGATTTAGAAACTTCAAGTCATTGTTGGTGCAATGACAACAAGTTTGGAGCATGTTTTCAGGGAGAGTTACCCCTTAAAGACATGACTTAGATATTTTTCATCAAAACAATTGAAGGTTGAAAACCTTGATTGTTATGAATGCTCAAGTTAAGCATGGGAGACAATGGAAGATGAAAATCTTCATTGTCATGAATGATTAATACTCAAGGGTGAGCATTGGGCATAATGAAGGGTATAAGACCTTCATTGTAATATTGTGAACAACAAGTGAAGTTCTGAACAACATGAGATAACTCTTAAGGAGAAGAGTTTTTTATGCGTGCCAAAGGGGAAGAATGTAGGGTTTAATTAGGAAATTCTCCATATTCATAAGGGGAGATTGTGAAACCCTTATATTAAGGGGGAGAATGTAGAAAACTTTCATTCATGCTTTGGCATGAAGAAGAAGTTAAGGTTATGGGATTAGCCTAACTTAAATATGTTGTCAAACATCACAAAGTGAGAGATTGTTGGTGCACTTTCTCTTGGGTCAAGATTAATCAAGTTGACTAAACTTGAGTTGGCCCAAACTTGAGTCATGATATTTGAGTTTTAATGTTTTACAATATATGAAAATTGTAAGTACAATTGCCCATTTTGGGAGATTATTGGAGTAATTCCCCTCCGATCAAGGTTTGACCAGTTTAATATGAAGAAGAGTTAAGTAGGTCAAGGTTGACTGGATACTTGACTGAGAAGTCCTAACTGGATGTTAGGCAATGGCAAGTCCAACGGGAAGGTTGGTAGAAGATAAAAATTCAAATGAGTTAGTGTTGACCAGACACTTGGTGATGAAAAGTCCTGGTGAGTAAAATTAGATAAAATGCCCTAGTGAGTGAAACTAGGCAAATGGAAATCCTAGTGAGTGAAGTTAGGTGATGAAAAAATCATGATGAATGAAGCCAGGTGAAAATCCCTAGTGAGTGAAGCTAGGTAGATGAAAATTCTAGTGAGTGAAGCATGATGATGATAAATTCTGGTGAGTAAAACAAGGTGAAAAGCCTTAGTGAGTGGAGTTAAGCAGAGGGAAATCCTAGTGAGTAAAGTCAAATAGTGAAAATCCCTAGTGAGTAAAGCCAAGCATAAGGAAATCTAGATAGGTTAAAGTTAAACAGACACCTGGTGTTTGAAAGTCCAAGTAGGTCAAAGGATTGACCGAACACTTGGCACGAGGAGAAAAGTCTAAGTGAGGTCAAATGATTGATCGAACATTTGGCATGAGGAGAAAAGTCTAAGTGATCAAAGGATTGACCGGATACTTAGTGATAATGCCCCAGCAGATCAAGATTGACCAAATGCAAGGAAGTCCCAATAGGTCACAGTTGATAGGATGTTGGGCAAGAAACCCTAGGACTTGAGTTCAGGAGTTAAGGTTGCTGAATCGCTTAGGGTAAGTGATTCAATAGGCCTTAAGTGATCAGGATGATCGCTTAAGGACCTCTATGTGAGGAGTTGTAATCGATTAGGGTAATCGAGTATTTGTTACCATATTGCAAGATATGTTACCAGTATTTGTTACCATATTGCAAGATATGTAGTGGCAACAGAAAACATAATAGGCGGTTAGGTAGACTTTCCTAACTGCTGATATAATATCGCAATGTCTATCTGATACTATGCTCATTGATTGTACATTAACAACAAAGAATCTCTTCATATGATCCAAAAATCACTCCCAGGTAGACCCACATTTAACTTTAACGATTCCAAAGGCTATTGGGAGGACATTATCATTAGCATCAATTGATGTAGTCATCAACAACACACCCGGATACTTCTCTCTTAGATGTGTGGCATCAATTCCGATCAATTTGTGAAGATAAGACATGAATACTCTTCGACAAGCTCCAAAATCCCACAAACAACGTTGGAACTAATTATCACCATTCCTGTGTAGTGCCACATAGGTTTCAAGATCCCTAAGTCTTAACTCACGTAGATATAGTGGAAGATCCTATAAGCTTGGTTATAATCTCCAACGACCTTCTTCATCACTTTCTCCCGAGCGATGTATGCTTTTCTATATGATATGGTCACTCTAAACCTAGCTTTTATATCTAATATAATCATACTTGTTTATACTATTCATTAGCAACAAATTGCTCTTCAACAAAAGATACTACAAAGGAGGAAAAGCATGTTTGATGATCAGCACTTTCCCTAATGGTGCCACATTGGTGTTCCTTTATCTATTTTGTAACAGTGAACTCTACATCCCCGGGCAACTACTCTCTATGTACATTGTTGATTGAAGCAGATAACTTTTACTTTATTTTTTTGGATGTCAACTGGGTTATATCTCGTATGTCTAACCATGGCATGTTTCACAAGTGCATTCTTGAATTCTTATCGAGACGAAAAAATGTGTCCAACACAAAATTCATACTCATCTGTTGCCTCTTCAATTGTCCTTTGGAACAATCGGGAATTTAGAATATATAGATCATCAGCTATTGAGAACTCCTCCTCTAAGTCATTGTACTATTTTGGAAAAAATTCATATTATTCAATCTTTATATCATCAACTAAGAATTCTTATACATCTGTATTGCATTATAATTCCTCTCCAATTCGAGTATAATGCCCTTTCTCCTCACTCCAACTAGGCTCAAAGTAATCACCAAGTGTTGTACAAGGATTCAGAACCTCATCTTCTAGAATACTTGCTTCTTCATTTAGATCAAATATCAAGTTACTGCTTGTATTTCTATTTGTGTTCTGCACACCACTATACTCAGAAGATGATGGAATATTTGTTCTAGATAATTCTTCTAAATTAGCTCCATGTCCCATACAAGAATTTGCATCAAGCGTATTTCATATCTCAAAGAGAATTTCTTCAGTAATATGATCGCCCCTGATAAATAAATTACAAAATAATTTAGCAAACTTACAACTACATAATCAAGTGTTGTTGTATATACTAATTTAGCAAAGACCAAGTAATGATATATATGATGTACATATTAGATTTTCATAATTTATTAGTGGTTATGACACAATCCGACTGATATGGACCTAGGGTTTTTGTAATTTTACATAATTTCAGCCACTAGGACGGGTTGAGCGAGGAAAAAATATATATGGTGTAAAAGTAAAGTTTTAATCAAAAATCACATTGAGCCTGATATAGGATGATATCAAGCCCAACGTGGGCCTAATATCATCCTATATCAAGTCGCATTGAAGCAGAAACTTCTCGTAACGTTGGACTACCACTGAGAGCCCTAAATAAGCAATGGATAACACAATTTAACTCCTTACAACACCAGAAACTAACAATACATTAAATGAGTGTAATCAAACAAGTTTAGGTCCATTAGTAGATTTTGGTCAAAATACATTGATGGGCCTAGGGTAATTGGATTTATGTAAACTTCCAATCACTAGGAAGGTTGAGCGAGGAGAAGATAGATATGGATCAAACTAAAATTTTGATCAAGGAAGAAAGTGAGTTTGGTATGATCACATATCAAGCCCAACATGCTGATACCTACCATATCAACCTAACATGCATGAGCAAGGTTTAATTGAAATATAGTATCATAGTGGAGCACCTTTCAAATCGATTTAGTATTGGAGTAATCATATTACAGGTGTTGTTGAATATTTATTCCCCCCGCATCCAATGAAACTATAAATACGATTTTTGTCATCACCCTTTGCTACCAAATTGTAATTTTTTTACATGATAACCCTATTTTACAGTAGTAAATTAATACATACATCGCTAAATCTTTAACTGTCTTTTTCTACTAATTTTACTCTTGCTAGAAATTTATCCTTCAACGTCGAGGTTCTTAATCGTTGTTGTCCTTTGAACTCTTCTCTTGAAACTCTTACGACAATATCCCTAAACCCTAAATAGTTTTTTGCAATTCCGCCAAACAGCGTGAGGAGGTATGACAAGCGGAGTAGGTTCATGATCGTTTTGTGTTTATGAGACCAAGAAGAGAGATGGAGGGAGAGAAAGGGTGAGAGAACGTGCATCCGAACAAAAAAAATATTTTTCAATTAAAAATGTAGGTTAGATGTTTGGAAAATGATGATTGAGAAGAGGATGTTTGCAGGTTGGTAGGAGGGATAAAAGAGAAATTTCATTTTTTTTATACACCTTTTGGTATAAACAAAATTACAATCCACCTTTTGGTAAATACCATATTCAACATATGCCTTTTTGTAAAAAGCTGAAAAGGGGATAGATAGAAGAAAGAACTAAATATCTAGAAGATTCGTGACCTTTCAAAGAAAGCTATGCAAATTAAAAAAAAAAAAATTCTAGTAACCTTATTAACTATCCCTGAGGTGATCAGTCCAGTCACACGAAAGTTTCTTATCGACAGCCAGGGTAAATCGGAAAGTGCACGCGGTGGCCAGCCTAGAAACCCAGCATCATTTGGTTGCACCCCTTAGTTAGAAGAAAAATTTCTATAAATATATCATAGGTAGAGATCGAACTGTAGATATCTAGGTAATAATATAGATATCTTATCGCGACACCATAATCCCGGGGACAAGCTATACAAAGTTAAGACATCAAAGTTATTTTTTATGAAATCAATTATATCAGTTCAGATCCTCTGATCCGCAAAACATAGATCAGAAGATGGACCACTCTCCATCATTGGTAGAGAGTGATAGCTCCACGTGTAAAATAAATAAGGGTCATCACTATCCACTAATGATGAAGAGTGACTCATTTTATGATCCATATTTTATGGACTAGAAGATCTGCGCTTCAATTATATAACCAATCCAACTCAAGTTAAGTTCGGTTGAACTTAAAGTACATTTGATTCGACTGGATTATCTTATTTAACAAATTTAGCATCACAAAACTTAATTCGACTTGATCCATTTTTAGAGGTGGGAGACTAGGAGCCATTTTTTTTCCCCTACAAAATTTGCTAAAAATAAAAAGAAAATGCACTAATAAATAAAAATACATACAAATTCGCAATCTGTTCCTCCTCTGGCAACACCAAGTATAGAGCGGCTCCCTGCAATGTCGGCCTGCCCCTCCTTCCCTTCTCTTTCGCACCTCCTTGCCCTCCTCCGCCTTCCCTCACCTTCTCCGGCATGGGCTACAAGCCTAATGTCTCCTCCGACTCCGACTCCGGCGACCTAGACCTCTCCCCCGCCCCCGTCGAGGAGTTTGGATGCAGCCTGTTCGGCAGCATCAGGATCAGCAGCCTCTCCAGGGCCGACCTCCGTGAGGCCGCCTATGAGCTCTTCTTCCTGTCTTGCCGTTCCTCGTCCGGTTCAGGCAGCCGAGGGTCACTGAACTACTACCCGGCATCGCCGTCGGCAGGCAGCGGAGAGGGATCGTCCCCTAGATGGCCGTCGTCGCCCGGGATGACGGTGGCGAAGAGCCGGATCAAGAAGGCGTTGGGGCTGACCGCGCGGAGGTCGTCGCCGTTGACGACCGGGATGGCAAGAGGCATCGACATGAGCTCGCCAGGGAAGGTGAAGCGGCCGATGACGTCGGCGGAGATTATGCGGCAACAGATGCGCGTCACGGAGCAGAATGAGCAACGGCTGAGAAAGACCCTAACGAGAACTCTCGTCGGACAGGTAGATTCATAATTAGGGCCAAACAATTGATTTCCATTTGTTTCAAGATTCAAACTGTTAATTTAAATCGGCTTCATTTTTTTTTCAAAAAAAATGTATGAACCCTAAAAGAGGGGCAGAAAAGCAGAGAGCATCGTCCTTCCATTGGAGCTCCTCCGCCAGATCAAACCGGCCGACTTCAACGATCTCCAAGAATACCATCAATGGCAACGCCGCCAGCTCAACCTCCTTGAAGCCGGATTGCTCCTCCACCCATCTCTCCCGATCGACTCGGAGAACCACCATGCGGCCGCTCGCCTATCCCGCATCGTCCGCTCCTGCGAGGCCGCGCCCCTTGACACCGGAAAAAACTCCGAAGTCATGCGCAGCCTCTGCAGTGCCGTTACCTCCCTGGCGTGGCGGAGTCCCGAAGGCAGTCCGTCTTCCTCTCTCGACCCCTGTTACTGGGCCGACGGCTACCCCCTCAACTCTCACCTCTACATAGCCCTCCTCCGCTCCGTCTTCGACCTGAAGATGGCGAGTGCAGTGTTGGACGAGGTGGACGAGCTGGTGGAGCTGATGAAGAAGACGTGGCCCGTGCTGGGCTTCGACCTGCCGGCCCACAACGCCTGCTTCGCGTGGCTCTTCTTCGAGCGCTACCTCGAGACCGGGCAGACCGAGCCGGAGCTCATGTGGGCTGCGCTCTCGATACTGGGGGATGTCGCTGTCGATGCCAAGAAGCCCGACCGCCAGGTGAGCTACGTGAAGCTCTTAGCAGCCGCGTTGGGCGCGATGCGAGGGTGGGCGGAGAGGAGGACGGTGGAGTACCACCAGTGGTTCGGCAAAGATTTAGGCGCCAACATGGGCCTTGCGGTCGCACTGTCGCTCGCCACCTCGAAGATCATCATGGAGGACGATTTGATCGGCAGCATGGGCTTGCTCGACCCCGACGGTGCCGTGTGCACGAGTTCGTCGGATGCCAGAGTTGATTACTTCATCAGGTCGTCGATGCGAAGTGCCTTCACCAAGGTGCACATTTCTACCCTTTTTCTTCCTAATTGCTTGTGATCATGAAGCACGCTCACCATTGTTTCTTGCATAAGCTCCTTCGTAATTAGTGTTTTGGTAGATCCTCGAGCGAGGAACATCCCAGGACGACAACATCATAGCGCAACTACGAGACGAACCAGTCAACATTCTGCTTGATCTGGCGAGAAGTACGGAAGAGTTGGCTGTGGCCGAGAAGAAGTTCTTCAGCCCCGTGCTGAAAAAGTGGAACCGAGCGCCGACGGCGGCCGCGGCGGCGACACTGCACGCCTGTTTTGGGGTCGTGCTGAAGCAGTACGCGTCCAAGGCCACGCAGCTGACAAACGAGCTAGTCGAGGTGCTGAAATCTGCCGGGAAGCTGGAGAAGCTACTGGTGCAAATGGTGGTCGACGACTCCGCGGACTCCGAGGACGGCGGTATGAAAGTGGTGAGGGAGATGATCCCCTACGACGTGGCTTCCACCATCGCCAGCCTCCTCAAGGCCTGGATTGAAGAGAGGACGAGACTCGGGAAGGAGTGCCTCAACAGAGCAAAGGAAACAGAGGTTCGACTTTGTGCAATATTTCCTTTGTGTATACCGTCTATTGACTGATCGATCGATCGATCGATCGACTGATGATGCGTAGAGCTGGATGCCAAGGTCCAAGAGTGAGCCTTACGCGCAGTCGGCGGTGGATTTGGCGAGACTGGCCAAGGAGAGCTTGGATGAATTCTTTGACATCCAAGTGGAAGATAGAGGTTTCATGGTTCAAGACCTGGTTAATGGCTTGGACGCCATCTTCCAGGAATACATTTCCTTCGTCGCCGGCTGTGGTATATATAATATGCTGGCCTCTTAATCTACGTGAGATTAAATGATTTCATGGTGTTCTAAAAATAGAAAGTTCTTACCCGCATCGCAGGGAGCAAGCAGACCTACATGCCGAGCCTTCCGCCGTTGACGAGGTGCAATCAGGACTCCAGCTTGACCAAGCTCTTGAAGAGAGCGTCGCCTCGTTGCCGCGCGGGCATCGGCCACTCCGTCGTCGGCGCCGCCGCCGCCGATGCGCACAGGCCGCATCCGTGCGCGAGCCGCGGCACGCAGCGGCTCTACATCCGCCTCAACACCCTCCATTACATCCTCGTCCACCTCGGCGCCCTCGATAAGTCCCTCTCCTTCTTGTCCCCCTCCGTCCGCCGCGTCGCAGCGCCGCCGTCCCGCTACTTCGACGGTGCGGGCGCCGCGGCGCAGACCGGCGTTCAGCACGTGGTGGAGGTGGCGGCCTGTCGCCTAGTCTTCCTCGACACGCGCCAGGTGTTCTACGAGGGGTTCTACGTGGACGGCGTAACGGAGGCCACGCGGATCCGGCCGGCGCTCCGCGTTCTGAAGCAGAACTTGGCGCTGCTGGCGTCGGTGCTGATCGACCGGGCACAGCCTCTGGCGGCCAGGGGGGTGATGCGGGCGGCGCTGGATGGGTTCTTGATGGTGCTACTGGCTGGCGGGCGCAAACGGGCGTTCGTGCAGGAGGACCACGAGGCGGTGGCGGAGGACCTGAGGAGCTTGAAGCTGATGTTCGGAGAGGGTGAAGGACTGCTCGGTGAGGAAACTGTGGAGCGTGAGGCGGAGGTGGCGGAGGGGGTAGTGGCGCTTATGGAGCTGCCGACGGAGAGGCTGATCGAGGAATTCAGGTCGGCGGCGTGTGAGTCGGGTGGGATTGGAGTTTTCGGGGAACGGGGCGGGAGCCCAAAGTTGCCGATGCCGCCGACGACGGGGAGATGGAACCGGTCGGATCCGAACACGATACTGAGAGTGCTGTGCCACCGAGACGACGACGTCGCCAGCCAGTTCCTCAAGCGGGCGTATCAGCTCCCCAAGAGACGGTGATCAGTCAAAGAAACCCGCATCGGCGTTGGAGTGGATTTTTCAGACTGATTTTTATGCTATTATATGTTTGATATACTTTTAAATAATAACTTAGAAATTAAAATGCCGGAGGAATGGGAAATTTATTAAAGGGCAAAAGGAACCCATTATGTTATCATTAAAATGGTTTTTTTTAATGGTTAGGCCCTGGAATTTAAGATTTGAGTTTCAGTTAAGACATATTGTCAGAAGTCAATCTAAGAATTTAGATGGTAAGTATTTCTTGATTTATGCTAATAATTAGTGGAAAATATTTATAGGACTAAATCCGTTACCTCCAATTAAAAAATATTTTATTTTAAAAATAATAATCAAATAACATCTCTTATTATTTTTATTTTAAAAATATTTTTATTCCGGGACCCATTATTATAATATCAGCAACTTTGATTCAAACTGTTGGACTATAAAGTAGCTTGGGCAAAATTATTTACACTGTAATATTTTTAAAAAAAATTGCTCCAATTAAAATTGCTATTGAGCACTTTTGTCTCAATTTTTTTTTTATTAACTATCATAATAAATCAAAAAAATGCTTAGTTCATTAGTCCAGTATTTTTAAGTTAACTTTTTATTTAAAAAAAAAATCATCTATTAAGTTATTAAATTGAAATTCAATACGTAAATATATAAAAAATTGAGAAAATGTCATATCGTTGTATCGTTATTTGGAGGCATAGTTTTACTCAAAGTTGTTTCATATTGTATTTGCTTTGGTTCAAAATTAATCCAACTAAAACTATTTAAATTATCACTGTATATTAGTTTTGGCTAAAATTACTATAATAATATTTGACATATTGAGCAATCTTATCTTATCTAAGTAATTTTAATTGGATGTGTATTAGATGATTAATAAATATTTTTAATTAGGTGTTATGAGATTGTGATAAATATATATATTAATTGATGAAGAGAGATTAAAGAATACATAACAATGATAAAAAAAAATAGAATAAAAAATTTAAATAGAGAATGATATAGTAACTGATCGAATTTAATAATATAGGATGATCTGCATAGTTGATCCTAATAAAAAATTTATTGTTATTTAATTAATGTTAAAATAATTTTAATCAAAATTATTTATAACATAATTTTTCGCATGTTGTAATAGTTTTAGCAAAAATTAGTATAATAATGTTGAAATAAAGATATTTTAAGATGAAAAAATAACTAAAGTTGCTCCGAGTTGTAGTAATTTTGGCTAAAGTTATTTCATGTTGTACTAGTTTTGTAGAAGAGTTTTGATACATTCAAGTAAAAATTTCAAAGAAAATTCTTAAGGATAGACACATAAATGATGAGACTCACCATTTCATTTTTTATGGATCTCATCATTTATGCGTCTATCTTTAAGAATTTTCTTTAAGATTTATCCTTGAATGTATCATTTCTCTTTGTAGAATTACTACGAATAATCTTGATCATCTTTAAACAAATTTAGTTTAATGTGTTTTAATTTTAATTGTTTGATCATGTTAATATGTTATATTATTTTTGGTCAAAATTACTATAACAGATAAGTAAGAATACTTTTAATCAATATTTATGTAATTTTGATAGGATATGCACTTAGGGTTTATGGTTTAGATTTATAGAGCCAATATGCCAACCTTGTATTTGTATACAGACTCCCATGAAGATAAATTTAGGGGTAAACCCCAAATAACCAAAACTAGCAAGAGCTTAATTCTGATGCTAGCTGCAACCATGATTTTCCAAAAAGAAAAAAGAAAAAAAGATATCTGGAGCAATTGGAAGCTGCCCTCTGTTCCAGAGACATCACAAGATCAGTCACTTATCTGCAATGGAAGATTTGAATCTAATCACATCTAAAATTGCATAACCCATGCAAATGTGTTTGTAGAAAATGAAGGAATTTTCTACAAACAATTTGCAGCTTATGGGAGGTATTACAGATGCTTTTTCTGCAGAGTAATGAGTAGAATTTTCAACACCATCTATGCTTGGAAAGCCAAAGTATTAAAAACATTAGTACACAAGTACATTAAATTGCCTCTGTAAGAGGAAACTAATTTACACAATTGTATGGGCGAAGAAGGAAAAGAGATTTATTGAGGGTAAATTGATAAATCAATTCCACCAAAAGTCAATTAATACCAAAAAAAAAACAATAAGCACACTTCAATTTCTTGATTAACTTGATATTACACAGTAAAAATTTGAAGAAAATATTAACTTCTTATATTTACTTAGTGATCTTGTCCGAATGAGGAAAGTTGAAAAGCCAGGGATAGGGTAACTATTGACGGGATGAAGACTTCAATCCTGTAAAACTAAACCAAATCAGGAAAGGGGCCCCTGGCGTTGGTCATCTGACGCTCAAGTTAGAATCAGGAAGAAAGAATGAGTAATCCAAAAATAGATAAATCTTGCCTTTCTTTATATCTGGCGTACCCTTTTATACCTTTCTTTGTGATCGTTCATCTGTCCTTATTTAATGATATTAATTGTCAGAGAAAGACTTCTTTGTCTTGACTTCCGTGCATTAATGATAAATGAAGTATTCTTCTTTGTCTTGCCTTCATATTTAATGATAGACGGAATGTTCTCTTTTGTTTTCTCATCCCCTCCTGTGTAATGTCATTCCTTGCGCCGGACGAGCAGTCCAAGCGGTTCATCTTCCTGTCGACCGTGTCATTCCTTGCGCTGGACAGGCGATCCGAGCGGCTTGTTTTCATGCTGACCAAAACAACCGGCTACAGATTTGTCCATTCGTCCGACCGGCCCATGCCATTCGTCTGACCGGTCGGGTGATCCGCTCAGGATAACCAGACAACCACCTTTGGTCGAGGTTCTTTCCGTAAGCCCCGACGTTGACCGCTTTGACTTTGACTGACACCGTGTCAACTGACCCATGGCAGGTGAGCTCTCCCTTATCGCCGCATCACAAGCCTCCCCCTCAAGTCTAGTCGAAGGAGACTACAGGTCCGAATGACTGAACAACTGGTTTCCTCGACGATTTTTATGTCCGATCGGAGTGTTCGGTCCCTAGCATCTAATCGCCGCATCAACCAACGCCGATCGATCTTTGTCTAACCATGGCAAATGGACGATCGGTCCGGTAACTCATTCTCTATACAGAGCTCGACGATGAGCGTCAATACTTTGAGAATTCTCCAAATGTGCTTCTTCGAGTGAGCGTGGTCATCGCTGACATCATCCATATTTTTTGAAGCCCATGCAAATCCTTGACAATTATGGTCGAGCACGCGACCATCCCTTTTAATTAAGTTCATTAAATGTTGTCCGGTAACCGCATGCCACATGCCCCTCTTTCTACCATCGCATGCCTGACAAGACAGGCGAATATCCTCTGCTGACATGACTAGCACCTTTTTGAATTCCACGGTCAGATCTTCTTCTAAGATTTTGAAACCTTGGATCGGACGGTTGAGAGCGACCGACCATGAAGTTTATAAACCTCGCATGTGTCGTCATCTTCTCCACTTCGTGCTTTCGTCTTCGAGCTTCGTCGTTGTAGCATTCCTCTCCTTCACCGGTGGTCTCCCTGTAAGCTTATTTGATCGATTCTATGTGATCTTCCTTGTAAGGTCTTCTATCTATTTGGTTTAGTGTTCGTTTATCGTTCATCTTCGATCTTGTTCTTTCGTTTTCTCGATGGCAAGCTTATCTCAACCTCCCGTCACCGTCCCTGGACTCTAGTACACCTCCATTGAGTCTAGGTTCGACGCCAGCGATACGGAGAGTTTGAGGGTTGCATATGAAATTCCGTCTAACTATCAAATTGGTCTTCCCTATGCCTTTGACCATCCAAGCGAACCGTCGCCCGGTTTTGTAACATTTTTTAAGGACCAATTTACAGCCAGTTTGCAGTTTCTGATCCACCCTTTCTTTCCTACTGTTTGTAAATATTTTCGTATTTCTCTCCACCAACTAGTGTTGAACTCCTTTCGGTTGCTATGCGGAGTCATCATTCTGTTCCGCCTACACGGCATTCCCCTCACTCCTCGGCTCTTTCACTATTTCTATTACCCCAAACTGTCTGAGCCAGGGACTTTAATTCTCTTCCAAGCCCGAGTGGACTTAGTTTCCTTTGACAAGATTTCGCCTTCCAACAAGCATGGGAAGGACTACTACTTTTTCGTTCACTTTCCCGAGCAACCAGATTTCCCTACCATATGGCAATTAGAGGCGCCGAACCCTCCAGAGCTCAAGAAATACAAGAGCCATCGGACTACCTTCACGCAGCTTCACAATTGACTGGGCAAAAGTATCATATCCATAAATTGCTGCATAAGGGAGTCCTCTACGTGTTCGTCTTGAGCCCGATCCGCACGAAGCTCCCGACCAACTTAGGTATACTCTTTGTCATCCTTCTCATTAAATCTAACTGATTATTTCTCCATTTTTGCAGCTCACATAATGCTAAGGGCATGTCTGGCCGGCAAAGCCAAACTTACGGGTGCATAGATCAATACTACGGTCGTGACTGAGTTGGAGAGCCGCATTTTGCAACCGATCGACTCACAAGAAGACTCGCTCGGAGAGAGCGAGGGAGCGCCAGCCCTCGTGAGCGAAGGGATAGCCAGTCAGATGCCCAGCGGTGGAGCGGTTGGTGCATCGAATACTCCCTCCACACGGCTGCCAGTGATTCTGGTTGAGGGGGCGTCGGATTCAGCCTCTTCTGGGGAACCACTGATAAGCCGCAAGAGGCGTCGGGCGGAGACTACATTGCTATCTACTTCCTCCATGGTGTGGACCCCCACCAGAACTAGTGTCACGCCCCCAAAGGAGTCCCTGCCAGACAAAAATCCGACAACATCTCCCCTGTACCGGTGACAATATGAAGCATCACTACAAACAAAATATACATTAGCCACATGCGGCTGGAATATTTATATACACAACCACGCAGTTATATATAAAACAGCCCACACGGCTGTACTAAAACACAGCGGAAAAACAAAGGAAAGCCCACACAAACCAAATAAATACAATGCATGCCGGCACAGCTTAAACACAAATACAACACCAAAACCAAAAGATAGCCACATGGCTAAACACAAATACAATGCCAAAAATAAGAAAAGAATATACAAAAGAAAATAAGCACGGTCTTCGGATGTGACGTAGGACCCGGCAGACAGGATACTCCGAGCGACACCAACCATCTACAAGCTACCTGAAAACATAAATGTATACATGCGGTGGTGAGTATAGGTAACTCAGCGGGTAATAGAAAAGATAGTGCATGGTCTACAAATAAAACATGGAGATCAAAAGTATACAGTCTCAGTAGGGAATAAGAACATGATCATACTATCATAATCAATGCATCTGAACATACCTGACATAAACTATACAAACCACAACTAACATAATGACAGATACATACCCAATCTGGAATCGACACATGGTACAATGATCAGTAAACTCACTGTATCTGCAACAGATATACCCGTGACACCTGTGCAATATAAGTACGACTGCATATACATGTAAAATAAATGACATGTATGCAGTATGACAACCAAATGCAACAACCATATCTCAATCAAATGCAACAACGACAATCACATGCAACTAGTATCTACTAGGCATGTATGCAAATGCAAATGCACCGCGCATCGAATGCAAGAATAATAACTGCGTATGCATGCTCCATGGTCACCCCCGCCACCTCTCCAGACACCACGACCCCTGTATGGCCGAGAGGCTTGGGTCTGTGACGACTGTACTACCCTCCAGCCCACTATATAGTGGTCGAGGCGGACAGTCCACTAGTAACTATCTAGCTACATAGTATCAGGGTCCCTGACTGCTCACAACGCCGGATCTCACTAAACCTCGTGACCGGGTGGCACGACAGGACGAGCGGCAACTGCTCTAGCTACCACTACCCATGAGTGGCCGAGTGTGCGGCACTAAACCAAACCGATGACTCTCTCAACCACAAGGGAGACAATAGTCATCAGATGCAATGAATGATGAACATGATATATATATATATATAATCATCATCCATGCAACACCCCAAACCTCATAAATACCTCCAACAAGAGTATAATCGTCATGATACATCCACATATCCCACCATACATATGTACACACTACACATGTATAATCAACCAAAAATCTCCAATAATCCCACCAGACACATGTACACAAAAATATAAGTACAATCAACATGTATCCTCCAGTAAAAACACAACAGACAGGTGTATATACCCCAAACATACAATCAACACCACTCCTCCAAAAGTACATGACAAATACGTGTGTACATACAACATGCAAATGCACGGTCGACAAGATGACTCTTATAACACATCCCCACCTATGTACAGTCAACATCATATACCCAATCAGCATGGTAATACCAACAACCTGACAATCCCTACAAGACATACTCTACACGTGTAATCACAACAGAATAGATATCAAAAGTGAAGACTGTATATGAATTACTTAGATCATCACAAGGGTCAAGCATAAGTATCATGCAGGAAAAACAGCAATCGATCATGATATAAGATAAAGCAGCCTAAACCATCACATAATAGCCATGCACTAAGATCAAGAAAAAAAACTACGTAGAGGCCAAGGAAGAAATACCCGCCTTAAGATGTAGATCGTGCCAAGTAATCCCACGTCGAGACGCTCGTCCCGAATCCAAGTCCTGCAGCAATCAATATATTTATATTTTATTTAGCTAAATTCATATTGAATTAAATAGCTAAATAAAATCTCTAACCCAGTGGATCACTCTAATCAAATCTGATACCTAACTAGTCCTCCAAATCAACACATCCTTTAATCCAGTTAGGTTTAACTAAATCCACAATTCTTCACTTCAGTCCTACTCATGAGTTAACCAATTTAATCATGGACATCTTCTAAAATCAATATACACTAATCAAATCCAATCATCCATAACATCTCCTTATCCCCAACATAATATGATATAAATCCTTATGCATCCATCTATCACATAAATGCAACTAAAAACTCCATAGTTAGCTTACCTTGATCCAAAACAGATTCACACCCTTTTGATGAAGAAATCCAAAGTTTGTTGTGGAGAAAAATGGAGCTTCCCCACCCCTTTGCAGATGGTCCGGCATAAACAGAGGAAACAAGCAGCTTAAGGCATTTCATCAAACACCTATCATGCACAAAAAATTGCCACTACCCTAATCAACACTGCCAAATTAAATTAGGATTTACAATCATGGCTTGCCTCAAACAAACTCACCCAAATTAACCATGACCACTGGTGGAACATGACCGGAGGAATTCACTATTGCAACTGGATCGTCGGAACCGTGGATCACCAGCAATCTTACACCAAATTCTGCTTCGGCAGTCCATCCACTCTAGGATCAGCAGCCAATCAACACCAATGAGAAGGAGGAACCGGAATCCAGTGAAGTGGACCTCCCTGATCCAAGATCCGATGATGAGAAGGCACTGGACATCCACGGAGAGACGGCTAGGGCTCGCCTTTACCCTCTCTTGGCCGACGATTTCCTCTCATGCGACCAGTTACCTGGGAAGAAAGGCAAGAAGCCTCGGCGGTGGGTCAAACAATGCTGCACGATCGGAACTGAGGAGGGACGGTGATGGCCGGCGATCAAGCAACCCGCGATTGTCGGCGATCAACGAGGCGAAGGAATCGAGAGGAGTGGAAGAAGAAGCAATGCCAAGGCCAAATTGCTTCGATGGTGATGAATCCACCCCCTTACACTCGCGTGGACAGAGGAGAACGAAGATCGGGCTGCCGGCGTTGATGCTCGGTGACCGGCGATGAGATCGCGAGAGAGAAATGAAATATCGGCACGGTGCGACGAGTGCGAAGGGAGGAGAAGAAATGGGTTTCGGGTGAGAAGGAATGGGGGGAAATCAATTAAATATCTAGGGTTAGCCTAATTTAATTCTAAGTTCATTCATTAATCAACTCCCCTTAAATGGGTATCCCAAACAGACCTCCACTATACCCCGAATCTATCCCTTCAAAATAGGTCATACGGACTCCATTTAAATCCCGAAAAATTTATAAAAATTTCTGAAAAATCTAATAAGATTTTTCGTCCAATAACATTTATTATTAAATTTTACGATATCTTACAACTAGCCCGCGTCTTCCTTCTGTTGGATCGAGAAGCGCTAGAGGGGGGTGAATAGCGCTCTTGGCTTTCACGCGTTTCAAATTCGGAAAACGAACGAGTATTAAGCAGCGGAATTAAAAGAAAAACAATCGCGAACACAAGTTATTTACTTGGTTCGGAGCCTAGGGCAACTCCTACTCCAAGGCTCACGCTCGTTGAGTGTTTACATTGGGCAACAACTATAATCTCGAAAAAGTATTACAAATTTTTTACAATTAAAAGTTGTAAAAACTTATACCGACAACAATAAAACTAAGTTTGAGGCTCCTGGTCGTCGGGGACTTGCTACAGCTTTTCTGGATCATCTATTGAGCATCGCGAAGAAGATTGATCACTTAAGAGTTGATTCTTTGAGCTGCTGGTCGAATACCCCATATAAAGAGTGATGGAGGAGCTTCAAAGCCCCTTGAGGGTGCCTCCAATAGCCGAGTCAGCCGCGCGTGGATAAGCAGTGAAGCAGTCTTCGCTTATCCTGTTGAAGGCGCCTCCATCACCCTTGAAGGCGCCTCCAAGCTTGTCTGAGGCACCTCTAGCTCCGTCCGAGGTGCCTTCAGCTCTACCGCATGCATTGCATCTACCTTGCACCTGAGGCACCTCAAGCTCCATGAGGGTGCCTCGGGTACTGTTCATCCGAGGCTAATCTTGCTCCTTTGTCCCTGCAAAACATGTTAGTTCACAAACCAACCACATATCTTGCAAAATAAAATTAGCACACACAATAAACATAATAATATAAAAGTTTGACAGTCACGGACTGTCCGGTTCTAACTTTAGATCTTCGACCAGAAACTCTAGGTCGAACCGACGCCTACTGTTCCCTCTTCCAGGGAACGCGTCCTCACGTACTCCACTCAGGAGAGTATACCTGATGTCAGTCCGGTCCTTCAAACCGACTGAACTTTTCGCCTAGGGTTACCACCCCCTAGGGTTTTTCGTCACCTTGGGTTACCACCTCCTATGATCTAAGGTTACCCCTCCTTAGGATTTCCACCACTTAGGATTACCACCCCCTAGGACCTAAGGTTACCACCCCTTAGGATTTTCCTCCACCTAGGGTTACCACCTCCTAGGACCTAAGGTTACCCCCCTAGGGGTTTCCACCTGCCTAACCGTAATTATGACTTTCCTGCAAACTCATTTAGCATATCAGATAACAAACAACCTTAACTTTGAATCCCTTTGCCATTATCAAAACTGAGGTTCGATCGTCGGATGCTTCCCGCACCAACAATCTCCCCCTTTTTGATTATGACAACTGAAATTCAAAGTTAAGAAAAGAGATACAATAAAGAAATGTTATAAAGCATCTCTAGCATAAGCATAAATTTGATAAATTTAGCACAAGCATAAATTTGATATAAAGCTCCCCCTTAATATAAGTTTATAAAAACTCTTCCATAATAAAAGCTCCCCTGAATTTAAATTTTCAAATTTTCTTTGAATTTGAATTTGAATTTTCCTCTACTCTCCCCCTTTGCCATATATCAAAATAAGCAAGAGAGTAAATAAAAAAAATGAGTTAGCTAGTTTTGAGAAATCTTATCTTTTCAGAAATAATTTTTATCTTATCTTTCAAAAAGAAACATAGAGATTTTACTTAGCTTTTAAAGAGGGAATTTTTTTTAGAAAAATAAAGGATTTTTAATAGAGGGTTAACCATACGTTGATAAACACTTTTCCTTTTAGAGTTAATTTTCTTATAAACCTTTTAGCTAAGTAAAAAGTTGTCACAAGTTTTGAATGCTTTTACCTGGTTAAATTTGAAAACTTTTTGAAGGATACTTAGTTATATTTAGAAAACTTCTTAGTTAAGCTTTGAAAAGTTTTAAAAATTGCCTAGTTAAATTTGAAAAACTTTTTAAAAGTGGAATTTAAAAGGCTCTGAAAAATACTTAGCATAAAAAATTTTCTTTTTATAAATTACTGAAAAACTTTAGCTAAGAAATAGTTATTTTTAACTTGAAAGATAACTTAGTTAATTTTGAAGAACTTTACAAAAATACTTAGTTAGATTTGAAAAGCTTAAATACATAATTAAATTTGAGAAAAACTTTTAAAAGAATACTTAACTAAATTTTCACAAGCCTTTGAAGAATACTTTAAAATGATTTTGAAAAGCACTTAATTTGAAAAACTTGTAAAATTTTAACTAAGGCCATTTTTAAAAAAATTGTTCCTTTACACAAATTCATAAAGTCCAAGCATGAGTAAAAATATCACTTAATATTTAATTTTCTTGGTCACATGTCTAACCATTAGCTACTAGCTGTTTACCTAGAGAGCAATAGTTTTCACTTGGTTAGTTAAGTTAAGTTACTGATCCAGTTATATTTGACTAAGTCTGAATAACTTAACTTGATTACTGTTATTTGGTATTTAATGTTAGTGCAGGAAGCATCCGACGATCGAACCTAAATTTTGATAATGGCAAAGGGATTCAAAGTTAAGATTCTCTGTTATCTAACATGTTGAATGAGTATTTCAGGAAAGTCCTAACTGCGGTTAGGCAGGTGAAAATCCTAGGGGGTGGTAACCCTAGGTCCTAGGGGGTGGTAACCCTAGGTGGAGAAAAGTCCTAGCTGCGGTTAGGCAAAGGGAAAACCCTAGGGGGTGGTAACCCTAGGTCATAGGGGATGGTAACCCTATGCGGAAAGTCTTGGCAGGTTGATGACTTCAGGCAAAAGTCCTAGGGGGTGGTAACCCTAGGTGGAAAGTCCTGGTGTCGCGAACCAGGTGAAAGACTGGACTAGGCGGGGAAGCGGATGTCCAGCAGAAAGTCCGGAAGCATCGAGTGCTGAGCAAAAGTCCAGTCGATCTGGAGGATCGACTGACAACAGGTAAATCTCCTGAGTGGAGTAGGTGAGGACGCGTTCCCCGTAGAGGGAACAGTAGGCGTCGGGTCGACCTAGGGTTTCCGGTCGGAAACCCGAAGTCAGACTCGGACAGTCCGGAGACTGTTTATACTTCATTTATCATGTTTATTGTGCTAACTTTGTGTTGCAGGATATTGTTTGGGACTAACGTATCTTGCAGGTGCAAAGGAGCAACCTAAAGCCTCGGATGAACAGTGTCCGAGGCGCCTCCATGGAGCTTGGAGGTGCCTCGGGTGCAAAAGCTGAGCTGGCTGCGAAAGTTCATCGAAGGCGCCTTGAGCAGGGTATAAGGCGCCTCTAAGGGATGAAGTTCGACCAGTTCAGATCTGATCCACGCGGAAGACTAGGCAGCATGGAGGCGCCTTGAACAGCCTTCAAGGCGCCTTGAACACCCTTTATAAGGGGGTTTCGACTAGCATCTCAATGAATCAAGTTCTGAGCTTTCCTTCTTCAACGTGCTGCTAACAAAGTCATTCCGACGACCCGGAGCTTCAATCTTCTTCTTTCTTAAGTTGTCGGTACAAGTTTACTTCAATACTTTCAGTGTAATTTGTAATTTCTATCGTGATTATAGTTGTTGCCCACCGGAAGCAATCAAGGATCGTGGGCCTTCGAGTAGGAGTCGCCTTAGGCTCCGAACGAAGTAAAAAGCTTGTCTCTTTGTGTGTTTATTTACTTTCCGCTGCGTGTTTTAACTCCGATATTTTCACGATTCCGATAAACGTAAAATTTAGCCACGAGCGCTATTCACCCCCCCTCTAGCGCGTCTCGATCCAACAATTGGTATCAGAGCGGGGTCGCTTTGAACTGGTGCAACCACCATTCAAGCATTTTTCGTGGCTTTGTCGTTTGTATAGGTTGAAAATCCATTTTCAAAAAATCCATTTTCAAAAACAATTGGTATCATAGCGCCTTTCGTTTTTTTTCCCTCCAAAACTATTTTCAAAAAATCCATTTTCATCTTTTCACCACTGGTTGGAATTAGCGAAATATTGCGTTTTCAAAAATTTGTGGTAATATTTTTTAATATTATTTTAATAATATTTTATTATTTTTTCTCGAAATTCCTGAATCACTATCTTTATTTCTCTCCCGCACTACTAATCCAAGACTAAGTCTTGGAACAAGTTTTATTGTGTTTATTTTGCGAGATTGTCTTTCTAAAATGGCCCATCAAGAAGGCTACAACACTGCTCGTCCACCGCTCTTCTCCGGAGATGATTTCGGAGATTGGAAGGGTCGGATGGAGGCGTATCTCCAGACTCACTTTGAAGTCTGGATGATCGTCAAAACCGGGTTTCAACTGCCAACTGACGGCACCGGCAAGCCACTACCGTACGAGAACTGGGACGCGAACCTTATCAAAAAGGTAGAAGCAAACGCAAAAGCAACGTATACACTTCAGTGTGGCTTAACGAATAAGGAGCTGAATCGCGCCGGCCCATTCTCAAGTGCCAAAGAGCTGTGGGAGAATCTGATTGAGTTACACGAAGGTATTCCTGATACAAAAATCGGTAAGCATGTTTTAATAAATAAATTATTTGAGCAGACTAATACTAGTCCGGCCGAGGAAGGTATTACGATGGTTGTAGGTACAAGTAAGACACAGAAACATATGTTGAAAGCAACCTGGTCTGAGTCATCAGATGAATCCAGATCCGTTGAAGAGCAACCGAGCCTTCTCGCTCTACTAGTACTAGCGAACATTATCGACACCGAGTCCGAGTTCGAGTTCGAGTCCGATTCAGAGACCGAGAGCGAATCAGACACCGAGTCCGAGCGAAGCCACGGATCCGCATCCGTTTCCGAAGGACCGAAACCCACAGTAAGTGCTTTAATGTCTAGTATTAACTTAGATGACTCGCAAAATTTAATTCCATACTTGCTTAAAAAATTGGCTAAATCCAACGTCCGGGTTAAGTCGCTCCAAAAGGAGGTAACAACCCTTAAGGAAGCGATTGACTCGAGTTCTTTAACTGAGTCAGTTCAAATTGGAAGTTCAACTCAAGTCCAACAACTTGAGGAAGAAAATTCCAATCTGAAAGCTCAAATTACAGAACTCAAGAACACATTGGAACGGTTCACCTTGGGTTCCAAGAATCTGGATATGATTCTTGGAAAACAGCGAGCCGTTTACAATAAAACTGGACTTGGATTTAAGACCAAAATGAAATACAAATCGTATTTATCATTAGTTAATAGAAATAATATAAAGGTAGTCCAAGCATGGGTACCAAAGTCCAACTTGGTCAATCAAGTTGGACTTGGTCAATATTGGGTCCCGAAGGATCAAATACACTACCTCGATAGACCATATCGAGGCTCTGATCCAGGGGGAGCAAAAAGAAAAACAATCTTAAAAATTTTAAAAAATATATAATTAAAAATTCAAAATTAAATTCAAAAACTCAAAATTTGAAATTCAAAATTAAATTTAAAATTCTAAATTAAATTCAAAAATTCAAAATTTGAAATTCAAAATCAAATTAAAAATTTGAAATTAAATTATAAATTCAAAAATCAAAATCAAATGAAAAATTTGAAATTAAATCATAGATGGAGGATCCAGAATAGCTGGCACCCCCCATTGAACTACCCGACAGGGTAACTGAACTTAATCTACCCGAAATGGGTAAAACAAGAGTATATTACCCAGCAGGGTAATTAAGGTTAGATTAAAACGGGCTAGGTTTAACTTGATCCACAGTACTGGTGAAATTTTTGGATGATAGTACGTTAGGGAAGCTTGGGCATCGCATGTCTAGGAAGATATGGCTTCGACCTGGTGTATTTGGCCAAGTGGAACTGACCGAAGCTACCCTTAAATGGATCCTAACTAGTTAGACCAAGGTTTAGTATTAAAATCAATGGGTAGGACTATTTGGAAAACCTCGAAGGCATGGTTACTTTAATGAGTTCCTTGTGACTCACCATAGCCCAGAAGTTTATCTAAAGAATGCTTACTTGTTGAACCCAAAGCTAAACCTAAATCTAACACAAAGTAAAACCAAACCCTTAAATTGAACCTCAATTCATCTCACAATAATTATAGGATTCCCAGATTGAAAATTTAGATCGAGTGAGATGACTAAGTAATTAAACTCAAACTGATAATTAAATCAATTCAAAATTAATTTCAAAATTATTTAAAAATCTTTTCAAAATTAATTTCAAAATTAATTTCAAAATTATTTAAAAATATTTTCAAAATCAATTTCAAAATTATTTAAATTTTTTTTCAAAATCAATTTCAAAATTATTTAAAAATATTTTCAAAATTAATTTCAAAATTATTTAAAAATATTTTCAAAATTATTTAAAAATCTTTTCAAAATTATTTAAAAATCTTTTCAAAATTAATTTCAAAATTATTTAAAAATCTTTTCAAAATTATTTTCAAAATTATTTAAAAATCTTTTCAAAATTATTTAAAAATCTCTTCAAAATTAATTTCAAAATTATTTAAAAATCTATTCAAAATTAATTTCAAAATTATTTAAAAATCTTTTCAAAATTATTTAAAAATATTTTCAAAATTATTTAAAAATCTTTTCAAAATCAATTTCAAAATTATTTAAAAATTAATTTCAAAATTATTTAAAAATATTTTCAAAATTAATTTCAAAATTATTTAAAAATCTTTTCAAAATCAATTTCAAAATTATTTAAAAATCTTTTCAAAATAATTTCAAAATCTTTTCAAAACCTAATTTCAAAATCATTTTAAAATCTTTACAAAACTTAATTTCAAAATTAATTTCAAAATTATTTCAAAATCATTTCAAAATTTCAAAATTATTTCAAAATCTTTTCAAAAACATAATCCTCTGAAAAATACTTGAAAAACTTCTTCAAAATCTTTTGAAAAATACTTGAAAAACTTATTCAAAATCTTTGGAAAAATATTTGAAAAACTAGTTTCAAAATCCTTTGAAAAATATTTGAAAAACTTATTTAAAAAATCCTTTGAAAAATACTTGAAAAACTAACTTGAAAATCTTGCTCCCCTAAATTTACGAGACTTACAAGAATATGGAATTAGTGTTGGTGCAACATTCCTCAGGTCAAGGTTGACCTGGTTGACCAAGCTTGAGTGTTGGTTTGGATTTTGATGTTTGACAATGCAAGGTTGATTGAAGAAGAGTCAAGTAGGTCAAGGATGACCGGATACTTGACTGGGAAGTCCTAACTGGGATGTTAGGCAGGAGGAAAATCCTGGTAAGTGAAGCCAGGTGAAAGACCTAGTGAGTGAAGCTAGGCAATTGGGAAGTCCTAGTGAGTGAAGCTAGGCAGGAGAAAAATCCTGGTGAGTGAAGCCAGGTGAAAGACCTAGTGAGTGAAGCTAGGCAATTGGGAAAGTCCTGGTGAGTGAAGCCAGGCAAGAGAAATCCAGATGGGTCAAGGTTGACCAGACATCTGGTGAGAGTCCAAGTAGGTCAAAGGGATTGACCGGATACTTGGCACGAGGAAGAAAAGTCCAAGTAGGTCTTAGGGAGTGACCGGATACTTGGCAAGAAGAGAAAAGTCCAAGTGGGTCAAAGGGATTGACCAGACACTTGGTGAGAGAGTCCTAGCTGGTCAAGGGTGACCGGATGCTAGGTCTTATGTACCAACAAGTCATGGTTGACTAGATGTTGGTTTAGGGGGCTTTGGGCTTGGTTTTGGGTAAAAACCAAGATCTGGATTGATCAGCCGATTGATCCAGCAGGTTTGGATTGATCCGTGGATTGATCCAGCAGGTTTGGATTGATCCGTGGATCGATCCAGCAGATCTGGATCGATCAGTGGATCGATCCAGAAGATCTGGATCGATCCACCGATCGATCCGGTGAGTCCCCGCCAACATAACCCCTCTGGATCGATCGGTGGATCGATCCAGAGGTCCCAATCGATCAATGGATCGATTGGGACGCTGCTGCTTCGCGCGATAAGCGCTGGATCGATCCGTGGATCGATCCAGAAGTTTTTCCAGAGCACAGAGGCGCTCTGGATCGATCCACTGATCGATCCAAAGCCTCCCCGATCGATTGGGAGCATTCCAATCGATTGGGATTTGACCGTTAGCGTCGATTTAAGCCGCAGGCGTTCATTTCCTTCGGTACATCTTCACCGATTCATTCCAGATTCATCACAGCTCCTCTCCAGCACTCTCTAAGCTCATCACCGCCAGTTCTTGAAGGTTCTTGGAGGTTCATCCAAGTCAAGAGGCGAGTTGCAACGAGAAGAAGAAGAAGCTAGGGTTTTTACTGCATCTCTTGTAAGCTTTTGCTTATTCTTTACTACCCTTTCTTCTACTTGTATTGAGAGTCTTGTAGGGCTTCTCCGCCTTCGGTAGTTACCGAAAAGGAGTGTTTATTAGTGGAGGTGTGTGTGTGTGCGTGGATCCTTGGACTAGTCACCTCTTGTGAGGTGGATACCAAGTAAAATCCTATTGTTAGCATTGTTGTAGTTTGTTTCTTTGTATTCCGCTGCGCATTACTTTGAAGAAACAAGCAACGAAGCACGACGAGCACACGCGAAGCTATTCACCCCCCCTCTAGCTACTTTTCGGTCCTAACAAGTGGTATCAGAGCAAGGTTGCTATTCACCGGAATCACCGCCGGAAGGGGCAAACATAACAAGCAAAGCTAGAGGGTAAAGAAGTTGGAGCAAATTCATCAAAGTCAAAGAATTCAAGAAGCTCAACTTCAAGATGCAATTCCAAGATGGACTTGGATTTGATACAAGGGTGGCTCCACCATACACATCCACAAGCTTCGATTCTTGGAGATCAAGAATTGAAAATTTCTTGATGATGGAGATAGAGCAATGGTTTGCTCTAATGGAAGGTTTTAAGGCTCCAAGGAATTCAAAGGGCAAAGTTCTCAAAAGGAGCAAATGGAGCCAAGAACAAATCCAAAGATGTGAGGCCAATGACAAAGTGACCAAGCTTTTGGTCAATCTATTGCCGAGCAACATCTTGGAGAAAATTGGAGAAGTTGAAGATGCCAAAGAGCTATGGAGCAAATTGGAAAAGGCTCATGAGATCCCCTCCACTGTACCTAACCAAGAAGAATCCAAAGAGGGTGACTCATTGGAGCAAGATCAAGAGGAGGACTCCGAAGTTGAGAGATGCTCAACTTCCGAAGAAGAGGAAATCCAAGAAGCTTCATTCTCAAGGAGTGTAATCAAAAGAGCAAGGAAGGAGCATATTCCTTGTTTCATGTACAAGAGGATGAAGAAGAAGGTGAAGCCTCCACCTCTAGGATTGAGGGGGAGCAACTCTTGGTGACACCGGATCAAGAAGAAGGAGAATCCTCCACATCCGGGTCAAGAGAAGAAGAGGATGAAGAAGCTTCCACCTCCACAAGTCAAGATAAATCAATTGGAGGGAAATCGATTTCGGATCAAGAGGAAACCTCTACATTCATATCAAATGGAGGAGCAAGTGCCACCCCTACACAAGAAGGTATAAATAGTTCAATTAATAATAAGAATCATATTATATGTTTTGAATGTAGGGAACATGGGCACTACAAAAGCAAGTGCCCTAAATTGGCCAAGAAGAAGGGCCAAGTGGCACCTAAGGGCAAGGAGAAGCCAAAGGAGACCATCCCCGGAACAAAGAAGAGCAAGGAGCACATTGTGTGCTTCTCTTGCAATCAAAAGGGGCATTACCGGAGTCAATGCCCTAAGGGGAAGAAGATGGTCAAGGCTCAAGGAGGAAGCTCAAGTCAAGGGGGAGCCTCTAAGGTAAAAGGGAATGTAACTTTTATTGAGCCTATCCCTTTACATTATGGTAAAAAACATGCTAGTTCTAACTTATATCATTTTAATGCTATTTACAATAAGAATAGAGAGCATGGTAAAATTAAGGAAAATAATGTAGCTTACCATGCTAAAACTACCACACCTAGGATTAGGAAGGTAGATAAAAATCTAGGCAATCACACTAAGGACCTTAGCTACAAGCCTAGAAATAAAAATGCTCATAAATTTAATGGAAAACCAAAAACTAAGGACTTAGTGATAGAAAATCAAGTCTTGAGGTCAAGGCTTGATAAAATGGAAAAGACCCTAAAAAGGATGGAAAATATCCTAAAAGGGCAAAATGAGCATAGCCTAGGTCTAGGAGCACAAAGGTCATCTAATGGCCATAGGGGTTTGGGATACAAACCAAAGGCTAAGAAGGATGTAATCTCTTACCATAGGGTTCCATATAGTTATGGAACCAACCCTAGGTCTAGTGGTCAAGCCAAAAATACAAGGGAAGTTATCCCTAAGAGTATTTTTGCAACAAATGTGACTAAGACTTCTAAGAAGTCTAAGAAAGTCACAAAGAAGGTTACAAGGGAAGCAATCTCTAGAGTTGACCTAGAAAAGTGACCAAGACTTCTAAGAAACCAAACAAGGTCACTAGGAAGGTATCTAGGGAAGTTATCCCTAGTGAATACCTAGAGCATCCAAGGAGCACCAATAGATTTTGGGTTCCTAGGAGCATTTTCTCTATCCCATAGATGGGTTAGAGAGTGTCAACTCTGAGAAGAAGGGTAGTTAACCCAACTTTGAAGAAATTGACACTCAAAGAGCATTTTCAAGGTTTTTGTTAACCTTTGAAAATGAAATGGATTTATTGTTAATCTTGGAAAGAGTAAAATGTGCTATAAAGGAAGAAATTTGAGATGACTTTAAATGGCACAAGAAATCAAGTGTTAAGAAATACCAAATTGGGACTTTGGTATTGTCTTAGGAATTTAAGGCAAATCTAAGCCTTAATTTAAAGTGATTACTCTTATGGGAAAATGAAATATGTCAATATTTGAGGAATGTTTTAAATTTTTAATTGGCATAATTAATTCAAGAGATTAAAGAAATGTCAAGTTGGGTTTTGGCATTTTCCTAAGGAAATTGGGCAATCTAGGGTTTATGATTTAGGATTAGCTAAGGGTTAAGAATACTTAGATAGATAATCTAGGTATATTTTAATTATGCAAAATCTTGCCATGTTTGGTTGCCCATTATATGCCATGACATCATGTTTTATTTGTGCATTCATGACTTATTATGAAAAACTCAAAAATATCATGTCATGACATACATACATCATGTAGTTATAGGAAATTTTCTACTGAAAATTATTTCTTTTTGATGTATGCCATAACATTATCATGCATTATGTTATTTCCTTAAAATTAAGGACAAATGGCAGTTATCATCAAGTGGCATACCAAATGACATCCTAGGTGGATGGTCAATATCCACAAGATGCCTAGATAAATATGCATGAACCCTAGGTTAGAGCAAAACCAAAATTAACATCTCACAAAGACCTATAAGATGACTTGTATGTGTTTTATGCACAATAGATACAAGTGAGATGTTAGGAAGACGAACAAAACTCAACATGCTGAGTTAGTGCATTTCCTTGAGTTTTAAGTTCATCAAAACACATAGTTATGTGTTTTCCCATCATTGGGAAAGCTAATGTACAAGTCATGTGCATTAAGACCAAGGAACATGGTGGGATATTGGTTTTGAAAATGTTTTTAAAATGATTTTGGAAAACCTTGGTGAAGGCTATCTTTTGATAGTAATCACCATTGAATAGTTAGACACAAACTTGAAGAAAACACTAAAGTTTTTGCAAGTTCTCAAGTTTGTGTCAATCTTTGAAAATATGATGTATTTTCATAGAAAACTATTTTTCCATGATAAATTATACCCTAAATAATGTCTACACAAATTTTTACGATTTTTGGAATTTTGTAGAATTTTCTAGGGGTTTCTGAAATTGGCTGAAATTGAATTTCAGCAATTTCAGGCCTCCAATCGATCAGTGGATCGATTGGAGTGCCTCAATCGATCATCCGATCGATTGAGAAGGCATTTCTCGCGAGCAGAAGCTCGCTGGATCGATCAACCGATCGATCCAAGAAGATTGAATCGATCAGTGGATCGATTCAGCAGGGTTCAATCGATTGGAACCCAACTCCAATCAATTGAAGATGCTGATTTTGGCTGGGAAAGCTTATTTTCAGCATTTTGAACCTATTTTAGTCTAGGTAACCATTCCAAACCCCTGAAAATACATTTGTATACATAAAAAAGGGTGTTTTCGTGTGGAAAACAAGGATGGATTGGTTAAGGAAGGCTAAGTTGAAGTTTAGGCTGAGGTTTGTTTCAAATTTTGAATATTTGAACCTCAAAACTTCTAAAATTGGGTTTCCTAAAGTTTTGGGGATTCCAAGTCATTGTTGGTGCAATGACAGAAGTTACCACCATGTCTTTATGGGGAGAGACTCTTTAAAGACATAAAAATTATTTTTCATGAACCTTGGAAGGTGGTTAACCTTCCGTTAAGAACATGCTCAAGGTTGAGCATTTGAACTTTAATGGGGAGTGGATATCCTCATTGTTCAAGTGGTTTCAAGTGGATAATGCTCAAGGATGGGCATTTGCCTACATTAGGGGAGAATGTAGGGTTAAGGTTAATGAAGGGTATGGGACCTTCATTATCGTGCTGATCACAACGAGTGAAGTTGTGAACGACGATGAGCAACTCTTCAGGGGGAGAGTTTTCAACAAGTGAATCTGTTGATGTGTGCCCAAAAATGGGGCATGGTTTGATGTGTGCCAATAGGGGGAGAATGAAAGGGAGTAAGTTAGGCTTTTATCACCTAGAGGGAGTTTGCCCTCTTAGGGGGAGAATGAAGGGCTTAACTTATGCATTCATTACCTAGTGGCATGAAGAAGGTTTAGGCTATGGGATTAGCCTAACTTACATGTGGTATTGTAAGTGATAGTGTTGGTATTGTCAAACATCAAAAAGGGGGAGATTGTTGGTGCAACATTCCTCAGGTCAAGGTTGACCTGGTTGACCAAGCTTGAGTCTTGGTTTGGATTTTGATGTTTGACAATGCAAGGTTGATTGAAGAAGAGTCAAGTAGGTCAAGGATGACCGGATACTTGACTGGGAAGTCCTAACTGGGATGTTAGGCAGGAGGAAAATCCTGGTAAGTGAAGCCAGGTGCAAGACCTAGTGTGTGAAGCTAGGCAATTGGGAAGTCCTAGTGAGTGAAGCTAGGCAGGAGAAAAATCCTGGTGAGTGAAGCCAGGTGAAAGACCTAGTGAGTGAAGCTAGGCAATTGGGAAAGTCCTGGTGAGTCAAGTCAGGCAAGAGAAATCCAGATGGGTCAAGGTTGACCAGACATCTGGTGAGAGTCCAAGTAGGTCAAAGGGATTGACCGGATACTTGGCACGAGGAAGAAAAGTCCAAGTAGGTCTTAGGGAGTGACCGGATACTTGGCAAGAAGAGAAAAGTCCAAGTGGGTCAAAGGGATTAACCAGACACTTGGTGAGAGAGTCCTAGCTGGTCAAGGGTGACCGGATGCTAGGTCTTATGTACCAACAAGTCATGGTTGAGTAGATGTTGGTTTAGGGGGCTTTGGGCTTGGTTTTTGGCAAAAACCAAGATCTGGATTGATCAGCCGATTGATCCAGCAGGTTTGGATTGATCCAGCAGGTTTGGATTGATCCGTGGATGATCTAGCAGATCTGGATCGATCAGTGGATCGATCCAGAAGATCTGGATCGATCCACCGATCGATCCGGTGAGTCCGCGCGAACAGAACCCCTCTGGATCGATCGGTGGATCGATCCAGAGGTCCCAATCGATCAATGGATCGATTGGGACGCTGCTGCTTCGCGCGATAAGCGCTGGATCGATCCGTGGATCGATCCAGAAGTTTTTCCAGAGCACAGAGGTGCTCTGGATCGATCCGTGGATCGATCCAAAGCCTCCCCGATCGATTGGGAGCATTCCAATCGATCGGGATTTGACCGTTAGCGTCGATTTAAGCCGCAGGCGTTCATTTCCTTCGGTACATCTTCACCGATTCATTCCAGATTCATCACAGCTCCTCTCCAGCACTCTCTAAGCTCATCACCGCCAGTTCTTGAAGGTTCTTGGAGGTTCATCCAAGTCAAGAGGCGAGTTGCAACGAGAAGAAGAAGAAGCTAGGGTTTTTACTGCATCTCTTGTAAGCTTTTGCTTATTCTTTACTACCCTTTCTTCTACTTGTATTGAGAGTCTTGTAGGGCTTCTCCGCCTTCGGTAGTTACCGAAAAGGAGTGTTTATTAGTGGAGGTGTGCGTGTGTGCGTGGATCCTTGGACTAGTCACCTCTTGTGAGGTGGATACCAAGTAAAATCCTATTGTTAGCATTGTTGTAGTTTGTTTCTTTGTATTCCGCTGCGCATTACTTTGAAGAAACAAGCAACGAAGCACGACGAGCACACGCGAAGCTATTCCCCCCCCCCCCCCCCTCTAGCTACTTTTCGGTCCTAACAATTAGCCCTGAAGGAAATGGAGATTTGAAGCTTGAGCATGCTCATACTTTAGGGCTCTGATACCTGAACAAAACAATCTGGATAACTTAAAATCTATTTAACCTCATGCTTGGACTTAAAGACCAACTAAATTAAATAACCTAAATTAAACATTTAGTCACTCCCTCTTTGTCCAAAAAAAAAAAAAAGAAGAAAAAATAACAAATTCTTACTCCTATCTTTTCAAAATTAAGTTTTAACGCTAAGTACCTTTTAAACTGAACCTACATTCTCAAAATTCATTGTTTGCAAAAGGCTTAGCTAAAGTGACTCATATAGCAACCTTCAAACTTTCTCAAACTTAGCCACCTTATAAATTTTAACTCTAAATGCTAAAATACTTTTCTAAGTTAAAAAGTATTAAAAAGCATATTTCTTTACTTGCAAAATTTAACTCATGGCTTTCAAAAGACTTTTGCTAAGTAAATTGAGACTTCAAATTTCTTTACAAACAATTTGGCTCCAAAATTTAAAAAAAAAAAAATCTAGCTAAGTTTTTCTAACTTTAGTTAGGTATGTCTTTCTAAAAACAACCAAGTCTCAAAAGTGGCTAAAGGCATCATTCGAAATCATCCATATATTAGCCTTTTAAACTTAGGTGAAAAATATTTCGTTTAACTAAGTTTCACGAGCCTTCTTCTACCTTCTCTCAAAAAGATTGTTTTCTTAAAATCTTAAAACTTGCTTTCAACTGATTTTTGATATATGGCAAAGGGGGAGAGTAGAAGAAAATTCAAAGAATTAAAGAAAATTAAAAGAAATTCAAATTTTAAAAAGTGAGCTTTTATTAAGGGGGAGTCTTTATATAAAGGGGGAGCTCTGCACTTAATTTAGCTCTGCACTTAACTATAATTATGCTTGTATTTTCATGCTTATCTTTTAATGGCATTATTTTCTTAACTTTGAATTTTTGTTGCCATAATAAAAAAGGGGGAGATTGTTGGTGCAGGAAGCATCCGACGATCGAACCTAAGTTTTGATAATGGCAAAGGGATTCAAAGTTAAGATTCTCTGTTATCTAACATGTTGAATGAGTATTTCAGGAAAGTCCTAACTGCGGTTAGGCAGGTGAAAATCCTAGGGGGTGGTAACCCTAGGTCCTAGGGGGTGGTAACCCTAGGTGGAGAAAAGTCCTAGCTGCGGTTAGGCAAAGGGAAAACCCTAGGGGGTGGTAACCCTAGGTCATAGGGGATGGTAACCCTATGCGGAAAGTCTTGGCAGGTCGATGGCTTCAGGCAAAAGTCTAGGGGGTGGTAACCCTAGGTGGAAAGTCCTGGTGTCGCGAACCAGGTGAAAGACTGGACTAGCCGGGGAAGCGGATATCCAGCAGAAAGTCCGGAAGCATCGAGTGCTGAGCAAAAGTCCAGTCGATCTGGAGGATCGACTGGCAACAGGTAAATCTCCTGAGTGGAGTAGGTGAGGACGCGTTCCCCGTAGAGGGAACAGTAGGCGTCGGGTCGACCTAGGGTTTCCGGTTGGAAACCCGAAGTCAGACTCGGACAGTCCGGAGACTATCTATACTTCATTTATCATGTTTATTGTGCTAACTTTGTGTTGCAGGATATTGTTTGGGACTAACGTATCTTGCAGGTGCAAAGGAGCAACCTAAAGCCTCGGATGAACAGTGTCCGAGGCGTCTCCATGGAGCTTGGAGGCTCCTCGGGTGCAAAAGCTGAGCTGGCTGCGAAAGTTCATCGAAGGCGCCTTGGAAGGCGCCTTGAGCAGGGTATAAGGCGCCTCCAAGGGATGAAGTTCGACCAGTTCAGATCTGATCCACGCGGAAGACTAGGCAGCATGGAGGCGCCTTGAACAGCCTTCAAGGCGCCTTGAACACCCTTTATAAGGGGGTTTCGACCAGCATCTCAATGAATCAAGTTCTGAGCTTTCCTTCTTCAACGTGCTGCTAACAAAGTCATTCCGAAGTGCTGCTGCGACATTCCGACGACCCGGAGCTTCAATCTTCTTCTTTCTTAAGTTGTCGGTACAAGTTTACTTCAATACTTTCAGTGTAATTTGTAATTTCTATCGTGATTATAGTTGTTGCCCACCGGAAGCGATCAAGGATCGCGGGCCTTCGAGTAGGAGTCGCCTTAGGCTCCGAACGAAGTAAAAAAGCTTGTCTCTTTGTGTGTTTGTTTACTTTCCGCTGCGTGTTTTAACTCCGATATTTTCACGATTTCGATAAACGTAAAATTTAGCCACGAGCGCTATTCACCCCCCCCTCTAGTGCGTCTCGATCCAACATTTAACTCCCAGACTTATGTCATTGCACAGACATAAGCATTCTTAAGTCCAGGCAGTACCCTATGCATCTCACATCATTCTAAATATTTTCAAACACAAGCAAATTAATCCTAGTGTGCTTGTGAGATGCTCTGGCTGGAACTAGGGGTACATGATTTCTAGGGGGTAAGTTCCTAGGCTAAGCCAGATTTTTGAAAAACTAATAAGAGAGGAATTTTGAAAAAATATTTTTCCTAGGATTTTTAAAGTCAAAACAGACAACAGACTAATTTAATGAACTTAGTATAAGTAGAAATAAGTGCTAATCACCTAAACATAACAACAAGCAAAATAAATCCTCCATACATGAAGTATAAGTATAATAAGTACAATGTAAGTATGACAGAGTACCAAATCGGAGGGTCGTCAGCTGGAGGAGGTGATGGAGGTTGCTCGTGTATATACAACTCTCGACGAATCTCCTCCCGGAGAGAAGTGACCTTAGTGTGTAGTTTATGGAAGCCGTCCAAGACCAACTGATGTGTCAGCATGGAGGTCCGCTCAAGACGAGCGAGTCTATCGTCAATGGATAATGAAGTGGAAGGATCGGTTGGCGGAGGCCCACCTCTCCATGCTAGGACCCCCTGAGCAGTGATATCTATATGCGCTAATCTAAGATGATGTTGTCCAAACTCATCATAATGTGTAAGGGGAACAATCATCCCCCAAGTCACATCTATGCCCTCTATCGACGAGAAGATGGAAGTCAGCACATGGCAATAGGACATGTGGACTACTCGGGATGTGACGAGACTAGCCGCATTAATAATGTTATAGAACATATGCAATGCAATGTCTATATCTAGATGATGACATAATGCATATAAAAAGAAAGAATGAGATGGATGCATCTTCGAGACGTCCCGAGATGTGATGGGTAGAATGCATGCAGTCAGGTCTCTATACATGATGTAGTCCTGTACCCTAAGAGACATCGACCTGAAGTCAGAGACTCCAAGTGGTCTCTCCCCCCCAAAAAAATACTCATAGAGTGTATCTAGAGTAATGTGGGAGTAGGGCTCGCCAAATGGCAAATTCCTACCAGGGTAGCACAGGAGAGGACATGCTGACTGTCTAAGCTCTAAATTAGTACGTAATAAAGAAGGAGTAAACTGGATGTCCTTTCCACCAACTCTGGTGGAATAGACCAAATCATCAACCCTCTCAAGGTTGTTGTAAAACTGGCCACATAAATCTTGGTTTACCGCACTACTGAAGTAAACCAGTCTATTCAGGTGATAGTGTGCAATCATCTGAATGACAGACTGACAATAACTAGTGAAAAAAGATCTACTTAAGTATCTATATTTAATCACAGAGTATGAATGCTCAATAAACTAAGCCTATGCTGCTCAATGGGGAATCTAGTATCGGCAGAAGGGGCAGTGCCCGATGTGGACGCAACATTGCGTCGTTTCCTAATTTTACCCATATAAGCATAAAATAGTAAAACAAGCACAACAAATACATATAAAATGATTAAAAATGGATTAGGGTATACCTAGGAGGCATTGTTGGGTTTAGGTGAGAAAAACTTAGGTTGAAGGCGCCTTGGAAGGAAGAAATCGCCGGTTTGGTGCGTGGAAATTGCGAGCAAAAGATGAACAGAATTAGTTCTATTCGTTGTAAATTTTGCGGTTGAAGTTGATTGAGGCGCCTCGGAGATGATCCAAGGTGCCTTAAAATGGGTCGGCGGGAGTTTTCCCGCCTTTCTCGAGGGCGCCTAAAGTATTTAAAGATTTAAAAAAAAAAAAATAAGTTTTAGAAAGATTTTTAAATAAATTTTTAAAGAATTTTAAATAAGTTTTAGAATATGTTTTTAAAAGATTTTTAAATAAGTTTTAAGAAGATTTTTAAATAAGTTTTTAAAAGATTTTTAAATAAGTTTTAAATGATTTTTAAATAAGTTTTAAAAAGATTTTTAAATAAGTTTTAAATGATTTTTAAATAAGTTTTAAAAAGATTTTTAAATAAGTTTTAAAAGATTTATTAGATTAGATAATTGGATTATTAAGTTAATTAATTAGATTAAATTATTAAGTTAGTTAAGTCGATTAAATTATTAAGTTAGTTAATTCTATTAAATTATTAAGTTGATTAATTCGATTAAATTATTAAGTTAGAAATTATTAAATTGATTAAATAGATTAAATTATTAAATTGATTAATTAGACTAAGTTCAACCTAGATCCATCTCACCCGATTCTAAATTGTCAATCAAGGAACCTTAAGTAGTTTTGTGAGATGGTTATCTTTGATTTAGATTATTTCTAAGGATTAATTTACATTTGAGTTAACCTTAGGTTTTTCAATTGGTTAATTAAATATACATTTCGAAGATCGGCTCCCAGGCTGTGGCGAGGCACTAGGCCTTCTTGGGTATGAGATCATCCATCACTTCTAGACAGAGTCTTTCAAAGAAAATATATATTTAATTTTCCTTTTGAAACCTCTAGGTTTAACTAAACAAGTGTAAATTACGCCTAGGTCCTTAAACTATCCTAGTTTAATCATTCTTATTACCAAAAAAAATTAAAGAGACATCAAACAATTCTAGAGATGGTTTTTCTATTGGCTCCCTCACTGAAACCCTTAATTTCGCAATAATGTTGTAGTAACGAGCCCAGGATCGAACCTCGAGGAACTAACAGTAGGATGTAATTTTAGGATTGTATTTTATTCTCATTTTTGGGGGTTTTAATGTAAATGGGGGGTTTAAGCTTTAAATCCAAATTTAGCAAATGAAATGCAAGCAAATAAGAAACTACTCTACTGCTAAAATTAAAGCTAACTAAACTGTAGAAAAATAAATTACTAACTAGTACTGAACCCTAAGCTAAAGCAAGATTAACAACAACTTTAAACTCAATTGAAACTAAATTACTCAAAACACATGAATTAAAACAATTAAGCATAAAAAAAAACTATGATTACTGAATTCAACAACGGAACTGAAATCTAAATCAATCAATAATAAAAAGAATGCAAAAAGTAAACCCTAAACCATCTCAACTCCAAACTACTTCTCACGGCAACTTCTCCTTGCCGTCACAACTCCAAACTACTTCTCACGGCAACTTCTCCTTGCCGTCACACAAGGAAGCATTGGTGAAACCTCATCTCAGCAATCGGAGAAGACAACCTCAGTAGCTAGACTAAGCTCAGCCTTTACCAGATTCACCGGACACCTCTCCAAGTGAAGCTGATGAAGAACGGAGCCACCCAACTCGGGAAATCTGAAAATATGTGAGCTGCAATCTCAGATCTGATGTGGAGTCGATGGTGGTCGGAAGGTCGTCGGGAATGGTCCAGTAGCAGTGGAGGAACACCGCCAAAGCCCACTGGTGGAAACGGAACCACCAATCGGAGGAACACCTCCAAATCGGGCGCGGCAGAAGCAGAGTGTCGCAGAGCACAATTCTCGCCGTAGGACCACCTTTGAGCGAGGTCAATTCACCGGAAGTTGGTTGCAAGCATCTAAGAGTATTATCGCCAATGAAGTTGGCCGGAAAATTGATCTAGAGGTCGAGATGGGGTCGGAATCTAGCTGGAGATGAACGCCGCGGGACACACAGCTATGTGAGGAGATCGACACTGGAAAACACTGTAGCTTCTGGGTTTTGAATCAGATCTGGATCTGAACGGACGGCTGGGATTGATTTGGCTCTTGATCAATGGTGAAAAGTCATCCAAAATCCGATCCGGAGGTACTGATCTTCATCTAGAGTCTGGATCTACTCTCCCTTAGGTCAGATCGACCAGATCTTCACTAGATGGTTTAGATCTGCCCAATCTTTGATGAACGGTCCAGATTAATTCGGGCTGGATCAATGGCTATATGAACTCAGATCTGGATCAAAACCTCTGGATCTTCATCAATGGCTCAGATCTGCTCCTTATTAGGTCGGATGGACCAAATTCTCAACGGATGGCTCAGATCTCTCCAATCTTCAATAAACGATCCAAATCGACCCAAAGCTTGATCTTCTCGTTTAAACTCCGATTCGAGCCCAATTTCGGTTTGAATAGATCCAAATCCAAAATCCTTTGATGCCTACAAAATAAGAATCAAATATTAGCATCAAATAACATAAAAATATAATAAATTGTAATTAGGTCCAAAATTTATACAATGAATAAAATGTGATGTAACCATGATTTAAACCTATGAAATCAATATCAAACCATGCATATATGAATCAAAATAATACAGTAAAAATCATGGTTATCAAATCCCCCACTCTTAGTCTTGAACGTCCCGTGAAAGTAAAGAAAACTAAAATCATCTCCACACAAATTCCCTAGCAATACCTAGAAGATAGTAAAAGAGATTTAACTAAGACCATCTAAAGATCACAAACAATCATGATACAATCCAAACAATAATCAGTAGGTATGGTAGTTTCAATCCAATTGAAAAATTAAGTAAGATGCAATCTCACAAGGGATTTACCTATTCTAGCTCTCACACTCAAACATGTGTATAAGTGGAGCTCACTCAATGCAACTCACAACATTTCACTACCAAAAGCTTGCTTATTTTCTACTTCTCCACCACCATAGAATATAGCATACATGAATCAAATGGATTTTTATCAATAAGAATTGAAATGGAATCAAAAAGAACAAGTGAATTGAATGTAGTAGCAAAAAAAAGGCATTAATGAAGAAAATTGAGAAGATAAGAGTATTGGAGGAATATACTTGATGAGTTGACCCTTTTGATGTAAAAAGAGATGAATACCATTTGTCATTATCAATACAAAAGATCAAGCTAAACTCCCCTTCAATTTGATAGCCATCCAAAAATCTTGATACTCTATCTTCACCTTTGATACACTTTTGTTTTGCCAAATTTTTTTTTCACTATTTTACACTTCAATTCTATCTTCTTATGGAGAAGAATTCCCTCCCCCACACTTGAACTTTGGCTGTCTCGGACATTTAAACATACCATGCCATCCAAATGCTTGATATACCTCTAACTACTGTTTGCATTCTTTAATCTGCAGAAATATCCAGTTACAAATCTGGGCACAACAATTAATTAAAAACAACTCACTTCAGCTGCCAAGGCAGCAATCTGGAGTTCTGCACCCACTACAACTAGTAATTGACACAAAAACAGATTCTTTAGTAGGCCAATTCCAGAATTCAGCAACTCCTCAATCCCTTGCAGCTTTTCATTTCTATTACAGTTCAGGTCCTACACTTAACAAGTCTTCACTTAAGCTCATCACTCTAGTATTCTCTTGCATTACAATAGAGAACAACAATAAGATTTTAACTCGATGTAAATGTTCTTGAAGTCATTGAACTGAATTCTAGTTTTGTTCTTGGATACAATAGAGTCACACCAAATTATTTCAGTTATCCAGCAATTCCCAGAAATCATCCAATTCAGAAAATCAAAACTCATTCATTTTAACAGTTCAAGGCTTCAGATCTGTTGAATTTAAATTCCTAAGAACTTCAAAGCTTTTGAATGAATGAAGGACGGGTTGATGAAGGATTTAACAGAATTTCAACAACTTACAGTTTTCCTTTTAAGCAGTTTTAACAATTCACAATTCTGTCCAGCAGGTGTGTAGAGAAATGGAAATGAAGTGAACAACATTTTCTACTAATAATACAAGAGTTCACTTTATTTTCCAATGATCTTAAGGGCTAGTGATAAAAAATTGGTACACACTTGATACACAATTAAAATTGCATTCTGTTTTGTTTATTTCTGCCCTTACTGCATTTACAGATTTCTTGCATTGATCAAATTAATCCATTAGAATCTGATTCCATTAAATCAGTTATGCATTCATAGATTTTGCAGAACTCAAATTCTATATTGCTAACAACTCACAACTCCTCCTTCTCACTTAGCTTTTGCAAAAGCCAACAGGGTTCCATTACAGAAATCTGATGCTCAGGCACAGAACAGCAATGATTAACTCTGGAACTGGAAAAGAACACAGCTGGATTAGTATGGAGATAGAAATCAAATCATTACAGCTATTCCTGATCAACAAATGAATTTAAAAGTTGACACAAATTCATTATTGCACATCATAAATTCCAGAGATGACAAAGGATTCACTTCTCCATCTCAATACCATTCAGCATTCAATTGTATAATGTATCAATTCTATGAGGTAACAACTTAGCTGGAATTCAAAGTAATTCAGGTTGTATCAGAATTTCAGGAACTTCACTATGGAAGCTATCTATTCATCTTGTCTTCATTTATGCAGCTCTTTAAACTCTTAATTCCTGCTGCCTTTTTTTTTTCTGAATTCATCTTTCTAAGTCTGATTTTTTATACACTTTTGGCACAAAGTTCAGTATCCTCAGCATTCAGATACATTCAGCAGCAGTCAGCAATTCAAGACTTCAAGTTAAGATTTTAATAGCAATGATCAGATGAACAATCCACCTCTGAAATCACTGCATTACAGTTTCAGAAATCTGCCATTGTACAGATATTGCACAAACTCCATAAATTGCAAACCATAACAGTAATTTTGGAACTTAAAGATCTTCAATTCTACATTTTGTTTAAAGGCTCAGCTCCTCAATTTTGTATACTTACAGCAGCTCGAACACAGAATTCAATCATGTTTCTAAACAAATTTTGCTCTTCTCTATTTCTGCATTTAAGATCTCATCACTTTCCAGATTCCACTCCAGTAACTCTAATTCTTTTCTTCTGCTCTTCTTGTGTCTAAGTAACTGAGGACTTAACTTAAACTTTCACTATCAAAAGATTTCATAAGAACTCAACACCACTACTGCAGATTCTGCATTTCAGAGTAAGAGTTTAATGCAAAACATATTCTGCAGAACTCTAGAATTCAGACTTATTACTAAATCCTGGTTTAAACTTTAACCATGAAAAATTAAGCCACAAACATTGTTAGCAGAGCACCATTCAAACAAGAATTAAGACTTCGCATTCACACTTGTTGTAACAATTCAAGACTCAGAAATTCTGTTCTGTTTCTGCATTTGATCTTCTCTGAATTTCCAGCAAATCCTTAATCTCCTCAAATCTATTCCTTTATGCAATTCTGCAATCTTCTAGCATTTCTACAACAATTCAGCATTCATTTCTGCAGATTGTTCAAAATTCCAGCATAATAGTATGGCACACAGATTATAACAACTGATATATCACAACTGCATATGTCATAAAGGTGCCCATTTAGCACTCTATTTCATTAGCTCTGGAATTTCAGTTGTTGGAATCGTAAGTCAATGAAGATACAAGTTGTTTAGACAAAGGAACCACCCTTCCCTGCTTATCTTATCAAGCACATCTGATTTCTGCATTTCAGGAATCAGTTTCAATAGGTTCAATCTCAAAGTTCATATTCTTGAATCTGAAAGGTCTTGACTCACAAGAAAATAAAATAGATTTTAATTTCCTGTCAAATTCTAAATCCAGATACTCAAATTTAGCATGAACCTTAAACATTGAAGTTCATTCTGTCACAGCAACAGCAATTCCTGAGATCAGAGCTATCTATGGCTATTGTCACTTCCCTCCCTGCTTATGAATGACCTCAAGTTAGTGTGGAGCTCAATACAAAGCTGGCACACACAAATCAGAAATCTGCAAAGAACTTGGCACTTGGACTTAGAACAATTGTTCCTGCATGTCAACCTCTACACATTTCACAGCTTTTGAGTCAATAAGGGTGACTTCATGGAACGTATGGAACATCACAGGATATTGAAAACCAATATTTAAGTTGGACAGAAACAACCACCAAAATTTCAGAATCTGAATTCTGATATTCTTTCAATTCTGTGCAATGCATAATTCTGAATTTTTCAACACATTAAGTGATGGAATAATAATTCAAAACCAATTAAACAAAAGCTCAGAAACCCAGGAATCCAGTCCAAAATACCCAACATCAGATTCCAAAATACAGATATTGAAATTTATAGCTCAGTTTCAGAACCAGGAAAATACAAATGTCTTTCAGCAGTATTCAAATCCAGAAATCAGATTCAGTGTTAGTTTCAAGTTTAAGTCTTGATGAACTTAAGTGTAAGTAAAATATTTCAGCAACTTCCAGAAATTCAGCACTCACCACAGTAGCACAGCTGGGAAAATTCCAGGTAGAAGAGTAAAATTCAGCAACTTTTGTGAAATTCCAGCACTTCAGTTTGTTAACATTCCATAAATCTCAGCTTCTAGCAACTACAACTTCAGCAACCGAATCCAGGAAATCAGTTTGATAAATTCAGTTCCAGTTCTGATTTCTGGATGACAGATTCCAACTCCATGATTGTTCATATTTGCCATTTTAAAAGTAACTTCTCTTCCTCAAAGATCTTGAGACCAATAAAGGTAAACTTCATGGAAACATAAATGCATCAAATTGCAAAGTTAAGAACTCAATTTGGCATAACAGCTATCCAGATTTTTATATTGGAAGTTGGCGCAAAACAGTTCTAATGCTCTTTTGTTCCCATGTATTCTTTTCTTTCTTTCTGGATCAAAGAAACAGCTTGTTCATTACTTACTGTGAATGTTCCAGATTCGAGCTTGACAAGCAAATCTATAAATCACAACTCATCCTCTCTTCAGATTCCAGATTCCAAGAAATTCCAAATTTCTGGATAATTCAAAGCTTGAATCTGGTCACGAAATTGCACATAGATTTCTCACAGCATTTGCACTAAAATCAACTTCAAAACTCAGATATTTTGTAATGCAATCACATTGAAGAAAGTAGGAAATTATCCCAGATACTGTTATTAGCTCAAGCTCAGAATTTCCCAAAAGGATCTCAATCCATGCTTAAGTCATTACAATTCAGCCTTTTCATGATCTGTTAGTATTTTGTACACTTCTGAATTCTGAAATTGCTACACAGAAAATGCAATAGCAACAGAAATTGGCACCAACATTCAGTGATTAACTTCATTATTACCTCCCAACAGCTACACACATTCACTAAGATTTCAGCATTCCCAAAACCTTCTTACCACATATGTCTCTTACAATTTTGAATGCATCAACATAGTATCAAGTCTTATACTTCAAAACAATTGGAGCTCACTCGTGACATGATAAAACTCAAGATATGAATACATTAAGCATACAATCTAAAGAGTACTTAATTCATAATAGCATTCTTCCAAAACTCCATCATTGGCTTGAATTTTCCCAACCATTAACAAGTGCATCCAAAAATTCAAAAACACTACACACTTCCCCCACACTTAATCCTTTATCATCTTGCAAAATCTAACTCATCAAGTATTTCAACCAAAGCTCTCAATTAAAGAATGACAAGCAAAGATGATCAAGGATTAAAGTACTAGATGAGAATGTATAAAGAAAATTGTGCGGAAAGGAATTGGGAAGTATGAAGGGAAACAAAATTGACAAAATCCTCAATTTCCATGCATACCAATGTTATTGTGACTTTGAAAAGAAACTAAGCAAGTTCTAGAGTTTCAATTGCTATGAGTGCATGCCACACAAGAGAGAATAATAGTGTATAGGCTTGAAGTGACCCTCACTAGGTAATTTTTTTTATAACAAACAAGCTCAATCAATCAAATTGAAATTGTAAAATACCGAAAATAGGTAAATATTGATAAGGAAATTTTTCGGAATTTTTGGAAATTTTTCGGAAATTTTTTGGAGCTCGTATGGACAAGTTAACGGAGATAAGATTTGGGTTTCGAGAAAGCCTGTTTAGGCTACCCCATTTAAGTGAGAAAAAGTTATTTTTTTTCTTTTCCTTTTTATTTTCTATTTCGTTTATTTTATTTCTTATTCTCCTCACGCGAGCCCGTGTCGTGCCCTAACCTCCCCGACCCCGACGGTTCCTTGCTTCTCCTCTTCATTTCTTCTGTCGTCTTCTTCCCTTACCTCGCGACAGCGTCGGTTCTTTCGCCTCCTTCCCAGTGTCAGGCGCCGCCGAGTTTCCTCCTGCCGAGGCTGCGCCCTAGCTTCTCCGCCGTCTACCGCCGTCGAACGGAGAGTGTCGGTCACCCTTCCTCTGCCCTAGACAAACTCCAGCGCCGGCCCTTCTCCTCTTCCGAGCACCGGCAGCCGACCAAGTTTCTTTGCCTAGCCGACATCGTCACTGCCGCCCTTCGTGCCCTAGCCCGAGCCTTGATTTCTCCTCGGAACAGTGGATATTTCGGCAAGGAAACGCTCTTATCTGATCCCCTCACTGTCCTCTGGCAAGAAGGCGCTATCTTAGGTTGTCGGCACATTTTTAGAAGTGGAGGATCTGCTTGTTTCTGACCACCACACCCATGTCAACAGATTCACACACCTAAGGTAAGTTTTGGTTGTAAGATGGGTTGTTGTTTGACTTGAGGTTCCCAATTATTGATCTCAACTCGATCTATTCAGTGAAAGATTCTAACAGGAAAGGGTTGTTCTGTGGATTGTCTTTGGTCCGGCAGCAATCTTTCAGCGTCTACTTTTCTTCGGCAGCAACATTTCTGCTGGGAATCTAGGTAAGGTGTAGGGTAACAGATCCTTGTGGTAGATTCTGTGTTGGTTGGATTATTATGATGATAGATGTGAGTTAGGTTTATGTGTGGTATTAGGTATGTTGATGATTTATGATTTAGGGTTTTGCCTAGATAGTTTTAAGGATTCTATTTAGCAATTCATTGGAATTTTAGCTAAATAAAATATATCTCTGTTGGTATCACGGGACCTTGACGCGAGACGAGTTTCTCGACGTCCGGATTTGGACGGATTGTTCCATTTCTTTTGGAGGCGGGTACTTTTTGACTTATGTCATTTGATATACATAGTAGTGAATATAACAAATTGCATTAATTATGTTTCTCATTCTGTTTCGGTTAAATCACTACCCAAAACTTGTTATATGATTGATTGATTGCTTGATTTGCATCTCATGTATACTTTACCTGTTGATACATGCTTATAGGGGTAGTGATATACCATGCTTCACCATGTTCAGGACCTAGGTTTTTATACCTTCTATGTACCTTTGATTTGATTTGATTCGTTGACCTATGATGCACTTTTATATATATATGGATTAGGTCAGGATATTTTGTGGTTAGTGTCATGCACCATTTGCATGATTGCATGCTGTGCGATAGTCCGCTCCATTATTGTTGAGCACATCGCCAGTTACATGGATCTGCACACACCACCACTCATGGGTTAGTGGTCGATTCAGGCAGAGTGTGTTGCAGCAGGGACTCTGTTAGGCACCGTTGGTCCGCTCATGGGTAGTGTGACACAACGTGTTATCCGGCAGGGATTCCTCCCCGTCATCGTGTACCGGGAGTTGAGAGCATTGCGCTCCCCCATTTATGATTTGGGGTAGGAGGATAGGTGTACTCCGACAGCATCCCGTTCACTCAGTCACTTATCAGGAGTAGTGATGACAGAGTGCACGGTTGTCACAACCCTACCCACTCGGCCTCACTTTTGTGTGAGATGGTTGACTAGCGTCAGGGGTGACCAAGACGCATCATTGGCATCATATGCATGATGCATTTATTGCTTGTGTTTGTGTTTGCTGCATTTATATGCTGCATATTGTTTGGATACCTATGTTTGACATGCATACAGGATTTCCCTATCACTCGGACTGTTTGACCTTATACTCAGGTCCTGGTTAGTACAGTATTCTCCTGTTTACTTGAGTATGCATTTACCTTTATTACATCAGGAGACTGTACGCATGATTAGTGCTAGGTGTTATTTCCTTACTTTATATATCAGTTGTACCTGCTGAGTGTTGGACTCACCCCGCCTCCATTGTTGTTATATTTCAGGATGATGCTGTTAGGAGAGAGTTCTAGCTGCTGGTCCCCTGAAGACCCCGAAGACTTATGGATCTTTTGGTTTTGTTTTGCTTCTTATTTGACCATGTTTACACTTGGTTTTGTTTGATACCTGGATATTATTTGGATTGTCCTTGTTGATGGATTTTTGTTAGATTTGTTCTACTACATGCCTGCCTAGACGACAGAAGAGGTAAGTTGATCTTATCGTCGGATTTGAGCTTTACGAGTGTAGTTGAGTAGGGTTGATTTCGAGTCAGGGTATTATTATTCTGTTTACTTGTTATATAAACTGTGTGGGTGATTGTTTATTTACTATTATTATTCCAGCCGCATGTGGTTGAGGTATATGTGATATGTAGAAAGTTTCAGATTGTCCGTCGTACAGGGGAGATGCTGCCGAAATTTCTTCAGACAGAGACTCCTCCGGGGCGTGACAGAAATTCACCACCATTTTAACCAATATCATGTAAGTCAAGCATCCAATCATGTCAAATGACCTAAAATTGATGATCAAATTTAAGAGACTTTTACCATCTTAAAAATATTACTAAACAATTCCATGGAGAATTTATTCAAATGATATGCTATGTATACTAAACAAAATGCAATGTATGGAAATAAAATGCAAAATGTAAAAACAAAGTGCAAATGCAAAGTATGAAACTAAAGAAACGTATACAGAATTTATTAGAGAAAAACTAAACACAAAGCATGAATCAAAATGCAAGAGAAAGCTAAACTAGAACCAACTCCCCTCTAATTTTCGGTGGTTGAAGAAGATTCAAAAGAAGAAGCCACCCCGGAAGTGGAGTAATCATGGTTCCACTTAAATTCTTTTTATTCATCCTTTTTCCCTTGAAAACTTTTTTCGGAGGTCTGAGGCGGTTCAGTTTAAGCACCCACTCCGGAAACTTATGTTCTCCTACACAATCAATAAAATAAAACACCTCCCACACGCATGTGGGATAAAAAGAAAATAGGAGAATATTAGTGTGGGTAAAACATATATCAAGAAATGCATCACATCTAATAAAATCAACAATTGGTACCTCAATTAAATTTTCTAAAAAATCACAAAAAAAATACTCACCTTATCATCTTGAGAGGTACCTAGAGTGGCGATTGTTACCTCTTCCTCATCAAGTAAATGCTCAGACTCTGATTCTGGTGTATGTACATCTTCATGTAGTGATTCTTGGGTGTTTGGCTCCATAGCACAAGTCCCTACACTTACATCCTCATCTCTTGGTGATTCTTGAGGTAATGCTTCCAATAAGCATTCCCCTACACTAAACTCATCTTCTACAACAAGACCTGCATCACTCACATCATCTAAAGCAACATCATTATTAGAATCAGAAATTTTAACAACTACATCATCATCACAAATTAAACTAGATAAATCTTGTGAATAAATGGAAGTGGGGTCAGGCCTGACAGAATCTCTACTCTTCATCTCTCCACTGGAGTTCTGTGCTTGTAACTGATTGATCGACGATGCAATCTGATCCAATTGACTCTGAATATTCTGTATCCTTACAAATTGTTGCTCTTGATGCTCTCTCATTTGTTGCATAACTTCATTGAATTTCCACATTGATTCTTCAATTTGTTCTTGTGCATCCTCATACCTATTCCGTTGCTTCATAGGTAGATAGGACTGATATTCAGGCTGATAATACTGAGTCTGAGGCTGATCATAATAATTCTCCATTCCATCTCCAAAATACAGATAATATGGATCTATGGTAAAAAAAATTTCTTGTTCTTACACTGACAATTAGCAAATAAAATTAGAAGACTCAGGAACAAATAAATTCAAACACATGGATATATAAGTATGAAAGCAATCAAAACAAAAAAAAAACAAATTTTAAGTTTTCAAAAATAATGAACAATCCTAAAAACATCACTACCATGTATTCCCTGGCAACGGCGCCAAAATTTGATAACGATGTCTGTCACACCCGTAAATCAAATTGTACAAATGTATATTCACTGAACCCCTTAATTTCGCAATAATGTTGTAGTAACGAGCCCAGGATCGAACCTCGAGGAACTAACAGTAGGATGTAATTTTAGGATCGTATTTTATTCTTATTTTTAGGGGTTTTAATGTAAATGGGGGGTTTAAGCTTTAAATCCAAATTTAGCAAATGAAATGCAAGCAAATAAGAAACTACTCTACTGCTGAAATTAAAACTAACTAAACTGTAGAAAACTAAATTACTCACTAGTACTGAACCCTAAGCTAAAGCAAGATTAACAACAACTTTAAACTCAATTGAAACTAAATTACTCAAAACACATGAATTAAAACAATTAAGCATAAAAAAAACTATGATTACTGAATTCAACAACGGAACTGAAATCTAAATCAATCAACAATAAAAAGAATGCAAAAAGTAAACCCTAAACCATCTCAACTCCAAACCACTTCTCACGGCAACTTCTCCTCGCCGTCACACAAGGAAGCATTGGTGAAACCTCATCTCAGCAATCGGAGAAGACAACCTCAATAGCTAGACTAAGCTCAGCCTTTACCAGATTCACCAGACACCTCTCCAAGCGAAGCTGATGAAGATCGGAGCCGCCCAACTCGGGAAATCTGAAAATCTGTGAGCTGCAATCTCAGATCTGATGTGGAGTCGATGGTGGCCGGAAGGTCGTCGGGAATGGTCCAGTAGCAGTGGAGGAACACCGCCAAAGCTCACTGGTGGAAACGGAACCACCAATCGGAGGAACACCTCCAAATCGGGCGCGACAGAAGCAGAGTGCCGCAGAGCACAATTCTCGCCGTAGGACCACCTTTGAGCGAGGTCAGTTCACCGGAAGTTGGTCGCAAGCATCTAAGAGTATCATCGCCAATGAAGTTGGCCGGAAAATTGATCTAGAGGTCGAGATGGGGTCGGAATCTAGCTGGAGATGAACGCCGCGGGACGCACAGCTATGTGTGGAGATCGACACTGGAAAACACTGTAGCTTCTGGGTTTTGAATCAGATCTGGATCTGAACGGACGGCTGGGATTGATTTGGCTCTTGATCAACGGTGAAAAGTCATCCAAAATCCGATCCAGAGGTACTGATCTTCATCTAGGGTCTGGATCTACTCTCACTTAGGTCGGATCGACCAGATCTTCACTGGATGGTTAAGATCTGCCCAATCTTCGATGAACGGTCCAGATTAATTTGGGCTGGATCAATGGCTATATGAACTCAGATCTGGATCAAAACCTCTAGATCTTCATTAATGGCTCAGATCTACTCCTCATTAGGTAGGATGGACCAAATTCTCAACGGATGGCTCAGATCTCTCCAATCTTCAACGAACGATCCAAATCGACCCAAAGCTTGATCTTCTCGTTTAAACTCCGATTCGAGCCCAATTTCGGTTTGAATAGATCCAAATCAAAGATCCTTTGATGCCTACAAAATAAGAATAAAATATTAGCATCAAATAACATAAAAATACAATAAATTGTAATTAGGTCCAAAATCTATACAATGCATAAAATGTGATGTAACCATGATTTAAACCTATGAAATCAACATCAAACCATGCATATATGAATCAAAATAATACAGTAAAATCATGGTTATCACTCTCCCTGGATCATAGCCTCGATATGGTCTATCAAGGAAATGGACTTGATCCTTGGGGACCAAATATTGACCAAGTCCAACTTGATTAACTAAGTTGGACTTAGGTACCCTTGCTTGGACTATCTTTCTATTTTGTCTTTTAACAAGTGATAAATAAGATCGATATTTCTTTTTAGTTCTAAATTCTAACCCTGATCGATTGTATACGGCTTTCTGATTTCCAAGAATCAAGTCAAGATTCTTCGAACCCAGTGTAAACCGCTCTAATGTAACTTTCAAATCCTTGATTTGAATTTTCAGGCTGGAATTCTCTTCCTCAAGCTTTTGGACTTTAGTTGAGGTTCCAGTCTGAACCGATTCAGTCAAGGATTCGAAATTAGTCACTTCTTTAAGAGAGGTTACCTCCTTTAGGAGCGACTTGATCCGAATGTTGGACTTAGCTAATTTTTGTATTAAGTAATTGATTAAATTGTATAAATGATGCGTACTTACAGATGGGTTTGGCCCTTCGGAAACGGATATGGATCCGTGACTTCTCTCAGACTCAGCTTCCGATTCGTCCTCGCTTTTGGATTCGCTGATTTGATCCCAGGTCGTCATTGTGAGAAAACTCGTTTGTTCAAGTTCTTCATCGTCGATCTCTTCTAAGAATGACTCATCCCAGGTCGCCTTCAGGGCCTTCTTCCTTCTTGGCTTTTTTGTATCTTTCTAGTTCGGGCAGTTGACCTTTATGTGCCCCTTCTAGTTGCATCCGTAGCATGTCACTTCGAACTTTACCTTTGAGTTTGGTTGGGCCTCTTTGGATTGGATGACCTTTCTGACATCCTTCTTATTGAAGCCCTTCTTCTTTCTGTAGAGCTTCCTCACCAAGTTAACGAGTTCTGTCGTGAGCTCGTCGTCGTCCGAATCGAGTTCTTCTTCTGACTCTAGTCCGATTCTGAGCTTTGTTTTAGTTTCTCGGGTTCTTCCTGTACCTACAACCAAAGCTACACCTTTCTCGGCCGAACGTGAGTTAATCTGTTCATGTAATTCAAATTCCGCAAATAGCTCATCTAATTTTATTGAAGAAAGGTCCTTAGAAACCTTGTAAGCATCTGCCATGGATGCCCACAAGGTATTCCTCGAAAAAGCGTTTAGAGAATACCTGATTACATCTCTGTTTTCTACCTTCTGTCCGATTGCATGTAGACCGTTGAGTAAGTCTTGTATCCGGGCATGGAGTTGGCTAGCCGTCTCATTTTATTGCATTTTAATATTATATAGTTGATTGAATATTAAATCTCTCTTGCTTACCTTGGTTTCGGACGTTCCTTCATGAAGCTCGATCAGCTTCTCCCAAAGTTCCTTGGCACTCGAGAACGGGTCGACATGGTTCAACTCCTCCTTCGATAATCCGCACTGGAGGGTCTAGGTCGCCTTGGCATTCGCCTCTACCTTTTTGATAAGAGTTGTGTCCCAGTCCTCGTATGATATTGGCTTGCCGGCGCCGTCAGTTGGTAGTTGAAACCCGATTTTGACGATCATTCAAACTTCAAAGTGAGCCTGGAGATACGCCTCTATCTGGCCCTTCCAGTAATCGAAGTCATCTCCGGTGAAGAGCGGTGGGCGAGCGGTGCTATACCCTTCTTGAAGAGCCATGTAAAAATTCTTGCACAGAAAAACAAATAGAAAATGAGTCCCAGGACTTGATCCTGGATTAGCAGTGTGGTATAAAGTAAAAATAAATTACGATCTCGAGTGGTGTTGCACTAGCTTCGAGACAAATCCGATTACGAAGGAAAATTGGATCGAAAGACGGCAAGAATACCGATTCTAATCGACTTCAAAAAACTGAAATCACCACGAAAAGAATGCTTGATTGGTGGTTGCACCAAATCAAGGTGACCCCGCTTTGATACCAATTGTTGGATGGAGAAGCGCTAGAGGGGGGTGAATAGCACTCATGGCTTTCACACGTTTCAGATTCGGAAAACGAACGAGTATTAAGAAGCAGAATTAAAAGAAAAACAATCGCGAACATAAGTTATTTACTTGGTTTGGAGCCTAGGGTGACTCCTACTTCAAGGCCCACGCTCGTTGAGCGTTTACGTTGGGCAACAACTATAATCTGGAAAAAGTATTACAAATTGAGTACAATTAAAAGCTGTAAAAACTTATACCGACAACAATAAAACTAAGTTTGAGGCTCCTGGTTGTCGGGGACTTGCTACAGCTTTTCTGAATCGTCTATTGAGCAACACGAAGAAGATTGATCGCTTAAGAGTTGATTCTTTGAGCTGTTGGTCGAATACCCCATATAAAGAGTGTTGGAGGCACCTCAAAGCCCCTTGAGGGCGCCTCCAATAGCCGAGTCAGCCGCGTGTGGATAAGCAGTGAAGCAGTCTTCGCTTATCCTATTGAAGGCACCTCTATCACCCTTGAAGGCACCTCCAGCTCCGTCCGAGGCGCCTCCAGCTCTACTGCGTGCGCTGTATCTGCCTTGCACCCGAGGCACCTCAAACTCCATGAGGGCGCCTCGGGTACTGTTCATCCGAGGTTAATCTTGCTCTCTTGTCCCTGCAAAACATGTTAGTCCACAAACCAACCACATATCCTGCAAAAACAAAATTAGCACACACAATAAAAATAATAATATAAAAGTTTGACAGTCATGGACTGTCTGGTTCTGACTTCAGATTTCTGACCGGAAACCCTAGGTCGAACCGACGCCTACTGTTCCCTCTTCCAGGGAACGCGTCCTCACCTACTCCACTCAGGAGAGTATACCTGATGCCAGTCTGGTCCTTCAAACCGACTGGACTTTTCACCTAGGGTTACCACCCCCTAGGATCTAAGATTACCACCCCCTAGGATTTTTCGCCACCTAGGGTTACCACCCCCTAGGACCTAAGGTTACCGCCCCCTAGGATTTTCCTCCACCTAGGGTTACCCCCCCCTAGGATCTAAGATTACCCCCCCCTAGGATTTTTCCCCCCCTAGGGTTCCCCCCCCCTAGGACCTAAGGTTACCCCCCCCCCCCCCGGTTTTCCACCTACCTAACTGCAATTAGGACTTTCCTGCAAACTCATTCAGCATATCAGATAACAAATAACCTTAACTTTGAATCCCTTTGCCATTATCAAAACTAAGGTTCAATCGTCGGATGCTTCCCGCACCAACACCTTCCACCGAGTGGGTTGAAACCTCCACGCCAGCTCCCGCCACGATAATCGTTCCCCCTACATCATCTGATTAGACACCATCCCTATCCAGTCTACCACTGGGAATTATTTGCGCACCACTAGTTGCTTTCATGTTGCCACCACCAAAGATTCAAAAGTATGGCATCCGGCTTGCGTCAACGTCTCGACCGTCCGGCAGAGCGACCTTGGCCCTATCAGCCCCGAGCGATCGACGCCACATAACGGCGGTTATCCATCTTCCAACTGAGGAATGACGTGAGTCGGACAATGCTACCTCCCGAGCCCCCAAGCACCAGATAATCATTCAGGGACCGCTTGCACAAATATGGGCTGACGCCCAAGCCCGTGCAGCGGTCATGCCTTTGTGGTGCTCACGGAAAGTCATACCCAGATGTCCACTGGGATAAGTTTTTGTATGTTCTTAATTTATCTCCGATCGACTCTTATAATTTCCTGGTTCCTCGTACTATTGGGTGGAGAGTCTGACCATGTGTCAAAGGCTTACTTTTTTAGAGCAGAAAGTTAAGCAGTTGAGAGTGCCAAGCGACCAATCATCTGCTTCTCAGGTGCAGCTGGAGCAGATAAATGCTGAGATGACTCAACTAAGAGCCGATCTGGCTAAGAGCACCGAGCAGCTAGAGGCAGAGAAGGGAAAAAATACCGAGCAGGCCACCCAATTAGCTCGGTTTAATAAACAGACCAATACCTTTGAATCCAAAATTCATTCGGCCAACACTAGAAAACTTTGGGCTATTGAAGATCTGGAGATAAAAAAATAAAGAGTTTCGGGTGTTGGCTCAGAACTTGAAGGAACGAGAGGTTACTCTGAAGGCAGAGCAGGATGGACGGTCAGTCGAGCAGCCGGCCGCGAAAGCTCGGCTCGCTGCAAAAGATAAGGAGCTAGCGACACTGAAGGCAGAGTTGGATGCTTCCCGAACGGTGTTAGAGACTTATCAGGAGGCCGAGTTAAGTAGGTTAGAGCGTATGAAGCGATCCTACATTCGCTCAGATGCTTTTAATGGCAAGGTCGTCGATTGGGCACTTCGTCTGTTCGACCTTGCGATCGACAGGACGCTTAACCAACTCAAGGAAGGCAGCTACCTCCCCGCCGCTCTGACAAGCAACGTTATCAGTCGGGACAAGCAAACTAAGTCGTTGCCTGACGATGCCTTGGATTATCTGAGTAATCTTGCTCGAGCGAATAATTTTTGTATTGCCCTTCATGCATGTTTGTAATCCTTATGCAAGTGTTAATGAATGATCACTCGTCCGGCGATCTTTGTCCATTCGTCTGCTCATTTCCATTCGGCATCTTTTCGATTTGACTTGCATTTTAGTCGTTCACGTGTTGCCGCGCAAACCCGAGCGAAGCTGCAAGTTTTTTACACTTTAAGTGTGGCTTTATGACCCTCCGATCGATCACCGTATTTTGAAAACTTGGAGCTTTTGAGTAGTGTGTGTTCCCGGTCGGTTATTTTTAGTCGATACTATTCTTCATCGGACCTGAGTATAAAATCAACGCTCGAGCGCTTATTGAGATAAGGATTTAAAGTTATCACTCGACCATTAATGGAGACAAGGGTTTAAGGTCGTCACTCGACCTTTGATGGAGACAGAGGTTTAAGGTCGCCGCTCGACCGCTGATAGAGATAGGGGTTTAAGGTTGTCGCTCGACCGCCGATGGAGGCAAGGGTTTAAGGTCGGCACTCGACTGCTGATGGAGACGGGGAATTTAAGGTCACATTCGATTGCTGATGGGGATAGGGGTTTAAGGTCGTCGCTCGACCGTTGATGGAGATAGGGGTTTAAGGTCGCCGCTCGACCGCTGATAGAGACAGGGGTTCAAGGTCGTCATTCGACTGTTGATGGAGACGGGGGTTTAAGGTCGTTGCTCGACCGTTGATGAATACAGGGGTTTAAGGTCGTCGCTCGACCGCTGATGGAGACAAGGGCTTATAGTCGTCGCTCGACTTTTAACTTGACCTGGTCGACCCAAGAGTCTGGAAAAGCTTTGATTTTTATTCATGTCGGCCCTGCATCTAGAAGGCATATACACGTACATTTATATTTGTTCATGCACCTCTCACTAGGCTTATAGAATTGGAGACGATTCATGCTCCAAAGTCACTCGAGTCATCTCTCGTTTTCATCTTCCAAGTAATAGGCCCCCAAGCGGAGTTTCTATACGACCTTGTAAGGTCCCACCCATAGTACCTTGAGTTTGGTGATGTCACCGACCGGCTTGATTTTCTTCCACACCAGATCACCGACCTGGAAGGACCTCAGGATCACCCTCCTGTTGTAGTTCTACCGCATCCGCTGTCGATAATCCATTAGCTGAACGACCACTTTATCCCGCATTTCATCCACCAAGTCGAGCTCCATTAACCTTCACTCGTCATTTCCCTCGTCGTAGAGTCGCACCTAGTCAGATTCTATTCTAACCTCTACAGGAACCACCGCTTCTCCTCCGTACACCAACTGGAATGGTGTTATGCCGGTTGCCTCCTTTGGAGTTGTGCAAAACGCCCACAAGACACTTGAGAGCTCGTCCACCCAACTACCTCCTATGCGGTCGAGTCGAGTTTGTAAGCCTCTGAGGATCTCTTAGTTTATGACCTTCGTCTGGCCGTTGCTCTAGGGGTAGGCGACTGAGGTGAAGGTCTACTGGATGTCATAGTTTTCACACCACTCCCTAAGCTTCTGAGATGAGTCGGCGGGGGATGTCGAACCGACAAAGGATATTCTGCCATATGTACTTGATGACCATCTGCTCACTTACCTTTGCCAGGGGCTCAGTCTCCACCCATTTTAAAAAGTAGTTCACAGCAACGAGCAGGAACCTTCACTGACCTGTCGCCATGGGAAATGGTCCCACCTGTCACAGGTCAGTTGACACGGTGTCGGTCAAAGTCAAGGCGGGCAACGCCAGGGCTTACAGAAAGAGCCTCGGCCAAAGGTGGCTATCTGGTTATCCCGAGTGAATCACCCGGCCGATCAGATGAATGGCATGGGCCGGTCGGACGAATGGACAAACTCATAGCCGGTTGTTTCGGTCGGTAGGAAAATGAGCCACTTAGAACACCCGTTCGGCACAAGGAATGACACTGTCGGTAGGAAGACGAGCCGCTCGAACCGCCCGTTCGATGCAAGGAATGACATTACATAGGAGGGGACGCGAAAACAAAAGAAAACACTCCATCTATTATTAAATATGAAGAAGTCAAGACAAAGAAGAATGCTCCATCTATCATTAATGCATGGAAGTCAAGACTGTAAGATCGAAAAGAATTTATATATCTCCACAATGGTATGATATTGCCCACTTTGGATCTAAGCTCTCATGGTTTTGCTCTTGGGCTCTACCAAAAAGGCCTCATGCCAATGGAGATATCTTTTCTCTTATAAACCCATGATCTTTCCCATGTGTTTTCAATGTGGGACTATGTTTGCAACATTAACAATCCCCCCCCCTCAAACAAAGGACCACAGGCTTCCCACGTCTGATCCTCGACCCACCAGGTCTTCCTGCCCCTCGGTCCACCCGACCTACTAGAACTTCCTTGCCTAGCCGCAACTAAGACTTCTTACCTGGTGTCTGGTCCTCTTGATCCGAACATAGGAGCCCCCACTTTCTTTGTTCAATGTCAATATTATACCCACATTACTCAATTAGACTATAGCTCTTGTGCACAGTCGGCGATTAAACCTTCTGGTAGTCCGGGCTCTGATACCAAATGTAGGATAAAAAAGAATTTAGATATCTCCATAATTGCATGATATTATCCACTTTGGGCCTAAACCCTCATGGTTTTGCTCTTGGGCTCTACCCAAAAGTCTCATTCTAATGGAGATATCTTTTCTCTTATAAACCCATGATCTTTCCCATGTGTTTTCGATGTGGGACTATGTTTGCAACCTTACAACCCCAACCCATGATCTTTCCCATGTTTTTTCTCTTATATGTTAGTTTACCAAGCAGACGATTTACTACCTGTGGGTTACACGGATTCAGACTTCCAATCAGATAGGGACAATAATAAGTCTACATCAGGCTATGTGTTTACTCTATGAGATGGAGCCATTGCATGGAGGAGTGTCAAGCAGAAATACGTTTCAAACTCAACCATGGAAGCTGAGTATGTGGCAGCCTCTTAGGCAGCCAAAGAAGTTGTATGGCTCAGAACTTCCTAATGGACTTAGATGTGATTCCTGGTTTGCTCAAAATCATCATAATTTATTGTGATAATGGCGGTGCAGTTGTAAACTCGAAGGAACCACGAGCCCATAAGGCGAGTAAACATATAGAGCGCAAGTACCACCTGATACGAGACATCGTGAAGCGAGGAGAAGTTGTCGTCGCCAATATTGTATCAGCGGATAACCTGGCCGCTCATTTCACTAAGGCCCTTCCGGCGAAAGCTTTTGATCAGCATGTGGAGGGGATGAGAATCAGATGTATGGAAACAGATATGATAGCTTAGTCTTTTAGTATAAGTGGGAGATTGTTAGAGTGTATACTAAAAGCCAAGCTTTTGTAAACATTTATTTTTGAAATAAAAGAATCACATTGGTCAAATGTCTACATTTATTTATTAAGTGTAGTTGTTCAATTAATTTATATTGTAGATAACATGGTGTGTGGTGTCACACACAGAAGATCGTGTTATCAATTCTTTATAAATTATAAATAGTTGCTCACGACTAAGATGGAAAGGAACAAACCTTTGGAATAGTCGAAGTGTAATTAGGTATTAGTTTATCTTGACTAATAAATTACGCTAATACACTCTAAGTGTATTGAGTAGGACCATTTAAGGTAAGTTCTTTTTATACTGACTTAATAAAAGAACTAGACCTCAGTTATTATGGAAGTGTGTGCTCTTAATCCTAATATAATAACAAACACATATATTTAGTATTTATTTCTTTGACTTATCAAAGGGTGAGATTGAGCTCGATAAATCAATAGGCCCGATAAGTTGGGAAATGATATTACTTATAATGTGTGTTGTTGATTATAGAAGGAAACTGTGTCCTAGTAATCTAGGTTGAGAATGTCCCCAAGAAGAGCTCATAAAGATTGTCATGTTAAACCCTGCAGGCGGACTTAGTCCGACATGACAATGAGGTTGAGTGGTACTACTCTTGGACTAAGACATTAATTAAAATGAGTTATCAGTAACTCAATTAATTAGTGGACATTCGATATTTTAAACACAGGGAGACTAACACACTCATGATAAGAAGGAGCCTATAATGTAATTTGGGATTGGTGTGGTAGTGCAATAATAACTCTCTAGTGGAATGAGTTATTATTGATGAACTTGAGTTGTTTGTTCGGGGCGAACACGGGATACTCAAGTTCGTCGGAAGGCCAAAACTAATTTCTCCTCTAGGTCTCTGTCGTAGCCTCATTAATGCCTCATATCCACCCATGAAAAGCCCATCTTGGTATCCAAGAGGGGGTCGGCCCAAGGCTTGGTGACCAAGCCAAGGGTCGGCCACTATTCTTCCTAAGGGGGCTAGCCACAATTAGTTTTGAGGAGCCGACCACCATATTTCAAATTAGAAGGGGTGTTTTGAATTTTTAAAATCTTCTCTTTGTAGATAACTACAAGTTTAAAAGAAGGATTTTCAATTTACAAAACTTTCCTTATTTGAATTAGGCCACTTGGTTTAAAAGAAAGTTTAAAAGTTTTAAAACTTTCCTTTTTTAACCATTCTCATGGTTGTTGAAAAAAAAGGAAGGAAGTTTTAAATTTAAAACTTTCTATTTTTTTAACCATGTTTAAAAAGGAAATTTTAGAAGAGAAGTTTTAAATTTTAAAACTTAGTTTTAATTTTTAAAACTTTCCTTTTTTAACATCCACATTAGGAAATTAAAAGAGAGCTTGTAAAATTTTATAAGAGCTTTCCTTCTTTGCTTATAAATTTTTTACAAGATTATTTCCTTCCTTTAAAGGGTCGACCACCCTTGCTTGGTGCCCAAGCAAGGGGCCGGCCAATCATCCAATCAATCAAGGAAAACAAAAGGAAAAATAAAAGGGGAAAAGTAAAAACAAGAGGAAGATTTTTAATTTTTGTAAAAATCTTTCCTTATTTGCCTTGGGCAAGTAATATAAAAGAAGGGGAGGAGAGGCCTCATGAGACATCAATTCTTATTCTCTTTCTTGTGCTCCCTCTTGTGGTTGGCCCTCTCTCCCTCTCTTTTCCCCTTGCTCTCTTATTTTTTTGTGGTGGTGGTGGCCGGATTTTAGAGGAGGAAGAAGACTTTGGGTGGTGTTCATCTTGGAGGATTGTCGTCCACACGACGTCCAAGAGGAGGCGAGGAATACGGCGGAAGATCCCGAGGTTATTAGCATACAAAGAAGAGGTATAACTAGTAATTATTTTCCGCATCATACTAATTTTTCTTTGTATGAATTCCAAACACAAGAGGCATATATATGATTCTAGAGTTTCGGATTTGTTTCGAAGTTGTGTTTCTTTTGTTTTGTTTATTGGATTTGTGATTCGATTGTTCTTTTCAGTTAAACCTAATATTATTTTAGGAAATTAAATATTGAATTTCTATTAAAGGTTTTGTCGAGGAAGTGATGGATGATCTCATACCCAAGAAGGTCTAGTGCCTCGCCATGTTTGACCTTGGAGATGATTTTAGAAATAAATATTTAATCAACTTTATAACATAGGTGGATTTGGATCAATAGTGTTAAGTTCCGCTTGCGATCCAAATCTAAACCATTAAGAACAGATAAGTTAAATTTGGAATCAATAATGTAAAGTTCCGTTTGCGATTCCTAATTTAATTTCTAAAGAACACAATAGGTTGTTTAGGAAAGGTTCAACACTTGTACAAAATTTTTGTACAGTGGAGCTAGTATGATCTTCCTAGGACCAACCAACAGCCCCTTCACACCAGGAGACTAAGCCACATGTCGTACAATAGGTGGCTGCCACTTGTCCAAAAGGCAAGAGGTGGGCACCGATGTTTTGCACCTTCCACCAGTCAACTACCTACTACCAGAAGATCAAATTTTCGGTGGACGATAAGGTAGGAGAAGTCAAAGGAGACCAGTTAGATTCTCGACGATGCTACGTCGAGATGGTCAAGCCTGAAGCAAGAGCCGCTCGAAAAAACCCATGTTTGGAGGTAAACACCATCATTGAAAAAACCCCCACGCTGGTTTATGAAGAAAAAGAAGAAGTTCAGATCCACTCTAACCGCCTAGAAGCAACTACCTTTGTTGCTGCCGATCTAGAGAGCGAGAAAAAGGCGGAGCTGGTAGCCTACCTCAGACAAAATCATGATGTGTTCGCTTGGGTGACACATGAGCTTTCCGGCATTTCGCCAAGTGTGGCTCAGCACGAGCTACACGTCTGACTGGACGCTCTGCCAGTAAAATAAAATAAAAAGGACTTCAGCACAGAACAAAACTTGGCCATCCGAGCAGAGAAAGAGAAATTGCTGAAGGCCGACCACACACAGGAGGTATAATTTCTGAGTTGGCTTGCTAACATCGTACTGGTCCCCAAGCCGAGCAACAAATGGAGAGTCTGCATAGACTTTCATGACTTAAATAAAGCATGCCCGAAGGATTTCTATCCACTGCCCCGGATAGACCAGATGGTGGACTCTACGACAGGCTGCGAGCTGATCTGCATGCTCGACGCATATCAAGGTTATCACCAAGTATCGCTCGCCCAAGAAGATCAAGAAAAGGTCAGCTTTATCATGACTGACGGAATATTCTGCTATAACGTTATGTCGTTCGGACTAAAGGACGTCGGCACCACCTTCCAGAGGCTCATGAACAAGGTGTTCCGGCGGTAGATCGACCGCAACATAGAGGTATATGTTGACGACATATTAATAAAATCTCCAAGAGCTATTGATCTTTACACAAACATCAAGGAGACCTGCCAAACTCTAAGGGCTTATGGAATAAAGTTGAACCCGAACAAGTGCATGTTCGGCGCCAAGAGTGGTCGATTCTTGGGATACATCGTCATCAAGCGGGGGATCGAGGCGAATCCGAGCAAGGTCAAGGCACTACAAGATATGACACCACCACGCAAATTGAAGGAAGCCCAATGGTTGACCGGGCGTATTACCGCTCTGTCTAGATTCATATCCAAATCATCCGACCAGAACCTACCATTCTTCAAGGTGCTACGTCGAGCGACAAAATTCCAATGGGATGCGGAGTGCGATCGAGCGTTTGAAGAGCTCAAAGATTATCTCAACTCCTTGCATATATTAGCTAAGTCAAGCACAGGAGAGCCGCTCTGGATCTATCTGTTGTCCACCGAGAATACGGTCGGCTCGGCATTAGTTAAGAAAAATGGATAAGAGCAACAGTCCATGTATTTTTTAAGTTATATATTGAAAGACGTCGAATCCCGCTACACTGGTTTGGAAAAATTAGCTTACGCTTTGGTACTAGCCGATTGGAGACTCCGCCCGTACTTCCTCTCCCATCCAATCATCGTGATGACCAACACTACCTTGGGAAGAGTCCTCCTCAACCTAAAAGCATCTAGCCAGCTGATCAAGTGGACAACTGAACTAAGTGAGTTCGATATCCAATACCAGCCCCGAATGGCGATAAAAGCTCAGGCCTTGGCTGATTTCATCACAGAAATCTAGAACAACGAGCTCAAAGCAACTTGGAGAATATATGTTGATGGCTCTTCCACTCGACAAGGCAGCAGGATCGGCATCCTGCTCATTTCCCCAAGGGAAGACTAAATGTAACTTTCCATTCGGCTGGATTATCACGCCACCAACAATGAGGCTAAGTATGAAGCCTTGATAGTCGGCTTGCAAGTAGTATGGCATGTCAGAGCCACAAAGGTCCTCATTCACTCGGACTCCCAGTTGGCCGCCCAGCAGCTGGCAGGGATGTTCGAGATTAGTAGTTCCCAACTCAAGTTATATGCAGAAGCCTTCGAGAAGATAAAGACAAATTTTCAAAAAGTCACTGTACATAAGATCCCTCGATCGAACAATCAAGCAGCAGATGAACTGGCTAAGTTAGCTAGTTCATTATCACCGGTCATAATTAGTCAGCCGATCGAACAGGTTTCTTTGGTGGCGCATATTGACCGGATGGAGGGAGTTGCCTTTCCGAGCAACTAGAGAACACTGTTAATCAGAGATCAACTATACAAAAGAGCCTTCTCTAGGCCCTTACTCAAGTGTGTTGGACTAGAGGACATAGCATACATCTTGCAAGAAGTGCACCAAGGCTCTTGTAAGCGTACATCCTGCGTTGAACCTAGCTCGAAAGATTCTCCTGGCCCGATACTTCTGGCCAACTCTCTAAGAGGATGTTGCTCGGATGACAGCCACATGCCTGTCCTGCCAAAAGTATCACAATATTTTATACCAATCGGCCGAAGAGATGAATTCATCCACTGTATCTTGCCCGTTTGACCAATGGGGCATGGACATCATGGGACCATTTCCCATGGTGACAAATCAGCGAAGGTTCCCGCTCGTTACTATGGACTACTTTTCAAAATGGGTGGAGGCTGAGCCCCTAGAAAAGATAAGTGAGCAGATGGTCATCAAGTTCATATGGTAGAACATCCTTTGTCGGTTCGGCATCCCCCGTCGGCTCGTCTTGGATAACGGGAGGTAGTTCGCAGGTCAGAAGCTTAGGGAGTGGTGCGAATGCTATGGCATCCAGCAAGTCTTCACCTCAGTCGCCTACCCTAGAGAAACGTCCAGGCGGAGGTCACAAATCGAGAGATCCTTAGAGGTTTACAAACTCGGCTCGACCGCGCAGGAGGTAGCTGGGTCAACGAGCTCTCAAGTGTCTTGTGGGCGCTTCGTATGACTCCAAAGGAGGCAATTGGCGTAACACCATTCCAGCTGGTGTACGGAGGAGAAGCGGTGGTTCTTGTTGAGGTTGGAGTATAATTCGACTGGGTGCGACTCTACGACGAGGGAAATGACGAGCGAAGGTTAATGAAGCTCGACTTGGTGGATGAAGCATGGGATAAAATGGTCATTCGGTTAATGGCTTATCGACAGTGGATGCGGCAGAACTACAATACGAGGGTGATCCCGAGATCCTTCCAGGTCAGTGATCTGGTGTAGAAGAAAATCAAGCCGGTCGGCAACGCCACCAAACTCGAGGCACCATGGGTGGGATCTTACAAGGTCGTACAGAAACTCCGCTCGGGGGACCTATTACTGGAAGATGAAAATGGGAGACGACTCGAGCGGCCATGGAGAGTGAATCATCTACAATCCTACAAGCCCGGGTGAGAGGTGCATGAGCAAATATAAATGTATATGCCTTCTGGATGTAGGGCCGACATGAATAAAAACTAAAGCTTTTCTAGACTCTTGGGCCGACCAGGCCAAGTAAAAGTCGAGCGATGACTATAAGCCCCTATCTCCATCAGCGGTCGAGCGGCATCCTTAAACCCCTATCTCCATCAATAGTCGAGCGGCGACCTTAAACCCCCGTTTCCATCCACAAATGGCACCAAAATGATCTTGTCCAAATGAGGGAAGCTGGAAAGACGGGGATGGGGTGACTACTGATGGAATGAAACCTCAATCCTGTAAAACAAAACCAAACCAGGGAAGGGGTCCTTGGCATTGGTCCTCCGACGCTCAAGTTAGAATCAGGAAGAGAGAATGAATAATCCAAAAATAGATAAATCTTGTCTTTCCTCATACTTGGCGTACCCTTTTATACCTTTCTTTGTGATTATTCATCTGCCATTATTTAATGATATTAATTGCCAGAGGAAGACTTCTTCGTCTTGACTTTCATGCATTAATGGTAGATGGAGTGTTCTTCTTTGTCTTGGCTTCTTTATATTTAATGATAAACGGAGTGTTCTCTTTTGTTTTCTCATCCCCTCCTGTGTAATGTCATTCCTTGCACCGGACGGGCAATCCAAGTAGCTCGTCTTCCTGCCGACCGTGTCATTCCTTGCACCGGACGGGCGGTCCGAGCGGCTCATTTTCTTACTGACCAAAACAACCGGCTACGGGTTTGTCCATTCATCCGACCGACCCATGCCATTCATCTGACAGGCTGGGTGACCCGCTCAGGATAACCAGACAGCCACCTTTGGCCGAGGTTCTTTCCGTAAGCCTCGACGTTGACCGCCTTGACTTTGATCGACACCATGTCAACTAACCCATGACAGGTGGGATTTCCCTTATCGCCGCATCACTTAGTATCCACCTCCTTGAGGTGACTAATCTAAGGGTCCAGACCATGGTCACACTTTGCACTATAAAACTTCTCCTTCTTGGATTAACACCGAAGATGGAGAAACCTTACACAATAATCTATAAATCTTCCTCTCAACAGAACACCTCACAAGGAAGAAGAAGAAAAGAGATTAGAGTTTTGAGTACACCTTCTTCTTCTTTGAGTGGCTTGAGATTGTAGCACTAGTGAGAGCTTAAGCTTGAGCACTGGTGAGCAATGGAGAAAAATTGATCGCAATGGAATAGTGCCCAAAACAGGCTCGTCGAGCCTTCTTAAACCATTCGAGAAGGAGTCGTTTTTCTTATCATTGTGTGAGTCTTAATCGATTACCTATCATTAATCAATTAGAGTAGTTGATTTGGTACGTGTTTTATTTACGCAACTCTTCCAAATCGCCTACCCTAGTCAATTAAGATTAGGGTAATCAATTATCTCAGTCGATTAGGGATTATTCTATTTCGAGCAAAATGTCCCGTAAATGATTGAGCTAATCGCTTAAGCTTCAAACAGAGACATTCTATTCGAATCAAAAGACATAGTAAGTGATTGATCTAATCACTTACCGAGCCCTAATCGATTAGGAAATCTTCTGTTTCAAACAGAAGGTTTGTTAAGCGATTTGCTCAATCGCTTAACATTTTCTTAATCGATTAGTCATTTTTCTTAATCGATTAACACACTTACTTGTGTTGATTATTAGTTGCCTCGCCAAGATTAGGTTCTTAACCTCCCTGGACTTCTTTTGCCTTACATCTGGACTCCTGACCTGCAAGGGTTTTTTCCTATGCCAAAGATCTGGTCCCCTGACCTCCTTGGACTTCTCTTGCCTTACATCCTGTCTTTTGACCTGCAAGGGCTTATTTTGCCAAGAATCCAGTCCTCAACCTTCTTGGTCATGCAAACTTGAAATCATATTAGATCCAATGTATTAGCCTAAACTTAAATAATTGTCGATCGAAATTTATTCCTTAGGACATGATTGCACCAACAATCTCTCCTTTTTTGATATTTGACAATCTTTTTAAGTTTAGATTAATTTCTAGCATAACATAAATATAAACAATATTGTATGAAGCTTATGAAGCCTATGTAAACTATATTGCATAAAATGTATAGAAAAATGTTATGCAATAGCATGAAACTTAAATGCAATATTTTCTCTCCCTTGGCAAATATAAAAAAAATGATACACAAGAGTATAAAATGAAGGAAAGAAGCGAAGCTCCCCCTTAAGCTATGCAAAGAGTCTAGATCACAAAAGCATGAATGCTCCCTCGAAACAAATACATGGAATATAAACATAGTAGGAGCACTCCACCTAAGCATACACAATATATAAAAAAATGTAAACACACATATATGATAGGGACACCCCATCCAAAATCCATAGAGAAGTCAAAGGGTTCACAAAAACAATCATGGCCCAATACAAAGTAGCTAAATAGACTATAGATAGCCTCTAGTCGTTAGTGAAAGGTACATAAAAATCCATAATGTCATCAACACCAGCAACATCACCACTATCTGCAAGAGGAATGACTGTTTCGGAGGTGCCAGCGTCAGTAGCAGAGTCACCACCAGTAGGAGGAGGAGGTCGAAATGATGGCCTGACAGTCCAAGAATGGACCAGCTCATGCAATGAGGCAATATCTGATCGAATGTTGGCAAGAGTCGTCTGAGTGCCAGCCTGGCCCTGTGTAAGAGTAGCAAGCGGCCCATGAATCTGTGTCATCTCCAGATCATGCTCCAATCATAACTCCTCAAATTGAGTATCCATGGTCTCCTCAAACCAAAGAAGCTGAGCCCATACGTCATCCTCAAACGTGTCAGATCCAACCTCTACCTCAGCATCAGCCCCGACAGCCTCGGCCACTGCTCGTCCCAACGAAGATGATCACCCTCGGGCACAATGTGAGCCAAGGAGGAGCATAGAGATCCTCGAATACTTTCATGACATCGGAAGCTGACAACCACGTGTTACATCGATCCCTACAGACTCCAACCACTCGGTAATGATGTGGCCAAACGACATGTGTATCATCCCATGAGCTGGTCGAGTGAAATGAATGATGCATTGGAACATGTTTAATGTAATGTTGACGTCAAGGGACTGACTGAGAGCATATAACATGAACATATGCATGTATCTGATAGATGCTAGGGTCTAAGTGACAATGGGTAAAATGCAGTTGACTATGACCTTAAATAAGGCATAGTCAGCTGGAGAGAGCTCCATAGTAGAATATGTGGTGATGGAAGTTAAGGGTTCATCAGGACATGGTCGGCCATAAAAGTGTTGATGCATACTCTCAAGAGAGATATGATCGAATGGTGGAGGTAGAAGCTCTAGCAATGTAGGATAGAAAACAAAAGTATTGGTGGACAATTGACACTTTAAGAATGACTGTAAAATAGAAGGAGAAAAACCTAGAGTGTGTTTAGCAATGCGAGCCCTATACTAGAATTCATCACCAAGAGGATGGAGGTTGTTATAGAATTGAGAGACATAATCCTCATGGATCCCATGCTCAAGAAATACTAATTTGTCCAACTAATAGTGGCGTAGAACGCGCACCACATTGGAGCAATGGTCATGAAAGAACTTGTGATCAATGGACCTAGCAGAAATAAGCTTGTACTTATGGGTGTTAAATTTATGTTGTAATGAGGCATTAGGAAACCTAGAATCTGTAGGTGGCTGAGGGGATTGAGAAGAACCCTCACCCGCAGTAATAGATTTTTGCCTAATGAGTATGAACCACAAAAGAAAGTTCAACATTTGAGTGATGCAACAACAATGAAGGTTAACCACAAAGCATGAATGCAAAGGAGATGATGCATGAACACAATAAGTAGCTGATTATCAGTGGCCATAGCACGATAAAAACTAAAAACTGAGGTCTAGGGTTTAGGAGTTACTTAGTCTTCGAAGGCATGACTAAGGAGGAGGAGGCACTGATGTGTGCCGGTGAAGAGGAGAACCTACTGATGGTGACGAAGAGTCGTCGAGGGCACTCGGTCGGCTGCAAGAGAGAAAATGAAAGTGTCGTCGGCTAGGGTAGAGAGACGACACGAGGGTTTGAGGAGGGGAGCGGGTAGGTGACTCGTTATTTATGATGCAGGATTATAAAGGCGTAGATCGTAATCGATTAGGGAATTTCTTAATCGCTTAAGAGTGGAGGTAAGTGATTAGAACAAGCGCTTCAGATGGATTCTGTGCATCGCGAGAACCTACGGAAAGCGACTACCATAATCGATTAAAGAGGCCAAATTGATCATTGTAATCGATTCAGAAGGCTACTGTGATCGCGTGAAATTAGCCGAGTCGATTACTGTAATCAATTCGGCACACTTTTGGCACAGACTCTAGTTCCAAATCAACTAATTTAATCGATTTGGGTTCTCCTAATTGATTGGATTAGTCAATTCTGATCTAATCATTGACGAAGTTTTGAATTCCTAAGCGATTGATAACAGATATCAATCACTTAGGGGTATGATAACTTCACAAATTAACATATTTGTATTGAAATGTCCCAACTGGAGCCCACGCTTAGATTCAAATACTCCAAGAGTATCATTCAAAAGAATAAAGTGATTTAAGTTGACTAAGATTGTTGGTGAGGTTTAAATGTCCAATCATGATCTTTAGCCCAAATACACATTAATTATGTATTGATCTTCCCCATGATTGATCAAATAAATGATCAATGGAAAAATTCAATCTTCTTGATCAAAGTAATGCATAGTAATAAGCATTATGATCAAGAAAATTGTCCTTAACCTCTCACTTCCATCTAAACATATCAAAAGGACAAACAAGGGAAATCCTATGTTTTTGTGAGAGGCAAAACAACGGTTAAGGAAATTTCAAGAATTTTATCTTTGAAATGATCATAGAGGATTGTGGGATAGTCAATATAACACATTTCCAATTCCCTTCGAAGAAAACTAAAATTAACTTCGGGAAGAGGTTTAGTGAAAATGTCAGCCAAGTTTGATTTTAACTTAATATAATTTAGAACGATATCACCTCGAGTCACATGATCACGAATAAAATGATGTTTAACCTCTATGTGTTTTGTTCTTGAATGATAGACGAGATTTTTTGTCAAATTTATCGTACTCACATTATCACAAAGAACTTGGACATTTTTATAAATGAGTTTATAGTCTTCTAGAGTATGAGTCATCCACAATAATTGTGATACACACTCTCCCATAGCAATATATTCGACTTCGGATGTGGAGAGAGCTAGACAATGTTGTTTCCTACTTGACCAACTTACTAGAGAAGACCCTAGAAATTGATATCCACCACTAGTACTTTTTCTATCCAATTTGTATTTGGCATAATTGGAATCGGTATATCCCACTAGATCAAAAGTTTTGGTTTGAGGATACTAAAGGCCTACATTTTGAGTTCCCTTGAGATATAGAAGAATTCGCTTAACGACACTTAAATATGACTCATTGGCACACGATTGATACCTTGCACATATACCCATGGAAAATAGTATGTTGGGGCTTCTCGCTGTGAAATAAAGAAGACTCCCTATAGCACTACGATATATCTTAAAGTCAACCTCTTTTCCTTCAAGATCGCTATTTAATTTAGTGCTAGTGGCCATAGGAGTAAATATATCTTTGGCATTTTCCATTCCAAATTTCTTAAATAATTCTTTGGCATATTTAGATTGATGAATGTAAATTCCCTCTTTTGTTTATTTAATTTATAAACCTAGGAAAAATATTAACTCACCGACTAAACCCATTTCAAACTCATTCTCCATATGATTGATAAACTCATTTAAGAAATCTTTATTTGTCGAACCACAAATAATGTCATCTACATAGACTTGGACCACAAAAATATCATTACCACTCTTTTTCAAGAACAAGGTAGGATCAATCTTTCCTCTATGAAATCCTTTTTATACTAAAAATGTTGACAACCCTTCATACCAAGTACATGGAGCCTGTTTTAGCCCATCTAAAGCTTTTTAAGCTTATACACATGATTTGGAGATTTTAAATTTTCAAACTCTCGTGATTGCTCAACATATACCTCTTCCTTTATAAAACCATTTTAAAATGTTGATTCTACATTCATTTGATACAATTTCAATTCCTTATGAGCGGCAAATGCCAACATCATCCTAATAGACTCTAATATAGTTACGGGTACATAAGTTTCATCATAATCCAACTCTTCTACTTGATTGAAACCTTTAGCAACTAATCTTGCTTTGTTTCTTACAACTACTCTCTTATCATCAAGTTTGTTCCTAAAGACCCATTTTGTATCAATAATTGATTTTTCTTTAGGCATAGGAACTAAATCTCAAACTTTACTTCTCTCAAATTGAGATAATTCATCTTACATTGCTAAAATTCAATCCGTAAGTAAATCATCGTCAATGGTTTTTAGTTCAATTTGAGAGATTAAGGCTATTTGACTTCCTTTATTTCTAGAATAAGATCGAGTTCTCACTCCTTGTGTGATAACTCCTACTACTTGATCTAAGGGATGATTTATATGAATCCTAGCAGGTCTTGATTCTTGATTTGTTGTAATTTCGGGTTCAAGTGGTAATGTTTCAATTCTCTTACTAGCACTCTCTTGGTTTTCTCCCCCTTGATCATTACCTTCATTTAATGTTAATTTCTCTAACTCAAATTATAATTCTTCATCATTTGCTCTAGTAGAATTTGATGGAGAATTTTCTTCAAACACGACATTTAATGATTCTTCAACTAATTTAGATCTTTTATTGTAAATTCGACATGCTTTGCTATGACTTGACTAACCTATAAGAATACCCTCATCTGCCTTAGCGGAGAATTTTTATAATTGATCTTTGGTGTTTAGAATGTGAACCTTACATCCAAACACTCTAAGATGTTTGATTGTAGGTGATTTATCAAACCACAACTCGTGAGGTGTTTTTCCTAGAAACCTATGTATTAATGTTTGATTTTGTACATAACAAGTCATATTAATTGCTTCGGCCCATAGGTAGCTATAAAGTGAATATCCATTTAGCATGCTCCTAGTGGTCTCTTGCAAAACCCTAATTTTTCTCTCAATAACTCCATTTTGTTCAGGAGTCCTAGGGGTGGAAAATTCATGTTTATAACCTTTTTCCGTGTAAAAACTTGTGAACCTATCATTTTCAAATTCATCTCCATGATCATTTTTTATTTTATTTATCTTGTGATTCTTTTCATTTTCTACCCTTTTACAAAAAGCAATCAAGGTATCTAAAGTTTGATCCTTATATTTCAAGAAAAATACTCATATATATGTAGTGTAATCATCTATAATCATAAATCAATACCTACTACCATTTAAAGAAACATATCTGCTACTATAAAAAAAATCCATGTGAATGAGTTCCAATGCATTTGAAATACTTGCAACATTTTTACCTTTATGGGTAGCTTTGATTTGCTTACCCATTTGACATGCATCACACATTTTGTCCTTTTGAAACCTCAACTTTGGCAATCCTTGCACTAACTCTTTCTTTGAAAGTCTTTTGATATTTCTCATGTCGGTGGGAGCAAGTCTCTAGTGCCAAAGCCAAGTCTCCTCTTCTTTAGACATGGGACACTTAGCAAACACATTAGTAGCACCAAATAATTCAACTTGATAAATATTTTCTTTTCTATGGCCTATGAGCATAATGGTGTTTAGTTTACTATGCTTGATTAGGCATTGAGATGAGGTAAACTCAACTCTATAACCCAAAATCACATAGTTGACTAACACTTAGAAGATTAAAAGTCATGCCTTTCACAAATAAAATATTTTTTATCATAAATTTTTTAGAAATTCTAATATCTCCAATTCCTGTAACTTTTAATTCACCACTATTACCAAAAGAAATGGTACATTTACTTTTATGTCTAAATGATGAAAATTTTGATGAATCTCCCATCATGTGCTTAGAGCATCCACTTGTTGGATCGATGCGCACGTGAGAGGGGGTGAATCATGTGGTTTTTAGAAACTCTTTTTATCTTTTTAAAATTTAAAGTATATGAACGCAACGGAAAAGAAACAAACAACACCAAAAAAAACATGAGTAGTTTACTTGGTTTGAAGCCTTCGGTGACTCCTACTCCAAGGCCTAAGTACCACGGACATATTGATGGGTAATTCACTATAAGCCTCTTCCAGTACCTCCGAAAGAGGGAATTGAGTACAAGAATAGGGACAGTGTAACAACCTACAATTCCCTTTTAAAGCAGTAGAATTAAAAAATGCAACACAAATAACAGGTTACCAACAAGTTGGAGAGTTCGGTGTGTTGCTGTTGATTTGCCGGAGATGATTGTACATCCTAAAAGCATAGCTCGAATGCAGACAGACTTTCTATAGTAGCAATAGGAAGCAGGAGCAGTCGAAGGCCCAATCGAATGCGTAGTAGCTCATATATGGGTTATGTATTGAAGCCTTCTCGAGACCCACTTATATAAGGCATGGAAGGTGCCTCCAACTTGTGAAACTTGATCCCGAATAGCCCGGCACTCATCCGCGATGAAGTTAAAGATTTATCCTGCAGAAAGCACCTTCCATAGCCATGGAAAGCGCCTTCTATGAACAATACGAAGGTGCCTTCACTCCTTGAAGGCGCCTTTGGATACTATTCATCTGAAGGCAATTTTGCTACTTTTTTTTTTACAAAATAACGTTAGTCCAAATAACCTGCAACACAAGTATTAGGACAATAATAATTAATAATAAAGAATAGTAATTAGTTCCTATCCTCCTAGGACTAGGAACTAGTCAAGGTCTCGGTTTAGGGATTCCAAATGGACCTAAACTGGACCGACGCCTATTGTCCCCTCAACCGAGATGCGTCCTCACTTAGTCACTCTCCTCTAGTGACTTACCTTTACTTACCACTCTGCCAGACATTCGGTCAGCCCGTCAACCTGTTTGGACTTCATGTCAGCTATCCGGTTGGCCCGTTGACCTAGCTGGACTTCTCACCAGATATCTGGTCATCCCGTTAACCTATCTGGACTTTGTACCAGCTATCGGGTCGGCCCGTTGACCTAGCTAAATTTCCTGCCAGATATCCAGTCAGCTCATCGACCTATCTAGACTTCTCCTGCACACTTAATCAAGTGGTTAGATCACAACAAAACCTAATTTAACTTACTTTGTCATTTATCAAAACCTTAGTAAAACCGTTAGTGTAAACTGCATCAACAATCTTCCCCTTTTTGATGAAATGACAACCTGGATTAAGTTAGGAAACAGGATATGCAAAATAAGTATAGAAAATGATTTAATGAGAAGCAAGAATTGAGACAATTGATTTTATTCTCTTGATCATTTTTAGGGTTAAGTTATTTTAATTTTTTTTATTTTCTAACTTAAACTCTAACCCTCCCCCTTTGACATTTATCAAAAAATATGAGTAAATAAATGCTAAGTAAAAAAGATAATGAATTTTTGGCAACAAAGAGATTTCAAGATTATTGGGGGAGTTTGCTAAGAAGGATAATTTAGAAAGATAACTTTTTACAAGAAGTTTATAATAGGTTTTGAGAGCTAACTCTTGCAAAGATACTTTTCAGAATGTATTAATTGTTCAAAATACTTTAGACCGGAAGTTTGAACTTAGAAAATATTTTTAAGATGCTTTAAACATAAAAAGTTTTAATGAAAATTTAAAATAAGTTTTACAAGAATGAAGATAATAAAAAATATCTTGCAAATTTGGTTTAAAGTAGTTTTCAAAAATTAAAACATTTTTTAAATTAATTTTTCAAAACATATAATTTGAGAAAGTATCAGAATTTTTCAAAACATGTGATTTTTCAAACTGTGTTAAGAATGATTCTTAAAATGAATACTTTTGTAGGAAATTATTTGCAAAGTAATTAAAAAAAACGTTCTAATGAAGATTTTTAAGGTAAAAGATAATAAAAAATTCTTCAAAGTAATTTTTCTAACATTTTAAGAATAATTAATACACAGAATAACTTTTCAAAAATATTCTAAAAATATTTTTCAAAGAGATTTTCAAAATATTTTCAAGGAAATTTTCAAAAAAGTTTTTAAGGTAAAAAATAAAAAAAATAAAATATGGTTTTGAAAATAGACTTTTTCAGATGATATATTTTCAAAATATTTTTTAAGACGATTGTTCAAAAATTTCTAAGTTAAATTTTCAAAAATTTTAAAATAAGTTTGAAGATAATTTTTCTAAGAAAGATTGTCAAAATAATTTTAAAGAAAAAATTTCTAAGTAAGAATTTCAAAGTAGTTTTTAAGGAAAAAATTTTCTAATAAAAAATTTAAAAGGCATAATTTTTCCAATAATAATTTTTAGGCGTACATTGTTCAACAAAAGATTAGTAAATATTTTTAAAAGGATTTTAGGTATGAAATATTTTTAAAAAAATCTAACTATTCAAAAAAGGTCTGCTTATTCAAAGACTTTCGAAGTTGTGTATTTTTTTTGTTTTTTTTAAATAATTTTTGAAAACATTCTTAAGTTATCCAAGCAAATCCTCCCCTTTAAGTTAGCAATCCCTCTTAATTTAGCACTCCCCCTTAAGTTAACACTTCCTCTTAAGTTAATACTTCTCCTTAATTCGTACTAGGGTTTGAGTATGTTAAATTTCAAGGCAAATGTGGTAAAGTAAATAATTAACATATTCTGATTATCTTTGTAAGCTATAAGAAGTTCTACCTAAGTGTTTAGAGGATTTATTATTCTTAGCACTAATGTTCATCAAATATATTATTTACACCTTATTATGATTGTTCACTTAAGTTTGATTAATCATTAATCAATTATTGTAAAAATAATTAACCTTAGGTGTATTATGTTTAAGTTTCAGATTAAATGAAATAATTTGTTACTAATTCAATAACAATTAATCATTATTAATGGTTTATTGATTGTCTTTTACTTGACTCAATTCAATACTTATTTGATTAAAACAACTTATAACTTACATATCATATTAACTGATTGAGTTAGTTGACTAGTAAAAGTATTAGTTTTAATTTTAAGTGTTGATTAAGTTTAATTTAAACAAATTATTGATTAAAGTTGAGTTAGGTTTAACTAAGTTGTAAGTCTGAATTAAATTTATTAAAGTTATTAAATATAGTTAAGTAAAGTTAAGACTCAACTTAAGTCAATGTTTAATAAATTATGATTTAATTAAAGTTAAAATTTTGATAAACATTGAAATTAAAGTTGATTAAGTTAAATTAAGGTTAAGTTTTAATTAATTTTATAGTGTAAAGTCAAATTTAAAGTAAATTAGAAAGTTAATATTTTAATTAAAGTAAAGTTAAGTTTAGATTAATATTTTGAGTTTTTAATTCAATAAAATTTAAATTAATTATTTAATTCAGTTTAAAGTCTAAGTTAATTAAATTTTAATTGATTTAATTATTTGTTAAATAAGGTTTAAGTTTTAAATTATGTGTCTAAGGTTTTTTTATTTTCAAAATCATTTTAAAATAATTTATACAATGATTTTAAAATAATTTTTAAAATGATTTTTAAATGATTTTCAAATAATTTTTAAATGATTTTCAAATAATTTTTAAATAATTTTTAAAATGACTTTTTAAAATAATTTTTAAGAGGATTTTTTTAACATGATTTTTAAAAAGATTTTTTAATCTGATTTTAAAATAATTTTTAAAAGGATTTTAAAATAATTTTTTAAAAAAATAAAAGGATTTTTAAAATGATTTTTTAAATAATTTTTAAAAGGATTTTAATAGATTTTTTAAAATAATTTCTAAAAGATTTATTTTTAAATAAATTTTTTAAAAGATTTTTTTAACTAAATTTTAAAATAAATCTATTTAATTTAATTTTAATTTAATTTAATTAAAATTAAATTAAATTTAATTAAAATTAAATTTAATTTAATTTAATTTTAATTGAAGTTAATTTTAATTTTATTTAATTTAATTTAATTATATTTTAATTTAATTTAATTTTAATTGAGTTTAATTTAATTTAAATATTTTACCTTAGTCATCTAACCTAATCTATATTTTCAATCAAGGAATTCTATGATTTTGTGAGATGAATTAAGTTCAATTTCAGGGTTGAATTTAACTTTGTGTTAAATTCAAGTTTAGCTTTGAGCTCAATAAATAGGCATTCTTTGGATAAACTTCTTGGTTGTGGTGAGTCACCTGGACAGCATTAGAGTAATTATGCCTTCATGATTTTCCAAATAGTCTTATCCACTGAGCTTAGTACAAAACCTTGGTCTAACTAGTAAGGATCCGTAAGAGATAGTTTTAGCTAATTCCATTAAGTCAAATGCACCAAGTCGAAATCATATCTTCCTAGACATGCATAGACAGAGTTTTCCTAACTTACTATCATCCAAAACTTCACTAGTACCGTTAGTCAAGTTAAACTTTTGTCCCTTTTTAAATTAGTCCTAATCACTCTGCCGAGTAAGTTATTATTTTGGAGGTGTCAACTAGTTTGGTGTTTCCCCCTAAATTATTGAACGTTTGTTTTGTTTAATTAAGGTTAATCAAATTTTTAGTTAAGCTTTAATTAATTGTAATATAAGTTCAAGTTTTTAATTTTAAATTAATTAAGTGGGTTAAATTGTCCTTTTTTAAGGAGTGTAATTAAGATTTATGTTTTCTTTTAATTTTGAATTTATTAAATTATTATCATTGTTTAAAATATTATATTTGATATTTAAGAACGGTGTGCCTCCTGAAGTAGCTCCTGTAAGACCGGATGAGACTGAGGTACGCATAATCTACCTCGAAAGTATATAACACCCTCCTCGTCTAGTGTGAAGTCGGTCTGCTGCCTGGAAGCTATCTGACTGCTAATGAACTACAAATGCTGATCACCAGCCTGGGCCTCTCGGATCCTAGTCCTGATCGACGACTGAGCAACCATGGTAACCAGAATACCCTGCTCTGTCGGTCCCTGCTCCTCAAGGTCTAACTCAGAAAAACTCTGAATCAAATCCGTAACCAAAATCCGGTGGCAAGCTAAAGTCCCTCTGGACTTCCTGCTGAGCGCATCCGCAACCACATTAGCTTTCCCCGGGTGGTAGCTAATGGTACAATCGTAGTCCTTCAGGAACTCCATCCATCTCCTCTGTCGGAGATTAAGCTCCTTCTGAGTGAAAATGTATTTGAGACTCTTATGATCAGTGAGAATCTCAAATGTGATACCGTATAAATGATGACGCCAAAGCTTCAGAGCAAAGATGATGGCAGCTAACTCCAAGTCATGAACTGGGTAGTTCTTCTCATGCTCCTTCAGCTGACGAGAAGCATAAGAGACTACTCTGCCGTGCTGCATCAGAACAGCGCCCAAACCCTGAAGAGATGCATCGGTGTAAAGTACAAATCCGTCCTCTCCAGAAAGTAAAACCAAAACTGGAGCCGACACTAATCTCCGCTTCAGCTCCTGAAAGCTGGTCTCGCAATCCTCTGTCCACATGAACTTCACGCCTTTCTTGGTAAGACGTGTCAATGGCATAGCAATACGCGAGAAACCCTCGACAAAACGTCGGTAATATCCGGCCAATCCCAGAAAACTGCGGATCTCCTGAACTGACTTCGGCTGCTCCCAACCGGTGACAGCCTCGATCTTCTGAGGATCAACTGAAATACCTCTGCTAGAAACCACGTGTCCCAGAAAACCGACTGAGGATAACCAGAATGCACACTTGCTGAACTTCGCGTACAGCTGATGTCGTCTAAGAATCTCCAAGACTATACGAAGATGCTGTGCATGCTCCTCCTCGGAATGCGAGTAGACCAATATGTCATCAATGAAAACGATAACAAACTGATCCAGATACTCAAGAAAAATGTGGTTCATCAAGTCCATAAACACCGCTGGAGCATTGGTAAGCCCAAATGGCATTACCAAAAACTCATAATGACCGTATCTGGTACGGAAAGCTGTCTTCTGGATATCTGAGTCTCTGACCCTCAACTGATGATATCCGGATCGCAGATCAATCTTAGAATACACTGAAGTACCTCTGAGCTGATCAAACAAATCCTCAATCCGTGGTAATGAATATTTATTTCTGACGGTCACTGAATTCAGCTGCCTGTAGTCAATACATAACCTCATGGTACCGTCTTTCTTCTTAACAAATAGAATTGGAGAACCCCATGGTAAAACACTAGGGCGTATAAATCCCTTATCCAAAAGCTCCTGGAGTTGAACCTTCAGCTCGTTCAACTCTTTCGGTGCCATACGATACGGAGCTTTCGATGTCGGTGAGGTTCCCGGAATCAGCTCAATAGTGAACTCCACTGGCCTTCTAGGAGGCAAACCAGGAAGCTCCTCAGGGAATACATCTGGATACTGTCGGACTACAGAAATGTCGGAGAGCTGCGAACTGCTGCTGTCGTCTGTACTAATCAAAGATAATAGGAAACCCTGAAAGCCATGTGACAACAGCTTCTGAGCCTGAATCGCCGAAATACTCGAGATGCCGTCGTCTCTAATGCCAGTGAAACTCCACGAGGGTTGGTTCGGAGGATGGAAGGTGACCACCCTCGTCTGGCAATCAACGGTAGCATGATATACTGATAGCCAATCCATGCCAAGTATGATATCAAACTCGATCATCTCCAATACTAGAAGATCTACCGTAAGTGTCATGTTGCCAAAGTTTAACGGGCAACCTCTGACCTCTTGGGTGACGTCTAAAGTATCACCGGACGGTAGGGAGACGGTCAACCGCTGCAGTCTAACAGTAGGTAATCTACCAATCTCCCGCATAAAGGTACGAGATATAAAAGAATGCGAACTACCAGTATCAATCAAAATATCAGCGGAAAATGCATAAACAAAAATCGTACCGCGGAAAATGGATCCGTCGGCCCGCTGAGCATCCTCTCTGGTAATAGCATGAACACGACCAGTCTCTGGCGGAGAAGGAGGTGGTAATGCTGCCAGCGGCTGCTGCGGCTGGGCAGAAGCCTGCCACTGAGGCGCTGCTGGACCATGTGCCAGAGAAGACTGAGAGGATGGTGACTGATACTGTGCAGCTGGCTGGAACTGAGTCTGGTACTGCCCCTGAGTCGGATAATAAGGTCCTGGAATAGAACTCTGGGGTGCTATGGAAGCACTGGAGTACTCCTGTCCAAGCATGCCAAATGCTGCTGCTGAGGGAGCTGCTCCCTGCTGACGCTGTGAAGATTGGGCTTTCTGCCCTCCTCGATATGCCCCTGACTGACTAGACTGTCCCCTCTGACCTGACCCTCCGGAAGCCGTGTGCTGAGCCTTCAGCTGACAATCTCGGCTCTGGTGCCCCGGCAGTTTGCAATAAAAGCAAACTGACTATCCCAGAGAGCAAGCTGGGGTGAGGTGATCTCTGGATCCACATCTGAAACAATGAGTATCACTGGAAGGTGGTTGCCGGTTCTGCTGAGAAAACCGGGAACGTCCTGAAGAAGACCGCCCTGATTTCTGAGGCCTACGAGATGCCCAGAAGAACTCTGACCTGACTGTCTGCGACTACTCTGAGGCTGTCCTGTCGCCTGAGTCTGCTGGACCTGCCCTGATGTCTGACCCGTATGCTTTCTTTTCCTGTCCGGATATGCTGTCTGCCGAGCTAACTCTATCATCAAAGCTCGATTCAATGCATCAGAGTAAGATGTAATCCCTAATCCGGCAAGCTGTACATGCAGATAACCATCCAATCCCTGTATAAACTGCATCATGCGAGTTCTGTCCTCCGCAACTAACTCTGGACAAAACTGAGCCAACCGGAGGAATTCAGTATTATACTCGGTCACTGAGCGATTATTCTGCCTCAGACTCATAAAATCCTGTCGGCGAGCCATCTGATAGGACAGTGGAAAGAAACGGCTCTCAAAAGCCTCTCTGAACCTGGTCCATGTGACGTTGCGTTCACCAATAATAGAACGCTGAGTAACCCACCAGGCATTAGCTTCATCCCGTAAATGGTAAGCAGCCAGCTCTGCTTTCTCCCACTCGGAGCAAGCCATATAGAAGAAAGTCTGCTCCATAGTCTCTATCCATGACAAAGCCATACTCGGATCGAGATCTCCGCGGAAAAGAGTGAAACGAGTCTTCATCGACTCGGCCAGTGCTGGAATCCTAGCTCGTGCAGCGACAATATCAGTGAGCTGTGTCGGGACGGCTGCAGGAACTGGCGGAAACACTGGAGCTGATACTACAGGTGGTACCGCGGAATAAACCGGAGGAGGAACTCCCGGTGCTGCTGTATATACCGGAGCATAAGCCGTCGGTGGTACTGCCTGGGGAACAAAAGTGGTGGCAGCTGGAGGTACGGTAGGTAATGGTACCGGATATGGTGCAGCTGCTGCTACTGTAGGCACTGGGGGCACAGGTGCCACTGGTGTAGGTGGCGGTGGTGCCGAGTACGTCGTAGGCTGCTCTGGAGCAAATGTCGGGTACGCCAATGGTACACCTGATGGTACCGTAAATACGGTAGGAGTGGATACCGTCGGTGTGGCCAAAGTAGGTATCTCTACAGGAGCTATCGGGATTTGAGAGCCCGATGCTCCCGCTGCATCCTGAGTCTGTCCCTGACTGACAGGCTCACTAACAGTGGGCATCTCTGGCATATCCAGAGATCCCGTGGTCCTCGCACGTGGTCGTCCAGCACCACGTCTCGCAGCAATACGAGTAGATTTTCTCATATCTGTTAAATTAAATTACAGATATCAATACCAATATAACAAACATAAAATAAAAACATACCTATTTGCCATCTGGAGATGTTCCGTCGCTGTCCAGTCCCCAATTTGACCTCAAAATTCCGAACGTACATATCGCCGGAAATCCAAATAAATCCGAAACGGAAATCCGAAACATAACCATATCGAAAATCCGATAATGCCCAGTTTGACTCGCAAACCTGGCTAACCCAAATATCCAGAATACCAACAACAGGTATCCGATAAATCTCCAGAACACCAAAAGCAGGTATCATAACCCGCTCTGATACCAAATAAATTGGTATCAGATAAATCCCGAAAATCCAAAATACGAAACAAAAGATCGTAAAACTGTGCTCTGATACCACTAAATTGTCACGCCCCAGAGGAGTCCCCGTCCGAAGAAATTTCGGCAGCATCTCCCCTGTACGGCGGACAATCTGAAACTTTCTACATATCTCCATACCTCAGCCACATGCGGCTGGAATAATAACAATAAATATAACACAACCACACAAACATCCATGCAGTTATATATAATCAAACAAAGCAGTAATACTCTGACTCGAAAACCACCCTACTCAACTACACTCGTAAAGCTCAAAACTGATGAACTCACCTCTTCTGCCGTCTAGGCAGGCATGTAGTAGAATAAAATCCAACTCCAAATTCATCGACATAATAAAATCTGTACCATGTCCATAAGTAGAATAATCCAAAAACAAAACAAGTTTAAAACATAATCTATGAAAGAAAAACCAATAGACTAATCATATCCTCGAGGTCTGTAGGGACCAGCAACTGGAACTCTCTCCTGACAGCATCAACCTGAAAATATCAACAATGGAGGCGGGGTGAGTCCAACACTCAGCAGGTACAATTGATATGCAAAGTAAAAAAATATCACCTAGCACTAATCATGCGTACAGTCTCCTGATATGAAAGATAAAAATGCATCTGAAGTAAACAGGAGAATACTGTACTAACCAGGTCCTGAGTATAAGGTCAAACAGTCCGAGAGATAGGGAAAATCCTGTATGCATGTCAAACATAGGTATCCAAACAATATGCAGCATATAAATGCAGCAAACACAAACACAATCAATAAATGCATCATGCATATGATGCCAATGATGCGTCCTGGTCACCCCTGACGCCAGTCGATCATCTCACACAATAGTGAGGCCGAGTGGGTAGGGCTGTGACAACCGTACACTCTGTCGTCACTACTCCTGATGAGTGACCGAGTGGACGGGATGCTGTCGGAGTACACCTATCCTCCTACCCCAAATCATAAATGGGGGAGCGCAATGCTCTCAACTCCCGGTACACGATGACGGGGAGGAATCCCTGCCGGATAACACGTTGTGTCACACTACCCATGAGCGGACCAACGGTGCCTAACAGAGTCCCTGCTGCAACACACTCTGCCTGAATCGACCACTAACCCATGAGTGGTGGTGTGTGCAGATCCATGTAACTGGCGATGTGCTCAACAATAATGGAGCGGACTATCGCACAGCATGCAATCATGCATATGGTGCATGGCAATAACCATAAAAACATCCTGACCTAATCCATATATCTAGAAAAGTGCACCCTAGGTCAAAGAATCATATCGAATCAAAGGTACACAGAAGGTATAAAAACCTAGGTCCTGAACATGGTGAAGCATGGTATATCACTACCCCCTATAAGCATGTATAAACAGGTAAAATATACATGAGATGCAAACCAATCAATCAATCAAGCATGTACCAAGATTTGGGTAGTGATTAACCGAAACAGATAAGAAACACAATTAATGCAACATGTTAATTTCATTACTAAGCATATCAAAGACAAAAAGTCAAAAGTACCCGCCTCCGATAAAATGGTCCAAATCCTGACTCCGAGATACTCGTCTCGCGTCAAAGTCCTGAAATACCAATACACAGATATTTTATTTAGCTAAAATTCAAATGAATTACTAAATAAAATTCTCAACACAATTTAGGGCAAAACCCTGAGTCATAATCATCAACCTACCTAATTTAACACATATAATTTAGTTACTCAACATATATTAAATAACTAAATCAAACTACTCACTCAATTAGGAAAACCCTAATTATTGATCAACCTTAACTGATAATCAATTAACTTATCCACATCAAGACCTAAATCCACAAACGTTAAACCCAAAAACCTTACCTTTCACTGATCTCCTGGTTCAATCTGTATCACCAACTCCTGCAACCATTCTAACCAACATCTATAACGAAAATAAAAACCCTAAACCTTACCTAAATTTCCAATCCCAATGACTGCGGGTGAGAGGTTGCTTGGCTGCTGGAATTTGATCAGAGTCGAAGGTAGAATCTAGGGCACAAGTGCAGCACAGTGAGCATAGAGGAATATCTAAGCCCAAATCCTAACTGAGATCAACACTCACCTTCAAGGTCACCACATAGCAACGAAATGCTCTCCAAGATCGCAGCTAGGGCAGAGGAAAGATTGGTCGGAGCTAGGGCACGGGGTGGCCGGCAGTGGCGCCGGCTCTGTCCGGTGCGGCGATGACACGTTGCAAAGAAAGAGGCGTCGGCGGTGTGGCTCAGATCCACCGCACAGTGGTCGGCGTTCGCTCTAGGGCACGGCTGGGCGCAAAGAGGAGATCGGAGAGGCTAGGGCTCGGATAGCAGCTCTCATCTGCCGGCGTCGGCCGTGACGATCGGGAGACACAAGAGGAAGGAGGCGTCGGCGCTGTGGTGAAGGAAAGAAAAGAAAGGCAAAGGAGAGGAGAAGTGAGGCGTCGGCGCCGGTTAGGGCAAGGGAAGAAGTCGGGCGCGCGGGTGGATTCGGCGTCGGGTGCACGGGAAAGAAATAAGAGAAAAAGAAAAAGAAAAAGGAAAAGAAAAATAAATCTTTTCCTCATTAAAACAGGGTAGCCTAAACAGGCTTTTCCGGACCCCATTTTTAACCCCGTGAACTTATCCGTACGAGCTCCGAAAAATTCCCGAGAAATTTCCAAAAAAATTCCGGAAAATTTCCTTATTAATATTCGCCTATTTTCTGGTATTTTACACAAATCTAGCTTGCTTATGTTTTACCTTTTGAAAAGATATGAAGATAACATAAAGCACTTGAGATTCGTGTTGCTTAGGGTTAGGATTTTCACATGATGAACTTTCGGCCAACATGAAATGTAGGGCTTAGGCAAGCCTAAATTCAACCCTAGCATGTTTATGTTCTTTTCTATGATATGCTATGAAATTCATAAGGTACTCACATGCTTGTAAATTCTAGAAGAAGTATCAAGTATGAAGTTTTCCTTAATATATTATGAATGTTCTCTTGATGTTTTATACTTTTATGTTGCTTAGAACTAGTAGGACCCTACCTTAAGGTTTCGGCCATGAATGGATTAAATACCTTAAGGAGGCTCAACCTCAAATCTAGCTTGCTTATGTTTTACCTTATGAAAAGATATGAAGATAACATAAAGCACTTGAGATTCATGTTGCTTAGGGTTAGGATTTTCACATGATGAACTTTCGGCCAACATGAAATATAGGGCTTAGGCAAGCCTAAATTCAACCCTAGCATGTTTATGTTCTCCTTTATGATATGCTATGAAATTTGTAAGGTACTCACATGCTTATATTTGGTTGAAAACCTTAGAGTCACATTGATGGCATTCGGCCACCTATGTGTATGGACTTAGGAAGCTTGAAACTTTAATCTAATATGCTCATGTGGTTGCCTATGATAAATGCATGGAAATTGTTTAGGGTTCACATGTTTACATGCTATTTGTAACCAAGTTTTGGACCTTGTATGTTTCGGCCAATGTAGGTTTCAAAACCTAGGAAGCATAGAACCTAAATCAAATAGGCTTATGAGGTTCCTTATGATAAATGTTATAGAAATTAATTTGGGTTCATATGCTTGTATGATTTCATGTAACCTAAATGAGCCTATGCATGTTTCGGCCACCCTTAGTGGGTTGAGGATTTAAACTAAATTATGACTCATTATGTACTTTCCTTTGCCATGATATGAATTAGGAAAAAGTTAACTCGTGATCCATGCATGATTATGTTTTCTTTTTTTTCCTTCCATGATATATTGTATTGCTCGTTTAAAGTATGCTTATGAACCATGCATGAGAGTGATACCTATAATGGCTATGTGCCCAAATATGATGGCTATGTGCCCAAGACAAGTATGATGGCTATGTGCCCAAGTATGCATGGCTATGTGCCCATTTATGCATACCTTATGAATGACATGAAGGATATGAACATGATATGCTATGAATGACATGAACATGATATGCTATGAATGACATGAACATGATAGGCTATGAATAACATGAATATGATATGCTAAGAATGACACGGATATGTTATGAAATGATAAAGATATGATATGACATGTATTTTACTTTGAATGGCTTGTACCAAAAGGGTGGGCTCCTTATGCGCCCCTAGGTCGAATTACGGGCCTAGTAAAGGGTGGGCTCCTTACGTGCCCCTAGGCCGAGCTACGGGCCTAGTTTCCTAGTAGGTTCAAGACTAGCTACCTTGAGTCTACTTAGGATGCGCGCATTATGTATGTATGTGGTACTAAGCCGTGCCCTTTTCATGTTGAGATTATTTTCAAGTACTATATGATATTGTTTTAAGACATCTCACCCATGACATAAATCATGTTTTGAAAGGCATATTGCACATGACATTACCCATGTTCTAAAGGACATCTTGCATCCATGCTTACGATATAATGTGAAATAATGCTTACAGTTATGCTATGATATGATCTATACCATGATATGATGATTTCTTATGCTATGATATGATCTATACCATGATATGATGATTTCTTATGCTATGATATGATCTATACCATGATATGATGATTTCTTATGCTATGCTATGATCTATACCATGATATGATGATTTCTTATGCTATGCTATGATCTATACCATGATATGATGATTACTTATGCTATGATATGACTTATGCTATGATATGATGTTACTTATACCATGATAAGATTTATGCCATAATATGTTGTCTACTTTATGTTACGATATTATTGAAATTTATGCCATAATATGATATGTTTTTAATTATATGATGATATGAGCGTCATTTATTCTATGATGTATGATATGATGATTTTACATGATATGTTGGTTTTTGTGAGTAGGAAAGGATCTCACTAAGCCTTGAGTGTTTACAGATACTTTTCCTTATACCACAGATAAAGGTAAAGGATGGATAAACTAGAGGAGCAGCAGGAAGGGGCAAGAGATGTGTGATGGTGACTTGGCTAAAGAAATAAAAATGACCTGCTTAAAAGAACTTATAAATAATATGTTATGTTATGTTGATGTCTATCATGATTCCCTATGCATGTGTTAGAAATGAATGATATGAATATTAAGTTGAACCATGCTATTTCATGTTCCTATGCTCAGTATGATTTTAGAAAAAAATATATATGCTTCCGCTGTATGTATGTTATGTCTACTAAGTCTAAGTGAAAGAAAGTAACCCCGCCCCTCCCTTAGCAGGAGGAGGGGGCGGGCGTTACAGGTTGGTATCAGAGCCAAGTTAGCCATCTCACTACACACATCAAGCCTCCATCCTGTCGCTCCAAATAAGAATTTTCCATGCTTACTTTATTTTATGCCTGATATGTTTATTTAAGTATACATGCTTATTTTATTGTTATGATTTTAGTCTAGGTATATATGATGGTAGGATAGGATCGACGATAACATATGCTAGGTCGTGTTAAGAATGATAACTACCTTATGTTATTCTAGTTGGGAACTATAAACGACTTATGCTAGCATTGTTGTTATTTATGAAGATAATCATGGCTACTAGAAGACGCGGTGGCAGAACCGATGAGACAGTAACTCCACCAGACCTGACTCAGGTAGTCACAGACCTCCAGCGTCAGATCACCGAACAACAACAATTGATCACTACTCTGATGGGTCAGCAAGGAAATCCGGTCACCCCGCCAGCAGATCAAAACACTATGCCCGTCATATCTGCAGCTGCCCCAGTGCCACCAGTAGCCCCTGTTCCAGTAGTCCGACAGGAGACTTATTTGATACAGTGGCTGAGACTAAAGCCGGAGAATTTTACGGGTACATGTGAGCCATGGGACGCCCAGGCCTGGTTCAAGACGGTGGAAAATATCGTAGAACTGCTGGATTGGCCCATACTGGAAAAGATCAAGTGCGTGTCTTTCTGCTTTTCCGGAGACGCAAGGATGTGGTGGGAAAGAGTTAAGGCCAAGAGACAAGTCAATCTGATGAACTGGGCAGATTTCGAAGCAGAGTTTCTGGAGGAATATTTTCATATGCGAGTGACAAATCGGCATTATGACGAGTTCACCGAATTTCGGCAAGGCAATTTATCAGTTAGTGATGCTGTGAAGTGCTTCAACCGCCTCGCACGCCTATGTCCAGAGTTGGTCAGCACGGAAAGAGAACGGGTCAGATTAATGTTGAAAATGCTCCGACCTGAAATAGCTTTGAATGTGGCCGGCGGAGTTAATAGACCGCAAACCACGGAAGAGCTAGTCAGCAGTGCTTTGATCACCGAACATTATCAAAAGGCGATGAACGAGGAAAGAGTCTAGCACAGACGGAAGGACAGAAATCGCAGAGTACCAAGACGAACTGGAAAGGAAATTCCGCTGGAAAAAGAAAACAATGGAACAACAGTAAAAGTGGTTCAGCAAATAAGCAGCCGAGATACCCTCTGTGTGCCACTTGTGAAAAACAGCATTCCGGAGTATGCCACCAGGGTACGAGGAAGTGCTACAATTGTGGACATGAAGGACATATGGTCAGAGACTGCCCTACTCGGTTCCAGGTACCATCTCAGCAGCATAACCAGAATAGGAGTACCCCCGCACAGCTACATCAGATGTAAGCGGCTCTAGAAGGGACTCTGATTAGCCAAGGGTGATTAGAAGCCCCACCAGTGATGACGAATGCCAGGGTTTTCTCTCTCACCAAGGAGGACGTGGCGAGTGCTTCTACAGTGGTCACAGGTCAGCTATCTATTTTCGGTCAGTATGCTACTGTATTATTTGATACTGGAGCAACCCACTCGTTTGTCTCCACACCCTTCACGAAAAAGTTAGAAGTACCACTACAAGTCATAGATGGCAAATTCTTAACAACCTTGCCTTCGGGAGAAGTGATGCCTTCCGATCAGATGCTGCGAGCCGTGCCTATCCGAATCGCAGACAGAGAACTCTACTACGATCTGATAATACTCGACATGCAGGATTTTGATATTATACTAGGCATGGACTTCCTGAGCAAGTACGGCGCTTCAATCGAGTGCCGTAAAAGAAAAGTAGTCTTCCAACCGGAAGCCGAACTGAGGTTCGAATTTATTGGAGAACCAAGAAAAGGCATTGAGGGATTCTTATCAGCTATAAAGGCGCAGAAGATGCTAGACAAAGGATGTACTGGCTTTCTAGCACAAATGGTCGACGCAAGTCAAACTAATGACTAGAAACTAGAAGACGTCCCGGTAGTATGCAAATATCCAGGGGTATTTCCCGATGAATTACCAGGATTAGCCCCTGATCGAGAAATAGAATTCGAGATTGAATTGATGCCTGGCACTAAACCGATCTCTAAAGCACCCTACCGAATGGCGCCGGCTGAGTTGAAGGAACTGCAGGAACAACTATCAGAGTTACTCGACAAGGGACTTATCCACCCTAGTCACTCCCCATGGGGAGCTCCGGTACTGTTCGTAAAGAAGAAGGATGGATCTATGCGAATGTGTATAGACTACCGAGAACTAAATAAGGTAACAATCAAGAATCGGTACCCTCTTCCACGGATCGACGACTTGTTCGACCAATTGAAGGGTGCAATCGTCTTCTCAAAGATTGACCTGAGGTCCGGCTATCACCAGGTGAAAGTGAAACAGGGTGATATTCCGAAGACGGCATTTCGAACAAGATACGGACACTATGAGTTTATAGTCATGCCCTTTGGCGTAACCAATGCTCCTGCTACATTTATAGATCTGATGAATTGGGTATTTACAGCGTATCTTGACAAATTTGTGATCGTCTTCATTGATGATATCCTCGTCTATTCCAGAACCCCAGAGGAACACGTTGAACACCTGAACACAGTGCTACAGATCCTTCAGGAGAAACAACTATATGCAAAGTTTTCCAAATGCGAGTTCTGGCTTGATCGAATATCATTCTTGGGTCATGTTATCTCCAAGGACGGAGTAATGGTGGATCCAAGCAAGATAGAAGCCGTAAGTAACTGGAACAGGCCGAAGAATGCCAGCGAAGTCAGGAGCTTTCTCGGGCTTGCAGGCTATTACAGAAAATTTGTAGAAGATTTTTCCAAAATTGCAGCCCCTATGACATGTCTCACCAAAAAGAACAAAAGGTATGAATGGACGGATGACTACGAGAAGAGTTTCACAGAACTAAAAAGGAGACTGACTAGTGCGTCGATCCTTACTCTTCCGAAAGGTGACACGGGCTTCGATATGTACAGCGATGCCTCCATATTAGGACTGGGAGTTGTACTCATGCAAGACGGCAAGGTCATTGCCTATGCCTCTAGACAACTTAAAGAGCATGAAAAGAATTACCCCACCCATGACCTGGAACTAGCAGCCGTGGTCTTTTCGCTCAAAACATGGAGACATTATTTATATGGAGCTCAGTGTAAGATTTACACCGATCACCAGAGTCTGAAATACTTCTTCACACAGAAAGACCTGAATATGAGACAACGTAGATGGCTCGAACTAATTAAGGACTATGACTGCGAGATCTTTTATCATCCAGGAAAGGCGAACAAAGTGGCTGATGCACTCAGCAGGAAGTCTTGTGTCATTTGATGTCGCTATTTTAAAGTTCGAGGACGAACTTTCTATGAGGTATGGGGTACTGTAACACCCACGAATTTCTTAAGCTAAGTATATGAAGATTTTCTCTTAGAATAAAAAAAAATAAGATAGAACCAAAAATATATAAAAGAAAAGGAATTGGTCAAGGATTGAACCTTGAACCTTTTGAGCTAAGGACTATGGAATTTCCACTAGACCATCATAATTTACTGTTAAAGGAGGAATGGAAACTCTAGATAAAGTTAAGAGCATGATAAAAAGAAGAAAGCAAGAAAAATTCCATTAGCTTTCTTCCTCCTTCTCTTGATTAAGAAGAAAACAAGAAAAAGACAAATTGTCTTCTTCTCCTTCTTTTTCATTTTCGTGGATGACAAGATGAGGGAATTGGAGAGCAAAAAAAAGGGGATGAATGAAGACATTTCTTCATCATTAAGAGAATAAAGGATGAGTTAAGAAGAAGGGAAGGCAAAGTTTCTTTTTGCTATGGGCCTAGTTTCCTAGTAGGTTCAAGACTAGCTACCTTGAGTCTACTTAGGATGCGCGCATTATGTATGTATGTGGTACTAAGCCGGGCCCTTTTCATGTTGAGATTATTTTCAAGTACTATATGATATTGTTTTAAAACATCTCACCCATGACATAAATCATGTTTTGAAAGGCATATTGCACATGACATTACCCATGTTCTAAAGGACATCTTGCATCCATGCTTATGATATAATGTGAAATAATACTTACAGTTATGCTATGATATGATCTATACCATGATATGATGATTTCTTATGCTTTGATATGATCTATACCATGATATGATAATTTCTTATGCTATGATATGATCTATACCATGATATGATGATTTCTTATGCTATGATATGATCTATACCATGATATGATGATTTCTTATGCTATGCTATGATCTATACTATGATATGATGATTTCTTATGCTATGCTATGATCTATACCATGATATGATGATTACTTATGCTATGATATGACTTATGCTATGATATGATGTTACTTATACCATGATAAGATTTATGCCATAATATGTTGTCTACTTTATGTTATGATATTATTGAAATTTATGCCATAATATGATATGTTTTTAATTATATGATGATATGAGCGTCAGTTATTCTATGATGTAAGCCTTGAGTGCTTACAGATACTTTTCCTTGTACCACAGATAAAGGTAAAGGATGGATAAACTAGAGGAGCAGCAGGAAGGGGCAAGAGATGTGTGATGGTGACTTGGCTAAAGAAATAAAAATGACCTACTTAAAAGAACTTATAAATAATATGTTATGTTATGTTGATGTCTTTCATGATTCCCTATGCATATGTTAGAAATGAATAATATGAATATTAAGTTGAACCATGTTATTTCATGTTCCTATGCTCAGTATGATTTTAGAAAAAAATATATATGCTTCCGCTGTATGTATGTTATGTCTGCTAAGTCTAAGTGAAAGAAAGTAACCCCGCCCCTCCCTTAGCAGGAGGAGGGGGCGGGCGTTACATCCAAGACCCAGTTCCTGCTGACCTATCGATGGGTAATTCACTATAAGCCTCTTCTGATACCTCCGGAAGAGGGGATCACGTACAAGAATAGGGGCAGTGTAATAGCCTACACTTCCCTTTTAAAACAGTAGAATTAAAAAATGCAACACTAATAACAGGTTACCAACAAGTTGGAGAGTTCGGTGTGTTGCTATTGGTCTGCCGGAGATGATCGGACGTCCTGTAAGCATAGCTCGAAGGCAGACAGACTTTCTAGAGTAATAGCAGGAAGCAACAGTCGAAGGCCCAATTGAATGTGTAGTAGCTCGTATATGAGTTCTGTATTGAAACCTTCTCGAGGCCCACTTATATAAGGCATATAAGGTGCCTTCCATAGGCGTGGAAGGCGCCTCCAACCTGTGAAACTTGATCCCGAACAGCCCGGCACTCATCCGCGGTGAAGTCAAAGATTTATCCTGTAGAAGGAGCCTTCCATAGCCATGGAAGGCGCCTTCTATTAACAGTACGAAGGTATCTTCACTGCTTGAAGATGCCTTCGGACACTATTCATCCGAAGATAATTTTGCTCTTTTTTCTGTAAAACAACGTTAGTCCAAATAACCTATAACACAAGCATTAGGACAATAATAATTAATAATAAAGAGTAGTAATTAGTTCCTATCCTCCTAGTACCAGGAACTAGTCAAAGTCTCAGATTAGGGATCCAAAATAGACCTAAACTGGACTGACGCCTATTGTCCCCTCAACCATGATGCGTTCTCACTTAGTCACTCTCCTCTAATGACTTACCTTTACTTACTACTTTGCCAAACATCCGATTAACCCGTCGACCTATCTGGACTTCATGTTAGCTATCCGGTCGGCCCATTGACCTAGCTGGACTTCTTGCCAGATATTCGGTCAACATGTTGACCTATCTAGACTTTGTACCAGCTATCCGGTCAGCCCATTGACCTAGCTGGATTTCTTGCCAGATATGCGGTCAGCCCGTCGACCTATCTGGACTTCTCCTGCACACTTAATCAAGTGGTTAGATCACAACAAAACCTAACTTAACTTACTTTGTCATTCATCAAAACCTTAGTAAGACCGTTAGTACAAACTACACCAACATCACTATCTATAAACCATATTGTTGGATGCTCCCCATCGGCGTATGCCTATTCAAATACGATAAACCAAATATTTTGGTACCTAAATTTTACGTCTGGTAGCATGAATAACAAATTGCTTGGGTACCCAAGCTTACACAATCTTAACCTTTGAAGTATGGTTTCTACTAACTAAAGACATGAATTTGATTTCTTTATGTTGCAATTTAAACCCTAAACATGATTTGTTGTAAACACCCCTTTAAGCTCCTAGAATCATGTCCAAATATTTAGAACTTGAAGTAAACTTTTATAAAGCACCTCTAAGATCATCAACTTGTAATTTGAAAGATGCATTCTCATTCTTAAGGTCATCAAATTCAATTATGTCATTTTTATAACACATGCAAATTTCACATGGTACAATTTCATTCTTAAATGATCTCAATTCTTATTTTGTAACTTTCTAACCTTATCTTTTGATTTTTCTAGAGAATTAGTTAAACATGTAATGGTAGCATACATCTTATCAAGCTTAGGAGAAATTACCTCATCATCACTAGATGATGACTCACTTGAAGTTTCCTCATTCTCCCCATGACTACCTTCGCCTTCGCTATCTTCCACATGGTTTAAGGTCATGAGTGGCATGTGCCTTGAGATATTCCTTTCATCTTCTTCCGATGAGCTTAAAGATGATTGCTTCTTCAATTTTAATTTTAGACACTCCGTTTTATAGTGCCCCTTTTGTTAGATCGTAGACCACGCTAGGGGGGGGGGGTGAATAGCGATTTAAAATTTTGAATTAAGTACGCATCGGAAATACGAACGACAGTGCTAACACAAACTATTTTTACTTGGTTCGGAACCTTCGTCGACTCCTACTCCAAGGCCTGCACTCGTCGAGTGCTTTCGTTGGCCAATCACTAATAATTCGCAAGATGTTACAAATGTAAGTACAAGAATAATCAAAACAATACCGACAACAGAGAAAAGAAAATCGAGCACAGGTTGTCGGAGAGGCTTCGCAGTGTCGCAGGAGCAAAGTGCAATGGAGCAGTCGTAGAAGCAGTTGTTGTTGTGATGCTCTGTAGAGGCCTTCTTTTATAAGCATGCTCTGGGTGCCCGGATCCCTTCCGAATGCCTGGACCGTGACGTCAGCCAGTCAATCAAGCTCGCATATCTGTCGAGATAAGAATTGCACTCCAGGTGCCTAGACTTCGAGCGCCCAGAACCCTTCCGGGTGCCCGAACAACCATTTTCCAGCAATCTATTTCCTACAAGAAAATGTCAGCCCGATGTAAATGTAAATTTATACAACCCTACAAAATAAAGTGTTAGCATAATTATAGTAAAAGAGTAGTAATTAGATTCCGTCTCACCGAGATCGGAATCTAGTCACGATCGGAGTGTATACTAAAAGTCTAGCTTTTGTAAACATTTATTTGTTAAAATAAAAGAATCACATTGGTCAATATCTGTATTTATTAAATTTAATTGTTCAATTAATTTTTATAGTAGACAACATGGAGTGTGGTGTCACACTCAGAAGATCATGTTGTCGGTTCTCTATAAATTATAAACAGTTGCTCGCGACTAAGATAGAAAGGAACAAACTATCAGTATAGTCGTAGTGTAATTAAGTATTAGTTTATCTTGACTAATAAATTACACTAATACACTTTAAGTGTATTGAGTAGGATCATTTAGGTATGTTCTTTTGTACTGACTTAGTAAAAGAACTAAACCTTAGTTATTATGGAAGTGTGTGCTCTTAATCCTAATATAATAACAAGCACATATATTTAATATTTATTTCTTTGATTTATCAAAGGGTGAGGTTTAGCTCGATAAATCAATATGCCCGATAAGTTGGGAAATGATATTACTTATAGTGTGTGTTGTTGATTATAGAAGGAATCTATGTCCTAGTTATTTAGGTTGAGAATGTCCCCAAGAGGAGCTCATAAGGATTGTCATGTTAAACCCTGCAGGTGGACCTAGTCCGACATGAAAATAAAGTTGAGTGATACTACTCTTGGAGCTAGATATTAATTAAGTGAGTTGTCAGTAACTTACTTAATTAGTGGGCATTCGTAATCTTAAACACAGGGAGACTAACACACTCATGATAAGAAGGAGCCCATAATGTAATTTGGGATTGGTGTGGTAGTGCGGTAATAACTCTCTAGTGGAATGAGTTATTATCGATGAACTTGAGTTGTGTGTTCGGGGCGAACACGGGATACTCAAGCTCATCGGAAGGCCAAAACCAATTTCTCCTCTAGGTCCCTGTCGTAGCCTCATTATAGCCTCAAGTCCATCCAAATGTAAGGCTCTTCTTGGTGTCCAAGAAGGGGGTCGGACCATTGCTTGGTGACCAAGCAATGGTCGGCCACATCCTCTTGAAAGGGGTCGGCCCTATAGCTTGGTGACCAAGCTTGTAGGGGTCGGCCATAATAATTCAAAAAGGGAGGGTTGTTTTGAATTTTTTAAAATCTTCTCTTTATAGAAAACTATAAGTTTTAAAAGAGAGATTTTAATTTTTAAAACTTTTCTTATTTGAATTAGGTCACATGTTTAAATAGAGAGTTTAAAAGATTTTAAAACTTTCATTTTTTAACCATCCTTATGGTTTAAGAAAAAAAAGGAAAAGAAGTTTTAAAATTTAAATTTTCTATCACCATGTTAAAAAAGGAAATTTTATAAGAGAGTTTTTAAATTTTAAAACATGGTTTTAATTTTTAGAAACTTTCCTTTTTTAACTCATACTTTAGGAAAGAGAGATTGTAAATTTTATAAGAGGATTTCTTCTTGTAAAATTTTTAAAAAATTATTTTTCCTTTCCTTTTAATTGTGGTCGGCCACCTTGCTTGGTGCCCAAGCAAGGGCCGGCCAATAGGATTAAACCAAATTCAATCCTAAACCAAATAGGATTGATCATAACCATTGATGGGTGATTGATTCAATCAAGAGGAAAGAAAAGGAAAAATAAAAAGGAAAAAGGAAAAACTCTTGGATGATTTTATTTTTTGTAAAAGGTTTTTCCTTATTTGCCTTGGGCAAGTAATATAAAAGAAGGGGTGAGGGGGCTTCATGAGATACAACTCTTATTCTTTTGCTTGGGTGATCTCTTGGTGGCCGGCCCTCTTCCTTCTTCCTCTCCCTTTGCTCTCTTCTCCTTGGTGGTGGTGGTGGCCGGCCCTCTCCCTTCTTCCTCTCCCTTTGCTCTCTTCTCCTTGGTGGTGGTGGTGGCCGGATTTTAGAAGAAGAAGGAGGAAGCTTTTGGGTGGTGTTCATCTTGGAGGATCGTCGCCCACACGACGTCCAAGGCGAGGCGAGGAATACGGCAGAAGATCTTGAGGTCATTAGCTTACAAAGAGAAGGTATAACTAGTATTTTTCTTCCACATCATACTAGTTATTTTTCTTTGTATGAATTCTAAATACAAGAGGCAATTAGATATAGTTTATCAAATTTATTTTTCGATTTTATGTTTTCTTCTTTTTCGAATTTGTGATTCGATTGTTCTTTTTGGTTAACCTAAAGTTATTTAAGGAAATAAATATTAGCTTTCCTTAAAAGGCTTTGCCTAGGCGGTGGTGGTTGCTCCCATATTCAAGAAGGCCATGTGCCTCGCCATGCAGTCCTGGAAGCCAATTTTGGAAATTAATATTTATGGAATTAATAATTTAGGTAGATTTGAATCAATAGTGTTAAGTTTCGCTTGCGATTCAAATCTAAACCATTAAGAACAGATAAGTTAAATTTAGAATCAATGATGTTAAGTTCCGTCTGTGATTCCTAATTTAATTTCTAAAGAACACAATAGGTTATTTAAGGAAAGGTTCAACACTTGTACAAAAAAATTTTGTACAGTGGAACCGGTACGTTTTCCTAGGATTAACCAACAATCTCAACTTAGATTCCTGAAATAGTTCTAAGTTGGATCGACGCCTACTGTTCCCTCGAATGGGGAACGCGTCCTCACCAAGTCACTCTCCTCCAGTGACTTATCTTAACTTACCTGTCAGACATTCGGTCAGCCCGTCGACCTGTCTGGACCTGTTAGACATCAGGTCAGTCTGTCGACCTGTCTGGACTTCGTGCCAGCTATTAAGTAAGTCTGTTAACCTAGTTGGACTTCGTGCCAGACATTCAGTCAGCCCATCGACCTGTCTGGACTTCGTGCCAGCTATGAGGTTAGCCTGTCGACCTAGTTGGGCTTTGTGCCAGCTATCCGATCGGCCCGTCGACCTAGCTGGCCTTCTCCTGCACACTTCGTCAAAGTGTTAGATTACATTGAAACTAACTTAACCTTATTTTATCATTCATCAAGACCTGAGTTAGACCGTCAGTGCTAACCGCACCAACAATCTCCCCCTTTTTGATGCAATGATAACCTGGGTTAAGTTAGTGAAAAAATATGCAAAACGTAAGCAATAAACAACGACATGGTTTTTAAGTTAGCCTTATTTTATGTTTGGTATTTTTGTTGCAAACTAACTTAAACCACCTAACCCTCCTCCTTTGGCATTCATCAAAAAAATGGCATAGATAACTTTCATGTTGACAACAGAAAATAATTTAACTTTGAAAACAACATTTAACTACAGAGAATTCTGATAATTTAAAATTTTTAGGTTGTCCTGGAGGAGTTAACTTAGAAAAATAAGTTAAAGGAAAATTTTTAAAAAAGTTGTTTAAGGCAAAAATATGATCTTTGAGATAACTTTCTCAAAATAGCTAAATTTTTTGAAAAATAGCTAAATTTTAATCAGAAATATTAAGACAAAAACTTACTAACTTTGTAAATAAGTTTGCAAAATTAAGATAATTTTCAGAGTACTTTTCAAAAACAAGTTTTGTAAAATTAAACCAGTTTCAAACTTGTAAAATTAAGGCAAATTTTTAAACCAATTTTCAAACATAAGTTTATAAAAGGCAATTTTCAAAAATAAGTTTATAAAATCCAATTTTCAAAAATAAGTTTATGAAAGTCATTTTCAAAAATAAGATTTTGAAAGTCATTTTCAAAAATAAGTTTTTTGAAAGTCATTTTCAAAAATAAGTTTTTTGAAAGTCATTTTCAAAAATAAGTTTTTGAAAGCTATTTCCAAAGGCAAGTTTATAAAATTAAAATAATTTTCAAAAGAGAAAATAATTTTGTTACAGATAGCTTTATAATTTGAATTAATCCTCCCCCTGAACTTGACATAAAAAAACTTCAACTGTCTAACTATTAGTTACTTACTGACTATCAAAAGATATCAACTTTCACTTGGTTAGTCAAGTTAAGTTGATTGTATTCAATTAGTATTTGACTAAGCTGAAATACTTAACCTAATTAATATTTGTTTAGTTTTTAACGCCCAGACTTATGCCGATGCATTGATATAAGCATCTTTAAGTCTAGGCAATCTGCTTATACATCTCACCCCTTTCTAAGTTCAGAAATGCACAAACAAGTTAGTCCTAGTGTGTTGGTGAGATGCTCAAACCTTAGATCTATAGGAGCATGCTTTCTAAGGGATTGATGTATTCTAAGGCTAAAACTTATTTTTTTAAAAAAAAATCTAAAAATAGGAAATTTTAAGAAATATAAAAAGTTTTACCCTAGAATTTTAAAGGCGGTTTTTGAAAATAATTTTGCAATTTAAAAATCCTAGTCTATTAAGCATATTCCTAATTTATGACGTAGATTACTAAACTCACTTTCAGGGAGGGGTTTAGTGAATATGTCAGCTAAATTAGACCTGGACTCAATGTATTTGAGTTCAATATCTCCTTTAGTGACATGATCCCTGATGAAGTGATGTCTAATTTCATTGTGTTTGGTTCGTGAATGATACACAGGATTTTTTGTTAAATTAATTGAGCTAACATTATCAATTAATACTATTACTTTTGTAAAGTTTAAATTAAAATCTTTTAAGGTGTGCATCATCCATAATAATTGTGTGACACATTCTCCTATGGCTATATATTTCGACTCAGTAGTAGATAGGGCAACATAGTGTTGCCTTCTACTAAATCAGCTAACAAGCATGGGCCCAGCAATTGACACCCACCACTTGTACTCTTACAATCAAGTTTACAGCCAGCGTAATCCGAGTCAGAATACCCTATTAGTTCGAAATTATTTGTCCTAGGATACCAAATTCCTACATTTGATGTTCCTTTAAGATATCTAAAGATTCTTTTGACTTGAGTCAAATGAGATTCTTTAGCACAGATTTGGTATCTAGCACACATACTAACTGCAAATAAAATATCAGGTCAACTTGTAGTTAAGTACAGTAGGCTACCTATGGCACTCCTATAGTATTTTAAATCAACAGGAATCATCTAGGGTTGTGTTAACTGTCATAGGTATCTTTATATTTTTAGTATTATCCATACCAAATTTTTTAAGTAATTCTTTAATATATTTTTGTTGATAAATATAGTTACCTTCATTTGTTTGTTTGATTTGTAATCCTAAAAAGTAAGTTAATTTACCTACCAAACTCATTTCAAATTCTTGTTCCATTAGTGTTATAAATTCTTGTAAAAATTCTGAGTTGGTTGATCCAAAGATTATATCGTCTACATAAACTTGAGCTATAAAGATATCCTCTTGGATTGATTTGACAAATAGGGTTGGGTCAACTTAACCTTGGTGGAATTCTTTGGATATTAGGTAAGAGGTCAACCTTTCATACCATGCCCTAGGTGTTTGCTTAAGTTCGTATAAGGCTTTCTTTAGTTTAAAGACATAGTCAGGATGGTCTAAACTTTCAAACTCAGGTGGCTGACCTACATAAACTTCTTATTTTATTAGCTAGCCCATTTAGAAAGGCGGATTTGGCATCCATCTGATAAAGCTTGAACCCTTTATGGGTTGCATAGCTAAGTAACATTCTAATGGACTCTAATCTAGATACTGGGGCATAAGTTTCATCGTAGTCAAGTCCCTCTACTTGACTAAACACTTTAGCAACTAGCCTAGCTTTATTTCTAGTGATTTCCCCAATTTCGCTTAGTTTATTTCTGAACACCCATTTTGTTTCTATTATCTTTTTATTTTTAGGTGGTGGTACTAAGTCCCAGACTTGGTTTCTTTCAAATTGAGCTAGTTCTTCTCGCATAGCTATGATCCAGTCTGGGTCAAGTAAGGATTCAGCTATAGACTTGGGTTTAATTTTTGAAATTAGGGATATTTGACTTAGGTTTCTAAATGATGACCTAGTCTGAACCCTTATGTCTGGATCATCAATTATTTGGTCAATTGGGTGATTTGGGTTGACTCTTATGGTTCTAGGGGGTTGATTTACTTGAAGGTGATCTTCTTCTTCGTCATTTAAAGATTCACTGGTTTCCTCTTGATTATTCTTACCTTGAACAAAATCAATTGGTTGAATCTGAATTTGTTCTAGGTTTCGATTAGACTCTTCAAATTTTGACATTTGAGGTTTGTTCAATTCTTAGTGTGACTTTATTATAAATTCTATAACCTCTACTGTTCAATGAATATCCTACAAAAATTACATCTTCTATTTTAGAAGTAAACTTTCCTAAGTGTTTTTTTGTGTTTAGTATGTAGGCTGGGCGCCCAAATACTTTAAAATATTTGATATTGGGTTATTTATTATAATATATTTCAAAGAAGGTTTTATTATGAGTTTTATTTAGTGTGGTTCTATTTTGCACATAACATGTTGTACTAACAGCTTCTGCCCAAAAATATTTAGGTAAGTTATATTCATTTAACATTGTCCTAGAGGCTTCAAGTAAAGTTCTATTTTTTCTTTCTACAATTCTATTTTGTTGAGGTGTTTTAGAACATGAAAATTTGTGATGATAACCGTTTTCAAGACAAAATTGGTTGAAGTTATGATTTTTAAATTCACCTCCGTTGTCACTTCTAATTCTTTTAATTTTTTGATCTTTTCCATTTTTAACTTGTTTACAAAAATTCGTAAAGATTTCAAATGTTTCATCTTTATTTTTTAAGAATTTTACCCAGGTGAATCTAGAAGAATCGTCTATTATTACTAGACAATATAAGCTACCTTTTATTGATTTGACCCCATGGGAGTCAAATAAGTCTAAGCGTAAAAGTTCTAGTATTGAGTTTGTTTGAAGTTGATTAGTTGGCTTGTGAATAGATTTTGTTTATTTTCCTTGTTGACAAGCATTATAAATTGTTGAGTCTAAGTTAGGTAATTTTGATAATCCTCTAACTAATCCATTTAATTTACTTATATTTCTGAAGTTAGTGTGTGACATTCTTCTATGTCATAATCAGGTTTCTTCTTTTTATGTTAAGTAACACTTAATTGAAGAAGTGATTAGGTTAACTGCATAGATGTTGTCTTGTCTAAACCCTTTTAGACTTATAGAAAGGTTATCTAAGTGTTTGATTAAGCATTTCGAAGATAAAAACCTAACCTTATATGCAGTGTCACAAAATTGACTAATACTAAGAAGATTATACTTGAAATTTTCAACGAGTAATACTTTTGTAATAATAAAGTCAGTTCTAAGTTCAATGTTACCTATACCAATTACCTTGAGTTTACCGTTATTCCCAAATGCAACTGTTCCTAAGCTTTTGTAGATTAGTTCGATGAATTTGACGTGATCCTCAGTCATATGTTTGGAGCAACCATTGTCCAAGATCCACTTGGTTTCCTACAACATTAGGAAAAAAGATTAGTTTGAGTTTGAATTTAATTTTACATGAAATGATTTTAAATTTCAAAGATTTTTTAACAATTTTTAAGTTAAATTAAATTTTGAAATAATTTTTAAGTTAGATTAATTTTTAAAATAATTTTTTAAAGTAAGATTAATTTTTAAAATAATTTTTTAAAGTTAGATTAATTTTTAAAATAATTTTTAAAGTTAGATTAATTTTTAAAAAAAATTTAAGGTAAATTAATTTTTAAAATAATCTTTAAGTTAAATTAATTTTTAAAATAATTTTTTTTAACGTAAATTAATTTTTAAAATAATTTTTAAGTTAAATTATATTTTAAAATAATTTTTAAGTTAAATTATTTTTTAAAATAATTTTTTAAGTTAAATTAATTTTTTTAAAAAAATTTTAAGTTAAATTAGTTTTTTAAAAAAAAATTAAGGTAAATTAATTTTTAAAATAATGTTTAAGTTAAATTAATTTTTAAAATAATTTTTTAAGTTAAATTAATTTTTAAAATAATTTTTTTAGTTAAAATAATTTTTTAAAAATAATTTGAAATTGATTTTTTAATTTAGTTTAAAATTAAATTAAATTAAATTTAATTTAATTTAATTTTAATTTAATTTTAATTTGATTCGATTCGATTCGATTTGATTCGAGTCGATTCGATTTGATTCGATTGGATTCGATTCGATTTGATTTGAAATCCTTAGTCATCTCACCCGGTCTATGCTTTCAATCAGGGAAACCTATAATTTTTGTGAGACGAAATTAAATTCAATTTTTAGGATTTGGTTTAACTTTGTGTTAGATTCAGGTTTAGCTTTGGGCTCAACAAATAGGCATTCCTTGGATAAACTTCTGGGCTATGATGAGTCACTTGGAATCATTAGAGTAATCATGCCTTCGAGGTTTTCCAAATAGTCTTGTCCACTGAACTTAGTACAAAATCTTGGTCTAACTAGTTATGATCTGTAAGAGGTAGCTTCAGTTAGGTCCACTCAGCCAAATGCACCAGGTCAAAGTCATATCTTCCTAGACATGCATAGATTGAGCTTCCCTAACCTACTATCTTCCAAAACTTCACCAGTACCGTAGGTCAAGTTAAACTGAGTCTCTTTTTAAACTAATCCTAATTACCCTGCCGGGTAGGTTAATTTTAGAGGTGACAACTAGTTTGGAGCCTCCCCTGAATTATTGATCTGGAATTTTAGTTTTGGGTTTATGTCGATTTCTTTTATAATTGTAATCAACTTGATGATAATCTTTGTTTAAGTTGGTTTTATAGTTATTTCTATGATTTGGTTTAGGTTTAGTTAATTTAGGTTTTCGCTTTGGTTTATTTGATTTAACATAATATATTTTATTTTTCGGTATATAGTATTGATTTAGTCCTACTTGTATATTTAGACATGCTTTCGGAGCCCAAGCTTTAGTTTGTGGTTTGTTTTGAGTTATTAGAGATATAAATGATTTATTTAAATTTGACTTGTATCCAAGTTCAGATTTATTGTAAATAGCCTTTTGATTGTTTAAGATAAGATCTAAATTTTTAGATCTAGTTGTAAAGTTTTCTAAGAGCCCTTTTAGTTTATTAATTTCAGCTTTTAGTGTTGAATTTTCCTCCTTAAGTGTTAGAACTTGATTTGGATTAGAATTCGTAATTTGTTCCTTTAGGTGTTGGTTCTCCTCAAGAAGTATTTTATTTTGATTTTCAATTTCAGTTAACTTTCTATCTAAACATGTAATAATTCTATAAAAAAAATTATTTAAACTAAGGTATACCTCCTCGGGACCTTCGGAAACGAGTACGGGCACGTGGCTCGATTCGGGTTCGAACCCATATTCTGATTCGTTCTCTGATTCTGACTCGCGGGCCATCAGCGCGAGGTGGCTTTGATGCCTCTGCTCTTCGGCTTCTGATTCTTCCGAAGACGAATCGTCCCACGTTGCTTTAAGTGCCTTTTTCTTGGTTGCCTTTGACTTGTCGTTCTTCAATTTTGGGCACTCATTCTTGTAGTGACCGTTCTTGTTGCATCCGAAGCAGGTCACGTTTCTTGGTTCAGTTGTGGAGTTGATCTTCTGCAGATCCTTTCTACTGAAGTTCTTTTTTTCCTAATGAACATCTTTCTTACCAAGTTCATCAGGTACTCTTCGTCTTCTGAATCTTGGTCAGAAGCATCTTCAGGTTCAGGCTTGGCCTTCATCTTTTCCTTGGAAGACCTGCAAATAAAGCGATACCTTTCTCGGTTCGGGCATTAGTTTGCTCGTGTAGCTCAAGTTCACAAAACAGCTTATCTAACTTTAATTTGGAAAGATTCTTCAAAATCTTGTAGGCATCCACGATGGATGCCCACAATGCATTTCGAGGAAACGCGTTTAGAGCGCACCTAATCAAATCACGGTTCTCCATTTGGTGGACGATAGTGTGAAGTCCATTGAGGATATCCTTGATCCTCACGTGGAGCTGACTCGCGGATTCTCCTTCCAGCATCTTAATATTAAATAACTTATTTAAAAGGAGGTCTCGCTTGGTTACCTTGGCGTCGTTGGTTTCCTCATGAAGTTCAACGAGCTTGTCCCATAGTTCTTTTACGTTCTGGTGTGGTCCCACTCGATTCAATTCTTCCTTCGTCAGTCCACATTGCAATGTGTTGAGCGCTTTGAAATCCGTCTAGGTTTTCTTCTTCATGTCCGGATTCTATTGTTCCGAGTCCAATGGATTTCCGGAGTTGTCAACAGGCGCCTTGTAGCCCCGGGTGATGCTAAACCACTGGTCGAAATCGGTCTTTAAGTAGACCTCCATACGCTTCTTCCAGTAAGGGTAGTTGTCATCGTTGAACAGGTGGACGAACTGTGCTAAAACTTCGATTTGAGACATTAATTTTGCACACAAGGAGAGAAAAGGAAAACGAATTCCAAGACTTGGTCTTGGATTAGTAGTGTGGGATTAAATTAAAAAATAAAATAAAACTGAATTAATGTTGCACCAGTTCAGCTTACTTGCAATAAAGAAATAATTTCCAAAAAGGTAATGATACCAGTTTGGATTATATCGTAAAACTGAAAATCGAAAAAAAAAAAATCACCCCCTTTGTCTAATTGGTGGTTGCACCAAATCAGAGCGTACCTACTCTGATACCACTTGCTAGATCATAGAGCTCACTAGAGGGAGGGTGAATAGCGATTTAAAATTTCGAATTAAGTACGCAGCGGAAATACGAACGACAATGCTAACACAAACTGTTTTTACTTGGTTCAGAACCTTCGTCAACTCCTACTCCAAGGCCCGCACTCGTCGAGTGCTTTCGTTGGGCAATCACTAATAATTCGCAAGATGTTACAACTGTAAGCACAAGAATAATCAAAACAATACCGACAATAGAGAAAAGAAAATCGAGCACAGGTTGTCGGAGAGGCTTCGCAACATCGCAGGAGCAAAGCGCAATGGAGGAGTCGTAGAAGTAATTGTTGTTGTGATGCTCCGTGGAGACCTTCTTTTATGCTTCGGGCGCCCGGATCCCTTCCGGGCGCCTGGACCGTGACGTCGGCCAGCCAATCAAGCTCGCCTAGCTGTTGAGATAAGAATTGCACTCTGAGTGCCTGGATCCCTTTCGGGCGCCTAGACTCCGAGTGCCCAGATCCCTTCTGGGCGCCCGAACCACCATTTTCCAGCAATCCATTTCCTGCAAGAAAATGTTAGTCCGAGGCAAATACAAATTTATACTACCCTACAAAACAAAGTGTTAGCACAATTATAGTAAAAGAGTAGTAATTAGATTCCATCTCACCGAGACTGGAATCTAGTCACGATCTCAACTTAGATTCCCGAAATGGTTCTAAGTTGGATCGACGTCTACTGTTCCCTCGAACGGGGAACGCGTCCTCACTAAGTCACTCCGCTCCAGTGACTTACCTTAACTTACCTGCCAGACATTCGATCAGCCCGTCGACCTATCTGGACCTGTCAGACATCAGGTCAGCCCGTCGACTTGTCTGGACTTCGTGCCAGCTATCAGGTCAGCCCGTCGACCTTGCTGGACTTCGTGCCAGAAATCCTGTCAGCCAGTCGACCTGTCTGGACTTCGTGCCAGCTATCAGGTCAGCCCGTCGACCTAGCTGGGCTTCGTGCCAGCTATCTGGTCGGCCCGTCGACCTAGCTGGGCTTCTCCTGCACACTTCTTCAAAGTGTTAGATCACATTGAAACTAACTTAACCTTATTTTATCATTTATCAAAACTTGAGTTAAACCATCAGTGCTAACCGCACCAACACCTTTTTCTTGCATTAATAACAAATTGCATCAGTTTTAGACTTTGAATCCACAATAGATTTACCTTTTCTTTTGTCATCATTGAAGATCTTCTAGACATCCTTCTTATCAAACTTCCTTGAGTGTTTCAACATTCTTCGAACAAAATTTGTCATTCACTTGATGATAGCTCTTCATCACTATCATTATCACTATCTTGCTTAGATTCTGAAGATGACTCCTCCTTCTTCTCCTTCTTCTCTTTGTGTTTCTTCCTGTTCTTTTCACCTGCAACCAATCCTATACGTTTCACTTTATGGATTGTGTTAGCTTGCTCATGCAATTCAAGCTCACAAAATAATTCATCTAACTTTACTATTGATAAGCCCCTTGAAACATTATAGGCATCCACCATAGATGACCATAATGAGTTTCTAGATAAGGATTTTAGTGCATACCTTATGAGATCTCGGTTCTCTACATTTTCTCCAACTGAATGGAGATCGTTTAGGAGTTCCTTGAATATATCATGTAGTGAACTTACCGTTTCTCCATTATTCATTGTGAAATTCTGAAGTTGAATTATTAAGAGATCTCTCTTTTCAATTCTTGTATCCTTTATACCTTCATTTAGCTCAATGAGCTTATCCTACAAATCCTTGGCACTCTTGAAGGGTCCAACCTTGTTGAGTTGCTCCGAACTCAACCCACATTGACGAGTCACGATCACCTTAGCATTTGCTTGACCCTTCATCTTTTGTTCAACAGTTCATTTTGATGATTCAAGTACTTTTCCATCCTCAGTTGGTGCCGTGAGTCCCTCCGTGATTGAGAATCACATGTCAATTTCAGTCATAAGATAGTACTCCATGCGGCTCTTCCAACAAGTAAAGTTGTTGCCTTCATAGAATGGTGGTCGTGAAGTGTTGTGTCCATCTTTCAATTGCATCTTGTAGCTCTAAACTTGTGCTTCCTTGGAGGTGAACCCTCAAAAGCCAACCTTGCTTTGATACCACTTGTTAGGACCGGTTGAGCTAGAGGGGGTGAATGGCTCACTTTGATTTCTTGGTTAACTTGATGTTGCGCAGTAGAAACTTGAAGACAATTCTAACTCCTTGTATTTACTTGGTATTCACCTCCTTGAGGTGATTAATCCAAGGGTCCACACTATGGTCACACTTTGTACTATGAAACTTCTCCTTCTCCAATTAATATCGAAGGTGGGAAAACTTTACACAATAATCTACAAATCTTACTCTCAACAGAACACCTTACAAGGAAGAAGAAGACAAGAGATTAGGGTTTTGAATATACCTTCTTCTTCTTTGAGTGGCTTGAGATTGTAACACTAGTGAGAGCTTGAGCTTGAGCACTAGTGAGAGCTTGAGTTGGAGCACTGGTAAGCAATGGAGAAAAATTGATCGCAATGGAATAGTGCCCAAAACAAGCTCATCGAGCCTTAAACCATTTGAGGAGGAGTCGCTTTTCTTGTCATTTTGTGAGTCTTAATCGATTAAGAATTGACCTTAATTGATTACCTATCGTTAATCGATTAGAGTAGTCGATTTGGCGCGTATGTCATTTACGCAACTCTTCCAAATCGCCTACCCTAGTCGATTAAGATTAGGGTAATCAATTATCTCAGTCGATTAGGGATTATTCTATTTCGAGCAAAATGTCCCGTAAACGATTGAGCTAATCGCTTAAGCTTCAAACAGAAATATTCTGTTTGAAGCAAAAGACACAGTAAGCGATTGATCTAATCACTTATGGAGTCCTAATCGATTACACCAATCGATTAAGAAACCTTCTGTTTCAAACAGAAGATTTGTTAAGCGATTGACTCAATCGCTTAATATCTTCTTATTCGATTAGTCATTTTTCTTAATCAATTAACACACTTACTTGCATTGATTATTAGTTGCCTCGCCAAGATTTAGTTCTCGACCTCCCTGAACTTTTTTTACCTTACACCTAGTCTTCTAACCTACAAAAACTTTTCCTATGCCAAAGATTAATCTCCTGACCTCTTTGGATTTCTCTTACCTTACAACCGATCTTCTGATCTACAAAGGCTTATTTTGCTAGGAATCCGGTTCTCAACTTTTTTGGTCCTACAAACTTGAAATCATATTAGATCCAATGTATTAATCTAAATTTAAATAATTATCAACCATCAAAATTTCTTCCTTAGGACATGATTACACTAACAAAACTAACTTAAGATAAATTAGTAAGCCTTTGGATTTTTGTTCATTCTTCGAAAGTAGTATCCTTGACATTTCTAGTGCTCGTCTCCATAAGCCCGCTATCATTGCAACACAATTTGAAATATAATCATCATTTATACAGTGTAATAATTCACTGATTAACAGAAGGAATGCTACTACGTCGAGCATTGGACGCAATGATCCCATTAACTATCCAAGAATAAGTATTGATTCCAGTCAACTCAACTCTGGTTTTGAGATAGAATCATCCCCATCATGGATTTTTGCACTGCCACAAGAAAAAGAGGAACCAACAACAAAATCTGCTTTATTGTCTTTTGCATTACACGATTCGGCCATCTGCTTATTACTTGAACCATCTGTTACTTTTGCCTCGGGAAATACATCGGTTTCGAGTTGGTTGTCTTGTAGGCGACCATCAGCAGCATGGTCAGAAGAAATACTTGGTTCCAAAGTTGAAACCTCAAGCTTCTTCTGGCTTGACATTCCTTGCTTCTCAAACATTATCTGCAGGTACTTACCTTGTTCTTCAATTCTTAGTTGCAGATTTCTTTGAATCTGGAAACAATATAATGAAAAGTCAGACATGTATTTTGATACTAAAGTTAAGATTTATATGTAGTTTTATGCCTAAGTTTTAGATAGAATTAATTTGCATGACAAGCATGACCTCCCCTCGCTCAGCTGTTCCAAACCATAATTTCCCTTCTGCAGTCAAATCTTCTCTATGGTGGTTCTTTCTCTGGATCCCACAACCTTAAGGAAGCTCATTCCACTCCATATCCATGATCTCCACCTTATGGCATTTCCAGTTCTGTAGGCAATCTAATCTCGCACCTCTCTCTTAGTTGCTCCCCTTTTCCCAGAGTACGTTCAGTGCCTGCAGCACCACCTTAATTGATAGTCTTCACAAACAAGAATACATATGTGATCCACCAAGGAATCACTGAAAACAATAGGACTTTCCACAGCATGTAGGCCATCGAGTATGGAACCAAGACAAAACCTCTTTCTGCACCCTTCCCACCAGATCTATGTAAAAAAACAACTCATCATTGTCAAACATGAAGGTCGACCTCTTTGGAGCTTCTCTTTCTCTGGACTTGATGCAAGAGGGCTCACTTTGGTGGTGAGAAGCCGATGGTTATGACACATCCACAACAGAAGGTTATGCCTTCTTTGTCCACAAATCTGGGTCTTATGCCCAATAAAAAGTCAGTTATTAAAAAGGTCTGTTCCTGTTGTTACAGAGGATTCAGATGTCTGGGTCTTACACCCAATAAGATGTGCTCTAAGCACACACGCAAAAGAAAAAAAAAGTGGTTAAAGAAAAGGAGGTGCTTAAAAAAAGAAGAGAACATGGTTGCTCAAAAAACAAAAGTAGTTGAGTTTAAAAGAAAATGGTAATGATGAATCAAAAATGAAGCATTCAAAAGAAAAAAAGAAGAACAAATGGTGAGCGTCCTCAAGGATTTATTTTTAACAACCTTCTTGTTTAGTTTTCTTTGTGTCCTTGAGGATTTATTTTTTACAACCTTCATGTTAATTTTCTTTTTCCCCCTCTCTGTCTCAAGAGCCACTAGTTTCTATCTCATCGTTGTACTTTCTTTTTGTGAGCATGATTTAAGATGAGATTAGTTATAGTTCATTATTTCCTACAACCACTCCTTTGAGTAAAATGATCAGTAATTAAGTCTCTTGCACACATTTCTTCCCTCTACGGATCAGTGGAACCTGTCTCATTTGTCTCAACAACATCTTTCTTTGTCAATTAAACTTTTAAAAGATATATTAATGGCTTGTCGATTTTTAGTATCCCTTTTTCTCTCAAGTAAATATCAGAATTTTACTTAATTCTGACATTCTCATCTCTTGAAGTGATATTGGACTTTACTCAATCTCACTCCCAATCTCATCCCAAGAGTGAATGGTGAGCCTTATCTATATATTTCATTTCGCAATCTCTCATAAGTATATTCATCCTCACAAACTTCATTATCTTATGGTATATTTTGTTTGGGAGTCCAAGGAAGAAGCTAGTGTCAAATCCTTTAAAGACTTTCTAACTTCACCATCCGATTGACAAGTATAATCCAGCCAACAACTCTTCCTAAATCAATCCAGAACCTTGTGTCTTAATCTCACTACACTAGTATAGTGTTTTTGTTATCGCTATTATATGTCTTAACTAGTTTTATCTTTTATTTTGTGAGATATTTTATAGTTATGTAGCAAGTTAGACACATACTATTATTATTAATATTTTATCTTTTCTTTTGTGAGATATTTTATAGTTATGTAACAAGTTAGACAAATACTATATTACTATTAATGGTCAAGCTTAAGGATGGCTATCAGCTTAAGAAGTGTCAAATAAAAATAGTAGACGCGACCTAGTCTTATGCCTTAACTTTTAGATAAAATTAGTTATGTTTAAGGGCTATAAATATGAGTTATAACTCTATACAATAATAATACAATATTTTATCTCTCTCAAGTGTAAACCACTCACATCTATTGTTAACTTGGAAAAATGCTTAACATGCACCATCAAAACACACCAAACGTACCTCAAGTTGTTCATGAAGCTGCTTCTGAACTTCTATCTGGAGACGTAATGCCTCAGTGAGATCAAAGCTCCTGTTAATGAAAATGAAAAGAAGATCAAAAAGAAACAAAGTGACTGGACTTGACCAAGCTTAATAGATGACTCAAAATAGGGATCATTCATGAGATTTATATCAAGGAAATTGTCAAAAACAAGTTGACAATGGGCTTGCCTCATTCTATGGAGGTGAGGACATGATTCAGGAAGCCCAATAATTGTTGGGAAACTGAACTTAAGAATTAGTCATACCTCTGAAATTGTATTGTAATTTCTGACCTTTGGCAAACCTAGTGGCCCATGAGAATGAGACACCTTTCTAGTTGTTAGAGCCAATCCCAGTAGCAAAATTTATTGCTGTCACTAGCCTTTTGTTGCTTCCAGTTTTTATTGATTGGGATGATTTAGGCTCATATCTCCTTGCTCTCTGTTCATTCAACAATAATCTACAAGTCCAATGTCTAACTTCTATCACCTCATTGCCTTTCAATTTTAATCTCCCAGCACATTTGAAGCAATATTGGCCATTGAGTATCCTGACAATGCGAAGTGCACCAAAATGCCAGAAGACCTCTGGTAGGCTTTATTTAAGAATTAGCTATCCAACCGAAATATCACCAAGTAGTGGGACAATGAGTATCAGGTGTTTGATCAGCTATATGGGGAGAAGTCCATCAGTGAACAATAGAAACATTACAGACATGATGTTGAGAAACACTGAATTGGAGGTACTCATCCTTGCTTCTAAACCTTTATACTAGTTTTTAAGTGGTGCACTGGCTAGAAAACATGTAGATTAATGTAAACGCTGTGACCATTTCTACGATAGTACGATACAAATATTTAATCAGAGTATTGATCTTAAATCAAAGGAGCATAGGAGTTCCTAAGTACCCTATCCTAGCCTCCTAGTGTGGCTGAGTGATTCTTCAGTTCCCTCAATCAAAACTTGCTCCAGACAAGATCAGCCTTCAAGGCTATTTGCCTCCCATTAGAAAAACAGTAGCATGAGAAGACTTGCTTAAGAAACAAATGAGGCAAATGAGCAATTTCAGTATTTTTTTTACATAAATCTCCACAAAGCAAACAACACCTAGCTAGATACAAGACTACATAGCTCGTTGTTTACTCAGGGGAAGACACACCTCATGTATAAGCTAAAAAATCATTGTACATGCAAAGCGATATCCAAGAACTTAAATAGGAATATTTAACTTTATTCCTCTTTAGTATGGCATGACTAAAATTGTGACAAATCACTTAGTATTTCACTTCATTTCTGAAATAGAAACATCCGCCTTGCTGGCTTGTTCTCTTAGTAGACAATATTGTCGTCCCCGGCAAGGTATAAAATTTCGACCCGTGCCGAGGTTTCGGTCTCAGACCGGAACGATACGGTTTCGGTATCGTGTCATGCCGATACAGTTTCGGTATTTTTTATTTATCTATAGTAATTATAAGATAAATATGTTTATTGTGTATATAAAAATAAGTTGTATATTGATTTATTATAAGTTCTCAATTATTAAATAATTTAATATTGTTAGAAAAAATAATTAAAAATAATTTTATTTAAATAGAATTGATATATTAATAATTCAAATTAAAATGGAAGTATCTATAATAATAATAATAATAATAATAATAATAATAAGTATATAAATTAATACAAGATATTACTTTATATTAATAATAATTATATAAATTAACTATTTATTCATTTAATTAATTATTAATTAAATAATATATATTTTAAATAGTAAAAAATATCAAGTAAAAAAATTTAAAATATATATATATCAGAATATAAATATTATTTATTAGAATTTTTTTAAAAAAAATTTAGAATTTTTTAAAAAAATTTTAAAATTTTAAATGAAATTTAAAATAATAAAAAATATATTAGAATATAAATAAGAATTATTATATACTTTTAAAAAAATTTAAATGAAATTTAAAATATTATTTTTTTCAGAATATTAATTAATAAAATTTATTTAATTTATTTTAATTTTAAATATATTTTTTATATATTTTATTAGAATAATTTAATTAGGATTTATAAAAGCCTCTTCGAAATATCACACATCCTCCTTGGAAATTCTTTAAATTAATTAAATAAAATAAATAATTATTAAAAACAGAAGAAAAAAAAATCGCGGCAATACGCGAGATCACATCGTGATGATCGCGGACGATCGCGCGAGGGGCGTCCGACGGCGCCGGAAGCATCGCCGGACGCTTCCAGCGCCGTAGAAGCTGTCGCGCACGACACCTTCGGTGCCGAAGGTGTCACGCGACGCTGTCGGAGGCGTCCCACGTCTCCTCCGGCGCTGCCGAGACGGGGACGCCTCCCGTGCCGGTTTCGGCCGCCCGACGGAACTTTAAAACTGTCCATGTCGGGCGGCACGAAACGGCATTTCAAACACTGGTCACCAGTGATGATTCATTAGGACCACACAATTGAAAGAGTGCCTTTTGGTATTTTTAAACTAAAGAATTGGGTACTGCTTTGGCATAGATGTTGCTTGCTCAGGGAAGATATTTACATCTCTAAATGAAAGCATGACCTGATTTTCTTATTGACGCTATATTATGCTAAGGGCAAAACCACACTCCTATAAATCCTAGCTGACATTTCATTTGAAGTTAATGTGATCAGTTAGTTCCTAGAGATCCCATGGCACGATCATGGAAAGCAATATTGAGAGTTCTACAATATCTCAAGAATGCTCCAAGGAAAGACATCTTGTTTCAAGGTCGAGGTAGTTTCTGGTACACTAATGCAGATTGAGCAAATTCAAGAGATCCATATCAAACTATTGCATTCTTCTAGGGGATAATTTGATGTCCTGAAAGAGCAAGATGTAAATTCTTGTAGCCAAGTAGAGTGTAAAGGCAGAGTATAGAGTCAAGTCCTAGCTATCTGATAAACAATTAATGATCAAGATACAACATGCTCCTACAAAGCAAATGAAACTTTATTGTGGCAATCAATTATAGTAGTTAATGTAAAGTTTTATGAAAGAACAAAGCACAGAAATTTTCACTTCATAAGGAAGAGTGCAATTTAAATAAATAGGCATCTTCTTTGAGAGTTCTAGTGATTAACTAGCATATGACTAAATTTTAAGGGACCTAGAATTTTTAGTATAATTGCAGCAAGCTAGATTTCCACACTATATTTGAACCGGCTTGAGGGGAAAGGGGAGGTATCATGAACCAAATATAAATGAAAAGGGGTTTGTGTAGGACATCTAACTTGATCTTTTTTGTGTGTCAGCATCAAACTAGAATGAAAGACACAAACAATCTTCCAATAGCAAAGAAGAAAATGCAGATTGAACAGATCAATCAATCACATTATCTATGAATAACATTAACTCCCTTATTAATACTAACTTACTCATGAGATCCTACTGGCAAGGCCACTAGACTACACTTGTTCATCTTGAAGGCGCTTCACCAAAAGAAGCTTGATTGTGTACCATCAAGTTCAAATGTCCTGTTGGTGCAGCGTCTAATTTGCTTCCAATCTAATAGACTCTGTTGTCTTGCAAAGGGTTGACATAGATAATATGTGTATACGGGATTATATATTTGTGTCCATTAAAGACCACAAAGACAATAAGAAATTATGCACCCAATACAATCACTATTCCAACATTATGGGCAAGAGATGAGACATCTAAACAATTGCATTTAACATGTGAGCATGTATAGAAAGTTTGAAATGATGCTAAGTTAGCAAAGATACAAATTTAAATTTGTTATATTTTTAGGTGTTTTCTCTATCTCACATCCAAAAACTACTGAACTCTAGCCAAAAGGACAACCAATTAAACACTGATTTTTAGGCGAGTGCTGGCTGCAGCAATGTGATGCTGCCTACATCATGCAATGAGAAATCATTGGCATGTACCGAGGGATCTAAAACATGCAATGGAGGTACAAGCACGGTGGACTTATGCAACTGAGATTAACTCACAATAAAGCTGTCTTGGAATTTCTTCTGATTCCTGCTGGTCAATCATTTGAGTTACAATGAATCAAAGGTTCAAAGTGTCATTCATTTGTCCAAGTCCAAGAAAGAAGAGGCATTTTCCTCAACTACTTTGTAATTGAAGGTTGGCTGACTATGAAATCTTGATAAATAAAAAGGAAAAGAAATTAAGTGAAATCAATTTGTCAGGGTTTCAATTTGTCAAAATTTAAGTGAAATCAAGCTAGTTGCATTTAGAGAGACAAATTATGAAGTGAGAACAAATATTCATGCAAAATAATCTTGAAAGATTGCAATTCAGAAAGATAAGCTCACGTCTTCAGGTTAAGGGGTGGTGTTTCTTCACCGAATTTAGCCGTCTTCATTGAACCTGATACAACATATAAACGAGTAGTTTGAGTGATGCTGCAGTATGAAACATGACGAGGCATAGTAGCATTTTAGGTTACTAAACTATGGCTTATTGAGCTGATGGACACAATACCAAAGGGATAAAATACACGTAAAATGGAAAACAAAAATGCTTATGAAATTCTACATTGTAGAATTCAAAGAGGAAGACAAAGGCAAACTGAACTGCAGACAAGAATTACCATAATATTAAAGACAAAAACTAACCTTCCAATGAATCTGGTTTGTATCGAGTTGTTCTATATTTCTGTAAATAAAATTGACATCTAAATAAACACAAAAAGGAAGTCATACATTGTAACGTACACCCAAAAGAAGAGCCAATTTATTTGAAACCTGAAGATGACTTTTCACATGGTATATTGTCAAGCCTTCCACTTTCATTAGCTTAAGTACACCTTTAGGAGTAGCTTCTGAAAAAGGAAAAATAAAGTAAGAAAAAGTAGCCAGTAAAGTGTCGTCGTCTAAGACAGCATTCATATCACATACTTTCACTACCACCAAGTTGATTGACTGCTTCAACAAAACGTTCATGTAGTTCTGGAGTCCACCGCATGCGTGGCTTTGTTGCTGTAGCTGTAGCTGAGGAGGAGCCTGCAACAGTAAATCCCTCCTCGGAATGAGAAGGAACAGATTGATGAATTTGAGGTTGATTCACCATACTAGCGGATGTTTGTGCTGCTGGGTAAGAAACCTATGTCATAGCAAAACAATCAGTACATTGGATGTATAGTCACAAATGTTGGACATGCAGAATCTAAGTAAATCATGCTTTGAGATTGCCACAGCTATATCTGTCCCACCGAATTACATGACTTTTGTGGTAATCAAAACGCAAGAGATGACTATCAACAATATAAATTTGCTTCTCAAAAGTACATGCCAATGCTATCAAACTGACAGGCCAATGTTCGACTGCATGGTTAAAAGAGCTGGTATTTAAGGGTAAGGGGATAAAAGAAAGATGTGGGAAGATAGATCAAGAGTATGCTGACTAACCAAACAAAAATTGACATAGAAACTGAGAAATTTTACAATTGGATTATGATTACTCAGGATTTGGGACCATAGCCAGTTTTTTTTTTTGTTTAATAATTCAGGTATCCGGGCTTCGTTGACGAGTCCTGGAGGTGGACCATAGCCAGTTTTGATGCAGTTAAATATGTTCAGTGCCTAAATGTTTAGCAATTCAAACAGAATATTCAAAATATTAATCTAAGAGTCATGGTCCTAAAGCAGCTTCAACATAGCAATTGTGTACATTTGTAATATGATTATAGTGTTAACGGTCTGGGCTTCTACTGGATGATATGTTTAGTCAACGACTTCAAATTGATCAACCCTTACTTGAGTTGAATGCCCGTCTTCAAAATTTTCAAGCAAATAAAATAAATAGAACCTTAATCAAGCTTTTATTCTAGCATCCCAACCAAACAGTTATTCTCTTGCGAAAATGATGCAGAAGACTCTATATCGATAGTACTTTTTTTCTATAAAGATTAAAGAATAAGACAGTAGAATGAATCAATCAAACTTTATAAAACTTCTTACTAAAATTTTGTTAGATGACTGGTTCAATTGGTTTAAGATAACTTTGACATTGGATTCTGATTTTAACTTTTAGGGAAAATAATGCACCACAGTAGAAAACCAGATGTTTAAAACTGGAATATTGTTCCGACCAGGTAGGAAAAATCTGGCACAGAACACGATTTTAAACCTTATAAAAGAACCAGCGAGCTGTGTATGGATAACTGTGGTAGCTAATGTCTTGGTTGCACCTACAAGTATTAATTATAACATGTTTATAGAAAATATTTTCTAGAAACAAAGATTATTGTCTACTGCTTGGATGTGTTGGAAAATATCCCCTTTCTCAAGGTCAAGTTGATCAAACAAGTTGGGTAGACAATCGAGTTCGGTTAGATTAAGCCAATTGGCCCACCCAAAGCAATCAACCCATTACACTCATCCAGGCCGCCCAACCCACCCGAATTAATAAGTCCGCCAGGACCACCAGGATCGACCAGCCCACCCACCCGAACCATCTAGCCCGTCTAGAATAACCAACCCACCTTCCCAAGAAGCTTGCCCAGCTTGTCTAGCGAGTCAACTTATATGAACAAGGGCAGAGGATGAAGAGCAAAAAGAGAGTGACTGATAAAGTGAAGAGCTTGTGAATGGATGAGAAAAATGACTTCCACTTTTTTCTAAAAAAAAAGTTATTTTTCTCAAAAAAAAATTGTATATCACCAAGGAAAGTTTTCCATTAACCATTTTTTTTCAATTGATGATTTCTATTACACTACACTCAAAGATTTCAAAAGTACTTTTCAGGAAAACATTTTCCGCAAACCAAACAAAAGCCTTAGTATTCATTGAGATATTACTGCTTCACATCACTTGTGCAGTTTGTTAATTTATCACACATTTCTAGATTAAGTTTTCGCTAACAAAATGACTGATGATAATAGCATAAATACCAGTACCAACTTTTTGTTTATGGAAGACTATAATATATACCAATAGGAACTGTGAGTATTAATTACTATGCAGTGAGGTTTGGCTACATCCTAAACCATGCACTTGACATCAATTATAGTTTAAGACTATGTCAACTAATGGATAATATATTAAAGAGCATATATACCAGTATTAACTATTCATTTATTAAGGTTACACATCTAACGAGAGGACTATGTACCATACATGTCTGATGCATGCTACTTAGACAATTGTTGCAGGTTGGAGAGGGAACAAAGACATACAAGGACCATTAGCAGACCAAACAAAAACAGAGTATTACACAAACAAGAACCTTTCAAGCTAATAAGAATTTTCAACTAAGCACTAATGCAAATACCTTTGGATGAGATTCATTCACAGTTGTGTCATCAAGAAGCTCCTTCCAATCATCATTCATCATATCAGTCCACCATTCATCTTGCCTATTGATATCATCAGGCAGCTCAATAGAGCTGCTATGGGCTTGATTGTTCCCTGCAATGACATTATCTGATCTGTCAAGTGCGCCCTGAATTTGATCAGCACACCAGGTCCCTTCAGTGGATAGACCTTGTATATTCCTGTTAGGTGGTTAAAATATTTCCACATAAGATGAAATGGACAATATGAAGAAGACATGGATAATTAAAATGAATTTATATGAAGATGACATAGATGGTTAAGTAAAAAATGGAGCACTAACTAGCACCTCTCATCGGCTGAAAATGAAAAGTGGTGAATATCTGAAGAAAATCCTGGAGCTGATGAGGACAGAGACCCAGGAAAACAGGAAACAAAAGGAGAATAGTGAGGAACCACTGGATTGCTTTTTACATCCTGTTGAGCATCGTGCAGTTTGGGGAACTTCTTTTCCATGGATCTAGATATAAAGGGTAATGATGAGGACATGAGTCTAGAACTCCATTCTTACTGCATACTTGGGTTCAGAGTTGACAAAGATCTATGTGCCTCCATCAGATTCCATGAACAGATTGCTTGGAGATTCTCTGCTTTTTTTGACACAGAACAGAAAACCTGTTACAGGTCTACTTCAAATTTATTCCATGTTCTCATGAATCAACAAAAAGGTAAAATGAATTAAAAGGGAAAAATAAATTTAAAGGTCAATGAAAGAACAGCTATCACTAATCACTACCCTAAGTATTGAAAAAAGATACCTACCTTAGACAATAAAATGGAATGAATATATTAGCCAAAACATTAACTTGATAAACATTAATGAAGTATCAAAATTGAATTTTTAAAACTCAAATTTTATTGCAAAGATGATATTAAGATGGCAATGGGGTTACTCTTAAAGACTCCAAATCAAACAAAATTGGAAATAAACTAAAATATTCTAGGAAACAATCCTATAGATCCCAAAGGACTTGATCAAAGATAGAATAAATACCCATTTTGAGAAACAAGATAATTACCAACTCAAGAAATACCTTAATTAACTTATTCTCCTAAATAAAAGGAAGAGAATAACAGAATTTGAAATACTTTAAAAGAATTGAATTCATAATTTTCATTATTCTCCTCCATTGAAGATAACTTCATTCCAAGCAAACTCTGAGCATCTTCATTTGGAAGTTGTTGTAAGATAGATAATTCACACACATATGGATAAAAGCCAGGATGTTCATGATATCATAAATGCCACCCTTTGGAACAGGATGTTCATAAATGTCACCTTCAAAATGAAATTTTATTTGCAAGTCAAAAGGCACTCCAATGAGCACAAGGCACTACCCCATTAACTACCTCCAGAGAATCACAGAACCTTCAAATAAGGAGCCATGTATAGTGCCAAACACGTGGAATAAAGAAACATTCCAATAAACAACTTTCTAGATTTCTAAAAAGGTTCATAGAGATGGTTAAGACAGGTTGATGATTCTAAATTTCTAATCAAAGCATCTTTAATGGCCAGCCTTTAAATTTGCGTCAAAGTCATCCAAATTTTCATAATCTCTATATGAGAATTCTCCATGGGATTATGAAAAGATGCTTGAGAAAGCAAGCCAATACACAACCATAGAGGATGATGCAAGCAAAGGCTTCGAATTTGAAGCCCACATAGCAAAAGGCAGCCCGGTGCACGAAGCTCCCACTAGTGCGGGGTCTCGGGGAAGGATCGGATCATATTGGGTCTATTGAATGCAAACTTACCTTGCATTTTGTAATAGGTTGTTTTTGCGACTCGAACCTGTGACCTCAAGATTACATGGCAGCAACTTTACCATTGCGCCAAGGCTCCCCTTCTTAAACCCCAAACAGTCCAAAAAAAAAAAAGAGGTTTCAACAAGAAGAATGCCAGCAGAAGTTCGATGAGGTTGCTCCTCTGATGATGTGAAGGAATAAGGGGATTCCTTTAAATGCACCTCAATCCTAGGTTCTTAGGGAGATAAAAGAGAGAAAATTGTCATTGGCTAAGTCATACTCGAGATGTTTGACTTTTCATCAAAAGGATAGGAAATGCAAGCACAATGATAATTAGTGCATTGTCAATGTCCTAAGGAGCACATACAAAATACTAATTAGTATACTCATCCGAAAATGCAAATCGAGGAATTGATTAGAAAGGGGCATTTGTAGAAATTTTAAGGTAAAATAAGGAAAAGAACCAACTCAAGAGCTAGTGCAGGCAAGTTGTTCACACCAGAGCTCTCTCATACGTGACATCGTTTATGGACTTGGTGCTCACTATGAGACCTATAAAGGCTACATGAAAAGGGGATGCAAGGATAGTAAAAGGATGAGCATCTACCAGAGGGTTCAAGAACTCTAACTACACTTTGGACATTCAAAACCCCATTTCAGACACTCAAAACCCCACTTTGGGACTTGGGTGATATTGAAACTCCACCTTAATCCAATTGTTTCCAACACCCCACCCATTCAACTTCGAGCAAGTTGCATCTGTCCCACAGACCCACCTAACCATCAGAACAAACTCCTCCTTGTTCAGGCAAAACAAACTCCAACTCAATCCACTTTCACTAAACCCAAGTAACCACGAGCCCCTTCTAGTTAATCCCTTGGCATTAAAGCTTGCAGTAGGCTCGACAGACTAGTGTGATTTTGCCCATACAACATTAATCAAAATTATTATTTTGAATAGTGTAACAATTGTCTCCAGAAATCCTTTAACTCTAAACAGATTTAACCATGAAAAAATTGTCAGGTTAGCCAACTATCCTATTAACAGTTCCATAATAATAAGAAGATTCTCAAGTATCAAAAGAGTATAAAGATCTTGAAAATTTTGTTTGAATTCATGATATCTAGATACTGAATAGACAATAATGAGCAATTTTGGTTCTACAAGCATGAAGGATATGAGACCAAGAATACTGTTTTCTTTTCCTGTGTATACTACTACTTGATGAATAAATATTTATCTCAGCATAAAGCAAAATAGGAAAGTTTTCACCTTAAAATTGAGTTCTCATTTGAGAAAGCTGCCTAAACCAAGAATCAGGATTCCATCTGCCTATTGGGATTTCACCATAATATAGTAGTGTTTGCAAGTGTTGGACATGCGGTATCAGACTATCGTTGCTAGCAGAAACCTGGATAGCCCACTGGCACATACTGCCTTCATCTCAAGCAGTAAAAGTCACAACTCCCATTTCCTTTCAGGATATCAATTCTTCCAAATGATATTAGGTCCCCCGCAAAATAAGAGTCATTATTTTCCCACCAAACTGACAGAGAATCTGTGGATCCGTAATGCTACTTTCACCTGAGGAGGATTTCGACCTAAAATAAAAATCCAAGTTCAAGGAGACAGACGTACAAGGCTATGAAACAAATCTTTCAGAAACCCTTCAATCCGGGGGAAAACCTAAAATCCCAATAGTCAATGAATCACCACCATCCTCGCTCTGTAAAAGCCATGAAAATACTCATCATAACCCTATTACTCCCCAACCCTAATGCGAGAACGGGGGTCGCAGCAGATGAAGACGAGATTTTCCGCACCCTATTAGTCCTAATAGAGAGACAAAATTGCATAACGACGACCAAGACGGAAATTTTCAGTTATAAAAAGCAATGAAACATCGGGAAAAAAACATATTATAAATCCAGAATCCAGCTTAGTATTTGAGATGCTCTTCCAAAAAGATAACCTCGAGGAAAAGATTTCCCATCCACTACAAACATATGAAAGGCAAAATTGAAGTAAAATTACCGACTGAAAATTGGATCCCTAAGTCACCGGAAGGGGCGATGGATGCCAATTCCAATCGCCGAGGTCGAAAGGGAGAAGACTAGCATTCGGTGAGACACGACGGAAAGAAGGAAATGGGGAGCCGCCGAAGTCCCATTCGGGCGAGGTTCTTAATTGTGGCCGTAATAAGATTTGGCACTCACGAGTAAATATTTGCACTACGCACCTTCTTGTTTCCCATTTTGCGTACATATACACAAATTCATGGGATATATTTATTTCTTCCCTTCGTGATTTTCTGTTTTACAAAATAGCTCTAAATTTTCTCCCTTTTATAACATCCCCCTAGTCAATGTATTTATCTATGCTATTGAATTCAATCTCCATTTAAATAATTATACATGTGCTCTTCACTACCAATTTTATTTTTAACTTTATGTGTGCAAAATTTCGATGAAAATTGAGAAGTGAATGGAACATAGTGAAATAAAAATGGAGGATGTGTGCATTGATGCACGGCCTCCCAATAAAAATAGTTAAGCGCCTAGAAATTACCATGTACAACCAGTTGTCTCGAATCTAATGGGGATCTTTAACTAATTATTTTTTTATAAGTACTCCTTGTAATTTTGATATGATCAACCAAATAAAATTAGGTCCTATATATTTGATCCTTATGTCTAAGTGTACAAGAGTTTAGGATCACAAGAAATCGAGCGGAAGACGTAGCTAGCGAGAAGAATGGTGCGGTAAAAAAATCGACGAGCTCAGTGCGTCTGAGGAACGAAACATCAAGGACCGAAGTACTACGGAAGATTACGCTAGCAGACGAGAAGGAAGCACGCGACATTTCTGAGGGACGAGAAGCTGGAACGGAAGACTACTCGAGGAGAGAAGGCCGGAGTTGGGTTCGGATGAGCTCAACTTTGGAAGCCCGAAGGATCACCCAAGCAACCAGAGAAAGAGCCAACAACCAGAGAAGGCGTCGGACTGTCAGCCTAAGGTTGACTGATCAGAGCGCCCAGACCACCAAGGCCCCCTCATCGTAGTGTCATTACTATGGATCACCTTCGGATCCACGTCAGCAACAATCCAAGTGCCTGGATAGAGTCCAAGCGCCTAGACATGAAAAATTTAATCTCAAAACTGTTGCGTGGAAATAAAGTTTGTCTTGCTAAGAGCGCCTGGAGAGGGTCCAAGCGCCCAAAGTTACCATATAAGCAAATGGTTGGTTTCGACCAGTGGATTATAAATAGAGCTTTGGTCTTCTTCATTTGGTACAATACTTTTTGTATCCGAGTTATTCATTTTGTTCTTTAAAGTTCTGTACGTTTAGCATTCTGCACGAGGCTTCTCCACCTCTAACTTGTGTCGAAGAAGGAGTCAACTAGTTGAGATTCGCTTGTCTTGAATTAGCAACCTCCCTATTTGCAAACCAAGTAAATACTTGTTGTCTCATGCTTATTTTATGCAATTTAGTTTCGTTTATTAAAGTGTTTGTCTTAATCAAAGTCGAAAGTTTCGAAAAGGGTATTTTTGTTATTTCAGATAATTTACCCACTCTTGTCAGTCGCACCGGGACAACAATGACACTTTAAAAGGACTAGCCATTGACCAAAGTAAAGAAATCGATGGTCGGGTCAAGCCTCAATCCGTCAAGGTTTGAAGGAGAGTCCGCGCACTGGAAACGCCGAATGAAGGTATTTCTAAGAACAAATTTTGAAATTCTTTTAATAATAAAGTATGATTTTGCAGTTCATAAGGATCAACAAGGAGAAGAGAAAAAAGAAAATCTTTGGACAAAGAAGGAACAAAGTGACTTTGTGGCCAACAATAGAGCGGAATACCACTTGCTAAGTGTATTACCGTCTCAAGAAATCAATCGCATCGAAAGCTACAGCTCGACCAAAGAACTCTGGGAGAAATTCCTAAAGCTCTATGAAGGCACATCTCAAACAAAGCTTGCACGATGGGATATTCTTCGGAGTAAGCTAACAAACCTCCACTTAGAAAAAGGTGAGACGGTGGCTCAACTACACATGAAGATCAAGGAGTTGATCACCGGATTGATCAATCTCGATAAAATGGTAACCAATCGAGACTTGGTTCGCTACTGGCTCAACACCTTTCCCAAAACTCCAGAGTAGACCTCGATTATGCACGCCTACTACATCTCTAACAACTTGGAGATAAGTACCTTAGAAAAACCTTTTTCAACATTAGAATTACATGAATCTAGATGTGCAAGAACGAGAAAGAAGTCAAGCTAGAACTTGGCACTGAGAGCTAACAAGAAAGACGAACCCGAGTCAGACTCAGACCTTGATGCAGACTAAGAAGCGTTCATGGTAAGAAAATTTTAAAAAAAAACTAAAAACAACAAGTTTAAAGAAATGCGGGCTAAGAAAAATCTAGGGCGCAAGCAAAAGATTCGTTGCTACAATTGTCAGAAAGAAGAGCAGATGAAGGATGACTACTCGGAGCTTAAGAAAGAAAAAGACAAAGGGCCAAAGCGAAACATGCACAAAAATCTCAAGGCTACTTGGGATGAAAGTTTGTCATCTGAATTCGAGATAGAAGCATATGTTAGATTAGCACTAATGTCTAGTCACAAAGAACCAAGCAACTTGGAAGCTAGCATCGATGAAGGGGAAGCTATATCTAAAAAATAATAGCCATGAAGAAGAAGAATCCAGCTTCAGATCAAATCTGTTAAGTAAGGTATGTCTTCTACCACCTGATTAGGTATATTATGGTATAAAATCAATGTTTAAAATCTTTATGTAAGTTTAAAACCAAGAATATAAATTTGAAAAAGAAAAATATAAATTTGAAAATAATTTTAGCTAATGCATGCCCACAAGAAGAACTTGATAAAGTTAAAACTAGTCCCCTCGGGGCGGTGCGATGGTTAAAACATGGGGTGTTGCCTAATGGCTAGTAGCCACCCGTGATTTACCTCCTCCGTGTTGGCCTAGAGACGGGTTGGCGGGGGCACTAGGGGCGAGCGAATCGCCTTTTGTCACATGATAAAGTTAAAACTAAAAATGCAAAATTGAAAAAAATAAATAGAAAATTTTAAAAATTCTGCATGTTCAAATTTTGCTACTTCAAATTTAAAAAATTATCAAGGGCAAAATTGGTATTATAAATTTCATAAGGGTCAAATAAGAAAAGTTAAAAAAAGTACATTCTAAGAAATTTTTTTATTAATACAGTAGTTATAAGAACCTATATTGGGTTTTAAAATATCCTTAGAATAAATCTTTATGTATGTTTTAATTTTAATTTGTTTTAATATTTTTGTTGCATGCTTTAAATTGTCTAACTTTCTCAAATAAATGGTTTTTAGATCTTAATTTTTTTTGTGAAAATTGATTTTATTACTTATCTGTAAAAAAATATTGAAATTTTTGTACAGTTAATTAATTTTCTATGAATTTTTTTACCAAAATTTTAATTTTTAATATTAAAAATTATCAAAAAATCAATGTTCGAAAAATATATTTATTCTATAGATATACTTCTTATTCTATATACTCAGAAAATTTTACAAAATTTTTTGAGCTCAAAATATATTTTTAAATTTTTTTAAGAAAATATATCTCTATGTATAGAAAAATTAATTACGGCTTACATTAATTTTTTTATTCATGAAAATTTTATCACAATTCTAGATTATTATGTTTAATAGTGACAAAAGTTTTCAAAAGTTTTCAAGAATTAAAAATAATTTAAAATTATTTTTATAGAAATTGGTTTGTAAATCCTAAAAATTCAATTTTCCAAAAAAATGATTTCCACATTATTTTTAAGTCTTAGTCACTATTTAGATAACCCTTAGAATTTTTTTTCGATGTTCACCCGTATTTTTAATGTGATCAAAGGAGAAGAGAAAGATTAAGTCTAGAGGGAGATATAATTTTTTGTATTCACTGTCAATTTTTTATATTAATTATTTCAATTTGCATATTAAATGCTTTAATTTGCAAATATAGTTACTTTATTGTTTTCTTGTTAAACCCTAACTTAATTTGTGTTGATCACATCAAAAAGGGGGGGATTATAAGTACCTCATGTTAGTTTTGATGTGATCAACCAAATCAAGATAGATCTTGTATATTTGATCCTTGTGTTTAAGTGTGTAGGAGCTTAGGATCATAAGAAGCTGAGCGGAAGATGCAGCTATCGAGAAGGATGACATGAGAAGGAAGTCGACAGACTCGGTGCATTTGAGGGACGAAGTGTTGCGGACGAGTTTGCTGGCAGACGAGAAGGAAGCACGCAATGTTTCCGAGGGATGAGAAGCCAGAGTGGAAGACTGCTCGAGGAGAGAAGGTCGGAGTTGGGTTCGGGTGAGCTCAACTCTGGAAGGCCGGAGAATCACCCAAGTGATTGGAGAAGGAACCAACAACCGAAGAAGGCGTCGGACGATCAACCTGAAGTTGATTGATCCGAGCGCACGGACCATCTAGGCCCCCGGACACTCCGAGCGCCCAGACAAGATAGTTCAAGCGCCCAGACCACCAAGGTGCCTCATAGGTGCTTCATCGCAGTGTCGTTGCTATGGATCACCTTCGGGTCCACTACAACAATGGTTCGGGCACTCGGGTCTAGGTAACCAAATATGAAAAATTCAATCTCGAAGTTATTACGTGGAGATAAAGTTTGCCTCGCTGAAGGCGTCAGAGAGGGTCCAAGCGCCTAGAGTTGTCATGTCATCAAACGACTAGTTTCGACCAGTAGGCTATAAATAGAGTTCTGGTCATCTTCATTTGGTACAATTATTTCTATATTTAAGTTTTTCATTCTATTCTTCAAAGTTCTATACGTTCAGTGTTTTGTATGATACTTTTCTGACTTCGACTAGTGTTAAAGAAGGAGTCAACTAATTGAGCTTCACTTGCCTTGGATTAACAACCTCTCCGGTTACAAACCAAGTAAATCCTTGTTATCTCATACTTATTTTATGCAATAGTTTTGTTTATTAAAGTGTTTGTCTTAATCAAAGTCAAAAGTTTTAGAAATGATATTTTTGTCATTTCAAGTAATTCACCCACTTCTTGCTAGCTGCACCAGGACCAACACTTTTTCCATGTACAAGACCATTGTGCTAGAATAAAATATCTCTATAATTTACCTTTTTATATCTAACCTGGGGCCAATAATACTGGGTCACTTGGGATGATGTTATCACATTTTGTTCCAATTGTCTCGAATATAACCCTCATGGGTTGGCCAAATTGGTAACTATATAGGTGGTTGCTTTAATAGGTCTTGAGGTAAATTCTCAGCGGTTACAAAATGTTCCGTTAGATGTTTGACATTCCCAATACAAAGGCCATTGTTCCAAGGTAAAAATATCCTCTGTGATTTACCTATTTGTATCTACCCAGGGGGTCGACGATACTGGATCATCTGAGGGAAACATTATCACATTTTACTCCAATTATTTTGGATCTACCCAAGCGAGATTTCTTAAAAACTCAATTCACTATATTGAAGTGGCAAAAGGTGACTCACTCACCCTAAGCATCTCTCATCGTCGGCCTCATAACGAGATAAAGGGAGTAAATTACAATGATTGAGCATCTATTTAAGTGAGAGGGATTTTATTCCTCAAAGGATTATTTTTCCCGGGATTTGATCTATGCTCTCATGTGATAATTATCACCCAAGTATCAGCTAAATTGTAACAAAAGATGATTACGTTCACCCCAGACTCTCTTCATAGTCCGTCCCTAGGTTATATGTGTTAGGACCTTCGGATAGCGGCTAGAGAGGGGGGGTGTGAATAGCCGACCTCAAATTATCGTTTCTTCCTACAATTTAGGTTAGCGCAGCGGAAATACAATGTAGAAATGAAAGTGGAGAAGATCAAACCTCAAACACGATGATGTAATGAGGTTCGGAGATGATACTCCTACTCCTCGGCGTGTCCGTAAGGTGGACGAAGCCTATCAATCCGTCGGTGGATGAGACCCCGGAAAACCGGCTAATATGAACTCCTTCTGGGTGGAGAAACCTCGCCACAATCTCTCTTGCAACAACAAGAATGGAGTACAACCAATAGAGAAAGAAAACAAGAACAATATAAATGTAAAAACACTTTGCTTGCCTTCTCGTCGACTGGAGTTCGATGAAGCAGCAACTTCACGATGTCAACAGCAGCTGATCACCCAGTCGAGGGAAGCTCACACGAAGCTTCAAGAATAGGGAGCTCAGCAAAGCTCAGATCGCAAGAGTGAGGAACAAGAAGAAGAGTTTCGAGAGATCTCTTCCTTCTCCTGTAGCAGCCTTATATCCTGCACCTGCGAAGAAGACAACGAGCAACACAGAAATCTAGCCGTTGAGTCACAACGGCTAAGCCTGGACCGATCAGGCTCCATCCTGATCGGTCTAGGAGGACCCTGATCGGTCTGTGGACCGATCAGGCCCTAGGCTGATTGGTCCCCAGACCGATCAACCAACTCTCTGTGAGAGTTGGCCTGATCGGTCTGTGGACCGATCAGGCTATAGGTGGATCGGTCCACAGACCGATCCCCCTACCTTCTCTGCCTCCTGATCGTTTCCTGATCGGTCTGGTGACCGATCAGATAACTTACAGTGAGCCACTGTTTGGTTACTGATCGGTCACCAGACTGATCAGAAAACCCATAGTATCACTGGATCGGTTTGCTGACCGATCCAATGCCCATGTGGATTTAGAGCTTCCCATCCCTAAATCCTAAGGCCTTCCTGGTCTTGAGAACGAGCTACCGAGCCCTCTCTGACCTAGTCCGGAGAATGAGCTAACGAGCCCTCTCCGACTTCCTCATCCGGTCCAGAGAATGAGCTACCGAGCCCTCTCTGACCTAGTCCGGAGAACGAGCTACCGAGCCCTCTCCACCTCTGTCTGGTCCAGAGAACGAGCTCCCGAGCCCTCTCTGACCTAGTCCGAAGAACGAGCTACCGAGCCCTCTCCGACTTCGTCCGGTCCAGAGAACGAGCTCCCGAGCCCTCTCTGACCTAGTCTGGAGACTGAGCCCTCTCTGACTTCCTCATCTGGTCCAGAGAACGAGCTCCCGAGCCTTCTCTGACCTAGTTCGGAGAACGAGCTGCCGAGCCCTCTCCGACTTCGTCTGATCCAGAGAACGAGCTCCCGAGCCCTCTCTGACCTGGTCAGGAGAACGAGCTGCCGAGCCCTCTCCGACTTCCCATGCTAAGCTTCCATACTTTGGACTTTTCCCGTGCCAAGCTCCCTGCTTGGACTTTTCCGTGCCAAGTCTCCATACTTGGACTTTTCCCGTGCCAAGCTCCCCGCTTGGACTTTTCCGTGTCAAGTCTCCATACTTGGACTTTTCCCGTGCCAAGTCTCCATACTTGGACTTTACCGAATCAAGTCAACTCAAGTCGGGTCAACTAGGTCAACCTTGACCGAAGGTTGCACCCACAATCTCCCAAGTTTGTATTCTTGTCAAACATCAAGATACAACTTTTCTATTCTCGTCAAACATCAAAATACAACTCGAGTCAGGTCAACTCGAGTCGGGTCAACCAGGTCAACCTTGACCTAAGGTTGCACCAACAATCTCCCCCTTTTTTATGTTTGACAAAAACCATAATCAAGTTAGGTTAACCCGATAACCTAACTTAGGTTTTCCAAAAGTTCTTCAATCAATGTTCTTCCTTGAGCATTCTCCCCAAACTCCAATGTTCTTCCTTGAACATTCTCTAGACATTTCTCCCCCTTTTTGACACACATCAAAAAGAGTGAATCAAGGTTAAGAGTTTCTTCCTAATGAAAGTCCCATACCTTTCATTGAAACCCTTAATTTCCCCTTGATACTAAAGACAACAATCAACTTAGTGATAATCCCATGTCACTAATCTTGACGAGTAAAAACTCCCCCTAAAAGTCAACTCCCGCTTGACCAATAGGTAAAACTTCCCCTAAAGGTCAACTCCCCCTTGACCATTGCACCAATAATGTCTTGGAGAGTTTCAATCCTTTAGAAATCTAAAATACCAACTTCCAGCTGAAATTTCAGACAATCAGTCGAAAATCAGCATTTTGGCACGCTCAGCCCTCTACTGGATCGGTCACCAGATCGATCCACACTTCCCTGGATCGGTCCAGTGACCGATCCAGACCTCCCTGGACCGATCAGCATCCCCTCTGATCGGTCCACAAAGCTCTGATAGGAATTTCTGATTTTTCTCCCGAAATTCAGAAACCCCTAAAAATTCACAGAAAATTCCAAAAATTGTAAAATTTTGAGGATACATTCCTCATAACATATATTATCATAGAAAAATAGTTTTCTATGAAAATAACTTCTATTTTCAAATCTTGATACAAAGTTCGAAAAATTTTGAAATAGCTCAAGATTAATCCATCTTTGTATCAACTTGCTGAATGATGAATGTTATCACTAGAAAAGCTTCATCAAGGTTTTTCAAATCAATTTTGAAATGATTTTAAACCATTCAATTTAGGACCACAATCTTAGGGCTAACTGTACATGACTTGTACACAAGCTTTCTCTATGATCCTCAATTTAGAATTAGGCTCATCTAGGTACAAGAGCTATGCACCTTGATCCTAACTCATAATCCTAATATCTCACACACATCTAAGGTGTATCAAACACATCCAAGTCAATTTTGATGTGAGATATGAGTTTAGGTCATCTTAAGCTAAGTTCTCATGCATTTTCTAAACAACAATTTGATCTCCATATCAAATTATGTTTTTATCCTTAAATCAATTTAATTGATCATAAATGCAAGAGATGATGACATGACATAAAATAATATCATAAGTGAAAACATGTGCCAATGTCATGATGTCATGTCATAAAGTATGAAACTTAAATAAGGCATGACATATAACTAACCTAAACATTATCATGACATTTCAAATGATAGTAAATTAGATATGATGTCATGACATGACATATGGCAAATAACATATAAAGGTATAGAAAATACCTAATTCTAACTTTAGTTGTCATTTTTGATAATTTTGATCATTTTGCCATAAATTCTATATTCCTAAGTGTAATAGACCTAAAATCATATACTAAAGATTTCTAGATCACTATGTGCCAATTAGATTGACCCTAGAAAATTCCTCAAGTGTGGTTGGCACATCCTAATCACCTTAGGAATGAATAAAATTTTAAATTTCATTTTCAAGGCTTGATTACACCTTGAAAATTCCTAAAATGCCACCTTTTGTCATGATTAGGTTAACTACCTATCCAATTAAGGTTGGCACACCTTAACCCATCTAGCGTGATGGAATCACGCTCCTAGGAACCCAATACCTATTTGAGCTCATTGGGTTCACTAAATATTCACTAGGGATGACTTCCCTAGCAACCCTCCTAATGACCCTCCTAGGCTTTAAATCCTTGGTCATTTGGGACTCATCAAGATCAACTCTAGGGGTGACTCCCCTTGTGACATTGGTGATGGTCTTCCTAGCCCTAGATCTTGTTCCATAATCGAATGGAACATTATGATAAGTGGGCTTGACCACTTGAGACTTAGGTTTGTGACCCAAACCTCTCATGTCCTTGGGCTTTTGCTTTTGACCCTTAGACCCTAGAGTTGACTTCTCCAAATTCTTAAGAGTCTTTTCTAAGGTGTCAAGTCTTGACCTCAAGACTTGATTTTCCTTCTCTAATACCTCAAGTTTTAATTTGTCATTTTTCTTTGAGGTATTCCTAGGCATATGTCTAGTTGTTTTGGGATTCCTACCTAGGTTTTCCTTAACCTTAGATAAGTTAATTCTAGGGTTGGCATTTCTAGTATCTGTTGGTTGCTACTCGGAAAGCCTATAGGTTCCACTGTACAAAAATTTTGTACAAAGGTCTGAACCTTTTCCTAGCTACCATGTGTTCTTTTAAATTAAATTTTGGATCTCCTGCGGAACTTAACACGTTTGATCCAAAACTTAATCTATTTGTTCTTTTAGGTTTTGACTTGGATCTCCTGCGGAACTTAACACGTTCGACCCAAGTCTCCTTAAGTTATTAATTCCATTAAATATCAATTTCCATAAAAGGTTCCCAGTACTGACGTGGCGAGGCACATGGCCTTCTTGGATATGGGAGCAACCACCACCGACTAGACAAAACCTTTAATAGAAAGCTAATATTTAATTTCCTAAAATAACTTTAGGTTAACCAAAGAGAACAATCAAATCACAAGGAAAAGAAAGAAACAAAAGAACACAACTTCGAAAAACCATATTCGAAATACTAGAACGTAAGCCTCTTGTATTTGGTATTATTTCCATAAATAACTAGCATGATGCGGAAATAGAAATTACTAGTTATACCTTGTAGAAAAACCTCTTGATCTTCTACCGTATTCCTCTTCTAACCTCGGACGTTGTGTGGGCAACGATCTTCCAAGATGAGAAACCACCAACCACCTTCTTCTCCTCCAAGCAAGGTTCGGCCACAAAGGGAAACTTCACCAAGGAGGAAAAACAAAATACTAACCAAGCTCCAAGAGATGCTAGCTTTCTCTCCTTCTTCTTCTTCTTCTCCGAGTAGTATCCGGCCACCACAAGAACTCCAAGGGAGAGGGAGAGGTTCGGCCACCACAAGAGGAAGAGAAGGAGATGATGACCGGCCACACCAAAGAGCAAAAGAGGGAGAGGAATAATAGATGTTGTGTCTTGTGAAGGCACCCTCACCCCTTCTTTTATATTCCTTGGCCTAGGTAAATTAGGAAATTTAATTACAACAAATTTTCCTTAATTTCCTTGACATGATTTAATTGAGAAAAATAAAATAATATTTCCCCAATTAAACAATGATGGCCGGCCACATCAAGAGGAAACAAATTGGACAAGTTTTAATCAACAATTAAAACTTTCCTTATTTGTTTCCAGAAATTTTAAAAAATAAAATTTCTCTTTAAAAATCTATTCATGGTTAATAAAAGGAAATATCTATAATTTTAATTTTATTAACATGTGAATAATTTTAAAGAGAAAATAAAAACTCTCCAATCTACAAATAAGGAAAGAGATCTAATCTCTTTCTTTAATCTTTTGTAAAACTTTTACAAGAGAGATATTTTAATTTTAATTCTCTTTAAAATATATCTTCCACATAATAATAAAATCTAAAATTAAATTTCTTTTTATTTAATTATGGCCGGCCCTACTAGCTTGGGTTCAAGCTAGGGCCTACCACCTTAAACCAGCTTAGGCCGGCCCTAGCTTGGTTCCCAAGCTAGCTTGGCCGACCCCTTTAGGTGGGTATAGAAGGTGGGTATATGTGGGTATAGTACTCTATAAATAAGAGGCTACGATAGGGACCGAGAGGAGGAATTGGTTTTGGTCTCCGATAAAATTAAGCATCCCATGTTCGCCCGAACACACAACTTAATTTTATCAATGATAATTCATTCCACTAGAGAACTATCATTGAACTACCGCACCAATCCCAAATTACATTTTGGGCTCCTTCTTATTATGAGTGTGTTAGTCTCCGTGTTTAAGATATCGAATGTCCACTAATTAAGTGAGTTCTGACAACTCATTTAATTAATATCTAAGTCCAAGAGTAGTACCACTCAACCTTATTATCATGTCGGACTAAGTCCACCTGCAGGGTTTAACATGACAATCTTTATGAGCTCCTCTTGAGGACATTATCAACCTAGTATCACTAGGACACAGTTTCCTTCTATAATCAACAACACACACTATGAGTGATACCATTTCCCAATTTATCTGGTTTATTGATTCATCGAACTAAATCTCACCCATTGATAAATTAAAGAAATAAATATCAAACATATGTGCTTGTTATTATATTAGGATTAAGAGCACATACTTCCATAATAACTGAGGTCTTTGTTCCTTTATAAAGTCAGTACAAAAGGAACGACCTCAAATGGTCCTACTCAATACACTCTGAGTGTACTAGTGTAATTATATAGTCAAGATAAACTATTACCTAATTACACTACGACCTTCTAATGGTTTGTTCCTTTCCATTCTGGTTGTGAGCTTCTGTTTATAATTTATAAGGTACTGATAACATCATCTTCTGTATGTGACACCACATACTATGTTATCTACAATATAAATTAAATGAACAACTACAAACAAATGTAGATAATTAGACCAAATGTGATTCTTTATTCATAATGAATGTTTACAAAGCTTAGGCTTTCAGTATACACTCCAACAGTATCATCCTTACCTAGACTAACATGTTTGGCACCTAAGCACATGTATCGATTTCTATAGTTATCATGCTTATCATTATTGACAAATGCAATAAAGCTACTAGCATGTGTCTTATTAGAATTGCAAGGATATGCCTTAAAGGGTACCTTAGGGTTTGCCTTAGCTCCCCCCATAGATGTGCTTGGTCTCTTGTCCTTGTGAGGTTGCCTCCCCCTTGGACATTGGCTCCTATAATGTCCCCTTCGCTTGCATTGGAAGCACACCACGTGCTCCTTGCCCTTGCGTATCGGGACTCCGGCTTCCTTGACTTTTGGTGCCGGTGGAGTCTTCCTAATCCTCTTTGGACATTTACTCTTGTAATATCCATATTCCCTACACTCAAAGCACATTATATGTAATTTACTTGAAATTAAATTGCTTGAGTTACCTAGGGTTGAGGATGAACATAAACTCTCTTCTTCATCCCTTCCGGAGGTAGAGGCTTCTTCTTCTTGCTCCAATCTTGAAGAAGAACTCTTCTCCTCTTCTTCCTTAGATGTTGAGTAGCCCTCAACTTCTAATTCCATACCTCCATGATGTGAGCTATTTGGCTCACTTGACTCCTCTTCATGACTTGAATTGGAGCTCTCCTCATGGAACTTAGCCAAGTTGTTCCACAACTCCTTGGCATCGTTGTATCCACCTATCTTACACAAGATATCATTAGGTAATGAAAATTCAAGGATTTCGTTACCTCGTCGTTGATTGTGAATTGGTGGATTTGTTCCTTCGTCCACTTCTTCTTCTCGAGAGGTTCTCCCTTTTTATCCACCGGAGGAGTAAAACCTACTCGTACACAATTCCAATTCACTAGGTTAGTCATAAGAAAATACTTCATTCTTACCTTCCAATACGCGAAGTCGTCGCGATCGTAGAAGGGTGGAATCGTGATGTCTTCTCCAAGTAGATCAATTCTCTAGCTTGTGCTCCCCCGGGTGTTAATTCGATGAAGAGCAACCTTGCTCTGATACCACTTGTTAGGACCTTCGGATAGCAGCTAGAGAGGGGGGTGTGAATATCCTGTTGGTGCAACCTTAGGTTAAGGTTGACCTGGTTGACCTGACTCGAGTTGACCTGACTCGAGTTGTGTTTTGATGTTTGACGAGAAGAGAAGTTCTATTCTTGATGTTTGACAAGAATAGATGTTTGGGAGATTGTTGGTGCAACCATAGGTCAAGGTTGACCTGGTTGACCTGATTCGGTGAAAAGTCCAAGTATGGAGACTTGGCACTGGAAAAGTCCAAGTATGGAGACTTGGCACGGGAAAAGTCCAAACAGGGAGTTTGGCGCAGGGAAAAGTCCTGGTGAGTGAAGCCAGGCAGTCGGGAAATCCTGGTGAGTGAAGCCAGGTGAAAATCCTAGTGAGTGAAGCTAGGTGAAGGTGAAAGTCCTGGTGAGTGAAGCCAGGCATTCGGGAAAGTCCTGGTGAGTGAAGCTAGACATTCGGGAAAGTCCTGGTGAGTGAAGTCAGGCAAGGGAAAGTCCTGGTGAGTGAAGCCAGGCAGATTGGAAATCCTGGTGAGTGAAGCCAGGTGAAAACCCTAGTGAGTGAAGCTAGGTGAAAGTCCTGGTGAGTTAAGCCGGGCAAGGGAAAATCCAGATGGATCAAGGGTGATCGGACATCTGGTGTTGGGAAGTCCAAGTAGATCAAGGGAGTGATCGGATACTTGGCACGAAGAGGAAAGTCCAAGTGGGTCAAAGGGATTGACCGGACACTTGGTGGGGAGTCTTAGCAGGTCAAGGAAGTGACCGGATGCTAAGCATGATGTACCAATAGGTCAAGGTTGACCGGATATTGGAAGGTTTGAGACTTGGTTTGGGTAAAAACCAAGCTCTGGATCGGTCTGCAGACCGATCCAGCGATACGTTTGTGTATCTGATCGGTCTGGTGACCGATCAGATGACAAACAGAAGGCGATCATGGTTCTGTGGGCTTACTGATCGGTCTGGGGACCGATCAGCTTGGAGCCTGATCGGTCCCCGGGACCGATCAGGGACGCTACCACCTGAGGTGGGATCGGTCCGGGGACCGATCAGATTCCACACAGAGAGTTGGGCAACTCTCTGTGCTGATCGGTCCCCACGACCGATCAGGAGGTTCCCTGATCGGTCTGTGGACCGATCAGGAGGTTCCCTGATCAGTCCATGGACCGATCAGAGACGAAACAGAAGCGAAGGCTAGGGAATGGATCGGTCGGTGGACCGATCCACATGAAGCCTGATCGGTCCACAGACCGATCCAGGCACTAGCCGTTGCGATGCAACGGCTAGATTTCTTCTGTGTTTCTTCGCTTTCTTCGCAGGTTATAAAAGGAGGGCTGCTGCTGCGAGCCTCTTCTCCCTTTTTCCTTCTTCCTGTCCCTAAGTGCTGCTGTGCTTGAGCTTTGTTGAGCTCCTCCAAAGCTTCGCGTGAGCTTCCGGCTGGATCATCTGCTGTTGTAGGCGCTTGGAGCTGTTGCTTCTTCCAGTCAACGAGAAGGCAAGATTGTTTTTACACTTGCATTGTCTTCTGCTTTCTTGTATTTCTTGTACATTCATCTTGCTGTTGCAAGAGTATTGTGGCGAGGTTTCTCCACCCATAAGGAGTTATTTTTAGCCGGTTTTCCAGGGACTCATCCACCAACGGATTGACTAGACTCGTCCACCTTACGGACACGCCGAGGAGTAGGAGCCCTAATCTCTGAACCTCGTTACATCAGTTTGTTTGAGGTTTGTCTTCTTTTCCTTCGTTTCTACGTGTTATTTTCCGCTGCGCTAACCTAGTTTGTAGAAACGCGACGATTTGGTGTCGGCTATTCACACCCCCCTCTCTAGCCTCCGTACGAAGGATCCTAACAAGTGGTATCAGAGCGAGGTCGCTCTTCATCGGATCAACACTCGTGGGAGCAAAGCTAGAGAATGGATCTCTATGGAGAAGACATCACCATTCCACCCTTCTACGAATGCGGCGACTTCGCGTATTGGAAGGTAAGGATGAAGTACTTTCTTATGACTAACATAATGAATTGGTTTTGTGTACAAGAAGGTTTTACTCCTCCGGTGGATAAGGAAGGAAAACCACTTGAGAAGAAGGAGTGGACAAGAGAACAAATTCACAAATCCGAAATCAACGAAGAGGTAACGAGAATAATTGAATTTTCATTGCCTACTAACATCTTGTGTAAGATAGGTTACAACAATGCCAAGGAATTATGGGATAACTTGGCCAAGTTCCATGAGGGAAGCTCAAATTCAAGCCATGAAGAGGAGCTAAGTGAGCCAAGTAGCTCACATCATGGAGGAGAAGATTTAGAAGTTGAGGGCCACTCAACATCTAAAGAAGAAGAGGAGGTGAGTTCTTCTTCAAGATCGGAGCACGAAGAAGAAGCTTCTACCTCCGGGAGGGATGAAGAAGAGAGCATCCATCCATCCTCGACCCTAGGTAACTCAAACACTTTAAGTTCAAGTAAATTGCATATAATGTGTTTTGAGTGTAGGGAATTTGGACATTACAAGAGTAAATGTCCAAAGAAGACTAAGAAGACTCCACCGGCGCCAAAGATCAAGGAAGTCGGAGTCCCAAAACGCAAGGGCAAGGAGCACGTGGTGTGCTTCCAATGCAAGCAACGGGGACACTATAGGAGTCAATGTCCAAGGGGGAGGCAATCTCACAAGGACAAAAGACCAAGCACATGTAAAGGGGGAGCGAAGGCAAACCCTAAGGTATCCTCTAAGGTTCATTCTTGCACTTCTAATAAGATACATGCTAGTAGTCTTATTGCAATTGTCAAGAATGATAAGCATGTTAACTTTAGAAATCAATACATGTGTTTAGGTGCTAAACATGTTAACTTAGATAAGGATAATACTAGGAAGGCCAACTCTAGAATTAACTCATCTAAGGCTAAGGAAAACCTAGGTAGGAATCCCAAATCAACTAGACATATGCCTAGGAATGCCTCAAAGAACAATGACAAATTAAAACTTAAGGTATTAGAGAAGGAGAATCAAGTCTTGAGGTCAAGACTTGATACTTTGGAAAAGGCTCTTAAGAACTTGGAGAAGTCATCTCTAGGGTTTAAGGGTCAAAAACCAATGTCCAAGGACAATAAACCTAAGTCCTAAGTGGTCAAGCCCACTTACCACAATGTTCCATTCGATTATGGAACAAAACCTAGGGCTAGGAAGACCATTACCAAGGTTACAAAGGGAGTCACCCCTATAGTTGACCTTAATGAGACCCAAATGACCAAGGCTTCAAAGCCTAAGAGGGTCATTAGGAGGGTTGCTAGGGAAGTCATCCCTAGTGAATATTTAGTGAACCCAATGAGCTCAAATAGGTATTGGGTTCCTAGGAGCATCCTCTCTACCCCATAAATGGGTTAGAGAGTGTCAACTCCAATAAGAAGGGTAGTTAACCCAACTTTGAGGAAATTGACACTCGAGGAGCATTTTCAAGGTTTTGAGAACTTTTGAAAATGAAATGGAATTATCATTTACTCCTTTGAAGAGTTAAATGTGCCTAAAGATTGGAAATTTCATTTTTAATCTCAATTGGCACAATTTGGGAAAATCTAGAGAACTCTCGAGGAAAAATGAAACATGCCAAGTTTTGAGGATAAATTTGATCTTTAAGTGGCATGAATTAATCTAGAGTTCAAGAAGTGTCAAAATTAGGATTTTGGCATTTTGGGGCAATCTAGGATTAAATTTGAAGTTAGCCAAGTGATTAAGGATACTTAGATAGGTAATCTAGGTATATTTATTTATGCTAAATCTTGCCATGATTGTTTGCCCTCACATGTCATGACATCATGTTTAGTTTTATTATCATTTGAAATGTCATGATAATGCTTAGGCTAGTTTTTATGTCATGTTTATTTAAGTTTCAAACTTTATGCCATGACATCATGACATGGGCACATGTTTTCATTTATGATATCATTTTATGCCATGTCATCATCTCTTGCATTAGTAATCAATTGAATTGATTTAAGGATGAAAAACACATTTTGATATTGAGATCAAATTTGTGTTTAGAAAATGCATGAGACCTTAGTCTAAGATACCTAAACCCATATCTCACATCAAAATTGACATGGATGTGTTTGATACACTTTAGATGTGTGTGAGATATTAGGATCATGAGTTAGGATCAAGGTGCATAGTCCTTGTACCTAGATGACCCTAATTCAAGAAATTAAGGATCATAGGGAAAGCTTGTGTACAAGTCATGTACATCTAGTCCTAAGATTATGGTCCTAAATTCAAATGGTTTTAAAAGCATTTTAAAATTGATTTGAAAAACCTTGATGAAGCTTTCCTAGTGATTGCATTCATCATTGAACATTGTGATACAAAGTTGAGTTAAACTTGAACTATTTCAAAGTTTTTAAACTTTGTATCAAGATTGAAAAATGGAAGTTATTTTCATAGAAAACTATTTTTCCATGATAGTGTATGATATGAGGAATGTATCCTCAAAGTTTCGTAATTTTTAGAATTTTCTTGAATTTATTAGGAGTTTCTGATTTTCCGGAAGGGGAAATCAGAAGTTCTGATTTCAGTGGCTGGATCGGTCCAGGGAAGATCTGATCGGTCTGCGGACCGATCCAAAGTATTGTGGATCGGTCTGCAGACCGATCCAGTGAGTTCCAGTAGCACGAGTGCGATCTGGTGAAGGGCTGATCGGTCTGGGGACCGATCAGGGCGTGCCGAATTTCTGATTTTTCAGCTGTTGTCTGAAATTTCAATTATGGAAGTGGTGTTTTTGGATTTCTAAAGGTTTGGAACTCTCAAAGACATTGTTGGTGCAATGGTCAAAGGGGGAGTTGACCTTTAGGGGGAGTTTTACCTAATTGTCAAGGGGGAGTTGACTTTTAGGGGGAGTTTTTACTCCTTAAGACTTTTGAGGATTAGTGATATGGGATTATCACTAAGTTGATTGTTGAGTTTAGTATCAAGGGGGAAATTAAGGGTTTCAATGAAAGGTATGGGACTTTCATTAGGAAGAAACTCTTGACCTTGATTCCCTCTTTTTGATGTGTGTCAAAAAAAGGGAGAGATGTCCCAAGGGGGAGAGTGTAGGTTTTGGAAGAATGTTCAAGGAAGAACGTTGGAAAACCTAAGTTAGGTTATCAGGTTAACGGGTTAACCTAACTTGATTTTGGATTTTGTCAAACATCAAAAAGGGGGAGATTGTTGGTGCAACCTTAGGTCAAGGTTGACCTGGTTGACCTGACTCGAGTTGACCTGACTCGAGTTGTGTTTTGATGTTTGACGATGTTTGACGAGAAGAGAAGTTCTATTCTTGATGTTTGACAAGAATAGATGTTTGGGAGATTGTTGGTGCAACCGTAGGTCAAGGTTGACCTGGTTGACCTGATTCGGTGAAAAGTCCAAGTATGGAGACTTGGCACTGGAAAAGTCCAAGTATGGAGACTTGGCACGGGAAAAGTCCAAACAGGGAGTTTGGCGCAGGGAAAAGTCCTGGTGAGTGAAGCCAGGCAGTCGGGAAATCCTGGTGAGTGAAGCCAGGTGAAAATCCTAGTGAGTGAAGCTAGGTGAAGGTGAAAGTCCTGGTGAGTGAAGCCAGGCATTCGGGAAAGTCCTCGTGAGTGAAGCTAGGCATTCGGGAAAGTCCTGGTGAGTGAAGCCAGACAAGAGAAAGTCCTGGTGAGTGAAGCCAGGCAGATTGGAAATCCTGGTGAGTGAAGCCAGGTGAAAACCCTAGTGAGTGAAGCTAGGTGAAAGTCCTGGTGAGTTAAGCCGGGCAAGGGAAAATCCAGATGGATCAAGGGTGATCGGACATCTGGTGTTGGGAAGTCCAAGTAGATCAAGGGAGTGATCGGATACTTGGCACGAAGAGGAAAGTCCAAGTGGGTCAAAGGGATTGACCGGACACTTGGTGGGGAGTCTTAGCAGGTCAAGGAAGTGACCGGATGCTAAGCATGATGTACCAATAGGTCAAGGTTGACCGGATATTGGAAGGTTTGAGACTTGGTTTGGGTAAAAACCAAGCTCTGGATCGGTCTGCACCGATCCGGTGATCGTTGTGTATCGATCGGTGGTGACCGATCGGATGACAAATGAAGGCGATCATGGTTAGGCTTACCGATCGGTGGGGACCGATCGACTTGAGCCTGATCGGTCCCGGGACCGATCGGGTGACGCTACCACGAGGTGGGATCGGTCCGGGACCGATCAGATTCCACGCAGAGTTGGGCAACTCTGCGTGAAGCCTTCGATCGGTGCGGGGACCGATCGGCCCGATCGGTCCCCACGATCGATCAGGAGGTTCCCGATCGGTCCATGGATCGATCGAGGGCGAACAGAGCGAAGGTTAGGGAATGGATCGGTCGGTGGACCGATCCATGAAGCCTGATCGGTCCACGCACTAGCACAACGGCTAGATTTCTTCTGTGTTTCTTCGCTTTCTTCGCAGGTTATAAAAGGAGGGCTGCTGCTGCGAGCCTCTTCTCCCTTTTTCCTTCTTCCTGTCCCTAAGTGCTGCTGTGCTTGAGCTTTGTTGAGCTCCTCCAAAGCTTCGCGTGAGCTTCCAGCTGGATCATCTGCTGTTGTAGGCGCTTGGAGCTGTTGCTTCTTCCAGTCGACGAGAAGGCAAGATTGTTTTTACACTTGTATTGTCTTCTGCTTTCTTGTATTTCTTGTACATTCATCTTGCTGTTGCAAGAGTATTGTGGCGAGGTTTCTCCACCCATAAGGAGTTATTTTTAGCCGGTTTTCCGGGGACTCATCCACCGACGAATTGACTGGACTCGTCCACCTTACGGACACGCCGAGGAGTAGGAGCTCTAATCTCCGAACCTCGTTACATCAGTTTGTTTGAGGTTTGTCTTCTTTTCCTTCGTTTCTACGTGTTATTTTCCGCTGCGCTAACCTAGTTTGTAGAAACGCGACAATTTGGTGTCGGCTATTCACACCCCCCTCTCTAGCCTCCGTACGAAGGATCCTAACATATCCGACCTCAAGTTATTGTTTCTTCCTACAATTTAGGTTAGCACAGCGGAAATACAATGTAGAAACGAAAGTGGAGAAGATCAAACTGTTGGTGCAATCGACCTAGGTTTTGATGTGTGTGTCAAAGAGTTTAAGTTAGGCTTTCATATGTATTTGATATGTGTTTGAGTCTTGCAGGACTTTGTGAAACACATGAGAACTTGGTGCGGCCAAGTGTGGGAAGCTCATCCAAGGGCTCGGATCGTTGAGTCGGTGAAGGGTGGTGTGGAAGACATCCGAAGGACCGCAAGACGAGGAGTAATGGAGTGGAGCCGAGGGAAGTGGACTTCAAGGCAGCGTGAAGGATGACACGGAGAGGAGCCGCGGGCTCAGGTGCATCTGAGGGACGAAGGCCGAGGAAGAGGACTTCAAAGGCGACTCCGGAAAGGATGAGAGGAGTGAATGTACTGGGACCAGTCGACTGGTCATGGGACCAGTCGACTGATCCAGCTTCACAGAATGCACAGAAGCATTCTGTGCTTGTCGACTAAAGGGACCAGTCGACTGGTACATGACCGTTGGCAGAAAACGGGCTCTAAAGAGAGCCGTTGGCGTTGCCTAACGGATAGCACCAGTCGACTGGTGCATGGACCAGTCGACTGGTGTCAGGGTTTGAGTTGATTGGTGATCAACTCTTTCCTCTTATTTAAGGGGAGCTTTGGGGCATTGAAGGGGTTACTGATACTCATTGTAAACCTTCTGAATCTGTGCCCAAAGCTCCCAAGACAATTCTCTTCCTCCTAATTCTAATTCCATCTTGTAAAGAGGAAGAGTGCTCTTGTGAGAGGTTTGCTCCACCGAGAAGGAGAAGCTTTAGCCGGAGATTGCCGGGGACTGATCCACCAAAGGATCAAGGGATCGTCCACCTCAAGGACACGCCGTGGAGTAGGAGCATCATCTCCGAACCACGTTACATCGAGTTTGTTAGCGTTTGCATTCTTGTTTGTTTCATTGCCTTAGTTTTAGAATATTCCGCTGTGAACTAACGTACTGTAGAGAAGAAATCGATTTGGGGGTGGCCTAGCTATCCAACCCCCCTTCAAGCCGGCCACCGATCCTCCAACAATTGGTATCAGAGCAAGGAAGCTCTTCAACGGACTAATCGCCAAGAAGAACAACGTCATCAAATGGCCGGTTCAAACATTCATCCACCCAAATTCGAAGGAGACTTCTCTTGGTGGAAGAAGAGAATGGAGGTATTCTTCGAGACCGATTTTGATATTATGCTAATCATGGAAAATGGTTTCGAAGTGCCTAGGGATCAAGACAACAAGATACTTGAGAAAACAAGGTGGAGCAAGAAACAAAGGGAAGAACATCTAGCAAATTCGAAAGTCATCCATCATCTACTACATGTTCTTCCCCAACAAGAAGTAACAAGAGTTGGAACCTACTCAAGTGCCAAGGAGTTATGGGAGAAGCTAGTGGAGCTTCATGAAGGCATATCGGAGGCTAAATTGGCAAGAAGGGACCTCCTCCGAACTCAACTCAACAATGTAAAGATTGAGAAGGGAGATAAGGTATCTACACTTCATGCTAAAATTAAAGAAATTTTAAGTGGACTAACAAGTGTAGGTGAGAAACTCTCCAATAGGGACATCATAATGAAGGCTATCAATGCCTTCCCAAGATCCTCAACATGGAGCTCCATTGTAGATTCATTCTACATTTCAAAGGATCTAGAGAAGAGCTCTCTAGATGAATTCTTCTCAACCATGGAGCTTCACGAAACAAGGGTTGAAGGATTAGAGGGAGAAGCAAATAGATCAAGAGGAGTAGCCCTTGTGGCAAACAAGGGAAAGGGTAAGAAGAAGAAGTCTTCATCCCCACCATCCTCCGACTCCGAAGAATCAAGCGCCTCAATGGATAGTGATCAAGAGGCATATATGATAAGGAAAATGAGAAGAGCTTTTAGAAAATTTTCATCTAACAAATCTCATGCTAGGAAAAGCTCAAGAAGCAAAAGTAGGACAAGGAAGATAATTTGCTACAATTGCCAAGGAGAAGGACACATAAGAGATGATTGTCCTCTCTTGAAAAAGAAGGAAGGGAAGAAGAAGAAGGAGAAGACAAAAGAAAAGGGGAAGAAGGCTCAAAACCTAAAAGCAACATGGGATGATCCTTCATCATCATCGGAGGAAGAAGAGCATCACATAGTCAATTTTGCTCTCATGGGGATTGATGATGTAGCCTCCACCTCATCCGAACAAGAAGATGAAGAGGGGAGCTCAAGTGAAGGGGGAGGTCAATCATCGGATTCGGACTTCTCGGTAAGTGAGGTACATAATCTTCCTCCTCATATTTTAATTAAAATTATTTCAAGCACAAATGATGACTTGTTCAAGGTAAAAAGGAAAAAACAAGTCTTTGAAACATGATATTAGCATGCTTGAAGAAAAATTAGAATTCATGTGCTCTAAGGACTACAATAAGCATGTTCTTTCTTCCTCAAGTTCAAATGTATCATGTTTAGAAGAAGAAAATAGGGAATTAAGGGAAAAGATAGAATATCTTACCAATGCCCTTAGGAAATTTGAAATTGGCTCTAAAACCCTAAATATGATCATTGGGAGCCAAAGGGCAAGTTTTAAGGAAAATGGGATAGGATACAATGAACAAAATAATGAAAAGACCTATCATTGTCTACTTGCTATGGGGCAATCCAAAACAAAGATCATAGATAGGAAATGGATCCCCAAAGAGTACTTGGTCAACCCAATTAGAAAGAATTTATATTGGGTACCAAAATCAATCCTCAAGGGTTAGAGGATTTTATGGCAAGTCAACCATGGAAGTCAATAATTCAAATTTTTCCTATATGGTTGACTTGAGACCTTAAGGGGGAGGGCTTAGCCTTGATAGAGATTTATGATCAAGAGGGCTAAGTAGAGGTTACCTTTATCTCACAATGATTTGTATTATTTTCTAACCATGAATGTGAGATATTAGGATGATACAAATAATTCACTTATGCTTATGGCATTTTGATGAGTTATGAAGTGTATCAATATTTAGTGATCATAGTCCAACTGTAGGGAAAATAAATGTTTAATTAATGGACATCTTGCCCATAGATCATAGTTGGATATTTTAAATGTTTTTGAAAATAATTCTATGTTTTATTTACTATGGTATAGCTATATTAAAACATATGATTGAAAAACTGAGCTAGAAATTGATACAAACTTGATTGATTTTTTAAAGTGTTTGAGTTTTTATCAAAACTTCAAAAATATGATGACTTTTCATGAAAACATATTTTTTTTAGTTAAATAACATTATAATAAATATGTGTTCAAAATTTCATGATTTTTCAAATTTTCTGGAATTTTTTATGGATTTCTGAAGTTGGCTGCCGTAGGCTGAAATTGAGTTTCAGTTTGTGTCAGTCGACTGATGCAGATACCAGTCGACTGGTACCAGCCTTTCAGCATTCTGTTGGTCTTTAAAATCAAATTTTTGGTCCAACATTGATTAGAATTGATACCATAGTATGTGTACGTGTCTGGTACAATATTTTTGATGGTGTCAAAAGGGGAGAAAAGGGAGGGTTAAGTTAAGTTAGTAACCTACTTGGTTTACTTGTGTACAAATCTTTGAAAATTAAGGTTGATAGCATGTGTTAAGGGGGAGCTTGGGTTTTATGCTTCATGTTTACATATTGCTTCAAAATTTTCAAAGTTGTTATTTATGCCTAACTTAAACATATTGCCACACATCAAAAAGGGGGAGATTGTTGGTGCAATCGACCTAGGTTTTGATGTGTGTGTCAAAGAGTTTAAGTTAGGCTTTCATATGTATTTGATATGTGTTTGAGTCTTGCAGGACTTTGTGGAACACATGAGAACTTGGTGCGGCCAAGTGTGGGAAGCTCATCCAAGGGCTCGGATAGTTGAGTCGGTGAAGGGTGGTGTGGAAGACATCCGAAGGACCGCAAGACGAGGAGTAATGGAGTGGAGCCGAGGGAAGTGGACTTCAAGGAAGCGTGAAGGATGACACGGAGAGGAGCCGCGGGCTCAGGTGCATCTGAGGGACGAAGGCCGAGGAAGAGGACTTCAAAGGCGACTCCGGAAAGGATGAGAGGAGTGAATGTACTGGGACCAGTCGACTGGTCATGGGACCAGTCGACTGATCCAGCTTCACAGAATGCACAGAAGCATTCTGTGCTTGTCAACTAAAGGGACCAGTCGACTGGTACATGACCGTTGGCAGAAAACGGGCTCTAAAGAGAGCCGTTGGCGTTGCCTAACGGATAGCACCAGTCGACTGGTGCATGGACCAGTCGACTGGTGTCAGGGTTTGAGTTGATTGGTGATCAACTCTTTCCTCTTATTTAAGGGGAGCTTTGGGGCATTGAAGGGGTTACTGATACTCATTGTAAACCTTCTGAATCTGTGCCCAAAGCTCCCAAGACAATTCTCTTCCTCCTAATTCTAACTCCATCTTGTAAAGAGGAAGAGTGCTCTTGTGAGAGGTTTGCTCCACCGAGAAGGAGAAGCTTTAGCCGGAGATTGCCGGGGACTGATCCACCAAAGGATCAAGGGATCGTCCACCTCAAGGACACGCCGTGGAGTAGGAGCATCATCTCCGAACCACGTTACATCGAGTTTGTTAGCGTTTGCATTCTTGTTTGTTTCATTGCCTTAGTTTTAGAATATTCTGCTGTGAACTAACGTACTGTAGAGAAGAAATCGATTTGGGGGTGGCCTAGCTATCCAACCCCCCTTCAAGCCGGCCACCGATCCTCCAACACAAACCTCAAACACGATGATGTAACGAGGTTCGGAGATGATACTCCTACTCCTCGGCGTGTCCGTAAGGTGGACGAAGCCTATAAATCCGTCGGTGGATGAGACCCCGAAAAACCGGCTAATATGAACTCCTTCTGGGTGGAGAAACCTCGCCACAATCTCTCTTGCAATAGCAAGAATGGAGTACAACCAATAGAGAAAGAAAACAAGAACAATATAAATGTAAAAACACTTTGCTTGCTTTCTCGTCGACTGGAGTTCGATGAAGCAGCAACTTCACGATGTCAACAGCAGCTGATCACCCAGTCGAGGGAAGCTCACACGAAGCTTCAAGAATAGGGAGCTCAGCAAAGCTCAGATCGCAAGAGTGAGGAACAAGAAGAAGAGTTTCGAGAGATCTCTTCCTTCTCCTGTAGCAGCCTTATATCCTGCACCTGCGAAGAAGACAACGAGCAACACAGAAATCTAGCCGTTGAGTCACAACGGCTAAGCCTGGACCGATCAGGCTCCATCCTGATTGGTCCAGGAGGACCCTGATCGGTCTGTGGACTGATCAGGCCCTAGGCTGATTGGTCCCCAGACCGATCAACCAACTCTCTGTGAGAGTTGGCTTCGAAGCCTGATCGGTCTGTGGACCGATCAGGCTATAGGTGGATCGGTCCACAGACCGATCCCCCTACCTTCTCTGCCTCCTGATCGTTTCCTGATCGGTCTGGTGACCGATCAGATAACTTACAGTGAGCCACTGTTTGGTTACTGATCGATCACCAGACCGATCAGAAAACCCATAGTATCACTGGATCGGTCTGTTGACCGATCCAATGCCCATGTGGATTTAGAGCTTCCCATCACTAAATCCTAAGGGCTTCTTGGTCTTGAGAACGAGCTACCGAGCCCTCTCTGACCTAGTCCAGAGAACGAGCTAACGAGCCCTCTCCGACTTCCTCATTCGGTCCAGAGAATGAGCTACCGAGCCCTCTCTGACCTAGTTCGGAGAACGAGCTACCGAGCCCTCTCCACCTCTGTCTGGTCCAGAGAACGAGCTCCCGAGCCCTCTCTGACCTAGTCCGGAGAACGAGCTACCGAGCCCTCTCCGACTTCGTCCGGTCCAGAGAACGAGCTCCCGAGCCCTCTCTGACCTTGTCCGGAGAACGAGCTACCGAGCCCTCTCCGACTTCCTCATCTGGTCCAGAGAACGAGCTCCCGAGCCCTCTCTGACCTAGTTCGGAGAACGAGTTGCCGAGCCCTCTCCGACTTCGTCTGGTCCAGAGAACGAGCTCCCGAGCCCTCTCTGACCTGGTCCGGAGAACGAGTTGCCGAGCCCTCTCCGACTTCCCATGCCAAGCTTCCATACTTTGGACTTTTCCCGTGCCAAGCTCCCTGCTTGGACTTTTCCGTGCCAAGTCTCCATACTTGGACTTTTCCCGTGCCAAGCTCCCCGCTTGGACTTTTCCGTGCCAAGTCTCCATACTTGGACTTTTCCCGTGCCAAGTCTCCATACTTGGACTTTACCGAATCAAGTCAACTCAAGTCGGGTCAACCAGGTCAACCTTGACCGAAGGTTGCACCCACAATCTCCCAAGTTTGTATTCTTGTCAAACATCAAGATACAACTTTTCTATTCTCATCAAACATCAAAATACAACTCGAGTCAGGTCAACTCGAGTCGGGTCAACCAGGTCAACCTTGACCTAAGGTTGCACCAACAATATGAAGGAAGGTAAGAAAATGTTAAACCATGTAACATCGACCATGAGTCCACCGGCCCGACCCGAGCCCACAAAAGTTTTCCACCGGTCGTTAGGGTAAATCGGGAAGCTCTTAGGTGAGCGGTCAAGAAGTCTAGTATCCTGTGATTGTGTGCCTCATTTGAAGGAAAAATTCCTACAAATACACCATAGCTACTCAAACTATAGATGCCTAGGTGACAACTAGACATCCTTTCGTTGCACCATACCTCCGAGGGCCCAATTTACTAAATTAAGGATGAAAGATGAAGATGTTGTAACCTAAATGCACCTAAATTTTCAAGAAGTTATCTTATGTTAATGGAAATTAGAGAAGGAAAAAAAAATTCACCAATCAATCTATGGAATGCTCTTAATGGATTTCCAATGGATCCATAATGAGCCTCAATTGAGGACATGTTTTCAACAAAACTCTATAAAGCCTGAGCACACGTAAAAAGTGTAGGTCCCTTGGTGGCCAGTGAGAGAGATGAATAGTCTGCACAATAAAAAAATCGAACCTTTCTCAAACATTACAGGCTTGATTAAACTAACACTTGCATAAAAGCATTAAAAAACTAATTAAAGAAAGACGAGGCACAATAAGAGTTACTTAGTTTACAATCAGGGGATTGTTAATTCAAGGAAGTTGAAAGCTCACTAAAATCTCCTATGGACGGAGAAACCTCTTATAGCAGTCAAATCTCACAACCACAAAGCTAAAATCAATTGGAATCAATTACAAGTATTGTTCTGAGCTACTGAGATTAGGATTGTATTTATAGTCCTGGTTGAGATGCTTAGAAGGGTTCCAGGTACCTGAAGTGGGATAAACTTTTATCCCAGTCGCAATGGAATGCACCACGTCGAGTTTGGATGAAGTTCCTGGTCTGAGCGCCCGGAAGGGTTCCAAGCGCCCGGATTGTATTTGGGTGCCCGGACCAAGAAAGTCAACTTTTTGTTGACTTTTGGTCCCCATCTTTCACTCCGGTTCCGATCGCATTGGTCCGAGTCTTCTACTCTGGTTTCACTTGCTTGGGTGATTTTGGCCAACCAGAATAGGGCTCACCTGAACCCATTTTTTGGCCTTCGAGCGGTCTTTTGCTCCGGCTTCTTGTCTCTCGGAAATGTTGTGTGCCTCCTTCTCATCCGCTAGCTTACTTTTCCGCAACGCCTCGTCCCTCGGACGCACCAAGCTCATCAACTCTCTCTCATGCCGTCCTTCTCGCTAGCTGCGTCTTTCGCTTGACTTTCTGTACTCCTAAGTTCCTACACACTTAGACACAGAGGTTAAATACCAATAGGACATAACCTGACTTGGTTGATCACATCAAAACTACCTTGGGGGTACTAACAATCTTCTCTTTTTTATGTGAACACCCCAAGTTAAGTTAGGGAAAAAAACATAAACCAATAATTTTGCAAATAATAATGTGCAAAAATTAATTATACTCTCCCCCTAGACTTAATCTTTACTTCTCCCCCTTTGATCATATTAAAAATGGGGTACTTACAACTCCTTTGAAAAATAAATCTAAAATAAAGTCTAAGGGAAATACTATTTTCTAGATAATTAAATTTTTTTTAAAAAAAATATGGAATCTTATAACGAATTTTGAAAAAAAATTTAAAACTTTTATTAAGGGTTAAGTAGACATTTTTTTTTTAAAAAAAAATCTTTTTCAAAATGATGATACTTTTTGAGAGAAAAATAAAGTTTGAAAACAAATCTAAAAAACATAAGAGAAAATATTTTAAAATTTTTATACAACTAAAAATTAACTTCCAAATAATTTCTAACAAAAATTTTGACAAACAATTTATTTGAAAGCATTAAATCATTTTTAATTACATGCTTAACAGTTAGTTAATTAAATATTTATTTCAGTAATTAGCTTCCAGTTGTGGCAAGGTACTAAGCATTCTTGGTTATTGGAACAACAACCACTTCTAGACAAAGTCTTTTAAAGAAATTAAACATTTAATTTTCTTTTTGAAAGCCCTAGGCCTAACTTTAAAACATAACAATTTAATCTAAGCATGTTTTTTGAACCTAATATAGGCTCCTTCCAACTGGGTTAATCAAAAATTTCTCTGGAATATGTTTTTGTGATATCCTTCTAACTTGACTCTTATGAAATCTAAAATATCAATTAAGTCATCGATCATATTTAAAATTTCTATCATTAGCATGTAGAAAATTTGAGCATAGATGATCTTTTTCTAACATTTCAATTTTATCTTTTAATTTTATATTTTCATATATTAGTTTTTCAAATTCTTCTTTTAGGCGTGCATGTTCTTTCTTTAACTTTATATAATTTGTTTTCTTTTTATATAATGATTTACTTAGCAGTTGCACAATTTTAAATAATTACTATGAAGAAAGTTTACTTACCTGACTTACTATAAATTCATCGATAGATACTCCCCTTTCATTGTTGCTTTCTTCTGCAATGTCTTCTTCTTCATTGATCCTCTCGATGCTCATTTTCGAGATGCTTTCATCGTCTTCGAGTAGGTAATTGGCAATTAGCGCTATTCTGGTAATCTCCTTGGATCCGGATGCTTTTGAAGACGAGTCGGTATCCATAGCATAATCAGATTCTTCTTTCGTTGATTTTTTTGTATAGCTCCAAGAAATTTTCCCAAAGTTCTTTTACACTTTGGTTGTTGCCAATTTTGTCGAGTTTTTGAGCAGGAAGAACACTCAGTAGGTAGAACTCGACCTTACCATTTGCTATGAATTGGCCACGCTACTTCTAAGTCCAAAGATGCTCCTCGAGTTCTTTTCCATCTTTACTTTTGGGGACATCAAAATCAAATTTCATAAACAGTATTATATCAAAATCAGTTGAAAAAAATATCTCCATTTTTCATTTCCAGAATGAGAACTCCCCCTCAAACGTTGGCGGGTAGATGTTTGGTTCGACCATCTCTTTTGCTTCGATCGGCGATTAGTCCTCCTGAAGCATCCTTGCTCTGATACCAATTGTAAGTCCTTTGGCGGCCGGCTAGAAGGGGTGAATAACTTGCACAATAAAAAAACCGAACCATTCTCAAACTTTACAGGCTTGATTAAACTAACACTTGCATAAAAGGATTTAAAAGCTAATTAAAGAAAGACGAGGCACAATAAGAGTTGCTTGATTTGCAATAAGAGGATTGCTAATCCAAGGAAGTTGAAAGCTCATTAAAATCTCCTCTGGTTGGAGAAGCCTTATAGCAGTCAAATCTCACAACTACAAAGTTAAAATCAAATGGAATCAATTATATTACAAGTGTTGTTTTGAGCTACTGGGACCAGAGCTGTATTTATAACTCTGGTCGGGACGTCTGAAAGGGTTCCAGACGCCTGGAGGGGGATAAACTTTTATCCCCGTCGTAACGGAACGTGCCATGTCGCGTTTGAATGGAGTGCATAGTCCGAGCGCCCGGAAGGATTCCGGGCGCCAAGACCGAGAAAGTCAACTTCTTGTTGACTTTCAGTCCTGGTCTTCCGCTACGGTTCTGCGCGCATTGGTCTGGGCCTTCCGCTCTGGTTCCACTTGCTTGGGTGATTTCGGCCATCCGGAATAGGGCTCACCCGAACCCATTTTCTGACCTTCGAGCAGTCTTCCGCTCCGGCTTCTCATCCGTCGGAAATGCCGCGCGCCTCCTTCTCGTCCACCAGCTTACTTTTCCGCAGCGGCAGTTTCCTCGGACGCACTGAGTCCGTCGGCTCTCTCCCGTGTCGTTTTTCTCGCTAGCTGCGTCTTTTGCTCGACTTCCTGTGTTCCTAAGTTTCTGCACATTTAGACACAGAAATTAAATACCAATAGGATCTAACCTAACTTGATTGATTATATTAAAATTATCTTTTGGTACTTAACAAAACAGGGGTTTGAATTTGCGACTGAGAAGAAGAAAAAGACGAGGATAATCTTAATCATAGTCATCACCACGATGGAGATGCCCACACTGCCGAAATGGTAAAGAGAACCACTAAGAAGAACAAGAAACTGTCACCGGTAATTAACTTAAGCTCCTTGCTCAGCTAAAAGCCAACCGTCACTAGTTTTGCCTTCCAACTTCTTGGAATCATGTTGCCGCACATGTGAAATTTGTAATAATTGGAGTTCCTGCAACAAAATCCAAGCTTCTGTTAGCTGGAACTTTCGCAGCAAGGTGATAATTCTTATACTAGACTTGATTGTCCCATGTGACCTAGAGGTAAATCACATCCTAAACGTTCTACTATTACCGTTCCACCCTTTCCATGTGTGTCTGAGTGAAAGAGAGAGAGTCTTTCTATAAAAGGTATGCTCATCCCGAGTATTTCACATGATTAATCTCACAGTCGGATGTAGAAAATAAATCAGTAAATCGAATAGATTATCACAAATTCAAATTCAATTGAGTTGGTTGAAAATCAATCATTCTATATTTTTATAAATTTATCATGTGATGATCCATTTAATTATGTCCTGAGTAAGAGAGAGAGTGATTCTTTTAAAGTGATAGACATAAAGTGTTGACATATAAATCTTGGGATCGAAACTAGGCGCATCCCGAGTGTGACCTCCCATGCCTTTTTGCCACATGAGAGAGAGAGAGTGAGGGAGTGGGTTTTTGTTTAATTTGGATCGTCCAATCATCCATTTTGATGCAAATGTTTCCATTAAAAAAAAACCTAGACCACTTTTCTTGCACTCCATTGTGTTCAAAGGGAGGTCTCCTTGGGATGATCTAGTGGCTAACATTTGAGGTATTGCCATCATGAGATTTGAGATTCGAATCTCGGCATAGCTGAGATAAATACCTCCCTTATGTGTTAGTCATTATTCCCAGACTAGTAGCCGCCCGTGATTTACTTCCTTCGTGTTGGTTCTGAAACGAATTGATGAAAGTGCTACGGACGAATTGTAGGAAATGGGAAAGTGGGAAACGTGAAAACATGGCCCACGTTCCCCACTACTCATAATGGAAAAGTCCATTATGACTCTGGGTTATTTCCCTATATAAAGGGGAGCGTCCAAGGATCATTCAAGGAAGAAAACAAACGAACGAAGAAGAAAACGAAGGCAACGAGAGCTAGAGAAGGACATCTGAGGCGGTGGGATTTGGTTCGTGGTGTCGTGAAGGGCTTTCCGATTCTATCATCACTCTTCCGACAGCGAGTTTCACCATTGTCGATTGCGGATCTACAGGAGATCGCTGTAAATTTTTACTGCTTTAATTTGTCATCTTTCATGCATTTAGAATAATCAACATTGGTATCAGAGCGGTGTTATTTCTAAATGCTTAAGACGAATTATGAAATCGCCGTACGGATGTTTTCTCGCTTTGCCATTTCTTGTGGTTGTTTTGCACGACTAATGTGTCGTAGCAAATAAGCGTCGGTGACTATATAACGGCAGGGAGATCGACGACAGAGTCGCTGGTAAGAGTCACCGCCAGTGTTAGTATTGCTGCTTGATAGCACTGTGCCAAATTTGTAAAATCACGATGCTGCAGGGATTTGCCGGCGACGACAGTCCATGACCGTCGATGGTGTCCTGGCTGGCCGGCTATGTGTTGGTGGCTAGGACGTAGAGATGACAATGAGTCGGGTTCGGGTCGGATTCTATATCCTCCGTCCCCATACCCATCGGGTATAGGATCTCCGATGGGTATAGTCATACCCATTAAATGATCGGATATCTTTTATAGTTATAATTTTTTTTTTCTATTCAACTATTATCATTCAACAAAAATATATTAAAATTAACAACCTATATATATATATATATATATATATATATAATTAAAAAAAATAAATTATACATCTATATAGTCTCGTCCTAATATCAACAAAAATAGTAAGTTGATTTTAGAAAAAGAAAATTTTCTTAATTAATACATGTATATATATTATTTAATCGGGTCGGGTATCGGGTATTGATAGCCCCTCTATACCCTCCTCCATTCGGATCGGATGTCGGATCCTTCATCGGATTCGGATGAAATTATCATCCCTACTAGGACGGGTAGAACCACTATTGACGATCTTGTCGAGTCTATAGATGGCTGTTTTTTTGGTGTCGGAAATGACCGACCACCACCGGTAGAGGCTAGCAAGGCCAACGACTGAGTTTGTCGTGGTTGTGCGGTGCGCAACGCGTAGTGTGCGCAACGTGGGCAGCATGCTCGGCGAAGAAAACGGTTGAAGACGTAGCAACAGTGCTTCGTGTTTTTTTTTTTGATAAAGTTTCATTTATTTTTTTTATTTGGAATATGCACCGAAGATAACCCATACATGCTTACTGTAAAATTTAAAATTTTCAAATTGATGCTTGCCCGTATAATTTTTCCAAATACATGCTTACCTGTATTTTTTTTTTAATGCATACGGTAATTGCATGCGGTATGCATTGTAATATGTATACGGTAATTAATTGAATATAGGGTTCAATTAATTTGCCATTTGTGATAAATGATTGGTCCAATTAGACCTAATTTAAATTAAATCATTAATTGATTTAATCAAATTAATTTGATCTAAACCCGAATTAATTTGGGTTGATTAATTGGGCATGGGCCAAATATGATCAAAATGATTAGATTTGTTCTAATCAGTCTGACTTAAACCAATGGACATTGGTTTGATCAAACGAACATGAGTTTGATCAATAAAGTCTGAAATTGATAGAAATGGACTTAGATCAAACAGTAATAGAACATAGGTACAAAAATCCCTGTCCAATTAGATTAGTTCTAATGAAGGACAATAGACTAAGCTTAGGATCTGGATTCCTAATCAGCTGATCCGATGGGTTAGTCGACTTAGACTCCTGAAAATCGAAAAGATTTGTTTTTCTTGATTTATTATGTTGGTACTATGTCTGTATAAATTGAAATAAACCGGTTTTGTACTGGTTAGTCAGTTTTGGACTGACTTATTTTAATTTTAATTTCAATTTTTTAGATGGCACGGATGATTACCACATTGACTCGTCGCGAAGTGCGACGAAATCAGCTCAGGAAGGAGCTTCAGGAGATAGAGTATAACTCTACTTATGGAGTCGATGAACACATTGGACGACTTGATGATCTGTTTTGGAAACTTGAGCGAGAAAAATTTCCAGTCCTGGACAGTTATAGAATTTGGGCTTTGATGCATTCATTGCCAGAAAAATCCAAGGATGATAGCAGACTATATTTGGGGGTGTCATCAAGGACGCGTCACATATTCTGTATTATGTGAGGAATTGCTTCACCATATGACTGAAGAGGATCCTGAAGAGTTCGAAGAGGACCCGGAAATGATCAAGGAGGAACCAGAAGAGGATCCAATTGAGAATCCTATAAAGAATCTTGAAGTTGTCCCGCCTGAGATTAACTCAAATGAGTCTAGGCTGAAAGGGATAATATTGCCCACTGCACTAAGGTTTGTCTAGTGGGGGTGGTAGTAGCCTATCTAATTTACTAGAGTTCTATTATTGTTATTGTCGTTATGAATGAACAATATTTTCATTCATGTCAGTTAGTTATATGTTAAGATTATGCAGCATAATTTTATGTTAATGATATGTTCATTTATTTATGTTGTTTACTTGATATGATGCATGATTAGTTCATGATGTATTAAATGATTAGTTCATTTAATTAAAGAAATCATGATATATTAAATGATTAGTTCATTTAATTAAAGAAATCATGATATATTAAATGATTAGTTTATTTAATTAAAGAATTCATGATATTAAAAATGATCAGTTCATTTGTTGGGATGTATGTAATAGAATTGATTAATATTAATTTGATTGGTCATACGAATGATGAGTGAAAACATAGTTGCAACTTGATTTTGTAAACCAACTCAAAGTAATATTGAGTCAATCATAAATTGCATGCATATGATTTACACTGAATACTAAATGATGTGTTTATTTATGATAGATGATCCTGCCCTGAAGCTGAATAGATGGCAACCGGGAAACAACGCTAAGGTGGCTCTTCGTCTTCGCTGCGTCTCCTCCGCTCCTGCAACCACAAGTCGTTAGTGCCAAGCCGGGAGGGGGCTCCCAGCGACGACCCTCTGACGCTCAAGTCACACACCTGCAAGCAAGGGAAACAAAGAAAGCACAAATGAAGCAATGAACGATGGTTTCCGAAGACGTGTATACCTCCGCGGATGGCTACTCCCCTCCTTATATAGAGCCTCGCCGAGTAGACTACGTGCTTCCTGGGTGGATGCGCATCCCCAAACTTTCCCCAAAAGCTAACATTGAGAAAGGATCCCTGACATATTACCATAACGGGGCAAACGTATCTCTGCCTAGGCGGCGGGATCTTCTTCCGTACGATCTTCTGTCCATTTGCGCCATCAGTCGGCGTCACCGACTCCCAAAAGGATGTTCTGTCCCTATGAACCATTAATTGGCGGTACTAACTCCCAAAAGGATGTTGGCACGTATCCCCCGTTTCATTTATCGGCTGTTAGTCCGACTGGACTCCCCTTGATCGGTCCGACCGACCGCCTCTTTGAACTCATGCGCCCATGTCTGGGCCGATCAGCTTGAGTGCCCCTTGCCTCGGTGCGTTGTAGGCTCGACCAACCCTCTCTGAACTCTTCCGGCCGACCGGGGATGAAGGGCCTTCCGATCGACTAATCTCTTAGTTGACCACCCCTTGACTTCGGCGACCACCAAAGCGCTGAACTTCCTTGGAGGTAGGCCCTCCTGAGTCACCACCGGATCACATGCCTCCCCTTTCAGTCTAGTCGAAGGAGGTTGTAAGTCCGACTGACTGGACAAAATGGTGCGAAAATATTACTCCCTGTTTGGCGCTCTGGTCGGCTATGTTTCTTCACGGGAGATCCGCCAATCGGCCTAAGTTTTCCTTTACGAGGTGGGGCCTTCCACAGGCTGATCGGTCAGCGTGAGGGAGCGTCTGACCATGAGTTGCTATCCCCGTTTGATCGGCCCATAGAGCTATTGCCCTGGCGCTTCTCCTCAGAAAAATCTCTCGAAACTAGCACCATTCTGAGGCGTTAATGCGGAGCACACCTTCTTAATTGTTCTGACAATTGCCCTACGAGCGCATGCCACGTATCACTGCCTGCCACCGCACGCTCGATGTGATAGGGGGGTATGCAACCTTTGGCGATTTGAATTTCAACGGTCAGATTTGCCCCTAGGTATTCGTGATACCGATCGGACGGTTTAGCCTTTCCTTTGGAGGTTCATAAGCTAGCAGCCACCGCCTTCCTCCTTCAACGTTTTTGTTTCCGGCGATTTCCTCCATGTTCTTCGGCGAATTCTTCTGCTGCTTCTGCCTTTGGTGAGTCCATTGCTTTCTTCTGTAGCCCCTCTCTATTCTGCCCCTGAAGCTGAATAGATGGCAACCGGGAAGCAACGCTGAGGTGGCTCTTCGTCTTCGCCGCATCTCCTCCGCTCCTGCAACCACAAGTCGTTAGTGCTAAGCCGGGAGGGGGCTCCTAGCGACGGCCCTCCGACGCTCAAGTCACACACTGGCAAGCAAGGGAAACAAAGAAAGCAATGAACGGTGGTTTCCGAAAACGTGTGTGCGACTTGAGCGTCGGAGGGTCGTCGCCGGGAGCCCCCTCTCAACTTGGCACTAACGACTTGTGGTTGCGGGAGCGGAGGAGACGCGATGAAGACGAAGATCCACCTCAGTGTTGCTTCCTGGTTGCCATCTATTCAGCTTCAGGGCAGGATCAATAGATTATGGCAACCAAAAACATAATAGCTGAACTCAACAAAGGTGAAAAACTTAATGGGGATAACTATAAGATCTGACACCTCAGGATACAGTATGTACTTGAGGAACAAAAAGTCCTAGAGATTGTAAATCAGGTTATGGAAGAACCTGTAGATGGTCCTACTGCACAACACATACGAGATCTTGATGCCTATAAGGCATGGAAGAAAAATGACTCCATTGCAAAGGACATATTGATTAGTTTAATGGTAAACGACCTAGCTTTTGAGTATGAGTCATATCTTACGGCTCATGCAATCTGGGCAACCCTTAAAGAAAAATACAGTGGAATAAGTCTGAGCAAGCTTCAACAGCTGACAATCAAGTTTGACAGCTACAAAAAGTGTTCGAATGTATCAATAGTTCAACACCTCAGAGAGATGTCGAACATGATTCGGGAGCTTAAAACTGCTGGCCATGAGTTGACTGATGAACAACAGGTTCAAGCAATTATTCGTTCACTTCCAGATTCTTGGGAGACCATGAAGCAGACCCTAACTCATAGTGAGAGTATCAAAACTTTCATTGACGTCTCACGCCATGTAGAATTGGAGGCAGAGAGAGTTGAATCCGCAAGGATTTCTGGACAAGCCTATGTGGCTATAGGTTCTGCTGGATCATCTGGATCCAAGAAAAAGAAGTGGTTCAAGAAAGGGAAGGGAAAGAAGAGGGAAGTTGTTGCTGTGGGACAGGGCCCAATCAAGAAAATAGTAAAGAAGACTGGAAAGAAACCTAAAAATAAGTTGACTTATTTTAACTGCGGCAAGAAGGGTCACTTCGCTCGGGAGTGCACTGAGCCGAAAAAGGTAAATCCAAGCATGTCTTTTTTTTCTGAGCATTTTGTTACTAGCTCAGTGTTGTTAGCTGATTCTTATCCTTTGTGGATTATAGATTCAGGAGCAACCAACCATGTAGCTCGGGAATGAGTTACATTTGTTGAGTACCGTTGGGTACCAGCTGGCAACAAGTGGATCTATGTGGGAAACAATGCAAGAGTTGAAGTCAAAGGAGTCGACACTTGCAAACTCAACCTCCGTGGTGGTAGAGTTTTGTTTCTACATGATGTCCTGTATGCTCCTGAAATTTGACGGAATCTTGTTTCCGTTACATGTCTTCTTGATTTAGGGTATTGTATTAATTTTTACAGTCGGTCTGTTGAACTTAAGATTGACTCAGTGTCAATCGGACATGATTTTTTAACAAATGATTTTATGGTTCTTGATGTAGAACCAGATGTCAATTATGCTATTGATGATTATTTTTTAAACATTACTCTAACTAGTGATGCATATATAACTGATGAGGTTTGACATGCTAGATTAGGACACATAGGACAAGAACGTATGAATCAGTTGGCTAGAGAGGGTCTATTAGACACTCGGGCTAAGATTCAATTGTCTATATGTGAGCATTGCCTTGCTGGAAAAGCAACTAGAAAATCATTTGGTAAGACTATTAGATCTGAATCAACATTGTAGTTAATTCATTCAAATATTTGTGGTCTAATGAATGTGAAGGCTAGACATGGAGCTTCCTATTTCATTACATTTATTGATGATTTCTCTAGGTTCGGTCATGTGTATTTGATTTCTCACAAATCTGAAGTATTAGATTGCTTCATTCGTTATATGAACGAAGTTGGGAATCAAACGGAACGTAAAGTTAAGACTTTACACATTGACTGTAGAGGGGAGTATTTGTCTGATATGTTCAAGACAATATGTAATGATAGAGGGATTATTAGACAGCTGACAATCCCTGGAACTCCACAGCAAAATGGGGTAGCTGAAAGAAGAAATATAACTCTTCTTGAAATAGTTAGGTCTATGATAGCGCAAGCTAATTTGCCAATCTCCTATTGGGGGGATACATTATTAATTGCAGCATATATTCTTAACAAAGTGTCTTCAAAGTTAGTTCCATCTACCCCATATGAACGTTGGACAAGCAAAAAACCAGATTTGAGTAATCTGAGACCCTGGGGGTCAGCTACTTATGTTCATGATATAGTTCTCATAAGTATGGAAAATTAGGGCCTAGAGGTAAGAAATATATCTTTATAAGATATCATGAGACCTCCAAAGGTTATGTTTTCATAGGTGAGTAACTAGATGGAACCATCTCCGAAATAGACTCGAGAGATGCGACTTTTCTCGAAACAGAGTTCCCAATCAGAGGTGATGTTGATAAAAATATTCCTCTATTTGAGGAGGATGAGATATTATCAACAAGAGAGGTGTCAAAAGGGGCACTTGAGTCTAGTCAACCGAGTGGGAGTTGTTGGTCCTTTTGGAGGCCGGCAAGAGGGGAGGGGTGAATTGCCCTACAAAATAAAACTCGAACCTTTCTCGGATTTCAACTATATCATAAACACTTGTAATAAAAAGTAGAGACTAAGTAAAGAAATCATACACCAGAGATTTACTTGGTTTGCAATCAGAGGATTGCTAATCCAAGGAAAGTAAGCGCACTATGATCTCCTCTGGGCGGAGAAACCTCTTTACAACGTTGACAGCACAAATGAAAAGAACACAACTGAAAGCACAGAAAGAATTGATTACAAGTGAGTTGTTCTGAATGTACAGACCAGCACTCTATTTATAGTACTGGTCCAGGCGCCTGAAAGGAGTTCCGGGCGCCCTGGGGGGCATAAAATTCTATCCCCAACGATCAGATCGTGTTTGACGCGATCCTGGTCAAAATCCATGTCCGGGCGCCCGGAAGGGTTCCGGGCACCCCGGAGGGCTCTGGGCGCCCCGGACTGCTCCGGGCGCCCCGGAGCCTGAAGTCAACAATGTTGACTTTTTCGCCTCCGGTTCAGCTCGTCTCGGTCCGGGTCTTGTTCGCTCCGGATCCGCTAGCTTGGGTGATCTCGGCCATCTGGAATAGGGCTCACCCGAACCCAAGTTTCGGCCTTCTCCTCGAGTAGCCTTCCTTCCCGGTTTCTCGTCCCTCGAACGCCGCGCACGTTCTTCTCGTCCACCGGTGTACTCTTCCGCGGTCACCTCATCCCTCGGACACACCGAGCCCATCGGCTCTCTCTCCGTGCCGTCCTTCTCGCTAGGCGTGTCTTCCGCTCGACTTCCTGTGTTCCTAAGCTCCTGCACACTTAGACACAAGGGTTAAACAAACGCAGGACCTAACTTAGCTTGTTTGATCACATCAAAACACCTTGGGGTTCCAACAGGAGTGATATGCCGAGTCATGAGTTGACTTCTCAACAACCCAACTTATGAAGAAGCGTTCGTAAGGTTAAACCTAAGAAGAGGTTTGATATTGAGAATGAGGCATTAGTAACACTTCCAATTGACGATGACGAACCTCAATCCATTGAGGTAGCATTCGGATGTAGAGTTAGAGAAAAATGGAAAGCTGCAATGGTTGAAGAGATTGAGTCCATGATTCAGAATCATGTTTGGGACTTGGTTGATTTTCCTCCGGGCCGAAGAGCTATTGGGAATAAATGGATTCTCAAGATAAAAAGGAAAGCAAATGGATCGATTAATAGATACAAAGCTCATTTAGTTGCAAAAGGATATACCCAAATGAAGGGTATTGCCTTTGAAGAGACATTTTCTCCCATAGTGAAATTTGTGTCAATACGAGTTATTTTGACCTTTGTGACACATTATGACTTGGAATTACATCAAATAGATGTAAAAACTGTATTCTTTAACGATGATCTTGACGAAGAAATCTATATGGTTCAACCAGAAGGTTTCATTGCTGAAGGCCAAGAGCAGAAAGTATGTAGACTTAGAAAGTCTATATATGGGCTAAAGTAAGTGTCAAGACAATGGAACATAAGATTTAACGAAGTCATTTTATCTTATGGTTTCGAGATGATCAATGAGGATCATTGTGTTTTCCTGAAAAGGGAAAAAAGAAAGTATGTCATTTTATCATTATATGTTGATGATATGCTGATAGTTGGAAATGACATAGGATATGTGAATGAAGTCAAGAAGTGACTGCCATCACAATTTGATACAACAGATATGGGAGGATCTGAATACATCTTAGGAGTGAAGATCATAAGAGATCATTCTAAAAGACTTTTGGGTCTGCCACAATAGTCTTATATAAATAAGATGTTACATCATTTCAGCATGTCTAATTGCAACATAGAACATACACCTATTGTGAAAGATACTGTGTTGAGCAAGAGTATATGTCCTAAAACTCCAGAGGAAATAGCTTAGATGAATAAAAAATCATATGTCAGTGCTATTGGTAGTTTGATGTACACTATATTGTGTACACGTTCCGATATCAGCTATGTTATGGGCTTGGTCAGTCACTTCCAATCAAACCCAGGATCGAGACACTGGAAGGCGGTAAAAAGGATATTTAGATATCTGAAGGCGATAATAGATTATTGTCTTTGTTTTCAAGGATCATATATGAATCTGAAAGGTTATTCAGATGCAGATTGGGCTGGAGACCTGGATGATAGAAAATCCACATCAGGCTATGCATTCTTGTTGAATGGTGGCTCTATCTCTTGGAACAACAAGAAACAAGCTTGTGTAACTTTGTCAACTATGGAAGCTGAATATGTGGCATGTTCAGCGCTGTGCAAGAAGCAGTCTGGTTGAGAAGGTTTCTGAAGCATTTGAAAATTGCTGAGGATAGTGGGAGCCCAATAACTGTCTACTGTGACAGTCAAGCTGCAATAGTTTTTTCTAAGGATCCCAAATATCATAGCAAAGGCAAGCATATAGAAATTAAATATAATTTTGTGAGAGATATTGTGGTTAAAAGGCAAGTAATTCTTGAGTATGTCCCTACATGTGCTATGCTTGCAGATCCTTTTACTAAGCCAATGACTAAAGAGTCATTTAAAGAACATGTAAAGTCTTTGGGACTTCATAGAATGTAACAATATTGAAATAACAATCAGACTTTGTGTTATGATTGTGTCATTTGTCATAATTTATTCAGTGTATATGTTGTATTTGCTACATTCATATAAGATCTCGGTGAGCATGTTGGCAGGTGGAGATTGGTCCACTCACATGGACAATCATCTCTGTTTGTTAAGTACAAATAGGGGTAAGATCGTTACTTATGGAATAGCTTATGTAGCTGAAATTAGAGACACATCCATAAGTTGAGGTCGCCTTGATAATTGTGTCAAGATGAGATCATTTATGTGTTAATAATGATCGAAGTAAATAAACCCACCATTTACTAAATCTGTTAAAGGCCAGATTAGAATTCATATGTTGAATTCAGGATTAGATATTAGGTATGTATAGATCAAAATCTATACGATGTTAAAATTGAGAAAAACATGCGCTCTTTTTAGTAAAGAAAATAACATCGTAATATGTGATTCATACCACATATGCTATTGCGACAATAAAGGTAGTAGGAGAATGGATCCCTGTTTCTCTACTATGTGAGACATTTGAGATTATAATTATAAGTTAATCTCAGTTTTTTGCCTTAGTGACTATTTAGCTGTTTACTTGAAGTTTTAATTAGTGTCTGCTACTTTAGCTTGCATCTTATGGCTATGGATGATTCGGTCTATGGAGCATAACTAGGAAAGCGACAGATTAAAATGAATAGATTCTAGTTAAAAAGAAAGATTAAATATATTTACATCTTTTGATGTTATTCACTGGTCGACCCATTTCTGTTATGTATAGAAATGAATGTGAATATTGGATATGGAACATGCTCTTGACATAATGGTCATTATAAGAGATTAGAGATATTCATATTGATGTAAATAAAAATTATTTAATCTGGATAAATAGCAAGACATGGATATCTCTAAGATAATGGCGGTGTGTCACTTGAAGATTGGATGGATCCTGGATAAAGGCTATGTGCCACCAGGAAAGAAGCTATGTGTCATGAAGAATGAGTCTCTAATTTATTTGAGCAGCTAAGTAAAGTGTAACAATTTTATTAGCATTGATTGCTTAAAGAGCGGCTAAGTAAAGATGTAATAATCTTCTTAGCAACTATCGTTCAGTGTAGTTGTTGTCGCACGAACCATTTTCTCTAAGTATGGATGTGATATTCTAATATGGTCTATGTGACTAAACTCTCAAATAGTCTATGTGACTCATTTAGTCTTCATGATTAACTAGTCTTTGTGACTTATCTGAATGAACTAGTCTTAGTGACTTATCTTGGGGAAAATTTTTAAAATAGGCATAAACAGTAAAGTTATTACAAAAATAGGTAAAATTAAAACTTTTTACAAATCTAGGTGAGAGGACTTCATATCCGGGATTTAAATCCCAGTTCTTATTTTTTTTAAATTTATTTCCTTATATTCCGGGATTCAAATCCCCGATATGAATGAATTACCGGGATTTAAATCCCGGTAATTGTTTTTAATTTTTTTTACAAATGGTTTCTTTTTTTTCATTTGCTTAAGTTTTATTTTTTTTAAAAAATTTAAATTCGTAATAATTGTTTATAATTTCTTTTACAAACCTAATTTGTTTTATTAACAAATATTTAAATAATAATAATAAATTATATTTATATTTATTAAATATATTATAAGTTATATTAGAAAATAATTTTAATAAACTGAAAATAAAATATATTATGAGATTTAACAAATATATTTAAGATTATCACATATAAATATAAGGAAAATCGATATTTATATTATTGATAGAAAGATTATCACGTCTAAATATAAAAACATTTATGCTACAAATTATATTCAATCGGTACCACATCTCGGACGTCGACGATTTCAGTGTGGAAGGAATCGTCTGAGAAAAGGAATTCTACCACCCATATTCTGCTCATGTGATTGTTGGACTATAGCGTCGTTATGTGCATCATTTCCAGCCTCTTCATCATCCCCATGATTGCCCTCTTGTGGATCATCATCATTAGCTTCAGATAAATGGGAACGCATACTAGATATATCTACTGATTGGAGGTTAAACATTGTGGACATGCGTTCCATTTGAAATGGAGCAAAAATATTTGTAGAAGGAGTAAAATAATCAGGTCCCAAACTACCCTAAAAATGAAAGCCTGATTCAAACATTGAAAATTCTAAAGTGGTCGGGTGGCCAAAATCTTTATCGGTTGGCAACGATGATGGACCCGGAAATGGCTCTGAAGATGATTGGGGATTGGAGTAGTGGCCAAACCCACCTGATGTGGGATAACCACCAAAACTTGTTCGGGCTTGTGTGAATGAAGATGAGCCAGCTTGCATTGATAGATCTCTCCAAACTGGCGGTTCATAAATAGAATCACAGCTCATACGAGGAGGATCGACATACCTTTGCCTTGGTTGACGAGTTCTCGGACCTCTACCTGATGGTGCATTAGCGGTAGGAGTGAACCCATAATCAGGAATATGCATATCATCTTGAATGATATATTCACTTGGGTAGTCCATGTATCTTCGTTGCTCTCCAAAAGCTCTAAGAATAGCCCCAGCCATCGGTTATGCTGTCGTCCGATCGGAGCATTATCTGAGCATGATGAGATCCATGCTCTCTCGTGAGTATCAATCCAGTAGAAGAAGAAAAAAAATAAATATAATGGTTGTTAAAGTGCAATTGAATATTAATTTATGAAACAATTAGAGAATTTGGTGATATCTTACACTTCCTACATGAGTGTCCCCCTCGATTGTCATAAATCTTCGCGTTACTCGCCTGTACCAGTCTCTAAATTGACTATGATAGTGTTGCGTCAATAAACTGGTATTACTGTGAACCGCAAATTGTTGGCGGTTATTCCAGATGTTAATCTCTTTTGCCCATTCAACTCTCCAATCAACCTCATACTTTTCCTTTTGACTGGTTGAATGATAACCACAATGACGAAAAGGAGGAACAGGGATAAACTGGAGCCAGCCGAATTGCCGTCGTACCCTATCTGGATAATACCATTCGACGACATTGAAGCATATCAAGGGTACTCGAGCTGTCCAAATGTCCTGCCCGGATAGACAAATCGGATCTAACTGGTGAATAAATTGAGCATATGGCTCCCAAGAGATCTACATAAGGTCATAACAATTAGTCTTTACATTAATATAGCTAACATTGTAAACGACAAAAGTTAAAATAACAAAGATCTTACTTGGTGGTGTGTTTGAACGTCGAATTCATATCTCCATCCCTGCAAAGTGAATCGCGGTGATTGTCGTGCTTCTTTCTTACCTGCCCACCTGAAATCATAATTTTATCAAGTGAATGAGCATATAATACTTTAATCTAAAATAATATGAACAAATAACTATTGCACCTAGTCCCGAGCGGAAGCATGGGTGTGTGCTCTATCCCACCCCTAATAATAGGACGACATTGAGTGAATCGCTCCCATGCCCATAGCTGCAGAAGCAATAAGGGACCCAATATCTGACTAATATATGGGTCAACGACATTACACAAATTGCGGTATAAGTATGCAAGGCATGCGCTACCCCAACTATACTCTTGCATGCGATGTAAATCCTCAACAAATTGAAAGAACATGCCGTGCACATAACCCTCTGTTTTAGAGCCCATCAGATCTGTTGGTTGCTACTCGGAAAACCTAGAGGTTCCACTGTACAAAAATTTTGTACAAAGGTCTGAACCTTTTCCTAGCTACCATGTGTTCTTTTAAATTAAATTTTGGATCGCCTGCGGAACTTAACACGTTTGATCCAAAACTTAATCTATTTGTTCTTTTAGGTTTTGACTTGGATCTCCTGCGGAACTTAACACGTTCGACCCAAGTCACCTTAAGTTATTAATTCCATTAAATATTAATTTCCATAATTGGTTCCCAGTACTGACGTGGCGAGGCACATGGCGTTCTTGGATATGGGAGCAACCACCACCGACTAGACAAAACCTTTTATGGAAAGCTAATATTTAATTTCCTAAAATAACTTTAGGTTAACCGAAAAGAACAATCAAATCACAAGGAAAAGAAAAAATAAAAGAACACTATATCGAAAACAAATTCGAAACTCTAGAATCGTATGCCTCTTGTATTTAGTATTATTTCCAAAAATAACTAGTATGATGCGGAAAGAAAAAAAACTAGTTATACCTTTTAGAAAAACCTCTTGATCTTCTACCGTATTCCTCTTCTAACCTCGGACGTTGTGTGGGCAAAGGTCTTCCGAGATGAGAACCACCAAGCACCTTCTTCTTCCTTGCAAGTTTCGGCCATCAAAACTTCTTCTAGGATGAAGAGGTTCGGCCACCACCACCATGCTCCAAGGGATACTAGAAACAAAGCTTTCTTTCTCTCCTTCTTCTTCTTCTTCTCTAAACTTGATCCGGCCACCATATGAGTCTCCACAAGAAGGATGAGGTTCGGCCATCAAAGAGAAGAAAGGAGGAGAGGATGGCCGGCCACACCAAGGAAGAAAAAGAGAGAGGAAAAATAATAGAGTTCTTAGCCATGAAGACACCTCTACCCTCTCTTTTATAATCCTTGGTCTTGGCAAATTAGGAAATTTAAATAAAAATTTCCTTAATTCTTTTGCCATTGATAAAGAAAATTTATTTAATTAAAAATAATTTTTTTCTCATCAACAATGTGGCCGGCCACTTTAAACCAAGCAAAAGAAATTTAATTCAATCAAGAATTAAAACTTTCCTAATTTGTTTCCGGAAATTTTATAAAAAATTTCTCTAATAATTTTTCCCTTCATGATGGTCAATAAAAAGGAAATTTTATAAATTAAAATATTTCTTTTAAACATGTGGATAAAAAGAAAGTTATCTTTAAAAATTAAAATCTCTTCCAATCTACAAATAAGGAAAGATATCTAATCTTTTCTTAATCTTTGTAGAAGCTTTATAAAAGAGATATTTAATTTTTAAACTCTCTTTTAAATCATGAACATGATTAAAAGGAAAGTTTTTACCAAAATTAAAATCAACCTTTTAATCTACAAATAAGGAAAGAGATTTAACTCTTCTCTTAATCTTTTGTAGAATCTTATAAAAGGAAAGATTTAAATTTTTAAACTCTCTTTTAAATCATGTTATCCACATAAGAAAAATTTTAAAAAATAAAATTCCTTTTTATTTTAATAGGGCCAGCCACCTAAGCTTGAGTTCAAGCTAGGGCCGGCCACATGAATTCACCCATGAACCAAAACATGGTCAGCCCTAGCTTGGTCTCCAAGCTAGCTTGGCCGGCCCCCTATAGGATGGGTAAGAAGGTGGGTATGCGGTGGGTATAAATCTCTATATACTAGAGGCTACGATAGGGACCGAGAGGAGGAATTGGTTTTTGTCTCCCGATAAAATTAAGCATCCCGTGCTCGCCCCGAACACACAACTTAATTTTATCAATAATAATTCATTCCACTAGAGAACTATTATTGAACTACCGCACCAATCCCAAATTACATTTTGGGCTCCTTCTTATTATGAGTGTGTTAGTCTCCCTGTGTTTAAGATAACAAATGTCCACTAATTAAGTAAGTTACTGACAACTCACTTAATTAATATCTAGCTCCAAGAGTAGTACCACTCAACTTCATCATCATGTCGGACTAAGTCCACCTGCAGGGTTTAACATGACAATCCTTATGAGCTCCTCTTGGGGACATTCTCAACCTAGATTACTATGACACAGTTTCCTTCTATAATCAACAACACACACTATAAGTGATATCATTTCCCAACTTATCGGGCTTATTGATTCATCGAACTAAATCTCACCCATTGATAAATTAAAGAAATAAATATCAAATATATGTGCTTGTTATTATATTAGGATTAAGAGCACACACTTCCATAATAACTGAGGTCTTTGTTCCTTCATAAAGTCAGTATAAAAGGAACGACCTCAAATGGTCCTACTCAATACACTCTAAATGTACTAGTGTAATTATATAGTTAAGATAAACTAATACCTAATTACACTACGACCTTCCAATGGTTTGTTCCTTTCCATCTTGGTCGTGAGCTACTGTTTATAATTTATAAGGAACCAATAACATGATCTTCTGTGTGTGACACCACACACCATGTTATCTACAATATAAATTAATTGAGCAACTACATTTATCATAAATGTAGACATTTGACCAATGTGATTCTTATTTCTAGATAAATATTTATACCAAAAGCTAGGCTTTTAGTATACACTCTAACAATATCACCACATATCATTCGCAATATAGTGGCACGAACATAACACTGTATAGTTTCGTCGGTTGCATTGGTGGGAAGTTTCGTTAGATCGAAGGTTTTAGCCAGCCACCCAATTGAAAGACATCTCGGCTTCATATTAGAGGGGTGTAGAACTTGATCAAGGAACCTTAAACAATAGTCATATATGTCAACATTCGCTCTACCAGATATCGCTGACCCATGTATAGGTAGACCCAACAGAACTGCAACATCTTGCAAAGTTACTGTCATCTCTCCTTCGGGCATGTGAAATGAATGTGTTTCCGGCCTCCATCTCTCAAGAAGAGCAGTAATAAGTGCTCCATCAATACGACGATATCCAAACTGGAAAACCCCTAAGAATCCCGCTACGCTCATCCAATAAATAAAATGATCATTTTGAATATTATACTCATTTTGATGTAGACTGGTTCGCTTCACAAGCAAAGGTTCAAGGTAACTGGCGTCATATGACTCACCGCGACTTGCTCTAACCTGAAGAAACATTGTACAACAAATTAATTTTATCATAACCATAACATATGTGCACAAATACAATAACAAAGAAAATAACGACACAATTTATTTTATTACCACATTATCCCATACTGTTTCGGATCTATACGACGTCTGCAGATGTAATAACTCGCCATCAACTGGATCTGCATGTCTAAGGTAATCGACACGTCCAGGCCTGCGGTCCATATCTATACACAGATATAAATGAATATATGTATATCAAATATTATATCATACTTACACACATAATCTTTGTCAATATAAGTACGGCATACATAATATCAATAATGTCTTACAAAGTTAATTAAAAACAACATGTCTTACAAAGTTATAAAATATTTGAAGTTACACACACACAAAAAGAATTAAACATGTGGACAAATTTTTCTATTATGTCCAGGTTGCCCACACCGTCGACAATGTTGCACTCCGCTTGTGGATGGTCCAATGTCCATCTCATGTCTCCTTCTTCCCGCTGGCTTACCCTTTTTTCTCTTCGTGTCTGGGTCAGGTATTAGGCATCGACCATCATCACCTTCCATAATTGGCCAATAGGCATCATTACCCAAGGGATGAAAACTACTTCTATAGCATTTGATCGCAGTTGACAATAAATACACAGCATCTATATAGATAAAATAATCTCTTCCAGTTGCCATACATGCTGCTATTGCATGCGAACAAGGTATCTTCGTCCCCTAAAATTTTCCACAACTACAATGTTGAAGGCGAAGATGTACCATTTGCTTATTACCTCCTTTTTGCATTTCACGGGAGTATCCCGTCTTCACTTCAAAAATTCCATCTTCATGATTGAAAGAGGTTACCTGATGGGTGTATTGATTACGGCCCAATTTTGTCGCGAATTGGGCATCAAATGATGAAATACCAAACCCCTCCTACACTAATGTAGCATAGGAATGACTCGGGTCGTCCGCCAACGAAAACAACAATAGGATGGTAAACTTAGGATCGTATGTTATTTCTATTTTTTTGGATTTTCAATATGGAAATGAGGGTTTGGGTTTTGATTTTAAATTTAACAAATAAAAAGCAAAACAAGTAAGAAATTACTCTAATGCGGAATGAAATCTAACTAAGTGCAAATAATTAATCCACAACGCATTGTCACTTTACGTTATGGTTTAACTATCAACACGATTAAACTAAGAAATGAAATGACAAAACATTAAATGAAATCTAATCTAAATAATGAAAGACAATGCAAGTAATGAAAACTATATTTACCCTAACTAACCATTGAAGATTTTCCTACATCGCATTGTCACACTACGATATAAGATTATCTATCAATGGGCATAACATGAAGTAAAACATTAATGAAACTAAGAATGTAATGAAACATAAAGCATGTAACAAAACCTAAAACATTAAAGAAACTCTAAGCTAATCTATCCTAATTGCATTCAATCAAAACTAGAACCTAACGAAATTTAAAGAACAAGACAAAACAAGAATTAAACAAACTAAAATACATCAAATTAAACCTAACTCTTGGTTGAAGCAATTCATCGAACACGTTGAAGGCGTGAAACTAATTAAACGTAATTAATGCAATTTAAACATGAAAGATCAAATTAACTACAAGCATTCAACAATAAGCATCAACACAAGCAAATTGACAATAAACATAAGAGAAACTAAGCTAATCCAATCACAATCCACACTTCAATTCTCAAATACCAACGACTATCTCCGCCGTCACACGAAGACCCGACTCCGAACCCCGAAAGCCGGTGGACAGAGCACAATCTGCTGGTGGCTGCAAACTTCGCCAACGACAATGGATGAGACGAATCTTCCACCGAAGAATCCCTTCGCTGGAAGTTGGAAATGGTGGTGGCTGCTGGAAATGGTGGACTGCCGTCACCCTCTTCGTCCCCTGTCCATCCGAACCCCAGAAGGAGAGGAGAGATATGAAGGATGCCGGAGGGTGGAGGACACACCGGAGAACCCCTCCGGTGAGGTGTAGTTGGTCGAAAATCGCTGTCGAAACCTGCTGCTCCCGCCACTGTGCTGCTGCCGCTCGCCGCTGGAAACCGAGAAGAAGGGTGGTTGTGGTTGGCCGGCCGGCGGCAGTGCAAGCAAAGGAATAGAGGCCGCCGGCCCGAGAGAAGGAAAAGAAAACCGGCGGTGGGGAGAGCTGCGTGCCCTAGCCCGTGGGGAAGAAAACGCGCGAGTAGAAGAGGAGAGGGGCTTCTGTTCCGTGCGTGAAAGGAAAAGAAAGAGGTAAGTTTCTTAATGGATTTTGGGTTTCGGGTTTGGGTTAATGAGAAGATCCGGATCCAATAAGAGAAGTGGACTTGGGCTTTTAGAATTGGGCTTAAAGAATGGGTTGTGTTTGGATTTGGTTCTCCTTGATTCAACTTGGAATAACATGAGCCCTTGGATTCTATGGACGGTCCAGATAACTTTAAGCTTGGATGAATGGCTGGATGACTTGATCTGACTGAAAGGGTAGGATCTCACTGGATCTTGATCAACGGTTCACATTAATTCAACTTAATCTTCCTCATTTGACCTCCAAATCAAGCCAAATTTGATCTAGTTCAACCCTAATCCATGGCTCTTTGAATTTCCTACAAAATCACATAAAAATATAAAATTAAATTCTATAAGTTGCAGGAAATTTACAATTAAGTCCAAAATGAGTCCATATTCGCAAATCATGATATAAACACAATATTAAGTATGCGAAAAGGTATAAAATGCTAAGTATAAGAGCCAAAATAATACAGAAAAATACCCATCATCAACTCCCCCACACTTATTCTTGCTCGTCTCGAGCAAGTAAAATAAAACAAGAAAATAACTAAGATGAATTCCCCTAGCAATTCTCAATCAAACATAGAAAATAGTGAAAGAGAGTTACCTAAAATTGCCAAATTCAAATAACTAAAACAATCATGGATTCAATTCATACATCGATTAACAAACATGATAACTTCAATCCATAATCAATAAATTGAGGATGATAATAAAATAACCTCATAAGGTAAATGATGGTGGCTCTCCTCTAATAAACATGTAATAGTAGAGCTTACTCAAGCTACTCATGATTAATGCACTACCATAAGCTTGATTTTCTTCTAATCTCCACCACTATAAATATAAGAGTGCACAATAAAATAATGAAGGCATTATTTGAAATTTAAGGGAAATATAATCAAAGCAAATGATAGTGGTAAGAAAAGAAATGAAGAAGATAAAGCAAGATAATGGTGGAAGACATGGATATATTAAAATGTTGCATAGATGAGTACAAGAAAACAATGCCCAAAAATATATCTCATCCAAACTCCCAAGCTAGCTTTTCACAACTCAATAAAAATGTGAACAATATCTACGATAGCTTTTCAATAAACATTCACTCATGATCTACAATAAAATCCAAATTTTGCTATCATAAAGATTGTTACTCACAAAAAATTCTATCACCTTTCATCAATACAATAAAAAATGTGAACAACTCCTACTCTAGCATTTCAATAAAAATCCACTCATGATATATAATAGAATCCAAATGTTGCTAAAGTAAAAATTGTCACTCACAAAAATTCTACCACAAATGAATAAAAATGACACAATATGTCAAAATATTTTCCATAAATCCAATAAGCATGTAGACAACCTCTACTATAGCTTTTCAATAAAAATACCACTCATGATAGACATAAAATCTATATGTTGCTATAATAAAGATTGTCTCTCTAAAAAGTTCTACCACACACAAATACAAAAGGACACAACATGTTAAAGCTTTTTTTTTATTTTTTTTTTAATTTTTTTCTTTCTTTTACTGTTCTCTTTTTTTTTTTTTTTCATTTGCTTTTTTTTTTCTTTTTCTATTTTTTTCTCTTTTTTTTTCTGATTTGTTTTTTTTTTCACTTTTTTTTTTTAACATGTTGTGCAACATTATACAACATCATCAATAGCTCAATAAAAAGATACAAAGCATGATTTACCTATGGTGATCAAGCACGGTTCACCTATGCTTCTCCTAAATTCCACTAAGCTATTTCTCTCCCCCCACACTTAAATTTTTGTCCGTCTCGGGCAAAACACTCATCATGTAACATCCAAGATATCCACATCCCAAGAGAGTAAGAGTGAAATAAATGGAAATAAATGGAAGAGAGAAAAGAATGAAATGACCAAATGATATGAATTTATTCAAGAAACATGTGATAACAAAAAGAATGGATAAAAGAAAGTGAGATAGCCTTCATAAAAATCATGCAAACCTATGATAATGTGGTCTTGAAAGAATTAAGCAAGTTCTAGAGTAGCATTAACCACAAGTGCATCACACATCAATAGGAATAATAGGCTCAAAAATATCCTCACTAGGTATATCAAAATTATCATCTCAATCTATCGACATAGAATCTATCATCAAGTTGTAATCACATGTAATCCAAGAATCCAATCATGACAATAAATCATCAAATTCGACAATCAAATTTAACTAGCTTTCACAATTTCTAAGATGATAAAAAGAATGCATTGGAAATTTATTATGAAAACTCGACTAGACAAACTAAAAATGAACTATCAAGCAAAAGCAAACCAAGCAAACAAATATATACAAGCAGAAAGAAAAATGAAAAAGTGAGATGAAACCAACTCCCTTGAATTTCTGGTGGTCGGAGTCGATTCAGTTCCAGAAGCCAATCTGGAAGTAGAATGGTTGTAGGTGTAGTGAGGATCACTCCCTCCACCTTTGACTCCTCAAAAATTTTCTCCGATGGCCGAAGACGGTTCAGTTGGAGTGTCCACTCCAGAAGCTTCATTATTGCATAAAATGTTAGGGCTTTCTTCAAGTGGTAGCATGCATCCTTGAATGATTTACTGCAAATGAAATATCTGAAAAATTCCTGTGAAATAAAAAGAGGATGCAAATCCTGCATACTAAAAAGAAAAGGATGCATTCCCTGCACGCATGTTGAGTAAGATGTACCAGAAATAATATCCAAAGCAATAGAGCATGAATCAAAAGATATGTCACATCTACTGCAATCCAAATGAATTACCTCCATGGACTTTGCTAAAGATTCAGAAGAAATATCAACCTTACCATCCTGAAAGATACCTGGAGGCTCTAGCACAGTGAATGTGGCATCCTCTTGATCAGGTAAAAGATCTGACTCTAGATCAGGTACAATTAATGGAAGTGATTCTTGAGTTTACCCCTACACTTCCATCGTCACTAAGTAAAATAGCAGGCTCCACTGGCTCAATTGGGTGTAGAATAGTCATTGGAAGCGATTCTTGGGTCTCCCCTATACTTCCATTATCAAAAATAACACCTGCAACATCAAGAACATCTGGAACAACAATATCATCTACAACAACATAATCAGAATCAACTACAACATCACTATATAAAATACTAGAAGAAATATGTAGAGTAGCAGAATCAAAGTCAGGAATATCACAAACTCTACAATCCATCTCCTCGGAAGTTGATGCGGTAAGATGATCTGATTGCAACTGTAACTGTGTCGATGAGTATGTCCTTGGTTGAAATTGTGTTTCTTGATGTTGTACAAGTTGTTGTGACTGCTCCCAAAAATGTTGCTCAGGCTGATGCTGAAGATATGACTGATAATGTTGGGACCAATCAGAATTCCCTTGTTGTGTGTTCCCATACCCGAATCCTGCAACGAAATTATACCTGTCCTGCTGATGAGTCTGATAAGACTGAGGATCAGGCTGAAAATACTGGATTCTAGTCGGGAATACACTGGCAAAGGAATAAACATCCTCGGTAATTGTCGGTCTAGTCCCATATTGCTGATAATTTGTAGCCATAATCTCGATAAGTTCTCTGACCTGAGTAGATGTCTTGTTAACTAGAGCCCCTCCACTAGCTGCATCAACCATACTCCTGTCCATGGGACACAATCCCTCATAGAAGTATACAATCAGTAGTTGATCGCTTATCTGGTGCTGAGGGCAACTAGCAACAAGCCTTTTAAATCTATCCCAATAATCTTGAAACGATTCTCCTGAAAATTGTTGGATTCCACAAATACTCCTCCGAATAGCTACGATCCTAGAAGCAGGAAAGAACCTTGCCAGAAATAATTTCTTCATCTCAATCCAGCTGGAAATTGAATTGGGTGGGAGACAATATAACCAATCTTTTGCTGAATCTGCTACTGAAAATGGAAATGCTCTAAGTCTAACATCTTCTTCTGCTATGCCAAGTGGGTTCCATGAAGAACAAATCATCTCCAAATCATGCAAATGTCTGTTGGGATCTTCACCAGAAAGCCCATGAAACTTCGGTAATAGATTTACAATTTTCCATAACTCGAAGTCTGCCTCTAAATCAGAATATCTGATGCAAAATGAATCAACTGACAAATCTGGTGCCCAAAGCTCTATGAGAGTCTTTTCAGTATTGTTCTCCATGTTGCTCATCAAGTCTGAAGTCCTAAACACACTGAAACTCTGGAACTGCTAATAACACACAAAGATTTCCTGGTCTTACCTGAAACACTCATGCAAATACCATCAAAAGACACATGAAAATATACAAGATAAAATGCGTGCATACAAGATATGAAATTTGCATGCATACAAGATAGCACACATGCATACAAGATATGAAATAATTAAGCCCCTAATAATGTTTTTGAATTTTTACAACCACAAAAAATAGAAACAAGAAAACAGAGAGAAACAATCTTAAGATTACCAAACACCGTTACATGTTCCCCGGCAACGACGCCAATTTGATTACGACCCAATTTTGTCCCGAATTGGGCATCAAATGATGAAATACCAAACCCCTCCTACACTAATGTAGCATAGGAATGACTCGGGTCGTCCGCCAACGAAAACAACAATAGGATGGTAAACTTAGGATCGTATGTTATTTCTATTTTTTTTTATTTTCAATATGGAAATGAGGGTTTGGGTTTTGATTTTAAATTTAACAAATAAAAAGCAAAACAAGTAAGAAATTACTCTAATGCAGAATGAAATCTAACTAAGTGCAAATAATTAATCCACAACGCATTGTCACTTTACGTTATGGTTTAACTATCAACACGATTAAACTAAGAAATGAAATGACAAAACATTAAATGAAATCTAATCTAAATAATGAAAGACAATGCAAGTAATGAAAACTATATTTACCCTAACTAACCATTGAAGATTTTCCTACATCGCATTGTCACACTACGATATAAGATTATCTATCAATGGGCATAACATGAAGTAAAACATTAATGAAACTAAGAATGTAATGAAACATAAAGCATGTAACAAAACCTAAAACATTAAAGAAACTCTAAGCTAATCTATCCTAATTGCATTCAATCAAAACTAGAACCTAACGAAATTTAAAGAACAAGACAAAACAAGAATTAAACAAACTAAAATACATCAAATTAAACCTAACTCTTGGTTGAAGCAATTCATCGAACACGTTGAAGGCGTGAAACTAATTAAACGTAATTAATGCAATTTAAACATGAAAGATCAAATTAACTACAAGCATTCAACAATAAGCATCAACACAAGCAAATTGACAATAAACATAAGAGAAACTAAGCTAATCCAACCACAATCCACACTTCAATTCTCAAATACCAACGACTATCTCCGCCGTCACACGAAGACCCGACTCCGAACCCCGAAAGCCGGTGGACAGAGCACAATCTGCTGGTGGCTGCAAACTTCGCCAACGACAATGGATGAGACGAATCTTCCACCGAAGAATCCCTTCGCTGGAAGTTGGAAATGGTGGTGGCTGCTGGAAATGGTGGACTGCCGTCACCCTCTTCGTCCCCTGTCCATCCGAACCCCAGAAGGAGAGGAGAGATATGAAGGATGCCGGAGGGTGGAGGACACACCGGAGAACCCCTCCGGTGAGGTGTAGTTGGTCGGAACTGCTGCTGAAACCTGCTGCCGCCACTTGTGCTCTGCCGTCGCCGCTGGAAACTGAGAAGGAGAAGTGGGCTGTGGTTGGCCGGCCGGCGGCAGTGCAAGCAAAGGAATAGAGGCCGCCGGCCGGAGAGAAGGAAAAGAAAACCGGCGGTGGGGAGAGCTGCGTGCCCTAGCCCGTGGGGAAGAAAACACGCGAGTAGAAGAGGAGAGGGGCTTCTGTTCCGTGCGTGAAAGGAAAAGAAAGAGGTAAGTTTCTTAATGGATTTTGGGTTTCGGGTTTGGGTTAATGAGAAGATTCGGATCCAATAAGAGAAGTGGACTTGGGCTTTTAGAATTGGGCTTAAAGAATGGGTTGTGTTTGGATTTGGTTCTCCTTGATTCAACTTGGAATAACATGAGCCCTTGGATTCTATGGACGGTCCAGATAACTTTAAGCTTGGATGAATGGCTGGATGACTTGATCTAACTGAAAGGGTAGGATCTCACTGGATCTTGATCAACGGTTCACATTAATTCAACTTGATCTTCCTCATTTGACCTCCAAATCAAGCCAAATTTGATCTAGTTCAACCCTAATCCATGGCTCTTTGAATTTCCTACAAAATCACATAAAAATATAAAATTAAATTCTATAAGTTGCAGGAAATTTACAATTAAGTCCAAAATGAGTCCATATTCACAAATCATGATATAAACACAATATTAAGTATGCGAAAAGGTATAAAATGCTAAGTATAAGAGCCAAAATAATACAGAAAAATACCCATCATCATGTACGCAACTTTCAAACGTCTATCAAGCAATTTGAGGCACTGTGAAGTGTACACTTTGCCATTGGCCATCTGATCAGAGTACACATTTCTTCTGTTATCAAAGTACTTGACCATGTTATAAAATGTGTGCTCAATAAGGGCAACTACAGGTAAACGACTTGCATCTTTCAAAACTGAATTGACACACTCAGCTATATTTGTATTCGCATGCCCATATCTGTGACCCCCATCATGGGACATTGACCATTTTTCTATTGGGAGCGATGTAATCCAGTTCCATGCCTCATCATTCCTCTCTTTTAGCCGCTCCAAAACTCGCTCACACTTTCTTACTTGACACGTCCTCCCTATAATGTGACATCGGTTAGATGTTGTATATAAACATGTATGCATAAGTATTAATAGAATGAAGGAAACCATCATTCATATATTGGCATGAAGGGAGTTGAGGCTATGGGATTAGTCTAATTTCCTAACTCAACATGTGGTATTGTCAAACATCATAAAGGGGGAGATTGTTGGTGTAATATCCGTCAGGTCAAGGTTGACCTAGTTGACCAAGCTTGAGTCTTGGTCATGGTTTCGATGTTTGATAATACAGGTAGACACATGGACAATGTAAGTGCAGTTGTCTATGTGGGAAGAGTCTGATCAGGGACTGATTAGTGTGGATGAAGAAGAGTCAAGTAGGTCAAAGTTGACTGGATACTTGACGAGGAAAGTCCTAGTGAGTGAAGCTAGGTGAAAGTCCTAGTGAGTGAAGCTAGGTGAAAGTCCTGGTGAGTAAAGCCAGGCAGTTGGAAAGTCCTAGTGAGTGAAGCTAGGCAGTATGAAAGTCCTGGTGAGTGAAGTCAGGCAGAAGAGAAAGTCCTAGTGAGTGAAGCTAGGCAGTATGAAAGTCCTGGTGAGTGAAGCCAGGCAGAAGAGAAAGTCCTAGTGAGTGAAGCTAGGCAGTATGAAAGTCCTGGTGAGTGAAGCCAGGTAAGGGAAATTTAGATGGGTCAAGGTTGACCAGACATTTGGTGAAAAGTCCAAGTAGATCAAAGGGATTGATCGAATACTTGGCACAAGGGAAAAAAAGTCCAAGTGGGTTAAAGAGATTGACCGGACACTTGGTGAGAGAGTTCTAGCTGGACAAGGGTGACCGGATGCTAGGTTTTATGTACCAACAAGTCATGGTTGACCGGATGTTGGTTTGGGAGGCTTGGGACTTGCTTTTGGGTAAAAACCAAGAGCTGAATCAATCAGTGGATTGATCAGTGGATCGATCAGTGGATCGATCCAGGCTTTTCCCAGTGAACAGAAAGCCTCTGGATCGATCAGTGAATCGATCCAGGCCTCCGGATCGATCAGTGGATCGATCCAGGCTTTTCCCAACGAACAGAAAGCCTCCGGATCGATCAGTGGATCGATCCAGAGGTCTCAATCGATCAGAGGATCGATTGGGACGCTGCTGCTTCGCGCGATAAGCGCTGGATCAATCCGTGGATCGATCCAGACATTTTTTCAAAGCACAGAGGCGCTCTGGATCGATCCATGGATCGATCCAAAGTCTCCCCAATAGATTGGGAGCAATCCAATCGATTGGGATTCGACCGTTGGCGTCGTTTATAGCTGTTGGCGTGTGATTCCTTCAGTAGAACTTCAACGATTCATTCCAGATTCATCACAGCTCTGTTGGTGCAACCTTAGGTCAAGGTTGACCTGGTTGACCTGACTCGAGTTGACCTGACTCGAGTTGTGTTTTGATGTTTGACGATGTTTGACGAGAAGAGAGTTGTATTCTTGATGTTTGACAAGAATAGGTGTTTGGGAGATTGTAGGTGCAACCTTAGGTCAAGGTTGACCTGGTTGACCTGATTAGGGAAAAGTCCAAGCAGGAAGCTTGGCACGCGAAAAGTCCAAGTATGGAGACTTGGCACTGGAAAAGTCCAAGTACGGAGACTTGGCACGGGGAAAAGTCCAAGCAGGTAGCTTGGCACGCGAAAAGTCCAAGTATGGAGACTTGGCACGGGGAAAGTCCAAACAGGGAGTTTGGCACGGGGAAAAGTCCTGGTGAGTGAAGCCAGGCAGTCGGAGAAGTCCTGGTGAGTGAAGCCAGGCAGTCGGGAAATCCTGGTGAGTGAAGCCAGGTGAAAATCCTAGTGAGTGAAGCTAGGTGAAAGTGGAAGTCCTGGTGAGTGAAGCCAGGCATTCGGGAAAGTCCTGGTGAGTGAAGCCAGGCAGTTTGGAAGTCCTGGTGAGTGAAGCCAGGCAGATTGGAAATCCTGGTGAGTGAAGCCAGGTGAAAACCCTAGTGAGTAAAGCTAGGTGAAAGTCCTGGTGAGTGAAGCCGGGCAAGGGAAAATCCAGATGGATCAAGGGTGATCGGACATCTGGTGTTGAGAAGGTCAAGTAGGTCAAGGGAGTGACCGGATACTTGACACGAAGAGAAAAGTCCAAGTGGGTCAAAGGGATTGACCGGACACTTGGTGGAGAGTCTTAGCGGGTCAAGGGAGTGACCGGATGCTAAGCATGATGTACCAACAGGTCAAGGTTGACCGGATGTTGGTTCGGGAGACTTGGGACTTGGTTTGGGCAAAAACCAAGCTCTGGATCGGTCTGCAGACCGATCGATATCGTTGTGTATCGATCAGTCGGTGACCGATCGGATAACAAGCGCAAAGCGCATCGGTTACGTAAGCTTCGATCGATGCGGGGACCGATCAGCATAAGCTGATCGGTCTCCACGACCGATCCGGTTGTCGCTGATCGGTCCCGCACCGATCAGAAAACAAAGTTGGGCAACTTTACGTGAAGCATTCGATCGGTCTAGGGACCGATCAGCCAGGGCCTGATCGGTCCCCGGACCGATATCTGGACCGATCATGGTGGAGCCTGATCGGTCCACGTTCGACCGTTGAGTCACAACGGGTCGCTCCGTCTTCTCCGCTGGCTTCTGTCTTCGCTGTGCAGGTTCGCAGGTTATAAAAGGAGATCAAGGCTTTGGTGCTAACTCTCCTTTTTCCTTCTTCCTGTCCCTAAGTGCTGCTGTGCTTGAGCTTTGTTGAGCTTCTCCAAAGCTTCGCGTGAGCTTCCGGCTGGATCATCTGCTGTTGTAGGCGCTTGGAGATGTTGCTTCTTCCAGTCGACGAGAAGGCAAGATTGTTTTTACACTTGTATTGTCTTCTGCTTTCTTGTATTTCTTGTACATTCATCTTGTTGTTGCAAGAGTATTGTGGCGAGGTTTCTCCACCCATAAGGAGTTATTTTTAGCCGGTTTTCCGGGGACTCATCCACCGACGGATTGACTGGACTCGTCCACCTTACGGACACGCCGAGGAGTAGGAGCCCTAATCTCCGAACCTCGTTACATGGGTTTGTTTGAGGTTTGTCTTCTTTTCCTTCGTTTCTACGTGTTATTTTCCGCTGCGCTTACCTAGTTTGTAGAAACGCGACGATTTGGTGTCGGCTATTCACACCCCCCTCTCTAGCCTCCGTACGAAGGATCCTAACAAGTGGTAACAGAGCAAGGTTGCTTCGTCGGATTAACACCCGGGGGAGCACAAGCTAGAGAATGGATCGACTCGGAGAAGACATCACGATTCCACCCTTCTACGAGTGCTGCGACTTCGCGTATTGGAAGGTAAGAATGAAGTATTTTCTTATGACTAACCTAGCAAATTGGAATTATGTACAAGTAGGTTTTATTCCTCTGGTGGATAGAAAGGGAGAACTTCTCAAGAAAAAGAAGTGGACGAAAGAACAAATCCACCAATCCACAATCAACGACGAGGTAACGAAAATCCTTGAATTTTCATTACCTAGTGATATCTTGTGTAAGATAGGAGGATACAACAATGCCAAGGAGTTTTGGAACAACTTGGCAAAGTTCCATGAGGGGAACTCCACTTCAAGCCATGAAGAGGAGTCAAGTGAGCCAAGTAGCTCACATCATGGAGGAGAGGAATTAGAAGTTGAGGGCTACTCAACATCTAAGGAAGAAGAGGAGGAGAGTTCTTCTTCAAGAATAGAGCAAGAGGAAGAAGCTTCTACCTCCGGAAGGGATGAAGAAGAGAGCATTCATCCATTCTCAACCCTAGGTAACTCAAGCAATTTAAGTTCAAATAAATTGCATATAATGTGCTTTGAGTGTAGGGAATTTGGGCACTACAAGAGCAAATGACCAAAGAGGATTAGAAAGACTCCACCGGCGCCAAAGGTCAAGGAAGCCGGAGTCCCGACACGCAAGGGCAAGGAACACGTGATGTGCTTCCAATGCAAGCGAAGGGGACATTATCGGAGTCAATGTCCGAGGGGGAGGCAATCTCACAAGGACAAGAGACCGAGCACGTCGATAGGGGGAGCTAAGGCAAACCCTAAGGTAACATTTAAGGCACATTCTTTCAATAATAATAAGACTCATGCTAGTAGTTTTATTGCAATTGTCAAGAATGATAAGCATGATAATCTTAGGAATCGATATATGTGCTTAGGTGCCAAGCATGTTAGTCTAGGTAAGGACAATGCTAGAAATGATAACACTAGGATTAACTCATCTAAGGTTAAGGAGAACCTAGGTAGAAATCCCAAATCATCTAGACATATGCCTAGAAATACCTCAAGGAATAATGATAAATTAAAACTTGAGGTATTAGAGAAGGAGAATCAAGTCTTGAGGTCAAGACTTGATACTTTGGAAAAGGCTCTTAAGAACTTAGAAAAGTCAACTCTAGGGTCTAAGGGTCAAAAACCCAAGTCAAAGGACAAGAGATGTTTGGGTCACAAACCTAAGTCCCAAGTGGTCAAGCCCACTTATCATAATGTTCCATTCGATTATGGAACAAAATCTAGGGCTAGGAAGACCACCACCAAGGTCACAAGGGGAGTCACCCCTAGAGTTGATCTTGATGAGTCCCAAATGACCAAGGCTTTAAAGCCTAAGAGGGTCATTAGGAGGGTTGCTAGGGAAGTTATCCCTAGTGAATATTTAGTGAACCCAATGAGCTCAAATAGGTATTGGGTACCTAGGAGCATCTTCTCTACCCCATAGATGGGTTAGAGAGTGTCAACTCCGATTAGAAGGGTAGTTAACCCAACTTTGAGGAAATTGACACTCAAGGAGCATTTTCAAGGTTTTTGGGAACCTTTGAAAATGAAATGGAACAATCATTAATATTTACTCCTTGGAAGAGTAAAATGTGTCATCATGGAAAATGATGATGTTAATTTCAATTGGCACAATTTGGGAAAATCTAGAGAACTCTTGAGGAAAAATGAAACATGCCAAGATTTAAGGATAAATTTGATCTTTAAGTGGCATGAATGAATCTAGAGTTCAAGAAGTGTCAAAATTAGGATTTTGGTATATTAGGGCAATCAAGGGTTAAAGCTTAAGTATTAGCTAAGGCTAAGGATACTTAGATAGGTAATCTAGGTATGTCTTATTCATGCTAAATCTTGCCATGATTGTTTGCCCTCACATGTCATGACATCATATTTAAGTTTATCTTTTGAAATGTCATGATAATGCTTAGGTTAGTTTTATGTCATGTTTATTTAAGTTTCAAACTTTATGCCATGACATCATGACATTGGCACATGCTTCTATTTATGATATTATTTCATGTCATGTCATCATCTCTTGCATTAATGATCAATTTAAATTGATTTAAGGATAGAAACACAATTTGATATTGAGATCAAATTGATGTTTAGAAAATGCATGAGAATCTAGCCTAAGATAACCTAAACTCATATCTCACATCAAAATTGACTTGGATGTGTTTGATACACCTTAGATGTGTGTGAGATATTAGGATCATGAGTTAGGATCAAGGTGTATAGTTCTTGTACCTAGATGAGACTAATTCAAGAAGGAGGATCATAGGGAAAGCTTATGTACAAGTCATGTACATTTAGCCCTAAGATTGTGGTCCTAAATTAAAGGGTTAAAAATCATTTCAAAATTGATTTGAAAAACCTTGATGAAGTCATTCTAGTGATAGCATTCATCATTGAACATTGTGATACAAAGTTTACTTAACTTTGAACTATTTCAAAGTCTTTTGAACTTTGTATCAAGATTGAAAAATGGAAGTTATTTTCATAGAAAACTATTTTTCCTTGACAGTATATGGTATGAGGAATGTATCCTCAAAATTTCACAATTTTTCGAATTTTCTAGAATTTGTTGTGAGTTTCTGAATTTCGGGAGAGAAGAAATCAGAAACCGCCTGATCTGAACTTGGATCGGTCACTGGACCGATCCAGGGAAGGCTGGATCGGTCTGGGGACCGATCCAGAGGGGTCCTGATCGGTCCGGTGACCGATCAGGCGTGCTGAATTTGCTGAATTTCGACTGTGGTCTGAAATTTCAGCTGTGGGAGTTGAGTTTCGGGTTTCTAAAGGTTTGAAACTCTCCAAGACATTGTTGGTGCAATGGTCAAGGGGGAGTTGACCTTTAGGGGGAGTCTTAACTAATTGTCAAGGGGGAGTTGACTTTTAGGGGGAGTTTTTACTCCTTAAGACTTTTGAGGATTAGTGATATGGGATTGTCACTAAGTTGAGTGTTGAGTTTAGTATCAAGGGGGAAATTAAGGGTTTCAATGAAAGGTATGGGACTTTCATTAGGAAGAAACTCTTGACCTTGATTCCCTCTTTTTGATGTGTGTCAAAAAGGGGGAGAGATGTCCCAAGGGGGAGAGTGTAGGTTTTGGAAAAATGTTCAAGGAAGAACATTGGAAAACCTAAGTTAGGTTATCGGGTTAACCTAACTTGATTTTGGATTTTGTCAAATATCAAAAAGGGGGAGATTGTTGGTGCAACCTTAGGTCAAGGTTGACCTGGTTGACCTGACTCGAGTTGACCTGACTCGAGTTGTGTTTTGATGTTTGACGATGTTTGACGAGAAGAGAGTTGTATTCTTGATGTTTGACAAGAATAGGTGTTTGGGAGATTGTAGGTGCAACCTTAGGTCAAGGTTGACCTGGTTGACCTGATTCGGGAAAAGTCCAAGCAGGTAGCTTGGCACGCGGAAAGTCCAAGTATGGAGACTTGGCACTGGAAAAGTCCAAGTACGGAGACTTGGCACGGGGAAAAGTCCAAGCAGGTAGCTTGGCACGCGGAAAGTCCAAGTATGGAGACTTGGCACGGGGAAAGTCCAAACAGGGAGTTTGGCACGGGGAAAAGTCCTGGTGAGTGAAGCCAGGCAGTCGGAGAAGTCCTGGTGAGTGAAGCCAGGCAGTCGGGAAATCCTGGTGAGTGAAGCCAGGTGAAAATCCTAGTGAGTGAAGCTAGGTGAAAGTGGAAGTCCTGGTGAGTGAAGCCAGGCATTCGGGAAAGTCCTGGTGAGTGAAGCCAGGCAGTTTGAAAGTCCTGGTGAGTGAAGCCAGGCAGTGGGAAAGTCCTGGTGAGTGAAGCCAGGCAGTTGGGAAGTCCTGGTGAGTGAAGTCGGGCAAGGGAAAATCCAGATGGATCAAGGGTGATTGGACATCTGGTGTTGAGAAGGTCAAGTAGGTCAAGGGAGTGACCGGATACTTGACACGAAGAGAAAAGTCCAAGTGGGTCAAAGGGATTGACCGGACACTTGGTGGAGAGTCTTAGCGGGTCAAGGGAGTGACCGGATGCTAAGCATGATGTACCAACAGGTCAAGGTTGACCGGATGTTGGTTTGGGAGACTTGGGACTTGGTTTGGGCAAAAACCAAGCTCTGGATCGGTCTGCAGACCGATCCAGTGATACGTTTGTGTATCTGATCGGTCTGGTGACCGATCAGATAACAAACAGAAGGCAAAGCGCATCGGTTCTGTGAGCTTACTGATCGGTCCGGGACCGATCAGCATAAGCCTGATCGGTCTCCACGGCCGATCCTGATCGGTCCACGATCGATCAGAAAGCGAAAAACTTTCTAAAGCATTCTGATCGGTCTAGGGACCGATCAGCCCAGGGCCTGATCGGTCCCCAGACCGATCAGAAGGGTCCTGGACCGATCAGGGTGGAGCCTGATCGGTCCACGTTCGACCGTTGAGTCACAACGGGTCGCTCCGTCTTCTCCGCTGGCTTCTGTCTTCGCTGTGCAGGTTCGCAGGTTATAAAAGGAGATCAAGGCTTTGGTGCTAACTCTCCTTTTTCCTTCTTCCTGTCCCTAAGTGCTGCTGTGCTTGAGCTTTGTTGAGCTTCTCCAAAGCTTCGCGTGAGCTTCCGGCTGGATCATCTGCTGTTGTAGGCGCTTGGAGCTGTTGCTTCTTCCAGTCGACGAGAAGGCAAGATTGTTTTTACACTTGTATTGTCTTCTGCTTTCTTGTATTTCTTGTACATTCATCTTGCTGTTGCAAGAGTATTGTGGCGAGGTTTCTTCACCCATAAGGAGTTATTTTTAACCGGTTTTCCGGGGACTCATCCACTGACGGATTGACTGGACTCGTCCACCTTACGGACACGCCGAGGAGTAGGAGCCCTAATCTCCGAACCTCGTTACATCGGTTTGTTTGAGGTTTGTCTTCTTTTCCTTCGTTTCTACGTGTTATTCTCCGCTGCGCTAACCTAGTTTGTAGAAACGCGACGATTTGGTGTCGGCTATTCACACCCCCCCTCTCTAGCCTCCGTACGAAGGATCCTAACAAGCTCCTCCCCAGCACTCTCTAAGCTCCTCACCGCCAGTTCTTGAAGGTTCTTGGAGGTTCATCCAAGTCAAGAGGCGAGTTGCAACGAGAAGAAGAAGAAGCTAAGGTTTTTACTGCATCTCTTGTAAGCTTTTGCTTATTCTTTACTACCCTTTCTTCTACTTGTATTGAGAGTCTTGTAGGGCTTCTCCGCCTTCGGTAGTTACCGAAAAGGAGTGTTTATTAGTGGAGGTGTGTATGTGTGCGTGGATTCTCGGACTAGTCACCTCTTGTGAGGTGGATACCAAGTAAAATCCTATTGTTAGCATTGTTGTAGTTTGTTTCTTTGTATTCCGCTGCGCATCACTTTGAAGAAACAAGCAACGAAGCACGACGAGCACACGCGAAGCTATACTTTTGGTCCTAACAAGTGGTATCAGAGCAAGGTTGCTCTTCACCGGAATCACCGCCGGAAGGGGCAAACATAACAAGCAAAGCTAGAGGGTGAAGAAGTTGGAGCAAATTCATCAAAGTCAAAGAATTCAAGAAGCTCAACTTCAAGATGCAATTCCAAGATGGACTTGGATTTGATACAAGGGTGGCTCCACCATACACATCCACAAGCTTCGATTCTTGGAGATCAAGAATTGAAAATTTCTTGATGATGGAGATAGAGCAATGGTTTGCTCTAATGGAAGGTTTTAAGGCTCCAAGGAATTCAAAGGGCAAAGTTCTCAAAAGGAGCAAATGGAGCCAAGAACAAATCCAAAGATGTGAGGCCAATGACAAAGTGACCAAGCTTTTGGTCAATCTATTGCCGAGCAACATCTTGGAGAAAATTGGAGAAGTTGAAGATGCCAAAGAGCTATGGAGCAAATTGGAAAAGGCTCATGAGATCCCCTCCACTGTACCTAACCAAGAAGAATCCAAAGAGGGTGACTCATTGGAGCAAGATCAAGAGGAGGACTCCGAAGTTGAGAGATGCTCAACTTCCGAAGAAGAGGAAATCCAAGAAGCTTCATTCTCAAGGGAGTGTAATCAAAAGAGCAAGGAAGGAGCATATTCCTTGTTTCATGTACAAGAGGATGAAGAAGAAGGTGAAGCCTCCACCTCTAGGATTGAGGGGGAGCAACTCTTGGTGACACCGGATCAAGAAGAAGGAGAATCCTCCACATCCGGGTCAAGAGAAGAAGAGGATGAAGAAGCTTCCACCTCCACAAGTCAAGATAAATCAATTGGAGGGAAATCGATTTCGGATCAAGAGGAAGCCTCTACATTCATATCAAATGGAGGAGCAAGTGTCACCCCTACACAAGAAGGTATAAATAGTTCAATTAATAATAAGAATCATATTATATGTTTTGAATGTAGGGAACATGGGCACTACAAAAGCAAGTGCCCTAAATTGGCCAAGAAGAAGGGCCAAGTGACACCTAAGGGCAAGGAGAAGCCAAAGGAGACCATCCCGGAACAAAGAAGAGCAAGGAGCACATTGTGTGCTTCTCTTGCAATCAAAAGGGGCATTACCGAGTCAACGCCCTAAGGGGAAGAAGATGGTCAAGGCTCAAGGAGGAAGCTCAAGTCAAGGGGAGCCTCTAAGGTAAAAGGAAGGTAACTTTTATTGAGCCTACCCTTTACACTATGGTAAAAAGCATGCTAGTTCTAACTTATATCATTTTAATGCTATTTACCATAAGAATAGAGAGCATGATAAAATTAAGGAAAATAATGTAGCTTACCATGCTAAAACTACCACACCTAGGATTAGGAAGGTAGATAAAAATCTAGGCAATCACACTAAGGACCTTAGCTACAAGCCTAGAAATAAAAATGCTCATAAATTTAATGGAAAACCAAAAACTAAGGACTTAGTGATAGAAAATCAAGTCTTGAGGTCAAGGCTTGATAAAATGGAAAAGACCCTAAAAAGGATGGAAAATATCCTAAAAGGGCAAAATGAGCATAGCCTAGGTCTAGGAGCACAAAGGTCATCTAATGGCCATAGGGGTTTGGGATACAAACCAAAGGCTAAGAAGGATGTAATCTCTTACCATAGGGTTCCATATAGTCATGGAACCAACCCTAGGTCTAGTGGTCAAGCCAAAAATACAAGGGAAGTTATCTCTAAGAGTATTTTTACAACAAATGTGACTAAGACTTCTAAGAAGTCTAAGAAAGTCACAAAGAAAGTTACAAGGGAAGCAATCCCTAGACTTGACCTAGAAAAAGTGACCAAGACTTCTAAGAAGTCAAACAAGGTCACTAGGAAGGTATCTAGGGAAGTTATCCCTAGTGAATACCTAGAGCATCCAAGGAGCACCAATAGGTTTTGGGTTCCTAGGAGCATTTTCTCTATCCCATAGATGGGTTAGAGAGTGTCAACTCTGAGAAGAAGGGTAGTTAACCCAACTTTGAAGAAATTGACACTCAAGGAACATTTTCAAGGTTTTTGTTAACATTTGAAAATGAAATAGATTTATTGTTACTCTTGGAAAGAGTAAAATGTGCTATAAAGGAAGAAATTTGAGATGACTTTAAATGGCACAAGAAATCAAGTGTTAAGAAATACCAAATTGGGACTTTGGTATTGTCTTAGGAATTTAAGGCAAATCTAAGCCTTAATTTAAAGTGATTACTCTTATAGGAAAATGAAATATGCCAACATTTGAGGAATGTTTTAAATTTTTAATTGGCATAATTAATTCAAGATATTAAAGAAATGTCAAGTTGGGTTTTGGCATTTTCTTAAGGAAATTGGGCAATCTAGGGTTTATGCTTTAGGATTAGCTAAGGGTTAAGGATACTTAGATAGATAATCTAGGTATATTTTAATTATGCTAAATCTTGCCATGTTTGGTTGCCCATTATATGCCATAACATCATGTTTTATTTGTGCATTCATGACTTATTATGAAAAACTCAAAAATACCATGTCATGACATACATACATCATGTAGTTATAGGAAATTTTCTTCTGAAGATTATTTCTTTTTGATGTATGCCATAACATTATCATGCATTATGTTATTTCCTTAAAATTAAGGACAAATGGCAGTTATCATCAAGTGATATACCAAATGACATCCTAGGTGGATGGTCAATATCTACAAGATGCCTAGATAAATATGCATGAACCCTATGTTAGGGCAAAACCAAAATTAGCATCTCACAAAGACCTATAAGATGACTTGTATGTGTTTTATGCACAATAGATACAAGTGAGATGTTAGGAAGACGAACAAAACTCAACATGCTGAGTTAGTGCATTTCCTTGAGTTTTAAGTTCATCAAAACACATAGTTATGTGTTTTCCCATCATTGGGAAAGCTAATGTACAAGTCATGTGCATTAAGCCCAAGGAACATAGTGGGATATTGGTTTTGAAAATATTTTTAAAATGCTTTTGGAAAACCTTGGTGAAGGCTATCTTTTGATAGTAATCATCATTGAATAGTTAAACACAAACTTGAAGAAAACACTAAAGTTTTTGCAAGTTTTCAAGTTTGTGTCAATCTTTGAAAATATGAAGTATTTTCTTAGAAAACTATTTTTCCATGATAAAGTATACCCTAAATAATGTCTACACAAATTTTTACGATTTTTGGAATTTTGTAGATTTTTCTAGGGGTTTCTGAAATTCACTGAAAGTGAATTTCAGAAATATCAGGGCTTCAATCGATCACCCGATCGATTGGAGTGCCTCAATCGATCAGTGGATCGATTGAGAAGGCAATTTCCGCGAGCAGAAGCTCACTGGATCGATCAGTCGATCGATCCAGGAAGCTTGAATCGATCAGTGAATCGATTCAGCATGGTCCAATCGATTGGAACCCAACTCCAATCGATCCAAGTTGCTGATTTTGGCTGGGAAAGCCTAATTTCAGCACTTTTGAACCATGTTTAGTCTAGGGAACCTTTTCAAACCCTCTAAATACATTTGTATACATAAAAAGGGTGTTTTCATGTTGAAAACAAGGATGGATTGGCTAAGTGAGACTAAGAAGAAGTTTAGGCTGAGGTTGTTTCAAATTTTGAATATTTGAATCTCGAAACTTCTAATTTTGGGTTTCCTAAAGGTTTAGGGATTCCAAGTCATTGTTGGTGCAATGACAGAAGTTACCACTATGTCTTTAGGGGGAGTTACTCACTAAGGGCATGAAACCTATTTTTCATGAACCTTGGAAGGTGGTTAACCTTCTTTTAAAAATATGCTCAAGGTTGAGCGTTGGAACTTTAATGGGGAGTGCATATCCTCATTGTTCAAGTGGTTACAAGTTGTGACACGTTCAAAATGCTCAAGGATGGGCATTTGACTACATTGGGAAGAATGCAGATTTTAGGATAAATGAAGGGTATGAGACCTTCTTTATCGTGTTGATCACAACAAGTGAAGTTGTGAACAACGATGAGCAACTCTTTAGGGGGAGAGTCTCAAAGGGAAGAGTTATTCAATAAGTTAAGTTGTTGATGTGTGCCCATAGATGGGGGCATGTTTGTGATGTGTGCCAATAGGGGGAGAATGTATGGTTAAGTTAGGTCTTCATTACCTAAAGGGGGAGTTTACCCTCTAGAAAAGGAGGAGAATGAAGGAAACCATCATTCATATATTGGCATGAAGGGAGTTGAGGCTATGGAATTAGTCTAATTTCCTAACTCAACATGTGGTATTGTCAAACATCAAAAAAGGGGAGATTGTTGGTGCAATATCCGTCAGGTCAAGGTTGACCTAGTTGACCAAGCTTGAGTCTTGGTCATGGTTTCGATGTTTGACAATACAGGTAGACACATGGACAATGTAGGTGCAGTTGTCTATGTGGGAAGAGTCTGATCAGGGACTGATAAGTGTGGATGAAGAAGAGTCAAGTAGGTTAAAGTTGACTGGATACTTGACGAGGAAAGTCTTAGTGAGTGAAGCTAGGTGAAAGTCCTGGTGAGTGAAGCCAGGCAGTTGGAAAGTCCTAGTGAGTGAAGCTAGGCAGTATGAAAGTCCTGGTGAGTGAAGCCAGGCAGAAGAGAAAGTCCTAGTGAGTGAAGCTAGGCAGTATGAAAGTCCTGGTGAGTGAAGCCAGGCAAGGGAAATCCAGATGGGTCAAGGTTGACCAGACATTTGGTGAAAAGTCCAAGTAGATCAAAGGGATTGATCGGATACTTGGCACAAGGGAAAAAAGTCCAAGTGGGTTAAAGAGATTGACCAGACACTTGGTGAGAGAGTCCTAGCTGGTCAAGGGTGACCGGATGCTAGGTTTTATGTACCAACAAGTCATGGTTGACCGGATGTTGGTTTAGGAGGCTTGGGACTTACTTTTGGGTAAAAACCAAGAGCTGAATCAATCAGTGGATTGATCAGTGGATCGATCAGTGGATCGATCCAGGCTTTTCCCAGTGAACAGAAAGCCTCTGGATCGATCAGTGGATCGATCCAGGCCTCCGGATCGATCAGTGGATCGATCCAGGCTTTTCCCAACGAACAGAAAGCCTCCGGATCGATCAGTGGATCGATCCAGAGGTCTCAATCGATCAGGGGATCGATTGGGACGCTGCTGCTTCGCGCGATAAGCGCTGGATCGATCCAGACATTTTTTCAGAGCACAGAGGCGCTCTGGATCGATCCGTGGATCGATCCAAAGCCTCCCCAATCGATTGGGAGCAATCCAATCGATTGAGATTCGACCGTTGGCGTCGTTTATAGCTGTTGGCGTGCGATTCCTTCAGTAGAACTTCACCGATTCATTCCAGATTCATCACAGCTCCTCCCCAGCACTCTCTAAGCTCCTCACCGCCAGTTCTTAAAGGTTCTTGGAGGTTCATCCAAGTCAAGAGGCGAGTTGCAACGAGAAGAAGAAGAAGCTAGGGTTTTTACTACATCTCTTGTAAGCTTTTGCTTATTCTTTACTACCCTTTCTTCTACTTGTATTGAGAGTCTTGTAGGGCTTCTCCGCCTTCGGTAGTTACCGAAAAGGAGTGTTTATTAGTGGAGATGTGTGTGTGCGTGGATCCTTGGACTAGTCACCTCTTGTGAGGTGGATACCAAGTAAAATCCTATTGTTAGCATTGTTGTAGTTTGTTTCTTTGTATTCCGCTGTGCATCACTTTGAAGAAACAAGAAATGAAGCACGACGAGCACACGCGAAGCTATTCACCCCCCCTCTAGCTACTTTTCAGTCCTAACAAAGGGCACGTATATCATCACCATCTTTGACCTCCATACAATAATAATGGATGACTACATTTGACATACAAGACAATCTATATATTATATCAGATATAATATCATCTGATCGAAGCTCCAATTTCTGGCTTATTGACTCAACAAGGTCACTATACTCAAAGTTCTCTTGCAAAAACACTACCCGATGCAGCCCTTCCTTCATAATCTGCACCGTGCTCACCCTCAACGATCCTACCTCCATAGCTAATAAGGACTTTTATTCTTGAAGTCATTCTACAATAAATAAGTAATGGTACACCAAATTTTAAATAAACTATAATTTGTAAACATAAAGAAATTCTCAACAAACAAAATATCATAACATGTTTTTTTTAATTAAACTAATGAAATACATTATTTTTTATTTTCACATATCTTAAATTAATATTTTTCATTAGTTCTTAAATTAATATTTTTCATTAGTTTAAAATTCAAATTTATTGTCAAGTTATCTTATTTTAAACGCATCAAAATTTTATTTAATAATAAACTAAATGTACTAAATACATTATGCTTAATAATACTTTAAAAAAAGCAAAAACCTATACAACCAAATTACTAACGAGTTATAATACAAATCTAACATAAAAACTACATAGGATACAAACACTATATATTTTCACTACATTGTTTAATATGTTTTTTCTTAGCTTTATGGATGTTCTTGAACAAGACTTTTTTGAAAGGCAATAATTTTCTTGATCAAGATTATTTTAAATCTGATTCAACTGAGATTATTTGATAGATCCTGAGAAGTTTCCTAATTTTGAACCATTTATATGTTAAGAAAGAGGCATTCGTCCAAGGTAAAATAACATTTGTTTATTGCACAGCTTGTTTTAATTGAGTTATAAGGGAAACGTTATTTCGATATGAATATAATTTTTTTTATAACTTATGATTTTCTGGTTGTTTTTTTTTTGCTAAATTTTAATATAACAAGAAGCTCATGATCACAATTATCATGTTCGTCTCATCTTTTTTTTTTTTTCGTTTTGTTTTTATTGTCATATGCATTTAGTAAATACTTTTGATCTTGTTATAGGAAGCCAAAAAGGAAAAGTAAGAACGAACAGAAAATTATAAAGAATTTATAATAAAAGATTATAAAATAAAACAAAAAAATGAAAATAAAAGAAGACTTATAAAATTATTAGCATCTTTGCATAACTGATTAGCACAATTTATGGAACTAACTATTCAACAGAAAAACGATCATACCAGTTATGGAAACAAAGTTGCTCAATCGTTAACAGACCGTAGAATTAATCAAGACATGAACCAAGTTCTCCTCACTAAAATTGCTACATCGTTATACCCTCTAAGCTAGGTTTATAAGGGTCGTGCCTCTGCATAGCGAAAAATAGCAACAATTATTGAGAACTCATCTGCTTACGGATATTGCACATGAAACAACCTTACGGATATTGCACATGAAGCAACTCATCTTTAATCTACTTGTAGAAATGCTCTTGAGATAAAAAAAAATACCTGTTTTATCACAATTTTGCTCTTCCTAGCTCGTTCGCAGCCTCAATTGCTTTGAAAGCTTTCGCTTCAGAGCCTCGCTTCACATTTATATAGAGAATTGATGCGCTGCGGCCTGCGTATGTTAATTAGTCACTGTTGCTCAATTAATCAATCTGTTCTGCCCATTTGATTCCTGCTCATTTAATCAATCAGTAGGATTCCCGTGACATGTCAGCGTGATTTCTTCCCGTGACATGTCAGCGTGATTTCTACTCGCTGTATGTCAGCGAAATTTTCGTGATTAAGATTCCATTTGATTTCGTTTTGCATGGAGCCGCGTCATGCAAATGAAACTTTAGCTTTGTAATAGGTCCATAGCACATGCGGCACAATATAAAATTAATAATTATAATTTTTTTTAAAATAAAACTTAAGCAAATGAAAAAAGAAACAAGTTGTACAAAAAATAAAAAAAAGTTACCGGGATTTAAATCCCGGTAATTCATTCATATCCGGGATTTAAATCCCGGAATATAAGAAAATAAATTTAAAAAAATAAGAACCGAGATTTAAATCCCGGATATGAAGTCCTCTCACCTAGATTTGTAAAAAGTTTTAATTTTACCTATTTTTGTAATAACTTTACTGTTTATGCCTATTTTAAAAATTTTCCCCTTATCTTGGACGAGTGGGAGATGTAGGAAATGGGAAAGTGGGAAACGTGAAAACATGACCCACATTCCCCACTACTCATAATGTAAAAGTCTATTATGACCCTGGGCTATTTCCCTATATAAAGGGGAGCGTCCAAGGATCATTCAAGGAAGAAAACAAACGAACGAAGAAGAAAACGAAGACAACGAGAGTTAGAGAAGGACATCTGAGGAGGTGAGATTTGGTTCGTGGAATCGTGGAGGACTTTTCGATCCTGTGATCGCTCTTCCGACAGCGAATTTCACCATTGTCGATTACGGATCTACGGAAGATCGCTATAAATTTTTACTACTTTAATTTATCATCTTTCATACATTTAGAATAATCAATATGAATATATTCATCTTTTAGCACCATTCTATTCAAAGGGAGGGTGGAATGCAACATTCAGTGGATTCCACTTCAGAAAAGCAAATGCCGTACCATTCCTTTCGTCTCATTGTTCTTTGCCAAGGCTCTCTAGTTTATCTGACAACAATATAAAATAATGGAATCCACGAGATGCATTAGCCACGATAGAGCTGGCTGGGCTTCTTTTCATCCTGTTCGAGACTGATGGCTTCTTGCATTGGCAACCTGCAACCATCCTTACTTGCAAGCAGCAACAGAAAGAAAGATGGATGCTGGGTAAGCGAGTTCAGAGACTAAACCTGATTATTATGTTATCTGCATGGAATTCTTTACAAAACTGATAAAAAAAATCCCTGAAAAAATGTCTTGGAAGATATGTAATGAAATTCTGCAGTTTTCCGCCATTTACAATTTTACATGCATAACTTTTTTTTTGGGGGGAAAGTATATATTCTAATCTTTGTTTTCTGTTATCTAATTTCCATAGATTTTCTCTTTAACTTAGGGAGAAACTACCAGACGAAGTCCGAGCTAGAGGATGAATAAGAACCAAAGTAGAGCATTATAGTGCAACCTCACTCATGGAGTTGTGGTTAAAAGGTGCTTCTTTTGCTCCTAAAGTGAGTGCCAGCCACACCACAGGGAGAGTGGCAACAAAAAGCCAGCAGCAGCCATCCATCATCCCTGGCACTGGCATGCACCTACCAACTTTTTGACATGACACCGTCTCCTTCCTCGCTCTTCCCTTTCCCTCCTACCTTTTACAGTCCACCGCTTGTCTTCTTCCCTCCTCTTCCCTGCAACCCGACCTTCACACAAACGCCATGATCCTGTCGACTTCAGGAGAAGACAGTGAGAGCACCTCCTCGCTGTGCTCCTGCTACGCACCCATCACGCTGCACAACGGCAAGAGCAGTGAGGGGAGGGAGGGCAACAGGGCCACCGCCCGTGTCAACGGCCATGGCGCTGATCCTGTCGACCAACAGCTGCCCCCTCCTCCTCCTCCTCTTCCTTCTCCTTTGAAGAGCAACCTTAAGAAGCCAATCAGGGAGGAAGAGCAGCGGCCGCAACAGGTGATGGTGAGGGATGGAAGAAGGAAAGTTAGCTGGCCTGATGCCCATGGCAGAGACCTTGCTCATGTCCAAGTGTTCCATTCAAGGTCAGCTCTTTTGTTTAAGAACATTACAAATATATTTATTTAATGTTTTGCTTTGCAATACGCAGTGCGCCGGAGGAAGGGGAATTTGCAGTGGCAGGGAAATCTTGCATTTGCAATATTCAATGATGGAGGTTATCCAAAGAGGTATTCTTCTGAAAACTCTCGCTGCAACTTCTTTTTGGCTATATTCACTGGTTTTAACACTCGGCAAAGCAAGTGTTTCATGTTTGAGTTTCTTAATTTGGTCTTGTTGTTATCATTTGAAGCAGAGTGTTGGTCATTGGATGAATTGCAGCACTTAGTACTTATTTGAAGGGGAATTTGCTGAGGGTTTTTATATAATGACACATTCAATACTAATATCAAAGTTGTTTGTCTTCTTATACTGAATTGCAGCACTTAGTACAATGAAACTATGACACCTTACTTAATCTCACTGTGAAACCTACTTGCTATGCCAATACATTGCAAAATCATACTATGACACCTCAACAAAAGAGTGGCACCTACTATAATCAAAATATTACACATACGACAACAAAATGGGGCACCCACCTACTGTGACATTAAGTAACCAAATTGAATTGTGGGACCTCAATGAAACTGTGACACCTACTGTAATTGTGAACCAACTATAATTAAATTGTATCACTTAGCATAACCAAACTGTATTGCATATTATAGTCAACATGGGACATCTATCTAATGTGCCAATATACAACAAAACTAAACTTTGGCATCTTGATCAAACCATGATGGCTGAATTGCAGAATGATTAAACTGCGAAAGCTACTATATCAAACTGCAACACCTATTTATTGTGTCAAAATGCAGCTAAACCAAACTGTGACGTTATATGAACCTTTTCATCACATCTTTAGTGAAGAGGATCTTCATATAAGTTTTATCCTCTCTAAACCTATTGGTAGCACCAATTTGTATACTTTAATTAGAAACTATATATCCTTTCCTCAGGGAAGTGCCATAGGCGGACTCTAGGGAATATACCGTCTTCTGACCTACCTTATTAAGATCTCTGGCATTTGGATCTTCATCTAACTGTCGTAGCTGATTCTGAGTATCATAAACTAAGATCGGCTAAAACTAGTCTGTTGTTTTTTTTACACTGCTTTCTGTATATTCATCTGGAGATTTTGGTCAAGTTTTCATGTAAGAATAAGAACAATGTACTGAAGGTATATGGGTCACACTTCCTTCCCAAGGGAATGTTGCCCTCAACTTTATACAACAACAACGCCATTTGACTTGTAATTTGGTTGTTTTTCTCTTGTTTCAACTCATTTCATGATATTTCATGATACTAACTAGTCATATTACAAAACCAACAAGGAGATGTGATCTATAACTCTCATCTTGATCTTTCTCTATTAGCTTAGGAGTAGTAATATCATATCCTTTTGCTCTTAATGAATTAACAGCATATCCACTATAGGTTTTTATAGTTACTCAGTGTGTTGAAAAATAGATAGCTGCTCCTTTTGTTTGATATGAAGATGCGCATCCTTTTATGTTGTTATTGGTTATTAAATAGCCGTATATATCATAAAATCTGTTTGTGATGTGTGTGTGTTTTATTTTATTTTATTTTTTTTGTTGCAGTGTCTTGTTGTGATGCCAAGTCATATGGCTTTGTGCCCAAACTGTAAATTTTCATTATAAATTAAAATCATCTCCAAACATGAGTTTTAGAAATTCGTGAAATTATTTTTCTTAAGAATGATATTTCTTGAAACTTCAACTCGGATACCAAACCTTGTCTCAGTGATTATTGATCATGCTGCGGAAATCTGCAATTCAATTGGATATTGAGGAGGAGGTGTGATTTGATTTGCACACAAGAGAGCAAAAGTTAGGGGGCACCGGAGTTGTCCGGCAAAACTCCTTCGATGCTTATGTCAGTCTCAGTATGTGAAATGTGTGGAAGGGTCAAGAGAATAAAAAAAAAAAACTAGAAAGAGCGAGATCCCCTCAAATACCGACATAACTTGGTATTTATAGGTGTGGGATTGGGAGTTACTTGTGGAGATCGTGCCTACAATTTCTTAAAATTGTTCACCGTTCCAGCCAGCATTAATTATGGCAGCTTTCATTAATGTCGATAATTCAGCTGTTACTGACCACTGACTGCAGAGATGATGATTGGGAGAATCATGGCTCATGTCTACTTGCAGCCAATAACCATGCAAGTGATCGTAAAAACTTGAAAGGAAGAGCTTAGAAAGCTCAGAGTAGGGAGCTTTGGAAGTTCAGATTAGGGAGCTCGGGGAGCTTAGAGTAAAGAGCTTAGGGAGCTCAGAGCCTTTGAAGGGGAGAGCTCAGGGACCTCAGAGTCTTGGGAGGTCGACATAAAGATGCCAATTTGTCGACCCAACTCGGGAGGTCAGTCCCTTAACTCGATGCTCTGGAATACGTAAGTGCGATAGATTGGTATGACCTGCTGACCTGAGGTATGATTGATACCAATTACATATAATTTTACATTGACACTCGACGTTCTCTAGCAAGCAAAGAGTTGGTTTGGATGAATGTTAGGGAGATTATGATGAGTCTTCCTCCTCGTTTGAGCATAAACTTTTAGCATGGCTGCATGAGGTAGATATCACTAGAATGACTTGAGGTCGTTTTCTTTCTGTACCAAAACTGAAAGTGTTTTTCATTAATTTATATCGAATTGTGGGCTAAGATTGTTTAAGCCCATACTTATTATTTCTTCAAGATTGCTGCTCTCTGGATAGGAGGTGGAAATAATCTCAAACTCTACACTTGGCAAAACAGCTAGCAGAAGCTTTGTCATGGTGAACTCCTTCATCAACCACCAGAAGATCATAACAGCAAATAAAGAGACAAATTAAGAAGCTTGTGCTGGTGTTTCTAGCTTGTTTACTTTTAAAGCCATGATTATCAGTTTTCACTTCGAGCAGGGAAAAGGAGCAGCTGAAAGAACTCGACTCTTGACTTGATAACTGGGGATTGATTGTAGAGGTGTTGATTGAACCATTTGTTGCTTGTAAATGATGTATGTAGTTGACAGGATCACTAATAAACATCTGATCTGCTCATGCTTTTGATGTGTTTTAGTTTTAGAATGATGATTTGGAAAACAATATTACTTGTAACAAAGGTGGTATGCTTCTACATCTTAAACTACGAAATAGGTATAATGGAATGAGACGTCCTCTAGCTTGATCAATCCACTTGGCATGATTGGCTTGTGCGATCGATTCAGCTTGCTCGACTTACTCAGAAGCTTGAAACTCCAAATTCTCTCATAAACCTTAAACCCTAAAATAGGATCATCAAGAGTAACGAAGAATGAGACTTCTTGGTAAATCTAAAGAGAGGGGGTTTGAGGTTATTTTAGGGATTAGGGCTACAGGGCGAAAACCCTGATTCATTGATTCCCAATCATTGTGAACATTTCTTCTGTCCAGACTCTGAACCCACAGGGAGGACATGTGGCGGGCTCCCCTCGCTCGACCCTTAAAATTGGAGTTTTGTGTCGGTACTGACACTGTCAATCTGCGCGTCTGATGAGTTTGATGGGCCCTCTGCGTCAAAGTTACCGCCGGCTCATTTTCCACCAAATTTGAACCGCTCCATCAAATATCATCCCCTATTTAATGTCCCATTAATAATTGAAGCCGACCGGACCATGATAATAATATCTGCACCACAATCGGCGCCACAAGTTCTTACCAGTTTGCAAAAGCAACCAGATGTGTTCTGATCGTGATCGAGAGGCGGGTCCCCGGCGTATGACCGAATGATGGTTTGAGGAGGGTATGCTGTTGGGCGCCGGTTGCAGGTGCCATTCCTGCTAACGTTACTTCTGCGGCAGTTGGCCGGAAGAATTTTATGCCTCGTCCTCTGCTCTGCTCTGCTCTGCTTTATCTCTCGTCTCTTCTCATCTGGTCCTAAACCCTAACCTCAGTAGCAATTATATCCATTCTCCAGGTGCAATTTGGCGATTTTTTTTCTTTTTTGAGAAAGAAAACACGGGGCTGCAGTTTCCGCTGACGCAGCATTTTCTGCGATTCTTCGGGTTCCTGTTATGTACTCTGCTGGATCGAGGCATTGGGGTGCGTTTCCGATTTCAAAATTGCTATTTGCCTTTTCAACTTCTTTCTTATCTACGGATTGGTATGGATCCATTTGATTCGACTTGGTTTCTTTCTTGGTATTTGGAATTGGATTCGATTTCTGGAATTGGTTATGATCTCAGATTTTTTGGATTTTGAGCGGAACTTCGGTGCATTTCCCCCTTCTTTCCAGGTGAAAAGAAGTAGCTTGAACCTTTATTCCTTTTGAAATTGCTACTTTTTTCCTCGAGAAAATGGTTTAGTAGAAGGTTTGTCCGATGCGTTAGTGTAATGGAATCCATTCCATCTGACCTTTTGATCTAGTCTCTGGTAGATTCTATGATTTCTGTCTCTACAACGTCAATTGATCCATGCTTTCATAGTAATGCACGATTTTTTTATAAAATTATTGTTGATATGGATTAAAAATATTAGTGTAACCTTGCTAGAAAAAAGTTACATTTTTTTTTATACAAAACTACGTAATTAATGCTAAAATTTATTTTTCCTCTTTTATTGTAGCTTTCCAATAGAATATCTGAAACTAAATGCATGCCTTCTCTTCTTAATCTTTGTGAAAAGATGAAAAACTTGATAATTTAGAATTGAAGTTTATTAGTGGATAAAATCAGATGAACCTCAAATTCTAGTTCTATCGCTTTCACAATTGGTTGGCACAATACGATCATCATGACTTCCATCAATAATTTTCTAAACTGGGGGACCTAAAAATTAAGCAATCTTTTTTTGTAATTTCTTCCAATTGTTTCACATCAACCAGCCTGTTTCAACCTGAAACGCTGGGTTACATTTAGTATTGAAGTCCCACCACAAGGCCCGCTTCTTGCATTTGCTGTCACCTCCCATAGCTGTCTGTCCTTGACTAACAAGTTGCAGTCGCAATCCATGTGGGTTACTGATTTTTTAGTGGGGGTCCCTTTACCTTACAACTTGTGTACCTGTTTCTAATTATCTTGGAGTAGATTGGATGGTCTACTCACTCGTATCATTCTTGCTCCCTTAGCCAGCCCTTTTACTGACTCTTGGTGCAACTTGCCAAAGCTTGTCCTGTGCACTAACAATGTAATGAGACCTTATGGTTGAAGGAATTATACAAGTTGGAAGTCTACCTTGTAATTGCAACCACATCCATTCCCTCTTTTGTATGATCATGTAATTATTATATTCAGTAAAGGCCATTTAGAAGTTGGATTAGTGTTAATTTCTTATATTCCATGGTTTATAAATAATTAAAAATAATGTTTTTTTGCCCTTTTCAGATGGAGGCTGAATTCTGCGCAGGTCATACACCTTGTTCATCTCAGGAAGAAAGTGGAGAAGAACTCTCAGTGCTTCCTAGACACACTAAAGTCATCATTACTGGTAACAATAGGACAAAATCAGTTTTGGTTGGGTTGCAAGGAGTTGTCAAGAAGGCTGTTGGACTTGGTGGTTGGCATTGGCTGGTAACACCCCCTTTTTTTTTAACACAGTAGATTCTGCTAGTCTGTGTAAAATTATTGTGTATCCGTGGAAGAATTTACTATTTCTGTGGATAAAATTTGTTTTAAACTGAATCTGACACTTAATATGCTAAGTTGGAAAACTCAGCTAGGCTACATCTGATTCAACTTGTCTGTCTTCTTTGAAATTTGCTGTTGAGAATTGCGTTCCCCAATTTGTTATTGTTTGTACTTTCCTTTGAAAGGAATGAGTACAATTATCATTCTTTTACATGAATGATCCACACTGAAAATCTCATCAAACAGGTATTGTTATTTTATTTGTACCCTGTAAAAATTTCTGTTTTATCTATATGGATAAGCAATCTAGAATTCATTCTACAAAATTTGTTGAATATTCTTGATATCATGATTTTTATGCAAGATGTTTAGCAATGCTTATAGATTTTTATAAGTGCCAGCAGATTGTAGTCCATGAAGAGCTTCAACAATCATTGACTATAAGATTAGTCATTTTGTCATATCAGATGCATGATTTATAGAAACTTAAAATTGCAGATTACTTGGTTGAATTCATTTATATCATTATTTCTTAAATATCAACCTTACATTAATGAACATGTGGTAAAAAACAATTGAATTTACAAACAGGTCCTGAAGAATGGGGTGGAAGTAAAGCTTCAGAGAAATGCTTTGAGTGTTCTAGAAACCCCAACTGGAGATGAGGATGAAGATGAAATAGTCTATGGTACTTTCTACAGCACCTCTGTCTGTGGTAAATTTTTTGCTTTCTTACAAACAATCCAGATAAAAATTGAAATCTGATTCCTAGTAGTATTCTTATTTCATCAGTATGTTCATGGACTATTATTTGTTCACAGCTGGTTCAGAATTCTACAAGTCAAGAAAGACAGGGGTTCCACATACCAGGTCATTGATATCTTGTGGAGAATTTAATGGCCTGAGTGGCTATGATAACACTCAATCCAATGGATTTAAGACTCAAACGGTAAGTTATGTTTTTCGCTGTATGTTGCACTTTCAATGACTGTTCTACTTGTAGGGCAACATTAATAATACAAAGTTATCTCACTGGAAAAAAAATAAAAAATAGGATTCATGCTCATGCATATATGATCTGGTAAGCACATATTATCGTATTTGAAACTTATGCTTACGCTTTGTAGATCATTAACAGAGAGTAAATTTGTCAAGACTTGGGACAACTACCTTGTGGAGATACTGGAGGCACTTCGATCTGGTAAGTCCGCGTTAATAATTTCCTGCTCAAAGAACTTCTGACAGATATTTGAAAACCCAAAACAAGTTTCAAAATGGTGCAGGTGAGTGGTAACCCAAACCCAACAAAGGAACAAATGGTTCATGGAGTGCAGTGCCATTTCCTCTCTCAGGTACTCATCAGTCTGCCTTAGTGTGATTGGTGTGCTCTTAGGTGTGGTTTAAATTTTTAACGTCTTATCCTATGGATTTACATAACGACCCATTTGCAAGAAGCAACTGGATGAGAAGCAGGTCATTGAGGGCTTTATTCATGCTGCAAAAAGGTTGAAGAGACTCCATTCCTAAGAATAGAGTGATTGCAAATCAATGTGGCTTTCAGTCAATGCAAAAAGAGTGAAAGAAGACTCTACTCTGTGTTGTATGCTTGTTGAGCTTAACATTTCGGAATCAAAGATCCGAACTATATCAAAGAAGATCGGAGAGGATTGAATGGGGGAATAATTAATGTTTTATATCGGACTTTCGAGGATTGAATATGTGGTTTCTCCAGTTCGATGCTCAATTAAACCTCGTGAATGAAGAATCTAGTGAACAACATGGTGTACTTTTGAGGAATATGTACATTTGAACAATCTAGCAAGGTCTGCAATGCTGTAAAAGAGTATCCTAAAAGAAATAATAAGATTCTCAATATGTGGTCGTACATTTGAGGAATATGTTTTTTTTTTGTTCATGTGTTTCTTTTGTGGATCTTTTGTTTTGTGCTTGTGTTCTTTTAGTTCATGGATATCGTAAAATGGGAATGATATTGTTATCGTTTGGAGCTTGTGCCTAAACTTGCTACTTTCATTGTTCGTCACAACCTTACTCAAGCTCACATATCCTAGAGATAATGACCAGAGAGGGAATTTCCCTATAAATCCTTAAAAAGGAGTATTTGGGATGATGCAATTGAGTTGCAAATCGATCTGAGAGAGGAGTGCATTTTTTTTTTTTTAATTTAAGTAAATAGAGGATAAGATTTTGAAATTCATAATTATCTTTCTACATTACTAATCCTGCTGAGATCGCTTTTAGCAGGTCGTAAGCGTGTTCGGTCGGCTCTTCTAGGTTGGATAATGGAAGGACTCTGATGATGACGACTTGGTAAAGGGTACTCGAAAGGATTAGAAGGGAGATCAAGACAGGGTAAGGAATTATAGTGCTGAACATGTCGAAAAGTGCACCAAAAAATAAGTTCCTTCTAGAAGATTCATGCGAAGAAAAATCATATGCTAAGTTTAATAAAGAGAGTATATACTTTTACTGTGTCCCCTTCACAATCCGGACAGCAATGTTTCTTTATATGCGGATCTTAACGTGATCAAGTGGTCGCGCATATATGGTATCCATGTTGGTTGCTACTCGGAAAACCTATAGGTTCCACTGTACAAAAATTTTGTACAAAGGTCTGAACCTTTTCCTAGCTACCATGTGTTCTTTTAAATTAAATTTTGGATCGCCTGCGGAACTTAACACGTTTGATCCAAAACTTAATCTATTTGTTCTTTTAGGTTTTGACTTGGATCTCCTGCGGAACTTAACACGTTCGACCCAAGTCTCCTTAAGTTATTAATTCCATTAAATATTAATTTCCATAAAAGGTTCCCAGTACTGACGTGGCGAGGCACATGGCCTTCTTGGATATGGGAGCAACCACCACCGACTAGACAAAACCTTTAATAGAAAGCTAATATTTAATTTCCTAAAATAACTTTAGGTTAACCAAAAAGAACAATCAAATCACAAGGAAAAGAAAGAAACAAAAGAACACAACTTCGAAAAACATATTCGAAATTCTAGAACGTAAGCCTCTTGTATTTGGTATTATTTCCATAAATAACTAGCATGATGCGGAAATAAAATTTACTAGTTATACCTTGTAGAAAACCTCTTGATCTTCTACCGTATTCTCTTCTAACCTCGGACGTTGTGTGGGCAACGATCTTCCGAGACGAGAACCACCAATCACCTTCTTCTCCTCCTAGCTAGGTTCGCCAACAAAGAGGAAGCTTCACCAAGGAAGAAAAACAAAATACTAACCAAGCTCCAAGAGATGCTAGCTTTCTCTCCTTCTTCTTCTTCTTCTCCGAGTAGTATCCGGCCACCACAAGAGCTCCAATAGAAGGGTAGGGTTCGGCCACCACAAGAGGAAGAGAGGGAGAGGTTGGCCGGCCACACCAAGGAACAAAAGAGGGAGAGGAATAATAGATGTTGTGTCTTGTGAAGGCACCCTCACCCCTTCTTTTATATTCCTTGGCCTAGGCAAATTAGGAAATTTAATTACAATAAATTTTCCTTAATTTCCTTGACATAATTTAATTGAGAGAAATAAAATAAAATTTCCTCAATTAATTTCAAGTGGTCGGCCACATTATTGGAAAACAAAAGAGGACAAGCTTTAATCAACAATTAAAACTTCCTAATTTGTTTCCGGAAATTTTAAAAAATAAAATTTCTCTTTAAAATCTCTTCATGGTTGATAAAAGGAAATTTCTATAATTTTAATTTTATCAACATGTGAATAATTTTTAAAGAAAAAATAAAACATCTCTCCAATCTACAAATAAGGAAAGAGATCTAATCTCTTTCTTTAATCTTTTGTAGATCTTTTACAAGAGAGATATTTTAATTTTAATTCTCTTTAAAATATATCTTCCACATAATAATAAAAATTAAAATTAAATTTCTTTTTTAATTTATTTTGGCCGGCCCTACTAGCTTGGGTTCAAGCTAGGGCCGGCCAGGCCCTAGCTTGATCCCAAGCTAGCTTGGCCGGCCCCTATTGGGTGGGTATAGAAGGTGGGTATAGGTGGGTATAGAACTCTATAAATAAGAGGCTACGATAGGGACCGAGAGGAGGAATTGGTTTTGGTCTCCCGATAAAATTAAGCATCCCGTGTTCGCCCCGAACACACAACTTAATTTTATCAATGATAATTCATTCCACTAGAGAACTATCATTGAACTACCGCACCAATCCCAAATTATATTTTTGGGCTCCTTCTTATTATGAGTGTGTTAGTCTCCCTGTATTTAAGATATCGAATGTCCACTAATTAAGTGAGTTACTGACAACTCATTTAATTAATATCTAAGTCCAAGAGTAGTACCACTCAACCTTATTATCATGTCGGACTAAGTCCACCTGCAGGGTTTAACATGACAATCTTTATGAGCTCCTCTTGAGGACATTATCAACCTAGTATCTCTAGGACACAGTTTCCTTCTATAATCAACAACACACACTATAAGTGATACCATTTCCCAACTTATCGGGTTTATTGATTCAACGAACTAAATCTCACCCATTGATAAATTAAAGAAATAAATATCAAATATATGTGCTTGTTATTACATTAGGATTAAGAGCACACACTTCCATAATAACCGAGGTCTTTGTTTCTTTATAAAGTCAGTATAAAAGAAACGACCTCAAATGGTCCTACTCAATACACTCTGAGTGTACTAGTGTAATTATATAGTCAAGATAAACTAATACCTAATTACACTACGACCTTCCAATGGTTTGTTCCTTTCCATCATAGTCGTGAGCTACTGTTTATAATTTATAAGGTACTGATAACATGATCTTCTGTGTGTGACACCACACACCATGTCATCTACAATATAAATTAATTGAACAACTACATTTATCATAAATGTAGACATTTGACCAATGTGATTCTTATTTCTAGATAAATGTTTATACCAAAAGCTAGGCTTTTAGTATACACTCCAACAATCTCTCACTTATACTAAAAGACTAAGCTGCTATATCTGCTGCCATACATCTGATTCCTAACCCTTCAACATGCCCATCAAAAGCTCTTGCCTTAAGGACCTCAGTGGAAGGATCAATAGGTCATCACCTGATGCAATCTAGGCGGCAACAACTTCTCCTCGTTTATACGATTTCTCGTATTGGGTGGTACTTGCGCTCTATTGTGTTTACTTGCCTTATAAACTTATGGTTTCTTCGAGTTTGCTACTGCACCAACATTATTACAATAAATTGTAATAATTTTTGGACAAACCAGAAATCATATCTAAGTCTATCTTGAGGTTATTGAGTCATACAGATTTTAATGGCTACCTCAGAGGCTTGCCATATACTAAGCTTCTATGGTGGAGTCCAGAAAAACACCTATGCTTATCACTCTTCCATAGTTATGACTTTACCTCCTAAAATAAACACAAAACCCTGAGGTTGACTTATTATTGTCCCTATCCGATTGGAGGTCAAAATCCATACAACCCATAGGAACAAAATTAACTGCCTTGTAAGCTAGCATATAATCTTTAGTGCCTCTAAGGTACTTTAATATATGCTTTACTGCAGTCCAATGTCCTTGTCTAGGGTTACTTTGATATCTGCTAACTATGCTCTTGGCAAAATAGATTTCTGATCTCGTGCATAGCATACATTAGGTTGTCTAACTGCCGAAGCATAAAGAACTGCCTACATGTCCTCAATCTCCTTTAATGTCATCGGAGACATCTCTTTAGATAAAGACACTCCATGCTTAAAAGGTAAGAAACCTTTTGAGGAGTTTTGCATGCTTAAAACGAGCAAGGATTTTTCCGATGTATCAAGCTTGGAATAAATATATTTTTTTTTGTGATCCCTTATTACTTTGATCTTAAAAAATATATACATTCTCCCAAGTCCTTTATATCGAATTATTTGGACAACCATACCCCTACTTCTGACAACATTTTGATATTGTTTCCAACTACCAAAAATGTTATCTACGTATAGTACAAGAAATACTACCACGTTTCCATCACATCTTTTGTATACACAAAACTTTATCCGTTTACTCAATAAATCCATAAGTGTGGATTACTTTGATAAACTGGATGTTCCAAGACCTTGAAGCTTTGTATCAGTCCATAGACTGATTGAGCTTGCACACAAGATGCTCTTAGCACTTTGCAATGAACCCTTCTGGTTGCTTTATATGGATGCTTTCTTCAAGACTTCCATTAAGGAATGCTGTCTTGACATCCACTTGCCAAATAGATAAAAGAATCCGGATAGACTTAAGCATGGCTACCAGTGAAAAAGGTTTCCTTTTTCATCAAGCCTTGCTTTGAAGGTTTCTACCTTCCTGTCTATCCCTCTTTTTCTATTATAGACCTTTTACACCCAAAGGCTTTTACACCACTTGGTGGTTCTACAAGCTTCCAGATTTTATTAGAATACATATATTCTAATTCTATTATTCATTACTCTTTGCCAAGATGCTTCATATTTATCTTGGAGTGCTTCGTCATATGTCCGGAGATCAGGTTCATGTCCTTCAGGGATCGAGTTCAAAAACTCTCCCAAAACATTAATCTTTTAAGGTTGCTTAACAACCCTCCCACTACGACAAGGCATTTTCTGCAATTGTGTATCATACGTGTTGCGATTTCCTTGTGTATCTCATCTTGTACAGTTGGTACTAGATTAGACATGTCTTTTATTATTTTCTTAAGAACAAATTTACTTATGAGCACGTGGTTCATTATATAGTCCTTTTAAAATCGGTCATTGATGTTATCAATGACCTTCTGATTTTTAAGACTATAAACCTACTTTTGTTTATCTAGGATAACTTACAAACAAGTGAACTCCTATCCAACTTATCATTATCTCTCTTTAACATATATGCTGGATTACCTGAATCCGAATATGCTTCAAAATAGGCTTACGCCTATTCATCAATTCTATATGAGTAGAGAGTTATGACTTGGAAGGCACTATGTTCACTTTCATTTTCAGAGTTTATCCTTAAAACAAATTTGGTAATTTTCTGAATAACTCATCATCTATCTAATTATTCCATAAGAGTTCTTTACCTTCTTTCTACTACACCATTCTGTTGGGGTGTACCAGATGCAGTTAGTTGGGATCAACTTCTGATAAGTGACTCCTAAAATCTCTCAAGAGGTACTTGCCACTACGATCTTCCATAGTGACTTTTTACTTTATTTCTCCATATCAACCTTGTACTCTTTGAACTAATCAAAGTACTTAGTCTTGCGGTACATTAAGTAAATTTATTTGTATCTTGAATAGTTGTCTATAAATTAGACAAAATATTCAATACTACCTCTTGTCTGGATAGTCATAGGATCACACAAATCAGAATGAACCGATTTCAACATATCTTTGACTCTATACCCTTGGACTTAAAAGCTTCTTGGTTATTTTTCTTCCAAGTAAGACTCGCAGTTGGAAAGATTTCCACTACCAATGAACCCAAAAGTTCATCAGCTACCAATGAATCCTACTCAAGTATAACCTAGCTTTATATGCCAAAGATATAATTAGTTCATTTCCAAAGGTTGCTTTCTCTTAAAATTAGAAGATGTGTTACTAATTTCCATTTGTTGCATCGTGGGAGTTATTGGATTATAAATTGTCAACCATCATACCAGAATAGATAACTTTCCTATTTTTCTTGATAACAACTTTGTTATCAAAATAGACATAATATCTATAATAGTTTAGAAACTGAAATCAGGTTCTTTCTAAACTTGGTACGTAAAGACAATTACTTAAAATCCATATTTTATTCTTATCAAAGGATAAACATCTCCCACTGCAACAGCTACCACTTTTACAGTAGTGCCCATGTGGACGGTGATTTACCTTTCATTTAGTTGTCGGGTTTCCTGGAACCCTGCAATGAATTGCAGACATGATTAATGGCATCTTGTATCTACACTCCAGGTTCTAGTAGATAATACCACTGGACATGTTTCAACTAATGAATTAAATACATCTAAATTGTTCTTAGTTCTAAGAAGACAGTCTACCTTAATGTCCAAGTCCTATTTCCAATCATTACAATTGGGACTAATAAGTTTTTTTTCTATAGTATGACTACTAGGGATTGACAAACATCCTAAGAATCACAAAAATATTTGGTCAAGATCAACTCCTTAAAATCTCCATGAATTTTGTGTATACAAAATCGAAGAGGAGATTTTATTCATTAATTTTATTATCTCGTCAACTTTACTTTATGATGAATAAAATTAATAGTTGATCTGTCTTTGATCAAATATTTGGTCAAAACTCTTTGAATTTAAAATAAAATATTGATTCCTCAAACAATATTATTTAAATTCACCAACACCTCAAACACCGTGAATTTTGCATGCCACGTTAGTGTGGACGTATACAAATTCAACATTTGTAAAAGGAGGGTTTTACCCATTAACTATCTTGTCAACGTATCTTTATGACAAATAAAATTATCTCAAACACCGTTAATTTTGTATGCCACGTTAGTGTGGACGATACAAAATCAATCATTTGTAAGAGGGTTTTAACCCTTTAATTTTATTATCTTGTCAACCTAGTTTTATGACAAATTAATAGTTGGTTTCATTTGGTCACACAAATAATAGCAGTGACTCGATGGGGAGGATACTATTAGATGTGTCTAAGTGTATACCATTACTTGACACTAAGTCCATTAATAAGATTATGCCCTTCCGTTGGGGAAGATCACACGCTCTTAATTAACTTCCTATAGTCATCCAAAATGAAAGTCTGTTCTAGTGATCCACAAACAAGCTCATCCGTTATGGAGGAAGGCACTCGAGCCAACGCGCAAGCTTGTTTGCATCACTTACAAACCAATAATGGAGACCATGGGATTTATTTAAAAATCCTCTCCCACTTAGTTATTTATAAACGAGGAATTTTAACTATGCTAGCCTACTAGTCATGTATACTAACATGCACACAAAGACAATATAAAAGCAATAAATAGAAAATCTAATTTTCAACTATTATGGCTTTTATCTCTAGTTGTCCTCCGTGTTGTCATCCCAAGCTGCTGCCATATTTGGCCACCGCCACCGGGTCTACGCATCCATCTTGCTTTTAGTTCCGCTGCGCCTCTGGTCCTTAGAAGGTTCCACGCTTTGCAAGATTCGATCCGCGACATAAATAGAATTTTACATTTTTGATCCTATATTCCATAAAAGGAATGTACATGTATCTAGATCAAAAAAAAATCCTAATAAAACTAAATACTGACTCCTGCTGTATTTTAATACAATCATGCACACACATATAAATTGCCCTTGACATGTCCAAGGGTCCAATCACACACATAATTAACTAAAAGCCATAATAGTTGGATCCTGCATCCACAAAGTTAGCACATCCTACTATTAACCTGCCTAAATTATGTATGACATGTGCATAATTAAACTAATACCAAATACACAGAGGCAAAACCTCGCTCTGATACCAATTGTTGGTTGCTACTCGGAAAACCTATAGGTTCCACTGTACAAAAATTTTGTACAAAGGTCTGAACCTTTTCCTAGCTACCATGTGTTCTTTTAAATTAAATTTTGGATCGCCTGCGGAACTTAACACGTTTGATCCAAAACTTAATCTATTTGTTCTTTTAGGTTTTGACTTGGATCTCCTGCGGAACTTAACACGTTCGACCCAAGTCTCCTTAAGTTATTAATTCCATTAAATATTAATTTCCATAAAAGGTTCCAAGTCCGACGTGGCGAGGCACATGGCCTTCTTGGATATGGGAGCAACCACCACCGACTAGACAAAACCTTTAATAGAAAGCTAATATTTAATTTCCTAAAATAACTTTAGGTTAACCAAAAAGAACAATCAAATCACAAGGAAAAGAAAGAAACAAAAGAACACAACTTCGAAAAACATATTCGAAATTCTAGAACGTAAGCCTCTTGTATTTGGTATTATTTCCATAAATAACTAGCATGATGCGGAAATAAAATTTACTAGTTATACCTTGTAGAAAAACCTCTTGATCTTCTACCGTATTCCTCTTCTAACCTCGGACGTTGTGTGGGCAACGATCTTCCGAGACGAGAAACCACCAATCACCTTCTTCTCCTCCTAGCTAGGTTCGGCCAACAAAGAGGAAGCTTCACCAAGGAAGAAAAACAAAATACTAACCAAGCTCCAAGAGATGCTAGCTTTCTCTCCTTCTTCTTCTTCTTCTCCGAGTAGTATCCGGCCACCACAAGAGCTCCAATAGAAGGGTAGGGTTCGGCCACCACAAGAGGAAGAGAGGGAGAGGTTGGCCTGCCACACCAAGGAACAAAAGAGGGAGAGGAAATAGATGTTGTGTCTTGTGAATGCACCCTCACCCTTCTTTTATATTCCTTGGCCTAGGCAAATTAGGAAATTTAATTACAATAAATTTTCCTTAATTTCCTTGACATGATTTAATTGAGAGAAATAAAATAAAATTTCCCCAATTAATTTCAAGTGGCCGGCCACATCATTGGAAAACAAAAGAGGACAAGTTTTAATCAACAATTAAAACTTCCTAATTTGTTTCCGGAAATTTTAAAAATAAAATTTCTCTTTAAAATCTCTTCATGGTTGATAAAAGGAAATTTCTATAATTTTAATTTTATCAACATGTGAATAATTTTTAAAGAAAAAATAAAACATCTCTCCAATCTACAAATAAGGAAAGAGATCTAATCTCTTTCTTTAATCTTTTGTAGATCTTTTACAAGAGAGATATTTTAATTTTAATTCTCTTTAAAATATATCTTCCACATAATAATAAAAATTAAAATTAAATTTCTTTTTAATTTATTTTGGCCGGCCCTACTAGCTTGGGTTCAAGCTAGGGCCGGCCACCCAATCTCATACCTAGGCCGGCCCTAGCTTATTCCCAAGCTAGCTTGGCCGGCCCCCATTGGGTGGGTATAGAAGGTGGGTATAGGTGGGTATAGAACTCTATAAATAAGAGGCTACGATAGGGACCGAGAGGAGGAATTGGTTTTGGTCTCCGATAAAATTAAGCACGCTTCGAACACACAACTTAATTTTATCAATGATAATTCATTCCACTAGAGAACTATCATTGAACTACCGCACCAATCCCAAATTACATTTTGGGCTCCTTCTTATTATGAGTGTGTTAGTCTCCTGTATTTAAGATATCAAATGTCCACTAATTAAGTGAGTTCTTGACAACTCATTTAATTAATATCTAAGTCCAAGAGTAGTACCACTCAACCTTATTATCATGTCGGACTAAGTCCACTGCGGGGTTTAACATGACAATCTTTATGAGCTCCTCTTGAGGACATTATCAACCTAGTATCTCTAGGACACGCTTCCTTCTATAATCAACAACACACACTATAAGTGATACCATTTCCCAACTTATCGGGTTTATTGATTCAACGAACTAAATCTCACCCATTGATAAATTAAAGAAATAAATATCAAATATATGTGCTTGTTATTACATTAGGATTAAGAGCACACACTTCCATAATAACCGAGGTCTTTGTTTCTTTATAAAGTCAGTATAAAAGAAACGACCTCAAATGGTCCTACTCAATACACTCTGAGTGTACTAGTGTAATTATATAGTCAAGATAAACTAATACCTAATTACACTACGACCTTCCAATGGTTTGTTCCTTTCCATCATGGTCGTGAGCTACAGTTTATAATTTATAAGGTACTGATAACATGATCTTCTGTGTGTGACACCACACACCATGTCATCTACAATATAAATTAATTGAACAACTACATTTATCATAAATATAGACATTTGACCAATGTGATTCTTATTTCTAGATAAATGTTTATACCAAAAGCTAGGCTTTTAGTATACACTCCAACAATCCACACGAACAAACATCATTTGTCTTACAAACTCACGAAGTGGAGAATGAAATAACCAAAGCTTGTGCTAGCAACCCTTCTTGGAGGTTTCGGCAAAGTGAAGAGAGGAGGAGGAAGAAGAGCAAGAACACCAATTTCTCATCATGAAAATGACCCCAAAAACTCCTTTTTATTCATTCATGAAATTATCTTAATGTCAATTGCCTTAATTGACATTAATATTTCATCCAATGAATCCAATGCATCTAATGCACGAGCAATTCAAAATGTCCGCTCTTCATCTACCGCATCCAATGCATGAATAATTCAAATTGTACACTCCTCTTTCTTCGTGAATTTAAATTCATCAAATAATGAGTCTAACTCATTAATCATCAATCCAATTGACTCAATGAATCTAATTTGAATTGGACTCAATCCAATAGTTGGATCTAATTGAGTCTAACTCCATGAGTTCAATTTGAATTAGATTTAATCCAATGATTCATCATATGAACCTATCTTCAAATCAACTCGTGTGTGACTCAATAGGTTCTCATAATATTGGCAATGTCTCTAAAACTATTTTAAATACATAAACAATGAGTGACATCTAGCAAGACATCATTGTTACCCAAGTTGCGAGAATATCGAGATCCGACTTAACCTTTCTGTGTCTATTATCTTGTTTGACTCAATCCTTCTATCCTTGATATCTAGATTTTTCAATGAGGCATAAACGTTGTCATCCTCTTATCAGTCTTTGTGTTTCTTGATCTCTAAGTAGGCACACTCAATCAAATAATCTCAATATCGCATATTGACTCATTTAAGCATGGTCATGCATTCTTGTGTCCTACTAATTAAGGGACCCACAACTATCACTTCCGTCATATGGAAGGGATAGATCTCATCTACATCACTCGCATCCCTCTACATCACTTATTGCATACCTAGTGATCGACTTTATGATCCACCTTGTTATAGGTGACGCTTATTGATACCAAAGTATACAACTCCTTATGTAAGAAACTATAGTGATTTCAGGTTTAAGAACTATTCATACTAATAGTCACATGAAAAGGCTTATGACACTCATATAACAATCCATGAAACATTCTCATTGCGAGCCATTCAGTACATATTCTCTAATATATACTCATGTGCAACTTGATATCTCATATCCATGACTTGTGAAATTAAGTCATCTATTGATCTACATGCTAGTCTCAACGCATTAATATTATCCTTATATATTAATGCTTGACTAGGAATAGTTAAGAGTAGTGCTCTATATATCCATAATATCCCACTATCAATTCAACCAATTGATATGTTGTAGACTAGAGCCTACTATCCTAGGACATTATTATACTTATTCATTCGACATTGAACTGAAGTAAATATAATAAACAACTTTACCTTTTATTAATAAGTGAAATATGATACAAAAGTGCCATTGTCAATCATCTCATAATTGATACTAGAGCTAATACTAATAGGCAGATCTGGATGAGATCCCTCCGACGCAAAGTCAAATTTTGAAGAAAAGTTTGTGAAAGAAAATAAAGGAGAAGTGAAAACCAAAATATCTCACGTACGTCTCAGTGTTGTCACTATTACCTTATGTAGGGAGCGAAGAGTGGTCAATTTTTTCAAAGATATATTTCTTTCCTTTTTAAGAAAGGCGTATTAGGGGTACAAACAAATCGAGTATGTTCATGAACTTTTTGAGATGACTCAAAAAATATTCAATTTTTATTTGAAATCATCGAATTCGAGCTAAACTTGAATATGTTCAATAAATTTTTTTAAGCCGAATTCAAACCCATAATATTTTGTTTGATTAGTCATGAGCTACTTATGAGCCGAACTTTAATCGAACTCTGATTATTTCTACATATTGAAGTTTCTGAACTCTGATTATTCGAACTCTGAACCTTGATTTGAACTTAAAGTATATGTTCAATAACGAACTTTTTGAGATGACTCAAAATTTGAACCAAACTCGAATTTAAGTCCTTTTGAATTATAGTTCGTTTCTGCTCGAATCAAAGTTCAAACAATTCGAACTAAACTCGAGCTAAAATTTTATTTCAAACCAAGCTCAGCTAAAATTATTTATATTTTGAGCGATCTTGTTTGCGAGCGTCAACGGATGAATCACTGGTGAATTGACTCAGTTGACAATTTAATTGTCAATCATCAGATGACAATGAAGATGATGACATGGTTGGGGGTTTGGACGAAGAGAAATAATAAGAAGAGGGTTAGAATGACAGCAAAGGGTTTCCCGATGTAGCCACTCCGACGCTTAAGTTAAAAGATGAAGAAGATTAGGGTTTCAATGCACGTAGTGATGCGTATATATATGCGTACCTTGGAGATTGAAAAGGACTATCCTTTATAGAGGGAAAGCAGACTTTTTTCATTCCGTTTCGATCTTCATGCGGTCACTATTTAATTCCTTAAATAATGTGAGATTTATTTTTGCTGCTGTCTTTTTTTAAAATAACCGAGATTGATAGACTTTTTTCTTTTGTTTTGATTCTCATATTGTTATTATTTAATTTCTTAAATAATGTAAGATTTATTTGTGTCACTATCTTTCTCCTAAAATAACCAAGCTTTATGCGATAGTTATTCTTTTCCTGAAATGATTCCTTATCCTATATGGTTGAGGGGCCAAGAGGCCCGAATAGCTATGAAGTTGGGAGGTTTGAGTAGCTATCGTGCCGGGAGACCCAAGTAGCTATGGCCCGAGTAGCTGTGGAGCCGGGAGGCCCGAGAGGCAATGGGGTCAGGAGGTCTGAGTGGCTATGGAGCTGGGAGACCTGAGTAGCTATGGAGCAAGGAGGCACGAGTATCTATAGAGCCAAGAGGCCTGTGTAGCAATGGGGCTGAGAGGCCTGAGTACCTAGACACCGATCTGACCTTGGAACTATCTTAGTAGATTCACTAACCTCTTATCCACGTGACATCCTACTGATAATTCCTTGAATCACAAGTCTTTTTTTTTCAAATATAGTCGAAGGAGGTGAAAGTCCGACTCACTGGATAATATTGTAATAAAGATGATTTCTGACTAACTTTTCTTCCTAAGACATGTGGCAGATCCATTGTGTATTTCTAAAAAGATTATGCATTAAATGTCGACATACCTAGATCATCATGTTCTTATATGTGGCTATTCCTTTTAAGCACGCCGCCTATGTCATCCATCTCAATTCCTGAGCCTAAAATACACGAGCAAACCTCCAAGGTTGCACCATATTAATATGATAGAACTGGTGGCAGAGAAGACTGCGTGTCTTTTTAATAGGTAATGATCACCCTTGAATTTTTTTTCTTCTCACCTACTAGATCCTACAGTGGAAGATCCATCCCGCCTTTCGACAATAGAGATTAAAAGCTCCCTCTTGAATGAATCAAGCTATATTAGGCTGGATAAGAATGTTTCTGTATATACTGGTTGATTCTCTCACTTCCACTTCTTCATCCCCTTTGTCTTCCTCATCTGCGAGTTTTCTTCTTCACCTAGTAAGTTATTTCAGTCTGTTTTTACGATCCTTCTTCACTGCTTCCTTAGTAGTGTCTTCTATAGTCGACGAATCTTCTTTTGTTCCTTGGTATATATCTACTGCCTTGAGTTTTACTAATTCCTTCTTAGATCGACGGAGGATGGCTTATGAAATCCCAACTGATTATCTATTAAGACTTCCGAATAGCAACGATCGACCTGACCATCCTCCTTTAGGCTTTGTAAACTTCTTTTGAAATCATATGCTGAGTGGTTTTTGTTTTCCCATCCCTATCTTCTTATTGAAGTGTCATGATATTTCCATATCTCGTTATCATAGCTTGGCCCTAATTCCTTTCGTGTGTTTGTAATTCTTTTCTGTTTATATTACATTCCACTTTCTCCTCGTTTTTTCATTTTTTTTATTTTACCCAAGAAAATGGAGAATGCAATATTCTTCCTTTGCTCTCATTTTGAGATTAGTCTGATTAAGGAACTCCCTTCATCCCACAAGAGATGGAAAATTTATTTTTATTTTATGTTAAACCCCCGGGCTCTATCTCCTGCCCCACTTATTGGCAGTGAAAATTGCTGCCTCCTCCGACTTTGAAGGATTATCATCTAAAGTAAGGCTACTATAGTGCATCTCAAAAGTTGCTTGGTTTGCAATTCAACAGTAACATTTTACTTGAGAAAGGGCTTTTGCACATGTTTAGTCTTAGCCCCTGACTGACTCCTCTCATAACTTCAAAACATGTTACCTCTTACAACTGACATCATGAAAAGGGCATTTCTTAACAAAGAGATGAAGCTTACAACCGTAGAGTTGGAAGCCCACTATGTTGAATCGTAGGTCTTACTAAGGTGTCTCCCGAGGAGGGAGCATCACCAGATCCGACTCTAGCCCTAATAGAAGGGGCTTCTTGACTGGTAGCAAGGACGTCCAACCCAATTAGGGAGTCATGATCTCCTGTTGGTCCACCTAATGCTCCCATACAGATTTCATTAGCGGAATTCGAGGCTCCCCTTCAAATTTCAAAGAAAAGGCGCTGCCTATCTAGTTTCTCAATCAAACAAGTAGGCCCTTCCACACCTATTCAAATTACCACCAGATCACCAACACACACGAGATCAAGAGGCTGCCCAACCACAACTGACCTTCCTTTAGTGTACCTCTCCCCTACCCCTAGAACTTTAGCTTCCCATCCTCCCATTGAAACAAGTGTAAGGGATCGGTCGGCCGACTTGAAGAGTTAAAGATGAGTTATGGGTGATGAGTTTCTGTTCCAAGTTTCTGACCAGTAAGAGTTAAAGATGAGGACTTGATTTTCCACTACCAATCAGTGTAAAGATGAATCATGGATGCATGCAAATTCGATGAACCCATTCAATGTATGGGTGAATTCAAGGTCTGAATTCTAATTTTGAAGCTGAATTCTGTTCTTTCCCTTGCTGTTTCTGAAGATTACAGAATTCAGAATGTAATGGCACATCTAGAATTTTGAAATTAGATTTGGAATGCTGAATATGGAATCAGAGCCTAGCATTGTGCCAACTCTTAATGCTGATTATGAACAGCAATAAGAAAAGCTGTAATGATTTGAGTTCTTGCAAGATTTGAGGTTCTGAATCAAGTTTTTTGGTTGTTTGAGTTTTGAAAGAATAGAAAAGGGTAAAGAGAAGACAGAAACAGAGAAAAAAAATCTGCAGAATGAAGTGGCTAGAAGAATATTAATTGAAAATCATGATTGGGTTTCATTGTCTGAGACAGCCAATGTTTTAAGTGTGGGGGAGGGAACTCTTCTCCATAAGGTGATTTGAGATTGGTTTAGTTTCCAAATGATGGAATTTAAGTGGGAAAAACATTGAAAGAAAAAAAAGTGGCAAATCAAAATAGTATCAAGTGTGAAGATAGAATATCAAGAAGTGTAGATAGTCATCAAATTGAAGGAGAGGTTAGCTTGATCTTTTGAATTGGTAACGATAAATAATATTCATCTCTTTTCACATCAAATTGGTTAACTCATCAAGTATATTCCTCCAATACTCTCATCTCTTCATTTTTCTTCATTAAATTATTTTCTTTTGCCGATTTCATCCACTTTAATTGTTCTTCTTGATTCCATTTTAATTCTTGATGATAAATTCCTTTTGATTCATGTATGCTATGTTTTTATAGTGGTGGAGAATTAGAAAATAAGCAAGCTTATGGTAGTGAAATGTTGTGAGCGATATTGAGTGAGCTCCACTTATATGCATGTTTGAGTGTGAGAGTTAGATTAGGTAAATACCTTGTGAGATTGCAACTTGCTTAATTTTTCAATTAGATTGAAACTACCATACCTACTGATTATTGTTTGGATTATATTCATGATTGTTGGTGATCTTGTAGATGACCTTAGTTAATTATCTTTTACCATCTTCTAGGTATTGCTAGGGAATTTGTGTGAAAATGATTTTTAGGTTTTTTCTTGACTTGCACGGGACGCCTAAGACTAAGTGTGGGGGATTTGATAACCATGATTTTGGTTATATTATCTTGATTCATAATGCAAGTTTTTAATGATTTTCTCATAGATTGAACTCATATCTACATCACATTTCATAATTACATTTAATCTTGGACTTAATTGCAAATTGGCTTATAATCATGGTCTTAGATGCTAATATTCGTTATATTATTTGTAGGCATCAAAAGGGTCATGGACCCGATCAGATCGGACCATATTTGAGCTCAAATCTAGGGCTAAACAAGATGATCAAGACTTGGACCGATTTGGACCGTTCATCCACGATTGGAGCAAATCTAAGCCATCTACTGAAGATCCAGCTTATCCAACCTAATGAAGAGCAGATCTCAGCCGTTGATGAAGATCCGACGCTTTTGATCCAGATCTGAAGTCATCCAGCCGTTAGATGAGATCAGAGCATTCTCAGCCGTTGGATCAAATTGGGAGAGGTTTAAAACTTGAGAAGCTACAGTGTATCCTTCGAGCTTGTCGTTCTCGTGACAAAAGCATTGTTCATCATCTTCTTCCAGCCGACGCTCCCATCCCACATCCAGATCTGAGATCGAATTTCATCATCGACGGCGAGCTGTTAACCATTCGGCGACCAGTAATCAAGAAGAAAGGCACGATTTAAGGGCGTTCTCCGTTTCGTGATCTTGATTCCGTGAAGACCATCTTTAGTAGATTAAGGGCGTTCCCCGTTCTGTTGATAGCGATCTTCGGATGCTGGCGAATTCAGACATTGCGAGCTTGAAGAGCGTGTTCCCCACAAGCTATGAACAAGTTGGATCAGCTGGTAGTTTAGAATTTCACCGTCGGTTGCTTGAAGGGCATTCCCAATGGTGTCTCTGCTTCACAGCAGAGAGAAGGAGATTGAACTAGGGTTTGAATGTGGAATGTTACTTGCTTTGCCATATACATGCTCAGATTTGAAGATCTGATTCCTTTCCTTACCATTTCTTCTTTGTTTCAGTTTTCTGCAATCCCATTTCTGTTTTTCTTATTTGAAATTCTGATCATGGTGAACTTTTCTAATCCAAATCTTGTTTAGCTACATCATAGTTGCAATCTATGTTCTACATTGAAGTTGTGATTTGTTTACTGTTGGTTTGTTAGATTTGGTTATTTAGATAGCAATTCCTTGTTTAGATAGTGATTTCTTATTTTGTAATTTGTTTCTGTAACTGAGATTATGTTTTAATGGTTTAACTTGAGCTTTTGATTGTACTTGAATCTCTTGAGTTCTTCATTGTAAATCTCTGTGATATGTAGCTAATTGTGGGTGTGATTGGATGATTAGTTAGTAGTAGAACTTGATTCAATGATGCTTAATTGATACTAATTTGTTGAGAGGAAGTATATCATGTTTAGATGGGAACAACACTTCTTTGATCCCATTTTAAATGGTTCTAGTACACTCTTGGGAAGTAGATGTATTCAAGTTGAAATGAGAATTGAATGGAAATGCTAAAGGAACCTTGCTGATGTAAGAATTAAATCTGAATCAATTCTAGAACTCAAATACATTTACTAGTTATCCTTGGAAAAATACGACTTGAGACTCCTTACTATAACACTTGTCTTAATTTTAATGAGTTTCAATTTTAATTAATTTGGAGCACTTAGTGACATGCAAAACGGCTACTACTAGGCGCTCCAAATTAATTAAAATTGAAACTCATTAAAAAAGGGTTGACTATTCTGACAACTTTTCTAAAATAGACCCACCATTTATGTACTTTACAAGGTAGAAGCTTCTGTCATACGGATTGTATTAGGAATATTCTCTTGATTCTCTGACAACAGTTACATAAAATACCAAAAAGAAATATTAAGTCGTTGGGTTGATGAACCATTAATATACTTTGGTAGTAAGCCAACCGAGTCCCCTTTAACGTCCGGTCGGACCTCATTCTGGGACAGGGTTAAGTCAGCTAAGGAACGTTGACCATCTTGAAGACTTGGCCTTCTTGAGGACTTAGCATCCGCTTAGACAAGGAGTTCGGTTGAGTCATATGTCTAGTATATTAGTTCAGATCGAGATGACTCAGTTATGAATTGAACTAAGACGGCTTGGGATTCTATCAAGCCGAGGGGACTTAGGATCCGATTGGACAGAACGTCTGATTGGCTGGACTATTCGGCCAAGTCATGTGACCATGCTAGCCCCGAGTGTTGACCGTTCTTTGATTTTAACCGTCACATCAGCCAACCTTTTTATATACTAGACATATGTATTATTATTTTTTTTTCTAAATATGATGTTAATTTTAATATATTTTTATTTAATGATAATAGTTGGATGGAAAAAAGAAAAATTATTAGTATAAAGTTTAATAAATATGGGTATGAAAATGAATTAATATTCGAACCTGATGGGTATGAGGAGGGAGGATATGGAATCCAACTCGAACCTAATTCATTGCCATTCCTATACTAATCCTGGGGATGACTGGCCAGTCACATATATGGAAGTTTCTCATCGGCATTAGGGTAAATCGAAAAATATTTATGAAGACTCATCTAGACGATTAACTAGTGTTCTTAGACCCGTTTCTCACGGAAAAGAAAACCACCCGTAGTAGTAAATACCTTTTTAATTAAACCATAATTAGTGAGGGCTAAATTAAACCACGCACATATATGCGTTTAATTAATTAGGAAGGAGCCCAAATTAGCTTAGCTCGCGCATGAAATAGGAGCCACTTCCCCTTCTCTCCCGGCTCAACGCCAATGGCCTGCAATTAATTCCTTCACTCGGAGACAAAATGAAAGAAAGAAGAAAGAAAGACATAGGAGCTTAGATATTGAATGACATGAAAGAGTTAATATCACGACAGTAGTTTTTCTCTCTGCCACCAGCTTCAATCCAATGCCTGACAGAAAAATTGAGGCGACGGATGGAATGTCTTCTTAAAAATTAATATATCTGTTGACGCCTCGGCCAATCATAAGCTTCCGGAATCTGCATTCCCCATCATCCCCAGATTCCTCCAAACCTCAAACTCTAGCTTTTTCTGCCATCCCTCTCCCTACAAGCACCACCCTCCCTCTACCTTTTGTGCACGGTACGAAGGATGGCCTTAAACTGTTAAGCCCCCATGAGAGATGGAGTGAGCCAGAAGCAAGCTCTAATCGCTTCTGGTAATCTCTGCAGAATTGTCCATGCAACCCTAATAAAGGAGGCCTTGATTTAGAAAACATAGGGGTCACGCAACTGAGCATCTTTGTCTTCCAAATCTAAGGCCACTGGTGGTGCTAGTGGTGTTGGTGGTGGGATATAATTGTCTCTGTATGGCTGTCACTTCTTCAGTTTCCTGTACCACTGCTCCATGAGCTACTCTCCCTTCTCCTCGCTCAAGTGTTAGGCATGTTCTATCTGAGAAGTCTAGTTTTGCTGTATGTAAACAAGCTCCAGAGTATGTCTTTAAAGGTTTTCTGATCGTGATAACTATAATAATAAAGTGTGTGTGCGTGTATTTTTTGCATGTCATATCATCACTACGAGACTCGATGAAAGAGTTGGGGGTATGGCGAGTAGTGCAATTGCAATTCTAGCAAAGAGCAAAAGATGTCAGATTCCCAGCTGCTGCCACTATTGCCAATTCCATTCCCCAATTTCAATTGTCTCTTCGAGTATCAGTGAAGTGAACGAGAATTTCAGTTCAGGTTACAGAGTAAAATAAAATTCACAGTTTTTTTTTTTAAAAAAATATTAATGGGTGACAGAGAGAAAGAGAGAGGCCCACGTCAAGCATCATGATTACACTTCCCTCTCAGGTTTGAAATTGCCTACATAAGAAGTGTTGGCTAGCTATTTGAGCTGCTGATCCCTCTGCTCATGGAGAGGAAGGGGAAGGAGCCATGGATGGAGGTGGTGTGCAGCAATCCTCTGATGGTGGGAGGAGGCTTCTCCATTTGGCCTCCGAGGTCCTACTTTTGTAGCTTCTGCAAGAGGGAGTTCAAGTCAGCTCAGGCACTTGGAGGACACATGAATGTGCATAGAAGGGACAGAGCCAGGCTAAGACAGCCGCAGCGCCTGCCTCTGCCTCTTTTTGACCCGGATCTTCCTAAACCTAATGACCTCATCAACCTCCTGCCAACGCCTCCAGGCCCTGCTCCTGCAGCCAAGGAGATGATGATCCCCATTAATGTTTCTCCTCTGGTGCATTTCTCGACCGCCGCCGACGAGTTGAGGAAAGCCGTGGACGTGACTGTGAAGGAGCTCCTCGTGGAAGAAGGCGAGAGCGGAGGGACAATGCTGCCCAAGGGAAGAGAAGTTGTGAGGCTGGAGTTGGAGATCGGAATCTTCGGCGGCCGTGCTGTTCATGAAAAGGAGGAAGAGGAAGAAGAGGAGGATCTTGACTTGGAACTTCGTCTGGGATTTGTCTAGAAAAAGCATGCATGCATGCATGCAGATTAATCGTCTGGCAGTGTGTACGCTTGATCGATCATCCTTTAATCCTCCCTTGTTCTCCCAAAAAGTTTGCGTTGCAGTAGAATGAGCAGATTGTGGGCATTGATTGCATTCGGATATAAATATAGTAGATGCTTAGTTCTCTTTAAATTTGATCTTGATTATATTTAAATTTGATTGAACTATGGTAACATCAGGGTAAACACCAATACAATTACTATAATTATATGTATTTAAATTAAAAAATTTATAATTAAAATTTACATAACTTTGATTCATCGTAAATTTATTGATTTTATATAATTCTGTATTATTGAATGAATATTTTTAAAAAATAATAATTAAAAAGGGTGTTGCCGTCAATTATTCCTAAAGGCTTCACAGACGGCCACTGGTCAAAACCCTGACCCGGGTCGATTGTCTCCGATGCCGTCTGCGATACAAGGTCACTGTTCAGAAGTGGCTGGCCGAAGGTGATGTACGGCGAGCCACCGCAGAATCCGCAGTTCCTTCTTGGGCCGCCGCCACCGTCGAGGAATCCGTCATGGTTTACCCGGACCCCGGTCCCTTCTCCCATTTACTTTTTCACTTGGAACTCTGATTTGGAGCCTTTGATCCTTGTTGTTTCTTCTTCTTCTTCTTTTATGTTCGCTCTTGGATAGTGGGGCTGGGAGATTCGATAAACTATTTGCTAATGTTTATTATAATGTTAGGTTCTACTTGATGGAAACTATAATTAGTTTTTTTATCTCATTTTTTAAACTTAATCATCACATTCTTTATATTAGGGACTAAAGTTGGCACTCTAGAATTCAGTTGGAGCCAAGGATGGAACTTGAACAATAAAGGGACGGTTTGCATAGAAGTCGAGACATTGCCAACTATTTACTAGACACAAAATTATCCGAATAATGAATTAACAATTCATCCACTGATTATTTTTTGGGCAAAATTTGATTCGCTCAAAATTTGGCACAAAATCGCTTTCCTTCCTCCTCTGCTTGTTCCCCTAAGCACACCATTTGCATAGTGGTTACTTTGTCAGGATGAGTAAATTCTGACGGTCTCTTAGAATATTCATATCAGTTATCCTATCTAAAAATTTTATTTTAAATTTTAGATAGGGTAATTAAAAAATCTTTGCATCAACTACCTTATTCATTCTCCAAATTTTGTATTTATGAATAGTACTTCTTTAAATTTAGGGAATATATTTCATTCTCTAAACATTATAGAGGAGAGAGAAAAAATAAGGAAATTGATATATCATATAGTGAAAAGTAAATATATAAATTTAATAAAGTAATTTTTTTATCCTAATTTATATATTTTGAGTTAGGAAGTTGATGTGGATGCTTGTGTATATTCAGATTCAAAAAAATTGACTCTAAATGGCTTTATGGGTCGTATGGTCTAGTTTTTTTGGAAAAACTATTATATACTCATTTTTAAATCATGGGGTCACTTTGAAAATATGAATGAACTCCACTTAAAGTGTATCTATTTATTCAGATGACCATTTAATAATTTTGCTTAATAATGCCATATGACTATCGTTTAATGGGATAAATGTTTGATTATTGTTGTTTATTGTTATAATACCATATGGTTATCAGATCCTCTGTCACAAGATTTTTGTGTTCTCGTATTCCCTCGCCGATAGGACGGTCATGACATCCTTATGATGTGCATTGTATTTTTGAGATGTGATCTAGCCTCCGATCGACAAAAGGACATAAGAATACAAAAATCTTAGGATAAAGGATTTGATCTCTACCATATGGCCATGTAATAATTTCAGTAGTTTTGCCCAAATCCGGTAGCTTTAAGTCTTTAACCAAAATTATCATTTTTTTATTTATGTTTTACTTCTTGTCTTTAGAAAAAATTAATATGCTCATGAACTTACAGGATTTATATCACTTCATTCTCTCTCTCTCTATATATAAAAAATTTATTATGCTTAGGCACGCTATTAGACTAGTTGGGTAGTAGGTCATGTTTTTTTTTATATGGGTGAGTGAGGGTACAGTGGGATTATGACACCGAGCAAAATATAGATTATTCTAAGACGTGATATTTCAGAGGAATTAACGAGAAAACAAGAGAGAAATAACAAAATAAGTACCCCAAGCTAGGTTTTTTAAAAAAACCTTCTCGGAAAAATAAGAGCGAGAATAGATCTAGGAATAAAGGAGATATAGCCGTAACGTGGCTTAAGCGAAACCAATTGATTCAATATTAAAATAACTTGTCCTAAACATCATCTAAGTATAGGTTTATATAGCTCTCAAAATTCTCAAAAAAATCTAAACGGAAAAATAACCAACTAGACTTAGTCCCTAAGATTAAGAATAAATTAACTAACAAGACTTGATTCATAAGATTTAGGACAAAATTAAATATAATTAAAAAAATAAAAATTAACGAATAACTACTTATAAAAAACCCAATTTGGATCTCCTCCTGTATCAGTCGCCTGGAGTTGAAGAGAACTCGTCCTCGAGTTTAGGGTGGGTGTATCCGGCTCCAGAGCATAATGACTTAGGTATTTTATATTTAAAACATCAAAAGTTTTTAAATGACTAGGAAGACGCAACCTATAGGTATTGTCATTAATCTTTTCTAGTATCTCGCAAGGTCCAATATTTCGATCTTTGAGCTTGTTATATTCACCAACAGGAAGATAATCACGAGTTAATACAACCCAAACCATATCACCAGCGTCAAAAAGAACCTGACGTCGATGTCGATCTGCCATGATCTTGTATTCAATGTTCCTTTCTTGAATAGCATGCTTAACCTACTCATGAATAACTCGCAGATGCTCATCCATCTCCTTAGCCTTGGGGTTAGCTTGTCTTGGACGCGAAATAGGAACTAAATATAGTACCTCGGATGGATTTCGTTCATAAACAACTTCAAAAGGACTCAAACCAATGATCCTGTTATTTGATCTATTGTATGCGAATTCTACTTGAGGTAAAACCAGATCCCATTGCTTCGGTTTTGTTCCTGTGAGTCAGAAGATTTCATAACTCTCGGTCTGACCATCTGTATGAGGACGATAGGCGTTGCTGAAATTTAGTTTCGTCCCTAGCTTTCCCCATAAAGTCTTCCAAAATTGACTAATAAATATAGTATCACGATCTGAAGTAATAATTTGTGAAATACCTTATAAACGTGCAATCTCTTTGAAGAAGAGGGTGGTAATCCGAACAGCATCCATGGTTTTTCTGCATGCCACAAAGTGAACTATCTTGGAGAATCGGTCCACCACAACTAGAATAAAATCTGCAGTCCATTGGGTGCGAGGTAAACCCAATATGAAATGCATGCTAACCTCGCACCAAGGGGCTTCGAGAATTGGTAATGGAGTATATAAACCAGCATTGGTGAGAGTTCCCTTAGATTGCTGACAAACGATCCATGAAATGAGCTACGTCACTGGTTAACTTAGGCCAATAGAAGTTGGAACAAATGAGAGCTAATGTCTTATCTCAACTAAAGTGTCCTTTGTTATGCATAATGTGCTGCCTTAAGGAACAGTCCGGAATTCTTAATCGTAGTCTACGAAATAGATAACCATTGTGCAAAATAAAGTCATTGCGAAGACCATTATTTACCTCCTGAAATATCTTGTCAAAAGAGGGATCATCAATATACATATCTGAGAAAGATCCAAAGGCGGCAACCCTAATGCTCATGATAGTAAGCAAGGAAAACAACGGCTTAGAGCATCTGCAACAAGATTGAGACTCCCGGATTGATCCTTCAGCATGAAGGTGAACTCCTGCAAGTAGTTTACCCACTTGGCGTGTCGACTACTCATCTTGTGTGGGCCATTGATGCACTTCAAAGCCTCATGATCAGTGAACAAGATAAATTCCTTCTGCACAAGATAATGACGCCAATGCTTCAAGGATTGCACAATAGCGTATAATTCCAGGTCATAGGTAGAGTAATTTTTCTTAGCACCAGATAGTTTCTCACTTAAGAAAGCAATAGGGTGTCCTGATTGATTTAGAATACCACCAATGTCAATGCTCGATGCGTCACAGTTTACTTCGAATAATTTGTCGAAATCTGGTAGTGCTAGAACAGGTGCTTCTGCCATCTTTTGCTTCACCAGTTGAAAACTAGTCGTAGCCACTTCAATCCACTTAAACTCGCGCCCCTTGAGACACTCAGTGATAGGAGCAATTAAGGAGCTGAAATTTCGAATGAATCTACGGTAAAAAGAGGTTGATCCATGAAAACTTCGAATATCGTGAATGGTTTTTAACTGCAGCCGCTCTAAGATTGCGTTTATCTTTAATGGATATACACTAACACCATTGGTAGATACTATAAATCCAAGAAACGAAACTGAGGTCATGCAGAAAGAACACTTCTTGTTGTTGATGAACAAGTGTTCCGCCTTTAGCTTCTCAAAAATAGTGCGAAGGTGATCAAGGTGCAAAGCTTGTGTTGGGCTACAAATGAGGATGTCGTCAAAGTATACAATCATGAATCTTCTCATGAAAGGTCGCAAGACCTGATGCATGAATCTCATAAACGTGCTGGGTGCATTAGATAGTTCGAGAGGCATGACCATCCACTTGTAGAACCCATGTTGTGTCTTGAAGGCGGTCTTCTATTTATCTCTGGGTTTAATTCGAATATGGTGGTATCCACTCCTAAGATCGATCTTGGAGAAGATCTTTGAATCGGAAAGTTGATCCAACATGTCATCTAAGCGAGGAATTGGAAACTATATTTCACCTTGATTTTGTTGATGGCTCTGCTATCAATACACATGCGTTACGAACCATCTTTCTTTGGCAAGAGTAGGGCAGGGACTGCACAAGGGCTTATACTCTCACCAATATAACCTCGTCTCAATAGCTCTACAACTTGTCGTTGTAGTTCTTCGACATCCTTAGGTCTAAGATGGTATGTCGACCAGTTAGGTAAGCTTGACCGCGGAACAAGGTCAATATGGTGTTGAATGTCTCTCATAGGGGGAAGTCTCGGAGGAAAGTCTTCAGCCATTAAATCAGCAAAGTTGGATAGGAGTTGTTGCACCTCAGTTGGTATATCCAAGTCTAGGTCTATCTCATTGCTTTTGTAAGGAAGAAAAAGCATAGACCATGTCGTCGTGCTTCATCTCGTTTAAAAATCTGGATATAGAAAGTAGTGTAGAGTTATTGATTATCAAATTTGAAGGGGTTCCTTCTCATCGAGGAGTCAATACGATATTCTTCCCTTTGATGTTGAGGGTGTAGGCATTCTTCCGTCCATCGTGGATGATGCTACAATCATATTGCTAAGGTCATCCCAATAATACATGACATGCGTCCATTGACACAACATCACACTATGCTCGATCATAATACTTGCTGCCAATAGAAAAAGTTAAAAGACACCTTCTATTTACGGTTTCCTCACTCCCTTTTCTCAGCCATGGCAACTTGTAGGGTTTTGGATAACGATCCATCTTCAACTGCAGCTTTTGCACAGCTTCTTCAGATACAATATTTTCACAGCTTCCACTATCAATAATCATCTTGTAAACTTTATCTACAACTGTACAAGTTGTGTGAAAGTTGCTAGTTCTCAGCCAATCCTCTTACGATTCTTTCTTGGGGACTAGTAGACTCTTGCAAACGACGAGAGTCTCATGACCATCTCCATAAAGAATCTTGCCATCGATATCATCGTCATAAATCGGCTCATCAATTTGTTCGGATTCATCCTCCATGTCTTCCTCAACCAGTAGAGTTTTGTTTTTTTTTATTTAGGGATTTTTTATAATCTGAAGCTCGATGCCCTATTCACCACATAGAAAACACTTGATAAAGGTCTTAGAATTACCTTGTGGTGGTTGTTGGGAAGGGTGCAACTCCTGAGGGTGAATAACTCAATTGTTTTGATCGCTTTTATTTGTTGGTCTATGGTTTGACTATTTTTCAACCATCAAAGCTCGTTGATAAGCCTCTGAAACAGTCTAGAGTGAGTGGAGACTCGAGGAATCTTGTAAGGGTTGTCGTAATCTCCCTAAATATCACGCTGTCATTTGCTCCTCAGTTTTAGATAGATTGTTCCTTGCAATAAGCTGATAGAATTCCTTCGTATAGTCGTTGACGGTTCTATTTTTCTCAATCGTTGATTTTGGAATTAAGTTGTTTCTCTCTTGATAGTCGAAGTTGCTCCCACCATACTGAGGCTCGGCCTTTGAACGCGATAACGACCAATTTTACTTTGACGTGATCAGGTACTTCCTTATACTCGAAAATCCTTTCTACTTCGTTGAGCCAATCAATGAAGCCTTCCACTTGTAATGTGCCAAAAAAATCAGGAAGATCAACTCGAAAACTAAAGTCCCCATATCATTCCTCTCGACTACGGTGTTCCTGGTACGTAGTACGATAGTGATATGGATTCTCAAAAGTAGACTCAGAGTTATGATCAGAAATCTCACGATCTTCAAAATCGCGTGCTACCAGACGTTGGGTTAATTCCGCAACTTGCTTATATAAATCCTCAATCATCATTACATCCTGGATATTACGATCATGGTGCTAGGCTTCCTCATTCGGAACCTGCCTATTGCGACTACGACCATATCCACGATGACCCTTCATTGGATCTTAATGAGTTCTGATACCAACCGATGCCGAGCAGAATAAAAATTATTTTGGGACGTGATGTTTCAGAGGAATTAACGAGAAAACAAGAGAGAAATAACAAAATAAGTAGCCCAAGCTAGGTTTTTAAAAAAAAAACCTTCTTAAAAAAACAAGAGTGGGAATAGAGGAATAAAAGCGATGTAGTCATAACATGGTTTAAGCGAAACCAATTGATTCAATATCAAAATAAGTTGTCCTAAACATCATCTAAGCATAGGTTTATATAGTTCTCAAAACTCTCAAAAAATCTAAACGGAAAAATAACCAACTAGACTTATTCCCTAAGATTTAGGATAAATTAACTAACAAGACTTGGTTCCTAAGATTTAGGATAAAATTAAATATAATTAAAATAAAAATAAATGAATAACTACTTTAAAAAAATCTAATTTGGATCTCCTCCCGCATTAGAGGGATAAATTTAATAGGAAAGGAGGGTGGTGTGTTGTTTAATTTTAATGATAAATGAAAATGAGGTGTCCCCATTAATGTTTTAGAAAAAAAGAATACCTTTTTGATTTTTGTGCATTTCTTTTCTTTGTTGATTATGATTTTAGAGGATGGATATTCACTTTCTATCTTTGAGTTTCCTTGTTTTTTTTTCTCAAGTTGATGTCAGAGAAACATATTCAGTCTATCTTCTTGTCCCTCGTACTTATATTGGATCTTAGTTAGTGCCTTTCTTAATGTTTTTTTGCCCTTCTATATCCAGGGATGTTACCGAATCGATACCCATGAATATACCCCACTACATAAATCTGAAGTTTAACCAAATGAGTACTTGAACCAAACATGCCTGCTTCCTACATATATATAAATCTAATAATCAATTTGCTTAATAACTGATATTGATTAAATATCAATAATAAAGATTATTTTTTTTTAAAAAAAAATATCATAATGTTTAGGTATCAGATACCCAATTAGCATAAATCCAAACCCACATAATGCCCACAACTACATGAATACATCAAATCTGCCTCTGGTATGGATGAACAATCGGACTTGATGATTATACTGAATATACTCAAATATTATAACTTCCTCTTCTTAGTATATATTATATACTCAAATATTGTGACTTCTCTCTTCTTAGTATACTCTATATACTCAAGACATGAAAAGCGTTAAGCTCGAGGGTTACCTAGATTTTTAGCAAGTTTAGTGGCTGTTTTATTACACTCAATTAAGGACAACTTGTGTCCTAAATTCAATATCACTATTAAAGACTTTGTAAGACATATTAAAATACATATTCATGCAAAAGGATATGGACAATTCCAAGGTGATAATATTTAGTTAGATATTATTTTTTTTGGAAAAAACAATGAATCATATCCATAATCATTTTAAAATTATGATTGAAGCACTTACAACGAATGGTATACACACTTTCTAAAACCTAGAGAATATAACTCAGAGGTTTTTGCAAGATAAGAATGGACTATCACTTTAAATAATGTTGACACAACATTAAAACCTACAATGTCCATTATGTACAAAGACAGAAATGAAAATCTTTCTGTTAGGTTTTCAGGATATCAACCTTCTACTTCTCAGACTGATGGGAACAGAGAAGATGAGAACTTGAACCTCATGTTTAGACAAGAGGATGACCCTCTAAATGTTCTTTGTAACTTACGTAGGAAACACTTAAAATTAGTACAAAGAGAGAAACTTAGACAAGCTAGTCTCACAGCAAAAAAACTTTAACTTCACTCCTTTATTAGAAGAAGTCAAAAGTTTTTTTGGTGACTTAAACGAATATGTTTATATGCCTAAGTCAAAAGACTTAGGTGACGTTTGATTTAGGGATTTGGGAATGAGGGAATAGAATAATATAAATATAAGGTGTTTGGTTAATAAGTTTGGGAATAAAAATTTTAGAATTATTCCTAAATAATTTGGAATGGACAAAACCCAATTAAAGTGGTGGGTTTAGAATTCATTCCCGCTTCTTTATGCCATGGGCGAAGTTTAAAAAATATATATATTATTTTGTTTTTTTGTTCGATAAAAGATTTTCTTTTTTTTTTCGCCCTAAGCCATCGCTCCTTCCCCTATTCGCTCGCGACGGACGAACGACCACATCATGTGCGACAACACCGTCGGCTCTTCGGCTCAAGCTGTTGTAGGCTCGTAGCTCACAGTCGTCCGTCACCACCTCTTCGTTTTGTTCGCCATCCCTTCCCATCAACAGCGAACCCCCTTTCCCCTCTTCCACCATCGTGCACCAGGAATGCATCGAAGTATAAAGCTGAAAAAAAAAATCAAAACTTTGGCAGTGCCTTGCTTGAAGGAACCAAGACCATGTTCAAGAAAGGACCAGGGTGCCTTCTCTCACATGAAATTGGAGAGGGAGAGTACAGCGAAGGTCTGAGAAGGAGAGGTATGGGTTGACAGAGAGCAGAGAAGGAAGGGAGTCAAATGGGGAAAGCAGTAGCAGCAGCAGACGCCGTCTTTTTTTTATATATTGATTTATTATAAGAACTTGGTAAAAGTTTTGAAAAATAAATCGATATTTGAAAATTGAATCAATACCTAATCTAAGCTTATAAACCAAACAACATTGGAATGACTAAACACATTTTCATTCCAGCTTACTATCCAATCCATTTACATTCCTATTCTTGCACCCAAATCAAACGCCCCCTTATAAGAATTAGAAGCCTTTGATAAACAACATCAAAAGCTAAAATCTAATTGAATATTATATTTTGATGAAAACTGAAATAAAATAGCCCAAAAATTTAAGGATGACACTATTAGTATTCCTGCATCGGAAAAGACTTAATGAATTTTGGAGAATCATCAATCACATCAAGACCACCATGTGAAGTATGAATGCCTGAAAGTACTATGGAAACTATGGACCATGGACATCCCCCTAGAACTAGGATAACTCCTTACACTAATAATAATCCATTAGTCTGGACAATAGGAAAAAGAAAATCACCAGATATAACTTTATGTGAAAAAGATGCAATACTTCTCAACATCACTATATGTGATTCGTAATTATATGACACTTACTTAGAGCGATAGTCTCTATGAAAACAGATTATCAAGCTAAACATGAACTTGATATAGAAACAGGAGATGTTATGATCCGGGTAGGAGAAAACTACTTAGGAGATATAGTTTGTGAAAATTTTAAATTACATTTTCCAAAAGAAGTAGCACGCATTGCCTCACAAGATAATAATATACTTAATTTCTGTTATGTCATCCATAGATTATTAACAGTGAGAAATGCCAACACATGATTAGATTGTCACGCCTCGGGAGAGTCTCTGCCAGAGGAAATTTTGACATCATCTCCCCTGTACAAGTGACAATCTGAAACTCATTACAAAGCCCTCAGGGCTCACAAACCTCGGCCAACATGGTCGGAACATATATAATGAAGCATTCCATGCAATTTATATAATTCAGCCTCCGGCTGACACAACCACGCAGTTATAATGGTAAAAACCTACTCCACTACAACGAGGAAAACACAACACAATGAAAAACCTTCACAGTGGAAACATGGGCATCATACCCGAAGCACTATATAAAATCCAAAGTGCAAACATATACATCACAAGTATGTAGTTCACTAACAAGGAAACACAAGTCCAATAATATAAAACCACCTCAACACCTAGTGGAGACTAACGACTGGAACCTCATGACAGCTTCTACCTGAAATAGAAAAATAAAATCACGGGATGAGTCCAAGAACTCAGCGGATACCAAGCTGACATGCATAGTATAATATAACCAACAATAATAAATATGCAATATAGAAATAACTGAAAATGCAAAACTGAAAGACAGGAGAAATTGTACTCACCAGGGCCTCCTATCCTTACATAAAGGGCATCAGATATGCAACCACATAAATGTAACATTCAATATGCAGCAATCACAAGTAATAAATGCAATCCATGCATATGATGCAAAATATCCTGGTCACCCCTGACACCCGTCAACCATCTCACACGCGATAGTGAGACCGAGTGGATAGGGCTATGACAACTGTGCACTCTGCCATCACTACTCCTGAGTGACCGAATGGACAGGATGCTGTCGGAGTACACCTATCCTCTTACCCCAAACAGAGTGAGGAGCTCAATACTCTCATCTCCCTGAGACAGTCCAGAGGAGGGATCCTTGTCCTGCTACCACGCTACGTCACCACTACCCATGAGCGGGTCAACGGAGCCCTTGACAGAGCAACCTGCTGCAACCCACCCTGCCTGATATACCACTAACCCATGAGTGGTTGTGTGTGCAGATCCATGTAACTAAAGCGATGTGTTCAACAATAATGGAGCCGACTATCACTCAGCATGCAATCATGCAAAATGATGCATGTCACTAAGCATGTAAATCCTGACCCTCCATAATATATACCAAAAGGTAAAGCAATCCAACAAGGATCTAAGTATCATGAAATTAGGTACACATGTCAGATATGTCTAGTAACTAATCCTGAACACAGTAAGACAATGTATGTCACTACTTATATGATCATAGGTACACATGGTAAGAACAAAAGAATATAAGTCTAAATGCATACAGATAATAATAAACAAAGGCATGTTATAGGTATCAAGTAGTGACATAACCAAAACAAAGATAAACATAATTATTACTAGTGGCTATAACCTACTACGCATATCAAAATGACATTATCAAAAGAGATAAGTCAAGGTACCCGCCTCAAAAAGAAGATCGTGACTAGAAATCCTACGTCGAGACGTCCGTCTCGAATCAACGTCCTGCATACAGTATGCATAGTATAGCTAAGTTTCACATAATCACATAGCTAATCCTAATCTATTTCGATTAAGTAACCATGTTTAATTTCATCTAGTAACATATCGCCACTACAATGAATTAGGATAAATCCCAACTATTGTACAACTAAATTCAATTTAGCTTATACAATAATTACCACCAAACTTACCCAAATCCGACCGTGCCATTGCTCACAATCGGAGCTACATTGGCTGGATCCAAAGCTGGAACCAAGCAATTGCACTTAATCCTCCACTGCCATTTGGAAAACAATCCCAAATCCAACTAGTTAGAAATTCTAGCAATAATTTACCTAAATTCACATCGCTGTTGAAGTTAACAAGAATCTTTACCTAACTTCCCTCTTCTTCGGCGATGGCGGCAAGCAATTAGATGCTGATGGCGGCGCTAGGTCAAGAGACGCCGACACTCAGTGAGCCGATGCCAGATCAGGAAGAGGCGGCTCGAAGGTAGTTCTAGGGCACGATTGGAAGCTTGGCTGTCGGAAGCCCGACATGAGATGATCGGGGGAAATCAGGGAAGAGGCGATCGACGTCGATGCCCGGCGATCGGCAAACGGTGGTGCGACCTCAAGTGGCGGCGGCGACGTTTAGCAGATCGTGTGAGGCGAACTTGGGGGATAGAGGCTTCTCCTTAGCCACCGATTTTTATCCGCAAGGGAGAAGAGGAAGAGGCGTCGCGAGTTGGGGGAGACGAAGCGATCGGGTTGCGTCGCGAGAGGGGAGGAAGAGGAAGGGATCGGGAGGCTTAGGGCACGGGTATGAACAAAGGAAAAGAGAAAAAGGAAAAAAAAAAGAGTAATAAATAAAAAAACAAACATTTCCTTAATTGATTCCCTTAAACTTATCATACGAGCTTCGATTAATTTTCAAAAAATTTCTAAAAATATTTAAAAATTCCCTTATGATTATTCGTCCTTTTTCGATATTTTACATAGATATTCAACAGAAAAAATAATGAAAGACTTGGAACAACTTCAACTTTTTAGTTGTAATTATATCAAACCATTTTGCAATAACTTTTAGCATTAACAGTAATATCATGAAATTATTGTAATCCGACTTTAGGTGAAAGATTATTTAGTAAATTTCCCGATGACTTGGGAAAAGAAATTCACAAGTCTTGGATTGAGTAGAATATACCTGCACTCTATGATAACATTGGAGTCAGAGTACAACATATTCTAGCCAATTTAAAGAAAAATATATATAGATACAAAAACAACTTAAAAATCAACAATATGAGTTTTGTAGTCAGCTTTACACTCCACAACAATATGGATCAACAACTTAACAACAATATAGACAAAGAAAAACATCAAAACCTATGATACCGGCCAAACCTAAGACTAAGCCAAAGAAAACATACTAACTTAGGAAGAGCAAGCAAAAGAACCCATATCTGAATAAAGAAAAGCATGTACGAAAATTTAAATTGAAGAAAACTTATGTGAATACAATCACATGCTTTGTTTGCAATGAACCAGGTCATCTTTATTCCGCATGTTCAAATAGAAAAAATATTTATAGTCGAGAAGCCAGATTAGTAGGTTGTACTAATCTTGACTTACTAGAAGTATAATCAGACGTTTGTGATATATCTTCTATCTACTCTATTGCTTTAATGATTTAGAAGAAGTACCCTCTTCTTCATACTATACTTTAATTAACTCCTTTTTACAACCTTTTTATGGAATACCTGCAAAATATGAACAACCTCATACCTTTCTTTAGGATAACTCAGACAAAGATGAAAATCTAAATCTCTTAGAGATTGCTAACTTAATGTACCATCAATTCATTCCACAAAAATAATAGATTTAAGATCTGACAAACAAACTTGTTCTCATGAACGGTCCTTAAAAGAAGGAACAGATAGTACTCCTTGTTTTATCTGTGGATTTTATCCTTCAGTACTAAAATGAGTAACTTGTAAAATTTGCAAAAGACAATGCTATAACTTATGCTTAGAAACAATCTTTCAAATCACAGTTCCACAAGTACACATGGTTAGAGGGAGTATAAGAAATGCACTCCTAGAAAATCGAGTTCAGTTCTAGAAACTAGACTAAACTTACTACAAGCTTAAATCACTAACCTTAAAGACTATCTCAATACCGATCCGCAATATAATGGGAAAGGTATAATGATTTCCAATGGCATTGAAGATACAAATCTAGTGTTTATTAAAACCCCTAGTATTTGTAACTTAGGACATTCCGTAGATATACGAGTTCAATGTACCGTAAATATCCAATGACATGAATTTACTTTACATGCATTTTTGGATAATGGTGCTACTACTACAATTGATGAAACCCTCTTATTGTCTGGGATTGAATCACAAGACGTACAATATATCAAATCGAAGCTCGTTTACAAATCTTCAATTTGATATATTGTGATTCTCATGGTTTAATCTGAGTTAAAAGTTATGACCTCTCAAAATTTATGCAGCATACACATTGCAGCTATGAAACAGTAGTAGTTACAACTACAAGTTTAACTGCAAGAAGTGATAACTTTTGATTCATATTGAACTATAGGATGCACAATATATCAAATCGAAGATCTTTGACTAAGCTTCGATTTGATATATTATGCGTCCTATTTCAACCCGAATCAAAAGTTATGGTTTCTCGAAGTTAAAACTTATAGTTGTAGTATCTACTACAACGTATTGCTGTTATTCGAAAAACCATTAACAATGTGTTGTTGATCTTTTGAAGAACAACGACACAGTCTTGTCCTTCTGCTTCTCCTCATCCGTCCAAAGATTTTACTAATGGCTTCTTCTTCTACCTTCAAACTTTTTATCTCCTACTACAAAGATATAATAACTTTTACTTTGCCTCCACAATCTCATCGAATAAGTTATCCAATTCCCCCACAAATCTCTTACTTTCACTACTCATCATCCTGAACCACCTCTTCAACTCCTCCACCATCTCCTTCACTCTCCCGCCATTGACAGCCAACTCTGTGTCGCACCTCCACACCCTGGTGCTCTCCAACTCTTCCCTAAACTCCTCAGTGCTCGACCTCATCCGTCGGAATTCTCACATTCATATCCCCTACGTGGTCATCTTGCTTCTGCTATGATCCTTTATCGCAACCTCTCAATGTAGAGTGTCGTTTCTGTTGCGAAGAACGGAGAGTAGGCCTCGTCGACAGCAACCGCCACTAAATGGGCCAGTAATTCACCGAGCCCCAGAGTAGGATTAGCAGGAGGGAGCCAACATTCCTTAGCGTGCAAAGCATGCTTCTGAAGCCATTGAACACATCGCATCTCGATTCTGCCCATGATGCTTCTCGAATTTCAACGATGATTTTTGAAAATCAATGACATGGTGCTACTGGATAGCCATTGAACGCATTGTATCTCAATTCTGCCCATGATGCTTCCTTGAATTTTAACGATGATTTTTGAAATCAACATGGAGTTGTTGGTTTTCGAAAATCAGCTTTCGAAAATAAGCAACACAAGTGTCACTGATTTTCAAAAATCAGCAACACCATGTTCCTGATTTCTGTGTTATTGATTTCAGAAAACTAGTGACACAAGTGTTGCTAGTGTATCTTTATGACCCTGTTTATGTTTATTATTTTCAATTTGTTACATTGAAACTGTATATAATATCTGAAGATAATCTAGTTTGTGATTTAACTTTTCAATTAATAATCTTCATCATTCTCTGTGAGCTCCTTAGGATAACAAACAAACAACTCGAAGGATAATACAACCAATCTTCTTTCAATAAACAAATAAAAAGACAGAGCATCTTTACATATCTAAAACATAGACTAACATCAATGATAAAACTAAACAATACAAGGAAGACCACCATTGCACAGGCATGGAACCTAGTGACAAAGAAAATGAGTTTCCAGGAACAATTAGGGACTTAGAGCTTCCTTGAAAAGGTAACAGCTGATGAGCTCCACAACTAATAGGAAAAATAATCCCATGCATTGTTGGAGCCACCTCTCCTTGGGTGAAGCCGCAAATCATCTCATTAAAGGATTAGAACTGACCATGAGGTCAATCCACTAGTACACAATTGAGATTTTAGAATTGAAAGGCGCCTAATGGCCGAGAAGGATTCGTTGAGGCGCACTGCTTGGGTCTTCAACTGAGACTAGAGTGACTTCTACGAAGAGGAACAAGTATTAAAAGAGAGTCCTTGACATTCTACTCAACATTTGTTTGGCAATGAACTCTGATAGTAACTTGATAACAATGGAATAACTTCAAAAGAAAAAGGCAATTGATAAATAATAAGTTGCAAAGCATAGAACTTTAGAAACTCAAATGGGAGGTTTCCACCAAGCTATTACTTTCTTCTCGTCCTTTAACCAAATTATTTTGCAAGTCAATGTCCTCAATTTCCACATGTTCTTCACACCCTTCTTCCTTGGGCTTTTCAATTCCTATTTTCATGGTACCCACTTCTTCACCCTCCTCATCTTCATGTATCTTCTTAACAATTTTCGATGCTTTAACACCACCAAGCTCATCCTTTTGACAACCAAGACACGATCTTTTGATCTTTTATCCTCCTTTGGCTCATCGAACCCATAACCATTTGAATCTATATTCACCTCCAGAAAATCGACGTCCTTCTCCTTTGTATCAGGGTCAACCCAACTAGGGGGTTTTGAATCATCCATGACTGTCACCTCAACCGTCTCCTCATCGTGGTCATTTCCATCAAAGGAGACTCCTTTACAACGCTCCTCGAGGGAATCTAATGCGAAGTAGTCGAGCATGATGGCTTCATCGTTCGAGTTGTGCTTTTACGAGGGTTTCCAATTGTCCTCGCGTCGCATCAGGATCTCCTAGCCACGAAACTCGAGATGGCCTTCCATGACGAGCGCAACGTCCAAGAGCAGAAAGACAAGGAGGCAAAGAGGGAGAAGATTGAGAGAGGAGAAGGAGAGCAACATGGTGTTGTATTGATTTTTGGATGAACAATAATAGAGGGAGAGGGTACAATGGGAAATAAACTCAGCGAGGTTACATTGTTTGGACAATTCCAAAAGTAAGTACTGAAATGTAGAAAATGCAAAAACACCTACATGTTTCGGTAAATTGTCGAAAACATTTTATGAAAGAACTAATGTTTAATAAATCTAATAGTGATAGAAAAAAAATACATAGATAATAAAATTTATTTTTTGGACTGGGCTAGATCCTAAGACAGCCCTCGAGAAGATCTATCCCTATTTATCGTTAATGATCTAGTTGCGCCATCAGCATACTTTTTACTGTTCAACTTATGGTGGTGACTGTGATGCTATATTGATAGTTTAGGAGTAAAACCTCATGATATTGAGTTAGAAAAATAGATAAATTAGGGATGCTTACTGACAATAAGGTTAAAATAGAAAAGTTGAGCCAAATTTTATGAAACTTATTTGACAAAGTAATCAAGTCAAATTAAGTTCAGTTAAGATGAACTAAGCCATTGAACTAGTTATCTAGGTTTTTTTTTTCCCGAACATGAGCTTAGTTCATTTAGATATTATCAAGCTCAACAAGTTTGATATTTTAAGCATTTTTTTATTTATTTATAAATTGAATAAGAGTTTTATTAATGAAAATGATTCATAAATTTTCTTCGTGGACATTGTTCATAAATATTATTCATAAATAATTTATAATTGCATTGCAGAGTATTTTTCCTTATATGAAAAGCGGGTCTAAGAATGATGGCTATCTGAATGAGCCTTCATGACCGCTTCCCGATTTATCCTGATGGGCAGTGGAAAATTTTTGTAGGACCTAATCAATCACCCCTAGGATTAGTTGATTCCTTTTTTTTTCCTTGGGACTTAGGAGGAGTTGAGAGTGATATAAGTAGTGTGCGTTGGAGATAATGGTAAGGGTGCTTAGGATAGATCAAGAGAACGTAGATAGATTAAGAAATCATACATTGTTTTTCTATTCCTAATAGTCCTGTGATTATCTTCTAGTGAGCCACACCTGTATAGGAACTTCTCGTTAACCGTTGCCCAGTTAGTTTTTAGGAGTTTTGGCAAATTGCCCTTCTTAGCCTGCATAGGTCGTATTAGGTTACTACATCGGCTTTCCTGATACAGTTACTGTTCACCACCTGTGGTTACTGAGATAAGGACTGAGGAAGATGTATAGTAAGATTAGGAAAGAGAAAAAGAGTAGAATCTTGACCTAAGGAAGAGAGGAACTATATTACATTTTTGAAAAGGTTTAGATTACATTTTAACAAAGGCTTATACAAACCAAAAGCATTCTACAAACCAAGTAGAATCTTGAGCTAATGTTTGTCATTGTTTTTCCTAAAAAAATTATATCTATCTGTATGTTATATTTTTGAAGATCTCCATATTCTCTGGATTGGACAGAGACTTTAATATGTTTAATAAAATCAGGTATGGTCATATTAAAATTGGGACAAAAATAGGTGATACATGTTACTATTTATATTGACTTAATTAAGTCCAATTCATTATCGAAAAATCTAGAGTCATACAATATTAAAAAGACTTTAGTTCTTATACTTTTTCTAATAAGTTCTCTAAGGCCAAACACAATTAGTTCTATTTCTATTTGCTTGGTTTGTAGAATGCTTTTGGTTTGTATAAGCCTTTGTTAAAATGTAATATAAACCTTTGTCAAAAATGTAATATAGTTTCTATCTCAAGTCAATATTCTACTCTGTTTCGTTTTCTTAATTTTATCATACGTCTTCCTCAGTCTTTATCTTAGTAATCACAGGTGAATAGTAACTGTATTAGGAAAGCCGAAGTAGTAACCTAATAAGACCTTTGTAGGCTAAGAAGGGCAATCCGAAACTCCTAAAAACTAATCGGGACAACGGTTAACGGCGAGTTCCTATATAGGTGAGGCTCATTGGAAGATAATCATAAGACTAGTAGGAATAGAAAAACGGTGTACAATTTCTTAATCTATCTACGTTCCCTTAATCTATCCTAAGCACCCTTACCCTTACCATTATCTCCTATGCACCCTACTTATATCACTCTCAATTCCTAAGTCCCAAGTAAAAAAACATAAAATTTGCTATATATATATAACCTTGATTGATATATATATAATCTTGATTGATTCCAAACGCATACCTTTTTGCATTGAAACAGAGTTCTTAAGGTATTCGAATTCTTTTATTTTGTTTATTTATTTTTCTGGATGATAGCTGCAAGACCATGGGCACTTGAGTAAATTGTTGAATACCTTGCCATATATTCGAGGTTGCATCATATCCGAGGTTGGGCTGAGTTAATTTTTCTCTTAATTCAGGTATCTAACTCTTCGAACTTACTAATCCTGAGGTGATCTGTCGACTCCAAGAAAATTTTCTACTTACCTCCAGAATAAATTCGGGAAATGTAGATGTATCTTAATGGACGTCGAGCATCACTAATTTTATAATATTTTGAATCCTTATTGCATGAGAGTCCGTCATACCTCTTATCATATTCGGACTACTTTTTTTAGTTGACACCGCGTATCTAGTTTACACCGATTAATCCGAGAATGACCGACCTGACCCTACAGAAGTTTTCCACTAGTCACTAGGATAAATCGAAAAGCACTTACAATAGGCAACTTAACAACCCAGCGTTCTAAGATCAACTGTCCATTAAATGGAATTCATCCATTAATTCATCGAAGTCAGAACTCGATCATATTTGAAAATTTGAGAAGATGCCTACCGCTACACAATTACCTTGGGCTACCATATTCGGACGGTTGATCCTTGAACCTGTTGCTGGTTTTAATAGAAACTGTCATTTTATTGCAGAAGAACTTCAATGATCAAGTCATGAGGGTATTGTCAAAATATAATCACCTGCCTCAGCTTCAAAACTTATTTAATTCTCAACAAGGATTCAATAATTAAGCATGTGAAATTAAAAAAATCTCTGTGATGAGAAAGAATATGTAGAAAAAAAATGCGTGTGTAGTTTTCAGATTACTCTACTGTTTGAGTAGAGAATCTTCAACAATTGACTAATTTCGTTTGACATTTCCCGATGGCAAACATCGTAATCAGACTCTCAATAACTCCATTTTTTAATTGAAGTTATGGTAGGCTGTTGAATTTTTTCTTCTTCATGCTTCTTAAAATAATGGATTAATCCTCCTTCATTGTCCAAGATTCTTTTAGTGATTTACTGCGAGACACTAGTGAAAAGCACAATCCTATTGAAGCAAGGTCAAAATGTTTATCTTACAGAAATTTTGATTCATCAATGAGATTGTAAAGTCTTATAAACAAATGGACGTTTACTTGGACACAGATTTGTATCTTTTCCCTGGAGATTAAAGAACAGTGCATGATTCAGCTCAATACCAAAGGATGTCAAACAAATCATGGAAATTGACATCTGGAATTTGCTCCACAGGCTGTAGTCCTCCAGGGATGATCGAGTCTTTCCAATCTATGATGCTATCAGCCATGTCAAGCTGAGAAAGCTCGGGACTCAAGACTTCAGAGTTAGAGGTCGATCGACTCATCGCTCCACCGTCCAAATTCAACGAGCCATTGCCACTGAACATTGGTATCCAATCTGCAAAAAGAAGTTTGTAGACAGGAGGCTGATGATTGGCATGCTCTATCATGGAATGGCAAGAATTTGTGAGGGTTGATTCTTGAGATTCTGAAACAGAGTTTCGGCTGTCGTGCTCATTCGATACTTGTTCAGATTTCGGATTTTCGACTTTCCTGAGTTTCTTCTTGAGGTTGGTGTGCCAGTGGTTCTTCACTTCATTATCAGTTCTTCCTGGTAGATGCATTGCTATCTGAGACCACCTGTGCCACCATTTTCAGATTGCTTAGAACCAAAATAATCTTGATTTATCTTTTTTTTTTCCCTTTTATGAATTCTTCAAATGAATGCCAGAACATTAAAATTTTCAGAATGCTCACTTGTTGCCCCAAATGGCATGCAGTTTCATAACAGTCGATTCCTCTTCAGCTGTGAAAGCAGAGCGTTTGAGTCCTGGCCTCAGGTAATTCATCCACCTCAATCTGCAGCTCTTTCCATTCCTATGCAAGCCTAGAGACAAACTGCTTAAATCAGAGAAAAGAAGAGAAAACAAAACAAAACAAGATGCTGAAACCTGATAGAAGAAAAGGCAATTAATTACCAGCTTTGAGTGCTACAGAGGTCCAGCAGCCATGGCCGTGCTTGAGGATGTAGTCCTTCAGCTTTTGGTCCTCGTCAGGAGACCACAAGCCTCTCTTGTAGGTCACCTTTGCCTTCTCACACATCTTGCACCCCATCAATCAACTTAAGACACTGGCCTTGGAGAGAAAAAGGAAGAAGTGCACATTTAAAGGCACTTTGGTCAATGATCATCGAGAACAGATAATTGTTCTCCGAGATTTACCTCCTTTTTAGACAGTGGAGAACAGATTATCTCGTGGTAAAGTCAAAATATGATATTTCACACAAGAAACTTCATTAATCTCCCACTTGAGAAGGAAAAAGATTCTCCAATGTTTTTCCTTTTTATTTCAGTTTTATTTTAAACTCTAGTAAAGCCATCAATCAAAAATGATAGAACAAATTCTACGCTGACTTCATTAATTGCAAAACCTGGTCAACTGTACAGATCAATTGTGCTTGCAAAGACCTTCTCTATTTAATTAGAGAGAAGTCATAATATATATAAGAAACGCATTATTTAATTGTCTAGTTGAAAATGATCGACTAAATAAAACAATTTGTCAACTCCTAGGTATGAACTTGGTACTTTAGTTCCATAGGAAACTACACTCGATCACATTTTCCACAATAGAGGCCAAGCATATTATTATTGTGATAATTTTAGTGCCATCCAAATTCATGTGCTAAAGAATAAAGATAAATGAACAACTACTTGTTTATTTGAATATCACATTTTAGTCAGAAGTCGGATGAATATAGTTCGTTTCCTTGAGTCATTTTGATGAAAAACTCTCCCCATTTGAATTTCAAATCATACGACTAAATCAACAAGACTAATATTTTTCTCATATTATAATAATATTTCTTGACAAAAAATATAATTTGTCTGAATAATCAACCTATTTTGTTTATTGCTTTGTTGATTAAACCGAGTAAAATATATTCACACTACATTGGTACGGAGGAAAATGACTGAAATTGACATCTATTTATGCTGTATTTATATACAATGCCGTCTTTTTTGAATTAATTAACTATATGGAGTCTATAATCCATATCCATGTAGTTGGTAACTAAATGGATAATTATTTTAATAAATTTTAATGTTAATTTTTAGCGGGGTATAAAATGTCTCGTTAAGTGATTAATCTTTTTCATACAAAAGATCGTTGTATTAGGATAAAATAATCTATATAATTTATCAATATATATTTAGTTAGGGACCGATAGGGATGTAAACGAGTTGAACCAAGCCGAACAATATTAGGCTCGAGCTCGGCTCATTTAAGTTATATTCGGACTCGAGCTCGGTTCAAGCTTGAATCAAACTTTTATTACAAGGCTCAAGCTCGGCTCGATTTGGAATTATCAAGCTCGCGAACAGTTCGAGCTCGACTCGTTATTAGCTCGATTATTATAGTTAACGAGCCTAATTCGTTAAGCGAGCTCGGGCTTATTTTCGGGCTCATTTTAGAGCTCGTTTTTTTTGCCTCGTTTTAAAGCTCGTTTTAAGGTTCATTTTAGAACTTATTTTTTACCTCGTTTTAGAGCTCGTTTTTTGGCTCGATTTAAGGCTTGCTTTTTGGCTTATGAGCCTACAAACGAACATATTCGCGAGCTCATGAGCTGAATATCCTTAAACTCAAGCTCGGCTCGATAAAACTGTCAAACTTGAAATCGAGCTCGAGCTCGGTTCGATAATATAAACAAACGAATTCGAACGAGCTTTTTATTGAATCGAGCTCCGAATAACTCGCGAACCGTTTGGTTCATTTACATCCCTAGGGACCGATGATACATTGATACTAGACTGTTTATCACATTTTACACTAATAATATTTTTTTTTTCAAAATTCTCTTTTTTTTTTTAATAAAAATAATATACATTTGTTTTTCATCCATTTATAAATGAATAAAAAAATTAAAAAGGCATCCTTTATTTTTATTATCATATAAAATATTCAATTAAAAAATATTAAAAGGGTGCCTCGTATCTTAAAAATCCTTAAAATTGTTTCTAAAATTATTTCAATCATAATAGTTTTGATCAAAACTATTCAATAACATTCAATCAGTTTTTAATAAGTTGGACCAATTAGATTAATTTTTTATTAAAATATTTTAATATAATTAATTAATAAGTTTAAGCATAGCATTTTTAGTCAAATATATTATAGAGTGTTTTTTTTTAAAAAAAAAAACTTAGAGTGACCTACTAAAATAAATTTTTACCCTTCATATGTAACAAAAATATGATAAATAAGAAATACTCAGTGTAATGGTATAAATTCAAGTCTGAGCATGTCCTTCTTTATATCTTGATCATCTGTACTAATGATTAGTAGTCATCGGTAATTTATCTCCTCCGTGTTGATCAAGACGAATTGACAGAAATACTGGGGAGAGTAAATCGTTTGTTGCCACGTGATTTTCATTTCAAAATTTTCTTAATATATATTTAATTACAATAATATATTTCGTTAATTGTTCTATTCAGCATTTATACTATAATCAAGTAATAAACTACATATGAACGCTGAAGTGGTCACTAATTAACTAGTTAGTAGCTAAACACTAATAATTAAAGAGAACACTCATTACTATATAATTATTGTTAATTATTTTTTCTATCGAGTTGCTATGTTAATTAATAGGCGAAGGGAATAAATAAATTTTAATTTCCATTTATCATAATGCATGTTTCTTCTTTGTCTCCATGCGTTTTGGGTTGACATTGTTTTTGATTAAATAATCCAACTTATATATAAAAAGTTAAAGAATAGCCCGGTTGAGTGACTTTTTTTAAAACTAAACTCTAATTTTATTATTATTAAACTCTAATTTTCTATATATATTATCACGGTGCTATTGTGATTATGATATTTATTTTAATTGGAGCATAATCTAACTCCACATAAATATCTCAAATTTACCTTTGATTGATTTATTATTTTTAACATTATTGTTATTTTAGTCAAAGATTCTCTTGTTGTCATAATTAATTAGCTTATAATCACATCGTATTATAACCACCAATGCGTCATGAGTGGCTTTGTAATCATCTCCATCTCCATCTCTCTCTCTCTCTCTCTCTCTCTCTCTCTCTCTCTCTATATATATATATATATATATATATATATATATATATATATATCATAATTTTGAATTTTTGCGTCACACAATTTAAGTTAGTGACGAAATAAAAAAACTTAGAATAAGATTATAATTTACTAAACTATAACGCATTGTTATTTATGTTTAAATGAACATTTGTTTAATGCTATGATACATGATTTAAGTCTTAAGATACTTGATTATGCATGCGTGCTTAATGCAGATGTTAATTAAATATTAGAAGCATCTTTTGCTTGTCTTTTGTTACATGCTAATGCTCCAAGGGATCTTCTCTTGATGAATTTAAATAATTAAGTACCTCTCTTGTCATTGATTACATGATTATCATTGCCCTAGTGTAATGAGGTGATGATTATGCCCTCCAACCGATAACTAAAATAATTAAGAGATATAAGATTTGAATCTCAGTTGTAATATATTATAAGAGATTCTCTCTAGTGAGAAGCGAACCTAAGAATATTGGTCTTCTAGATGAGTTTGTATGAGTGATTTTCAATTTATTCTGTTGATCAGTTCATAAAAACTTTTATAAAATTGGATCGATTATTTCAAAATTAATTAGTTCGAAGAATTAAATACACAACGTCAACTAAAATTATTATTATTATTATTATTATTAATAATAATAAAGTTAAACTTTCATCTTACAAAAGAGACACACGGCCATTTGAATATATGTGTCTATCATCGGATCTTATCTACCACAGAAGGAAGGATACGACTTACTATGAGTCAACTAATCTTTGCTCAAAGACACTTTGAAATGCAAGTATAAAAGTAAAATAAATCAGAGTTAGCTCAGTTATCTTGTTAAGTCATCATTATCTAGGTCACATTTAGACGAACTGTCAAGCTAAACCAAGTTGAGTCAAGTTGAACCGAGCTGAATCGAGTTGCCAAGCTGATCCGAGTTGGTTCGAGCTAGTTTGGACTGGTCCGACACGCCAACCTGTCAATCTGCCAAGCTAGTCTGAGTTGCCGACCTGCTGAGCTAATTTGAGCATGTTGAATAGGGTAGAAGCAGATATGGGCTATGATATTCACTTTCACTAGATCTCTTTTCTACTTCCCCATGATTTTTTTGAGTACCTTGCACTTAAAAATATCATGTATATGCTCCACAAAAAGAAGGCCAGCTAACTCTTTTGAATTATCTCTCTTATACCTTTTTCTCTACATCGGAAGAGCCTCATAGAGCCTCATAGGGATAAAGTCGACCACGCAGAAAGCCTATTCGACAATCTCAAAAGCTTCATCAGCAAATTAAACTGATCAAATGGGATTGGGGCTGTTTGTCAAAACTTGATTTTGAGTTAACATTTGGGGTGGAGAAGTTTTGGAGCTCGATATGAAGAGCGATGATAAAGTGGTTGATGTATAAATTGTAAGGAAGATGGTTCATTGAGGGGATCCAAACATGTTACCAGGAAATGCACAAAGAGATTTCCTATACAACTATACAAATGCCGTAGTGTTGACGGAAACAGTGAGCAATTGCTAGTTTATAAAGAGATTTAAGATTTTGGAGAAGAGAATTATTATTACACTTTGGGAGGAAAGTGTGCAGAAAGATGTTGTGTAGCTTATGTCTTTCGTGTGATTAAAAATTATGTTGATTTGTCGGTCAAAATCAAAATGAGTCGAAGGGAGTGGGGTTCTGACTTAGGTTTATTTGAACCGGCTCAGCATGTTTATCCCAGAATTTCAAGATTGATTAAGTGCAAATTTTAGCTCCTGATCCTGACTCACCTCTGGGATCAATCACAGCAACTAACTCCGACTCTATCTTAATCTCAATAGCTAACTCTGATTCAAACTACATCTCAATCTCAACGATTGACACTGACTTAGTCTTGGATTCTAGCACCATATATCTGACTCGGCCTCAGTTGCCGACATTGCCTCTAGCTCAGCTCTAGATCCCAGCACCATCTACCTGGCTCGGTCTCAGTTGTCAACATTGCTTCTGGCTCAATTCTAGATCCCAACACCATCTACCTGGCTCGACCTCAGCAAACAACATTGCCTCGGCTCAACTCCAAATTCCAACACCATCTATTTGGCTTGACCTCAGCTACCAACATTACCTCTAGCTCAACTCCAAATCCCAACACCATCTATCTTGCTCGGCCTAAGTTATCGACATTGCCTTTGGCTTAGCTCCGGATCCCCGCACCATCTACCTAGCTCTCGAGTTTCAATAATATCTACCTGATTTGGCCTCAAGCACTGATATTGTCCAGGGTTCAATCTCATGTCTCGACTTCATCTACTCTCAAGGTCATTCCAAAATAGTTTTGTTTCCCAATCTTCTCATCCTCAGATATAGTTTACACACCCACGTGGCTTGCTCAGAGCACATGAAGGATAGTGTAATTTTCTCATCATTAAGATTATTCCTCTACAATAGTTCAGGGCACATGGCACTGAATGAATGAAGAGGTAGTTACTAGGTTGTCAGAATTAGTCTCCTAGATGCTCTCCTTCAAACACATGGCGTTTTGTGGATGGAAAGGTAGCTAACTGCTGTTAGATCTGGTCTTCTTGTTGGCTCACATAAAGATGATGGCTAAGAAATATGCGACACTCATGCGAAGATGCTCTTTGGACAATGATAAAAACTCTAAAGAAGGTCAGTGCAAGGGGATTCCCCTTTTCCAAAACCCTATACCAGGTTTTCACCTTATTCTCCATTCTCTTCCTCTCGCATATCACCTCAAGCAAATCATAATTTAAGTGTCAGAGTGTCCTACTAGGAATCCCTAGTGTCAGTCTAACTCTCTTTTGGAGTGATATTTCATCCCCTTTCATCTTAATCATCGAGGATCTCCGGAGGAAGCGCATGTTAGCACGTTCATTGACAGATGACTTGACCATCCATTGTATTTGACCAGAATAAATTGGTACTGTCTTGGGGAGCTTTGAGCCAAGATGTTGTATTGGTTAACACTAGAAAAACTGCTGACAATCACAATTTCGTCGAGGAGAGAAGCTACAAGAAGGTACAAAAGCCTCAAAGATGAGAGGTCTGCTCCTTACAGGACACATCTGTTCCTCAACCAATCCACAAAAATGAAGAAATTCAAATTGTACCTCGCCAGCTTGACCATGTTACTCAGATAGCGGTTGATTTGACACCTGAACTTAAAGGGAAACTAATCACTTGTCTCACCTGGACCAATGATGTCTTCACTTGGTTATCTCATCAAGTCATTAGTGTGACATCCATTATGATGGAGCATCTGTAGGTTCCGGTGCGGTCGGCTAGAGAGGGGCGAATAACCTACAAGTACAATTTTAAAAAATCAATCTCTTGCTTTCTACTTAGCAAGGACACATTGTTAGTTTAAGAAAAATAAATAACATAAAGAAAGAGTAAGAGACAAGAAGGTTTACTTGGTTACAACTAGGATGATTGTTAATTCAAGGCATTTGAAGCTCACTAAAAATTTTCCTTTGACGAAAGCGGAGTAGCCTCTTACAATCATTGAAAGTATAGAAACAAAGAACAGAATTTGAATACAGTGTATTGTCTAGAATGAAGAGGATCATGGCTCTATTTATAAGTCACTGGTCAAAATATAACCGTTGATAACATGGCAAGTTCTAGGCGCCTCAACCAGGTCCAGGTGCCTCCAGTGTGGCACCTTATCCATTCCGCAATGGCTCCACAACAACTTCATGATAAGTCTCTTATCCATACCCAAGCACCTGGACCGGTCCGAGCATCTAGAATGTTGTTGACGTGGACCCAAATTATATCACCACTACAATGTCTCCAAAAAGGTGCCTCTGCTAGTCCATGCTAGTTTGGCCACCTGGACTGGTTCGAGCGCCTGAAATTAGTCTAGGCGCCTAGATAAGTCAACTTTGTATTAACTTTTTTAATTGCTGCTCCAATCATTTGGGTGATTCTCCGACCATCCAGAGTTGAGTTCACCCAAACCCAACTCCGACCTTCTCCTTGAGCAGACTTCCTTCTTGACTTCTCGTCCCTTGGAAGTGCTGCACGTGTTCTTCTCATCTGTCGATGTATTCTTCCCCATCTTTTCATCCATCGGATACACCGAGCTTATCAACTTACTTCCCGTGTCATCATTATCGCTCGCTACATCTTTTGCTCGACTTTCTGTGTTTCTAAGTCCCTGCACACTTAGACATAAGACATCAAATATGTAGAGCCTAACTTAATTTGGTTGATCATATCAAAACCAACCCGGGATATTTATAACATCATCACAACCTCCTTCAAGAGTCTCGACCAATCCGACAAAAGAAGCAACACTTTGCCCCTGCTCAAGACAAGGTAATTCACGATGAAGTCACCAAGCTTCTGGAGGTAAGACATATCCGCGAGGTCCAGTTCCCCTCTTTGATGACAAACGTGGTCCTGGTATCCAAGCCGAGAGTCAAATGATGGGTCTATATCTACTTCTGAGACTTCAATAAAGCTTGTCCCAAGAATTGTTACCTAGTACAGCGGATTGATCAACTGGTAAATTCAACCTCAGGTTGTGATCTTATTTGCATGTTGGATGCATATCAAGGATATCATCAGATCCCTTTGGTCGTGGAGGATCAAACAAAAAGTTAGCTTCGTCATCTATGATGGGACAATCTGTCATACGATTATATCATTTGAGCTTAAGAATACATGAGTCACTTATCAAAGACTGATGAATCGGATTTTCAAGCATCAAATTGGTCGCAACGTGGAAGTTTATGCATATGACATAGTGATCAAGTTGACTCCAGCCAAAAACTTAATCAACGATGTCGAAGAAACATGCAACACCTTGTGAAGGTACGACCTCAAGTTGAACCCTAGCAAGTACTTGTTCGACATTAAGAGTGGTCGCTTCTTCGACTACATACTCACTGAGCAAAGGATAGAAGTCAATCCCGAGAAAATTCAAGCTTTACAGAACATGTGTTCGTCGAGAAACACCAAAGAGGTACATAGGCTAGTTAGGTAAATCACCGCGCTGTCATGTTTCATCTCTCAGTCAGCCACAAAGAGTCTCTCATTCTTCAAAGTACTATGTAAGGCGACTCGGTTCTCATGGGATAAGAAGTGCGAACAAGCTTTCATAGTCTCAAAGTATATCTAACAAATCTGTCAATTCTATCTAAGCCTATAGTGTCACACCCTAGGTAGTTCCTGCCAGAAGAAATTTTGACAACATCTCCTCTATACGGGTGACAATATGAAACTTTACTACAAGCCCTCCGGGCCACACAAACCTCGGCCAACACGACCGGATCAATAACAATAAAAGTAAACAAACAATTCACGCATTTTATATTTACTTAGCCTCTGACTGACACAACCACGTAGTTTATATTTAATTAAGCCCTACTCCACTACAACAACGGAAAACTAAACCCACAACAGAAATCCAACGCAGCGGAAAATAACGGCAGTAGACCAAAACTTGATAAAAATCCTCGAGTACAATCCTACATCACAAGTATATAGAAAATACATAACAAGTAAACCAAATATCCAAAACTGAAAACTCGTCACGACAGGTGGTGGGGAACTAGTGACTGGAACCTCCTGACAGCATCAACCTGAAATGGTAATAAATCAACGAGATGAGTCCAACACTCAGCGGATACCAAGTTGACATGCATAGTAAATAATAACCAACAGTAACAAATATGTGTACAGTCTCCTGAAGTAATGAAAAATGCATAACTGAAAGAAAAGGGAGAAGTTGTACTCACCAGGACCTCTTATCAGGAGAATAAGGTCGTCAGACCATAAATAACATGTCTCTGTATGCATGTCAATCATATGCATCCATCCAATATGCAGCAAATAAAGTGTAGCAAACACAAGCAATAAATGCAATCATGCATATGATGCAAATGACATGTCTTGGTCACCCTTGACGTCAGTCAGCCATCTCACACACGATGGTGAGGCCGAGTGGGTAGGGCTATGACAACTGTGTACTCTGCCATCACTTCTCCTGATGGGTGACCGAGTGGACAGGATGCTGTCGGAGTACACCTATCCTCCTACCCCAAATCATAAGTGGGGGAGCTCAATGCTCTCATCTCCCTGAGATAATTCAGAGGAGGGATCCCTGTCCTGCTACCATGCTGCAGTCATACTACCCATGAGCGGACCAGAGGAGCACCGACAGAGCAATCTGCTGCCACACATTCTGCCTGAATAAAAATCACTAACTCATGAGTGGTTGTGTGTGCAGATCTCACTACAACAAAAATTACAAACGACAACGGATATTATCCGTTGTCGTAAGGTCAAAAAACCGTTGTAACTGACTGTGTTGTAAAAGGCATTACCCTACGACAATGGTTTTGCATCCGTTGTCTTTGTAGACATTCGACAACAGTTTTATCCGTTGTTGTTTATATGCTCAAAATTTTTTTACCTAATATGACAACACTTTAAAATCATTGTGGTAGATAATTTCGATAATAGATATAACCGGTGTGGTAGACTCTTTTTACAACAGATATAAACCGTTGTGGTAGATAATTTAAAACGTTGTAGTTTTAAATTTTACAACACTTATAAACCGTTGTGGTATATAATTTTAATATGTTTTATAATTGGATAAAACCATTGTCTTTTATCACTTTTCACAAAAAAAAATTTATTGTGATTACGTACTTTTTACAACGTTTCTAACCGTTGTCTTTAATATTCATGTTGTAACATAATAATAACAAACAACCAATCTTTTTTTTAATATAAGCAAACCACCAATACAAAACTAAATATTTACTACATTCAATTCAAAATATGTCAGCTAAAATATAAAAAAAGAGTTGTACTAATCAAACTTAGTAGTATCAAACCATAAATCACATGTTTTCCATTACGATATTCGTCATATGACTTCTTCGCATTAGCAAGGCAATCTAGAAACTAAACAAAGCTCACTCCTTGCATAAAAAATCCCAATCCTCATGAATTGCCCTTGAGTTACATACCTACAAGAGAAAAGTCAATTAATCAATATTTAAAACTCAAATCATTGATTTAATGCAAACAAAGTCAGAAGGAGAGAAAAATTAAACAAAACTTATCAAAGAAAAATATAAAATATAAGAAAAAAAATAATTATAGTAACTACATGAACTGTAACCAGAGAATAATACCGTACATCATTCTAAGACATAATGTCTTAATCTGGAAGTCAGTCAAATAATTTGTATATTATTAACTTTTATATTATTAACATATTAGTATAGAAAGCTTAAATATTTTAGGAGTAAAGAAATTCAACAACCCAATTCCAAACAAATAACACACTGACACTGATTCTTAGAGGATGTGACATGCAAGAAACATGCATATATAAATAGAACTCATAGAAAAATGAAACAACAAATGAACAGTAGTACCTGTGACAATTTATTGCCAAAAACCACAACTGAAGATACATCACTAGCTGCACCAACACCTTCACTCATTGCAATATCAACATCTGCTGAAGCCAAGGCAGCGACATCATTAATACCATCACCAACCATAGCAATAATTTGTTTCTCTTTTTGAAGTTCAGAGATGAATCTCTTTTTCACCTCTGGTTTAACTTCATAAAGCATCTGCATACACATAACGCCAAATAGATTTCAGTTTTAACAGACAAATTGAGTTCCCTTCCTCATCAAAGATATTCACTAGCAACAATTCTTAAACTTCCAGATATGATTATCTCAGTTAAGAATTTGTAATGGCCTGCTCACATGAAAGAACTAGCCTACAACTACCCAAATAACTTAAGCCTAAGTTAGTAATGGTTCATTCATCTAAACCTATAAGACTCATTTATTTGTTGGTTGCTACTCGGAAAATCTAACAATTCCACTGTACAAAAATTTTGTACAAAGGTCTAAACATTTTCCTAGTTACCATGTGTTCTTTTAAATTAAACTTGGATCGCCTACGGAACTTAACACGTTTGATCCTAAGTTTAATTTATTTGTTCTTTTAGGTTTAGACTTGGATCTCTTGCGGAACTTAACACGTTCGATCCAAATCACCTAGGTCACGAAGATAATTAAATATCTATTTCCAAAATTGGCTTCCAGTACTGCATGGCGAGGCATATGGCCTTCTTGAATATGGGAGCAACCACCACCGACTAGACAAAACCTTTTAAGGAAATTAAATATTTAACCTTCCCATAGTAACCCTAGGTTAACCTCTAAGAACAATCAAATCACAAGGAAAATAAAAAAAAATAAAAGAACAAAATTTCGAAAACTAATTCGAAAAACTAGAATCGCATGTCTCTTGTATTTGGTATTTTTACATGGAGATAAAATTAACATGATGCGGAAAACAATATTAGTTATACCTTACTTAGTAGATAATGACCTCTTGATCTTCTACCGTATTCCTCTTCTAATCTCGGACGTTGTGTGGGCAACGATCTTCCGAGACGAGGACCACCTAGCACCTTCTTCTTCTTCCTTCAAGTTTCGGTCAAGCAAGACTTCCAAAGGATGAAGATCTTTTTCCACCAATCAAGCTCCAAGGGATGCAAGTTTTCTCTCCTTCTTCTCCAAGCTAAAATCCGGCCACCACTTGATCTCCAAAGAGGATGAGAGGTTCGGCGACACCAAGGAGAGGAGAGAACTTGAAGGGGCCGGCCACACCAAGGAAGAAAAGAGGGAGAAAAATAATAGAGGTTGTTACCACAAAGGCACCCAAAACCCCCTCTTTTATAATCCTTTAGTCTTGGCAAATAAGGAAAATTTAATAAAAACTTCCTTAACTCTATTGCCATTGAAAAGGAAAATTTAATAAATTAAAATTAAATTCCTTTTCTTAGTTTATATGGTCGGCCACCTCATGTAAGCAAACAAGGAAATTTTTCGCTAGAAAAATTAAAACTTCCTAATTTGCTTCCGGAGAAATTTTAAAATAAAATTTCTCTTTAATAATCCCTTCATGATTGATGTTATAAAAAGAAATTTCTATAATTTTAAAATTTAACTTTTCAACATGTGGATGATAAATAAGTAAAGTTTTTACCAAAATTAAAATCAACCTTTTAATCTACAAATAAGGAAAGAGATTTAACTCTTCTCTTAATCTTTTGTAGAATCTTATAAAAGGAAATATTTTAATTTTTAAACTCTCTTTTAAATCATATATTCCACATAAGAAAAAATTTAAAATTAAAAATCCTTTTATATTTATAATGGCCGGCCACCTAGACTTGGGTTCAAGCTAGGGCCAGCCACCCATAAACCAAGGCTTGGCCGGCCCTAGCTTGGTCTCCAAGCTAGCTTGCCCGACCCCTATAACATGGGTATGAAGGTGGGTATAGTTAGGTATAGTACTCTATAAATAAGAGGCTACGATAGGGACCAAGAGGAGAAATTGGTTTTGATCTCTCGATAAAATTAATTAGCATCTCGTGTTTGCCCTAAACACACAACTTAATTTTATCAATAATAATTCATTCCACTAGAGAACTATTATTGAACTACCGCACCAATCCCAAATTACATTTTTGGGCTCCTTCTTATTATGAGTGTGTTAGTCTCCCTGTGTTTAAAATATCGAATGTCCACTAATTAAGTGAGTTACTGACAACTCATTTAATTAATATCTTAATCCAAGAGTAGTACCACTCAACCTTATTGTCATGTCAGACTAAGTCCACCTGCAGGGTTTAACATGACAATCCTTATGAGCTCCTCTTGGGGACATTATCAACCTAGATCACTAGGACACAGTTTCCTTCTATAATCAACAACACACACTATAAGTGATATCATTTCCCAACTTATCGGGCTTATTGATTTATCGAACTAAATCTCACCCATTGATAAATTAAAGAAATAAATATCAAATATATGTGGTTGTTATTATATTAGGATTAAGAGCACATACTTTCATAATAATTGAGGTCTTTGTTCCTTTATAAAGTCAGTATAAAAGAAACGACCTCTAATGGTCCTACTCAATACACTCTTAGTGTACTAGTGTAATTATATAGTTAAGATAAACTAATTCCTAATTACACTACGACCTTCCAATTGTTTGTTCCTTTCCATCTTGGTCGTGAGCTACTGTTTATAATTTATAAGGTACTGATAACATTATCTTCTGTATGTGACACCACATACTATGTTATCTACAATATAAATTAATTGAACAACTACAAACAAATGTAGATAATTTGACCAAATGTGATTCTTTATTCAAAATAAATATCTACAAAAACTTAGACTTTCAGTATACACTCTAACATTATTAGCCCACAACTCTACATGTAAGGTGCCATAATCTCATCCGCTTAAGGATTAGGCATCCCTATCACGACCTAAACTTATGCTACCAGAAATAATACCATAACATTAAGTAATTGCATCAAAAACTGATTTAAAAGTGTGTATATAATATTCAAATTAGTATGAGTGAAGTGAGCTGGTAAATATGCATCACGCTGATTTACTATAGTTGCAGGTGGCAAAGATGAATCACATGTAAATTTAGTCTAGGAGTTTTTCTTGCGGAGAACACTGAGACCGGTGAACGAGAATTCAGTACTTTTAACTCAGGGTTCACATAACATACCTTTCTTTTGTCAATACCAATCATAGATGCTACGTATTCAGCAGCATTCTTCTTGTCTAGTATATATGTTTATTCCTTGCTTAGCTAAAGTCTCAAAAACCAGTCATGCATCTTCCCTTATTTTATCCTCAAAATAAATAACACCTGCTAATGCACTATCAACTCCTACATATACAACAGACTTGTTCTAAGACTCTGCATCAGGAAATTGGTTCCCGTGGATACCGTGCCTGCAACAGCACAAAAACATATTAGATGATGGATACAGACGTTGTATCTAATAGTGACAAGTATGAATTTTGTAGCATCTTATAGCTAGTGATATAGTCTTACAAAGATTTCAATGGAGGAAAAGGTTAATGTAATGGAACCTAAATAGTTGAAATTCACTTGATGATGATGAATAGCAATTATCTATTCTATAAGCATCATTATCTTTCAGGTAATGAGGGACAGAAGAACATGCAGCATGCACACTAAGTTTACTTTGACGTGGCTATCTAAGAAAAAACTGAGCAAAAATGTGTGTTTCAACACCCATTTAATAACAGAAAGGACCAGCTTTCCAAAAGAAAAAGAATGACTCCATGCCCTTCCGCAAAAGGCATTGTACGAACAACATTTATATCTAAGAGTGTCCTATAAATACCATACACCTTCTGACCCAGCTTAAAGTCCCAACAGAAACCTTCATTTTTTCAATTATAGCTACTACACCAGAGCCAGGTTCTTTAGTGAATGCCCCATCTTTAGCCTGTCATAGATATTGCTGATTAGGAAGCAAACTAGGATAAACCAACCAAGCATATTATAATGAAAATAGGAAATCGAATGGACAAATATAGATTGCTCTGTTTAATTATGCACACACAATCATTTAAAGGCTACAACTACTAATCAAGAGCTGGGAAATTAGATTGGGTTGTTTCATAAGTTCAAATACCTATTACAGTCTGCCTCTTGTAGACTGGTTTCAAAGAGAAAATTTGAGAAAACTTATTGATTAGTGGACATAAACTGAACACTGCTAAAAAAATTACAGAAGAAAGTTGGATTAAATAATAATTGTGTAATGTTAACCATGAACTGTTGAAAACTCGACAGAAAACAATAGATACCTCAAGTAATACGGTTCTATTAGGAAATTAATTCATTGCACTAACATAAGATCTATTGTTAGCCTATTTTCATTTATGAAATCAAGGTTTTAGTTTTAGTGGATGTATCAGAAGTAGAATCCAAAGTGGGATCTATTAGATACATGCAAAAATAGCTATAGGTCACATTGTAGGTACCAAATATTATAAACTGTAAGCAGAAGTCCTAAATCATTTCTAATGGTAAAAGCAACATGAGAATTAATTGCTTAACTATGTGATGGATGAACTCTGTATGTTATAGAAAGAAGCGTTGATTACAATATAGATTGTAAACTTTACCACTTTTTAACAAATGGATCCCACCTTTTAGTTATAACAACTCCACCATGATTTATATCACAAACAATTGTCATTCTATTAAGTTTATCATCCTGTAATGGATAAATATTGGTATAGCATCATTCAACTCAATCAACTAAATTGCGATGAAGTCAGTGACTTTTTTCTTTTTTAATTGATAAATTTTTCAGAGAAATGAAATTGTTAGTATGTTAGGATGAATTTGTTAAATTGAAAGGTGAGAATACATTTGTTAAGAGTGATAAATACTGGGATATCTATAGCAATTAATCCAAGGAAAAAAGTACCAAAGGCATTTTCAAAATAAAACGCCATTATGTTGAACTATGAAGTGTGAAACTTACGATTAATAGTAAAAATATAAATAATAGTACCTAAAAAGTTTCCAATAGAAGCTTCAAGGTTGATGTGAAGTTACCTTAACATTTTCACAACCAATGGAATGAGCCGCTTCAACAATAGCCTTTCCAATGGGATGATTAGTATTTGATTCCACCCCAGCAGCTAACCTTAAAATATCAGCTTCAGTCTATTTGAACTCATGGCTTTCTCTGTGCATTATACATGATTTCATCAATTAAGCATTGTAAGATATCGCCTACCATGTCACCTAGTTCCAGTGTTGTATGTTAGAGTAAAAGGCTAAAAGCAACTATTCCTTTTCTCGAATCAAATTGCATGCATTTTTCACAACATGCCATAGAGAAATCTGGAACAATTCTATGTAAAACTGTAACATAGCATCAGATTACTGAGCAACATCATGGAAACCAATTTTCATCTTCGAGAGTGAACAAACTTTAGTGATCACACATAGCATCATCCTTCTCTATTTCTCTATCCTAAATCATTAAGAAGTAGAGATGGATCCATGAGCCACAAATAAACATAAAACTGACAATATAGATTTATCAAGAATACAAAATATTTCGATTGCAAATATAACTGTTGTGATTCTCGCCAATAACCAAATCAAATACGACAAAGCTACTTTAGAGATTCGACAAAATTAAGCGATTTAAAGCAAAATGATCATAAATGTAAAAATAACCTAGAATTACTCAAGAGGAACCTCTACTTCACCATCGAAGATCTCCTGCTGAAGGTTCTTGGGGTCCTTGCCATCGACGGTGCAGCCTATGGACACACAAGTTCCGAGAATCTCCTTGACTGTGCCAGAGAGGTCCTTGGCCATGGACTTGGGGCGCATCACCCTGGTGATCTCGATAACATCGCCCAGTGAGATATTTCCGTTATGCTTGATGTTCTTGATCTTCTTGCGGTCGCGCTCAGGCTCCTTGATGATGAGGGCCGCGACGGAGGGGACGACGGTGACTTTGGCTTGACGATTCTGGACGGTGAGCTTGATGGTGACTCGAAGGCCCTTCCAGTCTTTGGCCATCTCCTTGGCTATGTCCTCTCCGATCTTCTTCGGGGAGAGACCCAAAGGGCCGATCTTCGGTGCGAGAGAGCTGGTTGCCCTGACCTCACTACAATCAAGAGGGAAAATTACACGTCGTGGAGAGGAGAGCAGGAGGAAGATCCAGCAGAGGCAGCACCCTTTCCTGTCGCGCGGTTGATAGGATGAAGAGATTGTATGAGGAGGGGGAAAGAAAAATGGCTTAGGGTTCGGGAACACGAAGGGGAAAACAAGGCGCCGAAAATATTTGAGGAGAGGGGGGAAAGCAAAACTGTGAGAGGGAAAATAACGAAACGAATACAGTCAAAGACAACGATTTTATGAAAATTGTTGTCGTAGCCTCTAAAAAAGCGCTTAAAGACAACGGTTTTAGATAACCATTGTAAAATGCGTTGTTGATTTAAAAAAAAGTTGCTCAACGACAACGGTTTTCACAAAACTATTGTCTTTTGTATTTTATGGGAGCTCAAAGACAACAGTTTTATATAAAACCATTGTCTTTTATCAAATTTATAACAGTTTCATCTAAAACCGTTGTCTTTGTGGTGTTGTCGTTTAACATTTTTATTGTAGTGTCCATGTAACTGGCGATGTGCTCAACAATAATGGAATCGACAATCGCGCATCATGCAATAATACGAGATGGTACATGACACTAAGCATGAAGATCCTGACCATATCTACCTCCATAAAACATGTACCAAAATTAAATAGCTCAAATAAAAAGATCTAGGTATACGTATCAGATATGGTAACTGTCTAGTCCGGTATATCATAAGGCATGGTATGTCACTACCTCTATGAGCATAAATAATCAAGAGGGTAATGAATGCAAAATAGGTAAGCAAAATCAAGCATGCAACAGGTAACAAATAGTGACATACCGATGCAGATATGAACATAATCATTACTGCTCGTTAAAATCTACTATGCATATCAAATGACAATATCTAAAGATAAGTCAAAGTACCCGCCTCCAATATAGTGCGTGCCAAAGATAATCCCACGTAAGGCAACTCATCGCAAATCAGAGTCTTGTAACAACACATTTAATTTAGCTACTCCCATATATATCAAATAGCTAAACCAAATTCTTATTTATCAGAAACCCTAATTCATTCATTAAACCTCGATATAATTAATTAAATCGGATCTAATCCGAAACTTAGATTAGATCCAACATTTTATCCTAATTATTTGTTCCTCTAATCACTTATTTAAATGATCAAACTACCACATAATAACATATTCTAAAACAAATCCCAAATCTGTCCTAATTTTAATTCTAGGTGTAAACTACAGAAAGGATAAATTTCCTACACCTTACCTCAACTCAAACCACCACTGATGACTCACAGTCGGAAGTCACAGCCACTGGGAATACCAGAAAACACCACAATTAGAGATTTAGCACACAAATACCCCACAAATTCCAGATTCACAGAGCCCTACACTTGCTGGACTACTTCACTGATCGGATCAAGAAGAGGAATCAAGAATTCAACAAAACAATCTATTAACAACCTATTCCAGAAATAATCTATTCACAATACCTTCTTCCTCTCCAATTGTCTGTGATGACCAAGGATCCAACGAAGGAGCTATCCCATGTCGACGATAGTGGTGACTGGAACCAACAACATCCACTGTTTACCAATCAAACACCCAAATCAACACCATATAGAAGATCAGGAACCAAATCACAACTAGGGCAGAACACGTACCTTCAAGATCGCCAACAACTAGAAAGGAAGGAAAGAATCTGATGGATCGAAAGCGCTAGAAGGGGGGGGGGGGTGAATAGCGCTCGTGGCTATTTCGTTTTTCGAAATCGTAAAAGCTTGTTCAGAAATAACGCAGCGGAAAGTAAATAAAGTGGACATGAAGGATTTACTTCGTTCGGATCCTGTGACGACTCCTACTCGAAGGCCCGCGATCCTTGATCGCTTCCGGTGGGCAACAACTATAATTCGTAAAAGCTATTACAAGCTAAGTACAATTTAAGAAGAAAAGAATATTGTACCGACAATAAAAAGACTAAAACTGAAGCTCCGGGTTGTCGTTGCAGCACTTCTGAGTCGAGACGTTAGCAGCTTGTCGCACGGAGAATGCTTAGAAGATTTGTCTTTAAAACTGCACCTCAACCCTCCTTTTATATGAGGTTCCGGGCGCCTGGGACCTTTCCGGGCGCCTGGAGTGTGACGTGGCCAGCCAACCAGGTTGCTCCACGTCGCGAAGTCGCGCAGGGGATAAAAGTTGGTCCCGGGCGCCCGGACCTGTCCCGGGCGCCCGGATCCATCCCGGGCGCCCAGACCTCCTTTTTCCAGGAGCCGCTTCTCCTGCAAAACAAGGTTAGTCCTGTAGGACCGTTAGATTCGATAGAGGGGGGGTGAATATCGATTCGAAAAAACAAGAGTATAAATACGCAGCGGAAAAGTAAATGAACACAGTTGTTTTTTACTTCGTTCGGAGCCTGTGACGACTCCTACTCGAAGGCCCGTGGTCCTTGACCACTTTCGTTGGGCAATCACTATCAATTCGAATATTACAGAGTTAAGTACAAGAATTGACAGATAAAAAAAATACCGACAATAGAATTAAAACAAAACCAGCACTGAGTCGGAGAGCTTTTCGTAGCGTCGCAAGAGCACAGAGCAGCAGATCTTGGATTCTTAGTTGATATGAAGCTCCACCCTTGCCCCTTCTTTTATATGAAGCTCAGGGCGCCCCGGATCCCTTCCAGGCGCCCTGGTGAGACGTGGCAGGTCCAACCAGTGAGCTCCACGTGGCGACGCGCAATCAGGATAAAGTTTGCCTCCCGGGCGCCCGGATCCCTTCCGGGCGCCCGGACCTCCGGGCGCCTGGATTCCTTCCGGGCGCCCGGACCCTGTTTTCCCGCAGAATCCGTCCTGCAAGACAAATATATATCTGTAAAATAGATTGTTAGCACAATTAAAGTTCAACAAAGTAATAGCAAAGAGTATGACTTAGATTCCGTCTTTCCGAGACCGGAATCTAGTCACGATCTCGACTTAGATATCCGAAATGGATCTAAGCCGGATCGACGCCTAATGTTCCCTTCCCGGGAACGCGTCCTCGCAGTCACTCCCCTCCAGTGACTTACCTTACTTACCTGCCAGACGTCCGGTCAGCCCTTCGACCCGTCTGGACTTCTCGCCAGCTATCCGGTCAGCCCGTCGACCTAGCTGGACTTCTCGCCAAGCGTCCGGTCAGCCCGTCGACCCGCTTGGACTTCTTGCCAGCTATCCGGTCAGCCCGTCGACCTAGCTGGACTTCTCGCCAAGCGTCCGGTCAGCCCGTCGACCCGCTTGGACTTCTTGCCAGCTATCCGGTCAGCCCGTCGACCTAGCTGGACTTCGTGCCAGATATCCGGTCAGCCTGTCGACCTGTCTGGACTTTTCCTGCACACTTGATCAAAGTGTCAGACAACAACACAACTAACTTAACCTATTTGTCATTCATCAAAACCTGGGTTAGACCGTTAGTGCTACCCGCACCAACAAGTCCGAGCAATTGCATACCCTGCAAGACAATGTTAGAATCTGATAATTCATAAGTGAAAAAGAGCTGACAGTCTTCGGACTGTCCGAGTCTGACTTCGGATTTCCAACCGGAAACCCTAGGTCGACCCGACGCCTACTGTTCCCTCTACGGGGAACGCGTCCTCACCTACTCCACTCAGGAGATTTACCTGATGCTAGTCCGGTCCTCCAGACCGACTGGACTTTTCGCCTAGGGTTACCACCCCCTAGGACCTAGGGTTACCGCCCCCTAGGGTTTTTCTCCACCTAGGGTTACCGCCCCCTAGGACCTAAGGTTACCACCCCCTAGGACCTAAGGTTACCACCCCTTAGGGTTTTTCACCTGCCTAACCGCAGCTAGGACTTTCCTGAAACACTCATTCAAACATGTTAGATCACACACTAACTTAACCTTGAATCCTTTGCCATTATCAAAACTAAGGTTCGATCATCGGATGCTTCCCGCACCAACAATCTCCCCCTTTTTGATAATGGCAACCGAAATTCAATGTTAAATAAAAAATATGCAGTTATGTATAAGCACAAGAAACAAGATAAGTGTGATAGCAAGATAAGCATAAACATAGCTCCCCCTTAATATAAGTTATTCTCTTTGAATTTTTTTTTACTAATAGCCATAGCTCCCCCTTAATACAAGCTCCCTTTAAAATATTTTCTTCTTTAAAATATTTACTTTGAATTTCTCTACTCTCCCCCTTTGCCATATATCAAAAATGAGCTAGTTTTGAAAAACTTAACTTTTCAAGACAGAATTTAGCAGAAAACATTTTAACTTAGACAAGGAGCAAGTGAAAGGCAACACCTTAGAATTGATTTTGCTTGAAGAGATATAGAAAAAAGGAGCTCCTTTAACTTAGTGTATTTTGAGGAGTTTCCAAAATTTTCACAGAAAAAATTTTCAAAACATAATTTTCAACTTCAGAAATTTTCCGGAAAAAAAAAATTCAGGTTTAAAGAAAATTTCCAAAGAAAATTTTCAACTTAATGAAGTTAATTGCAGCTTAAAATTTTTTTTCAAACTTTAAAGAATTTTCTAAAAAAAAATTTAACTTAACGAATTTTCGAAAAAGTTTCAGCTTAAATAATTTTCTAACAAAATTCCAAAAAAAAAATTCAAAATAGAGGACACTTGAAAGTTTTAAATTTGGAGAAGTTTTTGAAAAGCTATTTAAGGCATGTTTTTGAAATGAATTTCAAGAATACTTAAGGCAAAGGAGAAGCGATAACCTTAATGTTTAATAGCTTGCCTTTTTGTTTTAGTAAGGTATCAGAGCCCTAAAAACCAAGCATGAGTCAAGATTTGTTTTGATCAGGTATCAGATCCCGTAAGTACATACATGCTTAAACTTATTATTTCCTTCACCAACTGTCTAACCGTTTAGCTACTTGCTGATTGCCTAGAGGGCAATAGTGTTCACTTGGTTAGTCAAGTCAAGTCAAGTCAATTGATCCAGTTAGATTTGACTAAGGCTGGAAGACTTGATTTGATTACTGTTAATCACGTATTTAATGCCCAGACTCATATTGATGCACAGAAATAAGCATTCTTGAGTCCAGGTTGTACCCTATGCATCTCACACCGTTCTATGTTTTACAAATACAATCAAGGTAGACCTAGGTGTTTGTGAGATGCTCTGGCTGAGTCCTGGGGGAACATGATTTCTAAGGGAAAAGCCTAGGCTAAGTCCAAATTTCGAAAGTCTAGTAAAGTGGGGATTTTGAGAAAACAAAATTTTGCCTAGAATTTTTGAAATGTAATTTTAAACGAGTTTTTGAAACATCTTGGTCTATCAAGTCTGAAGTAATAGTCAACATAGATAAAGGTGCTGCTACATGCTGTCATAATATCAACATAGATAAAGGTGCTGCCACATGATGTCATAACGGAGCTACAGTCGAGCTACTGAGATGATGAGGGTGGTGGTCCGGAACCCAGCGACCGGAGTAGTGTAAGGAGCTCAGTGTGACGAGCCCGACAATCTCTCGTAGATCTCGGCGTAGGTCGGAGATCTCCTATCGTACGTCACGTCGTAAGTCGGAGACCTCCTGTCGTACCTCTCGTCGTAGGTCGGAGACCTCTTGCCGAATGTCTCGATGAAACTCGGAGCTCTCGTGCTGGAGGCTCGACATAGCCCTCTCTAGTCCAGATACTCGATCAGCTAGAGTGCGGGGAGCTGGGCGTGGTGCTCGAGCTGGTGGTGGGGCAGGAGCGGCGTCCTCAGGAAATAGTGCCAACATGAACTCATCCTGCTCTGCCTCCTCCTGCTGGTGCTGTGCCCCCCTCTGCCAGGACATGGTACCCTCATCGTCTATATGGATGCTAGCTAGGGAGAAGTTCCTAGCTCCTATAATGTCAAATTCGGTCATGTAGCGGGTGTCACCTCTGGTGACATCAATGTGCAAGGAGGACATGTAAGCTGTCAGAATGTGACAGTAGGGCATATGTATCCGTCCGCTGGTCTCATATCCAGCCGCGTAGATAATAGTGGAAAAGATGTGTAGGCTGAAGTCTATGTCTAACCTATGACACAGAGCATAAAGAAGAAAGGAGTGGAATGGACGCATCACCGCAACGTCGCGGGTGGTTAGCGGTAGAATGCAACACACTAGGACTCTATAAAGGGCGTAGTCCTAGACTCTAAGGTTAACTGACCTAAACTGGGTCACAGTGGGATCACGCTGGTCTTCAAAAAAATATGAATAGATTGTATCAAGGGTAATATGTGAGTAGGGATTTTCAAAAGGTAGCTCCCTGGGAGGATAGCACAAAAAGGTGCAGGGTGACTCTCGTAAACCTAGAAACTCACGAATGGTAGTGGGGGATAGTGAGATATCCGTCCCAGCTGCCCTAGTGGTATAGGTAAAGTCGTCTATTTTTACTAGGTTGTTGTAGAATTCGGCACACAAACTTATGTTTATCGAGCTGGTACACTCAACAAGGTTCCGCAACCTATAGTGGTTTATAGCCTCGACGGCTGGAACACAAGAGCGTAGAAAGAACGCTCTATCTATACATTTGGTTCTAATGGCCATGTAAATCGTTGACTCAAACTTAAGCCTAAGTTCGTCGGTGGGAAACCTAGGGTCAATGCTAGGTGTAGAGGGCCCAGCACCAGATTTAGAACGCTTCCTAAATTTCAACCGAATATTATACTAAAAATAAACAAGCATTATAAGTTTTGGAATAAGATTTAAGAAGGGATAGAAATTTTACCGAGGAGCCATTGTAAGAAATTTTAGAACTGACGACCTCGGTTGAGTCGTGACTCCGTATCAACCGCGGAAAATTTTAATTTTGAAAGTCTTCGCAGTGAAGCTAAAAAGCTAAAGGAAGACTTGGAGGTGCAAGGGTAGGGGGCGCCCCCTGCCCCCTATTTATAAGGGAGTCCGGGCGCCCGGACCTGTTCCGGGCGCCCGGGGTCCTGTGAGGCGGGGCGCTTGGGTTCTCTGCGGGCGCCCTGGGTCCGAATACCGGGGGCGCCCGCCCCTGGTTTTTGACCCCTGTTTTGTTCGTTTTTTAAAAAAAAAATGTTTTAAGTTAATTTATTAACTTAAAAACATTTAAGTTAATTTGAAGATGTTTAATTTAATTTGATTTTAAAAATGTTTAAGTTAATTTATTAATTAATTTAATTTTAAAATGTTTAAGTTAATTTGATTAAAAAAATGTTTAAGTTAACTTAAGTTAATTTGATGTCATCTCACCCGATCTATGTTTTCAATCAGGGGATCCTATTATTCTGTGAGATGAATTAGTTCAATTTTTAGGGCTTAGTCTAACTTTATGTTAGATTTGGATTTAGCTTTGGGTTAAACAAGTAAGCATTCTTTGGATAAACTTCTGGGCTATGGTGAGTCACAAGGAGCTCATTAAAGTAACCAAGCCTTTGAGGTTTTCCAAATAGTCCTACCCATTGAACTTAATACTAAACCTTGGTCTAACTAGTTAGGATCCATTTAAGGGTAGCTTCGGTTAGTTCCACTTGGCCAAATGCACCAGGTCGAAGCCATATCTTCCTAGACATGCGATGCCCAAGTTTTTCCAACGTACTATCATCCAAAAACTTCACCAGTACTCTGCTTCCAATTAAATTTTAACCCTTTTTAATCTATCCTTATTTACCCATCCGGGTAATCTACTCTTGTTTACCCATTTCGGGTAGATTAAGTTCGGTTACCCTGTAGGGTAAATAGATTTCAGGGTTGTCAGCTATTCTGAACCCTCCTTGATTTTTAAATTTAATTAATAATTAATTTCAAATTTTTTAATTTGAATTTTAAATTTTAATTACGAATTTTGAACTTGAATTTTAAATTACGAATTTTGAACTTGAATTTTAAATTTTAATTACGAATTATAAAATTTAAATTTAATTATTAATTACGAATTTTGAACTTGAATTTTAATTACAAATTTTGAACTTCAATTTTAATTATTAATTTTAATTGTTTTTCTGCTAGCTCCCCCTGGATCATAGCCTCGATAAGGTTTATCGAGATAATGTATTTGATCCTTGGGAACCCAATAATGTCCAGGTCCTACTTGATTGATCAGGTTGGACTTGGCAACCCAAGCTTGGACCGATTTACTGTTTGGTTTGTTTATTAAGGATATGTAAGATTTATATTTCTTTTTATATCCTAGTACAGTTCGATTGTAGATTGCCCTTTGTGTTCCAAGAATCAAGTTAAGATTCTTGGATCCCAAGGAAAATCGTTCTAGGGTTGTTTTCAAATCCTTTACCTGACTTTTCATATTGGAATTCTCTTCCTCAAGTTTTTGAACTTGAGTTGAGGTTCCAGTCTGAACTTGATCAGTTAAGGATTCGTTGTTAGCCGTTTCTTTAAGGAGTGTTACCTCCTTTAAAAGCGATTTGATTCGAATCTTGGACTTAGCTACTTTATGCATTAAATAATTAATTAAGCTATATAAACAATTTTTACTTACAGAGGGGTTCGGTCCTTCGGAAACGGATGCGAATCCGTGGCTTCTCTCGGACTCGGCTTCCGATTCGTCCTCACTTCCGAATCCGTTGGTGTAGTCCCGGGCTGTCAAGGCGAGAAAGTCCGTCTGTTCTAGTTCTTCGTCGTCGGATTCCTCGGAAGAAGACTCGTCCCATGTTGCCTTCAATGCCTTCTTTATTTTGGGTTTCTTTGGATCCTTCTGGTTCGGGCAATTTGCCTTGATGTGACCCTTCTGATTGCACCCGTAGCAGGTCACTTCGAATTTACCCTTCGAGCTTGGTTGGGCTTCTTTGGACTGGATGACCTTTCTGAGATCCTTTTTGTTGAAGCCCTTCTTTTTGCAGAGCTTCTTTACTAAGTTGACTATCTCGGTTGTAAGTTCATCGTCGTCTTCCGAATCTGGTTCTTCTTCTGACTCAGGTTCGGTTCTCCGCTTGATTTTTTATTCACGCGATCTCCCTGTTCCTGCAACCAAAGCCAACCCTTTCTCGGTCGGGCGTGCATTAGTCTGTTCGTGAAGTTCGAATTCTACAAAAAAGTTCATCTAGTTTAATGGTAGATAAGTCCTTGGAGACCTTGTAGGCATCTACCATGGATGCCCACAAGGTGTTCCTTGGAAAGACGTTTAGAGAATACCTTATGATGTCCCGGTTGTCTACCTTCTGTCCAATTGCATGAAGACCATTGAGCAGATCTTGAATCCGGGCATGGAGTTGGGCAGCTGTTTCACCTTCCTGCAATTTGATGTTAAATAATTTATTAAAAATTAGGTCTCTTTTACTTACTTTGGTGTCGGATGTCCCTTCGTGAAGTTCAATTAGCTTCTCCCACAACTCTTTGGCACTGTTGAAGGGGCCGACGCGGTTGAGTTCTTCTTTTGATAGGCCACACTGAAGGGTGCAGGTTGCCATGGCATTAGCTTCCACCTTCTTGATCAAAGATGCATCCCAGTTCTCGTACGGTAGTGGTTTGCCAGCGCTATCAGATGGTAGTTGGAATCCGGTTTTGACAATCATCCAGACTTCAAAGTGAGTCTGGAGATATGCCTCCATCCGACCCTTCCAGTACCCGAAGTCGTCTCCGGTGAATAACGGAGGGCGGGCTGTACTGTAGCCTTCTTGAAGGGCCATTTCAGATTAACCTAAAACGAAAAACAACCAACAAAATGTCCCAGGACTTGGTCCTGGCTTAGTAGTGCGGAAGGAGAAAAAAATGGATCACGAGCTCGGGTGGTGTTGCACCAATTCCGAGAAAAATCGATTCGAGGGAAAAAAAATTAGAATATAGCTATGAGGCTAAATTCTAATCGACTCCGAAAATCTAAAAAATACCACGAAAAAATATTTTGAATGGTGGTTGCACCGATTCAAAATGACCCCGCTCTGATACCAATTGATAGATCGAAAGCGCTAGAGGGGGGGTGAATAGCGCTCGTGGCTATTTCGTTTTTCGAAATCGTAAAAGCTTGTTCAGAAATAACGCAGCGGAAAGTAAATAAAGTGGACACGAAGGATTTACTTCGTTCGGAGCCTGTGACGACTCCTACTCGAAGGCCCGCGATCCTTGATCGCTTCCGGTGGGCAACAACTATAATTCGTAAAAGCTATTACAAGCTAAGTACAATTTAAGCAGAAAAGAATATTGTACCGACAATAAAAAGACTAAAACTGAAGCTCCGGGTTGTCGTTGCAGCACTTCTGAGTCGAGACGTTAGCAGCTTGTCGCACGGAGAATGCTTAGAAGATTTATCTTTAAAGTTGCACCTCAACCCTCCTTTTATATGAGGTTCCGGGCGCCTGGAGTGTGACGTGGCCAGCCAACCAGGTTGCTCCACGTCGCGAAGTCGTGCAAGGGATAAAAGTTGGTCCCGGGCGCCCGGACCTCCTTTTTCCAGGAGCCGCTTCTCCTGCAAAACAATGTTAGTCCGAGCAATTGCATACCCTGCAAGACAATGTTAGAATCTGATAATTCATAAGTGAAAAAGAGCTGACAGTCTTCGGATTGTCCGAGTCTGAGTTCGGATTTCCAACCGGAAACCCTAGGTCGACCCGACGCCTACTGTCCCCTCTACGGGGAACGCGTCCTCACCTACTCCACTCAGGAGATTTACCTGATGCCAGTCCGGTCCTCCAGATCGACTGGACTTTTCGCCTAGGGTTACCACCCCTAGGACCTAGGGTTACCGCCCCCCAGGGTTTTTCTTCACCTAGGGTTACCGCCCCTTAGGACCTAAAGTTACCGCCCCTTAGGGTTTTCCTCCACCTAGGGTTACCGCCCCCTAGGACCTAAGGTTACCACCCGTTAGGCTTTTTCACCTGCCTAACCGCAGCTAGGACTTTCCTGAAACACTCATTCAAACATGTTAGATCACACACTAACTTAACCTTGAATCCTTTGCCATTATCAAAACTAAGGTTCGATCGTCGGATGCTTCCCGCACCAACAGAATCGGCACAGTGAAGAGGTAACTGGTCGGTGTGGCAAGATGCATGAAATCGAATCTAGGGCTCGACTCCCTCGTGTAGAGGGGTGACTCAGAGAAGGGAAGACGAGAACTCGACCGGCAGTGGATTGCACAACATCGACGCAATGTGGTTGTTCGCGGTGGAGACGCGGAGAACAATGGAAAGAAGAAGAGGAAGAAGATCGACTGAGGGACTAGCCTCGTCCTCCGCCGCAACCACACCTCATGCTGGTGGCCATGGAGATCGGCGGCGGCGTGACCTAGCTTCGGCTTGTAGTGGTCGGCGATCATGGGAAGGGGAGAAGGGTTCGGCGAGAGGAAGAGGAAGGGAAAGGGGAAGAAGAAGTTCCCGGATTCCTCCTTTGCCGAGGCTTTGTTCACGTGGAAGAAGATAAAACGCGAAGCAACGCCGTCGGGTTGGGGGAAAACGAAGAGGAGAAGAGAAGAGGGGAAGAGTCGGGAAAGGGTTCTGCGATGTGAGAAGAAAAAGAAAAGAAAAGAGAAATTCAACTTTTCCTCGTTTAAATGTGGTAGCTTAAACAGGCTTTCCCGTGGTCTAATATTTGATCCCCTTAAAGTCGTCATACGAGCTTCGAAAATTCTCAGAAAATTTCTAAAAATTTCTGAAAATTCCCTTAAGGTTATATTTAGGTGTCGTATTTTACATTCTCCCATACTAATAAAAATTTGATCCCCAAATTTTGTTATTATCATCAGCAAGTACTAGCAATAGATAGATAGTATAAATGCTGAACGAAAAATTAACCCACATACCTTAAGTGAAAAGATGGGGGCATCGAGCTCGGATCATATCCTCGAGCTCCCAAGTAGTCTCCTCGTCAGAATGATGTTGTCATCCGACTTTAACCAGCCGGATAGTCTTGTTCCGCAGCTGACGCTCTTTCTAATCCAGAATCCGTACCAGAACCTTTTCGTAGGTAACGTCAGGCTGAATGAGAACTGGTATATCTGACAAAACATGTGCTGGGTCGCTACGTATCTCCTCAGTATAGATACATGGAACACATCGTGAATGCTTGCCAGAGCCGGTGGTAGCACCAGAAGATAAGCTACTGCTCCAATCATCTCCAAGATCTGGAAAGGCGCAATGTATCATGGAGCTAGCTTACCTTGAAGGTCAAATCTCTTCACCCCTTTCATGGGTGAGACTCTCAGAAAAACATAGTCGCCAGTAGAGAACTCTAGGAGTCTGCATCTCTGATCAGCATAACTTTTCTAACGGTCCTGCACCTCGGACATCCTCCGTTTAATAGTGCGGACCAACTCTGCCTCCTGTTGAGCTCTCTACAATCCTAGCAGCTGGGCCTCCCCAACCTCCTCCCAGAGAGTGGGTGTCCGACAAGGTCTACCATACAACGCTTTAAACGGTGCTATTTGGATAGCCGAATGATAGTTGTTGTTGTAGGTGAACTCTACTAATGGAAAATAGTCCTCCCAGCTGCCTCTGAAATTCATAACGCAAGACCTCAGCAAGTCCTCTAAAGTCTGGATGGTTTGCTCTGACTGCCCATCTGTCTACGGATGGAAGGTTGTACTGAATCAGAGCTATGTGCCGAAGGCCTGCTGCAGATTCTGCCAGAACCGAGATATGAACCGTGGGTCTTTATCTGATATAATACTCACTGGAACACCATGTAATTTGATGATCTCCCGACAATACAGCTTTGCCAATCGATCCAGAGAATCGGTCTTCCGAATCACTAAGAAGTGTGCGGATTTGGTTAATCGGTCAACGACTACCCAAATCGCTTCATGGCCTTGTCGTGTCCTAGGCAATCCCACCACAAAATCCATAGTGATGTGCTCCCGTTTCCACTCTAGAATCAGAATCCTCTGAAGTAATCCGGCAGGTCTCTGGTGCTCAGCCTTCACCTGCTGACAAATAAGATATCTAGCTATAAACTCCACGATGTCTTTCTTCACGTCGTTCCACCAGTAGGAACGTCTCAAGTCTCGATACATACGGGTTCCACCCGGGTGGATAGCAAATCGAGAGTGATGAGTCTCCTGAAATAACTCCTCCCTGACCGAGTGAGATTGAGGCACGCATAATCTGCCTCGGAAATATATAATACCCACGTCATCTCGGGTGAACTCTGTCTGCTGCCCGGAAGCTATCTGGCTGCCAATGGACTGTAAGCGCTGATCCCCAGCCTAGGACTCTCGAATCCTCATCCTGATTGACGATTGAGCAACCATGATAACCAAAATACCCTGCTCTATCCATCCCTGCTCCTCAAGGCTCAACTCGGAGAAACCCTGAATCAAGTCCGTGACCACAACTCGGTGGCATGCTATAGTACCTCTGGACTTTCGGCTAAGTGCATCGGCAACCACATTAGCTTTCCCTAGGAGGTAGCTAATAGTACAGTCGTAATCCTTAAGGAACTCCATCCATCTCCTCTGTCAGAGATTAAGTTCTTTTTGAGTGAAAAGGTATTTGAGACTCTTATGATCAGTGAGAATCTCAAATGTAATACCATATAGATGATGCTGCTAAATCTTCAAAGCAAAGATGATGGCAGCTAGCTCCAGATCATGTACAGGGTAGTTCTTCTCATGCTCCTTCAATTGACGAGAAGCATAGGAGACTACCCTACCGTGCTGTATCAGAATAGCGCCCAAACCCTGAAGAGATGCATCGGTGTAAAGTATGAACCCGTCCTCTCCAGAGGGTAAAACCAGAACTGGTGTCGTTACTAGTCTCCACTTAAGCTCCTCGAAACTAGTCTCGCAAGCCTCGGACCACATGAATTTCACGGCTTTCCTGGTCAGGCGTGTCAGCGGCATAGCGATATGCGAGAAACTCTCGATGAACCGTCTGTAATATCAGGCCAATCCCAAGAAATTACGGATCTCCTAAACTAATTTCAGCTGCTCCCAGCTGGTGACAACCTCGATCTTCTGAGGGTCTATAGAAATACCTCGGCTAAACACCGCGTGTCCCAGAAAACTGACTGAGGATAGCCAAAACGCACACTTGCTGAACTACGTATATAGTCAATGTCGAAGAGTCTCCAAGACTATGCAAAGATGCTGTGCATGTTCCTCCTCGAAATGCGAGTAGATCAATATGCCGTCAATGAAGACGATAACGAACTGATCTACATACTCTAGAAAGATGTGATTCATCAAATCCAGAAACACCACTGGAGCATTGGTAAACCCAAATGTCATTACCAAAAATTCATAATGTCTGTATCTACTACGGAATGCTCTCTTCTGAATATCAGATTCTTTAACTCTTAGCTGGTGATATTCGGATCACAGATCAATCTTAGAATATACTGATGTACCTCTGAGCTGATCAAATAAATCCTCGATCCGTGGTAAGGGGTACTTATTCCTGACGGTCACTACATTCAGCTGTCTGTAATCGATGCACAACCTCAGAGTACCATCCTTTTTCTTGAAAAATAATATCGGAGAACCCCATGGAGAAACACTAGGGCGAATAAATCCCCTGTCCAATAATTCCTGGAGTTGGACCTTTAGCTCGTCCAACTCTTTCGGTGTCATACAGTATGGAGCTTTCGATGTCGGTGCGGTTCCCAGAATTAGCTCAATAGAAAACTCCACTTGCCTTCGGGGAGGCAAACCTGGTAACTCATTTGGAAATACATCTGGATACTCTCAGACCACTGGAACATTTGAGAGCTGAGTACTTCCGCTGTCGTCAGCATTAATTAATGGGAAAAGAAATCCCTGACAACCATATGACAACAGCTTCTGAGCCTGAATCGCAGAAATGGTCGATATACCCTCCTCCCTGATGCCAGTGAAATCCCACGAGAGTTGGTTCGGAGGTTGAAATGTGACCACCCTCGTCTAGCAATCAACCGTGGCATGATACGCAGATAGCCAATGTCGAGTGTCAGGATTTGTCTGTCGATGAATGGCACGTGGCGTCCTCCCATAGGTCTGAGAAGGGATCAGCGGGCAATGAGCTCTAGACCGTTAGCATATTTTCTGACAGGCAGTGATTATTCTCTGACAGGTGGTTACGATTCCCTGACTTGATTGTCATATAGCGTTGCCCGCCCCGGTCTGTTAACCCTGGCTTGATTCCTCGCACCTACAATTATTGCCCTGTGGACACAGACCTGCGTTCCCGGGCGCATTCCCTAGCTTGTGTGTCTCCTCGTAAATCTAGATCTGTGCATCCAATCCTACATTTGCCTCTCGACAGATCCCAGTAAATCCAGACCTGCGCTTACTGCCCTGCCCTATTCATCTTGATCTGTGTCTCCTATTTTGCCTGTCTTATCCTGTGAGTTCCTGACCTGCAAACCTTAAGCCGCCTATCCTAACTTGTCCGTCTTGACCCGTGTCTCCCGACCTGTACGTCCTAATCCATGTTTCCTGTCTTATCTGTCTTAACCGTGTCTCCTGACCTGCACGTCCTAATCTGCATCTTCTGTTCTGTGTATTTCATCCTATAAATCCCGACCTGTAAGTCCTGACCTGTATGTCTTGTCTTGTCCGTCTTGGCCCGTGTCTCCCAACCTGTACATCCTGATCCGTGTTTCCTGTCCTGTCCGTCTTGACCCGTGTCTCCTGACCTGCATGTCCTAACCCGTATATCCTAACCTGTACGTCTTTGGTCCGCTTATCTTGCTCTGTGAGTCTTATCCTGTAAATCCTGACCTGTAAGCCTTACCTTCCGAATTCATACTTGACGTGTACGCCTTGATCCTCCTGTCCTGACCTGTACGCCTTGATCCGTATATCCTGACCTGTACGTGTTTGGTCCGCTTATCCTGCTCTGCGAGTCTTATCCTGTAGATCCCGACCTGTATGTCTTGTCTTGTTCGTCTTGGCCCGTGTTTCCCGACCTGTACGTCCTGATCCGTGTTTCCTGTCCTGTCCGTCTTGACCAGTGTCTCCTGACCTGCACGTCCTAACTCGTATATCTTGACCTGTACGTCTTTGGTCCACTTATCCCGTAAATCCTGACCTGTAAGCCTTACCTTCCGAATTCATACTTGACGTGTACGCCTTGATCCTCCTGTCCTGACCCGTACGCCTTGATCCATATATCCTAATCTGTACATCTATGGTCCATTTATCCTGCTCTGTCAGTCTTATCTTGTAGATCCCGACCTGTAAGTCTTACCTTCCGAATTCCTACTTGATGTGTGGGCCTAACCCTGGAGTACCACTTAGGCTCGACTGGGATCCTCCTGCAATTCGAACCTTTGACCACCATGTAGGCTAGACTTTTGACCACCACGTAAGCTGGACCTCTGACCATTATGTATGCTTGACTTTTAACCGCCACGTTGGCTGGACTTCTGACCACCACGTGGGTTTAACTTCTGACCGCTCCATGGGCTTGACCTCCGACCACGTCAGCTATCTAACCCCACTATCATGCACCGTATCATTCTCCATCCTTTTTCTCTCGCATATCACCCTAAGCAAACCCTAACTTGAGCGTCGGAATAGCTTGCATGCCAGGACTCCCCGACGGCAATCTAATTCTCTTTTGGAGTACATTTCAAGTCCTTTCATCTTAATCACCGAGGATATCCGGAGGAAATTATACATTAGTTAACTGATGAATTGATCATCCATAGTATTTGTTCTGAACAGCAGTTATGACAAAAAAAAAATTTTAAAAAAAAATCTTTGTGGGAAACATGGTGTAACGATTTATTGTTCAATGAAAACTTAACTAACTGAGGTTAAACATTAATAAATAACCCTAAATTAACTATCATTTCAAAATAGATCGATCATGCATTTCCCCCCATCAAATTCTATGACAAACTTTGTCACCAAACTCCCAAGTCATTAACAGAGTCAAATTAATTCAATTATCCAAAAAGAAATCATCTCTCTGGTGGATGCATGGCCTCCCGCGCATGGCGCTTGTGTTTCAGCAGCCTTCTTCCACGTTTAGAGATGAGCATGCATGCCTCCACTCCAGAGTTTTCCCTACCTTAAATTTCCTCCCATACTCTCCTCCTCCTCTACCAACTAATTAGGACCTCCCCTTCATTCTCATTCCTTAATTAAAGGCCTCACCTCATGCATGCTTCCCCCTTCCCTTCCTCTCCTCTTCCATTAATTCCACCTTGCTCATTATTCATCTTCGCCACGCCCAATGGCAGAGAGGGAGCTGCAGAAAAACTAATTACATCACAAATTTAATTAGACCTTAACTTTATCGATCGATATCCCCTGTCCAGGTTTAATTTGTTGATCGATCGCCATGTCGTTCAGTGGAACCCAGGACAAGTGCAAGGCCTGCGAGAAGACTGTCCATTTCATTGAGCTAGTGCGCGCGGATGGCGTCCCTTTCCACAAGACCTGCTTCAGATGCAGCCACTGCAAAGGAACTCTTTCTGTAATATAATCGGGCTTAATTAATTTATTAATTAATTCTTTTTTTCTCTCACATATAATTTATGAATTCTTGGCAGATCAGCAATTACTCTTCCGTGGATGGCATCCTCTACTGCAAACCTCACTTCGAGCAGATCTTCAAGGTGACTGGAAGTTACAGCAGCAAGAATTTACTGGCTTCCAAGTCTGCGGGAGAGAAGGAACTGGTAATATATATAATAAAAATTAATAATCCGAATCTTGAATAATTCGCTGGAATTGATTAATGATCGTTGCTGAATAAAAATGAATTTAATTTGCAGACGAGGGTTCCGAGCAAGGTGTCTTCCATGTTCTCTGGAACTCAAGAAAGATGTGCCAGCTGCAACAAAACGGCGTACCCCCTTGAGAAGGTACGCACGCTCGATTGATCTGATCGTAAAGTGACTAGTGGACCGAGACTGATCTGTTAGTTGTATTTGTTTGTTTGTTTGGGTGCGGGTGCAGGTTACGGTGGAGGGGGAGATATACCACAAGACGTGCTTCAAGTGCTTCAAAGGCGGGTGCACGTTGACGGCGTCGTCGTACGCGGCGCTCGACGGCGTGCTCTACTGCAAGCACCACTTCTCGCAGCTGTTCAAGGAGACGGGGAGCTACAGCCAGCTCACCAAGAACGCCTCCATGAAGCGCAGTGCCAGTTCCAGGAGGTCGTCGGAGGACTCGTCGGCCCTCGAGGAGGCGGCGGCGGCGGCAGTGGCGGCCGAAGCGGGAACAGCAGCGGAAGCGGAGGCACCGTAGCCAGGATGAAGATGGAGCGTTCGTGAAGCAACATTTGATTTGTGGAATTAAGCTGATTGTAATTCGTTGTTTTTTTGGGGGGATAAATTAAATTAAGTCTGCGTTGCAGTTGGATTTTGATCTTTTTGAGAGAATATATATATGTATGAAATCTATGATGATAAAAGATCAAGTGTTTTTCGTAATAAAAAACAAATCTGCTCATGTGGTCGATTTATTATTAGCTATTGCATATATATTTGTTGGTGAAGATTTAGTAGCCTCGAGGATTAAGATTGTAATTTACAAGTTGGGAAAACAGTTTGAGATTTGGATTGGCACTGAAGGCTATGTTTACTATGAAAGATGGAAGGGGGAAAAAATTCAGAGGAATGGTAAGGAAAAAAAAAAAAAAGAATATAAGAGAAAGAGAAAGGGAGAGGGAGAAAATAAAAATAAAAATAAAGCAGGACTAACTGGTGATCTCACGTCGACCTCGCGCTCGCGAGGTCGTAGGTCACGATGACCTCTCGCTCACTGTGCCGCTGACAACCTCGCTCTCACAAGGCGACCTCTCGCTCGTGATGCTACAAGTAACGACCATGCCCCGCTTGTAGAAATTGATGTCAAAGAAAAGTAACCGTCTTTATTGATGAATCTAAAAAACGAATTTGTTAAAAAATAAAGAGTACAAAGTCTTATATAGTGAATTATCAGAAAACATAAACTTTAAATTAAAAATGTAAAAGACTAAATTATCATCACGGCTATAAACAAATAATTCTAATTATATAATCTAACATCCCCCTCAAACTCACAATGCTACAACCAGAAGCATTGAGAGTTTGTCAGATAAAAATCCGAAGCGTGAAGTGGAATGAGCCTTGGTAAACATATCAGCTATCTGCAGTGAGAAAGGAACAAAAGATAATGTGATAGTGTCAATCTGTAGATGATGACGAGTGAAATGACAATCTATCTCAATATGCTTCGTTCTCTCATGAAAAATTATATTGCGCGCAATCTGAATGGCATTCTGATTATCACAATGAAGAACAGTAGGTTTCTGAAGAAAAATTTTCATTTCTGCAAACAACAAACGTGGCCTAACAATCTCACAAGTAGTGGTAGCCATGACACAATACTCAATTTCTATAGAGGATCTCGAAATAACATCTTTCTTCTTACTTTCCAAGAGATAAGAGAATCTCCAAGAAAAATACAGAAGTCAGTGGTCGACTTACAATCCGTAAGATCACCCGCCCAATCAGCATCAGACTATGCATAAAGTTCTAATGAGAAAGTAGAAGGGAATAAGAGACTCTGAAACTAAGTTCCCCGAAGATACCGAAGAATGCGAAGAACAGCAGCCTAATGAACTGTGGTAGGTGCAGTGACAAACTGACTAACCACATGTACAGCATACGCAATATCAGGACGAGTCACAGTGAGATAAACCAAGCTTCCCACAATTGTACGGTAGAGGTTAGGATCTGACAAAGGAGAACCATCTGATAGAGAGTACCTAGTATTAGTCTCAAGGGGAGTATGAACTACCCTGTTGTCAGTGAGACGTGCACGCTCAAATATATCATCTATGCACTTTGACTGAAATAAGAGATAACCTTTAGGTGAAGATGCGATCTCAATCCCCAGAAAATAGTATAGTAAATCCAAGTATTTCATAGCGAAACAACGAGCTAATTCAAACTTCAAACACTCAATTCCACCAAATATTGCTAAAACAAAAGAAAAATAATCAAAACTGTACGGTTGCGCCAAAAAAATATGGATCGAATTAACAGTTCTTCAATCTAATATCAAAAACATAGAGATGAAGGTTTTGATACCATGTAGAAATTGATAAAAAAAAAAAATAACTGTCTTTATTGATGAATCCAAAAAATTGATTTGTTAGAAAATAAAGAATACAAAATTTTATATAGTGAATTATCAGAAAATCTAAATTCTAAATTAAAAAGATAAAAAATTAAATTGTCATCAAAAATATAAGTAAATAATTTTAATTATATAATCTAACACCGCTCACGAGACGACCTCTCGCTTCTGAAGTTGCCAGCCGCATTGTGACTTGTGAGCACCTCTTGCTGCAGCGCTGCTGTTCGCAGCCAAGCGAGGTGACCTTGTGGCAGCCGCAGCCTCGCAAGGTCACATAATTGCGTAGGGCTATCGGTCGCAAGGTTGCCACCTCGTGTGGACTCAATTGGGTCAAAACGAGTTGGATGGAGGGAATTATTTTCCATCTTATCTGTACATATACAAAAATAATAAAAAATTGATCCGTTCACGAATTTATAAATTCCTTCTTCCCATTTGGTAATTAAAAGAAAAAAAATAGCTCTTTTTAAAAGTGAAAGAGAAAAGTTTTCCATGAAATACTTCCCATGATTTTTATTTCTGTCCTTCCAAATAAACAGAGCATGAAAGACAGTAGAAGTTAGGAAAGAAAAATAAAATAAATTAATCATTACGTACACGTATTACATGTATAATATAATACATAATACATAATACATGTAAATTAGTACTCCATATTCATAAATTGAACTTTGTTAGAGTACGTCATGCTGCTATTGTAGACTCTTCCTCGTGAAAAATTAATTTAATATCATATATAATTTTAACAAAAAAAAATAAGAAATGTATATTTTTTAACATCGCTGGTCTAAAGTATTTATAAAAAAAAAAATTTACTCATGATATTATCAATTTTATGATGTGAGATTAGAGATAATCATGACAATTATATATATTTTTTATATAAGATAATTTATCTCAGGGATATTTCTAAAGTAAACGTAGGATTGAAGTCTCATGTATTCTTTTCAGAATTTTTTTCTGTAATATTTTCAAAGTGAGTACACTATAGAAATCCCGTGCGATCTGTTGATGCACCTTCTGTTTGAGACATATGCCCGATCCGACTCTTCAATCTAGGCGAGCGGCACACACTTCTCGTGTGGCTCGTTTCTTGGTTGGTGCACTTTCTGTGCGGTTGATGTCCCTGGTAGATATACTAACTGGGGTATATGAATCTGTTTTGATTGGGTAAAAAATGAACGGATTTGATAAAAGAAGAAAAAATATAGTAATTTAGTAAAATGCTCGTTTATTTTTTATTTTTCAAATGTAACAAAACAGATATTGACAATAAAAAGAAAATGTAAAAAAAAAACATAAAACCCGTGAATAAAAAAACAATTCTTATATAATAAATTTTATTTACCAACAGGTATTCGTCATCATTAAATGGTAAAATAACTTTTGTAAAAATATAGTAATTTGGCAAAATGCTCATTTATTTTTTTAATTTTCAAATGTTCCAAAACAGATATCGATAATAAAAAGAAAAAGAAAAACAAAACACAAACCAACAGGTAATCACCATTAAATGGGTAAAAAAACATGTTTTCAATAAAAAAAAACCGTGAATAAAAAAACATTTTTTGTAAAATAAACTTTATTTACCAACAGGTACTCGTGGACATTAAATGGTAAAAAAATACAAAATGTTAGATTTTATTTTTAGTAGATTATTTTTTATAAAATAAACTTTATTTACCAACAGGTACTCGTCATCATTAAATGGTATACAAAACGTTAGATTTGATTTTTAATAGATCATTAAATGGTTAAAAAAATACAAAATGTTAGATTTGATTTTAGTAGATCATTTTTTATAAAATAAACTTTATTTATCAACAGGTACTTGTCAATTGTCATCGTTAAATGGTAAAAAGAAAATACAAAATGTTAGATTTGATTTTTAGTAGATCATTTTTTATAAAATAAACTTTATTTATCAACAGGTACTTGTCAATTGTCATCGTTAAATGGTAAAAAGAAAATACAAAATGTTAGATTTGATTTTTAGTAGATCATTTTTTATAAAATAAACTTTATTTACCAATAGGTACTCGACTACTCGTCATCATTAAACGGTAAAAAAAAAACAAAATGTTAAATTTGATTTTTGACAGATCAGATATAAGCAATAGATGGTCCCGGCGGGGCTCGAACCCGCGACCTTCGGCTCATAAGACCAACGCTCTAACCAACTGAGCTACGGGACCAGTTATTTTTTCTTATCTATATTATTCATAAGTGTTTAATATACTGTTCCAAAAAAGTATAGTATGTTTTTACGATATTTCACTAGTTCATCTATATAAATTTTATTCCACAACTAAGTTTCATATAAAATTAATGATACATCTGGCAAAAAACAGACGATTCATTCACTTTTACCCCACCAATCTGTCTATAAACCAACGCGAAGTTAACTACTAACCATTAATGATATATACAACTAGTAATACAATTGAACATTTTAATTCTTTAATTAAATTAGATAAGATTTTTTTCTCCTCGTTATTTTATTTTGATAATATTAGACAACATGATTAAACGATCCGATCAGACTTAACTTGAAAGCGAGATAAATTACAAACAAGTTATGATCAATCAAAATATATAAATGCGTTGTTATAAATAATAGGTGGGGTCTAGCTCGCCCCACCAATGAATGGGCAGAGTTCTAGATTGGTATAGGAATTCTGGACCAGAGGATCCCTGCCCTGACTTATCAGTGTGCTAAGAGAGTAGACTATTAGGCTCCGTTTGGTATGCATGATAGGATAGAATTGGGTTGATTAGGATGAGATTAAAAGTAGGATAAATAATCCCTCTTGAGGCCAAGGTATTATGAATCCTACCCCTAGTCATCCATAATCCTACTCCTAATCAACTCTACTAAACGCTTGATTAAATTTTTTTTGAAAATATAAACCTATCCTATCATGTATACCAAACGAAGCGTTAGTGTAGAGACTACCCTTGGAGATGCATAGATGGTAGAGTTTTGAAGGAAGAAAATAGAAGTATCTTAATCTTTACCCTTTTTTCTATTACTATCTTTTTATACATTTCCTCCCGAACCCTTCATCTTCTTTGCATTTAATGATACTATATTTATCACAAGGGATCTTCGTTTTGTCTTCCTCCGAGCTTTTAATGAAGCTATTAATGTGGCAAAAGGCGAAATCGCTCGCCCCCAGCGCCCTCGCCGCACCCGACCCAAGGCCATCACGGGGGAGGTAAATCACAGCATCCTAAACGAGTATGTGGCAAAACCATGACAAAATGAGAAAGACTATCATTTTGTTTCTTCCGCGATTCCCTCTTCTCACGCATTTAAGGCCAAATGATGAGCTTTTAATGTAGGCGGCGCTAAGCATTTAATGTAGGCAACGTCAATGTATTTTCCTTGGCCAAGTAAGATTTTGAATTTTTTATATGCTCGAGTGATGGCTCAACTACCCAGCATGCTAAAACAGAGTAAGAGACCAATCAGATACACTTGTCCGATCAGTTCATTGTACTTGGTCGGGAAACCTTCCTTCTATTGACCTTGATTGTGGTTGTCACCTTACCCTATTATACTGCCTTCTTTATGTCACGTGGCGCCCTCTGTGGCCCACCACATCACAAGCATCCCCCTTTAGTATAGTCAAAAGAGGCATGAGTCTGACTGACTAAAGATTTGACTCAATCAAAATGTCTTGATTATCGTTGCCACATGGTGAGAGAAAGAAAATCTTCTCCTTTATTGTCGAATAACCTGAGAGATCTGTGTATTTATGAGGTGTGGCGCTCATTAATGAAAAGAGTCTTGATTGATGACATGCTTACCTCACCGGACCAATATAACTTTATCAGTCGTTACATGCTGAGTTAAGGTCACATCAAGTGATGTGATCGACTGTGGTTTGAAATATAAATGCGGATGATGGTACAGTGGATGTTTCTATATGTTTGCACCTTATCCAACGACTTCAAATAAATCCTACTTGTTGTGGCACTCTTTATCTGCCAGCTTGTGTAAAGGAATAAAAGGTGTATTAGGATTAAGGTGTTCGTCCTCTACTTTTTTACCACATGTGGCGTTCATCTTTTCCGCAAACCCTAATGATTTTGCCCTCTCGTCTTCTATATTCTCTCATTTTCTTATAAGTTCTTCTTTTTAACTCCCAGTATTTAGTCTCCCTTTAGCCCTAGACTTTCTTTAGCCCTCATGTATTTTTGCAATTTCTATGACTTGCTCCCTAGTATGAAACCATTCACTCATCTGTCGCTAAAAACCTTAGAGTGGAACTTAGGATAAATTATGGTATTTCTACTGATTACGTAATCTGAATACCAAGAGGAGACCAAATACCATTAATGCCTCTTTCAGGTTTTACACCTTTTTTCATGGTCAAGTCAAAAACGACCTTTGCTTTCCTGTCTCTGAATTCTTCAGAGATGTTTGTTCATATTCAGTATCTCACTGCACCAATTGGCGTCGAACGCTATCAAGATTCTATGTGAAGTCACAATGATTTTCCATTTGTATAATATTCATTTTACCCCCACCTTTTTCCAGTACTTTTTTCATCCAAAGATGGTCGAGTTAGGAGCCTTCCACTTCATATCCCGAGCGGGGTGTAAGTTTTTGGAAGGCAACCTCTCATTCCATAAAGGTTGGAAGAGTAGTCGTCGACTCCCTTTACTTTCCTGACCAGATGGAGAGGAGAACTGCCTCAACCACCGTCGCTTGGTAAGTACAAGAAGAACCTTGAGTATCTACGAGCTTTAGAGATGCTTTAATTATACTTCCATTATTCAAAATGAAGGTCTTCTCTATCGGGCTCATTTAAGTCTCGACACAGCTGATCTGGAGAAATTGCTTGGTAAGTTTGTCCTCCTCTTCTTCTTCTATGAGAATTAACTTAAATTTCACGTTACCTTGTAGAGGATACCATGTTGAGCGCCTTGATGAGCAAGCTTCTAAAGGCAGACTGAGTGGACTTTTGGACTTTGGTCACTCCCGAAGTTTCTTCCGATGCTGCTGGTACATTTTCAACTAAGGTTGATTTGCCTCCACCCCAAGAACCCTTGGGTACTGGTGTGAAAGTAAGTTCCTCTAGTTGAACGGCGACATCCACTGAACTTGACTCCCAGATGGCTCCTGATGTTGTTGGTGCAGCTTCAACCGAGGTTAATCTGCCTCTACCTTGAGAGCCCTTGGGTACTGGTGTCGAAGTAGGTTCCTCTGGTCGATCGACGACAACCACTGAAGTTGCTCTCCCATATGGCGCCTAGCTCTGCTGAACAGGCTGATGATGTTGTTGATCTTACTTCCCGTCTAGCTATGGATCCAACTCCCACTCAGATCAGAGAAGCAGCTGAAGCCTCGATCGAGGAGAATAACGAGGTGCCAGCTTCTCCTTTGTGTACAAGGAGACGTAAGTGTCCCGAGCCATCCTACCAAGCGGCGCCTATGCCAAAGAAACTTACCATCTGCCCGAGAGTAGGCATTTCAACAAGTGAGTCCTCTAGAGGTCCATCAATCAACTCTCCAATTATGAGTTCTATGTTATCCGCTTCCGAGACACCGCCCAACATTCCAATAGGCTTCAATGGAGGGGAATTTACCACTGAGCTAGAGGCTTCTTCCGGATCTGCCTTCCCCCGGATTCCCCCTAGTCCAAGCCGATCGGAAGAGATGACCCACCAGACCACTTGCTTTAGCTGATAAAATCTGGTTATTATGCTAAGTCTTTGCACAACTTAGACGTGATGGAAGTTAGTCATTGTCCCAATGCTTCTATACTCAAGGTATGTACTTTATGCTTGTTACTTTTGTATTACTACTCGAGCAATCAAATTTATATAGGAATTTCTTGTGCAACTATGGACGGAACATACTGATAACCATGATTTTGCTACATTATTTTGATTCATAATACATATTTTTAGTGGTCTATTCATAGCTTAATCTCACATTTACATCATATTTCATAATTGCATGTGATCTCGGACTTAATTGCAAATTAGCTTATTTTCATGGTATTTGTTGCTAATATTTGTTTATTATTTTGTAGGCATCAAAAGGGTCATGGACCCGATCAGATGAGACCACATTTGGGCTCAAGTCTAGGGCTAAACGAAGAGATCAAGCCTTGGAGTGTTCTGGACCGTCCATTGAAGATCAAGAAGATTTGGGCCATCCGTTGAAGATCCGGCTCATCCAACTTAATGAGGAGTAGATCTGGACCGTAGATAAAGATCAGTACTTTTGGATCATATTTTAGGCGATTTTCTACCGTTGATCAAGCTCCGAGAGTTCTGGACCGTTGGATCAGTTTTGAGGAGGATTTAAATACCGCGAGAAGCTACAGTGCAGATTGGGCTCGGGCGTTCGCGATTTCCACACTGTAGCAGCTTCTTCTTCACAGCGACGCCGAGTCTCCGTTCCTCAATTCCATATCTTAGGCTAAGTTTCTTCATCGGCGGCGATAGCAAGCTATCGACGTTCATCTTCCGAGGGCAGAGAGTGATCGAGGGAGGTTTCTCGGCACGTCTTGGTTCTGTTCATCGCCACGATCCTGTTCAAGGGAGTTTTCTTAACCAGCGATCTTCGCAATCAACAGAGCTTAGAGGGAGGTTTCTTTGAGTCTCTGATCTTCTTCCGACTCTCATTCCACAGCTAAATTGGTGAGATCTGATCAATCGCATTAGTTTTGGCAAATCACATAATCGAGCTCTGTTTTCTTCGGCTGATGAGGTTTCCAATTGTTGGGAGTTTGAGGGGAGGTTTTCAAGGACTATGAACGCTTTCTGGTAATAAGTTGGAAGCTTGTTTATCGTTTGTTGGTGCTTGAGGGGAGGTTTCCAATAGCACGTCTGTTTCACAGCAGGTTGAGAGGAGTTTGATCCGGATTTGGATTGAGGAATGTTAGGGTTTCTGTTTTCTTTTGAATATTACTGAATTTGCCATGTCGTTGATCAGATCTGTAGATCTGATCTCTTGTCTTTACCATTCTATTCTTGCTTGAGTTTTTGCAATTCCGTTTCTGATTTCTTGCTTACAACCCCGACCTTAGATCTAGTTTCTGTTGAGTTTTGCAATACTGACACTATTAGTTTGTAGTGTTTTGTGATCTAGTTAGCAATTCAATCTTTGTGACTGTGATAAGTTGTTCAAGGTGTTGAAAGCTTGATTTAAGTTTTGATTGTTATTCTTATTCAATATTATTTGGTTTGAGCATTTGAGTTTAGTTATTGAATTTGATTATCAATGTGATGGAATGCTAATTTGGCTTCTACAAGTTTGATTGGTGGTTGTATTTGTTGTTACTGAATTGTGAATGAAGGAATCCGAATTTCATTGAAACTAATTTGGTGAGAAAGAATTGGATCATGATTAGAAGTGACTAACTCTTCTCTAATTTTAATAGTGATTCTATTAGATGAAGCCAATTTGTTATGTGAATTAAGTGAAAATGCCTAGTTGACATTGATGATGAAATAATTCAATTTGAATCAATTCTAGAATACTCACACATTTTACTAGTTAACCTTGGAAAAATATGACTTGGGACTCCTTACTATGACACGTGTTTTAATTATAATGAGTTTCAATCTTTATTAATTTGGAGCGCCTTGTGACATGCAAAAAGGCCGACACCACATACGCATGTTCATAACCGAATCCTCACTCTAGTGAAGCAGATCGGGTAGCTATCGCAACAAGTTCCCTATCTGGAGGCGCGTATATTGAAGAATACTGGTGCAACAGAAGGCAGAAGCTGCTCGAACTAAGGAGGAAAGTCTCCTTCAAGAAAACTTGGCGGCTGATTTGCGCAAAGAATTAGAACTCTCTGGGATGCAAGTATTCTCTATCTAGACTAAGCTGAACGAAGCCACACAAAGAGAGAAATTCTCGCAGTCCCAAGTTTACTTACTGGAAGCTGTTCGGATTGAACTTACCTCCCAACTCACAGCACAGGAGACCCGACTTATTCCTCTGGATCAACAAGTCATAGATCTACACGATCGGCTCACATAGGCCGAGGGAGAGGCTACCACCCTTTTCGAGCAGACAGCTACCGCTATTCAAAGTGAGATGAAGGCAGTGACACAGCTGAAGGAAGTTCAATCTGAACTAGTCAAACTATCTTCTTATAAAGCCTAAGAGGAGGAGCGCTGAGTGGCTTTCAAGGTAAATTTCATAAGATCTGAAGAATATTCCGATCTGCTAGCCACTCAGGTTTAGAAGAGCTTGAAGCAAGGTTTTGAAGGAGTTTCTCGTCAGTACATCCAAGCTGGACTGGTCCCCACAGGCTCCAACCTAGATTTCTTAGATAGAAGAAAAGTGTAGGATGAATTACACGATTCTAAGAAGACTTTATAAGATAGATGTTCACCTGAGACAATTTTTGCTCATTTTACCCTATAAAACGTGTTAATCCAACATAGAAAATAATACTCATAAGATAAAATTAGTATAATAATAATATGATTAATTTATAACTTAGACACTGTCCTCTAAACTTGGATCTATAGAGTCTCAATTTATGTTTTCAAAATGGACCTAAATTGAACTGACTCCTACTGTCTCTTCAACTGGGACGCGTTCTTACTTAGTCACTCTCTTCCAGTGATTTACTCTCACTTATCAAGTGTCGAGTTACCTCCTTGACGTCCAATCTAAGCCACCAAGTCTTCCTGTTGGAATTGCACATCCGGACTACCTTCAGTCGGGAATCGAACATTCCGACCTCCTGCCAGAATCCCACATCTAGACTTCGCCAATTGAGAATTGTACATCCCGACTAGATTTCCTGCTTAGTGTCAAGTCCTCTTAACCCATTAGGATAGTCAACCCTGCATACTCGGTAAATATATTAGATCACGATAACATCTAAATTAACTCACTTGTCATTTATCAAAACCTAAGTTAGACCGTTAGTGTAAATTGTACTAACGATATTTTCGCCATAAATTCTACCAGATCCTGCACTTTAATTGTTGTATGGGGTTGATATTGAATATCATATTCTCCTATCTCTATTGTCCATTTGACAAGCCGCCCAGAAACCTCAGGATTTATGAGAACCCGATCGAGCTGGCTATTTGTAAGAACAATGATGGAATGAACCAGGAAGTATGGCCTTAACTGTCGAGCAGTTAAGACCAAACCCAAAGCTAATTTCTCCAGTACGGGATATCTACCTTCTGCATTTTTCAATAGATGACTATGAAAATAAATTGGGTATTAAATAGTACCTTCTTTCTGTAATAAGGCTGAGCTGACAACTTACTTGTTTGCTGATAAATATAGAAATAGTATTTCTCCAGCGACAGGTTTGGATAGCACAGGTAACCCAGCTAGATATTCCTTGAGCTCCTTGAAGGCTTGATCACATTTGACATCCTATTCAAATTTTGAAACCTTACAAAGAACCTTGAAGAAGGGCACACTCCGATCGACCATTCGGAAGATAAACCTTGATAGAGTGGTTATTCGACCTAATAATCTTTGTGTCTCTCGAAGGTTCTGAGGGGGAGTCATACGCTGTAAAGATTCTACTTTTTCTGGACTAGGGTCAATCCCCCGCTCGATCACCATATATCCTAGAAAATGTCAACTCTTGATTCTGAAGACACACTTCTTAGGATTTAATTTGAGTCCGTGTCTTCTCAAAGTATTACAAGTCTCTTGGATGAATGTAATTAAATCTTTGCCATGGCCTGCCTTTATAAGTATATCATCCACATACACCTCCAGATTCCGTTCAATCTGGTGTTTAAACACCTGATCCATTATCCTCTGATAAGTGACGCCTACATTTTTAAGACCGAATGGTATGACAATGTAGCAAAATGCTCTGTTAGCAATGATGAAATTTACTTTTTCTTGATCATTAGGAGCTAACGAGACTTGATGTCATCCTTGATAAGCATGCAACTTACAGATGTACTTGCATCCAGAAATTGAATCCACCATCTGATCTATGCGAGGGAGAAGATAACAATAATTTGGTCACTTACCATTTGGTTTCGGTACTAATACCACATTTACCAACTAAGTCAGGAATTGTACCTCTCTTATATATCCTGCCTCTAAGAGTTAGTCTATTTTTGCTCGGATGATTTGATTTTGTTCAGCACTGAAGTGCCTCCTCTTCTATTTGACCGGTTGGGAATCTGGCAACATATTTAATTTGTGCGCCATCAGATCAGGAGAAACACCTTTGACTTCTTTTGGTGACCAGGTGAAGACATCATAATTTTTCTTCAAGCAACCTTCTAGTTGTCGCTTCAAGCTTGGTTCCAAATTAGTAGCAATCTTCATCACCCCATCTTCTCGTTCGGGATGAACGCAGATCTCTTCTTCCTCATTTTCTTCCAGTCGATGAGGCTTCTCTTCTTGTGCTAATCGGGGTAAGGGAAACTCTTGGGCTATTTGTAGAGTCTCCGTAGTCTTCTGAGCTTTCTGTGACTCGAGCCGAATGATATCCATGTAACACTTTTGAGATGTTAGTTGGTCACCTTTTACTTCCCCCACCTTATTGTCCACAGAAAATTTAATTTTTTGGTGATAATCAAAGATAACTTCCTGTAATGTATTCAGTGTCGGTCTCCCTAAGATAACATTATAGGAAGAAGTTGTATCTACCACCATAAAAGGGGTTCTTCTAGTCCTCTCTAACTTTCGAGCGGCATCTCTGAGTGAAACAAATAGTTGGATCATCCCGAACGGCTGCACTTGATGGCCTATGAACCCTATCAGCGGTGTGGTCAAGGGTTGCAACTCTTCATCATTAATTTGCATCTGGTCCATGGCCTACTTGGAGATGATGTTCACAAAACTCCCTATATCCACAAATACCTACTTGACAGTATAATTTGCGATTAAAGTTTCAATTACCAGGGCATCCTCGTGTGGTGCCTCGATCCCTTCTAGGTCTTGTGGCCCGAAACTGATAATAGGGCCTGCTCTCCGTCATGTCTTGTCCCCACTTCATGAACTTCTAATCGACAGGCTTGAGTTTTTTTCACTCGATTGGAATCACCGTTAGTTGGTCCATCTGAGATGATCCTAATAATGCCTTTCATAAGCCCCCAAGTGACTGCTTTTCCTTTTTCTTGTTGCCTCCATTCCTCTTCTTTAAATGACGGTGAGGTCTCTCTCGATCGTTTTGGGGGCTCCCCTCTATTGCCCTTCTACGTCGATCGGCTGCCATCTCGACTAGTTTCATTAGACCAAGAGGAAACGTTCCTTGCATTTCTATGCCATATATGAGCGAAAGTTCATTTCTATTGATTCTTGTAGGTATAGCAATCTTCAGTGGCATGACTTCGAGACTAATAGTATGTGCAAAAATGCTCTTGCCTTGGAGGTTGAGGAACTACATGCTGAGTCGAGGGAGCTACCTCTATATTCTGAATAACTCCTTCTAGTCAAAGGTCCCTCTGTTTATAGAAATGAGATTCCTTTGTTCTCACAAGAAGAGGAGGTGCTTTCCACTCGGGCTGAACTTCAGGTTGGCTTGGAATTACAGGATCCTTTCTTTGAGTGAATTGAATCTCTTCCACATTCACATATTTGACTGGTCGACAAAGTAAGTCATCAAAATTAGTTGGAGGCTTTCTCACTATAGATCTGAAAAATCTCTCTCCAGAAGGCCTTATGAGAAGGCACTCATAAGTATTTCTAAGGTAGCTGAAGAAATATCCTGCGTCATTCTATTAAACCTCTGAATATAATCTTTCAGTATCACCTTCGGCTTCTATTTCAATGCAAAAAGGTTCATGGAGTTTTGTGATACCTCATACTGCTGGCAAAGTGATGTAGAAATATATTATGAAATTCTTCAAATAAGTGAATAGAATTTGATGGGATTCGAGAGAACCATCTTTGTGTTGGTCCTGAAAGCGTAGTTAAGAATACTTTACATTTTATCCCATTTGAATATTGGTGCAGCTGCGACAGGTTTTCGAACTTGTAGATATGATCCTCGGGATTCGTGAACCCATAGTATTATCCAGTAGTAGGTGGTCGATAATTATGAGGTAAAAGATCTTTTAGAATATCAGTGTCGAAAGGTGAAACAGCTAAGTTTGCATGTCGACCTTTCATTGGTGCCTTCAATCGGGTGTCGTTACGCAGCCGACGACTCTATTGATTGGGCACCCCCGAAGTGCCCGACTCCCGATTGGTCGAGATAAATGGGGTTGCTCCATTTGCGTGGGTGGTACAGGCAAAGGGAGGCTCGCTCATTCCTGAGGTGTCGTTGCTTGAGGTTGTTGCTCCTGATTTACTTGTTGTTGTTGTACTTGATTTACTTGATGTTGCTCTAAGACATCTTTTATGACATCCGCTACAATTTTGGCTAGCTCCTCTTGCGTCAGGGTAACATGTCCGATGTCCTCCATGAGCATCTCAGTTTAGGTATGGATTCCCACAAACGACACCAATATGCTCTAAGGTCCTTAAGGCTGACTCACCAATGCGCTGGCAAAGAAGTAGACTATTACTGTAGTGAGGAGTAGATGATAGAGTTTTTCCAAAGAAGAAGAACAAAATAAAATTCTAAGTACCTTTCATTTTTCAATTACTACCCTTTTATCCACTTCTCCCTCAAATCTTTCACCTTGCTCATTAATGATGGTGTACTTTTTACAAGAGGGTAATAAATCAATTTGGTCCATTAATTATAAGAGAATTTTCATCTTCTTCCAAATTTTTAATAAGGTTATGATTGATGAGAATATAATAAATGCACATAATTAATAATTTGATTCCTCTGTCTGTTCCCCTTTCTCAAGTATTTATAAACCCCTAATGAATATTAAAAATAAGTGACGTTGGACATTAATATAAGCCTCCATGATATATCAAGTTAATGCAGCCATTATACTGAGCGGTGACTCAGTAGTTTACCTCCTGAGCTTGACAGGATGCCATGCCTCCCGAGCTGGCAAGATGTCCATGCCTCCTGAGTTGGTAGGATGTCCATGTCTCCTGAGTTGGCAAGGTGTCTCAGTTATGACATAATTTTTCAAAACATAAAAAGGATATCAGAATACCTAACAATGACTCTGACTCTAAACCCATTCAACAGAACGTAGAAAATAATAAGATCTTCCTAATGAGTAAATTATCCACTCTCAATATCTGCTTTTATCATTACCTAACGATGTATCTCACTTTCTCATTCTTGACTTCAACTGACACTTTTTGAATTTATGAAAACGGATCTACCCTTTAATCAATTTTTTTCATATAAAAAAATTTAAAACTATAAATCTACGTTGTTTGATTATTCACTCAACGTTATTTCCATTTTGTGCGCCTGGAATTTAATTAGTTAATTATCGCTCTTATCCGCCCAAATTAATTAAATTGGGGAACTCTTAAACTTATTAGAGAAAACATGCATGAAATTGTCACCATGGTGGCCTTTTGAAGATAAGTATTTTCCGTAACACAGGAGCTTTTTTATGGAAGAGGTTAAATATCGAATTAGATATTTTCATTGAGAATTATCTATTAGTGTAACTATCTATGTAGTACCAACTGTGTCTCTTAGGGCGGTGTGATGGTTAAGACATGAGGTATTGTCATATGAGATTTTGGGGTCGAAATTTGGCGTGACTGAACATGACCTTCCTCATGTCTTGGCCATTTGTACTAATGGTTAGTAGTCATCCATGATTTACCTCCTCCGTGTTGACCTAGGAATGAGTTGACGAAGGCGTTGGAAATAAACGAATTACCTTTTTATCACATATGTAGTACCAACTGTACCACTGGAGTAACTCTATTAATACTAATGAACAGAAGCACATGGGTGTCGTTCATCACCGATCTCTTGCGGAGCACTTACTGAGTTGGCCTAGAATTTATATAATTACGAGGTATCCAATTTTTACTATCTAATTAATTTTAAAAGTTATCGATTCGAAAGTTTTTACTTATCACTAAAAATAAAAATAAAAATAAATTAGAAAAGATAAATAAATATGATGAACAACTCGGGGGGCGTTTGGTTCTCTCCTAGGAATAGGAATGGGAATGGGTATCATAGTATTATGGAATGGGAATGGGTATGAGCTTGGGTATCATTCTTAAAAATGATGTTTGATTAGTTAAATATTTTCAATCGGAATGAACCTAAATTTCCTTTTTTACCCTTACAGGAAAATAAGAGAAAAAATTAGATGAGAGAGACATATGATGAGACAAAATGATGAGAGAGAAAGTGTGTTGGAAAAAATGAAGAGAGAGAAAGTATGATTAGAGAAAATGAGGAGAGAGTGCATGATAGGAGAGATTGAGAAGAGAAAAGGTATGATGAGAGAGAAAGAGTGATGGAAAAAATGAAGAGAGAGAAAGTATTATGAGAGAAAATGAAAGAGTGAGGAGAGAGAAAGTATGATGAGAGAGAAAGTGGGTTGAGAGAGAAAGAGTGATGGAAAAAATGAAGAGAGAGAAAGTATGATGAGAGAAAATGAGAGACTGAGGAGAGAGAAAATATGCTGAAAGAGAAAGAGTGATGGAAAAAATGAAGAGAGAGGAAGTATTATGAGAGAAAATGAAAAAGTGAGGAGAGAGAAAGTATGATGAGAGAGAAAGTGGGTTGAGAGAGAAAGAATGACGGGAAAAAATGAAGAAAGAGAAAGTGTGATAAGAGAAAATGCGAGATTGGGAGAGAGAAAATATGATGAGAGAGAAAGTATGCTTAGAGAAAAAGTGTGATTAGAGAAAATAAAGAGAGAGTGTGTGATGAGAGAGAATAAAGAGAGAGAAAGTGTGATGAGAGAAAATGAGGAGAGAAAGTATGCTGAGAGAGATTGAGGAGAGAGAAAGTATGATGAGAGAGAAAGTATGATGAAAAAATAAGTAGAAAGTGTGTAATGGGAGAGAAAATGTGATAGAAGAGAATGAAGAGAGAGAAAATAAGGAGAGAAAGTATATGATGGGAGAGAATATAGAGAGAGAATGAGGAGAGAGAAAGTATATTGAGAGAGAAAATGTGATGATAAAATAAGGAGAGAGAAAATATGATGAGAGAGAGAGTATGTGAAATTAAAAAAAATTGAACAAATATACTAAGGGTATTTTTGTCTAAAACTTAATTCACAATCCTATTCCATCAAAACCCAAGGGAGGGGATGGGTTTCATCCATACCCAAATTTTTGGGTTTCATTCCAAAATCTTGATTCCATTCCCATTAACCAAACACAAAATTTAGGAATGAATCCATTCCCTCATTTCTAAACCCATAAACCAAACGCCACCTCAAAGTAACAAATAATTTAAACTTCTCGTATATAATATACTATGGGTGATATTGAAATCCTCTTCTGCTTAATCATTTACTATTGAAATCCTGTTCGCCTAATCATTTACTATTGAACTTTATTCATGATGCCAGTCGATGCATCCGAATCAATTTTTTAATGGGTTTCTAAGTTCAAAATGCATCCAAATTAATAATTTGTTTAAAAAAAATCAAAGTATTTGGTAAGATAACGTAATTTGTTTAATTTGAAAGTAAATTATTTTTGAACGATTTAAACGATAGAATTAATTAATTAATTTCATTAATTTATCAAAACGCTCTATAAAATTGCCTGATGGATTGAAATTATCTTTATTAAATTCCTTTTTTTCTCTCTTTTCATTCAAACAACAGATGCCAATTAAATTAAATAAGCATTTGTCCCCCCCAAAAGGATACAAACATTTGTTTAATTTGTAGATAAATGTATTTCAAAATTTTGAAAACTACAAATTGTTCGATTTTATTCTATCAATTAAATTATTTGTTGAAATATCGAATTAAATTGGTAGATCAAACTATATATCACAAAATAATTTGAAGAAATGATATCAATGATTCTAGTTCATGTAAACTAAAATTGATGTTTGTCGGAAAACTGACCGTAATTGGATCCCAACTTCGCCTTACTTAGCTTGACAAAGTCAAACTTAAGCATCGACACAACCCAATATAAAGACGCTTCAAAGACATGTTACCCTACTTCGACATAGTTCGTATGAAACCGTCCATTTACAATAAAACTAAGGTGAAAGAGACCTTTACAGTATTTTGTTTTTTGTTTTTTTTGCTTCGATGAATCAAATTTTGATCAAAAATAGTTCTTTAGTTGTAGTAATAAATTAAGTTCTATTTAATTTTCTTAGCAATGGTTTTAAATTTCAATAGCTGGTAGATAACAATCTATATCTACATTAAGATACAGTCCACAAACCGACATCAAGTTAAGCTTTATACATAATAAACGAAATTCAAAAAAAAATTATCAACTAAAATTGTTAGTCGAGCTGCTCATTAAGCGAATGCCGCACAACTTGAATCAGGCGCCGTCAATCATATGGTTCGTGCATCCGACGGCTGATGAGTAATGGCAACGAGGTTCTTCACACAAATTCATTTGAAAGAACATAATTTAACCATCGGAAGTAACTTTACTTAAATACGTGACAAAAAGTGATTTGTTCATCTCTAATGTCCCAGTCAGTTCATTCCTTAAGTTAATACGGAATAGATAAATTATGAATGACTACTAACTATGAGTATAGATGGCCAAAATATGGGAGAGGCATATTTGGACGTGCCAAATTTCGACGTTAAAATCTCATGTAACAACATCCCATATCTTAATCATTGTACTACTCTGAGAGGACAACTTTAATTAAACATGGTGCCGTAGGTATGGGTGGAATTATGATATTATTTCAATATAGGCAAATTATGACTACTGTTGATTGACACGTTGCGGAGGGTGTTTCCCTTTGTCCATTTTGTTTGTCCATTTTGAATGACAGACCTGACAATATCGTAGTAGTGCTGCGGTTGAAGCTCTCCTCTCCATAAGTCACAACGAGGTCACAAATTAAATATTTATAATCGAAATTTAATCATTAAATCCAATTCGAAAGTAGATTTGAAAAGAATGAAGAGGTATTATGAGATAAGAAAAAAAATTAGGGAATTAAAATTATCATTGATTGAGCTTTCTTACTTGCTGCATCGGGTAGAGGAAGTAGACGCTTAGCTGAATGTGGAACACAAACTGCGAAGGGCACAGCCAGGACGAGGTGTGTGCATAAATGAAGTTTAATTACGAATATTTTTTTTTTTTATCTTAGCTATGTATTAATTTTTTTTTTCTGGGCCAGCATGCTGGCTCCGCCCCTAACCATAGGTGCCTTCACTTGGTACGAAAGACTTCTCAATTTTTGACCGAACCCAATAGATAAATTTTTAAAACATCCAAATAACATATCATAATTCCAAAATTACTAAATTATATACTCACTTCTCATTTTATACTCACCTTCAAATTAATTTGACTGAAAAAATAAATTAATTAAATTGATTTTATTTTATTTAAAAAATTCATCAGTCGATTTCGACCAAAATCAATTGATAGACGTAGAGATCTCGGAATGATATAAAATCAATTCCTATATTTATGTCTAGTTCAAACATCAATTTGACCAAATATATTGAGAGTGGTGATTTTTTTTTAACATAAATTAGTTTTTCGGATATATTCATATTAAAAAAATCACCGCTCTCAATATATTACGTCAAATTGATATTTGAAGTATTTTTACAATCAAAAGAATTAGATGAACACATAGAAATTTATTTCATATCATTTCAATGTCTCTAGGTCTATTAGCTAATTTTGGTCAAAACCGGCTGATGGACCTAGAGACCTTGAAATGATATAAAATCAGTTTCCATGTGTTCGTCTAATTCTCCTGATTGTAAAAATACTATCAAATAGTAATTTGACACAATATATTGAGAGCAACGATTTTTTTGAAACTATGGCCAAATGAACCTAAATAAAACTAATGTAGATTCATTCGTCCAAAATCCGTTGATGGATCTTAAGAGCTCGGAATGAAGTGAAACCATATTCTATGAGTTCTTTTAATTCTTATGATTATATCAATTCTCTCAAACATCAATTTGACTAAATATATTGAGAGCAGTGATTTTTTAAATGCGAATGTATTCTCTTAACATATACGAACTAGTTTCATGTCATTTCGAGGTTTCTAAGTCCATCAGTCGATTTCGGTCAAAATCGGCTTATGGACATAGAGACCTCGAAATGACATGAAACTAGTTCTTATGTATTCGTCTAGTTCTCCCGATTGTAAAAATACTATCAAACATCAATTTGACCGAATATATTGAGAGCAGTAATTTTTAAAACATGAATTAGTTTTTCAAATATATTCATATTTAAAAAATCAATGCTCTCAATATATTGGGTCAAATTAATATTTGATAGTATTTTTACAATCAAGAGAATTAGACGAACACGTATGAACTGATTTCATATCATTTTGAGGTCTCTAGCTCTATCAGTCAGTTTTAATCGAAACTGGCTGATGAATTTTTTTAAACACATAGAAAGAAATCAATTCAATTGGAAAATTTTTTCAAACTAACTGATTTGAGGATGAGGGTAAAATGGAAAGTGGGTATATGATTTGATAATTTTAAAATTATGATATGTAATTTAGATATTTTAAAAACTTATCTAGTAAAAAGTTAAAGACTTTTTATCAAAATTTTGCTCCTTCATACTATGGATAAAGAAATAAATTGACTAATGACACGTTAGAGATAATATTTTCTTTTTATTAATGGTCCACGTACATTATGATGGTTCATATTCTTTGAATTTATTGTAATTTAATAGCATGATTAAATAGTCACAATTATGATTAGTTACTACATTCATATTTATTAATGAAGGGATAATTCTCTTAATATTCATGCAAATAAATTTAAAAGAAATGAAAAAATTATTCTCACTTCATATAATATGAGAATAAACTTATTACATTAAGAGACAATTGAATGTATACATTGATGGAATGTGTAAATAAAAGGTTACAAAATAGTCTTCCCTCTATCTTATATATAGACATTTGCTCCATTAAAGAGGCTATGAAAGTAGAGAGGCCAAGAAGGAGAAACACAATTGTTTGAGAGATTCTAGTTTCTTCGTACTTGAAGGTCATCATGAGCCAAGGTATGTTTTACTTTTAAGTATCATATTGTGAAAATCATCTAGTTCAAAACATTGGGCATTAAGGAATATGCAATAACTTAATTTACATATGCATATTTATATTCATGAAGATATATGTTATACTGTTAGGCTTACATGTGGTATCATAGCACAAGTTAAGAACTTATGATTTTTCATTAAAGAATATTTTTCTCTCTTGATCTATTCTGTGTTAGAAATATTTTATGTTTTCTTCCGCTGTAATTTACATGTATAAATATGAACATGTAATTATGAATGTTTTTGACATGTATGATAACTTTATTTAAGAAAACTTATATGATTGCACATGTTGAGTAATTATGCAAAAAGAATTTTGAGACTAAAAGTTATGTATATTTTGATATCTCAACTTTCTAATGGACATAATGCATTAAGTATGTTACATTTATTGTGCTTAATTAGATTTTTGTATACTTTCTAATATATTCATTCATTAGAAATAAATGATTATGATCATCACATGTTTGTTTAATATGTGAATCATGAATGTTTGTTTCCTTTGAGTTTGATTATGTTTAGATCTCTTTGCACATGATTATTATGTTTACTCATATTTTACGTTTGATGAATCATAAAGTTAAAATTAAACAAATATAAACTTTTAAATGATTATTGTCATTATTACATGAATTTAATGTCTATATTATGCATAATTTATTAGTAAGCAAAGTGACTAAATTAAAAAGTTTTAGATATTAATTAAATAATGTTAAATTACTCATGAGTATGTGATGCTATAAGATGATATGATACAAATTCTTAACTCTTATCATGAATAATTTAAAGTTCAATGATTATAAAATAATTAAGAATCATCCAAAAGTTGATTACTTTATTTTATGATCATGGATGTAATTATGGTTAATTTATATGATTTATTAGATATGTTTAGTATATCCAATGATAATAAACATGTTTGATTAGAGCATACATAATTACCTATTATATGAAATTTTATTTAAGAATCGATTATGTGTGTGTATTGTAGTATCACCAAAGGAGAACTTCAATATGCATTTAAAGTTCATATAAATGTTATCTGAATTTTGTATTATGATTTATGAATCAAAGCATTGAGGTATGAGCATTCTATATAATTTTGCAGCATCAACAACTGTTATTCCTCATTCGCAAGCCTCATCTATTACGAAGTTTAATGAGCTTAATTTTTCTGAATAGAGTGAACAAATCTAGTTCCATTTGATCTTGATTTGACACTTCTTACATATAAGCTTGCTGCACTTACTAATACTATAGCAATACTGAACAAGTATCTTTCCATAAAGTTTGGAAAAGATTAAATAGACTTAGCTTGATGTTTATGCGAATGACTATAGCAGACATTATTAAGCCAATAATCTCTAAAATTGATGATGCTAAGAAATTTATGAAGTTTGTAGAAAATTTATCTTAATTTGAGTCTGCTGATAAGTCACTTTGTGGGACATTAATGAGTATGTTGACCACCATGAAGTTTTATGACTCTCATACCATGCATGATCATATCACTCAGATGATGAATATTACAACAAGACTGAATTCCATGGGAATGAAATTGAGTGAGAGCTTTCTTGTGCAGTTTATTATAAACTCCTTACCTCCTGAGTATGGTCAATTCCAAATCAATTATAATACTATAAAGGATAAATGAAATGTGACAGAATTGCAAAGTACGCTTATTCAAGAGGAAGCAAGACTTAAGAAACAAGGAGTTCACTCAATTAATTTCATGAGTCATCTTAATACCAGAAAGAAGTTGAGAAAGAAAATTATAAAGGACAATAATGGGCACTTAAAGTTAAATATGTCATATGTTCAAAACCAAAAGAAGGGACAAAAGAATGATAAATGTCATTTTTGTCACAAGCCTGGACACTTTCAGAAAGATTGCCAAAAGCGAAAGGCTTGGTTGGAAAAGAAAGGTAAGCCCAATGCATTTGTATGTTTCGAATTAAATTTGGCAAAAGTTCCTTAAAACACATGGTGGATTGATTCTGGTTGTACTACTCATGTTTCTGATGGTGCAGCGAGGTCGACAAGAGAGGGGATGAATTGCCTGCAAAATAAAAGTATACCCTTCTCGATTCTTTCAACTCAAGCAGTGCAATAGTTAATAAAGTAAATTAACAGAAATAAAGAAAAAGAACCCAGCAATTTACTTGGTTACAACCAAGAAGGTTGTTAATCCAAGGCAGTAAGAAAAGCTCTGAAAGATCTCCTTCTCTGAAGGCGGAGAAGCCTTTTATACTTTGGAAGCTTAGAACTATTGCTAGGAATGACTACAGAGTTGATTGCTTGAATGAGTAATTATTTTCTAGCTCCAGGGGCCTTTATATAGCTCCTGGAAAGTCTATCCCGAGGGTCCAAGGCGCCTCCAATAAGGCTCAAGGCACCTCTAACCAAGTCAGTGGATAAAACTTTATCCGCGCTTAAACGGTCACTTTTGACCAGATGAAGGCGCCTTCATCAAGTCTTGAAGGCGCCTTCATCAAGTCTTGAAGGCGCCTTCAAGGTGAAGGTGCCTTCAAGCTATGATGAAGGCACCTTGAGCAGTGTTTCCAGCACACTTGCTTCTTTGCTTCAACTTCCGAAGTTTTGTTCTTTTGAGTGATTTCGGCCAACCAAAATAGGGTTCACCCAAACTCAATTTCCGGTCTTCTCCTCGAGCAGGCTTCCGTCCCGGCTTTACATCCCTCGAACGTCATGCGTATTCTTCTCGCCCACCGGTGTACTCTTCCGCAGCTTTCTCGTCCTTCGGACGCACCAAGCCCGTCGGCTCCCTTCCCGTGTCATCCTTCTCGCTAGCTGCGTCTTTCGCTCGACTTCCTGAGCTCCTAAGCTCCTGCACACTTAGACACAGGGATTAGAAAACAAATAAGACCTAACCTAAACTTGATTGATCACATCAAAACTACCACGGGGTCCAACAGTTTCAAATACGATGCAGGGATTCCTTACAACCCAAACCATAAATCCAAATGAAAAGTTTGTCTTTATGGGAAATCGAGTTAAAGCACCAGTTAAATCTATTAGAACTTATCATTTGATTTTAGACACTAGATATTATTTTGATATTTTTCAAAATCTTTATGTTCATTCTGTTAGTAGAAATTTAATTTCTTTATCAAAACTTGATACAGTTGGATACTCATTTAAGTTTGAAAATGAATATTTCAGTTTATTTAAGAATAATCACTCTATTGATTCTGATATTCTTTATGATGACTTATATAAATTAAAGCTTAATAATTTGTTTGATATGACTCTATTGACCTTGCATCATAATGTTGGAACAAAACGCGGTCTAGTGGATGAAAACTCAGTTTACTTATGCCATAAATGTTTGGGTCATTTACCTAAAGAACAGTTACAAAGATTAGTAAAGAATGAAATCCTTCATGATTTGGATTTTACTAATCTTGATATCTGTATTAATTGTATTAAGGGGAAACATACAAAACACACAATTAAGAAAATAACTACAAGAAGCACATAACTTTTAGAAATTATACACACCAATATATGTAGACCTTTGATGTTCCATCTTTTGGTGGAGATAAATATTTCATAACCTTTATCGATGATTATTTATGCTATCATGAAAAATCTCAATCAGTCAATATTTAGAGGTATTTATTGATGAGGTTGAGAGACAATTAGACAAAAAGATGAAGATTACGAGATTTGATAGGGGTGGTGAATATTAAGGTAAGTATGATAACTCAAGGCAGTGCCCTAGTTCCTTTGCTAAATATTTAGAACAACATGACATTTGTGCTCAATACACAATGTCTGGGATACCACAACTAAATGGTGTTGCAGAAAGGCATAATCGTACTTTAATGGATATGATTAGGAGTATGTTAAGTTATTCTCCTTTACCCTAATCATTGTGGATGTATGCTTTGGAACCCTCTATATATTTGTTAAATAGGGTTCCTAGGAAGGCAATTCCAAAAACTCTTTTGAACTGTGGACTAGAAGGAAACCTAGTTTAAGGCACCTACATATTGTTGGATCATGAGCACGTGATTTTGGGGAGGGGGGGGGGGGGTGAATCATCTGATTTTGGAATCATTCTTTTCTTTTAAAATACCGAATTTGCAGTAGAAATAAAGCTAAGGAGAAAGAAGAGAGAAAGAAAAAGACAAGCGCTAATACAAATAATTTTTTACTTGGTTCGGACCCTTTGACGATTCATACTCCAAGGTCCGCACTCGTTGAGTGATTTAATTAGGCAATTCACTAATAGTTTGAATATTAAAAAAATTAAAGTATAAGAACTATAAGGAAAAGTTACCGAAAATAAAGAAAATAAGCAGAACTTGATTGCTAGTTATTGGAGGAGTGTTATGTTGGATCGAGACCGCGCTAGAGGGGGGGGTGAATAGCGCTCGTGGCTATTTCGTTCGATTCGTAAAACTATCGGAGTAAAATACGCAGCGAAAAATGTAAATAAACACAAACACAGAGACACGGTCGTTTACTTCGTTCGGAGCCTAAGGCGACTCCTACTCGAAGACCCGCGATCCTTGATCGCTTCCGGTGGGCAACAACTATAAGCTCGATAAAAGATTACAAGTTGAAGTACAATAAACGACAGTAAATAATTATACCAACGACAAAGAAATGAAGATTCGGAGCTCCTGGTCGTCGGGCACAAGTAGCAGCACTTCGGAACGTCGTTTGGAGCAGCACGTAGCACTTGAATCACTTAAGACTTGATATACTGAAGTGCTGGTCGAAACCCCCTTATAAAGGGTGTTCAAGGCGCCTTGAAGGCTGTTCAAGGCGCCTCCATGCTGCCGATTCTTCCGCACGGATCAAACTTGATCTGGTCGAACTTCATCTGCTTAAGGCGCCTTAAACCCTGCTTAAGGCGCCTTAAACCCCCTTCAAGGCGCCTCCATTGAAGCTTCGCAGCCAGGTCAGCTTTTGCACCCGAGGCGCCTCCAAACTCCATGGAGGCGCCTCGGACACTGTTCATCCGAGGTTAACCTTTGCACTTTGGTCCCTGCAAGATACATTAATCCCAAATATACCCTGCAGCACAAAGTTAGCACATAACGCATAATAGAAGTGATATTGATAGTCTCCGGACTATCCGAGCCTAACTTCGGGTTTCCAACCGGAAACCCTAGGTCGACCCGACGCCTACTGTTCCCTCTACGGGGAACGCGTCCTCACCTACTCCACTCAGGAGATTTACCTGATGCCAGTCCGGTCCTCCAAACCGACTGGACTTTCCGCCTAGGGTTACCACCCCCTAGGACCTAGGGTTACCGCCCCCTAGGGTTTTTCTCCACCTAGGGTTACAGGTTGCCGCTCCTTAGGGTTTTCCTCCACCTAGGGTTACCGCCCCTAGGACCTAAGGTTGCCGCCCCTTAGGGTTTTCCTCCACCTAGGGTTACCACCCCCTAGGACCTAAGGTTACCCCCCTTAGGATTTTCCCTTGCCTAACCGCAGTTAGGACTTTCCTGAAACCTTATTTAACCACGTTAGATAACAAGAAATCTTAACTTTGAATCCCTTTGCCATTATCAAAACTGAGGTTCGATCGTCGGATGCTTACTGCACCAACAATCTCCCCCTTTTTGATTATGGCAACTGAAATTCAAAGTTAAGTAGAAATGCAATAAAGATACGCATAAATAAGCACAGGCATAAAGCATAGGCACATTCACAACAAAATTTTTGTTTCGTTTTAATTTTATAATATTCTTTGAATTTCTTCCTACTCTCCCCCTTTGCCATATATCAAAATACCCAAGAGAGTGAAGAAAATCTGGGCCTTAGCTTAACGTTCAAAGATAATTTTCAATCTTATCTTCCAATCTTTTAATTTACTTTTGATAAACACTTAGTTTTTCTTGTAAGACTTTTAGATAGGTGAAATCATAATTTTGAAAGCAAAATTCTTCCTTTAGTTTGAGAGATACTTTTAGCTGAGATAAAATTATTTTGTCTTTAAATAGTAACTTAGCACATTTTTGTGATTTCAAAAAGATTTAGTTTTTTTTTTTTTAAAAAAATCATTTTGATGAAATTTTGAGAATGCTTTGGAAAATACTTAGCATTTTCAGCAAAACTTAGCATTTGAAAATAATTGCTTTGAGAGATACTTAGCTAAATTTTTTTTTTTTTTAACACTTTAAAAAGTACTTAGCTAAATGTTTTTGAAAAAAAATATTTAGCTATATTTGAAAATACTTAGCTATGTTTTTAGCGTAAAAATGATTGCGTTGAGAAAATATCTTGCCAAGTAGCTAAGTTTAGAAAATAATTTAACTAAGTTTGGTTAGAGAAAACTTAATTAAGTACTCAGCTTTGAAAACATTTAGCTTATAAAGGAGTTATAATTTAAAAGTCAGGTCATAAATAATTTTAATTTTAAAGCTAAGTTAAAAATAGCTTGAATTTTCGAAGATATGTCAAAAATAGTTAAAAATTTTAAGGAAAACTAATTTTAAAACCGACTCAAAATCACTCCCCCTTAATTAATGCCTTAATAAATTTTTGAGTTCAGGAGTTCAAGCATGAGAGGTTAAAAAATTATTTTCCGAATTTTCCATCTCACTCATTCTAGATTAACAATCATGTTTAGCATATGAGTGAGTGTGAGATGGAGTTTACTTTAATTTACAATATTGAAAATATCAATTAGAATCGCAAATAAGGGACCATTATTTTGAAGATTTAAAAATTAATTTAGTTTAAAATTAATAACTTCTGAAAAGGGTTTTGAAATTAATTTTTCAGAGGATATTTCAAATGATTTTTCAAATAATTTTTTAAGTAGTTTTGAAATAATTTTGAAATTAATATTTCAAGGGATTTTTCAAATGATTTTTCAAATGATTTTGAAATGATCATTTTTCAAATGATTTTACAAATAGCTTTTAAGTTTTAAAAGATTTTGAAATGATTTTTCAAATAATTTTGAAATGAAGTTTAAAAAGATTTTTTAAAATGATTTTGAAAGATTTGTCAAATAATTATGGAAAAAAGATTTTTAAAATGATTTTGAAAGATTTGTCAAATAATTTTGAAAAAAAAAGATTTTTAAAAGATTTTGAAAGATTTGTCAAATAATTTTGAAAAAAAGATTTTTAAAATGATTTTGAAAGATTTGTCAAATAATTTTGAAATAAAGTTTAAAAAGATTTTTAAATAATTTTGAAATTAATTTTGAGAAGATTTTTAAATAATTTTGAAAAGATTTTTAAATAATTTTGAAATGAATTTTGAAAAGATTTTGAAAAGATTTTAAAATAATTTTGAAAAGATTTTTAAATAATTTTGAAATGAATTTTGAAAAGATTTTAAAATAATTTTGAAATGAATTTTGAAAAGATTTTAAAATAATTTTGAAATGAATTTTGAAAAGATTTTAAAATAATTTTGAAAAGATTTTAAAATAATTTTGAAATGAATTTTGAAAAGATTTTAAAATAACTTTGAAAGGATTTTAAAATAATTTTGAAAAGATTTTTAATTGATTTTGAAATTAATTTTGAGAAGATTTTTAAATAATTTTGAAAAGATTTTTAAATGATTTTGAAATTAATTTTGAGAAGATTTTTAAATAATTTTGAAAAGATTTTTAAATGATTTTGAAATTAATTTTGAAAAGATTTTTAAATAATTTTTAAAAGATTTTGAAAAGATTTTTAAATAATTTTGAAAAGATTTTTTTTAAAAAAAAAATCATTTTGAAATTAAGTTTAAGTCAATTTTAATTTCTTAGTCATTTCACCCGATCTAAATTTTCAATCAGGGAACCCTATAATTGTTGTGAGATGAATTATGGTTGAATTTTTGGATAAGGTTTAACTTTGTATTAGATTCTGATTGAGCTTTGGGTTCAACAAGTAAGCATTCTTTGGATAAACTTCTGGGCTATGGTGAGTCACAAGGAACTCATTAAAGTAACCATGCCTTCGAGGTTTTCCAAATAGTCCTACCCATTGAGCTTAATACTAAACCTTGGTCTAACTAGTTAGGATCCATTTAAGGGTAGCTTCGGTCAGTTCCACTTGGCCAAATGCACCAGGTCGAAGCCATATCTTCCTAGACATGCGATGCCCAAGCTTCCCTAACGTACTATCATCCAAAAACTTCACCAGTACTATGGGTCAAGTTAAACCTAGCCCATTTTATCTAACCTTAATTACCCTGCCGGGTAGTCTACTCTTGTTTACCCATTTCGGGTAGATTAAGTTCGGAGGTACCAGCTATTCTGGAGCCTTCCTTTGGATTTTAATTTGAATTCGAATTATTAATTTGATTTTGAATTTTGAATTTTATATTTTAATTTCAAAATTTGATTTTGAATTTTTGAATTTTAAAATTTTAATTTTGAATTTATTAATTTAATTTCAAATTTTGAATTTTGAATTTGTAATTTGAATTTTGAATTTTTGAATTTCGAATTTTGAATTTTAATTTAATTTCGAATTTTGAATTTGTAATTTGAATTTTAAATTTTAATTTCGAATTTTGAATTTGTAATTTAAATTTTGATTTTTAATTTCAAATTTTAATTTTGTTTAATTTAAATTTTGATTTTTAATTTCGAGTTTTAATTTTGTTTAATTTTAATGGTTTTTCTGTTAACTCCCCCTGGATCATAGCCTCGATATGGCCTATCGAGGTAGTATATTTGATCCTTTGGGATCCAATATTGACCAAATCCAACTTGATTAATCAATTTGGACTTGGGGACCCATGCTTGAATTATGTTTCTATTGTTTCTATTAACTAGAGACATATATGATTTATATTTTGTTTTGGTCTTAAATCCAAGTCCGGATTTGTTGTAAATGGCTCGCTGTTTTCCAAGAATTAGATCCAAATTCTTGGAACCCAAGGTGAACCGTTCCAACGTGTCTTTGAGTTCTTTAATCTGAGTTTTCAAATTAGAATTTTCTTCCTCAAGTTGTTGGACTTGAGTCGAACTTCCAATTTGAACTGACTCAGTTAAAGCACTCAAGTCCGTCGCTTCCTTGAGGGATGTTACCTCCTTTTGGAGCGGCTTAACCCGGACGTTGGATTTAGCCAACTTCTTTAATAAGTAAGGAATTAAATTTTCTGAATCATCTAAGGTAATACTGGAAATTAGAGCACTTACAGTGGTTTTGGGTCCTTCAGAAACGGATACGGATCCGTGGCTTCGCTCGGACTCGGTGTCTGATTCGCTCTCGGTTTCTGAATCGGGCTCGAACTCGGACTCGGTTTCAACAACATGTGCTAGTACTGGTAGAGCGAGAAGGCTCGCTTGCTCTTCTTCGTCCGATTCGGATTCATCTGATGACTCGGACCAAGTTGCCTTCAGTGCTTTCTTCGTCTTGCTTGTTCCTGCAAATAACGCAACACCTTCCTCGGCCGGAATAGCATTAGTCTGCTCAAATAATTTGTTTATTAAAACATGCTTACCTATTTTCGTATCAAGAATACCTTCGTGTAGCTCAATCAGATTCTCCCACAGCTCCTTGGCGCTTGAGAATGGGTCGACGCGATTTAGCTCCTTAGTTGTTAAGCCACACTGAAGTGTATACGTTGCTTTTGCGTTTGCTTCTACCTTTTTGATAAGGTTCGCGTCCCAGTTCTCGTATGGTAGTGGCTTGCCGGCGCCGTCAATTGGCAGTTGAAGCCCGGTTTTGATGATCATCCAGACTTCAAAGTGAGTCTGGAGATACGCCTCCATACGACCCTTCCAATCTCCGAAATCATCTCTGGAAAAGAGCGGTGGGCGAGCAGTGTTGTAGCCTTCTTGATGGGCCATTTTAAAAGGACGATCTCGCAAAATAAACACAATAAAACTTGTTCCAAGACTTAGTCTTGGATTAGTAGTGCGGGAGAGAAAAAAAATAGTAATTCAGGAATTTTGAGAAAAAATAATAAAGTATTATTAAAATAATAAAAAAATATTACTACAAATTTTTGAAAATGCAATATTTCGCAAATCCCAACCAATGGTGAAAAGATGAAAATTAATTTTTCAAAAACAATTTTCGAGGAAAAAAAAACGAAAGGCGTAAGGTTATATTTTTAACCTATATAAACGACAAAGCCACGAAAAAAAATTATCTCGAATAGTGGTTGCACTTATTCAAGACGACCCCGCTCTGATACCAATTGTTGGATCGAGACCGCGCTAGAGGGGGGGTGAATAGCGCTCGTGGCTATTTCGTTCGATTCGTAAAACTATCGGAGTAAAATACGCAGCGGAAAATGTAAATAAACACAAACACAGAGACACGGTCGTTTACTTCGTTCGGAGCCTAAGGCGACTCCTACTCGAAGACCCGCGATCCTTGATCGCTTCCGGTGGGCAACAACTATAAGCTCGATAAAAGATTACAAGTTGAAGTACAATAAACGACAGTAAATAATTATACCAACGACAAAGAAATGAAGATTCGGAGCTCCTGGTCGTCGGGCACAAGTAGCAGCACTTCGGAACGTCGTTTGGAGCAGCACGTAGCACTTGAATCACTTAAGACTTGATATACTGAAGTGCTGGTCGAAACCCCCTTATAAAGGGTGTTCAAGGCGCCTTGAAGGCTGTTCAAGGCGCCTCCATGCTGCCGATTCTTCCACACGGATCAAACTTGATCTGGTCGAACTTCATCTGCTTAAGGCGCCTCAAACCCTGCTCAAGGCGCCTTCCAAGGCGCCTTAAACCCCCTTCAAGGCGCCTCCATTGAAGCTTCGCAGCCAGGTCAGCTTTTGCACCCGAGGCGCCTCCATGGAGCTTGGAGGCGCCTCGGACACTGTTCATCCGAGGTTAACCTTTGCACTTTGGTCCCTACAAGATACATTAATCCCAAATATACCCTGCAGCACAAAGTTAGCACATAACGCATAATAGAAGTGATATTGATAGTCTCCGGACTATCCGAGCCTAACTTCGGGTTTCCAACCGGAAACCCTAGGTCGACCCGACGCCTACTGTTCCCTCTACGGGGAACGCGTCCTCACCTACTCCACTCAGGAGATTTACCTGATGTCAGTCCGGTCCTCCAAACCGACTGGACTTTCCGCCTAGGGTTACCACCCCCTAGGACCTAGGGTTACCGCCCCCTAGGGTTTTTCTCCACCTAGGGTTACCACCCCCTAGGACCTAAGGTTGCCGCCCCTTAGGGTTTTCCTCCACCTAGGGTTACCGCCCCCTAGGACCTAAGGTTGCCGCCCCTTAGAGTTTTCCTCCACCTAGAGTTACTGCCCCCTAGGACCTAAGGTTACCCCCCCTTAGGATTTTCCTTCACCTAGGGTTACCACCCCCTAGGACCTAAGGTTACCCCCCCTTAGGATTTTCCCTTGCCTAACCGCAGTTAGGACTTTCCTGAAACCTTATTTAACCACGTTAGATAACAAGAAATCTTAACTTTGAATCCCTTTGTCATTATCAAAACTGAGGTTCGATCGTCGGATGCTTACTGCACCAACATGTTACAGTGTCGTAGGAGCTTTTTCAGAGCAGCGCACAAGAACAAAAGTCAGAGTACTTGATGTTTTTAAGTTGCTAGTCGAAGGCTCATGTTATAACCCCATCCGTGCGCCTAGATCCCCTCCTAGGCACCTGGACTGTGTTGATGTGGCGTGCTCTCGTTGAAACTCTATCCTTGAAGTTTATCCGCCTCTAGGCGCTCGGACCTCCTCCGGGCACCTAGACCACTAACATAGGTCGACCACTCCTCACACTCTAACTCAACTTCTGGATGAACTTTGTTGGTCTGGGTGCTTGGACATGCTTTGGGTGCCTAGACATGCTTCGGGCACCTACTGTTCGGGTGCCTGCCTATTCTCCCTCAACGGTATTGACCCGGGCGCTCGAACAAGGTCCGGGCGCTTGAACCTCCTCTTTTCTGCTATTTTGCAGCTTTAATTCCTTACAAAACATGTTAGTCCAAGCAACACAATATATAAAGTATGAGTTTTGACCGCCTTCAGACTGTCTGATTCTGACTTTGAGTTTCGCTGAAACTCTTGGTTGGACTGACGCCTACTGTTCCCTCAATCGAAAACACATCCTCACTGGATCTCTCCTCCAGTTGCTTATCTCCACTTACCAATCACAGACTTCCTCCTTGATGTCAGGTCTCATGACCCACCAGGACTTCCTACCAAATCTCAACCAATCTGGATTTCAACCAGTTGTCAACCCAATTGGACTTCCTTATGATAGATCTCAACTAATCTGGACTTCATGCCATCTATCAACTTAGTTGGGCTTTAGCCTGGTGTTTCAGTCCTCTAGACCAATCAAGTCCTGCACACTTGGTGAAATGTTAGACAAACAATGCATCTAACTTTAACCTATTTATTTTACATTAAAACATGATTATTAGTACAATCTGCACTAACAATCTCCCTTTTTTTGAAGTAATGACAACTTGGGTTAAAGTTAGAAAAAAGTAAAAGTAAATAGGCATTAACATATAATGTTAAATTAAATTTAAATTTGAGTAAAGTGAGTTAATTCTTCTAACCTCCTCTTTGACATACATTAAAAAATAATGCAACACATTAAAAACAAGTAAATGCAATCATGGATATTTCAAAAATAAATCACATCAATCAAGTAGTTATTCTGTTAACTAATTTGAAGCTAGTTTTTGAAGAACGGTTAAAAAAAATTCCAATTTGAATTATCCATAAAAGTTGGCAACTTGACAACTTTGAAAATATTAAAACAATGTAACAAAAGTTGTAGATTAGATAAAGTTTTAGTTTTTGATAAAATTTTTGAATAACTTAAATAAAGTTTTAGTAAGATAAATAGATTTTGCAAATCAATTTTTTCAAACAAGTTTTTAAATAATAATTTTTTAAATTATAGTTTGAAAAAAAATTTAAGTGTGGCTTCAAAGTAATGTTCTAAAACAATTATTTTTTTTAAAGCAAACACTTTTTAAATAGAAAGTGCTATCGTTTTGAAAGAAATTTTACAAGCAGATATTTTGCAAAGAAGGTAGTTAATATAAATGTGCCAAACAAAATTTTCAAGTAATATTTTCAAATAAATTTTCAAGTAAATAAATTGTCAGGCTAGGTTTTGAAGCAATCAAATTCACTTTTCATGCCATATGACCCAATGTCATATTTTCATGCATGAACTTAACTCAATTGTATCAATTCCCTTGATTTGAGACTGAAGTCCATCTTCAAACCATTTTAGCACATTTCATGATCTATCTAGACTCTTAAATAATATCCACTTAAGATCCATTGGTCATGAGTCCCAAATTGACTCTTTGAGCTCCCTCTAGAGCTCTTAACCTTAGTCACCTCCCTAGGTGACTCATCTATTGTGGCTAAACCACAACGATACCCTTTAGAAGATTTCCTTATCTTCTTAACCTTAGACACATCATCTTTGCCATAATTATATGTAACTCTAGTATATTTCTTCTCATTGGACTTGGATGACTCTCCTTTGTCATTATTAATTGTCACCCTAGCATATGTTCTCTTTTTGGCCTTGGAAAAACTAGATCGATATCATAAACCCGATCTATCATTGTTGGGTCTTTGATTATCCAACACTATACCTAACCCTTTAGATCGAACATTAAATCTATCTAGGGTTTTCTCTAAATTATCAAGCTTTGTCTTCAAAGCTTGATTCTCCTTTTCTAGACTCCTAGTCCTAGAATTGACTTATCCACCATGGACATTTCTAGACCTACCCACCTTCTTAGGGATATGTCTCCCCTTCTTGAGATTTTTACCTACGTTCTCTATTACCTTCTTCTCCTTAGATAATGAGAATCTAACTTGTTTAGGTTTATCATGCATAGGTTCTGATGCGGTGATAAGGAGGGGCCCCGCCCCGCGAAGGATAGCGGACATGGTGGAGGTCAAAGTCAAGGCGGTCAATGCGCAGATAGCATCGGCCAGTCGGCCAAGTATGCCTCGATCGAGGGGAGAAGGTCCCGGTCGGATCCTGCAATGGAGTATTGGACGCTGGACGGAGGAGGAGAAGATGTACAGAAGTTGGGCTGAGCAGCTACCCCGCTCGGCCAGGCAGCAAGACTCGACATTGGCAGAGCGGAACTTCGACCGAGCGGACGTGACACAAGCACAGGGGAGTTACGGCCAAATGGACGAGACATAGGAACAACAGAGTTATATCCGAGTGGACGTGACACAAACACAGGGGAGTTGCAACTGAACGGACGAGACACAGGAATAGCGGAGTTACAGCCGAGCGGACACATGTGCAGGAGTAGCGAAGTGCCGACCGAGCGGACGGGAGTATACTCCCTCTGATATCCATCGACATCTTTTTGGGAGTTAGTGTCGTTCACACCGAGCATGGACAACTAGAAGATTGTACGGTGGAAGCTTCCACTGTCACTTCAGAGATATGCCTAGCCTGTTACGGTACTATGTCAGGGACACTTTACTAACAGGTCTTTTTAGGAGAAACTTGGGGAAGCGTGCCCACCTTAGGGAGCGTGCATGCACGCTATAGGAGCTCTATATAAAGGGGGGTCCAAACATCAGCGGAGGTAGGAGCAGAGTCAATAGGCGGTCAGCGGGAGCGCCACATCCCCAGCTTTCCATTTCATCGACTTTCGGACAGGATCATATTCGGTGTTGTCTGTGGAAACTTAACCTGCATCCGAGTTGAGAAGATGGAGGACGCTGGACGACTTACCACCGTGACGCTCACCAAAGAGGAGCTCGACATGCTTGTGCAAGCCCGAGCGGTGAAGATGTTTGAGTAGCAGCAACAACAGACACTAGCCGATCAACTAGTACAACAACTGACGACGTCGACAGCAGGAGGGAGAGAGGGATTGGAAGACCAACCGGAACCAGTTTCCATATGGGGCAGAATAGAGGTCCGACCGGCATGCAGGAAGCGCCGCCCGCACCCATCTCATTTCATCGCGCCTTGTTCCAGACCCCCTCAGAAATAGCTCAAGCGAACCAGGAAAGGGGGCCATCTTCGGACGACGCTCCCATTCAGGATGCGCAAAAAGGAAAGGCGCCTAGAAGTCACACATCGCCTGAGTGGATCAATCTGCAGTTCTCTCAGATGATCTTGTGTGACCCTCTACCCAGGCACTATACCCTACTGGCGATGGGGGAATACAATGGAACGACCGATCTAGATGATCATTTGGATAAGTTTGATAACGTAGCCATGCTGCATCAGTACACAGATGGGGTGAAGTGTCGAGTCTTTCTCACTACTCTCTCTGACTCAGCGCAGCGTTGGTTTCGAAGACTACCGGATGGCTCAATACGTAGTTTCAAGGATTTCTGAGCTACGTTCCAGCACCATTTCATCAACAGCCGACGCTATCAGAAGACGAGTGTCAGCCTCTTTTCCCTAAAGAGGGGCCCAAGGAAGCGCTCCGAGCGTACATCCGGCGTTTCAATCAAGTAGCCATGGATATCCTCTCGGTTTCATCCGAGATGATGATGAATGTCTTCACTCAAGGGCTGGTTGAAGGAGAGTTCTTCAGATTGTTCATTCGGAAGCCGCCTAGGGACTTTGACCACTTGCTCAGGAAGGCCAATGAATATATAAATGTGGAAGAAGCTCAGGTAGCAAGGAAGAAGGAAATGTCGACCGAGCCCTCGCTAGCGCCCGAGCGACGACCGTCGAGCAACCACCAACCGCCCAAAGGGCCAAGAGCGGAGGGAGCGCGACCACACCAGGAGGCTAGGTTACATGTTGTGCATCATGTGGCCTCCAGTTGGCAGAAAATGACAAGAAGCAAGGTATGGACGCCAATGTTCTGCTTTTTTCACCAGTCAGCAATGCACAATACGTGCAATTGCTATGATCTAACACCGATCGATAGTCGACCAGCATCGAGAGGATATTGCCGCCGATCTCCAACTCCCGATTGGCGACATAGATAATGATCTGTCGGGCGACGAGAGGATGAAAGAAGAGCGCCCGAACGGCACAATCGGCACCAGCGGAGGGATAACGCTGATCCTGCCCGAGTACCGGCTGAGCGAAATAGACTCTCCTCTCGGGAAGAAAAAAACAGAAGCAACATCGCCCGAGGAGAAATAAGTATGATTACCGGTGGGTCGGCCGACGACGACTCTAATAGAGTCAGGAAGTCGTACGCTCGGTGATTGGAAATCCACGTCGTAGGATGCAGCAGGAAGAAGGCAGAGGGGCCCGAAATCAGCTTCGGCCCCAGCGATTTGGAGGGAGTGGAGATCCCTCATAACGCCGCGCTGATCATCCAGGCGGTAATTGCAAATTATACTATTCATTGAACTTTTGTGGATACAGGGAATTCGGTGAATATCATCTTCAAGAAGGCATTCGATCAATTACAAATTGATTGAAATGAGTTGCTGCCCATATCAACCCCTCTCTACGGTTTCACGGGCAACGAGGTACTACCGCTCGGACAAGCCTGACTAGTCATCTCGCTCGGGGAAGAGCCACTGAGGAGAACAAGGACCACAAACTTCATTGTGGTGGACGCACCGTCGGCCTACAACGTCATCTTGGGCCGACCGGCCCTCAATGAATTTCGGGTGGTGGTGTCTACCTACTGCCAAAAGATCAAGTTCCTAGTGGACGATCGGGTGGGAGAAGTCAACGACGATTAGCTGGCCGCTCGGCGATGTTAGTCTAGATGGTCAAGTCCGAAGCGAGAAGCGCTCGGAAGAATCCGTGCTTGGAGGTGAATGTTATCACTGAAAAGCTTCCTACATTGGTGTACGAAGAAAAGAAGGAGGTTTAGATCCACCCCAGCTGAACAGAAGCAACCACCTTTATAACCGTTGACCTAGGGGTGGAGGCAGAGTTGGTCGCCTGCCTTAGACAAAATCATGATGTATTCACCTGGTCAACACACGAGCTTCCCGCCATCTCTTCAAGTGTGACTCGGCATGAGCTTCATGTCCAACCGGACGCTGGTCTATGAAGCAGAGAAAGAGGGACTTCAGCGCGAAGTAAAATTTGATCATCTAAGCGGAGATAAAGAAGTTGCTGGAGGTGGGCCATATTAGGGAAGTTCAATTCCCGAGCTGGCTAGCCAATATCATGTTAGTCTCCAAACCGGGAAATAAATGGTGGGTCTGTATTGACTTCCATGATTTGAACAAGGCGTGCCCAAAAAACTTCTATCCATTACCCAGGATAGACCAGATGGTGGAATCAACGGTGGATTGCGAGCTGATATGCATGCTCGATGCATACCAATGGTATCACCAAGTGTCGCTCACCCGAGAGGACCAGGAGAAGATCAGTTTCATCACGATCGATGGAACATACTACTACAATGTCATGCTGTTCGGACTCAAGAATGTCGGAGCCACTTACCAGAGGATGATGAACAAGGTGTTCCGATGGCAGATCGATCGTAGTATGGAGGTATATGTCGACGACATATTAATAAAATCCCTCCGAGCTACTGACCTGTGCATAGATATCGTGGAGACCTGTCGAACGTTTAGGGCTTATGGAATAAAGCTGAACTCGAACAAATGTATGTTCGGCACGAAGAGTGGTCGCTTCCTGGGTTACATCATCACCGAGTAAAGCATTGAAGCCAATCCAAGCAAAGTCAAAGTGTTACAAGACATGTCGCCGCCTTGGAACTTGAAGGAAGCTCAATGACTGACCGGTTGAATCACGGTGCTGTCTAGATTCATATCCAAGTCGTCCGACCGGCGACCGGAGCCTGCCATTCTTCAAGGTGCTTCACCGAGCCACAAAATTTTAGTGGGATGTCGAGTGCGATCGAGCATTGGAAGAACTTAAGGAATATCTTAACTCCTTGCCTGTATTAACCAAGCCAATTATCAGTGAGCCGCTCTGGATTTATTTATCTTCCAACTAGTATGTGTTTGGGTTGGCTCTAGTTAGGCAGAACGGCTAAAAACAACAGCCTGTATACTTTTTAAACCATATATTGAAGGATGCAGAGTCTCGCTACACCGGTCTGAAAAAATTAGCTTATGCTTCGATTCTCACCGCTCGGAGGCTTCGTCCATATTTCCTCGCACACTCAATCATCATGCTAACTAACAGCTCCTTGGGATGGGTTCTTCCCAACCCCAAGGCATCAGGAAGACTGATCAAATGGGTTACCGAACTGAGCGAATTCAACATACAATATCAACCCCAAGCGACAATCAAGGCTCAGGCCTTGGCATATTTCGTCATAGAGGTCCAGAATGTTGAGCCGGAGGCAACGTGGAAGATATATGTTGACGGCTCGTCCACTCGGCAAAGTAGCGGAATTAGCATATTGCTCATCTCACCATGGGAAGACCGGATGCAGCTTTCCATTCAGCTGGACTACAGAGCCACCAATAATGAAGCTGAGTATGAAACATTGATAACCGGCCTATAGACAGCCCGACATGTGGGAGTCGTTAAAGTCCTCATTCATTCGGACTCTCAGTTGGTCGCTCAACAGCTATCAGGGATGTTTGAGATAAGCAATGCTCGACTCAAGCTCTATGTGGAAGCCTTCGAAAAGCTGAATATCAACTTTCAGGAGGTCATTATACAAAAGATCCCCTTATCAGAGAACCAGATGACATATGAGTTGGTAAAATTAGCGAGTGTGTTATCATCAATCGTCATAGGACAGCCGATTGAACAGGTCTCGCTTGTGGCACATATTGACCGAATAGAAGGAATGACCTTCCTGAACGATTGGAGGACGACTCTGACAGAGTTTCTATGATCGGGAGTTACACCCGCCGATTAGGAAGAGGCTCGTTTGCTGAAGAAGAGGGTCGGACGGTTCACCGTGGTCGGGGACCAACTTTATAAGAGGGCCTTCTCTAGGCCCCTACTCAAATGAGTCAGATCGGAAGATGTTGAATACATTCTGCGAAAGTGCACCAAGCTAAGGTTCTTGCGAAGGCCATCCGGGTGACCGTGTGTTAGCTCGTAAGATACTCCTGGCAGGATATTTTTGGCTGACCCTCCAAGAAGATGCCACTCGGACGGTGGCCGCCTGCTTATCCTGCCAAAAGTATCATAATCTTCCTCACCGACCGACTGAGGAAATGAAGGCGCCCACAGTATCTTGCCCGTTCGACCAATGGGGCATGGATATTGTTAGGTCATTCCCCATGGCGACTGATCAATGAAAATTTCTGTTCATCGCGGTGGGCTACTTCTCGAAGTGGGTGGAAGCCGAGCCGCTTGCAAGAATAACCGAGCATATGGTCATTAAGTTTGTTTGGCAGAACATCATATGTCGGTTCGGCATCCCACGTCAGCTCGTATCAGATAATGGGAGACAGTTCACCGATCAGAGGCTCAGAGAATGGTGCGAGGGCTATAACATCTAACAAGCCTTCACCTCTATGGCCTACCCCCAGGGCAATGGACAAGCCGAAGTCGCCAATCAAGAGATCTTCAGAATTCTACGTGCTTGGCTCGACCACGTCGAAGGCAGCTAGGTCGACGAGCTCCCCAGTATGTTGTGGGCCCTTCACACAACCCCGAAGGAGGCGACCGGCTTAACCCCCTTCCACTTGGTATACGGTGATGAAGCAATCATCCCCGTGGAGGTCAGAGTATAATTCAATCAGATACAATACTATGATGAGGGAAACACCGAGCGGAGGCTCATGGAGCTCTACTTGGTGGATGAAACACCGGCGAAAGCAGTTGTTCGGCTAACAGCATTCCAGCAAAGGATGAAGAAGAACTACAACTGGAGGGTGATCCCGATATCCTCCCAGGTCGGCGATCTCGTATGGAAGAAAGTGAAGCTGATCGGCAATGTCACCAAACTCGAAACTCCATGGGCAAGACTTTTCAAGATCGTACAAAAACTCCATTCAGGTGCCTACTACTTGGAGGATGAGGGGGGAAGGAAACTCGAGAGGTCGTGGAGTGCGAATCATCTCTAACCCTACAGGGTCGGATGAGAGGCGCGTGAGTGAATACATGTATTTTGTATGTTTTCTGAACGTAGGGCCAAAAATGAATAAAAGCAAAGAATGTCACTCTTGAGATGCATCTTCCCCAATGGTCGAGCGGCGACCTTAAACCCTTGTAGTCATCAATGGTCAAACGACGACCTTAAACTCTGGTCTACATCAAGGGTCAAAGTGACGATCTTAAACCCTAGTCTTCATATAGTCTACATTAACGGTCGAGCGACGACCTTAAACCCTTGTCGTCATCAACGATCGAGCGGCGACCTTAATCCCTTGTTGTCATGAACGATCAAGCGGCGACCTTAAACCCTTGTTGTCATCAACGGTCGAGCAGCGACGTTAAACCCTTATCATTATCAATGGTCGAGCAGCGACCTTAAACCCTAATTTGCATTAATGGTCGAGCAACAACCTTAAACCCTAGTCTTCATCAACGGTCGAGCGGCGACCTTAAACCCTAGTCTTCACCAATGGTCGAGCAACGATCTTAAAACCTAGTCTTCACCAACAGTCGAGCGATGACCTTAAACCCTAGTCTTCACCAAGTTTTCATCAATGGTCGAGCGGTGACCTTAAACCCTAGTCTTTGCATGGTCTACATCAACGGTCGAGCGGTGACCTTAAACCCTTGTCTTCGCCAACGGTCGAGTGGCGACCTTAAACCCTCGTCTCGACAAGTGGTCAAGCGACGATCTTATAACTCAAGAATGGTGAATGGCTAACCATGAAATACAATGACCGTATAGGACTATTCTTCAAAATACTTCCGTCACCCATCGAGAGGTCGCAGAATCATAATGAGTAACTCTAAAAACAAAACGGATTGATCGGCTGGATAGACTAATCATTGCTGATTAGAGGAGTTAAGAGGCCACGAGTTTATGTAAAGTTTGAGAGATAAGTTGAAAAAACAAATAATAGAAGGAGATAAAGCTTAGTCGAACGAGCCAGCATTCATTAAAACTTCAAAATTTTACAAAAGAGGAACTCTCAACCTCACTCAAGGTAATCTAAGGCATCATCGGGTAGCGATTCGGTCAGCTTGTCCTGACTGATGACCTTACTTGTCAGAGCGACAGGGAGATAACTGCCTTCCCTAAGCTGGTTGAGCATTCCGTCAATTGCAAAATCAAACAGGCGAAGAGCTCGATCGACGACCTTGTCATTGAAAGCATCCGAGTAGATGTAGTTCCTCTTCATAGCCTCAAATCGACTATGCTTGGTGTCTTGATAAGTTTTCAAGGCCGCTAGGGAGGGCTCAAGCTCGTCCTTCGCGGTGGCCAGCTCATTATTTTTTACAGAGAGTTGGCCTCGAAGGTCAATTTCTTCGACTAACCGGCTCTTCCATTCGGCAACCAGGAAGTCTTCGACTTCTTTGAGTTTCTTAGCAAGGGATCGGACCTCTTTATTCTTCAAGTTTAGGTCTTCAATGGCCCAGAGTTTCTTCGCATTGACGATTTGATCTTGGCTTCAAAAGTGGTGACCTGCTTATTAAGTCGAGCCAGCAGAGTGGCCTGCTTTGCGCTCTTTCCCCGTTCGGCCTCCAGCAGCACGGTGCTCTTCGCCAGATCGGCCTTCAGCTTCACCATCTCAACATTTGTCTACTCTTGAGAGGTAGAGGATTGGTCGCTCGACGCTTTCAGCTTCTTGACTTCCTCCTCCAAAAATGTGAGCCTCTGGCTCATGACCAAGATCTCTACCCAATATTGTGAATAACCAAGAAAATGTAAGCGTCGAGCGAAGATAAATTACGAAGAACAAACACAACACTTACCCCCAGTCGACATCTGAGTATGGTTATTCGCAAGCGCCCCCGGAGGCATCATCGTTGCACGAGCTCGGGCATTAGCCCAGATCTGTGCAAGCGTCCCCTGGATAATTAATTGGTGCTCGAGGGCTCAGGATTCAGCGCTAGTCGACTCGCGCCATTATTCAGTTGGCAGATGAAGAACCGCTGTTATATGGCGTTGGCTGCTCAGGGTTGATTGGGCCGATGTCACTCGTCTGAACGATCGAGATGAGGACGCCAGACGGATGCTCAATTTCTTGATCTTCGATGGTGGGGGCATGAAGGCCACTGCAGCGCGCAGATTGTCCCTTGCAGCAGACCAGATAATGATGGCGTTCTATCAGATGACATGGGGGCCTCATTCTCTTGAACTAGTGTGGAGGTCGACGTTTCAACCCATTTGGTGGACCACACCACTGAGGATGTGGAGTATGATGAAGGCTCCGCCCCTGCGCCTCTTATGCCTGATCAGCGGCTCTCCTGAGGAGGTCGAGGCCGATGCCCCCCTAACTTGAACGACCAGATGCCATTCAAAGGGAGGTTGCAATCCACCAATCGCTCCCCCACTAGGCGTCTGGTTGGCTGCCCCTCTGCTCACCAGGACTAGAGCCGCTTCGCTCTCGTCTTGGGGGTCTTCTTGAGAGTCGACCGACTGTAGACCGTGGCTCTCTAACTCCTCCACAGCCGCCGTATTGATCGTGGCATCCGCAAGTTTAGCCTTGCCAACCAAACGCGCACGTAGCATGACTTCAGCTGCAAAAGAGGAAGAAAAATCAGTTAGAATCAAAGGAAGGAGTGAAGAAGTTGCATACCTAGGCTGGATGGAAGCCGGGTGCGGATCGGACTCAAGCCAAAAATGTAGAGGGCACCCTCTAACAATAACTTGTGGATGTCATACTTCTGATCGACCAACATTGAAGTTGTGTTGAGGTAGTCCGATCGGTTCTTGTACTGCTTCAAGGGAGGCTAACTCGCCACTTCGAGCTGCCAGTGGGTCGGGAAGTTTGGCCGCTCGGGAAGGCGTACGAAAAAAAGTATTTCCTCTAATGCTTGTTGGAGGTCGGCATTTTGTCAAAGAAAACTAAGCCCAGTCGGGATTGGAAAAGAAAAGTCCCCAGCTCGGACACTTTTGGATAATAAAAATAGTGAAAAATCTAAGGAGTGAGGAATGTCGTACAGGCGAAACAGAACAACTACCCTGCACAGCAGTCAAAAGGAGTTCAACACTAATTGATAAAGAGAGATGCAAAAGTATTTAAAAACGATGGGAAAGAAGGGATGAATAGGAAACCCAGATCGACGGTCAATTGATCCCTAAAGACGGTAAGACAACCGGGTGGCAGAGAGTTTGGCCGATCAGAAGGAGAAGGAAGAACAACTTTATACCCAGAAGGAAACTCAAAAGCGGCTATCAAACTCTCAGCGTCGCCAGCGTCAAACCTAGGCTCAGTAGATGTGTACCAAAGGCCAGGGACACCGACAGGCGGCTGTGAGGAATTCGTCATCGCAGAGAAACAAAGGTAGTAAAAAAATGCCAAAAAACTCGAAGATAGGGGAGTGTAGAGGAAGAGGGTGATATGCGATTGGAAGGAAGCTTACTAGAAAAATGTCGTCGGAAGAGCGGGAAAGGAGGAACATCGCCAGAGCACAGACTGAGTTATCGCCGAAGAGCTTGAAAATGAAGATGCGGAGGAGGAGGAGGCGACACACATGGGCTTATAAGCCTCGGGGTCGGCTGACCAGAGCTGTCCGATCTAGGTCGCGGAAACCCAGGCAGAGATTGGGCCATTGAATTTGAAGCGTCAAACATCACATCGCCAGTGGATATCTGCCTGTCACGTCAAGCGTGCGGCGTCAACGGACGGGACATGTGTCGCCTCACCACAGGTCGACATTTAATGAGGGCAATTAAGGAGGCATGAGATCACACTCAGCCATTATGAGCCAGGATTTGCATGGTCTCCCAAAAATATGGCTGACATAAGCCCGGATCGTGCTCACCCAAAGAAGCCCAAGATTTCCAAGTATGGATGTTCATTATGCCGATCAGCTTAAGGGAGCAGATCTATGGCCGAACGACAATCTTCAACAGGTTGACCGATGGAGAGCGGTCACATAGCTGACCATTGAGCCACGTTAGTCCATCAGAAACCAAGGAGTGTCGAAGCCGATCGGGTGGAAAACTTCACAGACAATTTTATCCAATCAGTTAGACTTGCAACCTCCTTTGACTAGACTTGAGGGGGAAGCATGTGATGCGGTGTTAAAGTCAAGGCGTTCAACGCGCAAATAACATCGACCGATCGGGCGAGTATGCCCCGACCGGGGGGAGAAGGTCTCGGTCCGATCCCGCCTTCGACACAGGGAGGTGTCAAATGACCGATGCTCAATGGAGTATTGGACGTCGGACGGAGGAGGAGAAGATATGTAGAAGCCGGACCGAGCGGCTACCCCGCTCGACCAGGCAGTAGGACTCGACATTGGCAGAGCAGAACTTTGGCTGAGCGAACGCGACACAAGCACAAGAGAGTTACGGCCGAGCAGACGAGACACAGGAACAACGGAGTTATGGCCAAGCGGATGTGACACAAACATAGGGGAGTTACGGCTTAGCGGACGAGACACAGGAACAGCGGAGTTACGGTCGAGCGGACACACGTACAGGAGTAGTGAAGTGCAGGTCGAGCGGACGGGATATAGGAGTAGCGAAATTTTGACCGAGCGGCCAACCCGCTCGGCCTAGCAGTATACTCCCTATGATATCCATCGACATCTTTTTAGGAGTTAGTGTCGCTGACACCAGGTATGGACAACCAGAAGATCGTATGGCGGAAGCTTTCACTGTCACTTCAGAAATATGCTCGACCTGTTAAGGTATTGTGTAAGAGACACTTTACTGGCAGGTCTTTTTAGGGGAAACTTGGGGAAGCATGCCCGCCTTGGGGAGCATGTGTTGGAGTGTATACTGAAAGCCTAAGCTTTGTAAACATTCATTATGAATAAAGAATCACATTTGGTCAAATTGTCTACATTTGTTTGTAGTTGTTCATTTAATTTATATTGTAGATAACATAGTATGTGGTGTCACATGCAGAAGATGATGTTATCAGTACCTTATAAATTATAAACAGTAGCTCACGACCAAAATGGAAAGGAACAAACCATTAGAAGGTCGTAGTGTAATTAGGTATTAGTTTATTTTGACTATATAATTACACCAGTACACTCAGAGTGTATTGAGTAGGACCATTTGAGGTCGTTTCTTTTATACTAACTTTATAAAGGAACAAAGACCTCAGTTATTATGGAAGTGTGTGCTCTTAATCCTAATATAATAACAAGCACATATATTTGATATTTATTTCTTTAATTTATCAATGGGTGAGATTTAGTTCGATGAATCAATAAGCCCGATAAGTTGCGAAATGATATCACTTATAGTGTGTGTTGTTGATTATAGAAGGAAACTGTGTCCTAGAGATACTAGGTTGATAATGTCCCCAAGAGGAGCTCATAAGGATTGTCATGTTAAACCCTGCAGGTGGACTTAGTCCGACATGACGATAAGGTTGAGTGGTACTACTCTTGGACTTAGATATTAATTAAATGAGTTGTCAGTAACTCACTTAATTAGTGGACATTCGATATCTTAAACACAGGAAGACTAACACACTCATAATAAGAAGGAGCCCAAAAATGTAATTTGGGATTGGTGCGGTAGTTCAATAATAGTTCTCTAGTGGAATGAATTATTATTGATAAAATTAAGTTGTGTGTTCGGGGCGAACACGGGATGCTTAATTTTATCGGGAGACCAAAACCAATTCCTCCTCTCGGTCCCTATCATAGCCTCTTATTTATAGAGTACTATACCCACCTATACCTACCTTCTATACCCACCAATAGGGGGTCGGCCAAGCTAGCTTGGGAACCAAGCTAGGGCCGGCCTAGGTATAAATTGGGGTGGCCGACCCTAGCTTGAACCCAAGCTAGTGGGGGCCGGCCAAATTAAATTAAAAAGGAATTTTAATTTTAATTTTTATTATGTGGAAGAAATAATTTATTAAAGAGAATTAAAATTAAAATATCTCTCTTGTAAAAGATTTACAAAAGATTAAAGAAAGAGATTAGATCTCTTTCCTTATTTGTAGATTGGTGAGATATTTTATTTTCTCTTTAAAATTATCCACATGTTGATAGAATTAAATTATAGAAATTTCCTTTTATCAACCATGAAGAGATTTTTAAAGAGAAATTTTAATTTTAAAATTTTTGGAAATAAATTAGGAAGTTTTAATTGTTGATTAAAACTTGTCTAATTTTACTCCTTTGATGTGGCCGGCCATTAGAGATTAATTGGGGAAATTTTATTTTATTTTTCTCAATTAAATCATGTCAAGGGAATTAAGGAAATTTTATTGTAATTAAATTTCCTAATTTGCCTAGGCCAAGGAATATAAAAGAAGGGGTGAGGGTGCCTTCATGAGACACAACCTCTATTATTTCTCTCCCTCTTTTATTCCTTGGAGTGGCCGGCTATCCTCTTCCTCTCTCCCTCTTTGTGGTGGCCGAATCTCTCAAAGGCTTGGAGCTCTTGTGGCGGCCGGATACTACTTGGAGAAGAAGAAGAAGAAGAAGAAGAGAAAGCTAGCATCTCTTGGAGCTTGGTTGGTGTTTTGTTCTTCATCCTTGGTTAAGCTTCTTTTGTGGCCGAACCTAGATAGGAGGAGAAGAAGGTGGTTGGTGGTTTCTCATCTTGGAAGATCGTTGCCCACACAACGTCCGAGGTTAGAAGAGGAATACAGTAGAAGATCAAGAGGTTTTTCTACAAGGTATAACTAGTAATTTTTCTTTCCGCATCATACTAGTTATTTATGGAAATAATATCAAATACAAGAGGCTTACGTTCTAGAATTTCGAATATGTTTTTCGATGTTGTGTTCTTTTGTTTTTTCTTTTCCTTGTGATTTGATTGTTCTCTTCGGTTAACCTAAAGTTATTTTAGGAAATTAAATATTAGATTTCTATAAAAGGTTTTGTCTAGTCGGTGGTGGTTGCTCCCATATCCAAGAAGGTCATGTGCCTCGCCACGTCAGTACTGGGAACCGATTATGGAAATTAATATTTAATGGAATTAATAACTTAAGGTGATTTGGGTCGAACGTGTTAAGTTCCGCAGGAGACCCAAGTCAAAACCTAAAAGAACGAATAGATTAAGTTTTGGATCAAACGTGTTAAGTTCCGCAGGCGATCCAAAATTTAATTTAAAAGAACACATGGTAGCTAGGAAAAGGTTCAGACCTTTGTACAAAATTTTTGTACAGTGGAACCTCTAGGTTTTCCGAGTAGCAACCAACAGCATGCACGTGCGCTACAGGAGCTTTATGTAAAGGGGGGTCTAAGCATCGGCGAAGGTCAGAGCAGAGTCTACAGGCGGTCAGCGGGAGCGCCACATCCTCAACTTTCCATCTCATCGACTTTCGAACTGGATCAGGTACCTTAGGGTTAATTCCAAAATTTACCTTACGTTTATCATGATACTTAAAGCCAAAATTATGCATAGACATACAATGATTAACAAAATCATTTATCCTGCCATACATGGGAAAACAACAATTTGAATTACATTTCAAATTAGAGTATACCTCCCTTACCCTTGAAGCTCCCCCTCGACTTGAGCTTCTCTTCTTCTCTCATTTCTTCAAATGCGTTAACTTCTTGATCTCCCTCTTCTTAGGGCATTTGGTGTGGTAGTGCCCTTTCTCCCAACATGTAAAGCATACAACGCGCATTCTATTCTTCTTGGCTTCTTCATTCCTAGAACCCACATTAGTATCTAAAACAACTTGAATGAGTTTAGGATTTACTTTTTTCTTACCATTTGGACATCTACTCTTGTAGTGTCCCTTCTCATTGCACCCGAAGCAAATAATGTGGTCCTTTGACTTCACTTCGGTAGAGGTGCTAGCTAAGTTGACTACTTCCAAGACTTCTTGTTCATCCATCTTGGCTTCTTCTTCAACCTTTGATGACATTTCCTCATCCACACTTATGGATGTCATTTCCTCATCCTTCTCCTCCTCGGATGTTGAACATGAGTAAACTTTTGGTTGCTCCACCTCCACTTGAGCCATTATGTCCCTTTCTTCGGACTTTTCTTCTTCTTGTATAGGCTTAGGTTCTTTGCCTAGCACCATATTTACGTTGCTCCACAACTCATGAGTATTCTCATACTCACCTACACTTTTTATTACATCATTCGACAAAATATCACTTAATATTTATATTACCTTTGAATTTACCTTTGAGCGTGAGGTTTGCTCCTCCATCCAATAGCGTGGTCAAAGTCTTTTCCCTTTCTTATCTCATGGAATTTCAAATGGCTCCTCAACTACCATCATGGCGTTCCAATCCGTCTTGAAGAAGTTCTTCATTTTCACCATCCAAAAGGTGATATCCTATAGACTTCCTCCTTCATACTTCGGCGGAACCATCAAGTTGGCTATCCTTAAAAGTTGCTCTTCTCGGTAGTTAGTCCGGTGAAGTATGATCTTACTTTGATACCACTTGCTGAGGATCTTAGGCCGACTAGAAGAGGGATTGAATAGCTCGTTATCCCAAATTGCTTTCCTATATATTCGTTAGCACAACATAATATAAACAATACAAATACGAATATGAAAGCTAGACTATAAAGACAAGAACAAGAAAACAAATCAATACACGTCAATTTATGTGATTTAGAGATAACTTGCTTCTACTTCATAGCTGTCCATAAGGCGGATGATCTCTCTCCATCGGTGGATTAGCCTCTGGTAAACTTTGGCTTCAAGTCTCCTTGTGAATAGAGAAACCTCATCACAACTTTAACCAATAACACTTGGAATACAAAGAGAACTTGAGAACTCAATGACTACTAAGTAGAGTTAACCATCACTAATTTCGTCAAACAAGGCCAGCCACCCCAAGCTCCATTATATAGAGCTTGGGAAAATCAGTAAGCTCAACTAACTAGTGCTGCCCAATGACCCTCTGCAGAACCCACGATTCTGCTAACGGCTCTTTACCAGTCGACTGGTGCCATCACCAATCAACTAATCCCTTCAATCGTCGAGCATAGAAGCATTCTGTGCCCTGTCCCAGTCACTAGTCCAGATGTCAGTTGACAGGTAAAACTCTAAACCTAGGTTTCCCTTCCCAAATGCATTTCTCTCACACTCAGACTCTCACGACTTACTTGACGCTTCTTTGTAGCTTTGATCTCTTACCTTCAAGCCTCTTTCCTTTGTCTCTCATCCCTCGAATGCATTCAAGTCCATGACTTGTCCCAATGTCATCCTTCGCGTATCCCTTGAAGTGCGCTTCCTTCGGCTTGTTCTTGCTACCTTATTTACGGTCCCTCAAATGCTCTATCCTTCACCCGAGCCAAAGCCATCAAGTTAAGTTATATATGTATCCTGCAAACCTGCATAATTCAAATACACATATCAAATACAAGGGTAAACCCGACTTAAATCATTTGCCCAAACATTAAAACTCATGGTCACACCGGACACTCGAGATTGCATCCAACACTCGGGATTTGTAGATCCATGGTATTCTCCGATAGTAGGTGATCGATAATGACGAGGCAGAGGATCTTCTAGGATATCAGTGCTAAAAGGTGAAACAGTTAAGTTTCCCTGTCATTGGCACCTTCAGCCGAGCGACGTTGCGCGAAGGAGTATTCCCAGCCGATGACTCTACTGATTGGGTGCCCCGAGCTGCCAGACTGGACATATTCCCAAGCCACCATTCAGCCTTGATGTCGGTCGGGATAAGTGGAGCTGCTCCACTTGCGTGGGAGATACGAGCAGAGGGAGATTCAGTTACTCCTGAGGCACTATTGCTTGTGGTTGTTGCATTTGATTTACTTGCTGTTGTTGTACCTGATTTACTTGATGTTGCCCTAAGACATCTTTCACAACATCCTCTACAATTTTTGCTAGCTCCGCTTGCGTCAGAGTAACATGTCTGGTGTCCTCCATGAGTATCTCAGTTCAGGTATAGAATTTCCACAGATGACGCTAATTTGATTCTGCTATGAGATCCTCGAGGTTGACTCATCGGTGCATTGACAAGGGAGTAGACTACTACTACAGTGACTACCCTTGGAGATGCATAGATGGTAGAGTTTTGAAGGAAGAAAACATAAAAAGTATTTGGACTTCCTCCCTTTTTCCATTACTATCATTTTATACATTTCCTCCCGGACCTTTCACCTTCTTTTCATTTAATGATATTGTATTTATCACAAGAGATTTTCATTTTGTCTTCCTCCGAGCTTTTAATGAAGCTATTAATGAAACCATGACAAAATGAGAAAGACTATCATTTTGTTTCTTCCAACTATTCTTCTTTTCACGCATTTAAAGCCAAATTATGAGCTTTTAATATAGGCAGCGCTAAGCATTTAATGTAGGTGACGTCGGTCTATTTTCCTTGGCCAGGTAAGTTTTTAAATTTTTTATATGCCCGAGCGGTGGCTTAACTACCCGACACGCTAAAACAAAATAAGAGACCAATCAGATATACTCGTCCGATCAACTCATTGTACTCGGTCAGGAAACCTTCCTTCATATTGACTTTGACTATGGTTGTCACTTTACCTTGTTATACGCCCTTCTTTATACTATATGGCACCCTCTGCGAACCAATCACAATGTGGCACCTTCTACGGACCACCACATCCGTACTTATAAAAAAAAATCAAATATATCTATATAAAATTTTAAACATTCATTCAATAATCACTTTATACAATTTTTTTTACTGATATAAAAATGTTTAAATAAAAAATTAATTTTAGTTAATTTTATATCTTATTAATATTTATACAATTATTTTATATATCATATGTAATCTTTTAATAATATAAATAACCCAAATCATTTAAAATATAATTAATACAGTTATTTTATCATTAAAATATATTCGGTAAATTAGTGAGCTCAAGTTACCGTATGCAAGTTTCAAATCACACATTTAATTTCATTTTTACTCCTACGAATCGCTACAATATAATAAATGATTCACATAGTATTCATCAATATTATAATATTACGACTAAATTGTTATAATATAGTAATTGATTAGAAAAATATCTAAATCATATTTTAAAAAACTTTATTTTTAATATGACGTATGAAAATAATATTTAAAGGTATTACAATCAGGAGGACGATACAAACTTATAGAAACTTGTTTTATAAAATTCTGATATCTCTAGGTTCATATCTAAACCTTCTGATTTTTTTTTTTTTTTTAAATTCTAGGACGAATTCAGGATTCGTCCCAGATTTGGGGATGAATCTATATATTCATCCCAAAATTTTGGGATGAATAATGTATTTGCCCCCAAATCTGGGGTGAATCCTGGATTCATCCCTAAATCTGGGACCAATCCCGGATTCGTCCCAAAATTAATTTTTTTTAAAAAAGAAAAAAAATCGGAAGGGTTAGATATGAACCTAGAGACATCAGAATTTCATGAAACAAGTTTCTATAAGTTTGTATCGTTCTCATGATCGTAAATATGTCATCATTCATAATTTTAAAATAATATTTTGAGTGTGACGATTTTTTAACTCAAATTAGGTCAAATTTGAATTAAAAATTTCCAACATTCAATATATTAGGTCAAAATTATTTATAAGGATGTTATTACGATTAGGAAAACGATATGAACATATAGAAACTTTTTAATAAAATTGGATTCGTCCCTAAAATCTAGGACGACTCCAGGATTCATCCCAGATTCGGGGGATTAATCCATATATTCGTTCCAAAATTTTGGGACGAATCCGGGATTCGTCCTAGAATTAAAAATTTAAAAAAAAATCGGAAGGATGAGATATGGACCTAGAGACATCGGAATTTCATGAAACGCGTTTATATAAATTTGTATCGTTCTCTTGATTGTAAATATATTATCATCCATAATTTTGAAGTAATATTTCGAGTGTGGTAATTTTTAACTCGAATTAGGTCAAATTTAGATTAAAAATTCCCAACATTCAATGTATTAGGTCAAAATTATTTATGAGGACATTATTATGATTAGAAGAACGATTGCTACAATATAATAATGGATTTAGATACTATTCATCAATATTATAATATTATGACTAAATTGTTATAATATAGTAATTGATTAAAAAAAATTTAAATTATATTTTAAAAAACTTTATTTTTAATATGACGTATGAAAATAATATTTAAAGATAAGAATATAGCTTATTACATATGATTACATGTCATTTCAAACTTTTTAACTCTATCAGTTAGTTTTAATCGATTTTAGCTTCTAAATATTAGTTTGACATATTATAACGAGAATGATAATTTTTTAAAGTAATTTTTGATCAAGAGTTAAATTCTAGCAACCAATGTCACTTTAACATTCGATTGGTGTAATGTTACACGGCCATAAAATTATTCTTAATCGTTTGATAAATTGATTCACTATAGTAATTGATAGATAAATTTATCCATCCATAGGAACAGAAATAAAATAAAAATAAATGAGTATTGGATACCTAATTTGGTGAGTATTCTTGAACATCAACGATATGATTTAGTAATGTGCCTAAATATATTGATAATCTCTTCACGTCCGTAGCGCCGGTTCACTTGGGTTAAACCGAACCGTCTTTTGTTTCAGTAACTCTGAATTCGTCCGTATGAAACCTGGAGCAGCATCCAAACCCTAACCACTTCTCGTCAGCACTTCGCTTTTCAATTTATCTAGCTTCCTATGTATCGTTCTCCCTCCAACTAGCGGCGGCTAACGGCAACTCCGGTCGGCGTCAGGGAATAGTCTCTTTTTCGCGTGGATCTCCATCGCCAGTGTGCTCTCATGCTGATGCTCTTTCAGCTTATGACCGCTGTTTGTCTATGATCTTCATGTGCCACTCGTCGAGGAGCACAGATGCAGGCAGCTGTGAGACGACTCGCCCTCTCTTCTTCCCAAGCCTCCTCTTTCTCTTCCTCGAAAAGGGGTATTGAAGTAGTCCTCTTCTTTCACCTGATTATCGGTAGCTTTGCTTTGGCAATTTTAAGGCACTCATTCCGGACTAGCAACCTGAACATTAAGAACAAGATATCTAATCCTTATATCGGAAATTTTAAGTTTTTGAAGAAACAATGTGTAGTTCGTATCTCATTTAATCGACAAATCTTCTCTGTTTCTTACCTATTATCTTGGTATTGGTTACCAATGTCTGTATCAATGCTCTGTCATACTTAGAATTCTATGTTTCTGTTGCATGAAAAAGGAAGATAATTTAGATTTTCAGGTTGAGTATGCAAGTAGGAATATTCTTTTAATCCAAAGCATTTCTGCAATTTTATTTTACTTTCACATATAAAACAATGAAGCTTGTTGACTACTACTTCAATCTCTAAATCACTATAAATGCAGGCTGCTTCAAATCCCTTCTGTTGCAGCTTCTTCATTATTAATCTATTTGTGAGCAAAAAGGAGTATATTTCATGAAAACATAACGATTTTGTCTTCATGTTCACATGTAATTCCTTTCTTGTTTGCTGGTGAAAATGATTGTTTTTCTCAAATAATTGCAGTTTCCATTGGCTCATCTAGTGCATTAAACCAGACAAGTCCCACTAGTCAGGAAAAATCATCTGCTGCATCAGTTCCTTCTATTTCCTGTAAATCACAAAGAGGAAGGAGGATATCTAAAGAAGAAAGGCGTGCTCTAGTGGAGTCTTTCGTTGGAAAGTAAGATAACCATTCAAATGAAGTCTTATAATGTTCATTCTATCTCCACGTCCAATTTCATTCAGTTCTGGATTCTCTTTTATTCTTTTATAAATCAAAGTTGTGTAGAACCATTGGTTTGTGATTGTTTTCTAAGAATCACCTAAATCTAAGTCTGATGGAACTAGATCATATTGTTTTCAATTAAACAATATAGAGATAAGACTGGATAGGCTAAACATAGACATATATCACGGGCTTGATTGTAGCACCACTCACTTGTGTGACACTTAAACAACTTATCCCCACAAAGTTTCAAGTGAGCCTAACTTACTAGAGACTTACATGAGGGAAACTAAAAGTGATTGAGAGAGCTTGAGAGGGTAGCATGTAAAGAGGGCTCAAAAATACTATTCTTGGGCATGATTATACATAAAGGGAAAAGATATTCATAAGTATCTTCCTCCCCAACAAGCGGGTGTACATTATGTGGAAATTTCTATAATATATCTAGATATTTTCATGAAAGGAAGATTCTAGTGAAATATCTAAAATCATCTTAAGGAAGAAGGTAGAAGATAGATCATGGGCTAACAGGGTGGGCTAAAGAGTGGATTAAGAACCTATCTTAAGCTTGAAAATTGGTGAACCATGACATTTCCCCCCACCTAAGCTCACTACTTTCTCTACGCATTCTCTTCTTTATAGTGCTTGATATGCTTGGTGAATAATCACAAGGCGTCCTCTCATTCCTAACTCACCTTATTATATGATGGATTCTAGTTTGGAACCCCTCTTATTTGAATGACCTTTCTGCAACAATGTAGTCCACATCTTTATTGAAGGACATGGCAGTGGCTCTTCTTAGACCCTCTTGGTTTTTGTGATAAGGTTTGAGAATGCTCACATAGAAGATGAGATGAATTTTGAGCTTTAGTGGAAGATGGGCTTGGTAAGATACCTAACACCACAGATTTGATGTTGTAATGGGTAAGGGACCTTCACATGTTCTCATTAGCCCTCTTGGCCACTTTCTTCAAGGACTTGAGGATTGGAGTTTCACAAATATCATGTCGTGTTGCTCGAACTCTACATATTGCCTCTTTGTATTTACTTTTTTTTGGTGGCTATGTCTAGATAAAACCTTAAAATATCTCTTTGGCTAGCATATGAGTTGTTGGGCTCTTCCCTTTATAAGAAGAGGTGACGATATTAGGTGCCATAGGCTGTTGCATGATCATTGTCTCAAATGAATTTTTACTTGTCGCCTCAATTCACTGTAGGTTATAGGAGAATTGAATCACATCTAGCAACTTCACCCAATCTCGCTGATGAATGCTCTCATAATGCCTCAAGTAAAGTTAAAAGTAGCCCATTAATGCACTCAATTTGTCTGTCACTTTGAAGATGAAAGCTTGTAAAGAAATTTAAATCCATCCCCAATAACTTAAAAAGGTCGATCCAAAATTTGTAGTTACTATCACTTACTATTTTTTGCAGATGTCCTTAAAGATTCACCACAATCTGATGAGATAGGTATGGAAGTGACATACTTCCTGAGCCAATCAATATTACCATGATGCCTCTATACCCTTCGGACTTAGATAATGCCATAATGAAATCCGTTGAGATTCTTCTTTTTAAATAAGACTAGGGAGCTAAATGGAGTGTCGGATGGGCTAATGCAACCTAAGTTGTCTTTCAGTTATTTACACAATTCAACTGATTTAGGAGGTGCCATGTGATAAGGTGCCACAACAGATGGCTTAGTATTTGGCTCTAGGTTGATCAGATGATCTACCTCACGCGTTGGTGGAAGCTTCTTTGGATGCTCTTGCGACATTATCTTTGGACGCTTCAAGCACCACTTGTATCACCTCCAATACTATCTCTTTGGAGCTAGCAAGATCCTCCCCATCATTCAACTCTCGGATAGTGGCAAGGTAGCTTCAATCCACCGTCAACTCCCGTTTGAATTGTTAGCTTATAACCAATAATGGACTTTATCTTAAAGATATCTTCCTCCAAACTATCATCATTACCCTCTTTTATGGTGGAATACATATTGGAGATAGCTTGCTCCAAGGTAATAACTTGGGCTTCAATAGCCTCCATTGTCTTTATCCTTTTTGTGTCTGCCTTTTGTGCTGCTCCTCTACTTCACAAGGTTGATTTCCAATGTTTGACACCATTGCTCCAAAGCACAATACATAGATGTTGGACGGTGGGAACTTTATTATCATGAGCTTGATTTTGGCACGACTTACCCAACGACACTTAACTTTTCTGTAAAGTTGCAAAGTAAGTTTAACTTGTTAGAGATGTAAAAAAATATAAGTTGAGTTTGAGAGGGTCTAAGGGATTATAAGTAAAGAGGGGTTTCTATTCTTGGGAATGATTATAAATTAAGCGAAATGAACTATTTATAGGCATCCTCCTCCCAAATATATGGCTAGGATCAGTTTAATCCAGCGGTGTACATTATGTGTTTTGAAAGTGATATTTCATGATAGCAATAGTCTAGGGAAATATTTAGAATTATCCTAAGAAGGTAGAAGAAGAGCTAAGACCATGAGCTAAGAGGGTGAGCCAAAGAGTAACTTGCTAGAGACATAAACAACAAAAGTTAAGAGATTGAGAGGGTCTGGATGATAAGTCAAGAAAGCGAATTATTCTTAAGAATGATTACAAATAAAGGAAAGGAGCATCCTTCTCTTGAATAGATGGATGTGATCAATTCAATCGGACGGTGTACATTATATGATTAGAAAATTCTTCAAAGAGGAACATTGTAGGGAAATATTTAGAATTGTTTTAAGGAAGAAGCTAAAAGATGGGTTTTGAGCCAAGACCATGAGCTAATAGTGTCAACTAAAGAGTGAATCAAGATCCTCTAGGGCTTGAAAATTACTGGGTCATGACACATACCTCTTTACTCATATCAATTCACCCCGAAGTAATATTTTCTACTTATAAGATTCTTTTGACAAACATGACAGTGTATAAATTTACAGCTTTAGCAAGTTTGCTTGTTATCATTTGAGCAAGGTTTAAAATCTCAACCCGTGCCGAAATTTCAGTCTCAGACCAGAACGATAAAGTTTTGGTATCGTATCGTGTCGATACGGTTTTGGTATTTTTTATTTATATATAGTAATTATTAGATAAATATGTTTATGGTGTATAATTTAAAAATAAATTGTATATTGATTTTATATAAGTTCTCAATTATTGAACAAGTATTGTTAAAAATTAATTAAATATATTTTTCTTTAAAGAAAATTGATCTATCAATAACTCAAATTAAAATTGATATATTATGTTACCTGATGGAAGCATTGGTTCTTCAAATTAAATAATCATAATTATATAAATTAATACAAAGATGCTATTTCATATATAATAATTATATAAATTAGTTATTTATTTATTTAATTAATTATTAATTTAAATAATATAGATTTAAAATAGTAAAAAATCAGAATATCAATTAAATATTAAAACAGTAATAAATAAATAAAAATTATTAAAATATAAATTTGATTTATTAGATTTTTTTAGAATTTTTAAATAAAATTTAAAATAATAAAAAAATAGAATATCAATTAATAAAAATTATTATTATTTTTTATTAAATTTTAAATATATATTTTTTATATTTTATTGGGATAATTAAGTTAGGGCTCATGAAAGCCTCTTTGAATTATCACACTTAAGTTGAGAATTGTTTTAATTAATTAAATCTAAGGTTTAAAATTTCGATCCGTGCCAAGGTTTCGGTCCTAGATCAGAATGATACATTTTCAGTATCGTATCATGTCATGCTTTCAGTATTTTTTATTTATATATTAGTAATTATAAGATAAATATGTTTATGGTGTATATAAAAATAAGTTGTATATTGATTTTATATAAGTTCTCAATTACTGAATAACTTAATATTGTTAGAAAAATAATTAAATATAGTTTTCTTTAAAGAAAATTGATCTATTAATAACTCGAATTAAAATTGATCTATCTATCTATAATAATAAGTATATAAATTAATATAAAGAAATTACTTTATATATAATAATTATATAAATTAACTATTTATTCATTTAATTAATTATTAATTAAATAATATATATTTTAAATAGTAAAAAAATATCAAATAATAAAAAAATTTATCAGAATATAAATTTAATTTATTAGATTTTTTAAAATCTTTAAAGAATTTTTAAAGAATCTTTTAAAAATTTAAAATAATGCAAAATAAAAATATTAGAATATAAATCAGAATTATTAGATTTTTTAAAATTTTTAAATGAAATTTAAAAGATTAAAAAACAAATTTTAAGAATATTAAATAATAAAATTTATTAAATTTATTTTAATTTTAAATATATTTTTTTATATGTGTTATTAGATAATTTAATTAGAGTTTATAAAAGTCTGTTCGAAAAATCTTTAAAGAATTTTTAAAGAATCTTTTAAAATTTTTAAATAATGCAAAATAAAAATATTTGAATATAAATTAGAATTATTAGATTTTTTAAATGAAATTTAAAAGATTAAAAAACAAATTTTAAGAATATTAATTAATAAAATTTATTAAATTTATTTTAATTTTAAATATATATTTTTTATATGTTTTATTAGGATAATTTAATTAGGGTTTATAAAAGCCTGTTCGAAGTATCACATATATCTTAGGAATTGTTTTAAGTTAAATAGAAAATTTAATTTCGATCGGGACAAGAAACGCTGCAGAGTACCATGGGGAATCGTGGGGAGATGGGTGGGGTCGTCGGACGCTTCTGGCGATGGGCGTCGAAGGCGTAGCGCGACTCTTCCAGCGCCGTTGGAAACGTCCCACGACTCCTTCGGTGCCGCCTGCGATGCATCAGAGACGGGGATGCCTCCGGTGTCGGTTTCGCCAGTCCGGTGGAACGATAAAAACCGTCTGTGCCGGGTGGCACAGAACAACATTTCATTCGTTGATTAAATCTGTTTTTAATTTTTGGCGAACATCTCGTGCGGGACGCCTCGGGTGGCGTTGGAGGCATTCTGCGATTCCTCCGGCGTCGCTAAAAGCATCACGGGATGCTTCTACAGAAGCGTTTTGTGAAGCTTCTAGCGCCGCCTGAAGCGTTTTGCGATGCTTCTAGCGCCGTTAGAAGTGTCCCGTGACGCTTCCAGCGGCACCGGAGGTGTCCTGCGATTGGCGTTGACGGTTCTTTTGGCGTGCAACACGTGCGCGTGACGCACGTGATGGCGCATGATGGAATTGTTGTACGTACTATGCTGGTTTCGCTCCGCCATCAGAACGGTAAAAAGCTTCCGTGCCGCCCGGCACGGAATGCATTTCAATCACTGCATTTGAGAATAGTGATCGTCAACAAATTAGTTTTTTTCACTTTCGGCAAACATTATATGTTCTGGTAGCAACTTTGTGAAATAATTGATATCTTCATTATCACTTGGTTGATATGACAGGTATAGAGCCCAGAATGCTGGAATTTTTCCTTCTGTTTCGAAGGTCCAAATGGAGGTTGGTGGGTCTTATTATGTAATCCGAGAGATGGTTCAAGAATTGGAGTATAATGCTAAGTTGGCTTCTTTCAACAAAGTGATTAGGCAGCCAGGAAAATTAGAAGGCAGTGCTCAAATTTCAGATGCAGCAATGTCATCTGCGATTGTCGCAGATGAAATATTGAAATCAAGTACTATGATCAAAGTAAGTTTTACCTGAAAATCTCTACTGTATACTTTTTTTCAGGTCTGAAGAATGGCGTCTGACAACTGATATTTTTAGTGAGTTACATATTGGATATGTTTCTGACATCATAGCAACCTTATCATGTGAATTCTGTTCTCTGTGTTTTCTGCTTACTGCTTGACTGGTCATTTACATTATTTCATATATATAATATATATATATATATATATATATATATAGAGAGAGAGAGAGAGAGAGAGAGAGAGAGAGAGATGTCCAACATCAGTTTTATACATTTTTCCCTATATATGATTATTTTGGGTCATTTGTTTCTTTTTCCTGTCCTTTTCTTAGGATTAAGGGTGGCTGTCAGGTTTGTCTTAAAGTGATTGATATAATTTTCCTTGACCAAGGATGATCTGCAATATCAATCTTTAAATTGGTAATTCTTGTAGTGTTCTTCATTCTTACAAGGATCCCTTCTTGTTTTCATAACTGCGTTTTCACAAATAAATCTTAGTTAGTCAGCGCATCACATTGGCAGACTAGTAATGTAAAGATTTTCTCTGTCGTTATTTAGGGGTGTGCAGTCAGTACAAAAGTGAAGGGAATATAACTGAACTGAAATTTTATTGGAAGTGAAATTGGTTAGCTTTGGATGGAACTGAGTAACAACAAATATGCCATTTGGTTACTTATTATTAGGTTTTGATTAACATAAAATATAAAAAAAAATAAATCTAGATATTGAATCTCTTTTTTAGTTATCTTCAGTGGCACTCACCAAAATTGGAGCTGGAATGAAATGAAATTTCATATTTTACGAACTGAGCCAATCCAAATTTTATTAGCAAATTTTAATCCGAAATGAAAATTTTTGCTGTTGCAATTTAACCTTGTCACTTTAATTTAGTAGGGGAGAGTGGAGACCTCCAATTTAAGCATAAGTTAATAAGCACCAACTGACGTTATTAGTTCAAAATCACATTAGCATGAACTGAACTCACATCAACATGAAGTTTTAACATGGCTTTAGTTCACAGTTCATCCTGATAGATTATATAAAAAAAGTTACCTTAATAATTATTATTTCTAAATCTCAACATAACTTTTAATGACAACTAGTATTATTTTAATCATTCATGGTCAAAATATTTCATTTTGGTTGATACTGGTAATCTCTCCTATGTCATTTGTGCTCATGAGTATTGTGTTGTGCTGACACTTTGCACGCCTTGTTCTCAATTCAACATGTTAAGATCAATTCAACTATTGCTTATTATTGTTATTATCATTATTTTAGTTTATTTCTCTAAAAGTTTAATTCAATTGATTATTTAATTACTATGTTTTTTATATGTAAATAAGTTAAGAAGAAGAATATAATAGAAGTCAAACTTATATTAATTCATCTCAGCACATATTAAAGTGAAAAATAAGTAAAATCCTTTTTAATTCAAGTACTAATAGTCTTATTAAGTTACACTATGTAAGGATATATGAACCATGCCACATAAGGCCCTTACTCTTGCAAGCAGAGTGACTCACCTATATGCATGCTAGAGTTGGATTTGAATGTTACTTGTATTCTGTTTCTCATCTTGTATTCTAACGATTCAGTATCTTCTTTGTTGGAACTTAGGTGATATTATATTATCTTGTGCCTGCAAGTGTGTGCAGATAAATATGTTTGTTGTCCTATACTTGGAATAGCTTCTAACCTGGTTCCTTTATGTGTTTGTTTTGTTGCAAAATGTTTCTTGTTTGTTTTTTGTCTGTTGTGTTTCTATTAAATAATTAGAATATTTTGTCAATAAAACCTCTACGAAATATTAAGAAGTTATTATCGTGAGTAATTTATATTACCTTTTATACCAAGAGTTCAAAGAAATCTCTCACTTGACAGTTTATGTACTTTTTTCATTACTTGTTTGTAGGACGAGCCATCAGTGGTTATTGAAGCAGATGCTTTGCAGATTCCTCCAGGAGAGCCTGTAGGCTGCCAAACAGAGATTAGCACTATTGAGGAAAATGTTCTGGTAATGTTTACTAGTGTTATTTGCATAGGATATAATCAACAACCTATCCTGATAACATTGCCATGCCACATAAGGCCCTTACTCTTGCAAGCAGAGTCACTCACCGATATGCATGCTAGAGTTGGATTTGAAAGTTACTTATATTCTGTTTCTCATCTTGTATTCTAACGATTCAGTATCTTCTTTGTTGGAACTTAGGTGATATTATATTATCTTGTGCCTTCAAGTGTGTGCAGATAAATATGTTTGCTGTCCTATACTTGGAATAGCTTCTAACTTGGTCCCTTTATGTGTTTATTTTGCTGCAAAAAGTTTCTTGTTTTTTTTTTGTATTAAATAATTAGAATATTTTGTCAATAAAACCTCTACAAGATATTAAGAAGTTATTAGTGTGAGTAATTTATATTACCTTTTCATACCAAAAGTTCAAAGAAATCTCACTTGACAGTTTATGTACTTTTTTCATTACTTGTTTGTAGGATGAGCCATCAGTGGTTATTGAAGCAGATGCTTCGCAGATTCCTCCAGAAGAGCCTGTAGTCTGCCAAACAGAGATTAGCACTATTGAGGAGGATGTCCTGGTAATGTTTACTAGTGTTATTTACATAGGATATAATCAACAATCTATCCTGATAACTTTGCCATGCCACATAAGGCCCTTACTCTTGCAAGCAGAGTGACTCACCTATATGCATGCTAGAGTTGGATTTGAAAGTTACTTGTATTCTGATTCTCATCTTGTATTCTAACGATTCAGTATCTTCTTTGTTGGAACTTAGGTGATATTATATTATCTTGTGCCTGCAAGTGTGTGCAGATAAATATGTTTGTTGTCCTATACTTGGAATAGCTTCTAACCTGGTTCCTTTATGTGTTTGTTTTGTTGCAAAATGTTTCTTGTTTGTTTTTTGTGTGTTGTGTTTCTATTAAATAATTAGAATATTTTGTCAATAAAACCTCTACGAAATATTAAGAAGTTATTATCGTGAGTAATTTATATTACCTTTCATACCAAAAGTTCAAAGAAATCTCTCACTTGACAGTTTATGTACTTTTTTCATTACTTGTTTGTAGGACGAGCCATCAGTGGTTATTGAAGCAGATGCTTCGCAGATTCCTCCAGGAGAGCCTGTAGGCTGCCAAACAGAGATTAACACTATTGACTCTTCAGCAGACGTACCTGACCAAAAAGTAGTTAAACATGCAAGGTCCAATACAACTCTGGGGACAGATATGGAGGATTCACAACCTATGTAAGCTTACCTTTTGCTCTTTTGTTCATGATACTATATCAAGAATTAAATATTTTATGTCCTCATTATAATTGCCAGGACAATGAGGGATCAAACTTTCTGCATTAACCTTCCTAGCTGTGATTTTGGCTCTGACCAGTTCAGATTGGGTCCATTAGGGTTAGCCACTACTTGATGGTCATCTAATGGTGGGGGGAAACACAATTATTAATACATGTTGAATTTAACCGGGATAGGCTGAAGGAGATTTTGAAACAGGACAAAAACCTGATTGTTTCTTGCCAGTTCTATGAAAATGAACTGAGTACCTAAATGGATTTGTTTACCCTTGCATCCTGTAGGTAATAGACATTAAGTGTATTTGCAGACACTGACAACTGTAGGATAATAAACTATATATATCCCAATACCTTGATGAATTTGTGTTGAAAGATTCAGAATTTCATTCAAATATAAGCCAGAGAAATAGGATGACACATATGAGTACTCAAATCCAACTTCACCTTGATACACAAATGATATCATTCATGACCCAACCCAGCTGACTTAACATACCTTTGCTGCTGTCTTCTTTTTCATTTTTCTATAACTGCTTATTGTTACTCTCTATCTTTTCTTTTAATATGAATATATCCTTGATGTGAGTGAGTAGACATAGGCCTATCTGGTGTTGCAGTAGCACACGCTTGAAACTTCCTCATCCTCAAATATACATCATACCCAATATATTTTCATGTTGATAATTCTGAAGAAAAAAAATGTTGAGCTGGTGTATATCAAATAGCAGGTCTACAGAATATCCGCCCTATCCACTTCAAAGTTGCATAAACTGCTGCTTTATTAGCTGGTTTGTCAGGCACCATCCAGTTGTATTGCATTATCTAATTTGCTAGGTACATGCCATGTTACTAATAGACTATGGTCTGTTAGTTTGCTAGTTGTAGTTAAAGTTTCTGTGTAACTCCAACTAAACTGTCTTCTACTATTCCCTAAAAGATTATTCATTAATTTTCTCTATAATATGCCAGATATATTCAGAGTAATAGTTGCTGAATGCAATCTCATTAATTTTCTTTTCTGTAGTGAAAACATCAGGAGTTCAAATCTTGGAGATTCACCAAGGGCAACAAACTTATGGAGCAACTTGAGATCATTGGCAGAAGGGATCTTTAGCTTTTGGAAGAAAAAGTAGGTCTTCATCTGCTGCTTGACAAAAAAGTAGATCTTCATTTGCTGCTCGACAGATAGCTATGCAGGATTCAGTTGCCTTTTATCGTGGCTCGATGTCTATTTAGCTTCTCCTGGAGGGTTGCTATTTTGTTTTGCTTAGTTTCTTGAAAATAATTTCTCCAACAATCATGGATTAACCGACGACTCATGATTAATGTGAGGTTTCTTCTCTGTTAACCTTTTGATCTGTTACCTTTTGATATGCCCATTTAGATCCAAGTTGATTGTCTTATTTGCTGAATCTGAGAAATATGACAGCGAAGCGAGTTGCATATTTCAGTCTTATTTTTTGAAAGAAAGGAGGCTGCAAAAGTTGGATAGTTTGTTTTGGATAGTCAACTGCCGGTGTCTATTTGTTCGTGAATCTCGATCAACTATGAAGCATAATCTCGTGAGGGATTTCTATCTTGAGGAGGTATGAATGCAAGTTCACTGCCATCTTCTGCAGTTGTGGAATACGTTTCGATGTTTTAGTACCTTATGTCTCAATGAAGGCATAAGATATCAATTTGAACTTTAATTTGAGTTCGGTTCAAATGAAATTTGATTTGGGTAGTTTTGAATTTTGATTTGAGTAGGATTGAATTATAGCTCAAATAAAAAAGAGATAAAATTCAAATCAAGAGTGGTTCGTGATAACCACTCGTCAGCTCGCTCGAAGTTGTGTTGAAGTTTTGAAATACTTGGGGAAAAATAAAAAAGTGAAAAGTAACGAAAAAGTGAAATATTTAATGTCACTGTAAATTTTCTAAAATACAAGGGGAAAAATGAAAACTCGAAAAGTAAGGGTTTCGTTTGGAGGGGATTGAAAAATTCTAAAACTTTTGCAGGAAAATCTCGCGGGCGAAATTGAGCGAAGTCCAATCAAAAGAATGAATTAAAGTTCCAAAAATTGCGGTGAGCGTGGATCGAACACGCGACCTTCAGATCTTCAGTCTGACGCTCTCCCAACTGAGCTATCCCCGCGATGTTATTGTATATGTATTTTATATTTTAAATAAAGTGTATAAAGTAGGTCTGCCTTTTCCTTGCTGTGTGGCAGGAAATAGAGGAGAAAGATATTTAATTTTATTGATTTCTTTAAATTTTATTTCCTTTCATATCTAATAGAAATGAAATTTGTAGGATTAATGAAATTACTAGTATATTCAATTTAACAATGACAATTTTAAATTAATATATTCATAAAACATGGTCTAGTTTAAGGAAAAATGTTTTAGCATATGAACATTATTAAATTATAAAAATTAAAAATAATTCAATAAGATCTATTTTTAAAATGATAATAGCAATAACAACAACAGAAATACCACATTTAGTTTTAAACAATATAAATGTATTCTATGGATAAACATATATTTACATTTTTCGATTAAAAAAAATAATTGCAATACAATATAGTTTCAATTCAATTTTAAAAATTGAATCTAATAAAAAAAACTCCAATTAAAATATTAATCAGACCATATATCTCTCAATTTTAGAGGAATAAAAGAAAGGAAGAAAGTGTTTTTTTTAAAAAAATGAAATGATTGTTTTCTGTTTTTTAAAAACTCCCTTCTTCAAATGTTATGCAAAAATAAAATCAAACCTTTCTTCAGATGCTTAGACTCGATTCGAATGAATCATGAAACTCAATTGTAAAGCATAATAAGATGTTCAAACTCCTTATGTGGCGGGAATAATAGAACCACGTGATAGGCCCAGGACTTGATTAATGCACTCAGATTGTGTCAGTCAACTCATGGTTAAACTCGGGTTAAATCAACTGACTCACAACCGAACTCGACTTGATTCAATCTAAATCACATCCAAGATCCACTAGTTAAAATTTGATTTGAGCGTAAGAGAAATTCTGTTAAAGTTCTCTTTAGCCTCTCTTCTAACCCTTTTAAGTTCTTTCAGTTCCCTTTTCCAAGTCGTCATCACAAGAGACTTTCACTAGGGTCCTTAATTGATCCAACGGAAGGGATACCTATTACTAACTTAAAAAAAATTTAACTATGTTGCTCTTCCAAATTATTTGAAATCTTTTAATAAATGGAAATATTAAAAACATTTTGATAATAAATATTGGGTGAATTTTGAAAAGTACCCCTGAAATTATTGAATGTGCATATAATTTTCGTTGGCTAAATTAGAAACCATGCAGTGCGCATTTGCCCCGCATCAAGAGGATTCCCATCGGTTCCGGGGTGCGCCTTTTCAATGCGCTCCTCGCTTTTTTTCCTCCATCCTTCTTCCGCCTTTGCGCTCTCGTCGATCCCCTTTTGCTCGATTGCGTCTCTGCCATGAACCCAACGGGGGATTCCACGCCTGAAACCGACGGGGCGACCGAACGGAGGAAGAAGTCCAAGAAACCCAATTGTAAGTCTCCCTTTTGTTCCCTTTTTACACGGTTTGGATTGATTACATCTCATTTGGGACCATAAGCAATGCGCGTTAAGAAGGATTGGACTGACCCTAGGGATCGATGTGTTTAGGATTAAAAGGTCGTCTTTTTGGAGAATAAATTGGAAGAACTTGTTGTAAGGCCGTACATATCACCTAGACATGCATTTTGATTCCTATTGCTCATCTTTACCATATTCTAGAAGCCTATTATAAACTTTACCCCCCAACATATTGCTATCTGAAATTCTGAATAGAAAAATAAATCTAAAAGCAGCTAATGTTCTTCATAGAGTTTTTCTTGTTATTTTTTGTGTTGTAGGCTGCATTAGAGGATTTTGTGGCATTACTTTTTTGTTTTTGTCTTTATTTTTTGTTATTGAATTTAGTCGTTCGGCATTGCATTGATTTTCAAGAAGTGCATTGAATAAATACATTTCAAGCTAAAATGCATCATGATAAAATTAGTAGCATTGTGATAAAACCACCCCCTTTGCCTTTATTTAAATTGCCTTGTCTCTCATGTTTAATTGACATTGAATACTTTCAAAATCTTAGATTCACGATTTACACAACAGGAGCTTCCTGCTTGCAAACCTCTATTAACCCCGACAATTGTAAGTAAATGTGAGGATTCCTTTAAACTTAAACAGAAAGGTTGAGTTGTCATTCTGAGTATCTAGATTTTTCATTTTTCATGTTGCAGGTAATATCGACATTTATTCTCATTGGCGTTCTCTTCATCCCAATTGGACTCGCTTCTTTGTCTGCATCGGGAAATGTAGGTTAATTATGTTTCCATCCTTCAAAGAAACTGGAGTTAATGGTGCTTATTTAAATACAGGTGGTTGAAATAGTTTATAGATATGACATAGACTGCATCCCACAGCAGTCACAGGATGACAAACTTGCATTCATCCAAAGCAGTTTGACTAACAAAACTTGCACAACAACTTTTAACGTGAGTGGATCAATTGTGACGTAATTTTTTTTTTGGGGGGCAAGAATTTTGTACTAAAGATTAGCAATTCATATTTCAGGTGCCTAAAAATATGAAGGCTCCTGTTCATATTTACTATGAGCTTGACAACTTCTATCAGAATCATCGCAGGTTTAAACATCTTTTAGGTCCCTCTCGATTAGATTTTTCTCTACACTGAGTTAACTTTTTCTAAGATTGTTAACATAGAATGGCTTATTATGTTCCATTTTTTTTAAAATAAATGGCTTGTTTCCTTTTGGTTCAAAAGTCACTATTTTTCCTCATTTTTAATTTTTTTAAAGCCTCCAACTTCTGATAAATAACTAACAAGTTATACCTGATGCATCAAACCAAGCATTGTGAAACTCATTGTATCACTATACTTAACTTGTTTTCGACATTGTTATTTCTATTATGAGTATAGCATAAACCGGGGCGTTGTGTTTGTATTTCTCATAAAAACATATTTATAATTATGTATAAAGGGAATATAATTTGCGTCATAATTACAATCATATGGTAATTTAAGGTATGTTAAGAGCCGAAATGATAAGCAACTAAGAAGCAAGGCATATGAGCTAGAGACAACTAATTGTGCACCTGAAGCCACAACTCCCGATGGGTCTCCTATTGTTCCATGTGGACTCATTGCTTGGAGCTTGTTCAATGACACATACTCATTTGCAACACAAAGCAAAGTCATCGAGGTGAACAAGAAAAACATCGCCTGGCAAAGTGACAAAGATCACAAATTTGGCAGTGATGTCTACCCTAAAAACTTCCAGCAGGGAGGTCTCATAGGAGGTGCCAAGCTCAATGAAAGCATACCTGTAAGTGTTTTTCTGTCTTTGATTTCTGTATCATTTGCTGTATTCAAGTTGGTAGCGGTCATTGTAATAAAATTTGCAGTTGAGCGAGCAAGAAGATCTCATTGTTTGGATGAGGACAGCTGCCTTGCCACAGTTTAGAAAACTCTATGGGAGAATTGAGAGAGACCTCGCAGCCAATGAACAAATCTCAGTGACAATAGAGAACAACTACAACACTTACAGTTTTGAAGGGGAGAAGAGGTTGGTACTTTCTACTACCTCATGGATAGGTGGGAAGAATGGTTTCCTTGGTGTTGCATATCTTACAATTGGCAGCCTCTGCATATTTCTTGCGGTAGCCTTCATAGTTCTTTATCTGCTCAAGCCCAGGTAAGTATCTTGCTCGTCATTAGCATTTATGGTAAGCAGTACAATGAATACATTTTTCTATAGTTGACAAGCAAAAATCAGGTTAACAAGGTTTGACTCGGAACTAATAGACTTGTTACTCCGATTGATTTCAAGTTCAATGTTACCTAGCGACTCATGCAAGTCGATTCACTTGTTATTGCAGGACCCTTGGAGATCCATCGTACTTATCTTGGAACAGAAACCCAGATGGACATTAGTGGAACTTTAAGCTCAAGTTGCATTCAGAAGTTGGTAAAGTTACACATCCGCAGTTGCTCTAAATCATGTGCAAACGGTTTTCTTTGTGAATTCTGTAATCTGTAACTTCAATGGAGCCCAAAGGAAATACGATGTTAGATCTCTGTGCAAATTGAACAGTCACTTCTTGTGGAAATGTTCTGGATTAAACTTGTTTTTCAGGCTCAAAGTGCAACAAACACAAGCATACATTGCCTTTTTGTAAGGGAAGAATATTATCATTAATAAATTTGTACTCCCACAGTTTGCACTAAGTTGGTACTTGACTGTTTAATGAGAAACCTGGTGGAAGTGCACTAGTAACACGTGCACTAAGCCCGTGGGTGGTGCAGTGATCATGAAATGTGATGTTATCATATTAGATCATGACGTCGAAATTCAACATGTCTGAACATATCTTTCTCCCATATCTTGATCATTGTACTAATAGTTAGTAGTCATTTGTGATTTACCTCCTTCGTGTTTGTCTAGGGACGGATTGACGGGAATACTGGGATGAGCAAATTACTTTTTTACCACATTAGCAACCGGTTTAATTAACAACAATCAAGCACCCTCTAAATAGTCATTTGTAATGATATTCAAGCGATAAATAAAAACTACGACCTTTTTTTGTAAACTCTTATGTTTTTGTCACTTGATGCCCCATCAAGCATCCTTCTACTGTGTTAAATGCAATCTTTAGCTCGTCTTAGCGGTAAGGTGTTTGGTAGATTATCACGGTTTGAAACCTAACTAGGGTAAGGACCGACTTTATAATAGATTTTCAACTGTGGATGTTACTACTGGGTGAATTAATGCGACTAGTTTCGGATTTATTCATGACAAATTAGGAAAAGGTCGTTTATCTCAAAATAGGAAAAGGTCGTTTATCTCAAAAATTAGTCGGATTCATAAGGGTCTAAATTAATTAAAACAAAAAACTCCAACTCAGGATAACAATATTAGAGTAAGGTTAGGGAGTGTTTGATAGATGTTAGATTCTAATTATATAGAAGTATTTTTGAGTATTTGGAAATATCAATTTTCGCTTTAGCTTCTATAACTCTTACTCAACTGAAGTATGAATTTGATGCCTTTTATTGTTTCTGTTTTTTTTTATTTATGATCTAAAATTAAAAGTTGACATTTATATTCTTAATAAATTATTCATTTTACATAATTATCACTACATTTTTACTTTAATAAATTTATCATTTTACATAATTATCACCACACTTTTACGATATTTATTTTTTAAATAATATTTTATATTTTTATATAATTTATATTTTATACATTTTTTATATATTTATATAAATTTTGTCATTTTTTATTTTTTACTTTTAATAATTTTATATATTTTTTTATTATAAAAAAATAATTTTGATACAATATTTAAATATAATAAAAATTATATAAATAAATAGCATATCAAAATTATATTTAGATAATTAAAAAAATTAATTTATAAGTTTAAAGATATTATCATTTAACTGAAAATTAAATTTAAAAGTAAGCATTCATCAATTTTACCATATATTAATTTTTTGACTTCCATTCTCAAATACTTTGTACTTTAAAATAATTTAAAAAGAAAAAATTAAAAAATATTTTTACAAAAACTCAGGCCGGAAGGCGCCAGAGTTGCCTGCAACTGCGATTAGTCGTGCCAATGGATTGGTCCGCGTGGAATTGATCAGGCATGCGCAATTCATAGGTCAGCATGACAGACAATGGATAAATACAGAAATTAAAAAGAAAATATGGAATAGAAAAATAAGTAGCAGCTCCCAGCGAGGATCGAACTCGCGACCTTTCGCTTACGAAGCGAACGCACTACCACTATGCTATGGAAGCGGATGTAAATTTCCTTTTTCTTAATTTATTTATTCCTATTATATAAAACACCATCCAAAAACTAGACATACACAACGGAGATCTTTTCTTTTCAGAAAGATTTTTTTTTACTAAACGTAATTTTTATGATCGACTAAGAAACGGCTACATGTGTCAAATATTATAATAAATTCAGTGTATATTGTAATTAAAAATATTATCTTTTTCTGGTAACAGAGTCAGACAGCTCGGCCCCGTAGTAATATTGATTCCACAACCTTACATTTAAAATTGTCAAGACCTGAAAAAATAAGTGAAATTTAATAACTAAAATTATCATATATATATATATATATATATATATATATATTAAAAAAATATAAAACAATATCACCGAATGTGTTTTAAAATGTGTTAAATTTACTTTTAAAAGGAAAAGACATCACCTATTATTTCAAAATAAAATCAAATACGCTTGAAACGTTTGAGCGAAATCCAAAAATTCGTGCTGCATTTATCCCAAAACTAACATAATTGTATCATTTGTCATCACTAATTTCCCATCAAAATGGTTCACTTATTAGTCCATTCTCCATCAATATGTACCAAGACCTCGTTCGCCATCTAAATTATATCATCTTCAGCCAGCAAGAAGTGGAAGCACATTTAGTTTTGTAGAAGGCCAACAATTTGAGAGTATATCCTGTCTTTCATGGCATCTCTATTTCCTGGATCCAATGTGAAAATAGTCGCTCCAGGATGATTCCTCAATCTTGCAACTGCACATCACAAAAGCAGCAAACAGATCTAAAAAATATGACAAAATTCAGCCAAAATTTATTTAGCAACACCAAGAAGAAGATGAACTTTAAGCTGCAATTGAAAAGCTACATTGTACCTCCAGGAATGTCTCGCCCGAACTTGGGTATGGGTATCGAAGCCAAGAAAGGGACGTTGGAATCAAGAATTCTCAAAACAGCAGGGAAAAAGGAAGAACTATATAGCTCCATTTTGCCAACTTCATCAATTATGAAGAGGTTGGTTCCTCCTTTGACCTGTAGGTGTATGTCATAGCATAAGCACTATCGATGCCCGAATTGCAATTCACAAGTGTTAATCTCGACTAACCTGCATTTGAGGCAACGCTAAGGACTCAAATGATTCAACATCCACTTTGTATTTTCCAACAGTAGGCCATCTAAGGGACTCTGTGCTACAATTACAAATATAAGTTAATTATGCCCAAAGAAACTACAACAACATGGAGTGACTAGGGTAAAATACAGAATCATAAAAAGAAAAATATCAACTATGTAATTACAAACACAGAGAGGCAGAAGCAACAAAAAAAAAAGTGTTAAATAAAGTGGTAGGTAAATTTATGTTGAAAGTGCTTTTACTTGAAACACTGAATTCCTAAAGTCATTTTTTCAATGTAGATGGACGAATTCCTTCAATAAGTTGCTTTCCAAAATCAATTTTGAGATAATTCTAAAAATTACATATTATTATATGTAAATATTTAAATTGACTAATCTAAATCTAATTTTATGATATAACATAATATTAACATCCAAAGAATTCAATATCTAATCAAGATTTTAACAAAAATAAAATAAAATAAATACAAATTAGTATAAATATGTTAAAAATGGATAGATCATAAAGAATTGTTTTTAATAAATTATATAATTCATTGTTTAATAGCATAAGATTAGATGAGTTAAAGAATATTTTTGATAAGTAAATACCATCAGTATAATTACTATAATTAGTAAAGTATAAATATTAGAGTTATTATTCTATTAAATAACAATATTTTTTATATGTTATAAGACATATTCACTTAATAATTAAGTACTTTATTTCAGATAAATGAACAAAAAACATTATAAGTATATATACTAGCTGAACCAAAAATTGCTATTTTAAAGATAATTAGCACAAGACCGTGGTATCCAACATTGAAGGCTGTTAATTATGAAGATCAACCAAAAGGGGGCAATTTCAAGTCCCAACATTAGAATTTTTAGGTTAAGGACTTCTTCCTACGAACTCTTATAGAGAACATCACTAGCAGCAAATTCAATATTTATCTCGCCCAGTAGCATGATCAGCTAGATCATGAATCAAAAACACTGTTAAGCAAATTCCCAATCAGATTGGAAAAAACAGCCATAACCAGAATGAACAACGGATATTGGATCACTCCCTCTGGAATGTCTACAACAGTACCCATTAGTGCCGTTTTCCCATGATGTGCAAAAACAAGAGGTTGTGAGTCTTAACTAATTGGTGCTAGTAATATGGATCTAAGTAAGGTTGTAGATGAGCTAAGCTAAGCTAAGCACAGCTTTCTTCAAGCATGTTTGTTAAACCAAAAAATGAAATCAATCTATCAAGCTTGTTTATTAACATAATATATAGAGTGCTTTCAATTGAAATGCTAGTATGCTTTTTCCAAACTTGCAAAGGAAATGATATCACTTAGTGTGTTCCATGTGCAATAGCTATTCTTATATGTATTATTGTAAATCATTTTACTTCATCAAGAATTAAGCAAACTCATTCGCACCATCACTATCTCAAACCACTTGTAACACCAATGCAACAGCAATTGAGCAAAAAACATGAGGCCAAACAAACCTTGAGATCTTGGAGGAAGCCAGAGGGCCGCGCATCCCGTCCAAGGTGACGACTTCAAATCCGACCCGGTCGGAGCCCTCTCTCACCTCGCCTGCATCACATGAAAACCAAATGAAAACTTAAAACACAAACAAAAGCAACAAAAAAAGAAGGGTAAGAGAGAGGGCAAGGAGATGGAAGATGGAGGAGGAAAGAGATGAGTACGAGTATAGAATCCCTGTATTGTGATCTGAGGATGGGAAGCTCGCAGAGCTTCAAAAACCCGCGTTATCAAGGTCGTCTTCCCCACGCCCTGCGAATCTAGAAACCGTGAGATCAACAGAAAGTAGAGAAACAGCAGATTTGGAGAAAAAATTACGGGAGGACCGGTGACAAGGAAGCATTTGCTGGCGGAAGGAGTAGCCGCCATGGATGCTGTCGAAGTGTGGCTTCCTCTGCGCTCTGCTATCGGAAGAGGCCTCTCGACGATTTTCTAATTGGGCCGTTCTCAATCAATTGGGCCTTTTCAGGCATCACATCTTATTGGGCCACGTTCAATTTCAGTGTATTTTGGACGGTGTTGAATTATAAGTGGAATTTTGAGTTGACGAGCGAATTCCTACTACTATTATTATTATTATTATTATTATTTTTTTTTTGATAATTGAGGTATCCAGCTTAGTCAACGTTCCAAGATTGCCAAAAATTAATTTCAATTGTGTAAATATCTGATTAATTATATACAGTTGCACCGTGGGTACGAATTACATTGTTTACTTAGAATAGATTTTTTTTTGTTTAACTGGTCAATTTAGTCCAATGATACTTATTTTTAATAACTGCAATTGTTTGGAGATTTTGACTTTTCTCATGTTACGTCCTTATCAGCCTATAGAAATTTACGGCCGATCGACTATGATAAAGGCTCTTCGATAATTAAAACTTTAGATTTGGAAGTACTTCAAGTAGTCGCGACTGGGGCATCCTAAATTTTCATCGGGGTCGGCTTCTTCATACCTAGGTTTTCGAAGCTAACTTTTCATCGGGGATCGGGGAAAGTGAGTCCCCTATGTTTCTCTTTGTAATTCAGGTTCTCGAATGGTTGAATCAGGAAGAAAGGGAGATTCTTAATTTTTTCTGAACGATTTGTCCACCGGGTTCCCCAATTTCTGTCAGTCCTGTGCCTTAGTTCTGGTAAGAGGAACTACATACTTGTCACTCGTTGTATTCAGCTTCCTCCCTTCTAATTTACTCTTGCAACTTCCCAACTATCTGTTTATCTATTGACATGCAGATGCTTCATTTAATAAATAAGAAAAATATTTTTTTTCAGTTGATACTAATCTTGAGTGACCGGTAGGGCCCCATGGAAAATTTCTACCAATCACCAGGATAAATCGGAGCTCCAGTGGCGGCCCATCATCCCAGTTTTCTTTGGTTCATCCGTTAACTTGATACTTAGATGTTTGAAAAAGTAAGAAGATACTTTACCACTGCATCATTACCCCAAAGGCCTTTCCTATTATACTTCAAAACAACAAGAGGTAGATGCTTGGTAAACTTCAATTTTCATGAGGTGTTGCCACCATGAGGTCTGGGGTTCGAATCTTGGCAAAGCCGAGGTAAATACTTCCCTTATGTACTAGTCACTATTCCAAAGGCTAGTAGCCGCCCGTGATTTACCTCCTCTGTGTTGGCCCTAGGACGGGTTGGCGGAGGCGCTGGGGGCGAGCGTATTCGCCTTTTGTCACCTTGGTAAACTTCAATTTTACTCTAATTTAGTTTGGCTTTATCTTGAGCATATCAAATCATTTAGTATATTTATATGTATGTTGTAGGATCGAAAAAGTGCGATAGAGGGGGGGGGGGGGTGAATATCACGTTTTTAAAAACTTTTCTTTTATTCGTTTAAATCAAAGTCGTGTAGCGGAAAATAAAGAACAGGTTCGGTTACTTGGTTCGAAGCCTTGGTCGATTCCTACTCCAAGGCCCGCAATCCTTGATCGCACCGTCGGGCAATCCACTAAAATTCTTTTCTCCAAAAATCTCGGAGAGAAGTAGATCGTACAATGAAACGAGTAAGATAGTAATAACCTACTATCTTACTTTAGATTAAGTACAAAACAAGCTAAATAGATATACCGATTACTTAGATAGAAGATGCAACTCGATCGATACTTCTTGGATGTTACAACAGCTTACTAGATGGATGCGTAGAAAAGTAGTAGCACGAGCAGCAGCTTGCACAGAGATGAACTTTTAACAAATCTGATTTCATTACCCAGCCTCGGACCTCGAGCTCACTTTTATAAGAGTCGTCGACGTTTGATTGACCGATCCTTGGGTTCGGTCGACCGAACCAGCTCCCTTCCATCTTCGCTGAGATCTGATGCTGATTCGATTTTCGGCATTTAATGACAATTAAGTGTTCGGTCGACCGATCCCGTTGTTCGGTTGACCGAGCAGAGATCCTTCCCTGTTCGCCGAGATCTAGAATTAATGAGCCATTAAGTGATGATTGTTCGGTCGACCGATCCCTGGTTCGATCAACCAATCAGTCACTCTTTCTTATTTGCTTCTGCTCGATTTGAACTGTGCCGAGTCATCAGGGTTTGGTTGACCAATTCTCTGGTTCGGTCGACCGATCAAGCTTTGATCGGACCCTGCTATGTTTTGATCTGAATTGATATCTGCTCTGAGTTGGCTTTGTTCGGTCGACCGATCATTTGGTTCGGTTGACCGATCAGGCCGAACCTGCAAAACAGTGTTAGACAGTAATCCTGCAAAACAGATATTAGCACAGTAATAATATATCTAATGCATGAGTAATAATAATTGACAGTTCAATTGTCTAGATCTCAACTTGGAAACCTTCCCGATTTTTTCAGTTGGATCTACCTTGGGTTGTTCCTTTTAGGAACACGACCTCACTGTCACTCCTCCAGTTACTTACCTCAACTTACCTGCCAAACATTAGTCCTCCAGACCTGTTTGGACTTTGCCTGCTCAGTGTCTGATCGCCTTATCCACTAAGACTTTTGCTGCAATACTACATTAGCCAACAACAATAATAGTAATATAGAATACTTTGGTAAACCTAAATTTAAATTTATCGAGATTTGCTGGTTCGGTCGATCGTTCGATCAACCTTTCTTAGAGTTCACTCCTCCAAGACTTCTCGCTACCTAAGGTTATCTCCCCCTAGGATTTTCACCATCTGACTTCACTCAGAACCTAAGGTTACCACCCCTAGAGTTTTCTCCACCTGGCTTCATTCACCAAGACTTAGTATTTGGCTACCCATGGATCAGGTCCTCAATCCACCTGGCTTCCACGATCTACCGAGATTTCTCTTGCCTCAGTATTCGACTACCTAGAGATCAGGTCCTTCAGATCTATCCAATCCACCTAGCTTCCACGATCTACCAAGATTTCCCTTGCCTACCCTGCAACTAGGACTTCCTTTGTCTAACCGCAGTTAGGATAGTCACTCGGTTGACTTCCCACCCTTGCATAGCCATGACTAGGACTTCCCATGATCAGACTCCATTAAACATACTTAAACATATTTGTTGAACATTGAAACCTTGGAGGTCGATTGCACCAACATATGTATGCACTCATTAGGATGTTGTCGGCCCATCTTGGATATGTTGACTTTTAAATCAGTATTAGGGGTTTTAAACAGGCATTAGTTCAACCCATGGCTGATGCACTATTTGTTGATTTATTTTTGAAAGCAGAGAAGGGAGAATCATAGTTCACCCTATTGAGATTTACTTAGTGAGTAGGAAACAGTGTTAAAAAAGAGTTAATATAAAATGACCATGTAATCAGCAGGGTATCAAAATCCTGCTGATTGGGGGAAATCAGAAGGTCTGCAATGCTTCCCAACCAAAAAAACCAATACAATTTGATATGTTTGGGGGGAATCCTGCAGTCCGACAAACCACAGTTGTAGAAAGTGTTGCTAATGAGGTTAGACATCCTCTAGAACTGCCTTCTTTTTTCAGAATATCATCATTTATCTTAGCCAGATGGAGCTTATCCAAGCTTGTGTGCATGTGTTGAAGGCTCATAATGAAGCATGTTCCAATATACAGAATAAGTCAACCCAACAATCAAAATCTGGCTTGCTCTGACTGAAAGAGCTGCTGGAAAACATTTGAATGAATCAACCATCCCTGTGTATCAAAGTCACAATGGTAAATCAGGTGAGTGAGAGATTCATTAAAGCCAATATAACATATGACACACTCCATGCCAGGCTCCACTAAACCTTTCCTCCATAACACTATATTCAACTTTTCATGTGCAAGATCAGCATGTGATGATTTGCACCATTTGGGGTGTATATGACTTCCAGACCAGATGAGTAAAGCAAGTGTTTGTGCTGATAGCCATTGAAGGATGAGAGGAGTAGGTTGATCTAATGGAGAAACTGTGCTATCATCAGTATTGCTAGTGATTAGGGAAGCTGATTATAAAAGACCTTGAAATGAGAGAAAATTCCATTGGGTGGTGGTAGGAGAGACCAAGTAGGAAACTGTTAGAGGAGATGCTCCAAATCATGACACCCTTGCTAGAACAAGCTAAATGCAATTCAAGAAAGGTAAACTGTAGGTAGCAGCACTGGAACCATTTACCATGCCAGGATGAAAAACTATGCTCATTACTGATTTGATTTGGCCTTAAAGCACAAATGCATATGACCTCAAAGATGCCCTTCCATAAGGCAGACCACCAGTAGTGATCTGCACCAGCATCCAACCTGTACAATTATGTAGAAGATGCTTCATCACTGCTTTCCTAAGAAGGGGTGAGAATAGGAGCTTCCACCACCATTTTCAGGAGGATAGATTGGGACAAATTCAGAATACCCACCTCTCCAAGAATGAGGAAGGTATACCTGATCCCAATAAGCAAGAAATCTGGCTGCCAACAGCTTCACCTGCCCATGCTGCCAGAAGAAGTTCTTACAAAGCCCCCAATCCACTCGATTGAGGACCTAGGAAGCAGTAGGGACACCAAAGTCTGGTAAGTCAGCATGGAGGTGAGTAAATTATTAACAAGCGTCAACCTTCATCCAAGTGATAAGAAAGCCCTTTGCCACGGGGCTTGTTTGCAAGCTATCTACCAATTAGCAGGCCTCAGCAGGATCTCCCTGGTTTATTCAGACCCAACTAGTAAGTGGTAACCCAAGTCAGAAAGCTGAACAATTTGTTTTGGCTGTGAATTCACTTCTTCAGGTTTTCCTCTTTACAACACATGCCTAATTCCTTGGTGCTGCTTTGTTTTATTCAGCATACTTGGAAGCTCAACTTTTAAAACTTATGTTTGAGATTTTATCTGCAGGCAATGGCGTTATTGGGCCTTGGGGATGCAGCTAATGTTGCACAGCTGACTGGCTTAGATGCTGTCAGCCTCATCCGCATGATAGTAAAGGCTGCCTCAACCGCACGCAGCCACAAGAAAAATTGCCAGAAATTTGCACAGCAGCTGAAGTTGATTGGTAACCTGTTGGAGCAGATCAGAATAACAGAGCTCAAGAAGCATCCTTCTACTAGAGAACCATTGGAGCTCTTGGAGGATGCACTGAGGAGGTCTTACATTCTTGTACACAGTTGCCACAACTGCAATTATCTGTATCTGTTGGCCATGGGATGGAAAATTATTAAGCAATTCAGGACTGCACACTCTGAGATTACTGAATACTTGAACCTTATTCCACTCATAACTCTTGTGGATATTCAGAGAAACCGAGTATGGATTTTCTGCTTTAGTTACTTTCTAAAATTTTCTAAATTTTACTTAAGGTATGGTAAGCACGTTTTGTGAAGGTGATGGGAGAAAGTGAATTTGTTTGTGTAAAATTGATCCTTCTGCCTGTAGAGTTTGATTCTAGTCAACTTCAAAAAATGGAATATAAATATAAAACAAATGCTTGAAACTCTACTAGATGTATGAATTGTATTCTGAAAAATGCTTGAAACATGTCAGTCTAATGCAATGATTTGTTATTTCATTAAATACCACAACAAAATCTTAAATTATCAATTTATTCCTTTGTCATTTTCTTGTTTTTCATTAGCTCTCATATTTTAATTTCTCAGGAACAAACAAAAAATATCAAGCTGGAACAATGTGTCAATAAATCGGATGAATTAGACAAGAAGGTGCAAGATACTTTATTTAATTCAGGTGATTTTTGTATGAAGCAACCATACTTGAAAATTTTCTTTTATACTATGTACTTGAACAAGCATTTGAAGTATTTCAAGGCAAGCAGTGTTGTTTAGCAATTGCTGTGAAATAGTTGGAAATTTGTATCATGTAGGTGTTTTTTTTCCTGGGGTTTTGGTAGTGAAAAATCATTTAACCACATTAAATATTGGGCCTAAATAAAATGGCTGCAAGAGACACAAAACAAGCTGTTCTAAGTTGATTTTGAAATGTAAAAAAAATGACATATAGCTACTTGTGTGGGTTAGAAAAAATCACTAGCTAGTAAATTTTATGTTTCAGTTTAATATAGTGTCATTTTAAAATAGACGTAAATCAAATAACCAATATCAACTAGTATGAGTAAGGTCAATGAGGATGTTTATCATGCAAATTGGGTATAGTTTGAGTTACTGATTCAGAAATATCCAATTCATTATGAGGGTGGCTGAGCAAGTGGTGGTAGAGCTCCAAAATCTAAATTCGGTCCACATATTTGCCGGTGCTTGATACTATCTTTGTTAACTTTGCATCAATTGAGAGACAAAATCCATGTAACGGATCAAAATAGGTGGGACAAATATGGTTTGATGATGGTGTGGGAACTCGTTTGAAGAGATCCATGGACAAGAGAAACTTTCTTAGTTTAAGTTTATTGGTTCAATGAGCTTAGATTTTGCTATTTTTTTCAAACCTATCTTCATTCTCACCTATGACCCTGGTGCAACAATTTTCCTCATGGTCGGATAAATGAGGAGGATTGTGTTAGGTTGCCAACCAACGTTAAATTAGGGCAAATGTTCAATGAATAGATCTATTAAACTATTGTGCAAAAGCTAAATTATTTCTGGAAGGAACGCGTTGTAGGGTCCGACTGTAACGTATCGGTAAAGACCGCTACATCTCCATGAGAACTTGAGTGTAGTGTTAAATACGCAAGAGTTCTCACATATAGTTTGGATAAGAACAAATATTATAAGAAAATTAATAGTTTAAGATTTGGAACATGGAACACAGGAACTTCACTGGTCAAGTAATGGAGGTAGCAAATACGATGATTATGAGAAGAATTAATATTTTGTTCGTACAAGAGATAAAATGGGTAGACTAAAAGGCAAAGATGATAAAGAACTCAATTTTTAAGTTGTGGTACACGAGAAAAAGTAAAATAAAAAAATGGAGTGGTATTGTTGTAGATAGTTCATTAAAGGGTGAAGTTGTAGGAGTAGTTAGAAAGGGAATAAAATTATAGCTCTCAAGATAGTAGTAACGAATGAAACTATTAACATAATTAACATATATTCACCTAAGTAGGATTATATGAAGATACCAAATCAAGGTTTTGAGATGACCTAGATAAAATATTCCGCCAAATGAAATGATTTTAATAGGATGTGATCTAAATGGATATGTTTGAGTGAAAAATGAGGAATATGAGAGGGCGCATGAGGTTATGAGTTTGGAACAAGAAATGAATAAGGAAAAATTATATTAAATTTTGCGATAGCATATGACCTTATTCTAGCTAATATATTTTTTATGAAAAAAAGAACACTTAGTTATGTTCAAAAGTGAGAATAATAAATCGTAAATTAACTTTCTTATGGTTAGGAAGAGGACAGAAAGATTTATAAATATTACAATGTCATCCGGGAGAAAGCTTAATTACTCAACATAAGTTAGTAGTATTAGATATATGCCTCAATCATAGGATCAATAGAAGGAAAATATATACGACTCCTAAAATTAAGTAGTGAAAATTAAATGATAGGAAGCAAAATATATGTAAGGAGAAGGTAGGAGTACAAACATTAGGTGAAATATACGATAACTCTAATACGCCATACGATAAGATGATATCAAAGTTGAAAGTAGTAGCTAAGAGTGTACTCGGTGAGTCAAAGGAACATGCACCACCAAGAAATGAATCTTGGTGGTGGAATGAAAAAGTACAAGAGAAATTAAAAGAAAAAACGAACAACTTATAAGGAATTATATATTTGTAAAAACGAGAAAAACTTAAAAAAATATAAAATAGTAAAAAAAAAATGCTTAAAAAGTGAATGAAACAAAAAAATGAAACTTTTGAACAGTTATATCAAAAATTGGATACAAAATAAGGGGAAAGAGACATTTATAGAATAGTTAAAGTGAGAGAGAACAAGACAAGAGATTTTATCCAAATAAGATGTATTAGAGATGAATGCAATAGGGTACTAGTAAATGATGAAGAAATAAAAGAGCAGTGACAATGATATTTTCGTCAATTTTTTAATGAAGGTTTAGATGACCAATTTAGGTAATTTAGGTAGGTGAAATAAGTATAAACATTTAAATTTTTATCATAGAATTCAAACTCTAAAAGTAAAACAACTTTTAAATGGAATGTAAAATGGAAAAGTCGTTGGACTAGATGATATTCCAATAGAGGTTCGGAAGTGCTTAGGGAAACAAGGTATTAAATGACTTATAAAATTATTTATCATGATATTGAAAATAAAAAAAAATATGATTAATGGAGGGTAAGTGCTCTAGTTCCCTTATATAAAAATAAGGAAAACATATAAAATTATGCAAATTATAGGAGTATTAAATTAATGAGTCATACCGTGAAACTTTGGGAAAAAGTAATAGAAAAAGATTAAGGAAGGAGACAGTGATCGAAAATCAATTTTGGATTTATACTTGGACGGTCGACAATAGAAGCTATACATCTTCTTAAGCAACTAATTGAAATGTATCAGGAGTAAAAGCAATATGTGCACATGATATTTATTGACTTCGAAAAAATTTATAATAGAATCCTAAGAGAAATTATATGGAGAATAGAGAGATGTTTGTGTAGTAGATATTAAACTAATTAATGATATGTACGAGGATGTAATGACTAGAGTAAAGACACGGATTAACTGGAGCATTTCCAATAAAGATAGTGTTATATCAAGGATCAGCTCTAAGTCCCTTAATCGAACCTATATTTTGATGTTGTCAAAGGTTCAAAGTTAAGTCCTGTTGTGATCTAATGTGTTGACTAAGCGTGCAGGCTAAAAACTTAACAGATCTAGAGGACCAGATACCAGGCTAAAGTCCAGTTAGGTCAGAAGGACCAGATAACTGGTAGGAAGCCCAGATAAGTTAGAGAGGACCTGATATCTGGCAGGAAGTCCAGTTGAATCAGTAGGACTTGACAACTAGCTGAAGTTCAGATGAGGCATCTGGCGGGAATACTTGGGTTAGATGTCGAGTCAAGTAAGTCTACAAATGGTAAGTGGAGGACAAGTCCCAAGTGGGACGATAGACGCTAGTCCAACTTAGATTTAACTTGAAAATTTAAGTTGAGACCAAGACTAGATTCCTGGTAAGACAGGATCTAATTCATAAATATATTTTTTTACATCTGTGCTAACTTTGTATTGCAGGTAATTTTGTTATTTGGACTAACATGTGTTACAGGAGCTTGGAGAAAAAAAAACTTTGGATGAACAATACTTGACGTGCCTCGAGTGGTGGAGGGCGCCCTGAGCAAAGTGTTAGAGGCACCTCGGGAGGCCCCCCAAGCAGATAAGAGCCGAGCATAAAACTTTAGCACGGGAGGTGTCTCGGGTTATTGGAGGCGCCTCGGGTTGAGGCATTGGAGGTGCCCTCAGATGATTGGAGGTGCCCCAGAAGGATAAAGTTCTAAGTTTTTGAATTAGATCAGCTTGAATGAAGGTGCTCTGGGTTGTTAGAAGCGCCTCTAATGCAGTATGAGGGGGGGGGGGGGGGGATTTCGGCCACAACTCTTTACACAATTCTCTACAAGCTTTCAAGCTCATTCTGCTACATTGTCTTCCTACTATTGCTGTGCTATGACTCTGTTATGCCTAACTACTATAGTCAGAATGACACTGACCTCGAGCTACGATCTTCAATTACTACAAGTGTTAGTAAAAGTTAAAATATTGTTAATTATTTATTACTGCATAAAGAAAGTGTAGATTATTATATTTTTTTCATTATTGTATTTGTTATCTCTGTCTGAAGGTTCTTCAGAAGATGGTTTAGTGGATTGCGCAACGAAAACGTCTTAAGGGGGCAGGAACCTTGGAGTAGTAGTCGCTGGACTACGAACCACATAATCGATTGCGTATTGTGTTTTTGTTTTACGTTACTTAGTTTTCTTCCGCTGCATACTTGAGTGTTAAAAATCGAAAAAGAGAAAGTTTTAAATACATGTGATTCACCCTCCCAGTGGAATTAGAGCAAAAGGTGCACAATTTTTGTGCAACCATAAATTTGAGCAAAGAGTTTTCTTTTTCTTGTTTTTTCTTTATCTTTATACTGCACTACTTACCCCTAGACTAAGTTTTGGAAATTTCTCTTGTCGTTCTTTTTTTTGTTTGCAAGAACCAAAATGACTAAAGTGAAGGATACAATACCGCTCGCTCTCCACTCTTTAACGGAGATGACTTTCCATACTGGAAGAGGAGAATGGAGGTTTACTTGAAGACTGACATCGACTAATGGTTCAACATTCGACGAGGGTACACAACTCTGATAGATGATGCAACCAGTGTGCTCCTCGACCCAGAAAAATGAAACCCAGAAATGAAGAGGAAGGCCCAAGTTGACTCGAAAGCACTGAATACCCTCTAATATGGGCCGACCAAGGAGGAACTTAACCGAGTCGGACCTTTTGACAATTCAAAGGAATTTGGGACAAACTGATTGAGCTATATGAAGGCACAAAAGATTCCAAGGTAACTAAACGAAACTTATTACTTAATAGTTTATTTAACATAAAAATGCAGGATGGAGAAACCATAAGCCAACTTCACGCAAGAATCAAGGACATCCTCAACGGACTTCACCTGATTGGTCATGAGCTAGACAACAGAGACATAATAAGGTATGCCTTAAACTCATTTCCTCGAAACGCATTGTGTAGATGCCTATAAAGTTTCGAGGCAAATTAATTCAAAACAAGTTGAGAAAGGTATACTTTCCTTGCAGGTTCTACTAAAGAGGTAAAGACAAAAACCTGAACCAAACTCAAGTCAGAAGACGAGTCTGACTTAGAATCAGATGAAGAACAACTAGTGAACATGGTAAGGAAGATGTTCACTAGAAAGAAGGAAAACTTCACCTAGAAAGATCTACAAAAGATGATCAAGTCTATATCCAACAAGACAAAGGTAAACATCACCTGCTTTGGATGCAACAAGAAGTAGGGGTGAGCAAAAATTCGGTAAAACCGAATTAACCGATCCAAACCGACGGAATTTAGAAATTCGATTCGGTTAATTCGGTTTTCATTTTTTTTTTAAAATTTAGTTCGGTTTTTGGTTAATTCGGTTCAATTTCGGTTTTAAAATTTATAATTCTATTAAACCGACTAAATCGAATAAACCGAACAAAGATATTAATTTAATTATTTTTTATTTAAAAATATAATTAATTAAACAAAATCTAAATTTGATTAATTTGGGTTTAAAATTTTGATATTACGCTGTTATTAGAGTAGAGTAGGAGGTCAGGGTTTCAATCCTATTTGCATAAAAAAAAAATACTAAGCTGGGGATTTTAGGAATAGTGATTACCTAATAAACATGTTTTGGGAATAGTTATTAGCTAATCAACATTAGCAACCTCACTACTTTGTTTGCCTTACTTAGGGTAAGACACATATATGGCCATGCCAATCATGCAACATATTAATGCTCACTAAAAACATCTGCCTACACTACCAAACCTTGGGTTTGGGATTTCAACTTTGTTTTATGGAGATCTGTGTTTGCACAGATGAATCAAGGCTAATATATTAGAAAGATGTTTTAGTTGTTTCCATTTGGATCCTATCTGATAAGGCATATATAAAACACGCCATCTGCCACAATTTGATTGTATTGAATCATTGGGCTGTGAGTTCACTCAATTCATTGGATCTGATATCATTTAAATCATGTTGTAGTTGATTCAATTCAAGACTGGATTCTGATATGAATGATCCATTGATTTGTATACATGCTTACAAGAACTTACTTTTCTGCGTGCGCATTCAACCACTTGATTTGCATCTTGGGTGAGCAGAACAAGCATTGATACCATTTAGTAGCTTGCTGGGAAGATCCTGTACACTATGTATAACTGAAGTGGTTATTCAAATATGAATACAACAGTTAGTTGACCTAACATTTCAGTTCTCATGCAGGATTTTTACTTGCAACTACAAATAGACTTGCCATCGGTCATGCATTTCTTCGGAAATTCAAGTTCAAGGAATTGAGGAGTGCCACTATGAATTTCAGTAACGTTAACTTTCTTGGAAGTGGAGGATATGTGATGGTCTACAAGGGTTTGATTGACCATAGTTCCTTGAAAGGAGAGAGTTGTGGATCTTATTTCCTCAAGAAAAGAGCAAGTAAGGCATCTAAGATGACTGTTGCTATCCAGAGACGAGTTTATACCTTTAAACATGGATCACAGCAGTTTGAGGTAGTTGCTGATACCTATTTTAGTGAATAGATTTAGATACTATTTTGATTTAATTTGTTTTATTTAAGAATGTAGCTCAGTAGACTTATCATTTTATTCATTGGACTGACTGCGGCATTGCAAATGCAACAAATTCTTCTGTTAGTTACTTGCTTAGCATACTTGTCACAATTCACAAGAAGTTCAAACATGTACCTATTATTCAGATTCCATTGTATACAAATGTTCCATCTTATAATTTTTATATAGTATATTCTACTTTACAAAGTGTTAAGTTATTTATATACTGATGAATTCATGCATTCCAACAGTAGAATTGGAAACAAATAGAATAATTTCCACAGTTTTTGGGGACAAATTTAAGTTGTTATTTTCAATGATCCTGCTGAATTTGTGCATCCCAACAGTAGAGATTGGAAAATCAAACTACGTTTCATAGTTTTTTGGAGACAAATTTCCGTTGGTATTTTATCAAGTGCTGCCACATATTGATTCTTATTTAATTTTGATCTTCAAAAGTGAGTTCTTTACTGTAATTTAGCATCAACTCTGGAAGCTAATCACATAATGGAGTATAGCTTTCATACTTCATATGCTTGATTGTTACTATCCATTGTTACATTCACTGCCTAAAATATTTAAACGAGTTTTTTCCCTTCATGTTTCTTTTGCAGGCTAAGTTAAACTATCGAGGGTGCTTGTTACACCCTAATGTTGTCAAACTGTTGGGCTATTGCAAGGAGGAAAATATTATTGTTTGTGAGTTCATTCCTAAAGGGAGCTTAAAAGATCACCTATTTCAGAGTATCTTTGTTGAGATCCTTGATCCATTATATGTTATCTTTAACTAGATGAGGGAAACCAATGTTGTGGCTTAATGCAAATAATTATGTTCTTTCAGTTTTTGATAATTTTTCTGTGCCATGACATTAGAGATGCCAAATTTATATCTCTTGTCCTTGTCAGTTTTGATGACAAGTCACAACCTTTTCTACATGAGCAGGAACACGTTTCCAGCCACTTCCTTGGAAGCTGAGAGTAAAGATAGCAGTTGGCATCGCTCGAGGTCTCGCATACTTACACACAGCACATGTCATTCATAGGGATATAAAGGCTGCCAACATCCTTCTTGACTCTGTATGTATATAATTCTTTCTTAGACTTCTTGGATCCAATTCATTTTGGATAATTCTTATTTCTGATGCATTTCCCCCCAAAGGAATTCAATCCAAAGCTAGCAGATTTCGGGTTGGCTATGTATGGTCCGACTGAGAGGCAATCCTTTCTCTCACAAGATGTATGTGACACCTATGGTTATCTTGCTCCTGAATATCTTGCCGATGGTAATAATCATGATTATGATTATTGAAAAAGCCACTCCGTCCCATTGTCTTCCATATGCTCTCATGCCAATGACATTATTTATTCCTCCACTCTTGTTTATTAGGCTTTATACCAGTGCTGTCTCTTCATGCAGAATAAAACTTTTGACTAATCACATTGTATCCATTTGTTCTTATTGTACTCCAGGCAAAGTGAATGAGAAGATTGATGTGTATGGATTTGGAATCCTGTTGCTGGAATTGCTCTCCGGTAAGCAGGCATATGAAATCCTCACAATCAAAAAGAGCTCCAAAGATGAATGTGAAACAAGTCAACATTTCTCAACAGAAGAATGTGGAACAAGCAAAGAGGTCATAGAAGATTTAAGCACAACTGAACAACAATGGTCAGAAAGTGTACTCCAAACAACTTTGCCCAACTATGAAGAAGTTGCTGATTCATGTCTCTTAGATTATAAAACTCTGACTAGATTGATGGAGCCGGATCTCCATGGACAATACCCATTAAAAGCAGCAGTTCTTGCAGTGCAGCTTGCCAAAAGCTGTGTTACCTGGGATCCTACTAGCCGGCCTGCCATGCAAAAAGTTATAGAGACGCTTGAGCAGATTCAAACTATTGACAAGCCTCCAGTCAATTTGGGTTCTGAAAAAATTTCTGATCCTTGTTCTTCCTTTTACGAGGTTGATTTTTCAGTTTCTAGCACAGTGGTATATGAGCCAGCTACTTTTGATGCGGATACGGAGTTATCCTTCTCGGCATTGAAATAACAATATTTTTTTCAAAACTGAGATTTGGTGTTCTGAAAAAAGTTTCGGCACGTAGGAGATAAAATCTTAAATATGTCTGTTCACTATTACTTCATTGACATGGTATAAATGTAGGCTAATTTTTTACATTTGCAGAATTGTTATACAAAAGAATTTGTCTGCTGAGCTTTTGACTTATAATGAGGAATGGTTGCAGTACTTGTTGAGGGGTAGTTTGTTGTAATTACAAGATTAGCCTGTGGGTTTGGATTAGAGATTTTTTAATCCTCTAGGATGGTGAGCTGGTCTGTCCACCCTGTCACATGATAGGTTTTGGAGGATCGGCCGTCTTGTCATGGGTTGATCTGTCCACCCTGTCACATGATATGTCCACCCTGTCATATGATAGGTTTTGGAGGATCGGCCGTCTCGTTATGAGTTAATCCGTTTGTCTCGTTATGGGTTAATCCGTTTGATAGTATTAATATGTGCTTTTTGAATTTACTTTGACAGTCGATAGAAAATTTTTATAGGATTGGATGGATTATTTTTAAAATTAATCAGTTCGGTTAAAAGAACTGAAAATAATTTGGAGGGGCTACCAGATTGGCGTACCAATTCGGACATTTCTTTTAATTCTCCTTGTTTTTTCTTTTAACTTAACTCTAGGAATATTTATTTCTGTAGATTATAAATTCATCTTCGGAAAGTAAGTTTTAGTGAGTGAGACATTTTAGTCTTTTAGAGATGATTTCTAATGTATCATGCACATATATAATTCATACAAATAAAAATGGAGCATTTCATTGTATTCTCTGTAAAACAAATGTTCTATACATTAAAGCTCAATTGAATTCATGAAAACGGATCTTCGCTTTAATTTTGTTTTCATATAAAAAATTTAAAACTATAAATCTACGTTGTCTGATTATTCAGTCTCAGCCATTTCCATTTTTGCGCGCCTGGAATTTAATTAGTTAGGTGCCGGTACAAATTAATTAAATCGTGAAGCAAAAAGTGACACTAAAAGTGACACAGCCGTTCACCGCTGTCTCCTTGCTTGACGTCCTCTGGTCGACAAAAAGTGACAGAGGATTCTTGCTCCGCAAGAGAATCCGGTGCCGATAGTGTCGATGGTGACTCCCTTGAATTCACCTTTCCTAAAGATGAGTGTTGATCGGGGCGATGACCTCTGCCGGTGGTGGGCTGGGACGATGAGTGAGACACGAGGATAGGTGATATTAGGAACAGGAGATTTGAACTGCCTTTTATGAACTGGGATTACAATTAATTATAGTTGAATTGATTATAATTATATTAGGGATATGAATTTTCTGATATACCACGATATACAATTTCGGTATCGACGTAACTAACTAACTTAATCTCTGTTCCTCCCGTTTCCTCCTCCCTCGCCGCCTCGCAATCCAATCCTTCCTCCATCTGCCTGCCCTCCCTACCCTCGTCCACAGCTCCATTTCCGACCTTCTTCTCGGGCTCCTCCCCTGTCCGAGGAGAAAGGGAATTGAAGGAATGAAAAGTTTGCATATAAAGAATCTGAAACAAGTCAACATTTCTCAACAATGGTCAGAAAGTGTACTCCAAACAACTTTGCCCAACAACACAGCTACACAGAGGTCACGGAAGATTTAAGCACAACTACACAACAATGGTCAGAAATGGTAACCCAAACAACTTTAAAGAGCTCCAAAGATGAAAGCGAAACATGTCGCCATTTCTCAACAGAAGAATGTGGAACAAGCAAAGAGGTCACGGAAGATTTAAGCACAACTAAACAACAATGGTCAAAAAGTGTATCCCAAACATCTTTGCCGAATTTTGAATGGTTAGAATTATAATACATCAATAATGAACAAAAGAATATATTTACAATAGGATCTAGTTATCATCAATCTTTAAACCAATATTGAAAATCAAAATAACAGCTAGCGAATAGCTGACCTAAATCTATTACAAATGACTATTGCTTCTTACTTGTTGCCAAAGCTAAGATCCTGCAAATGCAGTGAGAGTTTTCCACAATATTGAGCCGACAATTGAAGGCCCTTCTCAATGAGGGAAAAGAATCAAGAGAAAGAGAGCATGATTCAATAAGCTCTAAAATGAATCACATCTCTTCTTTTATATACTCGGCCCAACCTATGAGGACAATCCATCATAAAATCCATCCCTCATTAATAATTCATCAATGTTAATTAACTGGATTAATGAATCTACACATTAAATCCACATCCATTTAATGCAAACTCTCTTTATATGCAATAAGCACTAGATCACTTAATTGAGGTTTAGTTTCTTTAATGACAATTAATTGTGTGTGAATTAATCAAGTGTAAGCCCATTTTATGGAGATTAAGGCCACTCATGTGGACTTAATTTTATTTAGTCTACTCATGTAGACTTAATCTTACAATCTCCCACTTGGGTTAGTCTTACAATGGTAAATCATGATTCAACTTTATGACTCGAAATAGAGTCCACATCATATTTATAAAAACTAAATGGAAAACTATAATAGTAAATATGATATTCATATGTCAGAAAAAGTTAAAATCATGCACACATATAGAAATTCTATAGTATATTCAATGAGTCAAAATATGTGTTCATGAATATAGAGCATCACACAAACTACATATTCCTACATAATAGATACTTCATCAAAAGGAAGAACCCCCATATTCACATGTTGATGAAATACCTTGGGTGACAAGCCATTGATAAGTGGATTCGTTAACATGGAATCTGTCCTTATATGCTCTATCATTATTTGACTATTCTGAAATCTTTCTTTAACCTCTAGAAATTTTATGTTGATGTGGCTAGATTTTGACGAACTGTAATTTTTCTTGGAATACAATTATACAACTTTATTATCAAAGTTGATTTTTAATAGTTTATCAATGCCCCAAATGATCTGTAAACCTGTGATAATATTTCGCATCTATATGCCATGGTTGGAAACTTCATAGCAGACTATAAATTTTGCCTCCATAGTGAAAGTGACTATTAACATTTGTTTGACACTTTTCCATGATACAACCACTCCTGCCATCATAAAGATATAACCTGAGGTAAATCCCTTGCTATCCAAACATCTAGTAAAATCGGAGTCTGAATATCTAATGATTTACATATGACATGATCTCCGATATATGAAGATGTAATCCTTCGTTCTTTACAAACACCGTATAACCCTCTTTGCAACTTTCCAATGCTCTAGTCCAGGGTTAGTCAAATATATGTCTAACATCCCCATAATGTACGTAAGATCCATATACATACATACTTGAGCATACATCAAAATCCCTACTGCTGATTCATAGGTGATCATGTCTGAGATCTGCAGAGATGAGCATTGGTTCTGACAAATGACGATGACCTCTAATGAACATGAACTTTGAAGATCTGAAGAAACTCCTCCACACTCCTACACACAGTGAGACAAACCAACAAAGTGTTAGTAACTTAAGACCAGCGTGGGGATCTTCCTCTCACAGATGGAAGAAGAAGAACTGAAGTGAAACAGAGTTTTGATGCTAGAATTTGCATACCTTACCAATGGAGAAGATCCCCCTTTTTATACCACCTCACGTGACCTCCGTAGCCGTGAAGTGGTCCCCGGTTCATTAGAATTTGTTAGGAGATGAAGTTATCTTCTATACTTCGTGCAATAATCTTTTAAGGAATCTTTTCTGTACTCCAGATGTACCCCTTTGATCGTTTATGACTTATATTTATATTGGGGGCACGTCACCATAATTGAAGAAACTTCTAGAAGATATTTCCCGCCAAATATTCTGTTAAGCATGTCTCGGTCGGTCGCTCAGGTCGGTCACATATACTGTTCAGAACATCTCCTGTTAAATATATCTCGGCCGATCATTCAAGCCGGTCGCATATACTGTTCATAATATCTCCTGTTAAATATGTCTTGGCCGATCGCTCAGGCCGGTCGCATAAACTGTTCAGAACATCTCCTGTTAAATATATCTCAGCTGGTCGTTTAAGCCAACCGCATATATTGTTCATAATATCTCCTGTTAAATATGTCTTGGCTGGTCACTCAGGCCGGTCACATATACTGTTCAAAACACCTCCTGTTAAATATATCTCGGCTGGTTGTTTAAGCCAGGCGTATGTTAGGACTATCTTCTATTGATCTTTTCTTTATACTCGGGTGGGTTTTGCCCGGCCGAGCATATATGAGCACGTGGGTGCTCGCTCGGCCTGTGGTCGGCTGGTAATATACTGAGAGTTATATATATAAGGCTAAATGCCTTTATGCTCTGGCGGGCTTCGCCTGACCGAGCATATATGAGCACGTGGGTGCTTGCTTAGCCTGCGATCGGTCGGTAATATGCTGAGAGTTATATATAAGGTTAAATGCCTTTATGCTCAAGCGGGCTTTGCCCGATCGAGCATATATGAGTGTGGAGGAGCTCTCTCAGCCTGCAGTCAGCCGGTAATATGTTGAGAGTTATATATAAGGCTAAATACCTTTATGCTCGGGTGGACTTTACCCGACTGAGCATATATGAGCACGAAGGCGCTCTCTCGGCCTGTGGTCGGGCGGTGATATGCTGAGAATCTTATATAAGGCTAAATGCCTTTGTGCTCAGGCGGGCTTTGCCCGACCGAGCATATATGAGCACAGAGGTGATCGCTCGTCCTTTATTTGACCGACGATATCCCTTTCCTATCTTTCTAGACTTAAATCCCTCCTTCACTTACTCGGCTCATCTAACATAACCCGTATCACTAGCCTCCCCTTCAAGACTAGTCAAAGGAGGTGTAGCCGACTGACTAGACCTAAGTCTATTTCTGCCCTTTTGCTATTCACTGTAGTGATCCCGTGAAACCCTCTACAGTGATCCCGTGACACCCTCTACAGTGATCTCGTGATACCTCCAACAGGTTAAATAGTTGTGTGATCCTACCTTTTACAACATCAACCTTTGCTCTTTCTTACTTTACTCTCCTCTAAAGATTTTATTGGGAGATATGGCTTCCGATCTTCCCCTCTGGGATCAATTATTATCGGAGAAGGAAAAGTCCTTAACTGAGGCTATGCAAGCTTTAGATCTACATCATTCACACCAAAGAGAGCTAGAGGTATGTTTGTTAGCAGCTCAGTCCCAAGTTCGGTCGAAAGTGGCTTTGAGGGACAAAGCTTATTTGGATTTGAAGCAAAAGATTGAGGAGTTGGATGATCTAAAAGCCCAGCACACTTCGGAGATAACCGTCTTGACCAGGAAGGTTCGTGTAGACGGTTTACTGATATCACAATAACAATAAGACTTAGACCAGCAGAAGGCTAAGGTGAATTTTCTACAAGCTAAGTTGGATCAGATCAGAGATAGCTTCTCAGTCACAGGTCCTAGAGGATGAATCACACAAGCGCCAGGGGACAGAACGAACTTCTCCCTTTTGTCCAGGCCGTCATTCTATTACACGCCCATACCTGGGATGGGAAGACCAGTCTGGTAGTTCCAGAGAGTAAGATAAGTGGAAAGTTATTTGTATACTGTATCCGTCTATAGAAGATTTTATAAAGTTTAAGAGTTATGACTATATTTCCAATAATGTAAAATTCTGTATCTATATTTGATTATGCTATTTACCTTGCTAAGTGTTTCTTATGGTTGGTCACGTGAGGATTGACCGAATGAGGGGTCCCATGTGTACGCCCGAACAAATATGAGTTCGACCGGACTTTGGGGTTCCTTTCTACACACGGTCGGTTGGGATTATAATTGGTTGAAGCCTCTTTCCTGTCTACAAATTTTGTTTATTCAATTACATTTTAAGATTCGCGTGATTTTTCAAAGTGGTCTCGTTGGTAATTGGTCCTTCAACGGAAAGAGAATGTTCGAAGATATGGTGGTTCAGTGTATGATTTGATTTGTCTGTCTATCATAAATGCCTCTTCTTGGACGAATGCCACGTATCCTTTTTTGTATTTTTTCTAGGTAACCCTCGGTATGTTTTTCATTCATGTATTATCACACATTCTTCTTAGCAGATCAACGACTTTCTTTTACCGAATCATTTTATTTCAACGACGATCCTTATATTGCCCTAAAACCCTAATTTTTTTTTTTTAAACTTTTTACTCTTCGTCTTCCTCCAGTTATTCCTTGGCGTTTTTCTTTTCTGACCTTTCTCCAGAACTCGCGCTCCTTCATTTTTCCTGGTCTTCTTTTGTGACCTTTTCTCCTTTAGGATTTAGTAAGTCATTTGATTCTTAAGTGTTTCAGTTTTTCGAAATGGCTGAAGAATCTTTACTTGGTATGCCCAAATTTGTTCTCCTTCATCGCCACCGATCAAACTTCCATCCGCTCTCGGTATGAAATCCCTAAAGAATACTGTATTAGGATTCCACCACCTGACGCTCATCCTTGTCTTCCTCCCGATGATTGTGTTACCTTTTTTAAAAATCAACTAGTCGCAGACTTGCACTTTCCTATTCCGATGTTCTTGATAGATATTAGCCAATATTTTGATATTCCGTTACAACAATTTACCCCAAACACCTTTAGATACCTATGTGAATTGTACATGGTGTTCCACCTTTTCAGTATACCTCCTACTCCTTAAAATTTTTTTTTATGTTTTCTTACCCCAAAAAATAGAAACCAGGGGTTTTCCTCTTCTAATCTCGCCCGAAAATGGTATTCTTTGAAGAAATGCATTCCTCCATCAAAGGTTGGAAATCTCATTTTTTTCTTTGTCAAATTTCCCGGTCCTGTCAGGTGGTCTACTAAATGGCAATCTTCTTTTCCCCCTCTCCCTAATGTAAGGGAACTTCATTAACAACCCGCCTTTTCTGAATACTCTAATAAATTATTAGGTTATCGCTTTCATATTCATCAATGGATACACGATGATCTCTTGTATCTTTTTGGCTTGAGCCCTGTTCAAAAGAGCCTACAATACTCTTTTGGTAAGTTTCAAAATTCTTAGTTATCCCTCCTTTACTGACTAAAATACTTTTTTGTTTGTTGTAGTGGATACTCTATCCAGAGCTTTAGTTGACGATGCAATTCGCCTAGAGGAGGAGGAAGTGTTAGCTAAGGAGCAAGAGCTTAGAGCGGAACTTAATGCAGCATCTCAAGCATCTGATACTCCTCTACCAGAGCCCTCCAACCAACCAGCTCTCGTTCCTAGCTCTTCAACTACTCTTGAGGAAGCATCTGCCAGGATACCTCCAGAAGATACCCCTCAAGAAACACAAGAATAGGGACCTGGGCTGCTCCTACAAGAAAATGCCCCGGTCGTCGCTTGACATTAGCACCCCGACCCAAAAAACGGGTTGTTTCTATCTCTGAGGAGATACCTACAGGGGACATTCCCCTTCCTTCTTCGGAGCCTACCCTCTCTTCTTTGTATTCTATACTTGCTTCTTCCATTTCTCAATTGTTGAAAGCTCCTCCACTTCCGAGCATTAGCCCCAATCCTGCGTTTATGATGAATTTTTATGAGTCAATTTTCCTACCACTCTCAGTAACTGAGGGTTCTCCTATTCTTATTTTTTCCCCTCCTTTTCTCCATAGCTCCCTATCATCTTCCTCCACGTCTACCCCTACCTTCCCAATATTATTTAGGGGGGGGGGGGGGGTTCTCTAATGATAGCCTAGGAAGAGGCTCGTAAAGAAATTGAGAAACTCACTTATGCTGAATGAGCTAACCAATCTTCTTTTGAGGAAACTAAGGTAATATACTCTTCATCCCTCTATTTTTTTTCATTAATGCATTTTAATAATAACTTTTTGATAGTGGTGGATTACTAATATGAATATGGTCTGACACATGTATGAGCTAAATCAAGAAGAGGCCAAGCTAAAATAACAAGCTTCTGGAGCCTCCTCCTCTCAAGCCTCTGAGGAATTATCTCACCAACTACAAGAAACTCGTAAGCTTCTTGAGGCAGAACTCATAAATTCAATCAAATAAAAACCTCTACAGAAGATTTTGAATCTAAAGCTAAGTCAGAGACCCTTCTTCGCACTGAATTAGCATTCAAAGTGGATACATATGCTACCGAAAATGCTCAGTTGTTATCCCAACTATAAGTGTTGAAGGATGCTCACGCTCTAGAATTAACTGCTAAGGATGCTGCTCTGGAATCCAAGAACTCTGAGCTAACCTCCTTAGGCTCATCCTTGACTACAATTAAGGCAGAGCTTTCCTCTAAAGGGTCTGAATTGAAAACCTCTCAAGATGCCTTGACAGAGTACATGGTGGGTGGAGATGCCAGATTTGAGAAAAAAAAGGGTAATGCTAGAATCTCCTGAATTTAATGCTCTTATCGTTGCCTCCATTGCTAAAGCCTTCACTAAGGGAGCTGAGGGGGGGGGGGGTGCGAAACAATTAAAGAGGCAAGGCCACCTGGTTTCCGATCCCTGATCCAATTTCTTGCATCATCGAGAGCTACTTGCTGAGATACCCCTTGACTTGTTTCTCAAATTATTTTAATTGTAAATCAGGTTGTTTTTGTATTGAAGAACAATTTCTTATCTCTTAGGATATTTTAATTGTTATCACTCTTTGTTTCTGTTTCTTTGATAATCGTTTTCCTTCGACTTCTTTCGATCGGGCAGACTCAACTTCATGTTTGACTTCGTTTATTATGGACATTTGACCGACCTCTAATAATCGATCGAGCTTACATTTATGATCAGCTTCCTCCTTAATGCTTGAACGACCTTTAGCGACCGATCGATTTTACTCCTGCTCTATGACATTCTTAATACCCGATCGACTTTTAGTGACCGATCAAGTTTACCCTTACTCACTTTCCTTCTCAATACCCGACCGACTTTTAGTGATCGATCGAGTTTCTACTCGTACTTACTTTCAACCCTAATACCCGATTGACCTTCAGCGACTGATCGAGTTTATGTACGAATGTATATATATTTTAAACTAACCCTGAATTTTGATTGGCTAATACTATCCGCCCGAACAAGGAATCCCTTTCAAGTTCCCTGAATTTTTTACACTTAACTTTAGTAATGATTTTAATATCTCGGGAATACAACTTTTTGTATCGGCTACCCATACTATTTTCTTATTGGTGACACGCCTACCTATGACGTTTGGTGTGTACCAGTTTTACTATATTCACTGCCTCACTATTCCATCCAACGACTCCTCTTCAGTCCCACTTTTCTTATCATCTCAATCCAATGTTCCTACTTAAAATACCTTTTTCGATGTCCTACCCTGACTTCTAAAGGGAAAATAGAAAAAAAATCGCTAATCACTTCGTCTTCTTCCTCTTGTTCGTGTATTTTTTGTTCTTTGCTCTCTACTAACTATTCACGTTCCTCTTACCTCTTTCTATTAATGTCGACCCTCTATGAATGGTACACCCAGTGCTCTTCCGAGTTTTCTGCATCGGAAGCCTGTGAACTTCAATGGAATTACAACTTCCCTTCATACGTGGTTACTCCTATCCCTAGCAATCATCCTCATCTTCCTCCCCCAGAAAGTGTGGCAATTTTCTGGGAGCAGGTTTTGTGTGGTTTTAGGTTTCCTATTCATCCTTTCTTCATTGACGTTAGTATATATTTTGACCTTTCCCTAAATCAACTCATTCTCTAATCATTTTCTATCATGGTTGGTTTTGTTATCGTTTCCCGTTTACTGGACTTTCCTTTATCTGCTCGACTTTTTCACCATTTTTTCATTCCTCACCAAGTGAAAGATGGTGTTTTAAATTTCAATCTTATCCTAAAACTACCCTGTTCTATAGAATTCCTCCGCAAGGAGAATGGTGGGATAAGTTTTTCTTTATGCGTCTTCCTTCTCCACCCCCATATCCCATAACTTGGTGTTGAGAGCTTCCCCTTATTCCTACATTAGGCAATATTTTGGAAGATCCCACTCTTCGTTCTTCAATGGGGAAATTAAAGGATGCAAAATTTAACTTACCTGTCATGATCGCCAAAGGCTTACTATTTACTTTTGGTCTTAGCACAGCAGACGCAACCTTAGATATTTCCTTTGGTAAGATCATTCTTCTTACTCATGTTTTGAGCCATTTTTGTGTTGTTTCTAATGTAAATTTTTCTTTTTTCTTCATCTGATGCTATTCTTTCTTCCCTCATGTACAAGAATACTCACTTGACAAGGGCGACTTTAACCAGAATGGGTGAAGAAGTATTGAGAGATCACCCTCTTGATGAACCTCATTCTTCCCTTGGCCTACTACCTCTCTCCGAACAACCTCAGGAATCTTCCAACTCCTCAGAGTCAGAGGGTTCCTTTATGATGAAACGCCGGAAACCACGTACCTCCGCTCCTTGTCCCCTCTCACAAACCATAGCTGATTTCGAGCAAGTTCCCATTGTTTCTACCGACATCTCCCATTCTAAAGGTAAAAAACTTGCTCCCCCTACACATGTTCGTTCTAATTTTGTATTTCTTATGATGAGATCATGACTCCTCATTCCTACATCTCCTGTTATTCCCCTAGCTATTTCTTTATCGGAGGAGGTATCCATTGCTCCTGAGGATACCTTGCCCCTTCTTCCAGCTTTACTTTCCTCTTCCACCATACCTCATGCTAAAAGAACTCCTTGCAGAAGATCAGTTACTTCTGGGTCTATCACCGCAACCATTGAACGGGATCCTCCATTAGCGAGCCTCCCCTCTCCTAATCCTTCTTCACCAGCCTCTGAACATCCTCCTTCCTCTTCTTCACCATTTACAAGTTCTCCTCGCCCTTCTATCTTATTTCAACAAGGCCACAATTTACCATATCTTCTCGGTCAAAATCCTACCCCTGCTCCATATGGATTGTTACAACTAAGGGGGGCACTAGCTGAGTCTTGGCAGCAGTCTCAGGCGCATCTCAGAAGAAGCACCTTCACTGAGCGTGCCGACGACCATAATCATCAAGCCACTACGGTAAATTTTTTGCATCTAACTTCCTTGTTTTGTATTTTCAAAATGTAATCTTACTATCATTTCCTCCAGCTATATGTTTCGAGTCTACATTTGGACAAGCTGGTTGTGGATTTGGAGAGGACTAACCAAATCTTAAAGGACAAGGTAGAAGAATTACAAGCTACCTCTAACCTCCCCAACAATGAGCTCCTTCAGCTACGGGATAGGGTGAAGTCACAAGATGAGTTTACTGCTAATTTAGAAAAGACTCTACAAGACACCTGCCAGATGCTACAATCTCAAGAGGAGGAAAAAAAGAAACTTAGAGTTACAGCTAGAGGGGCTTAATTCTACACTTAGCGTTGAAAGAGCTTTAAAAAATAAAGCCCTCTCAGATGTTACCCACAAAACTACCCTGCTGAACCAGCTGGCACAGTCACATGGTTTGGAGTCTCCTGATTTAGCCCCAGAATTGGCTTCCAAAGACTTTACCTTGTTCCAACAACAAGAAAAATTACGAGCTCAATATTTGCAAATAAGCTTGCTCCTAAAAGAACTAGAGGATGCTAAGGTAGAAAAGACTAGCCTACAATCTGAATTTCAAGTGTACAAAGCAGGCGAGGAAGAGCGCCGGCAAAGTAGGTGCAAAGCCTATTTAAATTCCCTTAAATTTGGTGAGGAATATGCTAGACGAATTGTAGGAACTCTCACTCACTCGGTTGACGGAGTAATCTAACAACTGAAGGAGGGGGGTTGTCTATCTGAAGTCCCTCCTCCCTTGTTTATAGATCGTCAGCGACTTAACCGAGAACTTCCAAAAGATCTTTTGAGAGAATTTGAGTAGACTTGAAATTTTGTACTTGCATTTTATCATAATTTCATAACTGATGTATACTATTTGCTGTTTATAAAATGTTAATAAAAGTTTATACTTACTTGCTTTTCCTTGTGTGATTTCCTTTTCTTCAGAACCACCCAAGTGTTTATATGAACAACCTTGTTCACTATGTTCACCATAAGTAGAGAAATCCCATAGAAACATTATAATTAAAGAAAGTAGATCCACAATTATCCTTTGAGTGGTATGCAATGATAAATGAACTTCTTTTCTGATGCTCTCCAGGTTCGTATAATAAATTAAGTGCCTTACTCATATATGGAGCATTTCCGACTTGTTCAATGGACCGGTCGGATTTATATATCCGGGTGAGATTAAATATCTGTTATGTAAATGTTCCTTAGTGCTTTTCCGACCGTGTAGAAGATCGGTCGGATTTATACACCCGAGCGAGACTGAATATTTGTTATATAAATGTTCCTTTGGGCCTTCCCGACAGCATAGAAAATCGGTCGGATTTGTACGCTCGAGTGAGACTTTTGTTATATAAATGTTCCTTGGGGCCTTCTCGACAGCATAGAAAATCGGTCAAATTTGTACACCCGAGAGAAATTGAATATTTGTTATATAAATGTTCCTTCGGGCCTTCCCGACAGCATAGAAAATTGGTCGGATTTGTACGCCCGAGCGAAATTAAATATATGCTATATGAATGTTCCTTTGGGCTTTCCCGACTACATAGAAAATTGATCGGATTTGTACGCCTGAGCGAAATTGGATATATGCTATATAAATGCTCCTTCGGGCTTTCCTGATTTCATAGAAGACCGGTCAGGTTTGTATGCACGAGCAAAATTAAATATATACTGTATAAACATTCCTTCGGACTTTCCCGATTGCATAGGAGACCAGTCGGATTTGTACGCCCGAGCGAAATTGAACATTAATAAGTACTGTTAATATCAAAACCCAAGGTTGATCTTGGAGAAGGTTTAAAGTCTCCGGTTCCCCCTAAGGAAGCCAGGCCAATTACTCCTTAGGGTCCCTGATCGACTGTTATGGAGGTTTAAAGTCTTCGGTTCCCCTTAATGAAGTCAGGCCAGTCACTTCTTGGGGTCCCCGATCAACTGCTATGGAGGTTTAAAGTCTCCAGTTCCCCCTAAGGAAGCCAGGACGGTCACTCCTTAGGGTCCCCAATCGACTGCTATGGAGGTTTAAAGTCTCCGATTCCCCTTAAGGAAGCCAAGCCAATCACTTCTTGGGGTCCCCGATCGACTGCTATGGAGGTTTAAAGTCTCCAGTTCCCCCTAAGGAAGCCAGGCCGGTCACTCCTTAGGGTCCCCGCTCGACTGCTATGGAGGTTTAAAGTCTCCGATTCCCCTTAAGGAAGCCAAGCCAATCACTCCTTAAGGTCCCCGATCGACTGCTATGGAGGTTTAAAGTCTCTGGTTCCCCCTAAGGAAGCAAGGCTGACCACTCCTTAAGATTTCCGATCGACTGCTATGGAGATTTAAAGTCTCCGGTTCCCCCTAAGGAAGCAAGGCTGGTCACTCCTTAAGATCCCCGATCGACTGCTAAGGAAGTTTAAAGTCTCCGATTTTCCCTAAGGAAGCCAGGACGGTCACTCCTTAGGGTCCCCAATTGACTATTATGGAGGTTTAAAGTCTCCGGTTCTCCCTAAGGAAGCAAGATCGGTTACTCCTTAGGGTCCCCGATCGACTATTAGGGAGATTTAAAGAAAAGTATGTATCCCTCCCAAATAATATTGCCTGCGATTGCTATATTTTTTGTATTAACAATGTTTGAACAAAATACATAAATGACTTATAGGCATGTTCGTTAAGTTCTATATGGTTGCAAATGATTAGCGCTCCAAGGCCATTTGAGTCTTCTCCCTTCTACATCTTGGAGGTAATAGGCGCCCGATACAAGTTTCTGTATGATTTTGTAAGGTCCTCCCCATTGAGGTTCTAGCTTATTAACATCTCCTACGGGGTTGATGCGCTTCCATACCAAGTCCCTTACCTGAAAGAACCTTGGAATAACTCTTTTGTTATAATTTTGCCTCATTCTTTACTGATAAGAAATAAGTCGGGTTGCTACTTTGTCCCGTACTTCCTCTATTAAATCAAGCTCCACAAGACATCGATCTGCATTGTTGTCAACATAAAGCCTTCTTCGATCAGACTCTATTCCCACTACAATTGGAATAACTGCTTCACCACCATAAACCAGATATAAATGAGTAATTCCTGTAGCTTCTCGAGGAGTAGTACGATATGCCCACAATACACTGGGTAGTTAATCTACCCAACTGCCGCTCATATGATCTAATTTAGTTTTAAGTCCTCTGATAATTTATTTATTGGTTACTTCAGCTTGTCCATTACTCTGTGGATATGCCACAGAGGTAAAAGCTTGTGTGATGCCATAATCAAAACACCAATTTTAAATTTTCCTCCCTTGAAATTGCCTTCTATTATCAGAAACTATTTTATGTGGAATACCAAATCTGCAAATAATATGTTGCCATAGAAATTTGATAACCGCATGTTCAGTAATTCTGGCCAATGGTTCTACTTCCACCCATTTAGAGAAATAATCCACTGCTACCATCAAGAACCTTCTCTGAGCAGGCGCAAGAGGGAAAGACCCTACTATATCCATGTCCCATTTATCAAAAGGATAAGATACTATAGAAGTCTTCAACAATTTAGTAGGATGATGAGAAATATTTTGATATTTTTGACAAGATAAACAAGTTCTCACCAGCTGAGCAGCATCTGCTTGTAAAGTAGGCCAAAAATATTCGGCAAATAATATCTTTCTAGCAAGAGACCTACCTCCCATATGACTGCCACAAGAATCTTGATGCACTTCTTGTAGAATATACAATATGTCATCTGATCCCACACATTTGAGCAAAGGACTAGAAAAGACCCTTTTATATAAGTGATCTCCGATCATAGTATATTGACTTGCTCTTTTCTTGAATACCCTAGCTTGTTCTGCATCAGTGGGTAGAATTCCTTGCCGTAAAAAAATAGAATGATTAGCATTCTCCAATCACCTTGAATTTCTAGATTATCCTATTGTTCAACACAAGATACTAATAATGTTTGTTTCACCGGTTTATCCAAATCCCAAGGCACAATGGCAGAGGCTAATTTAGCTAACTCATCTGCTACTTGATTATCTGCCCAAGAGATTTTCTTTATATTTACTTCATGAAAGACAACCTTCAATTTATTAGAGGCCTTTGCATATAACTTGGGTCTTTCATTATTAATTTCAAAGCTACCTATCAATTGCTGTGCTGTCAATTGAGAATTAGAATGAATCACCACACTAGCAGCTCCCACATGCTTAGCAGCTTGTAAACCTGCTATCAATGCTTCATACTCAGCCTCATTATTGGTGGCTCGGTAATTCAACCTAATAGATAACTGTATTCAATCTTTCCTAGGAGAATAAGAAGAACTCCAATTCCACTGTCTTGTCGAGTAAAAGATCCATTCACATAGATAATCCAGGTTTCCTCTATTTCGGGACTTGATATTTCTGTTATGAAATCTGCCAAAGCTTGAGCTTTGATGGTTGCCCGAGGCTAATACTGTATATCATACTCACTGAGCTCGGTTGTCCACTTAATCAATCTCCCAGATGCTTATGGGTTAACAAGCACCCGACCGAGAGTGCTGTTAGTTAATACTATAATTGGGTGTGACAGAAAATAAGGGTGTAACCTCCGAGCTGCTAGAACTAATCCATAAGCTAACTTTTCGAGTGTCGTATATTGACACTCTACCCCCTTTAATAAATGACTCAAAAATTACACAGGTAATTATTTTTTTCTTCCTGCCTCACTAGTACAGAGCCAACGACATGATCGTTGGCTGATAAGTACACCCATAAGGTTTCTCCTACTACTGGCTTAGCTAATACAGGAAGAGCAGACAAGTATTCTTTTAACTCCTTGAACGCCTTATTGTAATCCTCATCCCATTAGAACTTATTTGCTCATCGGAGTACCTTGAAGAAGGAGAGACTCCGATCGACCGACCGAGAGATGAAACGAGACAGGGCAGTAATCCTCCCTGTCAATCTTTGAGCCCATACCTCCTCAAAGTCCTACAAGTTTCTTCAATATCAGCACAAAAGCTAGAAGCCCGTATAGTTTTAATAAGAATATCATCCACATAAACTTTCATATTTCTTCCATTCTACTTCTGGAAGACCTTGTTCATAAGCCATTGATAAGTAGCTCCTGCATTCTTTAGACCAAAAGGCATAATATTATAGCAATAAGTACCTTCAGTAGTTATAAAGCTAACCTTTTCCTGGTCGGCCTTAGCAAGTGGAATTTGATGATACCCTTGATAGGCATCCAACATACTAATAAACTTGCAGCCAACCATGGAATCCACCACTTGATCTATGCGAGGTAGAGGATAATAGTCTTTCAGGCCAGCCTTGTTGAGATCCCTAAAATCAATACATACTCGCCACTTGTTACCCGGCTTAGAAACCATAACCACATTAGTCAGCCAGCTTGGGAATTGTACTTCTCGAATGTATCCAGCCTCTAGTAGCTTGCCTACTTCCTCTTTGATAATCTTATTCTGGTCAGCTCCGAAATTCCTCTTTTTTTTGTTTGACCGACCGAGCATCCGGATACACGTGGAGAGCATACTCCATAATCGTTGGTGCAACACCTTTCACTTCTTTAGGTGTCTAAGTGAACACATCGCTATTTTTTGTCAGGCACCTTATCAAATCCTCTCAAAGATCAGGATCCATGTCGGAAGAAATATGTGTGGTAGCTTTCGATTGGCCAGGCTGTATTTGCACTTCTTTTTTCTCTTTATATATAAGAGTGGGCGACTTTTCATGAATGGAGTTGATATCCATCCTCTGAGCTTTTCAGGCGGAATTAGTTTCCGCCCTTACAATCTCCATATAACATTTACGTGCTGTTATTTGGTCTCCCTTGACTTCCCTTACTTGATCGTCCATAAGGAATTTTATTTTCTGGCAGAAAGTAGAAACGATCGTCCTGAATTCATTCAAGGCCGGTCGACCTAGGATAACATTATACGCTGATGGAGAGTCTACAACTATGAAGACTAACTAGCGCGTCTGCATAAGAGGCTCCTCCGCTAAGGATGTGGCCAATTTTATCTGACCCAACGGTTGTACCTCATTGCCTATGAACTAGTATAATGGAGTAACCATAGGCTGAAGCTCGCTCGGGTTGATCTGTAACTGGTCAAAAGCTTGTTTAAAGATAATGTTAACGGAACTACCAGTATCAATAAAAGTATATAAATATTATAATTGGCTATAATAGCCTTGATTATTAGTGCATATTCATGGGGTACTTCTACCCCCACCAGATCTTTGGGCCCGAAATTAATCTCCGGCCTTGTCGCCTTCTCAGCACTACATCCGACGACATGAATAGTTAATCGCCAAGCGTGCCATTTCTTGGCCCAGTTAGAATCACCATCAGTGGGTCCTCCCGCTATCATGCTAATGTTGCCCCGAGCGACGTTACTGTGATTTTCTTCCTGTCGAGCTGATGATGGCTCTGATTGTGCTTGATTGGGTGTCTGTGCCTGCACTACAGGGAGAGGTAATATTCCCTCTTGTGATCCGCTCGGTTGATATTCGATTTTAAGTGGGTTGTTCTATCGAGGATATTGCCGACGATTTGGGATTAGAGAACACCGATGGTAACGAGTGTTACCTGCTTGTTGATTCTTCAAAGTGAAATAATTCTCTGTATCATGAGTATTAGTCAGATGGTATGCGCACCATCTTTAAGGAAAATGTTGAGGAACTCCTACATGTTGTACTGCTTGAGGTCATGGCTCGGGATGACGATGGGGCAGGTCCGCCCGAGGTCCTTTAGGAGGTTGGGCAGGTCCCCTCGGGCGGGCCACTGCTGGAACCGATGCAGGGGTGTTAACCTCTTTTCTCTGAGCAGCTTGAGCCTCTTCCACATTGATAAACTCCGAAGTCCGTTCAATTAATATATCAAAATTGGTAGGAGGATTTCTAACCAAATCTTTGAAAAAATCCTTGTCATTAAGCCCTTGTGAGAAGGCACTTACCAAGATCTCTGTAGTGGCCAATGGAACATCAATAGCCACCTAATTAAATCTCTTAATATAAGCCCTAATAGACTCTTTAGGGCCTTGCTTGATAGAAAAGAGAGTTCATAGAGTTTTATGATACCTCCGATTGCTAGAAAAATGATGTAAGAATACCTTGTGGAAATCCTTGAAACGACGAATAGAATTCTCTGATAGTCGCTTAAACCATCTTTGAGCTACTCCTCCAAAAGTAGTAAGAAACATCCGACATTTGACTCCATCAGTGAATTGTTGGAGAAGCGTTGCATGCTCAAACTTGAGAATATGATCTTCGGGATCAGTTGTTTCCGAATATTCTCCAATATTTAAATTTTGATAATACTTCGGCAACGGATCATCTAGCACCCATTGAGAGAATGGAGTGATAATTCTTTCTGGAGTACTATCACTAGCTACCAGCTTCCCCTTTCACTTTTCCCTTACAAGGGTTTCTCCAGAGGATTCCTGAAGGGCTGCTCTATACCCCCCTTGCTCCAGAGGTGTTTGAAAATAGACCTTAGGACGTTGAGTTGGAGAGAGAGGAGCAGAGAACAAATGAATCAGATCTCCTCCTTTGATATCCTTCTCTCAATGATGGGAGGTTATAGACATCACCGAAGGTGGCACTACAGGTAACGTACCACCAGTATTTACTTGTTGTTGTTGTTGTTGTAGTATCTTCTGTACTCTGGCATTGATGAGCAATTCTAGATCATCTTGCGAGATAGTGATGGTATTGGGTTTACTAGCTTCCTCTATCTTCGTAGTCTCAGATCCAGATGAATAGTTCCCACAGATGGTGCCAAATTTGATCTTGTCTGAGATATGTAGAGATGAGCACTGGTTCTGATAAATGACGATGGCATACAATGAAGATGAACTTTGAAGATCTAAAGAAACTCCTCCATGCTCCTATGCACAGTGAGACAAGCCAACAAAGCGTTAGTGACCTAAGACCGGGGTGAGAATCCCTAGCTAGGCCCTCCGATGCTCAAGTCAGGTCCTCTCACAAATGGAAGAAGAAGAAGAATAAGCAGAAGAAGAACTGAAGTGAAACAGAGTTTTGATACTAGAATTTACGTACCTTACCAATGGAGAAGATCCCCCTTTTTATACCACCTCACGTGACCTCTGTAGTCGTGAAGTGGTACCCGATTCGTTAGAGTTTATTAGGAGATGAAGTTATTTTCTATACTTCGTGCAATAATCCTTTAAGGAGTCTTTTTTGTACCCCAAATGTACCCGTTTTATTGTTTATGACTTGTATTCATATTGGGGACACGTCACCATAATTGAAGAAGCTTCTAGAAGATATTTCCCACCAAATATTCTGTTAAGCATGTCTCGGTCGGTCGTTCAAGCTGGCCGCATATACTGTTCATAATATCTTCTGTCAAATATATCTTGGTCGGTCACACAAGCCGACCACATATACTGTTCAGAACACCACCTGTTAAATATATCTCGGCCGGTCGTTTAAGCAGGTCATATGTTAGGACTATCTTCTGTTGATCCTTTCTTTATGCTCGGGAGGGTTTTGCCCGGCCGAGCATATATGAGCACGTGGGTGCTCGCTTGGCCTGTGGTCGGCCGGTAATATGCTGAGAGTTATATATATAAGGCTAAATGCCTTTATGCTCGGGTGGGATTCGCTTGGCCGAGTATATATGAGCATGTGGGTGCTCGCTCGGCCTGTGGTCGGCCGGTAATATGCTGAGAATTATATATAAGGCTAAATACTTTTATATATGAGCGCGGAGACGCTCTCTCAGCTTGCGGTCGACCGGTGATATGCTGAGAACCTTATTTAAGGCTAAATGCCTTTGTGCTTGGGCAGGCTTTGCCCGGACGAGCATATATGAGCGCGGAGGCGCTCTCTCGGCCTGTGGTCAGTTGGTGATATGCTGAGAATCTTATATAAGGCTAAATGCCTTTATGCTCGGGCAGGCTTTGCCCGACCGAGCATATATGAGCACAGAGGTGACCGCTTGACCTTTATTCAACCGGTAATATACCTTTCCTATCTTTCTAGACTTAAATCCCTCCTTCACTTGCTCAGCTCATCTAACATAACCCGTATCAATAGGAAAATTGTTACATTTCCTTAACTCAAGTTCATGACGTGGACATTGTTGCCAGTTAAGTCTTCACCCTTTGTGTAGGATTGCAGACGTGCTAGAAGGGGGGGATGAATAACATGCGTTACTTTTTCACTCATTTCGGAAAACACACAGAATACGTAGCGGAATAAAGAATGAAAAGACAAGCAATGCTAACAAGCTTTCTTTTACTTGGTTCGGATCCTGTGGCGACTCCTACTCCAAGGCCCACGATCGTTGATCACTTTTGTTGGGCAATTACTATAGATTCGGAAATTAAGTATAAGTACAAATATGCAGCTTACAAGTATTGCTCAAAATTAAACTTGTTACTGATGACTTAGAGAAATAGAACTTCTAGCTTGATCGTTGTGAGAGCATCGTCTAGACATTTTCGGAGTGTTAGCAAGAGCTCAAGTTTTTTCTTCAAGAATTGTTGTCGAAGCACTTGGTCGAGCCCTCCTTTTATAGCAGAGCTCAATCTAATCCTGATCCCCTGATCTCGGGATTAGGTTTGACTCACTGTCGATCGGTCGACCGATCTCGCCTGAATTGGTCCACCTTCCGGTTCTTCTACTCGGATATACTTTCTTCGTTCGGTCGACTGATCCCGTCATTCGGTCGACCAATCCCCAACACATCTGGTCTGATCAACTCAGCTCGACCACATCATCGCTTATCCCTGGTTCGATCGACCGATCTCTCGGTCGAACCCGGTCCACTCATTGGAACTTTGCTATGTTTACTTGGAGGTTTGGTTGATCAATCCCTAGATTCGGTCGACCGATCCAGGCCGAACATCAACCTGCAGAATCATTAGTCTTCCTACAAAATAGAGTTAGACAAATATATGTAAATAAATAACTTTGACAGCCTTTGGACTGTCCGATTCTAATTTCGGGTTTCCTTCGAAAATCCTAGGTCGAACCGACCCTATTGTTTTCTCACCGAGGAACGCATCCTCACCTACTCCTCTCAGGAGAAGTTACCTGTTGCCAGAATGGTCCTCTACACCGACTTGACTTTTGCTCAGCGCCCGAAGCTTCCGGTCTTTATGCTGGGCGTCCGCTCCACGACCCACCCAGACTTCCACCCGACCCACGACCATCAGGATTTCAACCTAGAGTCCCCAACTCTACAATTTTGCCCGAAGCCCTCGACTCGCCAAGACTTTCAGCCCAGGGTTCCCACCCCTAGTATTTTCTACTTGTCTAACCGCAGCTAGGTCTTTTACCTAAGTACAGTTAGGACTTTCCTGCAAGCTCATTCAAACTTGTTAGATAACAATTAACCTTAACTTTGAATCCTTTTCCATAATCAAAACCTAGGTTCGATCGTCTGGTGCTTATCGCACCAACAATCTCTCCCTTTTTGATTATGACAACAAAATTCAAAGTTAAGTAAAACACAATAAAAAGTAATGCAATAATGAATTGCAGAAATATAATTTAAGAATTTGTAAAAAAAATGCAATATTTAGAGCAACTTTTTACAGCTCCCCCTTAATTACTTTTTAGAATTTCTCAACTTTAGAATTTTCTAGTTCTCTCCCCCCTTGCCATATATCAAAAAGAAATTGATAGGGACTTAGCTTAAAAGATACTTAAATTTGATACCATGATTGTTTTGAGAAAATCCTTTGCTAAAAGATTATTTTGTTTGGAAAACTCAGTTAAAATCTTAGCTTTGAAAATAGCTGTCTTGGAAAATGTCTTAGCTAAAACTTAGCTAAATAACTTAGCCTTTAAGACTTAGCTAAACTGAAGCTTTGAAAATAATGGGGGTTTTAAAAAAAATTGAGAAAAACTTAGCATTAAAAGGATTTTGATAAACACTTAGGTTTGAAAAAGATTTTCTTGCAAAAATACTTAGTTAGGTAAAAAAAACAAAAGTATTTGAACCTACATTTTCAAAAATTTAGTTAAAAATCTGAAAAAAATTAACATTAAAATGCTTTAATTTACTTTCACTCCCTCTTGATTAATGTCAAAATTCTTTAAAGTCCTAACATCCAAGCATGAGAGCCAAAAAAAACTTTCAAATAGACATCTATTTTTCTTAATCATATGTCTAACCTTTAGCTACTAGCTATTTACCATAAGGTAGTAGCTTTCACTTGGTTAGTTAAGTTAAGTAAGTGTTTCAGTTAGGTTGACTAAAATGGATAACTTAACTTGATTGATTTAACTTGGTTTTTATTGTCCAAACTTATGTTGATGCACAGACATAAGGATTATGAAGTCCAGGCAGTACCCTATACATCTCACACCATTCTAAGTGTTTTTCATACATAAGCAAGGTAATCCTAGTGTGCTTGTGAGATGCTCTGGTTGAGACCTAGGGGTACATGCTTTCTAAGGGGTAGATACCTAGGCTAAGTCCAATCTTTTTGAAAATCTAATAAAATTGGAATTTAAAAAATATTTTTCCTAGAATTTTAAAATCCAGCTGATTTTGAAAAACAAATAATAACTTTTGAAATAGAAATAGTAAGGAGAAGTTTTGAAAGCAAACTCTATTCTACTAAGCACATACCTAATTATCTTTTAAGTGCACTGAACTCAAGTTCTGATAAGAGTTTTATGAAAATGTCAGCCAGGTTTGATTTAGACTCAACATAATTAAGTACAATGTTACCTTTAGCTACATGATCCCTTACAAAGTGATGTTTTCATTCTATGTGTTTAGTCCTTGAGTGGTGGATTGTATTTTTGGTTAAGTTAATTGAACTTATAGTATCAATTAAAATTTTGATATTTTTATATTTTAATTGATAGTCCTTTAAGGTATGCATCATCCATAATAGTTGAGATGCACATTCCCCCATAGCTATGTACTTTGCTTCAGTAGTGGATAAAGTAACACAGTGTTATTTTCTGCTTGATTAGCTTACTAGGCACTCACCTAGAAATTGGCAGCTACCACTTGTACTTTTTATATTTAGTTTACACCCAGCATAGTCTGAGTCAGAATAGCCGACTAGGTCAAACGTGCTAGCCCTAGGGTACCAAAGTCCTACATTTAGGGTTCCCTTAATGTATCTAAGTATTCTTTTAACATTTATTAGGTGTGATTCTTTTGCACAAGATTGGTACCTAGAACACATACCTACTGTAAACAGAATATCAGGTCAACTTGCAGTTAGGTATAGTAGACTCCCTCTAGCACTTCGATAATATTTTAAGTCTACTAATTTTCCTTCTAAATTAGAGTCGATTTTAGCATTAGTTACCATTGGACTATTTATATTTTTAGAATTTTTCATTCCAATTTTTTTTGATTAATTCCTTAGCATATTTTGTTTGAAAAACATATATTCCTTTTTTTGTTTGTTTGATTTGTAAGCCTAAGAAAAAATTAAGTTCTCCTACTAAGCTTATTTCAAATTCACTTTCCATTAATTTAGTAAATTCTTTTAGAAATTTAGTATTAGTTGAGCCAAAAATTATATCATCTACATAAATTTAGGCTATAAAGATGTCTTTTTCTAAGATTTTTATAAATAAAGTTTGATCTATTTAACCTTGGTTAAATCCCTTAGATATTAGATAAGTTGATAAGCGTTCATACCAAGCCCTAGGTGCTTTTTTTAGTCCATACAAAGATTTCTTTAACCTAAAGGCATAGTTTGGGTGGTTCCAATCCTCAAATCCTAGGGGTTGATTTACATAGACCTCTTCCTTGATGAACCCATTTAAGAATGTGGATTTTACATCCATTTGGTATAACATGAATCCTTTATGTGCTGCATAGGCCAGCAGCATCCTAATAGATTCAAGTCTGGCTACGGGTGCATAGGTTTCATCATAGTCTAACGCTTCTACTTGGCTAAACCCTTTTGCTACTAGTCTGGGTCAGGTAGGGCTTCTTCTTTAGTCTTGGGTTCAATTTTAGAAATAAGAGTTATTTGACTTAGGTTTCTATAGGATGATCTAGTTCGTACTCTTAGGGTTGGGTCACCCAAAATTTGGTCAGATGGGTGGTTGGAACTTATTCTTGAAGGTCTTATGTCAGGATTAACAGTTGGTTCTTGTGATTCTTTAGGTTTAATTTGAATATCTTCATCATCTTCTATTGGATTTGTGTTTCTTGTATTTTGATTAATATTTTCATTTATTGGTAAGTTATTTTCTTCATCAAAAATCACATTAGTGTTGGATCGAGACCGCGCTAGAGGGGGGGGGGGGTGAATAGCGCTCGTGGCTTTCCCGCGTTTCGTATTCGTAAATTGACGAGAAAAGCAACGGAAATAAAATCAAACACACAGAAAGGACCCAAGTGTTTACTTGGTTAGAAGCCTTGGGTGACTCCTACTCCAAGGCCCGCGATCTTTGATCGCTTTCGGTGGGCAACAATTATAATATCGCAAAATTCAGTGCAAGTATGAAATGGATACAATAGAAATTTAAAGCAATACAGACAACTAAATTACAGAAATCGGAGCACCGGGTTGTCGGGGACTTGTCGTAGCTTGGCCGGAACCTTTCGTTAGCAACACACAGGAGATAGAACACTTTAGCATTGATTGATTGAGCTGCTGGTCGAAGAAGCCTTAAATAGGCTGTTGAGGGCGTCTCCAAGCTTGTCTGAGGCGCCTCCAACTTGCCGAGTCAGCCGCGCGGATAAGAACAGAACTGGTCGCAACTTATCTGGTTGAAGGCGCCTCCATCACCCTTTGAGGCGCCTCCAAGCCTGTCTGAGGCACCTCCAGATCCGTCCGAGGCACCTCCAGCCTTGCTGCGTGCGCTACATCTGCCTTGCACCCGAGGCGCCTCAAGCTCCATGAGGGCGCCTCGGGTACTGTTCATCCGAGGCTGATCTTGCTCCTTTGTCCTTGTAAAACATGTTAGTCCGCAAACCAACTATATATCTTACAAAACAAAGTTAGCACACACAATAAACATAATAATGTGAAAGTTTGACAGTCACGGGCTATCTGGTTCTAACTTCAAATTTTCGACCAGAAATCCTAGGTTGAACTGACGTCTACTGTTCCCTCTTCCGGGGAACGTGTCCTCACCTACTCCACTCAGGAGAGCATACCTGATGCCAGTCCGGTCCTCCAGACCGACTGGACTTTTTGCCTAGGGTTACCACCCCCAGGACCTAGGGTTAACACCCCCTAGGGGTTTTCTCCACCTAGGGTTACCTCCCCCTAGGATCTAAGGTTACCCACCCTTAGGATTTCTCCTCCACCTAGGGTTACCACCCCCTAGGACCTAAGGTTACCCCCGTTTTTCACCTGCCTAACCACAGTTAGGACTTTCCTGCAAACTTATTTAAGCTCATTAGATAACAATTAACCTTAACTTTGAATCCCTTTTGCCATTATCAAAACTAAGGTTCGATCGTCGGATGCTTCCCTCACCAACAATCTTCCCCCTTTTGATTATGGCAACTGAAATTCAAAGTTAAGCAAAAGGATAATAATGAAAAGATACAAAGCATCAATAAGCAAAAATTTAGCACAAGCATAAAGATAGCACAAATTTAGCATATACAAAGATAAGCTCCCCCTTAATAACAACTCCCCCTTTAGACTTTAAAAGTTTAAATTTAAAAATTTCTTTGAGCTTTCTTTGAATTTTCTTATACTCTTCCCCTTTGCCATATATCAAAATAACTAAGGGAGCAATAGAGAAAGAAAAGAATAAGTTGCCTTGGCTAATTTTGAGAAACCTTAAATCTTCAGAAATAATTTTAAAAATAGGGCATCAAATAAACACTTAGCTTTTAAAGAGGGATGAAAACATTTAAGAAGCATAAAGGATTTTAAATAGAGGATTAAACATACTTTGATAAACACTTAATTTTCTTGTAAAACTTTTAGCTAAGTGAAGTATTTTGACTTTGAAAAGTAACTTAGCTAATTTTTTGAGAAGTTTTTAAACACCAAAAACAACTTAGTCAAAGTTGGAAAAATTTTTAGAAAATAATACTTAGATAATTTTGGAAAAAATGCTTAACTTGAAAAACTTGTAAAATTTTAACTAAGGTATTTTCACTTTGGAGAATTAAAACAAGCAGAAAAATATTCCTAAAGTCCAAGCATGAGTAACTGAAATTCCTTGGCCACATGTCTAACCATTAGTTACTAGCTGATTACCTAGAGGGTAACAACTTTCACTTGGCTAGTCAAGTTAAGTTAGTTATCCAGTTATATTTGACTAGGTCTGGATAACTTAACTTGATTACTGTTATTTTGTTATTTATTATCCAGACTTACTACGATGTACAAAAATAAATATTCTGAAGTCTAGACTATACCCTATGCATCTCACCCTATTCTAAGTGTTTCAAACACAAACAAGTTAAGCCTAGTGTGCTTGTGAGATGCTCTGGCTGAAATTTAGGGGTACATGATGTCTAGGGGTAAATTCCTAGGCTAAACCAGATTTTTTTGAAAAACTAACAAAATTTAGAATTTTGAAAAATATTTTTTCTAAGATTTTAAAATAAAAATCTTTTTAAAATAAGTTGAGAAAAGTAAGCAGAAAATGAGTTCTATTCTACTAAGCACATCCCTATTCGTCTTCTAAGTGAACTGAACTCAAGTTCAGGTAAGGATTTTGTGAATATGTTAACTAGGTTTGATTTTGACTCAACGTAGTTAAGTACAATATCACCCTTAGCTACGTGATCCCTTACAAAGTGGTCCTTTACTTCTACATGTTTAGTCCTTGAGTGGTGAATTGAATTTTTGGTTAGATTAATTGAACTTATATTATCAATTGAAATTTTTATTTTCTGATATTCTAGTTGATAATCTTTTAGGGTATGCATCATCCATAACAGTTGAGATGCACATTCACCTAGGGCTATATACTCAGCTTCAGTGGTAGATAAAGCAACACAGTGTTGCTTTCTGCTTGACCAACTTACTAGGTACTGACCTAGAAATTGATAGCTACCACTTGTGCTTTTTCTATCTAGCTTACACCAGACATAGTCTGAGTCAGAGTAGCTGGTTAGGTCAAGGGTGCAAGATCTAGGGTACCATAATCCTACATTTAGGGTTCCCTTAATATACCTTAGTATTCTTTTAACAAAGGTTAAGTGAGACTCTTTTGCACAAGATTGGTATCTTGCACACATACCTACTGTGAAAAGAATATCTGGTCGGCTTGCAGTTAAGTACAGTAGACTCCCTATCGCACTTCGATAGTATTTCAAGTCTATTGGTTTACCTTCTATGTCTGAGTCAATTTTAATATTAGTGGCCATTGGTGTATTAATATTTTTTGAGTTTTCCATTCCAAATTTTCTAACTAATTCCTTAGCATATTTAGTTTGATAAATGTAAATTCCATCTTTGGGTTGTTTAATTTGTAAACCTAAGAAAAAGTTAAGTTTACAAACCAGACTCATTTTAAATTCATTTTCCATTAATTTGGTAAATTCTTTTAAAAATTTGGAGTTGGTTGATCCAAAAATTATATCATCTACGTAAATTTGGGCTATAAAAATATCTTTTTCTAAGGTTTTTACAAAGATGGTTGGATCTATTTGACCTTGGTTGAACCCTTTTGATATTAGATAATTGGACAAGGGTTCATACCAAGCCCTAGGAGCTTGTTTTAGTCCATATAGGGCCTTTTTTTAGTCTAAAGACATGATTTAGATGTTCTAAGTCCTTAAATCCTGGGGGTTAACCTACATATACCTCTTCTTTAATAAATCTGTTTAAAAATGCAGATTTTACATCCATTTAGTATAGCTTGAATCCCTTGTGTGCTGCATAGGCCAGTAACATCCTAATGGATTCAAGTCTGGCTACAGGGGCATAGGTCTCATCATAGTCTAACCCTTCTACTTGATTGAATCCTTTAGCTACTAACCTAGCTTTGTTTCTAACTATTTTGCCTTGATCATCTAATTTGTTTCTAAAAACCCATTTAGTATCAATTACGGTCTTGTTAATGGGTTTAGGGACTAATTTTCAGATCTGATTTCTTTCAAATTGGGCTAACTCTTCTTGCATTGCTAAGGTCCAGTCTGAGTCTGGTAGGGCTTCATCTATAGTTTTGGGTTCAATTTTGGAAATGAGAGCTATTTGGGTTAGGTTCCTATAAGATGACCTAGTTCTGACTCCTCGAGTTGAATCACCCAAAATTTGGTCAGATGGGTGATTGGTGCTTGTTCTTGTTGGTCTTATATTTGAGTTAGTAATTGGTTCTTCAGATTCATTAGGTTCAGGTTGAATTTCTTCATTATCATCTGTATTTCTTGAGTTAACATTTTCTGTATTATTATTTTCATTTATTATATTGGGTAGCTTATTTTCTTCATCAAATATTACATTTGTTGTTTCTTCAACTTTTAGAGTATTTTTGTTATACACTCTATATGCCCTATTGGTTGTTGAGTACCCTAAAAATATTTTTGGGGTTGTTTTTGACGAAAATTTTCCTAAGTAGTCTCTAGTGTTTAAAATACTTTACACCCAAATACTTTTAAATAGTTTAAGTTAGGAATTTTATTATAGTATATTTCATAGGGTGTTTTATTCTAAAATTTGTTAATTAAAATCTTATTTTGTATATAACAGGCTGTATTAATTGCTTCAACCCAAAATTGATTAGATAATTTGTATTCGTTTAACATGGTCCTAGCGGCTTCTTATAGGGTTCTGTTCTTGCGTTCTACTAGACCATTTTGTTGGGGGGTACTAGGGCAAAAATATTCATGCTTATACCCATTAATTTCATTGAATTCAATAAAGTTATAATTTTCAAATTCTCCCCCATGGTCACTTCTAATTCTTTTTATCTGAGTGTCTTTTTCATTTTCTATTAATTTACAAAAAACTTTAAAAATTTCAAGAGTTTCATCTTTGGTTTTTATAAATTTTACCCAAGTAAATCTTGAGTAGTCATCGATTATTACTAAGCAATATTGGTTTTTACTTAGTGACTTGGCTCAATGTGAATCAAACAAGTCTAGGTGAAGGAGCTCAAGTATTGAAGTTGTTCTGTTTAGGTTGGTTAACTTATGGTTTGACTTGGTTTGTTTGCCCTGTTGACAAGCATCATAAATTGAATTTTCAATAAATTTTAATTTGGGCAGACCTCTAACTAGACCATTTTGACTCATTTTTGAAATGAGTCTAGTATGAGTGTGACCCAGTCTCTTGTGCCACAACTCAGTTTCCTCTTGTTGTGTTAATAAACACTCTAGTGAGGAAGTTGGTAGGTCTATAGTATAAATATTCTTTTTCCAAATACCCTTAAGTGTAATTTCAGGATTATTAATATTCTTAATTATACATTCAGTTTTTGAAAATGTGACTAAATATCTTGAGTCACATAACTGGCTAATACTAAGTAAATTGAAGATGAATTGTTCAACTAATAATACTTTTCGAATGTAAAAAATCAGAATTTAATTAGATGTTACCTATTCCGATTACTTTAAGGGTTCCGTCGTTGCCGAACGCGACAAACCCTAGGTTCTTGTGTTAGTTAGAGCCCTAGAGCCAATCATATGATGATTGTTGTATGGACTCGATATATCATATTCCTATATACTTATAAATGTATTTCTTTATGGTTATTATACTTACTTGTATTGGTGTCAAATAACTAAGTATAATAGCGTCCTTGAGTAGAAGGTTCTTATCTATATCAATCGATTGGTTGAATTGATGGTGAGATGATATAGAGAACACTACTCTTAATCATTCCTAGTCAAGTATTAACATTCAGGGACAATGTTAATACGTTGAGACTAGCATGTAGGTCAACTCGATGACTTGATCTCACAAGTCATGGATATAGAGATATCAAGTTGACACATGGGTATGCATTGGAGAATGTATACTGAATGACCCGCCATGAGAAAGTATCATGGATCGTTATATGAGTGTCATATACTTTCTCATGTAACTATTAGTATGACACTCAGTCCTTGGACCTGAAGTCACCATGGTTCCCTACATAAGGAGTTGCGTACTTTGGCTTCATCAAACGTCACCCGTAACTGGGTGGACTATAAAGGTGATTACTGGGTATGTAACAAATTATGCGGAGAGATGTGAGTGATGTAGATGAGATCTATCCCTCCTATATGATGGGAGTGACATCATGATTCTTGATAGAGTGAGACCACTAAGTGCATGACCATGCCCAAATGAGTCAATAAGAGATATTGAACTCATTTGTTTAGAGTGAGTCTACTTGGAGTTCAAGATATAAATTGATTAGAGGATTGTTGGTGCAACCTTAGGTCAAGGTTGACCTGGGTGATCCGACTCGAGTTGACCTGACTCGAGGTATATTTTGATGTTTGACAAGAATAGAGAAGTTGTATTTTGATGTTTGACAAGAATAGGAACTTGGAGGATTGTGGGTGCAACCTTTGGTCAAGGTTGACCTGGTTGACCCGACTTGAGTTGACCTGATTTGGGAAAAGTCCAAGTATGGAGACTTGGCACGGAAAAGTCCAAGCAGGGAGCTTGGCACGGGAAAAGTCCAAGCAGGGAGCTTGGCACGGGGAAAAGTCCAAGTATGGAGACTTGGCACGGAAAAGTCCAAGTATGGAGACTTGGCACGGAAAAGTCCAAGCAGGGAGCTTGGCACGGGAAAAGTCCAAGCAGAGAGCTTGGCACGGGGAAAAGTCCAAGTATGGAAGCTTGGCATGGAAGTCGGAGAGGGCTTGGTAGCTCGTTCTCTGGACTAGGTCAGAGAGGGCTCGGTAGCTCGTTCTCTAGACCGGACGTGGAAGTCGGAGAGGGCTCGGTAGCTCGTTCTCTGGACTGCATGGAAGTCGGAGAGGGCTCGGTAGCTCATTCTCCGGACTAGGTCAGAGAGGGCTCGGTAGCTCGTTCTCTGGACCCGACGAAGTCGGAGAGGGCTCGGCAGCTCGTTCTCCGGACTAGGTCAGAGAGGACTCGGTAGCTCGTTCTCTGGACCGAACCAAGTCAGAGAGGGCTCGGTAGCTTATTCTCTGGACCAGGAAGACGTTAGGGTTTAGGGCTGGGAAGCTCTAAAACCAACAGAGGCATTGGATCGGTCTGTTGACCGATCCAGTGATACTTTGGCAGACTGGATCGGTCTGTCGACCGATCCAGTGATACCTTAGTTATCTGATCGGTCTGGTGACTGATCAGTAACCAAACAGTAGCTTTCTGTGGGTTATCTGATCGGTCGATAGACCGATCAGGAAGCGATGGGATTCAGAGAACAATAGGGAGGATCGGTCTGTGGGCCGATCCACCTATAGGCTGATCGGTCCACAGACCGATCAGGCTTAGAAACCACCTCTCACAGAGAGTTGGAGATCGGTCTGGGGACCGATCAACCTAGGGCCTGATCGGTCCCATGACCGATCAGAGGCTTTCAGGACCGATCAGGGTGGAGCCTGATCGGTCCAGGCCTAGCCGTTGAGTCACAACGGCTAGATTTCTGCTTCTTCTATGTTTTCTTCGCAGGTTCAGGATATAAATCGATGTTGAGGGCCTCTACAGAAAAAAGAGAATTTTACTACTCTTGACTGCGATCTGAGCTTTGCTGAGCTCTTCATCCCTGAAGCTTCGTGTGAGCTTCCCTCGGCTGGTTCTCTGATCTGCTGCTGTTGGCATCGGTGAAGTTGTTGCTTCATCAACAGACCGCAGTCGACGAGAAGGCAAGCAAACTTGGTAGGGTGTTTTTACATTCATATTATCCTTGATTTCTTGCTTTATTTCTTGTACTCTGATCTTGCTGTTGCAAGAGAGATTGTGGCAAGGTTTCTCCACCCAGAAGGAGTTTTTATTAGCCGGTTTTCCGGGGTCTTATCCACCGACGGATTGATAGGATTCGTCCACCTTACGGACACGCCGAGGAGTAGGAGTATCATCTCCGAACCTCGTTATATCGTCGCGTTTGAGGTTTGATATTCTCCCGTTTCGTTTCTATCTTTTATTTCCGCTGCGCTAACTAAAATTGTAGGAAGAAACGTGAATGTGGGGTCGGCTATTCACACCCCCCTCTCTAGCTGCGTCCGAAGGTCCTAACAAGTGGTATCAGAGTGAGGTCGCTCTTCGTTGGATTAACACCCGGGGGAGCACGAGCTAGAGAATGGATCAACTTGGAGAAGACATCACGATTCCACCCTTCTACGATCGCGATGACTTCGCGTATTGGAAGGTAAGAATGAAGTATTTTCTTATGACTAACCTAGTAAATTGGAATTGTGTACAAGTAGGTTTTAATCCTCCGGTGGATAAAGAAGGAGAACCTCTCGAGAAGAAGAAGTGGACAAAGGAACAAATCCACCAATCCATAATCAACGACGAGGTAACGAAAATCTTTGAATTTTCATTACCTAATGATATCTTGTGTAAGATAGGTGGATACAACAATGCCAAGGAGTTGTGGAACAACTTGGCTAAGTTCCATGAGGAGAGCTCCAATTCAAGTCATGAAGAGGAGTCAAGTGAGCCAAGTAGCTCACATCATGGAGGTATGGAATTAGAAGTTGAGGGCTACTCAGCATCTAAGGAAGAAGAGGAGGAGAGTTCTTCTTCAAGACTGGAGCAAGAAGAAGAAGCCTCTACCTCCGGAAGGGATGAAGGAGAGAGCTTATATCCATCCTCAACCCTAGGTAACTCAAGCAACTTAATTTCAAGTAAATTACATATAATGTGCTTTGAGTGTAGGGAATATGGGCATTACAAAAGTAAATGTCCAAAGAGGATTAGGAAGACTCCACCGGCACCAAAAGTCAAGGAAGCCGGAGTCCCGATATGCAAGGGCAAGGAGCACGTGGTGTGCTTCCAATGCAAGCAAAGAGGACATTATAGGAGTCAATGTCCAAGGGGAAGGCAACCTCACAAGGACAAGAGACCAAGCACATCTATGGGGGGAGCTAAGGTAAACCCTAAGGTATCCTTTAAGGCATATTCTTGCAATTCTAATAAGACAAATGCTAGTAGTTTTATTGCAATTATCAATAATGATAAGCATGATAACCACAGAAACTGATACATGTGCTTAGGTGCCAAACATGTTAGCCTAGATAAGGACAATGCTAGAAATGCCAACCCTAGAGTTAACTCATCTAAGGTTAAGGAAAACCTAGATAGGAATCCCAAAACAACTAGACATATGCCTAGGAATACCTCAAAGAAAAATGGAAAATTAAAGCTTGAGGTATTAAAGAAGGAAAATCAAGTCTTGAGGTCAAGACTTGACACTTTAGAAAATGCTCTTAAGAATGTGGAGAAGTCAACTCTAGGGTCTAAGGGTCAAAAATCAAAACCCAAGGACATGAGAAGTTTGGGTCACAAACCTAAGTCTCAAGTGGTCAAGCCCGCTTATCATAATGTTCCATTCGATTATGGAACAAGACCTAGGGCTAAGAAGACCATCACCAAGGTCACAAGGGGAGTCACCCCTAGAGTTGATCTTGATGAATCCCAAATGACCAAGGCTTTAAAGCCTAGGAGGGTCATTAGGAGGGTTGCTAGGGAAGTCATCCCTAGTGAATATTTAGTGAACCCAATGAGCTCAAATAGGTATTGGGTTCCTAGGAGCGTGATTCCTTCACGCTAGATGGTTTAGGGTGTGCCAACCTTAATTGGATAGGTAGTTAACCTACTCATGGCAAAAGGTGGCATTTTAGGAATTTTTAAGGTGTAATCAAGCCTTGAAAATGAAATTAAAAATTATTCCTAAGGTGATTAGGATGTGCCAACCACATTTGAGGAGTTTTCTAGGGTCAATCTAATTGGCACATAGTGATCTAAAAATCTTTAGTATATGATTTTAGGTCTATTACACTTAGGAATATAGAATTTATGGTAAAATGATCAAAATTATCAAAAATGGCAACTAAGGCTAGAATTAGGTATTTTCTATACCTTTATATGTTATTTGCCATACATTGTTTGTCATATGCCATGTCATGACATCATATTTAACTTATTATCATTTGAAATGTCATGATAATACTTAGGTTAGTTATATGTTATGCCTTATTTAAGTTTCATACTTGATGACATGACATCATGACATTGGCACATGTTTTCACTTATGATATTATTTTATGCCATGTCATCATCTCTTGCATTTATGATCAATTAATTTGATTTAAGGATAGAAACACAATTTGATATGGAGATCAAATTGTTGTTTAGAAAATGCATGAGAACTTAGCTTAAGATGACCTAAACCCATATCTCACATCAAAATTGACTTGGATGTGTTTGATACACCTTAGATGTGTGTGAGATATTAGGATTATGAGTTAAGATCAAGGTGCATAGTTCTTGTACCTAGATGAGCCTAATTCGAATTTGAGGATCATAGGGAAAACTTGTGTACAAGTCATGTACATTTAGCCCTAAGATTGTGGTCCTAAATTGAATGGTTTAAGATCATTTCAAAATTGATTTGAAAACCTTGATGAAGATTTTCTAGTGATAGCATTCATCATTGAGCAAGTTGATACAAAGATGGATTAACCTTGAGCTATTTCAAAGTCTTTCAAACTTTGTATCAAGATTTAAAAATGGGAGTTATTTTCATAGAAAACTATTTTTCCATGATAATATATATTATGAGGAATGTATCCTCAAAATTTTATAATTTTTGAAATTTTCTATAATTTTTTAGGGGTTTCTGAATTTCGGGAGAAAAATCAGAAATTCTTATCAGAGAAGTGTGGACCGATCAGAGAAGATCCTGATCGGTCCAGGGAAGTCTGGATCGGTCACTGGACCGATCCAGGGCAGTGTGGATCGGTCTGGTGACCGATCCAGTGGAGTCCTGATCGGTCTGGTGACCGATCAGAGCGTGCCAAAATGCTGATTTTCGACTGTTGTCTGAAATTTCAGCTATGGAAGTTGGTGCTTTAGATTTCTAAAGGGTTGAAACTCTCCAAGACATTGTTGGTGCAATGGTCAAGGAAGAGTTGACCTTTAGGGGGAGTTTTACCTAATGGTCAAGGGGGAGTTTTTACTCGTCAAGTTTTTTTATAAGTGATTATCACTAAGTTGATTGTTGATTTTAGTATCAGGGGGAAATTAAGGGTTTCAATGAAAGGTATGGGACTTTCATTAGGAAGAAACTCTTGACCTTAATTCACTCTTTTTGATGTGTGTCAAAAAGGGGGAGAATGTCTAGAGAATGTTCAAGGAAGAACATTGGAGTTTGGGGAGAATGTTCAGAGAATGTTCAAGGAAGAACATTGGAGAACTATTGGAAAACCTAAGTTAGGTTATCGGGTTAACCTAACTTGATTATGGTTTTTGTCAAACGTCAAAAAGGGGGAGATTGTTGGTGCAACCTTAGGTCAAGGTTGACCTGGGTGACCCGACTCGAGTTGACCTGACTCGAGGTATATTTTGATGTTTGACAATAATAGAGAAGTTGTATTTTGATGTTTGACAAGAATAGGAACTTGGGGGATTGTGGGTGCAACCTTTGGTCAAGGTTGACCTGGTTGACCCGACTTGAGTTGACCTGATTCGGGAAAAGTCCAAGTATGGAGACTTGGCACAGAAAAGTCCAAGCAGGGAGCTTGGCACGGGAAAAGTCCAAGCAGGGAGCTTGGCACGGGGAAAAGTCCAAGTATGGAGACTTGGCACGGAAAAGTCCAAGTATGGAGACTTGGCACGGAAAAGTCTAAGCAGGGAGCTTGGCACGGGAAAAGTCCAAGCAGGGAGCTTGGCACGGGGAAAAGTCCAAGTATGGAAGCTTGGCATGGAAGTCGGAGAGGGCTCGGTAGCTCGTTCTCTGGACTAGGTCAGAGAGGGCTCGGTAGCTTGTTCTCTGGACCGGACGTGGAAGTCGGAGAGGGCTCGGTAGCTCGTTCTCTGGACTGCATGAAAGTCGGAGAGGGCTCGGTAGCTCGTTCTCCGGACTAGGTCAGAGAGGGCTCGGTAGCTTGTTCTCTGGACCGGACGAAGTCGGAGAGGGCTCGGCAGCTCGTTCTCCGGACTAGGTGAGAGAGGGCTCGGTAGCTCGTTCTCTGGACCAGACGAAGTCAGAGAGGGCTCGGTAGCTCGTTCTCTGGACCAGGAAGACGTTAGGGTTTAGTGCTGGGAAGCTCTAAAACCAACAGAGGCATTGGATCGGTCTGTTGACCGATCCAGTGATACTTTGGCAGACTAGATCGGTCTGTCGACCGATCTAGTGATACCTTAGTTATCTGATCGGTCTGGTGACCGATCAGTAACCAAACAGTAGCTTTCTGTGGGTTATCTGATCGGTCGGTAGACCGATCAGGAAGCGATGGGATTCAGAGAACAATAGGGAGGATCGGTCTGTGGGCCGATCCACCTATAGGCTGATCGGTCCACAGACCGATCAGGCTTAGAAACCACCTCTCACAGAGAGTTGGAGATCGGTCTGGGGACCGATCAGCCTAGGGCCTGATCGGTCCCATGACCGATCAGAGGCTTTCAGGACCGATCAGGGTGGAGCCTGATCGGTCCAGGCCTAGCCGTTGAATCACAACGGCTAGATTTCTGCTTCTTCTCTGTTTTCTTCGCAGGTTCAGGATATAAATCGATGTTGAGGGCCTCTACAGAAAAAAGAGAATTTTACTACTCTTGACTGCGATCTGAGCATTGTTGAGCTCTTCATCCCTGAAGCTTCGTGTGAGCTTCCCTCGGCTGGTTCTCTGATCAGCTGTTGTTGGCATCGGTGAAGTTGTTGCTTCATCAACAGACCCCAGTCGACGAGAAGGCAAGAAAACTTGGTAGGGTATTTTTACATTCATATTGTCCTTGGTTTCTTGCTTTATTTCTTGTACTCCGATCTTGCTGTTGCAAAAGAGATTGTGGCGAGGTTTCTCCACCCAGAAGGAGTTTTTATTAGCTGGTTTTTCGGGGTCTCATCCACCGACGGATTGATAGGATTCGTCCACCTTACGGACACGCCGAGGAGTAGGAGTATCATCTCCGAATCTCGTTATATCGTCACGTTTGAGGTTTGATATTCTCCCGTTTTGTTTCTATCTTTTATTTCCGCTGCGCTAACTAAAATTGTAGGAAGAAACGTGAATTTGGGGTCGGCTATTCACACCCCCCCCTCTCTAGCCGCGTCTGAAGGTCCTAATGACACGGTCTATGCCTCAATTGATCAATCTAGATGTCAAGGATAGAAGGACATTGTCACATATTGTGAAAGTAGCAATTAGTAGTCACAAAGGTGATGTTGGATCTCAATATTCTTGTAACTTGGGTAGTAATGATGTGTTGCTAGATACCACTCATTACTTATGCTTCTAAATGGGTTTCAGAGCATTGCCAATGTTACAAGAACCTATAGGGTCACACACAAAGAGCAATTAAATGGAGATTAGGTTTATATGATGAACCAAGAGGATTAGGTTCATATGATGAACCAAATTAGATTAAGAGTAATCCAAATTAGATTAATTGAGTAAGACTCGATTGAGTTAGACTTGTGTTAGACTTAAGTGAGGATAGACTTGAGTTAGACTCAAGTGAGGCTTAATGATGATATTCATTGAATTTTGAATTCAATGATAAATGGTGACATTCATTGAATTATGAATTCAATTTGAATATTAAATTCAAATTTCGATTCAAATTATGAAGAGAAGAGGAGTTTTAAAATGGTCATTTAATGAAGAATGAATATTCATTAAATACTCATTAAGACTCATTAATGAGGCTCATTAATTGAGTTAATGAGCATTAAGTATTTTCATTAGATGAAAATACTTAAGCCAATTTTACTCTTATTTTTCATAATGAATGAATCATCATTATTCTTCCTCTCTTCAAGTTCTCTCCCTCTCCTCCATTGCCGAGCCACCCAAGAGTGTTAGCACACTCTAAGTGATTTTTCTCCACCTATTGTCCGTGTGGATACGTATAGAGGAGTGCACGCTTGTCACTTTCGAGATCCGACAACCTTTTGGACGAGCGGGATAAGTGAAGGGCTTCGCAACAAGGGTAATGTTTCTTATTCATGTAGATCTAAGGTAGATCTAGGTTAGAAACATGTACATGATTTATTTATATATCTTCGCACGGATTCGTGGCAAGACTTCGAGGTTTCCGCAACGCAAAAAGTGGTTTTTGCGGCTCGAAAGTCCCAACAGTGATATCAAAGCCACGTGCGAAGCATGTACAAGTTTGTATTTTATTTTTATGAAAATATTTCAGATCTGTAAGTTTCTGTAAGTTTGCTATTTTTATAGATTTTGTGAGTATTTTTCTCGTAGAAGCGAAGCAACAAGTGCTTGGACACTTGTAGGCTTCGACTACCAAGAAAAACCTTCCGAAACGACAAGGTCTCGCCCAAATCGTTTTGGGACAGCGGCTTAAGGCGCTGTTAGATCAAGATGGGACACTCGCGATATTCATTTCGCGAGAAGGGGTGCTGTCCCTAACCCCGCAAGGGGCATTGTCCCGCGATCGCGCCCGAAAATCGCTAAACGGGACCGCCGGGGAGTTGTGACTCATAAAATCGATAAAATCAGTAGTAAAATTATAGAAAATTATGTAAAATACATAATTTATATTTATGTATACTTTTGTGATGGTCATGGTCCAAAAACCCAATTTTATTGGACAGAATTGTGTTGTAATTCATAATATGGTCTGCGCGCTATTTTTGTGTGCTGTGTGTGTTGTATATGTTATATGCGACCTGTGCGTCGTACCTTCTCTTTTATATTCTTGTTGTAAATAGAATTTAGACTCAAATATAACTTGAGTTTCACATTTGTAACGTACAAAATGAAGCGGTGGAAGGTCCACTCAAGAAGGAGTTACAAGGAGGGTGATTTCAACACATGACGGTCAAAGGGAGGCGCTTGAAGAAGTCGTTGACCCTAGGTTGACCATCCGATCTTTTCATTGGCTTGAAAAGATCATAGTAGGGTCATGACCTCATCACAAAATAATTAGTTATCTATCATTGCTTGTGTATGTGATGCATGATAATGTAGGATAATTAGTGCCTTGATGCATATAAGATACGAATACACGATTAGATTAGATCTTAATCAAGTCAACTTGATATGCCTACCAAGTTTTGATACCCATCACTACCTCGATCATTTGTTGTTATTGAATTTGCCAAAGCAGAGCAATACATATTATCTTGGTAGGGTGCGGAGGGACAACCTTGGTCCCGCTTATCAAAGCTTGGGTGAGTACAAACTCAATTAGATTGAGCATAATTAGTTAACTCAATTGGATTGAGTAAAACTATAGGCATTTTCCAACGGTTGGACGATAGGATAAAAATTACATTTATACTAAATCTTGGGCGATTTAGCCAAAGCTAACTCAAGTTTTAATATAAATGAGATTTTTGATCCTATAAACAAGAGTTGCGTAGAGATATAATTGATCATTAGTTATCTACCGATCATACTAAGTCTTGGGCGATTTAGCCAAAATTAACTCAAGGCGTAGTATGACGTGGATCTTGTCCCGCAAGGATTATAGCTAATTGGTAAGAATCTAGTAGTGTGGTTTGACCACATCCATGACTTGATTGTACAAAGGCTCTATAATTCAGTGGGAGCATCATTTAGTTAAAGGCCTAATTAAATGATAAATGGAATATGATATTTACTTTCTGCATTATTTTTGTTATAGATTGCCATGTCGACAAACACGAACACCTACTTCATGAGTTCTGTCCTTGACAAGGACAAGCTCAATGGAGCTAATTTCCTGGACTGGTACAGGAATCTGAGAATTGTTCTCACACAAGAAAGAAAACTATACGTCCTGGAGCAACCCATTCCCGAGGCACCTCTTGCCACTGCCACGCGAGCTGTTCAAGATGCTTATAAGAAGCATCAAGATGATGCATTAGATGTGTCATGCCTCATGCTCGCGACCATGAACTCTGAGCTTCAAAAGCAACATGAGTTGATGACTGCTTATGATATGGTTGAACATCTTCGTCAACTATATCAAGGACAAGCAAGGCACGAGAGATTCGAGATCTCCAAGGCACTATTTCAGTGCAAGATGCAAGATGGGACTCCCGCAGGTCCATATGTACTCAAGATGATTGGATACATAGAGAATCTACAGAGGTTGGGATTCCCACTTGGCCAAGAGCTGGCCACTGACTTGATCTTACAATCCTTGCCAGAGAGCTACAATCAATTTGTCATGAATTACAACATGAACGAAATTCATAAGCCACTGCCTGAGCTGCTTAGCATGTTGAGAACTGCTGAGCTCAACCTTAAGAAGGTAAAGCCCAACTCCATTTTGATGGTGCAAAAGCATAAAGGCAAGGGCAAGCCTAAAGGTAAGGGAAAGTCCCAAGCCAAGGGCAAATGCAAGATAATGAAACCTAAAGGAGGGGTTACCAAGGATGCTACCTGCTTCCACTACGGTCAGACCGGGCACTGGAAGAGGAACTGCAAAGTATATCTGGAAGATCTTAAGAAGAAGAGGTGTGAGACTTCTACTTCATGTATATATGTTATAGAAGTCAATCTATCTATTTCTTCATCGTGTGTATTGGATACCAGATGTGCTTCTCACATTTGTACTAATGTGCAGGCGTTGAGAAATAGTAGGGCACTGATGAAGGGCGAGGTGGACCTACGAGTAGGCAATAGAGCACGGGTTGCTGTTGTTGCTGTAGGAGCTTACTATCTATCTCTGTAACGCCCGCCCTCCCTGCTACCCTAAGAGACGGGGCTACGATACTCTACGTATAAATTTTTCTTTTTAAAATAGCGGAAGACTTAAAATAGTTTTCATAGTTTTAATAAAAACTTTTCTTTTAAATTTCTTTTGAACTATACTATCACATGGCATCAAAATCATAACATCAAATCTAGTGGAACCATAATGTCAAGCCACACATGTTTAGGTATCACAAGTCATAAAATACCAATGCATAGTTCTTTAAAGAAACTTTAAGCATGTTCTTAATTAGTTGCCTAGCCACCGCCACACACATCTTCGTTGCCCCTCCTGCTGCTCCTTTAGCTCATCCAGCTTTTCCCTTTATCTGTGGTACAAGGAAAGTAAGCTGTGAGCACTCATGGCTCAGTAAGTTCCTTTCCTACTCACTAAAGCCAAAAATCAGCACATAATCAAGAATGCATCAACAAGTCATAATCTCAACTAATCATGGCATAACATAGCATTCTATTCAAGCATATCATGCATCATAATATAATCACAACTAGTCATAGCATATCAAGCATCACCATGGCCGAAACATATACATAGTGCATTGCATAAAACATAGCTAGACATGGCATAACAAACAAGTATCATGGTATATCAAAGCATGGCCGAAACATGTATATCAAAGCATCATACTATGGCCGAAACATGTACATCAAGGCATCATCATATCTATGGCCAAAATCTATATATCAGGCATCAACAAATCCATGGCCGAAACATGTCTATAAGGTATAGCATGAACATAACATAATCATACCTTATCATGGCATATCATAATCAAGAGCATAACATGAAACATAGCATAATCATAAGGTGTATGCAATATGATTTTGGAAAACATGTATCCGAAAAACATGTGTATGTCTCATGATCTTTAAAACCATTTTCTTTTACATATATACTTGAAAGTAATCTCAACATAAGGGGGATCCCGGCTATGTACCACTTACATATTGCGCGCAACCTTGTAGGTCCAAGGTAGCAAGTCTTGAACCCTACGAGGCAAACATACTAGGCCCTTAGTCCTAGGGGCACTTAGGAGCCCATCCCTAACGAGGTCCTTAGTCCCCGGGGCGCTTATGGAGCCCACCCTTGGTACAAGCCACTCACACATAAAGTAAAGTACATGTCATATATATCATGTATCATAAAAGCATGCATCACTTAGGCACACATCATATCATAAAAGTATGCATCACTTAGGCATACATCATGTCATAAAAGTATGCATCACTTAGGCATACATCATGTCGTAAAAGTATGCATCACTTAGGCATACATCATATCATAAGGTATGCATCACTTAGGCATCCATCATGTCATAAAGGTATGCATCACTTAGGCATACATCACATCATAAAAGCATGCATCACTTAGGCATACATCATGTCATAACAATATGCATCGCTTAGGCATAGATCATAAAAACATGCATATCTTAAGCATAAAGCATATCATCAAGCATGCATGATTTAACCACATAGCATATCATGAAAGCATGCATATTTTAAGCACTAAACATAGCATTAAAGCATGCATAATTTAACCACATATCATAACATAAGCATGCATATTTTTAGCACAAAGCATATCATATCATAAAAGCATGCATATCATATCATAAGTCATAAATCACAAGCATACATATTGAGCATAAGGGTGTATCTTGTGATTATCCTATCATAGGAAACATGGTATCATATTTATCTTGGTTTTAAGCTTCCTAAACCCTTGTGGCCGAAACCCTTTAGAGCTCAATTTAGGTTAAACACAACATCCAAGTATGTGACACCTAAATTATCATCATAACATTTTCATAGGAAGCATTATAAACATGATTAACTTAGTTTCTAAGTTCCTCAAGTCCCTAATTTCATATGGCCGAAACCTTAAGGTGTGAAACAAGGTTCCTTATGACATAAAAGCATGGACAACTTTAAATCATATTTATAACATTTTTACCAAGGAACAAGGTAAACATATTTGACACATTTGAATTAGTTCCTAAGTTCTTTAAGCCCTTAACATATGTCATGGCCGAAATTTAACAAGTTCTCATTAGGGCTACAAACAAGCATACAAGCATGTGAACTTGGACTAACATTATGTATAAATTCATACAAGGCATCATACAATAGTTATGGCCGAAACATACCCTAGCATCATTCTAGGTCATAAAACAACATATAGCAATTGAACCTTGGCTTTCTACTTATCATATTTCATGTAGAGTGACATGAGCATATTTAATTTAAGTCCTAGGGTTTCTAGGGCATCTATTCCTTCATGACCGAAACATTCAAGGGTTCATTTAGGTCATGGAAAAATTATACAAGCATGTGAAACAATCAACACATTATCCTATTTTCATAAGAAGTACTTTTAACACATTTGGTTTCATTTCTAAGGCCTCTAGGTCTTTTAAACCCTACTTGGCCGAAACTCATAGAATATAAACTTGCTTCAAATAGCCTAAAAGCATGAGAATTTATACAAGTTTCATAGCATGTATAAGGACAAGCATAATGAGTATACATATGAATTGTGTCTTAGGCTTTCTAGGTTTCTTTTTCTCTTTTTCTTTTATTTTTTTCTCATGGCCGAAACCTACCATTCTTTAGCTAGGTTCTTAAGTGGCCTAAAGCATGAAAAACCTAAGTAAGTTTCATGGCAAAAGTTACTAAGAAACATATATACAAATTGGTTCATGAATAAGCTAGGACCCCTTGTGGTCATACATGTTATATGTCATGCAACTAATTTTTCTACACCCTAATTAAGCATGAGGGCATTAAACAACTTTCATATCTAAATAGTACAGAGGTCTTGAGCATATTAATATTTTGTTTAAGCTTTTCTAAGCTATCCATCTCATCATGGCCGAAAAACCCTAAGAAGGAGTTCATGAAATTCTAGCAATATTCAAGCATACCAATCCTTTAAGATCTTTGTATTCTATCACAGGAGCATGGTTATTTAAATTTCAAGGTCTTCCTAACCCTAAACCCTTTCTTGACCGAATCATATGAGTGGGTTTTCTCTTAGTTTCAAATATCTTCTAAGGAAGAAAACTAATACATGATCCTTAATATTTCATAGGGAGAACCTTGTACTAGTTGGGTAAAACAATAAATTTCCCTAGCCTCTTAAGAATATTTTTGGCCGAAATTCTAGGGTTCAATACTCCTCTGATCAAGCATCATATAGGTATAAAAGCATGAAGAAGAACCCCTTTACATAGCATAGAAAAATCTATCATGTAGTGAAGACTAGTTTAAACACCATTAGATTTTGAAAGCTCTTCTTGGCCGAATTTTCTCAAACTTGTTTCTAGGTTTCAAAATCTTCATAAAATCCAAAAAGCACATAAAAGCCTTGTACAACAGGTGAGGGGAAGCTTACATCCTTTTCGCTTGTGGATCTAAGGTATGGTTAAGAAGAAGTAGCCTCTTCTTCTAGTTCCTTTCCCTTGATTCCCTTGCTAAGTCCTCCTTGTATCTTAGGTTTTCTTAGGAGAAAACCTTGTCTTGGGGACAAAAATGGAGGAGAGGGGGAACTGAAGTTTCGGTGAGGGAGAGGAGAGAATGAGAAAAATGAGAGAAAATAGAATTTTCCCTTTACATATTCTCTTTTATGTTAAGGGGGAAGAGGTAGCAAACTTAGTTTTTGCTTTCCTTCTCCCTTAGCCTTTTTTTTTTCTATTTTATTTTTATTTTTATTTATTTATTTATCCTCATTATTCATGGTGAAATAAGGGGGAATGAATCCCCTTAATTCCTCTTTAAGTTTTCGGCAAAAATCAAAGAGGAAGAGGGAGAGGAAGGGAGGAAGGCAAGTTGCCTTTCTCTTGCTCTTTTCTTGTTTCCTTTTGGCTAGCTTTTACTCTCATCTTTATCATAAGTTTCCCTCCTTTGCTATCAACATATTATTCCTATCCCAACTGGTTATTACCCATTAATTCTATGAAATATAATATAAGAGGTTCAAGGTTCAATCCTTGACCTCTCCCTATTTTTATTTCTTTTTATTTTCTTTTTGGTTCAACTCACTTCCTATTATTTTCTAAGGCAAAATCCCACATTCATATATTTATCTTACAAGCTTAGTGGGTATTACAATCTCTGCCCTCTGGGCTTGTACTAGAATTAGATGAATGTTGTTATGTACCTACTCTTACAAAAAATATCATTTCAGTCTCTTGTTTGGACAAGAAAGACTTTTCTTTTATAATAAAGAAAAAATGTGTTCTGTTTATTTAAAAAGATATGTTCTATTGTACTGCACCTCTGATGAACGGACTCTACATTCTAGACTTAGAGAACCCCATCTATAACATAAGTACCAAAAGGTTCAAATCAAATGATATGAACTGAACCTATCTCTGACATTGTCGCTTAGGTCATATAAATGAGAATCGCTTATCCCAGCTCCATAAAGATGGTTTCCTGGACTCATTTGATTTTGAATCATATGAGACATGCGAGTCATGCCTACTGGGCAAGATGACCAAGACTCCCTTTAGTGGACACAGCGAAAGAGTGACTGACTTGTTAGGACTTATACATAGTGATGTATGTGACCCTTTCAATGTCGCTGCCATAGGTGGTTATAGGTACTTCATTACATTTACTGATGACTTTAGTAGATATGGTTATGTGTATCTCATGACACATAAATCATAATCCTTTGAAAAGTTCAAAGAATTCAAGAATGAAGTACAAAACCAGCTAGGCAAGTGTATTAAAATACTTCGATCAGATCAAGGTGGTGAATACCTTAGCCATGAGTTTCGTGACTATCTAGCTGAGTGTGGGATTCTATCCCAACTCACTCCTCCTGGAACACCACAGTGGAATGGTGTATCTGAAAGGAGGAATCGTACCCTATTAGATATGGTACGGTCTATGATGAGTCACACAGATCTTCCTATATCCTTTTGGGGATATGCTCTAGATACAGCAGCCTTCACACTTAACCGTGTTCCATCTAAGGATGTGATAAAGACACCATATAGGATATGGACTGGGAGAGATGCCCAGATGTCTTTTATGAGGATTTGGGGTTGTGAGGCTTACGTTCGACGTCAAGTCTCAGACAAACTGGGACCTAAATCCGATAAGTGCTATTTTATAGGATATCCCAAGGAAACGAAGGGATATTACTTCTACATTCCCAGTCAACACAAAGTGTTTGTGGCTAAGACTAGGGTATTTCTAGAAAGGGATTTTGTTTCTAGAAAAACTAGTGGGAGTACGTTCAATCTTGAAGAAGTTCAAGATATGGACCATAGCACTGAAGCTATGATGGAAGTTGAACTGGAACCACAAAATGTTGTGGATGATGAGATTGTTCCACAAGGAGTTGAGGAACAACAACCAGTTCAAGTAGACCTACCTCTTCGTAGATCTGACAAGATATGTTGTCAGCCTGAGAGATACTCATTTCTCTTGCCTAACCATGATGATATTATGCTCGTTGAGAATGAGCCTACCTCCTATCAGGAAGCTGTGATGAGACCAGATTCTGAGTCATGGCTAGAGGCCATGAGATCCGAGATGGAATCCATGTACACCAACCAAGTATGGACTTTGGTTGATCCACCTGAAGGCGTCAAACCCATTGGGTGTAAGTGGGTCTTTAAGAGAAAGATTGATATGGATGGATTTATTACCTATAAGGGTCGCTTGGTAGCTAAAGGTTTCAAGCAAATTCATGGTATTGACTATGATGAAACCTTTTCTCCAGTAGCGATGTTTAAGTCCATTCAGATCATGCTTGCTATTGCAACATACCACGATTATGAGATCTGGCAGATGGATGTCAAAACCGTGTTTCTGAATGGAAACTTGCTCGAGGATGTGTACATGACACAGCCTGAGGGTTTTGTAGATCCACTGCATAATGACAGAGTATACAAGCTGCAAAAGGCCATTTATGGAGTAAAGCAAGCTTCTCGAAGCTGGAATCTTTGATTTGATGATGCAATCAAACAGTTTGGTTTCATCAAGAATGAAGATGAACCCTATGTCTACAAGAAGATTGTTGGGAACATAGTTGTCTTTCTTGTATTATATGTGGATGACATACTACTCATTGGGAGCGACATCCCTTTGTTGCAGTCTATAAAGACTTGGCTAGGGAATTGTTTCTCAATGAAGGACTTAGATGAAGCAGCATGTATTCTAGGTATAAAGATCTATAGAGATAGATCTAAGAGATTGTTTGTCCTAAGTCAAAGTACATATATTGACACGGTATTACTACGGTTTGCCATGCAGAATTCTAAGAAAGGATTTCTGCCAATGTCACATGGTGTGAGTCTTTCAAAGACTCAAAGTCCCTCTTCTAGAGAGGAGAGAGACCGAATGGATAAGATCCCTTATGCTTCAGCCATAGGATCTATCATGTACGCCATGCTATGTACTCGTCCTGATGTTTCGTATGCTTTGAGCATGACGAGCAGATACCAGTCAGATCTAGGTGAACGTCACTGGATAGCGGTCAAGAATATTCTTAAGTATTTGAGAAGGACTAAATAATATTTCATGATATTTGGAGGCGAGAGCGAGCTAGCTGTAAAGGGTTACAGTGATGCCAGCTTCCAAACTGACAAAGATGATTATAGATTGCAGTCTGGGTTTGTGTTTTGCTTGAATGGTGGTGCTGTGAGCTGGAAGAGTTCACAAAGGCTAACGTCACTGATCCCTTGACCAAGGCTTTGGCACAGAGAAAGCATGATGGTCACACTAGGTCATTGGGTTTAGAGCCTACACTGATTGACACTAGTGCTAGTGGGAGATTGTTAGTTAGAGCCCTAGAGCCAATCATATGATGATTGTTGTATAGACTCGATGTATCATATTCCTATATACTTATAAAGGCATTTATTTATGGTTATTATACTTACTTGTATTGGTGCCAAATAACTAAGTATAATAGCGTCCTTGAGTAGAAGGTTCTTATCTATATCAATCGATTGGTTGAATTGATAGTGAGATGATATAGAGAACACTGCTCTTAATCATTCCTAGTCAAGTATTAACATTCAGGGACAATGTTAATGCGTTGAGACTAGCATGTAGGTCAACTCGATGACTTGATCTCACAAGTCATGGATGTTGGTTAGTCCTAGGAAAATCGTACCGGTTCCATTGTATAAAAATTTTGTACAAGTGTCGAACCTTTCCATAAATAACCTATTGTGTTCTTTAGAAGTTAAATTATGAATCACAGACGGAACTTAACATCATTGATTCCAAATTTAACTTATCTGTTCTTGATGGTTTAGATTTGGATCGCAAGCGGAACTTAACACTATTGATCCAAATCCACCTATGTTATTAATTCCATTAAATATTAATTTCCAAAATTGACTTCCAGGACTGCATGGCGAGGCACATGACCTTCTTGGATATGGGAGCAACCACCACCACCTAGACAAAGCCTTTTAAGGAAAGCTAATATTTAATTTCCTTAAATAACTCTAGGTTAACCAAAAAGAATAATCGAATCACAAATTCGAAAACAAAGAAAACACAAATTTGAAAAACTAATTCGAAATACTAGATCTAATGCCTCTTGTGTTTGGAATTCTTACAAAAAGAAATAACTAGCATGATGCGGAAAACAATTGCTAATTATACCTTCTCTTTATAAACTAATGACCTCGAGATCTTCTGCTGTATTCCTCGCCTCGCCTTGGACGTCGTGTGGGCGACGATCCTCCAAGATGAACACCACCTAAAAGCTTTTTTTCTCTTCCTCTAAAATCCGGCCACCACCACCACCAAGGAGAAGAGAGCAAAGGGAAAGGGAGAAGAGAGAGGGTCAGCCACTCCAAGAGAGACTCCTCCAAGAGAATAAGAATTGTTCTATAATGAAACCTCCTCACCCCTTCTTTTATAATACTTTCACAAGGCAAATAAGGGAAGAATTTTTACAAAAATTAAAATCTTCCTCTAGTTTTTCTTTTTCCCTTTTTATTTTCCTTTTCTTTCCTCTAGACTGAATCAATCACCAAATTAATTTGGATGATGATATATTAATTTTGTTTTGGCCTGCCACCTTACTTGGGCACCAAGCAAGGGTGGCCGACCCCTATAAGAGGAAGGAAATACTTTTTTTTTATAAAATTTTACAAGAAGAAATTCTCTTATAAAATTTTACAAACTCCCTTCTAATTTCCTAAAGTAGGAGTTAATAAAGAAAAGTTCTAAAAATTAAAACCATGTTTTAAAATTTAAAACTTCTCTTATAAAATTTTCTTTTTTAACATGGTGATAGAAAATTTAAATTTTAAAACTTATCTTCCTTTTTTTTCTTAAACCATAAGGATGGTTAAAAAAGGAAAGTTTTAAAATCTTTTAATCTTTCTTTTAAAACATGTGGCCAAATTCAAATAAGGAAAATTTTTAAAATTAAAAATCTCTCTTTTAAAAGTTATAGTTTTCTACCAAGAGAAGATTTTAAAAATTTAAAACAACCCTCCTTGTTTGATTAATGTGGCCGGTCCCTACTAGTTTGTTCACCAAACAATAGGGCCGGCCCCCATAGAAGAGGATGTGGCCGGCCCTTGCTTGGTCACCAAGCATTGGACATGCCCCCTTCTTGGACACCAAGATGGGCTTATATTTGGATGGACTTGAGGCTTTAATGAGGCTACGACAGGGACCTAGAGGAGAAATTAGTTTTGGCCTTCCGATGAGCTTGAGTATCCCGTGTTCGCCCCGAACACACAACTCAAGTTCATCGATAATAACTCATTCCACTAGAGAGTTATTATCGCACTACCACACCAATCCCAAATTACATTATGGGCTCCTTCTTATCATGAGTGTGTTAGTCTCCCTGTGTTTAGGATAACGAATGTCCACTAATTAAGTAAGTTACTGACAACTCACTTAACTAATATCTAGCTCAAAGAGTAGTACCACTCAACTTCATTGTCATGTCGGACTAAGTCCATCTGCAGGGTTTAACATGGTAATACTTATGAGCTCCTCTTGGAGACATTCTCAACCTAGATAACTAGGACACAGTATCCTTCTATAATCAATAACACACACTATAAGTAATATCATTTACCTACTTATCGGGCATATTGATTTATCGAGCTAAACCTCACCCTTTGATAAGTCAAAGATATAAATATTAAATATATGTGCTTGTTATTATATTAGGATTAAGAGCACACACTTCCATAATAACTAATGTCTAGTTCTTTTATTAAGTCAGTACAAAAAGAACTTACCTAAACTGGTCCTACTAAATCACTTAGAGTGTACCAGTGTAATTTATTAATCAAGATAAACTAATACTTAATTACACTACGACTATTCTGATGGTTTGTTCCTTTCCATCTTAGTCGTGAGCAACTGTTTATAATTTATAAAAAACTGACAACTGTTAGTTAGAGCTCTAGAGCCAATCATTTGATGATTGTATGGACTCATGTATATCATATTTTTTTTGTATATTAATAAAGGCATTGGTTTTTGGTTATTATGCTTATTTGTATTAGTGTCAGATAAAATAAGTATAGTAACGTCCTTGAGTAGAACGTTCATACCTATATCAATCGATTAGTTGAATCGATAGTGAGATGATATAGGGAACACTACTCTAAATCATTCCTAGTCGAGTATTAACATTCAGGGACAATGTTAATACAATAAGACTAGCATGTAGGTCAGCTCGATGACTTGATCTCACAAGTCATGGATATAGAGATATCAAGCTGACACATGGGTATGCATTAGAGAATGTATACTGAATGACCCGCCATGAGAAAGTATCATGGATCGTTATATGAGTGTCATATACTTTCTCATGTGGCTATTAGTATGACTATTAGTTCTTAGACCTGAAGTCACCATGGATCCCTACATAAGGAGTTATGTACTTTAATTTCGTCAAACGTCACCCGTAACTGGGTGGACTATAAAGGCGATTACTGGGTATATAACAAATTATGCAGAGGGATGTGAGTGATGTAGATGGGATCTATCCCTCCTATATGACGAGAGAGACATCGATATTCTTGATAGAGTGAGACCACGAAGTGTATGGCCATACCCAAATGAGTCAATATGAGATATTGAGCTCATTTGATTGAGTGAGTCTACTCGGAGTTCAAGATTTAGATTGGTCAGAGGATGACACGGTCTATGCCTCACATTGATCAATCTAGATGTCTAGGATAGAAGGACACTTGTCACATATTGTGAGGAGTCACAATTAGTAGTCACAAGGTGATGTTGGATCTCAACATTTCTTGTAACTTGGGTAGCAATGATGTATTGCTAGATGCCGCTCATTGCTTATGTTTTTAAAGGAGTTTATAACATTGCCAACGTTACAAGAACCTATTGGGTCACACACAAAGAACATGTGCATGGAGATTAGGTTCATATGATGAACCAATAGGATTAGATTCATATGATGAATCAAAGATTGGATTCAAATTAGACTTATTGAGTTAGACTCAATTAGATTCAATTGTTGAATGAGTCTAATTTAAATTTGATTCATGAGTCAATTTATATTAATGAATTGAGATTCATTAAATTAAAATTGACTTGAATCAAAGCTTGGATTTAACTCAACTAGGAAGAGCATTGGTCAAGTTTGACTTGACCAAATAGAGGTTGACACATTAAGTTTTGACTTGATGAATTGACACATCATGAGGATGACTCATCCTACATGGCATGCCACATCATCCCCTTATATAATGGTGTGCCACCTCATGGAGGTTACACACCATTAATCCTCTTAATGTGGCCGGCCACATTAATGTGGGGGTTACACATGTGGTGGCCGGCCACACTAAGTGAGGAGAGGGTTTCATTTGGTGGCAATTTGAATGGTGTTCAATGCTTCTTCTTCCTTGGGTGCTTCTCCCTCTCTCAAGCTTGCTGATGGTCGTGGCTTCATGGTGGAGAAGAAGTGAGAGTTGATTCCAAGCAACTAGGGGGTGTGAAGGTCACAAAAGGAGAGTACCTAGAGGAGTGTGTGAGTTCCTTTTTCCCTTCTCTCCTTTCTCACCTTTTAGATCCAATCCGAGAGCCCTAGAAAGTGCTAGCACACTTGTGGGTTCTCCTCTCCATCTTTGAGTGGTAGAAGACCACTCCTTGTTCGTGTGGATACCGCTAGAGGACCATTCGCTTGACGGTCTCGAGATCCGGCTACCTTTGGACGTTGCGGGATTACGAAGGGCACGCATCAAGGGTAAATGTTTTTCCTGTTAGGATCGTTCGTACTCGGCTAGAGAGGGGGGGTGTGAATAGCCGACCCCAAATCGTCATTTCTTTCTACAAAACGTGTTAGCGCAGTGGAAAATACAAAGAAACGAAAGAGAAGAAAACCAAACATTAACACAAGGATGTAACGAGGTTCGGAGATTAGGGCTCCTACTCCTCGGCGTGTCCGTAAGGTGGACGAGTCCAGTCAATCCGTCGGTGGATGAGTCCCCGGAGAACCGGCTAATACAATATACTCCTTGTGGGTGGAGAAACCTCGCCACAAACGTTTGCAACAGCAAACAAAGAGTACAAGAACAGTAAGAAAAGCAATACAATATGAATACAATAGCACTCTACCAATTGCTTGCTTTCTTGTTGACTGGAGGTGAAGCAGCAACTTCACAACCCAAACGCAGCAGCTGGTCGACGACTGGAAGCTCACGCGAAGCTTCGGAGGCGAGCTCAATCAAAGCTCAGTTGAAGCAAAAGCTTCAGCAGCAGAAGAACAGAAGTTCTAGCAGGAAAGAAGAAGAAGAAGAAGGAGGCTCGCAGCAGCAGCCCTCCTTTTATAACCTGCGAAGAAAACGAAGAAACACAGAAGAAATCTAGCCGTTGCGTTGCAACGGCTAGTGCCTGGATCGGTCTGTGGACCGATCAGGCTCCATGTGGATCGGTCCACAGACCGATCCATTCCCTCCTCCTTCGCTTCTGTTCCGTCCCTGATCGGTCCATGGACCGATCAGGGAACCTCCTGATCGGTCCGGGGACCGATCAGGCTTTGTGCTGATCGGTCCCCAGACCGATCAGCCCCTCTTGCGCCTCGCTCCTGTTCGGCCTCTGATCGACTCCTGATCGGTCACCAGACCGATCAGTTAACACACAGTATGCTACTGATGTGTTACTGATCGGTCACCAGACCGATCAGAATATTCTCGGTATCACTGGATCGATCACCAGATCGATCCAGCTCATGGTTTTCGCCCAAACCAAGTCCAAACCAACATCCGGTCAATCTTGACCTGTTGGTACATTGCGCCTAGCATCCGGTCACTCCCTTGACCTGCTAGGACTCCCCGCTAAGTGTCCGGTCAATCCCTTTTACCCACTTAGACTTTTCTCTCCGTACCAAGTATCCGGTCACTCCTATGACCTACTTGGACTTCCCATCACCAGATGTCCGATCACCCTTGATCCATCTGGATTTTCCCTTGCCCGGCTTCACTTACCAGGACTTTCACCTAGCTTCACTCACTAGGGTTTTCACCTGGCTTCACTCACCAGGATTTCCACAACTGCCTGGCTTCACTCACCAGGACTTTCCAACTGCCTAACATCCCAGTTAGGACATTCTCATTCACCTAGCTTCACTCACTAGGATTTTCACCTGGCTTCACTCACCAGGATTTTCCCGAATGCCTGGCTTCACTCACCAGGACTTTCACCTTCACCTAGCTTCACTCACTAGGATTTTCACCTGGATTCACTCACCAGGATTTCCCGACTGCCTGGCTTCACTCACCAGGACTTTTCAACTGCCTAACATCCCAGTTAGGACTTTCCCACTGCCTGGCTTCACTCACCAGGACTTTCCACACTGCCTAACATCCCAGTTAGGACTTTCCCATGCCAAGTCTCCATACTTGGACTTTTCCAGTGCCAAGTCTCCATACTTGGACTTTTCCCGTGCCAAGTCTCCATACTTGGACTTTTCGCGTGCCAAGCTCCCTGCTTGAACTTTTCCAGTGCCAAGTCTCCATACTTGGACTTTTTCCCGAATCAGGTCAACCAGGTCAACCTTGACCTAAGGTTGCACCAACAATCTCCCAAACATCTATTCTTAGCCCATATCAAGAATACAACTCTTCCACGAGTGTCAAACATCAACATGCAACTCAACTAGGTCAACCTTGACCTAAGGTTGCACCGACAATCTTCCTAAGTCAAACATCAAAATACAACTCGAGTCAGGTCAACTCGAGTCAGGTCAACCAGGTCAACCTTGACCTAAGGTTGCACCAACAATCTCTCCCTTTTTGATGTTTGACAAAACCCATAATCAAGTTAGGTTAACCCGATAACCTAACTTAGGTTTTCCAATCATCTTCCAATGTCCAATGTTCTTTCCTTGAACATTCTCTGGACATTCTCTGGACATTCTCCCCTTAGGTTAACCCGATAACCTAACTTGGGTTCTCCAATAATTCTCCCCCTTTTTGACACACATCAAAAAGAGTTCCAATGTTCTTCCTCGAACATTCCTTGACATTCTTCCCCTAGCTTAGGTTAACCCGATAACCTAACTTGGGTTCTCCAATAATTCTCCAATGAACACTCTCCCCTTTTTGACACACATCAAAAAGAAAAAGAGGGTATCAAGGTCAAGAGTTTCTTCCTAATGAAAGTCTCATACCTTTCATTGAAACTCTTAATTTCCCCCTTGATACTAAACTCAACAATCAACTTAGTGATAATCCCATATCACTAATCCTCAAAAGTCTTAAGGAGTAAAAACTCCCCCTAAAAGTCAACTCCCCCTTGACAATTAGGTAAAACTCTCCCTAAAGGCCAACTCCCCCTTGACCATTGCACCAACAATGTCTTGGAGAGTTTCAAACCTTTAGAAATCCAAAAACACCACTTCCTAAAACTGAAATTTCAGACATCCAGTCGAATTTCAGCAATTCAGCACGCACTGATCGGTCCCCAGACCGATCAGGAACCCCTTGGATCGATTCCCAAATCGATCCTCTTTCTGGATCATCAATGATCGGTCACCAGACCGATCAGCCCTTCACCAGATCGCTCTCGTGCTACTGGAACTCACTGGATCGGTCTGCAGACCGATCCACAATACTCTGGATCGGTCCGCAGACCGATCAGATATTCCCTGGATCGGTCCCCGGACCGATCCAGCCACTGAAATCAAAACTTCTGATTTTCTCCCCGGGAGAAGTTCAGAAACTCACAGAAAATTACAAAAAATTCGAAAAATTGTGAAATTTTGAGGATACATTCCTCATAACATATACTATCATGGAAAAATAGTTTTCTATGAAAATAACTTCCATTTTTCAATCTTGATACAAAGTTCAAAAACTTTGAAATCGTTCAAGTTTAACTCAACTTTGTATCACAATGTTCAATGATGAATGCTATCACTAGGAAAGCTTCATCAAGGTTTTCCAAATCAATTTCAAAATGATTTTAAACCTTTTAATTTAGGACCATAATCTTAGGGCTAAATGTACATGACTTGTACACAAGCTTTCCCTATGATCCTCCATTTCTTGAATTAGGCTCATCTAGGTACAAAAACTATGCACCTTGATCCTAACTCATGATCCTAATATCTCACATACATCTAAAGTGTATCAAACACATCCAAGTCAATGTTGATGTGAGATATGGGTTTAGGTATCTTAGACTAAGGTCTCATGCATTTTCTAAACACAAATTTGATCTCAATATCAAAATGTGTTTTTCATCCTTAAATCAATTTCATTGATTATTAATGCAAGAGATGATGACATGGCATAAAATGATATCATAAGTAAAAACATGTGCCAATGTCATGATGTCATGGCATAAAGTTTGAAAACTTAAATAAACATGATATATAGATAACCTAAGCATTATCATGACATTTTAAATGATAATAAAATAAATATGATGTCATGGCATGGCATATGGCAACCAATCATGGCAAGTTAGCACAAATAAAATACCTAAATTCCCTATCTAAGTATCCTTAGCCTTGGCTAACTTAAAATCTAACCCTAGATTGCCCATATATCCCTAAGAGAAAACCAAACTCCCAATTATGGTATTTCTCTAGGTTTTCTTAAATTGTGCTAAATAAGATTAAAATCGATATTTTTCAAATATGGCACAATTTACTCTTCAAGGAATAAACGATAATTCCTTTTCATTTTCAAAGGTTCACAAAACCTTGAAAATGCTCCTTGAGTGTCAATTTCCTCAAAGTTGGGTTAACTACCCTTCTTATTGGAGTTGACACTCTCTAACCCATTTATGGGGTAGAGAAGATGCTCCTAGGAACCCAATACCTATTTGAGCTCATTGGGTTCACTAAATATTCACTAGGGATGTCTTCCCTAGCAACCCTCCTAATGACCCTCTTAGGCTTTGAAGCCTTGGTCGTTTGGGTCTCGTCAAGGTCAACTATAGGGGTGACTCCCCTTGTAACCTTGGTAATGGTCTTCCTAGCCCTAGGTTTTGTTCCATAATCGAATGGAACATTGTGGTAAGTGGGCTTGACCATTTGGGACTTAGGTTTGTGACCCAAACCTTTCTTGTCCTTGGACTTGGGTTTTTGACCCCTAGACCCTAGAGTCAAATCCTCAAGAGCCTTTTCTAGAGAGTCAAGTCTTGACCTCAAGACTTGATTTTCTTTCTCTAATACCTCAAGCTTTAATTTATCATTTTTCTTTGAGGTATTCCTAGGCATATGTCTAGATGATTTTGGATTCCTACCTAGGTTTTCCTTAGCCTTAGATGGGCTAATTCTAGGGTTGGCTTTCCTAGTGTTATCCTTATCTAGGCTCACATGTTTGACACCTAAGCATGTGTATCGATTTCTATAATTAACATGCTTATCATTCTTGACAATAGCAATAAGGCTACTAGCATGCATCCTACTAGAATTGCAAGAATGTGCCTTAGAGATTACCTTAGGGTTTGCCCTAGCTCCCCCTATACATGTGCTCGATCTCTTGTCCTTGTGAGATTGCCTCCCTCTCGGACATTGGCTCCGATAATGTCCCCTTCGCTTGCATTGGAAGCACACCACGTGCTCCTTGCCCTTGCGTGTTGGGACTCCGGCTTCCTTGACCTTTGGCGCCGGTGGAGTCTTTCTAACTCTCTTTGGACATTTACTCTTGTAATGTCCATACTCCCTACACTCAAAGCACATTATGTGTAATTTGCTAGAAATTAAAATGCTTGAGTTACCTAGGTTTGAGGGTGGATGAAAGCTCTCTTCTTCATCCCTTCCGGAGGTAGATGCTTCTTCTTCTTCTTGCTCCGAACTTGAAGAAGAACTCTCCTCCTCTTCTTCTTTAGATGTTGAGTGGCCCTCAACTTCTAAATTCATTCCTTCATGAAGTGAGCTTCTTGGCTCACTTGACTCCTCTTCATGACTTGAAGTGGAGTTCTCCTCATGGAGCTTTACCAAGTTATTCCACAACTCCTTGGCATCGTTATACCCACCTATCCTACACAAAACATCATTAGGTAAAGAAAATTCAATGATTTTCGTTACCTCATCGTTAATGGTTGATCTGTGGATTTGCTCCTTCGTCCACCTCTTCTTCTTGAGAGGTTTTCCTTCTTCATCCTCCGGAGGAGTGAAACCTACTTGCACACACCTCCAATTCTCAAGATTAGTCATAAGAAAATATTTCATTCTTACCTTCCAAAACGCAAAGTCGTCGCAATCGTAGAAGGGTGGAATCGTGATGTCCTCTCCGAGTTGATCCATCTCTAGCTTGTGCTCCCTCGGGTGTTAATCCGGCGAAGAGCGACCTCGCTCTGATACCACTTGTTAGGATCGTTCGTACTCGGCTAGAGAGGGGGGGTGTGAATAGCCGACCCCAAATCGTCGTTTCTTTCTACAAAACGTGTTAGCGCAGTGGAAAATACAAAGAAACGAAAGAGAAGAAAACCAAACCTTAACACAAGGATGTAACGAGGTTCGGAGATTAGGGATCCTACTCCTCGGCGTGTCCGTAAGGTGGACGAGTCCAGTCAATCCGTCGGTGGATGAGTCCCCGGAGAACCGGCTAATACAATATACTCCTTGTGGGTGGAGAAACCTCGCCACAAACGTTTGCAACAGCAAACAAAGAGTACAAGAACAGTAAGAAAAGCAATACAATATGAATACAATAGAACTCTACCAATTGCTTGCTTTCTTGTTGACTGGAGGTGAAGCAGCAACTTCACAACCCAAACGCAGCAGCTGGTCGACGACTGGAAGCTCACGCGAAGCTTCGGAGGCAAGCTCAATCAAAGCTCAGTTGAAGCAGAAGCTTCAGCAGCAGAAGAACAGAAGTTCTAGCAGGAAAGAAGAAGAAGAAGAAGAAGGAGGCTCGCAGCAGCAGCCCTCCTTTTATAACCTGCGAAGAAAACGAAGAAACACAGAAGAAATCTAGCCGTTGCGTTGCGCATCGGTCTGTGGACCGATCAGGCTCCATGTGGATCGGTCCACGGACCGATCCATTCCCTTCCTTCTGGGGTCCCCGATCGGTCCATGGACCGATCAGAACCTCTGATCGGTCCGGGACCGATCAGATTTGTGCTGATCGGTCCCGACCGATCAGCCCTCTGCGCCCGCCTCTCGCTTCGATCGACTCGATCGGTCACCGACCGATCAGTTAACACAAGATGCTATCGATGTGTTATCGATCGGTCACCGCATCGATCGAATATTCGGTATCACCGAACGATCACCGATCGATCCACTCATGGTTTTCGCCCAAACCAAGTCCAAACCAACATACGGTCAATCTTGACCTGTTGGTACATTGCGCCTAGCATCCGGTCACTCCCTTGACCTGCTAGGACTCCCGCAGTGTCCGGTCAATCCCTTTACCCACTTAGACTTTTCTCTCCGTACCAAGTATCCGGTCACTCCTATGACCTACTTGGACTTCCCATCACCAGATGTCCGATCACCCTTGATCCATCTGGATTTTCCCTGCCCGGCTTCACTTACCGGGACTTTCACCTAGCTTCACTCACTAGGGTTTTCACCGGCTTCACTCACCAGGATTTCCACCTGGCTTCACTCACCAGGACTTTCCACCGCCTAACATCCCAGTTAGGACATTCTCATTCACCTAGCTTCACTCACTAGGATTTTCACCGCTTCACTCACCAGATTTTCCCAATGTCCGGCTTCACTCACCGTGACTTTCACCTTCACCTAGCTTCACTCACTAGGATTTTCACCGGATTCACTCACCATTTCCTAGCTTCACTCAGGACTTTTCAAACGCCTAACATCCAGTTAGGACTTTCCCACCGCCTGGCCTCACCAGGACTTTCCACACCGCCTAACATCCCAGTTAGGACTTTCCCGTGCCAAGTCTCCATACTTGGACTTTTCCAGTGCCAAGTCTCCATACTTGGACTTTTCCCGTGCCAAGTCTCCATACTTGGACTTTTCGCGTGCCAAGCTCCCTGCTTGAACTTTTCCAGTGCCAAGTCTCCATACTTGGACTTTTTCCCGAATCAGGTCAACCAGGTCAACCTTGACCTAAGGTTGCACCAACAATCTCCCAAACATCTATTCTTGGCCCATATCAAGAATACAACTCTTCCACGAGTGTCAAACATCAACATGCAACTCAACTAGGTCAACCTTGACCTAAGGTTGCACCGACAATCTTCCTAAGTCAAACATCAAAATACAACTCGAGTCAGGTCAACTCGAGTCAGGTCAACCAGGTCAACCTTGACCTAAGGTTGCACCAACATTTCCCTCGTAGATCTAAGAGTCGATCGTGTTTTAAACTCGTACTCGTATTTTTCGAAAGTTTTACCTTGCACAAGATCCGTGGCTTGGGCGATTCGGGGTTTCCGCGACGCGAAAACCAATCAACAGTGGTATCGAGCCACGTGCAAGGCTTGTACGAGTTTGTTTTATTTTTATGAAAAATAAAACCCTTCTGTGATTTTCTGTAAAAATTAGTTTTTATGATTTTATGGGTAATTTTTCCAGAAGCGAAGCACAAGTGTCTCAACACTTGCTGCTACCGGAAAGATCTTTCAAAACCGGCTTCGTTTCGCCCCAAATCCGTTTCGGACAGCGTGCTTGGGTGCCATTAGATCGCAAAGGAGCAACTCACGATGGTTAGATCGTGGGTAGGGGTACTGCCCCTAACCCCGCAAGGGGATTTGCTCCGCGATCGCACCCGAAACCGCTTAAAACGAACCCGTCGGGAAGATTTTTCCGAAACGGCAATGTCTCGGCCCAAATCGTTTTGGGACAGCGGTTTTAGGCGCTGTTGGATCGCAAACGAACCCTCGCGATGGTTAGATCGCGGGTAGGGGCGCTGCCCCTGGGCCCCGCAAGGGGATCCGTTCCGCGATTGTGCCCGAAACCGCTAAACGGGACCGCCGGGAAATTTTACTCTTAAAATTGTAAAAATTATTTTAAAAATTATAGAAAATTATGAAAATATATAATTTTGAATTATATATTAATTTTGTGATAGTCATGGCCCAAAAACTCAATATGATTGGATTGTGTTGTAATTCATAATACGGCCTGCGTGCCGTTATGTGTTTGCGCGTGTTGTATGTTTTTATTTTTCCGTGACCTGCGCGTCGTGCTTTTCTCTTATATTCTTGTTGTAAATTAGATTTAGACTCGAATGTAACTCGAGTTTCAAATTGTAATGTACAAATTGGAGCGGTGGAGGGTCCACACGAGACGGAGTTCCGAGGCGGGCACGAGCAACACAAGGTGGTCAAAGGGAGGAGCTTGGAGAAGCTGTTGACCCTAGGTTGACCAATCGATCTTCTCATTGGCTTGAGAAGATCGTAGTAGGGCCATGACTAAATCACAAATAAATTAATTAATTGCTTGTGTATGTGATGCATGTTTAATAAGTAATTAATTAATTAGTACCTTACGATTAGATTAGATCTAAGTCGTGCACATGATGCACCCTTGCGATTAGATTAGATCTAAGTGTGCACAAGATGCATCCTTTTCAATTAGATTAGATCTCGATTGAACCAACTCTAAATGTCTAACCGTGCCGTGATACCTATCACTACCTTGATCACATGTATTGTTGAATCTGCCAAAGCAGAGCAATACATATTATCTTGGTAGGGTACGGAGGGACAATCTTGGTCCCGCCTATCAACGCATGAGTGAATACAAGCTCAATTAGATTGAGTATTCCTAGTTACTCGGTTGGATCGAGTCAACTATAGGCATTATTCCAACGGTTGGAAAAGATAGATCAAAATCACATCTATATTAACTCTCGGGCGTATTAGCCAAAGCTAACTCGAGTTTTAATATAAATGCGGATATTGATTTTATAAACAAGAGTTGCATAGAGATGTAATTGGTAATCGTTACCTACCGATCATACTAAGCCTTGGGCGTATTAGCCAAAGCTAACTCAAGGGTTAGTATGATGTGGATCTTGTCCCACAAGAATTATAGAATTCAGTGGGAGCATCATTTAATTGAAGGCCTAATTAAATGATTTTAAAAGAATATGATATTTATTTCTGCAAATTTTCTGTTGTAGATAACAATGACGTCAAATACGAATATTTTCTCTCTGCGATCTGTCCTTAAGAAGGACAAGCTCAACGATCCTGGACTGGTACAGGAACACGAGAATAGTTCTCACCCAAGAACGAATCTGTACGCTGGAGCAGCCCATTCGAGGCTCCTCCCGCCATCGCCACGCGAGCATCGAGATGCTTACAAGAAGCATCAAGATGACGCATTAGATGTGTCTTGTCTTATGCTCGCAACCATGAACTCTGAGCTTCAGAAGCAACATGAGTTGATGAGCACTTACGATATGGTTGAACATCTTTGTCACCTATATCAAGGACAAGCAAGGCACTGGAAGAGGAACTCTAAAGAATACCTGGAAGATCTTAAGAAGAAGAGAAATAAGATTTCTACTTCAGGTATAAATGTTATAGAAGTCAACCTCTCTATTTCTTCATCGTGGGTATTAGATACCGGATGTGCTTCGCACATTTGTACTAATGTACAAGCGCTGAGGAATAGCAGGGCATTGACGAAGGGTGAGATAGACCTACGAGTAGGCAATGGAGCACGAGTTGCTGCTATTGCTGTAGGAACTTATCATCTATCTCTTCCCTCTGGGCTTGTACTAGAATTAGATGATTGTTGTTATGTGCCTGCCTTGACTAAGAATATAATTTCCGTTTCTTGTTTGGACAAGAAAGGATTTTCGTTTATAATAAAGAACAAATGTTGTTCCATCTATTTAAACGATATGTTCTATTGTAGTGCACCTCTGATAAACGGACTCTATATTCTAGATCTAGAGAGCCCTATCTATAACGTAAATACCAAGAGGTTCAAGTCAAATGACATGAACCAAACATACCTCTGGCACTGTCGCTTAGGTCATATAAATGACAAGCGCTTATCCCAGCTCCATAAGGATGGTTTGCTGGACTCATTTGATTTTGAATCGTATGAGATATGCGAGTCATGCCTACGAGGCAAGATGACCAAGACTCCCTTTAGTGGGCACAGTGAGAGAGCGACTGATTTGTTAGGACTCATACATAGTGATGTATGTGGCCCTTTCAATGTCGCTGCTAGAGGTGGTTATAGGTACTTCATCACATTTACTGATGACTTCAGTAGATATGGTTATGTGTACTTGATGACACATAAGTCTGAATCCTTTGAAAAGTTCAAAGAATTCAAGAATGAAGTACAAAACCAGCTTGGCAAGAGTATTAAGATACTTCGATCAGATCGAGGTGGTGAATACTTAAGCCATGAGTTTCGTGACTATTTAGCTGAGTGTGGGATTCTATCCCAACTCACTCCTCCTGGAACACCACAGTGGAATGGTGTATCCGAAAGGAGGAATCGTACCTTATTAGATATGGTACGGTCTATGATGAGTCACACAGATCTTCCGACATATCTATGGGGATATGCTCTAGACACGGCAGCTTTCATTCTCAACCGAGTTCCATCCAAGGCCGTGATAAAGACACCATATAGGATATGGACTGGGAGAGATGCCCAGGTGTCTTTCATGAGGATTTGGGGTTGTGAGGCTTACGTTCGACGTCAAGTCTCAGACAAATTAGGACCCAAATCCGACAAGTGCTATTTCATCGGATATCCCAAGGAAACTAAGGGATATTACTTCTACATTCCCAGTCAGCACAAGGTAGTTGTGGCAAAGACTGGGGTCTTTCTAGAAAGGGACTTTGTTTCTAGAAAGACTAGTGGGAGCACATTCGATCTTGAAGAAGTTCAAGATGCGAACAATAGCACTGATGCCTCGATGGAAATTGAACTAGAACCACAAAGTGTTGTGGATGATGTTGTTCCACAAGAAGTTGAGGAACAACAACCAGTTCAAGTAGACATACCTCTTCGCAGGTCTGATAGGGTACGTCGTCAGCCTGAGAGATACTCATTTCTCTTGTCTGACCATGATGTCGTTATGCTCATAGAGGATGAGCCTACCACCTATCAGGAAGCTGTGATGAGACCAGATTCTGAGAAATGGCTAGAAGCCATGAGATCCGAGATGGAATCCATGTACACCAACCAAGTATGGACTTTGGTTGATCCACCTGAAGGGGTAAAACCCATTGGGTGTAAGTGGGTCTTTAAGAGAAAGACTGACATGGATGGACTTATCTATAAGGGTCGCTTGGTAGCTAAAGGTTTCAAACAGATTCATGGTATTGACTATGATGAAACCTTTTCTCCAGTAGCGATGTTTAAGTCCATTCGGATCATGCTTGCTATTGCAGCCTACCATGACTATGAGATATGGCAGATGGATGTCAAAACCGCGTTTCTGAATGGAAACCTACTCGAGGATGTGTACATGACACAACCTGAGGGTTTTGTAGATCCACAAGATACTAGTAGAGTATGGTGCATAGGTCCATTTATGGACTAAAGCAAGCTTCTCGGAGCTGGAATCTTCGATTCGATGATGCGATCAAACAGTTTGGTTTCATCAAGAACGAAGATGAGCCTTGTGTCTACAAGAAGGTTGTAGGGGACATAGTTGTCTTCCTCATATTGTATGTAGATGACATACTAATCATTGGGAAGGACATCCCTATGCTTCAGTCTGTCAAGACCTGGCTAGGGAGTTGCTTCTCAATGAAGGACTTAGGTGAGGCATCCCGCATTCTAGGGATTCAGGTCTATAGAGATAGTTCTAAGAGATTGCTTGGCCTAAGTCAGAGTACATACATTGATAAGGTACTCCTTCGGTTTGCCATGCAGAACTCCAAGAAGGGATTTCTGCCGATGTCACATGGCGTGAGTCTTTCGAAGACTCAAAGTCCCTCTTCTAGAGAGGAGAGAGACCGCATGGATCAGATCCCTTATGCCTTAGCCATAGGATCGATCATGTACGCCATGCTATGTACTCGACCTGATGTCTCGTATGCTTTGAGCATGACGAGCAGATACCAGTCTGATCCAGGTGAAAGTCACTGGATAGCGGTCAAGAATATTCTTAAGTACTTAAGAAGGACTAAAGAATATTTCTTGATATATGGAGGCAATGATGAGCTAGCTGTAAATGGTTACAGTGATGCTAGCTTCCAGACGGACCAGGATGACTATAGATCGCAGTCGGGGTTCGTATTTTGCATTAATGGTGTTGCTGTCAGCTGGAAGAGTTCGAAGCAGGATACAGTAGCTGATTCTACAACAGAAGCCGAGTACATTGCTGCATCAGAGGCAGCAAAGGAGGCAGTTTGGATCCGCTAGTTCATCATTGAACTTGGGGTGGTTCCCAGCATTGCTGACCCCATTGAGCTCTATTGTGACAACAATAGAGCTATAGCACAGGCGAAGGAACCTCGCTCACACCAGCGGACCAAGCACATACTACGGCGCTTCCATCTCATTCGGGAGATTATCGATAGAGGAGATGTGAAGATTTGCAGAGTACCTACAGAGGCTAACATCGCAGATCCCTTGACCAAGGCTTTGGCACAGAGAAAGCATGATGGTCACACTAGGTCATTAGGCCTTAGAGCCTATACTGATTGGCACTAGTGCTAGTGGGAGATTGTTAGTTAGAGCTCTAGAGCCAATCATTTGATGATTGTATGGACTCATGTATATCATATTTTTTTGTATATTAATAAAGGCATTGGTTTTTGGTTATTATGCTTATTTGTATTAGTGTCAGATAAAATAAGTATAGTAACGTCCTTGAGTAGAACGTTCATACCTATATCAATCGATTAGTTGAATCGATAGTGAGATGATATAGGGAACACTACTCTAAATCATTCCTAGTCGAGTATTAACATTCAGGGACAATGTTAATACAATAAGACTAGCATGTAGGTCAGCTCGATGACTTGATCTCACAAGTCATGGATATAGAGATATCAAGCTGACACATGGGTATGCATTAGAGAATGTATACTGAATGACCCGCCATGAGAAAGTATCATGGATCGTTATATGAGTGTCATATACTTTCTCATGTGGCTATTAGTATGACTATTAGTCCTTAGACCTGAAGTCACCATGGATCCCTACATAAGGAGTTATGTACTTTAGTTTCGTCAAACGTCACCCGTAATTGGGTGGACTATAAAGGCGATTACTGGGTATATAACAAATTATGCAGAGGGATGTGAGTGATGTAGATGGGATCTATCCCTCCTATATGACGGGAGAGACATCGATATTCTTGATAGAGTGAGACCACGAAGTGTATGGCCATACCCAAATGAGTCAATATGAGATATTGAGCTCATTTGATTGAGTGAGTCTACTCGGAGTTCAAGATTTAGATTGGTCAGAGGATGACACGGTCTATGCCTCACATTGATCAATCTAGATGTCTAGGATAGAAGGACACTTGTCACATATTGTGAGGAGTCACAATTAGTAGTCATAAGGTGATGTTGGATCTCAACATTTCTTGTAACTTGGGTAGCAATGATGTATTGCTAGATGCCGCTCATTGCTTATGTTTTTAAAGGAGTTTATAACATTGCCAACGTTACAAGAACCTATTGGGTCACACACAAAGAACATGTGCATGGAGATTAGGTTCATATGATGAACCAATAGGATTAGATTCATATGATGAATCAAAGATTGGATTCAAATTAGACTTATTGAGTTAGACTCAATTAGATTCAATTGTTGAATGAGTCTAATTTAAATTTGATTCATGAGTCAATTTATATTAATGAATTGAGATTCATTAAATTAAAATTGACTTGAATCAAAGCTTAGATTTAACTCAACTAGGAAGAGCATTGGTCAAGTTTGACTTGACCAAATAGAGGTTGACACATTAAGTTTTGACTTGATGAATTGACACATCATGAGGATGACTCATCCTACATGGCATGCCACATCATCCCCTTATATAATAGTGTGCCACCTCATGGAGGTTACACACCATTAATCCTCTTAATGTGGCTGGCCACATTAATGTGGGGGTTACACATGTGGTGGCCGGCCACACTAAGTGAGGAGAGGGTTTCATTTGGTGGCAATTTGAATGGTGTTCAATGCTTCTTCTTCCTTGGGTGCTTCTCCCTCTCTCAAGCTTGCTGATGGTCGTGGCTTCATGGTGGAGAAGAAGTGAGAGTTGATTCCAAGCAACTAGGGGGTGTGAAGGTCACAAAAGGAGAGTACCTAGAGGAGTGTGTGAGTTCCTTTTTCCCTTCTCTCCTTTCTCACCTTTTAGATCCAATCCGAGAGCCCTAGAAAGTGCTAGCACACTTGTGGGTTCTCCTCTCCATCTTTGAGTGGTAGAAGACCACTCCTTGTTCGTGTGGATACCGCTAGAGGACCATTCGCTTGACGGTCTCGAGATCCGGCTACCTTTGGACGTTGCGGGATTACGAAGGGCACGCATCAAGGGTAAATGTTTTTCCCTCGTAGATCTAAGAGTCGATCATGTTTTAAACTCGTACTCGTATTTTTCGAAAGTTTTACCTTGCACAAGTTTTACCTTGCAAAAGCGGTTTTCGCGGCCCGAAAAAACCCAATAACAACATGATCTTCTGTGTATAACACCACACATCATGTTGTCTACTATACAAATTAATTGAACAATTACATTTAACAAATAAATGTAGATATTGACCAATGTGATTCTTTTATTTCAAAAATAAATGTTTACAAAAGCTAGACTTTTAGTATACACTCTAACAATGGATATAGAGATATCAAGTTGACACATGGGTATGTATTGGAGAATGTATGCTGAATGACCCGCGATGAGAAAGTATCATGAATCGTTATATGAGTGTCATATACTTTCTCATGTGACTATTAGTATGATTATCAGTCCTTGGACCTGAAGTCACCATGGTTCCCTACATAAGGAATTGCGTACTTTGGCTTCGTCAAACGTCACCCTTAACTGGGTAGAGTCATTATATCACCCGTAGCTGGTGCCCAAAGAGTTCTTTGAGATTGTTCATTATATCATAAGTCGTTGGTAAATTTTGATGCTGATGTTGCAATACATTTGACATTGAAGCCAAAATGTAACACCGCGCCATCTCATCTGCTTTTACCCATTTCTTATGATACTCAATCTCCTCTGGGGTAGAGTCACCATTAGGTGCATCAGGGTAAGCCTCAGTCAGTACAAACTTATAGCTCTCATCAGTTAGAACAATGTCCAGGTTCCTTTTCCAATCTATATAGTTAGGATCAGTAAGTCTATTTTCTTTTAGAATAATGGCCAGTGGGGTGAAAGTCATCCTAAGAATCACAAAAATAAACTTTGGTCAAGACTCTAAATTTAGAATAATATTGATTCCTCAAACAATACTATTTTAAATTAACCAACACCTCAAATCATCGTGAATATTGCATGCCACGTTAGTGTGGATGTATACAAATTCAACATTTGTAAGAGGAGGGTGTGACCCATTAATTTTATTATCTTGTCATCCTACTTTATGACAAATAAAATTAATAGTTGGTTTCACTTTGGTCACACAAAACAATAGCAGTGACTCCATTGGGGAGGATACTATTGAATGCGTCTAAGTGTATACCATTACTTGATACTAAGTCCATTAAATAGGATTGTGCCCTTTCAGTTAGAGAAGATCACACGCTCCTAAATAATTTCCTATAACCATTCATAAAGGAAGTTTGATCTAGTGATCCACAACAAATCCATCCGTTGTGGAGGGAGGCACGCAGAGCCAACACGCAAGCTTGTTGCATCACTTACAAACCAGTAATGGAGACCATGAGATTTATTAAAATCTCTCTCCCACTTAGTTATTTAAAATGAGGATTTTAACCTATGCTATCATACATCACATGCACATAAACATCACAGTAAATAAAAGCAATAAATTTGGAAATTAATTTTTCAACTATTATGACCTTTTCCATCACTATCTTCTGTATGCTCCAACCCTAGCTGCTGCCATCTTTAGCCACCGCCATCGGGTCGAGTCGTCGCATCCATCTTGCTTCTTATTCCGCTGTGCCTTTGGTCCTCCAAAAGTACCACGCCTTGCAAGCATCCGATCCGCGACAAAAATAGAATTTTACATATATCGATCCTATATTCCATAAAGGAATGTACATGTATTCTAGATCGAACAAAAATATAAAAATAATACAACTCCTGCTGTATTTGATAAGTACAATCATGCACACAAAATAATGCCCATGACATGTCCAAGGGTCCAATCACACACAATATCTAAATGCCATAATAGTTGGAGCCTGCAACCACAAAGTTAGCATATCCTACTATTATCCTGCCTAAATTATGTATGACATGTGCATAATTAATTTGAAAACCAAAACATACAGAGGCAAACCCTAGCTCTGATACCAATTGTTGGTTAGTCTTAGGAAAATCGTACCGGTTCTACTGTACAAAAATTTTATAGAAGTGTCGAACCTTTCCTTAAATAACCTATTGTGGTCTTTAGAAGTTAAATTAGGAATCGCAGACGGAACTTAACATCATTAATTTCAAATTTAACTTATCTGTTCTTGATGGTTTAGATTTTGATCGCAAGCGGAACTTAACACTATTGATCTAAATCCACCTATGTTATTAATTCCATTAAATATTAATTTTCAAAATTGGCTTCTAGGACTGCTGTAACGCCCCGGCCCGAGCGGGCCCCACCGGGACCGAACCGGGAATGCCATAAGAATTGACCATCGGGTTGACATCTAGCTCCACAGACCACCGGAGGTCCTTTCAACGTGCTTTTGTCCTCACTCGCACGCACCCTGGAAAACTTCCCAAAAGGTCACTCATCCTCAAATTTCTCCAAGCCAAGCACGCTTAACTTTGGAGTTCTTAAGTTTGAGCTTCCGAAAAGGAAGGTGCACCTTGGTGATATGGATAGTACCATCTAACATTTTTAAGTCATACTTAACTAGAATCTTAGAACCGGGGTATTACAATCACCCCCACTTAAAGACACAACGTCCTCGTTGTGTAACCATGAATCACACCACAAACAAATCCCAGAATCTCCCTTGCTAGGTGGTGCCCTGGGTGCTCCTGTCACAGGCGCACTCACGGTCGCAAGGTCGCTCTGATACCATCTGTAACGCCCCGGCCCGAGCGGGCCCCACCCGGACCAAACCGGGAATGCCACAAGAATTGACCATCGGGTTGACAACTAGCTCCACAGACCACCGGAGGTCCTTTCAACGTGCTTTTGTCCTCACTCGCACGCACCCTGGAAAACTTCCCAGAAGGTCACCCATCCTTAAATTTCTCCAAGCCAAGCACGCTTAACTTTGGAGTTCTTAGGTTTGGGCTTCCGAAAAGGAAGGTACACCTTAGTGATATGGATAGTACCATCTAACATTTTTAAGTCATACTTAACTAGAATCTTAGAACCGGGGTATTACAACTGCATGACGAGGCACATGACCTTCTTGGATATGGGAACAACCACCACCACCTAGACAAAGCCTTTTAAGGAAAGCTAATATTTAATTTCCTTAAATAACTCTAGGTTAACCAAAAAGAACAATCGAATCACAAATTTGAAAACAAAGAAAACACAAATTTGAAAAACTAATTCGAAAAACTAATTCAAAATACTAGATATAATGTCTCTTGTGTTTGAAATTCTTACAAAAAGAAATAACTAGCATGATGCAGAAACAATTGGTAATTATACCTTCTCTTTGTAAACTAATGACCTCGAGATCTTCTGCTATATTTCTCGCCTCACCTTGGATGTCGTGTGGGCGACGATCCTCCAAGATGAACACCACCCAAAAGTTTTCTTCCTCTTCCACTAAAATCCGGCCACCACCACCACCAAGGAGAAGAGAGCAAAGGGAAAGGGAGAAGAGAGAGGGCCGACCACACCAAGAGAGACTCCTCCAAGAGAATAAGAATTGTTCTGTAATGAAGTCTCCTCACCCCTTCTTTTATAATACTTGCCCAAGGTAAATAAGGGAAGAATTTTTACAAAAATTAAAATCTTCCTCTAGTTTTTCCTTTTCCCTTTTTATTTTCCTTTTCTTTCCTCTTGATTGAATCAATCACCAAATTAATTTGGATGATGATATATTAATTTTGTTTTGGTCGGCCACCTTACTTGGGCACCAAGCAAGGGTGGCCGACCCCTATAAGAGGAAGGAAATAATTTTTTTTATAAAATTTTACAAGAAGAAATCCTCTTATAAAATTTTACAAGCTCCCTTCTAATTTCCTAAAGTAGGAGTTAAAAAAGGAAAGTTTTAAAAATTGAAACCATGTTTTAAAATTTAAAACTTCTCTTATAAAATTTCCTTTTTTAATATGGTGATAGAAAATTTAAATTTTAAAACTTCTCTTCCTTTTTTTTTCTTAAACCACGAGGATGGTTTAAAAAAGGAAAGTTTTAAAATCTTTTAAACTTTCTTTTAAAACATATAATTCAAATAAGGAATGTTTTTAAAATTAAAATCTCTTTTTTAAAACTTATAGTTTTCTACAAAGAGAAGATTTTAAAAATTCATAACAACCCTCTTTATTTGATTAATATGGCCAGCCCCTACTAGTTTGTTCACCAAACAATAGGGTCGGCCCCATAGAAGAGGATGTGGCCGACCCTTGCTTGGTCACCAAGCATTGGACCGGCCCCCTTCTTGGACACCAAGATGGGCTTATATTTGGATGGACTTGAGGCTTTAATGAGGCTACGACAGGGACCTAGAGGAGAAATTAGTTTTAGCCTTCCGATGAGCTTGAGTATCCCGTGTTCGCCCCGAACACACAACTCAAGTTCATCGATAATAACTCATTCCACTAGAGAGTTATTATCGCACTACCGCACTAATCCCAAATTACATTATGGGCTCCTTGTTATCATAAGTGTGTTAGTCTCCCTGTGTTTAAGATAACGAATGTCCACTAATTAAGTAAGTTACTGACAACTCACTTAATTAATATCTAGCTCCAAGAGTAGTACCACTCAACTTCATTGTCATGTCGGACTAAGTCCACCTGCAGGGTTTAACATGACAATCCTTATGAGCTCCTCTTGGGGACATTTTCAACCTAGATAACTAGGACACAGTATCCTTCTATAATCAACAACACACACTATAAGTAATATCATTTCCCAATTTATCGGGCATATTGATTTATCGAGCTAAACCTCACCCTTTGATAAGTCAAAGATATAAATATTAAATATATGTGCTTGTTATTATATTAGGATTAAGAGCACACACTTCCATAATAACTAAGGTCTAGTTCTTTTATTAAGTCAGTACATAAAGAACTTACCTAAAATGGTCCTACTCAATACACTTAGAGTGTACCAGTGTAATTTATTAATCAAGATAAACTAATACTTAATTACACTACGACTATTCCGATGGTTTGTTCCTTTCCATCTTAGTCGTGAGCAACTGTTTATAATTTATAAAGAACTGACGACATGATCTTCTGTGTGTGACACCACACACCATGTTGTCTACTATACAAATTAATTGAACAATTACATTTAACAAATAAATGTAGATATTGACCAATGTGATTCTTTTATTTCAAAAATAAATATTTACAAAAGCTAGACTTTTAGTATACACTCTAACAATGGATATAGAGATATCAAGTTGACACATGGATATGTATTGGAGAATGTATACTGAATGACCCTCCATGAGAAAGTATCATGGATCGTTATATGAGTGTCATATACTTTCTCATATGACTATTAGTATGACTATCAGTCCTTGGACCTGAAGTCACCATGGTTCCCTACATAAGGAGTTGCGTACTTTGGCTTTGTCAAACGTCACCCGTAACTGGGTGGACTATAAAGGCGATTACTGGGTATGTAACAAATTATGCGGAGGGATGTGAGTGATGTAGATAGGATCTATCCCTCCTATATGACGAGAGTGACATCATGATTCTTGATAGAGTGAGACCACTAAGTGCATGACCATGCCCAAATGAGTCAATATGAGATATTGCGCTCATTTGTTTAGAATGAGTCTACTTGGAGTTCAAGATATAAATTGATTAGAGGATGACACGGTCTATGCCTCAATTGATTAATCTAGATGTCAAGGATAGAAGGACATTGTCACATATTGTGAGAGTTACAATTAGTAGTCACAAAGGTGATGTTGGATCTCAACATTCTTGTAACTTGGGTAGTAATGATGTGTTGCTAGATACCGCTCATTACTTATGCTTCTAAATGGGTTTAGGAGCATTGCCAACGTTACAAGAACCTATAGGGTCACACACAAAGGGCAATTAGATGGAGATTAGGTTCATATGATGAACCAAGAGGATTAGGTTCATATGATGAACCAAATTGGATTAAGAGTAATCCAAATTAGATTAATTGAGTAAGACTCGATTGAGTTAGACTTGAGTTAGACTCAAGTGAGGCTAGACTTGAGTTAGACTCAAGTGATGCTTAATGACGATATTCATTGAATTTTGAATTCAATGATAAATGGTGGCATTCATTGAATTATAAATTCAATTTAAAAATTAGATTCAAATTTCGATTCAAATTATGAAGAGAAGAGGAGTTTTAAAATGGACATTTAATGAAGAATGAATATTCATTAAATACTCATTAAGACTCATTAATGAGGCTCATTAATGGAGTTAATGAGCATTAAGTATTTTCATCTAATGAAAATACTTAAGCCAATTTTACTCTTATTTTTCATAATGAATGAATCATCATTATTCTTCCTCTCTTATAGTTCTCTCCCTCTCCTCCATTACCGAACCACCCAAGAGTGCTAGCACACTCTAAGTGGTTTTCTCCACCTATTGTCCATGTGGATACGTATAGAGGAGTACGCTTGATACTCTCGAGATCCGACAACCTTTTGGACGAGCGGGATAAGCGAAGGGCTTCGCAACAAGGGTAATGTTTCTTATTCATGTAGATCTAAGGTAGATCTAGGTTAGAAACATGTACATGATTTATTTATATATCTTTGCACGAATCCGTGGCAAGACTTCGAGGTTTTCGCAACGTAAAAAGCGGTTTTTGCGGATCGAAAGTCCCAACATCTTGAGTTTCAACTTCGTGAATTTCAGTCTGTCTCCAGTCATGTGTCTAGAGCATCCACTATCTAGCATCCATTGATCCAAATCTTTATGTTCCTACATAAAGTATTTGATTTGAGTCAATTTACTGGATTTAGAAGATAGTTTGACTGAAATTATCTTAATGTTCCATCTCACCCAATCTAGATGATCAACCATGGTATTCCTATGGGTGTTCGTGAGATGATTTATTAAGTTAATTGAGTCAATTGGGTTAAGTCAATTAAATTGAATTGGATTTTAGTTAATTATTAAATCGATTAAATTGATTAATCAAATTTATTAAATTGATTAAATTATTAAATTGATTAATTAAGTTAAATTATTAAATTGATTAATTAAGTTAAATTATTAAGTTGATTAATTAAGTTAAATTATTAAATTGATTGATTAAGTTAAATTATTAAATTGAACTAAGTTCAACCTAAATCCATCTCACCCGATTTTAAGTTATCAATTAGGGAACCTTAAGTAGTTTTGTGAGATGGTTATCTTTGATTTACATTATTTCTAAGGATTAATTTACATTTGAGTTAAACTTAAGTTTTTCAATTAGTCAATTAAATATGTATTTCAAGGATTGGTTCCCAGGTCGTGGCGAGACACTAGACCTTCTTGGGTATGAGATCATCCACCACTTCCTAGACAGAACCGCTCAAAGAAATATCATATTTAATTTTATTTTTGAAATCCCTAGGTTTAACTGAACCAGTGTAAATTATGCCTAGGTCCTTAATCTATCCTAATCTAAACATGCATAATTCAAGTAAATAAATAATCATCAATCAATTCTAGATATGGTTTTTCTATTGGCTCTTCCTGGATCATTGCCTCGAAATGGTTTATCAAGGAGATGGACTTGATCCTTGGGGACCCAATATTGACCAAGTCCAACTTGATTGACCAAGTTGGATTTAGGTACCCATGCTTGGACTATCTTACTATTCGGTCTATTAATAAGCGATAAATAAGACCGATGTTCCTTTTTAATTTTAAATCCTAGTCCAGATCAATTGTATACGACTTTCTATTTTCCAAGAATCAAGTCAAGATTCTTGGACCCAGTGTAAACCATTCCAATGTAGTCTTCAAATCCTTGACTTGACTTTTCAGGTTAGAATTCTCTTCCTCAAGTTTTTGGACTTGAGTTGAGGTTCCAGTCTAAACAGGGTCAGCCAAGGACTCGGTATTAGTCACTTTTTAAGGGATGTTACCTACTTTAGAAGCGATTTGATCCGAACATTGGATTTTGCTAACTTATGCATTAAATAATTAATTAAATTATATAGACAATTTATACTTACAAAGGGGTTTGGCCCTTCGGAAACGGATGCGGATCCGTGGCTTCTCTCGGACTTGGCTTCCGATTCGTCCTCGCTTCCGGATTCGTTGATGCAGTCTCGGGCTGTCATCGCGAGAAAACTTGTCTGTTCAAGTTCTTCATCGTTGGACTCTTCCGAGGATGACTCATCCCAGGTTGCCTTCATAGCTTTCTTCCTTCTTGGCTTCTTTGCATCTTTCTGATTTGGGCAGTTCGCCTTGATGTGCCCCTTTTGATTGCATCCGTAGCATGTCACCTCAAACTTTACCTTTGGATGGGCCTCCTTTAGCTGAATTACCTTTTTAATATCCTTTTTGTTGAAGCCCCTCTTCTTTCTGTAGAGTTTCTTCACCGGGTTGACGAGTTCTGTTGTGAGTTCGTTGTCGTCGTCAGAGTCCAGTTCTTATTCTGATTCTGGTTCGGTTCTGCGCTTTGTTTTTGCTTCCCTAGTGCTGCTTGTACCTGCAACCAAAGCAATACCTTTCTCGGCCGGACGTGAGTTTACCTGTTCATGTAATTCAAACTCTGCAAATAATTCATCTAACTTAATGGAAGAGAGATCCTTGGAAACCTTGTAAGCATCTACCATGGATGCCCACAAGGTATTCCTCAGAAAAGCATTCAAGGCATACCTCAAGATGTCCCGATTCTCTACTTTTTGTCCGATTACATGTAGACCATTGAGTAGATCCTATATCTGGGCGTGGAGCTGGCTTGCTGTCTCTCCTTCCTGCATTTTGATATTATATAATTTATTGAAAAGTAAATCTCTCTTACTTACCTTGGTTTCTGATGTACCCTCGTGTAGTTTGATTAGCTTTTCTCACAGCTCCTTTGCACTTGTGAAGGGTCCTACTCTGTTAAGTTCCTCCTTTGTCAGACCACACTGGAGTATGCAGGTTTCCTTTGCGTTCGCTTCTACTTTATTTATTAAGGATGCGTCATAGTTCACGTATGATACTAATTTCCCCGTGCCGTCAAGTGGGAGTTCGATGCCTGTCTTGGTGATCATCCAGACTTCGAACTAGGTTTGCAGGTATGACTCTATTCAGCCTTTCCAGTAGCCGAAGTCTTCGCCGGAGAAGAGCGGGGAGCGAACTGTGCTGTAGCCTTCTTATTGGGCCATTTGAAAAACTTGCACACAAAAAATAAACGAAAAGGTTGTTCTAGGACTTGATCCTGGATTAGCAGTGCGGTATAAAAGTAAAAATAAATTATGATCTCGAGTGGTGTTGCACTAACTTCGAGACAAATCCGATTACGAAAGAAATAAGATCGGAAGACGGCAAGAATACCGATTTTGATCGACTCTGAAAAAATGAAATCACCATGAAAAGAATGCTTGATTGGTGGTTGCACCAAATCAAAGCGACCCCACTTTGATACCAATTATTGGATTGAGACCACACTAGAGGGGGGGGGGCGAATAGTGCTCGTGGCTTTCACGCGTTTCGTATTCGTAAATTGACGAGAAAAGCAGCGGAAATAAAATCAAACACACAGAAAGGACCCAAGTGTTTACTTGGTTCGAAGCCTTGGGCGACTCCTACTCCAAGGCCCGCGATCTTTGATCGCTTTCGGTGGGCAACAACTATAATATTGCAAAATTTAGTACAAGTATGAAATGGATACAACAGAAATTTAAAGTAAGACAGAAAACTAAATTATAGAAATCGGAGCGCCGGGTTATCGGGGACTTGTCGTAGCTTGGCCTTAGCAGCACATAGGAGAAAGAACACTTTAGCATTGATTGATTGAGCTGCTGGTCAAAGAAGTCTTAAATAGGCTGTTGAGGGCGCCTCCAAGCCTGTCTGAGGCGCCTCCAACTTGCCGAGTCAGCCGTGCGGATCAGAACAGAACTGGTCGCAACTTATCTAGTTGAAGGCGCCTCCATCACCCTTTGAGGCGCCTCCAAGCTTGTCTGAGGCACCTCTAGATCCATCCGAGGCGCCTCCAGCCTTGCTACGTGCGCTGCATCTGCCTTGCACCGGAGGCACCTCAAGCTCCATGAGGGCGCCTCGGGTATTGCTCATCCGAGGCTGATCTTGCTCCTTTGTCCCTGTAAAACATGTTAGTCCATAAACCAACTACATATCCTGCAAAACAAAGTTAGCACACACAATAAACATAATAATGTGAAAGTTTGATTGTCACAGACTGTCCGATTCTGACTTTAAATTTCTGACCGGAAACCCTAGGTCGAATCGATGCCTACTGTTCCCTCTTCCGGGGAGCGCGTCCTCACCTACTCCACTCAGGAGAGCATATCTGATGCCAGTCCGGTCCTCCAGACCGACTGGACTTTCTACCTAGGGTTACCACGCCCTAGGACCTAGGGTTACCACCCCCTAGGGGTTTTCTCCACCTAGGGTTACCTCCCCCTATGACCTAAGGTTACCCCCCCTTAGGATTTCTCCTCCACCTAGGGTTACCACCCCCTAGGACCTAAGGTTACCCCCTTAAGATTTCTCCTCCACCTAGGGTTACCACCCCCTAGGACCTAAGGTTACCGCCCCTTAGGATTTTTCACCTACCTAACCGCAGTTAGGACTTTCTTGCAAACTTGTTTAAGCTCGTTAGATAACAATTAACCTTAACTTTGAATCCCTTTTGCCATTATCAAAACTAAGGTTCGATCGTCGGATGCTTCCCGCACCAACAATTAGTTGTTTCTTTAACTTTTATAATATTTTTTTTATAGACTCTATAAGCCCTAATGGTTGTGGAGTACCCTAAAAAGTTTCCTAGGATTAATTTCGATGTAAATTTTTCTAAGTAGTCTTTAGTGTTTAGAATATGGACTTTACATCCAATTACCTTCAAATAATTTAAGTTGGAGATTTTATTATAATATATTTCATATAGAGTTTTATTTTGAAATTTATTGATTAAAATTCTATTTTGAATATAACATACCATATTTATTGCCTCGGCCCAGAATTGATTATTCAGGTTATATTCGTTTAACATTATTCTAGAGGCCTCTTGTAGGGTTCTATTTTTCCATTCTACTAGACCATTTTGTTGGGGGGTTCTAGGGCATGAGTACTCATGTTTGTATCCATTAATTTTACAAAATTCAGTAAATTTATGGGTTTCAAATTCCCCTCCATGATCACTTCTAATTCTTTTAATTTTAGTATCTTTTTCATTTTCTATCAACTTGCAAAAAGATTTAAAGATTTCGTAAGTTTCATATTTAGTTTTTAGAAATTTTACCCAAGTAAATCATGAGTAATCATCAATTATAACTAAGCAATATTGGTTTTTGCTTAGTGATTTGGCTCTATGTGAATCAAACAGGTCTAAGTGTAGGAGCTTAAGTATTGAGTTAGTTCTATTTAGGTTGGTTAACTTGTGGGTTGACTTGGTTTGTTTACCCTGTTGGCAAGCATTACAGATTATATTTTCTAAATTTCTTAATTTGGGTAGCCTTCTAACTAAGTCATTTTGACTTATATTTGAAATAAGTATGGTATAAGTGTGACCCAGTCTTCTGTGCCACAACTTAGTTTCCTCTTGTTGTGTCAGGAGACACTTTAGTGAGGAGGTTGATAAGTCAATTGTATAGATGTTTTTTTTCCTAATTCCCTTAAGTGTAATTTCAAAATTTTTGACATTTTTAATTAAACACTCAGAGTTTGAAAATATTACTAAGTACCCAAAGTCACAAAGTTGACTAATGCTAAGTAAGTTAAAATTCAATTTATCAACCAATAAAACTTTTTGAATAAAAAAAATCCAAACTCAGTTGGATATTACCTATTTTGATTACCTTAAGTGTTCCGTCATTGCCGAATGCAACTGACTCTAGATTTTTGAATTTTATCTTGGTGAATTTGAATCGGTCTCAAGTCATGTGTCTGGAGCATCCACTATCGAACATCCATTGGTTTAAATCGTTATGTTCCTACACATAAAGTATTTTATTTGGATCTAACTTTAATAGGATTGTAAGATAGATTGATTGAGTTCAACCCCTTATTTTTCATCTCACCCAATGTATATTGTCAATCATGTTGTACTTATGGGTGACTGTGAGATGGTTGATTGTGTTTAATTTAGTTAATTACTTGATTAAGGATTATTTAATTTATTAAGTAAGATTTAATTAAGTAAGATTTGATGAAGTAAGATTTTGATTAGGTAAGATTTAATTAAGTAAGATTTATTTAATTAAGTAAGATTTGATTAAGTAAGATTTGATTAAGTAAGATTTAATTAAGTAAGATTAATTAAGTTAAACTAAATTTTTCCTAAGTCCATCTCACCCTTTTCGAAATTGTCAATTAGGGAACCTTATAGGTGTTTTTGTGAGATGAATAATTTCATCTTCAATTTAGATTACAATCTAAGGATTGGTTTATATTTGAGTTAGACTTAGGTTTTACAATTAGTTAATTAATTATTTATTTCGATGATTAGCTTCTAGGTTGTGGCGAGGCACTAGGTCTTCTTGGGTATGAGATCATCCACCACTTCTAGACAAAGCTTTTCAAAGAAATTGAATATTTAATTTTCTTACAGTAACTCCTTGGTCTAACTAGTCAAGTGTAAATCAAACCTAGGTCCTTATCTAGCCTAGTCTAAGCATGTATAATAAAAGTAGTAAAGCAAACATCAAACAAATCTATTTATCGATAAAAATGGTCTTTCTATTGGTTCCCCCTAGATCATAGCCTCGATAGGGTCTATCAAAGTGGTGGATTTGATCCTTGGGAATCTAATATTGACCAAGTCCAACTTGATTAACCAAGTTCGACTTGGAGACCCATGCTCGGACTATTTTTCTATTAGTTCTATTTACAAGTGATAAGTAAGATCTGTATTTTCATTTAACCTTAAATCCAAGTCCGGACCTGTTGTATACGACTCTTTGTTTTCCAAGAATCATATCAAGATTCTTTGAACCCAAGGTGAACCGTTCTAATATATTCTTTAGTTCCCTGACTTGATTTTTCAGGCTGAAATTTTCTTCCTCAAGATTTTGAACTTGAGTTGAAGTGCCAGTCTAAATGGAGTTAGTCAAGGAGCTTTGGTTAGCCACTTCTTTAAGGGTAGTTACCTCCTTTTGAAGTGACTTGACCCGCACATTATATTTAGCTAACTTGCGCATGAGATAATTAACTAAATTATGCAGTTTATCTATTTGAGAAGTTCTTACAGTGAGGTTAGGCCCTTCGGAAACAGATACGGATCCGTGGCTTCTCTCCGATTCTGTTTCCAATTCGCTCTCGGTTTCGGACTCGTCGACTTGTTCCCGGGCCAAAACCACAAGAAAGCTCATATGTTCCAGCTCTTCGTCAGACTCTTCTGAAGAAGACTCATCCCACGTCGCCTATAGTGCTTTCTTCTTCCATTGCTTTTTTGCTTCCTTTTGGTTTGGACAGTTGGCTTTGATGTCTCCCTTTTGGTTTCAGCCATAGCAGGTTACTTCGAACTTCACTTTTGGACTTGATTGCACTGTTTTGGACTGAATCACTTTCTTGATATCTTTCTTGGTGAATCCTTTCTTCTTTTTATAGAGTTTGCATACAAGGTTGAGCTCGGCTGTGATCTCGTCGTCGTCGTCGTCTTCTGAGTCCGATTCATCTTCAGCTTCGGGTTCAATTCTGCGCTTTACTTTTGATTCCCGCATTCTACTCGTTCCTGCAATCAAAGCAATACCTTTCTCGGCCTGAATAGTATTAGTTTGTTCATGAAGTTCAAATTCAGAAAAAAGCTCGTCTAGTCTAAGTGAAGAAAGGTCCTTGGATACTTTGTAAGCATCTACTATTGATGTCCACAAGGTATTCCTCGAAAAAGCATTAAGTGCATACCTTATTACTTCGTAATTTTCAACCTTCTGACCGATTGCATGAAGGTTGTTCAGCAGGTCCTGAACCCGCGCGTGAAGCTGGCTAACCGACTCACCTTCCTGCATTTTTATGTTATTCAGTTTATTTAAAATTAAATCACGCTTGCTTACCTTCGTGTCGGAAGTTCCCTCGTGCAGCTCAATCAACTTCTCCCATAATTCTTTCTCACTTGAGAACGGGTCAACTCGGTTCAGTTCTTTTTTTGTCAGGCCGCATTGTAGAGTCTGGGTGGCCTTTGCATCAACCTCGATTCTTTTCCTTGTTGGTGCATCCCATTTGTTGCATGGGACGAGGACTCCATCTTCGGTTGGATAAGCGAAGCCCGTCTGGATGATTATCCACATCTCGACTTGTGTCTTGAGGTGGTATTCCATTCGACTCTTCCAATACCCAAAGTCTTCGCCAGTGAAGAGGGGCGGACGAGCTGTCCTATATCCCTATTGGTAGGCCATTAAAGATCTAGCACAAAAAAAATGAGAAAACTTGTTCCAAGACTTGGTCTTGGATTAGTAGTGCGGGATAATAAATTTAAATAAGCGAGCTCGAGTGGTGTTGCACTAGCTTCGAGAAAAATGAATTTTTAATTATGATAAAATGATAGGAATAGAGCTATTGTACCAATTCCGATTAAAAAAATACAATTAAAACCATAAAAAAAATGCTTGAATGGTGGTTTCACCGATTCGAAGCGACCCCACTCTGACACCAATTATAGGATCATAGACGTGCTAGAGAGGGGGGGTGAATAACACGCGTTGCTTTTTCACTCATTTCGGAAAACACACAGAATACGCAGTGGAATAAAGAATGAAAAGACAAGCAACACTAACATGCTTTCTTTTACTTGGTTCGGAGCCTGTGGCGACTCCTACTCCAAGACCTGCGATCATTGATTGCTTTCGTTGGGCAATCACTATAGATTCAGAAATTGAGTACAAGTATAAATATGCAGCTTACAAGTATTGCTCAAAATTAAACTTGTTACCGACGACCTGGAGAAATAGAACTTCTAGCTTAATTGTTGTCGGAGCAGTGTATAGACGTTTTCGGAGTGTGCGCAAGAGCTCAAGTTGTTCTTTAAGAATTGTTGTCGAAGCACCTGGTAGAGCCCTCCTTTATAGCCAAGCTTGATCTGATCCAGATCCCCTGATCTCGGGATCAGGTTTCATTCACCGTCAATCGGTTGACCGATCCTCCTGATCGGTTGACCGATCTCGCCTGAATCGGTCTGCCTTCCGGTTCTTCTATTTGGATATATTTTCTTCGTTCGGTCGACCGATCCTGTCGTTCGGTCGATCGATCCCCAGCACATCTGGTCCGATCAACTCGGCTCAACCACGTCATCGCTTATGCTTGGTTCGGTTAACCGATCTCGAGGTTCGGTCGACCGATCCCTCAGTCAAACTCGGTCCACTCGCTGGAACTCTGCTATGTTTGCTTGGAGGTTCGGTTGACCGATCCCCAGGTTCAGTCGACCGATCCAGGCTGAACATCAACTTGCAGAATCATTAATCTTCCTGCAAAACAGAGTTATACAAATATATGTAAATAAATAACTTTGACAGCCTTCGGACTGTTCAGTTCTGACTTCGGATTTCCTTTGGAATCTAGGTCAAATTGACACCTACTGTTCCTTCAACGGGGAACGCATCCTCACCTACTCCTCTCAGGAGAAGTTATCTATTGCCAGACCGGTCCTGTAGACCGACTGGACTTTTGCTCAGCGCCCGAGGCTTCTGGTCTTCATGCTGGATGTCCGTTCCATGACTCACTCAGACTTCCACCCGGCCCGCGACCACTAGGATTTCAACCTAGAGTCCCCGACTCTAGGATTTTTCCCCAAGCCCTCGACTCGCCAAGACTTTCAGCCCAGGGTTCCCACCCCCTAGGATTTTCCATCTGCCTAACCGCAGTTAGGTCTTTTGCCTAAGTACACTTAGGACTTTTTTTGCAAGCTCATTCAAACTTGTTAGATAACAACTAACCTTAACTTTGAATCATTTGTCGTAATCAAAACCTAGGTTCGATCATCTAGTGCTTCCCGCACCAACACTTTGCCACTGGAGTGTCACCTGGAGCACAATTCTGTATGTCATTCCGAATGAGCACCTTTTCTACATAGGTTTTTTGTGATAGTCTAAGTGTGTACCTTGAACGATCACATATAATCTATATGCCTAAGATAAAGGATGAATCACTAAGATCCTTCATTTTAAATTCACCGGATCGAAATGACTTGGTTTCTAGTAGCAGACTCTTATTATTGCTTGTAAGAAATACATCATCCACATACAAAATAAGTATAATAAACTTGCTCCTACTAATCTTGATATACAAATATTGATCAATTAGATTTTCCTTAAAATCATATAAAGAAACCACTAGATCAAACTTTCGGTACCATTGATGAGATGCCTACCTTAAACCATAAATGAACTTTCTTAGTTTATATACTAGGTGCTTTCAATCTTCTGACTCAAAATTCTCGGTTGCACCATGTATATAGTTTCCTCAATGTTTTCATTGAGAAACGTAACCTTAACATCCATTTGGAGTACTTTTAGGTCATAATGAACTACAAGTGGCATGATTAGTTTAAGGGAGTCTTTCGTCAAAACTGGTAAAAAGTTCTCTTTGTAATTAATGCCCTCCTTTTGAGTAAATCCCTTGGAGACTAGGTATGCCTTATACTTTTGAACATTGACATGTGAATCTTGTTTGATTTTAAATATCCATTTACAACTAACAGGTTTCACACCTTCAGGTAATTCGACAAGTTGACAAACATTGTTATCTACCACGGACTTCATTTCTTCTCTCATGGCTTCAATCCATTTTTCTAGATGAGGGCATTGTTTGACTTCTTGGAAGGATGTAGGATCATCTTCCAACCCGATGTCAAACTCATGCTCTTTGAGATACACATAATCATGAGACATCCTGTATCTCCATTCTCTAATGGATCTCCTTAGTGACACTTGATCTTGAGGTGGTTGGGAGTCATTCTCAAGCGCAGGAGGGAATTCTTCTATTTGAGTTGATGTGGAGGGGAATGAGAATATCATGGTCAACTACTACTTCCGATTGTACAACTTTAACTATATGCGGAATTGTAATCATTTCACTATCAGTTGTATTAGTAGTGTTAGAATGTATACTGAAAGTCTAGCTTTTTGTATAAACATTTATAAGAATCACATTGGTCAAATGTCTACATTTATATTAAGTGTAGTTGCCCATTTAATTTATATTATAGATAACATGGTGTATGGTACCACACAGAAGATTATGTTATCAGTTCCTTATAAATTATAAATAGTAGCTCACAACCAAGATGGAATGGGGCAAACCATTGGAGTGGTTGTAGTGTAATTTGATATTAGTTTATCTTGACTATAAAATTACACTAGTACACTATGAGTGTATTGAGCAGGACCATTTGAGGTAGTTTCTTTTTATACTGACTACATAAAAGAACAAAATCTCAGTTATTATGGAAATACGTACTCTTAATCATGATATAATAACAAACACGTATACTTAATATTTATTTCTTTAATTTATCAAAGGGTAAGATTTAGTTCGTTAAATCAATATGGCCGATAAGTTGGGAAGTGATATTATTTATATGGTGTGTTGTTGATTATAGAATGAAATTGTGTCCTAGTAATCTAGGTTAGTGATGCCCCCTTGAGGAGCTCATAAGGATTGTCATGTAAACCCTGCAGGTGGACTTAGTCTGACATGACAATAAGGTTGAGTGGTACTACTCTTGGAGCTAGATATTAATTAAGTGAGTTGTCAGTAACTCATTTAATTAGTGGACATTCGATATCTTAAACACAGGGAGACTAACACACTCATGATAAGAAGGAGCTCATATTGTAATATGAGATTGGTACGGTAGTGCAATAATAACTCTTTAGTGGTATGAGTTATTATTGATGAACTTGAGTTGGGTGTTTGGGGCGAACACGGGAAGCTCAAGCTCATCGAGAGACGAAACCCAATTCCTCCTCTCGGTCCCTGTTGTAGCCTCTTATGTATAAAGCTTTATATCCACTTAAAGCCCAACTTCTTACCCATCTTGATGTGGCCGGCCAAGCCAAGCTTGGAGCCTAAGCTAGGGTCGTCCAAGCCAAAGATTGGAGCCAAGTTGTGGCCAGCCAAGCTAGGGCTGACCAAGCCAAAGCTAGGTGGCCGGCCACATAAAAATTAAAAGGGCATTTTAAATTTTAAAATCTTTCCTTTTGTGGAAGCCATGGTTTTAAAAGAGAGTTTTTAAATTTTAAAATTTTTCCTTTTATAGCTTTCTACAAAGGATTAAGAGAGAGGTTTGATATCTTTCCTTATTTATAGTTAAAAGAAAGATTTTAATTTTTGATAAAACTTTCCTTTTTGTAACCATCCACATGTTTTTAAAGAGAGATTTTAATTTATAAAATTTTCCTTTTATAACTAACAAGGGATTTAAAAGAGAAATTTTTTATTAAAAATTTCTTACCGAAACAAATAAGGAAGTTTTAATTTTATGTTTAAACTTTCCTTGTTTGGAGCACATGTGTAGGGCCGACCATGACAAGCATTAAAAGGAAGTATTAATTTTTGTTTTAAAACTTTCCTTTTTAGTCATTGGCAAGGAAAATAAGGAAGTTTTAATTATATTTAAAACTTTCCTTTTTTACCAAGACCAAGGATTATAAAAGAGATGGAGGGGGTGCCCCATGAGATAACACATCTTCTATTCTTCTCTTCCAATCCATTGGTGGTTGGCCCTCTTCCTTTTCTCTTCTCCTTTTGTTTTCTTCCTTGGAGGCCGGCGGCATCAAGTTTGGTGATCTCTTGGTGGCCGGTTGCTTGAAGGAGAAGAAGAAGAGAAGGAAGCTCTCTTGCCTAGCATCCCTTGGAGGTTAGTTGGTGGCCGAAATTTGGAAGCAAAGGAAGAAGCTTGGGTGGATTTCATCTTGGAAGATCATCGCCCACACGACGTCCAAGAGAAGGAGAGGAATACAGCAGAAGATCAAGAGGTCTATAGGCTACAAAAGGTATAACTAGTTATTTGTTTTCGCATCATAACTAGTTCATCTTTTTGTATAGATCTTGAAAAACCAAACACAAGAGGTTATCAGTTTTATGTTATCGTTTTGTTATCAATTTTATTTTTCGATATTGTGCTTCTATTGAGGTCTCTGTAGTTAAACCTAGTTTACTATAAGAAGTTAAATATCTATTTTATTTGAAAGGCTTTGTCTAGGAAGTGGTGGATGATCCCATACCCAAGAAGCCTAGTACCTCGCCATGTTTAACCTGGAAGCCGATTTTTGAAATAGATATTTAATTAATTTTTGTAATATGATTTAACTTATGAAGAACACATCGGTTAAATTTGGAGTAACAATGTTAAGTTTCATTTCTAATCCAAGTTTAACTTCTGAAGGGAAATTTGGATTAATAATGTTAAGCATCGTTTGCAATCCAAATTTAACTTCAGTAGAGCACATGAGTAGCTAGGATAGTTCTATGCTTGTACAAATTTTTATACAAGGGAACTAGAATGGTATTCCGAGTAGCAACCAACAATTGGTATCAGAGCTAGGTTTTACCTCTGTGTGTTTGGTTTTTAGTTTAATTATGCACATGTCATACATATTTTAGGTAGGATAATAGTAGGATATGCAAATTGATTAACTCTATGGTTGCAAGCTCCAACTATTATGGCCTATTGTGATTGTGTGTGATTGGACCCTCGGACATGTTAAGGGCATTTTATGTGTGTGCATGATTGTATTTATTAAATACAGCAGGAGCTGTATTAGTTTTAGGATTTTACATTTTGTTCGATCTAGACTTTATGTACATTCCTTTGTGGAATATATGATCGATATATGTAAAATTTATTTTTGTCGCAGATCGTATCCTTGCAAGGCATGGTGCTATTTGAGGGCCAGACGCGCAGCAGAAAAAGAAGCTCGATGGACGCGATGACATGAGCTCTAGGACTGGCGGCTAGTTTTGACAACTGCTAGGGATGGTAGCACACGGAGGACAGTGATGGAAGAGGCCATAATAGTTGGAAAATTATTTTTTCATATTTATTGCTTTTATTTGCTGTGATGTGTGTGTGTGCATGTTAAAAATCCTCATCTTAAATAACTAAGTGGGAGAGGGATTTATAAATAAATTACATGGTCTCCATTACTGGTTTGTAAGTGATGCAAACAAACTTGCGCGTTGGCTCTGAGTGTCTTCCTCCACATCGGATGAGTTTGTTTACGGATCACTAGATCAAACTTCCTTTATGGATAATTATAGGAAATTATTTAGGAGCATGTGATCTTCTCCATTTGAAGGGGCACAATTCTATTTAATGGACTAAGTATCAAGTAATGGTATACACTTAGGCGCATTTAATATTATCCTCCCCATCAGAGTCACTGCTATTATTTGTGTGACCGAAGGAATACCAACTATTAATTTTATTTGTCATAAAGTTAGGTTGACAAGAATAAAATTAATGAGTAAAACCTCCCCTTACAAATGTTTGAATTTGTATACGTCCACACTATCGTGGCATACAAAATTCACGGTGTTTTGAGGTGTTGGTGAATTTAAATGATATTGTTCGAGGAATCAATATTATTCTAAATTCTTCAGTTTTGACCTTATTTTGTGATTCTTAGGATTTCAAAATGACCTTCAACCCACTTGCTATTATTCTGAAAGAGAACAAACTTACTAGTCCCAATTACACAGATTGGAAAAGAAACCTGGACATTGTCCTAACTGCTGAAGGCTATAAGTTTATACTGTTAGAGGTCTGCCCTAATGAGCCTAATAGTGATTCTAGTGAAGAGGAGATTAAGTATTATAAGAAATGGGTCAAGGCAGATGAGATGACGCGGTGTTACATTTTGGCTTCTATATTAAATGTGCTGCCACATCAACATCAGGCCATGCCTACTGCCTATAACATGATGTACAATCTCAAGGAACTCTTCGGACACCAGAATCAAGCTGCTAGGCAAGACGCTATGAGAAACTTAATGACAACCACCATGTCAGAGGGGACACCCGTAAGGGATCATATCCTCAAAATGATGGCTTACTTGAACAAGATACAAATCATTGGAGCTGAAATCGATGGGGAAACTCAAGTCGATATTATTCTCCAAACGCTACCCAAAGGTTTTGAGTAGTTCCTCCTGAACTACAATATGAATAAAAGGATTTATTCATTGGCGGAACTACTGATAGAACTTCAAGCAGCAGAAGGGCTATTTCATCATAGTTCTCAAATCCACTTTGCTAAAAATGTTTCTACTTCTAAGTCGAAAGGCAAGAAGAAGAAAAAGAAATAAGCTGGCTCGGCAAAGAAAGTAAATCGATCTCTAGGTACTGGACTAAAAGCAGGAGTGAAGAAGTCGAAGGGTAAGTGCTTCATTTGCATGCAGTCTGGACATTAGAAGGCGGACTGTCCTCGTAGGAAAGAGAATAATAAAGGTATATCTTATTCTCTAGTAGTTGAAACATGTTTAGCGGTGTTATCTATCAGTACCTGGTGTGTAGATACAGGAGCCACTGATCATGTTTGCAATTCATTGCAGGGGTTCCAGGAAACCCGACGACTATATGAGGGAGAGATAATCGTCTACATGGGCAATGCTACGGAAGTGGCGGCTGTTGCAGTGGGATATGTTTACTTATCATTTGATAGGAATAGAACTTTGATTTTGAGAAATTATCTTTATGTATCAAATTTTAGAAAGAATTTAATTTCAATTTCTAAACTATTTTTGGATGGATATTCTGTTTCTTTTGATGACAAAGTGGTTATCAAGAAGAATAAGGTAGTTATATGTTCTGGTACATTAGTTGGTAATTTGTATATTCTATTGGTTGCTACTCGGAAAACCTAGAGGTTCCACTGTACAAAAAATTTGTACAAAGGTCTGAACCTTTTCCTAGCTACCAAGTGTTCTTTTAAATTAAATTTTGGATCACCTGCGGAACTTAACACGTTTGATCCAAAACTTAATCTATTTGTTCTTTTAGGTTTTGACTTGGATCTCCTGCGGAACTTAACACGTTCGACCCAAGTCACCATAAGTTATTAATTCCATTAAATATTAATTTCCATAATTGGTTCCCAGTACTGACGTGGCGAGGCACATGACCTTCTTGGATATGGGAGCAACCACCACCGACTAGACAAAACCTTTTATAGAAAGCTAATATTTAATTTCCTAAAATAACTTTAGGTTAACCGAAAGGAACAATCAAATCACAAGGAAAAGAAAAAACAAAAGAACATAACATCGAAAAACATATTCGAAATCCTAGAATCGTAAGCCTCTTGTATTTGGTATTATTTCCAAAAATAACTAGTATGATGCGGAAAGAAAAATTACTAGTTATACCTTTTAGAAAGACCTCTTGATCTTCTACCGTATTCCTCTTCTAACCTCGGACGTTGTGTGGGCAACGATCTTCCGAGATGAGAAACCACCAAACACCTTCTTCTCCTCCTAGCTAGGTTCGGCCAAAACAAGAAAGCTTCACCAAGGAAGAAGAAAATCACCAACCAAGCTCCAAGGGATGCAAGCTTTCTCTCCTTCTTCTTCTTCTCTAAGTAGTATCCGGCCACCACAAGAGCTTCAAAGAAGATGAAGAATTCGGCCACCACAAAGAGAAAGAGAGAAAGAAAGGATGGTCGGCCATAACACCAAGGAAAAGAGGAAGAGAACAATAGAAGTTGTCACCCATGAAGGCACCCCTACCCCTTCTTTTATATTCCTTGGCTTTGGCAAATAAGGAAATTTATTTATAATAAAATTTCCTTAACTTTCCTTGACAACAATTAATTAATAAAAATTAAATAAATTTTCCTAATTAATTGTATGTGGCCGGCCACCTCATGTAGAGCAAATAGGATAATTTTAATCAACAATTAAAACTTCCTTATTTGTCTTTGGAAATTTTAAAAAAATAAAATTTCCTTTTAAAATCCCTTCATGGTTGATAAAAAGAAATTTTTATAATTTTAATTTTCAACATGTGAATAATTTTTCAAAGAGAAAAAATAAAATATCTTTCCAATCTACAAATAAGGAAAGAGATTTAATCTCTTTTTTTTAATCTTTTGTAGATTTTTTAAAGAGAGATATTTTAATTTTAATTCTCTGTAATAAATTATATCTTCCACATAAAAAAATTAAAATTAAAATTCTTTTTAATTTAATGGGGGCCGGCCACCTAAGCTTGGGTTTAAGCTAGGGCCGGCCACCCATGAACCAAGGTTTGGCCGGCCCTAGCTTGAACCACAAGCTAGCTTGGCCGGCCCCTTCTCATGGGTATGAAGGTGGATTTAGGTGGGTATAGTACTCTATAAATAAGAGGCTACGATAGGGACCGAGAGGAGGAATTTGTTTTGGTCTCCCGATAAAATTAAGCATCCCGTGTTCGCCCCGAACACACAACTTAATTTTATCAATAATAATTCATTCCACTAGAGAACTATTATTGAACTACCGCACCAATCCCAAATTACATTTTTGGGCTCCTTCTTATTATGAGTGTGTTAGTCTCCCTGTGTTTAAGATGTCAAATGTCCACTAATTAAGTGAGTTACTGACAACTCATTTAATTAATATCTTAATCCAAGAATAATACCACTCAACCTTATCGTCATGTCGGACTAAATCCACCAGCAGGGTTTAACATGACAATCCTTATGAGCTCCTCTTGGGGACATTATCAACCTAGTATCTCTAGGACACAGTTTCCTTCTATAATCAACAACACACACTATAAGTGATATCATTTCCCAACTTATCGGGCTTATTGATTCATCGAACTAAATTTCACCCATTGATAAATTAAAGAAATAAATATCAAATATATGTGCTTGTTACTATATTCGGATTAAGAGCACACACTTCCATAATAACTGAGGTATTTGTTTCTTTATAAAGTCAGTATAAAAGAAACAATCTCAAATGGTCCTACTCAATACACTCTAAGTGTACTAGTGTAATTATATAGTCATGATAAACTAATTCCTATTTACACTATGACCTTCCAATGGTTTGTTCCTTTCCATTTTGGTCATGAGCTACTGTTTATAATTTATAAGGTACTGATAACATCATCTTCTGTATGTGACACCACATACTATGTTATCTATAATATAAATTAATTGAACAACTACAACAAATGTAGATGATTTGATCAAATGTGATTCTTTATTCAAAATAAATGTTTACAAAAGCTTAGGCTTTCAGTATACACTCTAACAATCTCCCACTTATACTAATGACTAAGCTGCCATATCTTCTGCCATACATCTGATTCCCATTCCCTCCACATGCCGATCGAAAGCTTTTGCCGGAAGGGCCTTAGTGAAAGGATCTGCTAGGTTATCTGCTGATGCAATCTTGGCGATGACAACTTCTCCTCGCTTCACGATATCTCGTATCAGGTGGTACTTGCGCTCTTTATGTTTACTTGCCTTATGAGCTCGTGGTTCCTTCGAGTTTACAACTGCACCGCTATTATCACAATAAATTGTGATGATTTTGGGCAAACCAGGATTCACATCTAAGTCCATTAGAAAGTTCCTGAGCCATACTACTTCTTTAGCTGCCTGCTACATACTCGACTTCCATGGTTGAGTCCAAAACGCATTCCGCTTAACACTCCTCCATTGGCTCCACCTCCTAAAGTAAACACATAGCCGATGTAGACTTACTATTGTCCCTATCGATTGAAATCAATCCGTGTAACCCACAGGAGCAAATCGTGCTTGGTAAACTAGCATATAATCTCTAGTCCTTCTCGGTACTTTAATATATGGTTTACCACGGTCCAATGTCCTTGTCGAGGTTACTCGATATCGCTAACCATGCCCACGGCAAAACAGATATCAGGTCTCGTACATAGCATTGCATACATTAGGCTTCCTACAACCGAAGCATAAGGAACTGCTTTCATGTCCTCTATCTCCTTTGATGTCTTCGGAGACATCTCTTTAGATAGAGCTACTCCATGCCTAAAAGGTAAGAAACCTTTCTTGGAATCTTGCATGGTAAAACGAGCAAGGACTGTATCTATATATGAAGCTTGGGACAGACACAACATTCTTTTCTTGCGATCTCTTATTACTTTGATCCCAAGAATGTGTGCACAATCTCCTAAGTCCTTCATATCAAATTGTTTGGACAACCATACCCTTACGTCCGATAATACCTTGACATTGTTGCCAATTAACAAAATATCATCTACGTATAGTACAAGAAATACCACCACGTTTCCGTTACACTTCTTGTATACACAAGACTCATCCGGACACTGAATAAATCCATATGACTGGATTACTTCATTAAATCGGATGTTTCAAGACCTTGAAGCTTGTTTTAGTCCATAAATGGACCGATTGAGCTTGCACACTAGATGATCTTTGCCTTTTTCAATAAACCCTTCTGATTGCTTCATATGGATGTTCTCTTCAAGACTTCCATTAAGGAAAGCTGTCTTGACATCCATTTGCCAAATCTCATAATCCATATGAGCAGCAATGGATAAGAGTATCCGGATAGACTTAAGCATGGCTACTGGTGAAAAGGTCTCCTCATAGTCGATTCCCTCTTTCTGAGTGTACCCTTTCACAACAAGCCTAGCTTTGAAGGTTTCTACCTGTTGGTGCAATCGACCTAGGTTTTGATGTGTGTGTCAAAGAGTTTAAGTTAGGCTTTCATATGTATTTGATATGTGTTTGAGTCATGCAGGACTTGGAGTGACCAAGTTCGGGAAGCTCATCCAAGGGCTCGGATCGTTGAGTCGGTGAAGGATGGTGTGGAAGACATCCAAGGGACCGCGCGGACGAGGAGCAATGGAGTGGAGCCAAAGGAAGTGGACTTCAAGGCAGCGTGAAAGATGGCACGGAGAGGAGCCGCAGGCTCGGGTGCATCTGAGGGACGAAGGCCGAGGAAGAGGACTTCAAAGGCGACTCCGGAAAGGATGAGAGGAGTGAATGTACTGGGACCAGTCGACTGGTCATGATACCAGTCGACTGATCCAGCTTCACAGAATGCACAGAAGCATTCTGTGCTTATCGACTAAGGGGACCAGTCGACTGGTCCTAAGACCAGTCGACTGGTACATGACCGTTGGCAGAAAACGGGCTCTAAAGAGAGCCGTTGGTATTGCCTAACGGCTAGCACCAGTCGACTGGTGCATGGACCAGTCGACTGGTGTCAGGGTTTGAGTTGATTGGTGATCAACTCTTTCCTCTTATTTAAGGGGAGCTTTGGGGCATTGAAGGGGTTACTGATACTCATTGTAAACCTTCTGAATCTTGCCCAAAGCTTCCAAGTCAACTCTCTTCCTTCTAACCCTAAGTTTCATCTTGTAAAGAGGAAGAGAACTTTGTGAGAGGTTTGCTCCACCGAGAAGGAGAAGCTTTAGCCGGAGATTGCCGGGGACTGATCCACCAAAGGATCAAGGGCTCGTCCACCTCAAGGACACGTCGTGGAGTAGGAGCAAGCAATCTCCGAACCACGTTACATCGAGCGTGTTAGCGTTTGTATTCTCGTTTGTGTTTCTTTGTTTTTAGTTTCTATATTTCCGCTTGCGCAAACTAACATATTGTAGAGAAGAAATCGATTTGGGGGTGACCTAGCTATCCAACCCCCCTTCTAGCCGGCCACCGATCCTCCAACAATTGGTATCAGAGCGAGGACGCCCTTCAACGGACTAATCGCCAAGAAGAGCATTTCATCAAATGGCCGGCTCAAACATTCATCCACCCAAATTCGAAGGCGACTTCTCTTGGTGGAAGAAGAGAATGGAGGTATTTTTCAATACCGATTTTGACATCTTGCTAATCATGAGAAATGGGTTTGAAGAGCCAAAGGATGAACGCAATGAGACAATCGACATAACAAGATGGACCAAGAAGCAAAGAGAAGAACATGTAGCGAATTCTAAAGCCATACATCATCTACAAAATGTCCTTCCCCAACAAGAACTAACGAGGGTTGGAACCTACTCAAGCGCTAAGGAGTTATGGGAAAAGCTAGTGGAGCTTCATGAAGGGACATCGGAAGCGAAATTGGCAAGAAGAGATCTCCTTCGAACTCAACTCAACAATATCAAGCTTGAGAAAGGAGAAAAGGTATCAATTTTACATTGTAGAATTAAGGAGATTATTAATGGACTAACAAGTGTAGGTGAGACACTTTCAAATCGAGACGTGATTACGAAAGCCCTAAATGCTTTTCCAAGATCCACAACTTGGAGTTCCATTGTAGATACATATTACATATCAAAGGACCTAGAGAAATCCTCTCTAGATGAACTCTTCTCAACAATGGAGCTTCATGAAACAAGAGTTGAGGGATTGGATGGAGAAGCTCATAGATCAAGAGGAGTAGCCCTTGTGGCAAACAAGGGAAAGGGGAAGAAGAAAGCTCTATCTCCATCATCTTCCGATTCCGAGGAGTCAAGTGCCTCAATGGATAGTGACCAAGAGGCGTATATGGTAAGGAAGATGAGAAAAGCATTTAAATCTTTTTCTACTAACAAATCTCATGCTAGGAAAAGCTCAAGAAGTAAAAGTAGAACAAGGAAGGTAATTTGCTACAATTGCCAAGGAGAAGGACACATAAGAGATGATTGTCCTCTCTTGAAGAAGAAGGAAGGGAAGAAGAAGGAGGGGAAGAAGACAAAAGAAAAGGGGAAGAAGGCTCAAAACCTAAAAGCAACATGGGATGATCCTTCATCATCATCGGAGGAAGAAGAGCATCACATAGTCAATTTTGCTCTAATGGGGATTGATGATGTAGCCTCCACCTCATCCGAGCAAGAAGAAGGAAGGAGCTCAAGTGAAGATGAAGAGGAGAGCTCAAGTGAAGGGGGAGGTCAAACTTCGGATTCGGACTTCTCGGTAAGTGAGGTACATAATCTTCCTCCCCATATCTTAGTTAAAATTATTTCAAGCACAAATGATGACTTGTTCAAGGCAAAAAGGAAAAACAAGTCTTTGAAACATGACATTTGCATGCTTAAAGAAAAATTAGAATCCATGCCTATTAGGGATGATGATTTGCATGCTTCCTCTACAAGTTCAAATGATTCATGTTTAGAAGAGGAAAATAGGAAATTAAGGGAAAAGGTAGAATACCTTACCAATGCCCTTAGAAAATTTGAAATTGGCTCAAATACCTTAAATATGATCATTGGGAGCCAAAGGCCAAGTTTTAAGAAAAATGGGATAGGATACAATGAACCAAATAATGAAAAGACCTACCATTGTTTACTTGCTAGGGGGCAATCCAAGACAAAGACCATAGATAGGAAATGGATCCCCAAAGAGTACTTGGTCAACCCAATTAGAAAGAATTTCTATTGGGTGCCAAAATCAATCCTCAAGGGTTAGAGGATTTTATGGCAAGTCAACCATGGAAGTTCAATAATTCAAATTTTTCCTATATGATTGACTTGAGACCTTAAGGGGGAGGGCTTAGCCTTGATAGAGATTTATGATCAAGAGGGCTAAGTAGAGGTTACCTTTATCTCACAATAATTATTTTCTAACCATGAATGTGAGATATTAGGATGATACAAATAATTCACTTATGCTTATGGCATTTTGATGAGTTATGAACTGTATCAATGTTTAGTGATCATAGGCCAACTATGGGGAAAGCAAATGTTTAATTAATGGACATCTTGCCCAAAGATCATAGTTGGATATTTTAAATGTTTTGAAAATAATTCTATGTTTTATTTACTATGGTATAGCTATATTAAAACATATGATTGAAAAACTGAGCTTGAAATTGATACAAACTTGATTAATTTTTAAAGTGTTGAGTTTTTATCAAAACTTCAAAAATATGATGACTTTTCATGAAAACATATTTTTCTTAGTTAAAGAATATTATAAGAAATATGTGTCCAAAATTTCATGATTTTTCGAATTTTCTGGAATTTTTTATGGATTTCTGAAGTTGGCTGCCGTAGGCTGAAATTGATGTTCAGTTTGTGCCAGTCGACTGGTGCAGATACCAGTCGACTGGTACCAGCCTTTCAGCGTTCTGTTGGTCTTTAAAATCAAAATTTCGGTTCAAATTTGGTTGGAACTGATACCATAGTATGTGTACGTGTCTGGTACAATATTTTTGATGGTGTCAAAGGGGGAGAAATGTGTAGGTTTAAGTTAGAAATCTACTTGGGTGCAAATCTTTGAAAATTAAGATTAAGAGCATGTGTTAAGGGGGAGCTTGGATTTTATGCTTCATATTTACATATTGCTTGTACTTTTCAAAGTTGTTATTGGTGCCTAACTTAAACATATTGCCACACATCAAAAAGGGGGAGATTGTTGGTGCAATCGACCTAGGTTTTGATGTGTGTGTCAAAGAGTTTAAGTTAGGCTTTCATATGTATTTGATATGTGTTTGAGTCATGCAGGACTTGGAGTGACCAAGTTCGGGAATCTCATCCAAGGGCTCGGATCGTTGAGTCGGTGAAGGATGGTGTGGAAGACATCCAAGGGACCGCGCGGACGAGGAGCAATGGAGTGGAGCCAAAGGAAGTGGACTTCAAGGCAGCGTGAAAGATGGCACGGAGAGGAGCCGCGGGCTCGGGTGCATCTGATCAAAGGCGACTCCGGAAAGGATGAGAGGAGTGAATGTACTGGGACCAGTCGACTGATCCAGCTTCACAGAATGCACAGAAGCATTCTGTGCTTATCGACTAAGGGGACCAGTCGACTGGTCCTAAGACCAGTCGACTGGTCCTAAGACCAGTCGACTGGTACATGACTTTTGGCAGAAAACGGGCTCTAAAGAGAGCCGTTGGTATTGCCTAACGGCTAGCACTAGTCGACTGGTGCATGGACCAGTCGACTGGTGTCAGGGTTTGAGTTGATTGGTGATCAACTCTTTCCTCTTATTTAAGGGGAGCTTTGGGGCATTGAAGGGGTTACTGATACTCATTGTAAACCTTCTGAATCTTGCCCAAAGCTTCCAAGCCAACTCTCTTCCTTCTAACCCTAAGTTTCATCTTGTAAAGAGGAAGAGAACTTTGTGAGAGGTTTGCTCCACCGAGAAGGAGAAGCTTTAGCCGGAGATTGCCGGGGACTGATCCACCAAAGGATCAAGGGCTCGTCCACCTCAAGGACACGTCGTGGAGTAGGAGCAAGCAATCTCCGAACCACGTTACATCGAGCGTGTTAGCGTTTGTATTCTCGTTTGTGTTTCTTTGTTTTTAGTTTCTATATTTCCGCTTGCGCAAACTAACATATTGTAGAGAAGAAATCGATTTGGGGGTGACCTAGCTATCCAACCCCCCTTCTAGCCGGCCACCGATTCTCCAACACTACCTTCCCGTCTGTCCCTCTTTTCCTTTTGTAGATCCACTTGCATCCAATGGCTTTTACACCATCAGGTGGTTCTACAAGCTCCCAGACCTTATTAGAGTACATAGACTCTATTTTAGAATTCATTGTCTTTTGCCAAGATGCTGCATCTATATCTTGGAGTGCTTCGTCATATATTCGGGGATCAGGTTCATGTTTACCCGGGATCAAGTCCGAAGACTCTCCCAAAAACATGAATCATTCAGGCTGCCTTACAACCCTCCCACTACGACGAGGCACTGTCTGTGGTTGTGTATCATGTGTGACACGTGTTGCAGTTTCTTGTGGTACTTCATCTTGTACTGTTAGTACTGAAGTAGACGTATCCTCTCTAAGTTCTTCTAAAACAACTTTGCTACTGGGCTTGTGATCCATTATATAGTCTTCTTCTAAAAACTGGGCATTGGTGCTAACAATGACCTTCTGGTCTTTAGGACTATAAAATAAACCACCTTTCGTTCCTTTGGGATACCCCACAAACACGCGAACTTCTGTACGAGATTCTAACTTATCAGCATCTGGTTTCAGCACATGTGCTGGACTACCCCAAATCCGAATATGTCTTAGACTGGGCTTTCGCCCATTCCATAATTCTGTGGGAGTAGAAGAAACTGATTTAGAAGGTACTAAGTTCAGAATGTACACTGCTGTTTCCAGAGCGTATCCCCAAAACAAATTTGGTAATTCCGAGTAACTCATCATCGATCTAACCATCTCCATAAGAGTCCTATTCATTCGTTCGCCACACCATTCTGTTGGGGTGTGCAGACAGTTGGGATTGAATCCCGACCTCTGATAAGTAATTCCTAAACTCTCCTAAGAGGTATTCGCCACCACGATCAGACCATAGTGTCTTGATACTTTTACCTAGTCGTTTCTCCACATCAGCCTTGTATTCTTTGAACTTATCAAAGCACTCGGACTTGCGGCGCATTAGGTAAATATATCCGTATCTTGAATAATCATCTATGAAAGAGACAAAATATTCAAAACCACCTCTTGCCTGGACAGACATAGGACCACACAAATCAGAATGAACCAATTCTAACACTTCTTTGGCTCTATACCCCTTGGCCTTGAAAGGCCTCTTGGTCATTTTACCTTCCAAGCAAGATTCACAAGTTGGAAAATTTTCCAACTCTAATGAACTCAAAAGTCCATCGGTCATAAGCCTCTGAATCCTACTTAAGTTAATATGACCAAGCCTTAGATGCCAAAGATATGCTTGGTTCATTTCCGAAGGTTCTTTTCTCTTATTAGAGTTAGAAAATGAGTTATAAATTTCCATGTTTTGCTTTATGGGAGAAATTGGATTTAAAGTATACAAATTGCCAACTAATGCACCAGAACAGATAATCACTTTATTTCTCTTAATAATTACATCATTACTAAAAGAAACTGAATATCCATCCAAAAACAGTTTAGAAACTGAAATTAAATTTTTTCTAAAACTGGGTACATAAAGATAATTTCTTAAAACCAAATTTCTATTTCTATTAAAAGATAAGTAGACATCTCCCACTGCAACAGCCGCCACCTTAGTAGCATTGCCCATGTAGACAGTAATCTCTCCTTCAGATAGTCGTCGGGTTTCCTGGAACCCCTGCAAGGAATTACAGACATGATCAGTGGCTCCCGTATCTACATACCAGGTGCTGGTAGATAACACCGCTAAACATGTTTCAACAACTAGAGCATGAGATATACCTTTGTTGTTCTGATTCCTACGAGGACAGTCCGCCTTCCAATGCCCTGACTGCTTGCAGATGAAGCACTTGCCCTTCGGCTTCTTCATTCCTGCTTTGAGATTTATTCACTTTCTTTCTGAACCAACTTGTTTCTTCTTCTTCTTTCCTTTCGGTTTAGAAGTAGAACCATTTTCAACATAGTGAATATGAGAATGTTGACAAACCTTCTGCTGCCTGAAGTTCTGTCAGTAGTTTCGCCAATGAATATACCCTTTTGTTTATATTGTAATTCAGGCGGAATTGCTCAAAACTTCTAGGTAGTGTTTGGAGGATCATATCGATCTGGGTTTCCCCATCAATTTCTCCTCCAAGGATCTGTATTTCATTCAGATAAGTCATCATCTTTAGGATATGATCCCTCACAGGAGTACCCTCTTGCATGGTGGCTGTCATTATCTTTCTCATGACTTCTTGCCTAGAAGTCCGGTCCTGATGACCAAAGAGTTCCTTGAGATTGTTCATAATATCATAGGCTGTTGGTAAATCTTGATGCTGATGTTGCAATACATTTGACATTGAAGCCAAAATGTAACACCGCGCCATCTCATCTGCTTTTACTCATTTCCTATGATATTCAATCTCCTCTTGGGTAGATTCCCCAGTGAGTGCATCAGGATAAGGTTCAGTCAGTACAAACTTATAGCTTTCAGCAGTAAGAACAATGTCCAGATTCCTTTTCTAATCTATATAGTTAGGACCAGTAAGTCTATTTTGTTGTAGTATGATGGACAGTGGGTTGAAAGTCATCCTAAGAATCACAAATAACTTTTGGTCAGAACTCTAAATTTAGAATAATATTGATTCCTCAAACAATACTATTTTAAATTAACCAACACCTCAAAACACCGCGAATATTGTATGTCACGATAGTGTGGACGTATACAAATTCAACATTTGTAAAAGGAGGGTTTAACCCATTAATTTTACTATCTTGTCAACCTAACTTTTTGACAAATAAAATTAATAGTTGGTATCCTTTAGTCACACGAATAATAGCAGTGACTCCGATGGGGAGGATACTATTAAACGTGCCTAAGTGTATACCATTACTTAACACTAAGTCCATTAATAAGATTGTGCCCTTCCGATGGGGAAGATCACACGCTCTTAATTAACTTCCTATAGTCATCTAGAATGGAAGTTTGTTCTAATGATCCACAAACAAGCTCATCCAATATGGAGGAAGGCACTCAGAGCCAACGCGCAAGCTTGTTTGCATCACTTATAAACCTGTAATGGAGACAGTGAAATTTATTTAAAATCCCTCTCCCACTTAGTTATTTATAAATGAGGAATTTTAACTATGCTAGCCTACTAGACATGTATACTAACATGCACACACAGCACAATATAAAAGCAATAAATAGAAAATCTAATTTTCAACTATTATGGCTTTTATCTATGGTTGTCCTCCGTGTGTTGTCATCCCAAGCTGCTGCCATATTTGGCCACCACCACCAGGTCTAGCTGTCGCATCCATCTTGCTCCTTGTTCCGCTGCGCCTCTAGTCCTCAGAAGGTTCCACGCTTTGCAAGATTCGATCCGCGACATAAATAGAATTTTACAATTTTGATCCTATATTCCTCGAAGGAATGTACATGTAAACTAGATCGAACATAAAATAAAAATTTACATCCATCGATCCTATATTCCATAAAAGGAATGTACATGTAACTAGATCAAAAATAAAATCCTAATTAAAAACTAAATATAACTCCTGCTGTATTTTATAATACAATCATGCACACACATATAAATTGCCCTTGACATGTCCAAGGGTCCAATCACACACATAAAAAACTATAAGCCATAATAGTTGGATCCTGCATCCACAAAGTTAGCACATCCTACTATTAACCTGCTTAAATTATGTATGACATGTGCATAATTAAACTAATACCAAATACACAGAGGCAAAACCCTAGCTCTGATACCAATTGTTGGTTGCTACTCGAAAAATTTGTACAAAGGTCTGAACCTTTTCCTAGCTACCATGTGTTCTTTTAAATTAAATTTTGGATCGCCTGCGGAACTTAACACGTTTGATCCAAAACTTAATCTATTTGTTCTTTTAGGTTTTGACTTGGATCTCCTGCGGAACTTAACACGTTCGACCCAAGTCACCTTAAGTTATTAATTCCATTAAATATTAATTTCCATAATTGGTTCCCAGTACTGACGTGGCGAGGCACATGGCCTTCTTGGATATGGGAGCAACCACCACCGACTAGACAAAACCTTTTATAGAAAGCTAATATTTAATTTCCTAAAATAACTTTAGGTTAACCGAAAGGAACAATCAAATCACAAGGAAAAGAAAAAACAAAAGAACACAACATCGAAAAACATATTCGAAATCCTAGAATCGTAAGCCTCTTGTATTTGGTATTATTTCCAAAAATAATTAGTATGATGCGGAAAGAAAAATTACTAGTTATACCTTTTAGAAAGACCTCTTGATCTTCTACCATATTCCTCATCTAACCTCGGACGTTGTGTGGGCAACGATCTTCCGAGATGAGAAACCACCAAACACCTTCTTCTCCTCCTAGCTAGGTTCGGCCAAAACAAGAAAGCTTCACCAAGGAAGAAGAAAATCACCAACCAAGCTCCAAGGGATGCAAGCTTTCTCTCCTTCTTCTTCTTCTCCAAGTAGTATCCGGCCACCACAAGAGCTTCAAAGAAGATGAAGAATTCGGCCACCACAAAGAGGAAGAGAGAAAGAAAGGATGGCCGGCCACAACACCAAGGAAAAGAGGAAGAGAACAATAGAAGTTGTCACCCATGAAGGCACCCCTACCCCTTCTTTTATATTCCTTGGCTTTGGCAAATAAGGAAATTTATTTATAATAAAATTTCCTTAACTTTCCTTGACAACAATTAATTAATAAAAATTAAATAAATTTTCCTAATTAATTGTATGTGGCCGGCCACCTCATGTAGAGCAAATAGGATAATTTTAATCAACAATTAAAACTTCCTTATTTGTCTTTGGAAATTTTAAAAAAATAAAATTTCCTTTTAAAATCCCTTCATGGTTGATAAAAAGAAATTTCTATAATTTTAATTTTCAACATGTGAATAATTTTTCAAAGAGAAAATTAAAATATCTTTCCAATCTACAAATAAGGAAAGAGATCTAATCTCTTTCTTTTAATCTTTTGTAGATATTTTAAAGAGAGATATTTTAATTTTAATTCTCTGTAATAAATTATATCTTCCACATAATAAAATTTAAAATTAAAATTCTTTTTAATTTAATGGGGGTCGGCCACCTAAGCTTGGGTTCAAGCTAGGGCCGACCACCCATGAACCAAGGTTTGGCCGGCCCTAGCTTGAACCACAAGCTAGCTTGGCCGACCCCTTCTCATGGGTATGAAGGTGGGTTTAGGTGGGTATAGTACTCTATAAATAAGAGGCTACGATAGGGACCGAGAGGAGGAATTGGTTTTGGTCTCCAGATAAAATTAAGCATCCCGTGTTCGCCCCGAACACACAACTTAATTTTATCAATAATAATTCATTCCACTAGAGAACTATTATTGAACTACCGCACCAATCCCAAATTACATTTTTGGGCTCCTTCTTATTATGAGTGTGTTAGTCTCCCTGTGCTTAAGATGTCAAATGTCCACTAACTAAGTGAGTTACTGACAACTCATTTAATTAATATCTTAATCCAAGAATAATACCACTCAACCTTATCGTCATGTCGGACTAAATCCACCTGCAGGGTTTAACATGACAATCCTTATGAGCTCCTCTTGGGGACATTATCAACCTAGTATCTCTAGGACACAGTTTCCTTCTATAATCAATAACACACACTATAAGTGATATCATTTCCCAACTTATCGGGCTTATTGATTCATCGAACTAAATCTCACTCATTGATAAATTAAAGAAATAAATATCAAATATATGTGCTTGTTACTATATTAGGATTAAGAGCACACACTTCCATAATAACTGAGGTATTTGTTTCTTTATAAAGTCAGTATAAAAGAAACAACCTCAAATAGTCCTACTCAATACACTCTAAGTGTACTAGTGTAATTATATAGTCAAGATAAACTAATTCCTATTTACATTATGACCTTCCAATGGTTTGTTCCTTTCCATTTTGGTCATGAGCTACTGTTTATAATTTATAAGGTACTGATAACATCATCTTCTGTATGTGACACCACATACTATGTTATCTACAATATAAATTAATTGAACAACTACAACAAATGTAGATGATTTAACCAAATGTGATTCTTTATTCAAAATAAATGTTTACAAAAGCTTAGGCTTTCAGTATACACTCTAACATATTCTAAATCCAATAACTCTCACAAAGCAACAAATGAAAATTAATAACACATCCTCTAATTCTAATAAGAGGAAGGAACCTTCAGAAATGCACCAAATATATCTTTGGCATCTAAGGCTTGGACATATTAACTTGAGTAGGATTCAAAGACTAATAGCCGATGGACTCTTAGGTTCATTGGTGGTGGAAAACTTTTCAACCTGCGAATCTTGCTTGAAAGGAAAAAATGACCAATAGACCTTTTAAGGCCAAGGGGTATAGAGCAAAAGATGTGTTGGAATTGGTTCATTCTGATTTATGTGGACCTATGACTATCCAGGCAAGAGGTGATTTCGAATATTTTGTCTCTTTTATAGACGACTATTCGAGATATGGGTACATTTACCTGATGCGCCGCAAGTCTGAGTGCTTTGATAAGTTCAAAGAGTACAAGGCTGATGTGGAGAAATGTCATGGTAAAAGTATCAAGACACTACGGTCTGATTGTGGTGGTGAGTACCTCTCAGGAGAGTTTAGGAATTACTTATTAGAGGTTGGGATTCAATCCCAATTGTCTGCACCTGGTACACCCCAATAGAATGGTATGATAGAATGAAGGAATATGACTCTTATGGAAATGGTTAAATCGATGATGAGTTATTCAGAATTATCAAATTTGTTCTGGAGATATGCTTTAGAAACAGCAATGTACATTCTGAACTTGGTACCTTCTAAATCAGTACCCTCTACTCCCACATAATTGTGGAATGGGCATAAGCCTAGTCTGAGACATGTTCGGATTTGGGGTAGTCTGGCACATGTGCTGAAGGGAGATGCTGATAAGTTGGAATCTCGTACAGAAGTTCACTTGTTTGTAGGTTATCCTAAAGGAACGAAAGATGGTTTGTTTTATAGTCCTAAAGATCAAAAGGTCATTGTTAGCACTAATGTCGGATTTTTAGAAGAGGACTATGTAATAAACCACAAGCCCATGAGTGAAATTGTTCTGGAAGAAATGAAAGAGGACATGTCTACTTTAGTACCAACAGTGCAAGATGAAATATCACAAGAAACTGCAACACGTGTCACAAATGATGCACAACTACAAGCAGTACCTCGTCGTAGTGGGAGGGTTGTAAGACAACCTGAAAGATTCATATTTTTGGGAGTGTCTTCGGACTTGATCCCAGGTAAACATGAACCTGATCCTCGAACATATGACGAAGCACTCCAAGATAAAGATGAAGCATCATGACAAAGAGTAATGAATTCAAAAATAGAATCTATGTATTCTAACAAAGTCTGGGAGCTAGTAGAACCACCAAATAGTGTAAAAGCTATTGGATGTAAATGAGTCTAGAAAAGAAAAAGAGAGACAAATGGGAAGGTGGAAACCTTCAAAGCAAGGCTTGTTGCGAACGGGTATACTCAGAAAAAGGGAATCGATTATGAGGAAACCTTTTCGCCGGTAGTTATGCTTAAGTCTATCTGGATACTTTTATCTATTGCTGCTCATATGAATTATGAGATTTGGCAAATGGATGCCAAGACAGCTTTCCTTAATGGAAGTCTTGAAGAAAATATCCATATGAAGCAACCAGAGGGGTTTATTGCAAAGGGCAAAGAATATCTTGTATGTAAGCTCAATCGGTCTATTTATAGAGTGAAGCAAGCTTCAAGGTCTTGGAACATCCGGTTTAATGAAGTAATCCAGTCTTATGGATTTATTCAGTGTCTGGATGAGTCTTGTGTATACAAGAAGTGTGACGAAAATATGGTGGTATTTCTTGTACTATACGTAGATGACATTTTGTTAATTGACAACAATGTCAAAGTGTTGTCAGAAGTAAGGGTATGGTTATCCAAGCAATTCAATATGAAGAACTTGGGAGAATGCAGACATATTCTTGGGATCAAAGTAATAAGGGATCGCAAGAAAAGAATGTTGTGTTTATCCTAAGCTTCATATATCAATACTGTCCTAGCTCATTTTTGCATGCAAGACTCCAAGAAAGATTTTTTACCTTTTCGGCATGGAGTATTTTTATCTAAAGAGATGTCTCCTAAGACATCAAAAGAGATAGAGGAAATGAAGCCAGTTCCTTATGCTTCAGCTGTAGGAAGCCTAATGTATGTAATGTAATGCACGAGACCGGATATCTGTTTTACCGTGGGCATGGTTAGCAGATATCAAAGTAATCCAGGACAGGGACATTGGACTGCCATAAAACATATATTAAAGTACCTGAGAATGACTAGAGATTATATGCTAGTTTACCAAGTAGATGATTTGCTCTCTGTGGGTTACACGGATTCTGACTTCCAATCAGATAGGGACAATAGTAAGTCTACCTCAGGTTATGTGTTTACTTTAGGAGGAGGAGCCATAGCATGGAGGAGTGTTTAGCAGAAATGCGTTTCAGACTCCACCATGGAAGCTGAGTATGTGACAACCTCTGAGGCAACCAAAGAAGCTGTATGGCTCAGGAATTTCTTGGTTGACTTAGATGTGATTCCTGGTTTGTCGAAAATCATCACAATTTATTGTGATAATAGTGATGCAGTAGCAAACTCGAAGGAACCACGAGCCCATAGCGCAAGTACCACCTGATACGAGACATCGTAAAGCGAGGAGAAGTTGTTGTCACCAAGATTGCATCAGCAGATAACCTAGCAGATCCTTTCACTAAGGCCCTTTCGGTAAAAGCTTTTGATCGGCATATTGAGGGGATAGGAATCAGATGTATGACAACATTTATGGCAGCATAGTCTTTTAGTATAAGTGGGAGATTGTTAGAATGTATATTGAAAGTCTAGTTTTTTGTATAAACATTTATAAGAATCACATTGGTCAAATGTCTATATTTATATTAAGTGTAGTTGTCCATTTAATTTATATTATAGATAACATGGTGTGTGGTGTCACATAGAAGATCATGTTATCAGTTCCTTATAAATTATAAATAGTAGCTCACAACCAAGATGGAATGGGACAAACCATTGGAGTGGTTGTAGTGTAATTTGGTATTAGTTTATCTTGACTATAAAATTACACTAGTACACTATAAGTGTATTGAGCAGGACCATTTGAGGTAGTTTCTTTTTATACTGACTACATAAAAGAACAAAACCTCTGTTATTATGGAAGTGCGCACTCTTAATCATAATATAATAATAAGCACGTATACTTAATATTTATTTCTTTAATTTTTCAAAGGGTAAGATTTAGTTCGTTAAATCAATAGGCCAAATAAGTTGGGAAGTGATATTATTTATATGGTGTGTTTTTTATTATAGAATGAAACCGTGTCCTAGTAATCTAGGTTGGTGATGTCCCCTTGAGGAGCTCATAAGGATTGTCATGTAAACTCTACAGGTGGACTTAGTCCGACATGACAATAAGGTTGAGTGGTACTACTCTTGGAGCTAGATATTAATTAAGTGAATTGTCAGTAACTTATTTAATTAGTGGGCATTCGATATCTTAAATACAGGGAGACTAACACACTCATGATAAGAAAGAGCCCATATTGTAATATGGGATTGGTATAGTAGTGCAATAATAACTCTTTAATGGTATGAGTTATTATTGATGAACTTGAGTTGGGTGTTCGAGGAGAAGACGAGAAGCTCAAGCTCATTGGGAAACCAAAACTAATTCCTCCTCTCGGTCCCTGTTGTAACCTCTTATTTATAAAGTCTTATATCCACTTAAAGCCCAGCTTCTTACCCATCTTGATGTGGTCGGCCAAGCTAAGCTTGAAGCCCGAGCTAGGGCCAGCCAAGCCAAAGATTGGAGCCAAGTTGTGGCCGACCAAGCTTGGAGCCCAAGCTAGGTGGCCGACCACATAAAAATTAAAAGGGTATTTTAGATTTTAAAATCTTTCCTTTTGTGGAAGCCATGATTTTAAAAGAGAGTTTTTAAATTTTAAAATCTTTCCTTTTATAACTTTATACAAAGGATTAAAAGAGAGGTTTGATATCTTTCTTTATTTGTAGTTAAAAGAAAATTTTTAATTTTTGATAAAACTTTTCTTTTTTTATAACCATCCACATGTTTTTAAAAGAGAGATTTTAATTTATAAAATTTTCCTTTTATAACTAACAAGGGATTTAAAAGAGAAATTTTTTATTAAAAATTTCTTACCAGAAACAAATAAGGAAATTTTAATTTTATGTTTAAAACTTTCCTTATTTGGAGCACATGTGTATGGCCGACCATGACAAGCATTAAAAGGAAGTTTTAATTTTTGTTTTAAAACTTTCCTTTTTAGTAATTTGCAAGGAAAATAAGGAAGTTTTAATTATGTTTAAAACTTTTTTTTTGCTAAGACCAAGGATTATAAAAGAGATGGAGGGGGTGCCCTATGAGATAACACATCTTCTATTCTTCTCTTCCAATCCATTGGTGGCCGACCCTCTTCCTTTTCTCTTCTCCTTTTGTTTTCTTCCTTGGAGGCCGGCGACATCAAGTTTGGTGATCTCTTGGTGGCCGGTTGCTTGAAGGAGAAGAAGAAGAGAAGGAAGCTCTCTTGTCTAGCATCCCTTGGAGGTTAGTTGGTGGCCGAAACTTAGAAGCAAAGGAAGAAGCTTGGGTGGATTTCATCTTGGAAGATCGTCGCTCACACGACGTCCAAGAGAAGGAGAGGAATACAGCAAAAGATCAAGAGGTCTATAAGCTATAAAAGGTATAACTAGTTATTTGTTTCCGCATTATAACTAGTTCAACTTTTTGATAGATCTTGAAAAACTAAACACAAGAGGTTATCGGTTTTATGTTATTGTTTTGTTATCGATTTTATTTTTCGATTTCATGTTTCGATATTGTGCTTCTATTGAGGTCTCTGTAGTTAAACCTAGTTTACTGTAAGAAGTTAAATATCCGTTTTCTTTGAAAGACTTTGTCTAAGAAGTGATGGATGATCCCATACCCAAGAAGGCCTAGTGCCTCTTCATGTTTAACCTGGAAGCCAATTTTTGAAATAGATATTTAATTAACTTCTGTAAATGGTTTAACTTACGAAGAACACATCGGTTAAACTTGGAGTAAGAATGTTAAGTTTCGTTTCCAATCCAAGTTTAACTTCTGAAGGGAAATTTGGATTAATAATGTTAAGCATCATTTGCAATCCAAATTTAACTTCAATAGAACACATGTATAGCTAGGATAGTTCTATGCTTGTGCAAATTTTGTACAGGGGAACTAGAACGGTATTCCGAGTAGCAACCAACAGTTACCATATTAGGATCACTAATGTTCTTCTCAAATGATATTTTCCTAACTCTATCACTCCCACCATCCTTATTAAATTTGGCATTTTCTATCTCGAAAAATGATCTACTCAAGGGGTTGAATTATTTGAAACCTCTTAAGTTTCAAAGTATCTTACAAAATGACAGCTAATGGTTCTCGAGTCTAGATGCTTTACCTGTCCATAACTGATATGGAGTTTTTATTACCGCCTTACTAGGAACTCTGTTAAGTAAGTAAACCGCAGTCTTGAGTGTCTCACCCCACAAAGACTCTGGTATAAAAGAAAATACAATCATATTACTCACTATGTCTTTTAAGGTCAAATTTCATCGCTTTGTTACACCATTCTTCCGAGGGGTCCTAGACATGGTGTATTGGCCATGATTCTATTGCTCTCGTGTGAGATAGCTAGAGGGGGGTAAATAACCCTGAAATTAAGAATTGAAGCTTCTTTTGCTTTCGGAACTTAGCGAGGAACACACATTAGTTTAATTAGAAATAAAACACATAAAAAGAAAGTAAGCGACACAAAAGAATTTACTTGGTTACAACTACGGAGGTTGTTAATCTAAGGCGATGAAACCTCACTAAAATTCTCCTTCGATGTAGACAGAGAAGCCTCTTACATGAGTGAAAGCACAAACAAATTAAAATATAATTACGAATGAAGTACGAGTGTGTGTTGTCTAAACTACGAGGACCACTGCTCTATTTATAGCACATTGGTCGAACTAGCCATTTGCTGATGTGGCGGCTTTCGAGCGCCTAGACCTAGTACGGGCACTGGATGTGGTTGCCTAGATTCACTCTACAACGACTCTTCGTCAATGAAGTTATCGCTATCCTGGCGCCTAGATCCTTGCTGACGTGGCTGGCCTCCAGTCTAATTATCGTTGGGATGACTTGAATAGGCGCCCAAGCTTGTTCGAGCGTCCGAACCTGATCTGGGCACCTGGACAAGTCAACTTTGTGTTGACTTATCCGCTACTTCTCCAGTCACTTGAGTGATTCTTCGGCCATCTAGAATTGTGTTAGAATGTATACTAAAAGCCTAGCTTTTGGTATAAACATTTATCTAGAAATAAGAATCACATTGGTCAAATGTCTACATTTATGATAAATGTAGTTGTTCAATTAATATTGTAGATAACATGGTGTGTGGTGTCACACACAGAAGATCATGTTATCAGTACCTTATAAATTATAAATAGTAGCTCACGACCAAGATGGAAAGGAACAAACCATTGGAAGGTCGTAGTGTAATTAGGTATTAGTTTATCTTAACTATATAATTACACTAGTATAATTAGAGTGTATTGAGTAGGACCATTAGAGGTCGTTTCTTTTATACCGACTTTATAAAGGAACAAAGACCTCAGTTATTATGGAAGTGTGTGCTCTTAATCCCAATATAATAACAAGCACATATATTTGATATTTATTTCTTTAATTTATCAATGGGTGAGATTTAGTTCGATAAATCAATAAGCCCGATAAGTTGGGAAATGATATCACTTATAGTGTGTGTTGTTGATTATAGAAGGAAACTGTGTCCTAGTAATCTAGGTTGAGAATGTCCCCAAGAGGAGCTCATAAGGATTGTCATGTTAAACCCTGCAGGTAGACTTAGTCTGACATGACGATGAGGTTGAGTGGTACTACTCTTGGACTAAGATATTAATTAAATGAGTTGTCAGTAACTCACTTAATTAGTGGACATTCGACATCTTAAACACAGGATGACTAACACACTTATAATAAGAAGGAGCCCAAAAATGTAATTTGGGATTGGTGCGGTAGTTCAATAATAATTCTTTAGTGGAATAAATTATTATTGATGAAGTTAAGTTGTGTGTTCGGGGCGAACACGGGATGCTTAATTTCATCGGGAGACCAAAACCAATTCCTCCTCTCGGTCCCTATCGTAGCCTCTTGTATATAGAAATTTATACCCACCACATACCCACCTTCTTACCCATCCTATAGGGGTCGGCCAAGCTAGCTTGGAGACCAAGCTAGGGCCGGCCATGGTTTGGTTCATGGGTGAATTCATGTGGCCGACCCTAGCTTGAACTCAAGCTTAGGTGGTCGGCCCTATTAAAATAAAAAGGAATTTTAATTTTAAATTTTTTTTCTTATGTGGATAACATGATTTAAAAGAGAGTTTAAAAATTTAAATCTTTCCTTTTATAAGATTCTACAAAAGATTAAGAGAAGAGTTAAATCTCTTTCCTTATTTGTAGATTAAAAAGTTGATTTTAATTTTGGTAAAAACTTTCCTATTAATCATGTTTATTATTTAAAAGAAAGTTTAAAAATTAAAAATTCTCTTTTATTAGTTTCTACAAAAGATTAAAAAAAAGCTTTAATATCTTTCCTTATTTGTAGATTAAAAGATATTTTAATTTTTAGAGATAATTTTCTTTTTATCCACATGTTAAAAGAAATATTTTAATTTATAAAATTTCCTTTTTATTAACCAATCATGAAGGGAAAAATTATTGGAGAAATTTTTTATAAATTTCTGGAAGCAAATAAGGAAGTTTTAATTTGTGTTTAAAATTTTATTTGCTTGGAAATTTTATGGTGTGGCCGGCCATTGTAAATTGAAAAGAAAAATTATTTTTAATTAAATAAATTTTCCTTTTCAATGGCAAAAGAATTAAGGAAGTTTTTATTAAATTTTCCTTATTTGCCAAGACCAAGGATTATAAAAGAGGGGGTAGAGAAGGCTTCATGGTGAACAACTCTATTCTATTTTCTCCCTCTTTTTCTTCCTTGGTGTGGCCGGCCATCCTCTCCTCCTCTCTTCTCTTTGATGGCCGAATCTCATCCTTCTTGTGGAGATTCATATGGTGGCCGGATCAAGTTTAGAGAAGAAGAAGAAGAAGGAGAGAAAGAAAGTTTTGTTTCTAGCATCCCTTGGAGCATGGTGGTGGTGGCCGAACCTCTTCATCCTAGGAGAAGTTTTGATGGCCGAAACTCGTAAGGAAGAAGAAGGTGCTTGGTGGTTCTCATCTCGGAAGATCGTTGCCCACACAACGTCCGAGGTTAGAAGAGGAATACGGTAGAAGATCAAGAGGTCTTTCTAAAAGGTATAACTAGTATTTTTCCTTTCCGCATCATACTAGTTATTTTTGGAAATAATACCAAATACAAGAGGCATGAGATTCTAGTATTTCGAATTTGTTTTCGATGTTGTGTTCTTTTATTTTTTTTTCTTTTCCTTGTGATTTGATTGTTCTTTTCGGTTGACCTAAAGTTATTTAAGGAAATTAAATATTAACTTTCCTTAAAAGGCTTTGTCTAGTCGGTGGTGGTTGTTCCCATATCCAAGAAGGCCATGTGCCTCGCCACGTCAGTACTGGAAGCCAATTTTGGAAATTAATATTTGATGAAATTAATAACCTAGGTGATTTGGATCGAACGTGTTAAGTTCCGCAGGAGATCCGAGTCTAAACCTAAAAGAACAAATAGATTAAACTTTGGATCAAACGTGTTAAGTTCCGCGGGCGATCCAAGTTTAATTTAAAAGAACACATGGTGGCTAGGAAAAGGTTCAGACCTTTGTACAAAATTTTTGTACAGTGGAACCATTAGGTTTTCCGAGTAGCAACCAACAAGTTGAGCTCACTCGAACCCAACTTCGGCCTTTTCCTCGAGTAGACTTCCTTCTCGGCTTCTCGTCCCTCAGATGTGTCGAGCACGTTCTTCTTGTAACGCCCGCCCCCTCCTGCTAGGGGTAGAGGTTACTTACAAACATACATGCATATTAATCTATTTCTAAAGCAACGGAAGTATTTATTTATATATTCTTTTATAATTTTTATTTTTACTTTTCTTTTGAAACCAATAAACTAATTATCTAAACCTTTATAATCATATGAGCATGTTAAGCAACATTTTAAACTTAAAAGGACATGATATCAATTTCCAACATAAGCATGAATAGGTATTAAGAAATCATGCAACACATTAACATAAGATAGGCATAGTTCATATCGAGCATAAATTAGCATAAGCAGGTTTTTTCCTTAGCCAAGCCACTACCACACACATCTCTTGCCCCTCCCGCTGCTCCCTTAGTTTATCCATTCTTTACCTTTATCTGCGGTACAAGGAAAGTAGGCTATAAGCACACGGGCTTAGTAAGATCCTTTCCTACTCACAAAAACCATGTATCATAGCATAATAACATAAGCATATAGCATGGAGACATAATCATCAAAACATCATATCATGCAAAAGAGCATCATAATACATCATATCATATCATTCTCTATAAAAGCATCATGTCATATCATATCATATCATAAAAGAGCATCATGTCATATCATATCATATCATATCATATCATAAAAGTTTATGCAAGATGTCTTTCAAAAACATGTGTCATGTCATGTGCAAGATGTCTTTTAAAACAATATCATATAATACTTAAATGTAATCTCAACATGAGGGCCCGGCTATGTACCACATAACATAAATGCGCGCAATCCCTAGGACGGGGTAGCTAATCCCGAACCTACTAGGGATACTAGGTCCCTACTACATCTGTCGACCTAGGGGCGAACTAAGGAGCTCATCCCTTGGACACTAAGGTCCGGTACAAGCCATATAAAAAGTAAAGTAGCATGTCATATTTACTTATCATATCATGAAGAGTGCTCTTAGTCCCAACTAATAGGGAAGCGACTCTTAGGCCTTTACTTGTCATATCATAAGGAGTGCTCTTGGTCCCAACTAATAGGGAAGCATCTCCTAGGCCTTTACTTGTCGTATCATAAAGCATGTATACTTGAGCATATAGCCCATCATAAGAGTCATTATCATGCATGATTCATAGGAATACATAAATGAGCATATGACATATCATAGGGAAAACATAATTCATGCATGGAAAAGGAAATATTTTAACTAGCATCTCCTAATTCATATCATAGCATGTGAGACACATAATAAATCATAATTAGGTTTCTAACCCTAATTCCATGAAGTGGCCGAAACATGCAAGGTATAAATCTAGGTTACAAACAACATGGAAGCATGTGAACCCTAAACCAATTTCATATAATATATCATAAGGAACATGATGAGCATGTTTAGTTTAGGTTCTAAACCTCCTAGGTCCTTTAATCTAGTCATGGCCGAAACTTGCCAAGCATCAATCTAGGTTACAACAACATGAAAGCATGTGAACTATAAACCAATTTCATATCATATATCATAAGGAACATAATGAGCATGTTTAGTTTAGGTTCTAAGCTTCCTAGGTCCTTTAATCTTGTTGTGGCCGAAACTTGCCAAGCATCAATCTAGGTTACAACAACATGAAAGCATGTGAACCCTAAACCAATTTCATATCATATATCATAAGGAACATAATGAGCATGTTTAGTTTAGGTTCTAAGCTTCCTAGGTCCTTTAATCTTGTTGTGGCCGAAACTTGCCAAGCATCAATCTAGATTACAACAACATGAAAGCATGTGAACCCTAAACCAATTTCATATCATATTTCATAAGGAACATAATGAGCATGTTTAGTTTAGGTTCTAGGCTTCCTAGGTCCTTTAATATTGTTGTGGCCGAATGTTTAAGGAGCATGAAACTAAGTTTGAGCAACATACAAGCATAAGAATATCAAGCTAACTTCATATCATATCATAAGGAAAATCATGAGCATGTTAGATTTGATTTCTAAGTTTTCTTGGACCCTTAACCTCATCATGGCCGAACCCTAAGGTGGGATGCATCTAGGTTCCAAACAACAAGCAAGCATGAAAACACTAAGAAAGCTTCATACCATATCATAAGGAAAGTCATGAGCATGATAGGTTAAATTTTAAACTCTCCTAGGCCTTCATTTCTATCATGGTCGAAACCCTAAAACCCCTAAGTGGCATGGATTTAGGTTCCAAGTAACATACAAACATGAAAAACACTAAGAAATCTTCATACCATATCATAGGGAAAGTCATGAGCATGATAGATTAAATTTTAAACTCTCCTAGGCCTTCATTTCTATCATGGCCGAAACCTACTAGGCATAAATCTAGGTTACAAGCAACATAAAAACATTAGAATTCTAAACATAACTCATAACCTAAGTTACATATCACAAGGGACATCGTGAGCATGTTTAGTTAGGTCTTAAGCTTTTCTAGGTCTTCTTTTTATGCCTTGGCCGAAAGTTCAAAGAACATGAATCTAAGTTCTAAGCAACGTACAAGCATAAGAACACTAAACTAATCTCCTATCATAAGGTACATATATCATAAGAAACATAGTGAGCATGTTTAGTTTAGGTCTTAAGCTTTCTTAAGTTTTTCTTTGTAGTTTAGTGGCCGAAAGATTCATGAAGCAACCCTAGGTTTTTAAGAAATCTAAACTCATGGAAAAACACATGAACAACTTGTACCACAGATGAGGGGATACTTACATGCTCTTGCTTGGTTTTTTTCTTAAAGAAGGTACCCTTGTGAAGAGGAAGAAGAAAGCTTCTCCTTCTAGTTTTTTTTTCCCTTTTGCTTCTCTTGTTTGTAAGGAGTAGATCTTGAGGACTCCTTCTTGTGAATTAGTTTTCTTAGGGAGAAAACCTTAGCTTGGATTCGGAAATGGAAGAGGGAAGAGTTCTAGGTCTCGGTGAAGGAGGAAAAAGGAGAATGAAGGAGGAGGAAGAAGTAGCCAACCTTTCTTTCCCTTCTCTTCTTTCATTCCTATTTATTCTCAATGAGAAAAGAAGATGTCCCAATTCATCCTCTTGACTCCTCTATTCTCTCACCCTCTTCATTCCCACGAAAATAGAAAGAAGAAGAAAAAAGCAACTTGCCTTTTGTCTTTTGCTTGTTTCTTCTCTTAACCAAGAGGAAGAGGAGGAAAGCTACTTGACATTCTCTTGCTCCCTTACTTAATCATACTCTTACTTTTAACTATAATTCTTATTCTTTGCTAATCATATATCATTCATGGCTCTAGTGGTTATCATACCCATTTAGCTTTATCTATTGTGAGGGGTTCATGGTTCAAGCCTCAACTCCTCTCTTTTTATTTCTTTTTGGTTCTATTTCTCTTTTCCTTTTATTCTAGAAGAGAAAACCCATATGTATAGCTAAAATATTTTGTGAGTGTTACACTTCTGGTCCACCGGTGTACTCTTCCGCAGTACCTCATCCATCGGATACGCTGAGCCAGTCGACTCGCTTCCCATGCCATCTTTCTCGCTCGCTACATTTTCTGCTCGACTTTCTGTATTCTTAAGTCTCTACACACTTAGACACAATACATCAAATAATGTAAAACTTAATTTAACCCGGTTAATCACATCAAAACTCACCCTATCTCTTCCTTTTTGATGTAAATCAACCGAAGTTAAGTTAGTATTAAACCAAAAGAAAATAATTTGAACAAGTAAATGAAATATGCAATTATAACAAATTTTTTGCAATAAATAAACCTCTCCCTTAACTTAATCCCTATTTCTCCCCTTTTGATCACATCAAAAACAAAATAGGGAACATAAGAACAATAGTTTAGAAAAATATAGGAAATATTTCTAGGGTTACAAAATAGATACTACAAGAAAATTACTTATTCGCAGTGCGCTATTAACAATGCACATTAAAAGCACATCGTTTATAGTATTATTAACGGCGTGCATGTTGATGTGCATTATTAATAGTATAAATTGAAGAAAAAAAATTATGTCTAGGTATTAATGACACACTTTAAAAGAGCGTCATTAATACTATCTAATAACGGTATGCATGTTAACATGCACCGTAAATATTTAATAATAATGACGACATGTAGAAATATGCATGCTACAAATATTTTTATTTATTATCACAGTATATGATACACTACGAATAAAATTATAATAAAATAAGATCTTGATTGATAAATAAATGAATAAATAAATAAATAAATAAGTTACATAGAAAGTGCCAAATAGCAGGTTAAAAAAATTGTAACATTAAAAAATAAAACAAAACAAGTTAAACAAATGCAACATAAAAGAAACATAGCTAAGAAAACACATAAAAAATTCCAAGTTTATTTCTCTTGGTTAAAAAAATATGCAAAAAGAGAAGATTAAATAAAATAAATACGGAGCAGATTAAAAAAATATCAAATAGGTTAAAAACACACCGACCTATATTTCGTGTTTCATTTTCCCTCACCGTACTTACTATACCTCTCCGCAACATAGTTCTTTAGAATCCCTGTATTGGGAAGCCCGCAGAGCTTCAAAAACCCGCGTTATCAAGGTCGTCTTCCCCACGCCCTGCGAATCTAGAAACCGTGAAATCAACAGAAAGTAGAGAAACAACAGATTTGGTAAAACAATTACGGGAGGACCGGTGACAAGGAAGCATTTGCTGGCGGAAGGAGTAGCCGCCATGGATGCTGCTGTCGAAGTGTGGCTTCCTCTGCGCTCCGCTATCGGAAGAGTCCTCTCAACGATTTTCTTATTGGACCGTTATCTCAATCAATTGGGCTTTTCAGGCATCACATCACTTATTCAAGTTATTGGGCCACGTTCAAATTCAGCGTCGATTGGACGGTGTTGGATTATAATTGGAAAAAAATTTAAACACTAAAAAAAATACAGCTGGATAGAGGTGACCGGCGAATTCCATTGTTTACTTAGAATAGAATTTTTTTTTGTTTGAATGGTCAATTTAGTCCAATGATACCTATTTTTAATAACTGCAATCGTTTGGAGATTTTGACTTTCTCACTCTAAATCCTTATGCGCCTATACAAATTTAAAATTGAGTTTGACTGCTGATTATGATCAAGACTCTCTTCGATAATTAAAAATTGAGATTTGGAAGTACGTTTGGCAGTCGCGACTAAATCGTCGCGAGTCAGGAGCCGTGTACTTCTTGGATTTATTTAGTGGACAAGGATTTGTCGGGTGGCAACTGGAAGAACCTCGAAAAAAAATTGCAGATATTGACTTCATCTGGGTCGGCTGGTTCATCCCTATCAAGCTTGATCGGGGAAAGTGAATCCCCTACATTTATCTTTGTTGTTCAGGTTCTCGAATGGTTGAATCAGATAGAAACGGCGATTCTTAATTACTTCTGAACGACTTGTCCACCGGGTTCCCCAAGTTCTGTCAGTCCTGTGCCCTAGTTCAGGTATGAGGACCTACATACTTGTCACTCGTTTTTTTCAGCTTTCCCCCTTCTTCTAATTCATTCTTGCAACTTCCAAACTATCGGTTTATCTATTGACATGCAGATGCTTCATCTAATAAATAAGAAAAATAAGTTTTTTTTTTCAGAAAAAAAAAGCCTTTCCTATAATACTTCGAAACAACAGGAGGTAGATGCGCTTGGTAAAATTCAATTTTACTCTAATTTAGTTTGGCTTTATCTCGAGCATATCAAATCACTTAGTATATTCATCAGGATGTTGTCGGCCCATCTTGGATCATAAGATGATATTGACTTTTAAATCAGTATTAGGGGGTTTTTAACAGGCATTAGTTGAACCCATGGCTGATGTACTATTTGTTGATTTATTTTTGAAAACAGAAAAAGGTGAATCATAGTTCACCCTATTGAGATTTAGTTAGTGAGTAGGAAACAGTATTCAAACAGAGTTAATATAAAATTGCCATGTAATCAATATCCTGCTGATTGGGGGAAATCAAAAGGTCTACAATGCTTCCCAACAAAAAACCAATACAATTTGATATGTTTTGAGGGAATCCTGCAGTCCGACAAACCACAGTTGTAGAAAATGTTGCTAATGAGCTCAGACATCCTCTAGAACTGCCTTCTTTTTTCTAAAGATCATCATTTATTTTAGCCAGATGGAGCTTATCCAAGCTTGTGTGCATGTGTTGAAGGCTCATAACGAAGCATGTTCCAATATACAGAATAAGTCAGCCCAAAAATCAAAATCCAGCTTACTCTGACTGAAAGAGTTGGGAAACATTTGAATGAATCAACCATCCCTGTGTATCAAAGTCACAATGGTAATCAGGTGAGTGAGAGATTCATTAAAGCCAATGTAACATAAGACACACTCCATGCCAAGCTCCACTAAACCTTTTCTCTATAACACTATATTCGACTTTTCATGTGTGAGATCATCTATGTGATGATTCGCACCATTTTGGGTGTATATGACTTCCAGACCGAATGAGTAAAGAAAGTGCTTGTGCTGATAGCCTTTGAAGGACAAGAGGAATAGGTTGATCTAATGAAGAAACAGTGCTATCATCTGTATTGCTAGTGAATAGGGAAGCTGATTATAAGAGACCTTGAAATGAGGGAAAATTCCATTGGGTGGTGGTAGGAGAGGCCAAGTAGGAAACTATTAGAGGAGATGTTCCAAATCTTGACACTCTTGCTAGAACAAGCTAAATACAATTCAAGAAAGGTATAATGCAGCTAGCAGCATTGGAACCTGATATGGTCCCGAGTATAGGATCGAGTCACAGGTCGAGATCCGGATCCGTACTTGGTCATGCAACACGTAAGGGGGGAAGGGAGGAGGAAAAAGACTGGTCCTAGACAGAGTCCAAATCACTCAAGGAGGAAGACTCGTCCTAGACAGAGTCCTAATTGCTCAATTTTTCTCCCGTCCTTTATTAATAATGACACTCCTTATATAAGGAGTCAAACATGACAAGATTAGGAAATACCAATCATAAAGGAAAATAAGGAATCAAAAATAGAAAGCTAATTAGGCCATTATTTGTTTTCTACTATAGCAGTAGTTAAATTAGGCCATTATTTATTTTCTACTAATTAGGAAATAGCTAATTTATTTCTAATAGCTAATTATGTTGTAATTAATTTGCTTCCAACTATAGCAATGTTCAACAAAAGCGTCCACCTCGACGTCCACATCATCACTCCCCTCCTCGATACTGAGCTTGTCCTTAAGCTCGAAAGTGGGGTATAACGCCACTAATAGCATGAAGAGAAATTTTTGAATTCACTTCCCCCTCTTCCTCACCTTCCCTGTCATCATCAAGCACTTCAATCCAAAACAGGCGTTTACACTTGTGACCCGTGGAGTATGAATCATCACAGTTAAAACAAAAGCCCTTGGCTCTCCGTTTTGCCATCTCAGCGCGAGTCAGACGCTTTTAAAATGAAACAGGTGGAGTCTCCTTGCTGATGTCCGGGGTCTTGGTCTTCTCCAAAGGAGGGCCTCCAGTGCTGGTGTTGAGCTTGGTTGTGGTCCCGCCCCAATTCCTGCGCAGCAGCCCCCCACCTTGATGGAAGCACTGCTTCTGTTCTAGTGTCGTGGCCATATTCATTGCAATGCCTAGGTTTTCAGGCTTCTGCAGTTCGGTGTCGATACGAAGATCTTCAACTAGCCCTGAGTGAATAAGTCAACTTGTTGTTGTGGTCGGAGGTCTGAGGTCCGAGCGAGGTGAGATTGAAATTGGCGCTGGTAGTCTTCTACAGAGCCTGTCTGCTTCAGATTTGCTAGCTCTCCCAAAGGGTTGTTGCTTAGAGGCGGGCCAAAGCGGATATGACAGTGGTCTCTGAACTACTTCCAAGTCATCTCTAGCTCTTCTTGCTCTACCTGATCAAATCAAAGTTGGGCTTCCCCTACCAAGTGGAAGGCAGCAAGGCCAACCTTGTCAGCCTCTGTGGTCCTTTGGTTGGTAAAGAATTTTTTGCACCTTTTAACCCAGCTCAGCGGATCCCCTTCTCCAGAATAGGTGGGGAACTCCACCTTTGAGTATCGTGGAGTCATGGTTGTAACGCCCCGCCCCTCCTGCTAAGGCAACGGGGGTTACTTTGCGACACATACATACTTAACACAACGGAAGTCTTACTTAGAGAATTTAAAAACCTTTTTCTTACTTAAAAATCACAATAGACATAAAAGGTCCACATAGTATACTTATCATAAATTTTGGGTCTTAATACCAAACACATACTTAAAGTCATGGAGTCATAAAGTAAAAACATCAACATGGCAAATTTCTTATTAAATGAAAGCAGGTCATTTCTTTTAGCCAGTCCACTACCGCACACATCCTTCAAGCCCTCTTGCTGCTCCCCTAGTACATCCATTCCTTGTCTTTATCTGTGGTACAAGAAAGTAAGCTATGAGCACTCATGGCTTAGTAAGTTCCTTTCCTACTCACAAAAACCGTAAAGCATATATGATCACAAGTCATAAGGTATAAAGACAATTTCAACATATCAAGCAGCATATCATACATAACATAAAGTATCATGGCATAATAAACGTGATCATCAAGTGTATCCTGTCATAGCATAACATCATCATAAAAATCATGGCATAATCATAAAGCATAAGCAAGGTAAAGTCCTAAACATATATCATGCAACATATGCAACATGTCTTTGAAAACTTATACAATACATACTTAAACATAATCTCAACATGATTGGGATCCCGGCTTGTACCACATACATAAATGCGCGCGTCCTATGTAGGTCCAAGGTAGCAAGTCTTGAACCCTACAAGGCATACATACTAGGCTCGTTTCTTAGTCCATCGACCTAGGGGCACTTAGGAGCCCATCCCTAACGAGGCCCGTTTCTTAGTCCATCGACCCCGGGGTGCTTATGGAGCCCACCCTTGGTACAAGCCATACATAAAGTAAAGTAGCATGTCATATATATCGTAGTTCTTATTCTTACATGCATATCATGTTTCTTGACATATCATAAAACATGCATTTTTTTGGGCACACAGCACATACATGAATCATAGCATACATCATGAACTTATCACTTAGCATATCATAAAGCATGCATATTTGGGCACACAACACATGCATGAAACATAAGCTTGCATAATGAACATATCATTTTTATCATATACTAAAGTATGCATGATTGAGCACATAGCACATACATGGATCATAAGCATACATAAAGGAGCATATCACTTATCATAAAAAGACATAACCATTCATGGAATCGTTAAATACCATTTCATAATTCATTCATAGCATGTGAGGTACATCTAGGTCACTAAACTTATATGGCCGAAAGTCATGAATAGAGGCATGATCTCTAAACAACATACAAATATAAAATCTCATGATATCTTCACATACTAGCATATGAAAGGTTATAAGCATGTTAACCTAAATTTTTAAGCCCTCCTAGGTTTCTATTTCTTCATGGCCGAAACCTTACATGTAGAGCAAACAAGTTCTAAGTAACATGCAAACATGTAAACCTTAAACTCATATCATATCATATTTCATAAGGAACCACTTAAGCATATTTAGTTTGGTTTCTAAGTTCCTTAAGCTCCCAAACCTATCATGGCCGAACCCTAACATGTCTCCTTCTAGGTTACAAGTAGCATGGAAGTGTTGAACCTTAAGCCAATATCTTATACATTTTTCATGAGAAACAACATAAGCCTATTAGTTTTAAATTCCAAGCTTCCTAGACCCCTTAACTCAAGGTGGCCGAAACCTACAACTCATGGAATTAGGTTTATAATGGCATAAGAGCATGGTAACCACAACTACATTTCATAGCATATATCACAAGGCATCATAAGCATATATAAGTTGGGTTCTAAGTTTTCTCTAGGCTTTTAAACTTGTAGTGGCCGAAACATATAAATCATAGAACTAGGTTTTTTTTTTTTGTGACATAAGAGCATAGGAATCACAACTACATTTCATGGTACTTATCACAAAAAAGAACATCATGAACATTTGTAAGTTGGTTTCACATTTTTCTCTAGGCCTTTGTACTATTATTGGCCGAACCCTAATAAACATGTACTACATTTCTAGTGGCATAAGAGCATGGAACCATAACTATATATCATAGTACTTACCACAAGAAGCATCATGAACATATATAAGTTAGGTTCTAAGTTTTTTCCTAGTCCTTTAATTCCAATGTGGCCGAAACATGTGAGTTAGGTTTTTACTTTTCATATGGCCTAAAAGCATGGAAAAACCTTACACAATTTTCATGACATCATAACAAGGAGCAGCATGAATAAATTTTAGTTAAAAATCTACACCTACTAGCTTTAAAACTTAGTGTGGCCGAAAGTTACATGTACTCAAAATTCTATGCAACAAACAACCATAAAAACATCCACTAGTTTCATATTATTTTATCAAGAAAGTCATGAGCTTCCTAACCTTAGTTTAAATTTTCCTAGACTTCAAATCCCATCATAACCGAATCCTTATAAGCATGAAGTAGGATTTATAACTAACATACAATCATGGCATAAAACTTCATACCTTGTCTTAAGAAAAATCTTAGCATGCTTAGCCCTAAATTTAAAACTCTCTTAAGCCTTTTCTTCTTACATGGCCGAATAGTCATGGGCATGAAAATGGAGTTTCAATAATATACGAGTAAGAGAAAAAGTTAACAACATCATTATCATAGGTTACATAATTCAAGAATAAGGAACATGCTTAGTTTGAGTCTTAAACTTACCAAATCTTCTTGTTCATGCTTGGCCGAAAGTTTAAAACTTATGGATCTAAGTTTTCATCATTTATTCTAGCATGGAAACCTTAGATTAACCTTTTACATAAAATTCATATCACAAGAAAAATAGTAAGCATATCTAGTTACAATTTTCTTAAACTCCTCTTCTTCTTTTGGCCGAATTTTCTTAAGGCAAGTCCTAGGTTCTTAAGCGATCTAACTCCATGAAAAACCATACAAACTATTGTACCACAGGTGAGGGGAAGCTTACCTAGAAATCACTTGTTAATCTTTAAGAAATGGTACCCTTGGTGAAGAGGAAATAGGGAGCCTCTTCTTCTAGCACTCCTTTCGATTTCTCTTGCTTGGAAAGGCACACCTTGAAGGCTCCTTCTTGTAGTTTAGTTTTCTCTTAGGGAGAAACCTAAACTTGGTTTGTGGAGATGAGGGAGGAGGATGCTAGTCTCGGCAAGGGTGAGGGAGAAGGGAAAAAAAATGAAATCCTTTAGTTCCTTTCCCTTTTATGCTAAGTAGGTGGAAGTTACCAAAATGAACTTTGCTTCCCTTCCTCCTTAATTCATGCATGTATTTTCTTAATGAGAATATGTCTTCATTCCTTTCCCTAAATTCATCTCTTTACTTCCCTCTTAAACCCCACGAAAATAGAGAAGGAAAGGGAGAAAAACAACTTGTCTTTTGCTACTTTTCTTTCTTAACCAAGAGGTAAACAAGGGAAGAAAGCCACTTGATTTTCCCTTTGTTCCTTCACTAAATTTTAACTTTACTTTCAACTACAATTCCCATCATTTCCCTTTTACATATTATTCATTATCCTAGTGGTTAACATACATAAATTTTATTTCTATCCTTGGTGGGAGGTTCAAGGTTCAAACCTTCACCTCTTCTTTTTATTTTTCTTATTTCTTCTTTTCTTTGATTCTTCTTCTTTTATGTTCTAAAGCAAATAACACCCATATACTTATCTTATAATTTCTTTTTAGTGGGTGTTACAGTACCCCATACCTCATAGAAAGTTCGTCCTCGAACTTAAAATCGCTTCGTTAGGTAGTGCCGGACTTCCTGCTGTGTGCATCGGCTACCTTGTTTGCTTTACCAGGGTGATAAAAGATTTCGCAATCATAGTCCTTGACTATCTCGAGCCATCTGCGTTGTCTCATATTTAGGTCTTTCTGCGTGAAGAAATATTTCAGACTCTGGTGGTCTGTATAAATCCTGCACTGAGCCCCATATAGGTAATGCCTCCATGTCTTTAGAGCGAAGACCACCGCTGCTAGTTCTAAATCATGAACGGGGTAGTTCCTTTCATGTTCTTTGAGTTGTCTAGAGGCATAGGCAATGACTTTGTCATCTTGCATGAGTACAGCTCCGAGTCCTAAGAAGGAAGCATCGCTATACATATCAAAGTCCTTGTTGCTTTCCGGTAGAGTAAGAATCGGAGCACTAGTCAGCCTCCGTTTCAGTTCCGTAAAACTTTTCTCGCAGTCGTCCGTCCATTCATACTTTTTATTCTTCTTGGTGAGAACGGTCATCGGGGCTGCTATCTTGGAGAAGTCCTCTACAAACTTCCTGTAGTAGCCTGCCAGTCCAAGAAAACTTCTTACTTCACTGGCGTTCTTTGGCCTATTCCAGTTGCTTACTGCTTCAATCTTATTCGGATCTACCATTACTCCGTCCTTGGAGATAATATGACCCAAGAATGATATTCGATCGAGCCAGAACTCACATTTGGAGAATTTCACATATAGTCATTTTTCTCGAAGGATCTGCAATACCGTATTCAGGTGTTCGGCATGCTCTTCTTGGGTTCTCGAATAGATGAGAATATCGTCAATGAAGACAATCACAAATTTGTCGAGATACGCCATAAATACCCGATTCATCAAGTCCATGAACACAGCAAGAGCATTTGTCACTCCGAAGGGGATAACTACAAACTCATAATGCCCGTATCTTGTTCGAAAGGCTGTCTTTGGTATATCCTCTTGTTTCACTTTCACTTGATGATAGCCGGACCTTAAGTCAATCTTTGAGAAGACAGTTGCTCCCTTCAATTGGTCAAACAGATCATCGATCCGCGGAAGGGGGTATCTGTTCTTGATTGTCGCGTTGTTCAGTGCTCGGTAATCTATACACATTCGCATAGACCCCTCCTTCGTTTTCACAAACAGTACCGGAGCTCCCCATGGAGAGTGGCTAGGACGAATAAATCCTTTGTCGAGTAATTCTCGTAGCTGTTCTTGAAGTTCTTTCAACTCCGTCGGTGCCATTCGGTACGGTGCTTTGGAAATTGGTTTAGTACCCGGGACTAACTCAATCGTAAATTCTATTTCTCTGTCGGGTACTAATCCCGATAGTTCATCAGGAAACACTTCCGGATAGTTGGATACCACTCTGACATCTTCTAGTTTCTGACTTCCGGTTTGTCTTGTGTCAACCACTTGCGCTAGAAATCCATTACAACCTTCGTCTACCATGCTTCGTGTCGTTACCGCTGATAAGGATCTTTCAGTTTCTTTCCCAGATTCCCCAATAAATTCAAACATCGGTTCAGCTTCAGGTCGGAAGACTACCTTCTTATTACGGCACTCGATTGAGGCGTCGTACTTGCTCAAGAAGTCCATGCCCAGTATAATGTCGAAATCCCGCATGTCAAGTACTATCAAATTGCAGTAGAGTTCCCTGTCTGCGATTCGGATAGGTACGACCCGCAGCATTTGATCCGACAGCATAACTTCCCCGAATGGTAGGGTTGTTAAAAATGTACTATTTAGAGTTTGAGGTGGTATGTCTAATTTCTTTGTAAATGGTGTTGAGACGAACGAGTGTGTCGCCCCAGTATCAAATAATACTAAAGCATGCTGATTAAAAATAGGCAGCTGACCTGTAGAGGCGTTCGCCGCGTCTTCACTAGTAATCGCAAAAACCCTGGCATTCGTCGTTGCTGGCGGGGCTTCCAATCTCCCCTGGCTAATCGAAGTCCCTTCTATAGCAGTTTGCATATGGTGTAGTTGTGAAGGGGCACTCCTGTTCTGATTGTTCTGCTGGAATGGTGCCTGCAACGGAGTAGGGCAGTCTCTGGCCAAATGTCCTTCCTGTCCACAACTGTAGCATTTTCGTGTACCTTTGTGACACAATCCGGAATGCAGCTTTCCACAAATAGAACACTGGGGGTATCTCGGTTGCTTATTTACCGACCCACCTTTTGCATTGTCCCACTGCTTTCTTTTTCCGGTAGAAGTTCCTTTCCAGCCTGTTTTGGTATTCTGAGGTTTCTGTCCCTCGGCTCGTGTCTGTCCTTTATTCTCCTTCATTGCTTTCTGATAATGCTCCGTAATCAGTGCACTGCTGACTAATTCCTCTGTGGTCTGCGGCCTATTAACTCCGCCGGCCACGTTCAGTGCTATCTCGGGTCGAAGCATCTTCAGCATCAGTCTGACCCTTTCTCTCTCTGTACGCACTAATTCAGGACAAAGGCGTGCTAGACGGTTGAAGCGCTTTACTGCTTCGTTCACTGATAAGTCACCTTGCCGGAACTTCGGTAAACTCGTCGTAATGCCGGTTCGTCACTTGCGTATGGAAGAATTCTTCGAAGAACTCTGTCTCAAAGTCCGTCCAATTCATCAGATTAATTTGCCTCTTCGCTTTAACTCTTTCCCACCACATTCTCGCATCTCCGGAGAAGCAGAAAGATACACATTTGATCTTCTCTGATTCAGGCCAGTCCAAAAGTTCCACGGTGCTTTCTACTGTCTTGAACCAGGCCTGGGCATCCCACGGCTCACAAGTACCCGAGAACCACTGAATCAAATAGGTCTCCTGTCGAACCACTGGGGCAGGGGCTACCGGTGGTACCGGTGCAACTAATGGCACAACGGGCACTGCATTCTGAACTACTGGTGGGGTGGTAGGGGTTCCTTGTTGACCCATCAAAGTCGTGATCAACTGCTGTTGTTCCGTGATCTGGCGTTGAAGGTCGGTGACTACCTAAGTCAGATCTGGTGGAGTTACTGTCTCCTCTGCTCGGGTAGTACGTCTCCTAGCCATGCTTATCTTCATTAAACAGCAACTAATTATTGTTATCCCTATTCGCCGTCATAAGGTTATTACTATTCCTATCCTACCATCATGCATACCTATCCTAATTCAAAGTATAAGTAAACATGCAGAATATTAGAGCATTAAAAATTAAATTAACTAAATCAAAGAATAAGTAAACATGCAAAATATTAACACATTAACAAAAATTAAATTAACTAAATCAATGAATAAGTAAACAAGCATAATATTAAGACATTAACAAAAATTACATTAAACTAAATCAAAGAATAAGTAAACATGCATAATATTAAAACATATAAAACAAAATTTTACATTAAGCATATAAAATCTTACTTGGAGCGGCAGGATAGAGGCTTGACATGTGTGTAGTGGAAAGGCTAACCTCGCTCTGATGCCAAATTGTAACGCCCCGCCCGTCGTGCTAAGGCGACGGGGGTTACTTTGCGACACATACATACTTAACACAGCGGAAGTCTTACTTAGAGAATTTAAAAACCTTTTTCTTACTTAAAAATCACAATAGACATAAAAGGTCCACATAGTATACTTATCATAAATTTTGGGTCTTAATACCAAACACATACTTAAAGTCATGGAGTCATAAAGTAAAAAACATCAACATGGCAAATTTCTTATTAAATGAAAGCAGTCATTTCTTTTAGCCAGTCCACTACCGCACACATCCTTCAAGCCCTCCTGCTGCTCCCCTAGTACATCCATTCCTTGTCTTTATATGTGGTACAAGAAAGTAAGCTATGAGCACTCATGGCTCAGTAAGTTCCTTTCCTACTCACAAAAATCGTAAAGCATATATGATCACAAGTCATAAGGTATAAAGACAATTTCAACATATCAAGCAGCATATCATGGCATATCATACATAACATAAAGTATCATGGCATAATAAACGTGATCATCAAGTGTATCCTGTCATAGCATAACATCATCATAAAAATCATGGCATAATCATAAAGCATAAGCAAGGTAATGTCCTAAACATATATCATGCAACATATACAACATGTCTTTGAAAACTTATACAATACATACTTAAACATAATCTCAACATGATTGGGATCCCGGCTTGTACCACATACATAAATGCGCGCGTCCTATGTAGGTCCAAGGTAGCAAGTCTTGAACCCTACAAGGCATACATACTAGGCCCGTTTCTTAGTCCATCGACCTAGGGGCACTTAGGAGTCCATCCCTAACGAGGCCCGTTTCTTAGTCCATTGACCCCGGGGCGCTTATGGAGCTCACCCTTGGTACAAGCCATACATAAAGTAAAGTAGCATGTCATACATATCGTAGTTCTTATTCTTACATGCATATCATGTTTCTTGACATATCATAAAACATGCATTTTTTTGGGCACACAGCACATGCATGAATCATAGCATACATCATGAACTTATCACTTGGCATATCATAAAGCATGCATATTTGGGCACACAGCACATGCATGAAACATAAGCTTGCATAATGAACATATCATTTTTATCATATACTAAAGTATGCATGATTGAGCACATAGCACATACATGGATCATAAGCATACATAAAGGAGCATATCACTTATCATAAAAAGACATAACCATTCATGGAATCGTTAAATACCATTTCATAATTCATTCATAGCATGTGAGGTACATCTAGGTCACTAAACTTATATGGCCGAAAGTCATGAATAGAGGCATGATCTCTAAACAACATACAAATATAAAAATCTCATGATATCTTCACATATTAGCATATGAAAGGTCATAAGCATGTTAACCTAAATTTTTAAGCCCTCCTAGGTTTCTATTTCTTCATGGCCGAAACCTTACATGTAGAGCAAACAAGTTCTAAGTAACATGCAAACATGTAAACCTTAAACTCATATCATATCATATTTCATAAGGAACCACTTAAGCATATTTAGTTTGGTTTCTAAGTTCCTTAAGCTCCCAAACCTATCATGGCCGAACCCTAACATGTCTCCTTCTAGGTTACAAGTAGCATGGAAGTGTTGAACCTTAAGCCAATATCTTATACATTTTTCATGAGAAACAACATAAGCCTATTAGTTTTAAATTCCAAGCTTCCTAGACCCCTTAACTCAAGGTGGCCGAAACCTACAACTCATGGAATTAGGTTTATAATGGCATAAGAGCATGGTAACCACAACTACATTTCATAGCATATATCACAAGGCATCATAAGCATATATAAGTTGGGTTCTAAGTTTTCTCTAGGCTTTTAAACTTGTAGTGGCCGAAACATATAAATCATAGAACTAGGTTTTTTTTTTTTTTGTGACATAAGAGCATAGGAATCACAACTACATTTCATGGTACTTATCACAAAAAAGAACATCATGAACATTTGTAAGTTGGTTTCACATTTTTCTCTAGGCCTTTGTACTATTATTGGCCGAACCCTAATAAACATGTACTACATTTCTAGTGGCATAAGAGCATGGAACCATAACTATATATCATAGTACTTACCACAAGAAGCATCATGAACATATATAAGTTAGGTTTTAAGTTTTCCTAGTCCTTTAATTCCAATGTGGCCGAAACATGTGAGTTAGGTTTTTACTTTTCATATGGCCTAAAAGCATGGAAAAACCTTACACAATTTTCATGACATCATAACAAGGAGCAGCATGAATAAATTTTAGTTAAAAATCTACACCTACTAGCTTTAAAACTTAGTGTGGCCGAAAGTTACATGTACTCAAAATTCTATGCAACAAACAACCATAAAACATCCACTAGTTTCATATTATTTTATCAAGAAAATCATGAGCTTCCTAGCCTTAGTTTAAATTTTCCTAGACTTCAAATCCCATCATAACCGAATCCTTATAAGCATGAAGTAGGATTTATAACTAACATACAATCATGGCATAAAACTTCATACCTTGTCTTAAGAAAAATCTTAGCATGCTTAGCCCTAAATTTAAAACTCTCTTAAACCTTTTCTTCTTACATGGCCGAATAGTCATGGGCATGAAAATGGAGTTTCAATAATATACGAGTAAGAGAAAAAGTTAACAACATCATTATCATAGGTTACATAATTCAAGAATAAGGAACATGCTTAGTTTGAGTCTTAAACTTACCAAATCTTCTTGTTCATGCTTGGCCGAAAGTTTAAAACTTATGGATCTAAGTTTTCATCATTTATTCTAGCATGGAAACCTTAGATTAACCTTTTACATAAAATTCATATCACAAGAAAAATAGTAAGCATATCTAGTTACAATTTTCTTAAACTCCTCTTCTTCTTTTGGCCGAATTTTCTTAAGGCAAGTCCTAGGTTCTTAAGCGATCTAACTCCATGAAAAACCATACAAACTATTGTACCACAGGTGAGGGGAAGCTTACCTAGAAATCACTTGTTAATCTTTAAGAAATGGTACCCTTGGTGAAGAGGAAGTAGGGAGCCTCTTCTTCTAGCACTCCTTTCGATTTCTCTTGCTTGGAAAGGCACACCTTAAAGGATCCTTCTTGTAGTTTAGTTTTCTCTTAGGGAGAAACCTAAACTTGGCTTGTGGAGATGAGGGAGGAGGATGCTAGTCTCGGCAAGGGTGAGGGAGAAGGGAAAAAAAATGAAATCCTTTAGTTCCTTTCCCTTTTATGCTAAGTAGGTGGAAGTTACCAAAATGAACTTTGCTTCCCTTCCTCCTTAATTCATGCATGTATTTTCTTAATGAGAATATGTCTTCATTCCTTTCCCTAAATTCATCTCTTTACTTCCCTCTTAAACCCCACGAAAATAGAGAAGGAAAGGGAGAAAGACAACTTGTCTTTTGCTACTTTTCTTTCTTAACCAAGAGGTAAACAAGGGAAGAAAGCCACTTGATTTTCCCTTTGTTCCTTCACTAAATTTTAACTTTACTTTCAACTACAATTCCCATCATTTCCCTTTTACATATTATTCATTATCCTAGTGGTTAACATACATAAATTTTATTTCTATCCTTGGTGGGAGGTTCAAGGTTCAAACCTTCACCTCTTCTCTTTATTTCTCTTATTTCTTCTTTTCTTTGATTCTTCTTCTTTTATGTTCTAAAGCAAATAACACTCATATATTTATCTTATAATTTCTTTTTGGTGGGTGTTACAATGGTGCCGCTGGTTGGCAGTTCAGGTCTGACCTCTGAGCCTCTAGAAGGGTCATACTCTGCGCTGGTAGGGCTGTCTGTAGTGTGTTAAGGTCGTCGTCTAGCATCTTGAACAGTACGGGAAATCTCGGCAATCTGCTCCTCTAGTCCTTGCTGGCGGGAAATGATTTGCTCCATGAAAACTTGTTGTTGTGACATCAATCTTTCCATGAAGGCCTCGAGTTTGGATGTGATAGGATCCGTGTCACCCATGACCGGCTCTGATACCAAGTTGATATGATCCCGAGTATAGGATCGAGTTACAGGTCGAGATCTGGATCCGTACTTGGTCATGCAACACGTAAGGGGGGAAGGGAGGAGGAAAAAGGCTCGTCCTAAACAGAGTCCAAATCACTCAAGGGGGAGACTCGTCCTAGACAAAGTCCTAATTGCTCAATTTTTCTCCCTTCCTTTATTAATAATGACACTCCTTATATAAAGAGTCAAACATGACAAGATTAGGAAAGACCAACCATAAAGGAAAACAAGGAATCAAAAATAGAAAAGCTAATTTGGCCATTATTTGTTTCCTACTATAGCAATAGTTAAATTAGGCTATTATTTATTTTCTACTAATTAGGCAATAGCTAATTTATTTCTAATTGCTAATTAGGTAGTAATTAATTCGCTTCCAACTATAGCGATGTTCAACAAAGGCGTCCACCTCGGCGTCCACATCAGAACCATCTACCATGTCAGGATGCAAAACTATGTTCATTACTGATTCGATTTGGCCTTAAAGCACAGATGTTATGACCTGAAAGATGCCCCTCCATAAGACAGACCATCGGTAGTAATCTGCACCAGCGTTCAACATGTACAATTAAGTAGAAGATGCTACATCACTGCTTTCCTAAGAAGGGGTGAGAATAGCTTCCACCACCATTTTCAGGAGGATAGATTGGGAAAAATTCAGAATTCCCTAACCTCTCCAAGAATGACGAAGGTATACCTGATCCCAAGAAGCAAGAAATCTGGCTGCCGACAGCTTCACCTGCCCATGCTGCCAGTAGTTCTTACAAAGCTCCAATCCACTCAATCGAGGACCTAGGAAGCAGTAGGGGCACCTAAGCCTTGTAAGTCAGCATGGAGGTGAGTAAACTATCAACAAGCGTCAACCTTCATCCAAGCGATAAGAAAGCCCTTTGCCATGGGGCAGGTTTGCAAGCTATCTAACTGATAATCAGGCCCCAGTAGGCTCTCCCTGGTTTATTCAGACCCAACTGGTAAGTGGTAACCCAAGTCAGGAAGCTGAACAATTTGTTTTGGCCACACACACACACACACGACATGCCTAATTCCTTGGTGCTGCTTTGTTTTATTCAACATGCTTGGAAGCTCAACTTTTCAGAAGACATGCCTAATTCCTTGGTGCTGCTTTGTTTTATTCAACATGCTTGGAAGCTCAACTTTTATAGCTTATGTTTGAGATTTTATGTGCAGGCAATGGCGTTATCGGGGCTTGGGGATGCAGCTAATGTTGCACAGCTGACTGGCTTAGATGCTGTCAGCCTCATCCGCATGATAGCAAAGGCTGCCTCAACCGCCCGCAGCCACAAGAAAAATTGCCAGAAATTTGCACAGAAGCTGAAGTTGATTGGTAACCTATTGGAGCAGATCAGAATAACAGAGCTCAAGAAGCATCCTTCTACTAGAGAACCATTGGAGCTTTTGGAGGATGCACTGAGGAGGTCTTACATTCTTGTGCACAGTTGCCACGACTGCAATTATCTGTATCTGTTGGCCATGGGATGGAAAATTATTAAACAATTCAGGACTGCACAGTCTGAGATTACTGAATACTTGAACCTTATTCCACTCATAACTCTTGTGGATATCCAGAGAAGCCGAGTATGGATTTTCTGCTTTAGTTACTTTCTAAAATTTTCTAAATTTTACTCACCTAAGGTATGGTAAGCACATTTCGTGAAGGTGACAGGAGAAAGTGAATTTGTTTGTATAAAATTGATCCTTCTATCTGTAGAGTTTGAATTTTTTTCCAACTTCAAAAAATGGAACATCAATATAAAACAAATGCTTGAAACTTTACTAGATGTATGAACTGTATTGTGAAAAATGCTTGAAACATGTAAGTCTAATGCAATGATTTGTTATTTCATTAAATACCACATAATCTTAAATTGTCAATTTATTCCTTTGTCATTTTCTTGTTTTTCATTAGCTCTCATATTTTAGTTTCTCAGGAACAAACAAAAAGCATCAAGCTGGAACAATGTGTCAATAAATCGGATGAAGTAGACAAGAAGGTGCAAGATGCTTTATTTAATTCAGGTGATTTATGTATGAAGCAACCATACTTAAAAAATTTCTTTTATAATTTGTAGTTGAACAAGCATTTGAAGTATTTCAAGGCAAGCAATGTTATTTATCAATTGCTGTGAGATAGTTGGAAATTCATATTATGTAGGAGTTTTTTCCCTTGGGTTTTTGTAGTGAAAAGTTATTTAACCACCTCAAATATTGGGCCTAAATAAAAAGGCTGCAAGAGACACATAAAATGATGTTCTATGTTGATTTTGAAAAGTATAAAAAATGACATTTAACCTAATTGAGTTTGTACTCTGTAGCTACTTGTGTGGACTAGAAAAAATCACTAGCTAGTAAGTTTTATGTTTCAGTTTAATATAGGGACTAGGGTCATTCTTAAAGAAACATAAACCAAATTACCAATATCAACTAGTATTAGTAAGGTCAATGAGGATGTTTATCAAGCAAATTGGGTATAGTTGAGTAGCTCATTTAGAAATATCCAATTCATTATGAGGGTGGCTGAGCAAGTGGTGGCAGAGCTCCAAAATCCAAATTTGGACTACATATTTGCCAATGTGGACTTCAGCACTATCTTTGTTAACTTTGCATCAATTGCGAAACAAAATCCATTGTAATTGATCCAAATAGGTGGGATAAATACAGTTTGATGATGATGTAGGAACTAGTTTGAGATTTAGAGATCCATGAATGAGAGAAAGTTTCTTAGTTCAAGTTTATTGGTTCAATGAGCTTTGATCTTGCTAGTTTTTTTTCAAACCCATCTTCATTCTCACCTATGACCCTGTGCAACAATTTTCCTCAACACCTACTAAGTCAAAATCAACTACGGCATAAAAGATCCATATACAAGAATGTCAAATTGAATATTTTTAAATTTCCCATAATCATAAACCAATAATATTACAAGCATAATTTAATTTGAGTTTACGTGATAACATTAATTCAATATTAATATATATGATAACAATCTGATATCATGGATAGTATGATTATCTATTATTTGCAATTAATCTATTTGATCAATTTATATTAAAAAAATGCTTATATTAATAATAATTTGGTATTTAATGATACATAATATCATTTTAAAGAATTTATTTTATTATCTTTTCTAATCTCAGACTAAATTACTTGCATTAATCTTTCTCTTTTTAATATGTTTTCTGCCCATTCTGATTTCACTAATCCTATTGATGTGATAGAATCAGTAAAGATATTTTTGCCATTCAATCTCGACAATGATTTTGAAACCATAACCTTCTCAATATTATTATATTGACTGGAGCACCTATATTCAACTTTAGTTCTTATATGTGGGAAGAAAGGTGATATTTTCAGGATCTATATTCATATTATTATTATTTTAATATCTTGGGTGGATAGAATGAATGAAGTGGTGAGGGATCCTTTTGAAGATGTCTAACTCCAAATCTATTTATTTTATCACTAGAACAAAACCCATGTATAGAAGGTGACATCAACTGATGATATTGAATCCGTGTTATTTTCTTTTGGAAATCCTTTTTCTTGAAGTTTTCCCTCTCTCCTATTAGCTACCTCCACTATTCTTGTTTTCATGTCCTCTTTCATGTCTCCTCTTCCTCCTCTAACCTCATCTATATTTTATCCTTGTTAATAATATAATATAAAAGTTTCCCTTTTTTAACAACTTGAACTTTTGGGAATAGTAGTTAGCCAATCAATATTAAGCTGTTATCAGAGTAGAGTAGGAGGTCAAGGTTTAAATCCTATTTGTGTAAAAAAAAAAACTAAGCTGGAGATTTGGGGAATAGTGATTAGCTAATAAACATGTTTTGGAAATAATTACTAGCAAATCAACATTAACAGTCGTGCAGTACTTTTTGTTTGTCTTACTTAGGGTAAGACAGAAACATATGGCCATGTCAATCATGCAACATATTAATGCTCACCAAAAACATCTACCTACACCGCCAAACCTTGGGTTTGGGATTTCAGTTTTTGTTTTATGGAGATCTATGTTTGCACAGATGAATCAAGACTAATATATTAGAAAGATGGTTCTAGCTTTTCGATTAAGGATCCTATTGATAAGGCATATAGAAAACACCACTCATCTCCAACAATTTGATTGTATTGAATCATTGGGTTGTAAGTTAACTCAATTCGTTGGATCAGATATCATTTAAGACTGGATTCTGATATGAATCATCCATTGATTTGTATACATGCTTACAAGAACTTACTTTTAGGTGTGCACTTTCAACCACTTAATTTGCCATCCTGAGCGAGCAAAACAAGCATTGATACCATTTTGTAGCTCGCGGGGAAAATCCTATCCACTATTTATGCCTCAAGTGGTTATTCAAATATGAATTACAATAGTTCTTTGACCTAACATTTCAGTTCCCATGCAGGACTTTTACTTGCAACAACAGATAGACTTGCCATCGGTAATGCATTTCTTCGGAAATTCAAGTTCAAGGAATTGAGGAGTGCCACTATGAATTTCAGTGATGTTAACATTCTTGGATCTGGAGGATATGGGATTGTCTATAAGGGTTTGATTGATGATAGTTCCTTGAAAGGAGAGAGTTGTGGATCTTTATTCCTTAAGAAAAGAGCAAGTAATGCGTCTAAGATTACTGTTGCTGTCAAGAGACGAGTTGATACCTTTAAACATGGATCACGGCAGTTTGAGGTAGTTGCTGATACCTATTTTAGTGAATATATATTTTTTTTTACTTTAAGTGGATTTAGATACTATTTTGATTTAATTTGTTTTATTTAAGACTCTAGCTCTGTAGATCAACATTTGATTCATTGGACTGACTGGTATTGCAAATGCAGCAAATTCTTCTGTTAACTACTTGCTTATATCACAATTGACAAGTAGTTCAAACATGTACCTATTATTCGGATTCACAATTCACAAATGTTCATCTTATAATCTTCATATACTATATTCTACTTTACAAAGTGTTAAGTTATTTATATACTGATGAATTCGTGCATTCCAACAATAGAATTGGAAAATCAAACAGAATAATATCCACAGTTTTATATTCAATGATCCTGCTGAATTAGTGTGTCCCAACAGTAGAGATTGTAAAATCCAACTATATTTCATAGTTTTTTTGGGACAAATTTCCATCTATATTTTATCAAGTTCTGCCACATATTGATTCTTATTTAATTTGATCTTCAACAATGAGTTCTTTACTGTAATCAGTGTCAACTCTAGAAGTTAGATCACTTAATGGAGTATAGCTTTCATACTTCGTATGCTCTGTTGTTACTATCCATTGTTACATTCACTGCCTAAAATTTTTAAACGAGTTCTTTCCCCTCATGTTTCTTTTGCAGGCTGAGTTAAACTATCTAGGGCGCTTGCTACACCCTAATGTTGTCAAACTGTTGGGCTATTGCAAGGAGGAAAATAGTATTGTTTATGAGTTCATTCCTAAAGGGAGCTTAAAAGATCACCTATTTCAGAGTATCTTTTTTGAGATCCTTGATGCATTATATGCTATCTTTAACTAGATGAAGGAAACCAATGTTGTGGCTTAATGCAAATAATTACCTTCTTTCAGTTTTTGATAATTTTTCTGTGCCACGACATTAGAGATGCCAAATTTATATCTCTTGTCCTTGTCAGTTTCAATGACAAGTCACAACCTTTTCTACATGAGCAGGAACACGTTTCCAACCACTTCCTTGGAAGCTGAGAGTAAAGATAGCAGTTGGTGTCGCTCGAGGTCTCGCATACTTACACACAACTCATGTCATTCATAGGGATATAAAGGCTGCCAACATTCTTCTCGACTCTGTATGTATATATTTCTTTCTCGGACTTCTTGGATCCAATTCATTTTGGGTAATGCTTATTTCTGATGCATTTCCCCCCAAAGGACTTCAATCCAAAGCTATCAGATTTCGGGTTGGCTATGTATGGTCCGACTGAGAGGCAATCCTTTCTCTCACAAGATGTATGTGGCACCTACGGATATCTTGCTCCTGAATATCTTGCCGACGGTAATAATCATGATTACTGAAAAAGCCACTCCGCCCCATTGTCTTCCATATTCTCTCATGCCAATAGCATATTATTTATTCCTCCACTCTTGTTTATTGGGCTTTATACCAGTGCTCTGTATCTTCATGCAGAATACAACTTATGACTAATCACATTAGATACTTATCATTCTTATTGTACTTCAGGAAAAATGAACGAGAAGGTTGATGTGTATGGATTTGGAATCCTGTTGCTGGAATTGCTCTCCGGTAAGCAGGCGTATGAAATCCTCACAATCAAAAAGAGCTCCAAAGATGAATGTGAAACAAGTCAACATTTCTCAACACAAGAATGTGGAACAAGCAAAGAGATCACGGAAGATTTAAGCACAACTAAACAACAATGGTCTGAAAGTGTACTCCAAACAGCTTCGCCCAACTATGAAGAAGTTGTTGATTCATGTCTCTTAGATTATAAAACTCTGACTAGATTGATGGAGCCAGAACTCCGTGGACAATACCCATTAAAAGCAGCAGTTCTTGCAGTGCAGCTTGCCAAAAGCTGTGTTACCTGGGATCCTACTAGCCGACCTGCCATGCAACAAGTTATAGAGACGCTTGAGCAGATTCAAACTATCGACAGCCTTCCAGTCAATTTGGGTTCTGAAAAAATTTCTGATCCTTGTTCTTCCTTTTACGATGTTGATTTTTCGGTTTCTAGCACAGTGGTGCATGAGCCAGCTACTTTTGATGCGGATACAGAGTTATCCTTCTCGTCGTTGAAATGACAATGTTCTGTCAAAACTGAGATTTGGTGATCTGAAAAACATTTCGGCACATAGGAGATAAGATCTTAAATATATGCCTGTTTACTGTTACCTTTGTATATATGTAGGCTAATTTATTACATTTGAAGAACTGTTATACAAAGAATTTGTCTGCTGAGCTTTTGACTTGTGATCATAATGAGTAATCGTTGCAGTGGCTTATTTAGGTGTAGTTTGTAGTAATTACAAGATCAGCATGGCGTACCAATTCGGACATTTCTTTTAATACTCCTTATTTGTTCTTTTAACTTAACTCTAGGAATATTTATTTTGGTAGATTATAAATTCATCTTTGGAAAGTAAGTTTTAGTGAGTGAGATATTTTAGTATTTCTTATTTATCATTCACATAACTCATACAAATAAAAATGGAGCATTCATTGTATTCTCCATAAATCAAATTTTCTATGTGCTAAAAAGTTGATATTGATCTCTCTAAATGGTTTAGTATCGTCGGCTTCATGATTAAATATAGATAAATCTTGAAAAATTTGTCTAGTATCAACGGGATATTTCACGCCCGTTGAATCAAACCTTGCTCACACGTAAAAGCTCAATTGAATTCGTGAAAACAGATCTTCCCTTTAATTAATTTTTTCATATAAAAAATTTAAAACTATAAATGTAAGTTGTTGGATTATTCACTCTAACGTCATTTCCATTTTGTGCACCTGAAATTTAATTAGTTAATTATGACCCTTATCGGCCCAAATTAATTAAATTATGGAACTCTGTTAAACTAATTAGAGAAAAGGTGAAAGCTAGTGGCCCTATTCTCTTTGAAAGGAGAAAAATCATGAAATATTTTTTCTAGCACACTAATCCTGTATTCAGGGAAGGTCAAATATACAGCAAGATTTGTTAGCTCACTGACAATTACATATTAGAACAATCATCCATATAAATATCCAATTAATTTTAAAAGTGATTAATTCAATCTTATAAAAATGTTTTATTAATCATCAAAATAAATCAAGAAACGATAATTGAATATGATAAACTTCTCAACTTCATAAATAATTTAAACTTCTCAAATATAATATATCATGGATGAGATTAAAATCCTCGTCTACCCAATCATTTACTATTGCATCATAGTCCTGGAGCAACGTAACTTTATTTATGATATGCCAGTCGATGTGTCCAAATCAATTTCTTATCGGGTTTCTAAGTTCAAAACGCGTCCAAATTAATAATTAAAAAAATCAAATTATTTGGTAAGATAACGTAATTTTTTAATTTAAAAATAAGTTGCTTTTGAAGGATTTAAACGATAAAATTAATTAATTTCATTAATTTATCAAAACGCTCTATAAAATTGCTTGATGGATTGAAATTATCTTTATTAAATTCTTTTTTCTCTCTTTTCATTCAAACAACATGTACCAATTAAATTAAATAAGCATTTGTCCCCCCCAAAAGGATCAAACATTTGTTTAATTTGTAGATAAATGTATTTCAAAATTTTGAAAACTATAAATTGTTCGATTTTATTCTATCAATTAAATTATTTGTTGAAATATCGAATTAAATTGGTAGTCTTGTATTACAAAAAACAAAACAAAAATGGATCAAACTATATATCACAAAATAATTTGAAGAAATGATATCAATGATTCTAATTCATGTAAACTAAATTTGATATTTGTGGCAAAACTAACGGTAATTGGATCCCAACTTCCCCTTACCTAGCTTGGCAAGGTAAAACTTAAGCATCGACACAACCCAATATAATGCTTAGACATGTTACCCTCGACATAAAAATAAAAATGATAAATTTAGTTATTTTTATTGACTAGTTCTGAGATGATCGATTTGGCCATGAGAGTAAATTAGAAAGTGTTCATGGCGGATAGTGGAGAAGCCCAATATTCTTTACTTGCGCGTCTCATTTAGAGGAAAAATTCCTATAAATATACTATAATTGGGATTGAATTATAGATATTTAGGAGACAATTTAAATATCTTATCATAATATCATAATCACGAGACTACCCTACTTCAACATAGTTCATTTGGAAGTTGTCCATTTACAAATAAAACTTAGGTGAAAAAGATCTTTATCATCAGTTTTCTTTTTCTTTTTTTTCTTCGATGAATCGTTTTGATCAAAAATATTTCTTTAATTGTCGTAAAGTTCTATTTAATTTTCTTAGCAATGGTTTTAAATCTCAATAGTTGATAGATAACGTATGATCATTACGCTAGGGGGTGAATAGCGCTCACGATTTTTTTATATTTTTTAAGAAAATAATCTATCATAATAAATATGCAGTGGAAATAGAAAGTAAAAGCAAATAAAACTCTAACAAAATCAAGTTTTACTTAGTTCAGAGCCTATGATGACTTTTATTTCAAGACCCGCACGTGAGAGTATTTTCGTTGGACAATCACTAATCAATTGGAAAGTTACAGATGCAATTTGAATATGAGTATAGTGTTTGGGTAACTTGAACAATAAAAAATACCGACTACTTAGAAGATGACATCTTGAGCGTAGTCATCGTCGAAACAATGTTTGGGCTTCGTAGAGTCGTCAATTGAGCAGCGCGCAGGAGATAAACTTATTCGGATTGATGTGTTTGAGTTGCTCGTCAAAGCCTCCTTTTATAGCCGTGTCCGGGCTCCTGGATCCCCTCCTGGGCGCCTGGAGTGTGCTGACATAGCGAGCTCTCGTTGAAACTTCATTCTTGAAGTTTATCCATGTTCGGGCGTTTGGATCACCTCCAGGTGCCCGGACCTTCTTCGGGCACTTGGACCATTGACATGGATTGGCCAGTCAACGCGCTTCAACTTATCTTACGGATGACTTTTGCTAGTCTGGATGCCTGGAGCAACTCCGGGTGCTTGGACTGTTCGAGTGCCTGCCTGATGCTCCCTCGAAGGCCTTGACCCAGATGCCTAGAGCACGTGCGGGTACCTGGACCTGGTCCAGCGCCTGGACGAGCCTTTTTCAACATCTTCTTTCCTGCATGAGTGTTAGCATAAAAGTAAATATGGAAATAAAAATAGCAACTTATTTTATAGTATTCGGATTGTATGATCTTGACTTTAAGTTTTACTGAAATTTTAGGTCGGACTGATGCCTACTGTTCCCTCTATCGGGAATGCATTCTCACCTACTCATCTCAGGAGAGTTTACCTTTTATCAGACCGGTCCTCCAGACCGTCTGTACTTTTGCTTAGTATCCGAGACCTCAAGACTTTCGGCTGGACGTTCGAATTCCGACCCGTCCAATCTTCCGCCTAGTGTTTGCAACCCTTAGGACTTCCACCTAGTGCCCACTACCCTAGGATTTTATCCGACGTCCTTAATTTGTCAAGACTTTGCTTAATTCCCAGGACCCAGACTTCATTACCTTATCATAAGTAAGACTTTTCACTTACCTAATATCCACTAAGATTTCTTTATCTAGCTTTAACTAAAATTTTCATCTTATCTAAGATCATTTATTACTTTTCTTATATACTCAGTTAAATTTAATTTTACTAAATATCAAAACACAAAAGACTGATTAGGTGCTTTGAGCACCAACAGATAACAATCTACATCTCCATTAAGATTACTAAATTAAGCTTGATACATAATAAATGAAATTTAAAAAAGTCATCAAATATGTACCAACTAAAATTGTTAGTCGAGCTGCTCATTAAGCGAATGCCGCACAACTTGAATCAGGCGCCATCAATCATATGGTTCGTGCATCCGACAGCTGATGAGTAATGACATCGAGGTTCTTCACACAAATTCATATGAAAGAACATAATTTAACCATTGGAAATTACTTGTTGGACACAAATAATATGTTATCGGAGATATATAATATATTAGTCAAATTTAAATATTCGAATTAAATTCAAATGATCTGAGCTGATAATCTTAAGCTCCCAGCAGAGGCTGATTTTTACCAAATAATGAAGGTAGTCTGCACAATGTTGACAGATCAGGATGATCGGCCGAGCAGCACGAGCGGGCACAGTAGATCAGAAAGGTCGATCGAGCGGGCAGACAGACTGACCGAACGGACAGACAGGCCTGATGAGAGGCAGGCCACGCGATCTGGTGTCGAGCGGACAGACAGGTCTGGCGAAAGACAGACCAGCCGAGTAGACAAGTCTGGACAGGCAGGTCGGGCGAGGCAGACCGCCCGAGCAGACAAGTCGGGCTGTCCAGTCTCTGACTAGCCGACCGGACGAGCTGACAAACCGGGCGAAGATCTCAAGCGGACAAAGAAGTCTGTCGGTCGGACAAAGAGACCGACCGGGCGAGCTGACCGGGGCCTGCGAGTCGCAGTTTCCATGAAACAGATTCGCCCACCTCCGGCTATGCTTCGAGGCTTACAAGGGTCGTCTATTTCCCACGATACAACGACCGACCGTGAATCCGACCAAGCACTGGTGGTCACAACGAGCTGAGTGGTACGCGAATGCTACCACCGGCACTCCGCCGAGCAGGAGCTGCACGACAGAGGAGGAGGAAAAATGGAGAGCCTTTGCTTTGCTTGCTGTGTCTTCTCTGCCTATGATCGGAGCCTCCTTATATAGGAGCTCGGATCAATGACCATAGTTAATGATCTTAATGGTTATTATTAGTCGAGCAGTGAACCGGCCACCATTTCACTCATTATTACTCGGCCAATTTTATTCTGCATTAATCTCGAATTTAATGCATCTGTTTCACAGCAACAAAAGATCTACGTGGAAAAATGTTGGTTGTTCCACTTGGGCAAATTTTGCCCTGACCGGTCCGGCATTCGTGTGTGCAGGTCACACTCGTACACGAGTCAACTTGATTCAGTACAATCCGGACCCTGGATTTGCACCCCCCCTATGCACCCACACGTGAGAAAGAGTCTCTCCCCATGCATTTGTTCACATCCTCAATGTATGTGAATTAATATAAACTAACAAAAACGCCTTGAAACTTCCAATGTGAGACAAAGTCTCATTCACAATGGAGCCCCTTTCCTCTTCCATTTCTTCTCCATTCACTTATTCAACAATCCCCCACATGAATGGAGATAGCGTAAGTGATAGCATTCAGTAGTTGAGTCAAATATAGGATAGGTAGGTTTTACCTTTTGAACCTTCCCTTGTGAAGATTTAGTTGCTTACTGGCTGATAGTAGACACGATGTCCTTGAACTATACTGTCGTCTGTGTAAGCAGTGACAAATCTCACCCAAGACTCTCCCTAATATAACTCAGTTCTTATGAGTGTGTTCGTTCTTGGCCATAAACACGCTTGATTCTGTGAAAAACTCTAAGAATTGTGTCTCCAATTCTCTTCGAAGTGGCCCCACTTCTTTCTCATATAGGTGATTCCTCAAGAGTTGTCATCTACTCTTCTTGATCATTAAAAACCGATCAGCTTACCCTCGTCTAGTCACTGTTTCATTGGGTTATCCCCCACAGTGTGTCTAATCAGTGCAGATTAGTTGTCCCTTTGAACCTAGTTCTTGGGATCTCCAGTCAGCATAGGTTGGGTGTCCTTTGCACTGATCGCTGACAACGACATCAAGCTCATTCCCTGTGATGAGCTTGCAACTAACTCTCAATTTAACCCTTTGATTAACGGATCGGCTAGGTTATTCTTTGACTTCATATAGTCAACAGTGATAACTCTCGTAGAGAGTAGTTGTCTAATGGTATTATGTCTACGACGTATATATCTAGACTTACCATTATACAGATGGCTCTGTGCCCGACCAATTGTTGATTGACTATCGCAATGTATGCAAATTGCCGGCATAGGTTTCGGTCATCTATGAATATCTTCTAAGAATTGTCATAGTCATTCAACCTCTTCACCACATTTGTCAAGAGCTACAAACTCAGATTTCATTGTGGATCTAGTTATTACGGTTTGCTTAGAAGATTTCCAGGAAATGACTGCACTTGCTAGAGTGAATATGTATCCACTAGTAGACTTAGAGTCTTTTATATCAGATATCCAACTTGCATCGCTGTATCCTTCAATCATAGCAAGATATCTTGTATAGTGCAGTCCATATTCACGAGTATACCTCAAGTACCTCGTGTTGGTTGCTACTCGGAAAACCTAGAGGTTCCACTGTACAAAAATTTTGTACAAAGGTCTGAACCTTTTCCTAGCTACCATGTGTTCTTTTAAATTAAATTTTGGATCGCCTGCGGAACTTAACACGTTTGATCCAAAACTTAATCTATTTGTTCTTTTAGGTTTTGACTTGGATCTCCTGCGGAACTTAACACGTTCGACCCAAATCACCTTAAGTTATTAATTCCATTAAATATTAATTTCCATAATTGATTCCCAGTACTGACGTGGCGAGGCACATGGCCTTCTTGGATATGGGAGCAACCACCACCGACTAGACAAAACCTTTTATAGAAATCTAATATTTAATTTCCTAAAATAACTTTAGGTTAACCGAAAAGAACAATCAAATCACAAGGAAAAATAAAACAAAAGAACACAACTTCGAAAAACATATTCAAAATACTAGAATCGTAAGCCTCTTGTATTTGGTATTATTTCCAAAAATAACTAGTATGATGCGGAAAGAAAAAATACTAGTTATACCTTTTAGAAAGACCTCTTGATCTTCTACCGTATTCCTCTTCTAACCTCGGACGTTGTGTGGGCAACGATCTTCCGAGATGAGAATCCACCAAAGCACCTTCTTCTCCTTTCTTCAAGTTTCGGCCAAGCACAAAGCTTCCAAAAGATGAAGATCTTTTTCCACCAACCAAACTCCAAGGGATACAAGCTTTCTCTCCTTCTTCTTCTTCTCCAAGTAGTATCCGGCCACCACAAGAGCTCCAAGCAAATAGAGAAGGTTCGGCCACCACCAAGAGAAAGAGAGGTTGGCCGGCCACAACACCAAGGAAAGAAGGGAGAGAAATAATAGAGGTTATTCACCATGAAGCATTCTCTATCCCCTCTTTTATAATCCTTGGTCTTGGCAAATAAGGAAATTTAATTAAAAACTTCCTTAATTCTTTTGCCATGAAAAGGAAAATTTTATTTAATTAAAAACAATTTTCCTTTCCTCAATTTACATGGCCGGCCACACCAAAGCTACAAACAAGGAGAGTTTTAATTAATTAAAACTTCCTAATTTGTCTCCAGAAATTTATAAAATTTCTCCAATAATTTAATCCCTTCATGATTGGTTTATAAAAAGGAAATTTAATAAATTAAAATCTTTCTTTTAAACATGTGGATAAAAAGAAAGTTATCTCTAAAAATTAAAATCTCTTTTAATCTACAAATAAGGAAAGATATCAAATATTTTCTCAATCTTTTGTAGAAACTAATAAAAGAGAATTATTAATTTTTAAACTTTCTTTTAAATCATGAACATGGTTAAAAAGGAAAGTTTTCTTAAAATTTAAAATCCTCCTTTAATCAACAAATAAGGAAAGATTTCAAATTTTAAACTCTCTTTTAAACATGTAGATGATTTACAAATAAGGAAAGTTTTTACCAAAAATTAAAACCATCCTTTTAAACTACAAATAAGGAAAGAGATTAATCTCTTCTCTTAATCTTTTGTAGAAAACTATAAAAGGAAATTTTTAATTTTTAAACTCTCTTTTAAAATCATGATATCCACATAAGAAATAATTTTAATAAAAATCCTTTTTAATATTCTAGTGGTCGGCCACCTAAGCTTGGGACCCAAGCTTTGGCCGGCCACCTACATGGCTCATCCACTTGGTCTTGGCCGGCCCTAGCTTAGGTTCCAAGCTAGCTTGGCCGGCCCCATTGGATGGGTAAGAAGGTGGGTATAAATCTCTATATACTAGAGGCTACGATAGGGACCGAGAGGAGGAACTGATTTTGGTCTCCCGATGAAATTAAGCATCCCGTGTTCGCCCCGAACACACAACTAAATTTCAACAATAATAATTCATTCCACTAAAGAACTATTATTGAACTACCGCACCAATCCCAAATTACATTTTGGGCTCCTTCTTATTATGAGTGTGTTAGTCTCCCTGTGTTTAAGATAACAAATGTCCACTAATTAAGTAAGTTACTGACAACTCACTTAATTAATATCTAGCTCCAAGAGTAGTACCACTCAACTTCATCGTCATGTCGGACTAAGTCCACCTGCAGGGTTTAACATGACAATCCTTATGAGCTCCTCTTGGGGACATTCTCAACCTAGATTACTAGGACACCCTTCTATAGTCAACAACACACACTATAAGTGATATCATTTCCCAACTTATCGTGCTTATTGATTCATCGAACAAAATCTCACCCATTGATAAATTAAAGAAATAAATATCAAATATATGTGCTTGTTATTATATTAGGATTAAGAGCACACACTTCCATAATAACTGAGGTCTTTGTTTCTTTATAAAGTCAGTATAAAAGAAACGACCTCTAATGGTCCTACTCAATACACTCTAAGTGTACTAGTGTAATTATATAGTTAAGATAAACTAATACCTAATTACACTACGACCTTCCAATGGTTTGTTCCTTTCCATTATGGTCGTGAGCTACTGTTTATAATTTATAAGGTACTGATAACATGATCCTCTGTGTGTGACACCACACACCATGTTATCTACAATATAAATTAATTGAACAACTACATTTATCATAAATGTAGATATTTGACCAATGTGATTCTTATTTCTAGATAAATGTTTATACCAAAAGCTAGGCTTTTAGTATACACTCTAACACCTCGGTACTCTTGTTATCCCTTTACAGTGCTCAATACCAGGATTACTCGTGTATCTACTCAGTTTGCTTACTGCGTAGGCCAAGTCTGGTCGTGTACAACTCATCAAGTACATTAGACTTCCAATTACTCGAGAGTACTCTATTTGAGAGATACTTTTACCTCGATTTTTCGATAGATGTTGACTTGTATCTATCGACGTTCATGCCAACGCAGTATCACCCTTGGTGAATTTCTCAAGAATTTTTTCCACATAATGGGACTGACTAAGAACAAGTCCTTCTGTTGTTCTAAGAATTTGGATTCCTAGAATCACATCAGCTAGGCCTATGTCTTTCATATCAAATCTTGAACTCAACATACCTTTTGTAGATTTTATTATCTTATCATTACTTCCAATGATAAGTATATCATCTACATAGAGGCACAAGATAACATAGTCACTCTCTGTGACTCTCATGTAGACACATTTATCACATTTATTGATCTTGAATCCACATTCCTTCATGGCATTATCAAATTTCTCATGTCACTGCTTTGATGCTTGTTTTAAGCCATATACTGACTTCACCAATCTACAGACCTTGTTTTTCTGTCCTGGCACAGAAAACCCTTCATGTTGGTCCATGTAGATTTCCTCTTCTAAATATCCATTCAGAAAGGTTGTCTTTACATCCATTTGATGTATTTCGAGATTCCATAGAGCGGCAATAGCAACAATACTCTAATGAAAGTTATTCTCGACACCGGAGAGTATGTATCAAAGTAATCAAGGCCTTCTCGTTGTCGGTATCCTTTGATTACCAATCTGGCCTTGTATTTATCGATTGTGCCATCTGATTTCATTTTCTTCTTGAAGATCCACTTGCAACCTAGTGGTTTACTTCCTGGAGGAAGATCCACGAGTTCCCAAGTGTGATTTTGCAAGATAGATTCTATCTTAGATGCAATTGTCTCTCTCCAGTGAGGTCTATCAAACGAGTTTACTGCTTCTGAGTAACTCCGGGGCTCACTTTCCAACATGAAAGTGATAAAATCTGATCCGTAGGATTTTTCTACCCTAGCTCTTTGTTGGTTGCTACTCGGAAAACCTAGAGGTTCCACTGTACAAAAATTTTGTACAAAGGTCTGAACCTTTTCCTAGCTACCATGTGTTCTTTTAAATTAAATTTTGGATCGCCTGCGGAACTTAACACGTTTGATCCAAAACTTAATCTATTTGTTCTTTTAGGTTTTGACTTGGATCTCCTGCGGAACTTAACACGTTCGACCCAAATCACCTTAAGTTATTAATTCCATTAAATATTAATTTCCATAATTGGTTCCCAGTACTGACGTGGCGAGGCACATGGCCTTCTTGGATATGGGAGCAACCACCACCGACTAGACAAAACCTTTTATGGAAAGCTAATATTTAATTTCCTAAAATAACTTTAGGTTAACCGAAAAGAACAATCAAATCACAAGGAAAAGAAAAACAAAATAACACTATATCGAAAACAAATTCGAAACTCTAGAATCGTATGCCTCTTGTATTTAGTATTATTTCCAAAAATAACTAGTATGATGCGGAAAGAAAAAAATACTAGTTATACCTTTTAGAAAAATCTCTTGATCTTCTACCGTATTCCTCTTCTAACCTCGGACGTTGTGTGGGCAACGATCTTCCGAGATGAGAAACCACCAAAGCACCTTCTCCTTTCTTCAAATTTCGGCCAAGCACAAAGCTTCCAAAAGATGAAGATCTTTTCCACCAACCAAGCTCCAAGAGATGTAGGCTTTCTCTCCTTCTTCCTCAAGCTAGATCCGGCCACCAATTAAAACTCCATAAGCATGAAGAGGTTCGGCCACAAAGAGAAGAAGAAGAGAAGAAGGAAGGGCCGGCCACACCACCAAGGAAAAGAGGGAGAAAAATAGAATAGATTCGTTAGCCTTGAAGCATCCTCTACCCCCTCTTTTATAATTCTTGATCTTGGCAAATAAGGAAATTTTAATAAAAACTTCCTTAATTCTTTTGCCATTGAAAAGGAAAATTTATTTAATTAAAAATAATTTTCTTTCTCAATTTTATAATGGCCGGCCACACCAAGAAATCTCCAAGCAAATAAAATTTTAAACACCAATTAAAACTTCCTTATTTGCTTCCGGAAATTTATAAAAATTTCTCAATAATTTTTATCCCTTCATAATTGGTTTATAAAAAGGAAATTTAATAAATTAAAATCTTTCTTTTAAACATGTGGATAAAAAGAAAGTTATCTCTATAAATTAAAATCTCTTTTAATCTACAAATAAGGAAAGATATTAAATCTTTTCTTAATCTTTTGTAGAAACTTATAAAAGAGAATATTTAATTTTAAACTCTCTTTTAAATCATGAACATGATTAAAAAGGAAAGTTTTCTTAAAATTTAAAATCCACCTTTTAATTAACAAATAAGGAAAGATTTCAAATTTTAAACTCTCTTTTAAACATGTAGATGATTTACAAATAAGGAAAGTTTTTACCAAAAATTAAAACCATCCTTTTAATCTACAAATAAGGAAAGAGATTAATCTCTTCTCTTAATCTTGTGTAGAAAGCTATAAAAGAAATTTTTAATTTTTTTAAAACTCTCTTTTAAAACCATGATATCCACATAAGAAATAATTTTAATAAAAAATCCTTTTTAATATTCTAGTGACCGGCCACCTAAGCTTGGGACCCAAGCTTTGGCCGGCCACCTACATGACTCATCCACTTGATCTTGGCCGGCCCTAGCTTGGGTTCCAAGCTAGCTTGGCCGACCCCATTGGATGGGTAAGAAGGTGGGTATGCGGTGGGTATAAATCTCTATATACTAGAGGCTACGATAGGGACCGAGAGGAGGAATTGGTTTTGGTCTCCCGATGAAATTAAGCATCCCGTGTTCGCCCCGAACACACAACTTAATTTCATCAATAATAATTCATTCCACTAAAGAACTATTATTGAACTACCGCACCAATCCCAAATTACATTTTGGGCTCCTTCTTATTATGAGTGTGTTAGTCTCCCTGTGTTTAAGATAACAAATGTCCACTAATTAAGTAAGTTACTGACAACTCACTTAATTAATATCTAGCTCCAAGAGTAGTACCACTCAACTTCATCGTCATGTCGGACTAAGTCCACCTGCAGGTTTAACATGACAATCCTTATGAGCTCCTCTTGGGGACATTTTCAACCTAGATTACTAGGACACAGTTTCCTTCTATAATCAATAACACACACTATAAGTGATATCATTTCCCAACTTATCGGGCTTATTGATTCATCGAACTAAATCTCACCCATTGATAAATTAAAGAAATAAATATCAAATATATGTGCTTGTTATTATATTAGGATTAAGAGCACACACTTCCATAATAACTGAGGTCTTTGTCCCTTTATAAAGTCAGTATAAAAGAAACGACCTCTAATGGTCCTACTCAATACACTCTTAGTGTACTAGTGTAATTATATAGTTAAGATAAACTAACACCTAATTACACTACGACTTTCCAATGGTTTGTTCCTTTCCATCATGGTCGTGAGCTACTGTTTATAATTTATAAGGTACTGATAACATGATCTTCTGTGTGTGACACCACACACCATATTATCTACAATATAAATTAATTGAACAACTACATTTATTACAAATGTAGACATTTGACCAATGTGATTCTTATTTCTAGATAAATGTTTATACCAAAAGCTAGGCTTTTAGTATACACTCTAACAATCTCCCACTTATACTAAAAGACTAAGCTTCCATATTTGCTGCCATACATCTGATTCCCATGCCTTTCAAAAAACTCTTGCCTTAAGGACCTTAGGTTATCATCTGATGCAATCTAGGCGGTAACAACTTCTGCTCGTTATACAATTTCTCGTATTGGGTAGTACTTACGCTCTATTGTGTTTACTTGCCTTATAGACTCATGGTTTCTTCGAGTTTGTTACTGCACCATTATTATTACAATAAATTATAATAATCTTTGGACAAACTAGAAATCATATCTAAGTCTATCTTGAGGTAATTAAGTCATTCAGCTTTTATGGCTACCTCAGAGGCTTGCCATATACTCAGCTTCTATGGTGGAGTCCAGAAAAACACCTATGCTTATCACTCTTCCATAGTTATGACTTTTCCTTCTAAAGTAAACACAAAACCCCGAGGTCGACTTATTATTGTCCCTATCCGATTGGAAGTCAAAATCCGTGTAACCCACAGGGACCAAATTAACTGCCTTGTAAGCTAGCATATAATCTCTAGCGCCTCTAAGGTACTTTAATATATGCTTTACTGCAGTCCAATGTCCTTGTCTAGGGTTACTTTGATATCTGTTAACTATGCCCTTGGCAAAATAGATTTCTGATCTCGTGCATAGCATACATTAGGTTGTCTAACTGCCGAAGCATAAAGAACTGCCTACATGTCCTCAATCTCCTTTGATGTCATTGGAGACATCTCTTTAGATAAAGACACTCCGTGCTTAAAAGGTAAGAAACCATTCTAGGAGTTTTGCATGCTTAAAACGAGCAAGGATTTTTCCGATGTATCAAGCTTGGGATAAGTAAAATATATTTTTTCTTGTGATCCCTTATTATTTTGATCTCAAAAATATATACATTCTCCCAAGTCCTTTATATCGAATTATTTGGACAGCCATATCCTTACTTCTGACAACATTTTGATATTGTTTCCAACTACCAAAATTGTTATCTACGTATAGTACAAGAAATACCACCACATTTCCATCACACCTTTTGTATACACAAGACTTATCCGTTTACTCAATAAATCCATAGGTCTGGATTACTTTGATAAACTGGATGTTCCAAGACCTTGAAGCTTTGCATCAGTCCATAGACTGATTGAGCTTACACACAAGATGCTCTTAGCCCTTTGCAATGAACCCTTCTGGTTGATGAACCCTTCTGGTTGCTTTATATGGATGCTTTCTTCAAGACTTCCATTAAGGAATGTTGTCTTGACATCCACTTACCAAATAGATAAAAGAATCCAGATAGACTTAAGCATGGCTACCAGTGAAAAAGTTTCCTTTTTCATCTTGCCTTGCTTTGAAAGTTTCTACCTTCCTGTCTATCCCTCTTTTCCTATTATAGACCTTTTTATACCCAAAGGCTTTTACACCATTTGGTGGTTCTACAAGCTTCCAGATTTTATTAGAATACATATATTCTAATTCTGTTATTCATTATTCTTTGCCAAGATATTGCATCTTTATCTTGGAGTGCTTCGTTATATGTCCGGAGATCAGGTTCATGTCCTCCAGGGATCGAGTCCAAAAACTCTCCCAAAACATGAATCTTTTTAGGTTGCCTAACAACCCTCCCACTACGACAAGGCACTTTTCTGCAATTGTGTATCATTTGTGATACGTGTTGCAGTTTCCTTGTGGTATCTCATCTTGTACAATTGGTACTAGATTAGACATGTCTTTTATTATTTCCTTGAGAATAAATTTTCTTATGGGCACATGGTTTATTACATAGTCCTTTTCTAAAAATCGGTCATTGATGCTAACAATGACCTTCTGATTTTTAAGACTATAAACCTACTTTCATTTCTCTAGGATATCCCACAAACAAGTGAATTCCTATCCAACTTATCATTGTCTCTCTTCAGCATATGTGCTGGACTACCCGAATCCGAATATGCTTTAAGATAGGCTTACGCCTATTCAACAATTCTATATGAGTAGAGAGTTCTGACTTTGGAAGATACTATATTCACTTCCGTTTCCAGAGTATATCCTTAAAATGATTTTGGTAATAACTCATCAATCTACTTATTTCCATAAGAGTCCTATACCTTCCTTTTTCTACACCATTCTGTTGGGGTGTACCAGGTGCAGTTAGTTGGGATTGAATCCCTTCTTCTGATAAGTGACTTCTAAATTCTCCCAAGAGGTAATTGCCACTACGATCTCACCGTAGTATCTTGATACTTTTACTTTAACGTTTCTCCGCATCAGCCTTGTACTCTTTGAACTAATCAAAGCACTTAGTCTTGCGGCACATTAAGTAAATGTATTTGTATCTTGAATAGTTGTCTATAAAATAGATGAAATATTCGATACTACCTCTTGTCTGGATAGTCATAGGATCACACAAATCAAAATGAAACAATTCCAACATATCTTTGGCTCCATACCCCTTAGACTTAAAAGCTTCTTGGTTTTTATTCCTTCCAAGTAAGACTCGTAGGTTGGAAAGATCTCTACTACCAATGAACCCAAAAGTTCATCAGCTACCAATGAATCCTTCTCAAGTTAATATAACCTAGCCTTAGATGCCAAAGATATAATTGGTTCATTTCCGAAGGTTGCTTTCTCTTAAAGTTAGAAGATTTCCATTTATTGCATCGTGGGAGTTATTGGATTATAAATTGTCAACCAACATACCAGAATAGATAACTTTCCTATTTTTCTTGATAACATCTTTGTTATCAAAATAGACACAATATCTATTCTATAATAGTTTAGAAACTGAAATCAGGTTCTTTCTAAACTTAGTATGTAAAGACAATTTCTAATAATCCATATTTTATTCATATTAGAGAATAAACCTCTCCCACTGCAACAGCTGCTACTTTTGCAGTAGTGCCCATGTGGACGGTGTTTTTATTTTCATTTAGTTGTCGGGTTTCCTGGAACCCTGCAATGAATTGCGGACATGATTAATGGCATATGTATCTACACTCCAGGTTCTGGTAGATAACACCACTAAACATGTTTCAACTAATGAATTAAATACACCTATATTGTTCTTAGTTCTAAGAAGACAGTTTACCTTAATGTCCAAGTCCTATTTCCAATCATTACAATTGGGATTACTAAGTCTTTCTTATAGTATGACTACTAGGGGATTGACAAACATTTTAAATCCTAAGAATTATAAAAATACTTGGTCAAGATCAACTCCTTAAAAATCTCCATGAATTTTGTATGCCACGATAGTGTGGACGTATACAAAATCGAAGAGGAGATTTTATTCATTAATTTTATTATCTCGTCAACTTTACTTTATGACGAATAAAATTAATAGTTGATCTGTCTTTGATCAAATATTTGGTCAAAAACTTATGAATTTAAAAAATATTGATTCCTCAAACAATATTATTTAAATTCACCAACACCTCAAACACCGTGAATTTTGCATGCCACGTTAGTGTGGACATATACAAATTCAACATTTGTAAAAGGAGGGTTTTAACCCATTAATTTTATTATCTTGTCAACCTAACTTTTTGACAAATAAAATTAATAGTTGGTATCATTTGGTCACACAAATAATAGCAGTGACTCCGATGGGGAGGATACTATTAGATGTGTCTAAGTGTATACCATTACTTAACACTAAGTCCATTAATAAGATTATGCCCCTTCCGTTGGGGAAGATCACACGCTCTTAATTAACTTCCTATAGTCATCCAAAAATGGAAGTCTGTTCTAGTGATCCACAAACAAGCTCATCCATTATGGAGGAAGGTACTCAGAGCCAACGCGCAAGCTTGTTTGCATCACTTACAAACCAGTAATGGAGACCATGGGATTTACTTAAAAATCCCTCTCCCACTTAGTTATTTATAAATGAGGAATTTTAACTATGCTAGCCTACTAAATATGTAAACTAACATGCACACACAGCACAATATAAAAGCAATAAATAGAAAATCTAATTTTCAACTATTATGACTTTTATCTCTTGTTGTCCTCCGTGTGTTGTCATCCCAAGCTGCTGCCATATTTGGCCACCGGGTCTAGCTGTCGCATCCATCTTGCCCCTAGTTCCGTTACGCCTCTGGTCCTTAGAAGGTTCCACGCTTTGCAAGATTCGATCCGCGACATAAATAGAATTTTACATTTTGATCCTATATTCCTCGAAGGAATGTACATGTAAACTAGATCGAACATAAAATAAAATTTACATCCATCGATCCTATATTCCATAAAAGGAATGTACATGTAACTAGATCAAAAATAAAATCCTAATAAAACTAAATACAGCTCCTGTTGTATTTTATAATACAATCATGCACACACAATAAAATGCCCTTGACATGTCCAAGGGTCCAATCACACACATAATAACTATAAGCCATAATAATTGGATCCTGCATCCACAAAGTTAGCACAACCTACTATTAACCTGCCTAAATTATGTATGACATGTGCATAATTAAACTAATACCAAATACACAGAGGCAAAACCCTAGCTCTGATATCAATTGTTGGTTGCTACTCGAAAAACCTAGAGGTTCCACTGTACAAAAATTTTGTACAAAGGTCTGAACCTTTTCCTAGCTACCATGTGTTCTTTTAAATTAAATTTTGGATCGCCTGCGGAACTTAACACGTTTGATCCAAAACTTAATCTATTTGTTCTTTTAGGTTTTGACTTGGATCTCCTGCGGAACTTAACACGTTCGACCCAAATCACCTTAAGTTATTAATTCCATTAAATATTAATTTCCATAATTGGTTCCCAGTACTGACGTGGCGAGGCACATGGCTTTCTTGGATATGGGAGCAACCACCACCGACTAGACAAAACCTTTTATGGAAAGCTAATATTTAATTTCCTAAAATAACTTTAGGTTAACCGAAAAGAACAATCAAATCACAAGGAAAAGAAAAACAAAAGAACACTATATCGAAAACAAATTCGAAACTCTAGAATCGTATGCCTCTTGTATTTAGTATTATTTCCAAAAATAACTAGTATGATGCGGAAAGAAAAAAATACTAGTTATACCTTTTAGAAAAACCTCTTGATCTTCTACCGTATTCCTCTTCTAACCTCGGACGTTGTGTGGGCAACGATCTTCCGAGATGAGAAACCACCAAAGCACCTTCTCCTTTCTTCAAATTTCGGCCAAGCACAAAGCTTCCAAAAGATGAAGATCTTTTCCACCAACCAAGCTCCAAGAGATGTAGGCTTTCTCTCCTTCTTCCTCAAGCTAGATCCGGCCACCAATTAAAACTCCATAAGCATGAAGAGGTTCGGCCACAAAGAGAAGAAGAAGAGAAGAAGGAAGGGCCGGCCACACCACCAAGGAAAAGAGGGAGAAAAATAGAATAGATTCGTTAGCCTTGAAGCATCCTCTACCCCCTCTTTTATAATCCTTGATCTTGGCAAATAAGGAAATTTTAATAAAAACTTCCTTAATTCTTTTGCCATTGAAAAGGAAAATTTATTTAATTAAAAATAATTTTCTTTCTCAATTTTATAATGGTCGGCCACACCAAGAAATCTCCAAGCAGATAAAATTTTAAACACCAATTAAAACTTCCTTATTTGCTTCCGGAAATTTATAAAAATTTCTCAATAATTTTTATCCCTTCATAATTGGTTTATAAAAAGGAAATTTAATAAATTAAAATCTTTCTTTTAAACATGTGGATAAAAAGAAAGTTATCTCTATAAATTAAAATCTCTTTTAATCTACAAATAAGGAAAGATATCAAATCTTTTCTTAATCTTTTGTAGAAACTTATAAAAGAGAATATTTAATTTTAAACTCTCTTTTAAATCATGAACATGATTAAAAAGGAAAGTTTTCTTAAAATTTAAAATCCACCTTTTAATCAACAAATAAGGAAAGATTTCAAATTTTAAACTCTCTTTTAAACATGTAGATGATTTACAAATAAGGAAAGTTTTTATCAAAAATTAAAACCATCCTTTTAATATACAAATAAGGAAAGAGATTAATCTCTTCTCTTAATCTTTTGTAGAAAGCTATAAAAGGAAATTTTTAATTTTTAAACTCTCTTTTAAAATCATGATATCCACATAAGAAATAATTTTAATAAAAATCCTTTTAATATTCTAGTGGCCGGCCACCTAAGCTTGGGACCCAAGCTTTGGCCGGCCACCTACATGACTCATCCACTTGATCTTGGCCGGCCCTAGCTTGGGTTCCAAGCTAGCTTGGCCGACCCCATTGGATGGGTAAGAAGGTGGGTATGCGGTGGGTATAAATCTCTATATACTAGAGGCTACGATAGGGACCGAGAGGAGGAATTGGTTTTGGTCTCCCGATGAAATTAAGCATCCCGTGTTCGCCCCGAACACACAACTTAATTTCATCAATAATAATTCATTCCACTAAAGAACTATTATTGAACTACCGCACCAATCCCAAATTATATTTTGGGCTCCTTCTTATTATGAGTGTGTTAGTCTCCTTGTGTTTAAGATAACAAATGTCCACTAATTAAGTAAGTTACTGACAACTCACTTAATTAATATCTAGCTCCAAGAGTAGTACCACTCAACTTCATCGTCATGTCGGACTAAGTCCACCTGCAAGGTTTAACATGACAATCCTTATGAGCTCCTCTTGGGGACATTTTCAACCTAGATTACTAGGACACAGTTTCCTTCTATAATCAATAACACACACTATAAGTGATATCATTTCCCAACTTATCGGGCTTATTGATTCATCGAACTAAATCTCACCCATTGATAAATTAAAGAAATAAATATCAAATATATGTGCTTGTTATTATATTAGGATTAAGAGCACACACTTCCATAATAACTGAGGTCTTTGTCCCTTTATAAAGTCAGTATAAAAGAAACGACCTCTAATGGTCCTACTCAATACACTCTTAGTGTACTAGTGTAATTATATAGTTAAGATAAACTAACACCTAATTACACTACGACTTTCCAATGGTTTGTTCCTTTCCATCATGGTCGTGAGCTACTGTTTATAATTTATAAGGTACTGATAACATGATCTTCTGTGTGTGACACCACACACCATATTATCTACAATATAAATTAATTGAACAACTACATTTATTACAAATGTAGACATTTGACCAATGTGATTCTTATTTCTAGATAAATGTTTATACCAAAAGCTAGGCTTTTAGTATACACTCTAACACTCTTTTACTCCGTCTAAGCTCAATCTCAACTGGTTCATCATCATCATCTTCTTTTTCGCCTTGTGTTTCATTTGCCCGTTTTGAGGAGCTAGCATCCTCTCAGGTCTTATATGGAAACATATGTTCGAAGAACGAGGCATTTCTCGATTTGATTATCGAGTTCTTTTGTATCTCCGGTATGTGTGACTCATACATACAAAATCGATAAGCATTGCTATTATGTGCATATCCAATAAATATGTAATCAACAGTCTTTGATCCTATCTTATCCTATTTAACCCTTTTCGGATCAAACACCAACACTTTGGCAAGACACCCCCACATTCGTAAATATTTGTTGGACGGTTGTCTTCCATTCCACGACTCATAAGGGCTCTTATCTATTTTCTTTCGGAGCACCTTATTTAAAAGATAATTAGCTGTTAACACAGCTTCCCCCCACATGGACTCTGGCAATCCAGAGCCAATAGAAGAGCATTCATCATCTCTGTTAGAGTTCGATTCTTTCGCTTAGCAACTCCATTTTGCTAAGGAGTATAAGGAGCTGTTGTTTCGTGTCTGATCCCATGTTCAACACACAACTCAGCAAACGGTGATACATATTCACCGCCTCGGTCACTTCAAACTACCTTAATCTTTCTATTAAACTGGTTTTCAACCTCATTCTTATAGAGAGCAAATTTCTCTATAGCTTCATCCTTACTTTTGAGAAGATACACATAACAGTATTTTGTGTTATCATCTACAAAAGTGATGAAGTATTTATTACCATCACGTGTTGGCGTACCTTTTAGGTCGCACACATCAGTGTGGATTAGGTCAAGTGGTTCGTTACTTCTTTTAATATGTTGAAAGGATGACCTTGTCATTTTCACTTCAACACAAATCTCACACTTGTGTTTTGGGTCAAGGTGGAATGTAGGTATGCTTTGCATGTTTATTAATCTACGCAACACATCGTAGTTAACATGTCCTAGTCTACCATGCCACAAACTTGAAGACTCAAGCATATAAGTGGAAGAGCTTTCAATTTTATTTATCTTAGGCATAATCACCATTATATTGAGCTTAAATAGCCCATCAGATACATAGTCCCTTCCTACAAACACTCCATTCTTGGACAATACAACTATGTCCGACTCAAAGACAATGTGAAAGTCATGCTTACTTAACAGTGATCCGGATACTAGATTTTTTCGAATCTCCGGAACATACAACACATTATTTAGAGTGAGATCCTTGCCCGAGATCATCTTCGGCACTACCTTTCCTTGACCCATGATGTCCGAGGTTGCTAAGTTCCCCATGAATAGTTTGTCTCCAGTGACTTCTTCGAAGTTGTGGAGCAGGTCCTTGTTGCAGCACACATGTCTGGTGGCTCCAGTATCGATCCACCATTGCCGCGGGTTTAAACCGATCAGGTTCAACTCAGAGACCACAACACAAAGGTCATCCATTTCTGGTCTCTCGTTTAGGTTGGCCTCTTGCTTCTTCTTCGGCTTTCTGCACTCCGAAGATTTGTGACCCTCTTTATCACAGTTGAAGCACTTCCCAGAGAACTTCTTTTTGCTGATGCCTCCTCCAGGTCCCATCTTGGAAGATTTGGGGTTCTTCCGTTTCAAGCTTTGACCATACTCGACGACATTGGCTTTCACAGTAGCCTGAGAGAATAGTTTTCTCTTCGAACTCTTGTTGTCTTCTTCGATGCGAAGTCGAACAATAAGTTCTTTCACATTCATCTCCTTCCTCTTGTGCTTCAGGTAGTTCTTGAAGTCCTTCCAGCCGGGAGGCAGCTTTTCAATGATAGTAGCCACTTGGAAGGTTTCACTCAGAACCATCCCTTCTGAGTGGATCTCATGCAAGATCACCTGAAGCTTCTGGACTTGACTGATCACCGTCTTGGAGTCAACCATCTTGTAGTCCAGGATTCAGCCCACAATGAACTTCTTTGCCCCTGCATCCTCCGTCTTGTATTTCTTGTCCAGGGACTCCCACAGTTCCTTAGCCGTTCTCTTCATACTATATACAACGTACAACGAGTCGGTAAGGCAGTTGAGGATATAGTTTCGACAAAGAAACTCAGAATGAGTCCATGCCTTCACTGTACTGATGGTTTACGCATCAGCATCCTCATCACGCTTGGGAGGGTCCTCAGTCAAGAACCGAGCCAAATTGAGCATGGTCAGGTAGAAGAGCATCTTCTACTGCCACCTCTTGAAGTTCAGTCCACTGAACTTCTCTGGCTTTTCCCCATGACTGATTGACATAGTTCTAATCGGGGCGGAGGGGGCCTGCACGTGTTGAGTATGTTGCACCTCAACATTTTGTTCCGTGGCCATCTCAACAGAAGCGAATCTGTTTCAAGATTGTTGGACACAAACAATCTGTTGTCGGAGATATACAGGGTATTAGCCGAATTTAAATACTCAAATTAAATTTAACTTACAGCTGAGATGACCTGACCTGATAATCTCAGGCTGCCAGCAGTGGCTGGTTTTTGTCAAGTGATGAAGGCAGTCTGCACAGTGTTGACAAATTGGGTTGATCGGCCGAGCATCACGAGTGGGAGTAGCATATCAGAAAGGTCGACCGAGCGGGCAGCCGGGCAAAGATCTCGAGCAGGCAGAGAAGTCTGTCGGTCGGACAAAGGGACCGACTGGGCGATCCGATTGTGTTTCAAGGCTTACAAGAGTCGTCTGTTTCCCAGGATACAATGACCGATCGTGAATCTGATCAAGCACTGGTGGCCACGGCGAGCTAAGTGGTACCCGAATGCTACCATCGGCACTCCGTCGAGCAGGAACTGCATGACAGAGGAGGAAAAATGGAGAGCCTTTGCTTGCTGTGTCTTCCTGCCTATGACAGGAATCTGTTTCAAGACTGTTGGACACAAACAATCTGTTGTCGGATATATACAGGGTATTAGCCGAATTTAAATACTCGAATTAAATTCAACTTACAACTGAGATGACTTGAGCTGATAATCTCAGGCTGCCAGCAAGGGCTGGTTTTTGTCAAGTGATGAAGGCAGTCTGCACAGTGTTGACAAATTGGGTTGATCGGTCGAGCATCACGAGCGGGCGCAGCAGATCAGAAAGGCCGACCGAGCGGGCAGTCGTGCAAAGATCTCGAGCAGGCAAAGAAGTCTGTCGGTCTGACAAAGAGACCGACAGGGCGATCCGACTGTGCTTCAAGGCTTACAAGGGTCGTCTGTTTCCTAGGATACAATGACCAATCATGAATCCGATCAAGCACTGGTGGCCACGGCGAGCTAAGTGGTACCCGAATGCTACCATCGGCACTCCGTCGAGCAGGAACTGCACGACAGAGGAGGAGGAAAAATGGAGAGCCTTTGCTTGCTGTGTCTTCTTTGACTATGATCGGAGCCTCCTTGGGCAAATTTTGCCCCGACCGGTCCAGCATTCATGTGCGCAAGTCGCGCTCGCACACGCGTCAACTTGGTTCAATGCAATCCGGGCCTTGAATTTGCACCCTCCTTGCGCACCCACGCGTGAGAGAGAGTCTCTCCCCATGCATTTGTTCACATCCTCAATGTATGTAAATCAATATAAACCAACAAAAATGCCTTGAAACTTCCAATGTGGGACTAAAGTCCCATTCACAATGGAGTTTGTTTCCTCTTTCATTTCTTCTCCATTCACTTATTCAACATCACTTACTTAAATATGGAGAAAATTACATTTTTAGTCCTGTAACTTACGTTTTTTTCAATTTTAATCCTATTATGTGTCAGTTTACATTTTTAATCCTGTAACTTGTAATATTTTCTAATTTCAGTCATTTTTCTTCTAAAATTGAAAATTTTCAACGGAAAATGATGAGTTGTAAATTGAATTTGGGGATTTTGATTTTTTTTAACCCATGTGCTTTTTATATTCCAACCACAAACTAGACATTTTTCGTTGAAAAATTTCAATTTTAGAGGAAAAATGACTGAAATTGGAAAATATTACAAGTTACAGGACTAAGAACGTAAATTAACTCATAACAGGACTAAAATTGAAAAAGATGCAAGTTACAGGACTGAAAATATAATTTTCTCCTTAAATATAATACTGTAGATAGGAATGGAGCTAAGGATATTAGTTTAGTACAGATAAATTATAACTGCTGGTGATGGACACATTGCATTGGCCGCCTCCCTTTGTCCAATTCCGATAATACACCTGATAGTAGGTTGAAACTCTCCGCTCCACAAGTCACACTAGGACCTACTCAAGGCATAGACTATTAAGACCTATGCCTAGGACCCTTATTATATTGGGGTCCATTAAATTATATATATATATAATATTAATTTAGATATTAAATATTTAAAATTATAACTAAAATAAATAGATTTATTTCATCGATAATTTTAATTTTTTACTAGTTAAATTATATTTGATCAATAATTTTTAATTTTTAAATTTAACCAATAATTTTTTATTTTTTTATAGATTAAAGTTAAATTTGATCGTTTTTATTTTTTCACTCGTATTAGATTTGATTGATAATTTTAAATTTTTAATATTAAAATTAGATTTGGTTGGTAATTTTTTTTATTTTTAATTAAAATTTGACTCGTAAATTTTAATTTTTCACTGATAAAAATTTAATTTAATAATTAAAATTAAGTCTCGTTAATAAATTAAAAATGTTATACTCAAAAGCATATTTAACGTTATACTATTACTCTTAAAATTTTTTTTTTCGTTCTCTCTGCTCTTTTATTATCATTTTTTTATCATTATTTTTAATTTTTAGATTTAACCAATAACTTTTTATTTTTTATAGATTAAAGTTAAATTTGATCGTTTAAAATTAAGTCTCTTAATAAATTTAAAATGTTATACTCAAAAGTATATTTAACGTTGTACTATTATTTCTCTCTAAATTTTATTTTTCTTTCTCTCTATTTTTTTATTATCATTTTTTTACCATTATTATGTTTCATTATTATCATTTTTTTTTACCATTATTATTATGTCCTTACTCTTCGACGAGTTATTATACACACTTTTTTTTAAAATAATTTGTCGTCAATATTTACTAGCTAAATATTTTTGACTAAATAAATTTAATTGATGATTTATCCAAGTTAAAATTGATAAAAGACAGCTTAGTTCACAAAAGTCCTATCAATGTGGGATTTTAATGAAAGATATATTGTACATAGTATCTATATCTACTAGACTATTGCTCAAACCTATTACATCTAGGTTACACAATAATATTTTTTATCATTGCGTCATGACTTATTTTCATCGAAGTTAAAATTAATTGATATTTTTTTAAAAAAATAACAATTAAAATGTATATAATAGTATTATAATAATTTATTAATTTATTAATAATTTATTATATAAATAATCATGAGCAATGTATATAATTATCTTTTTAAATTTTACTAATAAAATTAAATATCTCTAATAATATTTTTAATATTTATTTTTTAAAAATATTTAAACCTTTAATTTTTTTTTCAACTTAGGATTTCCAGAATAATTTAGACGGCCCTGAGTCACAGCGTCATTATCTGATGGGGGCAACGATGAAGTTCATGAATCAAACATTTATAATCAGTTATTAAGTCTAATTCAAAATAGATTTTATAAGAATAAAAAGATTATCGTGACCATCTATTTTAGGAAATTAAAATTATCGTTGATTAAGCTTTCTTTGTTATTGCATGGGGCAGAGGAAGTAGACGCGTAGCTTCCTACGGAGTACGAACTGTGAAAGCCACAACAAGGACGGGGTGTGTGCATAAATGAAGTTTAATTAGAAATACTTTTTTTTTTTTATTAGCTAGGTATTAAATTTTTTTTTTTAGGGCAGCGTGCTGGCTCCTAACCATAGGTGCCTTGATTTGGTCCTTTTAGATAGATGTAGTGATTAGTGCATGAAAAATTGTCATCATGAGATTTGAGGTTAGGGATGACAATTTTAACTAAATCTGATGGAAGATTCGATATCGACCCGAATGGAGGAGGGTATGGAGGGATTATCAATATCCGATACCCGATCCGAATACTCGATTAAATAATATATATGTACATATATTAAAGAAAAATTTCTTTTTTCAAAATCAATTTACTATTTTTTTTTGTTAATATTAGGAAGAGATTATATAAATGTTTAATCTATTTTTTTAATTATATATATATATTTTAGTAGATTGTTAATTTTAATATATTTTTGTTGAATGATAATAGTTGGATAGAAAGAAAAAAAATTATAACTATAGAATATATCCAATCATTTAATGGGTATGGGTATACCCATCGGAGATCCTATTCCTGATGAGTATGGGACGGAGGATATAGAATCCCACCCGAACTCGACCCATTGTCATCCCTATTTGAGGTTCGAATCTCGATAAAATTGAGGTAAATATTTCTCTTGTATGTTCGTCACTATTCTAAAAATTAGTAATCTTCCGTGATTTATCCGGAACATTGAGGATGAACGTATTTATTTTTTTTGTCACCCTGATTTGATATGAAAGACTCTTTATCTAAATTTTGCTCCTTAATACTATGGATAAAGAAATAAAATGACTATTGATGACACTCTTAAAACATATAGAAATTTGTTGGTTTGTTGTTCTTATTTAAAGTGGTAGATGGGGACAAAGATAGCAGTCGGTATTGCATTTTACATCATCAAACGCTGGGATACAAAGACTGCCAACATTTACCTTTTGAGGCTTTCTTGGATCCAGATTCACTTGGCCAGTCCACATGTTTCGGAATTTGAAGCACTGTCCCTTCTTAGAACTTGACGACGACGACGACCGGAATTATAGTGACGGTAGGAGCGATTTTGGAAGTGCGTCAGGTAGTCGCGACTGGGGCATCCTAAATCGTTCTTGAGAATGCAGATTTTGACTTCAACTAAGTCGGCTTGTTCAGCCCTAGACTTTCAAAGATGATGTCAGTCCCTGTGGAAACTGGACTTGATAGGGACGGTATTTCTTCAACTAAGTCGTCCATTCCTCTAGTGATGCCAATAGCTTTCATTTGATATACCTGTTTCCATTGGAGGGGAAGATGTAAGTTTTGTAGATCTGACTTTGAATCAGGGAAAGCGAGTCCCCTACGTTTCTCTTTGTTATTCAGGTTCTCGAATGGTTGAATCAGATACAAATGGCCATTCTTAATTACTTCTGAACGATTTGTCCACCGGGTTCCCCAATTTCTGTCAGGTATGAGAAACTACATACTCGTCACTCGTTTTATTCAGCCTCCCCCCTTCTTCTAATTCTCTCTTGCAACTTCCAAACTTTCTGTTTATCTATTGACATGCAGATGCTTCATCTAATAAATAAGAAAACTAAGTGTTTTTTTTTTCAGAAAAAAAAAGTCTTTCCTATAATACTTGGAAACAACAGGAGGTAGATGCTTGGTAAAATTCAATTTTATTTAATAGTTTGCTTGGTCTCGAGCATATCAAATCATATAGTATGTTTATATGTATGTATGTACTCATCAGGATGTTGTCGGCCCATCTTGGATCATAAGATGATGTTGACTTTTAAATCAGTATTAGGGTTTTTTTAACAGGCATCAGGTCAACCCATGGCTGATGCAATATTTGTTGATTTATTTTTGAAAGCAGAAAAGGGAGAATCATAGTTCACCGTATTGAGATTCATTAAAGCCAATATAACATAAGACATACTCCATTCCAAGCTCCACTAAACCTTTCCTCTATTACACTATATTCAACTTTTCATTTGCGAGATCAACTATGTGATGATTTGAACCATTTTCGGTGTATATGACTTCCAGACCAGATGAGTAGAGCAAGTGCTTGTGCTGATAGCCATTGCAGGACAAGAGGAGTAGGTTGATCTAGTGGAGAAAACCCCATCATACTGTGCCATCATCAGTATTGCTAGTGATTAGGGACGCTGATTAGAAGAAACCTTGAAATGAGGGAAAATTCCATTGGGTGCTGGTAGGAGAGGCCAAGTAGGAAACTGTTAGAGGAGATGTTCCAAATCATGACACCCTTGCTAGAACAAGCTACAAGAGAAGTATATGTAGGTAGCAGCACGGGAACCATCTACCACGTCAGGATGCAAAACTATGCTCATTACTGATTTGATTTGGGCACAGATGCTTATGACCTCAAAGATGCCGCCCCTCTATAAGACAGACCATTGGTAGTAATCTGCACCAGCATTCAACATGTACAATTAAGTAGAAGATGCTTCATCACTGCTTTCCTAAGAAGGGGTGAGAATAGGAGCTTCCACCACCATTTTCAGGAGGATAAATTGGGACAAATTCAGAATACCCAAACCTCTCCAAGAACGAGGAAGGTATACCTGATCCCAAGAAGCAAGAAATCTGGCTGCCAACAGCTTCACCTGCCCATGCTGGCAGAAGAAGCTCTTGCAAAGCCCCAATCCACTCGATTGAGGACCTAGGAAGCAGTAGGGACACTAAAGTCTGGTAAGTTAGTATGGAGGTGAGTAAACTATTAACAAGCGTCAACCTTCATCCGAGCGATAAGAAAGCCCTTTGCCATGGGGCAGGTTTGAAAGCCATCTTACCAATAATCAGGCCCCAATAGGCTCTCCCTGGTTTATTCAGACCCAACTGGTAAGTGGTAACCCAAGTCAGAAAGCTGAACAACTTGTTTTGGCTGTGAATTCACTTCTTCAGGTTAACACATGCCTAATTCCTTGGTGCTGCTTTGTTTTATTCAACATATTTGGAAGCTCAACTTTTATAGCTTATCTTTGAGATCTTATGTGCAGGCAATGTTGTTATCGGGGCTTGGGGATGCAGCTAATGTTGCACAGCTGACTGGCTTAGATGCTGTCAGCCTCATTCGCATGATAGTAAAGGCTGCCTCAACTGCGCGCAGCCACAAGAAAAATTGCCAGAAATTTGCACAGAAGCTGAAGTTGATTGGTAACCTATTGGAGCAGATCAGAATAACAGAGCTCAAGAAGCATCCTTCTACTAGAGAACCATTGGAGCTTTTGGAGGATGCACTGAGGAGGTCTTACATTCTTGTACACAGTTGCCACGACTGCAATTATCTGTATCTGTTGGCCATGGGATGGAAAATTATTAAACAATTCAGGATTGCACAGTCTGAGATTACTGAATACTTGAACCTTATTCCACTCATAACTCTTGTGGATATCCAGAGAAGTCGAGTATGGATTTTCTGCTTTAGTTACTTTCTAAAATTTTCTAAATTTTACTCACTTAAGGTATGATAAGCACATTTCGTGAAGGTGACAGGAGAAAGTGAATTTGTTTGTGTAAAATTGATCCTTCTCTACCTGTAGAGTTTGATTTTTTTTCCAACTTCAAAAAATGGAACATCAATATAAAACAAATGCTTAAAACTTTACTAGATGTATGAATTGTATTGTGAAAAATACTTAAAACATGCCAGTCTAATGCAATGATTTGTTATTTCATTAAATACCTCAAAATTTTAAATTGTCAATTTATTACTTTGTCATTTTCTTGTTTTTCATTAGCTCTCATATTTTAGTTTCTCAGGAACAAACAAAAAACATCAAGCTAGAACAATGTGTCAATAAATCGGATGAAGTAGATAAGAAGGTGGAAGATGCTTTATCTAATTCAGGTGATTTTTGTATAAAGTAACCGTACTTGAAAATTTTATTTTATAATATGTGTCAATTGGATTGAATGCTCTCACCATGAGAGTTCTTTTCATTATATAGAAAATATTAGTGATTTACAAGACAGATTTTTAGTCATAAATCCAGGCTGATTTCTAGTAATTTGTCTAAATCAATCTGTACAAATCATGAAGGTATAACTACACTATTAATTATAATATATTTATAACGATTAATTAAGGCTTGACATATGCTGTCATATATGCTTCATCCTTAATGTATGTTGTCATATATGTTATCATCCCCTCGCAAATTGATGTTGGTCGATCAAGAAACATCAATTTGCTCACTAGAAACTGATGACGTTGTCGTGTCAAGGCCTTAGTAAATATATCAGCTATCTAAAGGTTGGTAGAAATATGAGGAGGAGAAATAATATGAGTGTCAAAGGCTTTGCGAATCAAGTGACAATCCACTTCAATATGCTTAGTACTCTTACGATAAACAAGATTACCAGTAATCTGAATGACAGTAGTGCTATCATCATGAAGCGGAGTAGGAGTAGACTGAGCGAAACCTAGCTCAAATATAAGACCACGAAGCCAAACAATCTCAAAACAAGTAGCAGACATAGCACAGTATTCGGACTCCATAGAAGATTTAGAAACACGATATTGGTTCTTCCTCTTCCAAGAAATCAAGAAATTACCAAGAAACATACACCAACCCGTGATCGATTAGCGAGTATCAAGATATCCCGCCCAATCAGCGTCACTATAGGCAACTAGATGAAGAAGCGAACTAGCTAAAAAAAAAATCCACGATAAGGCATCCCACGAAGATATTGAATGATTCGATGAACAACAGCTAAATGTAGATGACGGAGATTTGCCATGAATTGACTAACTTGCTGAACAGCAAAGGAAATGTTTGGTCGAGTAACAATCAAATAGTTCATGTTGTCCACCAATTGTCGAAATATTGTAGGATCAGAAAGAAAATTACTCTCCTCACACCAATACTTTGTGTTTACTTCAAGTGGAGTAACCACAGAAGATGCATCTTGGGGACCAGCTCATTGAAGCAAATCTTGTGTGTACTAATGTTGATGCAAAAAAAATACCAGAAGAATTAGTATGAACTTCCAAACCCAAGAAATAAGTAAGAGGACCAAGATCCTTCATATGAAATGAGGCTTGAAGATATTGTTTCAAACAAGCAATTAAGACATAATCGGTCCCAGTGATAACAATATCATCAACATAAACTAGGAGAATGACAATACCAATAGATGTCTTGCAAAGAAACAAAGATGAATCATATTAGGTTTACTTGAATGAAAATTGGAGCAAAGTAGATCTGAATTTATCCAGCCATGCTTGGGGAGCTTGTTTTAACCCGTATAGAGATTTCTTCAACTTACAAACATCAAAAGAAGAGGAAGAAGACAAACCCGGCGGTGGAACCATGTAAATCTCTTCTTTGAGATCACCATGAGGAAACACATTCTTAACATCCATCTGATGAAGTGACCATCCTTGTGAGACAACAATTGACCATTTGAACTGTTGACAACTTGGTAATCGGAGCAAAAGTCCCGTCATAATTGATGTCATACTCTTGTTTGTTACCTAAGGCAACCAACCGTGCCTTATAGCGATCTAGAGTATCATCTGAATGGAGCTTGAAGAGTAAACCCATTTACAACCAATGACTTTAACAATTAGGGGGCATAGAACAATATCCCATGTGTGATTGTCCACGAGCTTTAAGTTCTTCCATAGCCTTGCGCCAACAATTATGTTTAGCAGTCTCTGAATAACACGAAGGAATAGGAATGGTGGACAAAGTAGTATGAAAAGATGTATGGGAAAAGCCATACCAATTCGGTGAATGGGTGATTCTAGAAGAGCACTGTGGAATGGCATGTGAAAGATGATTGTCTGTGAAAGAAGCAGTTTGAACAGGCGCAAATGTCGAATCAAGCTCATAAAGCTAGAAAGTTGGACATTGTCGTCGTTGATGCACAAAACTAGGCTTCTTACTTGTGAAATGCACACCAAAAATATCTGAGTTCGTAGTTGACATGATATTCGTTACTCATCAAATGCAACTAGAAGTGTCGAAAATCAGCAGGCCCAAGAGTCCAAAAGCTTGAACTGAAATAACACCACTAGGAATTCCAGAAATATTCCCTAAACCATGATCTCAACTTCTCAAGATGACACTCTCAAATTCTGAATTATGGCTCTGATACCATGTCAATTGGATTGAATGCTCTCACCATGAGAGTTCTTCTCATTATATAGAAAATGTTAGTGATTTAGAAGAGAGATTTTTAGCCATAAATCTAGGTTGGTTTCTAGTAATCTGTCTAAATCAGGAAGGTATAGCTATACTATTAATTATAATATATTTACAACTATTAATTAAAGCTTGATATAGGCTGTCATATATGCTTCATCCTTAATGTATGCTGCTGTCAATATGTAGTTGAACAAGCATTTGAAGTATTTAAGGCAAGCAATGTTAGTTAGTAATTGCTGTGAGATAGTTCGATATTTGTAATATGTAGGTGTTTTTTTCCCTTGGGTTTTGGTAGTGAAAAATCATTTAACCACCTCAAATATTGGGCCGAAATAAAAAGGCTGCAAGAGACACAAAAACAAGATGTTCTAAGCTGATTTTAAAAAGTTACTTAAACCAAATAACCAATATCAACTAGTATATGTAAGGTCAATGAGGATGTTTATCATGTAAATTGGATATAGTTGAGTAGCTCATTCAGAAATATTCAATTCATTATGAGGGTAGTTGAGCAAAGTGGTGCCAGAGCTCCAAAATCCAAGTTCGAACCACGTATTTGCCAATGCGGACTTTGATACTGCTAGATACTATCTTTGTTAACTTTGCATCAATTGAGAGACAAAATCCATGTAACTGATCCAAATAGGTGGGACAAATACATTTTGATGATGATGTGGGGACTAGTTTGAGATTTAGAGATTCATGGACAAGAAAAACTTTCTCAGTTCAAGTTTATTGGTTCAATTATCTTTGATCTTGCTAGTTTTTTCAAACCCATCTTCATTCTCACCTATGACCTGTGCAACAATTGCCTCAACACCTACTAAGTCAAAATTAACTTCGACATAAAAGATCCATATATAAGAATGTCAAATTGAATATTTTTAAATTTCCCACAATCATAAACTAATAATATTACAAGCATAATTTAATTTGAGTTTACCTAATAACATTAATTCAATATTAATATATATGATAATAATATGATATCGTGGATAGTATGATTATCTATTATTTGCAATTAATCGGATTGATCAATTTTACATTAAAAATATATGTTTATATTAATAATAATTTGGAATTTAATGATACATAATAACATTTTAAAGAATTTTTTTATCTTCTTTTCTAATAATAATAAAAAAAGGGCAGCTCGGTGCACGAAGCTCCTTCCGTGCGGGGTCCCGAGGAAGGATCCATTGTACGCAGCCTTACCCTGCTTTTTGCAAGAAGCTGTTTCCAAGATTCGAACCCATGACTTTTTGGTCACATGGCAATAACTTTACCGTTGCACCAAGCTCCCCTTCTTATCTTCTTTTCTAATCTCATACTAAATTACTTAAATTTTATCTTTCTCTTTTTTAATATATTTTCTGCCATTTCGATTTCACCAATCCTATTAATGTGATAGAATCAGTAAGATATTTTTGCCATTCAATCTTGACAATGATTTTGAAACCATAACCTTCTCAATATTATTATATTGACTGGAGCTCCTATATTCAACTTTAGTTCTTATATGTAGGAAGAAAGGTAATATTTTCAGGATTTATTATTGATATTATTATTATTTTAATCTTATCTAGAGTGGATAGAATGAATGAAGTGGTGAGGGATCCTTTTGAAGATGACTAACTCCAAATCTATATTTTTTTTCACTAGTACAAAACCCATGTATAGAAGGCGACATCAATAGACCATATTTTCTTCTTGAAATCCTTCTCGTATTAGCTACCTCCACTATTCTTGTTTTCATCACCTCTTTCCTGTCTCCTTTTTTCATCCTATAATCCTCATCTATATTTTATCCTTGTTAATAATATAATATAAATTGTTCCTTTTTCTAACAAATTGAACTTTTGGGAATTGTAGTTAGCCAATCAATATTAAGCTGTTATCAAAGTAGAGGAAAGACTAGAATAGGAGGTCGGGGTTTAAATCCTATTTGTATCAAAAAAAAAAAAACTAAGCTGGAGATTTTGGGAATAGTGATTAGCTAATAAACATATTTTGGGAATAGTTATTAGCTAATAAACATTAACAATCCTGCACTTCACTTCTTTGTCTGCCTTAAGGTAAGACAAACATATTAATGCAACATATTAATGCTCACTAAAAACATTTCCCTGCCCAACCTTGGGTTTGGAATTTCAACTTTTGTTTTATGGAGATCTGTGTTTGCCCAGATGAATCAAGGCTATATATTAGAAAGATGGTTTTAGTTGTTTGCATTTGGATCCTGTCTGATAAAGCATATAGAAAACACCAGTCATCTGCAACAATTTGATTGTATTGAATCATTGGACTGTAAGTTACTCAATTAATTGAATCAGATATCATTTAAGACTGGAATCTGATATGAATCATCCATTGATTTGTATACATGCTTACAAGAATTTACTTTTAGGCGTGCACATTCAACCACTTAATTTGCCATCTTGGTGAGCAAAACAAGCATTGATACCATTTAATAGCTCACGGGGCATATCCTGTACACTATTTATGCCTGAAGTGGTTATTCAAATATGAATTACTAACATTTCAGTTCCTATGCAGGACTTTTACTTGCAACAACAGATAGACTTGCCATCGGTCATGCATTGCTTCAGAAATTCAAGTTCAAGGAATTGAGGAGTGCCACTATGAATTTCAGTGATGTGAACATTGTTGGATGTGGAGCATATGGGATGGTTTACAAGGGTTTGATTGATCATAGTTCCTTGAAAGGAGAGAGTTGTGGATCTTTATTCCTCAAGAAAAGAGCAAGTAATGTGTCTAAGATGACTGTTGCTATCAAGAGATGTGTTGATACCTTTAAACATGGATCATGGCAGTTTGAGGTATTCACTGATACCTATTTTAGTGAATAGATTCTTTTTCACTTTAAGTGGATTTAGATACTATTTTGATTTAATTTGTTTTATTTAAGACTGTAGCTCTGTAGAATCAACATTCTATTCGTGGGACTGACTGCGGTATAGCAAATGCAACAAATTCTTTTGTTAGCTACTTGCTTTGCATACTTATCACAATTCACTAGTTCAAACATGTACCTATTATTCAGATTCCATTGTATACAAATATTCATCTTATAATTTCCATATAGTATATTCTACTTTACAAAGTGTTAAATTGTTTATACACTGATGAATTCATGCATCCCAACAGTAGAATTGGAAAATCAAACAGAATAATTTCCACAGTTTTTTGGAGACAAATTTAAGTTGTTATATTCAATGATCCTACTGAATTCGTGCATCCCAACAGTAGAGATTGGAAAATCAAACTGCGTTTCATAGTTTTTTGGAGACAAATTTCCATCTGTATTTTATCAAGTGCTGCCACATATTGATTCTTATTTAATTTTGATCTTCAACAGTGACTTCGTTACTATGTTTTAGTGTCAACTCTGGAAGTTAGATCACTTAATGGAGTATAGCTTTCATACTTCATATGCTCGGTTGTTACTATCCATTGTTACATTCACCGCCTAAAATTTTTAAACGAGTTTTTTCCCCTCATGTTTCTTTTGCAGGCTGAGTTGCACTATCTTGGGCGCTTGTTACACCCTAATGTTGTCAAACTGTTGGGCTGTTGCAAGGAGGAAATGATTCTTGTTTATGAGTTCGTTCCTAAAGGGAGCTTAAACAATCACCTATTTCAGAGTATCTTTTTTGAGATCCTTGATGCATTATATGTTATCTTTAACTAGATGAAGGAAACCAATGTTGTGGCTCAATGACTTGTTATGCATCCAGCGTATAAAACAATGATAATAGTCCACAGACCATTTAGGCAATTAATAATTGAGATAATGTTAAACCATCTATTAAATAATCAAATACAAGTAATAAAAAAATAGGATCTAGGGATGTTCTAAAGGCAAGCCAATTTCTGCAATTTGGTTCCACAGCATGCTTGGGTCCAAAATGTCTGTTCAATGAACATCAAGTGTATAGGATGCCAAAATGATGTATGTTCGATAAATAGTCAATGCACAGGACGTTCAAGAATCATACTCATTCCTCCCTCCAAGTCATATAGGATTGAAACAGATATTCAGTGACTTAATGCGAATAATTATGTACTTTCAGTTTTTGATAATTTCTCTGTGCCATGACATTAGAGATGCCAAATTTATATCTCTTGTCCTTGTCAGTTTCAATGACAAGTCACAACCTTTTCTACATGAGCAGGAACACGTTTCCAACCACTTCCTTGGAAGCTGAGAGTAAAGATAGCAGTTGGTGTCGCTCAAGGCCTCGCATACTTACACACAACTCATGTCATTCATAGGGATATAAAGGCTGCCAACATCCTTCTTGACTCTGTATGTATATATTTCTTTCTTGGACTTCTTGGATCCAATTCATTTTGGGTAATGCTTATTTCTGATGCATTTCCCCCCAAAGGACTTCAATCCAAAGCTAGCAGATTTCGGGTTGGCTATGTATGGTCCGACTGAGAGGGAATCCTATCTCTCACAAGGTGTATGTGGCACCTATGGATATCTTGCTCCTGAATATCTTGCCGACGGTAATAATCATGATTATTGAAAAAGCCACTCCGCCCCATTGTCTTCCATGTTCTCTCATGCCAATAGCATATTATTTATTCCTCCACTCTTGTTTATTGGGCTTTATACCAGTGCTCTGTATCTTCATGCAGAATACAACTTATGACTGATTACATTAGATACTTATCATTCTTATTGTACTTCAGGAAAAATGAACGAGAAGGTTGATGTGTATGGATTTGGAATCCTGTTGCTGGAATTGCTCTCCGGTAAGCAGGCGTATGAAATCCTCACAATCAAAAAGAGCTCCAAAGATGAATGTGAAACAAGTCAACATTTCTCAACACAAGAATGTGGAACAAGCAAAGAGATCACGGAAGATTTATGCACAACTAAACAACTATGGTCTGAAAGTGTACTCCAAACAGCTTCGCCCAACTATGAAGAAGTTGTTGATTCATGTCTCTTAGATTATAAAACTCTGACTAGATTGATGGAGCCAGAACTCCGTGGACAATACCCATTAAAAGCAGCAGTTCTTGCAGTGCAGCTTGCCAAAAGCTGTGTTACCTGGGATCCTACTAGCCGACCTGCCATGCAACAAGTTATAGAGACGCTTGAGCAGATTCAAACTATCGACAACCTTCCAGTCAATTTGGGTTCTGAAAAAATTTCTGATCCTTGTCCTTCCTTTTACGATGTTGATTTTTCGGTTTCTAGCACCGTAGTATATGAGCCAGCTACTTTTGATCCGGATACAGAATTATCCTTCCCGGCATTGAAATGACAATGTTTTGTCAAAACTGAGATTGGGTGATCTAAAAAACATTTCGGCACATAGGAGATAAGATCTTAAATATATGTCTGTTCACCGTTGCTTCACTTGTATTGTATAAATGTAGTCATGTAGACTAATATATTACATACCTCAGAAGCTAAGATGCCATGTACTGCAATTTATGCCACCAATAATTATGGTAATAACTGAAGTTTGCAGAACTGTTATACAAAGAATTTGTCTGCTGAGCTTTTGATTTGTGATAAAGAGTAATCGTTGCAGTGGTTGTTCAGGTATAGTTTGTAGTGGCTACAAGATCAGCATGGCGTACCAATTCGGACATTTCTTTTGATTCTCCTTATTTGTTCTTTTAACTTAACTCTAGGAATATTTATTTTGGTAGATTATAAATCATCTTTGGAATGCAAGCTTGAGTGCGTGAGATATTTTAGTCTTAGAGATTATTTCTTTATTATTCACATAATTCATGCAAATAAAAATGGAACATTCTGTATTCTCTGTAAAACAAATTTTCTCTCTTTATATATTTATGAACTCAATTTGAGTGTTGTGTGATGCAATGGTAAAATACTTACAAAAATAAAAAGAATTAGAGTCTGAATTTTAATAATGATGAATGTTTTAAAAGTTGGTCTTTTAAGTATGTATAAATTGTATTTCGGATTTATTCAGTAGATAGTCTGGGTTTTTTTTTTTTTAAAAAAAAAAAGCTCAATTGAATTCATGAAAACGGATAATTCACAGCTTGTAATTAAACTCAAAATTTCAAGATCATTGGCTGCACATCTTCTCTTTAATTAAAATTTTCATATAAAAAATTTAAAGGTAAAAATAAATAAACAGTCCTTGTTTTTTAATTGAAATCATCACGATACTCCTTTTTTTATTTATTATTAAAAGGACTTCTCATCTCACATTACTATATTTTCATTTCTACAACTATTCTTATTTTTAAGAATTCATAGTTGTTACAACTGAACACTTCAATTTTAATCAATACAAATAAATTGTATTATAGCAATTTAATTCATAGTAGATATAACATAGATATTTCAACTTTAATCAACACTAACAAACTATATTATAGTAGCTATAGTTCATAGTTACTACTTACTACAATATTAACATTTCATTTTTAATCAATATATTGATAAATATTATATTATAGTAGCATTTCAAATCTGATATACTAATAATTATAAATTATAACAACTATAATTCATAACTCTTGTAATATGAAATGATCTAGTTTAGTCAATATTATATTATAATAATTACGAATTATAACTACTGTAATATAAATAATTAATTTATAGTGTAATAGTTATATAGATCATAATTGTAACTATAAATAACGTCAAAAATAAACATTTTTAAAAAGTAAACTGAACAAAGATGAAATTGAATGTTTTTTTTGTTTTACTATTTTATTAAAAATCTAAAACTTTTACTAACTAATTGCAATTAATCTGATGAAACCGAAAATTAAATTATATTAATATCTTTTTTTTTTCATAAAAAAAAAGACAGCCCGGTGCACGAAGCTCCCGCCATACAAGATCCCGGGGAAGGATCCATTATACGCAACCTTACACTGCTTTGCAAGAGGCTGTTTCTAATTAGATTCAAACCCGTGACTTTTTAGTCACATGACAACAATTTTACCGTTGCGCCAAGGCTCCTTTTTTTTTTCTTTTCATACCGAAAATAATTTCAAGATTTATTATTAATTTTCATATACGCATCAATCAGGGATTTAGAGTTTAAAATTCAGCTGAAGTATATTATTAGGAAATTTTCTCATTAATTAATCAGAGATCTAGAATTCGAGACTCAGCTGCGGCGTATTATTGAAAATTTTTCTCATTAATCAATGATGTGTACAATTTGTAAGTGTTTGATTGTCTTCAAGTAATAAAAGATATCGAACCCACAGAGATTGGATATAAGCACTAGAGACCCATCATAACGAATTAGCTAAACGAACAAGATTTGGGAATTTGTGCTCTTAAAGTAGAGAGAAGCAAAGAGAGTTAATTGAGGAAACTTGGTCGAGAGAAGTGTTCTAGGAGTTCAGTTTCACTATGATGCTAATTGATCTAATTAGAATTACCTATTACCCTTCCTCTATCCTTATACGCATGTAGGAAGTTTAATTCAATACCGTTACTACCCCGTGACGATTGTGACGGAGTACTATCTCTATTACTATCTAACGCTACCATGTATAAGTGGTTACCAAGGAAGTCTGGTTAAAGGGATACCCTGCCACTAGGGCCTCCCGATCATACATTCACAAAGTTACACTAACACTTAATAACATAGATCTATAAATAACCCATTAAGATTAATTCAATGCTTCCTTGTAGAGAATTATCCTTCCTTTCAAGGTGATACTATAGATGCCCGATTAAAGGGTTATCCTTGTCACTAGAGTCCCCCGATAGTACGATCTAGAGCATCCCCTCTATGGAATGAACAAAACAATACAATAATTCAATCAAACATGAGATTTAAATATAAACACAACATCCACACATAAGATCAAATGAATATAAGGCATAAACATGTCATATGGATAGAAAATTAGCAAATCTAATGAGTATGCATGCATTAACCACACATCATAACTACTTCATTAATTCTAGAACAAGAAGATCTACTCCATAACAAGAGGAGATGAATTCAAAGATATTGAAATTATAAGCGTAAAACCTAATCTAAAGAGAAGAGGGAGAAAAACTCATTCAAGATGACGAGAGGTCTTCAGATCCAATCCTATGCTTCCGGAGTTAAAAGAGAAGTCGAATACGGCTCCGGATCTTCAATTAAGGCACAAAAGATGTGTAGATTTGAACTAAGATGGATCTCCCAAGAGGGAGAACCTTCCTCCCTTTGAAAAAAAAGAAGAACTCCCTTTATATAAAGTAGGACACGACCCTGGGCACCACCCGTGTCACGATTTTGGCACGACCGTAACTTAACTCGGTTCTGAAAAGTGGCTAGGTCATGCCTTTTGACACGGCCATGTATGAAGTGGCTTGGGTAAATTGGCATGGTCACACCTTGAATTAGCTATGGAGATTTGGCACGATCATGCCTTTTGGCATGGCCCGACCTTGCTTCGACTTTGAAAATCTAGCACGACTGTGTGAAACCACACGACCTATGCTTGCTTGTGCTCTTGTGGAGTGGCACGGTGGTGCCCCTTGGCACGACCGTGGTCTGTTTACTCACAGGTGTGGAACTACGACCGTGTAAAACCATACGGCTAGTCTCTGTTCTTCTTCTTTGATCTCTCTGAAGCACGTCTCAACACCATTTTTGCTCCAAAAATGCATTCTATCAACAGAAAAATAAATAAAGAGTAAATCTCTAATAAAGAGAATAATTATGCTAAAAATATGATAAAAAGGGGTCGCATTGCATAGAACATATGCAAAGAAAACAAGTGAATGTGCATCAAAACATGCATAAAAGTATATATAATCACGCACATCACACACCCAGACTTGAATCTTTGCTTGTCCTCAAGTAAAATGCCAAAATTTAGATTCATGTACTCATATAATGCATCATAATCTCTAGTGTATTAGTCCAACTATATCAACTAGTTTCATTGGTGAGCATAATCATAGAGTAACCTAAGTGTGACCTAAACATAAGTTCTCGTTCACAATATAATAAGTGATCTAAGATCTTCGAGTTTTAATCCCTAATCATAGTCAAGTCATCATCCAAATGAATTCTTTGTGTTCCTGGTGATAGACACTTACCTGCCACGCACTTAGTTCATATTTCTTAGTCTACCCAAGGTCTCAAAAGTATGCTCGATATCAAGAGAAACATAGCATTTAGTAACCTAACTCAGTTTTAAAGGGATAACTTGCTAGTTTCCACTTGCAAAACTATTTTTTATATCCCTTATTCTTCCTTTTTTTTTTTCTTAAAGTGATTGCATTGTGAAACACTTGAATTTTTCTCAAAATATTTTTTTTTACACATGTAGCACTAACAAATGTAGGGATATTTTAATTTTTCCAAACAAGCTTATATGATACGAGCTTTATCTAGTAACTAAGATGTAGTCTAATAAATCACCATGGAAACTCAAGTACTAAACAAATTGGATGAATCATGAATATTCCAGAGTTATCTATGTTGGTGCAATATCCTTTAGGTCAAGGTTGACTGGTTTGACCAAGCTTGAGTCTTGGTCATAGTTTCGATGTTTGACAATACATGTAGACACATGGACAATACAGGTGCAGTTGTTCATATGGGGAGATTCTGATCAGGGACTGATCAGTGTGATTGAAGAAGAGTCAAGTAGGTATACTTGACTGGAAGGAAATCCTGGTGAGTGAAGTCAGGTGAAAGTCCTAGTGAGTGAAGCTAGGCAGATGGAAATCCTGGTGAGTGAAGCCAGGTGAAAGTCCTAGTGAGTGAAGCTAGGCAGATGGAAATCCTGGTGAGTGAAGCCAGGTGAAAGTCCTAGTGAGTGAAGCTAGGCAGATTGGAAGTCCTGGTGAGTGAAGCCAGGCAGAAGGAAAATCCTGGTGAGTGAAGCCAGATGAAAGACCTAGTGAGTGAAGATAGGCAGATTGAAGACCCTAATGAGTGAAGCTAGGTGAAAGTCCAAGTAGGTCAAGTGAGTGACCGGATACTTGGCATGAAAGAAAAGTCCAAGTGGATCAAAGGGATTGACCGGACACTTGGTGAGGGAGTCCTAGCAGGTCAAGGGAGTGACTAGATGCTAGGCGTGACGTACCAACAGGTTAAGGTTGACCGGATGTTGGTTTGGGAGGTTTGGGACTTGGTTTTGGGCAAAAACCAAGCTCTGGATCGATCAGTGGATCAATCCAGGCTCTGGATCGATCAGTGGATCGATCCAGACCTTTCCTAGCGAACAGAAAGCCTCTGGATCGATCAGTGGATCGATCCAGAGGTCCCAATCGATCAGTGGATCGATTGGGACGCTGCTGCTTCGCGCGATAAGCGCTGGATAGATCCGTGGATCGATCCAGGCGTTTTTCCATAGCACAGAGGCGCTCTGGATCGATCTGTGGATCGATCCAAAGCCTCCCCGATCGATTGGGAATAATCGAATCGATCGGGATTCGACCGTTAGCGTCGATTTAAGCCGTAGGCGAGCGTTGTCTTCGGCACTTCTTCACCGATTCATTTCAGATCTTCACCAGCTCCTCCACAGCTCTTCTCAAGCTCGAGATCGCCAGTTCTTGAAGGTTCTTGGAGGCTCTTCCAAGTCAAGAGGCGGATCAAAGCAAGAAGAAGAAACCAGGGTTAGGGTTTGTGCACTCATTGTAAGCTTGTAAGCTTGTATTTCTTTACTACCCTTTCTTCTTCTTGTATTGAGTCTTGTAGGGCTTCTCCGCCCTTGGTAGTTACCATAAAGGAGAGTTTCATTAGTGGAGGGTGTGTGTGTTGGTGTGGATCCTTGGACTAGTCACCTCTTGTGAGGTGGATACCAAGTAAACCAACCGTGTTAGCGTTGTGTGATTTGTTTCTGTATTTTTCGCTGCACATCTTCGAAGAAACAAGCAACACCGAACACCGCGAAGCGCGACGAACTATTCACCCCCCCTCTCTAGCTACTTTTGGTCATAATAAGTGGTATCAGAGCAAGGCCGCTCTTCACCGGAATCATCGCCGGAAGGGGCAAACAAAACAAGCAAAGCTAGAGGGCGAAGAAGTTGGAGCAAATTCATCAAAGTCAAAGAAATCAAAAGGCTCAACTTCAAGATGCAATTCCAAGATGGACTTGGATTTGACACAAGGGTGGCTCCACCATACACATCCATAAGCTTCGATTCTTGGAGATCAAGAATCAAAAATTTCTTGATGATGGAGATAGAGCAATGGTTTGCTCTCATGGAAGGATTTGAAGCTCCAACAAACTCCAAGGGCAAGCTTCTCAAGAAAAGCAAATGGAGTCAAGAGCAAGTTCAAAGGAGCAAGGCAAACGATAAAGTGACCAAGCTTTTGGTCAACTTATTGCCAAGCAATATTTTGGCTCAAGTTGGAGAATTCAAGGATGCCAAGGAGCTTTGGAGCAAGTTGGCATTACTCCATGAGATCCCCTCCACTGTACCGAATCAAGAGGAATCCAAAGAGGGCGACTCAATGGATCAAGATCAAGAGGAGGACTCCGAAGTTGAGAGATGCTCAACTTCCGAAGAAGAAGTCCAAGAGGAAGCTTCATCCTCAAAGGAGTGCAATCAAAAGAGCAAGGAAGTAGTATATTCCTTGTTTCATGTACAAGAGGATGAAGAAGAAGGAGAAGCCTCCACCTCTAGGATTGAGGGGGAGCAATCTTCATTGACCCCGGATCAAGAAGAAGGAGAATCCTCCACATCCGGGTCAAGAGACGAAGAGGAGGAAGAAGATTCTACCTCCACAAATCAAGAAAAATCAAATTGAGGGGAATCAAGGTCCGATCAAGAGGAAGCTTCCACCTCCGGATCCAAAGGAAAAGATGCCACTCCTACAAGCAAAGGTATAAATATTTCAATTAATAATAAAAATCATATTATATGCTTTGAATGTAGGGAACATGGGTACTACAAAAGCAAGTGCCCTAAATTGGCCAAGAAGAAGGGCCAAGTGGCACCAAAGGGCAAGGAGAAGCCAAAGGAGACCATCCCCGGAATAAAGAAGAGCAAGGAGCACATTGTGTGCTTCTCTTGCAATCAAAAGGGGCATTACCGGAGTCAATGCCCTAAGGGGAAGAAGATGGTCAAGGCTCAAGGAGGAAGCTCAAGTCAAGGGAGAGCCTCTAAGGTAAAAAGGAAGGTAACTTTTATTGAGCCTACCCCTTTACATTATGGTAAAAAGCATGATAGTTCTAATTTTTATCATTTTAATGCAATTTATCACAAGAATAGAAAGCATGAGGGCTTTAAGGAAAAGCATGTGGCCCTACATGCCAAAACTACCCAACCTAAGGTTAGGAAGGTGGATAGACACTTGGGCGGGAACACTAAGGATAATAGATACATGCCCAAGAACAAAAATGCTCATGGACCAAAACCTAAGGATTTAATGATAGAAAATCAAGTTTTGAGGTCAAGACTTGATAAAATGGAAAAGACCTTAAAAAGGATAGAAAATATCCTACAAGGGCAAAATGAGAAATACCTAGGGCTAGGAAAATCAAAGTCATCCAATGGCCATAGAGGGTTGGGATACAAACCAAAGGCTAAGAAGGATGTGCCCTCGTACCATAGAGTTCCATATAGTTATGGAACAAACCCTAGGTCCAGTGGTCAAGCCAAGAATACTAGGGAAGTCATCCCTAAGAGTATTTTTGCGATAAATGTGGCTAAGACTTCTAAGAAGTCTAAGAAAGTCACTAACAAGGTCACAAGAGAGGCTATCCCTAGAGTTGACCTAGAAAATGTGACCAAGGCTTCTAAGAAGTCCAACAAGGTCACTAGGAAGGTATCTAGGGAAGTAATCCCTAGTGAGTACCTAGAGCATCCAAGGAGCACCAATAGGTGTTGGGTTCCTAGGAGCATCTTCTCTACCCCATAGATGGGTTAGAGAGTGTCAACTCCGATTAGAAGGGTAGTTAACCCAACTTTGAGGAAATTGATACTCAATGAGCATTTTCAAGGTTTTTGTTAACCTTTGAAAAAGAAATGGATTTAGGTTTACTCCTTGAAAGAGTAAAATGTGTCTATTGGTGGAAAAATTGATTTTATCTTAAAATGGCACAAATTGGGAAAACCTTGAGAAATACCAAGTTGGTTTTTGGTATTCTCTTGGAAATTTAAGGCAATCTGAGCCTTGATTTATGTGATTACTCTTATGGGAAAATGAAATATGCCAACATTTGAGAAATGTTTTAAATTTTCAATTGGCATAATTAATTCAAGAGATTAAAGAAATGTTAAGTTGGGTTTTGGCATTTTCTTAAGGAAATTGGGCAATCTAGGGTTTATGCTTAAGGATTAGCTAAGGATACTTAGATAGATAATCTAGGTATATTTTTAATTATGTTAAATCTCGCCATGTTTGGTTGCCCATTATATGCCATGACATCATGTTTTATTTGTGCATTCATGTGTTATTATGAAAAATCCAAAAAATATCATGTCATGACATTCATACATCATGTAGATAGGATATTTTCTTTTGAAAAATTATTTCCTTTTGATGTATGCCATAACATAATCATGCATTAAGTTTAATTCCTTATAATTAAGGACAAATGACATTTAACAACACTTGTTAACAAGTGATATCCTAGGTGGATGTCTAATATCTCTAAAATGCCTAGATAGATATGCATGATCCCTAGAATATGGCAAAACCAAAATCTCACATCTCACAAAGACCTATAAGATGACTTGTATGTGTTTTAGTACATATTAGATACAAGTGAGATGTTAGGATGATGAACAAAACTCAACATGTTGATTTAGTGCATTCTTTTGAGTTTTAAGTTCATCAAAACACATAGTTATGTGTTTTCCCATCATTGGGAAAGCTAATGTACAAGTCATGTGCATTAAGCACAAGGAACATGGTGGGATATTGGTTTGAAAATGTTTTCAAAATGATTTTGGAAAACCTTGGTGAATGCTATCTTTTGATAGTAATCACCATTGAATAGTTAGACACAAACTTGAAGAAAACACTAAAGTTTTTGCAAGTTTTCAAGTTTGTGTCAATCTTTGAAAATATGAAGTATTTTCATAGAAAACTATTTTTCTTGATAGTAAATGCCCTAAATAATGCCTATACGAAATTTCATGATTTTTGGATTTTTGTAGAATTTTCTAGGGATTTCTGAAGTTGGCTGATTTTGAAATTCAGCAACTATCAGAGCTCCGATCGATCCATGGATCGATTGGAGTGCCTGAATCGATCCATGGATCGATTCAGAAGGCAAGTCTCCCGCGAGCAGAAGCTCGCTGGATCGATCAGCAGATCGATCCAGGAAGTCTGAATCGATCAGTGGATCGATTCAGAAAGGTTCAATCGATTGGAACCCAACTCCAATCGATCCAATTTGCTGATTTTGGCTGGGAAAGCCCATTTTCAGCATTTTGAACCTATTTTAGTCTAGGTAACTATTCCTAACCCCTCAAAATACATATATTTACATAAAAAAGGGTGTTTTCATGTGAAAACAAGGATGGACTGGTTAAGGAAGGCTAAGTTGAAGTTTAGGTTGAGGTTTGTTTCAGATTTTGAATATTGGAACCTCAAAACTTCTACAATAGGGTTTCCTAAAGTTTTAGGGATTCCAAGTCATTGTTGGTGCAATGACAGAAGTTACCACCATGTCTTTAGGGGGAGGGACTCTTTAAAGGCATGAAAATTATTTTTCATAAACCTTGGAAGGTGGTTAACCTTCCGTTAAGTGGATAATGCTCAAGGATGGGCATTTGACTGCATTGAGGAAGAATGTAGGGTTAAGGAAAAATGAAGGGTATGGGACCTTCATTTGGGTCATTAGACCATGTTAATGCTCCAGAGCGAGCATTATTTGAAACTGAAGGGAATGGGTCCTTCATTATCGTATTGGTCACAACAAGTGAAGTTGTGAACAACGATGAGCAACTCTTCAGGGGGAGAGTTTTCAACAATGGGCCATTTGTTGAAAAGTGCCCAAAATTGAGGCACGGGTTTTATGTGTGCTCAAAGATGGGTTGATGTGTGCCTATAGGGGGAGAATGTGTGATTTAAGTTAGGCCTTCATTACCTATGGGGGAGGTCATAGGGGGAGAATGAAGGGAACCAACATTCATACTTTGGCATGAATGGAGTTAAGGCTATGGGATTAGCTTAACTCAGAATGGTCCAAACTTAAAGGTATTATCAAACATCAAAAAGGGGGAGATTGTTGGTGCAATATCCTTTAGGTCAAGGTTGACTGGTTTGACCAAGCTTGAGTCTTGGTCATAGTTTCGATGTTTGACAATACATGTAGACACATGGACAATACAGGTGCAGTTGTTCATATGGGGAGATTCTGATCAGGGACTGATCAATGTGATTGAAGAAGAGTCAAGTAGGTATACTTGACTGGAAGGAAATCCTGGTGAGTGAAGCCAGGTGAAAGTCCTAGTGAGTGAAGCTAGGCAGATGGAAATCCTGGTGAGTGAAGCCAGGTGAAAGTCCTAGTGAGTGAAGCTAGGCAGATTGGAAGTCCTGGTGAGTGAAGCCAGGCAGAAGGAAAATCCTGGTGAGTGAAGCCAGGTGAAAGACCTAGTGAGTGAAGCTAGGCAGATTGAAGACCCTAGTGAGTGAAGCTAGGTGAAAGTCCAAGTAGGTCAAGTGAGTGACCGGATACTTGGCATGAAAGAAAAGTCCAAGTGGGTCAAAGGGATTGATCGGACACTTGGTGAGGGAGTCCTAGCAAGTCAAGGGAGTGACTAGATGCTAGGCGTGACGTACCAACAGGTTAAGGTTGACCGGATGTTGGTTTGGGAGGTTTGGGACTTGGTTTTGGGCAAAAACCAAGCTCTGGATCGATCAGTGGATCGATCCATACCTTTCCCAGCGAACAGAAAGCCTCTGGATCGATCAGTGGATCGATCCAGAGGTCCCAATCGATCAGTGGATCGATTGGGACGCTGCTGCTTCGCGCGATAAGCGCTGGATCGATCCGTGGATCGATCCAGGCATTTTTCCAGAGCACAGAGGCGCTTTGGATCGATCCGTGGATCGATCCAAAGCCTCCCCGATCGATTGGGAATAATCGAATCGATCGGGATTCGACCGTTAGCGTCGATTTAAGCCGTAGGCGAGCGTTGTCTTCGGCACTTCTTCACCGATTCATTTCAGATCTTCACCAGCTCCTCCACAGCTCTTCTCAAGCTCGAGATCGCCAGTTCTTGAAGGTTCTTGGAAGCTCTTCCAAGTCAAGAGGCGGATCAAAGCAAGAAGAAGAAACCAGGGTTAGGGTTTGTGCACTCATTGTAAGCTTGTAAGCTTGTATTTCTTTACTACCCTTTCTTCTTCTTGTATTGAGTCTTATAGGGCTTCTCCGCCCTTGGTAGTTACCATAAAGGAGAGTTTCATTAGTGGAGGGTGTGTGTGTTGGTGTGGATCCTTGGACTAGTCACCTCTTGTGAGGTGGATACCAAGTAAACCAACCGTGTTAGCGTTGTGTGATTTGTTTCTGTATTTTCCGCTGCACATCTTCGAAGAAACAAGCAACGCCGAACACCGCAAAGCGCGACGATCTATTCACCCCCCCCCCTCTAGCTACTTTTGGTCCTAACAATCTACCATGCAAGCTTAAGCAAAGTGAAACTAAAATCCCTAAGATCATACCAACACTCAAATTTATCTTGTTATAATACAATGCTCACTTAGTGCTACTAGAGATAGAGAAAAGAAGTTCACCAAATATACTAGTACTATCTCTCACAACAGTATGAATCAAGAAAAAAATATGCTAATAATTTTTCTATTAGACAATTAGTAGCAAGATGAAGATTGATGTTCTCAAAATACCACAAAAACAACAAGCAAGATAGTCAAAGCAACTGACAATCATGACAACTAAAGAAAAACTGCACTAAACTAAAAACTAACATGAATACAAACAAAATTCAACAAAAATAAACTGGAATGTAAGAAAAAAAATAAAGCTATATACAACTCCCCCCAGACTTAAATCCTTTTCGTCACGATGAAATCAATAGGTGGGGTGGAGGAAAATCAAGAAATTCTAGAAGAGTAGGAAAAGTCTCAATAAACCACCTCTTCCCATTGCTCAAGAATCTATGATATTTATATATGGTGTCAATTCCAATGTGATTTTGTTCATAAATCTCCTGAAATCCTTATTCAACTTCATTCCTCCCTTTGAGTATCCATGAAATCAGACATTTTTTGAACAATTCCTTCTCACTCCTAAAATACTCTTGCAAATATTGAAATTGTTCATTCAACAAACATTTCTATTTATTCAATAGATCATTATGCAAAACATGGTCATGATGAAGGGTATCTAAAATAGGACAAAACTCATTGAATTAAGTCTACAAAAGTTTCAACTACTTGAAGGAATATCTTTGGAAGCTATTGTAGGAAAGGCAATAGGTTGCTTATTGGCAATAGACAAAAGTTAATTGTCCTTATTATCAATGGTGGTTAAATCAGGATTTGGCAACTGCAAAAAATAAAAATATTTTTCAAAATAAGACAATAACTATAACCATCTTGTTGTATCATACGAATTGCCAAACATGCGTTTAAATTAATTCCTAGGGTATTTTCCACCCATTTTTAAACCATCAAGATCACAACCTAGTACCACCACCATATGGGTGAGCATCCCTCCTAGAATAATGGGACTGGTAGAAGAAGTGTTTCAGAAAATGATATTTCGAGTTAATTGGAATATCTTCCACCATTGCCCACAAACAATATAATTTAGAAAGCCTCATTATTCCTTTACTGTCACCATGTTCAAATATTGTATTCCTCATAATCAATTAAAGATAATAAAAAATTAGATTAGTGATACTAGTAGCCTTAGACGAGTGTAGATCAAAATTAGACTACCCACTAATCGACCCCCATATATTTGAATTATTGAATCTAGGGAGTATTATTTTTGTTCCATCACATGGCAATTCAAAGCACGCATTAAAATCATCAAGCGTCTATTCATAGTCATCATTGAACAAACGGAACGTAATATTCCCTCCCCTTTGAATATTGTGATTACTAATGGAGCTTAAGATTTCCAAAACTATTCTAGGGTATGTTGGGTATTTCATGCTCATAAAGTTATTCTATCCTATTCTCTCGAAAGTCAATAAATATTATCTTAGAAACCTAGATAATTTAGGGTTTCATAATCCATAAATCTAGTGCACAAGATGTAACATTTCAACAAAGAATCATATCGATGCTTTTGATCATCACTATTAAAGATGATACCAAAATTGTTAGACATAACATTGAAGCGAGCATTTGATTCGGTCCGGGCCTTCTGCTCCGGTGTTGCTCGCCTCAGTCCGGATCTTATACTCCGACTCCACTCGCTTGGGTGATTTCGGTCAACAGAAATAAGGCTCACATGAACCCAATTTCGGCCTTCTCCTCAAGCAGACTTCCATTCCAACTTCTCGTCCCTCAAACGTTGTGTACGTTCTTCTCATCCACCGGTGTACTCTTTCGCAGCACCTCATCTCTCAGACGCACCGAGCCCATCGGATCTCTCCTATGTCGTCCTTCTCGCTAGCCGCATCTTCCGTTTGACTTCGTGTGCTCCTAAGCTCCTGCACACTTAGACACAGAAATCAAAATCAACAGAACCTAACTTAACTTGTTTGATCACATCAAAACAACCTTGGGGTTTCAACAATCTCCCCCTTTTTGATGTGAGCAACCCAAGTTAAGCTAGGGTAAACAAATAAAGTTAAAGCAAAAATAAATTTTGCAATAAAGCACAAAAAGTAGGAAATTTAATTTTAAGCTACCTCTCCCTAGACTTAATCTTTTTCTTCTCCCCCTTTGATCACATAAAAAATGAGGTACCAAGAAAAATCTAAGGGTAATTTTGATTTTTAAATAATTAAAAAAAAACTTATCAAGTTTTGAAAATTCTAAAAAAAAATTGCAGTAGTTTTAGAAGCTTTAAGTGTTGTCAAAAAATTTCTAAGTAAGAAAATTTCAAGCAGAAAATTTTTTCTAAGTTTAAAGATAAATTTTTTTTTGCAACTTATAAAATAAATTTTGGTAAAGCAAAGTTTATACAATAACTTAAAAACTCTAAGTTAAACCGATTAAAAAAAATGAGAAATTTTTCTAAGTTAAACAAATTTGTAGAGAAAAATTTGAGAATTTAAAAAAAAACTTGAGTAACTATTTTAAAATATTATTTAATTTCAATTTCAATTTCAATTTAATGCTTTATTAGTTAGTCAATTAAGCATTTTATTTCAATATTTGGCTTCCAGACTGTGGCAAGACATTAGGCCTTCTTGGTTATTAGAGCAACAACCACTTTCTAGACAAAGTCTCATAAAGAAATTAAACGTTTAATGTACTCTCTGAAAGCTCTAAGTCTAATTAAATTTTTAATTAAGATAGGACTTTGGAACACAGTAAAGGTTCCTTCCAACTGGGTTAATTAGAAATTTCTTAGGGATATATTTCTTTGAAATGTTTCTAATTTGTCCCTTATGGTATCTAAGGTACGAATTTAATCCACAGAATTTTATAATGTGTTGATTAGTTGAGCATGTATGATTTTTCAAAATGTCTACTTGTATTTTCAAATTATTATTTTCTAATCTTAATTTATCATTTTCTATTTTGAATTTATCAAAATCTTTTAATTGAGAGACTGTAGTTAGAGTGCCTTTTAATTCCTTATTTTTTTTAATAACTTTTTATTTTCTATCTCTAATTTGAAAGACTCTTTCGATAATACTTTATAAATTTAAACAATTGGTCAGGAGGTAGAGATCGTACCTGACTTACCTTGTCGATTTCTGATCCTTCTCCTGTTGAGCTGCTTTCCTCCGACGTTGCTCCCCCTTCATCGATGATCTCGATGCTCATGGAGGAAGAGCTGATTTTGTCTTTTGGTAGGTACTCGGCTATGAGAGATGTTCCGGAAATTTTCCTCATTTTTAGCTTCTGATGACGACTTGGTGTCCATCGAGGAGTTGGAATCGGCTTCAATTGGTTCTTCATAGAGCTTCAAGAACTTTTCCCATAGTTCTTTTCACTTTAGTAGGTGCCAATTCTGTCGAGATCCTCCGCCGGTAGTACGCTTATTAGATGATATTCAGCCTTACCATTTGACATGAAATCGTCGCACTGCTTTTTGGCCCAGAGGTATTCTCCAATTTCTTCTCTGTTTATGTCCTATGGAGCTTCATAATCATATTTCATTATTAATAAAATATTAAAATCTGTTTTAAGAAATACCTTCATTCGTGGCTTCCAAAACGTGAACTCCCCCTCGAACGTTGGTGGGTATATGTTAGCTCCGACCATCTCGTTGCTTCAATTGACAGTTAGTCCTTCTGAGGTGTCCTATATCTCATATCACTTGTTGGGATTCGTTGGCCGGCTAGAAGGGGGGTTGAATAACCCTGCACAATTAAAAAGAAATGAACCCTTCTCGGACTTAAAAGAACACTTTGCATAAAATAAAATAAAGAAATAAACTAAAAGACAAGGCTCACAGATTTTACTTGGTTACAACCGGAGAGGTTGTTAATCCAAGGAAATGAATCGCACTAAGTATCTCCTTCAGGAAAACACAAAAAGATGAAGCTAAACTAACAAAGTGAAGCGCACAAGTGTTGGAACTCAAATTGCTTGTTGTTATTAAGCTTTTGGACAAAGACTGTATTTATAGCCTTGGTTGGGGCGCCTGGAAGGGTTCCAGGTGCCTAGAGTGGGATAGATTTTTATCCCCAACGCAACGGTCAACATCCACATTGATGATGATAAAAGTTGGGTTCTGGGCGCCCGGAAGGGTTCCGGGCGCCTGGAAGGGTTCCGGGCGCCCGGATTAGGTTTGGACGCCCGGGCCCTCAAAGTCAATCCCGTTGACTTTTTCAATCTGGGCCTTATGCTCCGGTGCTGCTCACCTCAATCTGGATCTTATGCTTCAACTCTGCTCGCTTGGGTGATTTTGCCCAACTGAAATAAGGCTCACCCGAATCCAATTTCAGCCTTCTCCTCGAGCAGATTTCAGCCTTCTCCTCGAGCAGACTTCCACTCCGACTTCTCGTCCCTTGAATGTCGCGTACGTTTTTCTCGTCCACCGGTGTACTCTTCCGCGGCACCTCATCCCTCAGACGCACCGAGTCCGTCGGCTCTCTCCCGTGCCATCCTTCTCGCTAGCCGCGTCTTCCGATCAACTTCCTGTGCTCCTAAGCTCCTGCACACTTAGACACAGGGATCAAAATTAACATAACCTAACTTAACTTGTTTGATCACATCAAAACAACCTTGGGGTTCTAACAGCTTGTGCTCTAGTGGAGTGGCATAGTCATGCCCTTCGGCACAACCATGGTTTCCTTGCTCACGAGTGTCGAGCCACTGCTGTGTGAAACCACACGACTAGACTCTTCTCTTCTTCTTTGATTTCTCTGAAGCACATCTCGACACCATTTTCATTTTGGAAATGCATTTTGTCAACAGAAAAGCAAACAAAGAGTTGATCTCCGACAAATGGAATATTTATGCTGAAAATATGATTAAAAGGTGTGTCGTGCCCCTTAGCACGACCTTGGTTTTCTTACCCATTAGTGTGGAGCCACGGCCATGTGAAACCACACGACTAGGTTATGCTCTTCTTCTTTGATCTCTCTGAAGCACATCTCAACACCGTTTTTGTTCTGGAAATGCATTTTGTCAACAGAAAAGCAAACAAAGAGTGGATCTCCGATAAAGAGAATAATTATGCTGAAAATATGATAAAAATGAGTGAAATTGCATAGAACATATGCAAAGAAAATAAGTGAATGTGCGTCAAAGCATGCATAAAAGTATATATAATCTACGCACATTAATCAATCAGGGATTTAGAGTTCGAAACTCAACTGCGACGTATTATTAAGAATGTTTCTCAAGAGCAGAAAATCTTCTATAAATACTTTAGGTCGGCAACATTAGAAATCATATTTTTCTCAATTTTTTTGTTAAGATCAAGTATGATATTAAATTAATTTTTTATAAGGGGAGTTCGTTACCCTTACATTGCATTATTGTATGGCTCAAGTGCACTCTTATCTAATTTATGAGTGACCTTTTGACTAAGATTAAATGTAGCATTTATTCTTATATGATATAAAAAATTAAATTAATTTTTTATAAAGGAGAGACACTCGAGAATAAATCATATTATTATTAAATAATATTATTTAATTACTTACAAAAAAAAATTTATTTTATAAAATTTATATATATTCACATAACCACTAATAATAAATGAAAATGAAAATGTAGCTATTCCAATAAAAAAAGGGAGCTTCTTTTTTATTTTTATCCAAAATTGAAAACTATAAATCTAAGTTATCTGATTAGTCACTCCACCATTTCCACCTTTGTGCGCTAGTACTTTAATTAGTTAATTACCGGCGCAAATTAATTAAATTGTGAAGCTATATTAACACTAATAAAACAGGAGTACTGGGCAATATGCACTATTAGCATCTAAAATTGATTTTTAATTTTATTTAATAGATCCTATGCATTGATGAACCATTCACTGCTAATATTTTTTTTTTTTTTATGATATCTGATATCAATTAAAAAAACAAAAAAAAAACAGAAACACATGGGTGCCGTTCCCCGCTGCTCTCGCGGAGCACTCACGGAGTGGGCCCCATGGAATTGAAGCCCCACTCAACTCCCGTCATTAAATTCAACGCTACTCTACTGCGTGGACACAGTTAATTCAGCACCGCTGAATATGTCATAGCCCACTCAATCCCAACCCATATAATCCCAATTAATCTGATACATTATCTTTAAGGAATAATAAATTTGGTCCCATAAAAATTTTCATCAGTCATCAGAATAAATCGAGAAGTACACATAATGATCAATTCAGAAGTTCAGCATTTTTTGATTACGCCTCTCATTTGGAGAAAAAATTTCTATAAATATATCATAGTTCGAATCATGATTATCTAAAAACAAAATCTAATTATCCTATTGTAACATCGTGACCTCATATATCCCCACCCATAAAGATAGCAGCTAGAGAAGCTGGAGCTGTTGCTCTCTGATTTTCTTTGATGGCAGCCTTTTTCATATTAAGGCATATAATATTATGGTTGCCACCATAATATTATAATTTATAAATTATCGCTATGAATTTTATTTTGATTTTTTTTATATAATTAATAATGTATAGCTTGCATTACTTAAAAATGTTAGCTTTATGTATATATATAATAAATGGATTATACCATATTGTCTATTTATAACTCCATTTTATTTTGTATGATGGCTGTTGGTTCATTTATAATTTATCTAATTGATTTAACTATATAAAGCATAAACAAATGATTTGTGAATTATAAATATTGACTTGTTGTTTCAATATAACATAATTTTATTTATTTATTTTAATTAATCTGATTCTATAAAAAATTTTATCCATCATTAAAATAAATTGAGATTTTTTTTTATCTTCTTGTATCAATAGATTGATTGTTTTGTTCCTATATATTCTAAAAGGAAAAAAAAAAACTTTTTGAGAATTGTTTTATGAATCCGTAAGAAAACATCTAGGTTCTCCTAATAAATCAAAAATGTATCATGTCTGTATCTAATAAGAGTTCACGATGGTGGAGATGGAAGAAGCATATTGGAAAAAAAATTCTAATTGTAAAATATCTAATAAAACTATAACAAGACTTGAGATCTCATTCAAAAAGAAAGACATCTAATATCTAGATTTTTTTTTTATTCCATACAGATGATCCGATCCGTAAGGATCATGATTGGCTCTTATAGGTCCTTTCGGATGAGTCTAGTGATTAGCGCATGAGGTGTTGTCACAATGAGGTCTGGAGTTCAAATCTCGATAAAATCGAGGTAAATATCTCTCTTATGTGTTAGTCACTATTTCAAAAGTTAGTAGTCGTCTGTGATTTACTTTCTCCGTGTTGATTCTGGGACGGATTGATTGAGACACTGGGAGCGAACGTATTCATCTTTTTATCATAATGATGGACCCTTATAGTAGGTTATTCAAACGGTGAATATTATACTCATTTTTCACTATAAGAAAAATTCCCGGTAGTATTCTGCAATTAAAATTAAAATTTTAAATCTTTTAATACTCTATTAAAAAAATCTATTCATCGCACTATTATCCGGACTAACTCAACTTATTTATGATATGCCAGTTGTTGCAGCCAAACTAATTTCCTATTGGTTTTCTAATTCAAAACGTGTCCAAATTAATAATTTAAAAAAAAAAATCAAATTATTTGGTAAGATAACGCAATTTTTTAATTTTAAAGTAAATTAAATTTTTTTTTAAACAATGAAACGATAAAATAAATTAATTTCATTTATCAAAACGCTCTGTAAAATTGTTTGACGGATTGAAATTATCTTTATTAAATTCTTTTTTTTTCTCTTTCATTCAAACAACAAATACCAATTAAATAAGCATGTACCCCTTAAAAGATACAAATATTTGTTTAATTTGTCGATAAATGTATTTTACAAAATTTTGAAAACTATAAATTGTTCCATTTTATTCTATCAATTAAATTGTTTGTCGAAACATCGAATTAAATTGGTAATTGTAGGTAGACTTGTATTTTTCCAACTCTTTTCTCCACCCCAATTAAATCAAGAAACCCTGTGATCAGTATTCTTAGATTTGTAATGTGCCATAACTAAGATTCAACTATTTAAAAAATTAACCGTTGCACCATAGTAAAAATGTTTCTTTAGTTGTAGTTCTATTTAATTTTCTTAGCAATTGTTTTAAATCTCAATATAGTTGGTAGATAACAATCTACATCTACATTAAGATACAGCTCAAACAATCGATAGCAATTTAAGCTTTATGCATAATAAATGAAATAAAAAAAAATCATCAAATATGCATCAACTCATTGTCAGTCGAGCTGCTCATCAACCGATGCCGCACAGCTTGAATCAGGCACCGTCAACAAATTAAATTCATATGAAAGAACATAATTTAACCATATGAACCTATTAAGATAAAAACAAATGATTTATCCGAATATACATCCCTACCAATTTTCGTTCGACCCAACATCATTGAACTCTCAAACTTTATGGGAAGAGATCGAGCCAAACTAAAGAATTTGGAAAGCACATGATCATGTCTTGTCATCCCCTTTTCACTTTAATTTAAAGCTCATCAATGAGGCAGCTCCTTGCTTTGCCTTATTGACAGAGAGAGACCCCTTCCTATCTACAGACATAAAGCTCTCCTAGACATTGTACTCAAGGTGAATGGATGATTTCTTTAAGGAGTTAACTTGCCCTTCTTGACCATCCTAAGAAAGGTCCTTCTAACAACTTCTTTGTATGGACCATAATAAGTAAATTCCCCCTCAACAACCACGAACAATCATGAAGAAGAAGAAGATGCTAATTAAACCTTTTAAGAAATTAATGCACTAGTGTAAAAACAAAGAGGAGAAGTCTTGCACTCGTATATCAACTTTGAACTAATTAAGCTAGGCTAAAGGATTTGCCTCAACTTATACAAGCTTACGCATCTCCACTGACGACAAGGTTAGGATGATTGGTCAAGTCCGCTAGTTATTTCGATTCCTGGAGATGCAGCATGGCATGATTCAGCATGTGATTCTTCGACATTAATGATGCCCTTAACTAACCCTTGTCAGGTAGGTGAACTCACGATGGCTCGATCGTCCAGCGACACATAACTCATGAGCATGAATGCATGGCTTTAACTGATCTTGTAGGAAAATTGGACACACTACAGTATTTACATGTGTTTATAAAGTGACTCAAAAATAATATTATATAGTGGTTAAGAGTAGTTAGTGGGATAGAAATATGAAATTAGTAGTAGGCTATATGTTTTATAAATGATGTGTAAAAAATTAATATGTTCACTTGTCCTTATCCCTCCTCCCATTTTTATCTAACAACATGACGATCTTCTCAACTATATCTACATTTAAACCATTAATTCCTGTGCCACGTTGTCGGTTTCAAAGTCAAGAAGGACCCAACCCGAAGCTAGCTAGCTAGCCTGGATCCCTGTTCGCAACTCAATCATTGGCCCTGGGTGGCCAGTTTGATTTTGCTATAAGAATTAAAGGGTTGCGCTCTGCTTTGGTATGCGGCAGCTGGGAATGGAGTTGATGGGAGCTCAGCTGGTCCTCGTCGGCCTCATGCTGCTGCACTACCTGCCCGCCACGACGTCTGGGGATGGCCTCAACCGGACGATGGCGGCGGCGCCCATGGTGCCGGCGATCATTGCCTTCGGGGACTCCATCGTCGATCCGGGCAACAACGACGTGCTCGCCACCATCATCAAGTGCAACTTCCCGCCTTACGGCCAGAACTTCGAGAGCGGCGCCACCGGGAGGTTCTCCAATGGCTTCATTCCCACGGATCTGATAGGTATGTGCACAGTGCAAGAATTACTTGTTTCTCCTAATTAAATGATGCGCTTAATCAAAAGACACTTACGTTTACCCGATTGAAAATTTAAATAAGAAATGATAATAAGAATAATATTGGAGGACAAGAGGATATACGGTTGAATAATGAGAACGGGTACATAAAAAAGAAAAAAAAAAAAAAGTTATCTAGTAAGATGTCTCCAAGGGAAAAAAAACAGGGACACATGTTTATTTTTCTAAAAAAGAAAAACAATTGTCAATTGCTAAATTTGAAGTAAGCATCGATCTAGCTAGTGAAGTACAGAATTTATTAATTACTCCATAAGTATGGCAACAGGATCACTAGCTCGTTTCAGAGCTGACTGATGCACAGATGGTTCCTACCACAATAAAATCGTGGCCATGCCGATTCTCTATCCAACTCCACCAACTTCTCACGGTTCTTCAATGCTCTTATCTCCAGAAATTTTAAGATTTGACGTACCAAAAACTTGTATAGGTAGCTGAGAAGTCAGTATTTTTCACATAAATTCTTATCGTGCAGCTCAAAGGTTAGGTGTGAAGCAATTACTTCCCCCGTACCTTGGCGTGGATCTCTCACCTGAAGACATCTTAACTGGTGTCAGCTTTGCCTCCGGCGCGACTGGCTATGACCCCCTCACGCCCACAATCCTGGTGATAATTAATCTGAATTCTTCTTCTGAATTTAATTTAATTTGTTCCTTAATGCACTGCATGTACTGTGCTAATTAATTACTTCCTCTTGTTTAATTAAGAATGTGATTCCGATGAAGAAGCAACTCGACCTGTTCAGTGAGTACAGATCGAGGTTGTACTCCATTGCCGGCGCAGACAGAGGCGCGGAGATCATCTCTCAAGCCCTGTTCGTTATTTGCGCAGGATCTGACGACCTCGCAAACACTTATTACATCACCCCTTTCAGGAGGAACTATGACGTTCCTTCCTACGTCAACTTGTTGATCACTTCGGCTTCAGAGTTCATCAGGGTGCCTGCCTGACTAACTTAGCTGGTTACATATTTAAGTAGCTATAGCTGTAATAATGTATAACTTTAACTTTGATATTTCAGCAAGTAGTAGGAATCGGAGCGACCAGGATTGGATTTGTGGGTCTTCCGCCCATCGGCTGCGTGCCGTCGCAGAGAACTCTCGCGGGAGGGAAAGAAAGGCGATGCGTCGCGGCTCGGAACCAGGCGGCGCAGCTATACAACTCTAGAATTCAAAATGTCATCAAAGGGCTTTCGGCAGAGTTTCCTGGGGTGAGAATTGTCTACATCGACATATACGACATCATTCTCGATCTTGTTCAGAGGCCTGGCCAATATGGTGACTGCTGATCTCCTCTCTTCTCTCCTCCATGTGAATTTCTTCCATTGGACGAGATTATGAATTCTCGCCCTTCTTGCAGGATTCACAGAGTCAACAAGAGGGTGCTGTGGAACTGGAGAACTGGAAGTCACTCTCTTGTGCAACAGCCAGACAGCAACCGCTTGCAGTAATGTCGATGAGTATGTGTTCTGGGACAGCTACCACCCCACGGAAAAGGCTTACAGGGTTATAGTGAATGACATTCTTACCAATTACCTGAGATACTTGCTCTGAGAACCATGATCTTGCGAAATTATACTGAATATGGCACTGCAATTGCCTTTTAGCCATTGGTTAGTTATTATTTGGGCCTTATTAATCTGATTTACTGGCCAGTTATCAATGAAGTCGAGAGAATGTAGTAGCTTATGGTGTGGGACAATCTATGACTCTTAGTCAATCTTACTACTACGAAGATGGTTATCGGAGTTATAGGAATATAGTTCGAATTAAAAGTGCAAATCTAAATTAGATTTATATATGTCAAGATGGCATGAACGGATGATCTTAAGTTGTCAGATTGGCCAAGTGTCTAGTGCCGCTTGAGCTTGAGTGGGTAACTGAGTGCCGAGTTGAGAAAGCGATACCAAGTCAGGAAGGACAGAAGCTAAGATCTGTATTCTACATAGTTTTCTTAAAATAGATTTATCTCCTCCAACAGCGCTACGAGCTAAAGATGAACATTTGTATCCCATGATACAACAACGAAACCACGATCGCAATATGGTACAGGTTGTTCATGATGAACTGAACATGCACTTGAATGCTTTCACGAGCAGAGTTGTCTAGCGTAGTGCATGACAATGAGAAAGAAACAAGGGGGAACAAAGGTGGATTGATTTTCTGCTTCAGGGATGGCTATTCAATGTATGATGACAGTCACTGTAGTCAATGGTTGGCCATTACTAATCTGATGGTTATGGATTCACAATTAACATCTGACAATTTCAGATTTGACATATTAATGTGTCGATTACACATATATATGAGTAGGTATGCACACGTTCACAATTTCCATAGTTGTGATTATAAATCAGCTTTAATATCACTTAACTTTCAATGTAGGACTTAACTCCCATTGACAATGGAGTCTCCTTCCATCCATTATTTTCCATTCATATTTTTTCCAACATACGGTTCTTTCTGTGCCAATATGTACCTAATATCAATTTTTATCCTGTCTAAAAGCGGTGGAGATGGTGTGTTGGGTAGATGACTTTGTTGTTGACCGGGAGAAGACTCTAAGATGGAGAAGAAATGGCACATAGTGCTCCTCCAGGCCACTCCTTCCTACGCACACTACAAAGAGAGCAAAGGAAACGTTAGAGCGATAACCAACAAGGGGTACTTGGCGCAGGCCCTCTAATGCTCAAGTTAGTATGGTGGCTGAGCAAAAGTGGAGAAGAGAATGAACAGTAGATGCGTGTGCACAATGTAAAGTGTGAGGACGTTTTTTGCGTACCTGGCCAACGAAGAGAACCCCCCTTTATGCTACCCTCTGCAATAATGAGCCGACAAAGAATATTTAGTGTTAGAATATTTCTGGTGATAGAAGATGTACAACCTGGAAGATGTGAAGTCATCCCCGAGGAATCTTCTGTTATCGATATATGAATCACTTCTTATAACTTATGCAACAATGAGCTAGTTGAGAGAATATGCCGTCAAAATGTCGGGTGATGGAAGATGTATAGTCATCATTCGAGGAAGGTTCCATAACACATATATGTTATAATAGCAAAATATTCTCTGTTAAGTAGTTGTTATTCTCTAATGGGTTATTGTGATTCCCTAACAATATTTCCCCTGGAGGCAGTCTGACTAACTTAATAGCCGACCGACTATATGATAGGAGACTGATAATAGAAATGGAGAACTAAGTCCCTTAAGTATGACCGATTCTTAGACCGACCAGGCATGTACTGAAAATTATCTGATACACTTGTCTTATATATAAGTGGGGGCACTGAGCCTTGTAAACTCGATCGATGTTGTGATCGATAGACCATAGTCTTGGAAGTCCGATCAGCTCTGGAGCCAATCAACCCTATGCTGAGAGTTGCCTCAGTGCTGCAAGATAGGGAACTATGCCCTGTAAATCTGATAGGCGCTTAGGCTGATCGACCATATGTTGAGAGATAAAGAGTTATGCCATGTATTAATGTTGAGAGATAGGGAGTTATGCCCTGTAAGCCTGACTAGTACTTGGGTCGGTCGGTCATATGTTGAGAGTTACCTTAGTGCTAAGAGATAGGGAGCTATGCCCTGTAAGTCCAACCGACTCTTGGGATAACCAAACATATACTAAGAGTTGTATTATTTGCCCGACCGTTGCAGGAGATGACCAATTTTTTTTCTTTGTGCCTTGGAATTGAGATGTGGAGCACTGAGACCCTTAAATCCGATCGGTTCTAAAGTCGACCAGCTCCGTATGGAATGCTTTAGCGTTAAGGAGTGAGGATCTGAGTCTTGATGAGAGTGACTTAGCTATCTGTTTATACTCTAACCTTGATTGCCACCTCACCTGGACTTTAACTGCCACCTCACATTGACTTTGACTCCCACCTCACTATTGGGTCTACTCATAACATACCGTATCACTAGTCTCTGTTGGTGCGGGAAGCATCCGACGATCGAACCTGAGTTTTGATAATGGCAAAGGATTCAAAGTTAAGGTTTATGGTGATCTAACATGTTGAATAAATGTTTCAGGAAAGTCCTAGCTGCGGTTAGGCAAAGGGAAAATCCTAAGGGGTGGTAACCTTAGGTCCTAGGGGGCGGTAACCCTAGGTGAGGGAAAACCCTAAGGGGCGGCAACCTTAGGTCCTAGGGGGCGGTAACCCTAGGTGAGGGAAAACCCTAAGGGGCGGCAACCTTAGGTCCTAGGGGGTGGCAACCCTAGGTGGAGAAAAATCCTAGGGGGCGGTAACCCTAGGTCCTAGGGGGTGGTAACCCTAGGCGGAAAGTCCAGTCGGTCTGGAGGACCGGACTGGCATCAGGTAATCTCTCCTGAGGGGAGTAGGTGAGGACGTGTTCCCCGTAGAGGGAACAGTAGGCGTCGGGTCGACCTAGGGTTTCCGGTTGGAAATCCGAAGTCAGACTCGGACAGTGCGAAGACTGTCAATTCTTCTTTACTATGATTTATCAGATTCTAACACTATCTTGCAGGGTATTTGCTCGGACTAACCTTGTTTTGCAGGAGAGGTACCTGCTGGGAAAAGGTGGTCCGGGCGCCCGGGATGGATCCGGGCGCCCGGGACCAAGTTTTATCCCTGCCACGACTTCACCACGTGGAGCATCCTGGTTGGTTGGCCACGTCACACTCCAGGAGCCCGGAAGGGATCCAGGCGCCCGGAATGTCATATAAAAAGAGGGTCGAGGGAGCAGCTAAGCATAACAACAGATTCTAAGCTTTCTTCTGTGAAGTGCTGCCTGTTAGGATCCTTTGTACGCGGCTAGAGAGGGGGGTGTGAATAGCCGACCCCAAATTACTCGTTTCTTCCTACGATTAGGTTAGTGCAGCGGAAATACAAATAGAAACGAAAACAGGAGAAGAAATCAAACCTCAACGCAAGGATGTAACGAGGTTCGGAGATTAGGGCTCCTACTCCTCGGCGTGTCCGTAAGGTGGACGAGTCCAGTCAATCCGTCGGTGGATGAGTCCCCGGAGAACCGGCTAATACAATATACTCCTTGTGGGTGGAGAAACCTCGCCACAAACGTTTGCAACAGCAAACAAAAAGTACAAGTACAAAGAATAAGCAAGAAATACAATAAGAATACTCAAGCACTCTACCAATCTTGCTTTCTCGTCGACTGGAGTCCGGATGAAGCAGCAGCTTCAAAAACTCTAACAGCAGCAGCTGTTCCAGTCGGGGAAGCTCACGCGAAGCTTTGGACGAGCTCAACAAAGCTCAAGCACAGCAGCACTTAGCAACAGGAAGGAGGAAGAAGAAGAAGAGAGAGGCTCGCAGCAGCAGCCCTCCTTTTATAACCTGCGAAGAAAGCGAAGAAAACACAGAAGAAATCTAGCCGTTGCGTCGCAACGGCTAGTGCCTGGATCGGTCTATGGACCGATCAGGCTCCATGTGGATCGGTCCACAGACCGATCCATTCCCTAACTTTGCTTCTGTTCCGTCTCTGATCGGTCCATGGACCGATCAGAAACGGATCAGAAGCGAAGGCTCAGGGAATCGATCGGTCTGCGGACCGTCACTGGATCGGTCCGTAGACCGATCAGCTTCCCTCCGGATCGTCACTGATCGGTCACCGGACCGATCAGGACTTCCTGGATCGGTCACGGGACCGATCGAGACTCTGAAATCAGAGCTTTCTGATCTCCCGTCCCGGAAACAGAACATCCGGATCGGTCCGGTGACCGATCCAGAGCTTATTTTGCCCAAACCAAGTCCCAAGACTTCAAACCAATATCCGGTCAACCTTGACCTATTGGTACTTCATCCCTAGCATCTGGTCACTCCCTTGACCTGCTAGAACTCCCTGCCAAGTGTCCGGTCAATCCCTTTGACCTACTTGGACTTTCCAACACCAGAAGTCCGATCATCCCTGATCCATCTGGATTTTCCCTTGCCGGCCTTCCCTCACCAGGACTTTCACCGGCTTCACTCCCCAGCATTTCCACACCGCCTCACATCCCAGTTAGGACTTTCTCACTGCCTGGCTTCACTCACCAGGACTTTCCCACTGCCTGGCTTCACTCACCAGGACTTTCCACACTGCCTAACATCCCAGTTAGGACTTTCTCATTCACCTAGCTTCACTCACTAGGATTTTCACCTGGCTTCACTCACCAGGATTTTCCCGAATGCCTGGCTTCACTCACCAGGACTTTCACCTTCACCTAGCTTCACTCACTAGGATTTTTCCCCGTGCCAAACTCCCTGTTTGGACTTTCCCCGTGCCAAGTCTCCATACTTGGACTTTTCGCGTGCCAAGCTCCCTGCTTGGACTTTTCCGTGCCAAGTCTCCATACTTGGACTTTTCCAGTGCCAAGCTCCCTGCTTGGACTTTTCCGTGCCAAGTCTTTATACTTGGACTTTTCCCGAATCAGGTCAACCAGGTCAACCTTGACCTACGGTTGCACCAATAATCTCCCAAACATCTATTCTTGTCCCACATCAAGAATAGAACTCTCTCACGAGTGTCAAACATCAACATGCAACACAACTAGGTCAACCTTGACCTAAGGTTGCACCGACAATCTTCCCAAGTCAAACATCAAAATACAACTCGAGTCACGTCAACTCGAGTCGGGTCAACCAGGTCAACCTTGACCTAAGGTTGCACCAACAATCTCCCCCTTTTTGATGTTTGACAAAACCATAATCAAGTTAGGTTAACCCGATAACCTAACTTAGGTTTTCAATCATCTTCCAATGTCCAATGTTCTTTCCTTGAACATTCTCTGGACATTCTCCCCTTAGGTTAACCCGATAACCTAACTTGGGTTCTCCAATAATTCTCCCCCTTTTTGACACACATCAAAAAGAATTCCAATGTTCTTCCTTGAACATTCCTTGACATTCTTTCCCTAGCTTAGGTTAACCCGATAACCTAACTTGGGTTCTCCAATAATTCTCCAATGAACACTCTCCCCTTTTTGACACACATCAAAAAGAAAAAGGAGGGTATCAAGGTCAAGAGTTTCTTCCTAATGAAAGTCCCATACCTTTCATTGAAACTCTTAATTTCCCCCTTGATACTAAACTCAACAATCAACTTAGTGATAATCCCATATCACTAATCCTTAAAAATCTTTTGGAGTAAAACTCCCCCTAAAAGTCAACTCCCCCTTGACCATTGCACCAATAATGTCTTGGAGAGTTTCAAACCTTTAGAAATCCACAAAACCCAACTTCCAGCTGAAATTTCAGACCAACAGTCGAAATTCAGCTTTTGGCACGCCCTGATCGGTCACCAGACCGATCAGGATCCCATTGGATCGGTCCCCAGACCGATCCACATTCACTGGGATCGGACTGGATCGTCACTGATCGGTCACCAGACCGATCAGAACTTCCCTGGATCGGTCCGGTGACCGATCCATACTCTGAAATCAGAGATTTCTGATTTCCCTTCCCGGAAATTCAGAAACTCCTAATAAATTCCAGAAAATTCCAAAAATCGTAAAATTTTGAGGATACACTCCTCATACCATATACTATCACGGAAAAATAATTTTCTATGAAAATAGTTTCCATTTTTCAATCTTGATACAAAGTTCAAAAACTTTGAAATAGTTCAAGTTTAACTCAACTTTGTATCACAATGTTCAATGATGAATGCTATCACTAAGAAAGCTTCATCAAGGTTTTTCAAATCAATTTTAAAATGCTTTTAAAATCATTTGAATTTAGGACCATAATCTTAGGGCTAGATGTACATGACTTGTACACAAGCTTTCCCTATGATCCTCCTTTTCTTGAATTAGGCTCATCTAGGTACAAAAACTATGCACCTTGATCCTAACTCATGATCCTAATATCTCACACACATCTAAGGTGTATCAAACCACATTCAAGTCAATTTGATGTGAGATATGGGTTAAGGTCAACTTAGGCTAAGTTCTCATGCATTTTCTAAACATCAATTTGATCTCAATATCAAATTATATGTTTGTCCTTAAATCAATTTTATTGATTATAATGCAAGAGATGATGACATGGCATATAATGATATCATAAGTAAAAACATGTGCCAATGTCATGATGTCATGGCATAAAGTTTGAATTTTAACTAAAGCATGACATATAAATAACCTAAGCATTATCATGACATTTCAAATGATCATAAATTAAATATGATGTCATGACATGGCATATGGCAAACAATCATGGTAAGTTAGCACAAATGAAATACCTAGATTACCTATCTAAGTATCCTTAATCACTTAGCTAATTTAACATCTAATCCTAGATTGCCCTTATATCCCTAAGGGAAACCAAAATCCCAATTATGGTATTTCCCTAGGTTTTCCTCAAATTGTGCCACTTAAGATTAAAAATGATATTTCCACCATTAGGCACATTTAGCTCTTCAAGGAGTAACTAGTAATTCTATTTCATTTTCAAAGGTTAACAAAACCTTGAAAATGCTCCTTGAGTGTCAATTTCCTCAAAGTTGGGTTAACTACCCTTCTTATTGGAGTTGACACTCTCTAACCCATCTATGGGGTAGAGAAAATGCTCCTAGGAACCCAATACCTACTTGAGCTCATTGGGTTCACTAAATATTCACTAGGGATAACTTCCCTAGCAACCCTCCTAATGACCCTCTTAGGCTTTAAAGCCTTGGCCATTTGGGACTCATCAAGATCAACTCTAGGGGTGACTCCCCTTGTGACCTTGGCAATGGTCTTCCTAGCCCTAGGTTTTGTTCCATAATCGAATGGAACATTATGATAAGTGGGCTTGACCACTTTGGACTTAAGTTTGTGACCCAAACCCTTTTTGTCCTTGGACATTGGTTTTTGACCCTTAAACCCTAGAGATGACTTCTCCAAGTTCTTAAGAGCATTTTCCAAAGTATCAAGTCTTGACCTCAAGACTTGATTCTCCTTCTCTAGTACCTCAATTTTTGATTTGTCATTTTTCTTTGAGGCATTCCTAGGCATGTGTCTAGTTGATTTGGGATTCCTACCTAGGTTCTCCTTAACCTTAGATGAGGTAATTCTAGGGTTGGCTTTCCTAGTGTTATCCTTATCTAGGCTCACATGTTTGGCACCTAAGCATGTGTATCGATTTCTAATGTTATCATGCTTATCATTATTGACTAGTGCAATAAAATTTCTAGCATGCATCTTACTAGTATTGCACGAATGAGACTTAAATGATACCTTAGGGTTTGCCTTAGCTCCCCCTATAGAAGTGCTCGGTCTCTTGCTCTTGTGAGGTTGCCTCCCCCTCGGACAATGACTCCGATAATGTCCCCTTCGCTTGCATTGGAAGCACACCACGTGCTCCTTGCCCTTGCGTGTCGGGACTCTGGCTACCTTGACCTTTGGCGCCGGTGGAGTCTTTCTTACCCTCTTTGGACACTTACTCTTGTAATGTCCATGTTCCCTACACTCAAAGCACATAATGTGTAATTTAATTGAACTTAAATTGCTCGAGTTACCTAGGGTTGAGGGTGGATGCGAGCTCTCTTCTTCATCTCTTTCGGAGGTAGAAGCTTCTTCTTCTTGCTCCGAACTTGAAGAAGAACTTTCCTCCTCTTCGTCCTTAGATGTTGAGTAACCCTCAACTTCTAATTTGCTCCCTCCATGATGTGAGCTACTTGGCTCACTAGGCTCCTCTTCATGGCTTGAAGTGGAGCTCTCTTCATGGTACTTAGCCAAGTTATCCCATAATTCCTTGGCATTGTTGTAACCTATCTTACACAAGATGTTAGTAGGCAATGAAAATTCAATTATTTTCGTTACCTCTTCGTTGATTTCGGATTTGTGAATTTGTTCTCTTGTCCACTCCTTCTTCTCAAGTGGTTTTCCTTCCTTATCCACTGGAGGAGTAAATCCTTCTTGTACACAAAACCAATTCATTATGTTAGTCATAAGAAAATACTTCATCCTTACCTTCCAATACGCGAAGTCGCCGCATTCGTAGAAGGGTGGAATGGTGACGTCTTCTCCATAGAGATCCATTCTCTAGCTTTGCTCCCACGGGTGTTGATCCGATGAAGAGCGAACCTTCGCTCTGATACCACTTGTTAGGATCCTTCGTACGCGGCTAGAGAGGGGGGTGTGAATAGCCGACCCCAAATTACTCGTTTCTTCCTACGATTAGGTTAGTGCAGCGGAAATACAAATAGAAACGAAAACAGGAGAAGAAATCAAACCTCAACGCAAGGATGTAACGAGGTTCGGAGATTAGGGCTCCTACTCCTCGGCGTGTCCGTAAGGTGGACGAGTCCAGTCAATCCGTCGGTGGATGAGTCCCCGGAGAACCGGCTAATACAATATACTCCTTGTGGGTGGAGAAACCTCGCCACAAACGTTTGCAACAGCAAACAAAAAGTACAAGTACAAAGAATAAGCAAGAAATACAATAAGAATACTCAAGCACTCTACCAATCTTGCTTTCTCGTCGACTGGAGTCCGGATGAAGCAGCAGCTTCAAAAACTCTAACAGCAGCAGCTGTTCCAGTCGGGGAAGCTCACGCGAAGCTTTGGACGAGCTCAACAAAGCTCAAGCACAGCAGCACTTAGCAACAGGAAGGAGGAAGAAGAAGAAGAAGTGAGGCTCGCAGCAGCAGCCCTCCTTTTATAACCTGCGAAGAAAGCGAAGAAAACACAGAAGAAATCTAGCCGTTGCGTCGCAACGGCTAGTGCCTGGATCGGTCTATGGACCGATCAGGCTCCATGTGGATCGGTCCACAGACCGATCCATTCCCTAACTTTGCTTCTGTTCCGTCTCTGATCGGTCCATGGACCGATCAGGGAAGCTCCTGATCGGTCCACAGACCGATCAGGGAAGCTCCTGATCGGTCCACAGACCGATCAGGGAACCTCCTGATCGGTCCGTAGACCGATCAGGCTTCTCTTCTCCCGAACTTCTTTGCGCCTCTGATCGTTGTCTGATCGGTCTGGCAGACCGATCAGGAACTAATCTGATCGGTCACCAGACCGATCAGTAACCGAACAGAGAGCTTCTGTTCGGTATCTGATCGGTCACCAGACCGATCAGAGCAAACAGAGTATCACTGGATCGGTCTGGTGACCGATCCAGAGCTTGGTTTTTGCCCAAACCAAGTCCCAAGACTTCCAAACCAATATCCGGTCAACCTTGACCTATTGGTACTTCATCCCTAGCATCTGGTTACCCTTGACTGCTAGAACTCCTCGCCAAGTGTCCGGTCAATCCTTTGACCTACTTGGACTTTCCAACACCAAGTCCGATCATCCCCGATCCATCTGGATTTTCCCTGGCTTCACTCACGGGACTTTCACCTGCACTCACCAGGATTTCCACACCGCCTAACATCCCGTTAGGACTTTCTCCCGGCTTCACTCACCGGACTTTCCCACCGCCCGGCTTCACTCACGGGACTTTCCACACAGCCTAACATCCCAGTTAGGACTTTCTCATTCACCTAGCTTCACTCACTAGGATTTTCACCTGGCTTCACTCACCAGGATTTTCCCGAATGCCTGGCTTCACTCACCAGGACTTTCACCTTCACCTAGCTTCACTCACTAGGATTTTTCCCCGTGCCAAACTCCCTGTTTGGACTTTCCCCGTGCCAAGTCTCCATACTTGGACTTTTCACGTGCCAAGCTCCCTGCTTGGACTTTTCCGTGCCAAGTCTCCATACTTGGACTTTTCCAGTGCCAAGCTCCCTGCTTGGACTTTTCCGTGCCAAGTCTTTATACTTGGACTTTTCCCGAATCAGGTCAACCAGGTCAACCTTGACCTACGGTTGCACCAATAATCTCCCAAACATCTATTCTTGTCCCACATCAAGAATAGAACTCTCTCACGAGTGTCAAACATCAACATGCAACACAACTAGGTCAACCTTGACCTAAGGTTGCACCGACAATCTTCCCAAGTCAAACATCAAAATACAACTCGAGTCACGTCAACTCGAGTCGGGTCAACCAGGTCAACCTTGACCTAAGGTTGCACCAACAATCTGCCAACGAGACGACCTTGACGTGCTACAACTCGACGTCGACGACCCGAAGCTCAGACTCTTCGATTTTGTGTTGTCGGTATTAGTTTACTTATTGCATTAATTGTAATTCAAATTATAATCTTTCCGATATTATAGTTGTTGCCCACCGAAAGCGATCAAGGACCGCGGGCCTTCGAGTAGGAGTCGCCATAGGCTCCGAACGAAGTAAAACATCTGCGTTTGTTGTGCTTGCTTTTACTTTCCGCTGCGTTTCTACTCTATGTTTTAAAATCGTTAAAATAGCCACGAGCGCTATTCACCCCCCCTCTAGCGCTTTCGATCCATCAATTGGTATCAGAGCGGGGTCATTTTGAATCGGTGCAACCACCATTCAAAATACTTTTCGTGGTATTTTCAGATTTTTCGGAGTCGATTAGAACTTAGCTTCATAGCTAGATTCTAATTCTTTTTCTCGAATCAGCTTTCTGCTCGGAGTTGGTGCAGCACCACCCGAGTTCGTGATCCATTTTCTTCCTTCCGCACTACTAAGCCAGGACCAAGTCCTGGAACATTTTTTTTTGTTGTTTTCTTTTTAGGTTGATCTGAAATGGCCCTTCAAGAAGGCTACAGTACATCCCGCCCTCCGCTATTCACCGGAGACGACTTCGGGTACTGTAAGGGTCGGATGGAGGCATATCTCCAGACTCACTTTGAAGTCTGGATGATTGTCAAAACCGGACTCCAACTGCCAACTGATAATGCCGGAAAACCACTATCATACGAGGATTGGGACGCATCTCTTATTAAGAAGGTGGAAGCTAATGCCAAGGCAACCTGTACCCTGCAGTGCGGTCTATCAAAAGAAGAACTCAACCGCGTCGGCCCCTTCAACAGTGCCAAAGAGTTGTGGGAGAAGCTCATTGAACTTCACGAAGGGACATCCGACACCAAAGTAAGTAAAAGAGACTTAATTTTCAATAAATTATTTAACATCAAATTGCAGGAAGGTGAATCAGCTGCCCAACTCCATGCTCGGATTCAAGATCTGCTCAATGGTCTTCATGCAATTGGACAGAAGGTAGACAACCGGGACATCATAAGGTATTCTTTAAATGCTTTTCCAAGGAACACCTTATGGGCATCCATGGTAGATGCCTACAAGGTCTCCAAGGGCTTATCTACCATTAAGTTAGATGAACTTTTTGCAGAATTTGAACTTCACGAACAGACTAATGCACACCCGACCGAGAAAGGGATGGCTTTGGTTGCAGGAACAGGGAGAACGCGCGAATCAAAAATCAAGCGCAGAACCGAACCTGAGTCAGAAGAAGAACCAGATTCGGAAGACGACGATGAACTTACAATCGAAATAGTCAACTTGGTAAAGAAGTTCTGCAAAAAGAAGGGTTTCAACAAAAAGGATGTCAGAAAGGCCATCCAGTCGAAAGAAGCCCAACCAAGCTCGAAGGTTAAATTCGAAGTGACCTGCTACGGGTGCAATCAGAAGGGGCACATCAAGGCAAACTGCCCGAACCAGAAGGATCCAAAGAAACCAAAAAGAAAGAAGGCATTGAAGGCAACATGGGACGAGTCTTCTTCCAAGGAATCCGATGACGAAGAACTAGAGCAGACTAACTTTCTCGCATTAACAGCCTACACCAACGAATCCGGAAGCGAGGACGAATCGGAAGCCAAGTCCGAAAGAAGCCACGGATCCGCATCCGTTTCTGAAGGGTCAAACCCCTCTGTAAGTCAAAATAGGTTATATTGCATAATTAATTATTTAATGCATAAAGTAGCTAAGTCCAAAATTCGAATCAAGTCGCTTCTAAAGGAGGTAACACTCCTTAAAAAGACGACTAATAATGAATCCTTGACTGATCCAGTTCAGACTAGAACCTCAACTCAAGTTCAAAAACTTGAGGAAGAGAATTCCAACCTGAAAAGTCAAGTGAAGGATTTGAAGACAACCTTAGAATGATTTTCCTTGGGATCCAAGAATCTTAACTTGATTCTTGGAACACAAAGGGCAATCTACAATCGAACTGGACTAGGATACCAAACGAAAAACAAATATAGGTCATATCTATCTCTCATACAAAGAACAATAGAAAAATGGTCCAAGCATGGGTTGCCAAGTCCAACCTGATCAATCAAGTTGGACTTGGACAGTATTGGGTCCCTAAGGATCAAATACATTACCTCAATAGACCTTATTGAGGCTATGATCCAGGGTGAGCTAAAACAATAAAAATTTGAAATTAATTATTAATTATTAATTATTAAAATTCAAAATTCAAAATTTGAAATTAATTATTAATTATTAAAATTCAAAATTCGAAATTAATTATTAAAATTCAAAATTCAAAATTCGAAATTAATTATTAATTATTAAAATTCAAAATTCAAAATTCGAAATTAACTATTAAAATTCAAAATTCAAAATTCGAAATTAATTATTAATTATTAAAATTCAAAATTTGAAATTCGAAATTAATTATTAAAATTCAAAATTCAAAATTAATTATTAATTATTAAAATTTAAAATTCGAAATTAATTATTAATTATTAAAATTCAAAATTCGAAATTAATTATTAAAATTCAAAATTCGAAATTAATTATTAAAATTCAAAATTCGAAATTAATTATTAATTATTAAAATTCAAAATAGAAGGAGGGTCCAGAATAGCTGGCAACTCCGAAATCTATTTACCCGACAGGGTAAGTAAGGATAGATTAAAAGGTATAGATTTAACTTGAATCACAGTACGGGTGAAGTTTTTGGATGATAGTACGTTGGGGAAGCTTGGGCATCGCATATCTAGGAAGATATGGCTTCGGCCTGGTGCATTTGGCCAAGTGGAACTAACCGAAGCTGCCCTTAAATGGATCCTAACTAGTTAGACCAAGGTTCAGCATTAAGTTCAATGGGTAGGACTATTTAGAAAACCTCAAAGGCATGGTTACTTTAATGAGCTCCTTGTGACTCACCATAGCCCAGAAGTTTATCCAAAGAACGCTTACTTGTTGAACCCAAAGCTAAACCCGAATCTAACATAAAGTTAAACTAAACCCTAAAAATTGAACTAATTCATCTCACAAAATGATAGGATCCCCTGATTGAAAACATAGATCAGGTGAGATGACTAAGTTAAATTAAAACTTAAATATTTTCCAAAATTAATTTAACTTAAATATTTTCAAAATCAAAATCAAACTTAAATATCTCTCAATTAAACATCAAATTACCATACAAACACCAATACAGATTGGGTAAGATGCAAAATTAAGAACTTACTTCAATCAAACTGTCTTTTGATCCATCAACTACTTTATGTGTAGGAATTGGATCAATGGATGTTGGACAGTGGATGCTCCAGACATATGACTGGAGATATGTTAAAGTTCACTAAGCTAAAACTAAAGAACCTAGGATCAGTTGCATTCGACAACGATGGAAAACTGAAAGTAATCGGAAAAGGTAATATCGAACTTAACTCTGATTTTATTATTCAAAAAGTATTATTAGTTGAAGATTTTAATTTCAATTTATTAAGTATAAGTCAATTATGCGATACTGGTTACTCAGTCAATTTTACCAAGTCCAAATGTATAGTTAAACATGTTGATAATCCAAAAATCGTACTTAAGGGTACTAGGAAAGATAATGTCTACACCGTTTATCTACCAACATCCTCAATAAAGTATTTTTTAACACAACAAGAGGAAACTGAGCTATGGCACAGAAGACTCGGTCACACTCACACAAAACTCATTTAAAAAATGAGTCAAAATGGACTAGTTAGAAGGTTACCCAAATTAAAAGTTATTGAAAACTCAATCTGTAATGCATGTCAACAAGGAAAACAAACCAAGTCCACCCACAAGTCAACCAATTCAGATAGGTAGTAATTCAGTTAGAACTACCTATCTACTTGAGCTCCTTCACCTAGATCTATTTGATTCTCATGGAGCCAAGTCACTAAGCAAGAATCAGTATTGCTTAGTAATAATCGATGACTACTCCAGATTCACCTAGGTAAAGTTTCTAAAAACAAAAGATGAAACCTTTGAAATATTTAGTAATTTTTGCAAATTAACAAAAAATGAAAAGATACCAAAATTAAAAGAATAAGGAGTGACCATGGAGGAGAATTTGAGAATCACAACTTCACTAAATTTTGTGAGATAAATGGGTACAAACATGAATACTCCTGCCCTAGAACCCCTCAACAAAATGGTTTAGTAGAACGCAAAAACAGAACCTTACAAGAAGCTGCTAGAACCATGTCAAATGAGTATAAACTCTCTAATCAATTCTGGGCTGAGGCAGTTAGTACAGCATGCTACATTCAAAATAGGATTTTAATTAACAAATTTCAAAATAAAACACCCTATGAAATTTATTATAATAAAATTCCTAACTTAAACTATTTAAAGGTATTTGGGTGTAAAGTTTTCATTTTAAACACTAAAGACTACTTAGGAAAATTTACATCAAAAACAACCCCGGGAATATTTTTAGGGTACTCAACCACAAGTAGAGCATATAGAGTATATAACAAAGATACCCTAAAAGTAGAAGAAACAACAAATATAAAATTTGATGAAAACACTATAAATGAAACTGAAAATACAGAAAATGCTAATTCAATAAACCAAGAAGATGACAAAATTCAACTTGAACCTATTGAATCTGAAGAACAAATCACTAATTCAAATGACACACGACCAACCAGAACAAGTACAAATCACCCATCTAACCAAATCTTGGGTGATCCAACTGTAGGAGTTAGAACTAGGTCATCCTATAGAAACCAGAGTCAAATAGCCCTAATTTCAAAAATTGAACCCAAAACTATAGAAGAAGCCCTACCAGACCCAGATTGGACTATAGCAATGCAAGAAGAATTGGCCCAGTTTGAAAGAAATCAGGTATGGGAATTAGTGCCTAAACCTATTAACAAAACCATAATTGACACTAAATGGGTTTTTAGAAACAAATTAAGTGATCAAGGTGAAATACTCAGAAATAAAGCCAGGTTAGTAGCCAAAGGATTCAATCAAATAGAAGGGCTAGACTATGATGAGACCTATGCTCCTGTAGCAAGACTTGAATCCATTAGGATGTTGTTGGCCTATGCAGCACACAAAGGATTCAAGTTATTCCAAATGGATGTAAAATCCGTATTCTTAAACGGATTTATTAAAGAAGAAGTATACGTAGGTCAACCCCCAGGATTTGAGGACATAGAACATCCAAATTATGTCTTTAGATTAAAAAAGGCCCTGTACAGACTAAAACAAGCACCTAGGGCTTGGTATGAACGACTGTCCAACTATCTAATATCAAAAGGGTTCAACCAAGGTCAAATAGACCCAACCCTTTTTGTAAAAACCTTTGAAAACGACATCTTTATAGCCCAAATTTACGTCGACGACATTATTTTTGGATCAACCAACTCAAAATTTCTAAAAGAATTTACCAAACTAATGGAAAATGAATTTGAAATGAGTCTAGTAGGTGAACTTAATTTCTTTTTAGGGTTACAAATTAAACAAAACAAAGATGGAATTTATATTTATCAAACCAAATATGCTAAGGAATTAATTACTAAATTTGGAATGGAAAACTCAAAAATAATTAATACACCAATGGCTACAAATGTTAAAATTGACTCAGACTTAGAAGGTAAACCAATAGACTTGAAATACTATCGAAGTGCGATAGGAAGTCTACTGTACCTAACTGCAAGTCGACCAGACATCATCTTTGCAGTAGGTATGTGTGCAAGATACCAATCTTGTGCAAAGGAGTCTCACTTAACCCTAGTAAAAAGAATCCTTAGGTATGTTAAGGGAACCCTAAACGTAGGACTTTGGTACCCTAGATCTTGCACCCTTGATCTAACCGGCTACTCTGACTCTGACTAGGCCGGATGCAAGCTAGATAGAAAAAGCACAAGTGGCAGTTGTCAATTTTTAGGGCACTGCCTAGTAAGTTGGTCAAGCAGAAAGCAACACTGTGTTGCCTTATCTACCACTGAAGCTGAATATATAGCACTAGGTGAATGCACATCTCAATTACTATGGATGATGCATACCCTTAAAGACTATCAACTTGAATATCAAAAAACAAAAATCTCAATTGATAACATCAGTTCAATAAATCTAACAAAAAACCCGATTCATCACTCAAGGACTAAACATATAGAAGTGAAGCACCACTTTGTAAGGGATCATGTAGCTAAAGGTGATATTGTACTCAACTACATTGAGTCCAAATCAAACCTAGTTGACATCTTTACAAAACCTTTACCTGAACTTGAGTTCAGTACACTCAGAAGACAAATAGGAATGTGTTGGGTAGAATAGGTATCTTCAAATCAGTCCTCTTAATGCTTTTTGGTTTAAAATTACATTTCTAAATTTCTAGGCAAAATTTTGATTTTTCAAAATCCCTATTTTACTAGACTTTCTAAATTTGGACTTAGCCTAGGCTTTTTCCCTAGAAATCATGCTCCCCCAGGACTCAGCCAGAGCATCTCACAAACACCTAGGTTTACCTTGGTTGTGTTTGTAAAACATAGAACGGTGAGAGATGCATAGGGTACAGCTTGGACTCAAGAATGCTTATTTATGTGCATCAATATGAGTCTGGGCGTTAAAGACTTTATTAACAGTAATCAAATCAAGTCTTCCAGCCCTAGTCAAATCTAACTGGATCAATTGACTTGACTTGACTAACCAAATGAACACTGTTGCTGTCTAGGCAATCAGCAAGTAACTAAAGGTTAGACATTTGGTGAAGGACATAATAAGTTTAAGCATGCTTATACTTAAGGGATCTGATACATGATCAAAACAAATCTTAACTCATGCTTGGACCTTAGGGCTCTGATACCTTACTAAAACAAAATTTATAAACTATTAAGCACTAAGGTTAATGCTTCTCCTTTACCTTAAATTCATCTTAAGCAGCTTTTCAAAAAGTTTTTCAAATTTAAGTCTCTTCTATTTAAAATTTTTTTTAGAAACTTCACTAAATCAATGTTTTGTCTTGAAAAGTTAAGTTTTTTTCAAAACTAGCTTATTTTTTATATATGACAAAGGGGGAGAGTAGAGAAATTCAAATTCAAAGAGACCAAAAATCCAAAGGGGAGGTCATATTAAGGGGGAGTTTGTAATGCCCATTTTTTTGTCCCTTGTACTTATACCTTACTGCATATTATTACTTAACTTTGAATTTCGATTGCCATAATCAAAAAGGGGGAGATTGTTGGTGCGGGAAGCATCCGACGATCGAACCTGAGTTTTGATAATGGCAAAGGATTCAAAGTTAAGGTTTATGGTGATCTAACATGTTGAATAAGTGTTTCAGGAAAGTCCTAGCTGCGGTTAGGCAAAGGGAAAATCCTAAGGGGTGGTAACCTTAGGTCCTAGGGGGCGGTAACCCTAGGTGAGGGAAAACCCTAAGGGGCGGCAACCTTAGGTCCTAAGGGGCGGTAACCCTAGGTGAGGGAAAACCCTAAGGGGCGGCAACCTTAGGTCCTAGGGGGCGGTAACCCTAGGTGAGGGAAAACCCTAAGGGGCGGCAACCTTAGGTCCTAGGGGGTGGCAACCCTAGGTAGAGAAAAACCCTAGGGGGCGGTAACCCTAGGTCCTAGGGGGTGGTAACCCTAGGCGGAAAGTCGGATTCCCCGTAGAGGTACCTGCTGGAAAAAGGGAACAGTAGGCGTCGGGTCGACCTAGGGTTTCTGGTTGGAAATCCAAAGTCAGACTCGGACAGTCCGAAGACTGTCAGTTCTTCTTTACTATGATTTATCAGATTCTAACACTGTCTTGCAGGGTATTTGCTCGGACTAACCTTGTTTTGCAGGAGAGGTACCTGCTGGAAAAAGGTGGTCCGGGCGCCCGGGACCAAGTTTTATCCCTGCCGCGACTTCACCACGTGGAGCATCCTGGTTGGTTGGCCACGTCACACTCCAGGCGCTCGGAAGGGATCTAGGCGCCCGGAATGTCATATAAAAAGAGGGTCGAGGGAGCAGCTAAGCATAACAACAGATTCTAAGTTTTTTTCTGTGAAGTGCTGCCAACGAGACGACCTTGACGTGCTACAACTCGACGTCGACGACCCGAAGCTCAGACTCTTTGATTTTGTGTTGTCGGTATTAGTTTACTTATTGCATTAATTGTAATTCAAATTGTAATCTTTCTGATATTATAGTTGTTGCCCACCGAAAGCGGTCAAGGACCGCGGGCCTTCGAGTAGGAGTCGCCATAGGCTCCGAACGAAGTAAAACATCTGCGTCTGTTGTGTTTGCTTTTACTTTCCGCTGCGTTTCTACTCTGTGTTTTAAAATCGTTAAAATAGCCACGAGCGCTATTCACCCCCCCCCCCCCCTCTAGCGCTTTCGATCCATCAATCTCTTCTTCAAGTTTAGTCAAAGGAGATTTGTGACCGACTGACTAGACCCGAGTGTAGGATCAAACATGCTTGGGGGGCGGGGGGGGGTGGTAAATAGCGCTCGTGACTTCTTCACTTTTCCGTTTAAAACTTGGAAAACAATCGAGAGTGAACATAGCGGAATTTAGATAAGTTAAAACAAGTAATCACTGACACTTTGATTTACTTGGTTTGAAGCCTATAACGACTCCTACTCTAAGGCCCGCACTTGTTGAGTGATTTCGATGGGAAATCCACTAATAGCTCGAAAAAGGTTGCAAGAATTATGTATAAGAACTACAATAATTTAAGAACTATAAACAAAATTATACCGACAACTTTTAAAGATATGAAGTTACAAGCCTTCCGTCGTCAGAGTAGCGTTTGGGCGTCGTGGAAGCATTTTCTGAGCATCTTACAGGAGAAAAACTTCTTTGAATTGATGTGTTTGAGCTACTGGTCGAAGCCTCCTTTTACATCCCTTTCCAGGTGCATGGACCCCCTCCCAAACGCCTGGACTGTGCTAAGGTAGCGAGCTGTCATCAAAACTTCATCCTAGAAGTTTATCCATGTCTGGGCACTTGGACCTCCTTCAGGCGCCTAGATAGTTGACTTGGGTCAGCTAGTCGTCGCCCTCTAGCTCAGCATGAAGATGATATTTTGTTTGTCCGGGTGCCTAGACCGCCCGAGTGCTTGGCCAAGCACCTGCTCGGGGGCGCTCCCTTGTCGATGCTTACTCGGGCGCCTGGAGTAACTCTGGGCGTCCGAACCACCTTTTTTCTAACTTTATCTTTCCTAAAAAAAGAGTTAGTCTAGACAATAATATATATATATATAAAGAATAAGTTTTGATAGCCTTTGGACTATCCGATCCTAACTTTAAGTTTCATTGAAACTTTAGGTCAGATCGACGCCTATTGTTTCCTCTTCGGGGAACGCGTCCTCACCTACTCCTCTTAGAAGAATTTACCTTTTGTCAAACCGATCCTCGAAACTGTTTGGACTTTTGCTCAACGTCCGAGACATTAAGATTTCCCGCTGAATGTCTGATCCCTAACCCGTGCAGTCTTCCACTTAGTATCTGCAACCCCCAGGACTTTCACCTAGCGTCCACAACCCTAGGATTTTGCCCAACATCCTCGATCCGCTAAGCTTTGTCCAATTTTCTAGACCAGAACTTCGTTGTCTAACCACAGCTAGAACTTTCCCTTTACTTAAGATCACTTAGAACTTTCCTACACACTTAGTTCAACTTGTTAGAACAACAATATAACTTAACTTTGAACCTTTGCCAAAATTAAAACACAAGTTTGATTAGTTGGTACGTCCAACACCAACACTGAGTCTTATTTCTGCTTGATCACCCAATTGGCTGGTTTGACCGATGACCATGCTTATGACCACCTCTTAATGTTGCATTCAATTTTATTCGTCTTGGAAAAAATGCATGTTAGACATTTGATATGCTAAGCCATGAGCTGGTGATACACAAGAAGACGCTTATTATCGAAATGATTTAACTATCTTGTCCATCATAAATGCCTTTTCCTGGATAAGCACCACGTGTCTCATGAATTCTTAATTCTTTACCCTGACAGCTAACACATGCCTTTTTATATAGACTCACATCAGTTCCATGGCTTTGATCTAATGACTACAAACAATTGGGTCATTTTGAATAGACGGCTAAGCTTAAAGAGTCTCTTATGGCTAAGGTTTAAAAAACCCCAAGTTCCTCATAGAAAAGGACCTATACTTTGTCTTTCTCCATCTTTTTTTTCAAAGATTTTTGTCAACCTCTTTTTTTTTGTGATTTGCATAAGTTCTTTCTTTGATATTTCTTTCTTCCTCATCCATCCATAGCCCAAGAAACCTTCGCTCCTTGGTACACTTTCACTCACTTTGACTTTGATAATTGAGACCTGGAGATGATTTATCTATCTCTAGAGATTCCTAAGAGCCTTCACATTCATATTCCAACCTTCCAAGACTGCTTGCATCATCCTCCACCAGGTTATGTGGTCTTCTTCAAGAATCAACTTTCTACTGGTTTGTGCTTTTCCATTCCTACCTTACTAGAGCAATAGAGGAACCTAGATACACGAGAGAGCAGAATAGATTCCTTGCAGGCCGAGTTAAAGTCTGCTAAATCGGAGTTGACTGTGTATAAGGCCGGAGAGGATGAAGGTTTTGAAGCTAGGAGACAAGCCTATTTTCAATCCCGCAATTTGGTCTGAAATTTGGCCAACACACCATTAGGATGCTTACACATGGAGCTGAAGGAGCAATTTGATAGCTCCGTTAGGCGAGATATTTATCGACGGAGCCCTCGAAGAGATTTGTAAAGCACCAACGGATTTTGGATAATCTGCCGAGAGACCTCTTTAGCAAACTTGATTAATTGTATATATGTAGCCCCTTTTATGCACTGAGCCTTTCGAGAAGAGGATATAAAATTAAAGTGTAAACACGTACTACCAACTAGAATGTCATACCTAGTTTTTATGTATTCTCACGCTTTCTGTTGTCAGAATATTTGGGCTAGTAAGATGAGCTCTGAGTGAATGCCATTTTATAAAAAATGTCCAGTGACTCAAAGATCAGGAACCCAAATGTCTAAGCGCTCATTTTTATAATTAAGTCGGGCAAAATAATTCAGTCGGGCAGCTCAACAATCTAATACTTGGACGCATGGACTATAGATGTTGAAGACGTTATTTTGAACTCAAGGGCGGGTTCTTTTCAACTTGGGACATCTGATGCAAGAGCATCCAGGGACACAATCATCTCATATCATCTAGCACAGCTATGTTCTCCTTCGAGTTGTTATGAGAAGAAAATGAGACTATCAACCTTCCTTTTGGATCTAGAAGAAAGACGATTGAGGTTACTTACAAGGAAGATGCTGAGTTCGTGACATCCTGACGTGGTTGCACTCTATTCGAAGTCTGGACGAGATGGTATATATTGGCTAATTAGGTCATCAAATTTGGTTTTTTACTTTTTCTTTATTTATTTCAAATTTTTAGAATTAGTTTTCTTTTCTATAAATTAATATAGATTTTATCTCTTTCTTTTTTAGAATTAATTTTTTTAAAAAAAAATAGTTTATATTTTATTTTATTTTTTAAGATTAATTTTTTTTACTTTTTCTTTTTCTATTGCGATGTTGCATTTTCTTTTTATTTTTTAGGTTATTTAAACAAGGGTTAGAGCTCTTATAAAAAGGAGGTGGTTAATGTTGAGTTTGATTTTTGATTTGAATAAATAAATTATTTTTGTTTAAACCTAGAGGCAGCTCCTTTTTGTTTACAAATTATCTTCTTATGATTTTCTCTACAAACCTCTAATTCAAATGTCGCACCTGGAGTTTCTTCCCTGCGTCAGTTAGTATCAGAACCTTAGATCCATGCATGATCATCGTAGTCGAGGTCATGGTCATGAAAGACAGATTTTGGTTGAGGAAGTCTCACACCAAGATCGAAACATATCCTACGAGCTCATCGAAAATCTATAGAGACAAGTCACGGAGTTATCCCAATATCTAGCGGCACAAGATCTTGAAGATAGTGAGACGCATGGTCAATGTGGTAGACAGGTTCCAGTTGAAGAAGTCTCACTCAGTAATCATAGTGTCCGAGATCTTAAAGATCGTAAGTTATTTTATTTTAATTTGAATAAAATTTTTCTTGAGAAAGATATGGACAACAAGATTAAAATAGTCGGCGATCCAATTTACGATGAAAAAAAAGATGTTATCTAATTGTCGCCGGTTGATGATATCCTATTGATATCCATTAAACTCGTGCAGGCGAATGCACTTTTAGCCTTTCCTATAAGGAATCTTCTTGTTACAATATGCTCACAAAATGAGGATCAGCACCGCCAGAAAGTCCTCTCTCAAGTCATTCTTCAACTACATTAAGTGAGAACATGTTATTTGCACTTTATAATGTCCTTGCTCTACTTCTTAATGATGATGTTATGGCACGAGAAGTTGCCTACCAAGCTGGGCTTGTAAAGATTTCCATGGACCTTTTTCTCAATGAATCTTGGCTCTCTAGATGGTGTAGAACCTCAAGTTCCAGATTGGGTAACTGCGTGTTTTCTTTCTGTCGATCAATTATTGCAAGTGGATCCTAAGATGTCTCTAGGAATAGTTAATCTGGAACAAATGAAAAATGATACCCTTAATTCCCAGCATTCAATTTGTTATTGATGAGTAAAAAGAAAAGACTTTTCAGTCTTCTCTAGCTTCAACAATGGGATTATTGAACATGGAGGACCAGAAGAGGCTTCTGGGAATATATGCTGCAAATGTATTCAGTTAACTTTTGAGAAAATACATGTGGTGCTGACTAAGGTTCATCCAATTGCTGTTAGTTTTTTGAGGCCGGAGGTTTACAAGCTTTACTTAAAAAAAATGATAATCTCAGTTAGTCTCATTAACTATCCTTGGATGACCGATCTGGTTCTACGGAAATTTTCCACTGGTCACCAGGATAAATCAGAAAGCGCACGCGACAGCTAGCCTAGAAATTTAACATCTTTTAAAAACAAGCAGACATACCAATGCACAAGCTGTATGCAGAATTGAAATGTTAGGTGATAGACCTAATGTAGTGATATTGAAAGATTATAAGAACGAAAAGTCCAAAGTCAAGCAATTGTCATTAGATTTTACCGAGTTGATATCATATGATTTTCCTTTTAGGCGACTATCTGATACTACTTTAAACTCGAGGGCGAGTTCTTTTTAACCTGAGGCATCTGATGCAGGAGTATCTAGGGACATAATCATCTCATATCATCTAACGTGGTCATGTTCCCTTCCAAGTTATGACGAGAAGAAAACAAGGTTATTAAGCTCCATTTTGAATCTAAAAGAAGGGCGATCGAGGTTACTTACAAGAAAGATGATGAGTTTATGGCCTTCTGATATGGTTACACTCTATTCGGAGTCCGAATGAAATAGAATCAACTAACTAAGTCGTCAAAACTCTAAATTTGGTCTTTTAACTTTTTCCTTTATTTGTTTCGAGTGGTTAAAATTAGTTTTATTTTCTAAAAATTAATAGAGATTTTATCTCTTTCTTTTTTTTAGGATTAATTTTTTTTTAAGTTAGTTTAAATTTTATTTTTTTTTAAGATTAGTTTATTTTTACTTTTTCTTTTTCGGTTGCAATGTTACGACTTTTTCTTATTTTTTAAGTTATTTAAATAAGGGTTAGAGCTCTTATAAAAAGGGGTGGTTAATGTTGAGTTTGATTTTTTATTTGAATAAATAAATTATTTTCGTTTAAACTTAGAGGCGACTCTTCTTTGTTTATGAATTATCTTCCTATGTCTTTCCCTGCAAACTTCTAATTTGAACGTCAAACTCGGACTTTCTTCCCTAAGTTAAGTTTCCACAGAAGACGACAAATTTGATCATGTCTGATAGCGGTAGAGATGGAGTGCTGGGCAAATGACTCTGTTATTGATTGGGAGAAGACTATGGGACGGAGAAGAAATGACACCTAGCACTCCTCCAGGGCACTCCTTTCCTGCACACATTGCAAAGAGAGCAAAGGAAACGTTAGAGCAGAATCAAGGAGGGGGTCCTGGTGCAGGCCCTTTGACGCTCAAGTCAGTATGGTGGCCGAGCGAAAAGTGGAGAAGAGAATGAACAGTAGATGCGTATTCGTAATGTTTAATGTGAGGACGTTTTTTGTGTACTTGACCAACAGAGAGAACCCCCCCCCCTTTTTATGCTGTCTCTCATAACATCCGCAATAATGAGACGACATGAAATATTTGGTGTCAGAATATGTCTGGTGATAGAAGATGTACAACTTGGAAGATGTGCAGTCATCCTCTGAGGAATCTTCCGTTATCGGTATATGAATCGCTTCTTATAACTTCTACCATCAATATGGCAGTTGAAAGAATATGACGTCAGAATTTCAGGTGATGGAAGATATATAGCCACCCTTTGAGAAAGGTTTCATAGCACGTATATATTATAGTAGTAGAATATTTTCTGACAAGTAGCTGTTATTATCTGATGAGTTGTTGTGATTCCCTAACAATGTTGTTTTCTGGAGGCAGCTTGACTGACATAAAAGTCGACCGATTGTATGATGGGAGGCTGACAATAGAAATGGGGAACTAAGTCTCTTAAGTATGACTAGTTCTTAGACCGACTTGGTTTGTACTGAGAATTACCTTACACACTGTTGGTGCGGGAAGCATCCGACGATCGACCGTTGTTTTGATAATGGCAAATGAATTCAAAGTTAAGTTATTTTGTGATCTAATGCACTTAATTGAGTGTTTCAGGAAAGTCCTAGCTGCAGTTAGGCAGGTGGAAAACCCTAGGGGGTGGTAACCCTAGGTCATAGGGGGCGGTAATCCTATGCGGAAAGTCTTGGCGGGTCGAGAACTTCAGGCAAAAGTCCTAGGGGGGGTAACCCTAGGTGAAAAGTCCTGGTGTCGCGAACCAGGTGAAAGACTGGACCAGCCGAGAAGCGGAAGTCCAGCAAAAAGTCCGGAAGCTTCGAACGCTGAGCAAAAGTCTAGTCGATCTCGAGGATCGCACTGGCAATAGGTAAATCTCCTGAGTGGAGTAGGTGAGGACGCGTTCCCCGTAGAGGGAACAGTAGGCGTCGGGTCGACCTAGGATTTACGGTTGGAAATCCGAAGTCAGACCCGGACAGTCCGATGACTGTCAATTATATTTATCATATTTCTGTGCTAACTTTGTTTTGTAGGGTTTGTGTTTGGGACTAACACATTTTGCAGGAACAAAGGAGCACATTTAACCTCGGATGAACAGTGTCTGAGGCGCCTCCATGGGGCTTGGAGGCGCCTCGGGTTCTAGCCGAAGCCAGCTGTCCAGAGACGCTGGAGGCGCCTCGGAGGAAGCTGAAGGCGCCCTGGACCAGGCGTTGGAGGCGCCTTGGAGCAGCTTGGAGGCGCCTTCAGTGGGATAAGGCGAGACCAGATCAGAGCTGATCCATGTGTACGACTCGGCGGCCTGGAGGCGCCTCGGACAGGCTTGGAGGCACCTCCAGCACTGTTTATAAGGGGACTTCGAATAGCAGCTCAGCACAACGAATTCTAAGCAATCCTTACGCTGCAAGCTGCCTACGAGATGATCCCGAAGTGCTGCAACAACATCCCGACGACCTGGAGCTTCAGTTTCAATCTAGTTGTTGTCGGTATAAAGTTTATTTCAGTTCATAATTGTACTTAGTTTGTAATACTTTTTAGTGATTATAGTTGTTGCCCAACGTAAACACTCAACGAGCGTGGGCCTTGGAGTAGGAGTCGCCCTAGGCTCCGAACCAAGTAAATCTTGGTGTGCTTTTGTGTGTGTTCTTTATTTTATTCCGCTACTTTATAACTCGATAGTTTTACGAATTCGAAAAGAGTAAAAGCCACGAGCGCTATTCACCCCCCTCTAGCGCTTTCGATCCAACATACACTTGCTTTATATATAAGTGGGGGCGCTGAGCCTTTTCAATCTAACCGGCGTTGTGACCGACCGACCATAGTCTTGGAAGTCCAATCAGCTTTGGAGCCGACCGACTATATGCTGAAAGTTACCTCAATGTTGCAAGATAGGGAACTATACTCTGTAAACTCGACTGATGCTTAGGACAACCAAGCATATGCTGAGAGATAGGGAGCGTTGCCATGTATTAATGCTGAGAGATAAGAATCTATGCCTTATAAGCCCGATCGGCATTTGGGCCGACCGATCATATGCTAAGAGTTGTCTTAGTGCTGAGAGAAAAAGAGTTATGCCTTATAAGCCCGATCGACCCTTGGGTCGATCGGACATTTACTGGGAGTTGTATTCTATGCCTGACCATTACGGGAGCTGATCAGGTTTATTTTGTGTGCCTTGACACTGAGACGTGGAGCGTTGATGCTCTTAAGTCCGACCGACTCTAAAACCGACTGGCTCCGTATTGAATGCCTTAGCGTTAAGGAGTGAAGAGTTGAGTCTTGGTGAGAGCGACTTGGCCATCTACTTATTTTTTGACCTTGATTGTCACCTCATCTGGACTTTGACTATCATCTCACATTGACTTTTACTCCCACTCCCACCTCACTACTGGGTCCACTAATAACATATCGTATCAAGTTCGATTAGATGACATGCAAATGGGCTCCTAACTAGATCTGCGAGCTCTAGTTGAACAAATATAATGATCGATCTAAACAGATCAGCCTTCGCGGAAGTGTTTTGTAGTAGAGAAGATGATCGCTTGGTGACTGAGTTTCTTCACATTTTTGGTGAAATGGAGCTTGTTTGGTGCCACTTTCACATCTAACTGCGATGAAAACATGACGGCCGATCCAACTAATTATACATAACTTCTTCAGCTCCAGACCACCCTCGCTACTGGATTGGATGGCGCTACCCAAATAACATGATTGCTCTAACCATCTCAATTGGTTTGTCTAGTTGGATTTATTTGACTAGCTCCACAAGCTGCCTAGTTAATAGACTTGCTTGATATGCTTGGAGCAACTAGAGTGATCGACTTACCTTTTGAATTGATTTTAAATCACATTAAAATTAACAAAGTAACAGATATGATATATGACACGAATAGCAACCCATATAATAATCGTTTTGATTTCTTTTTAGTCAGTCTGTTCCTTTTTCTTTATCCTCCCATCGTCATCCGATCCATAGATATGCTTTTTTCTACGTGGGTTTCTCATTTATGTGATGTAAAGTTGACTGGGTGACATCGATAGTCAATTATAAATCTAAATTCTAAATCATAAATTAAATCTAATCTCTTGATCCTGTCACTGCTCATGTTTGCATGCACCCTGCAGCAAAAGCATTCATGCATAAAGTTCTCTCCTTGCATCACTAGTTGCTGGCGTGGATACCCTTAACTTCTTCTTATGGATGAGGATAAGTTAGGGTCAGACAAGATACAGAAAACTTTATTTGGCCACTTTATGAGCTCGAGTGACATATATATACATCATAGTTGAGTTGGATTTTAGTAAATATTTATCATGATAAGTTAATTACTTTCAAATTATTTTTTTATGATTTAAATGTGCAGACTTTACCCGATTAATTCTGAATTAAGGTGAACGGCTCTTTCCTCTTGGTTCGCCTATCGAATACATCTGTAAATGCTAATGGTCTTCGCAATCTTCATTGTTGCTATAAGGTTGTCCCAATGCTGAACCGGGTACTCTGCTCGCGACGGCAAACTCATGGGCTCCAACATTATGAGCTGTTGCGTGAGCTGGATTTCCTCAAATCTGACGGCAAATCCAGTCAGTATCTAATATGTGACAACGACGTCATAAGAAGAAAAGGGAGGATATAGACATATAGTATCAACTAGAGTCGACATTTCTTCTCAGCCCTAGCTAAATGTACCGTCAAAATTAAGACGATGTGATTCTTTTAACAAATAAAGGAAATGACCGATTGCATGTCCACTGATTAAGTTTAATCCTAGAGATGAAATTAAGGCATGGCCTAGTGAGTGTATACTGACACTACTAAAGTCAAGTTAATTCCCTCTTAAATTACCTTATCCAATCCTCTCTAATTACTTTGCTGGATTTTCAAAGACGCCAAAAGCAAACTGGATTTGTTCGCACAAAAGCTTATGATGCTGACGGTGGATTCCTACATGGATGTGTTTTAAAACAAAAGGAAAAAAAATATTTTATTATTGGTGAAGCTAGTAAAGAAAAATGAGGTGCCCAAAATAAATGTGGCAAGAAGTCGGGTAAATAAAAATTCGGTTAAACCGAATTCATTAATCGAAATGATCAAATTTAAAAGTTCGATTTGATTATTTCAAAAATTTAACTTTTCTTTTTAAAAATATCAGTTATTATGATTCGAATTCAATTTTAAAACTTCTAATTTGGTTAAACTGAATAAGTCAAATCTTAAATCCCTAAACTTAGAAATTCTATGTCCTTAATTTTGAATTAATCGAATAAAAAGTTAAAATTTGACAGAAATATATAATGGTTGAAAAGTTAGTTTAATTCAGTCGAAAATCAAATTAATCGATATTTTATTAGTTTAATTTATTTAATTTTTATTGAAAAAATCGATCGATTTGATTAAATTAATTTAATTTTGAACCGACTACTCCAAGTAGGAGTGATAAACTATTTGGTTATTTTATTAACACTCAATACAACTAATAATTAGCTCTGTGTCACGAGGATTGTCATTGAGAAAGTAGGTATGACTAGATCCATAATGAAAACTAGTTTTAGGATGTGTCAATCTCGGTGGCTGTTCTTTGATCATTTATTTATGCTCTCTGTGAAAAACCAACTGAAACAGTTTAATCAAAACTAAACAAACTGAACTTTTTTCAAACTAATTGAACTGATAGAACTTTTAACAAAAGTTAAATAAACTGAATCGATAAAATACCGGTTAATTTAATTTTAGATCAAATTAATTGAAATTTTCAATAATTATAGAGTTCTATCTTATTTTAACTTTATATTCGGTAAATTCGAAATTAGGGACTTAGGATTTCTCGATTCAGGGATTTAAGGTTTGACTTATTGAGGTTATTCAATTTAACTAAATTAGTAGTTTTAAAATCAAAATTGAACTCAATTAATCGATATTTTTAAAATGAAAAACTAAATTTTTGAAAAAAAAAAAACAGAACTAAACTTTTAAACTTCATCAGTTTGGTGGGTCAATTAATTTTAATCGAATTTTTGTTCACCCCTAGTGTTAGCTATCTTTGTCCTCTATGAGGTAAAAGGTGATAATGCTCAAGCACCCCTCCATGGGCTGCTCCAAAGCCTGTGGAAGGATGATAAATTACAGTACCGAATGACCTCCTATGTGGGAGGAATTTATTCCCTAAGGGAATGAATCTCATGGGATTCGAACCTTAATCCTATGTGACAATCGTACTACCTGAATATCAACTCGGCTATGTTCGTGGGGGTAGCTATCTCTATCTTCTATATAGCAAAAGGTAATAATACTCACCCTAGGCATTCCTCCACGGTCTGTCCTAAAGTTTGTGGAAGGTGGGAGGAACTTATTGTTGGACAATGTTGTAGCCGTAGATAGAAGGAAAAGATTTGAATTTCTAAAAAAACTAAATTCAAACTTATCTATTGAGTTTACCTGAACTGATAATAAGGTTGTCAAATAGGAAAGGAAGAGTTGCTTGAAATGACTGAGTTAGTTGAAAAATAGAGTTGCCTTGTATTCCCGACTTCCGATTTTGAGTGTAGACTCCCCACCACAAAGTTCGAGTGTAGACTCTCGACTCCCAAGTATCGACTCCTAACTCGGAATCTGACTCCGACTGCAAAGTCCGAGTATAGACTCATGACTCCTAACTCCCGAGTTTGAGTGCCGAATTCCGACTCCCAAGTGTAGACTCCTAAGTTCGAGTGTAGACTCTTGAATTAAAAGCAAATATATAAATAACATAAAAATAAAGGGCTCGAGGATTTACTTGATTACAACTCAAGCGATTGAGTTGACCATTTTTGGACTTCGTTGTTTGGGTGATGCGCCATCACAGATCCATCCTCCTCCGTTTATGATCTAAAGTTATGATGAATTGAGAAAGTGCATGATTGCTATTATGGGTAAACCACCAAGTGTACACACGCTCACACTGTTGGTGCAACAGGGTCGGCAAGAGGGAAGGGGTGAATTGCTTGAAAATAAAGAATACCCTCCTCAAAATTTCAACTTAAAAATAGCAACAATAAAATAAAAAATAAATAGTAATAAAAGAGAGATAGGGAATTTGTTGGATATTGGGGCCTAAATGGACCAATACGATTTTGAGGAGGAAAAATCGGAAGCCATCAATTGTTGAAAGTCGTAATTGACTTCAAAATTGAAATCTACGTTTCGCGTAGATAGATTTAGACTATTAATTTGCTCAAAACCGATTGAGGGTGAATGAGAAATTAATGTTCAAAGTCGGCCCAAAATAACGTTGGTTATTCATTAAGGAAATGCAAGGGAGAATAGTCCCACATCGGAAATTTCCGATGTGCATTCCTTACTTATTAATGATGTTGAGTTATTGGAGTTAACTCAGAAAAGTACCAGATACTCTCTGCTCAGGGGCGAGCAGGTGCTCGCACCTGTGAGCCCGCCACCCGCCACGTGCGCTTTGTAGGCGCACTTTGCACTTCGCGAGGAGCATTGAGGAGCTTAAATTTATGCTCCAGGTGACATTGCAGTGCCTACATGGCACTCGGGTGACGTGTCAGGCTAGTACCTGACATGGCAGTGCCTATGTGGCATCCTCGTGGGCAAAGGGAGATGACTGGACAGTTGGTTGGGCGAACGGATGGCAGCCGTTGATCAACGTTGATCAAAGAAGTATGGTGGATCGCTTGTGATGCGATCTAGAGCGTTGGATCACAATGAGTCACGATCTGACGGCTTGGGATGAGACATGATCTGAAGCATCGGATCAATGGATCCAGATCCGATGGCTGATAGATCTGAGGGTCACAACTCTTAGATCTGATGGATGAGATTAAAGGGGCTATGTGAAGGGTTATAACTCTTCAGTCCGGACGGCCCAGATTAATCCACCCAAAGGTCACACCCCTCCCTAAAGTCTCTTCCTTCTGTATAAATAGAACCCTCCAGATTGGAATCAAATCACTTAACTTAATCTTCTCTTCCTCAAGTATTCACTCACTCATCTTGTGCATTCAAAAGTCCAAGAAGCCTACGAGAAGGTTCGCTGGTCTCAGAAGTCGGAGTGCTACGATTCCGAGACGATTGTCGTCGTTGTATCTTGGGAACGAATTGCAACAATCCGTTAAGCACCGTAGCGGAGCAATATCGTTTACGGAGATAGTGTCGAACACTAGCCTCGACGATCAGTTTGCATACTCTGGAATTTACCGGAAACAACAGTCGTAAACGATAGTCCGTACAAACTGATATGGCTACCAACGACGTTCCAACCGCCATTCCGACCGCTGTTCCGACGGTCGTTCCGACATCCATTCCGCACGGAGAAAAGCCGGAGAAATTCACCGGAGCCGACTTCAAAAGATGGCAGCAGAAGATGCTGTTCTACTTAACAACGCTAAACCTTGTACGGTTTTTGCGTGAAGACCCGCCAGTCGCTACGGACGGTAGCAAGGCTGCTTGCGATACGTGGACGCACGGAGATTTTCTGTGTCGCAACTACATTCTCAACGCCTTGGACAACACGTTGTATAACGTGTATTGTTCATTGGAGACAGCGAAATCTTTGTGGGAATCGCTTGAGAAGAAATACAAGACCGAAAATACCGGACTGAAGAAATTCATCGTCGGCCGGTTTCTGGATTTCAAGATGGTGGACTCAATGAGCGTCTCATCTCAAGTCCAAGATATGCAATTAATACTGCATGATCTAGACGCCGAAGGAATGAAGCTGAACGAGTCATTCGCAGTTGCTGCGGTAATTGAGAAGCTCCCTCCGTCATGGAAGGATTTCAAGAATTATCTAAAGCACAAGCAAAAGGAGATAGGGCTGCAAGACCTGATCCTGAGGCTACGAATAGAGGAGGATAATCGAAAGTTATCCGACTGCAGAGGAACCAAGCGGACTATAGACGATATGTCCAACCTGGTCGAGCCGAACGCTAAAAAGCCGAAACAGTTCAAGAAGAAGGCACAAGCGAAGAAGTTCAAGGGATCCTGCTACAACTGTGGAAAGGCAGGACACCTGTCCAAGGACTGCAGACGCCCAAAGAAGCCAACCAAGGGGCCAAAGGATGCTGCGAATCATGTCGCAACCTCTCTTGAGGACTTGGATCTCACTGCGGTTGTATTTGAAGCCAACTTGGTGGATACCAACCCGAAGCAGTGGTTCATTGATACTGGAGCAACTCGTCATATCTGTTCCGATAAGGCGATGTTCTCCAAGTATACTCCGATAAATGGCGAAGCTCTATATGGGTAATTCCACGACGTCGCCAATTGTTGGACTCGGAAAGGTTGTTCTGAAGATGACGTCCGGAAAGGAGCTAACACTCATTGATGTACTCCATGTTCCCGACATCAGTAAGAACCTAGTTTCTGGAGCGGCATTGGTCAAGGCCGGATTTAGGCTAGTGTTCCAGTCAGACAACTTTGTACTTACGAAGAATAATATCTTCGTAGGAAAGGGGTACCTAGAAAAGGGTCTATTCAAAATGGTTGTAATGCCTGTACTCCGAAATATTGATGGTAATAAAATAAATGCTTCCAGCTATGTTGTTGAGTGTTTTAATTTGTGGCATGATCGACTCGGACATGTGCATAATAATACTCTTAAACGTCTCGTCAAATTAAATTTATTACCAAACGTCAATGTTGACGGAACACACAAATGTGAAGTGTGCGTGGAAGCAAAAATGACGAAACTACCTTTTCATTCGGTGGAAAGGTCAACGACTCCTCTAGAGTTAATACATAGTGATCTATGCGACTTGAAATTTGTGCAAACTAGAGGAGGTAAAAAGTATTTTATTACTTTTATCGATGACTGCACAAAGTTCTGTTATGTCTTTCTTTTAAGAAGTAAAGACGAAGCCCTAGAGGCATTTAGAACTTATAAAACAAAAGTTGAAAATCAACTTGACAAACGAATTAAAATAATTCGTAGCGATAGAGGTGGAGAATATGGTGCACCGTTTAATGAATTTTGTTCAGAATCTGGCATTATTCATCAAACAACGGCACCTTACTCACCTCAATCGAACGGTGTTGCCGAACGTAAAAATCGGACACTAAAAGAGATGATGAATGCCTTGTTGATAAATTCAGGCTTACCTCAAAACTTGTGGGGGGAAGCAATATTATCGACAAATCACATTCTCAACAAAATCCCTCATAAGAAAAGTGATAAAACTCCTTATGAACTATGGAAAGGCCGTGAGCCATCGTACAAATACCTGAAAGTGTGGGGGTGCTTGGCAAAGGTCGAAGTACCTAAACCAAAGCAAGTAAAGATCGGACCTAAAACGTTCGATGCGGTATTTGTCGGATATGCCCATAATAGTAGTGCATATCGTTTCCTAGTTCACAAATCAGACATTCCTGATATTCATGTGGGAACAACCATAGAATCTCGGAATGCAATATTCTTTGAAAACGTATTCCCAAATAAGAAAGGAAATGTTGAAAATGATAACAACGGAAGTTCAAACGAGAATGTCGTTACCGAACTTAGCTGTTATAAAAGAACTATTGACGATCAAAACAAAGAGCCACGTCGTAGCAAACGGGCTAGAGTTGAGAAATCGTTCGGGCCAGATTACATGACTTTCATGTCAGAAATGGAACCAAGAACATTAAGTGAGGCTCTCTCTAGTCCCGATGCTCCAATGTGGAAAGAAGCTGTCAATAGTGAGATTGAGTCTATCATGAATAATCATACTTGGGAATTAGTAGACCTTCCTTCTGGTAATAAACCATTAGGTTGTAAGTGGATACTAAAACGCAAGTATAAAGCTGATGGATCAATTGACAAGTATAAGGCCAGACTTGTAGCCAAAGGGTACAAGCAAGAGGAAGGCCTTAATTACTTCGACACCTACTCACCGGTGACAAGGATTACGTCCATACGAGTGCTAATAGCCATTGCAGCACTGTATGACCTTGAAATACATCAAATGGATGTTAAGACTGCGTTCTTAAATGGTGAGTTGGAAGAAGAAATTTATATGGAGCAACCCGAAGGGTTCATAGCTTCAAGAAATGAGAAAAAGGTGTGTCGACTTGTTAAGTCGTTATACGGACTTAAGCAAGCGCCTAAACAATGGCACGAAAAATTTGACAAAGTAATGCTGTCAAACGAATTCAGAATAAATGAATGTGACAAATGCATTTATGTCAAAGACACACCCAAAGGCTATATAATCGTCTGTCTGTACGTAGACGACATGCTAATAATGGGCAGTAATCATGATGTAATCATGACTACAAAGAAAATGTTGACCAAAAATTTCGATATGAAAGATATGGGTCAAGCAGATGTTATATTGGGAATTAAAATTCTCAGGACATCAGAGGGGATAGTTCTAACACAATCCCATTATGTAGAATCAGTATTGAAAAGATTCAATGCGTACGATCTTTCTACTGTAAAAACACCTATGGATCTAAGTCAACACTTAGCGAAAACCATGGTGAGACCATATCGCAGTTGGAATACTCTCGGATAATAGGCAGTTTGATGTATCTTACAAACTGCACACGTCCGGATATTGCCTGTACGGTCAACAAGCTGAGTCGTTTCACCAGTAATCCAAACGACGCCCATTGGAAGGCATTGATGCGAGTTCTTAGATATTTGAAATATACTATGAACTATGGATTACATTATGGAAAATATCCCGCTGTGTTGGAGGGATATTGTGATGCTAATTGGATATCAGATACAAAAGACTCCAAATCCACTAGTGGATATGTATTCACGATCGGTGGGGAGCAGTATCTTGGAAATCCACTAAGACGTGCATTGCTCGGTCAACTATGGAATCCGAGTTTATAGCACTAGACAAAGCAGCTGAGGAAGCTGAATGGCTGCGGAACTTCTTGGAAGATATTCCGAGCTGGGAAAAACCTGTACCTGCAGTACTGATCCACTGTGATAGTCAATCGGCGATTGGAAGGGCACAGAGTAGTATGTATAATGGGAAGTCAAGACATATACGTCGTAGACATAATACCATTAGGCAGTTGATCTCAAATGGAGTGATTGCAATCGACTATGTTAAGTCCAAAGATAATTTGGCAGATCCTCTTACGAAAGGGTTGAGTCGAGATCAAGTATACTGCTCATCAAGAGGAATGGGATTAAAAAATCTACAACTGAAAATGACTGAAGTGGAAAATCCAACCTTGTTGACTGGAGATCCCAAGACCTTGGTTCAATGGGACAACAAAGTTTCAGAAGTTGTGGTTCAGCACAGGAGATAGTTTATCTCTATCCCAATCCTAGGATGAATTTGTGCTGTCCTACCTCATGTAGTGAGGTTAAGCTTATGCTTTTAGTGACTTCTATACCTTATAAGGTGGAGTATGGTAGGATACTCTTGATAGAAGTGTCACCTATGTGAGTGTGAAGACAGGCCGCTTCAATGAAACACTCATGAATCCAAGATGGTGTCCATGGCCAAAACGGAACCAACCATGAGAACCTAAAGTAGGTGAGATAGGTCTCTGTGTGGGTGTTATTGTCTTAGTATACACAAATAGCTGAGCACGTTCACTGCGCAACCTAGTATACTCGATAGCATTCCACTACGGAAGGTTCAAAGCCACAAGCTACCTCTCCCGATGTAGTGACTTATCGATTGGACTCTTGTAAAGTGTCAGCATGCATACACGCATTACATTAATTTCCATTCATGTGGGGGATTGTTGGATATTGGGGCCTAAATGGACCAATACGATTTTGAGGAGGAAAAATCGGAAGCCATCAATTGTTGAAAGTCGTAATTGACTTCAAAATTGAAATCTACGTTTCGCGTAGATAGATTTAGACTATTAATTTACTCAAAACCGATTAAGGGTGAATGAGAAATTAATGTTCAAAGTCGGCCCAAAATAACGTTGGTTATTCATTAAGGAAATGCAAGGGAGAATAGTCCCACATCGGAAATTTCCGATGTGCATTCCTTACTTATTAATGATGTTGAGTTATTGGAGTTAACTCAGAAAAGTACCAGGTACTCTCTGCTCAGGGGCGAGCAGGTGCTCGCACCTGTGAGCCCGCCACCCGCCACGTGCGCACGTGCGCAATGGGCGCTTTGTAAATTTATGCTCCAGGTGACATTGCAGTGCCTACATGGCACTCGGGTGACGTGTCAGGCTAGTACCTGACATGGCAGTGCCTATGTGGCATCCTCGTGGGCAAAGGGAGATGACTGGACAGTTGGTTGGGCGAACGGATGGCAGCCGTTGATCAACGTTGATCAAAGAAGTATGGTGGATCGCTTGTGATGCGATCTAGAGCGTTGGATCACAATGAGTCACGATCTGACGGCTTGGGATGAGACATGATCTGAAGCATCGGATCAATGGATCCAGATCCGATGGCTGATAGATCTGAGGGTCACAACTCTTAGATCTGATGGATGAGATTAAAGGGGCTATGTGAAGGGTTATAACTCTTCAGTCCGGACGGCCCAGATTAATCCACCCAAAGGTCACACCCCTCCCTAAAGCCTCTTCCTTCTGTATAAATAGAACCCTCCAGATTGGAATCAAATCACTCAACTTAATCTTCTCTTCCTCAAGTATTCACTCACTCATCTTGTGCATTCAAGAGTCCAAGAAGCCTACGAGAAGGTTCGCTGGTCTCGGAAGTCGGAGTGCTACGATTCCGAGACGATTGTCGTCGTTGTATCTTGGGAACGAATTGCAACAATCCGTTAAGCACCGTAGCGGAGCAATATCGTTTACGGAGATAGTGTCGAACACTAGCCTCGACGATCAGTTTGCATACTCCGGAATTTACCGGAAACAACAAAATTTACCTTGGTTACAACCCAGGAGGTTGTTAATCCAATGCAGTCGAACAACTCTACTAGAATGTCTTCTTCACTATAGACGGAGAAATCTTTTAACACACTAATAATGCTCAGAAGTTGCTAGGAAGTTGTTACAGAGTTGAATGATTTATTCCTAGCTCCAGGAAATTCTATCTCAGGTCTTGAAGGCGCCTCCAAGAGGGTCCAAGACTGCAGTCAGCGCAGGCGCCTCCAGCTAACTTTTTCAGCTCCTTTTGACTCATTTTCTTCTTCCGAAACTCCGATTGCTTAGGTGATTACGGCCAACCGAAATAGGGCTCACCCAAATCTAATTTCCGGCCTCTCCTCGAGCAAGCTTTCGACCCGGCTTCTCGTCCCTCGAACGCCGCACACGTTCTTCTCGTCCACTGGTGTACTCTTCCACAGCTTTTCCGTCCTTCGGACGCACCGAGCCCGCTCCACTCGACTTCCTGCGCTCCTACACACTTAGACACATGGATCAAATAACAAGCATGACCTAACCTAACTTAGTGCTATCGAGGCGTTACATTTGCACTTCCTACACACCCACACATGAGAAAAAGTCTCTCTATTTATTTTGTTAACATTATATATACATGTGAAACAAAATAAATCAACAATAGTGTCATGAAACTCCCAATATGAGATTAATCTCATACACAAAAGAGTCTACTTCTTCCACCTCCTTATTTCCATTCATATTTCTAATATATATTCCCTAAGGGAATGACTCTCGGAGGATTTTGAATTTTACTTATGTGTGGTAATTTTGCCATTCCTTACACCCATGCCAACTTATATATAAATTTTTATAAATAAACATAAATACGGATTATACATGAAATGTAAGATCATATGATTTTTGTTACAGAATTCATTGAAAATTTAATAAAAAATTTAAAATAGAAATAAAATTTATTTCAGATTTATATAAATTAAAAATTGATTTGATACAAAATTATTAATTCATTTTACTTTAATAAAATATAATATTTAAAAATTTTAAAACAAAATTTAAAATAAATTTGATACCAAATTACATATAATTTTTATAAATAAAAAAAAATACAAAATAGAATTTGAAACAATATGATTTTTGTTAAAAAAAAATCTATTTAAAATTTAATAAAAATTTAAGGTGGATATAAAATTTATACAAATTAGATATATATTTGCAACGAAGTTATTAATATAAAATATAATATTTTTTTAAAAAATAAAACGGAATTTAAAATCAATTTGATATGAAATTACATATAAATTTTTATAAAAAATAAATATGAATTATAAAAGGAATTTGTTATGATTTTTTTTCAAAAAATAATTCATTTAAAATTTATTGAAATTTCAAGATAGAAAAAAAATATTTTAGAATAGTAAATTATAATATTTGGAAAAAAAACTAAAAATGAATTTAAGACAAAATTATATATAAATTTTTATAAATACAAATAAATACGAATTATAAAATAAACTTGAGAACCTATGATTTTTGTAAAAAAAAATCATTTAAAATTGAATTAAAAGTTGACATAAAAAAATCTATCTCAGATTTATATAAATTTATTAGAAAGAAATAAAATCTATTTTAAATTTATAATTTTAAAGATGGATTTACTAACGTAATTAATAGTCCTTTTTTACTTTAATAAATATAATATTTAGAAAAAAAGTTTTGTGACAAAATTTGAAATCTCAAACATTTTAATGAAATATAATATTTAGAAAAATGTTTGAAACAAAATTTGAAATGAAATTTCATATAAATATGAGTTAGAAATAGCATTTATTACAAATTATATTGTTTTTTATAGTTTAAAATATAATAAAAATTTGGAGAGAAATTTGATTTACAAATTTATCTTTTTTTTGAAACGGAATTTACAAAAATAAATATAGAGTATAAATGAAATAAAAAATTATATTATTTTTATATAGTTTAAAATATAAGATTATTTTAGAAAGAAATTTGATTTACAAATTTATCTTATTTTTGAAACGGAATTTACAAAAATAAATATAGAGTATAAATGAAATAAAAAATTATATTATTTTTATATAGTTTAAAATATAAGATTATTTTAGAAAGAAATTTGATTTACAAATTTATCTTATTTTTGAAACGGAATTTTGAAAAAAAAATATACAGTATAAATGAAATTAAAAATTATTATTTTTTATATAGTTTAAAATTAATAAAAATTTAGAGAGAAATACAAATTTATCTTATTTTTGAACGGAATTGAGATAGATTTAGAAATCTGTTTCTAAATTTTTTCAATTTTAAGAAGTTAGGTTTTCTAAGTCTTTCTCGCAAGTTGAGATAGCCTTCCTATCCGGGAACTAAGTAAAAATTTAATTAAATGGAATTAATCAATTGAACCGATCTTCTTTTTTAAAATAATAATTATTTTGATTAATTTAATTATATTTTGATGTTAAAATTTTTAATTAGGTTAATAAGTGACTAATTCCCGATTAACTGAATAGAAAATTAAAATATAATAAAATATACAATTATTTAAAAAAAATTAATTTAATTAAAATTTAAGTTAACTGATATTTTATAAACTTTATTCGGATTTAGTTGAAAATTTTATGATTTATTTGATTAAATAATTTTGAACCGATTGAAGAAGGCAAACTTTTTTATGTACGTTGTTCTAAAATGAATCAGATCTAGGTAGTGACATCATCACTTAATATATTTAAGAAAAAACTATTTTAGAACCCTTATCCTCTTGTTATTAATATTATTTTATCATCATGAAAATTTTAAATTAAAAAAAATACACTTAGTGTCTCAAGTAAGCCAAATATTCTGGTATCAATCAAATTCCTATTTCAAGAACTGAACTACTATTTTTCTTTAAGAAAACAAATTAAAATAAAAGAATAATTCTCACGTAACCGGAGAAGAAGAAAATTAAACGGCAAGCAGCAAACGCAGTGTCCTTTACTCGCGTCCCACTCATTCTCTCCGTCATAAATACCTACTTTTCTGTTGGTGCCTTCTGTCGCGACATGTTTCTTTCAGGGAGAGTAAGTTAAGAGGGTCCCGTTTAAGGAGAGTGCGTCTAGGAGTAGACGCCCCAACGGCCGAAAATATGGCAGAGCCCACGTGACCGAAGCATGGCCGGCCGCACTACAGGACACGGCTTCTACGCGATCACCGCGAGGAGGACGGCGATCGCAATCAGCACCGCTGGCGTGCGGGCAAAATAGAGCGCGGCGCCGTCGCTGGATTGACTGCCGCCCACGTATACCATCGTGTTGTTGCTGATGGCGGTGCTCGACGAAACACCCACCGCCTGCGGGTTCAAGTCCGACGATTTCTGGCTGTTGGACAACAAAAAAAGAAACGCTTTTGTTAGAAAGCAATCAATTAATGGTCAACTATGGAAGGCAGCCGTCAAGAAAGTGACTTGTGGTGCTGACCTTGTGGTGCTGGGGCAGAAGGTGATGATGTAGTTGGTGGAGCCGGTGGCACAGGTGAAGGTGGAGGTGGCGTCGTCGTAGGCGTAGCTGTACGCCCTGGGGCACGCGTTCTTGAAGAATTGCGAGTAGGACGACGGCCTGCACGTGTTAGGGTTGCCGTAGTCGCCGCTGCAGCAGTACTCCGGCGTCCCGAAGGCCTCGCACGCGCTCTTGCACGCCACGCCCTCGCTGCCGCCATCGGTGCTCGCGAGGACCACCTTGAGGTCCGACGGGCACAGGGCGTTGAGGTCCACCAGGCACCCCGTGGAGCTGCACGTGCCGCCGGAGCCGCCCTCCGGAACCACCAGCATCGGGAGGTTGTACCCGTCGACGAGGCTGACGTCGAAGAAGTCCATTCCGCCGCTTCCGTCGAGCGTGAACTCCGCGAGGGTAGCGGGAGGGGTGGCGCCGCTGCCGGAGCACTCGACGGCGCCTGATCCGCAGTCGCCGGAGCCGCAGGTAAACTTGCCGGTGGCGTCGGTGGAGCAGTGGGTGCGGCCCCAGAGGCGGCCGGACCACGCCGAAGGCGCTTCCAGGTTGCGCGATTCGCCAGACTGCAGAGCGAAGCCAGTGGTCGGAAGCGGCTCGGTGCCGGCGCCGGAGAGCAAGCCGGGCCAAACGGTGTACTGGCAGTTGTTCGTCAGGGTGAACGTTGTGGCCAAAGCCCCTGAAAACAGAGCACGATTAGTAAAATAAAAAAAAGGAGAAACAGAGCACACGATTCATAAGAAACATCAAAGAATTCACCTTCAATCGACAACACAGCGAAAGCGAGAACGACCAAAACTCCGGCCATCTTGATCGCGGAAATAGAAGACGTGGAGCAGTTTGAGTTCGTTCTCCCGTTACCACACCCTGATCAGCTTAGCTGAGATCAGATGGAGAAAACAGGGAGAACTCAGGTTTAATGGGAATTCTGCAGGAACGGCGTGGCAGTGAATTTATAGAATTTGCGAAGGTCGAATAGTCAAATAGATGATGAACGTTGTGCTATGGAGTGAAGACACGTGGAAAAGCTGACCAGGATTTGACGATGCAGGGCCATCGACGGCGTTGATTATCGTCGGCCACACGTGCAGCAGATCATGGCCCTCGAGCTCGATGGCCGAGTAGGATTATAACGTTTAGCTTTAGCCTTTAGAAGCTTCCCTCCGAATGAATGCTTTTGGCCTGCGCATAATTGAGGATCGATGAGGCAGTTTCATCGATCTTCCATGTAATAAACGAATTCCAGTTGCAATAATCAATAATAATTTGGGAGTTGTATTGAAGTTTTAGATTTGAGATTTTTCTTCAGCACAAGGGACTCATTTCATTTTACTAAATTACTGTAGTGCTGTATTTAAAGAAGTGATGTTAAATTTCAAAGAAGAATATCTCTATGGTGTTAATCTTTAAAATATAGTACCATAGTAATACTATTTACGAGAGAGCTTATTTAGAAAGCACCCTACGGATTGATGGATTGACATAGTTAGTAATTATATGAATAATTATTTTAATAAATTTTAAAATTAATTCTTAATGGATGTAAACACCGTCGTTTTATCATTTTTTTTTTCTCCGACGTCAACCAAATCTTTTTCTTTTTCTTGGAAGTTTCCCCAATTTTCTTATTTTCAATTTAATCCGATCTGGATCTGACAATATCTGATACCGATTGCTCTCCTGATTAATCGGAGTGATCCACGACCAGTCAATGTCGCCGTCACCTTTGAGTTTTTGACCTTGTTCCTAAAGAGAAAAATCCTTGCCCGTTGACCATGGCACACGGATCTCTCGTGTGGGTGGACTGACGAATCCAAGTTCCCTTGGGCGACAACTGCCATGGCCAACCGTTTACCAGTCTAGTTTGAACAATCAGCTCTGTTCAGCTGAATCAGTAAACCCGTTCTTATTAAATCAGTTTTCCTCTCTCATTTTTTTTTAATAATTTAATCGAAAAGATAAATATGACCTTATCGGTTCCAACCCAATCCAGATAGTCAAATAAGAATCCAATTCCCATTAATTAAATGGAGACGAAACATGAGCAACACATTTCCTTTTTCTCTTTCTGAATGAGTTGGTAGGCAGTGACTTTCACAGAGTGTGTTCCTCGCTGCTTCTTTTTCAGAGCCGGCGCTGGACTTTTCTTGTCCGAGTCAAACTTCCAGGAAGACCATTTCCCCCCCTATTTGATTCAAATTACTAGATTCTCCAATTGATTACACAGCACAATGTCCAAGCTAAGTGGAGTGACAAAAATGTTATCTTCAAATACATTAGTTTAATTAATTTGATCCTCCAAAGTTAGTTAATGTGAAATGGCGAGCAGCTTCTGGTTTGAATTCACCCATTATCCAGACTATTGAATTAAGAAGGCAGTTGAGAAACGTAAAGTAAGAAGCATGTATGTTGCTTCTTAGCTCTACTCCATTTTCAACGGTAGCTAAAAGTACTGTAGTTTAATTGATTAGTATGAACGCCTAAGCTTAATCTGACGTGTCATTTTGAAAAAAAAAAAGTACAATATGAACACAAAGCCTGATCTACTCAAACCGACGAGAATCAATTGATTAGCAAAGCACAAGTCTGAACAGGTTAATTATCTGAAAACTGTTAATGAAGTTTGATTAACTACCTAGGTAACTTTTCCTCTCCTCTCCTACTATCTTATGAGCATACCCTCCTGCCAACAATTGAGGTTTAAGATGGTCCACAAAGGTAGCACTTGACTGCGAAGATCCATTTGCATCCCGGTATAGATTTGTCAGAAGGGAAAGCGACAAGTTTCCTATTGCGTTGTTCAACGACTAGAGGGAGCTACAATCGAAGGCATTGGAGACGAGGATGAATCGTGAATTATGATTCTTTGATGGTACTCGATGGACGTTCGTTGCGCTCATCTACAAGGAATTAATGCATAGTGGAAATACACATAAAATAAATACAAATAAAAAATAAGCACAAGTGTAAACCAATTTTATGTGGTTAATTTGGAATCATCGATTTCTACGCCACCGCTAATAGTCCTAGTGATAGCTTCACTATCTCTTGCCTTATCTAAGACTTTATAAAGATGAAAAATCTCTTATAATTTTTGTTCTTACCGGAAACACAAAACACGAACACAATAGATACATTAATACCGATTAAATCTGGAGGTGACCAGCTCAACTGTAATAAGACATGTAGAGAGTTAATTAGGAGGTGAATAACTTCGATCACTTTTTGAACTTGATTTGCAGTAAAAAATTTAAAGAAATGCTAACACCTTTATTTTACTTGATATTCATCTCTTTGAGGTGACTAATCCAAGGATCTATTTTTCACTCTCACAGATGCACTATGAAATCCTCATTCTCAGAGGTGGAGAAATCTCATACAAGTTCAAACATGAGAATACAACAAGAAAAATAAGAACGTAAATACCAAAGACAATTGAGAATGACTTTTAGAGTTTAAAATGAGGAACCTTGTATTGCTTGTTCTTTTCTTACTTTAGATTGCTTCTTAGTGGATGGAAATGCAATAACACTTTGCTCCAAAACTCCCAAGAATAGACTGAACCAAGTGTTGTTCAAATCTTCACAAAGACCCATTTTCTAGGATTACTTCGATATCTCTTAATCGATTGGCTTACCCCCAATCGATTATCACATTAACTTGACTGTTCAAAACCTACAGAATGACTCCTTTTCACCCATCTAATCGATTGGCGAGACATACCAATCGATTCAACAATTGATTGCCCCAATTGATTCAGCAATTGATTGTCCCAATCGATTCAAAAGTTTTCTGTTCTCGCAAAAAGATTACTAAATTGATTTCCCTAATCGATTAGCATTTGCTTTAAGCGATTGCCCCAATTGATTAGAAGGTTTTATGTTCATGAGAGAATCACTGCACAATTAATTAGTGTAATCGATTGACAGGACTGAATTGATTGCTCCAATCGATTTCAATCCTTTCTGATCTAACGCAAAAAACTCTTAATCGATTGACCCAATTGATTAACATTAGTCTTAATCGATTGACCAATCAATTCCTAGCCTTAATGTACTTCACAAAAAGCACTCAATTGATTGACCTTGGACTAATCGATTGCCCAACCCTCAAGTCATCCGTGACTCGTTGGGACTTCCCATTGCTTATCTTCTGATCAACCTTGACCTGTCAGGGCTTTTGCATTAAATGTCCGATCAACCTTTGGCCCACTTAAACTTTCCATCTAATGCTAACTTCCGGTTAGACATTCAATCACAAAGTGTCCAATCAACTTTTGACTCACTTGAGCTTTTCTCCTGCCTAGCTGCGCTAGGACTTCCATTGCCTAATTCCCAACTAAGTCTTCACTGTCTCACCGCGCTAGGATTTCTACTACCTAGTTCTCAACTACGTCTTCATTGCCTAGCCCCGTTAGGACTTCTACTGCATAGTTTCCAACTAGGTCTTCACTGCCTAACTCCACTAGGACTTCCATTGTTTAGTTCCCAACTAGGTCTTAACTACCTAACATTGCTAGGACTTTTGCTGCCTAAAATAACTCACTATGACTTTTCCGTTATCTAATCTCCAGTTAAGACTTTCCATTACCTAACCTTCAGTTAGGACTTCTCATTACCTAATCTCTGGTTAGGACTTCCCATTGCCTAACCTCCGATTAGGACTTTCTTAGACAAGTATTCGGTTCTCCCTTGACCTACTTGACTTCTCTATCACATATTGTCAAATATCAAAACTCAAGATCGAGCCAACTTGAGTTTAGTCAAACTCGTCAACCTTGACCCAAAGACGATTGCACCAACAAACCCACAGAAGTTTCTCATTGACCACCAAGTAAATCAAGAAGTACTCATGGAGGCCCATCCAAGCTACCAACTTTTTTAGGTTCGTCGTCCCACTAAAGAAAAATTCTTGTAGTGCGCCATAACTGGGATTCAAATCTTTGATATTTGGTTAATCACTTGGAGGGCTTAACCATTGCACTATAGTCTCGGGGGAAAAAACAATCGATACAATGACAAAGAAGAACAAAGGAAAAGAAATAACTTTACAATAGTAAATCTTCATTTGGATTGTTTTGATTTGACTCTTGAGGTTTGGAAATGCAATAACATTCTCATCCAAAACACTCAAAAATCAACATCAAAATTTTCCACAAACTTCTTTCTTTATACTTTTCAAGTTGAGGTTGATTTCCATTTAATAGTTAACTGATGGTATCCATAACAATCAGTTGCTCAACTGATTTTGAATGTGTACCTATAGAATAGCTCTTTCCAATTCAGATTGATCATAATAGCCAATTGTTAATATTCATCAATCGATTGATACTCAATCAATTGAGCATCTCATTGCCTAATATTTAATTAACCTCAACCTTCTAGAATTCCTTTTCCTATCATTTGATTAATCTTGTTCTTTTGAGACTTTCATTATCAAACATTCAATCCATCTTGATTTGACAGGAATTCATCGTTGCCTAAAATCCAATTAACTTTGACATGTCGAGACTTTATTACTGCCTAATATCCGGTCCTTGACCTGCTAGATTTTCACCACTATTAAAACATTCAAACATCCTTGACCTATTTAGACTTTCTCATTACTAAGTGACCAGTAAATGTTTATCCACTTGGACTTAACGTCTCATATAAGATGTTCAATGCTCGATAACTCACTTGGAATTTTCTTCTTATGTCAAGTGTTCAGTTCTCCATGATCCACTTGGATTTTGCTTCCCATGCCAAGTATTCAGTCCACTTGGACTGCACCCTACCAATTCCAGATTGCACTTTCAACCTCTAAGTGTTCAGTCAATCATGATCCATTTGGATTTCTTCACTGTCAAGTATCCGATTTATCTTGATTCACTTGACTTTTTGTTTGATCAATCTCGATCTGTCTGACTCAAGGTCGATTGCTCCGACAATTTTTTTTTCCCATCAAACTCTTTTTTTAATTGACGTCTTGCCCCCATCAATAAATATATTGATAAAAAATCAAAACCCAACTCGAGTTTAATCAAACCAAGTTTGATGGATTTTGTCAACCTTAATTAGAGGTTGATTCTACTAACAATATGGAAGGGGATGAGCTTGACAATTAGGAGCCGTGGAGATTTTGTTGCTCAACAAAATAGATATGGGGATTCATCTCCTATAGCATGATGTCTTTGAAACCAAACGAGGAATTAAAGGATCGATCAAGGAATTTGTGTGGCATTATATTGATGGATGAGTGAGCTAGGTCTCTTGCTTATGAAAGTCTTTGTCACGTGTTGGCCACAATGCGGCACCACCGAAGTTATGTGCATCCCAAACCAGACGTAGGCAAGCATCAAGCAAAATCGGAGGAAACATGATCATCAGTTTGAACACAAATTAAGATCCAAAACAAAAACATGATATACATAAACCTCCTTATCGGCAGGAAACATCAGTTTCACAATTTAGCGTAGCAAAAGGCAACACGGGCACCTCTCCCGTACTCGAGCAGACGCAATGATAGCTCAGCTGCTGACTTGCCAAATAACACGAGCAAAATTAAAACACGTTGAAGTAAACACCAAACGTATATAGAAGAAAGTCTCCAATTGTCTTCTGTACTCGGAGTCAAAAGTACTGTGGATGATATTGATGGAGGATATCATTTTTATGTCCTCTCGGGTGGTATGTAATGACGGAGTCAGTTCGGATGATTTACTGTCACGAATGTCAATTTAGATATCGATACCGATGTCAACACCTGAGTTAACCTTCTCTTTGTCTTTAGTTTTTCCCTTTTCTCTACAGTAAAGTTGATTTTTTTTTTCTCATAGCCATTAGGCACTTGGGCTACAACACGGGTAGGAGTCTACCTGGCTCCACCCTTGGTGATAGGATGATTAAGATATGAGATTTTAAGATTGAAATTTGGTATGTCCGAGTATATATTTTTCCGATGTTTTGACCATATCTATTAATGATTAGTAGTCATCCGTAATTTATTTTTTCCGTGTTAATTTAAGGATGAATTGATAATAACACTGAGACACGAATGAATCATCCTTCTCACGTGATATACTTTTTACTTTAAAAATATCATGGATATATATAATTAATTAGTGCCAGTTTGCCAACTCCAATTAAACATTTTATTGACTGACTAGTAGTTAATTACGCACCAATATTATTACTGAGGAGGAAACGAATCTAGGGGGGTATATTTTGTCGAGGAGTTTCCGACAAGGCGTATGAAGAAAGCGTGGGATAGTGCGTGGTGCCAAGTAATTAAAGCAAAGGCGATGAGCTCGGTTGAGCTGGCGGCTGCCGCCAGTTCAGTGTGTGCATTAGCTGTTAATTGAAGCTTTATTACATTTGGTTCTTATCCACAATGCATGAATGTGGATTTAGTGGAAATGAGCCAAACCTTGTGAGAATCGATGGCAACTTTTCTTGTACAATGAATTTGACTTCAGATGGAAAAGGACACTACGAGCTGTGGATATTATTTTAAATTATAGAAACTGAAATGTAATATTAAATTGAATGAAAACGTTTTATTTTTTTTATCCGTGACTAAAAAAAATTGTCTAACATGAAATTAGTGATCCTTAATTAAATATTGACCATTAATTAATGACTAATTTTGTAACGGCATTAAATCTTGTTATTAATTTGGGATCGAAATTTAATTTGATCCTTAATTAAATATTGACCATTAATTAATGACTAATTTTGTAACCGAATTAAATCTTGTTATTAATTTGGGATCAAAATTATTTTCTATGCCTAGCTAGGAGGCTAGGGTGCGGGCAGAAACTAGGTATGCTTTTAGGATTTAAGACTTGTGATCGAAATTAAATTTAATCCTAATTTAGGATCCGAAATTAAATTCAATGCATAATTTTATGATCGAATTAAATTTGATCGTTAATTTAGTAATCAAAATTAATTTCGATCCTTAAATCAGGGATCAAATTTAATTTTGGTCCATAATTCTTGAAACCAAATTAAAGCTGATCACTAATTTGGGGTCAAAATTATTTTCGGTCCCTAGCTAGGAGGTTAGGGTGGTAGATGGAAATTGGACTTAGCAATCAAAATTAAATTCAGCCCCTAATTTAAGGATCGAAATTAAATTTGATCCCTAATTTACAGAGCGAAATTAAATTTGGTCCATAATTTTGTAACCAAATTAAATTTGGTCTATAATTTTGGACCAAAATTATTTTCGATCCCTAGCTAGGAGGTTAGGGTGGCAGACAAAAAATGCGTAGGATTCAGGATTTAGCGATGAAAATTAAATTTGGTCCCTAATTTAGGGACCGAAAATAAATTTGGTCCCGTATTTTCGTTCCCTAAATTCAGTCTCTAATTAGTGATCGAATTAAATTCAGTCCCTAATTTAGGGACCAAAATTAATTTCTGTCGCTAATTTAGATGTGAGGATGGTAGAAAAAATTTCGAATGCGTTGAGGATTTAGCGGTCGTTATATTTATGTTTTAATGTTTAGAGCTAATTTATGGTTTAATTTCATATTTACAATTAAGTTGATAGTCTTTTGAATCCTTTTTCTTCGTGGACGCTTTGTGTGTTCAGCTCGATATTGAAATTAAATCCAATTGCTAAATTTAAGACCACCTATGCCCAATTTGTGGAATTCGCCTCATAATTTAAAGAGTAAAGTAATTTAATTGCGCCATTAAATTAGCGACCACATGAAGCACCCACGAAGAAAAAAGTTTCAAAATACTATTAAAATAAAGTTTTAATTAAGGAACATGCTCCGATAATATCCCATGACACGAGCATGTTCATATAGAAGCAATCGGGCACAAAATAGTAGTAAAATGCTCCCTAGTAGAATCCACTAGGGGAAGTCATGCAGGCACGACATGAGTCTTGTTACATTATGAACCAAACTTCGAATGATCATAACTTTTGGTTCGATTTGAGCCATGGGTCATACCTCATATGAAAATGTAGATAATTTAAAGATATATAACTTTGATTCATAGTCCAACCCGAGAAAACCTAGTTTAAGAGTTGAAAAATCCATTTTGGTGGAGCTATGTACATCTGTAGAACTTGATAGTTTGGGGAAGTATAAAAGAGTCAAGCAAACCCTTGCTTAGATCATCTTGGACTAGGGGACTTCACCTCCCTCATTGGGAGAGGGTTTCCCCTCTAAGGAAAATTCTAGAGATGTCATCTTCATCCATCATAATGATCCATCCACCTCTGTCACATGGAACCATTCTGAAGACACCAGAAATCTTCTCCCTAAGTATTTTTTTATCTCTATTCTCTGTTTTGACTGTATGAATGCTTTTATTACTGTCTTTAGTTTGTAATTACCTTGCAATGAAGTAGTTCTCTTGATTCTAGAGTAGGGATTAGCCCCTTTGATATGTAAATACTATTCTATTTAATCTATTGAGTTTGCATATTACCTGTTCGATGAAATGTGTATTAGTGGTCTGGATCTACTATGTAAACATGATCTCGATTTTGAGAGTCATGAGATTCGTATACCACAGGGATTTAGGGATGGACCGAGAGGGGAACCCAATCCTTTGACCCGTAGACAATTGAGACATGGAGAGTCAGCTACAAGAATAGATCAGTATGTCGCGAGGAACCCTAGGCTGACGTAGATCTTAATGGATCAATCCTAATTCATCATCACATAGTAGGAGAGCGGTTATTTAGAGGTTATGGGATCCCGTGACAGAGTCTCCTTAGGAAGAGATCTCTAATTTTGACTGCTCTAAAAGTATGCAATAATTGAAGTTGATACTCTAGTATAGTTCTAAAAGTTTATATTGAATATAGAGGTTAGTCTACCTACACAAATCACCATTGAGGATAGGAAACCAAATATATATTATTCATTTACAATCATTTGGATGAAACCTAAGTCCTAGAATCACTTCACCCTTCACTCACTTCTCTGACTCAGCTCACTTTTCTGCCCTCTCTTAATTCTCTCTTGCTCGCATCTCTCTCTCAACTCTCTCTTGTTCTCCCTAGCTTCTTCATAACTTCAACCACCCATGATTCTCTAGATAACTTATTTTTCCTCTTTGATTAGTACTTGATTCATATTCCTGGTGGGATCGATATCTTTTTATTACTTGATGATATTTCTGTGCACTTGTGGACTTATCACCATCATGCATTTGATACTAGATGGTTAAATCCAAATGAATACTATGTAGCAAGAACTTACATACTCTTGAACTGTGATGAGGTCAACCCCTACTTAAAATGAGTTAACTTCTAATTCAAAATATTTGTCCCGTTATGTTTGTTTGTCATACCATATGTAATTTATAATTACCTTCCTTGATAGCTTGTACAAACAATAACTACAACTAGAAAATTTATCAATAAATGCAAGTGAGGTAGAGAAGAGGATAGAGATGGAATTTCTATTGGTGTAGGGAGCACTAGACGATCGAACCTACGTTTTGATAATGGTAAAGGGGTTCAAAGTTAAGATATCTTATTGTCTGACAAGTTGAACTAAGTGCATAGGAAAGTCCTAATTGATCTTAGGCAAAGAAAAGTCCTAGCTGCAGTTATGCTGGTGGAAAGTCCTAATTGCGGTTAGTCAACGAAGTCTTAGTCTGGAGGACTAGGCGAAGTCTTGGTGGGTTGAGGACTTTAGGCAAAATCGTAGAGTTGAGGACTCTAGGTGAAAATCCTGGGGGTCGTGGACACCAGGTGGAAAACTGGACGGGTCATGGATCAGATGTTCAACATGAAATTTGAAGTCTTGGATGTTGAACAAAAGTTCAAACAGTCTGGAGGATCGGTCTGGCAAACGATAATTTCTCCTGAGAGGAGTAAGTGAGGATGTGTTCCCTGAAGAGGGAACAGTAGGCGTCGGTACGACCTAAAGTTTCAATGAAACTCAAAGTCAGGACCGGATAGTCCGAATGCTGTCAAAATCATACCTTATTTATATTATTTTGTCTGGACTAACTTTATTTTGTAGAAAATGAAGTTACTGTAAAAAGCTGGTTTGAGCACCCGGGAAGGCTCGCCTGGAGCAGGGTGCCTGGCCAAGCGCCCTCTCGGTTTGAGCGCCCGAAGTTTTTCCAAGCACTCGGATGGCCGAAAATCTATCTGCGTGGCGAGTTGAAGCGCGCTGATTGACAAACCTACATTAATGTCTAGGCGCCTAGAGACAAATTTCGACGAGAGCACGCTATGTCAACCCTGTGGAGGCACCTTGGGAGGTTCCAGGCACCCGGAGTGGGCTATAAAAGGAGAATTCGATCATCACCTCAACAATAACATTTTGAACATCTTCCACTTCTATATGCTACTTAGAAAACACCTCCATGACAACTACGCTGAAGATTTCTTCCTCTTAGTCATCGATATTTTCTTTAATTGTTCATGTTACTTATACATAATTGTAATTACTTTTGTAATTTATTCAGATTGATAGTGATTGCCCAACGAAAGTGATCGATAATTGCGGGCCTTGGAGTAGGAGTCGTCATAGACTCCGAACCAAGTAAATCAAAGTGTTAGTAATTGCTTGTCTTTCTTTCTGTCTTTATTCTGCTGCTTATCTCTTGAAAGTTTTTAAACGAATGTGAAAGCCACGAGCGTTATTCACCTCCCCTCTAGCACGTCTCAATCCTACAATTGGTATCAGAGTGAGGCCGCTTTGAATTGGTGAAACCACTGATCGAGCAGGGGGTTTCCTCTTGAAAGAAAAAAAAATCTATATCATATTTTATTAGAAATATCATGATGTGTTTGCATGGGCAACCCACGAGCTCCCGGGTATCTCTCTAGCAATAATGCAACATGAGTTGCACGTCCAACCAGACGCTCGACTAGTAACACAAAAGAAAAGGGACTCCAGCTTCAAGCAAAATTAGATTATCCGAGTGGACGTAGAGAAGCTGCTTGAGGCAGAACACATCTGAGAAGTACTGTTCCCGGCTTGGCTTACCAACATGGTGTTGGTATCCAAACCGGGAAATAAGTGGCGAGTCTGCGTCGATTTTAGAGATCTAAACAAAGCCTACCCGAAAGATTATTACCCTCTGCCACACATCGATCATGTGGTGGACTCTGCATCTGGATGTGAGTTGCTATGTATGCTGGACACATATCAAGGATATCACCAAGTCCTGCCCGCTAAGAAGGACTAAGAAAAAGTCAGCTTCATCACGACAGATGGGATGTACTGCTACAACGTCATGTCACTCGATTTGAAGAATGTTGGGGCTACATATCAAAGACTTATGAACATGGTGTTTCAGTAGTTGATTGGTCAAAATATAGAGGTATACATCGATGATATATTAATAAAATCCCTCCGAACTATCGAATTGTGTGCAGATATCGAGGGAACATGCCAGACCTTGAGAAGATATAGAGTCAAACTTAACCGTAATAAATGCTTGTTTGGGGCTAAGAACGGATGCTTCCTCGGCTATATCGTGACCGAGCAGGGAATAGAGGCTAATCCCAACAAGGTGAAAGCACTCCAAGACATTCCCCCGCCGTGCAACTTGAAGGAAGTTCAATGGCTGACCAGACTAGTTACCACTCTATCAAGATTCATCTCAAAATATTCTGATCATAGCTTGTCGTTCTTCAAAATTCTACGCCATGCCACTAAGTTTCAGTGGAACGCCGAATGCGACAAGACACTGGAGGACTCAAAAGCTACTTATCTTCTTTACCTGTACTTGCAAAGCCCATTGCTAACAAAGCGCTCTGGATCTACTTGTCTTCAATCGAGCGAGCTGTTGGATCAACGTTGGTGCAATAGGATGGCAATAAACAGTAGCCGGTGTACTTTTTTAGCCATTTTTTAAAAAATGTCGAATGTCGCTATAGCTATCTTAAGAAGTTGGCGTGCAGGTTGGTCTTAGCCACCAGGAGGTTGTTCTTATTTTCTCTCCTATCCTATTATTATATTAACTAACAACACATTATACTACAACAAATATGACTTTTCGCAGCATGAAATTATGCTATCCACAGTGCACATCGCACGTTGTACAACTTCAATCTATTGAAAGTCACAAGATATGGACAGCGTGCGCTATGTGTTGGAGTTAAGAGTATTCGCAATGCACACCGCGTGTTGTAGTTAAAAGCATTCACAATGTGCACCATGCGCTATGATTAAAAACATTCACAGCGGCACCACGTGCTACCATTAAGAGCATTTGTAGCGCACGATAACACTATAATTAAGAGCATTCGTAGTGTGCACCACACACTATAATTAAGATATGATGTTAACCACATAATTATCAGCACCGCACAAAAGAAAAATCAAAACTCAAGCCATTTCAACTGCATATAATTTTAATACCACACAGATATCATTCATAATTATAATATCACATATAAATACCACATCAAAAAATAAAATGAATTTTACAATTTTATGAGCTTCAAAGCTTGACTCAAATAATTTATACAATTTTTAATGATGCAACGATGCCAACCTATCTCTCATCCCTTTGTTTCATCATATCTTTTGTCGCACATGCTATCATCTTAGAAATCCATTTATTCACTGCAGAGGAAATTATAACATCAATAATAATAGAAATATCATACACATGTATTAAATTAATAATATTTTATTAGAAGGTTAAAAATCAGATGACAACGTCAAATTATTATTCCTCCAAATGCATCCTCAAATTTCTGGAAAAGATATTATAGGGTCTAGTCAAGCTCTGTTTTGGTTCTAAGATAACTTGACCTTGTATTTTATACCAATTTGGTCCCAACATCCACTTTCCTATTACATTATTTGCATTTCTACTATGGAGCACTTTTTTACCATAATTTTTATTCAATCATATAGACTTTTGGTCGAAACAAAACTCCAATCTACATGGAAAAAAATAAAAGAGAGTTTTGTTACAAATAAGCATGTCCGTGAGAATATGTTACTTAAGATGAGACGAAAATAATTTCCAGTTGCTATCTTCTAGAGACACATACACAGGCTGATTGAGTTCTTGAACCAAAGTCTAAGTTAAACTAAGCCTAACCTGCATAAAATTTTAAAAAATTAGTAGGTGTCTTACAAAATCAACAACATTAAATTAATAACCTAGATGACACCTAAAATAGCAAAAAAAGGATAGTTTCATAGTTCGATCAGAAATAATCCTTCTACATTTAAAAGTCATAACAAGAAATTGATGGATGATAAAACACCAAAATAAACATGGTAAACGGTCCCTTGGTGACTGACAAGAGTGGAAGGATGAATTGCCCTGCAAAAATAAACTCAACTTTTTCTCGACTTTATAGCTTAATTAAGAATACTTGTAATAATAAAAAAAGAGACTAATTAAAAGGACAGAAACACAAGGAGAATTATTTGGTTTACAATCAGGAGATTGCTAATCCAAGGAAAATGAAGCGCACTTTTCTGAAGATCTCTTTCGGGGCGAAGTAGCCTCTTACAACGTTAATAGCTTGCACATAATAGTAGAACAGAAAGAAAAGAATTACAAGTTGTTGTCTGAACTACTGAAAACAAAGCTATATTTATAGTACTGTTCCAGGCGCCTGGAAATGTTCCGGGCGCTTGGAGTGGGATAGAATTATATCCTCGATGCGCTAGTCAACGGACACGTCGAATCTGATAAGATTGAGGTTCCGGCCGCTCGGAAGGGTTCCGGGCGCCCGGACCTATAAAAGTCAACAAAATTGACTTTTTCGGTCCTGACCCTCTGCTCCGGTTCTACTCGCCTCAATCCAGGTCTTCCACTCTGTTTCCGCTCGCTTGGGTGATCTCGGCCATCCGGAATAGGGCACACCCGAACTCAATTTTCGGTCTTCTCCTCGAGTAGCCTTCCTCCCCGACTTCTCGTCCCTCGAACGTCGCGTACGTTCTTCTCATCCACCTGTGTACTCTTCCGCGGCATCTCATCCCTCCGACGCATCGAGCTCGTCGACTCTCTCCCATGCCGCCGTTCTCGCTAACCACGTCTTTCACTCGACTTCCTGTGCTCCTAAGCTCCTGCACACTTAAACACAGGGGTTAAACCAAACATGACCTAACTTAACTCATTTGATCACATTAAAACAACCTTGGGGTTTCAACAATCTCCCTCTTTTTGTTGTGAGCAACCCGAGTTAAGTTAGGGTAAACAAATAAAGTTAAAGCAAAAATAAATTTTGCAATAAAGCATAAAAAGTAGGAAAATTTAATTTTAAGCTACTTCCCCCTAGACTTAATCTTTTTCTTCTCCCCCTTTGATCACATAAAAAATGGGGTACAATAAATATCTAAGGGCAATTTAAAAAAAAAAAATCCTGAATTTCCAAAAAGATTTTTTTAAAGAAGAATTTTTTTTTCAAAGTCTAACAATGTAATAATTTTAGAAACATTTTCTAAGTAAAAAAATTTCCAAAAAATATCAAGAATTAATTTTTTTTAGAAATTTCAAAAAAAATTTCTATGTAAAAAAATATTAGGTTTAATAACTTAAAAATTTTTAAGCTAAACGTAAAACTTTTTTTTTTTAACAAAAACAATTTAAATGAAATTTTCAAAGACAAATTTCTAAGTGAAATTTGAAAAAATTTTTAAGTGAAGTTTGTAATTTTTTTTTAAAATTTTAAACCTTTGGCAAATATTGAAAACATTTAAATTAATTAACTATTTCATGCTTATAAGTTTGTCAATTAAATATTCAATTCAGAAATTGCCTTTCAGACTGTGGCAAGACACTAGACCTTCTTGGTTATTGGATCATCAACCACTTCTAGACAAAATCTTTTAATGAATTCAAATATTTAATTTTTTACCTGAAAGCCCTAAGTCTAATTTCTCTCTTTAATTTAAACAAGTTTTTGGAACCCAATATAGGTTCATTCCTATAGGGTTAATCAGGTATTTTTTAGGGATATAAGATTTTGTTACTTTTCTGATCTGACCTTTGTGAAATATATAGTACCAGTTTAATCCTCTATAGTTTCTAAAAATAAAAATATTTGAACATGCATTATTTTTCAAGTTTTCTATTTCTTCTTTTAATTTAATATTTTCAAGTTTTACTTTTTCAAAATCTATCAGGCATGATTTTGCTAAAATTCTTTTTATTTCTCAATTTTCAATTTTTAATTTATCATTTTTATTTTTTAACTTGTACATAGATTTTGTCATAGACTTAATACCAAAATAGAGTTGATCAGGAGGTAAGAGGCATACCTCACTTACCATATGAGACTTGAAGCTTGACTCTCCCCCTGTTTCGCTGCATTCATCTGAAGTTGCTCCCCCTTCATCGATGTTGGCTTCCGAGGTGCTTTGCTCTTCATGGCTCGCCATCAGTGCTAGTCCGACATATTCTTTTATTTCTGATTTTGATGATGAGCTGCCATCCCAAGTAGCAGTTATAGTCTTGTGCTTGTTTTGCTTGGGCATCTTGACTTTTTTTCTTTTTTGAGTTATGGGCAGTCCTCTTTTAAGTGTGTGATGTGCGTAAATTATATATACTTTTATGCATGTCTTGATGCACATCTACTTGTATTTCATGAGTATAATCTATGTTTATTGCACCCTATTTCTTTATATGTCATACTTCCATTATATTTTGTTCGGAGATCTACTCTTTGCTTGTTTTGATTGATAGGACACAATTTGGAGTAAAAACGGAGCTTAAACGAAGTCTAGAGCTTTCAGAGTGTCATGGGTATGCGAAAACTGAGTTCTTCCAAGTTCTGGCCGTGTGAAGACCACATGGCCGTGTGTAGGTCGTGTTGAGGCCGTGTGAATGTCACACGGTCGTGTGAAGGCCGTGTGGAATTTTCAGCACTGCAGACCAAAAGTAAAATGACCATAACTTTGTGCTCTGTTGGAAAACCCCATCTTGATGGTGCAAAAGACGTTGAAATGAAACATAGCCATTTAGAGCTATGACAAGGGCCATGCAAGGGTTGTGTGAGAACCACACGACCATGACATGGCCGTGTCACATTTCCAGAGAAGAAGAAGACTTTGGCCGTGTGGACCACATGACCATGCCATCAGACCAGAGCCAAGGCAGCACATGACCGTGTGAATTCACACGACCGTGTCACTTTTGAAGCAGCTCCAGAACACGACTGTGTAGATTCATACGGCCGTGCAAGCTTTCTAGAGACCAAGCAAAACACGGCGTGTGAAGTCCACATGGTCGTGCAATATTTCCAGAGGCCAAAATATGCTAGGTCGTGTGTGTCACACGACCGTGTAGGCCATCCAGTGCTGAAGCAGTACATGGCCATGTGAATCTACACGGCCGTGTCACATTGACCGAGAGGGAAGTGCACATGGTCGTGTGAAGGCGACATGACCGTGTGGTGCCCGTGCCTAGCCTATAAAAGGGGTTTTCTTCCCCTTTTCTCTCATCTTGGGTGATCTTTGGCTTGGGGCTCTTCCCCATTGCTTGGGGAAGGGTTCTCCCCCTTGGGGGAACCCTAGATCTTCCATCCTTCGCCGATCTGTCCACCTCCGGAGCAAGGATTGTATCCAAGAAGATCGGTGCTACATGGATAAGCTTTCTCTTATCTTCTCCTTATATCTTAAGTTGTAGATTGCTTTACGTCTTGTTTCTTGGATGTATTCTCTTGTAATGGTGTAGATCTCCAGATCTAGGATGTAGGAAGTATTTGTGATGTGATGGATGATGTAAAACTATGTAGATTTGCCATGATTCTATTCAATGACTTATTGATGCCTTGTTCATGTTTGATGTGATGTGTGTGTGAATCTTGATTATATCTTTTGCATGTTTTATCAAATGGTTGTGTAGAATTGTTAATCCCGTAGGGGGAATACCATAGATCGTATGACCGCGGGGCGTCGTGACAGGGCTGCCCCATAAAATAAGCGTTTAGTGTATTACCTTGAAAGGAGAAGCAAATCTCCACAAGGAAGTAGGGGATCGGGCATAGTCTCTATTTCTATTTCTATGTTATTGTGTGTTAGTGTATTTCTGTGTTGTATGACCGCGGGGCGTCGTGATAGGGCTGTAACGACCCGCCTTCTACTGACTAGGCTGTAAGGCCGGGGGTTACATTTTTCTAAACTGAACTATAAAGTGCGGAAAGCTGTACTAATTAAAATCTCACTCTGCTAATGACTAGTAAAATTTATAACTTGTGTTCAAAATACCTTATCTTGGTTGTACATACACTAAAGAATGGAATCTAAACTCTCCATATAGTCAAGAGACTGAAATCAGATGTTCCCAGCCGAAATCAGGCTTCTCCAATCGATTGAGGTCGGGACTCAATCGATTGGAATAGATTAATCGATCCACTGATCGATTCAATGTGCTACTGTGCACGGAAGAACCTTCTGAATCGATCGACCAATCGATTCAGTCTGACCAATCGATCCAATGATCGATTCAACAGCTTTCTGTTAGGGGGAATTACTTCCCGATCGATCGGCTGATCGATCCATGGCCAATCGATCAACTGATCGATTCATCAGCTCGCTGTACGCAGAAGTCGAGTCCCAATCGATCGATTGGTCGATTGAGGGCTCCTCAATCGATCAGCTGATCTACTCAATAGCGTTCTGTACGCGGGGATTTCTTCCAATCGATCGGCTGATCGATTGAGGACTCCTCAATCGATTGGCTGATCGATCGAGTTCTAATTTTGCAGAAATTCCACCCGAATTCATACAGAACTTTCAGAAAACCCACTAAAAGCTTAAACAGTACTACTAGGCATAACATTACTCACATTTTACTATCTATTATCAAGACAATTAGCAGTCTAAGCATAACATAGTGCCTACCTTCACAATCCATGATACTTAACATCCTAAAAGTGCAGAAAGGTAACAAGATTAGAAATACTAAGTCTTTATTCCAAGTTCCTTCTCACACACATCTTGTCACATTGCCCTCCAGCCTCCGCTAATCCATCTTCCCTTTACCTTTATCTGCAGTATAAGGAAAATAAAACTATAAGTTTGGGAGCTTAGTAAGAACCATCTACCTCACAAAACATGCATTCGAGGAAATCATGCTTTCAAAAGATACTATTTGAAATACATGCTGATAATCATGCTGAAAATGCTAAAACATAGCATATGGACATACAAGTCATGGCAATCAAAGACTGAACATAAAGCTATTTGTTATATCAATAAGAAAACTAAACTGAAGCTGAGCTGTATTCACATATCTGGTTTGTGAAGTTTGAAAACTATTTTCATAAATAGATAAAAAAAATAATCATGCTGCTGATGGGCCCGGCAACTGTACTTGCTATGCGCGCATCCCTAACTAAACCCGAGGTAGCTAGTCCCGAATCTAGTAGGGTTTACTAGGTTATCTAAACCTAGGGACGACTATGGGAGCCCAACCCAAGGACAACTAAGAGTTCAGTACAGTGCCACTGATAAAGTAAAATACTGATTCATAAGCTAATTTATCTTATCTTGTTCTGACTAGGTTATCTAAATCTAGAGCTAGGTTATCTAAACCTAGAGGCGACTATGAGAGCCCACCCATTGGACCGTAGTCCCATATAACTGAAACAAGATTAAGCATGCTATTTAAAATGCTTCTAGGGAATTTAACTGAGCTATAAAAATGCCTACTGTATCATATAGCTGTGTAACACCCACAAAACTATAAGATAAATATATGGGTGTTAGTTGCTTTAGAGCATAAAGGTTAGAAGAATAAAAAAGAAATAAGAGAAATAAAAGAAGAGGTGAAGGTTTGAACCTTGAACCTCTCATAAAGAATAGAAATAAAATTATGTATGATAATCACTAGGATAATGAATAACATGTGAATGGGAAATGATGGAAATTGTAGTTAAAAGTAAAGATATAATTAAGTGAGGGAACAAGAGAAAATCAAGTAGCTTTCCTTCCTCTTGTTTACCTCTTGGTTAAGAAAAGGAGTAGCAAAAGACAAGTTGTTTTCCTTCCTTCTTTCTCCTCTATTTTCGTGGGGTTAAGGGAATAATGAAGAGAAGCGTTAAGGGGAAAGAATGAAGACACATTCTCATTAGAAAAATACATGCATGCATTAAGGAGGAAAGGAAGCAAAGTTCACCTTTGTAACTTCCACCCACTTAGCATAAAAAGGAAAGGAACTAAAGGATTTCATTTTTTTTCCTTCTCCCTCACCCTTGCCGAGACTAGAAGCCTCCTTCCTCATCTCCACAAGCCAAGTTTAGGTTTCTCCCTAAGAGAAAACTAAACTACAAGAAGGAGCCTTCAAGGTGTACCCTTCCAAGCAAGAGAAATCAAAAGGAGTGCTAGAAGAAGAAGCTCCCTTCTTCCTTTTCACCAAGGGTACCAATTCTTTAAAGATTAACAAGTGAACACTAGGTAAGCTTCCCCTCACCTGTGGTACAATAGTTTATACGGTTTTTCCATGAAGATAGATCGCTTAAAAACCTAGGACTTGCTTTGAGAAAAATTCGGCCAAAACAAGAAGAAGAGTCTAAGAAAGTTGTAATTGGATATGCTTACTATTTTTCTTGTGACATGTATTTTATGTAAGAGGTTAATCTAAGTTTTCCATTCTAGAATGAACAATGAAAAATTAGATCCATAAGCCTTAGACTCTCGGCCAAGCATGAACAAGAAGACTAGGTAAGTTAAGACTCAAACTAAGCATGTTTCCTTATTCTCTTGTTATGTACCCTATGATAATGAGGTTGTTAACCTTTTCTCTTACTTGTATGTTGTTTGAAACTCCATTTCCATGCTCATGAATATTCGGCCATATAAGAAGTAAAGGCCTAGAAGAGTTTTAAACCTAAGACTAAGCATGCTAAGATTTTTCCTAAGACAAGATATGAAGCTAAATGTTATGACATGATTGTATGTTAGTTATGAATCTTATTCCATGCCTATGAAGGTTCGGTTATGATGAGATTTGAATGTCTAGGAAAGTTGAAACCAAGGCTAGGAGGCTCATGACCTTCTTGATAAAATAATATGAAACTAGTTGATGTTTTATGGTTGCTTGTTACATAAAATTTTGGTTATATATAACTTTCGGCCACACCAAATTTTTAAAGCTAGGATGTGTAGATTTGTAACTAAATTTACTCATGTTGTTCCTTGTTATGATACCATGAAAATTGTGTAGGGTTTCCATGCTTTTAGGCCATATGAAAAACAAAACCAAGCTCATATGTTTCGGCCACCTTTGGATTAAAGGCCTAGGAAAATTAGAACCCAACTTATATATGTTCATGATGTTTCTTGTGGTAAGTACTATGAAAGGTAGTTGTGTTTTCCATGCTCTTATGCCACTAGAAACTTAACTTCATGCTTGATAGGTTTCGGCCAATACTAGAGTAAAGGCCTAGAGAAATTTTGAAAACCAACTTACATAAGTTCATGATGTTTCTTGTGATAAGTACTATGAAATGTAGTTGTGGTTACCATGTTCTTATGCCACTAAAAACCTAGTTCCATGAGTTATAGGTTTCGGCCACCTTGAGTTAAGGGGTCTAGGAAGTTTGAAATTTAAAACAAATATGTTTATGTTGTTCCTCATGAAAATGTATAAGATATTGGCTTAATGTTTAACACTTCCATGCTACTTGTAACCTAGAATGAGACAAGCTAGGGTTCGGCCATGATAAGATTAGGAGCTTAAGGAACTTAGAACCCAAACTAAATATGCTTAAGTAGTTTCCTATGAAATATGATATGATATGAGGTTAGGGTTTACATATTTCATGTTGCTTAGAACTTGTTTGCTCTTCATGGAAGGTTCGGCCATGAAAGAATTAGAAACCTAGGAGGGCTTAAAAATTTAGGTTAACATGCTTATGACCTTTCTTATGTTAGTATGTGAAGATATCATGAGATTTATGTTTGTATGTTGTCTAGGGATCATGCCTCTACTCATGACTTTCGGCCATATGGGTTTAGTGACCTAGATATACTTCACATGCTATGAATGAATCAAGAGATGATATTTAATGATTTCATGAATGGTTATGTCTTTTCATGTTATGTGATATGTTCTTTCATGTATGCTTATGACCCATGTATGTGCTAGGTGCTCAAATATGCTTACTTTATGACATGAGAAAATGATACGTTCATTATGCAAGCCTATGATTCATGCATGTGCTGTGTGCCCAAATATGCATACTTTATGATAAGTGATATGTTCATGATGTATGTTATGATTCATGCATGTGCTGTGTGCCCAAATATGCATGTTTTATGATATGTTAAGAAATATGATATGCATGAAATGATAAGAACTATGATATGTATGTCATGCTACTTTACTTTATGTATGGCTTGTACCAAGGGTGGGCTCCATAAGCGCCCCGGGGTCGATGGACTAAGAAACGGGCCTCGTTAGGGATGGACTCCTAAGTGCCCCTAGGTCGATGGACTAAGAAACGGGCCTAGTATGTATGCCTTGTAGGGTTCAAGACTTGCTATCTTGGACCTACATAGGACGCACGCATTAAGTATGTGGTACAAGCCGGGGCCCTAATCATGTTGAGATTATGTTTAAGTATGTATTGTATAAAGTTTTCAAAAGACATGTTGCATATGTTGCATAATACATGTTTAGGGATTTACCATGCTTATACTTTATGATTATGTCATGATAGTTATGATGATGTTATGCTATGATAGGATACGTTTGATGATCATGTTATGTTATGCTATGATACTTTATGCTATGTTACGATATGCCATGATATGCTCTTGACATGATACTTTTATCTTTATGCCTTATGACTTGTGATTTTAATATTCTTTACGGTTTTTGTGAGTAGGAAAGGAACTTACTGAGCCATGAGTGCTCACAGCTTACTTTCTTGTACCACAGATAAAGACAAGGAATGGATGTACTAGGGGAGCAGCAGGAGGGGCTAGAATGATGTGTGCGGTAGTGGACTGGCTAAAAGAAAAGACTTGCCTTTGTTTAATAAGAAATTTACCATGTTGATGTTTTTACTTTATGACTCCATGACCTTAAGTATGTGTTAGGTATTAAGACTCAAAATTTATGATAGGTATGCTATGTAGTTCTTTTATGTCTATGGTGAGTTTTAAGTAAGAAAAGATTTTTAAATTCTCTAAGTAAGACTTCCGCTGTGTTAAGTATGTATGCGTAGCAAGGTAACCCCCGTCACCTTAGCAGGAGGGGTGGGGCGTTACAGTTTGGTATCAGAGCCAGGTTAGCCTTTCCACTACACACATGTCAAGCCTCCATCCTGCCGCTCCAAGTAAGATTTTATATGCTTAATGTAATTTTTGTTTTTGATGCTTTAATATTATGCATGTTTATTTATTATTTGATTTAGTTAATTTAATGTAATTTTTGTTTTTATGCTTTAATATTATGCATGTTTACTTCTTCTTTATTTTAGGTTAATTTAATTTTTTTGTTAATACTCTAATAATCTGCATGTTTACTTATACTTTGAATTAGGATAGGTATGCATGATGGTAGGATAGGAATAGTAATAACATTATGACAGCAAATAGGGATAACGATAATTTGTTATTGTTTAATGAAGATAAGCATGGCTAGGAGACGTACTACCCGAGCAGACGAGGCAATCACTCCACCAGATCTGACTCAGGTAGTCACCGACCTTCAACGTCAGATCACGGAACAACAACAGTTGATCACGACCTTGATGAGTCAACAAGGAACCCCTACCACCCCACCAGTAGTTCAGAACGCAGTGCCCGTCGTGCCAATAGTTGCACCAGTACCACCGGTAGCCCCTGCCCCAGTGGTTCGACAAGAGACTTACTTGATACAGTGGTTGAGGCTGAAACCGGAGAACTTCTCGGGTACTTGCGAGCCGTGGGATGCCCAGGCCTAGTTCAAGACAGTAGAAAGCACAGTAGAACTTTTGGACTGGCCTGAATCGGAGAAGATCAAATGTGTATCTTTCTGCTTCTCCGGAGATGCGAGAATGTGGTGGGAAAGAGTTAAAGCGAAGAGGAAAATTAATCTGATGAATTGGACGGACTTCGAGACAGAGTTCTTCGAAGAATTCTTTCATACGCAAGTGACGAACCGGCATTACGACGAGTTTACCGAGTTCCGGCAAGGTGACTTATCAGTGAACGAAGTAGTAAAGCGCTTCAACCGTCTAGCACGCCTTTGTCCTGAATTGGTGCGTACAGAGAGAGAAAGGATCAGACTAATGCTGAAGATGCTTCGACCCGAGATAGCACTGAACGTGGCCGGCGGAGTTAATAGACCGCAGACTACAGAGGAATTAGTCAGCAGTGCACTGATTACGGAGCACTATCAGAAAGCAATGAAGGAGAATAAAGGTCAGACACGAGCCGAGGGACAGAAACCCCAGAATACCAAAACAGGCTGGAAAGGAATTTCTACCGGAAAAAGAAAGCAGTGGGACAATACAAAAAGTGGGTCAGTAAATAAGCAACCGAGATACCCCCAGTGTTCTATTTGTGGGAAGCTGCATTCTGGATTGTGTCACAAAGGTACAAGGAAGTGCTATAATTGTGGACAGGAAGGACATTTGGCCAGAGACTGCCCTACTCAGATGCAGGCACCATTCCAGCAGAACAACCAGAATAGGGGTACCCCTTCACAGCTACACCAGATGCAAACCGCTATAGAAGGGACTTCGATCAGCCAAGGGAGATTAGAAGCCCCGCCAGCGACGACGAATGCCAGGGTCTTTGCGATTACTAGTGAAGAAGCGGCGAACGCCTCTACCGTTGTTACAGGTCAGCCGTTTATCTCTAACCAACATACTAAAGTTTTATTAAATACTGAAGGCAAACCAATGGTCGAGTATATCGGGAAACCGAGAAACATTTCGTGTCATGGGATCGAGACTATGTCCGAGCAACTCTCCACCCTGACCATAACACCCACCCTATTCGACAATATATTAGAGAAGCAAACCAATGACCAAAGCCTCCAAAGGATTAAACAAGAGATCTTAGAGGGAAAGAACGATGGATTTCGTACCGCGGACAACGGAATATTATACCTCAGAGATCGATTATGTATTCCCGAGAACCCTGAGTTGCGAAGGAAGATATTAGAAGAAGCACATTCAACGCCTTATGCAATGCATCCGGGATCCACCAAAATGTACCAAGATTTGAAAAAGAAATTCTGGTGGTCCGGTATGAAGAGAGATGTGGCTCAGTACATCAGTGCCTGCCTGACCTGTCAGAGGGTTAAAGCAGAACACCATAGGCCTGGAGGGTTACTGCAGCCTGTCCAAATTCCGGAATGGAAATGGGAGGATATCTCTATGGACTTTATTTCAGGATTACCCAAGACAACAAACGACTATGACGCTATATGGGTGATCGTGGATAGACTAACCAAATCCGCCCACTTTCTGGCAATTAAGATGACTCATTCAATTGAGCAGCTGGCTCAATTATATGTCAAGGAAATTATTAGATTACATGGGGTCCCTAAGACCATCATCTCTGACAGAGATGGTCGTTTTGTTTCGCACTTTTGGGAATGTGTTCAGAGGGCTCTTGGTACAAAGCTATTATTCAGTACTGCCTTCCACCTTCAAACCGACGGACAGACAGAGAGGGTGAACCAAGTGCTAGAAGACATGCTACGGGCTTGTGCCTTGGACTTCAAAGGAAGCTGGTGCCAATATTTATGCTTAGCAGAATTCGCTTATAACAATAGCTACCAAGCTACTATTGGGATGGCACCCTACGAGGCTCTGTATGGTAGGAAATGTAGATCACCTATATGTTGGTATGAAGGCGGGGAAAAGAAAGAGATGGGATTTCAAATGGAGCTTATCGATAACACCACCCGTGTCATACAGAATATCTGACAAAGAATAGAAACTGCTCAAAGTCGACAGAAGAATTATGCAGATAAGCGACGAAGGCCATTGGAATTCAGTGTCGGAGACTCAGTATTCCTCAAGGTAGCTCCTATGAAGGGAGTAATGAGGTTCGGTAAGAAGGGAAAACTAAGCCCGCGCTATGTGGGACCATACCAGGTTCTGAAAAGAATCGGAAAGGTAGCATACGAAATAGAGCTGCCTCAAGAGATGTCAGCCATTCATAACGTGTTCCACGTTTCGATGCTGAAGAAATGTATTCCGAACACGGGCCAAGTGATCGAACCACAGACGGTACAAGTGCAAGAGGACCTAACCTACGAGAGCCGACCAATTCAGATATTGGATCGAGACGTTAAAAGACTAAGGAACAAAGAAGTACCCTTAGTAAATGTCCTATGGCAAAATCAACAGTACGAAGAAGCCACGTGGGAACGAGAAGATGATATGAGACAAAAGTATCCGGAGCTATTTTAAGTTCGAGGACGAACTTTCTATGAGGTATGAGGTACTGTAACACCCACAAAACTATAAGATAAGTATATGGGTGTTAGTTGCTTTAGAGCATAAAGGTTAGAAGAATCAAAAAGAAATAAGAGAAATAAAAGAAGAGGTGAAGGTTTGAACCTTGAACCTCTCATAAAGAATAGAAATAAAATTAAGTATGATAACCACTAGGATAATGAATAACATGTGAATGGGAAATGATGGAAATTGTAGTTAAAAGTAAAGATATAATTAAGAGAGGGAACAAGAGAAAATCAAGTAGCTTTCCTTCCTCTTGTTTACCTCTTGGTTAAGAAAAGGAGTAGCAAAAGACAAGTTGTTTTCCTTCCTTCTTTCTCCTCTATTTTCGTGGGGTTAAGGGAATAATGAAGAGAAGAGTTAAGGGGAAAGAATGAAGACACATTCTCATTAGAAAAATACATTTATGCATTAAGGAGGAAAGGAAGCAAAGTTCACCTTTGTAACTTCCACCCACTTAGCATAAAAAGGAAAGGAACTAAAGGATTTCATTTTTTTTCCTTCTCCCTCACCCTTGCCGAGACTAGAAGCCTCCTTCCTCATCTCCACAAGCCAAGTTTAGGTTTCTCCCTAAGAGAAAACTAAACTACAAGAAGGAGCCTTCAAGGTGTACCCTTCCAAGCAGGAGAAATCAAAAGGAGTGCTAGAAGAAGAAGCTCCCTTCTTCCTCTTCACCAAGGGTACCAATTCTTTAAAGATTAACAAGTGAACACTAGGTAAGCTGTTACGCTCCGCAAGTGTACGGAAATGTCGCAAGTAATATAAAAGATTATCGTATCCACAGGGACTGGAATAAGCACTAGAAATGCCTCAATGCGAATTAGCTAAACAACTATCCAATTGTTTCAAATGCAAAGTGAAGGTAAACAAATCTAATATTAAAGATCAACAAACAAGAGTTTAGTGTTTTGGGTTATGATAAAGGGAGATTCTAGGAGTTTCGGTTTGTTTGTAAGATTTCTTGAATGTAAATGGTTCACCAATTCTTATCCCTCAATTGCCAAACACTTGTAGAAAGTTGCCGGTTCTCTCTTGCAATAGATAACCGGCTAAGGACTGAGAAATATATCTAAATATGATCAATTAGACGTGAACCTGCGTTGTCCTTACACAGAAGCGCACCTATTACTATGCCTTCCTCGGATATCAACATAGAAGCCCACAACTTATTAATCTATCAAGATACAAGAAACTAATCACAAAATCCATCCTACTCTCTTGAATATTCCTATTTCCTCTTCAAGATTATCTCTCAAACGTCCTTACACGGGTTTGCACTTGTCACGTGGATCCCTCGGATGATCGAGTGAGAGTTTATCTTTACTAAGTCCACAAGAAATCCAAACAATCAATCAAGAATGAGAATTAAGCATAAATCACCATTAATCATTCAAGATCTAATTGATACAAGCAAGACAATGTCATTGAAACAAGAAATTGGCAAATCCATAAGAGATTACATCAATCCATCATACAAATACTCCCTTAATCCTAGAATACAAGATCTACTCCATGAATCGAGGAAGAATACCCGAAGAAATAAAGATTACAAGCATTTCTTAAATCCCCAATCCAAGAAACCAAGAAAAGGGGGAAAGAGAAAACTTATCTACGAAGAAGCCTCATCTTTGGATCCAATCCTCGCTCCGGAGTCGAAATCGTCAAGAACTCCCCTCGAATCGCCCAGAAATCCTCCCAAGAATGGGAGGCTACCACCAAATCTTGCCTTCTCCCAAAGGGGAAGAGATCCCCTTTCAATTCATGAAGGAGGGTTTAAATAGAGGAGGAAATCGGGCGCCACACGGCCCCATGACACGACCGTGTGAGATTCACATGGCCATGTCCTCTTCCTTCTCTGCCAAAGCTGCACGGCCGTGTGACTCACACGGCCAGGACCCTTCTGTTCTCTGGAAATGCTACACGACCGTGTGGTGCACACGACCACCACCTGCTTGGCCTCTCGAAACCTCACACGACCGTGTAGATCTACACGGCCATGTAAGGCATCTGCTCTAATTTCTTCAAATCAAGACACGGCCGCGTGAGATTCACACGGCCATGTCCTCTTCCCTTCCTGTTAAAACTACACGACCGTGTGTGGTACACGGCCTGATGCTCTCTCCCTTCAATTCCTTCCAAGCTTGTCCGAGGACGCATAATCTTCACCAATTTCGACTCCTGTGTACAGAAAATGCACAAAAAGCAGATCTCCGAACCAAAAGAGTAAATATGCTAAAAGGAAAGCTGGAAGTATAAAAATGCATAGATCAAGCATGCTCAAAGTGTGTAAATGTGTGTAAAAACATGCATAAAAGAGTATATAATCTACGCACATCACACCCCCAGACTTAAACCTTTGCTTGTCCTCAAGCAAAATGCTGCAGTCTAAATTCATATGTTCTATGACACATTCATAAAACCTAGTGCACTTTCCTAACTCTATCAAAAAGTTTCATTAACAAGCGTGATCATTGAAACAAGTAAAGTACGGTTCAAGCATAAGAATCTTGTGCACAGTGTAAAAGTAACTCAACACCCTTCAAGTCTCAATCCATGTCCTAGTCAAGTCGTCATCAAATTTGAATTCCTAATGTTTCCAGTGAAAGACAAGTAACCAGTGATAGACACTTACTCACCATTTACTTGGTTCATATTTCTCAACTAACCCAAGGTCTCAAAGGTGTGCTCAATCTCAAGGGAAGCTAGGCAGTCATTTCCCCAGTAACCTAACTCGGTCTCAAAGGGGTGACTTGCTAGATTCCACTCATGACAACTGTTTTTTATATCCCTTATTTTTTTTTTACTTTTTTTTTATAAGTGTTTGCATTGTGCAAAACTTATTCACAAATGTACTTTTAGCACACATGTTGGGATATTTTGATTTTTCCAAATGAGCTTTAATGATTTGAGCCTCATCCAGTAACCAAAATGAAAGTTGAGAAATCACCATGGAAACCAAGTACTAAGCAAACAAGATGAATCATGACTATTTCAATGACATCAACTATTCAAGCATCAAGCACAAGTGTAGTGAAGATAAAATCCTTAAGGTTGAACCAAAACTAAAACTCATCACCATAAGATTCTTAGCTTATTAATGCTTCCCAAGATAGAAAAAAGAACTACACAAAGTTTACTACTAGCATCATTTGAACATCATGAATCAAGACAATAATCGTGCTAACATTTCACTTGAATCCAAGAAAGCATATAAGTGAAGATTTGATGTTCTCAAATTTTTTTTTTTTTTGCCATGATTATTTCAAAAACAAGCAAAATAAAGCAACAAGCAATGAAAATATGAACCAACATGAAAAACTAACAAAAACTAAAAACTGAAAACCAAACTAAACAGTACATGACACCCCCCCAGACTTAAACTTTTCATCGTCCCGATGAAATCAATATGGTGGAGGAGGTGGAAAATCAGGGAAGAAAAATGCAAAATCTTTAATAAACCATTTAACTTCGTTTCTGAAAAAATTATGATACTCAAAAAATTTATTAATATCATCCTGCACAAATCTCATAAAACCTCTAAGATCTTCATGAAATTCCATTTTAGCCTTATAAGCATTCATCATTTTAGAAATCTTATCACACAATTCTCTCTCACTCTTAAAACAATCTTGTAGCTTTTTAAATAGTTCTTCCTCCATTAGCTTCTTATTCTCAAGAAATTCATTAGTTGAATCTAAATCACTATGAATATTCTTTAAAGCAGAATTAAGTTCTTGAAACATAAAACTATGAATCTCTTGGTTACCCTTAGAAACATTTCTTGGAGTAAAAGATGACAAAGCTCTAGATTGTTGCCTAGCTAACTTTAAACACCAATTCTCTTTATTATGAATTGTAGTAAAATCATGATTGGGCAATTTTAAAGGGAAACCATTTTTAATGAATAAACTAAATCCATGCTCTTCATGCTTAATCATTTTCATTGCTAAACATGAATTCAAATCCAATGTACAAGAACTCTCCACCACCTCTAATTCACTCAAATCACATCCTAATACTAAGGCCAATTGAGTAAGTAATCCCCCTAAAATAATAGGTGTGGTAGAATTCGATTTCCCTAATTTTGCCAAATGTCTAAGAAAGAAATAACCAGAATTAATTTGAACATTTTCGACCATTGCCCACAAACAATACAAATCTATAAGTCTTACTGATCCCTCTTTGTCCTCCCTTCCAAATATAGTGTTTTTCATGAATAAGTAAGCATATTTAAAAATAGGATTGATAATTTGGAAAACTCTAGAATTATGAGGATCAAATAGCGGTTGTTAAGAAATTTGTCGCCAAAAATGTGAATTCTCAAATTGGGGCAAAATCACACACACATCATTCTTTGGAAATTCATAACAAGTATTAAAATCTCCCAACGTCCATTCATAATTTTCATTAAACAAACGAAATTTAAGCTTCCCCCCACCTTGAACATTATCAACCTCTATTGAGCTTAAAAATTCAAAAACAATTCTAGGATAAGTAGGATATTTTATGTTCACTAAACCACTCCATCCTATCCTTTCAAATAACCAAACTAAATCATCCTTAAACCCCAAAGTTTCTAAAGTTTCAACATCAAGAAACCTAGTGCTTAAAAGAGGTCGTTTACATAAAGAAGAATATCTATACCGTTGCTCATCACTAGAGAAAACAATACCAAAGTCATTAGAAATACCTTTAAGGCAAACATTCCTCTCCTTTCTTGCAACCACCTTCTCCTTCCCTTTTCTTGTGGCCGAAATCTCCTCAATCACGTTTTCCATGGAAGAAAATCAAATCTCCTTAAGAAGAATGAGAAAGAAAAATTAGAAGAAGTAGTTTAAATCTTTAGAAATGGGAAAATAGGAAAGAGGAACGAGCGGCGGTACACGGCCGTGTGCCGCCCACACCCCGTGCCCTAATTCCCTAAAAAGATGTGGATCAGGCCGTGTGATATCACACGGCCATATTCATTTCTCATCGCACGGCCGTGTCTGTGACACGACCCCCTTCTCTTTCTTCTCTAGATTCCAGACACGGGCCGTGTCTGGGACACGACCTAGACCTTTTTCTCCTCGGGATTCTTTACACGGCCGTGTTTGAGAACGGCCTAGACCTTTTTCTCCTCGAGAGATCCTACACGGCCGTGCCTGGATGACACGGCCCAAGCACTTCCCTTGAATGTCATGGCTTAACCTGAAAACAAAATTAAAAACAAGTAAAAACCAACAAAATGAATTTATACTAGCTAAAAGAATTCAATCTGGAGGGCGAGGTTCAGAAAAATACAACCTTTGTACCTCTTCTATTTTCGTACCATGAATATATTTTTTCAAACGTTGACCATTTACCTTAATTATCCCAAAATCTTTGTTCCAAATATCTATAGCTCCAAAAGGATAAACCTTCTTTACCTCATATGGACCCGTCCACCTTGACTTAAGCTTCCCAGGAAAAAGTTTTAATTTTGAATTGAACAACAAAACCAAATCTCCTACATTAAAGTCTTTACGAAGAATGTGCTGATCGTGCCATTTCTTCGTCCTTTCTTTGTAAGATTTAGCATGCTCATATGCATCCATCCTTAATTCATCAAGTTCGTTCAACTGAAGCCTCCTTTTCTCCCCTGCTTCCTTTAAATCCATATTCAAATTTGCAATTGCCCAATAAGCCTTATGTTCTAGTTCAACTGGAAGATGGCAAGGCTTACCATAAACTAATCGAAATGGGGTCATCCCAATAGGAGTTTTATAAGCAGTTCGATATGCCCATAAAGCATCATCTAATTTCAATGCCCAATCCTTTCTTGAAGTGGATACAGTCTTTTCCAATATGGACTTAATTTCCCGGTTAGATATCTCAGCTTGCCCATTAGTTTGAGGATGATAAGGTGTTGCTACTTTATGCTTCACTCCATATCTTCTAAGTAAGTTTTCAAACTGTTTCTCTATAAAATGTGATCCTCCATCACTAATGACTGCCTTTGGCACCCCAAATCTTGGAAAGATAATACTCCTAAATAATTTGATAACTGTTTTCGCATCGTACGTAGGAGATGCCACAGCTTCTACCCATTTGGACACATAATCTACCGCCACAAGAATATACCTATTCCCATATGAAAGAGGGAAAGGTCCCATGAAATCAATTCCCCAAACATCAAATAACTCAACCTCAAGAATGTAATTCAACATCGTTTCATTTCTTTTAGTTATATTCCAGTTCTCCGACATTGATCACAAGATTGAACAAACAACTTAGCATCCCTGAATAAGGTTGGCCAATAAAATCCTGCTTGAAGAATTTTCGTAATCATTTTTGAACTACCCAAATGTCCTCCATAGGACGAAGAATGGCAATGAAACAAGATATCTCTAACTTCTTCTTCAGGTATACATCTTCGATAAATCACATCATTGCACTTCTTATACAGGAGAGGTTCATCCCAAACATAATTCTTAACTTCTGAAAAAAACTTTTTCCTTTGTTGATGAGAAAAATCTGGAGGTAACACTCCACTAGCAAGGAAATTCACAAAATCTGCGTACCAAGGAGTTTTCACACTTGATAAAGCTAATAAGTGTTCATCTGGGAATATGTCATCAATAGGTAAATCAAAATCCACCTCATTTTCTGACTTTTGAGATATTCTAGACAAATGATCCGCTACTATATTTTTAGCTCCTTTCTTATCCCTAATCTCAAGGTTGAACTCTTGCAAAAGTAAAATCCACCTGATTAACCTAGGTTTAGCGTCTTTCTTTCCAAGTAGATACCGAATAGCTGCATGATCAGTATATACTATTACTCTTGATCCTACTAGATAGGATCTAAATTTATCAATAGCAAATACCACTGCCAATAATTCTTTTTCTGTAGTAGAATAGTTTACTTGGGCTGCATCAAATGTTTTACTTGCATAATGGATCGCATGTAAAATCTTATTTCTTCGTTGTCCTAAAACTGCTCCTATAGCAAAATCACTAGCATCACACATTATTTCAAAAGGAAGATCCCAATCAGGTGCTTGAATGACTGGAGCTATTGTAAGAGCACTCTTGATTTTATTGAAGGCTTCAATACATTCGCTATCAAAACAAAACTCAACATCTTTAATCAACAGATTAGTTAATGGCTTGGAAATCTTTGAAAAGTCCTTAATAAAACGTCTATAGAAACCAGCATGTCCTAAGAAACTCCTAACTCCTTTTACATTGATGGGTGGGGGTAATTTGTCTATTACTTCCACTTTTGCTTGATCTACCTCAATACCACGCTCTGAGATTTTATGCCCCAAAACTATTCCTTCCTTAACCATAAAATGACATTTTTCCCAGTTCAACACTAGGTTTATATATTCACACCTTTTTAGAACAGTAGAAAGATTTGACAAACAAGAATCAAAGTCATTTCCATAAACTGAGAAGTCATCCATGAAAACCTCCATAATTTTTTCTATTAAATCTGAAAAAATTGCCATCATGCATCTCTGAAAAGTGGCTGGAGCATTACAAAGCCCAAATGGCATCCGACGATAAGCAAAGGTACCATAAGGACAAGTAAAAGTAGTCTTCTCCTGGTCTTGAGGATGAATTGGAATTTGAAAAAATCTAGAATATCCGTCCAAGTAACAAAAGTAGGAATGTTTAGCTAATCTTTCAAGCATTTCATCAATAAATGGTAAAGGGAAATGATCCTTCCTTGTTTCTTTATTCAACTTCCGATAATCAATGCACATTCGCCACCCCGTCACTGTTCGTGTTGAAATTAGCTTATCTTCTTCATTCTTGATAACAGTCATTCCTCCTTTCTTTGGAACCACGTGGACTGGACTCACCCATTCACTATCCGAAATTGGGTAAATAATCCCTGCATCAAGAAGTTTAATCACTTCCTTCTTTACTACCTCTTTTAAATTTGGATTTAGTCTCCTTTGATGCTCAATTGAGTTCTTGTACCCCTCTTCAAGTAAAATTCTATGCATACAGAGAGATGGACTAATCCCTTTTATATCATCAATTGTATATCCAATGGCCTTTCTATGCAACCTTAACTCATCCAACAGTCTCTTTGTTTCAAACTCATTTAACTGAGCATTAATTATAACTGGATAAGTAGAATTCGACCCAAGAAATTCATATTTAAGATTTGGTGGTAATGGTTTAAGTTCAAGTTGAGGTGGTACTATTTCTGGTAAAACTGGCTCTTGTTCTATCAACATAGTCTCCTCCTTAGCCAAGCTTTCTTCTAAAAACTCTTCATTATCTAAAGACAGATCATCCTCCTTATGATCACCAAGACATACCCCCTTTTCTGTTGAAAATGCTTTTTCACCAAACATTTTTGATAATGATTCACAGCACCAAGGAAATAATGTTTGGAAATCGTTTTGATTCAAGATAAGCCCTTTTTCAACATCATTCTTTTCTCTAATGATATCCATTGTTAAGAATGAGCTATCTTGCTCTGCCCAATCATTGGAATTTTACGTAATTCTGGCAACTATCTCAAAAGTTTCTTCTAGACTTTTTTTTTCAAAAATGATCCTCCAGATGCTAAATCCAATTGATTCTTATTTGAGAAAGAAAGCCCAACATAGAACAAATGCATAATTAACCATTTCTCAATTCCATGATGTGGACATAACTGCAGAAGAGAAGAATATCTTTCCCAGGCCTGGTATAATTTTTCTCCATCCAATTGCTTGAAATTTAAAATTTGACTTCTCAAATAAGTAGTTTTCCTTGGAGGAAAATATTGGTCAAGGAATTTTTGCTCTAACTCATCCCATGTTTTGATACTTTGAGACTTTAGAGAATTATACCATCTTTTTGCAGCATCCTTCAGACTAAAAGGAAAAGCAAGCAGCTAAACAATATCAGATGAAACTTCTTCATATTTCAAAGTATAACAATATCTATAAAACTCCATCAAATGAGAATAAGGGTTCTCAATCTCCAATCCTCCAAACTGAGTTTTCTGAACCATGGAAACAAAAGATGGTTTGAGTATAAAATTTCTTGCTTGTATGTTAGGGTAAACAATTGCTCCCATTTATTTTGCAGACTTCGGAGCTCCATAATCTCCTAGTGACTTGCACACCATGTTTAGATATTCTTGTTCTTCTATTTGCCTTTGCAGAATTCTTCTTTTATGGAAAGTTCTGTCAATCTCAGGGTCAAAAGGAAAGAATTCCCCTGCAAAGTTAGATCTTTGCATACACAAGAACAAGATAGCAAATGACAATTCAACAGAAAAAGAAAAAAAAAATAAAAGAATAAAAAATGCAGAATTGAATTTGTACAAAAAGAATTAACAAGAAGTAAAAGTTATACAAGAAAGTAAAAACAGAAATCTAATGATTAGTTACAACTATGCAATATGAAAGGAAAACAAATGTTATGTTTAGTCTAACTCAATTGATAATTCCTAATGTTATAGCGCAGTCCCCGGCAACGGTGCCAAAAACTTGTTACGCTCCGCAAGTGTACGGAAATGTCGCAAGTAATATAAAAGATTATCATATCCACAGGGACTGGAATAAGCACTAGAAATGCCTCAATGCGAATTAGCTAAACAACTATCCAATTGTTTCAAATGCAAAGTGAAGGTAAACAAATCTAATATTAAAGATCAACAAACAAGAGTTTAGTGTTTTGGGTTATGATAAAGGGAGATTCTAGGAGTTTCGGTTTGTTTGTAAGATTTCTTGAATGTAAATGGTTCACCAATTCTTATCCCTCAATTGCCAAACACTTGTAGAAAGTTGCCGGTTCTCTCTTGCAATAGATAATCGGCTAAGGACTGAGAAATGTATCTAAATATGATCAATTAGACGTGAACCTATGTTGTCCTTACACAGAAGCGCACCTATTACTATGCCTTCCTTGGATATCAACATAGAAGCCCACAACTTATTAATCTATCAAGATACAAGAAACTAATCACAAAATCCATCCTACTCTCTTGAATATTCCTATTTCCTCTTCAAGATTATCTCTCAAACGTCCTTACACGGGCTTGCACCTGTCACGTGGATCCCTCGGATGATCGAGTGAGAGTTTATCTTTACTAAGTCCACAAGAAATCCAAACAATCAATCAAGAATGAGAATTAAGCACAAATCACCATTAATCATTCAAGATCTAATTGATACAAGCAAGACAATGTCATTGAAATAAGAAATTGGCAAATCCATAAGAGATTACATCAATCCATCATACAAATACTCCCTTAATCCTAGAATACAAGATCTACTCCATGAATCGAGGAAGAATACCCGAAGAAATAAAGATTACAAGCATTTCTTAAATCCCCAATCCAAGAAACCAAGAAAAGGGGGAAAGAGAAAACTTATCTACGAAGAAGCCTCGTCTTCGGATCCAATCCTCGCTCCGGAGTCGAAATCGTCAAGAACTCCCCTCGAATCGCCCAGAAATCCTCCCAAGAATGGGAGGATACCACCAAATCTTGCCTTCTCCCAAAGGGGAAGAGATCCCCTTTCAATTCATGAAGGAGGGTTTAAATAGAGGAGGAAATCGGGCGCCACACGGCCCCATGACACGACCGTGTGAGATTCACATGGCCATGTCCTCTTCCTTCTCTGCCAAAGCTGCACGGCCGTGTGACTCACACGGCCAGGACCCTTCTGTTCTCTGGAAATGCTACACGACCGTGTGGTGCACACGACCACCACCTGCTTGGCCTCTCGAAACCTCACACGACCGTGTAGATCTACACGGCCATGTAAGGCATCTGCTCTAATTTCTTCAAATCAAGACACGGCCGCGTGAGATTCACACGGCCATGTCCTCTTCCCTTCCTGTTAAAACTACACGACCGTGTGTGGTACACGGCCTGATGCTCTCTCCCTTCAATTCCTTCCAAGCTTGTCCGAGGACGCATAATCTTCACCAATTTCGACTCCTGTGTACAGAAAATGCACAAAAGTAGATCTCCGAACTAAAAGAGTAAATATGCTAAAAGGAAAGCTGGAAGTATAAAAATGCATAGATCAAGCATGCTCAAAGTATGTAAATGTGCGTAAAAACATGCATAAAAGAATATATAATCTACGCACATCATAAGCTTCCCCTCACCTGTGGTACAATAGTTTATACGGTTTTTCCATGAAGATAGATCGCTTAAAAACCTAGGACTTGCTTTGAGAAAAATTTGGCCAAAACAAGAAGAAGAGTCTAAGAAAGTTGTAATTGGATATGCTTACTATTTTTCTTGTGACATGTATTTTATGTAAGAGGTTAATCTAAGTTTTCCATGCTAGAATGAACAATGAAAAATTAGATCCATAAGCCTTAGACTCTCGGCCAAGCATGAACAAGAAGACTAGGTAAGTTAAGACTCAAACTAAGCATGCTTCCTTATTCTCTTGTTATGTACCCTATGATAATGAGGTTGTTAACCTTTTCTCTTACTTGTATGTTGTTTGAAACTCCATTTCCATGCTCATGAATATTCGGCCATATAAGAAGTAAAGGCCTAGAAGAGTTTTAAACCTAAGACTAAGCATGCTAAGATTTTTCCTAAGACAAGATATGAAGCTAAATGTTATGACATGATTGTATGTTAGTTATGAATCTTATTCCATGCCTATGAAGGTTCGGTTATGATGAGATTTGAATGTCTAGGAAAGTTGAAACCAAGGCTAGGAGGCTCATGACCTTCTTGATAAAATAATATGAAACTAGTTGATGTTTTATGGTTGCTTGTTACATAAAATTTTGGTTATATATAACTTTCGGCCACACCAAGTTTTTAAAGCTAGGATGTGTAGATTTGTAACTAAATTTACTCATGTTGTTCCTTGTTATGATACCATGAAAATTGTGTAGGGTTTCCATGCTTTTAGGCCATATGAAAAAACAAAACCAAGCTCATATGTTTCGGCCACCTTTGGATTAAAGGCCTAGGAAAATTAGAACCCAACTTATATATGTTCATGATGTTTCTTGTGGTAAGTACTATGAAAGGTAGTTGTGTTTTCCATGCTCTTATGCCACTAGAAACTTAACTTCATGCTTGATAGGTTTCGGCCAATACTAGAGTAAAGGCCTAGAGAAATTTTGAAAACCAACTTACATAAGTTCATGATGTTTCTTGTGATAAGTACTATGAAATGTAGTTGTGGTTACCATGTTCTTATGCCACTAAAAACCTAGTTCCATGAGTTATAGGTTTCGGCCACCTTGAGTTAAGGGGTCTAGGAAGTTTGAAATTTAAAAAAAATATGTTTATGTTGTTCCTCATGAAAATGTATAAGATATTGGCTTAATGTTTAACACTTCCATGCTACTTGTAACCTAGAATGAGACAAGCTAGGGTTCGGCCATGATAAGATTAGGAGCTTAAGGAACTTAGAACCCAAACTAAATATGCTTAAGTAGTTTCCTATGAAATATGATATGATATGAGGTTAGGGTTTACATATTTCATGTTGCTTAGAACTTGTTTGCTCTTCATCGAAGGTTCGGCCATGAAAGAATTAGAAACCTAGGAGGGCTTAAAAATTTAGGTTAACATGCTTATGACCTTTCTTATGTTAGTATGTGAAGATATCATGAGATTTTTATGTTTGTATGTTGTCTAGGGATCATGCCTCTACTCATGACTTTCGGCCATATGGGTTTAGTGACCTAGATATACTTCACATGCTATGAATGAATCAAGAGATGATATTTAATGATTTCATGAATGGTTATGTCTTTTCATGTTATGTGATATGTTCTTTCATGTATGCTTATGACCCATGTATGTGCTAGGTGCTCAAATATGCTTACTTTATGACATGAGAAAATGATACGTTCATTATGCAAGCCTATGATTCATGCATGTGTTGTGTGCCCAAATATGCATACTTTATGATAAGTGATATGTTCATGATGTATGTTATGATTCATGCATGTGCTGTGTGCCCAAATATGCATGTTTTATGATATGTTAAGAAATATGATATGCATGAAATGATAAGAACTATGATATGTATGTCATGCTACTTTACTTTATGTATGGCTTGTACCAAGGGTGGGCTCCATAAGCGCCCCGGGGTCGATGAACTAAGAAACGGGCCTCGTTAGGGATGGACTCCTAAGTGCCCCTAGGTCGATGGACTAAGAAACGGGCCTAGTATGTATGCCTTGTAGGGTTCAAGACTTGCTACCTTGGACCTACATAGGACGCGCGCATTATGTATGTGGTACAAGCCGGGGCCCTAATCATGTTGAGATTATGTTTAAGTATGTATTGTATAAAGTTTTCAAAAGACATGTTGCATATGTTGCATAATACATGTTTAGGGATTTACCATGCTTATACTTTATGATTATGTCATGATAGTTATGATGATGTTATGCTATGACAGGATACGTTTGATGATCATGTTATGTTATGCCATGATACTTTATGCTATGTTACGATATGCCATGATATGCTCTTGACATGATACTTTTATCTTTATGCCTTATGACTTGTGATTTTAATATGCTTTACGGTTTTTGTGAGTAGGAAAGGAACTTACTGAGCCATGAGTGCTCACAGCTTACTTTCTTGTACCACAGATAAAGGTAAGGAATGGATGTACTAGGGGAGCAGCAGGAGGGGCTAGAATGATGTGTGCTGTAGTGGACTGGCTAAAAGAAAAGACCTGCCTTTGTTTAATAAGAAATTTACCATGTTGATGTTTTTACTTTATGACTCCATGACCTTAAGTATGTGTTGGGTATTAAGACTCAAAATTTATGATAGGTATGCTATGTAGTTCTTTTATGTCTATGGTGAGTTTTAAGTAAGAAAAGATTTTTAAATTCTCTAAGTAAGACTTCCGCTGTGTTAAGTATGTATGCGTAGCAAGGTAACCCCCGTCGCCTTAGCAGGAGGGGCGGGGCGTTACAAGCTGCACGAGTCATTTTATCGAGCACTTGGTGTGCTCTAACTCTCCTCAACTTAATAATCATGCATGTGGCTGAACTAAAACCATAAAAACACACGATTAACTACTTATACTGCTGGTTAGGGGTTACTTACTTCCTGCACTAAGTTTTCTTACAATCCGTTCGCTAGGTTTTCCGGAGAAGAAGATCTCTTCGGCGATCTTCTTACGTCTACGTGTTCTTCTCACGGAGAGGAGCGTCCTCGTATCGGAGTTGTCGCCAGAAGGTGCTCCTACGACCCTAGGGGTGGAACCCTAGTTCTCCTTGGGTTTGTACGCCAAGAGGGTGAGGAAGAGAGAGGAGCGCCGGGTGAGGGTGAGGGATAAGAGAAGTTGTCGATCAAAATAATAAATCCCCACTTAAATTCCCTATTTATATTAAGTGATTAATGAGGCCCATCTAAATCATAAATATAATTTCTCTCCTCTTCTTTCAGCACACCCCTGCTGGGGCCCCCTGGTTACTAAGGTCATCTATAAATCATAGGGTCTAATAGGTCTCTGGTTCAATTCCCGCTTAGGATATTTTACGTTTTTATTTAATTTTTCTACTTTTGCTACTCCAAAAATTCCATAAAAATATTCTAAAATTCCAAAAAAATCATAGAATATTTCTGAAATTGATTTGAGAATTTTCGGGTGTTACAATCCCCCATACCTTATAAAAAGTTCATCCTCGAACTTAGAATAACTTTGGGTACTTCTGTCTTATATTAGCTTCTGTCTCCCAAGTCGCCTCTTCTACTATGTGATTTTGCCATATGACTTTTACTAATGGTACCTCCTTGTTCCGCAATTTCTTAACTGCTCGGTCTACTATCTGAATAGGCCGACTGTCATAGCTGAGGTCTTCACGGACTTGTACCGACTGAGGCTCAATCACCTGGGTGACATCTGGGATATGCTTCTTCTGCATAGAGACATGAAATACGTTATGGATAGCTGACATCTCCTGGGGTAGCTCTAGCTCATATGGTACCTTGCCAACTCTTCTAGTGATAAGGTATGGTCCCACATATCTGGGACTTAATTTGCCCTTCTTCCCAAAACGCATTACTCCCTTCATGGGAGCCACTCGGAGAAATACCGTATCCCCAACTGAAAACTCTAAGGGTCGGCGCCGTGTATCAACATAGCTTTTCTGGTGGCTCTGAGCTGTCTCTATCCTCTGGCGGATCTGCTGTATAGCTGCTGTGGTATCTGCTACTAGATCTGTCTGAAGTTCTAGTTCTTTCTGTTCTCCACTTTCATACCAGTAGATTGGAGATCTACACCCCCGCCCATAGAGAGCCTCGTAGGGTGCTATGCCGATAGTGGCCTGATAGCTATTGTATGCAAATTCTGCTAAGCACAGATATTTGCACTAACTTCCCTTGAAGTATAAGGTACATGCTCGGAGCATATCCTCGAGTACCTGATTTACTCACTCTGTCTGACCATCTGTCTGAGGATGGAAAGCTGTGCTAAACTTTAACCTGGTGCCCAATGCTGACTGTACACACTCCCAGAAGTGTGACGTGAATCTACTGTCTCTGTCTGATATAATGGTCCGTGGGATTCCATGCAGTCTGACAATCTCCTTGAGATACAACTGAGCCAGCTGTTCCATGGAGTAGGATATCCTGATAGCTAAGAAGTGGGCTGATTTAGTCAATCTGCCCACTATTACCTAGATGGTATCAAAATCATTCGTGGTTTTGGGTAGTCCCACTATGAAATCCATAAAAATATCCTCCCACTTCCATTCTGGAATCTGAATAGGCTGCAGAACTCCTCCTGGTCTCTGGTGTTCTGCCTTAACCCTCTGACAGGTCAGACAGGTACCGACATATCTAGCGATGTCTCTCTTCATTCCAGGCCACCAAAAATGTTTCTTTAGGTCTTGGTACATCTTAGTGGAACCAGGATGCATCGCATAAGGAGTCATGTGGGCCTCATCTAGGATCTTCCTCCGTAATTCCTCCTGATCCGGAACGCATAGTCTGTCACCAAAATACAATACTCCACTATCGGATACTCTGAACTCTCCACTTTCTGATTCTGCTTACCCTTGCTTGATTTTCTGAATTTCAGGGTCCTGACCCTGAGCTGTCTTGATGTCACCAAGCAGGGTAGATGCTAAGGTCATAGTAGAGAGCTGTCCAACTATAAGTTCGAGACCGAAATCTGTAATTTCTTTTTGTAGGGACGGTGACATGGCTGATAGGGATAATAAGGTGGCACTGGACTTCCTGCTAAGTGCATCCGCCACCTTATTGGCTTTTCCTGGGTGGTAGAGGATGTCTATGTCATAGTCTTTGACCAGCTCAAGCCATCTGTGCTGTCGCATATTCAGATCCTTCTGGGTGAAGAAGTACTTCAGACTCTGATGATCTGTATACACTCTACACTGAGCTCCATACAAGTAATGTCTCCAAATTTTGAGGGCGAAGACAACTACTGCAAGCTCAAGGTTATGAGTAGGGTAGTTCCTCTCATAATCCTTGAGTTGTCTGGAGGCATAGGCGATCACCCTGCCATTTTGCATCAGTACTGCTCCTAGTCCCAATTTAGAGGCATCACTGTAAATATCAAAGCTGTCTGTGTTTTCTGGCAGAGTCAGAATCGGAGCACTGGTCAATCTTCTTTTTAGCTCTATGAAGTTGTTCTCACAGTCCTCTGTCCACTGAAATTTTCTATTCTTCCTGATGAGAGCTGTCAGTGGGGAGGCTATCCTGGAGAAATCCTCTACAAATTTTCTGTAGTAGCCTGCTAGTCCCAGAAAGCTTCTGATTTCACTGGCGTTCTTAGGTCTTTTCTAGTTACTCACAACCTCTATCTTACTGGGGTCTACCATGACACCATCCTTGGAGATGATGTGACCCAGAAAGGATACCTGATCGAGCCAGAATTCATATTTCGTGAACTTGGCGTACAGCTGGTTCTGCTGAAGGGTCTGTAGTACTATCTTCAGGTGCTCTGCGTATTCTTCCTGAGTTCCAGAATAGATAAGAATATCGTCGATGAACACGATAACAAACTTATCTAAGTATTCTCTGAATACCCTGTTCATGAGGTCCATGAAAGTAGCTGGAGCATTCATCACGTCAAAGGGCATGACTACGAACTCATAATGTCTGTATATGGTCCTGAAAGCTGTCTTGGGTATGTTACCTTATTTAACTTTCACCTGGTGATATCCCGATCTGAGGTCTATTTTAGAGAACACTGCTGCTCCCTTTAACTGATCAAACAGGTCATCTATCCTGGGAAGAGGATACCTGTTCTTAATCATGACTTGGTTTAGTGCACGGTAGTCTATACACAGGCGCATGCTCCCGTCCTTCTTCTTCACGAACAATATAGGAGCTCCCCATGGTGAGTGACTAGGGCGTACGAAACCCTTGTCAAGCAGCTCCTGTAGTTGCTCCTGAAGTTCCTTCAGTTTGGCTAGAGCCATGCGGTAGGGTGCTTTGGAGATGGGATTCGTACCGGGGATGAGTTCTATCTCAAATTCAATCTCTCTGTCTGGTGCTAGGCCCGGTAACTCCTCAGGAAAGACTGTTGGGTAGTCACATACAACTCGGACCTCTTCTAGCTTTTGGTCCTTGTTCTGACTGGTACTGACTACATATGCTAAGAATCCTGTACATCCTGAATCCAGTAGTTTTTGTGCTTTCAGAGCTGAGAGAAACTTCTTGGCCTTTCTCTTTGGTTCTCTGATGTACCCAAACTGCACTCCTACTTCGGGTTGGAATACAACTTTCTATTTACGACACTCTATGGAGGCACCGTACTTGATCAGAAAGTCCATTCCCAAGATGACATCGTAGTCAGCCATATCTAGCACTATCAGATCACCAAAAAGCTCTCTGTCTGCTATAATGACTGGCACTGCTCGGAGCCAGTGCGTGGATGCCATAATTTCTCCTGAAGGTAGTGTTGTCAAAAACTGACCACTGAGTACCTCTGGAGATATTGCCAACTTTTCGGCGAATGTCCTGGATATATAAGAATGGGTTGCCCCAGTATCGAATAAGACAGTTGCACTTTGCTGTAAAATACTGATCTGACCTGTAACAACTGTCGAGGCATTCGCTACATCCTCTATGGTGAGTGAGTAGATCCTCACGTTCGTTGTGGGTGAGGGGGCTTCTAGTCTGCCTTGGCTGATGTGTGGACCATCTAAAGCAACCTGCATCTGGTGCAACTGGGCTGGTTTGTCTCCGTACTGAATTGGCTGCGGTGGGGGAAAACTGGTCTTGTTCGGGCATTTCTTAGCCATATGTCCTTCCTGGCTACATTCGAAGCATCCTCGTGTGCCCTTGCGACAAACTCCGAGGTGGAATTTCCCACAAGTAGAACACTTGGGATAGCTAGGCTATTTACTAGCTGGTCCTCCTTTTGGGTAACTCCTTGGTTTACGTTTGTTACTGGAGTTCCCTTTCCAGTTAGAGCTGTAGCCCTGGTGTTTCTGAGTACCTGAGCCTCCTTGGCCTTTGGACTCTGAGAAGGCTTGCTTCTGCTGCTTGATGCTGTTTTGGTAATGCTCGGTGATCAGAGCACTACTTACTAGTTCTTCAGTGGTTTGCGGCCTACAGACGCTGCTGGCCACGTTCAGTGATATTTCCGGCCTTAGCATTTTGAGCATCAACCGGACTCGTTCTCTTTCAGTGCTGACTAGCTCAGGGCATAGACGAGCCAGTCGGTTGAATTTCTTCACGGCCTCCTCAATTGAAAGGTTGCCCTGACGAAATTCGGTGAACTCGTCGTAGTGGCAGTTTGTGACCCGAATGTGAAAGAACTCCTCAAAAAATTCTCTCTCAAAGTCGGCCCATGTCATCTGGTTCACTGGGTGCTTCACCTTAATCCTCTCCCACCACATACGTGCGTCTCCTGCCAGGCAGAAGGAGGTGCATTTCACCTTTTCATACTCTGGCCAGTCCAGAAGCTCCATCGTACTCTCCAGTGTTTTGAACCAGGCTTGGGCATCCCATGGTTCACTGGTGCCTGAGAAGTTCTCTGGTTTGATTTTCTGCCACTGGATCAGATATGCTTCTCTCCTTGCCCCTGCTGATGGGGCTACTGGTGCTATAGGTTGGATTGGTGGAACCTCTATCACTACTGGGGTTGCTAAGTTAGGTTCCGGAGTGGCAGTGGGAGTGTTATGCTGATTATCCCTTAGGGTGGCTATCTCCTGTTGCCGTTCAGCTAGTTGCTTTTGTAACTGAGCCACTACCTCTGTAAGGTCTGGGGGAGGCACTGAGCTGTCGGCCTCCTGCTGAGGCTCAGTAGCTGGTGCCCTTTTTGCTGGGCATCCTCGTACCATTTTCTAGGGAAAAGAGGACATACATAACTAATATAATCATGTTTACATAACTACTATTATCTTGTTAGATGCTATCATATATGAACATGCTTTAGTTATCTATAAACATGAAAGCAAGAAACATAAATAAAGTGAGAAATATTCTTACTTGGAAGCTGCAGGTTCAATGCTGATGTGTGTGTGGAGGAAGTATGGAACTTGCTCTGATACCACTCTGTAACGACCCGCCTTCTATTGACTAGGCTGTAAGGCCGGGGGTTACATTTTTCTAAACTGAACTATAAAGTGCGGAAAGCTGTACTAATTAAAATCTCACTCTGCTAATGACTAGTAAAATCTATAACTTGTGTTCAAAATACCTTGTCTTGGTTGTACATACACTAAAGAATGGAATCTAAACTCGCCATATAGTCAAGAGACTGAAATCAGATGTTCCCAGCCGAAATCAGGCTTCTCCAATCGATTGAGGTCGGGACTCAATCGATTGGAATAGATCAATCGATCCACTGATCGATTCAACGTGTTACTGTGCACGGAAGAACCTTCTGAATCAATCGACCGATCGATTCAGTCTGACCAATCGATCCAATGATCGATTCAACAGCTTTCTGTTAGGGGGAATTACTTCCCGATCGATCGGCTGATCGATCCATGGCCAATCGATCAACTGATCGATTCATCAGCTCGCTGTACGCAGAAGTCGAGTCCCAATCGATCGATTGGTCGATTGAGGGCTCCTCAATCGATCAGCTGATCGACTCAATAGCGTTCTGTACGCGGGGATTTCTTCCAATCGATCGGCTGATCGATTAAGGACTCCTCAATCGATTGGCTGATCGATCGAGTTCTAATTTTGCAGAAATTCCACCCGAATTCATACAGAACTTTCAGAAAACCCACTAAAAGCTTAAACAGTACTACTAGGCATAACATTACTCACATTTTACTATCTATTATCAAGATAATTAGCAGTCTAAGCATAACATAGTGCCTACATTCACAATCCATAATACTTAACATCCTAAAAGTGCAGAAAGGTAACAAGATTAGAAATACTAAGTCTTTAGATAGGCTAATCCCCAAGAGTCTTTATTCCAAATTCCTTCTCACACACATCTTGTCGCATTGCACTCCAGCATATGCTAATCCATCTTCCCTTTACCTTTATCTGCAGTATAAGGAAAATGAAACTATAAGCTTGGGAGCTTAGTAAGAACCATCTACCTCACAAAACATGCATTCGAAGAAATCATGCTTTCAAAAGATGCTATTTGAAATACATGCTGATGATCATGCTGAAAATGCTAAAACATGGCATATGGACATACAAGTCATGGCAATCAAAGACTAAACATAAAGCTATTTGTTATATCAATAAGAAAACTAAACTGAAGCTGAGCTGTGTTCACATATTTGGTTTGTGAAGTTTGAAAACTATTTTCATAAATAGATAAAAATAATAATCATGCTGCTGATGGGCCCGGCAACTGTACTTGTTATGCGCGCATCCCTAACTAAACCCGAGGTAGCTAGTCCCGAATCTAGTAGGGTTTACTAGGTTATCTAAACCTAGGGACGACTATGGGAGCCCAACCCAAGGACAACTAAGAGTCCAGTACAGTGCCACTGATAAAGTAAAATACTGATTCATAAGCTAATTTATCTTATCTTGTTCTGACTAGGTTATCTGAACCTAGAGCTAGGTTATCTAAACCTAGAGGCGACTATGGGAGCCCACCCATTGGACCGTAGTTCCATATAACTGAAACAAGATTAAGCATGCTATTTAAAATGCTTCTAGGGCATTTAACTGAGCTATAAAAATGCCTACTGTATCATATAGCTGCACGAGTCATTTTATCGAGCACTTGGAGTGCTCTAACTCTCCTCAACTTAATAATCATGCATGTGGCTGAACTAAAAGCATAAAAACGCATGATTAACTACTTATACTGTAGGTGAGGGGTTACTTACATCCTTCACTAAGTTTTCTTACAATCCGTTCGCTAGGTTTTCCGGAGAAGAAGATCTCTTCGGCGATCTTCTTACGTTTACGTGTTCTTCTCGCGGAGAGGAGCGTCCTCGTATCGGAGTTGTCGCCGGAAGGTGCTCCTACGACCCTAGGGGTGGAACCCTAGTTCTCCTTGGGTTTGTCCACCGAGAGGGTGAGGAAGAGAGAGGAGCGCCGGGTGAGGGTGAGGGATAAGAGAAGTTGTCGATCAAAATAATAAATCTTCACTTAAATTCCCTATTTATATTAAGTCATTAATGCGGCCCAACTAAATCATAAATATAATTTCTCTCCTCTTCTTTCAGCACACCCCTGCTGGGGCTCCCTGGTTACTAAGGTCATCTATAAATCGTAGGGTCTAATAGGTCTCGGGTTCAATTCTCGCTTAGGTTATTTTACGTTTTTATTTAATTTTTCTACTTATGCTACTCCAAAAATTCCATAAAAATATTCTAAAATTCCAGAAAAATCATAGAATATTTCTAAAATTGATTTGAGAATTTTCGGGCGTTACAAGGGCTTCCCCATTAAACAGACTTCATGGGAATCATTATCATTTAGTAGCATAGGATACGGAGTAGTAGATCATGTCGGCTTATCCACTGCAGGGGAGAGTCGATAATGAATCTAACTTCCTACAAGAGCATGAACATAGAGGATAAGAACTAAGCAATCTATGTATCATCATCTAGCATTACAAGGAAATCGAAATCCTAGCATCTATTCCCCTTCATTCATTTACACTCTTTTCTTTCTTTCAGTTCTCTTTTCTTTCTCTTACTTTCTTCCCTAACCAATCTTACATTTCTCTAGATAATTCACCGTGCGAAGTTAACTAGTACTTAATCAACAGTCCTTGTGGATACGATATCTTTTTATTACTGACGACGTAACCGTACACTTGCGGTTCGTAACAAGTTTTTGGCGCCGTTGCCGGGGACTATTTTCGATTAACATTAGTTGATTAGCATATCAGTTACTCTAGATATTTTTCTTTTTCTTTTTGTGTTTTCTTTCTTGTTTTCATTATGCATTTTATTTCTTGTCTTTAATTCTGCATTCTTAATTTTTTTCTTATAATTTTTTTTAGATATCATGAGCACTAACATGCCAAGCAGATCCTTAAGAGATTTCTCTACACTCATTTCTGCAAGATTTTTATCTCCTATTGTGTAGCCTCATATTGAAGCAGAAAGTTTCCAACTAGACCCGAAGTTAATTTTCATGATACAAGGTCACAAATTTAGAGGAGAAGTATCAGAAAATCCTTATCTGCACCTTGAGACATTCCTAGAACTTTGTGATATGGTGAATTGTGAAGGAGTGTCAGCAGATGCAGTTCGATTGATAGCATTTTCTTTCAATATCAAGGACAAAGCAAGGACTTGGTTATATTCCCTCTGTCCTCAAAGCATCACAAATTGGAAACAATTGGAAAAGTAATTTCTGGATCATTTTTCCCTCCAAGTAGAATAATTTATATGAGGAATTGCATCACAAATTTTGCTCAGACATATGGAGAATCATTATTTGAAGCATGAGACAGATTCAAAAGTCTACAAAGATAGTGCCCTCATCATGGTTTGAAAAAATGGCTGACCCTACACATATTCTATAGGGAAATTTCTTTCTCAGATAAGTGTTTGTTAGATTCATCAGCTGGAGGTTCTTTTATGGACAAGTGTGTAGACGAAGCATATACATTAATTGATCAAGTGACATTGAACCTCCATGAATGGTCGAACAAAAGTTGGATGGAATCTCCTTCAAAAATTCAAGAAGTGCAAGCCATAAATACTAGAGAGCCTGTCAAACAAAATACAGTTCAACCACCCAAGAATTTTAAAATTCACAAGTCATAGAATGAGGGGTTCAAACATTTGGGGGCGAAGATTGATAGTATAGTTTCAAAATGGTTCAAAGAAGATCCCCCTCCTACACTGATAAGATCTAGTGAAAATGATAATGATCTTAAGTTGAGAAGTGGCAAGAATCATGAAGAACTTCTGAAGAATGACATGTTTAGAATTGAGGAGAAGAACAATAGAAGACCGCATGAACTTAATTTTATTACTCCAGGAAGTTCCCAAAGGCAACAAGTACCTTTTCCTCAACGTTTGATCACACCAACACTAGATAAGAAAGTTGAACCTTCTCCTCGAGCTCAAAGGGAATATGTGATAAAGGAAGTACCTTTCTCAAGCCCTTCACTAAGGGTTCCTTTTCCACAAAAACTAGTGAGGGCCAATGAAGATAAAGATACTGACGAATTCTGTGATACTGGTAGGGTTGAGTACAGATTTCATGATGTGCATAAAGATGAAGACTCTTCAGATGAGGATGTTATTGATAATGTAGTGGTGAACAAGTTTTCATATCTACCTTCTGGATTTACAGGGTATTATGATGAAATTGAATTTTCAGATCAGAAATATGATGTGGTAGATCAACTTAAAACTCCAAGTGAAGTTATTGATCCTCTTATAATTGATTCTCCTATTGAGGATATTGATGTTGGTTTATTTTTTGATGTATGTGTTGATGATGATGATGATATGGAAGGAAGTGTAAGGAACTGTGTTATGGAAGCAGCATCTCAAGAATCACCTCTTTTGTCCACACAACCCTTAGAGATTATGAGAGTTGCAAAGATTGAATATGCTGTGGACCAATGCATAGGGACTTATGCAGAGTTGACAGAGTCTTAAGAATCACCACCTTTGGTAGGACCAACACCTGAGCCAGGGCTAGAGCCATCATTTGATTCAGAAGAAGTCACATCCACATGTTTAGAACTTTCAGGTATCTCTCAGCAAAGTAAGGTTGGTACTTCTTGTGATCTTTTAGAAAATTTTATAGAGGTATCTATATTTGACTTTGTTGGATGTGATTCGGTTTTTATTTCTTATTCTGCTTATCTTAATATGGTTTTGGTTCTATCTTATTTAACATGTATGTGGGAGATTTGTATTTCTTCCGAGTGTGCAGATTTTCATGAGGCCGATATTTGGAAGCTCAATCTGAACCATCTTCGACCACCTGAAAAAACTTCAAAGAAGACGAAGATGAAGAGAGCAATACTTCATTTTTTAACTCCAATATTGAAAGGTCCCTCCATAATAAGAGCCCCTGGTAGGAGGGTTCTAAAATATCTTACCCCTCCAAGAGCGAGATTTCGTTAAATCTAATGAGGTGGTCGAGCTAATGACCTTAAACAAGCGTTTCTTGGGAGGCAACCTAAGTTCATTTTCCTTGTTTTCATCTATGTCTTTAATTCTTTCTAGTTTCATTTCTTTTTTATAATAAACATGTATCCTCTACTTAATTTTTGTTGTCAATCTTCTTTTATATGATTCAAAGATTAGGAGGAGTGTAACTAGATGATGGAGAAGTTAATGACATGGGCATTTGACACGCATCATTTGGTAACTTCTCTTACTTTAAATCTCCTCCACATTGTTTTTAGTTTTCATTGGGATAATGAAAAGTTTAAGTCTGGGGGGATGCATTAGTTGCATTTGGTTTAGTTTAGTTTTTGCTTATTTCTTTTTTCATAATAATTTTTTTTTGCTAGTTGCATCATTCATCACATCATGATTGTTTGTTCCTTAATGCAAAATACTAGCACGTTTATTCTAGATTATATGTGGTTTATGTGTTACTTATGGTGCTAGTATGTGTAGTGATCTATCTTTTTCTATCTAAGATAGCATGAAGTGAGCAATGTTTTACTGTAAGAGTTTAAGTATTGACCTTGTTCTAGGATCTCTATACACTATGCCTAGTTTTGATTGTTGATAACTCTGAAAATAGTCATGATTCATTGAATTGGACTAGTACTTGTGTTTCTAAGGTGATTTCTTAATTACATTTTGGTTACTGGATAACCTTGGTGTTGGTTAGTCCTAGGAAAACGTACCAATTCCACTGTACAAAAAATTTTATACAAGTGCCTAACCTTTCCTTAAATAACCTATTGTGTTCTTTAGAAGTTAAATTAGGAATCACAGACGGAACTTAACATCATTGATTCCAAATTTAACTTATCTGTTCTTAATGGTTTAGATTTAAATCGCAAGCGGAACTTAACACTATTGATTCAAATCCACCTATGTTATTAATTCCATTAAATATTAATTTCCAAAATTGGCTTCCAAGACTATATGGCGAGGCACATGGCCTTCTTGGATATAGGAGCAACCACCACCGCCTAGTCAAAGCCTTTTAAGGAAAGCTAATATTTAATTTCCTTAAATAACTCTAGGTTAACCAAAAAGAACAATCGAATCACAAATTCGAAAAAGAAGAAAACACAAACTCAAAAAATAAATTCGATAAACTAGATCTAATTGCCTTTTGTATTTAGAATTCTTACAAAGAAAATAACTAGTATGATGCGGAAGAAAACTACTAGTTATACATTCTCTTTGTAAGCTAATGACCTCAAGATCTTCTGCCGTATTCCTCGCCTCGCCTTGGATGTGATCGTGTGGGCGACGATCCTCCAAGATGAACACCACCCAAAAGCTTCTTCCTCTTCTTCTAAAATCCGGCCACTACCACCACCAAGGAGAAGAGAGCAAAAGGGAAAAGAGAAGGGAGAGGGAGAGGGCCGACCACTTGAGGTTCTCCAAGCAAGAGAATAAGAATTATGTCTCATGAAGCCTCCTCACCCCTTCTTTTATATTAGTTGTCCAAGGCAAATAAGGGAAGAATTTTTACAAAAATTAAAATCTTCCTCTAGCTATAAAATATCGGAAAAATAGGGAATATTAATAAGGGATTTTTCCGGAATTTTTGGAAATTTTTCGGGAATTTTTCGGAGCTCGTATGGATAAGTTCACGGGGATAAAAACGGAGTCCGGAAAAGCCTGTTTAAGCTACCCGAATTAAACGAGGAAAAGTTTAATTATCTTATTTCTTTTATTTTTCTTTTATTCTTTTTTTTTGTCCGCCGAGTTCTCCCCGCGTGCCTTAGCCTCCCTCCTCGTGTCGAGCCACCATTTCTGCCCAAAACCGCTCGGAGGCGGTTTCTTCTTCTCTTCCCCTCTCTTCTTCTCCTCTACCGATCGTCGCTGTGCCCTAGCCGACTTCACTCTCCGCCGCGCCGATCTTCCATCGCCAGCCACTCGAGTAGCGCTGGCCACCCCTTACCGCCGTGCCCTAAGTCCCCTTTGGATCTGCGCGCCGACGCCGATCATCGGCCACAGGAACTCCAGCGCCGCACTGTGCTATAGCCCGGCCACCAACATCGGGTGTGGTCGCGACAGAGGACGAGGCTAGACCTAGCCCTCAGTTGATCTTCTTCCTCTCTTTCTCGGAGTCGCCAGCCGAACCCTTGGTCCGCCTGAGTGCTGACAGCCGGCGTCACTGTTTCTCCACGCGAGCAACCAACGCTGAGGTTCTCTCTCCCTTCTCCCTCACTGTGGTTACATTCCGTGCCCTATTTTGGATTCACAGTCGGCCGACTCTCCTTCTTCATGGCGTGCCCTAGGTTACTTCATACTGCCGGATCCAAACAAGACAGCAGAGAGGTGAGCAAGCATCAGTGGTTTCATTAGGAAGGTCCCACAGTCCTGATCGATTGGTGCCACTGTCGTTTTCGTGAGGACAGCATCGTTCATAGGCGAGCCACGACTCTGATCACCCTGTTCCGGCAGACAGGAGGCTATGGTCACAAGATTAAGGTAAGTGATTTAAATATGGTATTTGAGTTGGGCAGTTGATTCATTTGTAGTGTTGAATCTGGATTGTCGTTAGGAAGGCAGTGACGTAGTGTTGCTCCAGTCGGTGTTGCCACCTCAATCAGCTTGCTACGATTTGGACTAGGGTAAGGTTTGTATAACAGTAAATTTATGCCAAATTATATCCATTGTTATGTTAGCTATATGAGATAGATTCTAGTGTTTAAGTGTGAAGTGTTAATGGTGAGCAAAGGATTAGTTCATTTCTGGATATTGAGGTTGCTAATCTGTATAGCTTGCATAATGGGTGATTAGTTGATTATGTGTTAATAAGAGTTAATGAAGCTAACCCTAGATGGTCGGTGGATTAGAAATTTGTTTAGCTGTTTGTTTATAATTAACTTAGCTAAACTGTATGATTTACTACAGGAATTTGACGCGAGACGAGTATCTCGATTATCGGATTGGACATTTTCGATTGGAGGCGGGTACTTTTGACTTATTGTCTTTGATATGCTTAGTAATTAAATTAACAAGATGCATTAATTGTGTTTCTTACTTATTTCGGTTAATCACTGCCCAATACATGCTACCTGTTGATTGATTGTTTGTTTACATCTTGTATGGATATGTACCTGATTCCACATGCTCATGGGTAGTGATATAACCATATTTTACCATGTCAGGACCTAGGTTTGATACCTTATATGATCAGATACCTTGATATGATTCATTCGCTTTGGTGCACATTATGATATGTCCAGAGATTGGTTTAGTATATTACCATGTTTAGTGACATGCACCATTCGCATGATTGCATGCTGAGTGATTGATTGCTCCTTTATTGTCGAGTACTTTGCCAGTTTCATCACTGTTCGGTGCTCCGTTGTGACGCTCATGGGTAGCGGGACACAGCGTGGTAGCACGTCAGTTTGACTCTTCCGGTGCTCCGTTGATCCGCTCATGGGTAGTGTGACGCAGCGTGTAGCACGTTAGAGATTCCTCTCCGTCATAGTGTACCGGGAGATGAGAGCATTGCGCTCCCCCATTTATGATTTGGGGTAGGAGTACGTATGTACTCCGACAGCATCCCGTCCACTCGATCACTCATCAGGAGTAGTGTTGCAGAGTGCACGGTTGTCACAGCCCTACCCACTCGGTCCCACTCTTGTTGTGAGTCGGCTGACTGGTGTCAGGGGTGACCATGACATTGGCATCATATGCATGATGCATTTATTGTTTGTGTTTGTGTTTGTTGCACTTATATGCTGCACATTGCTTGGATACCTTGATTGACATGCATACAGATCTTCTATACCTTTCGGACTGTTTGTCCTTTTACCGGGTCCTGGTTAGTACAGTTTCTCTCCTGCTTACTTCAGTTTGGTATTTACCTTTATTCATCAGGAGACTGTACGCATGATTAGTGCTAGGTGTTATTTCTTTACTTTGCATATCAATTGTACCTGCTAAGTATTGGACTCACCCCGCCTCCATTGTTGTTATTTTCAGGTTGATGCTGTCAGGAGGGAGTTCCAGTCGCTAGTCTCACTGCACGTAGTGCTAGATCCCTGCAGACCTCGAGGATTTATTTACCATTTGGTTTGGTTTTTATTTGCTTATGTGTGTGCTTGGTTATTTGGATACTTGGACATCGTATGTTTTTCTTTTGATATTGATGGATGTTCTATTCGATATGTTTTTACTACATGCCTGCCTGGACGGTAGAAGAGGTGAGTTTCGTCGGATTTGAGTTTTATGAGTGTAGTGAAGTAGGGTGGATTTCGAGTCAGTGTAGTATTGTGATGTACTATTATAAACTGCGTGGTGAATGTTTTTATTTATTGTTATCATTCCAGCCGCCTGTGGCTGAGATATATGAGATGTAGAAAAGTTTCAGATTGTCCGTCGTACAGGGGAGATGCTGCCGAAATTTCTTCGGACAGGGACTCCTCCGGGGCGTGACACTATATTTTCCTTTTCCCTTTTAATTTTCCTTTTCTTTCCTCTTGATTGAATCAATCACCAAATTAATTAGATGATGATATATTTTTATAATTGGCCGGCCCCTTGCTTGGGCTCCAAGCAAGGTGGCCGGCCACCACATCAAGAATAAGGAAATATATTCTTTAAAATTTTACAAGAAGAAATCCTCTTATAAACTTTACAAGCTCTCTTTCCTAAAGTAGGAGTTAAAAAAAGAAAGTTCTAAAAATTAAAATCATGTTTTAAAATTTAAAACTTCTCTTATAAAATTTCCTTTTTTAACATGATGATAGAAAATTTAAATTTTAAAACTTATCTTCCTTTTTTTCTTAAACATGAGGATGGTTAAAAAAGGAAAGTTTTAAAACTTTTAAAACTCTCTATTAAAACATGTGACCTAATTCAAATAAGGAAAGTTTTTAAAATTAAAAACTCTCTTTTAAAACTTATAGTTTTCTACAAAGAGAAGATTTTTAAAAATTCAAAAACAACCCTCCTTATTTGAATATTGTGGCCGACCCCTACATGCTTGGACACCAAGCAATAGGGCCAGCCCCTATAGATGAGGATGTGTCCGGCCCTTGCTTGGTCACCAAGCATTCGACCGACCCCCTTCTTGGACACTAAGATGGGATTATATTTGGATGGACTTGAGGCTATAATGAGGCTACGACAGGGACCTAGAGGAGAAATTGGTTTTGGTCTTCCGATGACCTTGAGTATCCCGTGCTTGCCCCGAACACACAACTCAAGTTCATCGATAATAACTCATTCCACTAGAGAGTTATTATCGCACTACCGCACCAATCCCAAATTACATTATGGGCTCCTTCTTATCATGAGTGTGTCAGTCTCCCTGTATTTAAGATAACAAATGTCCACTAATTAAGTGAGTTACTGACAACTCACTAAATTAATATCTATCTCCGAGAGTAGTACCACTCAACTTCATCATCATGTCGGACTAAGTCCACCTGCAGAGTTTAACATGACAATCCTTATGAGCTCCTCTTGGGGACATTCTCAACCTAGATAACTAGGACACATATTCCTTCTATAATCAACAACACACACTATAAGTAGTATCATTTCCCAACTTATCGGGCCTATTGATTTATCGAGATAAATCTCACCCTTTAATAAGTTAAAGAAATAAATACTAAATATATGTACTTGTTATTATATTAGGATTAATAGCACACACTTCCATAATAACCAAGATCTAGTTCTTTTATAAAGTCAGTACAAAAAGAACTTACCTAAAATGGTCCTACTCAATACACTTAAAGTGTATCAGTGTAATTTATTAGTCAAGATAAACTAATACTTAATTACACTACGACTATTCTGATGGTTTGTTCCTTTCCATTTTAGTCGTGAGCAACTTGTTTATAATTTATAGAGAACCGACAACATGATCTTCTGAGTGTGACACCACACTCCATGTCATCTATAATGTAAATTAATTGAATAAATTACATTTAACAAATTACATTTAACAAATAAATGTAGATATTGACCAATGTGATTCCTTTATTTCAAAAATAAATGTTTACAAAAGCTAGGCTTTTAGTATACACTCCAACACTTGGATCATGGCAACTCACTTGGAAAAATCAAAATCCCTGCATTTGCACTTATGTTTGCATATGTGATTAGTGCTTCACCTTATAAAGCACCAAAAAAAAGAAGAAAATCATCATTTGAATAAGGGATAAAAAAACAGTTGTCGTGAGTGGAAGCTAACAATTTACCCCTTTGAGACCGAGTTAGGTTACTGGGGAAATATGTTTCTCTTGATTCCAAGTAGTCCTTTGAGACCTTGTGTAGTTTTAGAGATATGAACCAAGCGTGTTGCAGGTAAGTGCCTATCGCTGGAAGCATAAGGAACACAATTTTATGACGACTTAACTAGGCTTAGGGATTGATACTTGATAAATTTAGGCCACTATTGCACTGAGCACGGAGGACTACTACTTAGGTCATACTCAAACTACTTTTGTATCTTGCTTACCAATGAAATCATTTGATAGGATTAGCTTGACTTGCTAGATATTATGATGCATTATCTAACCACATGAGTCTAGATTGCGGGTTTTGCTTGAGGACAAGCAAAGGTTTAAATCTGGGGGTGTGATGTGCATAGATTATATACACTTATATGCATACTTTGATGCACATCTACTTATATTTCATGACTATAATCTATGTTTATTGCACCCTATTTCATTATAACACTATAACAAAAACCCTCATAGACATCGATTTTCCACTGGTGTCTATTACATTTTCGACCGATGTCTATGAAGCCGATGTAAAAGGTCTACCATTTTAGAGATCGGGTTAAAACCGGTGTAGTATCACTTAACGACATCGGTGTTCGAATCGGTTATTAACCGGTGTAGTATCACTTAACGACACCGTTTCATCAACGGTGTAAAACCGATGTAATATTATATGTTAATAACACCAGTTTTGGCAGCGGTCTACAACCGATGTAAAATTAGTTAATAACACCGGTTTTGCAGCGGTGGAAAACTGATGTAATATATGTATTTTTTAACAGCACAAATTTGATTTTCGAAACAATGAAAAACCGACAGTAACAAAAAAAAATACACAAATATTCACAAATTACACAAATATTCTTCATTCAACAGTATCCATAAAATACACAAATATTCACAAATTACATAAATAATCTTCTTACAACAGTATCCATAAAATACACAAACATTCTTTTTACATCAAAAGCTAATAGATATCAGAATCAAGGTAGAACATTCTTTTAACAACACATTAAGGTAGAACCGCACTTCAAATGTAATCTAGCATGCATTCAGCCCACTCGAACCGCACTTCATCAATTTCAACTCTGGAGTACTTGAGATTTGTAAACTGTAAAAACACATAAATAATATATTAGTAAACCAAGACCAAAAATCATAGTTGAAAAAGCAGTAAGGGCACCAGATAACAAGATGACTAACTGAAATGCTTAAAAAAAGAAACATTCATCAATTATCACATAAATATAAGGGATTAATTTGTAACAACAACTCAACAAAATGAACTACCTCCCTAAACTAAGGGATTGGTGTGCATTGAGATCAAGAAAGGTGAAACAAACAACTGTATATATCCACTAAAGAACTTGAGCTTTTCTGACTTGCAATTCTCTCCCCTAAACAATCCAAAACTCTTGTACGTATAAAAAGTGACAAAGAATAAATTTCCTTTAGAACCAACAGAACTATGAGATCAACTTGATAATCAAATTACTAATATTGTGGTCAATATATAACTGTATATAATTTCCAAGGCCTATAATATATGGATGAGGATGCTCAATAATACATCAAGTAAAACAAGAAATAAGTAAAGAAGTAAATTCACCATATATCATCATTGCTTATTGTATATTGTTTATAATGTGCATGTGTAGATCATATCATAAAAGAATGAAGTGGTAATTAATCACATAGAAATTACTTGAAATAGGGAAACAAGAGAGGATATGTATTCTTGTCCCACTGTCTTTAGTGCATGCAACTGATCAATGGAATCTTTGAACGGTAAGGTCTCTTAAAAAAAAATCAAGAAAATCCCAAAACACTTTTTGTTGGATTCATAAACCCCAAGCGCAACAACTAGAGCAACGAATATGATACTGAAGTAGTGTTGGAAAATGCAACAAATTTTATTTAGGGCTTATATGCAAAATGGAAGATATTGTATTATTATCATTGCTGGAAGTGAATCCTTGTAGTCAACTCCAAAATTTTAAATTATATCTTTCATATATCGCATGATATAAAAACCACATTACTCCACATCCGGTTGTTGAGGAGCCTGTGTTAGAAAAGAAATATTGGAATAACTCCTTCGAGGATAGTGAAACAGTTGCTAATCAAAAGGACATACCTTGACAACTACCCATGTTGGTTGTTTTTTCCCTTTCCTTCCCGCCTCCACATTATACATTTTCAAGGCCCTTCATGCATATGATCAGTGGGAATTGTATTGCCACATCAAAATACATCCATGTTTCAACAAAGGTAAGAAAAGAAGCCAAAAAACTTACATGTTGACAACATATTTCCAATCTTGATCAAGAATGCGGTGACCAAGAGGATCCAACAAAAAATTAATCTCCTTCTCAACATTGATGATAGTCAATGTTATTCTTACTGCAAGTTCTCAAAATATACAAGTGAGAGTGATATATAATGTTATTCTTACTCACCCAACATTGCATGGCACAACAACCAATTGGCCAGTTGAGGTACCAATTAGCCTACTGCTTAAGTAAGAAGCCCTTTTATTCAACTGTTCTTGGATGGAATTTTTATTCTGATTTCTTGATGGTACATACTCCACAGGCACTGGATCCATCGATCTGAAATCCTGTAGCAACATCTTTTCCTGCATCTTTCTATATAGATGCCTACAATTGGAAAATATCCCCAAAAAATACAGCAATCTTGATGTCTGGTAAGTACGTGCTGAATCGCTCAAACTCATGGCAAATCTGCACAAATATAAATATGAATCAAAATTCTAGAACCACCAAAATCAACAGAAATCATTCTTTAAAAATAAAGTCAAACATGGAAGGCCAATTCTCTTGTATGACACATCACAAGTGCAGCAACTTGGCCTACTGTTGGCTCAATTTACTGAAGAGTAGAAAGTACAAAAACTGCCGTTTTACCCATTCCAGACTTTGCTTGACAAATAACATCCATTCCCAGAATAGCTTGTGGAATACATTCATGTTGTACTGATGAAAATTGAGGAGTACCCTAGTAAGTAAAAAATAATCTTCTGGATCATTTAATGGAAAGGTTTACCCTATTCTCCACCAAACTGAGAAACATGCAAGTGATCTTTACCTGCAAAATACCATAAAGATTTATGCATCTATCCACTCGATGATGAAATGAGATATCTATTTAAATTTAAATAGGTTCTCCTGATTTGCTCTCAAATTAAGAAAGTAAAATGAGCAGAGGACAAGTCTATAGTTCTAGTACTTTAATTGAAAAAAACCACTTCCATATAATTTCAATGATTACCTCATACGCCTAAGATGAAATTGAACTATTGCCAACACAATGCTCTCTTTTGTACCAGAAGATATTTTATATTATGAACAAACTTTAAAGACCAAAATTGATTTTAATGAATTAGATGCAACTACTAAGTGAATTGGAGTGTACAAACATCTGACAGAAAACTAAATCTAAAATGCTGAGCTATTCAACAGTGGTTCCGGAACCAATCAAAATTTCCCATATCAACATCTCTCTAAAATTAAAAATATGTACGTTTAAAAATGATACTGTATCTTGCCTTCGGAAGGATGCTCAAAACCACAATCAACGATAGCACGAAGGAGTTCTGGCTTCAACAGAAAGTCTCTGAATCCGGAACTGTGAATCCCAACGTAACCCCTGTACGTTTTATCATAGTTAGTAAACAGTATTCACCTTTTGTATAAATTTCATGGAAATAAACCCAGACTAAAAAAGAAAACAAAATTATGCGACAGTAATAAAATAGACGCTACACAATGATATAAGGAAGAAAAAACATGAAATAAATCTAATGGAACTTTAGTTAAGGGAAGAGAAAAAAAAACAAAAAAACATTTATCACATCCAATAATGTACAGTGAGGTTGAAAAATAAAATTCCTCTGCTCCAGCTTCAAAGAAAGTATGTGCATAACATAGCGGCCACACAGGAATAGTAACAACTCTAAGTTGTTAGATTCATGAGCATTTCTGTCCTAATAAACTTATTAAATAATTCAATTTGATTAAAAAAATCTAGCTTTGCATGAAAATATGTACAGGAGAAGGGGAAAAAGGAAAACAAAGAACGTCAGCACTAGATCTAGAATAAAACGAAGTTTCTGACTAGAGAGATCCTTGGAATGAGGAAATTTTTAAGCAGACCATAGCTATAAACGTGCAATAAATAAACAACAAAAAAGCAACTAATTGATTAAAATCGTAATGACAAAAGAAACCCTCAACAAAGAAAAACCCTTTATACAGTATGAACCATGCCATGAATATGAAGTGAAAAAAAAGACAAAAAAAAATAGCGGAAGACTGATAAAAATCCGTTCTTACTTTTTCACTACTTCACCGGAAACCTTGGCAGCGACCGAATCCGGAGCTTTCTCTTCCTCCTCTTCGTAGTCCAGGAGCTCCTTCTCGTAAACATCATTATCCTTGGCTTCCCCCATACTATATCGAATCAAGAGAAAAAAGATCAAGACAAGATAATATCAAAATATACAATGAAAACGCATCATTCACACCAAAAAACTAAAAAGAAAACGAAAAGAATCACCTTGGCAGACCAAAACTGGAAAGTGGAGCTAGATAGAGTCTGCAAGAGAAACAAATCAGGAGAAAAATAGAAAGCAGGACGACGAGGGTTTTGAGAAAATATCCTAAATGGGAGAGATCCGAGGAGGCTAGGGTTTGGAGGATGAATGGGAGGATTGGAGGAGAGGGGAAAGTTATATAATAAATGGTTGACGAAGCCAATCCAATGGCGGACTGGATGAGTGGCGAACGAGAGCAGCGTGATCTCAGCAGCCTGTGTGTTGATGCTGTGTGGTTGGACGGAGAAGCAAGGGTGTCGTGTGTTGATCCTGATCGGGAGAGGAAGGGGCGTCGATCTAGGAAGGGGGAAGAGGGAGATGAGGTTGAGAGAGATGGTCGGAGGTTTAGGTTTAGGTTTAGGCCGAGAGAGATGGTCGGAGGTTTAGGTTTAGGTTTAGGCGAGAGAAATGGTCGGAGGAAGGGGCGCGATATAGATTTAGGTTTGGAGGGAACTTCACAGTGTTGCAAATTTTGGCTGGTAGGGAAATTAAAATATTTTATTTTGGTTCATTAACACTGGGTTTTAAAAACCGTTGTTAAAATCAGTGTCTATTAACGAAAAAAGGGCGCTCATAGACATCGCCTAAAAAACCGATGTCTATGAGTGAAAATCTGCGCTCATAGACACTGATTTTTGGAAAAACCGGTGTTAAATACTCAAAGACATCGGTTTTTGCTTAAAGCCGTTGTTGTTCCACTGATGTCTATGAGGGTTTTTGTTGTAGTGTAATATCATACTTCTATTATATTATGTTAGGAGATTTGCTCTTTGCTTGTTTTGATTGATAGGACGCTATTTGGAGCGAAAATAGAGCTAAATTGCACACAGGAGCAACTCTAGAGGGAATCCACCTTGGGTCGTGTATGGCACACGGCCGTGTGGCCATTATCTTGCTTTGGTCGTGCCAATTGGCACGGTCGTGCCAATGTTCTAGAGGAAAGGAGGATCACGACCGTGTGACCCACATGATCGTGTCAACAATCCAGAGGCAGAGCAAGGCAAGGCCGTGCAATTTCTCCAGAGGCCGTGTCAGCTCCCTGTGTCCAAGCAGCACACGGCCGTGCCAAATGGCACGGCCGTGCTAAGTTTCTAGAGAAGAGGAAGGCCACAACCATGTGAATCCACACGGCTGTGTGACCTCAGTAGAGAGGAAAAGGACCACGGCCGTGTGAGTCACACTGCCGTGTGACTCAACCCGAGAGGGAGCCATGTGAGGCTAATGTGGATTCCGCATGGCCGTGTGACGAAGAACACAGGCCGTGCCACGCCAAAACAGAGCTGTGCTGAATTCTGGGCAGATTGTAGACCGGTCGTAAAATGACCATAACTTTGCGCTCCGTTGGAGTTTCGGGATGTTCTTTATACTGAAACGTAGCTGACTTCAAGATCTACAACTTTGCTTCAGATACAACAGAGATAAAGCATTGTCTTCCTGTGCTAAATGGCACAGCCGTGCCTCCCAACTGCGAGTTCAACTGGACCTCCGCCCAGACTGCAGACCAAACTTTGAACTGCCATAACTTTCGGCTCGGTTGGAGCCAGGGCTCGATCCAAGTATCAGATTGAAGATAATTTCAAGAGATACAACTTTGATTCAGGGTGAATCACGATAAAACTTGGTTTAATGGGTGAAAACCCTAGTTTACCGGACCCCTGTAATCCTGGTTTTCTTGGGCAGCTTGAAGGAGGTATAAAAGGGTCAAGATCCCCATTCTTTGGATCATCTTGGGTTTGGGACTTCATCCCTCTCCTTGGGGAAGGGCTCTCCCATTAGGGGGAAACCCTAGAGCTTCATCCACCTCCATTTCCTTCACGATCCGTCCATCTCCGGAGCAAGGAGACATCCCCAAGACATCGGAATCGTCGGCAAGCATCTCTTCTTCCCTTTCTTCTCGGATCTAGGGTTGTAAGTATGTTTTATTTTATGTTTTGTGTTTGTTCTTCCTTAGCAATGGAGTAGATCTCCAGATCTAGGATGTAGAAAGTATTTGTGATGTGATGGATGATGTAAAACTATGTAGATTTGCCATGATTCTATTCAATGACTTGTTGATGTCTTGTTCATGTTTGATGTGATGTGTGTGTGAATCTTGATTATATCTTTTGCATGTTTTATCAAATGATTGTATAGAATTGTTAATCCCGTAGGGGGAATACCCTAGATCGTATGACCATGGGGCGTCGTGACAGGGCTGCCCCATTAAATGAGCGTTTAGGGTATATTACCTTGAAAGGAGAAGCAAATCTCCAAAAGGAAGTAGGGGATCGAGCATAGTCTCTATTTCTATTTCTATGTTATTGTGTGATAGTGTATTTCTGTGTTGTATGACCGCGGGGCGTCGTGATAGGGCTGCTCCATTAAACGGACTTCATGGGAATCATTACCATTTAGTAGCATAGGATACGGAGTAGTAGATCATGCCGGCTTATCCACTGCAGGGGAGAATCGGTAATGAATCTAACTTTCTACAAGAGCATGAACATAGAGGATAGAAACTAAATAATCTATGTAACATCACCTAGCATTACAAGGAAATCGAAATCCTAGAATCTATCATCCTCCATTCACTATGCTCATTCTCTCTCTCTACTCTCTATCTTTTCTCTTTAGAGTTTGTTAACAACTTTAGATTGTCTAGATAATTCGCCGTGCGAAGTTAACTAGTGCTTAATCAACAACCCCTGTGGTTTCGATATCTTTTTATTACTGATGACGTAACCCTACACTTGCGGTGCATAACAATGTCCTTCCTTTTGACACTAATAGCATCGAACCCTTCTTCTATTTCTTGGATTTTTCATGTTCTACATTTCTTTAAATTTGTTAGATCTAAAGAACTTTCTAAAATTTCTTACCATTTAAGCTTCTTGATCTTCTTCTGAGTCTGACTCGGGTTCATCCTTCTTGGTTGCTTTTAGTGCCATAATCTGGCCTATTTCTTTGTTGTACCTGCACATATGGTTTCATTTATTTCGAGAGTAGAAAAGAGTTCCTCTAGGGCGTACTTATCTCCAGGTCCTTTGAGATGTAGTAGACGTCGATTATCGAGGACCATTTTGGAGTCTTGGGAAAGACATTGAGTGCATAGCGTATCGAGTCCCAGTTGGTTTCTGTTGCACTAAGGTTTTCGAGTCCGGTGATTAGTTCTTTGACCTTCGCGTGTAGATCGGCTACATTCTCACCTTTTTCCAGACAGATATTCATCAGCTTGTTCCGAAGTATGTCTCGTCTTTTGAGCTTGGCTTCGGATGTGCCTTCGTGGAGTTCCAGGAATTTTTTCTAGAGTTCTTTGATCGACGAGTAGCCGCCGATACGGTTGACTTCTTGAGGCGACAGCACGCTCAGCAAGTGATATTCCACTCGGTTATTTGCTACGGAATCATTTTGTTCTTTCTTCGTCCAAAGACTCTCTTTCTTTTCCTCTCCGTTTTGATTTGTAAGAGCTACAAAGTCATATTTTGTTATTAAACGAATCTCAAAGACAATTTTTAGAAATACCTCTATTCGACGTTTCCAGTGTACGAAGTCTTCCTCAAATTTTGGTGGAACGATGCTTGGTCCGGCCATTGGTTCCTTTGCTTCGGTCGACGGCTAGTCCTTTTGAAGCGTCCTTGCTCTGATACCACTTGTTGGCCCCTTGATGACCGACAAGAGGAGAGGGGTGAATTTCCCTACAAAAACAAACTCAACCCTTTCTCGACTTTATAGCTTAATTAAGAGCACTTATAATAATAAAAAAAGAGACTAATTAAAAGGACAGAAACACAAAGAGAATTACTTGGTTTACAATTAGGAGATTGCTAATCCAAGGAAAATGAAGCGCACTTTTCTGAAGATCTCCTTTGGGCGGAGTAGCCTCTTACAACGTTAATAGCTCGCACACAATAGTAGAACAGAAAGAAAAGAATTACAAGTTGTTGTCTGAACTACTGAAAATAGAGCTATATTTATAGCACTGTTTCGGGCGCTTGGAAGGGTTCCGGGCGCCTGGAGTGGGATAGAATTCTATCCCCGACGCATTAGTCAACGGACACGTTGAATATGATAAGATTGAGGTTCCGGGCGTCCGAACCCATAAAAGTCAACATAGTTGACTTTTTTGGTCCAGACCCTCTGCTCCGGTTTTGCTCACCTCGGTTCGGGTCTTCCACTCCGGTTCCGCTTGCTTAAGTGATCTCGGCCATCCGAAATAGGGTTCACTCGAACCCAATTTCCGGCCTTCTCCTCGAGCAGCCTTCCTCCCCGGCTTTTCGTCCCTCGAACATCGTGTAGGTTCTTCTCGTCCACTCGTGTACTCTTCCGCGACACCTCGTCCCTGGATGCATCGAACCCATCGGCTCTCTCCCGTACCGTTCTTCTCGCTAGCCATGTCTTTCGCTCGACTTCCTGTGCTCCTAAGCTCCTGCACACTTATACACAGGGGTTAAACTAAACATGACCTAACTTAATTTATTTGATCACATCAAAACAATCTTGGGGTTCCAATAAATATCATGCCTTAAAGTATGAACTTTTTAGATGACAAGATTAATTAGACAAACTAACATAATTAGCAGCAAGGATTTAAAAACAAACAAGGTTTACCTGAATTATTGCTTCCTTGAGCTTTGAATGCAAACGCGGTCCTATATCTTTGATACAATTAATTAAGTCACGAAATAACTCATCACTATTTTCAGAACAAATTTCTCTATTAAACATGCAATACCATATAGTTTCTACTCCAGTGACTGGGCCCAAGGAATCAAGTATATGACCTGATTTTAATCAAATTAAAAACCAACTTCTAAATTTTCCAATAATAAGCATATATAAAGGTAAGTGTAAGTAATAAATTATTTCAGTCTTTTGCAAGAAATCCAAAATAAAAGACAAAGAAAATCCTATTGTGGATTGACTCATGACACATGAAAATATCCAATCTCTTCCATGTATTTGATGTATCAAATCTTAACTGATTATGCAACAAAAAAAACATTTGATGAAAGATTTGTTAATTAGTATAATATACAGAGATAGAACATGTAGGATCAACGTATCCTGCAGGTGCAGTTTGAGGTGGGAAGCTCTTAACATGTGAGACCAAGCAAATCATGTGCATAAGATCTGAATTTAAAAAAATGAGACCAGTTAAGCAATTCATGTGCATAAGATCTGAATTCATGTCCATATAATTTGCATAAACAAACACGAGTCGATCACTTTAGATTCAAATTTTCCAACCCAATTTTAGTTAAAACCAAAATACATTATCAATTGAAATTGACAAAGGATCAGGAAAAAATCGATCATGATACCACTGGCCAGTCTGCATAAATTTCTGTTAGTGGTACCGAATGTTTCCTTTCGTCGATCCAATTGCATGCACAAATTAAAAAAGATTGGAGTTTAATGAATCGTTCTAATCTAGGGTTCTAAGAAAAATGGTTCGACCAAATCTTTCAAAGCATTTACAACCGAAAACTTCTACCGCTATTCGCAGACAAATTCTAAAACACAAGCATGAATTTCAGATCAAATATGAAATTCACTAGAGCGAGATTAGCCATTCGAGTGTTAACTGATTCAAACAAGGAACAAATCTCGAAACGGGGAGAGGAGGAAGGAAGTTGGAAGAAAGCTTACGCTTTTGATGCTATCATCACTGCTGCCAGTGGGTTCGGCAAAGATGTTCAGCGCGGAGAGGGATTCAACAGAGAGGGATTCGGCAGAAGGGGTTCAGTGGAAAGGTTCGCAGAGAAGGGTTCGCCGGAGGGGTATTGGGTGGAGTTGTTCGGTGAAGATGTTGGGCGCAAAGGAAGTGTAGGTTTCGGCAGAAAGATTCCGTGAAGAGGAGTCACAAGGCGAGCGGGTTTTGGAAGAAGGAAGTTTGGCAAAGGGTTTGCAGGATGCATAGGGAGGGTTCAGGAATTTAAAATTTCTAAAGACTTCTAACGACGCGCAGTTTTGCACATCGTAGATAATATTTATTTTACGGCATGTATTTTTTTCACGTTGATATTTATATAAATATAGTAATATTAGCAGTGCATTTTATAAGTTATTAATATTAAATTTAAACAACGTACTATATACATCATAAAAAATTTAATTGATAATATACTTTTTCTATATGTCGTCGCCGTTTCTAAAAATATCATACTATTAACAGAATATGATAATTTTAACATAATATGAAGCTTTGATCACTAATTTACAGGCAGCTATGAATGTGGGAGCTACTCAGATTTTTATCCATTCTAAGTCACAGTTGGTGATCCGACAACTCTTAGAAAACTTCAAAATAAATAATACGAGGTTAAAATTATATGTTGAGGCGTTAGATAGGTTAAAGGCAGGATTCTAAGAGGTAACATTGTAGAAGATCCCCTGGGTGGACAATCAATACGCGGACGAGCTGGCCGAGCGCGCTAGTTCTTAAAGCTCGGTGGCGTTTGACAAGTCGGTCGAGCAAGTATTGTTGGTAGCCCATATTGAAAGATCGGCTGAAATAGAAGTGCAAAGTGATTGGAGGACACCTTTGATAAAGTTCCTCCGATCGGAAAATACACTAGCAGAGCAGGAGCAAGCTCGGTTGATAAAGAAGAGAGCTGGTTGATTCACGCTTATAGGGGATCATTTATACAAAAGAGCATTTTCTAGGCCATTGCTTAAATGCGTCAGATCGGAAGATGTCCAATACATTTTGCAGGAAGTATACTAAGGTTCCTATGACAGTCATTTGAGCGGCCGTTTACTAGCCTAGAAGATCTTAATGGCTGGATATTTTTGGCCCACCCTGCAAGCAGATGTAGCTCGAACAATGACCACTTGTCTATCATGTCAAAGACACTAAAACATACCCCACTAACCTATTGAAGAATTGAAGACATCAATTATCTCTTGTCTGTTCGACTAGTGGGGCATGAATATTGTTGGACCTTTTTCCATGGTGACCGGTCAAAGAAAATTCCTCCTCGTAGCCATGGATTGTTTCTCCAAGTAGGTGGAAGCCGAGCCGCTCGCTAAGATAACCGAGTAGATGATCATCAAGTTTTTATGGCAAAATATTGTGTGTCAATTTGGCATTACTCACAAGCTCATCTTTGATAATGAAAGGCAATTTCAAGGTCGAAGGCTTAAAGAGTGGCGTACGAGCTATGACATTATGTAGGTCTTCACTTTTGTGGCTTATTCTCAAAGCAACGAACAGGCGGAAGTCACCAATAGAGAAATTATTAGAGGACTTAGAACTTGACTCGACCACCTTGGAGGAAGTTGGATTGATGAACTTTCGAGTGTGTTGTGGGTATACCACACAATGCCCTGAGAAGCCACTGACATAACCTCGTTCCACTTGATGTATGGAGGAGAAGCAGTAGTACCGATAGAAATATGCGTAGAATCTAATTGGAGATAGCTCTATGATGAAGAAAACTTTGAGTGGCGTCTTATGGGGCTGGACTTAGCAGAAGAGATCAGAGATAAAGTAGACGCTTGCCTGATGGCATACAGGAAGAGAATAGAGCAAAACTACAACAGGAAGGTTATTTTGAGATCTTTCCAGGTCGACGACTTAGTATGGAAGAGAATCAAACTAGTATGCAATGTCAGCATGTTAGAAGCTCCATGGTGCAAACCATATAAAGTGATAGAGAACCTCAGCTCAGGATCTTATTATCTGCAGGATGAAAATAGAAGAAACCTGGATCGACCATGGAGTGCAAACCATCTACAGCTCTATCAGATTGGGTAGTAAGTTTGCATTAAATTTATGTAAATTGTAAAAATTATTGTTCCATGAATACAGGAATGTTTAAGTGAAAAATAATTAAGTATCCAGACTCTCGTGCTATTCGGTCGAGTTATAAGTGAGTATCCTCTTGCGCAAAGTGGTCAAGACTCTCGCACCATTCGCCCGAGTTATAAGCGAGCTTAACTCTACCACCAAGTGTCCCAGACTCTCATGCCATTCAACTGAGTTATAAGTAGCTTAGCTCTCACACCAAGTGTCCCAGACTCTCACGCCGTTGGGCTAAGTTATAAGCAAGCTTAGCTCTCGTGCTAAGTGTCCCAAACTCTCACGCCATTCGATCTAGTTATAAGCGAGCTCAGCTCTTGCACCAAATGTACCAGACTCTTGCGCCATTCAACTAAGTTATAAGTGAGCTTAGCTCTCACGCCAAGTGTCCTAGACTTGTAGGGGATTGGTGGCTGGCTAGAAGGGGGTTGGATAGCTAGGTCACCCCTTAATTCAATTTCTTCTCTACATGGTTAGTTTGCGCAACGGAATGAAACTAAAACAATGAAAGCAATAAGTAAGAACACAAACGCTAACACGATTCCTTTACGTGGTTCGGAGATTACTTGCTCATACTCCACGGTGTGTCCTTGAGGTGGACGAACCCTTGATCCTTTGATGGATCAGTCCCTAGCAATCTTCGGCTAGAGCTTACTCCTTCTCAGTGGAGTACAACCTCTCATAAAGCACTCTTCTTCTTTTAAAAGATGAAGATTAAGAGTAGGAAGAAGAGTATGGCTTGCAAGCTTTGGACTATGACAAATGAGTGATTTAACAATAATCAGTAACCTCCTTTATGCCCCAAAGCTTCTTATAAATAGGAGGAGAGAGAGTTGATCATCATATAAACTCATCTCGGCACCAGTCGACTGACACTTCCTTCAGTCGACTGGTGCTACCGTTGGAGATAGCCAACAACTACTTCATAGTGCCAACAATTTGCTAACGGCTACTTATCAGTCGATTGGTAAAAGTACCAGTTGACTAGTCGTTGCTGGCTGAGCGAACAGAATACTTTGTTCGCTCCCAGTCGACTACATAGTTGACTGGACCAGTCGACTGTTACTTCCAGCGGTCGACTGGTCCCGGTTACACACTCACACTCATCCTCTCCGGAGTTGCCCTTGAAGCCCTCTTCCTCGACCTTCGTCCCTCAGATGCACCTGAGCCTGCGGCTCCTCTCCGTGTCATCCTTCACGTTGTCTTGAAGTCCGCTTCCTTCGGCTTCACTATGTTGCTCCTCATTCGTGGTCCCTCAAATGCACCATCCTTCACCGATCTCATGGACCCGAGCGATAGGATAAGCTTCCCAAGCTTAGCCGCACCAAGCTCCTCATGTGTGTTTCACCAAGTCCTGCATGACTCAAACACATATCAAACCAATATGAAGCCTAACTTAAACTCTTTGATATACACATCAAAATAATGATCGAACCTCGATCAATTCTAGGTCTATTGCACCAACAATCTCCCCCTTTTTGATATGTGGCAATATGTTTAAATTAGGTATAAAAACAACTTGAAAATTACCAGTATAAATGTAAACATGATGCATAAATCCAATCTCCCCCTTAACATATGATATATCACTTAATTTTCAAGTTTGACACAAATATGGAGAATTAAGTTTCTTAACTTAAACTTTCCCATTTCTCTCCCTTTGACACTATCAAAAAGATTGCTCTAAACAATCATGCATACCAAGGCATCAAAATTTAACTAAGTTAACCAAACCCAACTCTTGACAGTGCTGGAAAACAACTATCAGTCGACTGCCATCTGTTGCAGCCGACTGACACATTGCCAATCCGAATTTCAACCTTCTGAAGCCAACTTCAGAAATGTATAGAAAATTCTAGAAAATTTTAAAAATCATGAAGTTTTGAACACATATTTCTTATAATATTATTTAACAGGGAAAAATATGTTTCTATGGAAATTCATCATATTTTTATAGTTTTGATAAAAACTCAAACATCTTGAAAATCACTCAAGTTTTATGAATTTGAAAACTTGTTTTGAATTCATATGCTTCAAAATAGCTATACCACAGTAAATAAAATATAGAATAGTTTTCAAAACATTTAAAATGTTCAACTATGATCTATAGGTAAGATGCCCACTAATTAAATATTTACTTTCCCCATAGTTAGGCTATGATCACTAAAAATTGATAGATTTCATAACTCATCAAAATGCCATAAGCATAAGTGAATTATTTGTATCATCCTATCATCTCACATATATGTTTAGAAAATAATGCAAGTCATTGAGAGATGAAATAAAGGTAACCTCTACTTAGCCTTTTTTATCATGAATTTCTATCAAGGTTAAGTGCTCCCCCTTAAGGTCTCAAGTCAACCATTTTTCAAAGATTTGAATTATGATTTCAATGGTTGACTAACCCAAAATTCTCTAACCCTTGAGGATTGACTTTGGCACCCAATAGAAATTCTTTCTAATTGGGTTAACCAAATATTTCTTGGGGATCCATTTTCTATCTATGGTCTTAGTCTTTGATTGCCCCTAGCAAGTAGACAATGATAGGTCTTTTCGTAGTTGGGTTCATTGTATCCTAACCCATTTTTCTTAAAACTTGCCCTTTGAATCCCAATTATTATATTTAAGGTTTTGGATTCAATTTCAAATTTTCTAAGGGCATTAGTAAGGTATTCTACCTTTTCCCTCAATTTTCTATTTTCTTTTTCCAAACATGAATCATTCGAATTACTAGAAAAAACATGCATATCATTATCCCTAATAGGAATAGATTCTAATTTTTCCTTAAGCATGCAAATATTATTTTTCAAGGACTTATTTTTCCTTTTTGCCTTGAACAAATCCTCATTTGTACTTTTAATAATCTTAATTAAAACATGAGGAGGAAGATTGTATACTATTGGAGTAGTTAGCACTAATGGTCTAACTCAGGTTTTGATGAATGACAAAGTAGGTTAAGTTAGCTTTGTTGTGATCTAACACTTTGACTAAGTGTGCAGGAGAAGTCCAGATAGGTCGACGGACTAACCGGATATCTGGCACGAAGCCCAGCTAGGTCGACGGGCTGATCGGATAGCTGTATAAAGCCCAGCTAGGTCGACGGGCTGACCGGTGTAACGCCCGCCCTCCCTGCTATCCCTAAGGGACGGGGCTACGATACTCTATGTACAAATTTTCTTTTTAAAACAGTGGAAGACTTAAAATAATTTTCTTAGTTTAATAAAAACTTTTCTTTTATTTTCTTTTTCATCAAATCCGAACTACACTATCATGGCCTCAATAACATGATATCAAAATTAGTAGAAACATAACATCAAGTCACACATACGGTACTACAATTCATGATACCAAAGCGTAGTTCTTTAAAAGTTTTAAAAGCAGGTTCTTATTTGGTTGCCTAGCCACTGCCACACACATCTCCTTGCCTCTCCTGCTGCTCCTCTAGCTCATCCAGCTTTTTCCTTTATCTGTGGTACAAGGACAGTAAGCTGTGAGCACTCATGGCTCAGTAAGTTCCTTTCCTACTCACTAAAACTGAAAATCATAGTATAATCAAATAATGTCTCAACATGGCATCATATCAACTAGTCATGACATAATGTAACATACTCTTTTAAGCATATCATGCAACATGAAGGAATCATAACTAGTCATGGCATATCATAGCGTAAAGCATAGCATGAAGCATAACATAATCGTATCTAATCATGGCATATCGTCATAAGGAGTCATGGCATATCATACACATGGACATATCATGGAACATAACATAATCATATCCAACCATAGCATATCATAAATCGTCATAAGGTATATGCAATATGATTTGAAAAACATGTATCCGAAAAAACATGTGTATGTTTCATGATCTTTAAAACAATTTCTTCTTACATATATACTTGAACATAATCTCAACTTAAAGGGGATCCCGGCTATGTACCACTTACATATTGCGCGCAACCTATGTAGATCCAAGGTAGCAAGTCTTGAACCCTACAAGGCAAACATACTAGGCCCGAGTCTTACTCCATCGACCTAGGGGCACTTAAGAGCCCATCCCTAACGAGGCCCGAGTCTTATTCCATCGACCCCGGGGCGCTTATGGAGCCCACCCTTGGTACAAGCCATATAAAGTAAAGTACATGTCATACTTATACATATCATACATCATAAAAGCATGCATCACTTAGGCACACATCATATCATAAAAGTATGCATCACTTAGGCATACATCATGTCATAAAAGTATGCATCACTTAGGCATACATCATATCATAAAGGTATGCATCACTTAGGCATACATCATGTCATAAAAGTATACATCACTTAGGCATACATCATATCATAAAGGTATGCATCACTTAGGCATACATCATGTCATAAAGGTATGCATCACTTAGGCATACATCATACCATAAAAATATGCATCACTTAGGCATACATCATATCATAACAATATGCATCACTTAGGCATACATCATATCATAACAATATGCATCACTTAGGCATACATCATATCATAACAATATGCATATCTTAAGCATAAAGCATATCATCAAGCATGCATAATTTAACCACATAGCATATCATAAAAGCATGCATATTTTAAGCACTAACCATAGCATCAAAGCATGCATAATTTAATCACATATCATAACATAAGCATGCATATTTTCAGCTCATATCATATCATCAAAGCATGCATAATTTAACCACATATCATAACATAAGCATGCATATTTTCAACTCATAACATATTGTAGAAATTCTCATCTTGTATAGCTCACAAGCATACATGTCTAAGCATAAAAGTGTATCATGTGCTCATCCAATCATAAGGAACAATGTAACATGATTAATTTGGGTACTAAGCTTCCTAATCCCTTGGGTTCTTATCTTGGCCGAAGCCCTCTTAGGTGCCAATTTAGGTTTTAAACAACATTCAAGCATGTAGAACCTAATTCATCCACATATCATTTTCATAGGAAGTATTATAAACAAGATTTACTTGGACTCTAAGTTCTCCAAGTCCTTAAACCTCATTTGGCCGAACCTTAACAAGTGTGAAACAAGGTTCTAAATGACATAAAGCATGGAAACCTTAACCATATTTATAGCATTTGTTTCAAGGAATATGGTAAGCACAATTGAGTTAATTCCTAAATCCTTTAAGCCCTTAAAATTATGTCATGGCCGAAACTTACAAGTACTCATTTAGGTTCTCAAGCAAGCATATAAGCATGTGAACTTCCTCTAACATCATGTATAAATTTATAAATGGCATCATACAAGTGGTCATGGCCGAAACTTCTCTTAGCATCAATTTAGGTCACTAACAACATATAGCATGTGAATTTTTAGCTTTCTACATTTCATATTTCATGGAGAGTGACACGAGCATGTTCAATGTAAGTTCTAGGGTTTCTAAAGCATGTATCCCTTCATGGCCGAGACTTTAAAGTGTCCATTTGAATCATAGTTAAATATATAAGCATGTGAACACAATCAACATGTTATCTCAATTTCATAAGAAGCATCTTTAAAACATGAGGTCTTAATTTTAAGGTTTCTAGGTCTTTAAACCCTACATGGCCGAACCTCATCAAGCATGGAATTTGTTCAAATGGCATAAAAACATAGAAAGTCATAACACATTTCATAACATGTATAAAAGTCAAGCACTATAAGCATACATTTAAATTGTGTCTTAGGTTTCCTAGGTTTTTCCTTTCTTTATCTCATAGCATATGTTTGGCCGAAATCTTCCAAGTCTTTAACTAGGTTTTAGGTGGCCTAAAGTGTGGAAAACCTAAACAAGTTTTATGGCAAAAATATCAAAGAAACTATACATATAAGTTTGGTTCACAAACAAGCTAGGACCCTTGTGGTCATAATTATCATATATCATGCAACCAATTTTCCTATACTCTAATTAAGCATGGGAGCATCAAACAACTTTCATATCTTATTGTCATGGAGGTTTTGAGCATGTAAAAAAAATGTTTAAGCTATTCTAAACCATCCACCTTACCATGGCCGAAACATTAAAAGTGATGTTCATGAGTTTCTATCAACATACTAGCATGCAACTCTTTAAGAAACTCTATATTCTATCATATAAACATGGTAAGTTTAAATTCAAGGTCTTCCTAACCCTAAACCCTTCCTTGGTCGAAACTTGTGAGTGGGGTACTTTTGGTTCCAAGTAACCTTCAAGTATGAAAACAAAATAATGGATCCTTAACCATTTATTTCGAGGGTTTTGTGCAAGTTAGGTAAACAAATAAATTCCCTAGCCCTTATAAAAACTTTTTGGCCAAAACTCTAGGGTTAGGTACATCTCTAATCCGGCATCACATATATATAAAAATATGAGAGAAAACCTTCTTACAAAGCATAGAAAAATTATCATGAATCAAGGCTTATATTAAACCTTCCTAGGATCAACAAGTCCTTTCTTTGGCCGAATTTTTACAACTTTGTTTCTAGGTTTTAAAATCCTCATAAAATACAAAAACACATTAAAACCACTTGTACCACAAGTGAGGGGATACTTACATCCTTTTCTCTTGTGGTTCTAAAGTGTGGTGATGGAAGAATGAGTCTCTTCTTCTTGTTCTCCTCCTTTGATCTCCCTTGGTAGCCTTCCTTGTATCCTAGGAGGAACCTTGTTTTTGGGGACCGAAAATGGAGGAGAGGGGGCTGAGGGCTCTCAGTGGTGAAGAGGAGAGAATGAGAGAAATGAGAGAAAAATAAAATCTTCTCTTTACATGCTCCCTTTTATGTTAAGGGGGAAGAGGTAGCAAAATTGGTTTTTGTTTTCCTTCTCCCTTAGCCCTTTTTTTCATTTTCTTTTTATTTTATTTATTTATTTGTTCTCATCATTCATGATGAAACAAGGGGGAATGAATCCCCTTAATTCTCCTCTTTAAGTCACGGCAAAGGGAGAGGAAGAGGGAGGGAAAAGAAGGAAGGCAAGTTGCCTTTCTCTTGCTCTTTTCTTGCTTTCTTTTGGCTAGCTTTTACTCTCATCCTTATCATGAGTTTCCCACCTTTGCTATCAATATATCATTCCTATCCCAACTGGTTATTACCCATTAATCCTATTATTTACATCATGAGAGGTTCAAGGTTCAATCCTTGACCACTCCCTATTTTTATTTCTTTTTATTTCTTTTTGGTTCAACATTCTACTAATATTTTTTTAAGGCAAATTCATCATTCTCATATTTATCTTAAAAGCTTAGTGGGTGTTACAATCGGATAGCTGGCATGAAGCCCAGCTAGGTCAACGGGCCGATGGGATAGCTGGCATGAAGCCCAACTAGGTCGACAGGTTGATCAGATAGCTAGCACGAAGTCCAGACAGGACGACAGGCTGACCGGATGTCTGACAAGTAAGTTAAGATAAGTCACTAGAGGGGAGTGACTTGGTGAGGACACATTCCCAGTCAGGGAACTTAGGTGTCGATCCAACTTAGAACAATTTCAAAAATCTAAGTTGAGATCATGACTAGATTCTGGTCTTTGAGAGATAGAATCTAATTACTACTCTGCTTGAATATAATTGTTCTAACACTTTATTTTGCAAGGTAATATAAATTGTATTTTGCCTCGGACTAACATTTTCTTGCAGAAAAATTATTTTCTGGAAAATGGTGGTCCCGACGCTTTGAAGGGATCCGGACACTCGGAGTTGGTCCGGGCACCCGAAACTGGTTCGGGCGCTCGGAAGGAAAAACTTATCCTCATCGCAACGTGGAGTACGCTGATTGGTTGGGCTAACGTCATGGTCCAAAAGCCCGGAAGGAATCTGAGCACCTAGAGCACTCCTATAAAAGGAGCTTTCCTCCATAGCTAAAGAGAACAACTTATTCTATGACTGCTCTTGTGCGTGCTGCTTCCAAGACGCTATTGCAACGCTGCGAAGCCTCTCCGACAACTAGTGATTAAGTCTTTATTTTCTTATTGTCGATATTTTCATTTTATAAATTCTTGTACTTATTGTTGGGACCTTGACGTCCGCTAGAGGGGGGGGGGGTGATGTGCGTAGACTTTATACACTTGTTTAACATGTTTTGACACACAATCTTATATTTTATACATGCTTTATCTATGCACTTTCATGCTCCTTGCTTTACTTTTAGCATAATTATTTTTTTTTTATTCGGAGATATGCTCTTGTGCATTTTCAGCTTTCAGGAGTTGAATTTGGAGGAGAATTGATGCTTGAAGCCAATTCTACAATCAAACGAAGGGAAACGACACTTGCTGTGACTGCCACATGGCAATGACAAAGGAAAATGGCCTTGGTTGTGTGGGGATGACAGGCTTGTATAGCATCAGCAGCAAAGGAGAATGACATGGCCGTGTGAGAGCCACACGACCGTGCCACCTTTTGAGCCAACCAGTACGCGGGCGTGTAGGTTTACACGACCGTGCAACCTTTCCAGAGCCAAAGAATGACATGGTCGTGTGTTACGATTCCGCAAGTGCATAGATTCGTCGTCAGTAATAAAGATTATCGATCCCACGAGGACTGGTTATAAGCACTAGTGATGGCACACTTAGGATTAGCTAAACTACCGATGGTTGGAAGTTATCTAAAGAAGAGAGAAAGAGAAGCGGAAACGAGAACTAGTAAGGAAGAAGTAATAGACTTGGTTTATGAAAAGTCTTAGGAGTTCAGTTTTATTGTGGTGGTATTGATGTATCATATTCTGTCCTTAACTCATTGTCCATCAACATGCATTCGCTGGACGCTGAAGCATCTATTCTTAGGTACCAACTAAAGAAGATCCCTATGAAATCCTGTTACGGTTAACCCCTATCACTAGGGTGCCTCGGTAGATCACAAGAACACTACTCTAATTGGTGTCACTAAGAATAGAAATAAGGAGCTTAGTTTGGTCTCTTACTTCCCTGTGGAGGAATTGCCTCTCCTTTCAAGGAAGTACCCTAGATGTCCGTGAATGGGTAACCCCTATCACTAGGGCCTCTCAGGTGTACAATCTAGGATATTCTCTCTACGAGATTAGCAATTCCTATACGATCAATTAATACGCAACAAACAAGCATAATAGTTGAAACGAAGCAAGCAAAATTATCTAATAAATAAAGGCATGAATCTGAGTCTTACATCAAAATCGATCCACAACTACTCCCTAATACTAGAACAAGGAATCTACTCCATAGACATCGGAGAAAAACCCGAAGACATAATGTTAAGCATATAATTCTCAAACAAGAAGAGAGAAAGAGAAAAGACACTTATCCAATGATGATGAGTTATCTTTGGATTCAATTCTTTGCTTCTGGAGTTGATGTGGTGATCAAGGATCGCTAGACGGAGGTTCTGGACGGCTTGGAATGACACCAAGTCGATTCTCTTTTTGACGGCTCGCCATTGGCTCCCTTTCGGCTCGCTTCACCCCTAAGGAAAAGGGTTAAACCCCTTTTATAGGCTAGGGCGTGGCTGCAGTGGCACGATCGTGTAAGGATGGCATGACCATGAAGGATTGCACGACCATGTACTGCTTAGATGCGGTCATAGGGGGCACGACTATGCAAGTACGCACGACCATGCTTTGATTTGCCTCTGGGTTGGCCGCATGGCCGTGCAAGGATTGCACGATCGTGCACTTTCCTTCTCCTATTTGGCCACACGGCCGTGCAAGTTTGCACGACCGTGTTCTCTGACTTATTCTGGTGCATCAACAATCACTGTTTTTGCTCCGAAAGTTATCCCTGTCAACACAAAACTAAACAAAGAGCAGATATCCGAACAAAAGAATATATACGATGAGTACATGATAAAAGAGGCGATCATGCAAAGAATATATACGTATAAAGCAAGTGAATGTGTGTTAAAACATGCATAAATGATCATAATATTTATACACATCACACCCCCAGACTTGAATCTTTGCTTGTCCTCAAGCAAAACACTGTAAACTATGTTCATGAGCGCCTAACAGTGTTTCATAATCCCTAGTGCATTCCCCTAACTCTATCAACTAGTTTCATTGATAAGTACGATTGTGGAGTAACCTAAGTATGGCCTAATCATAAGTTCTTTGTGCTCGGTGTAATAAGTATCTCAAACTCTTCAAGTTTAAATTCTCTATCCTAGTTAAGTCATCATACAATTGAGTTCCTAATGTTCCCGGTGATAGACACTTACCTGCCACACACTTGGTTCATCTTCCTTAAATTACACAAGGTTTCAAAGGATACTACTCAAAATCAAGAGAAACATAACATTCATTTCCCCAATAACCTTACTCGGTCTCAAAGGGGTGAATTGTTTGTTTCCACTCACAACAACTATTTTTTTTTTATCACTTATTCATTTATTTTGGTGTTATAGTGTAACACTAATCACACATGCGGGATGCATATGTTGGGATATAGATTTTTCTAAATGAGTTTCTATGATCCGAGGTCATCGAGTAACCAAAATATAAATATGAAATCACTATGGAAACAAAAGTACTAAATAATTTGGATGAATCATAACTATTCCAAAAATATTTCTACTATTCAAGCTTAAGTACTTAAGTGTAGTGAAAATAAGATCCTTAAGGTTAGGCCAAAACTTATACCAAACTCCATACAATACTTAACTTATTTCATGCTACTAGGGATAGAGAAAGGAGATACACCAAACATACTAACACTAACTTGACAACACATGAACTAAGAAAATGCTAGACATTTTTCTATCGGACAAGTAGCAGAAAAAGTAGAAGGTTTGATGTTCTCAAATATGCCTCAAAACTAGTTTTTTTTTTCCATTTTTTTATATATATATAGAAACATGAAATGAATAAACAAATCAAAGTGTAAAATAGATGCAAATAGAAATATGAAACTAATAAAATATGAATAAAATATGCAAAGAGAAAAGAAAAACTTGACTCGACTCAGGTTGTGCAGACAGACACAACACCCCCTAGACTTAGACTTTTCATCGTCTCGATGAAATCAATACGGTGGCGGGGGTGGGGGATATGGGGGTCCCCGATGTGTGCCAGGGGGAAATCTAGGCATACCAGGAAATGGCCAAGGTGTTGATGATATTGATAAAGGGCTTCTACTTGTTGTCTAGTGATATCCATATCATCCATAAAATTTCTCATTCTTTCCTGGCCAACCTTATAGTCCTGAACGAACCCTGTCACCTGACTATGGAAGTCCCTAGTGAATTGAAAATGATCCTGTACCTCCCTAAACTGGTCGTCAGATAACTTGAAGTAACCCTCCAACAATCATTGTTGGGTATTTTGCTTCTCATGAAGGGAGTCTAAAGAGGCACGGAAGTCAGAAAAATTAAATCTAGAGGGTCCCGTACCATAGGCAAAAGAGTGACTAGGAGGTTTCGGATGTCCAGAAGGGTGTGGGAATCCTGATGACGAGGGCTCTTGGTGGTACTCGGTTTCTTCTATAATGGAGGGTATAGTCTCGGGGTGTAAATCAGTAATCACCTAGTTCGCGGGGTTGCGAACTGAAGTGCGCTCGGGGCAAGGAAGGGGTAATGGAAAACCATTGTTCCTAGGGAAGGCAAACCCATTTTCATCCCGACAAATCATCTTCATAGCAAGACAAGAATCGATATCGATCTTGTCATTACCATGAATCACCTCTAATCCATCAAGCTCACAACCTAGATTGAATGCTATTTGGGTGATCAATTCACCAAACACTATCATCCCTGAAGATGCCTTAGCCGCCCTTAACAAAGTTTGCAAGGAATGAAATCTGGAATCAAAATTGACTTTATTCAACATCACCCAAAGAGAATAGAGTTCTACCTTCCATCACTCTCTCCTCAACCAAAGATACGTTTTGCTCATCACTCGGTGAAGGTATCTAAAGGTCGGGTTTTGCATGCGGGATGCCTTGGCTCTAGAGGGTTCATAAGGGTCTTTTGATCTGGTTATTGACGTCTAAAATTCATTCCATCTAATTTCATCATCAAATTCATGGGCACCACCAATGGGTAAACCAAAATAATTATTAAAATCACTAAAAGTCCACCGAACTTCTTTATTCATCATCCTAAAAGTTATAACCCGTACGTAGTCATCCTCAGAAGAAAATTTAACATCAATCGAGCTCAAAAATTCAAAGACTAGACGAGCGTAAGCATGTGCATGAGCGTACATAATATCATTCCAATCTAAAGAACTAATCATCCAATCTACATCATCCCTAATTCCTAGCATATCCATAGTAATGAGATCCATATACTTAGTGCATATAATTTTTCTAGCGACAAGGATATCATATCTAGCTTTTTGTTCATGATTTCTAAAAATAATATTGAACTCGTTTTCGTTACCTTCGTCGCGTGCTACCCTTTTTCCTTTGACTTTTGAAGAAGAAGCCTTCCCTTTGCCTTTGTCGCCTCCCGGTGCATCTCCTTCGCCAGATCCACTACTTCCTCGACGAAGTCTCTTCAAGATCTGCGACATGGTATACAAGGTTTTGAGGAATTTCTTGTGGAGATGGATCTTGAGGATGGGAGAGGAGGGGAAGGAAGGAAAATAGGGGAGTTGCTTCTCTCTTTTTGGATTTATGGCTTGAAGAAGTGTTAGATCTAGATGTAGATCTAAGAAAAAATGAACTCTAGAGGTTGGAATTAGGGTTTGATGAGGTGTAGTGGGGAGGAGAAGGCTTTTTGGGAGAGAAGAAGATGGAAATTAGGGCTTTTGGAGGAGTAGGCGGCGCACACGGGTATGTGTATGGTCGTGTCTTATAGACACGGGCGGGTTAGGTGGGTTCTGCACGGCCGTGCCGATTGGCACGACCTCCTCTTTCCTCCCTTCCTCCAAATTCGCACGGTCGTGCCAATTGGCACGACCAATTCCTCCTTCTTCTCTGCATATGTCGTACGACTGTGCCAATTGGCATGACCTGAGTCTTCTTCCTCACTGGCGGTCCTACACGGCCGTGCCAATTGGTATGGTCCGTGTTCTCCTCTTCTCTGCATAAGCCACATGGCCGTGCAAGGTTGCACGGTCCGTGGCTTTGATCCCTCTGTTGGCTTCGTACGGCCGTGTGGGGTCACACGACCGACTCCTTTAAGCGCACGGTGACTCACCTTTCGCCAATTTGGTTCCTCCGATGGTTCCATGACCATGAAACGCTCATGACCAGCTCGTGGATACTCTGCACATCCTGAAAACAAATACCTAAAAATAAAGAAATAATAAACTCGAATAAATCAATAAAAGGAATGATGAACTAAAATGAAAGAAAACCCTTGGGTTGCCTCCCAAGAAGCACTTGTTTTAGGTCTTTAGCTCGACCTCGTGTCAGTCAGTGTGGACTAAACCCATGGAAGCATGGCTCTACTCCTAGGGTTAATGATCCAGTCTGTGCCTTTAGTTTCGCTCGTGCAGGACAAATGTATTTCTTATTGCTCGTTGGAGGGGAACTCTCATGGAAACTGCACTCCTCGACTTTGTGTATGTTGATCTTGCTAGAATTTCCCTGAGCAGAGGGGTCGCAAATAGAGGAATCAGATAAATCAAATTCAATCTTTTCTTTGCTGATCTCCAAGGATAACTTGTGACTTTTCACATCAATGAGGGCTCCAGCTGTGGCAAGGAATGGTCTTCCAAGGATGATCGGTATCTTGGTATCCTCCTCCATATCCAAGATAATGAAATCTATAGGGATGATGCATCCGCCTACTTTTACTAGCACGTCTTCCACTATTCTCATTGGGTATCTACATAAATGGTCAGCTAATTATAGTGCCATAGTAGTCAGTTTAATGTTTTGGAGTCCTAGCTTCTTACATAAGGAGTATGGAAGTAGGTTAACGCTTGCTCCCAAGTCACAGAAAGCTTTCTGTATGAGTTCAGAACCAATCTTGCAGGGTATGGAAAAACTTCTTGGATTATGAAGTTTTGGTGGAATATTTGCCATAAGTAGAGCGCTGCAATTTTCTATTAATGCTACAGTCTCGAAGTCGCCCTTCTGCCTCCTGTTAGATAAAATTCCCTTTAAAAATTTTGTGAACTTCGGCATTTGGTGCAGTGCATCTATCAGTGGTACTTCTACGCAAATTTTCTTAATCTTCTTCAGAAATCGATTGAACTCTTCATCCTTTTGGGATGTTATCAGTTTTTGAGGGAAAGGAATTGTCTGACTTTGTGGTGGAATTTGAAGAGTTCCTTCAACTTTCTTGGTGATCTTCTCTCCATCCCTATTCTGAACCTGATTGGGCTCTAGGGGAGAGGGCTCTTCCTCTGAGTTAGGTCCTTTCTGAGTAGTAATCTGGGGGTCTCCCAAAGTTCATCCGCTCCTCAGCTCAATGCAGTTGCAATGCTCCACTGAGTTTATATCTGGCTTCCCTAGAAATGTTCCCTGTGCTCTTGAGATGGGCTGGGCTATCTAGCTGCCTTGTATCTTTTGATGTTTCTCGGAATTCTAAATTCTTTGAGTCAATTGCTTGATCTCGTTCTTCATATCTTTTTACTCTGAGAGAACTTCTTTAAGCATCTTTTCTATTCTGGACAACTATGAAGGTTGTTGTTGTTGATAAGTCTGCTATCCAGATTGGTAGCTCTGTTGCCCAGGTTGATAGCTTTGCTTTGCTGGTCCTTGGTCCTGGTTATTTCGGTATGAGAAATTTGGGTGGTTCCTCCATCCAAGATTGTATGTGTTGGAGTATGGATTATTTTGCTTTTGGTTAGCTCACTATAGCATCAAATTGTTCAAGTTGGTTTATCTGTGCTTGTATTGGCCCTAGGGGGTAAGTATCTTGAGCATGATCCGTACTTTCGCAAGTTTCACAAACACAAACTATTGCATTAACTGTGTTGTTTCCCATGGCCTCAAGATTCCTGGTCAGAGCGTCTAGCTTTGCAGACATGAGTGTGACTGCATCTACGTTGAATTTTCCTAACGCCTGTATTGGATTTCCTGAGAAAGAGCCACCAGATCTTTCAGTTGTCCACTGATGGTGGTTCTGTGCCACATTCTCTATGATCTCTTCAGCTTCATCAAGACTCTTGTTCATTAGTGCTCCTCCTACTGCAGAGTCGAGGGATACCTTCGTGTGATAGTTGATTCCATTATAAAAGGTGTGTAGAACTAACCATTTCTCAAGGCCATGATGGGGGCACTATCTCAGCATACTCTTGAATCTGTCCTAGGCTTCAAATAATGATTATGAGTCTATCTGTTTGAAGCTTTCAATCAAATTCCTTATGTGAGCAGTTTTGCTTGGTGGATAGAATTTGTCCAGGAATTTCTGCTCACACTGCTCCCAAGATGTAATGCTATTTGCTGGAAGGAAATTTAGCCATTGCTTGGCTCTGTCTTTCAGGGAGAATCGAAAAAGCAATAACCTCACTGATTCTGGAGGGACTCCGTTTACTTTCATGGTACCACAAATCTCGTAGAAAAGCTCTAAGTGGTGATTTGGATCATCGTGCGGTCCTCCTCCAAATTGATTCTGCTGAACCATGTGAATTACTGCGGGCTTGATTTCAAAATTGTTAGCTTCGATTAGCGGTCAAGTGATGCTAGACCGAACCCCTCGTGCATAAGGTGCTGCTTAATCCTTCAACAATTTATCAGCTATCTCTGAAGATTCTTGTACTGCTTGAAATGCTTTCTAAAGGCTTCTTCTTCTCAAGTAAGTCCTATCAATCTCTGGATCGAATGCCAGAAGTTGTCTTGAAAGATTAGCTCTTCGCATGCCAAAAGTTTTAATAAAAATGCAGAAGGTAAAGAAAAACAAGAATAAAATTATTTATTTCTAAATGCAAAATATTAGAAAAAGGAAAGATAAAGGAAAAGAAAACAAAGTCTAGTCTAATCTAATATGATTATCACTAATGTTATAGACGCAGTCCCCGACAACGACGCCAAAAACTTGTTACGATTCCGCAAGTGCACGAATTCGTCATCAGTAATAAAGATTATCGATCCCACGAGGACTGGTTATAAGCACTAGTGATGGCACACTTAGGATTAGCTAAACTACCGATGGTTGTAAGTGTTGGAGTGTATACTGAGAGCCTAAGCTTTGTAAACATTCATTATGAATAAAGAATCACATTTGGTCTAATTATCTACATTTGTTTGTAGTTGTTCATTTAATTTATATTGTAGATAACATAGTATGTGGTGTCACATATAGAAGATGATGTTATCAGTACCTTATAAATTATAAACAGTAGCTCACGACCAGAATGGAAAGGAACAAACCATTAGAAAGTCGTAGTGTAATTAGGTATTAGTTTATCTTGACTATATAATTACACTAGTACACTCAGAGTGTATTGAGTAGGACCATTTGAGGTCGTTCCTTTTATACTGACTTTATAAAGGAACAAAGACCTCAGTTATTATGGAAGTGTGTGCTCTTAATCCTAATATAATAACAAGCACATATGTTTGATATTTATTTCTTTAATTTATCAATGGGTGAGATTTAGTTCGATGAATCAATAAACCCGATAAATTGGGAAATGGTATCACTCATAGTGTGTGTTGTTGATTATAGAAGGAAACGTGTCCTAGTGATACTAGGTTGATAATGTCCTCAAGAGGAGCTCATAAAGATTGTCATGTTAAATCCTGCAGTGGACTTAGTCCGACATGATAATAAGGTTGAGTGGTACTACTCTTGGACTTAGATATTAATTAAATGAGTTGTCAGTAACTCACTTAATTAGTGGACATTCGATATCTTAAACACAGGGAGACTAACACACTCATAATAAGAAGGAGCCCAAAAATGTAATTTGGGATTGGTGCGGTAGTTCAATGATAGTTCTCTAGTGGAATGAATTATCATTGATAAAATTAAGTTGTGTGTTCGGGGCGAACACGGGATGCTTAATTTTATCGGGAGACCAAAACCAATTCCTCCTCTCGGTCCCTATCGTAGCCTCTTATTTATAGAGTACTATACCCACATATACCCACCTTTTATACCCACCTAAAGGGGGCCGGCCAAGCTAGCTTGGGAACCAAGCTAGGGCCGGCCTAAGCTTGGGTTTAAGGTGGCCGGCCCTAGCTTGAACCCAAGCTAGTAGGGCCGGCCATAATTAAATAAAAAGAAATTTAATTTTAGATTTTATTATTATGTGGAAGATATATTTTAAAGAGAATTCAAATTAAAATATCTCTCTTGTAAAAGTTTTACAAAAGATTAAAGAAAGAGATTAGATCTTTTTCCTTATTTGTAGATTGGAGAGTTTTATTTTCTCTTTAAAATTATTCACATGTTAATAAAATTAAAATTATAGATATTTCCTTTTATTAACCATGAAGAGATTTTTAAAGAGAAATTTTATTTTTAAAATTTCTGGAAACAAATAAGGAAAGTTTTAATTGTTGATTAAAACTTGTCCAATTTGTTTCCTCTTGATGTGGCCGACCATCATTGTTTAATTGGGGAAATATTATTTTATTTTTCTCAATTAAATCATGTCAAGGAAATTAAGGAAAATTTGTTGTAATTAAATTTCCTAATTTACCTAGGCCAAGGAATATAAAAGAAGGGGTGAGGGTGCCTTCACAAGACACAACATCTATTATTCCTCTCCCTCTTTTGTTCCTTGGTGTGGCCGGCCAACCTCTCTTTCTCTTCCTCTTGTGGTGGCCGAACCTCTCCCTCTCCCTTGGAGTTCTTGTGGTGGCCGGATACTACTCGGAGAAGAAGAAGAAGAAGGAGAGAAAGCTAGCATCTCTTGGAGCTTGGTTAGTATTTTGTTTTTCCTCCTTGGTGAAGTTTCCCTTTGTGGCCGAACCTTGCTTGGAGGAGAAGAAGGTGGTTGGTGGTTTCTCATCTTGGAAGATCGTTGCCCACACAACGTCCGAGGTTAGAAGAGGAATACGGTAGAAGATCAAGAGGTTTTTCTACAAGGTATAACTAGTAATTTCTATTTCCGCATCATGCTAGTTATTTATGGAAATAATACCAAATACAAGAGGCTTACGTTCTAGTATTTCAATATGGTTTTCGAAGTTGTGTTCTTTTGTTTCTTTCTTTTCCTTGTGATTTGATTGTTCTCTTTGGTTAACCTAAAGTTATTTTAGGAAATTAAATATTAGCTTTCTATTAAAGGTTTTGTCTAGTCGGTGGTGGTTGCTCCCATATCCAAGAAGGCCATGTGCCTCGCCACGTCAGTACTGGGAACCTTTTATGGAAATTGATATTTAATGGAATTAATAACTTAAGGAGACTTGGGTCGAACGTGTTAAGTTCCGCAGGAGATCCAAGTCAAAACCTAAAAGAACAAATAGATTAAGTTTTGGATCAAACGTGTTAAGTTCCGCAGGAGATCCAAAATTTAATTTAAAAGAACACATGGTAGCTAGGAAAAGGTTCAGACCTTTGTACAAAATTTTTGTACAATGGAACCTATAGGCTTTCCGAGTAGCAACCAACAATTGGTATCAGAGCTAGGGTTTTGCCTCTGTGTATTTGGTGTTTAGTTTAATTATGCACATGTCATACATAATTTAGGCAGGTTAATAGTAGGATGTGCTAACTCTATGGATGCAGGATCCAACTATTATGACTTTTAGTTAATTATGTGTGTGATTGGACCCTTGGACATGTCAAGGGCAATTTATATGTGTGTGCATGATTGTATTAAAATACAGCAGGAGCTGTATTTAGTTTTATTAGGATTTTATTTTTGATCTAGATACATGTACATTCCTTTTATGGAATATAGGATCAAAATGTAAAATTCTATTTATGTCGCGGATCGAATCTTGCAAAGCGTGGAACCTTCTAAGGACCAGAGGCGCAGCGGAACTCGGAGCAAGATGGATGCGACAGATAGACCCGGTGGCGGTGGCCAAATATGGCAGCAGCTTCGGATGACAACACACGGAGGACAATTAAAGATAAAAGCCATAATAGTTGAAAATTAGATTTTCTATTTATTGCTTTTATATTGTGCTGTGTGTGCATGTTAGTTACAAGTTTAGTAGGCTAGCATAGTTAAAATTCCTCATTTATAAATAACTAAGTGGGAGAGGGATTTTTAAGTAAATCCCATGGTCTCCATTACTGGTTTGTAAGTGATGCAAACAAGCTTGCGCGTTGGCTCTGAGTGCCTTCCTCCATAACGGATGAGCTTGTTTGCGGATCACTAGAACAGACTTCCATTTATGGATGACTATAGGAAGTTAATTAAGAGCGTGTGATCTTCCCCAACGGAAGGGGCATAATCTTATTAATGGACTTAGTGTCAAGTAATGGTGTACACTTAGACACATCTAATAGTATCCTCCCCAACGTCACCGCTATTATTTGTGTGACCAAATAATACCAACTATTAATTTTATTTGTCAAAAGTTAGGTTGACAAGATAATAAAATTAATGGGTTAAAACCCTCCTTTTACGAATGTTGAATTTGTATACGTCCACACTAACGTGGCATACAAAATTCACGGTGTTTTAAGGTGTTGGTTAATTTAAAATAGTATTGTTTGAGGAATCAATATTATTCTAAATTTAGAGTTCTGACCAAAAGTTATTTGTGATTCCTAGGATGACTTTCAACCCACTGTCCATCATACTTCAACAAAATAGACTTCTTGGACCAAATTACATAGATTGGAAAAGAAACACGGACATTGTTCTTCTGAAAGCTATAAATTTATCTTGATGAGCATTGCCACGATGCACCTATGGTGAATCTACCCAAGAGGAGATTGAATATCATAGGAAATGGGTAAAAGCGAGATGAGATGGCGCGGTGTTACATTTGGCTTCAATGTCAAATGTATTGCAACATCAACATAAAGATTTACCAACGACTTATGATATTATGAACAATCTCAAGGAACTCTTTGGCCATCGGGATAGGGCTTCTAGACAAGAAGCTATGAGAAAGATAATGACACCACCATGCAAGAGGGTACTCCTGAGGGATCATATCCTAAACATGATGGCTTATCCGAACGAAATCTGATCCTTGGAGGAGAAATTGATGGGAAACCCAGATCGATATGATCCTCCAAACCCTACCTAGAAGTTTTGAGCAGTCTTGAACTATAATATGAATAAAAGGATTTATTCATTAGGGAAACTACTGACAATGCAGCAGAAGGGTTATTTCGTCACAATGCTCAAATTCACTATGTTGAAAATGGTTCTACTTCTAAACCGAAAGGTAAGAAGAAGAAGAAACAAAATGGTTCAGCAAAGAAAGTGAATAAATCTCAGAGTACGGGATTTAAAGCTGGAATGAAGAAGCCGAAGGGCAAGTGCTTCATCTGCAAGCAGGCAGGACATTGGAAGGAGGACTGTCCTCGTAAGAACCAAAACAAAGGTATATCTCATACTCTAGTTGTTGAAACATGTTTAGCGGTGTTATCTACCAGCACCTGGTGTGTAGATACGGGAGCCACTGATCATGTCTGCAATTCCTTGCAGGGGTTCCAGGAAACCCGACGACTATCTGAAGGAGAGATTATCGTCTACATGGGCAATGCTACTAAGGTGGCAGCTGTTGCAGTGGGAGACGTCTACTTATCTTTTAGTAGAAATAGAAATTTGGTTTTAAGAAATTGTCTTTATGTACCCAGTTTTAGAAAGAATTTAATTTCAGTTTCCAAACTGTTTTTAGATGGATATTCAGTTTCTTTCAGTAACGATGTAGTTATTAAAAGAAATAAAGTGATTATCTGTTCTGGTGCATTAGTTGGCAATTTGTATATTTTAAATCCAAATTCTTCCACAAAGCAAAACATGGAAATTTATAATTCATCTTCTAATTCTAATAAGAGAAAAGAACCTTCAGAAATGAATCAAGCATATCTTTGGCATCTAAGGCTTGGTCATATTAACTTAAGTAGGATTCAGAGGCTTATAGCCGATGGACTTTTAAGTTCATTAGTGTTGGAAAATTTTCCAACTTGTGAATCTTGCTTAGAAGGTAAAATGACCAAGAGGTCGTTCAAGGCCAAGGGGTATAGAGCCAAAGAAGTGTTAGAGTTGGTTCACTCTGATTTATGTGGTCCTATGTCTGTCCAGGCAAGAGGAGGTTTTGAATATTTTGTCTCTTTCATAGACGATTATTCAAGATATGGATACATTTACCTAATGCGCAAGTCCGAGTGCTTTGATAAGTTCAAAGAATACAAGGCGATGTGGAGAAACGACTAGGTAAAAGTATCAAGACACTACTGTCGGATCGTGGTGGCGAATACCTCTTAGGAGAGTTTAGGAATTACTTATCGAGGTCGGATTCAATCCCAATTATCCGCACTGGAACACCCCAAGAATGGTGTAGCGAGCGAAGGAATAGGACTCTTATGGAGATGGTTAGATCAATGATGAGTTATTGAATTACAAATTCGTTTTGGGGATATGCTCGGAAACAGAAGTATGTTCCGAACTTAGTACCTTCTAAATCAGTTTCTTCTACTCCCATAGAATTATGGAATGGGCGAAACCCCAGTCTAAGACATATTCGGATATGGGGTAGTCCAGCACATGTCTGAAACCAGATGTTGATAAGTTAGAATCTCGTCAGAAGTTCGCGTGTTTGTAGGATATCCCAAAGGAACGAAGGTGGTTTATTTTATAGTCCTAAAGACCGAAGGTCATTGTTAGCACCAATGCCCGCTTTTTAGAAGAGGACTATATAATGGATCACAAGCCCGAGTAAAATTGTTTTAGAAGAACTTAGAGAGGACATGTCTACTTAGTACCAACAAGACAAGATGAAGTACCACAAGAGACCGCAACACGTGTCACACATGATACACAACCACGGTGCCTCGTCGTAGTGGGAGGGTTGTAATGCCTGAAAGATTCATGTTTTGGGAGAGTCTTGGACTTGATCCGGGTAAACATGAACCCGATCCCCATATAATGAAGCACTCCAAGATATAGATGCACATCTTGGCAAAAGGCAATGAATTCAAATAGAGTCCATGTACTCTAATAAGGTCTGGAGCTTGTAGAACCACCGATGGTGTAAAAGCCGTTGGATGCAAGTGGATCTACAAAAGGAAAAGAGGGACAGACGGGAAGGTAGAAACCTTCAAAGCTAGGCTTGTTGCGAAAGGGTACACTCAGAAAGAGGGAATCGATTATGAGGAAACCTTTTCACCAGTAGCCATGCTTAAGTCTATCCGGATACTCTTATCCATTGCTGCTCATATGGATTATGAGATTTGGAAAATGGATGTCAAGACAGCTTTCCTTAATGGAAGTCTTGAAGAGAACATCCATATGAAGCAACCAGAAGGATTTATTGAAAAAGGCAAAGAGCATCTAGTATGCAAGCTCAATCGGTCCATTTATGGACTAAAGCAAGCTTCAAGGTCTTGGAACATCCGGTTTAATGAAGTAATCCAGTCATATGGATTTATTCAAAGTCCGGATGAGTCTTGTGTATATAAGAAGTGTAACGGAAACGTGGTGGTATTTCTTGTACTATACGTAGATGATATTTTGTTAATTGGCAACAATGTCAAGGTATTATCAGACGTAAGGGTATGGTTGTCCTAACAATTTGATATGAAGGACTTAGGAGAATGTGCACATTCTTGGGATCAAAGTTATAAGGGATCGCAAGAAAAGAATGTTGTGTCTATCCCAAGCTTCATATATAGATACAATCCTTGCTCGTTTTAGCATGCAAGACTCAAGAAAGGTTTCTTACCTTTTAGACATGGAGTAGCTCTATCTAAAGAGATGTCTCCAAAGACATCAAAAGAGATAGAGGACATGAAAGCGTTCCTTATGCTTCGGCTGTAGGGAGCCTAATGTATGCAATATACGAGACAAGATATCTGTTTTGTCCAGGGCATGGTTAGAGTAGCCCTGACAAGGACATTGGACTGCGGTAAAGCATATATTAAAGTACCCGAGAAGGACTAGGGATTATATGCTAGTTTACCAAGCAGATGATTTGCTCCCTGTGGGTTACGATTTCCAATTAGATAGGGACAACAGTAAGTCTACATCAGGCTATGTGTTTACTTTAGGAGGTGGAGCCATTTCATGGAGGAGTGTTAAGCAGAAATGCGTTTTAGACTCAACCATGGAAGCTGAGTATGTAGCAGCTTCTGAGGCAGCTAAAGAAGCAGTATGGCTCAGGAACTTTCTAATGGACTTAGATGTGATTCCTGGTTTGCCCAAAATCATCACAATTTATTGTGATAATAGTGGTGCAGTTGCAAACTCGAAGGAACCACGAGCCCATAAGGCAAGTAAACATATAGAGCGCAAGTACCACTTGATACGAGATATCGTGAAGCGAGGAGAAGTTGTCATCGCCAAGATTGCATCAGCGGATAACCTGGCAGATCCTTTCACTAAGGCCCTTCCGGCGAAAGCTTTCGATCGGCATGTGGAGGGAATGGGAATCAGATGTATGGTAGAAGATATGGCAGCTTAGTCATTAGTATAAGTGGGAGATTGTTGGAGTGTATACTGAGAGCCTAAGCTTTGTAAACATTCATTATGAATAAAGAATCACATTTAGTCTAATTATCTACATTTGTTTGTAGTTGTTCATTTAATTTATATTGTAGATAACATAGTATGTGGTGTCACATATAGAAGATGATGTTATCGGTACCTTATAAATTATAAACAGTAGCTCACGACCAGAATGGAAAGGAACAAACCATTAGAAAGTCGTAGTGTAATTAGGTATTAGTTTATCTTGACTATATAATTACACTAGTACACTCAGAGTGTATTGAGTAGGACCATTTGAGGTCGTTCCTTTTATACTGACTTTATAAAGGAACAAAGACCTCAGTTATTATGGAAGTGTGTGCTCTTAATCCTAATATAATAACAAGCACATATGTTTGATATTTATTTCTTTAATTTATCAATGGGTGAGATTTAGTTCGATGAATCAATAAACCCGATAAATTGGGAAATGGTATCACTCATAGTGTGTGTTGTTGATTATAGAAGGAAACCGTGTCCTAGTGATACTAGGTTGATAATGTCCTCAAGAGGAGCTCATAAAGATTGTCATGTTAAATCCTGCGGTGGACTTAGTCCGACATGATAATAAGGTTGAGTGGTACTACTCTTGGACTTAGATATTAATTAAATGAGTTGTCGTAACTCACTTAATTAGTGGACATTCGATATCTTAAACACAGGAGACTAACACACTCATAATAAGAAGGAGCCCAAAAATGTAATTTGGGATTGGTGCGGTAGTTCAATGATAGTTCTCTAGTGGAATGAATTATCATTGATAAAATTAAGTTGTGTGTTGGCGAACACGGGATGCTTAATTTTATCGGAGACCAAAACCAATTCCTCCTCTCGGTCCCTATCGTAGCCTCTTATTTATAGAGTACTATACCCACATATACCCACCTTTATACCCACCTAAAGGGGCCGGCCAAGCTAGCTTGGGAACCAAGCTAGGGCCGGCCTAATTTAAGGTGGCGGCCCTAGCTTGAACCCAAGCTAGTAGGGCCGACCATAATTAAATAAAAATAAATTTAATTTTAGATTTTATTATTATGTGGAAGATATATTTTAAAGAGAATTAAAATTAAAATATCTCTCTTGTAAAAGTTTTACAAAGATTAAAGAAAGAGATTAGATCTCTTTCCTTATTTGTAGATTGGAGAGTTTTATTTTCTCTTTAAAATTATTCACATGTTAATAAAATTAAAATTATAGATATTTCCTTTTATTAACCATGAAGAGATTTTTAAAGAGAAATTTTATTTTTAAAATTTGAAACAAATAAGGAAAGTTTTAATTGTTGATTAAAACTTGTCCAATTTGTTTCCTCTTGATGTGGCCGGCCATCATTGTTTAATTGGGAAATATTATTTTATTTTTCTCAATTAAATCATGTCAAGGAAATTAAGGAAAATTTGTTGTAATTAAATTTCCTAATTTACCTAGGCCAAGGAATATAAAAGAAGGGGTGAGGTGCCTTCATAAGACACAACATCTATTATTCTCTCCTCTTTTGCTCCTTGGTGTGGCCGGCCATCATCTCCTTCTCTTCCTCTTGTGGTGGCCGAACCTCTCTCCCTCTCCTTGGAGTTCTTGTGGTGGCCGAATACTACTTGGAGAAGAAGAAGAAGAAGGAGAAAGCTAGCATCTCTTGGAGCTTGGTTAGTATTTTGTTTTTCCTCCTTGGTGAAGTTTCCTTTGTGGCCGAACCTTGCGTGGAGGAGAAGAAGGTGGTTGGTGGTTTCTCATCTTGGAAGATCGTTGCCCACACAACGTCCGAGGTTAGAAGAGGAATACGGTAGAAGATCAAGAGGTTTTTCTACAAGGTATAACTAGTAATTTCTATTTCGGCATCATGCTAGTTATTTATGGAAATAATACCAAATACAAGAGGCTTACGTTCTAGTATTTCGAATATGGTTTTTCGAAGTTGTGTTCTTTTATTTCTTTCTTTTCCTTGTGATTTGATTGTTCTCTTTGGTTAACCTAAAGTTATTTTAGGAAATTAAATATTAGCTTTCTATTAAAGGTTTTGTCTAGTCGGTGGTGGTTGCTCCCATATCCAAGAAGGCCATGTGCCTCGCCACGTCAGTACTGGGAACCTTTTATGGAAATTGATATTTAATGGAATTAATAACTTAAGGAGACTTGGGTCGAACGTGTTAAGTTCCGCAGGAGATCCAAGTCAAAACCTAAAAGAACAAATAGATTAAGTTTTGGATCAAACGTGTTAAGTTCCGCAGGAGATCCAAAATTTAATTTAAAAGAACACATGGTAGCTAGGAAAAGGTTCAGACCTTTGTACAAAATTTTTGTACAATGGAACCTATAGGCTTTCCGAGTAGCAACCAATAGTAAGTTATCTAAAGAAGAGAGAAAGAGAAGCGGAAACGAGAACTAGCAAGGAAGAAGTATTAGACTTGGTTTATGAAAAGTCCTAGGAGTTCGATTTCATTGTGGTGGTATTGATGTATCATATTCTGTCCTTAACTCATTGTCCATCAACATGCATTCGCTGGAAGCTGAAGCATTTATTCTTAGGTACAAACTAAAGAAGATCCCTATGAAATCTTGTTACGGTTAACCCCTATCACTAGGGTGCCTCGGTAGATCACAAGAACACTATTCTAATTAGTGTCACTAAGAATAGAAATAAGGAGCTTAGTTTGGTCTCTTACTTCCCTGTGGAGGAATTGCCTCTCTTTTCAAGGAAGTGCCCTAGATGTCCGTGAACGGGTTACCCCTGTCACTAGGGCCCCTCGGGTGTACGATCTAGGATATTTTCTCTACGAGATTAGCAATTTCTATACAATCAATTAATACACAACAAACATGCATAATAGTTGAAATGAAGCAAGTGAAATCATCCAATAAATAAAGGCATGAATATGAGTCTTACATCAAAACCGATCCACAACTACTCCCTAATCATAGAACAAGGAATCTACTCCATACACACTGGAGAAAAACCCGAAGACATAATGTTAAGCATACAATTCTCAAACAAGAAGAGAGAAAGAGAAAAGACGCATATCCAACGACGACAAGTGATCTTCGGATTCAATCCTTTGCTTCTGGAGTTGATGTGGTGATCAAGGATCGCTGGACGGCCTGGAACAGTTCCAAGTCGATTCTCTTTTTGACGGCTCGCCACCGGCTCCCTTTCGGCTCGCTTCCCCCCTGAGGAAAAGGATTAAACCCCTTTTATAGGCTAGGGTGCAGCTGCGGCAGCACGACCATGTAAGAATGGCACGATCGTGCCCTTTCTTGTGTCTGGCTACGCTGCACGGCCGTGCCAATTGGCACGATCGTGTGAACCTGGGGCTCAGCTCTGGGGACACGGCCGTGCAGGATTGCACGACCGTGTAATGCTTGGATGCGGTCATGGGGGGCACGACCGTGCAAGTACGCACGACCATGCTCTGATCTGCCTCTAGGTTGATCGCACGACTGTGCAAGGATTGCACGACTGTGCACTTTCCTTCTCCTGTTTGGCCACACGACAGTGCGAGGTTGCACGGCCGTGTTCTCTGGCTTGTTCTGGGGTATCAACAATCGTTGTTTTTGCTCCGAAAGTTCTCCCTGTCAACACAAAATCAAATAAAGAGCAGATATCCGAATAAAAGAATATATACGATGAGTACATGATAGAAGAGGTGATTATGCAAAGAATATATACATATAAAGCAAGTGAATGTGCGTTAAAATAAACATAAACGATCATAATATTTACGCACATCACAGTGTGTGCCACACGACCGTGTGACATTTTCAGAGATAAAGACTGGCTAGGCCGTGTGGTTCTGCACGGCCGTGCAAGCCGGCCAGGACAAAGCTTGGCATGGCCGTGTGAGAGTCACACGGCCGTGTGACCTTGGTCGAGAAGGAAATTGGCAAGGTCGTGTGGATTCACACGACTGTGCCATGGGCCGTGTGGCACCCAGATACCCTCTTCTATATAAAGGGCTTCTTCCTCTTTGAAAAGGGGAGATTCTGCCTTTGGGGGAGAGTGATTCTTGAGGTTTCCTTCCACATCTTGGGCGTGGTTTCCAGCGATCAAGAGGCGTTTCCGTCCAAGATTTGACTCCGATAGCATGGATTAGTTCTGAAGATCACTCGTCGTCTTTAGATAAGCATTTCCATTCTATCTTCTTGATTGAGATCAGAATGTTTATGATCTTCTTATCTTCGGTTCTTTTCTTGAGTTCTATGGAGTATATCTTATTGTTCTAGGATGGAGGGAGTATTTGTGATGTAAATTGATGTAAGATTCAAGGATTTGCCATCTTCTTGATTCAATGATGTTGTTATATTTTGTATCAATTCAATCTTGCATAGATTGTTGTGTTTTGTACCTAATTACCATTCTTAATTGGTTATTTGTATTTCTTGTGGAATCTTATAGAGAAATTCTCTAAATTGTATACCTGAGGGGCGTCGTGATAGGGCTGCCCCGCTAACAGACATTTAGGGGATCACCTTAAGGGGTAAAGCAAGAACCTACAAAGAAGTAGGATGGATTAATGTGCTGAATTCTATATCTTAATGTGAGTTGATTAGTGAAGCGTTTCTATGTTGTATACCCGAGGGGCGTCGTGACAGGGTTGCCCCGCTAATGGACTTCATAGGAATCATAACTATTTGATTGCTTAAGGTTTAGATGAGAGTCCTTAACCGGTGTTTCTCTATAGGAAATAACCGGTGACTTCTTACAAATACATTACAATTGAGGATAAGGATTGGTAGATTGCATTACATTGATAAATATCACAAAGAAACCAAAACTCCTAGAACCTTCACAAAACTAGGTTCCTGTATTTAACCCTTTTTTGCTTCTATTCCTGAGTTGTTTCTTAGATCATATAATCTTTTGTTTGATTGGTTAGCTAATTCGCTTTGAGATATCTTTAGTGGTTATAACAAGTCCCTGTGGATTTGATATCTTTTTATTACTGATGACGTAACCGTACACTTGCGGTGCGTAACAAGTTTTTAGCGCCGTTGCCTGGGACTGCATCTATAACATTAGAGATTATCATTTGAGTTAGACTGAACTTTTCTTTTCGATTCTTTTCATTTCTTACATCTAACTTGTAACTAGTTTTCTAATTCTGTTACGAAATTCTTTCTTTGCATTCGTTATTCTTTTCTTTGAATCAAATTCTTTAATCTTGTTCTTGTATGTGAAGATCTAACTTTGCAGGTGATTTACTTCCTATTGATCCTAAGATTGATAGAACCTTTCATAGAAGGAGAACCTCGCAAAGACATCAAGAAGAACAAGAACATTCAAATATGGCTAATAAACCACTTAAGGATTATGCAACACCTTATGCCAGAGGATTCTGTTCAAGCATTATAAGACCCTCTGTTGAAACTAATAATTTTGAGATCAAGCTTGCAATAATCTCTATGGTTCAACAAAATCAATTTAGAGGTGGATCGCATGAAGATCCTAATCAGCATTTGGAAGTCTTTTATGAAATTTGCGGTACCATGAAAATGAAAGGTGTTCCTTCAAAAGCAATGATACTATTATTGTTTGAGTTTTCTTTACGAGATAGAGCTAAACAATGGCTGAATTCTTTACCTCCTAATAGCATTATCACTTGGGAACAATGTGAGTAACAATTCTTAGACAAGTTCTATCCTCCGAGTAAGACTGCTCATATGAGAAACCTTATTGCAAGCTTTAGACAATCAGACTCAGAATCTCTATTTGAAGCATGGGATAGATACAATAGTATGCTCAGACAATGCCCACATCATGGATTAGAGAAATGGTTGGTGTTGCACACATTTTATAATGACATCAATTATCATACTAAGATGTATTTTAATTCAGCAGCTGGAGGGGCACTCATGAATAAAAGTTTAGATGAGGCTGAAGATATAATTGAAAGTGTAGCACAGAATCATCATCAATGGGCAACAGAGAGAAGCGGAGACTATTCTTTTACAAATCTAACAAAAGCATCAGGAAAGTTTGATGTAGATGCAGTTACCTTAATGACTGCAAAGCTGGATGCTCTTACTAAGAAGCTAGAAAATATGGGAACAAACTCTAACACGGTAAATGCCATAGTATATTGCTGTGAAACATGTGGAAGTTCTGATAATTCTCAAGACTCATGTCCTTTGGGAGCTATTTCTGCACAAATAAATCAGTTAGAGCAATGTGATGCTATCATGGATTTTAATCAGAGACAGAACAATCCATTTTCAAACACATACAACCCTGGGTGGAAGAATCATTCTAATTTTTCTTATAGAAATAATCAAGAATAAGGACCATCTATGGGGGCAAGACAAAGTTTCCAGCCTGGGCAACAAAATTTTCAACAACAACAATCTTCTCACAGCTATCAATTTTCTAAAATTGAGAAGATGCTTGAGGTAATTATCTCCAATCAAAATGAAATGAAGTAAGATATTTTGAAGCTAACTCAGAGAATGGATAATTCTGACAAGAATCAAAAGATTCAAGATAGCCAAATTGCCCAGTTAGCTTCATCATCTTCAAGAGCACCAGGTCAATTGCCTAGAAAACCTGATGTTAATCCAGTAGAGCACTGCAATAGAATTGAGCTTAGGAGCGAACAGACCTTGGGTGATACCCAAGTGATTGCTCCAAAAGGGATGAAAACTGAAGAAGAGCTCTCTCCTCCAGCACTTAAACCAATCCACATCCAAGATAAAGAGGAGAGTACCAATAAGGTTGAAGAGACTCTTCCACTTAACCCTCAAAGTCAAGTAGCCCCTTTCCCTCAAAGATTAGTTATGTTAAAGAAGGATGAAGAATTTGGTTGATTTTTGGGAAAAGTTAAAGAAATTTGTGTTGAAGTTCCTTTAATTAATGCAATCATACAAATGCCAAAGTTTACCAAATTTCTGAAGGACATCATGTCAAACAAAAGAAGAAGAGGAGACATCGAGACAATAGCACTCACTGAGGAATGTAGTACTTTGTTTAAAAAGAACACTTCCCCAAAGCTTAAAGATCTAGGAAGCTTTTATATTCCTTGCAATATAGGAGCTGAATTTATAGAAAAAACTTTTTGTGATTTGGGGGTAAGTGTTAGCCTCATTCCATATTCAATTTGTAATAAATTATGTCTCAAAAACTTTAAACTTACTACTATGACACTACAATTAGTTGATCATTCTTGCAGGTATCCTATGGGCATTATTGAGGACGTGCCAGTAGAGGTTGGTAGTATTATAATTCCCACAGATTTTGTGGTACTCGACATGGTAGAAGATCCAAAAATTCCTATTATATTAGGAAGACCTTTCCTTGCTACAGTTGGAGCAATTATTGATGTTAAAAATTATAAACTTTCATTGGTAATTGGTAAGGAAAGGTTAGAATATGATTTATCAAATTCTTCTAACCATGTCTCTTCTCTCTTGGTAAGTGTTTGCAGTGAGGTGGACACTTAGAAACTAGAGGATTGGAATTTCCGTCCTCACGGGAGGCCGCCGGATGAGGGATATGATCCGACAAGTGATACTGGGGGAAGGCCTCCCAACAAAAAGGAAAAATATATCTACCCTCTATGGGCAATAAAACAAGAAAATGACTAAGAATATCGGTCAAGCTAATGACCTTAAACAAGCACTTCTTGGGAGGTAACTTAATGGTTCTTTAGTATTTTTTCAGTTCAAATTTTTGTTTTCATTAGTTAGGACTTTTAAATTTGTTGTTACTTTTGTCTTCAGGTTGTAATTTGGCTTCCATGAGCTGGCCATGATTATTTCATGGGCATGGAAGCAATGGAGAAAGTGGAAAGGAAGAAATGTAACATTTTAGAACTGGGAAGAGCTTGGCCGTGTGTCATACACGACCGTGTAAGGATTCCCGAGAAGAAGAACTACAGGTCGTGCCTCACACACGACCGTGTGAAATTATCTAAAGAAGAAAAGGGAACAGGCCGTGTACTATACACGGCCGTGCAAAAGAGGCCGAGAGAAAGCTTGCATTGGCCATGTCCCATACACGGCCGTGTAAAAATTCTTGAGAGGAAGAATGCCCTAGCCGTGTGCCATACACGGCCGTGTAGGAATACCCGAGAAGGAGAATGTAAGGCCCGTGTAAATTAACACGGCCGTGCTAAAATTTAGGCATGGCCGTGTGAGGGGTGAAGCACGACCCAGTCAGCTTTAAAAGAGCTAGGGTATGGGGGTGTGTGTGTCACACGGCCGTGCCCACCGCACACTCTCTTCTTCTTCTCTTTTCTTTCTCACTTCCTTTTTCCTAGGGTTTTAAACTATTTCTTCTAATTTCTTTCTCTCGTTCTTCCTTAAAAGGTTCAATCTTTCTAGCTTCCACCATGTCAAATGTGATCAAGGATATTTTATCAACAAGGAAAGGGAAAGAAAAGATGCTTGCCACAAAAGAAAGAAACTCTTGTTTCAAAGGCATTTCTAATAACTTTGGCATTATCTTTTCTAGCAAAGAACAACAACTTAGATATTCTTCTTGATGTAAACGTTCTCTCTTGAGTACCAAATTTTTGGATGATGCAACTTTGGATACATTAGGGTTTAAGGATGATATAAATTGGTTATTTGGAAGAATAGGTTGGAGTGGATTGATGAATATAAAATATCAAACTTATCCTAGAATTGTTTTTGAAATTTTAAGTTCTATAACGGTTGACAATGTACAAGGTGGGGGGGGGGGGGGGGTTAAAATTTTTTCTATTAAATGAAGATTACGAATGGACATTGAGTGATTTTAATATTTGTTATGATTTGCCTAAAAATAATGTGTGCACAAGTTTACCTGAATTTGAAAATTCACACTTTTGGCAACAAATCTTTGAACAATCACGTTTTAACCCTCACAATTCTAGAGCTCCTCATATTATTAATCCCATTTTTAGATATATTCATTGGGTCATGGAAAACACTATATTTGGACGAGAGGATAAAGAAGGGTTAGTAAGACTTATAATTTTGTGTTGTTTATGGACAATGGTTGAAAATATTGCAATTAATTCTGGTTATTTCTTTCTTAAGCATTTAGTAAAATTAGGGAAATCAGATTCTACCACACCTATTATTTTAGGAGGGATGTTAACTCAAATAGCTTTAGTGTTAGAGTGTGATTTGAATGCATTAGAGGTGATTGATGAATCTTGTAGATTGGACTTGAATTCATGTTTAGCAATGAAAATGATAAGGCGTGAAGAACATGGATATAGTCTTCTTATTAAAAATAATTTTCCTTTAAGATTGCCCAATAATGATCTCACTACTGTTCGTGTTAAAGATAATTAGCGTTTAATATTAGCAAGTCAACAATCTAAACTATTGTCAACTAAAGTTTCAAGAAATGTTCCTTCAGTTAGTCATGATGTGCATAACTTCAATTTTCAAGAACTTCATTCTGTTTTGGACAATATTCATAGTGATTTAGATTCGATTAATAAATTCCTTACAAGTAAAACGTACATGGAAGAGGAATAATTTAGGAAATTGCAAGAGTGTTTAAAAAATGAGAGAGAATGGTGTGACAAGATTTCTAGAATTATGAATTCTTATAGAGCTCGAATGGAATTTAATGAAGATTTTCGAAGTTTTATGAGATTTTTACAAGATGATTTAGATAAATTGTTTGAGTATCATAAATTTTTTAGAGATGAAGTAAAATGGTTTATTAGTGCTTTTCCATTTCCCCTTCCCGAGTCTCCTGAACTACCACCTCCACCACCATATTGATTTCATCGAGACGATGAAAGGTTTAAGTCTGGGAGGGGGGGGCGGGGTGGTTTGCAACCTGAAATTTTTTGCATTTTTGTTTGTTTTTATCTTGCATTTTTACATTTGGTTTTTGACGGTCATTTGACTGTCTTTTGAAGTGTTATGTGACATTCCTATTGAAAACATCAATCCTCACTTTTATGCTTACTTGCCCAAAAGTAAAATTGTTAACACGTTTTTATCTTGATTCATGATGTTGTAAATGATGCTAGTATGTTTAGTGTACCTCTTTTCTCTATCTTGAGTAGCATGATGTGAGCTAAGTATCATATGGAAATAAGTTTGAGTTTTGGCTTAACCTTAAGGATCTTACCTTCACTTAACTTAACTTGAGCTTGAATAGTTGACATCATTGAAATAGTCATGATTCATCCTATTTGTTTAGTACTTGATTTTCATGGTGATTTTTCAAACTTCATTTTGTTTACTGGATGAGGCTCGAATCTTGTAAGCTCATTTAGAAAAAAAATTAAAATATCCCAACTTTTGTGCTTATGAACTTATGTGTTTAAGTGTTGCACAATGCAATCACTTAATGTATGAAAAATAGTGAATGAGAAAAAAAGTGGAATAAAGAAAAAAAAGTGTTGAAAAAGGGATATAAAAAATAGTTATTGTGAGTGAAAATTAGCAAGTCACCCCTTTGAGACCGAGTTAGGTTACTGGGAAAATGACTGCTATAGTTCTCTTGATTTCGAGCACGCCTTTGAGACCTTGGGTTGATTGAGGAATATGAACAAAGTGTGTGGCAGGTAAGTGCCTATCACCAGAAATATTAGGAACTCAATTGGATGACGACTTGACTAAGACAAAGATTGAAACTTGAAGGGTTTGGGTCATTTGCTTGCACTATGCACAAGAGACTTAAGCTTGAGCCATACTCAGGGTATTTCTATGATCATGCTTATTAATGAAACTTTTAGATAGAGTTAGGAAAGTGCATTAAGGATTATGATGCATTATTGAATACATGAATTTAGATTGCGGCATTTTGCTTGAGGATAAGCAAAAGTATAAGTCTGGGGGTGTGATGTGTGTAGACTTTATACACTTGTTTAGCATGTTTTGACGCACAATCTTATATTTTATACATGCTTTATCTATGCACTTTCATGCTCCTTGCTTTACTTTTAGCATAATTACTTTTCTTTGTTTGGAGATATGCTCTTGTGCATTTTCTCCTTTCAGGAGTCGAATTTGGAGAATAATTGATGCTTGAAGCCAATTCTACAATCAAACGAAGGGAAATGACACTTGCTGTGACTAGCACACGACCATGCCAAAGGAAAATGACCTTGGTCATGTGAGGATGATAGGGCTGTGTAGCATCAGCAGCAAAGGAGAATGACATGGTCGTGTGAGAGCCACACGGCTATGCCACCTTTTGAGCCAACCAGTACACGGGCGTGTAGGTTTACACGGCCGTGCAACCTTTCCAGAGCCAAAGAATGACATGGCTATGTGTGCCACACGACCATGTGACATTTCCAGAGACGAAGACTGGCTAGGTCGTGTGGATCTGCACGGCCGTGTAAGCCGGCCAGGACAAAGCTTGTCATGGCCTTGTCCTGGCCGTGTGAGAGTCACACAGCCGTGTGACCTTGGCCAAGAAGGAAATTGGTAAGGCCGTGTGGATTCACTAGACCGTGCCACAGGCTGTGTGGCGCCCAAATACCCTCTTCTATATAAAAGGCTTCTTCCTCTTTGAAAATGGGAGGTTCTCCCTTTGGGGGAGAGCGATTCTTGAGGCTTCCTTCCACATCTTGGACGTGGTTTCCAGCGATCAAGAGGCATTTCCGTCCAAGATTCGACTCTGATAGCATGGATTGGTTCCGAATATCACTCGTCATCTTTAGATAAGCATTCCTATTCTATCTTCTTGATTGAGATTGGAATGTTTACGATCTTCTTGTCTTCGGTTCTTTTCTTGAGTTCTATGGAGTAGATCTTATTGTTCTATGATGGAGGGAATATTTGTGATGTAAATTGATATAAGATTCAAGGATTTGTCATCTTCTTGATTCAATGATGTTGTTATGTTTTATATCAATTCAATCTTGCATGGATTGCTGTGTTTTGTACCTAATTACCATTCTTGATTGGTTGTTTGTATTTCTTGTGGAATCTTGTAAAGGAATTATCTAAATTGTATACTCGAGGGGCGTCGTGACAGGGCTGCCCCGCTAACGAACATTTAGGGGATCACCTTGAGGGGTGAAGCAAGAACCTACAAAGAAGTAGGATGGATTGGTGTGCTGAATTCTATATCTTAATGTGAGTTGATTAGTGAAGCATTTCTATGGTGTATACCCGAGGGGCGTCGTGACAGGGCTGCCCCGCTAACGGACTTCATAGGGATCATAACTATTTGATTGCTTAAGGTTTAGATGAGAGCCCTTGACCGATGTTTCTCTGTAGGAAATAACTGGTGACTTCTTACAAATACATTACAATTGAGGATAAGGATTGGTAGATTGTATTACATTGATGAATATCACAAAGAAACAAAAACTCCTAGAACCTTCATAAAACTAAGTTCCTGCATTTAACCCTTTTTACTTCTATTACTTAGTTGTTTCTTAGATCATATAATCTTTTATTTGATTGGTTAGCTAATTCGCTTTGAGATATCGTTAGTGGTTATAACCAATCCCTGTGGATTCGATATCTCTTTATTACTGAGAACGCAACTGTATACTTGTGGTGCATAACAAGGGGGTGAATAGCGTCTCACCCAAATTGATCACTTCTTATAATGTTAGTGCGCATCGGAAATACAAAAACAAATCTAACAAATAGAATGCTAAACCTAGAGGAAATAACCAAGACAATCAAACCTCTAACACGTTTATGTAATGTGGTTCGGAGATTACTTACTCCTACTCCACGACCATCTGTAAGGTGGACGATCCCGATCCCTCAGTGGATGGCTCCCTGGAAAACCTCTGGCTAGTTCAAGCTCCTTGTCGGTGGAGAAACATCACCACAAACACTTGAATACAAGCACACCGATCACACGAGGGTTTGGGAGACTCTAATAGGCTTTAACCAAGTCTATTTCGTCAACCTTAACTAAGCTTCCAATGCTTGGTTATATAAGCCACGAGTTGGAAAACTCCACCTACCGGTCGGCTGATAAAACCATCAGTTGACTGCCCTCTGTGGAGATTCGACCGTTACAACCCAACGGCTAGATACCAGTTGACTGATACTTCTATCAGCCAACTGCTTCACACTAACCGAACGAACAGAAGGATTCTGTTCGCTCCCAGTCGACTACCCGGTCGACCGCACCAGTCAACTGATGAAAACATCAGTCGACTACTATAGTACTACTACAGTAACACTATAGTAAAACCCTAATCCTAGGATTTAATCCTCGAGTATATTCACTCAGCATTCGTCCTCGCCTGACCAACCTAGACCTAGCCTTCTAGCTTCCTCCATCATCCTTGTGCCCCTCGGATGCCTCCCCATCCTTCACGTCTTACCTTCTGGAGCCTCCATCGGCCTTATCATTGTTGTCGGGTCTTCCTTTGCCAAGAGGTTGCGCCTCCGGGACTTCATCCATTGCCAAGTCACACTTGGACTTACGTTGCCAAGACTGCATGCTTGGACTTACACCGCCATGACTCATCCCTGGACTTTCCTCCTTTGCCAAGATCACACTTGGACTTTCCTTGTTGTACCTGTATCCTGCACACTCATAATACATATCAAATACAACAATAAACCTAACTTAAATCTTTACCCAAGCATCAAAACCTAGGGTACCCAGATTGCTCCAACAATCTCTCCCTTTTTGATGTTTGATAACCCGTTTAAGTTAGGGAAACAATATAGCAATAATAATGCAAATAAACATGCAATCTACACATGCATAAATCATGGAACCTAATCCTAGGCTCCCCCTTCACCTAAGCTCCCCCGCAAAAGGAAAACTTCTCCCCCTTTGTAAATAAATGAACAATCACTCCTCCATCACCTAAACTCCCCCTTGAGTTAGGATTTCTTGCAAAGGTGTGTAGGTTTCCCACTTAAACCTAAACTTCTCCCTCTTTGCCATACATCAAAAAGAGCTCCAACAATATCCCAATTATTGAACTCTTAGACTTCTAATGACCATAAGCATCATGTATTAATCTCTTATAAGATTACATACATGTTCACCACTCTTTAGATCATTTTCTAATGTTGAAAAATATTTTCAAACCATATCAGTCGACTGCCATAAGTTCTAATCAACTGTCATTGTCAAAATAAGCTTACAGAGACATTCTGTGCTCAAAATTACTATTACCAGTCGACTGGTAATTGTACCAGTCGACTGGTAACTGTACTAGTCAACTGGTACTCTATTTATGTAAAAATGAGTCTTTTCTAACTAGCTTCAGAAATGCACAAGAAATTCTACAAACCTCCAAAAATTTCTAAATTTTATAGAGAAGTCTATTTTAATCTTGTCTACTTGGAAAAAATATATATAAAAATATATTTATCACAGATCCTAAGAATAACACAAAATTCAAAACTATCTAAATAGTTCAATTGAACCTTGACCTAAAGTCTTAGTTTTGGCTTCCTCTTGATGTATCTGCCCATACTAAACCACAATACTTCCCTAGCATGGGTTTATATGATATCTATACATCAAAAACTAATTTTCATGCAATATGACCCCAATGTCATATTTTCATGCATGATACCATCCTAATTGTGCCAATCCACTAGGTTAGAGACTCAAGTCCATCTCCTAACGACTTGGCACATTTGATAACCCATCTACCATTGGTCCCAAAGGCTCTTCCTAACCTTAGGAATCTTAACCTTAGTCACCTCCTTTGGTGACTCATCCACAATGGCTATACCCACATGGTGCACCATAGGTGACACTTGGCCTATAAACTTGACTTTCTTAATCTTAGACACCTTATCTTTGGTTAATTTCTTCGTATCCTTAATCTTAGACACCTTATCCTTGTCATAATTATATGATACCCTAGCGTATTCCTTCTTATTGGCATTGGATGACTCTACCTTTTCATGATCATTTGCCACCCTAGCATCTGATTTCTTCTTTGCCTTGGAGAAACTAGATTGGTATCTCAAACCCAATCTATCACTTTTGGGTCTTAGGCATCCCATAACATTATCAAGTCCTTGAGATCCAACAATGAATCTACCTAGGACTTTCTCCATTTTCTCAAGCCTTGACTTCAAGGCTTGATTTTCCAATTCTAGGTTTCTAACCCTAGAATCAACATATCCATCTTGGATATCCCTAGACCTACCCACCTTCCTAGGCATATGTCTCCCTTTCTTGTGATTAATGTTTAGGTTTTCACCCACTTTCCTTCCCTTAGGTAAAATGATTTGGGTCTTATTAGGTCCACCCTTACTAGATTTAGCATGAATAGATCTCCTAGGGTTATCACCTACATTAACTTTATTCCTATCATTATATATAAATCCATGATTATGCTTGTGTAAATAATAAAATTATTTCTAGAATGCATGGAAGAATTTAAATTTGAACTTGAATTCAAATTAGGATTTATCTCCCTTACCCTTGAAGCTCTCTTCTTCTCCCACTTCTTCAAGTGCGCCAATTTCTTGAGCTCTCCTCTCTTTGGGCACTTTGTGTGGTAGTGCCCCCACTCACCACATGTAAAACACCTAATGTGCTTTTTCTCCTTCCTACAACTCACATTAGTTAAATCAACCTTGTTGAGTTTAGGCTTTATCTCCCTTACCTTTTGGAGCATTGGACACCTACTCTTGTAGTGTCCCATCTTACCACACTCAAAACATTTAATGTGATCCTTTGTGCTCTTCTTGGTAGTTGAGGTAGAGGGTTGAGCTTCCAAGATCTCCTCTTCCTTGGATTGCTCTTCTTCCTCTTCACTTGAAGATGTGGACGGTTCCACTTCTTCCTCCCTTAAAGATGTGGATGATACCTGCTCATCTTCCTTCTCCTCCTCAGATGTTGAACCCGTGTCAACATCTGATTGATTTTTCTCTTCTTGGATCAATGAGCCCTTCTCTTTGGGCTCCTCCTCTTCTTGGATTTGTGTAGGACTCTCATGAAGAGCAATTACCTTTTTCCAAAGGCCACTTGCGTTCTCGTATTCACCTACATTCAATATCGCATTAGGAGGTAATAAATTAATTAAAATTTTAGTTACCTCCTGTTAGTATTAGCCCTAGTTCCAATTATGAGATGATTGTAAAGGGCTCAATTTTGTATCATATTTCATTATTAATAAAATGTAAAGTTGATTATTATATTTATTTTAATTCAGTGCCGATTGAATAAGTATAATAATGTCCTTGGTGTTAGAATGTATACTGAAAGTGTAGCTTTTTGTATTAACATTTATTTTGAAATAAGAATCACATTGGTCAAATGCCTACATTTATCCTAAGTGTAGTTGTCCATTTAATTTATATTATAGATAAAATAGTGTGAGGAGACACACAGAAGATCATGTTATCAGTTCCTTATAAATTATAAATAGTATCTCACAACCAAGATGGAATAGGACAAACTGTTGGAGTGGTTGTAGTGTAATTTGATATTAGTTTATCTTGACTAAAAAATTACACTAGTACACTATGAGTGTATTGAGCAGGACAATTTGAGGTAGTTTCTTTTTATAATGACTACATAAAAGAAAAAAATCTCTGTTATTATGGAAGTGCGTACTCTTAATCATGATATAATACAAGCACGTATACTTAATATTTATTTCTTTAATTTATCAAAGGATACGATTTAGTTCGTTAAATCAATAGGCCCGATAAGTTGGGAAATGATATTATTTATATGGTGTGTTGTTGATTATATGATGAAACTATGTCCTAGTAATCTAGGTTGATGATGTCCACTTGAGGAGCTCATAAAGATTATTATGTAAACCCTGCAGGTGGACTTAGTCTGACATGATAATAAGGTTGAGTGGTACTACTCTTGGAGCTAGATATTAATTAAGTGAGTTGTCAGTAACTCATTTAATTAGTGGGCATTCGATATCTTAAACACAGGGAGACTAACACACTCAAGATAAGAAGGAACCCATATTGTAATATGGGATTGGTGCGGTAGTGCAATAATAACTCTTTAGTGGTATGAGTTATTATTGATGAACTTGAGTTGGGTGTTCGGGGCGAACACGGGAAGCTCAAGCTCATCGGGAGACCAAAACCAATTCCTCCTCTCGGTCCCTATTGTAGCCTCTTATTTATAAAGCCTTATATCCATTTAAAGCCAAGCTTTTTACCCATTTTGTTGTGGCCGACCAAGCCAAGCTTGGAGCCCAAGCTAGGGCCAGCCAAGCTTGGAGCCCAAGCTAGGGCCGGCCAAGCCAAAGATTGGAGCCAAGATTGTGGCCGGCCAAGCTTGGAGCCCAAGCATGGTGGCCGACCACATTAAAATAAAAGGGTATTTTAAATTTTAAAAATCTTTCCTTTTGTGGAAGCTATGGTTTTAAAAGAGAGTTTTTTAATTTTAAAATCTCTCCTTTTATAGCTTTCTACAAAGGATTAAGAGAGAGGTTTGATATCTTTCCTTATTTGTAGTTAAAAGGAATATTTTAATTTTTTTGATAAAACTTTCCTTTTTTGTAACCATCCACATGTTTTTAAAAGAGAGATTTTAATTTATAAAATTTTCCTTTTATAACCAACAAGAGATTTAAAAGAGAAATTTTTTTATTAAAAATTTCTTACCGAAAACAAATAAGGAAGTTTTAATTTTATGTTTAAAACTTTTCTTATTTGGAGCATAAGTATGTGGCCGGCCATGACAAGCATTAAAGGAAGTTTTAATTTTTTATTTTAAAACTTTCATTTTTAGTCATTGGCAAGGAATATAAGGAAGTTTTAATTATGTTTAAAACTTTCCTTTTTTGCCAAGACTAAGGATTATAAAAGAGATGGAGTGGTGCCTCATAATATAACACATCTTCTATTCCTCTCTTCAAATCCCTTGGTGGCCGATGATGGGGTTGCAAGGTTGCAAACATAGTCCCATATTGAAAACAGATGGGAAAGATCATGGGTTTATAAGAGAAAGATATCTCCATTTGGCATGAGGCCTTTTGGGGAGAGCCCAAGAGCAAAACCATGAGGGCTTAGGCCTAAAGTGGATAATATCATGTAATTGTGGAGATATCTAAATTCTTTTCGATCCTACAATTGGTATCAGAGCCTGGACTATCAGAAGGTTTAACCACCGACTGTGCATAAGAGCTATGATCTGATTGGGCCATGTGGGTACAATATTGACCTCAAACAAAGAAAATGGGGGCTCCTATGTTCGGATCAAGAGGACTAGACACCAGGCAGGAAGTCCTAGTTGTGGCTAGGCAAGGAAGTCCTAATAGGTCGGGTGGACCGAGGGGTAGGAAGACCTGGTGGGTCGAGGATCGGACTTGGGAAGCCTGTGGTCCTTTGTTTGAGGGGGGATTGTTGGGGTTGCAAGGTTGCAAACATAGTCCCACATTGAAAACACATGGGAAAGATCATAGGTTTATAAGAGAAAGATATCTCCATTTGGCATGAGGCCTTTTGGGGAGACCCAAGAGCAAAATCATGAGGGCTTAGGCCCAAAGTGGACAATATCATGCAATTGTGGAGATATCTAAATTCTTTTCGATCCTACAGCCGACCCTATTCCTTCTCTCTTCTCTTTTTATTTTCTTCCTTGGAGGCCGGTAACATCAAGGTTTAGTGATCTCTTGGTGGCCGGTTGCTTGAAGGAGAAGAAGAAGAGAAGGAAGCTCTCTTGTCTAGTATCCCTTGGAGGTTAGTTGGTGGCCGGATCTTGGAATCAAAGGAAGAAGCTGGGGTGGATTTCATCTTGGAAGATCGTCGCCCACACGACATCCAAGAGAAGGAGAGGAATACATCAGAAGATCAAGAGGTTTATAAGCTACAAAAGGTATAACTAGTTATTAGTTTCCGCATCATAACTAGTTCATCTTTTGTATAGATCTTGAAAAACCAAACACAAGTGGTTATCTGTTTTAAGTTATCATTTTTGTTATTGATTTTATTTTTCACTTTCATGTTTCGATAATGTGTTTCTATTGAGGTCTCTGTAGTTAAACCTAGTTTACTGCAAGAAGTTAAATATCCGATTTCTTTGAGAGGCTTTGTCTAGGAAGTGGTGGATGCTCCCATACCCAAGAAGGCCTAGTGCCTCGTCATGTTTAACCTGGAAGTTGATCTTTGAAATAGATATTTGATAACTTATGTAATATGGTTTAACTTAGGAAGATCACATCGGTTAGACTTAGAGTAAAAATGTTAAGTATCGTTTCTAATCCAAGTTTAACTTCTGAAGGAAAATTTGGATTAATAATGTTAAGCATCATTTGCAATCCAAATTTAACTTCAGTAGAGCACATGGGTAGCTAGAATACTTCTATTCTTGTACAAATTTTTGTGCAGGGGAACTAGGATGGTATTTCGAGTAGCAACCAAGCTAGGTTATACCTCTGTGTGTTTGGTTTTTTAGTTTAATTATGCACATGTCATATATATTTTAGGCAAGATAATAGTAGGATGTGCAAATAGATTAACTCTGTAGTTTCAGGCTCCAACTATTATGGCCTATTGTGATTGTGTGTGATTGGACCCTCGGACATGTCGAGGGAATTTTATGTGTGTGCATGATTGTATTTATTAAATACAGCAGGAGCTATATTAGTTTTAGGATTTTACATTTTGTTCGATCTAGACTTTATGTACATTCCTTTGTGGAATATAGTATCGATATATATAAAATTTTATTTTTGTCGTGGATCGTATCCTTGCAAGGCGTGGTACTATTTGAGGACCAAAAGCGCAACAGAAAAGGAAGCTTGATGGACACTATGACATGAGCCCTAGGGCTGGCGACTAGTTTTGACGACTGCTTGGGCTTGCAGCACATGGAGGACAGTGATGGAAGAGATCATAATAGTTGGAAAATTGTTTTTCCATATTTATTGCTTTTATTTACTGTGATGTGTGTGTGTGCATGTTAAAATCCTCATATTAAATAACTAAGTGGGAGAGGGATTTATAAATAAATTCCACGGTCTCTATTACTGGTTTGTAAGTAATGCAAACAAACTTGTGCATTGGCTCTGAGTGCCTTCCTTCACATTGAATGAGTTTGTTTGCGGATCACTAGATCAAACTTCCTTTATGGATGATTATAGGAAATTATTTAGGAGTGTATGATCTTCTCCATATGAACGAGCACAATCTTATTTAATGGACTAAGTATCAAGTAATGGTATACACTTAGGCGCATTTAATAGTATCCTCCCCATCAGAGTCACTGCTATTATTTGTGTGACCGAAGGAATATCAACTATTAATTTTATTTGTCATAAAGTTAAGTTGACAAGAATAAAATTAATGGGTAAAACCTCCTCTTACAAATGTTTGAATTTACATACGTCCATACTATCGTGGCATACAAAATTCACGGTGTTTTGAGGTGTTGGTGAATTTAAATAATATTGTATGAGGACTCAATATTATTCAAAATTCTAAAGTTTTGACCAAAACTTATTTTGGGATTCTTAGGATGACTTTCAACCCACTTGCTATTATTCTGAAAGAGAACAAACTTACTGGTCCCAATTACATAGATTGGAAAAGAAACCTGGACATTGTCCTAACTGCTGAAGGCTATAAGTTTGTACTGTTAGAGGTCTGCCCTAATTAGCCTAATAGTGATTCTAGTGAAGAGGAGATTGAGTATCATAAGAAATGTGTCAAGGCAGATGAGATGACGCGGTGTTACATTTTGGCTTCTATGTCAAATGTGATGCAACATCAGCATCAGTCCATGCCTACTGTCTATAACATGATGTACAATCTCAAGGAACTCTTCGGACACTAGAATCGGGTTGTTAGGCAAGAGGCTATGAGAAACTTAATGACAACCACCATGTCAGAGGGGCACCCGTAAGGGATCATATCCTCAAAATGATGGCTTACTTGAACAAGATACAAATCCTTGGAGCTGAAATCAATGGGGAAACCCAGGTCGATATTATTCTCCAAACGATACCCAAAAGTTTTGAGCAGTTTCGCCTGAACTATAATATGAATAAAAGGATTTATTCATTGGTGGAACTACTGACAGAACTTCAGGCAGCAGAAGGGCTATTTCGTCATAATTCTCAAATCTACTTTGCTGAAAATGTTTTTACTTCTAAGTCAAAAGGCAAGAAGAAGAAGAAGAAGAAACAAGCTGGCTCAACAAAGAGAGGGAATCGATCTCTAGGTACTGGACTAAAAGCAGGGGTGAAGAAGCCGAAAGGTAAGTGCTTCATTTGCAAGTAGTCTGGGCATTGGAAGGCGGACTGTCCTTTTAGGAAAGAGAACAATAAAGGTATATCTTATTATCTAATAGTTGAAACATATTTAGCGGTGTTATCTACCAGTACCTGGTATGTAGATATAAGAGCCACTGATCATGTCTGCAATTCATTGCAGGGGTTCCAGGAAACCCGAGACTATATGAGGGAGAGATAACCGTCTACATGGGCAATGCTACGAAAGTGGCGGCTGTTGCAGTGAGAGATGTCTACTTATCATTTGATAGGAATAGAACTTTGATTTTGAGAAATTATCTTTATGTACCAGGTTTTAGAAAGAATTTAATTTCAGTTTCTAAACTGTTTTTGGATGGATATGCTGTTTCTTTTGATGACAAAGTGGTTATCAAGAAAAATAGGGCTATTATCTGTTCTGGTATATTAGTTGGTAATTTGTATACTTTAAATCCAATAACTCCCATAAAGCAACAATGGAAATTAATAACACATCCTCTAATTCTAATAAGAGAAAGGAACCTTCAAAAATGAACCAAACATATCTTTGGCATCTAAGACTTGGTCATATTAACTTGAGTAGGATTCAAAGGCTAATAGCCGATGGACTCTTGGGTTCACTAGTGTTGGAAAACTTTCCAACCTGCGAATCTTGCTTGGAAGGAAAAATGACCAAGAGACCTTTTAAGGCCAAGGGGTATAGAGCAAAAGATGTGTTGGAATTGGTTCATTCTGATTTGTGTGGAACTATGACTATCCAGGCGAGAGGTGGTTTCGAATATTTTATCTCTTTTATAGATGATTATTCGAGATATGGGTACATTTACTTGATGCGCCACAAGTCTGAGTACTTTGATAAGTTCAAAGAGTACAAGGCAGATGTGGAGAAACGTCATGGTAAAAGTATCAAGACACTACAGTCTGATCATGGTGGCGAGTACCTCTCAGGAGAGTTTAGGAACTACTTATCAGAGGTTGTGATTCAATCCCAATTGTCTGCATCTGGTACACCCCAACAGAATGGTGTGATAGAACGAAGAAATAAGACTCTTATAGAAATGGTTAGATCGATGATGAGTTATTCAGAATTACCAAATTCGTTCTGGGGATATGCTTTAGAAACAGCAATGTACATTTTGAACTTGGTAGCTTCTAAATCAGTACCCTCTACTCCCATGGAATTGTGGAATGAGCGTAAGCTTAGTCTGAGTCATGTCCAGATTTGGGGTAGTTCAGCACATGTGCTAAAGGGAGATGCTGATAAGTTGGAATCTCGTACAGAAGTTCGCTTGTTTATAGGTTATCCCAAACGAACAAAAGGTGGTTTGTTTTATAGTCCTAAAGATCAGAAGGTCATTGTTAGCACTAATGCCCAATTTTTAGAAGAGGACTATGTAATGAACCACAAGCCCATGAGTGAAATTATTCTAGAAGAAATGATAGAGGGCACACCTACTTTAGTACCAACAGTGCAAGATGAAATATCACAAGAAACTACAACACGTATTACAAATGATACACAACTACAGACAGTGCCTCGTCGTAGTGGGAGGGTTGTGAGGCAACCTGAACGATTCATGTTTTTGTGAGAGTCTTCAGACTTGATCCCAGGTAAACATGAAGCTGATTCCCGAACATATGACGAAGCACTCTAAGATAAAGATGCAGCATCTTGGCAAAGAGCAATGAATTCAGAAATAGAATCTATGTATTCTAACAAAGTCTGGGAGCTAATAGAACCATCAAATGGTATAAAAGCTATTAGATGTAAATGGATCTATAAAAGAAAAAGAGGGACAGATGGGAAGGTGGAAACCTTCAAAGCAAAGCTTGTTGCGAAGGGGTATATTCAGAAAGAGCGAATCGATTATGAGGAAACTTTTTCGCCAGTAGCTATGCTTAAGTCTATCCGGATACTCTTATCTATTGCTACTCATATGGATTATAAGGTTTGACAAATGAATGTCAAGATAGCTTTCCTTAACGGAAGTCTTGAAGAAAATATCCATATGAAACAACCAGAGGGGTTTATTGCAAAGGGCAAAGAGCATCTTGTATGTAAGATCAATCGGTCTATTTATGGACTGAAGCAAGCTTCAAGATCTTGGAACATCCGGTTTAATGAAGTAATCCAGTCTTATGGATTTATTCAATGTTTGAATGAGTCTTGTGTATACAAGAAGTGTGATGGAAACGTGGTGGTATTTCTTGTACTATACGTAGATGACATTTTGTTAGTTGGCAACAATATCAAAGTGTTGTCAGAAGTAAGGGTATGATTGTCCAAGAAATTCGATATGAAGGACTTGGGAGAATGCGAATATATTCTTGGGATCAAAGTAATAAGGGATCGCAAGAAAAGAATGTTGTACTTATCCCAAGCTTCATATATCGATACTATCCTAGCTCATTTTAGCATGCAAGATTCCAAGAAAGGTTTTCTACCTTTCCAACATGGATTATCTTTATCTAAAGAGATGTCTCCTAAGACATCAAAAGAGATAGAGGAAATGAAGGCAGTTCCTTATGCTTCAGCTGTAGGAAGCCTAATGTATGCAATGTTATGTACGAGACCGGATATCTATTTTGCCATGGGCATGGTTAGCAGATATCAAAGTAATCCAGGACAAGGACATTGGACTGCCGTAAAGCATATATTAAAGTACCTGAGAAGGACTAGAGATTATATGCTAGTTTACCAAGCAGATGATTTGCTCCCTGTGGGTTACACGGATTCTAACTTCCAATCAGATAGGGACAATAGTAAGTCTACCTCAGGTTATGTGTTTACTTTAGGAGGTGGAGTCATAGCATGAAGGAGTGTTAAGCAGAAATGCGTTTCAGACTCAACCATAGAAGCTGAGTATGTGGCAGCCTCTGAGGCAGTCAAAGAAGCTGTATGGCTCAGGAACTTTTTGATGGACTTAGATGTGATTCCTAATTTGCCCAAAATCATCACAATTTATTGTGATAATAGTGGTGCAGTAGCAAACTCGAAGGAACCACGAGCCTATAAGGCGAGTAAACACATTGAGCGTAAGTACCACCTGATATGAGACATCGTAAAGCGAGGAGAAGTTGTTGTCACCAAGATTGCATCAGCAGATAACCTGGCAGATCCTTTCACTAAGGCCCTTTCGGCGAAAGCTTTTGATCAGCATGTTGAGGGGATGAGAATCAGATATATGGCAACATTTATGGCAGTACAGTCTTTTATTATAAGTGGGATATTGTTAGAATGTATACTAAAAGTTTAGCTTTTTGTATTAACATTTATTTTGAAATAAGAATCACATTGGTTAAATGTCTACATTTATGCTAAGTGTAGTTGTCCATTTAATTTATATTGTAGATAACATGGTGTGAGGAGACACACAGAAGATTATGTTATCAGTTCCTTATAAATTATAAATAGTAGCTCACAACCAAGATGGAATAAGACAAACCATTGGAGTTGTTGTAGTGTAATTTGGTATTAGTTTATCTTGACTATAAAATTATACTAGTACACTATGAGTGTATTAAGCAGGACCATTTGAGATAGTTTTTTTGTACTGACTACATAAAAGAACAAAACCTCTATTATTATGGAAGTGCGTACTCTTAATCATGATATAATAACAAGCACGTATACTTAATATTTATTTCTTTAATTTATCAAAGAGTGTGATTTAGTTCATTAAATCAATAGGCCCGAAAAGTTAGGAAATGATATTATTTATATGGTGTGCTATTGATCATAGAATGAAACTGTTCCCTAGTAATCTAGGTTGATGATGTCCACTTGAGGAGCTCATAAGGATTGTCATGTAAACCCTGCAGGTGGACTTAGTCTGACATGACAATAAGGTTGAGTGGTACTACTCTTGGAGCTAAATATTAATTAAGTGAGTTGTCAGTAACTCATTTATTAGTGGGCAATCGATATCTTAAACACAGGGAGACTAACACACTCATGATAAGAAGGAGCCCATATTGTAATATGGGATTGGTGCGGTAGTGCAATAATAACTCTTTAGTGGTATGAGTTATTATTGATAAACTTGAGTTGGGAGTTCAGGGCGAACACCGGAAGCTTAAGCTCATCGGGAGACCAAAACCAATTCCTCCTCTCGGTCCCTGTTGTAGCCTCTTATTTATAAAGCCTTATATCCATTTAAAGCCAAGATTCTTACCCATCTTGTTGTGGCCGACCAAGACAAGCTTGGAGCCCAAGCTAGGGTCGGCCAAGCCAAAGATTGGAGCCAAGATTGTGGCGGCCAAGCTTGGAGCCCAAGCAAGATGGCCGACCACATTAAAATAAAAGGGTATTTTAAATTTTAAAAATCTTTCCTTTTGTGGAAGCCATGATTTTAAAAGAGAGTTTTTTAATTTTAAAATCTCTCCTTTTATAGCTTTCTACAAAGGATTAAGGGAGAGGTTTGATTTCTTTCCTTATTTGTAGTTAAAAGGAAGATTTTAATTTTTGATAAAACTTTCCTTTTTTGTAATCATCCAAATGTTTTTAAAAGAGAGATTTTAATTTATAAAATTTTCCTTTTATAACCAACAAGGGATTTAAAAGAGAAATTTTTTTATTAAAAATTTCTTACCGAAAACAAATAAGGAAATTTTAATTTTATGTTTAAAACTTTCCTTGTTTGGAGCACAAGTATGTGGCCGACCATGACAAGCATTAAAGGAAGTTTTAATTTTTTATTTTAAAACTTTCCTTTTTAGTCATTGGCAAGGAATATAAGAAAGTTTTAATTATGTTTAAAACTTTCCTTTTTTACCAAGACCAAGGATTATAAAAGAGATGGAGGGGTGCCTCATGAGATAACACATCTTCTATTCCTCTCTTCCAATCCCTTGGTGGCCGGCCCTAATCCTTCTCTCTTATCTTTTTATTTTTTTCCTTGGAGGCCGACGGCATCAAGGTTTGGCGATCTCTTGGTGGTCGGTTGCTTGAAGGAGAAGAAGAAGAGAAGGAAGCTCTCTTGTCTAGCATCCCTTGGAGGTTAGTTGGTGGTCGGATCTTGGAAGCAAAGGAAGAAGCTTGGGTGGATTTCATCTTGGAATATCGTTGCTCACACGACGTCCAAGAGAAGGAGAGGAATACAGCAGAAGATCAAGAGGTCTATAAGCTACAAAAGGTATAACTAGTTATTAGTTTCCACATCATAACTAGTTCATCTTTTGTATAGATCTTGAAAAACCAAACACAAAAGGTTATCGGGTTTAAGTTATCATTTTTATTATCGATTTTATTTTTCGATTTTATGTTTCGATTTCATGTTTCGATAATGTGTTTCTATTGAGGTCTCTGTAGTTAAACCTAATTTATTGCAAGAAGTTAAATATCCGATTTCTTTGAGAGGCTTTGTCTATGAAGTGTTGGATGATCTCATACCCAAGAAGGCCTAGTGCCTCGCCATGTTTAACCTAAAAGCCAATCTTTGAAATAGATATTTGATAACTTCTGTAATATGATTTAACTTAGGAAGATCACATCGGTTAGACTTGGAGTAAAAATGTTAAAGTATCGTTTCCAATCTAAGTTTAACTTCTAAAGGACAATTTGGATTAATAATGTTAAACATCGTTTGTAATCCAAATTTAACTTCAGTAGAGTACATGGGTAGCTAGGATAGTTCTATGCTTGTACAAATTTTTGTACAGGGGAACTAGGGCAGTATTCCGAGTAGCAACCAACACTTGGGTAGTAGCTTCTTATCTACAACATATCAATTAGTTGAATTGATAATGAGATATTGTAGATATACATAAAACACTACTCTTAACTATTCCTAGTCAAGCATTAATATACAAGGACAATATTAATGCGTTGAGACTAGCATGTAGGCCAACGGATGACTTAATCTCACAAGTCATGGATATGAGATATCAGGTTGACACATGAGTATATATTAGAGAATATATAATGAATGCCCCGCCATGAGAATGTTTCATGGATCGTTATATGAGTGTCATAAATATTCTCATGTAACTATTGGTATGAATAGTCCTTAGACCTGAAGTCACTGCGGTTCCCTACATAAGGAGTTGTGTACTTTGGTATCGACATACGTCACCTGTAATAAGGTGGACAATAAAGTCGATCACTGGGTATACAATGAATTATGTGGAGGGATGTGAGTGATGTAGATGAGATCTATCCCTTCTATATGACAGAAGCGATATCTGTGGGCCCCTTGATTAGTAGGACACAAGAAAGCATGACCATGCTCAAATAAGTCAATATGAGATATTGAGCTTATTTAATTGAGTGTGTCTACTTAGAGATCAAGAAACACAAAGGTTGATAAGAGGATGACACGGTCTATGCCTCATTGATCAATCTAGATATCAAAGATAGAGGGACCAAGTCATACAAGATAATAGCCACGGACAGGTTAGGTCGGATCTCGACTTTCTCGTCACTTAGGTAGCAATGATGCCTTGCTAGATGCCACTCATTGCTTATATATCTAAATGTTGATTTGGTACATTGCCAACGTTACGAGAACCTATTGGGTCACAGACAAAGAACAAGTAGATTTAGAGATGGGTTTATATGATGAATCATTGGATTAAGTCTAATCCGAATTGGGCTTATTGAGTTAGACTCAATTGGATCTAATTGTTGGATTAAGTCCAATTCAAACTAGACTCAAGGAGTCAATTCAAATTAATGAAATGTGATTTATAGAATTTGAAATTGTATGAGATTAATTGAGTAAGACTCGATTGAATTATACTTGAGTTAGACTCAAGTCTAATTAGACTTGAGTTAGACTCAAGTGAGGATTAATGGAGATATTCATTGAATTTTGAAATTCAATGAATCATTTCATTCAATTTTTGAAATTGAATTTGAAATGAGGAGTTTCAAGTGTGGTCCTTAACGGAGTGTAAATACTCATTAAGGCTAATTAATTGAATTAATGCTCTGAAGTGTTTTCATTAGATGAAAATACTCAAGCATATTTCTCTTCATTTGGGTGTAGATCTTCACTCTCTCCTTCCTCTTCTCTCTTCTTGGGCAAAACACCTATTCTAGGTTGTTAGCACAACCTTAGGTGTTTTCCTTCTCCTACTTGTGAGTTTGTGAGACAAACGAAGGCAAAGCTTGTTCGTGTGGATACCATAGAGGCGCGAACGTGTGATTGTGCTGCGATCCAAGCTGTCTGGAGTCCGTGTGCACACATCAAAGGTATAACCTTTTTCATGCTCTTGTAGAAAACTTAGTATATTTTTCTTTCCCTTCGCATGGATCACCTGGAGGAACTAGATGGTTTCCGCTGCGCATAAGCGTGTTTAGTGCTCTAGTTCCTTACACCTCCTTGTCTGTCTCTGATTGCTCCCTTTGTTTCTCTGTCTAATATCGAGGTCGGAGACGCTTTCCCTTCTTGTCCGTTGGATCTTTAAATGGTTCCTCCAAATCAATCTATTGGTTCTAATTCATTTGGTACCACATCTCCATGTGCTTCCTCTAATAGTCGAAGTCCTCATGCTTGTATGGAGGTGGGATTGAGATGTCCCATCCGAGAGGTCCCTCCAACTCCATCTTCTTTCTCTAGCTGCTCTCTTGGCGATTAGTCCAACAAGAGCTAACCTCACTTTGATACCACTTATTGGGACCTTGACGTCCGCTAGAGGGGAGGGGGTCAATAGCATTTCACCCAAATCGATCGCTTCCTATAATGTTAGTGCACAACAGAAATACAAATCTAACAAATAGAATGCTAAACCTAGAGGTAATAACCAAGACAGTCAAACCTCTAACATATTTATGTAACGTGGCTCGGAGATTATTTACTCCTACTCCACGACTGTCCATAAGGTGGACGATCCCGATCCGTCGGTGGATAACTCCCCAGAAAACCTCCGGCTAGCTCAAGCTCCTTGTCGATGGAGAAACCTCGACATAAACACTTGAATACAAGCACACCGATCACACGAGGGCTTGGGAGACTCTAATAGGCTTTAACCAAGTCTATTTCGTCAACCTTAACCAAGCTTCCAATACTTGGTTATATAGGCTATGAGTTGAAACCCCGCCTACCAGTCGACTGAAAAAATATCAGTCGACTGCCCTCTGTGGAGATTCGACCATTACAACCCAACGACTAGATACCAGTCGACCGATACTTCCATCAGTCGACTACTCCATATTAACCAAACAAACAGAAGCATTCTGTTCGCTCCCAGTCTACTGCCCAGTCGATCGTACCAGGCAACTGATGAAAACATCAGTCGACTACTACAGTACTGCTACAGTACCGCTATAGTACTGCTATAGTACTACTACAATACTGCTACAGTAACGCTATACTAAAATTCTAATCCTAGGATTTAACCCCCGAGTACATTCACTCAGCACTTGTCCTCACCCAACCAACCTAGACTTAGCCTTCTGGCCTCCTCCATCAGCCTTGCGTCCCTCAGATGCCTCCCCATCCTTTACGTCTTACCTTCTGGATCTTCTATCAGCCTTGTCATTGTTGTCGGGTCTTCCTTTGCCAAGAGGTTGTGCCTATGAGATTTTATCTATTGCCAAGTCACACTTGGACTTACATTGCCAAGACTGCATGCTTGGGCTTACACCGCCAAGACTCATCCTTGGACTTTCCTCCTTTGCCAAGATCACACTTGGACTTTCCTTGTTGTACCTGTATCCTGCACACTCATAATGCATATCAAATACAACAATAAATCTAACTTAAACCATTGCCCGAATATCAAAACCTAGGGTACTCAGATTGCTCCAACACTTATTATGATTTATTAGTGATTGCCCAACGAAAGCACTCTCACGTGCGGGTCTTGGAGTAGGAGTCACCGAAGGCTCCTAACCAAGTAAAATTGGTCTGTGTTAGTATTGTGACTTTTATCTTTCCGCTGAGTACTCAATTTAATAATGGACTTTTTTAACGAACGCTATTCACTCCCCTCCCCCCCTTCTAGCATTTTCACGATCCAACATATACCTCACTTATCGAGATGTTCGAATCCGATGTTTGACCTCCCCCTTCACTTGAGCTCCCTTCTTCATCTTCACTTGAGCTCTTTCCCTCTTCATTTTCAGATGAGGTGGAGGCTACATCATCAATTCCCATTAGAGCAAAATGGGACACATGGTGCTCTTCTTCCTCCGATGACGATGGATCATCCCATGTTGCTTTTAGTTTTTTGACCTTCTTCCCTTTTTCTTTTGACTTCTTCTTCTCTTCCTTCTTATTTTCTTCTTTCTTCTTCAAGAGAGGGCATTCATCTCTCATATGCCCTTCTCCTTGGCAATTTTAACAAATGACCTTCCTTGTTCTACTCTTGCATCTTGAATTTTTCCTAGCATGGGATTTGTTAGTAGAAAATGTTTTAAAAACTTTTCTCATCTTCCTTACCATATATGCCTCTTGATCGCTATCCATTGAGACACTTGACTCCTCGAAATCGGATGATGGTGGAGATAGAGATTTCTTCTTCTTCCCCTTTCCTTTGTTTGCCACAAGGGCTACTCCTCTTGATCTATTGGCTTCTCCATCTAATCCTTCAATCCGAGTATCATGGAGCTCCATTGTTGAGAAGAATTCATCTAGAGAAGATTTCCATAGATCCTTTGAAATGTAGAATGAGTCTACAATTGAGCTCCATGTTGAGCTTCTTGGGAAAGTATTGATAGCTTTCATCATAATGTCCTGGTTGGAGAGTTTCTCACCTACACTTGTTAGTCCACTAGAATTTCTTTAATTTTATCATAAAGTGAAGATACCTTTTCTCTTTTTTTTCAAGCTTGATGTTGTTGAGTTGAGTTCGGAGAAGGTCTCTTCTTGCTAACTTTGCTTCCAATGTGCCTTCATGAAGCTCTATGAGATTTTTCGACAAATCCTTGGCACTTATGTAGTTCCCAATCTGAGTTACTTCTAGTTGAGGGAGAACACTTAAGAGATGGTGCATTGCTCTTGAGTTTGCTACATGCTCTTCCCTTTGCTTCTTGCTCCATCTTACTTTCTCGATCAACTCATTATTTCGATCCCTAGGCATCTCAAACCCATTTTCTATGATTAGCATAATATCAAAATTGGTTTCAAAGAATACCTCCATTCTCTTCTTCCACCAAGAAAAATCACCTTCAAATTTGAATGCATGGATGCTTGAACTGGCCATTTTGATGAATTTCTCTTCTCGGCGATTAATCCATTGAAGGCATCCTTGCTCTGATACCACTTGTAGGGGATCGGTGGTCGCCTAGAAAGGGGTTGGATAGCTAGGTCACCCCCAATTCGATTTCTTCTCTACACAGTTAGTTTGCGTAAGCGGGAATGAAACTAAAACAATGAAAGCAATAAGTAAGAACACAAATGCTAACACGATTCCTTTACGTGGTTCAGAAATTGCTTGCTCCTACTCCACGGTGTGCCCTTGAGGTGGAAGAACCCTTGATCCTTTAGTGGATTAGTCCCCGACAATCTCCGGCTAAAGATGACTCATTCTCGGTGGAGTACAACCTCTCACAAAGCACTCTTCTTCTTTTACAAGATGGAGATTAAGAGTAGGAAGAAGAGTATGGCTTGGAAGCTTTGGGCAATGACAAAGGAGTGATTCAATAATAATCAGTAACCTCCTTTATGCCCCAAAGCTTCCTATAAATAAAAGGGGAGAGTTGATCATCATATCAACTCATCTCAGCACCAGTCGACTGACACTTCCATCAGTCAACTAGTGCTACCGTTGGAGATAGCTAACGGCTACTTCGCAATGTCAACGGTTAGCTAACGGCTACTTACCAGTCGACTGGTCGCTGTTGGCTGAGCGAACAAAATACTTCTATTCGCTTCCAGTCGACTACATAGTCGACTGGACCAGTCGACTACATAGTCGAATGGACCAGTCGACTGTTACTTCTAGCAATCGACTGGTCCCGGTTGCACACTCACACTCATCCTCTTCGGAGTCACCCTTGAAGCCCTCTTCCTTGTCCTTCATCCCTCAGATGCACTCAAGCCTGTGGCTCCTCTCCGTTCCATCCTTCACGTTGTCTTGAAGTCCACTTCCTTTGGCTTCACTCCATTGCTCCTCATCCGCGGTCCCTCGGATGCACCATCCTTCACTGATCTCATGGACTCGAGCCATTGGATGAGCTTCCTAAGCTTAGCCGCACCAAGCTCCTCATGTGTGTTTCACCAAGTCCTGCATGACTCAAACAGATATCAAACCAATATGAAACCTAACTTAAACTTTTTAACACACACATCAAAATAATGATCGAACCCTAATCAATCCTAGGTTGATTGCACCAACAAGACTCTCATACCGTTTAGCCGAGTTATAAGTGAGCATGCTCTCGCATCAAGTGTCCCATATTCTCATGATGTTCTGTCAAGTTATAAGTGAGCTCAGCTCTCGCACCAAGTGTCCTAGACTCTTATGTCATTCGATCGAATTATAAGTGAGCATGCTCTCACGCTTAAGCAAGCTGACCAGTCATCTCATAAAATGGATTGTTTTGTGACCATGTCTTAGAGAGTCAGGATGAGAAGCTGAGTTACTAGTAAACTGGCTCTCGTCGTTAAGTTGGGAGACTCTCATGGAAATCCAAAAGACCACTACGGTAGAAGTTCTTTATAGTATTACTCGAGTAGACTGTGGAACCTAAGTCTAAAAGATGAAAAGAAGTATAATTATAAATTAGTGCATCCACAAAACAAAAGCCCTAAGGCATATAACATGCTTGCATTATATCAAACTTAAAAAGATTTTTACAGAGTTTTTTTAACTTTGACAAGAAACTGCTAGTAGACTTAAAAGAAAACACTACGCAAGATCGGCAATAACGTCATCCGGGAGCACTTCCAAAATCTTCTGCCTTTTGATGAAGGTTGGAAGAACCTTGGTGGAGAGATAGCCACCCTCCTTTAGCTACTTGATAGTCCCATCAATATTATGGCCGAATAGCTTAATGGTCCAGTTAGTCAGCAGCTGATTGAAATCTCTTGAGCAGAGATACTCCACCCTGTGGGCTTCTAGCTGGCTGGGATTCTCCTCCTTGAGTTTAGCAAGTTCTACCCTTAGTGCTTGCAGCTCAGCATCTTTCTCATCAATTAGCCTTTGGCGGTCACCGAGTTGGAGTTCATGGCTCGCTTGCTCTGCAGTACGACCGACTTACTTATTGACCAGAGTCGGTTCCATTTCCTCCAGCTTCTTCGCTAGGACCAAAGCCTCCTTGTTCTTGATGTCTAGGTCTTCGATGGCCCTGATCTTCCAGGCATTTACTAAGCTGATCTTTGCTTCAAAATTATGGGCTTGCTTCCTTAGCTTCTCTATCTCGACTAGTTGATCATGGTTTTTGTCCTTCTCCATGGTCAATGCTCGCTCAGACCCAAGGAACTGCTCGGATTACTTCTCCAAGACCTCCTTTAATTGGGTCACCTCTGTAGTTAAATGTTCGATCAAGGCTTGGGAAGCACCCGTATCCCCGATTAGGATTTGCACCTGCTTAAGCTCATGGTTCAACTAGGTTAACCTTTGGCTGATATCCAGGTCGTCCATCCAAAATTGTTCATTGAAAAAATTTATTCGGTTAAGCTGAGCAAGAAATATAATTATTTAAAATATTGTACAGACTTACCCCAATGGAATTTTCATTGAATTGATCGACCAACTCATCAAGGGGAATGGTCGTCGCTCTAGCTCTGGCTTCCGCCCAGGTCTGAGCCAAGGGACCTTAAATCCTTATTTTATGCTTGGGGGCATGCAACTCATTTGGATGAGGGTAACACCAATCATCGGTGGGCAATCGGAGGATGGCAATTATATGGCTGTGCGAGCTAGAGCCGATTGACTCTAAGTTGTATTGGCCTTTGGATTTTGACACGTGGAGCAGATAGTTGAAAGAGGGCCATAGGGCCGATCGACATAGGCATGATTCATAGATTTATGAATACACATTTATGCATACTTTATCACACATTCACAGATTTATTTCGAGTATGTTCTATGTATTTGAACTTCCTTTCATCATTATTTTAGTATAATTACTCTTTTGGTTTAGAGATATGCTCTTGTATATTTTATTGTGATATAACACTTTTGGAGTGGAAACGGAGCAGAAACATGCAAAGGAGCTGCTTGCGGAGAAAGGAGAAGAGTAGGGTCGTGCCTCTTGGCATGACCGTGTTTCCTCACCCGAGAGCAACAAGAGGTTGGCCATGCCCCTAGGCACGACTATGTAGAACAACCAGCAGCCAACCCCGCTTAGGCCGTGTGTATTCACATGACCATGTGTTGGATCCAGAGCTCAACTCAACTGAGGTCGTGCCACACCTCTCAAGACCAACCTCGCTGGGGCCGTGTGGATTCCACACGACTATGAGCCACAGTCCAGAGGCCAACAAGATTGGACCATGCCTGAGGGGCATGGCCGTAACATGGTCATACCGTGCCTATAAATGGGGGGTTCTCCTCCATTTGAAAGGTAGGAAGTTTTCCCCCCTTTGGGGAAGATGATCCAATCTCAGATCTAGTGTCCCAGAGACCTCAAATCGACGATCCAATACCGGATTCTAGTTCCCCATTGCTCTATTAGCAAGGATTGATTCGAAGATCACTCATTGTCATTCACTAAGTCTCTTCTCCTCTTCTTTCTTGATTTAAATGTTGAGGCTTGCCTCTCTTGTCTTTGGATTTGATTTCCATCTTGTTATGGAGTAGATTTCCTATTCTAGGGACTAGGGAGTATTTGTGATGTGGATATTGATGTAAAACTCTTGGATTATGCCAATGCCCTGCTTAAGTGATGTTTTCATTCTTGTTCTTGTTGAATCTAATGTGCATGTGTGGATTTGTGCTTATTTCTCATGTTAGATTTGGTGGATGTGTGTGAATTGTTAACTTAGTATGGATTGATCTCTAGATTGTATGACCAGGGGGTCCTAGTGATAGTGATTCCCTCTTAACCAGACATCTAGGGATAGATCTAGATGAAGTAGGCAATCCTCCCATGAGGGAGACTTAGCTGCACTTAATAGGCTTTTCCTAATCTTGTGCTCATAGGTGAATTGAGTGATTTAGGAATGTATGACAGGGGGTCCTAGTGATAGGAATTCTCTCTTAATTGGACTTCATAGATTACCATCTCCATTTAGGAGCATAAGATGACAATAGGAGTAGTACTTCGACACATAATCATGGATTAGTGTTGAAATTTTGGTTAGACTTCCTACATGCATGAGAATTGATGATAGAAAATGGGTGAATACAAGCACATTAAGTCTCATCACATTTAAACCAAAAACCCTAAAACATTTCACTATTCAAGACTTCCTCACTTAATATTTATAGTTTACTTTACTTTGTTTCTACACTTTACTTTTGTGCAAAACACTCCTTCAAGAATTCATTAGTTTAGATAATTCAAGGTGAGAATCTTTGAGTGTTCCCAATCTTTGTGGGATCGATGTTTTTATTACTGATGATGTAGCCATGTACTTGAGGCTTCATAACATGTGGGCTAGAGTCGATTTACTCTGAGCTGGCTTGGCCTTTGGATTTTGACACCGGAGTGGAGCAGATAGTGGAAAGAGGGGGCATAGGGCCGACGAGCATAGGCAGGAGATAAGATAAAGGTGGTATGACAATTGCATCAGATGATAGCTCGAATAGGGAAGACATCTAGTCAAAGAATGGGGGAGTTGGTCTGCTAGTTGCTCTATCGGGAGTGGCAGAAGTGGAGCTCTCACCCCGTTCGGATGGAGGTTTCTATATAGAGCGGTGGCATAAGTTTGGGGGACAGAAGTTACTGAGCGAGCAACAACTTCCATTACGAGTCCGTTGCGGCCTTAGCATAGAACCAATGGCTTAACAGAAGTTGTGGACTTTGAGGGCACCTCTACGAGCACCAAGGAAGGCCGCTCGGGAGGCAACTCCCTAGTGTTGGTAGCAACGTCACTCCCCACTACTATGCTTGCTTTTTCTTCTCCGGTTGATGCTTCCAAGATCCTGACTGGCAATAGCCCATGACTCTCTAGCTCATCAACTCCAAGAGCTTCCAGCTTTCCATCAGTTAACTTAGTGGAGTCCTAAACATCACTTTAGCTACAAAAGAGAGAAACAATTAGTTAGATCTAAAAAAAGGGAACTTAATGCTGCTCATCAAAAGTGCAGGGCAGCCGGGCGTGTATAGTACTTAGCCTGAACATATACAAAACACCCCTTCAGCAACATCTTGTGTATGTGATATTTCAGGCCATCTAGCTAAGCCGTGACTTGGAGGTAGGTCGGCTCCCACTGATATCTTCCTAGCTCGGGGGAGTTGGGTAGCTGCATTTGCCAGCTGGTTGAGAAGGTTGCCCGACCGAAAAGTTGAACATAAAAGTAGTGAGACTTCCAACCCTTGTTGGAGGAGGACATCTTATCAAAATACACGGCACTAACCTAGGCTTTGAAGAGGAAGATGCCCAATTCAGATTGTTTAGGGTAATAAAAATAATAAAAAAAATATAAGAATTAAGAGGAATCCTATACACATGAAATACTAATACCACTCCGCATAGTAACCTAAAAGAGTTAGACACTAGTCGTTGCACTGGAATGTGAAAATATCTACAGAATTCAGAAAAAAAAGGATGGATTGGGAAATAGAGGCCGACGTAAAGTTAGTTCTTGAAAAAAGTCAGAAACCCTTCAGGAGGGTTGTGGGGGTGATCATAAACAGACGTAATGACAAGTTTATGATCAGGATGGATATAGTAGGGCATTGTCATTTAATCCACTTCGTCACTATTAAAATTTGACGAAGTGGAGGTGTACTACAATCCAGGGACAGCTGGAGGGGGAGAAGGAGAGTGGGCCATACGAAGAATGATGAAGATCAAAGATCGAAAGTGGAAAGAAGAAAGAATTTACTGTTGGATTGAGACGCGCTAGAGGGGGGGGGGGTGAATAGCGATCATGGCTTTCACTTTCCGTATTCGAAAAACTATCGAGTAAATGCAGCGGAAATATAAAACACAACACAGAAAGACCCAAGTGTTTTTACTTGGTTCGGAGGCTTGGGTGACTCCTACTCTAAGGCCCACACTCATTGAGCGTTTATTTTGGGCAATCACTATAATCACACAAGTATTACAAAAGTTATTACAATAACAGTAATAGAAAACTATACTGACAACAAAGAAATGAAACTTCGCAGCTTCGGGTCATTGGGGTCTTGTTGTAGTTCAGCCGGATCGTCTCGTTGGCAGTGCGCAGCTGAAAGATGGCTCAGAATGTGATTAATACAAGCTGCTGGTCGTGTAACACCCCAAATTTCATGATTTGGAGTCCTAAAAGACCTTATTAAAATCTAGAAATGCTTTAGAAAAATTCTAGAGATTTTTAGGAATTTATAGAATATTTTTATGTAATTTTTGGAGGTCGTTTGGTATTTTTACTAAACGAAAGAAGTTTCGACAAAAAAAAAGTCCAAGCTGAGGCTTGAACCGGCAACCCCTGACCCGAGCAAAACCCGGCTAATCAACTGGGCTAGCAGTTATTACTTGATCAAATAAGGGTCGAATTGTATTTAAGTAATAAATAGTTAATAGCAGAATAAAAGGAGAATAAAAGGCTCGGCTGGGGATTTGAACCTGCGGCCTTTGGCTCGGTCAAAACCCGGCTGACCAAGTGATCCAGCCGTCGGTTTTGTTTAGAAAAGGTAGGAAAATTTATTTAACAAGTTAACAGAACATGAAGATTATAAAGAGGGATAAGTTGAGGAGGTAAATTTCGGAGCCCTAATTTCTCCCGAATCTTTTCCTCTTCTCTGGTGCGCGACGGCGACGGCTTTCGGGCGAAACAGAACCGGAGCTAGGGTTCTTCCTCCGGCGGCCGACGAGGGGCGCACTCCGGGAGTTCTTCGTCGATCCGAGATCTCTCGTCAAGAAGGAAGCCGTGAGCGAGGAAGAGGCCACGATTTCAAGCTCACCCGAACCCTAGAAAGTCCTTCTTTCGGCTGTGAATTAAAGAAACCGAGGTAAGTTGCTTCTCACCTGCAGTAAGGGTAGTTTCGAGCTTCGATTTCTTCTCCTTTCCTTGCGTTCGGCAGTAGTATGCTTAAAGAAATGCTGCTAGGAGTTTAAGAGATTTGCTTTCTCCTTTTTGATTCGGCAGTAGCATGTTTAAAGAATTGGAAGCTTGAAGGGATTTAGGCTTGTTCCTTGTTAAGATATTCCGGTTTTAATGAAAGGGGCATGTTTCAATTATAGAAGTGTTTTAGTTTAGTCTATGTAGCCTTGTATTGTTTCGAATTTAAGTCAAGAATGATCCAATCCGGAAATAGTGGTGGTGTTTGGAATTGATGAAATTTCTGGGTTCTGTTCAATGTTGCTCTGATTTTTAATCTAGCTGTGGATTTCCAAGGTTTATCCAAAAGATTTTGATGTGTTACATGGTGATTTTCTGGATCGTTGTGTGCTTTTGAGTTCTTTAAAGGTATTGATACGGGATTCATTTAGGTTGCTTTGCTGCTAGAAGAATAGGCAAGTATGGACTATAGGTGTTATGAATTGATTATCCTCGACAGCAGATATATATTGTGTGCTCAATGCTAGGAACAGAACTAGAGTAACATGGAGGATAGTATGCATTACCTGTGAAAAAAAAACTATGCTAAATGCTATGAACTGAGCTAGAGTTTATTATGATGCCTTAGCGGCTGTTCAAATCAATTTTGTGAGTTCTGTGGGGATTTTTTTTGGTTAGTTCGTGTCTTTATGTGAAGAATGCTATGATTGGAGTTTTCATCTTTTGTCCAGCAACTATGTTGTTAAGTGCGCGGCTGAGGAATCGAAGCCGAGATCTCTGACTTGGTTAAAACCTGGCTAACCAAGTGTGCTGCGGGCGGTTTTGTTTAAGAATAGATAGTAAAATTATTTAAGGTATAGTTGATAACAGAAATAACCCTAGGTTATAATAAGGGATAAGTTAAGAGAGAAATTAATTTTCTCTCAAAACCCTTTCTCTCCTCTCTCGCGACGGCGTTGCGGGCGAAAACGCAGAAGCCGCAGCTAGGGCTTCTCCGACAACCGGCCAACGGGGACTTCTCCGCGAGCTCTTCTCGGATTCGAGCTCCTCTCGTCAAGAAGGAACAGTAGGCACGAGGAAGAGGGCGAGTTTGTGAGATCCTCCGCAAGCCCTAGAAGCATTGGAAGCTTTCTTCTTCGGCTGTAAGGCCAAGAAACCCAAGGTAAGTCGCTTACTCACCTGCAGTAGGATAGCTCCGAGGTTTATTCCGTGTTCCTCTTCTTGGTTTCGAATTTAATTTGGTGTTTCCTTTGTTTTTGGGTATGCTGTGAGAAGGGATGGATTGCACGTTTGCTGCCGTGAGTTTCATTAAGGTTACAAGAGGGGAATTTGTTTAGGTTTTGATAATGGTTTTGTTATGTAATCTCTACTATTTTGTATGGGATTTTTAGTTCCTGGTTGAATCCGATTCTGTGGCTAGTTAAGCTGTAGTTATGAGAAATATAGTTAGCCTGAGGTATGAGTATCGATTCGTTGCTAGCAGCCTTGTTGAGACAGAATTTGGGGAAGTTCTGTTTCTGAATTGGAGCTATACGGTCTTCCCTCGCGTACATGGTTTCATAGACAGATTTGGTAGCAGAATCCTTCCCTTGTGGTGTATGATTGGTTTGTAGCAAAACCCTCTCTTTTGAGGTGTTGATTAGTGTTTGATTGATTTGTAGCAGGACTCTTTCATTTGAGGTTTAGATATGTTACTTTCATTCAAGTATACAGATTTGAGGTTTAGATATGCTATTTCATTCAAGTATACAGATTTGAGGTTTAGATATGCTACTTTCATTCAAGTATACAGATTTGAGGTTTAGATATGCTACTTTCATTCAAGTATACAGATTTGAGGTTCTTTATTCTAACATGAGGTTTAGATATGTTTTCTAGTTATACTCATTCTAGGATACAGATGTGAGTTCTGTGGGGATTTTTTTTGGTTAGTTCGTGTCTTTATGTGAAGAATGCTATGATTGGAGTTTTCATCTTTTGTCCAGCAACTATGTTGTTAAGTGTTAAATGCTATACTAGAGAATCTATCTTCCCTGTCTAGTATAAGTGTTAGTATGTAGCAACCAGTGATAAGTGATAATATGTAGCAACCGGTAATAAGTGTTTAGTTAGATTTCAGTGGCTTGTTTAGAACAGAATTTTATTAAGCATTAGTGTGCAGATTTTTAAGCTTAGAATGCAGATTTTTATTAAGTTTATATGCAGATTTTTTTGTTAAGCTAGTATGCAGATTTCTGTTAAGCATTAGTGCAGATTTTTGATAAGTATTGTATGTGCAGATTTCTTTTGTATTCTATGCATGATTATGTGTTACATAGTTAGTTCCATTCATAGATGCATAAGAAAGATAAAGAAAAGTATAAGAAAGATAAAGAAAAGAAAGAAAAGGCCGAGGCCTTAAGTAGATCCCAAAGTCAAGACTTTAGGGATTTTTGGCACACAAGGTGTCTATTAAAATGCCAAGGCATTTTAAGAAGAAGTAATTAAGATTATAAGTATTTTACTTTTAAGAAGAGGCTAGTACCCGACTTCCGAGGTTGTCGTTAAACAAATCCAGGTGTCCAATTCCGAGGTCTTGGCCCTGGTAGACCGAGGTCTGCTCTTTTAGGATTGGTGACTCGCTACCCCAACCTATTAGGGAACGCGCATAAGATGGTACTATGCCTATGCCCAAGAAGAAGTTGATTATTATTTTGAAGTATTATAAGTATAAGTTTTTGGACAAGTAAAACGAGTTTTACATAAACATTAAGTATTAAAGATTAAGTTTAGAACAAATGAAATAAGATTCATATAGTTCTAAAAATCAGTAAGTTTAGTTCTTTATTCTACCATGTTTATCTAGTAGATGAGTAGTTTTCATGTTTACCTATTAGATGAGCAGCATGATTAACTATTAGAATTACATGAGTAGATTCCTTATCTTTTCTTTGCTATTAGTTTGACATGAGCAGTTATGTTTATGCTTTATTTCTTTTTAGAGCATATAGTTTCTAGTTCTGTTCGTATACATGCACATTCGTGATTTTGTGAGTTAGATATCGCTTACTAAGCAAATTTTGCTTATAGATTGCACTTCCTCTTACTGCAGATAAAGGAAAAGAAAAGATTTAGCAAGGAAGGCGACAAGATGGCGCGGATGGTGTGTGATGCCAGGACTATGGAAGCCTTGGGACTTAGTTTAAGAATTTATTAAGATTGTCATTTATTAAGAATGTATTAGATGAGTCATTTAGTCTCCGCTGTTAGTTAATTGTATGTTTCTATTTTGTTTCCGCTATTCATTACTTGCATGATTTGATTTCATTAAACTGCGTGGTGATGTTATTCCTTTTGTGTGTTTGATATGTGTTCCAGCCGCCTGTGGCTGTGTATATTATGTTATGTATGTCAGTTTAAGGTCACCGGTACAGGGGAGACTCTGCCGAAGTTTTTCGGTAGGGTTTCCATGTAATTTTTAATCATACCGGTTAAGTAGAGTTAGTAGTTAAGTAACGGTCATCCTTAGAGAGTAGTAGTAGTAAGAAGGGTGGTCGTTACAGGTCGAGACTGCCTTATAAAGGCTGTTGAGGGCGCCTTCAAGTACATTGAGGGCGCCTCCAATCATTCGGTCAACCGCGCATGGATAAGGCTTAACTTCTTCATCGCTCATCCACTTGAGGGTGCCTCCAACCTCTTGGAGGGCGCCTTCAATTCCGTCTGAGGTGGCTCAGCACTCCATGAGGTCGCCTCCAGCTTCGCTGCGCGTACCCCTTAGCCTTTGCACCCGAGGTGCCTCCAAGTTCCATGGAGGGCGCCTCGGGTACTGTTCATCTGAGGCAAAGCTTGCCCCTTTATCCCTGCAAGATATGTTAGACCCAAAAATACCCATCATACCCTGCAACATAATGTTAGCACATAATAATAAGATAAACAAGGATGTTTGATAGTCACCGGACTATCCGGTTCTGACTTCGGATTTTTGACCCGGAAACCCTAGGTCGAACCGACGCCTACTATTCCCTCTTCGAGAAATGTGTCCTCACCTACTCCACTCAGGAGAGTATACTTGTTGCCAGACCGGTCCTCCAGACCGACTGGACTTTTGCTCATCACCCGAGTCTTCAGGTCTTTCTGCTAGACGTCCGCTCCATGATCTATCCAGTCTTTCACCTGGTTCGCGACACCAGGACTTTCCACCTAGAGTCCCCGACTCTAGGACTTTTTCCCAAAGACATCGACCTACCAAGGCTTTTCGCCTAGGGTTACCATCCCCTAGGACCTAGGGTTACCATCCCCTAGGACCTAGGGTTACCACCCCCGAGGATTTCCTGTTGTTAAAGTGTATACTAAAAGTCTAGGTTTTGTAAACATTTATTTTGAAATAATGAATCACATTGGTCAAAAATGTCTACATTTATATGCTAAGTGTAGTTGCTCAATTAATTTATATTGTAGATAACATGGTGTGTGGTGTCACACACAGAAGATTATGTTATCGGTTCTTTATAAATTATAAACAGTAGCTCACGACTAAAATGGATATGAACAAACCATTGGAATAGTCGTAGTATAATTTGGTATTAGTTTATCTTAACTATAAAATTACACTAGTACACTCTGAGTGTATTGAGCAGGACCATTTAAGGTAAGTTCTTTTTATACTGATTTAATAAAAGAACAAGACCTTAGTTATTATGGAAGTGTGTGCCCTTAATCCTAATATAATAACAAGCACATATATTTAGTGTTTATTTCTTTGACTTATCAAAGGTGAGATTTAGCTCAATAAATCAATAGGCCCGATAAGTTGGGAAATGATATTATTTATAGTGTGTGTTGTTGATTATAGAAGGAAACTATGTCCTAGTAATCTAGGTTGATAATGTCCCCAAGAGGAGCTCATAAGGATTGTCATGTTAAACCCTGCAGGTGGACTTAGTCCGACATGACGATAAGGTTGAGTGGTACTACTCTTGGACTAAGATATTAATTAAAGAGAGTTGTCAGTAACTCATTTAATTAGTGGGCATTCGACATCTTAAACACAGGGAGACTAACACGCCTATAATAAGAAGGAGCCCAAAATATAATTTGGGATTGGTGCAGTAGTTCAATAGTAATTCTTTAGTGGTATGAATTATTATTGATGAAATTAGATTGGGTGTTCGGGGCGAACACGGGAAGCTTAATTTCATCGGGAGACCAAAACCAATTCCTTCCTCTTGGTCCCTATCGTAGCCTCTTGTATATAGAGAATTATACCCATCGCATACCCACTTTCTATCCACCCTTAGGTGGCCGGCCAAGCAAGCTTGGAGTCCAAGCTTAGGCTGACCAAGCCAAGGGATGATCCAAGTTGAAGGGGCCAGCCATAGCTTGGAGCCCAAGCTTGTTGTGGCCGGCCCTAATAAAATTAAAAGGATTTTAATTTAAAATCTTTCCTTATGTGGAAGCCATGATTTAAAAAGAGAGTTTATAAATTAAATATTTCCTTTTATAAGTTTCTGCAAAAGATTAAGAAAAGAATTGATATCTTTCCTTATTTGTAGATTGAAAGGAAGATTTTAATTTTAGAGAAAACTTTCCTTTTTTGGAAATCATCTACATGTTTTAATAAGAGAGATTTTAATTTATAAAATTTCCTTTTATAACCAACCATGAAGGGAAAAATTATTAAAGAAATTTTTATTTTAAAAATTTTTGAAAACAAATAAGGAAGTTTTAATTTTATGTTTAAAACTTGCCTTATTTGGAGCTTGTGATGTGGCCGGCCATGATGAGGGTTAAAAGGAAAGTTTAATTAAAATTTTCTTATTAACCAATGGCAAGGAGATTAAGGGATTTTTAATTATAATTAAATTTCCTTATTTGCCAAGACCAAGGAATATAAACGAGGGGGTAGAGGTGCCTCACCTTACATAAGAACTCTCTTCTATTCCTCTCCTCTCTTCCTTGGTGGTGGTCGGCCCTTGCTCCTTTGCTTCTCCTCTTCTCTTCTTCTTTGGTGGCCGGCAGCATCATCCCTTGTAGCTGGGTGGCGGCGGCTGGATCTTGCTTGGAGAAGAAGGAGAGAAAGGAGGCTTTGTTTCTAGCATCCCTTGGAGCTTGGTGGTGGTGGCTGAAACTCTTCATCTCAAGGAGAGGTGCTTGGCCGAAACTTGCAAGAATGGAAGAAGAAGGGTATGGGTGGTTCTCATCTCGGTAGATCGTTGCCCACACAACGTCCGAGATAAGAAGAGAAATACGGTAGAAGATCAAGAGGTTATTGCTTACAAAGAAAGGTATAACTAGTAATTATTTTCCGCATTATACTAGTTTTCTTTGTATGAATTTCAAACACAAGAGGCTAGAGATTCTAGATTTTCAGATTTGTAATTCGAAGTTGTGTTTCTTTTATTTTATTTGTCGATCTTGTGATTCGATTGTTCTTTTTGGTTAAACCTAAGGTTCTATAAGGAAATTAAATATTGAATTTCGTTAAGAGGTTTTGTCGAGGCGGTGGTGGATGTTCCCATACCCAAGAAGGCCAAGTGCTTCACCATGTTTGACCTGGGAGCCGATTTTTGAAATAAATATTTAATTAAATTTATAACCTAGGTGGATTTGGATCTATAATGTTAAGTATCGTTTGCGATCCAAGTCTAAACCACTAAGAACAGATAAGTTAAATTTGGAATCAATAATGTTAAGTTCCATTTCTGATTTCAAATTTAATTTCTAAAGAACACAATAGGTTGTTAGGAAAGGTTCGACACTTGTACAAAATTTTTGTCCAGTGGAACCGGTACGATCTTCCTAGGACTAACCAACAATTGGTATCAGAGCTAGGGTTTGTCTCTGTGTGTTTGGTTTTCAGTTTAATTATGCACATGTCATACATAATTTAGGCAGGATAATAGTAGGATGTGCTAACTGTGTGGTTGCAGGCTCCAACTATTATGGTATATAGATATTGTGCGTGATTGGACCCTTGGAAATGTCAAGGGCATTTTATTATGTGTGCATGATTGTATTTAACTAATACAGTAGAAGCTGTATTAGCCCTAGGATTTTACATTTATGTTTGATCTAGAATTAATGTACATTCCCTTATGGAATATTGGATCGATGTATGCAAAATTTTATTTTTTCTGTCACAGATCATATCCTTGCGAGGCGTGGTGCAATTGGAGGACCAAAAGTACAGCGGAAAAGGAAGCTCGATGGACCCGACGACATGAACCCTAGGGCTGGCAGCACGCGAAGGATAGTGATGGAAAAGTCCATAATAGTTGGAAAATTAATTTCCATATTTATTGCTTTTATTTACTGTGATGTGTGCTTGCTAGGTTAAAATTCCTCACCTTAAATAACTAAGTGGGAGAGGGATTTTTAAATAAATTCCACGGTCTCCATTACTGGTTTGTAAGTGATACAAACAAACTTACGCGTTGGCTCTGACTGCCTTCCTCCATATCGGATGAGTTTGTTTGCGGATCACTAGATCAAACTTCCATTTGAATGATTATATAAAATTAATTAGGAGCGTGTGATCTTCCCCATCGGAAGGGGCACAATCTTATTTAATGGACTAAGTATCAAGTAATGGTATACACTTAGGCACAATTAATAGTATCCTCCCATCGGAGTCACTGCTATTATTTGTGTGACCAAAGGAAAAAACCAACTATTAATTTTATTTGTCATAAAGTTAGGTTGACATGAATAAAATTAATGGGTAAAACCTCCTCTTACAAATGTTTAATTTTGTATACGTCCACACTATTGTGGCATGCAAAATTCACGGTGTTTTGAGGTATTGGTAAATTTAAATAGTATTGTTTGAGGAATCAATATTATTTTAAATTTAGAGTCTTGACCAAAGTTTGTTTTATGATTCTTAGGATGACTTTCAATCCACTGGCCATTATACTGAAAGAGAACAAACTTACTGGTCCCAATTACATAGATTGGAAAAGAAATCTGAACATTGTCCTAACTGCTGAAGGCTATAAGTTTGTACTGTTAGAGGTCTGCCCTAATGTGCCTAATAGTGATTCTAGTCAAGAGGAGATTGAGGCTCATAAGAAATGGGTAAAGGCAGATGAGATGACACGGTGTTACATTTTGGCTTCATGTCAAATGTGCTACAACATCAGCATCAGGATTTACCAACTGCTTATAACATGATGAACAATCTCAAAGAACTCTTCGGGCACCAGAGTCGGGCTGCTAGGCAAGAGGCAATGAGAAAGTCAATGACAGCCAACATGTCAGAGGGGACACCCGTAAGGGATCATATTCTTAAGATGATGGCTTATCTGAACGCAATATAGATCCTTGGAGCTGAAATCGATGGAGAAACCCAGGTCGATATTATTCTCCAAACGCTACCCAAAAGTTTTGAGCAGTTCCACCTGAACTATAACATGAACAAAAGGGAGTATACGTTGGCGAAACTTCTGACAGAACTATAGGCAGCAGAAGGTATATTTCGTCACAGTTCTCAGATTAACTTTGCTGAAAATGATTCTACTTCTAAGTCGAAAGGCAAGAAGAAGAAGAAACAGGCTATCTCAGCAAAGAAGGTGAATAAACCTCTAGGTATAGGACCAAAAGCTGGAATGAAGAAGCCGAAGGGAAAGTGCTTCATCTGCAAACAGTCAAGACATTGGAAGGCAGACTGTCCTCGAAGGAAATAGGACAATAAAGGTATATCTCATTCTCTAGTAGTTGAAACAAGTTTAGCGGTGTTATCTACCAGCACTTAGTGTGTAGATACGGGAGCCACTGATCATATCTGCAACTCTTTGCAGGGGTTCCAGGAAACCCGTCGACTATGTGAATGAGAGATAACCATCTACATGAGCAATGCTACTAAAGTGGCGGCTATTGCAGTGAGAGACGTCTACTTATCTTTTGATAGAAATAGAAGTTTGGTTTTAAGAAATTATCTTTATGTACCCAGTTTCATAAAGAATTTAATTTCAGTTTCTAAACTGTATTTGGATGGATATTTTGTTTCTTTTAATAACAATGTGGTTATCAAGAGAAATAGGGTTATTATCTGTTCTGGTGCATTGGTTGGCAATTTACATACTTTAAATCCAATTTCTTCTATAAAACAACAAATGGAGATTAATAACACATCTTCTAATTCTAATAAGAGAAAGGAACCTTCGAAAATGAACTAAACATATCTTTGGCATCTAAGGCTTGGTCATATTAACTTAAGTAGGATTCAAAGGCTTATAGCTGATGGACTCTCGGGTTCATTAGTGGACGAAAACTTTCCAACCTGTGAATCCTGCTTGGAAGCTAAAATGACCAAGAGACCTTTTAAGGCCAAGGGGTATAGAGCCAAAGATGTGTTAGAATTGGTTCATTCTGATTTGTGTGGTCCTATGTCTATCCAGGCAAGAGGTGGTTTCGAATATTTTGTCTCTTTTATAGATGATTATTCGAGATACGGATACATTTACTTGATGCATTATAAGTCTGAGTGCTTTGATAAGTTCAAAGAGTACAAGGCTGTTGTGGAGAAACATCATGGTAAAAGTATCAAGACACTACAGTCTGATCGTGGTGGCGAATACCTCTTAGGAGAGTTTAGGAATTACTTATCAGAAGTTGGGATACAATCTGAATTGTCCGCACCTGGTACACCCCAACAGCATGGTGTTGCAGAACGAAGGAATATGACTCTTATGTAAATGGTTAGATCAATGATGAGTTATTCAGAATTACCAAATTTGTTTTGGGGATATGCTTTGAAAACGGCAGCCCACATTCTGAACTTGTATCTTCTAAATCAGTACCCTCTACTCCCACAGAATTGTAGAATGGGCGAAAGCCTAGTCTGAGACATATTCAGATTTGGGGTAGTCCAGCACATATGCTGAAAGCAGATGCTGATAAGTTGGAATCTCGTACAGAAGTTCGTGTGTTTGTAGGTTATCCTAGGGGAACGAAAGGTGATTTATTTTATAGTCCTAAAGATCAGAAGGTCATTGTTAGCACCAATGTTCAGTTTTTAGAAGAAGACTATATAATGGACCACAAGCCCAAAAGTAAAATTATTCTAGAAGAAATTAAAGAGGGCGCGTCTCCTTTAGTACCAACAGTACAAGATGAAGTACCACAAGTAACTGCAACATGTGTCACAAATGATGCACAGTTACAGACAATGCCTCGTCGTAGTGGGAGGGTTGTGAGGCAACCTGAGAGATTTATGTTTTTGGGAGAGTCTTCAGACTTGATCCCGGGTAAACAAGAACCTGATCCCCGGACATATGACGAAGCACTCCAAGATAAAGATGTAGTATCTTGGCAAAAGGCAATGAATTCTGAAATAAAATCTATGTATTCTAACAAAGTCTGGGAGCTTGTAGAACCACCAAATGGAGTAAAAGACGTTGGATGAAAATGGATCTAAAAAAGGAAAAGAGGGACAGTCGGGAAGGTGGAAACCTTCAAAGCAAGGCTTGTTGCGAAAGGGTATACTCAGAAAGAGGGAATCGATTATGAGGAAACCTTTTCACCGGTAGCTATGCTTAAGTCTATCCGGATACTCTTATCCATTGCCACTCATATGGATTATGAGGTTTGGCAAATGGATGTCAAGACAGCTTTCCTTAACAGAAGTCTTGAAGAAAACATCCATATGAAGCAACCAAAGGGGTTCATTGAAAAAGGCAAAGAGCATCTAGTGTGCAAGCTCAATCGATCCATTTATGGACTGAAGCAAGCTTCAAGATCTTGGAACATCCAGTTTAATGAAGTAATCCAGTCATATGGATCTATTCAGTGTCCGGATGAGTCTTGTGTATACAAGAAGTGTAACGGAAACGTGGTGGTATTTCTTGTACTATAAGTAGATGACATTTTGTTAATTGACAACAATGTCAAAGTGTTATCGGATGTAATGGTATGGTTGTCCAAACAATTCGATATGAAGGACTTAGGACAATGTGCACACATTCTTGGGATCAAAGTCATAAGGGATCGCAAGAAAAGGATGTTGTGTCTATCTCAAGCCTCATATATAGATACAATCCTTGCCTGTTTTAGCATGCAAAACTCCAAGAAAGGTTTCTTACCTTTTCAGCATGGAGTAGTTTTATCTCAAGAGATGTCTCCGAAGACATTAAAGGAGATATAGGACATTAAGGCAGTTCCTTTGCTTCGGCTGTGGGAAGCCTAATGTATGCAATGCTGTGTACGAGACTGGATATCTGTTTTGCCATGGGCATGGTCAGCAGATATCAAAGTAACCCTGGACAAGGATATTGGACTGCTGTAAAGCATATACTGAAGTACCTGAGAAGGACTAGAGATTATATGCTAGTTTACCAAGCAGATGATATGCTCCCTGTGGGTTACACGGATTCAGACTTCCAATCAGATAGGGACAATAGTAAGTCTACATCAGGCTATGTGTTTACTTTAGGAGGTGGAGTCATTGCATGGAGGAGTGTTAAGCAGAAATGCGTTTCAGACTCAACCATGGAAGCTGAGTATGTGGCTGCCTCTGAGGCAGCCAAAGAAGCTGTATGGCTTAGGAACTTCCTAATAGACTTAGATGTGATTCCTGGTTTGCCCAAAATCATCACAATTTATTGTGATAATAGCGGTGCAGTTGCAAACTCGAAGGAACCACGAGTCCATAAGGCAAGTAAACATATAGAGCGCAAGTACCACCTGATATGAGACATCGTCAAGCGAGGAGAAGTTGTTGTTGCCAAGATTACATTAGCAGATAACCTGGTAGATCCTCTCACTAAGTCCCTTCCGGCAAAAGCTTTTGATCGGCATATGGAGGGGATGGGAATCAGATGTATGGCAGCATATACGACAGCTTAGTCTTTTAGTATAAGTGGGAGATTGTTAGAGTGTATACTAAAATCCTAGGTTTTGTAAACATTTATTTTGAAATAATGAATCACATTGGTCAAAAATGTCTACATTTATATGCTAAGTGTAGTTGTTCAATTAATTTATATTGTAGATAACATTGTATGTGGTGTCACACACATAAGATTATGTTATCGGTTCTTTATAAATTATAAACAGTAGCTCACGACTAAGATGGATAGGAACAAACCATTGGAATAGTCGTAGTATAATTTGGTATTAGTTTATCTTAACTATAAAATTACACTAGTACACTCTGAGTGTATTGAGCAGGACCATTTAAGATAAGTTCTTTTTATACTGACTTAAAAAAAGAACAAGACCTTAGTTATTATGGAAGTGTGTGCCCTTAATCCTAATATAATAACAAGCACATATATTTAGTATTCATTTTATTTAACTTATCAAAGGGTGAGATTTAACTCGATAAATCAATAGGCTCGATAAGTTGGGAAATGATATTATTTATAGTGTGTGTTGTTGATTATAGAAGGAAACTATGTCCTAGTAATCTAGGTTGATAATGTCCCCAAGAGGAGCTCATAAGGATAAACCCTGCAGGTGGACTTAGTCCGACATGACGATAAGGTTGAGTGATACTACTCTTGGACTAAGATATTAATTAAAGAGAGTTGTCAGTAACTCATTTAATTAGTGGGCATTCGACATCTTAAACACAGGGAGACTAACACACTCATAATAAAAAGGAGCCCAAAATGTAATTTGGGATTGGTGTAGTAGTTCAATAATAATTCTTTAGTGGTATGAATTATTATTGATGAAATTAAGTTGGGTGTTCGGGGCGAACATGGGAAACTTAATTTCATCAGGAGACCAAAACCAATTCCTCCTCTCGGTCCCTATCGTAGCCTCTTGTATATAGAGAATTATACCCACCACATACCCACTTCCTATCCACCCTTAGGTGGCTGGCCAAGCAAGCTTGGAGTAAAAGCTTGGGTCGGCCAAGCTAAGGGATGAGCCAAGTTGAAGGGGCCGGCCATAGCTTGGAGCCCAAGCTTGTTGTGGCCGACCCTAATAAAATTAAAAGGATTTTAATTTAAAATATTTCCTTATGTGGAAGCCATGATTTAAAAAGAGAGTTTAAAAAATAAATATTTCATTTTATAAATTCCTACAAAAGATTAAGAAAAGAATTGATATCTTTCCTTATTTGTAGATTGAAAGGAAGATTTTAATTTTAGAGAAAACTTTCCTTTTTTGAAAATCATCCGCATGTTTTAATAAGAGAGATTTTAATTTATAAAATTTCTTTTTATAACCAACCATGGAGGGAAAAATTATTAGATAAATTTTTATTTTAAAAATTTCTGAAAACAAATAAGGAAGTTTTAATTTTATGTTTAAAACTTGCCTTATTTGGAGCTTGTGATGTGGCCGGCCATGATGAGGGTTAAAAGGAAAGTTTAATTAAATTTTCCTTATTAACCAATGACAAGGACAATAAGGGAATTTTAATTATAATTAAATTTTCTTATTTGCCAAGACCAAGGAATATAAAAGAGGGGGTAGAGGTGCCTCACCTTACATAAGAACTCTCTTCTATTCCTCTCCTCTCTTCCTTGGTGGGGCCGGCCCTTGCTCCTTTGCTTCTCCTCTTCTCTTCTTCTTTGGTGGCCGGCGGCATCATCCCTTGTAGCTTGGTGGTGGTGGCCGAATCTTGCTTGGAGAAGAAGGAGAGAAAGGAGGCTTTGTTTCTAGCATCCCTTGGAGCTTGGTGGTGGTGGCAGAAACTCTTCATCTCAAGGAGAGGTGCTTGGACGAAACTTGCAAGAAAGGAAGAAAAAGGGTTTGGGTGGTTCTCATCTCGGTAGATCGTTGCCCACACAATGTCCGAGATAAGAAGAGGAATACGGTAGAAGATCAAGAGGTTATTGATTACAAAGAAAGGTATAACTAGTAATTGTTTTTCGCATCATACTAGTTTTCTTTGTATGAATTCCAAACACAAGAGACTAGAGATTCTAGATTTTTTGATTTGTAATTCAAAGTTGTGTTTCTTTTATTTTATTTGTCGATCTTGTGATTCGATTGTTCTTTTTGGTTAAACCTAAGGTTATATAAGGAAATTAAATATTGAATTTCGTTAAGAGATTTTGTCGAGGCGGTGGTGGATGTTCCCATACCCAAGAAGGTCAAGTGCCTCGCCATGTTTGACCTGGGAGCCTATTTCTGAAATAAATATTTAATTAAATTTGTAACCTAGGTGGATTTGGATCTATAATGTTAAGTATCGTTTGCGATCCAAGTCTAAACCACTAAGATCATATATGTTAAATTTGGAATCAATAATGTTAAGTTTCGTTTGCGATTCCGAATTTAATTTTTAAAGAACACAATAGGTTGTTAGGAAAGGTTCGACACTTGTATAAAATTTTTGTACAGTGGAACAGGTACGATCTTCCTAGGACAAATCAATACCTGTCTACCTAACCGCAGCTAGGACTTTTGCCTAAGATACCTTGGGACATTTCCTGCAAGCTCATTCAACACATTAGATCACAAATAATCTTAACTTTAAATCCTTTTCCATTATCAAAATTCAGGTTCGATCGTCGGATGCTTCCCACACCAACAATCTCCCCTTTTTTTATTATGGAAACAAAAATTCAAAGTTAAGTTAAAAAGACATAAGGAAATAATGCTGTAAAGAATTTCAATGACAATACAAGCAAAAATTTAAATACAAAGCTCCCCCTAAATGCAAAGCTCCTCTTTTTTTTCTCATATTTGAATTTTTATATACTCTCTCCCTTTGCCATATATAAAAAAACAGCAAAAAGAATATATAACCAATACAAATAGACAAGTTGAGAAGTTGATCTTGGGCCTTAATTTAAGAATTTAGCTTTAAAAGTATATAACTAATAACTGGTTTTGAGAAATATTTTAACTTTTACTACTTAGCTTTTTAGAAGGTTTTGAAAAAAAACTTAGCTTTCATAAACTTAGTTTTAAAAATTTAGCCTTAGAAAGATTTTTTTTAAAAAAAAACTTTGCTTTTCAGAATACACAAAAACTTTTAGCTAAAAAAAATTAATAGAAGGTTGAACAAATACTTAACACAAAAAACTTAGCTTTTAGAATAAATTTTCTTGTAGATTTTTTAGCTAAGTGAATGATTAGAAAAACCTTTATCAAAAGTTAAGTAGGGAGTTTAGTTCTTTTAAAAATAATCTGATTTTTGAGAAAGTACTTAGATTAAAAACTTTTCCTTAAAAATTTCAGAAACTAAGTTTGGAAAGAAATTTTTAGCTAAAGAAAAGTTTGAAAGGTAACTTAGAAAAAATTTAGTGTACAAAGAGTGAGAAAAAAATACTTTAAAGAAAAATTTTAGAGAAGACATTAATTTTACTTAGTTAAATTTGAGATATACTTAGCTTAAGTAGTAAAAACTTGTAAAACTTTAGCTAAGGCCACTTTCACTTAGAATAAAAAATGAGTAAGTCAAATTTTAAAAAAATTTAGTTCTCTTTTCCAAAAGTCCTAAAGTCTAAGCATGAGTAATTAAAACTAAATTTCCTTATCTAAATGTCTAACCATTAGCTACTAGCTGCTTACTTAAAAGGCAATAGCTTTCACTTGGTTAGTCAAGTAAAGTCAGTGATCCAGTTGGACTTGACTAAGACTTGATTAATATAAATTGGTATTTATTGCCCAGACTTATGTCGATGCACAAACATAAGCATTCTTAAGTTCAGGCCGTACCCTATGCATCTCACACCAATCTAAGTGTTTTCATACACAAGCAAGTTAAACCTAGTGTGCTTGTGAGATGCTCTGGCTGAAATATAAGGAACATGATTTCTAGGGGTAATTTCATAGGCTAAGTCCAAATTTTTTAAAACTAACAAAATTGGGATTTTGAAAACTAATTTCCCTAGAATTTTTTAAAGACAATTTTAAAATTAGACTGATTTTAAAAACATAATTTTTGAGATAGTAAACCAGAAAGCAGAAATTAAAAGTAAGTTCTATTCTATCATGCACATTCCTATTTGTCTTCTAAGTGCACTGAACTCAAGTTTAGGTAAAGGATTTGTTAATATGTCGACCAGGTTTAATTTGGACTCAACATAGTTAAGCACAATATCACTCTTAGCTATATGATCCCTTACAAAGTGGTGTTTTACTTCTATATGTTTAGGCCTTGAGTGGTGAATTGGGTTCTTGGTTAGATTGATTGAACTTATGTTATCAATTGAAAGCATGGCACATGGCTATCAACCAAAAGGTGAATTAATAAGGAATGGGGATGATCAATAGGCGCATGATGAAAAAGCATGCTCGATATGCTTTGCATTATTGGCCAAGGATTTGATCGATTTCTAAGAAATTAGGATGACGTCAATAGTAATTAAAAGGAACTATGGGGATGATAGGCCACTCGGGAAAAAGATGAGAAAAGAGATAACAAACAGCTAAGTGTTGCTAACATTCAATCCGAACGACGTCACCCCTGGAGTCTCCCGATTGAGAAGAAATGAGTTCCTTTAGAATATGTAAGTAAGGATAGTAATCATATGTGCTGAGCGGCGACCTAGACAGCGAAGTGCCCGGTCAAAAATGAGAGTTGCAAAAAAATACTAAGTGTCTAGTCAGTCAAACTTACAGCCTCCTTCAACTAGACTTGAGGGAAAGATTTGTAATATAGTGATAAAGATGGGGCCCCACTAATGTGAGTCAAAGATAGGAGGACCAACTAACGTGAATGTCAAAGTCATATAGTCAAAGTCACAGGGTCGAACGAACCTTGAATTGCTAACTGGGCAAGGTTGGCCGAGCGGGCCTCGCAGTGTCGGTCGGATGTGAAGGGCTAGCTAGACCACCTAAATGGCCGTCCTTCACAACTCTTTGATGGAATTTAGAGCTAAGTACTAATTTCTTAACCCACCATCCTAACTGATTGGAGTAAAAGGCTGATTGGACACAGGGGTGATCAGACACAGTGCGCCTCTCTAACAACATAAAGGGTCGAGTGAAGAACAAGTCGGTAGCTGCATTTTAGAAGGCCGAGCTGGCAAGCTCCTGGCTGAGTGGTAGTCGGTCGGCCTATAACGAGACCTAGATACCAGTCATATCATACTCTTTTGGAAGCTTGTGTTGGAAAGGACAGAGAATATCCCACCGGCAAATCATCCTTTAAAGCTTCCAACCTATCAAATCACAAAGATTTGTGGGCTCATTTAAGGAAAGGTATCATGGACACTTTATAGCTTGTCGTTGCTTAAGAAAGCTTTGGGAAATATGTTAATGCTTTGAGATGCGTATATAACACAACAGTGATACTATAAAAGGGGTTTCTATCTACAGACAGAGGTATGTGATGCTTCTTATTTGTAAACGCTATTTCGGTGACTACTTTCTTCTCCAAAATTAATAATTGACTTGAACATCAAAGGAAAAACGTTGGGGACCCCTTCCTTGGCCCGGTACTAATGCTCCCTGTGTTGTAGGACAATGTGGATTCTTCACCGAATCAGGAGCAGAGCCACGCCCCCAACTTACCGCCTTCACCTATTTCGGATAGGATCATATTGTATTATACTTGATACAGGATTGGATGATGAATGTTGATATTTTATTTTTGAGCATATTGACATGTTTGTCATGAAGATTTGGATATGGTTGTATAATAGATATGAGGTTTGATGTTGACATTTGGATATCATATACTTTATTGCATATGTATGTATCGTGCACTTTATGGTTTGACATTTGTATTATTTGGATATTGTTTGTGACATGGTTTAGGAATATGAATGTTGATATTGTTTGTATTATGTACTTTTTGGTTTGACATTTATTTTGTGTGGATATTGTTTGTGATATAGTTTAGGTTTGATGTTAAAGTTTGTGATATTGCTTTTATTGTGTATGCTGGCTGTGAACTTTTGATATGTATCATGTATTGTTTGTGTTATTTTGATGTAAAAATGACATAAATAAGGAAAACAAAGGGAGTGTTGTTGAAATTTTAAGAAAATTAGTGACAAAAATTAAAATTTTCATTTCTAATTTTAAAAAATAGTCCCAAATATAGCGACCGAAGTTTGATTTTGGTTGTTATAATTGGGATCGATATTTAATTTCAATAAATTTTGGTCACAAATATTAGCAACTGAAATTTAATTTAGCCACCGAATTTTTATTTCGGTTGCTATTTGTTGAAATTGAAAAAAAAATCCATTTGCAAATTTGCAATCAAAAAATCATTTTGGTGGCTAATTTTAGCAACCGATTCTTAATGTTAGTAAATCATGCCTTGGATGAGGCAATAGAAGTCCAAGAAGGTCGAGGACCAGACTCTTGGAAAAAACTTAGAACCCAATCATATCAAGAGATTAGATGCTAGGGTCGATGAAGACCTAGAGATGAGGAAGCTCTAGGTACAAAGTTTGGGGAATAAGAGATTCATTTGATAAGAGGTAATTGGTTTCGATTAGAAATGTGCTTAAGGGTCTCGGTTTGAAAAAACCCTAGGTGTACCAATTGATTTGCCAATCGATTGGTAATTAAACTTGAGCACATAGAAGCATTCTAAATCGATCAACCAATCGATTACGAATTGCCTAATCGATTGGTGATATCGATTAGGAGCTTTCTTTATGAAGACAAAAGCTTTCCAAATCGATTAACCAATCAATTAGGAATTTTCTAATCGATTGGTGCAATCAATTAGGGGTTTTTCTTCGCGAACATAGAAGCTTTCCCAATTAATCATCCAATTGATTGGGCACTGGTCATTCGATCGACTAACTTTTTTTTTTGAGAACACAGAAGGTTTCCAAATAGATTGCTCAATTGATTAGGCATGGTTAATTTATTGATGTAATCAATTGGTAGGCTTTATTCACAAGGAAAGAAGGCTTCCAAATCGATTGACAGATCGATTAAGCTTACCAATCGATTGGAGACTCCCACCAATCGATTATGATTCAAAATGGAGTAATATCATTCTTTGATCTGGAGTTAGTGACTGTTCAATGAATAAGTCAGATGATAGGTAAGCGATCGAGTTGTTTTCCCAATCGATTGGTGGTGACCAAAAAGCAGAGAAATGACTTGATTCTGAAGGGTTTAAAAAAGGAGATTAGCGCACTAGAAGGAGTCACTATTATATTGCTATTCTTTTTCCCATCTCAGTGCCAAGTTCTCATCTACAAGATCTTCAAGCAACCAAGAGAATGAGAACCAAGCCAAAACTTGTAATCTTTCTTTTCTTCTTCTTTGTTAGTATTCCATTTAGGAGCTTTGTAATCTTGCTGTAAAAGGTTTCTCCACCTTCGGTATCATTTCGGGAAGGAGAGTTCATAGTGAAAGTTGTGACTGCTAGTGTGGGCCCTTAGATTAGTCACCTCAAGGAGGTGGATATCAAGTAAATCAATGTGTTAGAGTTGTGGTGTGCTTAACTTCAAATATCTGGAGTAAAATCTAGAAGAATAAAAGAGAGCTATTCACCCCTCCTTTAGCAGTACCGGTCTGAACAAGTGGTATCAAAGAGAGTTGCTCAATGGACTTACTATTGGTGCAGGGTGTACCAGAATCAAACTTGAGTTTTGATGTTGTCAAAGGGTCAAATTAAGTCTTGTTGTGATCTAACAAGTTAACTAAGTGTGCAGAATGTTTACTCGACCAGAAAAATCTTAGCAGATCGTGGAAACTAGGCATAACCCAAGTGGGTTGAGAGGACCCGACACTTGGCAGGGAAGTTTGATAGGTCTAGAGGACCGAAGATCGAGAAGAAGTTCTGGTGAGCCGATCCAATGCTAAGAGGCAAAGTTCAAATAGATCTAGAGGACCAATGTTTGGTAGGTAGGTTGAGGTAAGCAACTGGAGAAGAGTGACAGTAAGGTCATGTTTCAGAAAGGAACAAACCCTAGGTTGCAGATCCAACTAAAAAAACTGGGAAGGTTTTCAAGTTGAGATCAATATAGTTCTACTGTCATTTACTACTCATGCATCTTACTACTCATACATTATACTGCGCTCACTTTGTTTTACATGAGTATTTGTCTTAACTTTGGTTTTGCATGTTAGGCCTGATTGGTTGATGGAACCTATGGATTGGTCAACCAAACCAGCTTGATATAAAGTAGAGATTAGTTTGATAGCAAAGTCTGATCGGTTGACCAAACCAATCGATTGGTCGACTGAAACAAGTTAATGTGGCATAGATCAGATCGATCAAAAGCAAAGTTAGAAGCCAACTAGATTGGTCAACCGAACCCAGGGATCTATCGACCGAATATTAAATGCAATTAAAGTTCATTGATGAATAATCTTGGCAAACAAGAAAACTGTACCGATCGGTTGACAGATCAAGGTGATAAGTTGATTGAACATTAATTGCTCATAATTACACTTTGATTAGATCTCAGCGAAGAAGGAAGTAAAGCAATTCAGTTGACTGATAGGGGGTTCGGTCGACCAAACACATCAGTCGACCGAATGGTTTGTCAATTGACTGATAAAGACTTATATAAGCAGAGCTCGAGGTCTGAGACAAGGTATCATTTTTCAAGTGTTCAATGCTCCTATTTGTTCTGTTACTCTGTGCTTCATCTTCACAAGCAAGCTGCTCCATCCAGAAGTGCCGACTAAGCTTTATCTTCTACCTGGTGTCGATATAACTTTAGTTAAAGCTTGCATTGTTTTAATTTCCAAAAGATAGTAGTGTGTTACTATCTTACATTCTTCATATTATACGCATTGCTTCTTTCCTAAGATTTTAAAAAGAAGAATTATAGTAGATTAATCTACGGTGTGATCAAGGATTGTGGGTCTTGGAGTAGGAGTTGACATAGGCTCTGAACTAAGTAACCATCTGAATTATTTTTATTTTTATATTCCGTTGCTACTTTGATTCTTATTTTACAAATTGATACAAAAGGAAAAAGTTTTAACGAGCAATATTCACCCCCTTTATTGCTTCTTCCCTATCCTTCAATTAGTAAAAGAGCAGGGTCATTTTGAAATTACTTAATCATTTTTCGAGCAAATTTTAATTTTTTTTTTATTTTTCCTTATATAAATTTTTTTCTTATATCTTTTATCTTGCACTATTAATCCCAAGATGAGAGTCTTGAAAATTTTTGTCTCTTAATTCTTTGATTGCAAGAATGTCAAATTCCTATCAAGAAGGTTATAGCACCGTCCGCTCCTCCACTGTTCAAAGGCGAGAACTTTAGCTACTGGAAGAACAGGATAGAGTGCTACCTCAAGTTGGACATCGAGCTTTGGTTCACTATACTCAAAGGATATACTCCTCCGATGGTAGATAGAAAGCCAATAGAACCAAAAGACTGAAGTCCCCCAATGATCAATAAGGCACAACTAAACTACAAGGCATCAATACCATTCAGTGTTGGCTAACCATGGAAGAACTGAACCGAGTCGGGCCCTACGACAATGTAAAAGAACTTTGGGACCATCTAGAAAAGCTACACGAAGGAACTGATGAATCTAAGGAAAATAAGAGAGATGTACTATTAAATAATTTATTTAATATTAAAGCACTTCCCGGAGAGATGACCATGCAATTGCACGCTCGACTAAAAGATATTCTCAATGGCCTACATCTAATAGGGCACAACCTAAAAAATCGTGACACAATAAGGTACGCATTAAACGCCTTTCCGAGAAACGCTTAGTCGGCATGAATAATAGATGCATACAATGTTTCAAGGGATCTTTTCATTCTTAAATTAGATGAATTTTTTTATGAATTAGAATTACATGAATAGTCTAACTTGAGTTAAGTCGAGAAAATAATTTCCCTGTATGTAAGATCAAGCAAAGAAATCAAGACCAAAACCAAGAATGCACCAGACAGTGAATCTGACTCAAACTCAACCAATGAAGAAGAACTGGTCAACATGGTCCAAAACTACTAACAAGGCAAAAATTCAAAGGGAGCATCAAGAAGATACCAATCAACCAAACAGAAAACAAATCAGAAATAATTTATTGTGGATGCAATAAGAAGGGGCATTTCAAACATGAATGCTCAAACTGAAAGGAGGAAAGACCAAAATCAACAAGAAGGAAGAAGGCCCTCCAAGTAATGTGGGACGAGTCATCCTCCGAGGGGTCTGATACAGAAGAACCAAAGCACTTGAGCCATCTTGCCTTTATAGCAAGAAATAAAGATTCTGAGTCCAAGGAAGAGTACGAGTCCAAGAACGACATCGAGTCTGAGAGAAGCCAAGGATTTGTATCCGTTTTCGAAGGTCCCGATATGGTAACATTTTATTCCAAGTCAAACTTACTTAAAGTAGTTAAATGTTTGTTTAAAACATTGACAAAATTTGAAAAACAAAATAACTTACTACTTAAGGAAATTGACCACCTTAAGGAGTAAGTTAACTTGAATAACTTGACTAACCAAGTTCAAGTTAGAACTTCAACTCAAGTTATAAAGCTTGAGGAAGAAAATTCTAACTTGAAAGGTCAATTCGAGTGACTCAAGAAAATATTGAAAAAGTTTGAACTAGGATCTAAGTATCTAAATATGGTACTTGGATCACAATGAGTCATGTACAATAAATCGAGACTCGGCTATAACCCAAACACAACCAACAAATCATATCTGTCTTTAATTAGTCAAACGATTAGAAATCAAATCAAAGCATGGCTTCCTAAAAAATGCTTAACTAAACCAATCAAACCAAACCAATATTTTATCCAAAAGAGTCACATTCACTACTTAGATAGAATATATCTAAGCTATGACTAAGGGGGAGCAAATAGAAAAACTATTCAACCAACTTGATTAATCAACTATGCATGCTTAGGATTAGGTTTACTTTTCTTCTTAGTTTAGAATGGTTAGTTAAAAAGATATACCAAACCCTAAAAACATAGCATCAAAATTGATTGAGATGATAGTAGGCCAAGGAAACCTTTTTGAAGGTATGTCTAGGCTGAATCTTATGTATTCTACCTGGTGCACTAGACTTAGTGGATCTGGCCAAAGCTACCCTAGTCAAACATGAGCTAATTGACCAAAATCTAGTATTAAGTTTTTTAGATAGGACTATTTTGGAAAGTATTCAAAAAGTAATCCACCATTGATACACAAGAAGGTCATATGTCTCGTCATTGACTAAAAACTTATTCTTAGGAAACTTGCTTGATTAATCCAAAGCTAAATTTGAATCAAACATGAGTTCAATAATCTTTTTCAAAATTATTAATTAAAACTCAAAATAAAAATTAATTACAAACTTAATTAAAATTAAAAGAATATTTAAACTTAACTAAAAGTTTAAATGTAAAACTTAAAATTTAATTCAAAATAAATTTAAACTAAATTACATCTAAATTAAATGATTCATCAAATTAATTTAAAATAAATTAAAATTAAAATCTAAAAATTAAATTAAAATTAAAACTTAAATTAATTAAAAAAAAAATTAAATTAAAAGTAAATTAATTAAAACTTAAATTAAAAATAAAATTAAAACCTAAAAAATTAAATTAATTATAACTTAAAACTAAAATTAATTAAAACCTAAATTAACTAAAACTTAAATTAAAACTAAAATTAATTAAAACCTAAATTAAAATTAAAACTTAAATAAAAAACTAAATTGATTAAACCTTAAATTAAAACTAAATTAATTAAAACATAAATTCAAACTTGAATCTAACTTTATTAAAATTAAACAAATATTGAAAACTGGACTAAAAGTTTACACTTAAAGTTTAATTCAAAATCAATTAAACTTGAATTTACTAATATACATAATTACCTAAGTACAAAGTTTAATTTAAAAAAAAAGTTCCGTCGACAAAACGACTGGTCGGTCGACTAAACCTAGCATTCACATTTAAAATTAATCAATTATCAGTCGACCGAAAACCTGGTTCGAATGACCGAAAACATAAGTTCATCGTTGAAAATTGGATCTATCTTCAATTATTCGGTCGATCGAACACCCTATTCAGTCGATCGATTACTTTAATTCAACCTCATCTAATGGGTAAATATCTACCTATAATCAATTTATTGATCTACCGAAAATTTGGTTCGGTCGACTGAAAATTGACTACCTTCTTCTGATTGGTCAATAACTCGGTGTTTTTAAGGGATCGGTTGACCGAACCCTTTATCGATCGACCGATCGAGGGTGGGCCTCAGGAAGATTACTTCTCATCCAAAACTCTTCTTCCTCTTCCTTTCTTTGCCTTTGCTTTCGCAACCTTCAGTCTGCATTTCTCCTCAAAACGCAATCATGCCTCGGTAATACCTATCCAATCTTTCTTTCTTTTTTAAATTATGATTTATTTATTTAGTTCTTTTAATAATAGTGAAAAGAGTCATACAACTGCACAAAGTGAGGCTAGCTCCTTAAATCTTAGCTAAGACCTTAGATTTTCATCAGAAGATCTACGTCAATCATTTCTAAATAAAAAGTTTAAAGTGATAGGGACTCATTGTCTTGGCCTTCCATTCTATCAAACATATTATCTAGAGGTCATAGACATTACCCAATATTTTCAACTTGGTAGTATTGTCTACTGTCGACATGCATATAATCCTATTCTAGGTTTTGAATTTTATCATAACTTATGTGAAATTGATTCCCATCACTATAAGACTAAAGTAGCAACCCAGGATATGTTGTTTGACCTTGATATGTTTCTAAGATTTTTATGAATTTGACCTTCTATCAACTATATTTTTTCAATGCTTCTCTTTCTGACATATTAGCCACCCCTTTAGCTCATCTGAATCTTGATCTTATGTATGTTGACTTCTTTGAGGGGTCGCATTCCAAAAGATATCATCCATGCCACTAAGTCCACATGACAACTCACTTTATAAGATGGTTGTGTCTTGCATTCATCCTTTGTCATCTAGAGATCAGGGAGTTCTACGTCCAGTGCATCTTTTTTTTGATATACGCACTGAGACACCAACATGATTTTGACTTGGGTTACTGGGTGTTTAGATCTATTATCTACTATTTGGGGTACAACACCTCAAATAAAGTTCATATGATCCATTGCCATGTTCTCACTACATAAATTGCTTCTCTAGGGGTAGAAGGTCATCGAGATGAATTAATCGAGTTATCTTATTTTGATCTCAGTGGGATTAGACAGTTGTCTTTGGATGGGATTAGGACTGGTGCAGAAGGACTAGTATATAAGTGAACCATCCACGATGTGTTCCACCTGTAGGTGAGGATGTTATTACTGAAATTACAGTTGAGGAGCCTCACCAGCCATCTTTTGATCCAGGATTTGACTTGACACCCCTTTTCGATGCTACTCAAGGAAACTCTTCCGTACATCCTCCACCCACTAGTGATTTTTTAATCGTATTCGAGATGACATTTTTGGACGGTTCAATTCCTTAGAAACTAAGATAACTGATCAGTACAACTCTCTCAAAGGACAACTTATAGATTTTCATCAATAGATGAATGATCGAGCTGATGCTTTTGAGAAGGAGCAATGTAGAATGTTTGGTTACTTTCGTGCTTCGGATGATGACCAAGACGAGTGACTTTTAGAACTTGATACTTATTTTGAAACATTTATGACTTGTTGGCATTATGAGATATTTTAGCTGTTGTTTTGCTTTTTCTTAAAAGTTATCCTTTTTTTCTTTCATGCAAATTATGATTGTGCTTTACCAACTAAGTTTCTTTATTTCTTAACATATATTTGAAAATTATTAATTATTTGATTTTCAAAATTCCCCTTTCAAAATATCTTTCAAAATATTTTTTCTTTATGGAGTAGCCTAGGATTTCCCGTAGGCTTGCATGCTCCAATACTTTTAGCAGCCAGCATCTCACAAGTACAGTAGGACACTTTGCTTGTGTATTTTGAAACATAGAATGGTGTGAGATGCTTAGAACTTAGCTTAAGATTTTAGATGCTTATGTTAGTGCATCGTTATAAATCTAGGCTTTAAACAAAATACATTGATCAATTTGAGTAATCTAGCTAGTAATAAACTAGTTAGAAACAACAGCTTAAATTGACAAATCTGAGTCGACAACTGCTATCTTATGGTAGTTAGCTAAGTATGAAAGTTGGATATTTCATCATAAGGATATTTTTTTCTTAGTTTTCAAATCATGCTTGGACTTTTAGAAAAATATCAAATTAAGGGGAGCATTCCATCAAAGATTTTAAAATTTTCAAGATATTTTTCTCTTTAAATTTGAGAATTTTAAATTTTTTTCTATTTTTTCCTAACTGTTTCAAACCCTTAGAATTTATTCACTTATTATTTTATAACTATAATTTAAACACTTAAGAAATTTTGACTTTAAAAATTTCATTTTATAATTCAATGCATCTTGTTTAAAATTTTTTCCTAACAATGTTACATAAAATATTTTTCAAATCTATGTTTTCTAAATCTTTAATCACTTTGACATGAAAGTTTTCAAATTCTTTTTCAAAAAACCTTGGACTAAGAAAATACAAACTTAATTTTTATCGACTTTACAACATTTTCATAATTTTGTTTTTTCAAACTTTAATACATTTTTTTCAAATATGAATTTTCAAATATTTTGACTTACACTATTTTCAAAACAATCTAAATTTTATAAAACTGTTTTCTAAAATTTAAATCCAACACTTTTTTTAATGCATTCATGTACCTTGAACTTAGAAATTATTTTCAATAGTTTATTTTTCAAAACTTACGTTACAATAATTACTAATACTGTGTTTAAAAAATTTTTGCTTTCAAAATTTTCAAGCAATTTTTCTACCTCCAATACTTAAGTCTTGGAATAATTCAAGTTTATTAATTGTGTTTCTTCTATTTTTGATATGTATCAAATGGAGAGAGATAGTAAATTCAAAGAGAGTTGTTAGACTCAGGGAGAGAGGAGTTAAGTTAAAAATGCTTGTTTACTTATCTTTGTATTTGTTATAAAATTAACTGTGAACCTTAGTTTCCAAATATAAAAAAAAAAGAGATTGTTGGTGTAGGGTACACCAAAATTGAACCTAAGTTTTGATGTTGACAAAGGTTGAAGTTAAGTCTTGTAGTGATTTAACAAGTTAATTAAGTGTGCAGAATATTTACTCGATCGGGAAAGTCTTAACAAATCGTAGAAGCTAGGCAGAAGCCCAAGTGGGTCGAGAGGACCCAACACTTGGCAGGAAAGCTCGATAGGTCTGGAGGATCAAAGATCAGGAAGAAGTCCTAGTGAGTCAATCTGATGCTAAGTCATAAATTCCAAACAGATCTGGAGGACCAATATTTGGCAGGTAGGTTGAGGTAAGCAACTAGAGAAGAGCGACAGTAAGGTTGTATTCCAGAAAGGAACAAATCTTACTTTGCTGATCCAACTAAAGAAATAGGAAAGTTTCCAAGTTAAGATCAAGATAATTTTACTGTCATTTACTACTCATACATCTTACTACTCATATATTATACTATGCTAACTTTGTTTTATATGAGTATTTATCTTAACTTTGTTTAACAGATTCATCCTGATTGGTTAACCAAACCTATGGATCGGTCAATAGAACTAGCTTGATATAAAGCAGAGATCAGTTCGACAGCAAAGTCTGATCGGTCAATCGAACTAGCCGATCGGTCGACTGAAACAAGTAAACATGGCACAGATTAGATCAATCAGAAGCAAAATTGGAAGCAAGCCTAATTGGTCGACCAAACCCCAAGGATCGGTCGACCGAATATTAAATACAATTAAAGTTCATTGATGAAAATCTCGACAAACAGGGAAACTACACCGATCAATCAACTGATCAAGGGGATCAGTCGACCAAACATTAATTTCTCATAATTGCAACAAGATCATATCTCGATGAAGAAGGAAGTAAAGTAGTTCAGTCGATCGATAAGAGGTTTGGTCAACTGAATAGATCAGTCGACCAAACGGTTTATCAATTGACTAATAAAGGCTTATATAAGTAGAGCTCGAGGTCTGAGGTTAGGTATCATTTTTCAAGGGTACAATGCTCATGTTCGTTCTGCTACTCTGTGCTTTATCTTCACAAGCAAGCTGCTCCATCTAGAAGTGCCGACCGAGCTTCATCTTCTACCTGGTGTTGGTATAACATTAGTTAAAGCTTGCATTACTTTAATTTCAAAAATATAATAGTGTATTACTATCTTACATTCATCATATTGTATGCATTGCTTCTTTTCAAAGTTTTTAGAAAGAAAAATTATAGTGGATTGCGCAATGATGAGATTAAAGATCAAGTCTTGGAGTAGGAGTCGACATAGGCTCCGAACCAAGTAACCATCTGAGTCATCTGTATTATTTTTACTTTTATATTCTGCTGTCACTATGATTCTTGCTTTACGAATCAATACAAAAGAACAAGTTTTAATGAGCGATATTCACCCCCCCCCCCTTCTTCCTAATCCTTCACTTACATCCAAAGGAGCAAAAGTTTTGAGCTATAAAGATATTTTTGAAAGAGGGTCATAACACTACTCAACCACCCTACTATAAAGGAAACACCTTTGCTTGTTGGAAGAGTCGCATGGGAAACTACTTTATAACTAAAAATGATAATGGGTTCTATGTGGTCGAGGGCTTTGTTGTGCTAACTTAAGATGGAAAAATTATGGAATCTTTAAGATGGTATGCTGATCAAAAGTGAAAGGCACAAGCAAATGCTAATGCTACCATAACCCTTCAATGTAGACTGAGTTCAGAGCAACTAAACAAGCTTGGTCCATTCAAGAGTTCTAAGGAATCATGGGACAAGCTCATTGAGCTAAATGAAGGCACAGAGTACTTGAGAATCACAAAGAGGGACCTTCTCATAAATCAAATGTAGAATTTCATCATGAAGGAAGGAGAAATGGTAAGTCAACTACATGGAAGGTTCAAGGAACTTCTAAATAGTCTCTATTTGATTGGAAAAAGTGTGGAGAATCAGGATCTCATCAAGTGTACACTAAAATCCTTCCCAAGAAACTCACTATGGTCATCAATAGTTGATGCCTATAATATTTCAAGGGATTTATCAATTGTTAAACTAGATGCATTATTTTGTGAATTATAATTGTATGAACAAGCTAATGTAAGCCATAAGGAGAAAGGTATAACGTTGGTTGCAGGTGGAAAGAGCAAGAAGAAAAACAGAGAAAAAAAAGAAGACGGAAGAGTCCTCCTCTGAATTTGAACAAGATTGTGATAATGATGAGGAGTTATCTTTAAATGAAATGGTAAACATTGTTTAGAAGATGATGAGACACTCAAGAAAGTTCAACAAGAAAGATGTTAAGAACATGTTCAGTGACAATAAAAAAAGGGGTAAGTCTCCAGTAAGATCAAAACCAAAATTTGATGCAATTGGCTATGAGTGCAATAGGAAAGGGAACTACAAAGTCGATTGTACGGAGTTGAAGAAACAAGATGATAAGTTAAAGAAAAAGAAAGCTTTGAAGGTTACCTGGGATGACTCATCTTCTAGCACATCAGAAGAAGAAATTGAGAAAAAGACTTCATGACACTTACCACTCATGGCATTGGACAATGTTGAGAGTAGTGAGGACAAAGAATAAACTCATGGAGAGAATATGGAGTCCTCAAGCGAATCATCATCTAGTGATGATGAGATAACCTCTCCTAAATTATAAAAGCTATATTCTACCATTGTATGCTTAACAAACACTTTATCTAGATAAAAAGGTAGAGTTAAAGAACTACAAAATGAATTAAAGTCATTTAAAGTTGATTTTATTGCATATGAAACTTGTATGTTATGCTTGAGAGGTGTCCTAAGGAAATCACCTTATGGTTTGCACTATTTAATTCAATAAATAAAGATTCACTATTTGAGTGCATATTACTTATGTGTTTGAATGATCTTAAACTCACTTACTAAATGTCCATAATATGATTCATAGCATGAGAGAACTTGTGATTGGAGCACAACTAGTGAGCGTCTCTACATGTGTAATTATAAAAGTATTAAAATATTCCCTAGTCAATGAATTGATGTATTTGGATATTATTAATTCTATGAGATTAATACGGGTTATACTCCTTGATCTAACCAAGTGGCTATTACTCACTAGTTGGAGACATTGGGATATCGAGAGTTAAACATGGATACTAGTTTTGGTAATTAGTTCATTGGAGTGACCTACTATAAGGTTTCATATGCTTCTCCACATATATAGATATGTCCATGAAGTACTTACTATTGGAATCCCAAGGTGTTTTGATGTGATCAAACAAGTTAAGTTAGGTCCTGCGTTGTTTAACCCTTGTGTCTAAGTGTGCAGGAGCTTAGGAACACAGGAAGTCGAGTGGAAGACGCGGCTAACGAGAAGGATGGCACGAGGAGAGAGCCGACGGGCTCGGTGTGTCCGAGGGACGAGGTGTCCACGAAAGAGTACACCGGTGGACAAGAAGAATGTGCACGACATTCGAGGGACGAGAAACCGGGAAGGAAGGCTGCTCGAGGAGAAGGCCGGAACTTGGGTTCGGGTGAGCCCTATTCCGGATGGCCGAGATCACCCAAGCGAGCGGATCCGGAGGAGAAGAACCGGACCGAGGCGGGATTGAACCTGAGAAGAGGTCCCAGACGAAAAAGTCAACATCTGTTGACTTTGGGCTCCAGGGCGCCCGGAGCCCTCCGGGGAGCCCGGAACCCTTCCGGGCGCCCGGACCTGGATTTTGACCAGGATCACGTCAAACGTGATCTGATCATTGGGGGATAAAATTTTATCCCCCCAGGGCGCATGGAACCCATTCGGGGCGCCCCGACCAGTGCTACAAATATAGCACTGATCTGCACAGTCAAATCAACGAACTTGTAATTCATTTCTTTCTGTGCTTTCTATTCTTTTTTACTGTCAACGCTGTAAGAGGCTACTCCGCCTAGAGGAGAATCAGATAGTGCGCCATCTTTGCCTTGGATTAGCAATCCTTTGATTGCAAACCAAGTAAACCCTCTTTTGTCTGATCTTTTAATTTAGTCTCTTCTCTTTATTATTACAAGTGTCTGTTAATTAGTTGAATATCCGAGAAAGGTTTTTGGTTTAATTTTTGTAGGTCAATTCACCCCTTCCCTCTTGCCGGCCTCAAAAGGGACCAACAAGTAGTATCAGAGCAAGGCGCTTCAGGAGGACTAACCGCCGATCGAAGCAACAAGATGGTCGGACCAAGCATTGCTCCACCAAAATTCGAGGGGGATTTTGTAGACTGGAAGCGACGTATGGAGGTATTCCTAAGAACTGATTTTGAAATTTGGTTTATTATGAAGTATGGTTTTGTAGCTCCGATGAATCAAGATGGAGAAGAAAAAGAAGAGAGCCATTGGACAAAGAAAGAGTAGAATGAGTCTGTAGCAAACAGCCGAGCGGAATATCACCTGCTGAGCGTGTTGCCGCCTCAAGAGGTCAACCGCATCGGAAGCTATTCATCTGCTAAAAAACTCTGGGAGAAGTTCCTGGAACTCCACGAAGGCACGTCCGAAGCGAAGCTCGCTAGAAGAGACATCCTCCGGAACAAGCTGATGAACATCCGTCTGGAAAAAGGTGAGAAGGTAGCCAGTCTACACGTGAAGGTAAAAGAACTGATTACTGGTCTCGAGAACCTCAGAGAAACGGTAACAAATCGGGAGACAATACGCTACGCACTCAACGCGTTTCCCAGAACTTCAGAATAGACATCAATCGTCGACGCCTACTATATTTTGAAAGACCTGGAGGTAAGTACTTTAGAAGAACTATTCTCCACTCTTGAATTGCATGAAACCAGGTGTGCTGGGACTACAAAGGAAGCAAGCCAGATGATTGCACTAAACGCAACCAAGAAGGATGAACACGAGTCAGATTCAGAAGACGATCAGGAAGCATACATGGTAAGAAACTTTAAAAAGTTTTTTAGATCTAATAAATTCAAAGAAATGCAGAATAAAAAGAATCCAAGAAATAGAAGAAGGATGCATTGCTACCAGTGTCAAAAGGAAGGACACCTAAAAGAGGATTGCCCAGAACTAAAGAAGGATAAAGGCAAAATTTCCAAGAAGCATAAGAACCTAAAAGCTACTTGGGACGACACTTCATCATCTGAGTCCGAGATTCAAGAATATGCCGGGCTAGCGCTGATGGAAAGATACGAAGGGCAAAGCACATCAGAACCTAGCATCGATGAAGGGGGAGCCACCTCAGATGAAAGCAACGAAGCAGGGGGAGATTCAAGCTTCAAGTCTGATATGGTAAGTGAGGTATGCCTCTTACCCCCTGATCAACTTTACTTTAGTATTAAGGCAATGGCTAAATCTATGTATAAATTAGAAAATAAAAATACCAAATTAGAAAATGAAATTTTAGAAACAAAAAGAATTTTGGCAAAATCATGTCTTATAGAGGATTTTGATAAGTTGAAAAATGAAAATGAAAAACTAAAAGAAGAAATAGAAAGATTGAAAAAATCTAATGGTTCAAATATTTCTACTTTTAGAAATTATAGAGGTTTAAATTGGTATTATAGATTCCATCAAAGTCAAATTAGAAATATATCAAAAGTCTATGTACCTAGAAAATACTTGGTTAATCCTGTAGGTAGGAACCTCTATTGGGTTCTGAAAACATGTTTAATTTAAAATTAAAATTAGACTTAGCATTTTCAGCAAGAAAATTAAACAACTAATTTCATTATGAGGCTTTGTCTAAGGAAGTGGTTGTTGCTCCAATAACCAAGAAGGCCTAGTGCATCGCCACGACCTGGAAGCCAAGTATTGAAATGAAAAGTTTAATTGACTAACTGAAAAGCATTTATTTAAATTACTTAATGCTTTAAAAGAGTTATTCAATTTGTGTTAGAAAATATTTAATTTTTTTTTAACTTGACTTAGAAATTTTTTTTAAAATTACCTTAGAAATTTTTTATGAAAATTGACTTAGAAATTTTTTTATGAAAGTTATCTTAGAATTTTTTTTTATAAAAATTGCCTTAAGATTTTTTAAAAATTTTGACTAAGAATTTTTTTTATGATAATATTGCCTTAGAATTTTTTTTAATAAATTGACTTAGAATTGTTTCTTATGAATATTAACTTAGAATTTTTTTTTTGAAAATTAGAAAAAAAATTTTTAGGAAATGTTGAAATAAGTTTCAAACTTAAATTTTAAAAAAAATTTGTTAACACTTATGACTGTTTTTTTTCTGAAAAATATTTTACTTAAATTTTTCTTTCAAGAAAAATTCTGAAGAGTGTCTTTACTTAGACATTTTACTTAATTTTTTTTTTTTAAAGAATTTACCTTAGACTTGTTTATAACCCCAATTTTTATGTGATCAAAGGGGGAGAAGTATGTTAAATCTAGGGGGAGGTAATATAATTTTTTAATTGAAAAATATTTGGACTTATTTGAATATAAACTGTTTTTATTACATCTGTTTGACCCTAACTTAACTTGGGTTACTCACATTAAAAAGGGGGAGATTGTTGGAACCCCAGGGTGTTTTGATGTGATCAAACAAGTTAAGTTAGGTCCTGCGTTGTCTAACCCTTGTGTCTAAGTGTGCAGGAGTTTAGGAACACAGGAAGTCGAGCGGAAGACGCGGCTAACGAGATGGACGGCACAGGGAGAGAGCCGACGGGCTCGGTGCGTCCGAGGGACGAGGTGTCCGCGGAAGAGTACACCGGTGGATGAGAAGAATGTGCGCGGCGTTCGAGGGACGAGAAACCGGGAAGGAAGGCTGCTCGAGGAGAAGGCCGGAACTTGGGTTCGGGTGAGCCCTATTCCGGATGACCAAGATCACCCAAGAGAGCGGATCCGGAGGAGAAGAACCGAACCGAGGCGGGACTGAATCAGAGAAGAGGTCCCGGACAAAAAAGTCAACATCTGTTGACTTTGGGCTCCGGGGCGCCCAGACCTGGATTTTGACCAGGATCGCGTCAAACACGATCTGATCATTGGGCAATAAAATTTTCTCCCCCCAGGGCGCCCGGAACCCATTCGAGGTGCCCCGACCAGTGCTATAAATATAGCACTAATCTACACAGTCAAATCAAAGAACTTGTAATTCATTTCTTTCTGTGCTTTCTATTCTTTTGTACTGTCAACGCTGTAAGAAGCTACTCCGCCTAGAGGAGAATCAGATAGTGCGCCATCTTTGCCTTGGATTAGCAATCCTTTGATTGCAAACCAAGTAAACCCTCTTTTGTGTGATCTTTTAATTTAGTCTCTTCTCTTTATTATTACAAGTGTCTGTTAATTAGTTGAATATCCGAGAAAGGTTTTTGGTTTAATTTTTGTAGTGAAATTCACCCCTCCCCTCTTGCCGGCCTTAAAAGGGACCAACACTTACTATAGCTTGAGTGTAAGTTTTCTTCGACCTAAGATATTTAAGTTACCTTGGTTATGGAGGCTTATACTTTGACATCTTAAGCAAAGCATCTCCTTGGAGATATGGACCCGAGATGATTGGGTATAAGTCAAAGTGACCGAAGGTGTTTGGATAGCTCATAGAGGATTCACTGCTTCTTATGAGAAGATATATACCCTATGACCACTTGTCAGGATTGTTACTCAAAGTCTTTGCAAAGCATCATATCTTAAGAGTATGAGAATCTTAGACACATATAGGAGTAATTTGAATCCACAGGACAAATTAATATTACTTGGGTTAGGTGTAACATAGTCAGTCTAATGGAGGACAGATACATAGACCATGTCCTGAATCAAGTGGGTATAAGATGAGTGAAAGGAACAAATCACAACTCATTGTAACTACTGAAAGATTCATAACTAGTTCTCGAATTAACTGTAATTTTTTGGTTAATTAGGGATTATGATGTACTACTAGGTGCCACGCATGATCGATACATAATTAAATAGTTAATTATGGATGACCAAGATAAACTGAGAATTTATTGGGTCATACGCACTAAAAGTATCTGAAAGATGTAAAACAAAATTTGAGAATTTAATTTTTAAATTAAGAGATATAATGTTTGGTTGGATTAGATGAAGGGAAAATATGGAAGATATTTTGTCAGAATAGAAGTGCAGATGAGCCACATCTCTTATGAAAGAGTTAGATCCTATTTGGTTTAGGCATGAACCAAATTAGTTTAATTTAAACAAAGTTGGTTTGGTTGTGAACCAAACCAAGAGGTTAATTGACCAAATTTTGGTTAAGGAATTTGGGTTACGTTTGAGATTTCTAATCCAACTCATTAAAAGAAACTATATATTGATATAGAAAGGAGAAATTTAAAAAGTGAATTCATTATTCAAGAGTTTAGGTTTTTAGAAAACCTAACCTCTCTCTCTCCTCTCCCTCTCTTTGCCACCGCTGACCATAAGAGTCAAAGGAAGTTTTTCTTCCTCAAGCTTCTTCGCTTCTTCTTCCTTCTCTTGAATCACATCATCTCCATGCTTGTCTAGTACCAATCGGAGGCGAACCTTGTTGGTCACCGGAGTTGTCTTGAAGATCTAGGCATGGATACGAATAGAGGCAAGGTTCATGAATGTCAATAAGTTGATGTCCTTTCCCCTTCGCATCATTCATAAGGTATACCTAGAATAAATACATTATTCTTAAAAGTTTTATTTTACAATTATGTTTGCATGATTGTATCATGCATACATATGGAGTTTATCTTGTAATAAAATAATTTTATTATTGTCTTTTTTTTTCTTCCGCTGCATGTTTTGCGAAATGTGTTAAGAACACACTGCATCGGGCATAACCCAATAGTGGTATCAGAGCCTGATCATGCTTCAACATGATCGTAAAATCTATTTTATAAATTGTAGTAATCATAGTTTTATTGTTTTGGGTATTAGGAGATTACGGAGGTGGAAAATTATTTCCTGATATGAGATTGGAATCCCATAGCATTGTTCATAATCGATTCACCAATCGATTAAGCATCTGAGCCAATCGATCAGTAGTTTAAATTCATGACAAAAACCTTCTCTCAATCGATTGACGAAAGTCATCAATCGATTAAGATGCTAAAAAACATGAATAGAGACCTCTGAATCGATTGGTTGATCGATTCAATCAATCCCAATCAATTGGAGAAAGTCATCAATCGATTAAGCGGCCAAAAATCATATGTAGAGGACTTTATAATCGATTGTTGAATCGATTAAGTATCTTAATCAATTACTGAATTGATTAAGAGCTCTGATCTTGCATACAGAGAGTTTCGTAATCAATTGCTTAATCGATTAAGTGTCTTAATCAATTAAGACCTCTATATTCATGAACAGGTCCCGTAATCGATTTCCCAATCAATTAAGTCCTTGAATCGATTACCGAATCGATTGAGGGTAATTATGGTCGAACAATAAAAGCTATAATTGATCACTGAATCAATTAGGAACTTCCCAATCGATCAGTGACTTGTGCTAATCGATTGACACAACTTGGATCGATCCCAAAAATTCTAATTTTGGAAATTCCAAAATAATCAAGTAAATTATAATTAGGGGAAACTCCTAACTAGATTTACTTAATTAAAATTATTTCCTTAAGATAAATATATGGTTAGAATTGGGAATTTGTTTCCTAATCTAAATTAAGGAATTTTGATTTATGGAAATCAAATCCTTAAACATATTTTATATCCAAATAAAATTATGACAACTATAAATTTGTTAATGCCATGTCATATCGTATGTCATATAAATGCATTAATTAATTTTAATTTTATGCCATGATTAGATGTAAATATGTCATACGTGTGTGATGTCATGTCATCATATTTGTTATGCGTGTGATGTTATATAGATAGATCATATACATGATAAAAATGAGACCTAAATCCCTTATAAAATATAAAAACCTACACCTTCTGTCAATATGGTAAGAACTAAAGATTGATTACTTGCTTGAGTTGTTGTGCCAAAGCCAAGTTCAATCTAAAATTAAACATATTCAAATCATTGAGATATGATCTCACGATTAACAGGTTGGTTTTAACTTGAAGCATTGATTTATTGTGCCAAAGCTAAGGTAAACGTGGATAGAGGTGAAGTTGAGTGATATACATTTGATGTATCTGTTAATGTGTTAGCAACCCAATATTTATGCAATAATCAATTGGTTGATAGAATAATGTGATAGTTACATATATGTGATATGTAATCGGTATATTTGATACCAACCACTATAACTAAGAATGACTTATTGTGCCAAAGGCAAGGTTGTTCTTATCTAAAGTGGATATCAATCCACATGGTTATATGTAAATTGTTTACATAATAAAATTATTTCTCTCATATATTCTCATTTTTATATTTTTAGATTAATCATTTAATTATGACATCTTTGAATTTGTGTTCATTAATGAACTCGAACAAATTGACTGGGTCTAATTTCTTGGACTAGTTTTCAAATATTAGAATTGTTCTCAAGGTTGAGAAACCAGTATATCCCCTTGAAAAGGTATTTCCCACAAATATAGCAGATGATGTAACACTAGATCAAATATTGGCTTTTGAAAAGCACATGACTAATTCTAAGCTTGCTAGTTACATCATACTAAACTCGATGTCTCCTGAACTGTAAAAACAACATGAGCATATGGATGCTTATACGATTATTTTTCATCTATGTGAGCTATTTAATGAGAAAGCTAGATCCAAATGGTTCGAGATCACAAGCCACTTTTTTCCTCTAAGATGTAGGAGGGTTCATCTGTGGTACAATTTGTGCTAAAAATGAATGGCTACATTGAGTGTTTGAGATCACTTAGATTTGCATTGGATCGTGAATCAAGCATTGACTTAATTCTACACAGTTTACTTGGTAGCCATTCATAGTTTGTGATGAACTACCAGATGAACCACATTGAATCTACAATTCTAGAGTTGATCAACATGATGAAAGATGTGGAACCTTCTATAAAGAAAGAACAGAAGACATTGATGTTAGTAGACTACTCAAAGAAAGGTTCTAAATGGAAGCCAAAGTATCATGCCACTAGGAATAAGAAAAAGGCTAAGATAGTAGAACCAACAACAAAAGGCCCATGCCATTATTATAGTAAGAGAGAATACTAACGAGGAAACTGTAAGATTTATCTTGAGTTTGTAAAAAAGAAGAAGGCATATGATACCCCATCTGCTTCAAGTATTTTCATTTTTAATTGCCATGTTATTTCCTCCAATACTTGGATATTGGATAATGGGTGTAATCACATATATGTAATGACATACAGGGTCTAAGGAATAGTAAAAGACTCTAAAAGTCCCTAGGTAGTCAACAAGAGGGGGTGAATTGCCTGAAATTAAAAGAATGGACCCTTCTTGATCTTTGGACTAAGTTAGGCAAACACTTGTTAATAAATAGAAAGTAAATGCATAAAGAAAGAGGCATGAATATTTACTTGGTTTGTAATAAGAGGATTGCTAATCCAAGGTAAGTGTAGCTCACTAAAAATATCCTTCTTTCAAATGTGGAGTAGCCTCTTTACAAAGTTGAAAGCACAAAGCAGTAGAGAACAGGACTAGAAATTAAAGTACAGAAGTTGTTTGTCAGTGTTGTACTGAACTACTGAGACTAAGGCTCTATTTATAGCCTGCTGGTCAAATCTGACTGTTTGCTGATGTGACATCTCTAGGTGCCTAGAATGGCTTCGGATGCCTAGGTGTGGATAAAACTTTATCCACGTCGCAATATCTCAAACTAATCGGAGCCCCGGACCAGGTCTAGGCGGCCGGCCCTGGTCCGGGCGGCTGAACCAGGTTTGGGCAGCTGAACCAGGTCTGGGAGCCTAGACGCCTTCGCTCATGCAAGCTCCTATAAAGGCGCCCTGGGCTACCCAGGGGATACAAGCTCCCTGACCAATCCGAGCGATCGGACCAGTCCGGGCACCTGGATAATCAACTCCTTATTGACTGTCCAATTCCTCCGTTCGAGCTCCGTTCATTTGGATGATTTCAGCCATCCAAAATAGGGCTCACCCGAACCTATTTTTCGATCTTCTCCTTGAGCAAGCTTCCGCTCTGGCTTCTCGTCCCATGGAAATGCCATGCATTTCCTTCTTGTCAGCCAACATACTCTCCTGCAGCACCTCGTCCCTCAGACGCACCAAGCTCGTCGACTTTCTCCTGTGCCGTCCTTCTCACTAGCTACATCTTTTGCTTGTCTTCCTATACTCCTAAATTCCTGCACACTTAAACACAAGGCATTAAACACACACAGGACCTAACTTGACTTGGTTGATCACACCAAAACTATAATGGGGTACTTACAGACTCATCAAGGGAGAACTAAATCTGTGAGTTAGCAATGGAGCAAAGGTTGCAGCTGTTGCCATTAGAATATATTTGTTGAAGCTTGTTAATGGATTTATCTTAGAATTGGATAATTGTTATTTCATTCCTATTAATAAAGAATATTTTTTCTATTTCTTGTTTAAATAGAAAGTGTTTTTATTTGACTTTTAGTAACAACTATTGTTATATAACTTTAAATGGTGTTCTTTATGATACTGAAACTTTTTGCAATGTCATCTACACATTAGATATATCTAGCGATGTATTCAATATCAAAATGAGTAACAAATGTACTTTAAAAGATGATCAATTGACCTCCTACTCGTGGCATTGTCGCCTTGGCCATATAAATATGAAATGCATGTCCGAATTGCAAAGACTTGCAATTTTTGAGTAATTTGAATTAAATTCATTTGATACATGTAATTAATATTTAAAAGGCAAGATGACAAATATACCTTTTATTGAAAGAGTGAACTAGTAAAAAAGTTACTTGGTCTCATACATACCGATATATGTGGACCAATATCGATTCATGCACTAGGAGGTTATAGCAACTTCATTACCTTTATCGACGATCACTCATGATTTGGTTATATGTATCTTTTGAAACACAAGTCTAAAGCCTTTGTTAAGTTTAAAAAAATTTAGAACTGAAGTAGAGAAATAATTTGGTAAAAATATTAAGATAGTTTGATCTGATCAAGGTGGTGAATATTTGTAATGCCCGAAAATTCTCAAACTTGCATTAGAATTATTCTGTGATTTTTCTGGAATTTTTAGATATTTTTCCGGAATTTTTCGAGTAGCGGAAGTAGCAAAACTAATAGAAAAGTAAAATGGTTTAAGCAGGAATCGAACCCGGGACCTCTCGGGTCCGCTAAACCTTTAGTTAGCCTTAGTGACCAGTGAAACCAGCAGGGCCGTTCTGAAAGAGAAGGGAAACATTTATATTTATATTTAAGTTGGGCATAGTTATCCGCTTAATATAAATAGGAAAAACTTAAGTGTGGGTTTGGTTTAATTTGGTTCGGCAGCCCTCTCCTCACAAAAACCTCACGCCAACTCTTTTCTCCAAACCCTCACCGACGCCAACCCCTCCTTCCTCTCCTTCTCTCGGCGCCAACACCCAAACAGCCTAGGGTTCTCTCCCTAGGGCCCCAAGGTCACTTTCCGGCGATGATTTCAGCACGAGGACGTTCCCCTCCGCGAGTAGAGCACGTGGACGCGAGCGGATCGTCGAGAAGTCGTCTCCACCAGAATTTCTAGCGATTAAATTTGTAAGAAATCTAGCACACCAGGTAAGAAACCCCTCACCTGCAGTATAATAGCTTCCGTTTGAGTTTTTGTGCTTTAGTTAGAATGTATGTAGATTTTTATCGAGATCTAGGGTGTATTTAACTCTCTTCGAAGATTAGGGGTTTAGATGAGCACCTCTAGATGGGCCGGGCACATTTTCCCTCTTCAGATAGGAGGTTAGACGTTGTCGGGTGCCTAGAGGTGGTCACCCTAATAGGGAGAAGAGTTAGAGCATCCTAGGTGCTCGATTAAATGTCTAGCTCAGTAATAGACAGTTAATTAACTTATTAAATGCACTAGAAGCATTTAAAACAGAAAATTAGTTTTACTTCAACTTATGTAGGACTACAGTCCAATGGGTGGGCTCCCACAGTAGCCTCTAGGTTCAGACAACCTAGTTCTAGGTTCAGATAACCTAGATTCAGCGAAATAAGTATATAACATTCAGTATTTTATTTTCAACAGTGACACCGTACTGGATTAGATATCCACTGGGCTGGATGTTGGGTTCGTCGGGCCGCGAAAACCGCTTTTTCGCGTCGCGGAAACCCCGAGTCACCCAAAGCCGTAGATCCGTGCAAAGATTCGTAAACAAAACTTTTCGAAAAACCTTTTCTTGTACGAGTTTGTAAAACCTTTAGATCTACACTAGATAAGGGTTATACCTTCGAAGCGTGCCTTTCGCTTATCCCGCTCGTCCAAGGAGTTGCCGGATCTCTAGACCGTCAAGCGCCGGTCCTCTAGAAGTATCCACACGGACACGTAGGTGGAGAAAACCTCACACAAAGGTGTGCTAGCACCTTGGTGAGATTCGGCCAAGCAAGGAGGAGAGGGAGAGGGAGAGCTTGAGAGGAAGAAGGAAGAAGATGCACACAAGTGAATGAAAAATGAATTCACATCATTCACAAAGTGGCCGGCCACTTTCTTCTAGTGTAACTCCCCATTAAATGCAATTAATGTGAAGTTAATAATAAAATGGCTTTGTAACTTCCATGAGGTGGCATCCATGATGATGTGGAATATCATCATTGGTCCACCTAATGCCAACTCACCAATGAGGTGGCAAAAGGTCAAGTCAAAATTGACCTTTGGTCTTCCTTCTCTAGTCAAGTCAAACTTGACTCAATCTCTACCATGGTTGATCTAATCCAACCATTTGATTCGAGACAATTTAATATAATGAATCTAATTCATTAAATTAAATTGATTTAATAAGTCATAATCTAAATTAGACTTATTAAATACATGAATCAACTTGAGTCGAACTCAAGTTAGCCCAATTAGGATTACTCTTAATCCAATTTGATTTATCAAATAAATCTAATCCTCTTGGTTCATCATATGAACCTAATCTCCATCTATTTTTCCTAAGTGTGTGACCCTATAGGTTCTTGTAACGTTGGCAATGCCCTAAACCCATTTAGGAGCATAAGTAATGAGCGGTATCTAGCAACACATCATTACTACCAAAGTTACAAGAATGTCGAGATCCAACATCACCTTGTGACTACTAATTGTGACTCCTCACAAAATAATGACAAGTGTCCTTCTATCCTAGACATCTAGATTGATCAATATGAGCCATAGACCGTGTCATCCTTTAATCAATCTAAATCTTGAACTCCAAGTAGACTCACTCGATCAAATGAGCTCAACATCTAATGTTGACTCATTTGGGCATGGCCATGCACTTAGTGGTCTCACTCTATCAAGAATAGCGATGTCGCTCCCGTCATATGGGAGGAATAGATCCCATCTACATCACTCACATCCCTCTGCATAATTCGTTACATACCCAGTAATCGCCTTTATAGTCCACCCAGTTACGGGTGACGTTTGACGAAACTAAAGTACATAACTCCTTATGTAGGGATCCATGGTGACTTCAGGTCTAAGGACTAATAGTCATACTAATAGCCACATGAGAAAGTATATGACACTCATATAACGATCCATGATACTTTCTCATGGCGGGTCATTCAGTATACATTCTCTAATGCATACCCATGTGTCAGCTTGATATCTCTATATCCATGACTTGTGAGATCAAGTCATCGAGCTGACCTACATGCTAGTCTTATTGTATTAACATTGTCCCTGAATGCTAATACTCGACTAGGAATGATTTAGAGTAGTGTTCCCTATATCATCTCACTATCGATTCAACTAATCGATTGATATAGGTATGAACCTTCTACTCAAGGACGCTATTATACTTAGTCTATTTGGCACTAATATAAATAAGTATAATAACCAAACAAATGCCTTTATTAATATACAAGAATATGATATACATGAGTCCATACAATCATCAAATGATTGGCTCTAGGGCTCTAACTAACAATCTCCCACTAGCACTAGAGCCAATCAGTATAGGCTCTAAGGCCTAAAGACCTAGTGTGACCATCATGCTTCCTCTGTGCCAAAGCCTTGGTCAAGGGATCTGCGATGTTAGCCTCTGTAGGTACTCTGCAAATCTTCACATCTCCTCTATCGATAATCTCTCGAATGAGATGGAAGCGCCGTAGTATGTGCTTGGTCCGCTGGTGTGAGCGAGGTTCCTTCGCCTGTGCTATAGCTCCATTGTTGTCACAATAGAGCTCAACTGGGTCAGCGATGCTAGGAACCACCCCAAGTTCAGTAATGAACTTGCGGATCCAAACTGCCTCCTTTGCTGCCTCTGATGCAGCAATATACTCGGCTTCTGTTGTAGAATCGTCCTACTTCGAACTCTTCCAGCTGACAGCACCACCATTAATGCAAAATACGAACCCTGACTGCGATCGGTAATCATCCTGATCGGTTTGAAAGCTGGCATCACTGTAACCCTTTACAGTTAGCTCATCATTGCCTCCATATATCAAAAAATATTCTTTAGTCCTTCGTAAGTACTTAAGAATATTCTTGACCGCTATCCCTGACTTTCACCTGGATCTGACTGGTATCTGCTCGTCATGCTCAAAGCATACGAGACATCAGGTCGAATACACAGCATGGCGTACATGATAGATCCTATGGCTGAGGCATAAGGGATCTGATCCATGCGGTCTCTCTCCTCTCTAGAAGAGGGACCTTGAGTCTTCGAAAGACTCACGCCATGTGACATCGGCAGAAATCCCTTCTTGGAGTTCTGCATGGTAAACCGAAGGAGTACCTTGTCAATATATGTACTCTGACTTAGGTCAAGCAATCTCTTAGATCTATCTCTATAGATCTGTATCCCTAGAATGCGGGATGCCTCACCTAAGTCCTTCATTGAGAAGCAACTCCCTAGCCAGGTCTTGACAGACTGAAGCATAGGGATGTCATTCCCAATGAGTAGTATGTCATCCACATATAATATGAGGAAGACAACTATGTCCCCTACAACCTTCTTGTAGACAAAAGGCTCATCTTCGTTCTTGATGAAACCAAACTATTTGATCGCATCATCAAATCGAAGATTCCAGCTCCGAGAAGCTTGCTTTAGTCCATAAATGGACCTATGCAGCTTGCATACTCTGCTGTGGATCTACAAAACCCTCAGGTTGTGTCATGTACACATCCTCGAGTAGGTTTCCATTCAGAAACGCGGTTTTGACATCCATCTGCCATATCTCATAGTCATGGTAGGCTGCAATAGCAAGCATGATCCGAATGGACTTAAACATCGCCACTGGAGAAAAGGTTTCATCATAGTCAATACCATGAATCTGCTTGAAACCTTTAGCTACCAAGCGACCCTTATAGATAAGTCCATCCATGTCAGTCTTTCTCTTAAAGACCCACTTGCACCCAATGGGTTTTACCCCTTCAGGTGGATCAACCAAAGTCCATACTTGGTTGGTGTACATGGATTCTATCTCGGATCTCATGGCTTCTAGCCATTTCTCAGAATCTGGTCTCATCACAGCTTCTTGATAGGTGGTAGGCTCATCCTCTATGAGCACAATGTCATCATGGTCAGACAAGAGAAATGAGTATCTCTCAGGCTGACGACGTACCCTATCAGACCTGCGAAGAGGTATGTCTACATGAACCGGTTGTTGTTCCTCAACTCCTTGTGGAACAACATCATCCACAACACTTTGTGGTTCCAGTTCAATTTCCATCGTGGCATTAGTGCTATTGTTCGCATCTTGAACTTCTTCAAGATCGAACGCGCTCCCACTAGTCTTTCTAGAAACAAAGTCCCTTTCTAGAAAGACCCCAGTCTTTGCCACAACTACCTTGTGCTGACTGGGAATGTAGAAGTAATATCCCTTAGTTTCCTTGGGATATCCGATGAAATAGCACTTGTCAGATTTGGGTCCTAATTTGTCTGAGACTTGACGTCGTACGTAAGCCTCACAACCCCAAATCCTCATGAAAGACACCTGACATCTCTCCCAGTCCATATCCTATATGGTGTCTTTATCACAGCCTTTGATGGAACTCGGTTGAGTATGAAAGCTGCCGTGTCTAGAGCATATCCCCATAGATATGTCGGAAGATCTGTGTGACTCATCATAGATCGTACCATATCTAATAAGGTACGATTCCTCCTTTCGGATACACTATTCCACTGTGGTGTTCCAGGAGGAGTGAGTTGAGATAAAATCCCACACTCAGCTAAATAGTCACGAAACTCATGGCTTAAGTATTCACCACCTCGATCTAATCAAAGTACCTTAATACTCTTGCCAAGCTAGTTCTGTACTTCATTCTTGAATTCTTTGAACTTTTCAAAGGATTCAGACTTATGTGTCATCAAGTACACATAACCGTATCTACTAAAATCATCAGTAAATGTGATGAAGTATCTATAACCGCCTCTAGCAGTAACATTGAAAGGGCCACATACATCACTATGTATGAGTCCTAACAAATCAGTTACTCTCTCGCTATGCCCACTAAAGGGGGTCTTGGTCATCTTGCCTCGTAGGCATGACTCGCATATCTCATATGATTCTAAATCAAATGAGTCCAGCAAACCATCCTTATGGAGCTGGGATAAGCGCTTGTCATTTATATGACCTAAGCGACAGTGCCAGAGGTATGTTTGGTTCATGTCATTTGACTTGAACCTCTTGGTACTAATGTTATAGATAGGGCTCTCAAGGTCTAGAATATAGAGTCCGTTTATTAGTGGTGCACTACAATAGAACATATCTTTCAAATAAACAGAACAACATTTGTCTTTTATTATAAAAGAGTATCCTTTCTTGTCTAAACAAGAAACTGAAACTATGTTCTTAGTAAGAGCAGGCACATAACAACAATCATCTAAATCTAGTACAAGCCCAGAGGGCAGAGATAGCTGATAAGTTCCTACAGCAACAGCAGCAACCCGTGCTCCATTTCCTACTTGTAGGTCCACCTCGCCCTTTACCAATGCTCTGCTATTTCTCAGCGCCTACACATCAGTACAAATGTGAGAAGCACATCCAGTATCTAATACTCATGATGTAGAAATAGATAGATTGACTTCTATAACATATATACCTGAAGTGGAAGTCTCACTTCGCTTCTTTTTAAGATCCTCCAAGTATACCTTGCAGTTCCTCTTCCAGTGCCCGGTCTGACCGCAGTGGAAGCAGATAGCATCCTTGGCGACCCCTCCTTTAGGCTTCAGTGCCTTGCCTTTGCCCTTGGTTTGAGACTTTCCCTTACCTTTGGGCTTGCCCTTGCCCTTGTGCTTCTGGACCATCAGAATGGGCTTAACCTTCTTAAGGTTAATCTCAGCAGTTCGTAACATACTAAGTAGCTCGGGCAGTGGCTTGTCAATCTCGTTCATGTTATAGTTGAGAACGAATTGACTATAGCTATCCGGCAAGGACTGCAAGATCAAGTCAGTGGCGGCCAAGTGAGAACCCCAGTCTTTGTAGGTTCTCTATGTACCCAATCATCTTGAGTACATAAGGACCTACAGGAGCCCCGTCTGACATCTTGCACTGAAACAGTGCCTTCGAGATCTCAAATCTCTCATGCCTCGCTTGTCCCTGATATAGTTGGCGAAGATGCTCAACCATATCAAAAGCGCCCATCAACTCATGTTGCTTCTGAAGCTCTGAGTTCATGGTCGCGAGCATTAGACAGGACACATCTAATGCGTCGTCTTGATGTTCTTGTAAGCATCTTTGTCGGCTCGCGGGGCATTGGCAGGAGGAGCCTCTGGAATGGGCTGCTCCAGACCGTACAGCTTATGCTCCTGGGTGAGAACTATTCTCAAGTTCCTGTACCAGTCCAGGAAATTCGCTCCGTTGAGCTTGTCCTTCTCAAGGACAGATCGCAGGGAGAAGGAATTCGTGTTCGACGTCATGGTTATCTACAACAGAAAATTTGCAGAAATAAATATCATATTCTTTAAAAATCATTTAATTAGGCCTTTTAATTAAATGATGCTCCCACTGAATTCTATAATTCTTGTGGGACAAGATCCACATCATACTAACACTTGAGTTAGCTTTGGCTAATACGCCCAGTATGATCGGTGAGGTAACGATTACCAATTACATCTCTATGCAACTCTTGTTTATAGAATCAATATCCGCATTTATATTAAAACTCGAGTTAGCTTTGGCTAATACGCCCGAGAGTTAATATAGATGTGATATTGACCTATCTTTCCAACTATTGGAAGAATGCCTATAGTTGACTCGATCCAACCGAGTAACTATGAATACTCAATCTAATTGAGTTTGTATTCACCCATGCGTTGATAGACGGGACCAAGATTGTCCCTCCGTACCCTACCAAGATAATATGTATTGCTCTGCTTTGGCAGATTCAACAATACATGTGATCGAGGTAGTGATAGGTATCACGGCACGGTTAGGCATTAGAGTTGAGTCGATTGAGATATAATCTAATCGAAAAGGGATGCATCTTGTGCACGACTTAGATCTAATCTAATCGCAAGGGTGCATCATGTGCATGACTTAGATCTAATCTAATCGTAAGGCACTAATTAATTAACTACTTATTAAATATGCATCACATACACAAGCAATTAATTAATCTATTTGTGATTTAGTCATGGCCCTACTACGATCTTCTCAAGCCAATGAGAAGATCGATTGGTCAACCTAGGGTCAACAGCTTCTTCAAGCTCCTCCCTTTGACCACCTTGTGTTGCTCGTGCCCGCCTCGGAACTCCGTCTCGTGTGGACCCTCCACCGCTCCAATTTGTACATTACAATTTGAAACTCGAGTTACATTCGAGTCTAAATCTAATTTACAACAAGAAAATAAGAGAAGGCACGACGCGCAGGTCGCGAATATAATACAACACTCGCAAACACATAACGGCACGCAGACCGTATTATGAATTACAACACAACCAATCATATTGGGCTTTGGGCCATGACTATCACAAATTAATATATAATTCAAAATTATATATTTTTCATAATTTTCTATAATTTTAAAATAATTTTTACAATTTTTATGAATAAAATTTTCCGGCGGTCCCGTTTAGCGGTTTCGGGCGCCATCGCGGAACGGATCCCCTTGCGGGGCCCAGGGGCAGCGCCCCTTCCCGCGATCTAACCATCGCGAGGGTTCCATTGCGATCCAACAGCGCCTAAACCCGCTGTCCCAAAAAGATTTGGGTCGAGACATTGCCGTTTCGGAAAAATCTTCCCGGCGGGTTCGTTTTTAGCTATTTCGGGTGCAATCGCGAAGCATATTCCCTTGCGGGGTTAGGGGCTATGCCCCTACCCACGATCTAACCATCGTGAGTTGCTCCTTTGCGATCTAATGGCACCCGACCCCTCTGTCCCAAATGGATTTGGGGCAAAACGAAGCCGTTTAAAAGAAAACTTTCCGGTAGCCGAAGCCTACAAGTGCTGAGACACTTGTGCTTCGCTTCTACGAAAAAATTACTCATAAAAACTCTAAAAACTCAATTTTTACAGAAAATTACAGAAGGTTTATTTTTCATAAAAATACAAATGAACTCGTACAAGTCTTTGCACGTGGCTCTGATACCACTGTTGGGTTCGTCGGGCCGCGAAAACTGCTTTTTCGCGTCGCGGAAACCCCGAGTCACCCAAAGCCGTAGATCCGTGCAAAGATTCGTAAACAAAACTTTTCGAAAAACCTTTTTCTTGTACGAGTTTGTAAAACCTTTAGATCTACACTAGATAAGGGTTATACCTTCGAAGCGTGCCTTTCGCTTATCCCGCTCGTCCAAGGAGTTGCCGGAACTCTAGACCGTCAAGCGCCGGTCCTCTAGAAGTATCCACACGGACACGTAGGTGGAGAAAACCTCACACAAAGGTGTGCTAGCACCTTGGTGAGATTCGGCCAAGCAAGGAGGAGAGGGAGAGGGAGAGCTTGAGAGGAAGAAGGAAGAAGATGCACACAAGTGAATGAAAAATGAATTCACATCATTCACAAAGTGGCCGGCCACTTTCTTCTAGTGTAACTCCCCATTAAATGCAATTAATGTGAAGTTAATAAGAAAATGGCTTTGTAACTTCCATGAGGTGGCATCCATGATGATGTGGAATATCATCATTGGTCCACCTAATGCCAACTCACCAATGAGGTGGCAAAAGGTCAAGTCAAAATTGACCTTTGGTCTTCCTTCTCTAGTCAAGTCAAACTTGACTCAATCTCTACCATGGTTGATCTAATCCAACCATTTGATTCGAGCCAATTTAATATAATGAATCTAATTCATTAAATTAAATTGATTTAATAAGTCATAATCTAAATTAGACTTATTAAATACATGAATCAACTTGAGTCGAACTCAAGTTAGCCCAATTAGGATTACTCTTAATCCAATTTGATTTATCAAATAAATCTAATCCTCTTGGTTCATCATATGAACCTAATCTCCATCAATTTGTCCTAAGTGTGTGACCCTATAGGTTCTTGTAACGTTAGCAATGCCCTAAACCCATTTAGAAGCATAAGTAATGAGCGGTATCTAGCAACACATCATTACTACCTAAGTTACAAGAATGTCGAGATCCAACATCACCTTGTGACTACTAATTGTGACTCCTCACAAAATAATGACAAGTGTCCTTCTATCCTAGACATCTAGATTGATCAATATGAGGCATAGACCGTGTCATCCTCTAATCAATCTATATCTTGAACTCCAAGTAGACTCACTCGATCAAATGAGCTCAACATCTAATGTTGACTCATTTGGGCATGGCCATGCGCTTAGTGGTCTCACTCTATCAAGAATAGCGATGTCGCTCCCGTCATATGGGAGGGATAGATCCCATCTACATCACTCACATCCCTCTGCATAATTCGTTACATACCCAGTAATCGCCTTTATAGTCCACCCAGTTACGGGTGACGTTTGACGAAACTAAAGTACATAACTCCTTATGTAGGGATCCATGGTGACTTCAGGTCTAAGGACTAATAGTCATACTAATAGCCACATGAGAAATTATATGACACTCATATAACGATCCATGATACTTTCTCATGGCGGGTCATTCAGTATACATTCTCTAATGCATACTCATGTGTCAGCTTGATATCTCTATATCCATGACTTGTGAGATCAAGTCATCGAGCTGACCTACATGCTAGTCTTATTGTATTAACATTGTACCTGAATGCTAATACTTGACTAGAAATGATTTAGAGTAGTGTTCCCTATATCATCTCACTATCGATTCAACTAATCGATTGATATAGGTATAAACCTTCTACTCAATGACGCTATTATACTTAGTCTATTTGGCACTAATATAAATAAGTATAATAACCAAACAAATGCCTTTATTAATATACAAGAATATGATATACATGAGTCCATACAATCATCAAATGATTGGCTCTAGGGCTCTAACTAACACTGGACTCCCATAGTCGTCCCTAGGTTTAGCTAACCTAGTAAACCCTACTAGATTCGGAACTTGCAATCCCGGGTTTAGATAGGGATGCGCGCACAGCAAGTACAGTTGCCAGGGCCCCTCAGCAGCATGTTTAGTATTTTCACTTATTATATGTATAGCTTTTCAAATTCACAATCAGTTATGTGAGATCAGCTTAGTTTCAGTTTCAGCTTCAGTTTAGCTCTTCCTTATTGATACATTATGATAGCTTATGTTCAGCTCTTGATTGCTATGCTTGTATGATCACATGCCATGCCATGTTTAGCCTAGTCAGTATATTTCAAATAGCATGTTTTAAAAACCATATCTGCATCGTATGCATGTTTTTGTGAGGTAGATGGTTTCTTACTAAGCTTTTTAGCTTACAGATGCTACTTTTCTTATACTGCAGATACAGGTAAAAGAAAAGTGGACTAGTGGAGGCTGGAGGGCAATGCAGATCAAGATGTGTGTGGAAGGAACATGGAATAAAAGATCCTTAGGGGATCTAGCAAGCTTAAACAATTGAACTTTTAGTATTTCTATTTTCACGCACTTTTAATTGTTAAATGCTACGAACTAGTAAACCATGCTTTATATCCAGTTTAGAATGCTAGCTTTATGTCATTAGAATATATTCTATGGATTGTATAAGTGAGATGTGAGATTTTGGCACGAACAAGTGTTGAAATCAGAGCTTAACTGCAAAATCAGAAACCCCAATCGATCGGTGGATCGATTGGGGGGTCCCAATCGATCAGCTGATCGATCGGGCAAATTGCTCCGCGAACAGTAGGTTTCTGGATCGATCAGCCGATCGATCCAGCAATTTCTGTCGCAAACAGAAGGTTTGGGGATCGATCACTGGATCGATTGGTCAGTCTGAATCGATCAGCCGATCGATCCAGAATATCGTCCCGAGCACAGTAGCGTGCTGGATCGATCACTGGATCGATCCAACCTATGTCCCGCATACAGTAGCTGGCTGAATCGATCCCTGGATCGATCCGACGTTCCAATCGATCAATGGATCGATTGGGAGGTCTGATAACAGCTGGAAAATATTTATTTCAGTTCCTTGACCATAGGGGTTGTAGTATATGCTAGGTATGCTTTAGATTACACCCTTTAGCACGTATAGAATCAAGAAATGTTAGCAGCTTAGAAAATTTCAAATTAGTACAGCTTCCGCATCTAGATTTTATGATGGTCAGGGAGTAGTTAGCACAGCTTAATGTGATGATCGGCCTTACAGCCTAGTTAGTAGAAGGCGGGTCGTTACAGAGTGGTATCAGAGCAGTGTTCCATACTTCCTACACACACATCAGCAAAGCTTCCAAGTAAGAATACCTCTACTTAATTTATGCTCCTTGTTTGGTTATTACAGTTCATGTTTATATGCCTACTGCTTGTTAGTATGTGATAGTTTTTAAACATGATATCAGTAGTTATATAACTGTGATTACATTAGTTATGTTATGTTCTCTATGTCCTTAGAAATGGCACGAGGACGCCCAGCTAAGAGGGCACTAGCTACTGAGCCCCAGCAAGAGGCGGGCGGTTCAGTGCCTCCTCCAGATCTTACAGCATTAGTGGCTCGGTTACAGCAGCAGCTAGCTGAATAGCAACAGGAAATAGCGAACCTGACGACTCCAGAAGTCTTAGAGGTTCCACCTGCCCAGCCTACAGTGCCAGCACCAGTACCAGCACCAGCAGTCCCAGCAGCTGAGCCAAGAAAGGAAGCGTATCTGATCCAGTGGCAGCGAGTCAAGCCAGAGAACTTCTCAGGCACTAGTGAACCATGGGATGCACAAGCCTGGTTCAAAACACTGGAGAAGCTTCTGGATGGCCAGGACACGAGAAGGTGAAGTGTGCAGACGGAGGCGCCGCATGTGGTGGGAAAGAATCGAGCAGCGCCCCCGGATGTTATGGGCTGACTTGAGAAGGAGTTCTTGAGGAGTTCTTTCACATCTGGTCCTGAACCGCCACTACGACGAGTTCACCGAGTTTCGTCAGGGCAACCTTTCAGTTGAGGAAGCCGTGAAGAAATTCAACAGGTTGGCTCGTCTATGCCCAGAGCTAGTCAGCACAGAGAAGGAACGAATCCGGTTGATGCTCAAGATGCTGAGGCCAGAGATAGCAGTGAACATGGCTGGTGGCATACATAGGCCACAAACCACAGAGGAGTTAGTGAGCAGTGCCTTGACCACAGAGCATTACCAGAACAGCATAAAGCAGCAGAAGCAAGTCTCCTCAGAGTCCAAAGGCCAAGGAAACTCTCACACTCAAAAACAGCAAGGCCACAGCTCTAACTGGAAAGGGAACTCCAACAGCAAGCGCAAATCAGGGAGTGACCCAAAAGGAGGACCATCTAGCAAACGACCCAGTTATCCAAAGTCTGCTACTTGTGGGAAATTTCACCCAGGGGTTTGTCGCAAGGGCACACGAGGATGCTTTGAATGTGGACAAGAAGGGCACATGGCCAAGCAGTGCCCGAACAAGACCGGTCTTCCTCAGCCACAGCAGATTCAGTATGCAGGCCAGCCAGCTCAGTTATATCAGATGCAGGCCGCTCTAGAAGGTCCACTTATCAGCTAGGGTAGATTAGAAGCCCCTCCAGCTACGGCGAATGCGAGGATCTACTCACTCACCAGAGAGGACGTAGCCAATGCCTCGACAGTGGTTACAGGTCAGATTAGCATTTTTCAGTATAGTACTACTGTTCTATTTGATACTGGGGCAACCCATTCATATATAGCCAGGGTGTTCTCCGAAAAATTAGAAATACCCTCAGAGGTACTCAGTGGTCAGTTTTTGACGGCACTACCTTCAGGAGAGATCATGGCATCCACGCACTCGCTCAGAGCAGTGCCGGTCATTATAGCAGACAGGGAACTCTTTTGTGATCTGATCCTGCTGGAAATGACTGACTACGACGTCATCCTTGGAATGGACTTCCTGATTAGATACGGTGCTTCCATAGAGTGCCGTAAACAGAAAGTAACCCGAAGCAGAAACACAGTTCGAGTACATCGGGAACCAAAGAGAAAAGCCGAAAATTTCTCTCAGCTATGAAGGCACAGTTGATGGATTCGGGTTGTACGGGGTACCTAGCACATGTAGTCAATACCGGCCAGGACAAGGACCAACAGCTAGCAGGGGTCCGAGTTGTATGTCTTCCCTGAGGAATTACCAGGCCTAGCACCAGTCAGGGAGATTGAATTTGAGATAGAGCTCTTCCCCGGCACCAATCCTATTTCCAAAGCGCCATATCGCATGGCTCCAGCAGAACTGAAGGAACTTCAGGAGCAACTACAGGAGCTGCTTGACAAGGGCTTCATACGCCCTAGTCACTCACCATGGGGAGCGCCTGTACTGTTCGTGAAGAAGAAGGATGGAAGCATGCGGCTATGCATAGACTACAGAGCACTGAATCAGGTCACGATCAAGAACAGGTATCCTCTTCCCAGAATAGATGACCTGTTCGACCAGTTAAAGGGAGCAGCAGTGTTCTCTAAGATTGACCTCAGATCAGGATATCACCAAGTCAGAGTCAAGGAGGGTGATATACCCAAGACAGCATTCAGAACTAGATACGGACACTACGAGTTCGTAGTCATGCCCTTTGGCGTGACCAATGCTCCAGCTACATTCATGGATCTCATGAACAGAGTATTCAGGGAGTATTTAGATAAGTTTGTTATTGTATTTATCGATGACATTCTTATCTACTCAGGAACTCAGGAAGAACATGCAGAGCACCTGAAGACAGTACTACAGACACTTCAGCAGAATCAGCTATATGCCAAGTTCACAAAATGTGAATTCTGGCTTGATCAGGTGTCTTTCCTAGGTCACATCATCTCAAGGGATGGTGTCATGGTAGACCCCAGCAAAATAGAAGCATTAAGTAACTGGAAAAGACCGAGGAACGCCAGTGACATCAGAAGCTTTCTGGGATTAGCAGGTTATTACAGAAAGTTTGTAGAGGACTTCTCCAGGATAGCCTCCCCACTGACAACTCTTACCAGAAAGAACAGGAAATTTCAGTGGACAGAGGACTGTGAGAACAACTTCAGCGAGCTAAAAAGGAGATTGACCAGTGCTCCCATTTTGGCCCTACCAGACAACACCAGCAGCTTCGACATCTATAGTGATGCCTCCAAGTTGGGACTAGGAGCAGTACTGATGCAAAACGGCAAGGTGATCGCCTATGCCTCCAGACAACTCAAGGATTATGAGAAGAACTACCCTACTCATGACCTTGAGCTTGCAGCAGTAGTGTTCGCTCTCAAAATTTGGAGACATTACTTATATGGAGCTCAGTGCAGAGTGTATACAGATCATCAGAGTCTGAAGTACTTCTTCACTCAGAAGGATCTGAACATGCGACAGCGCAGATGGCTTGAGCTGGTCAAAGACTATGATATAGACATCCTCTACCATCCAGAGAAAGCCAATAAGGTAGCCGACGCACTCAGCAGAAAATCCAGTGCTACCTTATCATCTCTTACAGCCATGTCACCGCCCCTATAGAAGGAGATCGTAGATTTCGGTCTCGAACTCATCGTTGGACAGCTCTCTACTATGACCTTAGAGTCTACCTTGCTTGGTGATATTCAGTCAGCTCAGGAGCAGGACCCTGAAATTCAGAAAATCAAGCAAGGCCTAGCAGAATTAGAAAGTAGAGAATTCAGAGTGTCCGATAGCGGGGTGTTGTATTTTGGTGACAGACTCTGTGTTCCAGATCAAGAGGAGCTACGGAGACAGATTTTAGATGAGGCTCACAAGACCCCCTATGCGATGCATCCAGGTTCCACCAAAATGTACCAAGACCTGAAGAACCGTTTTTGGTGGCCCAGGATGAAGCGGGACGTCGCCAGATATGTTAGCATCTGCCTCACCTGCCGTGGGTCAAGGCGAACATCGCGACTAGGAGGAGTTCTGCCTATCTGATTCGGAATGGAAGTGGGAGGATATCTCTATGGACTTCATAGTGGGACCCGAACCACGAATGGTTTTGACGCCATCCGGGTAATAGTCGGGTTGACTAAATCAGCTCACTTCTTAGCTATCAAGATATCCTACTCCATGGAGAAGCTAGCTCGATTGTATCTCCGGGAGATCGTCGGACTACATGGAGTCCCACGAACCATCATTTGAGACAGAGATTCACATCACACTTAGGAGTGTACGTCGGCAGCACTAAGTTAAAGTTGACATTCCATCCTCAGACGGATGGTCGACGGAGCGAGTGAATCAAGTACTCGAAGATATGCTCCGGGCGTGTGCCCTAGACTTCAAGGAAGTTGGTGCAAATATCCGAGTTTAGCGGAATTTGCATACAACAACAACTATCGAGCCACTATCGGCATGGCACCTTACGAGGCTCTCTATGGGCGGAGGTGTAGATCTCCATCTGCGTATGAGAGTGGTGAGCAGAAAGAACTAGAGCTTGATGATCTAGTAGCGATACCACCGGACCATGCAGATCCGCCAGAGATAGAGATAGCTCGAGCCTTGAAGAGTTATCTTGTCGAGACCATAGAGTTTTCGGATTCGGTGTTCCTCGAGTGGCTCCCATGAAGGAGTAATGTCGTTTTGGGAAAAAGGGCAAGCTAAGTCCCGGATATGTGGGACCATACCGTCGACAAAAGAGTGGGCAAGGTAGCATATGAGCTAGAGCTACCCGAGGAAATATCTATTCACAACGTATTTCATGTCTCTATCTTGAAGAATCCCAGATGCCACCCAGGTGATTGAGCCCCAGTCGATACAGATCCGCGAGGACCTCAGCTATGATAGTCGGCCTATTCAGATAATAGACCGAGCAGTTAAGAAATTGCGGAACAAGGAAGTACCATTAGTCAAAGTTATTTGGCACAGTCACACATCAGAAGAGGCAACTTGGGAGACAGAAGCCAGCATGAGACAGAAGTGCCCAGAATTGTTCTAAGTTCGAGGACGAACTTTTTATAAGGTATGGGGGATTGTAACGCCCAAAAATTCTAAAACTTGCATTAGAATTATTTTGTGATTTTTCTGGAATTTTTAGATATTTTTTCGGAATTTTTCGAGTAGCGGAAGTAGCAAAACTAATAGAAAAGTAAAATGGTTTAAGCGGGAATCGAACCCGGGACCTCTCGGGTCAGCTAAACCTTTAGTTAGCCTTAGTGACCAGTGAACCCAGCAGGGCCGTGCTGAAAGAGAAGGAAAACATTTATATTTATATTTAAGTTGGGCATAGTTATCCGCTTAATATAAATAGGAAAAACTTAAGTGTGGGTTTGGTTTAATTTGGTTCGGCAGCCCTCTCCTCACAAAAACCTCACGCCAACTCTTTTCTCCAAACCCTCATCGACGCCAACCCCTCCTTCCTCTCCTTCTCTCGGCGCCAACACCCAAACAGCCTAGGGTTCTCTCCCTAGGGCCCCAAGGTCACTTTCCGGCGACGATTTCAGCACGAGGACGTTCCCCTCCGTGAGTAGAGCACGTGGACGCGAGCGGATCGTCGAGAAGTCTTCTCCACCGGAATTTCTAGCGATTAGATTTGTAAGAAATCTAGCACACCAGGTAAGAAACCCCTCACCTGCAGTATAATAGCTTCCGTTTGAGTTTTTGTGCTTTAGTTAGAATGTATGCAGATTTTTATCGAGATCTAGGGTGTATTTAACTCTCTTCGAAGATTAGGGGTTTAGATGAGCACCTCTAGATGGGCCGGGCACGTTTTCCCTCTTCAGATAGGAGGTTAGACGTTGTCGGGTGCCTAGAGGTGGTCACCCTAATAGGGAGAAGAGTTAGAGCATCCTAGGTGCTCGATTAAAGGTCTAGCTCAGTAATAGACAGTTAATTAACTTATTAAATGCACTAGAAGTATTTAAAACAGAAAATTAGTTTTATTTCAACTTATGTAGGACTACAGTCCAATGGGTGGGCTCCCACAGTAGCCTCTAGGTTCAGACAACCTAGTTCTAGGTTAAGATAACCTAGATTCAGCGAAATAAGTATATAGCATTCAGTATTTTATTTTCAGCAGTGGCACCGTACTGGATTAGATATCCACTGGGCTGGACTCCCATAGTCGTCCCTAGGTTTAGCTAACCTAGTAAACCCTACTAGATTCGGAACTTGCAATCCCGGGTTTAGATAGGGATGCGCGCACAGCAAGTACAGTTGCCAGGGCCCCTCAGCAGCATGTTTAGTATTTTCACTTATTATATGTATAGCTTTTCAAATTCACAATCAGTTATGTGAGATCAGCTTAGTTTCAGTTTCAGCTTCAGTTTAGCTCTTCCTTGTTGATACATTATGATAGCTTATGTTCAGCTCTTGATTGCTATGCTTGTATGATCACATGCCATGCCTTGTTTAGCCTAGTCAGTATATTTCAAATAGCATGTTTTAAAAACCATATCTGCATCGTATGCATGTTTTTGTGAGGTAGATGATTTCTTACTAAGCTTTTTAGCTTACAGATGCTACTTTTCTTATACTGCAGATACAGGTAAAAGAAAAGTGGACTAGTGGATGCTGGAGGGCAATGCAGATCAAGATGTGTGTGGAAGGAACATGGAATAAAAGATCCTTAGGGGATCTAGCAAGCTTAAACAATTGAACTTTTAGTATTTCTATTTTCACGCACTTTTAATTGTTAAATGCTACGAACTAGTAAACCATGCTTTATATCCAGTTTAGAATGCTAGCTTTATGTCATTAGAATATATTCTATGGATTGTATAAGTGAAATGTGAGATTTTGGCACGAACAAGTGCTGAAATAAGAGCTTAACTGCAAAATCAGAAACCCCAATCGATCGGTGGATCGATTGGGGGGTCCCAATCGATCAGCTGATCGATCGGGCAAATTGCTCCGCGAACAGTAGGCTTCTGGATCGATCAGCCGATCGATCCAGCAATTTCTGTCGCGAACAGAAGGTTCGGGGATCGATCACTGGATCGATTGGTCAGTCTGGATCGATCAGCCGATCGATCCAGAATATCGTCCCGAGCACAGTAGCGTGCTGGATCGATCATTGGATCGATCCAACCTATGTCCCGCGTATAGTAGCTGGCTGAATCGATCCCTGGATCGATCCGACGTTCCAATCGATCAATGGATCGATTGGGAGGTCTAATAACAGCTGGAAAACATTTATTTCAGTTCCTTGACCATAGGGGATGTAGTATATGCTAGGTATGCTTTAGATTACACCCTTTAGCACGTATAGAATCAAGAAATGTTAGTAGCTTAGAAAATTTCAAATTAGTACAACTTCCGCATCTAGATTTTATGATGGTCAGGGAGTAGTTAGCACAGCTTAATGTGATGATTGGCCTTACAGCCTAGTTAGTAGAAGGCGGGTCGTTACAATATTTAAGCCAAGAGTTTCAAGATTATCTGAGGGATAATAAAATATTATCTTAATGGACTCCGCCTTATACACCATAATATAATAGTGTATTTGAAAGGTGAAATTAAGCCTTGTTGGGCGTAGTTAGGTCAATGATGAATCATACAAGTCTTCCCAAATCCTTTTGTGGTTATACACTCGAGACAACTATTTACTTCCTAAACAGAGTTCTGACTAAGGCAATCGCTGCAACTCCATATAAATATGGGCTACTAGAAATCTCATATATCTCACTTGAAGATATGAGGTTATCCTGCTTATGTGAAGAGGACTCTATTAAACAAGCTAGATGCTAAGTTTGATAACTGTCTATTTGCTGGTTACCCTAAGGAAATAAAGGGTTACCAATTCTATAATCTCTTAGAACAAAAAGTGTTTATTTCCTGACATGCGACATTCCTATAGAAAGAGTTTCTCTTATAGGAAATAAGTGGAAGTATGGTTGAACTTGATGAAGTCTAAGAGACTCCAATAGACACTGAAGAGATGCATGATCAAGAACCACAACTGATTACTCATAATAATGAATCATCGGTTGAGCCTATAGTAAAACAACCTCCTCATAGATATCGTAAGACATGCAATATTCCTGAGAAATATGGATCTCTTGTAAGTGAATTGAATGATGTGTTATTCAATGAGGATGAGGAACCTACAGATTAAAAAGAAGTTCTGAAAAGTTGAGAAAGGGACAAGTGGTTTATAACCATAAAGTCGAAAATGGATTCCCTATATGAAAACCAAGTTTAGAACTTGGTGGACCCACCTGAAGGCATTATGTCTATTGAGTGCAAGTGAATTTTCAAGAAGAAAACTAACATGGATAGTAATGTAATTACCTACAAAGCAAGATTGGTGTTAAAATACTATCGTCAAAGGTAAAGGATTGACTATGATGAAACCTTCTCACTAATAGCTATGCTTAAATCCATTCAGATATTCCTAGCCACTTCAGCTCATTATGATTATGAGATATGACAGATAGATGTGAAAATAGTTTTCCTTAATGTTAACCTGCTTAAGGACGTATATATGATACAACCTGAGAGTTTCACATATGCTGACAGAAATAAAGTATGCAAGCTTCAACGATCTATTTATAGACTGACCCAAGCATCCAAGAGTCAGAATATCTATTTTGATGAGGCAATCAAAGAGTTTGATTTCTCATAAAATCTTGACAAACCTTGTGTATACCAAAAGGTTAGTGAGAGTGTAGTCATATTCCTAATATTATATGTTGATGACATATTACTAACAGAAAATGATATGCCAATTTTACAGTCAATTAAAGTTTGGTTGTCCAAGATATTCTCTATGAAAGATATGGGAGAATCAACTTATATCCTCGGGATGAAAATCTATAGAGATAGATAAAAAATGTTGCTTGGTTTTTCACAGTCTACATATATAGACAGAGTGCTAAGACTATTTAGCATGTCTAAATCCAAGAAATATTTCATACCCATGAGGCAATAAAATCTATGTGCTCATGCACAAAAGATGAAAGGATTTGCATGAATAAGATTCTCTATACATCTATGATAGGATCTATCATGTATGCTATATTATGTATAAGGCCAAATGTATCATATGTATTGAGTATCACGAGAAGATACCAGTCAGATCTAGGAATGGATCATTGGGAGGCTATCAAAATAATCCTTAAGTACTTAAGAAGAACTAAGGATATGTTCTTAGAATAAGGAGATGGTGAAATGGTTATACGCGGGTATACTGATGCTGGCTTCTAGACATACAAGGATGACTCTAAGTATCAGTCTGGATACATATTCAAATTAAACAGAGGTGTAGTTAGCTGGAAGTGTTTCAAGAAAGACACCATAGTAGATTCTACCTGTGAGACAAAATACATTCCATCTTCAAAAGTAGCAAAAGAAGCGATTTGGATCAAGAAGCTAAGTTCATCACTGAACTATGAGCAGTTCTGACCATTATTGAAGCATTACCAGTTTACTACGACAACACTAGAGCCATTGCATAAGCAAAAGAGGCCAGGTCTCACCAGTGATCCAAACATGTCGTTCAGCGCTATCATTTGATCAGGAAGATCATTAGTAGGAAAGAAATATAATTTGAAAAAATTCTCACTGAAAGGAACCTAGCATATCCTTTGACAAAGGCTAAGCTTATGATATAATACATCATGGCAATTGTCATTAGGCCAAGTGGGAGTATGTTATGTTTGAGAGGTGTCCTAAGGTAATTACCTTATGGTTTGTACTATTTAATTTGATAAATAAAGATTCACTATTTGAGTGCACATTGGTTATGTGTTTGAATGGTCTTAAACTCACTTACTAAATATCCGCAATATGATTTATAGCATGAGAAAACTTGTGATTGGATCATAACTAGTGACCGTCTCTACATGTGTAATTATGAAAGTATTAAAATATTCTCTAGTCAATGAATTGATGTATTTGGACATCATCAATTTTGTAAGACTAGCATGGGTTATGTTCCTTGATCTAACCGAGTAGTTGTTGCACACTAGCTGGAGACATTACGATGTCGAGAGTGAAACATGGATGCTAGTTATGGTAACTGATTCATTAGGGTGACCTGCTATAAGGCTTTATATGATCCTTTACATAGATATGTGTAACACCCCTAGAAAGCCTAGATAAGAAAGTAAGGATAATGAAAGTACGAATGAAAAGAAGGTGTAAATATTCTAAGTTAAATATTAAGATGGATTTAGATGATTAAAACTTTATGAAAGAAAAATAAAGTTGAGAATATAAATCATCTATGCATGATTTAAAATGTATGGAATTAATATGGACAAAAGGAAGAAATATGAGATAATATATATATGTATGAAATATTTATGCATAATGCATAATATAGTAATATACGAATTATTATGTACAAAAGAAAATAAAATGTTAGAAGAGAGATTGAACCTTGGATCTCTTGTAAGGAACATGTATAGGATACCAAAGGGGATAGGAGAATTATTGATAAGGAGAGAAAGGATTAAGTAGTTAAGAATAAGAAAGGATTCTTTCTACTTAAAAGGAAAAGGAAGTAAAAAGAAATAAAAATATACATAAACAAGTTTTGATCCTTGGTTCTCTTGTGGATGCATGCATGTGTTAACCAAGTGGGATAGGAGAGGATATTGTAAGAGGAGAGATAGGAATTTTAATTAAAGGAGAGAAAAGAGAGAAATTAAGGGAAAGAAAGGAGAGAACTCAAAAGGCATTTCTCTATAATATTCTTGTCATTTAAGGGGAGAAATGAATAGGGAGGATGAATCAAGTCAAGTTTCCTCCCCTCATTTTAGTATAAATAGGCATGGAGGGGTGACTTCAACTTCATCCCCCACTCATTCTCCTCCTCTCCTCCCTTTTGTGCCGAGACTCACCTCTCCCTCTCTTCTTCTTCTTGTTGCCGAGCAACACAAGAGGAAGAACCTCTTCTTCCTCTTCACTCTCTCCCTCTTTCTCTCTTGTTGTTGCCGAGCAACACAAGAGGAAAGAGAAGCCTCTTCTTCCTCCTCCTCTCCACCAAAAGACCTAGCCACTCCTCTCCTCCATTGGTGCCGAGCAAAGCAAGCAAGGAAGAAAGGTCCAAGCAAGTTCTCAACTCTAGGAAACTTAAGCGAAGAAGGTAAGCTTCCCCTCACCTGTGGTACAAGGCTTTCTATATATTTTTCAGATTTTATGAGGATTTTAAAACCTAGAAACAAGTTTGAGAAAATTCGGTTAAGAAGAGCTTTCGAAATCTAGTGAGGTTTAACTAAGTCTACACTACATGATAGATTTTCTATGCCATGGAAAAGGGATCTTCTTCATGTTTTTACACCTATATGATGCTTGATCAAAGGAGTACTTAACCCTAGAATTTCGGCCAAAAATAGTTTTAAGAGGCTAGGGAAATTATTGTTTTACCCAACTAGTACGAGGTTCTCCCTATGAAATGTTAAGGATCATGTATTTGTTTTCTTGTTTAGAAGATAATTGAAAAAAAAAAGGGGGGAAAGGAACCTAGGAAGTGTTATACATAATGAGAAAGAATGAAATTTATGCTATGTATATGCCATGATATGTGATAGCATAGGAAATGCTATACATAATGAGAAAAGAATGAAATTTATGCTATGTATATGCCATGATATGTGATAGCATAGGAAATGCTATACATAATGAGAAAAGAATGAAATTTATGTTATCTATATGTCATGATATGTGATAGCATAGGAAATGCTATACATAATGAGAAAAGAATGAAATTTATGTTATGTATATGCCATGATATGTGTTAGCATAGGAAATGCTATACATAATGAGAAAAGAATGAAATTTATGTTATGTAAATGCCATGATATGTGATAGCATAGGAAATGCTATACATAATGAAAAGAAATGAAAAATGAAATGCATGAAAGATTGTTAGGGATATGATATGATAGTTATGCATGATAAATTATTTTTGTATGGTTTGTACCAAGGGTGGGCTCCGTAAACGTCCCGGGGTCGATGGAATAAGACTCGAGCCTCGTCAGAAATGGGCTTCTGAATGCCCTAGGTCGATGGAGTAAGACTCGGACCTAGTATGTATGTATGGTAGGGTTCAAGACTTGCTACCTTGGACCTACATATGAAGCGCGCGCATTATGTATGTGGTACAAACCGGGATCCCCTCTAATGATGATATGAATTTCAAGTACTTATAAGTATAAGCTTTCAAATTCATGATGCATTGCCTACATATGTGCTTGAATTATCTGATGATATAATGTCATGATATGAATATGATACCCTTGTATGTCGTATGCTTATGATACTACGCATGATATTAATATACGATGATTTTCGGTTTTAGTGAGTAGGAAAGGAACTTACTGAGCCATGAGTGCTCACAGCTTACTTTCCTTGTACCGCAGATAAAGAAGCTGGATGAGCTAGAGGAGCAACAGGAGGAGCAGATAGTGATGTGTGTGGTGGTGGCTCGGCAAAGAACGATCCGGACAAATTAATATGATTAGTTATAGAATCAACATATGCACATTTAATCTGTGATATCATGCTTATAAAATGAATGTTTAAAAAGAAAAAATTTTTGTTCTTCCGCTGCCATAGTATAACTGAAGCATGTACGAACGTAGCGCCGCCCTAGGGTAAGAAGGGTGGGCGTTACAGGTGGTATCAGAGCCAAATTTTGCCAGCTCACTACACACACATCAAGCTCCTTCCTGTCGCTCCAAGTAAGTACAGTTGCTTAATTTATTTATATGTAAAAAAAAATTAGTATGATACTCTAGGATACATGAATAATAGCCTAGGAAGGATACCTTAAGCTATACCCTAGAGAAGGGTGCATGATGACAAGTATGTGTTAAAAATAGTATGATACTCTAGGATGCATGAATGGTAGCCTAGGAAGGATACCTTAAGTTATACCCTAGAAAATGGTGCATGATGATAAGTAGGTGATATTCTAGGATGCATACTTTTATGAGATGATGTATGCCTAAGTGATGCATACTTTTATGAGATGATGTATGCCTAAGTGATGCATACTTTTATGACATGATGTATGCCTAAGTGATGCATACTTTTATGATATGAGGTGTGCCTAAGTGATGCATGCTTTTATGATACATGGTATGTATGACATGTACTTTACTTTCTGTGTGATTGGCTTATACAAGGGTAAGCTCCACCAGTGTCTAAGGGAATCTGAGCAGAAATTGTCATTCTAAGTTCGGGGACGAACTTTCAATAAGTAGGGGAGATTGTAACACCCCTAAAAAGCATAGATAAAAAGTAAGGATAATGAGAGTACGAATGAAAAGAAGGTGTAAATATTCTAAGTTAAATATTAAGATGGATTTAGATGATTAAAACTTTATGAAAGAAAAATAAAGTTGAGAATATAAATCATCTATGCATGATTTAAAATGTATGGAATTAATATGGACAAAAGGAAGAAATATGAGATAATATATATATGTATGAAATATTTATGCATAATGCATAATATAGTAATATACGAATTATTATGTACAAAAGAAAATAAAATGTTAGAAGAGAGATTGAACCTTGGATCTCTTGTAAGGAACATGTATAGGATACCAAAGGGGATAGGAGAATTATTGATAAGGAGAGAAAGGATTAAGTAGTTAAGAATAAGAAAGGATTCTTTCTACTTAAAAGGAAAAGGAAGTAAAAAGAAATAAAAATATACATAAACAAGTTTTGATCCTTGGTTCTCTTGTGGATGCATGCATGTGTTAACCAAGTGGGATAGGAGAGGATATTGTAAGAGGAGAGATAGGAATTTTAATTAAAGGAGAAAAGAGAGAAATTAAGGGAAAGAAAAGAGAGAACTCAAAAGGCATTTCTCTAGAATATTCTTGTCATTTAAGGGGAGAAATGAATAGGGAGGATGGATCAAGTCAAGTTTCCTCCCCTCATTTTAGTATAAATAGGCATGGAGGGGTGACTTCAACTTCATCCCCACTCATTCTCCTCCTCTCCTCCCTTTTGTGCCGAGAACCCTCACCCTTCCTCTCTTCTTCTTCTTGTTGCCGAGCAACACAAGAGGAAGAACCTCTTCTTCCTCTTCACTCTCTCCCTCTTTCTCTCTTGTTGTTGCCGAGCAACACAAGAGGAAAGAGAAGCCTCTTCTTCCTCCTCCTCTCCACCAAAAGACCTAGCCACTCCTCTCCTCCATTGGTGCCGAGCAAAGCAAGCAAGGAAGAAAGGTCCAAGCAAGTTCTCAACTCTAGGAAACTTAAGCGAAGAAGGTAAGCTTCCCCTCACCTGTGGTACAAGGCTTTCTATATATTTTTCAGATTTTATGAGGATTTTAAAACCTAGAAACAAGTTTGAGAAAATTCGGTTAAGAAGAGCTTTCGAAATCTAGTGAGGTTTAACTAAGTCTACACTACATGATAGATTTTCTATGCCATGGAAAGGGGATCTTCTTCATGTGTTTACACCTATATGATGCTTGATCAAAGGAGTACTTAACCCTAGAATTTCGGCCAAAAATAGTTTTAAGAGGCTAGGGAAATTATTGTTTTACCCAACTAGTACGAGGTTCTCCCTATGAAATGTTAAGGATCATGTATTTGTTTTCTTGTTTAGAAGATAATTGAAAAAAAAAAAAAAAGGGGAAAGGAACCTAGGAAGTGTTATACATAATGAGAAAGAATGAAATTTATGCTATGTATATGCCATGATATGTGATAGCATAGGAAATGCTATACATAATGAGAAAAGAATGAAATTTATGTTATGTATATGTCATGATATGTGATAGCATAGGAAATGTTATACATAATGAGAAAAGAATGAAATTTATGTTATGTATATGCCATGATATGTGTTAGCATAGGAAATGCTATACATAATGAGAAAAGAATGAAATTTATGTTATGTAAATGCCATGATATGTGATAGCATAGGAAATGCTATACATAATGAAAAGAAATGAAAAATGAAATGCATGAAAGATTGTTAGGGATATGATATGATAGTTATGCATGATAAATTATTTTTGTATGGTTTGTACCAAGGGTGGGCTCCGTAAACGCCCTGGGGTCGGTGGAATAAGACTCGGGCCTCGTCAGAAATGGGCTTCTGAATGCCCTAGGTCGATGGAGTAAGACTCGGACCTAGTATGTATGTATGGTAGGGTTCAAGACTTGCTACCTTGGACCTACATATGAAGCGCGCGCATTATGTATGTGGTACAAACCGGGATCCCCTCTAATGATGATATGAATTTCAAGTACTTATAAGTATAAGCTTTCAAATTCATGATGCATTGCCTACATATGTGCTTGAATTATCTGATGATATAATGTCATGATATGAATATGATACCCTTGTATGTTGTATGCTTATGATACTACGCATGATATTAATATACGATGATTTTCAGTTTTAGTGAGTAGGAAAGGAACTTACTGAGCCATGAGTGCTCACAACTTACTTTCCTTGTACCGCAGATAAAGAAGCTGGATGAGCTAGAGGAGCAACAGGAGGAGCAGATAGTGATGTGTGTGGTGGTGGCTCGGCAAAGAACGATCCGGACAAATTAATATGATTAGTTATAGAATCAACATATGCACATTTAATCTGTGATATCATGCTTATAAAATGAATGTTTAAAAAGAAAAAATTTTTGTTCTTCCGCTGCCATAGTATAACTGAAGCATGTACGAACGTAGCGCCGCCCTAGGGTAAGAAGGGTGGGCGTTACAATATATCTGTAAAATACTTATTGTAATTCAATAGCAAGTTTCCTTTGACTTGAGGTATTCAAGTCACCTTGGTCATGGAGGCTTATACTTTGACATCTTAAGAAAATCATCTCCTTGGAGATGTGGACCCAAGATGATTGGGTATAAGTCAAAGTATCCGACGGTGTTTGGATAGCCCATAGAGGATTCACCGCTCCTTGCAAGGAGACGTATATCATATGGTCACTTATCAGGATTGTTACTCAAAATCTTTGTAAAGTATTATATGTTAAGAGTATGAGACTCTTAAACACATATAGGAGTAATTTGAATCCACATGATGAGTTAATATTACTTGAGCTAAGTGTGACATAGTCAGCCTAGTGGGGATAGATACATAGACAATATTCTGAACTAAGTGGATATAAGACGTGTGAAAGGAACAAAGCATAACTCACTGTAGTCGCTGAAGAGTTTAGAACTAGTTATGGAATCAACTGTGAATATTTAGTTAATTGGGGATCATGATATACTACTAGGTGTCACTCATGATCGATCCATAATTAAATAGTTAATTATAAACGACCAAGATAAACTAGGAACTTATTGGGTCACATGTACTATGAGTATCTGAAAGACTTAAAAAAAGTTTGAGAATTCAATTTTCAGATTAAAATATAAGATGTTTGGTTGGACCAGACGAAGGAAAAATATAGATGATATTTTGTCAAAACGAAAGCGCAGATGTGTCACATCTCTTATGGAAGAGTTAGACCTTATTTGATTTAATTATGAACCAAATTGTTTTAGTTTAAATCAAGAGTTAATGGACCAAATTTTAGTTAAGGAATTTGGGCTTTCAAATTCAACTCATCAAGTGAAACTATATATTGATATAGATGGGAGAAATTAAAAAAAAAAAGTGAATTCCTTATTTAAGAGTTTAGGTTTTTGGAAAACCTAACCTCTCTCTCACCTCTCCCTCTCTTTGCCGCCACTGATCACAAGAGCCAAAGGAAGTTTTTCTTCCTCAAGCTTCTTTGCTTCTTCTTCCTTCTCTTAGATCACATGGCCTCCATGCTTGGCTACTACCAATCGAAGGCAAACCTTTTTGCTCACCAGAGTTGTCTTGAAGATCTCGATGTGGATATGAATAGATGAGAGTTTCATGAACGTTGCTAAGTTGATGTCCTTTCCCTTCACATCATTCGTAAGGTATGCTTTGAATAAATTCATTGTTCTTAAAAGTTTTATTTTATGATTATATCTATGTGATTGTATCCTGCATGTGTGTGGTGTGTGTTTTGTAATAAAATAATTTTATTGTCATCTTTTTTGCTTTCACTGCATGTTTTGTGAAACGTATTAAGCACACACCGCATCGGGCATAACCCAACATTGTATACATCATGAAAATGTTACTAACCAATTTGATAAGCTTAAGAATGAAAATGCATCTTTGAAATTACAAGTAGATGATCTTGGAAGTATATTGGAAAAGTTTACTTCAAGTTCTAAATATTTAGACATGATTTTAGGAGCTCAAAGGGCGGATTATAAGTGCGCAAGCTTAGATATCATGTTTTAAAAGTTAAAACTGTGCAAGCTTAGATACCTAAGCAATATGTTGTTAATGTTACCAGACTCAATATTTGGGTACCAAAATATTTAGTTTATCATGTTTTAAAAGGCATGCGCTGAGGGGGAGAATCCAACAACATGGTTTATAGATAATGAATGCTCTAGACACATGATGAGAGACTCATCAAAATTCTCATCACTTAAGAATAAAAATAAAGCTATTGTTTTCTTTGGTAATAGTGGTAAATTAAAGGTTATAGGAATTGGGGACATTCAAATTTCAAAACAATTTGTGATTAAAAATAGGAAAATCTATGACATTCAATCTTCTAAGTCTTAGTCAACAATGTGATCAGGATATAGAGTTGACTTTAACTCATCTCAATGTCTAATCAAGCATAATGAACTAAACACTACCATTCTTATTTTGATGTAAAGTATATATTTTAAACACCAAAAATCACTTAGGAAAATTCTCCACTAAGGTGGATGAGGGTATTCTTACAGGATAATAGCAAAGCCTATAGAGTTTATAATAAGAGATCTAAAATAGCTGAAGAATCTAAGAGTTGGTTCGTTGCAGCCAACAAGAGGAGGGTGAATTGTCCTACATAATAACAACAAAAAAATACCTTTCTCAAAACTTACAGCTTGATTAAAATAAACACTTGTACAAAAGAATTAAGAAGCTAATTAACAAAAGGAAAGAGGCACATAGATTTACTTTGTTTGCAATCAGGGGATTGCTAATCTAAGACGTTGAAAGCTCACTATAAATCTCCTTCAGACAGAGAAGCCTGTTATAGCAGTTAAAGAACTCAATTAGAAAACTAAATAGAAGAAGAATCATTTTTAAGTGTTTTAATTAACTACTAATGTCACGCCCCGGAGGAGTCCCTATCCGAAGAAATTTTGGCAGCACCTCCCCTGTACGGCGAACAATCTGAAACTTTCTACAATCACTATATACCTCAGCCACATGCGGCTGGAACAATAACAAAAATAAAACAATCACCATGCAGTTAATATCAAATTCAGCCTCTAGCTGACACAACCACGCAGTTTAACAGTAAACAAATAGACAGTAATACGATGACTCGAAAAACAACCCTACTCAACTACACTCGTAAAGCTCAAATCCGACAAACTCACCTCTTCTGCCGTCTAGGCAGGCATGGAGTAAAACATATCCAAATCATACCAAAATCCATCAATGATAAGAATCCATACAATATCCAAGTATCAAACAAACCAAGTCTAAACATAGTCAAAAAAAGAGAAAACTAAAACAACAACTCATGATCAGCAGAGGACTAGCACTACGTGCAATGGGGACTAGCGACTGGAACTGCTCCGAACAGCCTCAACCTGAAAATATAACAACAATGGAGGCGGGGTGAGTCCAACACTCAGCAGGTACAACTGATATGCAAAATAAAGTAAATAACAGACAACACTAATCATGCGTACAGTCTCCTGAATACGAGAAGGATAAATGCAACTGAAACAAAACAGGAGAAAATTGTACTAACCAGGATCAAGGTAAAAAGGTAACAGGGTCGTCAGACCGGAGGTGTCATAATCCTGTATGCATGTCAATCATATGCATTCATATAAATGCAGCAAGTAAATGCAGCAAACACAAACAATAAATGCATCACGCATATGATGCCAATGACATGGTAACCCCTGACACCAGTCATCCATCTCACACACAATGGTGAGTCCGAGTGGGTAGAGCTGTGACAACCGTGCACTCTGACATCACTGCCCCTGATGAGTGACCGAGTGGACGGGATGCTGTCGGAGTATACACATACTCCTAGCCCGAAATAATAAATGGGGGAGCACAATACTCTCATCTCCCGGTACACGATGACGGGGAGGACTCTCTGCCGGCTACTACGCTGAGTCACACTACCCATGAGCGGACCAACGGAGCCAAACAAAGTCCAACTGCCTGCCGGCTACAACGCTGCTACAATAAACCAACGGAGTCTGCCGGCTACCACGCTGAGTCACCAGACCAACAGAGCCAAACAGCAGAACTGCCACACACCTGTCTGATATACCACTAACCCATGAGTGGTGGTGTGTACAGATACATATAACTGGCGATGTGCTCAACAATAATGGAGCAGACAATCGCACAACATGCAATCATGCAAGATGATGCATGACACTAAACATGGCAATATCACGAATAGCATAGCATGCTCTATACATAAGTATAAAATGTGTACTACAAGATAATAAATCAAATGGAAGGTACACAAACAGATAGGGTATCAAATAAACCCTAGGTCCTGAACATAATGTATCATGTGGTTGGGTCACTACCTACAGCATGTATGATCAGGTAAATAATAACATGCAGTGCATAATAAGTAAACAAGCAAACATGTAACAGATCATGTAGTGACCAACCGAAATAAATGGATAACACAATTATTGCTATATGTTAAACACATTATTATGCATATCAAAAGACATAAGTCAAAGTACCCGCCTCCGATAAAATGGTCCAAATCTGACTCCGAGATACTCGTCTCGCGTTAATATCCTGTAATAAATCGTACAATTTAGCTAAGTTTAATTATAACTCAAATAGTTAAACTAAACTATTTTCCTTCAAGAACCCTAATTAAATTGAACTCAAAATCAATTAGGATTATCTCCATTAACCCTAACCATTCCACTATTTGATTTCAATTAAAACCTACACATGAATCCGAGTTAACATTTAATCCTAACACAAGTAGCAATCGCCTACAACGGAATTCAAAACCCTAATCCTTACCTCAAACTCACAGTCGTTACAAAAACCAATAGCCCCTGAATGGAGTGACTGTCCAACCCCAGCACTACCCCACAGCAAGTTCTAATGCACCTCACGATCACAATTACAGCCTTGACCGCTAATCCACAGCATAAAGCTTCACCTCACGGCGAGGATCACTGCTGGAATCAAAATGCTGCAAGATGGGTTTGCTACTGGAAAACAGAAACACCCCACAAAACACAAAAAAAAAAAACTCACCAATCTGTGACCTTCAAGATCACACAAGGAACCAACTGGAGGCTAGGGCAGAAGCAAGGAATCGGCTGTGTCGTGAGCCCACAAGAGGAGGAGTCGTGGTGACCGATGTTAGAGCATAAGGATGGCGGCGGTGGCATCGGAACCGGCTAGGGCACAGAGTGGTCGACGGTGCTGAGTGAGTCTAGGGTAGAGGATGGGTCGCCGGCACTACTCGGCGTCCGCGGAGATGCTAGGGCTCGGCAGCGGGCCGATGCTAGGGTATAGAGGGCTCGACTCGGCTGTGCTCGCGCGTCGCCGGCGCTTGGACAGGGAGGAAGAAGAAAAAGGCGTGCGCGCTGGCGTCGGGTGTGCGGCTCGGGAGGAAAACAAAATGGAGAAGAAGAAGAGATCGGCGCCGAGTGAGAGGAGAAGAAAAGAGGCTCGGGAGAGGAGGAAAAAGGAAACCACTCGTGCGGCGGCCGGTTAGGGCACGGGGAAGGAGTCGGGCGCGCAAGGTTTCGGCGAAGAAGAAAACAGAGGAAAGAAAATAAAGGAAAAGAAATAAGAAAAAGGAATTTATAAAATAAACAATTCCTCACTTAAATGTGTAGCCTAAACAGGCCTTTTCGGGAACCCAAATTTTATCCCCGTTAACTCGTCCATACGAGTTCCAAAAAATTTCCAAAAATTCCGAAAACATCCCTTAGTAATATTCGCCTAATTTCGGTATTTTACATTCTCCCCCACTAATAAAAATTTGGTCCCCAAATTTCGTTATCTACCATCAGCAAGTACTAACAACAGGTAAAGAGTATAAATGCTGAACGGTAAACTAAATCACATACCTCAAGTGAAAAGATGGGGATATCGAGCTCGGATCGTATCCTCGAGCTCGGATCGTATTCTCGAGCTCCCAAGTAGCCTCCTCATCCGAATGATGTTGTCATCTGACTTTAACCAGCCGGATAGCCTTGTTCCGCAACTGAAGCTCTTTCCGGTCGAGAATCCGTACCGGAACCTCCTCATATGTAATGTCAGGCTGAACTGGAATTGTAATATCTGCCAGCACATGCGTCGGATCGGGCGCGTATCTCCTCAGCATAGATACGTGGAATACATCGTGGACGCCTGACAGGGACGGTGGTAGTGCCAACCGGTAAGCTACCACTCCGATCCTCTCCAAGATCTCGAAAGGGCCAATATACCGCGGAGCTAACTTACCTCTGAGGTCAAATCTCTTCACCCCTTTCGTGGGTGAAACTCGCAGAAATACATGGTCACCAACAGAGAACTCTAATGGTCTGTGTCTTCGATCAGCATAACTCTTCTGACGGTCCTGCGCCTCTGACATCCTCTGTCTGATAGTACGGACCAACTCTGCATCCTGCTGAGCTCTCTGAGGTCCCAACATCTGGGCCTCTCCAACCTCATCCCAGAGGATGGGTGTCCGACAAGGTCTACCATACAACGCCTCAAACGGTGCCATCTGGATAGTCGAATGAAAGCTGTTGTTGTAAGCAAACTCTACTAACGGCAGATGGTCCTCCCAACTGCCTCCGAAATCCATAGCACATAACCTCAGCAGATCCTCTAAAGTCTGAATGGCCCACTCTGACTGTCCATCTGTCTGTGGATGGAAAGCTGTACTGAAATGAAGCTGTGTGCCCAAGGCCTGCTGTAGACTATGCCAGAAACGTGACGTAAATTGTGGATCTCTATCCGAAATGATACTCAACAGAACACCATGTAACCTAATGATCTCTCGGCAATACAGATCTGCCAATCGGTCCAGGGAATCAGTCCTCCAGATCGCAAAAAAGTGCACGGATTTGGTTAATCAATCAACGATTACCCAAATCGCGTCATGGCCTCGTCGTGTCCTCGGCAATCCCACTACAAAATCCATAGTGATATGTTCCCATTTCCACTCAGGAATAGGAATCCGCTAAAGTAACCCGGCAGGTCGCTGATGCTCAGCCTTCACCTGCTGACAGACAAGACATCTAGCTACAAAATCCGCGATGTCTTTCTTCATACCGTTCCACCAGTAGGAACGCCTCAAGTCTCGATACATACGGGTCCCGCCTGGATGGATCGTAAATCGAGAGCGATGAGCCTCTTGAAGTAACTCCTGTAAGACCGGATGAGACTGAGGTACACACAATCTGCCTCGGAAGTATATAATACCCTCCTCGTCTCATGTAAACTCGGTCTGCTGCCCGGAAGCTATCTGACTGCTAATGAACTGCAAATGTTGATCACCAGCCTATGCCTCTCGAATCCTCGTCTTGATCGACGACTGAGCAACCATGGTAACCAGAATACCCTGCTCTGTAGATCCCTGCTCCTCAAGGTCTAACTCAGAGAAACTCTGAATCAAGTCCGTGACTGAAGTCCGGTGGCAAGCCAAAGTCGCTCTGGACTTCCTACTGAGTGCATCGGCAACCACATTAGCTTTTCCCGGGTGGTAGCTAATGGTACAATCGTAGTCCTTCAGGAACTCCATCCATCTCCTCTGCCGGAGATTAAGCTCCTTCTGAGTGAAAATATATTTGAGACTCTTATGATCAGTGAGAATCTCAAATGTAATGTCATACAGATGATGACGCCAAATCTTCAAAGCATATATGATGACGGCTAACTCCAGGTCATGAACTGGGTAGTTCTTCTCATGCTCCTTCAGCTGACGAGAAGCATAAGAGACTACTCTGCCGTGCTGCAACCCTGTAGAGAAGCGTCGGTGTAGAGTACAAATCTATCCTCTCCAGAAGATAAAACCAAAACTGGAGCCGACACTAATCTCCGCTTCAGCTCCTGAAAGCTGGTCTCGCAATCCTCGGACCACATGAACTTCACGCCTTTCCTGGTAAGGCGTGTCAGCGGCATAGCAATACGCGAGAAACCCTCGACAAAACGTCAGTAATATCCGGCCAATCCCAGAAAACTGCTTCGGCTGCTCCCAACCGGTGACAGCCTCGATCTTCTGAGGATCAACTGAAATACCTCTGCTAGAAACCACGTGTCCCAGAAAACCGACTGAGGATAGCCAGAACGCACACTTGCTGAACTTCGCGTACAGCTGATGTCGACGAAGAATCTCCAAGACTATGCGAAGATGTTGTGCATGCTCCTCCTCGGAATGCGAGTAGACCAAAATATCATCAATGAAAATGATAACAAACTGATCCAGATACTCCAGAAAGATGCGGTTCATCAAGTCCATAAACACCGCTGGAGCATTGGTAAGCCCAAATGGCATTACCAAAAACTTATAATGACCGTATCTGGTACGGAAAGCTGTCTTCTGGATATCAAAATCTCTGACTCTCAGCTGATGATATCCGGATCGCAGATCAATCTTAGAATACACTGATGTACCTCTGAGTTGATCAAACAAATCCTCGATCCGTGGTAATGGATATTTATTTCTGACAGTCACTGCATTCAACTGTTTGTAGTCAATACATAACCTCATGGTACCATCCTTCTTCTTGACAAATAACACCGGAGAACCCCATGGAGATACACTAAGGCGAATAAATCCCCTATCCAAAAGCTCCTGGAGTTGAACCTTCAGCTCGTTCAACTCTTTTGGTGTCATACGATAAGGAGCTTTCGATGCCGGTGCGGTCACCGGAATCAGCTCAATAGCGAACTCCACTTGCCTTCTGGGAGGCAAACCTGGCAGCTCCTCTGGAAATACATCTGGGTACTCCCGGACTACAGGAACGTCGGAGAGCTGCGATCTACTGTTGTCCTCAGTACTAATCAAAGATAACAGAAAACCCTAACAGCCATGTGACAGCAGCTTCTGAGCCTGAATCGCCGAAATGATCGATATGTCATCATCTTTGATGCCAGTGAAATCCCACGAGTGTTGGTTCAGAGGCCGGAAGGTGACCACCCTCGTCTGGCAATCAACGGTAGCATGATATACTGACAGCCAATCCATGCCAAGTATAATATCAAACTCGACCATCTCCAATACTAAAAGATCTACCGTAAGTATCATGTTGCCAAAGTCTAACGGACAACCTCTGACCTCCTGTGTGACGTCTAAAGTATCATCGGACGGTAGGGAGACGGTCAATCGCTGCAGTCTAAAAGTAGGTAATCTACCAATCTCCCGCATAAAGGTACGGGATATAAAAGAATGCGAACTACCAGTATCAATCAATATATCAGTGGAAAATGAATAAATGTAAATCATACCACGAAAAATGGATCCGTCGGCTCACTGCGCATCCTCTCTGGTAATCGCATGTATACGACCAGTCTCCGGCGGAGGAGGAGGGGGTAACGCTGCCAGCGGCTACTGCGGCTGGGCAGAAGCCTGCCATTGAGGCGGTGCAGGATAATGTGCCAGAGAAGACTGAGAGGATGGTGACTGATACTGTGCAGCTGGCTGAGACTGAGTCTGGTACTGGCCTAAAGGCTGAGGCTGCATCTGATACTGCCCCTGCATCGGATAATAAAGTCCCGGAACAGAACTCTGGGGTGCTATGGAAGCACTGGAGTATTCCTGTCCAAGCATGCCAAATGCCGCTGCTGCAGGTGAAGCACTCCGCTGCTGGCCATGCGAAGGATGGGCTCTTCGCCCTCCTCGATAAGTTCCGGACTGACTGGACTGTCCTCCATGATCAGACTCTCCGGAAGTCATATGCTGAGTCTTCTGCGGACAATCTCGGCTCTGGTGCCCAGGCAGTTTGCAATGAAAGCAAACTGACTGTCCCAGAGAGCAGGCTGAGGTGATATGATCTCTGGACCCACATCTGAAACAGCGAACGTCGCTGGCGGGTTGTTTCCAGTTCTGCTGGGGAGACCAGAAACGTCCTGAAGAAGACTGTCCCGATTTCTGAGGCTTACGTGCTACCCCATATGTACCCTGATATGACCGACTACGCCTGCTCTGCTGTGGTGTTGCCTGAGGCTGCTGGATCTGCCTAGATGTCTGACCCGGCTGTTTCCTTTTTCTGTCTGGAAACGCTCTCTGCTGCGCTGACTCAATCAATAGGGCTCTGTCTAAAGTCTCCAGATAGGAAGTGGTACCAAGACCGGCAAGTCTTACTTGCAAATGTCCATCCAACCCCTGAATGAACTGCTGCATACGCGAACTGTCCTCAGCAATAAGCTCTGGACAAAATCTGGCCAATCTGTCAAACTCTGCATTATACTCAGTCACTGTCCGATTATTCTGTCGCAGACTCAGGAAATCCTGCCGGCGAGCCATCTGATAAGCTCGTGGAAAGAAACGGCTCTCAAAAGCCTCTCTGAATCTGGCCTAAGTGATGTTCTGCTCACCGATGATGGAACGCTGAGTAAGCCACCAAGTGTCGGCCGCGTCCCGTAAGTGAAAAGCAGCCAGCTCTGTTTTCTCCCACTCGGAGCAAGCCATATAAAAGAAGGTCCGCTCCATAGTCTCAATCCAAGACAAGGCCACACTCGGATCTCGGTCTCCTCGGAAGAGTGTAAATCAACTCTTCATCGACTCTGCCAACACTGGAATCCTGGCTCATGCTGCGACAAAGTCAGTGAAGTGTGTCGGAACGGCTGCGGGAACTGAAGGAAACACTGAAGCTGATGCTACAGGTGGTACCGCTGAATAAACTGGAGTAGGAGCTCCCGGTGCTGCTGTATAAACTGGAGCATAAGCCGTCGGTGGTACTGCCGGGTGAACATAAGTGGTCACAGCTAGATGTACGGTAGGCAATGGTACCGGATGTGGAGCAGTCGGTATCCCTAATGTAGGTGCTGCTGGGTACACCGTATGTACTGGGAGCACAGGTGTCGCTGGTGTAGGGTACACTGTAGGCCTAGGTGGCAATGGTGCCGAATACGCCATAGGCTGGGCTGGTGCTAGTGTCGGGAATGCCAATGGTACCCCTGGTGGTACCGGAAATACAGTAGGGGTGGATACTGTCGGTGCAGCTGAGGTAGGTACCTCTAAGGGAGCCATCGGGGTCTGAAAGCCCGACGTGCCCGCAACATGCTGAGTCTATCCCTGGCTGACAGGCTCATCAACAGAAGGCATCTCTGGCATATCCAGAGATCCCGCGGTCGTCATACGTGGTCGTCCAGCGCCACGTCTCGCAGCAATACGCGTAGATCGCCTCATATCTGTTAAATTATATTACAGATATTACTACCAGTATCAACAATTACTAAAATAATTTCATACCTAATTGCTGTCTGGAGATGTTCCGTCACTGTCCAGCCCCCAAATTGACCTCGGAATTCAGTACAAGAAAATCACCGGAAATCCATATTAATCCGAAACGAAAGTCCAAAACATATACGTAATGGAAAATCCGTGCAACCAAAATAACTACCTAGTTTGACTCGCAAACTTGGGCTAGCACAATATATCCAGAATACTAAAAGCAGGTATCACACCCTGCTCTGATACCAATAAATTGGTATCAGATAAATCTTGAAAATCAAACACACGGAAACCAAACAAGTATCGCCAAACCTTGGCGCTCTGATACCATATAAATTTGTATCAGGTTATCCTAAATATCCAAAATACGAAAACAACGATCGTAAAACTTAAGCTCTGATACCAAATAAATTGTCACGCCCCAGAGGAGTCCCTGTCCGAAGAAATTTCGGCAGCACCTCCCCTGTACGGCGGACAATCTGAAACTTTCTACAATCACTATATACATCAGCCATATGCGGCTGGAATAATAACAAAAATAAAAAAATCACCATGCAGTTAATATCAAATTTAGCCTCTAGCTGACACAACCACGCAGTTTAACAGTAAACAAATAGAACAGTAATACAATGACTCGAAAAACAACCCTACTCAACTACACTCGTAAAGCTCAAATCCGACAAACTCACCTCTTCTGCCGTCTAGGCAGGCATGGAGTAAAACATATCCAAATCATACCAAAATCCATCAACGATAAGAATCCATACAATATCCAAGTATCAAAAAAATCAAGTCTAAACATAGTCAAAAAAAGAGAAAACTAAAACAACAACTCATGATCAGCAGAGGACTAGCACTACGTGCAATGGGAACTAGCAACTGGAACTGCTCCGGACAGCCTCAACCTGAAAATATAACAACAATGGAGGCGGGGTGAGTCCAACACCCAGCAGGTATAACTGATATGCAAAATAAAGTAAATAACAGACAACACTAATCATGCGTACAGTCTCCTGAATACGAGAAGGATAAATGCAACTGAAACAAAACAGGAGAAAATTGTACTAACCAGGATCAAGGTAAAAAGGTAACAGGGTCGTCAGACCGGAGGTGTCATAATCCTGTATGCATGTCAATCATATGCATTCATATAAATGTAGCAACTAAATGCAGCAAACACAAACAATAAATGCATCATGCATATGATGCCAATGACATGGTCACCCCTAATGCCAGTCAGCCATCTCACACACAATGGTGAGTCCGAGTGGGTAGAGCTGTGACAACCGTGCACTCTGACATCACTGCCCCTGATGAGTGACCGAGTGAACGGGATGCTGTCGGAGTATACACATACTCCTACCCCGAAATAATAAATGGGGGAGCGCAATGGTCTCATCTCCCGGTACACGATGACGGGGAGGACTCTCTGCCGGCTACTACGCTGAGTCACACTACCCATGAGCGGACCAACGGAGCCAAACAAAGTCCAACTGCCTGCCGGCTACAACGTTGCTATACTAAACCAACGGAGCCAAACAGGCGGGCATCGGTTACCACGCTGAGTCACCAGACCAACGGAGCCAAACAACAGAACTGCCACACACCTGTCTGATATACCACTAACCCATGAGTGGTGGTGTGTACAGATACATGTAACTGGCGATGTGCTCAACAATAATGGAGCAGACAATCGCACAGCGTGCAATCATGCAAGATGATGCATGACACTAAACATGGCAATATCACGAATAGCATAGCATGCTCTATACATAAGTATAAAATGTGTACTACAAGATAATGAATCAAATGGAAGGTACACAAATAGATAGGGTATCAAATAAACCCTAGGTCCTAAACATAATGTATCATGTGGTTGGGTCACTACCTACAGCATGTATGATCAGGTAATAATAACATGCAGTGCATAATAAGTAAACAAGCAAACATGTAACAGATCATGTAGTGACCAACCGAAATAAATGGATAACACAATTATTGCTATATGTTAAACACATTATTATGCATATCAAAAGACATAAGTCAAAGTACCCGCCTCCGATAAAATGGTCCAAATCTGACTCCGAAATACTCATCTCGCGTCAATATCCTGTAATAATTCGTACAATTTAGCTAAGTTTAATTATAACTCAAATAGTTAAACCAAACTATTTTCCTTCAAGAACCCTAATTAAATTGAACTCAAAATCAAATAGGATTTGCTCCATTAACCGTAACCATTCCACTATTCGATTTCAATTAAAACCTACACATGAATCCGAGTTAACATTTAATCCTAACACAAGTAGTAATCGCCTACAACGGAATTCAAAACCCTAATCCTTACCTCAAACTCACAGTCGTTACAAAAACCAATAGCCCCTGAATGGAGTGACTGTCCAACCCTAGCACAACCCCACAGCAAGTTCTAATGCACCTCACTATCACAATTACAGCCTTGACCGCTAATCCATAGCATAAAGCTTCACCTCACGGCGGGGATCACTGCTGGAATCAAAATGCTGCAAGATGGGTTTGCTACCGGAAAACAGAAACGCCCCACAAAACATAAAAAAAAACTCACCAATCTGTGACCTTCAAGATCACACAGGGAACCAACTGGAGGCTAGGGCAGAAGCAAGGAATCGACTGTGTCGTGAGCCCACAAGAGGAGGAGTTGCGGTGACCGATGTTAGAGGATAAGGATGGCGGCGGTGGCGTCGGAACCGGCTAGGGCACAGAGTGGCCGACGGTGCTGAGTGAGTCTAGGGCAGAGGATGGGTCGTCGACACTACTCGGCGTCGGCGGAGATGCTAGGGCTCGGCAGCGGGCCGATGCTAGGGCAGAGAGGGCTCGACTCGGCTGTGCTCGCGCGTCGCCGGCGCTTGGATAGTGAGGAAGAAGAAAAAGGCGTGCGCGCTGGCGTCGAGTGTGCGGCTCGGGAGGAAAACAAAATGGAAAAGAAGAAGAGATCGGCGCCGAGTGAGAGGAGAAGAAAAGAGGCTCGGGAGAGGAGGAAAAAGGAAACCACTCGTGCGGCGCCGGTTAGGGCACGGGGAAGGAGTCGGGCGCGCAAGGTTTCGGCGAAGAAGAAAACAGAGGAAAGAAAATAAAGGAAAAGAAATAAGAAAAAGGAATTTATAAAATAAACAATTCCTCACTTAAATGTATAGCCTAAACAGGCCTTTTCGGGAACCCAAATTTTATCCCCGTTAACTCGTCCATACGAGTTCCAAAAAATTCCTGAAAAATTTCCAAAAATTTCGAAAAATCCCTTGGTAATATTCGCCTAATTTCAGTATTTTACAACTAAAATCATGATTGTATTTATAGTCCAAATCCGGGCGCTTGGAAGGGTTCTGGGCGCCTAGGTGTAGATAAAATTTTATTCACGTCGCAATGGATCGACCAAGATAAAGTTTTCCTGGTTCAAGCACCCGGACCACATTCAACCAGGGGCACCTAGCCAAGGCACCCAGTCTAGACCAAAGAGGTTCGGGCACCCAGAGTAGCTCCAGGTGCCCGGAATTGCTCCGGGCGCCCAGACTAAAGTCAACTCTAAGTTGACTTCCTGTCCAGATCTTTCGCTTTGGCTCCACTTGCTTGGGTGATTTTGGGCATCTGGAATATGGCTCATACAAACCCTTTTTCCAGCATTCTCAAGCAACCTTTCGCTCCGGCTTCTCATCCCTCAGAAACGTCGTGTGCTTCTTTTTCGTCCGCCAACGTATTCTTTCGTAACATCTTGTCCCTTAGATGCACCAAGCCCGTCGGTTCTCTCCCGTGACATCCTTCTTGCTAGTTATATTTTTCGCTCGACTTTCTGTGCTCCTAAATTCCTATACAATTAGACACAAGGTATTAAAAGGCAACAGGACCTAACTCTGACTTGGTTGATCATATCAAAACTACCACGTAGTACTTTTAATCTTTCCATTTTTGATGTGAGCAACCAAAGTTAGGATAACACAAAAACATATAAGGTAACAAGTATAAATTTTGCAATAAAAAATTATGCAAAAATCTAAATGTACTATAAATTTTGTAATAAAAAAATGTGCAAAAATAAAACTGTACCCTCCCCTAGACATAACAGATAATTCTCCCCCTTTGATCACATTAAAAATAGGATAATCCTTGAAATAAATTTAAAATAGAGTCTAAGGGATAACAATAGAGTGGCTATCATCCAGAAAAATAAACCATTAAAATTTGAAAATCTAGATTTTCACAATTTATAAATAGTTTTTTTGAAAAAAAATAATTTTAGAATTATGTTTAATTATTCAAAAAAAATTTGAAAATTTTTACAATAGGTAAGTAGATATATTTAAAGCTGTGATAAAAGTTTCATGAAAGTATGATTTGATTTGAACAATAATAATTTATCTTCTATAAAAAGTTGAATTTTTTTAACAAATATTAAAAAATAGGTTCCAAGTTCAAAAAATCATGAAATTTTTTTCTAAAAATGTAATAAAGCACGTGTTTTTATAGAAACATTATTTTTCAAAAATTGAACTAAAATTGAATTTTTAATATTTAAAATATGTTTTTTAAGAAAAAATCATAGAAAAATAATACAATAGTAAAAAATAAGAATTTTTTTTTGATCGATAATATAATAAGAGTTCACAGAAAAATGAAGTTTACAAAAATTACTTTGAAAATTATTTTTAAATTTAAAAAGTATATTCTTTGTTTAAAAAATTTATAAAATATAATTTAATAGTCAGAAAAAATTGAATTTTTTTTCTACTAATAAGTATTAAACTCCTCTTTCTTAGAAAATTAGGATCAAATTAATTTCAAAGAGAAATTATATGAAACAAAATTATTTAGACAATTCTAAGCAAGAAAAATATTAAATCAATTCAAATATAGGACATGCATAAAAATTTAATCTAAGCATGATTTTAGAACCCAATATATGTTCCTATATATTGGATTAATCAAATATTTTCTAGGAATAAATTGTCTTTCTACTTTTGTAATTTAACTCTTATGGTATCTAAAATAACAGTTAAGTCTTCGATGATATTTAAAATTTCTTTCTGGAGCATGTAAAAGATTTGAACATGAATTATCTTTTTCTAGCATTTCAATATTATTTTTCAATTTTGTATTTTCATTTGTTAATTTCTCAATTTCTTCTTTTTAGGCATGCATATTTTTTCTTTGATTTTACATACTTAGATCTGGTTTTACAGAAAGATCTACTTATCATTTTAATGTAGTTAGATAGTTTATTTGGAGGAAGTTTACATACTTGACTTACAATATCATTTTCATTGGTAGATGCTCCCCCTTCATCGCTGCTTTCTTCCAAAGACTTTTCTCCTATATCAATCCTCATCTTAGATGGGCTTTCTTTGTTTTTAGGTAGATATTCGGCTATAAGAGTTGTTCTGACAATTTTCTTGGTCTCGGATTCTTCTAACAATGACTCAGTGTCCATCGAGGAATTAGATTCAGCTTCTTTTGGTTCTTAATTCATAGAGCTTCAAAAAAAAATTATTAAGTTCTTTTACACTCTTGTAGTTGCCGATTCTATTGAGATCTTGAGTAGGCAGAATGCTCAGAAGGTGAAACTTAGTCTTACCATTTGCCATAAAATCGTTGTGTTGCTTCTCAGTCCATCGATGCTCCTCAAGTACTTTTCCTTTTACTATTTTGGGCATATCAAAATCGTACTTCATTGTTAGTAAAATATTGAAATCGGTTTTAAAATATACCACCATTTGACATTTTTAAAATGTGAACTCCCCCTCGAACATTAGTGGATAGACACTAGCTTCAGCCATTTCTTGTGCTTAAGTTGGCAGTTAGTCCTTCTGAAGTATCCTCACTCTGATATCACTTGTTAGTCCCTTGTGGCTGACAAGAGGGAGATGAATTATCTTGCACAATAACAAATAAAAAAATACCTTTCTCGAAACTTACATCTTGATTAAAATAAACACTTGTACAAAAGAATTAAGAATCTAATTAACAAAAAGAAAGAGAAATAGAGATTTACTTGGTTTGCAATTAGGGGATTGCTAATCTAAGACGTTGAAAGCTCATTTTAAATCTTCTTCAAGAGAAGAAGCCTCTTACAGTAGTTAAAGCACTCAATTACAAAACTAAATAGAAGAAGAATTATTTTTAAGTGTTCTATTTAACTACTGAAATCAGGGCTATATTTATAGCCTAATTCGGGCTCCTGGAAGGGTTTCAGGTGCCTGAGTGTAGATAAAATTTTATCCATGTCGTAACGGATCGGCCAAGATAAAGTTTTCCTGGTCCAGGGGGTTGGAGCAAGTCCAGGCGCCCAGACCGCCTTCTACCGAGCGCGCCTTGCCAAGGTGTCTCTGCTAGACCAAAGAGGTCCGAGCGCCCAAAATTGCTCCGAGCACCCAGACTCAAGTCAACTCTAATTTGTCTTCTTGTCTGAGTCTTTCGCTCTAGCTTCGCTCGCTTGGGTGATTTCAGCCATCTGGAATAGGGCTCACTCTAACCCATTTTTCATCCTTCTCATACAACCTTCCGCTCTAGCTTCTCATCCCTCAGAAATGTCGTGCACTTCCTTCTCGTCTTTCAGCATACTCTTCCACAGCACTTCATCTCTCGGATACACCAAGATCGTCGGCTCACTCTTGTACCATCCTTCTCTCCAGTTGCATCTTTCGCTCAACTTCCTATGCTCTTAAGTTCCTGCACACTTAGATATAAGGCATCAAAAGACAACAGGACATAACTCTGACTTGGTTGATCACATCAAAATTACTACGGGGTACTTACAGTAAGGACTTGATCATATTTTTGAAATGAGGGAAGTCAAATAGCCTTAATCTCCAAAATTGAACCAAAATCTATTTATGATGCCTTTTGATCCTGTCTGAGAAGCTAGACAAGATGGAGAGCCGGGAGAAGAAACCCACTGCTGATGGAGAATAGTGCTGCTAGCGAAGAATAATACCTAGAGGATACTGATCCGAGAAACCCAAAGCGGATCAGGAAGAATAGAGTCACCAAATGCCTCCTTCCTATAAAGATCCCATGCCGAGAAAGAAATCCAATTGAAGAACAACCCCGCTCCAGAGCTTCCAGGACCTCCTGCGCACAAGAGATCAGCCAACACTATCGTCAGTGACCTAAGACAGGGGTGGGAATCCCTGGCTAGGCCCTCCGACGCTCAAGTCAGTGATCTCTCTTAGTGTGGAAGAAAGAGGAAGATGATGAACAGTAGCTGGAAATTAGGGTTATGAATGTGTGCAATGATGTGAACTTGTGAACTTACCTAGCCAACGGAGAGGATTCCCCCTTTTATACCACTTCATATAACCTCCGTAGTCATGAAGTGGACCCCGGTTTGTTAGAGTTTGTTATGAGATGACGTCAGCTGTGTACTTGTGGTGAATCGCTTTTAAGGAATCTTTTTTGTACCCCATACCTTCTTTGTCGTTTAGCACCTGCAAAATAATATGAAAACACATTTCTCGCCAAAATATATATTTTCTGTCATATAGTTACATACTGTAAATATCTTCATTAATCATCATTTCACCCCTCCTGCTGTAATTAATTCCACCTACCAATATTCCTTATATCGGTCGAAGTCACTATATTCTATCAAGTGTCTTTCCCAATCATGGGTCAATTGACCGGGCCTAACTTCTCTTGGAAGGTATGTCCCGGCCGATATTAGCCTACCTCCTTTGAGGTATATGTCAATTAGTGCGAATCTTGCTCTTGAGAAGTATGTTTCGGCCGATATACACCTGATTCTTCCTGGAGGCATGTCCCGTCCGATATTAGCCTAACTTCCCTTGGGAGATATGTCCCGACCGATATTAGCCTAACTTTGCCTGAGAGGTATGTCTCGGCCGATATTAGCCTAACTCCGCCTGGGAGGTATGTCTCGCCGATATTAGCCTAACTGCGCCTGGGAGGTATGTCCCGGTCGATATTAGCCTAACTTCAGTTAGGAGGTATGTACCGGTCGATATTAGCCTAACTTCCCTGGGAGGTATGTCTCGGCCGATATTAGCCTAACTCCGCCTGGGAGGTATGTCTCGGCCGATATTAGCCTAACTTCCCTTGGGAGGTATGTACCGGCCGATATTAGCCTAACTTCCCTAGAAGGTATGTCCCGGCCGATATTAGCCTACCTCCTTTGAGGTATATGTCAGTTAGTGCGAATCTTGCTCTTGAGAAGTATGTTTCGACCGATATACACCTGATTCTTCCTGGAGGCATGTACCGTCCGATATTAGCCTAACTTCCCTTGGGAGGTATGTCCCGACCGATATTAGCCTAACTTCCCTGGGAAGTATGTCCCGGCCGATATTAGCCTAACTTCCCTGGGAGGTATGTCCCGGCCGATATTAGCCTAACCCCACCTGGGAGGTATGTCCCGGCCGATATAGACCTAACTCCGCCTGGGAGGTGTGTCCTGGCCGATATTGGCCTATCTTCTTAGTTTCCTTACCCCCTTTTCTCTCCTTATCAGGGACCTATAAAACCTTACCCATATCACCTTTCTTGATTTGAATTAGATTTTAGAAATGCAAGATGAATTATCTCAATTTTAGAGAAGACAATTTTGTGATTTAGTTCCTAGATCTAAATAAAAACAAATTATTGATATAAAGTAAGTTTTTCGGAACAAACTTGATGATAAGGGAGTGGTTGTGAGAAACAAAGCTAGATTAGTTTCTAATGACTTTAATCAAGTAGCAGGGTTAGATCATGATGAAATTTATGAACTTGTAGATTGATTGGAGTCCATGAGGATGCTATTGGCATTTGCTGCTCATTAAGAAGTTGTATCAAATGGATGTGAAATCAAAATTTTTAAATGATTTTATTAAAGAAGAAGTCTATGTTGAGCAACCATCGGTGTTTGAAAATTTAGATTTTCAATCCATGTGTATAAGCTTAAAAAGGTCTTGTATGAAGTAAAATAAGCACATCGTGCTTGGTATGAATTATTATCAATATTTTTAGTGTCAAAAGGATTTCATAAAGGATAAATTGATCCAACTTTATTTTTGAAAAATAGTGGAGATGATATTTTTGTGGCCCAATATAGATGATTTTATTTGTGGTTACACAAACAAAGACTATCTAAATGAGTTTATAAATCACATGGAAAGCAAGTTTGCAATGAGTTTGATTGGTGAATTGACATTTTTTTCTAGGATACAAATTAAATAAACAAAAGAAGGAATATACATTCATCAATCGAAATATGTAAAAGAAATCTTCAAAAAATTTGGGACAGAAAATGCCAAAGAAATATTTACTCCTATGGCCACTAACACAAAGTTAGATAATGATCTTGAAGGTAAAGAAGTTGATCCAAAGTTGTATCATGGTGTTATAGGTAGTTTCCTTTATCTCATGGCTAGTAGACCCGATATATTATTTATCATGGGTATTTGTGTAAGATATCAATCTTATGCCAAGGAGTCACATTTATGTACGGTCAAATGAATTCTTCATTAACTTATGGGAACTCAAAGTATAGGCCTTTGGTATTCTAGAACTAAAACCTTTCATCTTGTGGGGTACTCTGATTCCAATTATGTTGGGTATAAATTGGATTGCAAAATCACTAGTGGTGGATGTCAAATTTTGGGATCCTCTTTAGTTAGTTGTCAGGTCAAAAATACTATTGTGTAGCACTCTTCACAACAAAAGCCGAATATATAGCTATGGGAGAGTGTGTCACAATTGCTATAGATAACTTTACACTTTAGAAGATTATAAATCCATCTATAAAAATGTACAAGTTCTTTGTGATAATGTGAGTACCATAAATTTGACCAAAAATCTAGTTCATCATTCAAGAACAAAGTACATTGAGCTAAAACATCATTTTATTCAAGAATATGTGGCTAGAGGTGATATTGTCCTTAGTTATGTTGAGTCAAAATCTAAATTAGCAGATATCTTCACTAAACCACTTCCCAAAGCTGAATTTAGTCATTTACGAAGGAAATTGGGAATGTGCCTTGTTGAGTAAATAAATAACCCTTCAGATCACATCAAGGATGGAACTCTTTGAAACTCATTTTACCTTCAAAATGCATCTCATAAGAATATAGGTTTTACCTTGTTTGTGTTTTTGATTTATCTAGATGGGAGTGAGATGCTAGAAACAATCCTCTTGATCATAATGCTTATTATGATGCATTACTTTGAGCAAGAGGGTTGAAATTTTATATGAATTATTCACTTGACCAATCATGGGGAAGACCAATACACAATTAATGCATTTTTGGTCTGAGGATCATGATTGGACATTTCAATGGAAGAAACTCATAAGTTGTAAAATACTGGAAAAATGGCGAATAATGATAAGGGAATTTTCCGGAATTTTTAGAAATTTTTTCGGAATTTTTGGAGACCATATGGACAAGTTTACGGGGATAAAAACGGGGGTCAGGGAAAGCCTATTTAGGCTACCCATTTAAGTGAGGAAAAGTTATTTTTTTATTTTTCTTTTTATTTTCTTTTTTCTTTTATTCTTATTTCTCTTTTCTCCGTTTCTTCCTCCCCGCGCCTTCTTCTCTCCCGAGTTCCCCCGACGCCATGCCCTAACTGCTCTTCCCCAAATCGACGTCGCCGCCAAGGTCCCTCCTCATCCCCGAGTGCAAGCCCTGATCCTCTTCTCTTCTCCCTCGTGCGCACGCCCGCACCCTCTGCTGCCAGCGACGAGAGCCGATTCCTCTCATCTGGTCGATGCGACGCCGACCCCGAGCCCTGATCTGCCGGCATCAGCCCTAGCGCCGACCTCTCATCCTCCTTCCCGAGCCGCACCAGGCGTCATCACCATCTGAGGTTGGTCGGAGCAGTGTCGGCCACTATCTCTTCAGTTTTGCCCTGGATTTGGTCCACGACGTCTCTACCCTAGTGTCGGCTACCGCCACTTTGCCCTAGCAGATGCCACCACCGCCGTCTCCCTCTGCCCTAGCCTCAACCGACGCCCCCTCCCGACGCCAACAGTCACCACCAAGTCCTAATTGTTGATTCTCCTCTGACACTTTGTTGCAGCTTTCTCTTGTGTCTAGCCATTGCAACCAGGTCGAGCTTTGGCTCCATGAATCAGTTGCGATTGATGAGGTATACTTGTTATAGTTCAGTTTAAGCTTGATCCTATATTAGGGTGCTGAATTGGGTTTAATGCTTGGATGTGGTTATGATGATTGTTGTATAGGGCATTTGAATTAGAAATAAACAACTCTATCTTATTCCAACCACAATCCTTGGCAGCGAACATATTTTTCAGTGGTGAATCAACATGAGAGCATATGAGATTTGGGTGAGTTATGATGGATTCATGTTTAACCTAACCTAATGTGATTATGAAATGCTTAATCTATTGTAGTTGTGATGGTTTATGGATTAATCTTAGTAAATTTTTATTGAGATGAATTAACTACAGTTGATTCATGTTGGATTAGATTTAATCCTTGGATTATTAGAGATGATCATATTGCTAATCGTAAGTTGATCAACGAAAGCGAATGATTGTGTAGATTGAGGATTATTGGGGTTATTGAATAATGTTAGATATGATTAGATAATTGATTAAGGGGATTAATATAAGTTAATTCATTAATTAATCCTAATTAATGATGGATCGATTAGAGTTTTCCCTAATTAAATTGGGGAGTTTATCTGGCTATTTGTTATCTATATAATTAGCTAAATATATTATGTGATCACAGGACTTTGACACGAGACGAGCATCTCGACGTCGGATTTGGATTGGATTGGACCTTATCGATTGGAGGCAGGTACCTTTTGACTTATCTTTTATGATATTGTCATTTGGATATGCATAGTATTTTATAGCTACAAGCAATAATCATGATTGCCTTTGGTATGTCACGGTTTGATACCCATAGCATGTTCTGTTTTGTCGCTTGTTAGGTATCCATGTTTATACCACGTGATTGTTGCCATGAGTACCTTAGTTCCTAGAGTAAGTGACATACCATACTTATTGAGTTTTAGGACTAGATTCTGGATTTTTATTTCTGGCATGTGTATCTAGGATTATCTGATACCTAGGTTTTTATACCATACCTGGCTTGTGTACCTCTATTTGTATATCATATCTGATTTGTGTACCTAGAACCTTTTTCTTTGATCTGTGCATATTGTTGGTACATATGTTATGGAGGGGGATATGTATAGGATCTAAGTTGTTATACCATAGAGGACTAGTATACCCTAGATCCGTAGATTTGACTTACTGATACTGTGGTATCCATATTATATATATATGGATTTTTCTATGTTGATCAGGATATTGCCATGCTTAGTGTCATGTATCATGATTGCATGCTGTGCGATAGTCGACTCCATTATTGTTGAGCACATCGCCAGTTACATGGATCTGCACACACCACCACTCATGGGTTAGTGGTCGATTCAGGCAGTGTGTGTTGTAGCAGGGACTTTGTTTGGCTACGTTGGTCCGCTCATAGGTAGTGTGACACAATGTGTTAGCCGGCAGGGATTCCTCCCCGTCATCGTGTACCGGGAGTTGAGAGCATTGCGCTCCCCTATTTATGATTTGGGGTAGGAGGATAGGTGTACTCCGACAACATCCCGTCCACTCGGTCACTCATCAGGAGCAGTGACGACAGAGTGCACGGTTGTCACAACCCTACCCACTCGGTCTCGCCATTTGTGTGTGAGATGACTGACTGGCGTCAGGGGTGACCAGGACGCATCATTGGCATCATATGCATTGATGCATTTATTTCTTGTGATTGTGTTTGCTGCATTTGGTTGGATGCATATGTTTAACATGCATACAGGATTTAGGGCACTTTCTGTTTGACGACCCTTTTGTCTGGATAGGAGTTCCTGGTGAGTACAGCTTCCTCAGTTACCTTTCAGTTTTGCATCTTTCCTATATGTATGATTAGGAAGCTGTATTCCATATTTATTGTTGTTAGCTATATCTTACTAGGCATGTCTATTGGTATTCGCTGAGTTGTTGAACTCACCCCCGTGGACATTATCTCTTTCAGGTACCAGGTTATTTATGGTGTCGCTTGGAGTATCCTGTCTGCTGGTCCCCACGTCACATCAGAAGACCCGTCTCCGCTTGTGTTTATTTTGTTTTACTATATGAAATTTGTGTATTTCAATTTGTATTTCGATTTGTGTTCCGGTTTGTTTCCGGAGTGTTATATTGTTGTGTGGTGTAAGTCTAGCCGGCTAGCAGTCATGTATTGTGGTTTTCTATCATTTTTATGCTATGTTTTAGTATATGTTCCAGCCGTATGTGGCTGATGTATATTATGTCTGTAGAAATGCTTCAGATTGACAGTCGTATAGGGGAGGTGCTGCCGAAATTTCTTCGGACAGGGACTTCCCCGGGGCGTGACATAAGCAACCATTCCAACACACTTAACTTCACATATATATCATAACTGCACCTCATACACATGTGTACAAGTCATTAATGCTGGAAATTGGCATGAATTGGGATAAAAAAAAATAGGTTTATCAGTAATCCCAATCTATTGGTGATAGTTACCAAATGATTGAAAGCTCTGTGGTTGGCCACAAAACGGCTCAAAATCAATTAAGCCAACTAATTTCAAGCTTTGGGGATAAGTTCTTCGATACTTCAATTGATTAGGTATTTTGACAAATCGATTGAGGAATATTTTTATGGATGAAGAACCAGACCTAATTGATCATGCTAATTGATTAAGGCTTACCAATCGATTGAGTCAATCAATTGGTGGAGCTTTTTTGAATTGAGTGAAGTTATTGATTTGGCTATCTAAATCGATTGGTCTAATCGATTGTGAGTAATTTGTCACGCGCATAGAACCTTGCTGATTCGATCACAATGATTGATTCAGAAATACCAATCGATTGGTTTAATTGATTGGTGTTGATTTTCCCACGAACAAACCCAATCAAAATCAATCAGCTGATTGATTCATCACCTAATCAATAGGTGAAACTCACCAATCGATTGGGAGGCTCAATTTTATACTCATACCCTAACTAATTGATTCATTCACTTGTTTTTCCCCTCTTTCTCCCAAGCCCTAGCCCTCCAAAATTTTTGTCATTGTTGTCGCTCTCTTTTCTTCATCTCTAGTGTATCTTCGGTGGTGTATTACTTGTTTAGGTCACTCCAGTAAGTCCTAGACTCCTTTGGATTCTTGCTTTTCCCTTCCAACTTCTCGGCTGTAGCTTATCACTGTCCGCAAACCTAATTTTTTTTTGGTGTTGGTGTGTTTTTGAGGGCATCTGCTCCTTCGGTGAACTTGTGTTATTCCATCCTTCTGTCTTGGTCCATTCACCTTGCTTCATCTTCCTCAGCATGAATGTCATCAAAGTAAATCACTAAACCCTAGTTTTCTTTTTGCTTCTTATTTCTTCATGTAATATTTGCTAATCATTTTTTTGTTGCATCTCATTCATGCATCATCCATCATATTGTTTTCTTGTTATTGTATTGTTGGCACATTCATCATTGATTACTCTTTAGGAAAAAATCAAAGGCTGATTAAGCCTAGTGAGGGTTCTTTTAGACCTACACGACTAACTGACTCTCACTTTCCAAATACTGCCTTTTAACATGCATTCACCATGAATAGTTTCAAACTTATCTCTGCTTAGTTGGTTGACCAACAATTCTTTCATCAAAATTGTCCTAATATCATTAGACTAATTGCGTATTACAAGTTGGAGACCATCGTTTATTGTGAACACAACATTAATGAGGTATTAGTGTCGGAGTTCTACAATAACTTACATTCAGTTAGGTCTCCTACACAATATCGCACTCGCATTGCTAAACACAATCTCGACTACACTCCTGAGATCTTTTGGGAGTTTTTAAGGTGTCATCCTTCTTCTAGTGATTTATTTTCTATCATACACTGTCTGATCTTTTGCCTCCACCTTTTGAGCATGTTACTATAACCTCCATGTATGAGCTTTTTTAAGGCCGACTTCATCAGGATATCCCTAGTATTTTCATCATCACTTTTTCTACTCTTGAGATTTCAACCGAGAACAATGCTCTATTCAAGGTTATCAATTGTTTGCTACCTATTGTGTCTCAGGCATTAGCTTTCATTCAACCTTCCCATCTCTTCATGATTTATGCCTTCCCCATCATACTCTTGACATCAATATAGCATTGAATATGTTTCATTGCATCATCCATTTCACTAAACCTATCCATGGTACCATTTATATGCCATTTTGTCATCTCACCACTTAGTGGTTGAAATCCTTAGGCATCGATGTTTCATGCGGTAGATTACGAACGATGATGAAGATGTACTCCAGGGTTTCATGTCAATCCTTTTCCTTGACTTGCATTGAGTCCCATAGAGGCCACTTGAGATGGATTGATGGTCATATGCTAGGTGAGGGCCGAGATCGCGACCATCGGGTGCAGGGCAGGCACCAGCTACTCTGGTAGATAGAGATCCTAATGCAATTGCTTAGGGGGATGATGAAGAAAATGATGCTTACTGTAAGGATGATGATCTTCAATCCCATATCCATGAGCTTGAGGAGACCATGGATATACACTTTGAGGAGTTTCTCATGGATCGTCCCCTTGATATGGATGAGATGCTCACAAAGCTTGCGACTATTGGCCATCGATAGATTGATCTTCAGACGAGCATTACTTTTTTGACTGATCTAGTGCGCTCATGGATGTTAGGTCATCATCTTCCTCAGCCTCCTCCTCCAATGATTATTGATCCTCTAGGTGATGTTGATCCTATGATTGATACTGATCCTCCGACTAGTGATGATATGATTGAATTATATGTATCTATTTGATATGTGTTGTTGACACTTATTATATGGATGCTTTTAACTTCTATGAAATATTTTGGTGGGTTGTAGCTACTATTCTTGTGTGATATATCACATGTGTCATTTTTATGGGTTTATGTTTTGGCGGGGGTGTACTCCGTCTTGTTTTTTTTTTGTGTGTGGAAAGGGGCTATACCCCTTAATTGATTGTTTGCTTGTGTGATACAAAAGAGTGTACCCTATCATTCAATATGGTTAGGGGGAGTGCTCCTTCATTGATTATGTATTTGTTTCAATGAATTATAGGGGTATGCTCTATTTCTTTTGAGTGCATATATTGAGGGGGAGTTTCCCTTCATTATCATATTTTTTCCCCTCCGTGTTAACTTTATTTTGATATTTGCCAAAGGTAGAAAATTATTATATTTAAGTTCATATTTGTTATGACATGATCTTTTCATGCTTATTTCATGCATGTTGATTATGATTTGATATTGCAATCTTTATGTTTATTGTATTGATATCATCTTGTTGATATTATGATATATTAAAAATTAGCCTAAACTTAAATAGATTATCAAAGATCAACAAGGGGGAGATTGTTGGTGCAATCATGCCTTGGATGAGAAGTTTTAAATATTGATAATTATTTAAGTATAGGTTAATATGTTGGATCTAACTTAAGTTACAAGGTTACAGGATAAGAGAAGTCCAAGAAGGTAGAAAATAACTCTTCTAAATTACTTACCTCTAAGTCCCTAGAGATGTAATATGCATCTACTAGAGTTGACTAGTTTGGTGTTCTTGGAAAAGTGTTAAATGTATACCTTAGGGAATCTCGATTGGTTACCTTTTCTCTGAGAATAATGAGTTTGGTGATTAGCTCCTTTAGCGTGGCGTGCAGTTGAGGGATTGTTTCACCTTCCTTCAATCAAAGATTTGTCAGTTAGTTTCGAAGTAGATCTCTTCTTGTGAGCTTGGCTTTGGAGGATCCTTCATGAAGCTCCAAGAATGTCACACCTCGGGCGAGTACCTGCCAGAGGAAATTTCGACAACATCTCCCCTGTACGGGTGACAATCTAAAACTTATCTACAAAGCCCTCAAGGCCCCTCAATCCATGGCCAACATGGCCGGAACATATACAATAAAATATGATAAGCATTCCACGTAGTTTATATAATTCAGCCTCCGGCTGACACAACCACGCAGTTATAATGGTAAAAACCTACTCCACTACAATGAGGGAAACACAACACAACGGAAAACCTTCGCAGCAGAAAAACATGGGCATCATACCCGAAGCACGACATAGAATCCATAAGTACAAGAATTACACATCATAAGTATATAGTCATAACAAAACAAGGAAACAACGAAAGTCTGAAACCAGAAAGCCATCTTGACACCTAGTGGGGGACTAGCGACTGGAACCTCCTGACAGCTTCAACCTGAAATAAAAAAATAAAGCAATGGGGTGAGTTCAACAACTCAGCGGGTATCGAACTGATATTCATAGTAAGATATATCTATTAGTAATAATCATGGAGTACAGTCTCCTGATCAATAACAGGAAATGCGAGAACTGAACAAGCAAAGAAGAACTATACTCATCAGAGCCTCCTATCCTGACATAAGGGTCGTCAGACCAGATACCTCATGTCTCCTGTATGCATGTCAATTATATGTAACTCAAACAAATACAGCATCCAAAATGTAGAAATCACAAGCAATAATGCAATCCATGCATATGATGCAAATGGCATAGTCACCCCTGACGCCAATCAGCTATCTCACACACGATGGTGAGACTAAGTGGGTAGGGCTATGATAACTGTGCACTCTGCCATCACTACTCCTAAGTGACCGAGTGGATAGGATGCTGTCGAAGTACACCTATCCTCCTACCCCAAATCATAAGTGGGGGAGCTCAATGTTCTCATCTCCCTGAGACAATCCAGAGGAGGGATCCCTGTCCTACTACTACGTTGCGTCACCACTACCCATGAGTGGGCCAGCGGAGCCCGTGACAGAGCAACCTACTGCAGCACACCAGGCTTGATATACCACTAACCCATGAGTAGTTGTGTGTGCAGATCCATGTAACTGAAGTGATGTGCTCAACAATAATGGAGCACAATCGCTCAGCATGCAATCATGCAAAATGGTGCATGACTCTAAGCATGAAAATCCTGACCATATCCATATCCATAAGTATGTACCAAAAAGTAAATGGATCTAATAAAATGATCTAGGTACACCTGACAGATATGGCAAATAACTAGTCCTGTACACAATAAGACATGGCACGTCACTACCTCTATGAACATAATACACATGGCAATAATCAAAAGGGTATAAGCATGGATATATGGCAAAAAACAAATAAGGCATGCTACAGCCTACAGGTATCAAATAATGACATACCAAACAGAAACAAACATAACTATTACTGCAAGTTATAATCTACTAAGCATATCAGATGACAATATCAAAAAAAAAGTCAAGGTACCCACCTCAAAAATGGAGATCATATCCGAAATAGATCCCACGTCTAGACACACGTCTCGAATCAAAATCCTGTAACAACATGCATAATTTAACTAAGTACATATACAACATTTAACTAATTCCATCCCAAACTATTTAGGGAAAACTCTAGCTAAAAATCATTAATTAATACATAAATAAATGTTTAACTCCTTTAATCACATTGGTTGATCAAAGTAGAGTTAGATTGATCACATTAGGATAGGTTAACCATAAACCATTTCCAAACTTATTCGAATCTAGATCCTTACTGTTGACTCACAACCGAGGATGGTTGCTGGCGGAAAACCTGTGGCTTGAGCTACCACGAAGCCACTACCACAACAATCACTCCTAGTTAGCATAACATTCCACAATGAAATCAAATCAATGCTAAATCTAATGCCAAGCATTTCTTACACAAAACCAAAGATCCCTTACCCTACTACTAGAGACAACTACTGGAAGATATTGCTGCCAAAGATTTTGCAGCTGGAAATTATGGTCGGAGTTGTGAGTCACCCTCAAATGTTGATGCTCGAATCCACAGTAGAGCTATTGATCTCCAACACAAACACCCCAATTAGCAGTAAGAATAACCAAACCCTTACATTGAGCTAGGGTTAGCCAATTGCCTCTTCCTCTTCTTCTCCAACCAAACCTAGGTCAGGCGACTATAGAGATTGACGATGAAGGGATCAAAGGTGGCCACTCAATATTGGTCACTGGAGGAAGAGGTAGCTGTCTAGAAAGTCGACCGCAACCAAATCCAACGAATCTCGGGCTCAGATCTTCACCTTGACCGAAGACCGACTCGTGCGGGTGCGGCGATTCAGAGAGCTAGGGCATGGATTGACAGTGTGAGGCAAGGAGAAACCAAGAGCATCGAGAGAGGAAGGATCGCCACTGGTTGGATAGCGCTTGTAGTGGTCGGAGGTAGAAGGGAAATAGGTCACCGGCGCTAGGGTAGAGGGAAGGTGATCGGGCAGAGGCGAGAGGAAGGGGACGACACAAGGGAGAAGCAATCAGGATTTCCCTTAGCCGAAGGGTTTTGTACGTGGGGAAGAAGAAACGTCGCGACTGAATGGGGGAGCTGAAGAGCTTCGGCGTTCGGCGCAGAGAGGGGAGGAAGGAAAGGGATCGGGCTCGGGAGAGAAAAGAAGGAAAAAGAAGGGGGAAATAAAAAATTAAAATTAAAATATTATAACCTTAGGTGTTTTAATTAAACCCTAGGTTAAATTCCTCAATCGACTCCTATCTTTGGGTATTCCAAACACGATTTTTCCCAAGCCTATAAATGCATCCCCTTAACATACGTCATACGAGCTCCGAAAAATTTCTAAATTTTTTTTTAATTCCTAAAAATTCCGTTAAGGTTATTCCTCAAATAACCTTATTATTTTATTTCTATTTTGTTCTGTATTTTACAAAGAATTTTGCTTTAAAGATTTTTTTTCAAACTTGTAGACTCTAATCATGTTGACCTCTTATGGTGGTAACACACTTAGCAGATGAAATTCTATATTTTTGTTGGCCATAAATTCGCTTTATTCCTTCTTTGTCCAATTTTTCTCTTTCTTTAGCTCACCATTGCTATCGGTAGGACTTGCAAAACCATTTTTAAAAGTTAAAAAGATATCGAAATCTATTTTGAAATATACCTCTATTTTCTTTTTCCAGTGGGTGAAGTCTCCCTCAAATTTAGGCGGGTAGATACTTGCTTCGGCCATCATCTTCTGTGCTTCGGTCAGTGTTGTGTATAGATTATATATACACTTTTTGCATGCTTTGACACACATTCACATACTTATGCTTGAATTGTGCATTTCTACACCTCTTATCATACTTTCAGTATAATTGCTCTTCTTTGTCGGAGATCTATTCTTTGTATGTTTTTCTACTTTCAAGAGTCTCTTTTGGCGTGGAAATGGCACTCACGGATGATCTGGAGAGAAAGTGAAGGAAAAAGATACTGGTCGTGTGAATCGACACGACGATGTCAAAGAAATAGAAGAGAAGATGGTTGTGGCCATGTAAAGCCACACGGTCGTGTGGCCTAACCAGAGAAGAAGCAGTGTCACGCCCCGGAGGAGTCCCTGTCCGAAGAAATTTCGGCAGCATCTCCCCTGTACGGCGGACAATCTGAAACTTTCTACATATCCACATACCTCAGCCACAGGCGGCTGGAATAATAGCAGAAATAAAATATAATACATAGACATTCCACGCAGTTTATATAACAAGTAAATGGAAGAATAATACTCTGACTCGAAATCAACCCTACTCCACTACACTCGTAAAGCTCAAATCCGACAAACTCACCTCTTCTGGCGTCCAGGCAGGCATGGAGTAAAACATATCCAAACCACAACAAAGTCCATCAACTATAAGAATCCATACAAGATCCATAAGTAAAATAATCCAAAACATAACAAGTTCAAAACATAGTCTAATAAAGAAGAAAACCAAAAGATCAATAAGTCCTCGTGGTCTGCAGGGGACTAGCAACTGGAACTCTCTCCTGACAGCATCAACCTGGAAAATATCAACAATGGAGGCGGGGTGAGTCCAACACTCAACAGGTACAACTGATATACAAAGTAGGGAAATAACACCTAGCACTAATCATGCGTATAGTCTCCTGATATAAAAAGATAAAAATGCATCTGAAATAAACAGGAGAGAAACTATACTAACCAGGACCTGGGTATAAGGACAAACAGTCCGAGTGATATGGAAATCCTGTATGTATGTCAAACATAGGTATCCAAACAATATGCAGCATATAAATGCAGCAAACACAAACACAAGCAATAAATGCATCATGCATATGATGCCAATGATGCGTCCTGGTCACCCCTGACGCCAGTCGATCATCTCACACAATAGTGAGGCCGAGTGGGTAGGGCTGTGACAACCGTGCACTCTGTCGTCACTTCTCCTGATGAGTGACTGAGTGGACGGGATGCTGTCGGAGTACACCTATCCTCCTACCCCAAATCATAAATGGGGGAGCGCAATGCTCTCAACTCCCTGTACACGATGACGGGGAGGATCGGAATCCCTGCCGGATAACATGTTATGTCACACTACCCTTGAGCGGACCAACGGTGCCTAACAGAGTCCCTGCTGCAACACACTCTGCCTGAATCGACCACTAACCCATTAGTGGTGGTGTGTGCAGATCCATGTAACTGGCGATGTGCTCAACAATAATGGAGCGGACTATCGCACAGCATGCAATCATGCAAATGGTGCATGGCACTAACCACAAAATATCCTGACCTAATCCATATATATATATATAAGTGCATCATAGGTCAACGAATCAAATCAAAGGTACATAGAAGGTATAAAACCTAGGTCCTGAACATGGTGAAGCATGGTATATCACTACCCCTATAAGCGCGTATCAACAGGTAAGGAATACATGAGATGCAAAACAAGCAATCAATCAATCATGTAACAAGTATCAGGTAGTGATTAACCAGAACAAATAAGAAAGATAATTAATGCAACTTGTTATATTCACTACTATGTATATCAAATGACATAAGTCAAAAGTACCCGCCTCCGATAAAATGGTCCAAATCTGACTCCGAGATACTCGTCTCGCGTCAAAGTCCTGTGTCACCAAAATATATATATATTATTTAGCTAATATTCAAATGAATGGCTAAATAAAATCCTTAAGGTTAAATTAGGATAAAACCCTAACCAACCTAACCATTGAGTATAACCCACCTACAACAAAATAATAATATCTAACTAATATCAAGTTCGAAACATGAACTATAATTTACCATGTATCAAAACGTACCAAAATCACTTCATAACCAACTCCACAATATTCATTGATCGGATTAGTGCTCAACATGGAAACTAACCTTAGTAACCTCCTTCTTTAAATCCTCAACTGAAGCAAGATCGATGTAATAAATCAACAAGCCCCAAAACTGAATGCCCAACTATTAGGTCACTGTCGAATAGGATCTGCTGTAGAGCAAAGTGATTAACCCTAAGAGATGTTACTGCCAAAACAAACTGCGCCAATTTGCACAACATCACTTACAAAAATCTAATATCAACCATGTCTTACCTAAAGCGATGCCAATGGCTTCCTCTTTGGCAAATTGTGCATCTAACCAATAACATTCTACTGTTGGCTCATGATCCGGAAAACCCACTGTTGAATGCTGGAGAGACTCTTGCTCTCGGAGCCGAAACCAAAGTTGAAATGGTTGCTGCGATGGGTGAAGAAAGAACCCGTCAGTGGAAATCTAGTGCTCGGCAGAACCTGGTGGCCGGCTGTCGTCGCTAGGGCAGAGGCTCTACTCGATGATCGGAGGGAAGGCTCTAGGGCTGAGGAAGGCCGGCGGAAGCGCTTGGTTGGTGGCGGCGAAGCAAACTCGGCGGCGGCACAACCCAATCTAGGGCACGGCTGGCGCTGCTCCGGTCCAGAGAGGGCAGCGGCGTCGGCAGGGTTCGGCTAGGGCACTTGAGAGGGAGGTCGGTGGCACTACTCCGGGCGACGACGACGGCGGCTAGGGCTCGAATGTCGGCGCTTGGGCTATGAACTGGCGTCACTGGTGTGGAGATGGGGAAGGGAAACGAAGGGAAATATTCGGCAGCGGAGGGGAAAAATGAGGTTTTGGCGCCGCGCGGAGGAGAAGAAATAGAAGGAGGAAGAACTGTCGTGGCCGGCGATTAGGGCTCGGGATCGGCGTCGGCCGCGTGGAGAAGAAAAGAGAACGGCGGAAAGAAAAGAAAAGAGAAAATAAAAGAAAATAAAGAAAAGGAAATGTAAATATAAACATTTCCTCGCTTAAACGGGGTAACCTAAAGAGGCTTTTCCGGGCCCCGTTTTTTTTGTCCCCATTAACTCGTCCGTACGAGCTCCGAAAAATTCCCAAAAAATTTCCAAAAATTTCGGAAAATTCCCTTATTAATATTCGCCTATTTTCGGTATTTTACATTCTCCCCCACTAATAAAAATTTGGTCCCCAAATTTTGTTATCTACCATCAGCAAGTATTAACAACAGATATAGAGTATAAATGCTGAACGGTAAATAAATCACATACCTCAAGTAAAAAGATGGGGATATCGAGCTCCGATCGTATCCTCGAGCTCCCAAGTAGCCTCCTCGTCCGAATCATGCTGCCATCCGACTTTAACCAGTCGGACAGTCTTGTTCCGCAAGTGATGCTCTTTCCGGTCGAGAATCCATACCGGAACCTCCTCATAAGTAATGTCAGACTGAACTGGAACTGGGATATCTGCCAGCACATGCGTCGGGTTGGGCACGTATCTCCGTAGCATGGATACGTGGAATACATCGTGGACGCCTGCCATGGATGGTGGTAGTGCTAACCGGTAAGCTACCACCCCGATCCTCTCCAAGATCTCGAAAGGGCCAATGTACCGCGGAGCTAGCTTACCTCTGAGGCCAAATCTTTTCACCCCTTTCGTGGGTGAAACTAGCAGAAATACATGGTCGCCAACAGAGAACTCTAGTGGTCTGCGTCTCCGATCAGCATAACTCTTCTGGCGGTCCTGCGCCTCTGACATCCTTCGTCTGATAGTACGGACCAACTCTGCATCCTGCTGAACTCTATGAGGTCCCAACAACTGGGCCTCTCCAACCTCATCCCAGAGGACGGGTGTCCGACAAGGTCTACCATACAACACCTCAAACGGTGCAATCTAGATAGCCGAATGAAAGCTGTTGTTGTAAGCAAACTCTACCAACGGCAGATGGTCCCAGCCGCCTCCAAAATCCATAACACATGACCTCAGCGGGTCCTCTAAAGTCTGAATGGTCCGCTCATTGTCCATCTATCCGTGGATGGAAAGGCATACTAAAAGCGGTGTGTGCCCAAGGCCTGCTGCAGACTCTGCTAGAAACGAGACGTGAACCGTGGATCTCTATCCGAAATGATACTCAACGGAACACCATGTAGTCTGATGATCTCCCGACAATACAGATCTGCCAATCTATCCAGGGGATCAGTCCTCCGAATCGCTAAAAAGTGCGCGGATTTGGTTAATCGATCAACGATTACCCAAATCGCGCCATGACCTCGTCGTGTCCTCGGCAACCCTACCACAAAGTCCATGGTAATGTGATCCCACTTCCACTCAGGAATAGGAATCCGCTGAAGTAATCCTGCAGGTCTCTGGTGCTCAGCCTTCACCTGCTGACAAACAAGACATCTAGCTACGAAATCCGCGATGTCTTTCTTCATGTCGTTCCACCAATAGGAACGCCTCAAGTCTCGATACATACGGGTCCCGCCTGGATGGATCACAAATCGAGAGCGGTGTGCCTCCTGGAGTAGCTTCTGTAAGACCGGATGAGACTGAGGTACGCATAATCTGCCTCGGAAATATATAATACCCTCCTCGTCGCGTGTAAACTCGGTCTGCTGCCCAGAAGCTATCTGATTGCTAATGAACTGCAAATGCTGACCACCAGCCTGGGCCTCTCGGATCCTCGTCCTGATCGACGACTGAGCAACCATAGTAACCAGAATACCCTGCTCTGTAGGTCCCTTCTCCTCAAGGTCTAACTTAGAGAAACCCTGAATCAAGTCCGTGACTGAAGTCTGGTGGCAAGCCAAAGTCCCTCTGGACTTTCTGCTGAGTGCATCGGCAACCACATTAGCTTTCCCCGGGTGGTAGATAATGATACAATCGTAGTCCTTCAGGAACTCCATCCATCTCCTCTGTCGGAGATTAAGCTCCTTCTGAGTGAAAATATATTTGAGACTCTTATGATCAGTGAGAATCTCAAATGTAATACCGTATAAATGATGCCGCCAAAGCTTCAGAGCAAAGATGATGGCAGCTAACTCCAGATCATGAACTGGGTAGTTCTTCTCATGCTCCTTCAGCTGACAAGAAGCATAAGAGACTACTCTGCCGTGCTACATCAGAACAGCACCCAAACCCTGTAGAGAAGTGTCGGTGTAGAGTACAAATCCGTCCTCTCCAGAAGGTAAAACCAAAACTGGAGCCGACACTAATCTCCGCTTCAGCTCCTGAAAGCTGGTCGCGCAATCCTTGGACCACGTGAACTTCACGCCTTTCCTGGTAAGCGTGTCAGCGGCATAGCAATACGCGAGAAACCCTCGACAAAATGTCGGTAATATCTGGCCAATCCCAGAAAACTGCGGATCTCCTGAACTGACTTCTGCTGCTCCAAACTGGTGACAACCTCGATCTTCTTAGGATCAACTTAAATACCTCTGCTAGAAACCACGTGTCCCAGAAAACCGACTGAGGATAACCAGAATGCACACTTGCTGAACTTCGCATACAGCTGATGCCGTCTAAGAGTCTCCAAGACTATACGAAGATGATGTGCATGCTCCTCCTCGGAATGCGAGTAGACCAATATGTTATCAATGAAAACGATAACAAACTGGTCCAGATACTCTAGAAAAATGCGGTTTATCAAGTCCATAAACATCGCTGGAGCATTGGTAAGCCCAAATGGCATTACCAAAAACTCATAATGGTTGTATCTCGTAAGGAAAGTTGTCTTTTGGATATCTGAGTCTCTGACCCTCAACTGATTATATCCGGATCACAGATCAATCTTAGAATACACTGATGTACCTCTGAGCTGATCAAACAAATCCTCAATCCGTGGTAAAGGATATTTATTTCTGACGGTCACTGCATTCAGCTGTCTGTAGTCAATACATAATCTCATAGTGCCGTCCTTTTTCTTGACAAATATACCGGAGAACCCCATGGAGAAACACTAGGGCGAATAAATCCCCTATCCAAAAGCTCCTGGAGTTGAACCTTCAGCTCGTTCAACTCTTTTGGTGTCATACGATAAGGAGCTTTCGATACTGGTGCGGTCCCCGGAATCAGCTCAATAGCGAACTCCACTTGCCTTCTGGGAGGCAAACCTGGTAGCTCCTCTGGAAATACATCTGGGTACTCCCGAACTACAGGAACGTCGGAGAGCTGCGAACTACTGCTGTCCTCAGTACTAATCAGAGATAATAAGAAACCATGGCAGCCGTGAGACAGCAGCTTCTGCGCCTGAATCGCCGAAATAATCGAGATGTCGTCGTCTCTGATGCCAGTGAAACTCCACGAGGGTTGGTTGGGAGGCCGGAAGGTGACCACCCTCGTCTGGCAATCAACGGTAGCATAATATACTGACAGCCAATTCATGCCAAGAATGATATCAAACTCGACCATCTCCAATACTAAAAGATCTACCGTAAGTATCATGTTGCCAAAGTCTAACGGGCAACCTCTGACCTCCTGGTGACATCTAAAGTATCACCGGACGGTAGGGAGACGGTCAATCGCTGCAATCTAAAAGTAGGTAATCTACCAATCTCCCGCATAAAGGTACGGGATATAAAAGAGTGCGAGCTACCAGTATCAATCAATATATCAGCGGAAAATGCATAAATGGAAATCGTACCGCGGAAAACGGATCCATCGGCTCGCTGCGCATCCTCTCTGGTAATCGCATGAACACGTCCAGTCTCTGGCGGAGGAGGAGGTGGTAACATTGCCAGCGGCTGCTGCGACTGGGCAGAAGCCTGCGACTGAGGTGGTGCTGGATAATGTGCCAGAGGAGACTGAGAGGACGGTGACTGATACTGTGCCGATGACTGGGACTGAGTCTGGTACTGGCCTAGAGGCTGAGGTTGCATCTGATACTGCCCTTGCGTCGGATAATAAGGTCCTGGAACAGAACTCTGGGGTGCTATGGAAGCACTGGAGTACTCCTGTCCAAGCATGCCAAATGCTGCTGCTGCAGGTGAAGCTATCCCCTACTAACGATGTGAAGATTGGGCTTTCTACCCTCCTCGATATGCCCCTGACTGACTAGACTGTCCCCACTGACCTGACCCTCCGGAAGTCGTGTGCTGAGCCTTCAGCTGATAATCTCGGCTCTGGTGCCCAGGCAGTTTGTAATAAAAGCAAACTGGTTGTCCCAGAGAGCAAGCTGGGGTGAGGTGATCTCTGGATCCACATCGAAAACAGTGAGTATCACTGGAAGGTGGTTGTCGGTTCTGCTGAGAAAACAGGGAACGTCCTGAAGAAGACCACCCTGACTTCTGAGGCCTACGAGATACCCCAGAAGTACCCTAACCTGACCGACTGCGACTACTCTGCTACTGTCCGGTCATCTGTGCCTGCTGGATCTGCCCTGATGCCTTACCCGTATGCTTCCTCTTTCTGTCCAGAAATGCTCTCTGCTGAGCTAACTCTATCATCAAAGCTCGATCCAGTGCATCTAATTAAGATACGATCCCTAAACCGGCAAGCCATACTTGCAGATAACCATCCAGTCCCTGTATAAACTGCATCATATGTGATCTGTCCTCCGCAACTAACTATGGACAAAACTTAGCCAACCGGTTGAATTCAGTATTATACTCTGTCACCGTGCGATTGTTCTGCCTCAAACTCATGAAATCCTGCCGGCGAGCCATCTGATATGATAGTGGAAAGAAATGGCTCTGAAAAGCCTCTCTGAACCTGGTCCAAGTGACGTTCCGCTCGCCGATAATGGAACGCTGAGTAATCCACCAGGCGTTAGCCTCATCCCGTAAATGAAAAGCAGCCAGCTCTGCTTTCTCCCACTCGGAGCAAGCCATATAGAAGAAGGTCTGTTCCATAGTCTCTATCCATGATAGAGTCATACTCGGATCAAGGTCTCCTCGGAAGAGTGTGAATCAAGTCTTCATCGACTCTGCTAATACTGGAATCCTAGCTCTTGCTGCGACAATATCAGTGAGCTGTGTTGGGACGGCTGCAGGAACTAGCGGAACCACTGGAACTGGTGCTACAGGTGGTACCGCGGAATAAACCGGATGAGGTACTTCCAGTGCTGCTGAATAAACTGGAGCATAAGCCGTCGGTGGTACTGCCGGGTGAACAAAAGTGGTCGCAGCTGGAGGTACAGTAGGTAATGGTACCGGAACTACAGTAGGGATAGGTACACTCGGCATAACCGAGGTAGGTACCTCTATAGGAGCCATCGGAGTCTGAGAGCTCGACGCGCCCACAGTATGCTGAGTCTGTCCCTGACTGACAGGCTCATCAACAGTAGGCATCTCTGGCATATCCAGAGATCCCGTGGTCCTCGTACGTGGTCGTCCAGCACCACGTCTCGCCGCAATACGTGTAGATCTCCTCATATATGTTAAGTTATATTACAGATATTACTACCAATATAACAATCCTAAAATAAACATCATACCTATTTGCTGTATGGAGATGTTCCGTCGCTGTCCAGTCCCCAATTTGACCTCAAAATTCCGAACGAGAAAATCGCCGGAAATCCATATAAATCCTAAACAGAAGTCCGAAACATAACCATAACGGAAATCCGTACAAACCGAAATAGACATCCAAAAATCCAGAACACCAAAAGCATGTATCATAACCCGCTCTGATACCAATAAATTGGTATCAGATAACTCTCGAAAATCCAACACACGAAAATCAAACAAGTATCGCCAACCTCGCTCTGATACCAAATAAATTGTCACGCCTCGGAGGAGTCCCTGTCCGAAGAAATTTCGGCAGCAACTCCCATGTACGGCAGACAATCTGACACTTTCTACATATCCACATACCTCAGCCACAGGCGACTGGAATAATAGCAGAAATAAAATACAATACACAGACATTCCACGCAGTTTATATAACAAGTAAACGGAAGAATAATACTCTGACTCGAAATCAACCCTACTCCACTACACTCGTAAAGCTCAAATCTGGCAAACTCACCTCTTCTGCCGTCTAGGCAGGCATGGAGTAAAACATATCCAAACCACAACAAAGTCCATCAACGATAAGAATCCATACAAGATCCATAAGTAAAACAATCCAAAACATAACAAGTTCAAAACATAGTCTAATAAAGAAGAAAACCAAAAGATCAATAAGTCCTCGTGGTCTGCAGGGGACTAGCAACTGGAACTCACTCCTGACAGCATCAACCTGGAAAATATCAACAATGGAGGCGGGGTGAGTCCAACACTCAGCAGGTACAACTGATATACAAAGTAGAGAAATAACACCTATCACTAATCATGCGTACAGTCTCCTGATATAAGAAAGATAAAAATGCATCTGAAGTAAACAGGAGAGAAACTGTACTAACCAGGACCTGGGTATAAGGACAAACAGTCCGAGTGATATGGAAATCCTATATGCATGTCAAACATAGGTATCCAAACAATATGTAGCATATAAATGCAGCAAACACAAACACAAGCAATAAATGCATCATGCATATGATGTCAATGATGCGTCCTGGTTACCCCTGACTCCAGTCGATCATCTCACACAATAGTGAGGCCGAGTGGATAGGGCTGTGACAACCGTGCACTCTGTCGTCACTACTCCTGATGAGTGACCGAGTGGACGGGATGCTATCAGAGTACACCTATCCTCCTACCCCAAATCATAAATGGGGGAGCGCAATGCTCTCAACTCCCGGTACACGATGACGGAGAGGATCGGAATCCCTGCCGGATAACATGTTGTGTCACACTACCCATGAGCGGACCAACGGTGCCTAACAGAGTCCCTGCTGCAACACACTCTGCCTGAATCGACCACTAACCCATGAGTGGTGGTGTGTGCAGATACATGTAACTGGCGATGTGCTCAACAATAATGGAGCGGACTATCGCACAGCATGCAATCATACAAATGATGCATGACACTAACCACAAAATATCCTGACCTAATCCATATATATATATAAAAGTGCATCATAGGTCAACGAATCAAATCAAAGGTACACAGAAGGTATAAAACCTAGGTCCTGAACATGGTGAAGCATGATATATCACTACCCCTATAAGCACGTATCAACAGGTAAGGAATACATGAGATGCAAAACAATCAATCAATCAATCAATCATGTAACAAGTATCGGGTAGTGATTAACCGGAACAAATAAGAAACATAATTAATGCAACTTGTTATATTCACTACTATGTATATCAAATGACAAAAGTCAAAAGTACCCGCCTCCGATAAAATGGTCCAAATCTGACTCCGAGATACTCGTCTCGCGTCAAAGTCCTGTGTCACCAAAATATATATATTTTATTTAGCTAATATTCAAATGAATGGTTAAGTAAAATCCTTAAGGTTAAATTAGGATAAAACCCTAACCAACCTAACCATCAAATATAACCCCCCTACAACAAAATAATAATACCTAACTAATATCAAGTTCAAAACATGAACTATAATTTACCATGTATCAAAACGTACCAAAATCACTTCATAACCAACTCCACAATATTCATTGATCGGATTAGTGCTCAACATGGAAATTAACCTTAGTAACCTCCTTCTTTAAATCCTCAACTGAAGCAAGATCGCTATAATAAATCAACAAGCCCCAAAACTGAATGCCCAACTATTAGGTCACTATCGAATAGGATCTGCTGTAGAGCAAAGTGATTAACCCTAAGAGATGTTACTGCCAAAACAAACTACGCCAATTTGCACAACATCACTTACAAAAATCTAATATCAACCATGTCTTACCTAAGGCGGTGCCAATGGCTTCCTCTTTGGCAAATTGTGCATCTAACCAATAACACTCTACTGTTGGCTCATGATCCGGAAAACCCATTGTTGAATGCTGGAGAGACTCTTGCTCTCGGAGCCGAAACCAAAGTTGAAATGGTTGCTGCGATGGGTGAAGAAAGAACCCATCAGTGGAAATCTAGTGCTCGGCAGAACCTGGTGGTCGGCTGTCGTCGCTAGGGCAGAGGCTCTGCTCGACGATCGGAGGGAAGGCTCTAGGGCTGAGGAAGGCCGGCGGCAGCGCTGGGTCGGTGGCGGCGAAGCAAACTCGGTGGCGACACAACCCAATCTAGGGCACGGCTGGCGCTGCTCCGGTCCAGAGAGGGCAGCGGCGTCGGTAGGGTTCGGCTAGGGCACTCGAGAGGGAGGTCGGTGGCACTGCTCCGGGCAACGACGGCGGCTAGGGCTCGAATGTCGATGCTTGGGCTGTGAACCGGCGTCGCTGGTGTGGAGATGGGGAAGGGAAACGAAGGGAAATACTCGGCAGCGGAGGGGAAAAATGAGGTTTTGGCGCCGCGCAGAGGAAAAGAAATAGAAGGAGGAGGAACTGCCGTGGCCGGCGGTTAGGGCTCGGGATCGGCGTCGGCCGTGTGGAGAAGAAAAGAGAATGGAGGAAAGAAAAGAAAAGAGAAAATAAAGAAAAGGAAATGTAAATATAAACATTTCCTCGCTTAAACGGGGTAACCTAAACAGGCTTTTCCGGGCCCCGTTTTTTTTGTCCCCATTAATTCGTCCGTACGAGCTCCGAAAAATTCCCAAAATATTTCCAAAAATTTCGGAAAATTCCCTTATTAATATTCGCCTATTTTCGGTATTTTACAAGCAGAGCACGACCTTGTGAGTCCACATGGCCATATCATCCGTCCAACAACAAAGAAGAATATGGTCATGTGGAATCACACGGGCGTGTCACTTGATCCGTGGCCAGGAAGAAGCTGGCAATGTCAGGCCCGTGCCCTGCACTATATAAGGGGATCTCTTCCCCTTTCCAAGGAGAGAAAGGTTCTCTCTTTGGGAGATCCATCTTGGTGCCGATCTACATCCTTCCAAATCTCTGTTCAATGATCCAAAGTCATTTCCATCACCTCAACGACTTCAAAAGCAAAGGATTGGATCTGAAGATCACTCTACGAGATTGGATAAGCTTCTTTCCCCTTCTTCTTCTAGTTAGGTTTTGAATACTTGTGATTCTTATGTCTTTGGATCTTTTTATTCTTGCCATGGAGTAGATCTTTTATTCTAGGATGAAGGAAGTAATTATGGTGTGGTTTGATATAAGAACTCATGGATATGTCAATTTCCTATTTTTAGATGACATTATCATGCCTTGTATCTATTTGATCTTATGTGTATGCATTGAGATTAAGCTTAATTCTCATGTTTGATTGAATGGTTGTGCTGAATTATTGATCCTGTAGGAGAAATGCCATAGATTGTATGACTAAGGGATCCTAGTAACAGGGGTAACCCGTTTCCAGACATCTAGGGCATCACCTTGAAAGGAGAAGCAATTCCCATAAGGAAGTAGGGAATTGGACATAATTGTTATTTCTATCTCTATGTTATTGAGTGTTAGTGTGTTGTAATTTATGATCGAGGAGCACTACTGAAAGGTGTATCCCATTATTAAACTTCATAGGAATTATTACCATTTAGTAGAATAGGATATGAATCAAGATAGCATTCCAACTTGGCCACTGCAGGGAAGAGCCGGCAATGAATCTAACTTCCTGCAAGTGTATGTGAATTGAGGATAGGTAATTGGTGAACCATGATACATTGATAAGCATCACAATGAAACCAAACCCCTAGAATATCTCCCAAACCAAGTTTCTCTCTCTCTTTCCTCTTCTTAATCTTATTTCTCTTATTTAGCACATAACTTGCAACTGTCAATTGTTTAGCTAATTCTACGTGAGAAATTACTTGTGTTTAGAACCAGTCCCTATGGGTTTGATAATCTTTTATATTACTGATGACATAATCGTGCACTTGTAGTAGTGTAATAAGTTTTTGATGCCGTTGTCGGGAACTATTTTCAAATAACATTAGTTGATTAGCATATGAGTTACTCTAGACATTTTTCTTTTCCTTTTTACATTCTCTTTCTTATTTTCATTATGCATCTTATTTCTTATCTTTAAATTCTATATTTATTTTTAAAAAAAAGTAAAAAAAATTAGTTGAGTGCCTTGGTTATTTTATATCTCCTATATCTATGTGTTATGTGATGATTACTTACCGTGTCTTGTGAGTTCTGTGCTATTGTTTTAGGTGAGACTAGAAATTTTCTTTAGCCATGGATTGGTATTCTTGGCAACCTGGAGGGTTCAATGCAATATATAATTCAAATAACAAGCAAAATGTGAACATATACACATCATGTGGTAGTCTAATCCATCTATCTGTCATATGCCACCTCTTCCTAAATAAAGCTTGCCCTTCCACAGAATCAACTAATGATATCTGCACAGTTTGTGGCAATTCATCCCATCCAGCTATTATATGTCATTTCTTCCAAAATGTTGTTACCTCCTCCATGGAACTTCAGAATCTATTGCAACCCGTGTATTAAGACCTGCATGATTCAGTTCCTAGTACTTCTAGCTATGACTGGGGAGATCAACAAATTCAAAACTTTTCACCCCAGTACACTTCTAAGGAGGATGAGCAGTTATTATTATAGCAGCATATCCCTGACTCACCTTAACACTATAATCAATATGGGATGGATTATTAGAATTTTGAGTATAATAATATTTAAAGTGTTGAGTAGTATTCTCAAGAAAATCAGAGTCTATCAGAATTTCAAGATGATTCACTATTAGATGAGGCACAACAGTTGCAACATTATGAGCTAACTGACTGGGAGGAATCCCAAGACTTAGATATTCTTACTCTTAGTTAGATGAAGACAAAAATACAAGAATTAAAAGATCTCTTGATGCAAGAGGGAATCTTGTTTCTCCAATCCCTACAGGAAGATGATGTGTCAAGTCCAAATTCAGAGCCTCAGTTGAAGGATGATTTGGAGGGGATGGAATGTAAAGCTAAAGGCGACTGTGATCATAAAGTTGTAGCTCTACAAGACTCCTCTACTTCTTTGCATGGTGATGATGTATTTGATGATGCTTCAGACACTGATAGGGCCATTGATACATCTTCAACCAATCTTGCTATTGTTCTTGCTGCAACTTCTAATAGTACATACTTGAGTGATGATGGGATTATAGAGGAAGTAGATGTTAATATTTGTGTGCATCTCTCCGAGTGGGAAGTGGTGGATAGGTGGAGACCCCAAGGCTGGACACTCCCACTTTTGCCTATACTTCATTTTCATCAGAACAAGGCCTAAACATCAACTGTGATCACCATGCTCTTGGCTTGGGTAGTTCAAGTGAACATTCTCCAACCATCAAGAAGAATCTTTAAGGAGAAGAAGATGGACAGAGCAATTCCTCAAGATGTAATTTCCACGTTGAAAAGTCCCTTTGCATTTTGGGCCATTAGCTAGAAGGTTTGAAGATACCTCTCTCCGGCAAGATCAAAATTTTGATGAACCTAATAACGGGTTGAGCTTATGTCATTAAACAAGCGTTTCTTGAGAAGCAACCCAAAGGATTTTTTTTAGTTAGTTTAGTTTGTATCTTTGTCTTTATTAGTTATTTTGTCTTAGCCATTTCTTAATTTTGTTTCAGGTTGTGTACAACTTCCACAAAGTTGAAAGAGGAGAAAAACAGCCCCTACACACTTTAGGGAGGTAGCCGTGTCATCTCACACGACCTTGTGAAGCTAACAAAGAAGGGAAAGAACTAGACCGTGTGACATCACACGACCATGTGGTTTTTCCAGAGATAATGGAGAAGGCGGTCGTGTGACTTCACATGGCCATGTGAACTTAGTCGAGAGGAAGAAGAACATGGTCGTCTGATTTCACACGGTCGTGTGAAGTTGGCAGAGAGGAAGGTGACACGGCCCTTGTCAATCGACACGAGTGTGTGGATCTAGCCGAAAGGAGGAAGAACTCGATAGTGTCAATCGACATGGCCATGTGAAGAAGCCCTCAACTAGGCCGTGTCTTTAAGACACAACCATCCCAAGGCCTTGTCCGCCGCCACACCACCCCAAACTTCACTATTTCCACTCTTTCTTCTCTTCAATCCTTTTTCTCCTCAATCCTACTTCATCCACCTCACAAATCTAAATCTTAGATTTCTTTTCTCCAAGATCTAGATCCAAAACCTAATTTCAAATCCAAGAATCACTCATCTTCTTCTCCTCCTTCTTCAAGATCTACCTCTTCTCATAAGATCTCTTCAACTTTTTCTTCAATCAATCACTTTTCCTAACTTATTGTTACACAACCACAAGTGTATGGTTTTTGTTGGAACCCCGAGGTGTTTTGATGTGATCAAACAAGTTAAGCTAGGTCCTGCGTTGTTTAACCCTTGTGTCTAAGTGTGCAGGAGCTTAGGAACACAGGAAGTCGAGCGGAAGACGCGGCTAACGAGAAGAACGGCACGGGGAGAGAGCCGACGGGCTCGGTGCGTCCGAGGGACGAGGTGACCGCGGAAGAGTACACCGGCGGATGAGAAGAACGTGCGCGGCGTTCGAGAGACGAGAAACCGGGAAGGAAGGCTACTCGAGGAGAAGGCCGGAACATGGGTTCGGGTGAGCCCTATTCCGGAAGGCCGAGATCACCCAAGCAAATGGAACCGGAGCGAACAGACCCGGACCGAGATGAGCTGGATCGAGACGAGCAGAACCGGAGTTGAAAAGTCAATTTAAGTTGACCTTAGGGCTCCGGGCGCCCGGAACCATTCTGGGCGCCCGGAACCCTTCCGGGCGCCCGGAATCGACTTTTCAACAGGATCGAGTTTTGACTCGATCCGACCGTTGGGGGATAAAATTTATCCCCCCAGGGCGCCCGGAACCCTTCCAGGCGCCCGGACCAAGACTATAAATATAGCCTTGGTCCAGAAGCTATAATCAATCAAGAACTCACTGATTGTAAATCCAGTGCTTGCACACTCTCTTTTAGTCTAAGCTTCTGTTTTCTGCACTTCAACGCTGTACGAGGCTTCTCCGCCCGAAGGAGTTTTATTGAGCTTAATCTTCCTTGGATTAACAACCACATCGGTTGTAACCAAGTAAATCTTTTGTGCCTCGCTTTTCGTTATGCTTTTAATTTATCTGCTTAACTTAATTATGCAAGTGTTAGCCTAAAGAGTTCGAGGAGGGTTTGTTTTCCTTTTTGTGTTAGCAGGATATCCAACAACCCCCTCCTAGCCGGCCCAACGGTCCTACAAGTGGTATCAGAGCAAGGCACGCTTCAGGAGGACTAACCGCCGATCGAAGCAACAAAGATGGCCGGACCAAGCATTGTTCCATGAAAATTCGAGGGGAACTTCGCAGACTGGAAGCGTCGTATGGAGGTATTCCTAAAAACAGATTGTGAAATTCGGTTTATCATGAAATATGGTTTTGTAGCTCCAATAGATAAGGATGGAAAAGAAAAAGAAGAGAGCGATTGGACAAAGAAGGTGCAGAATGAGTCGGTAGCAAACAGCCATGCGGAACATCACCTGCTGAGCGTGTTACCGCCTCAAGAGGTCAACCGCATCGGAAACTATTTATCTGCTAAAGAACTTTGGGAGAAGTTCTTGGAACTCCATGAAGGCACGTCCGAAGCGAAGCTCGCTAGAAGGGACATCCTCCGCAACAAACTGATGAACATCCGTCTGGAGAAAGGTGAGAAAGTAGCTGGTCTACATGCGAAGGTAAAAGAACTAGTTACTTGTCTCGAAAACCTTGGTGAAACGGTAACAAACCGGGACACTATACGCTACGCGTTCAACGCGTTTCCAAGAACTCCGGAGTGGACATCAATCGTCGACGCCTACTACATCTCAAAAGACCTGGAGGTAAGTACTTTAGAAGAGTTGTTTTCTTCTCTTGAATTGCATGAAACCAGGTGTGCAGGAACGACAAAGGATACAACCCAGACTATGGCGCTGAACGCAACCAATAAGGATGAACCCGAGTCAGACTCCGAAGACGATCAAGAAGTGTACATGGTAAGAAACTTTAAAAAGTTTTTTAGATCTAATAAATTTAAAATGCAGAATAAAAAGAATCAAGGTAGAAGAAAGGTACGGTGCTACCAGTGTCAGAAGGAGGGACACCTAAGGGAAGACTACCCAGAACTCAAGAAGGTTAAAATGAAGACACCCAAGAAACACAACCTAAAAGCAACTTGGGATGACACTTCTTCATCTGAATCAAAAGCTCAAGAATATGCGGGGATTGCACTGATGGCAAGCCACGAAGGACAAAGTACATCAGAACCCAGCATCGATGAAGGGGGAGCGACCTCAGATGGAAGAAGCGAAGCAGGGGGAGATTCAGGCTTCAAGTCTGATATGGTAAGTGAGGTATGCCTCTTACCCCCTGATGAACTTTACTTTGGTATCAAAGCTATGACTAAATCCATGTATAAATTAGAAAATAAAAATGCTAAATTAGAAAATGAAATCTTAGAAACAAAGAGAACTTTGGCAAAACCATGTCTTATAGAAGATTTTGAAAAATTGAAAATTGAAAATGAAAAACTAAAAGAAGAAATAAAAAGATTGAAAAAATCCAATGGTTCAAATATTTATACTTTTAGAAATTATAGAGGTTTAAATTGGTATTATAGATTTCATCAAAGTCAAATTAGAAATATATCAAAAATCTATGTACCTAGGAAATACTTGGTTAACCCTTTAGGTAGGAACCTCTACTAGGTTCCAAAAACCTGTTTAGTTTAAAATTAGACTTAGCATTTTCAGCAAGGAAATTAAACGACTAATTTCATTATGAGGCTTTGTCTAAGGAAGTGGTTGTTGCTCCAATAACCAAGAAGGCCTAGTGCCTCGCCACGACCTGGAAGCCAAGTATCGAAATGAAAAGTTTAATTGACTAACTGAAAAAGTATTAATTTAATTTACCTAATGCTTTAAAAGAGTTATTCAATTTGTGTTAGAAAATACTTAAAATTAATTTATATAATAATAATTTTTTTTGGAAAATAATTTTTTTTTAGAAAATTTCTGAAAATTATTGACTTAGATATTTTTTTTTAACTTAGAAAATTTTTTTATGAATATTGTCTTATATTTTTTTAAAAAATCGCCTTAGAAATCTTTTATAAAAAATAACTTAAAATTTTTTCTGAATATTGACTTAGAATTTTTTTTTAACTAGATATTCTCTTTTGAAACATTGTCTTACAAATTAATTACCTTAGAAATTTTTTTTGAAAATTCACTTAAAATTTTGTTTACCTTAGACTTGTTTAAAGAACCTCTATTTTTAATGTGATCAAAGGGGGAGAAGAATGTTAAGTCTAGGGGGAGGTATATATAAATTTTTTTATGAAATATCTTTGGACTTAATTGCAAATAAATTGTTTTTATTGCATCTGTTTTTCCCTAGCTTAACTTGGGTTGCTCACATCAAAAAGGGGGAGATTGTTGGAACCCCGAGGTGTTTTGATGTGATCAAACAAGTTAAGCTAGGTCCTAGTGTTTAACCCTTGTGTCTAAGTGTGCAGGAGCTTAGGAACACGAAGTCGAGCGGAAGGCGGCTGAGAAGGACGGCAGGAGAGAGCGGGCTCGGTGCGTCAGGGGCGAGGTGACGCGGAAGAGTACACCGACGGACGAGAAGAGCGTGTGAGGGACGAGAAACCGGAAGGAAGGCTGCTCGAGGAGAAGGCGGAACATGGGTTGGGTGAGCCCTATTCCGGAAGGCCGAGATCACCCAAAGCAAGCGGAGCCGGAGCGAACAGACCCGGACCGAGATGAGCCGAACCGAGACGAGCTGAACTGGAGCGAAGAGCCTGGACCAAAGTCAACCGACCGGGGCGCCCGGAACCCTTCCGGGCGCCCGGAATCGACTTTTCAACAGGATCGAGTTTTGACTCGATCCGACTGTTGGGGGATAAAATTTATCCCCCCAGGGCGCCCGGAACCCTTCTAGGCGCCCGGACCAAGATTATAAATATAGCCTTGGTCCAGAAGCAATAATCAATCAAGAACTCACTGATTGTAAATCCAGTGCTTGCACACTCTCTTTTAGTCTAAGCTTCTATTTTCTGCACTTCAACGCTGTACGAGGCTTCTCCGCCCGAAGGAGTTTTATTGAGCTTAATCTTCCTTGGATTAACAACCACATCGGTTGTAACCAAGTAAATCTTTTGTGCCTCGCTTTTCGTTATGCTTTTAATTTATCTGCTTAACTTAATTATGCAAGTGTTAGCCTAAAGAGTTCGAGGGTTTGTTTTCCTTTTTGTGTTAGCAGGATATCCAACAACCCCCTCCTAGCCGGCCCAACGGTCCTATAGTTTTGTCATCAGTAATAAAAAGATATCGATCCACAAGGACCGGTTATAAGCACAAGAGATGTCTCACGTAAAATTAGCTAAACAATCAATAAGGTAAGGAATGAACTAAGAAGCAACTAGAAATGGAACTAGGAAAGTAAATGAAGTATATGGTTTGGTGAGTATTCTAGGAATTCAGTTTCATTGTTATATTCATTGATGTAGCATGGTTCTCTAATTTATATCCTCAATTGACATGCATTTGTAGAAAGTTGTCGATTTTCTCCTACTGAAGACAACTGGCAAGGGACTTCTATCTACACCTCTAGTGATTAAATGATTATGATCCCTATGAAGTTCATTAGCGGGGCAGCCTGCCACCAACTCCCCTTAGTCATACAATACGGAAATACAATACCACTCAATTCACATAAAAGTGCAGGAACTAAATGCATTCAACTATCCCACCTCCTTGTAGAGGCTAGCTTCACCTTTCAAGGTGATCCCCTAGACGTCCGTTAGCGGGGCAGCTTGTCACAAATGCCCCTCAGTCATACGATCTAGGGTATCTCTCTACGGGATCCAAAAGCCTCACAAACATTCAATCAAACATGGTAATGAGATCCAAACACAAGCATCCACACAAGATCAAATAGATACAAAACACATCAAGATCATCTAAATAGAAAATTGGCATATCCATGAGATTCATACATCAAATCACACCACAATTACTCCCTTAATCCTAGAACAATAAATCTACTTCATAGTACAAAGAGAGAGATCCGAAGACAAAGAGATTACAAATATTCCAATCCCTATCGAGAAGAGAGAATAGAAATGCTTATCTAGAGACGATGAGTAATCTTCGGAACCAATCCTTAGCTTATGGAGTCGATATGGAGGTGGAGATGGCTTAGGATTGTTGGAACAAAGCCGGAGAGGATGAATAATAGCCCCAAATTGAATCTCCCCAAAAGGGAGAGCCTCCTCCCCCTTGAAAGAGGAAGAAAACCCCTTATATGGCTCTCACACGGCCTCATAAATCTTGCTCTCGGCCAAGGTGACACGACCATGTAGATCTACACGGTCGTGTTCTGTTGCAACTCTGGATGGCTTACACCGCCGTGTGGATCACACAGCCAAGCCATTCTTGGCTTCTAGAAACCTTGCATGGCCGTGTGGCAAACACGGCCTGAGCTTGCTTTCACTCTGGCCTCATTGCACGACCGTGTAGATCTACATGGTTGTGTGCCGGAAAAGCTACTGGGATGACACGGTCGTGAGGATCCACACGACCATGTCATGCTCCTCCTCTGGTAAAGCTACATGGCTTGTCTGCACCATACGACCAAGGCCATTTTCCTCCTTGCTTCTTTGGCATGGTCGTGTGGCTCACATGGCCAATGTTGTCTTCCTTCATTTGTTGACAAGATTGACCACGAACATCATTTCCTCTCCACATTCGACTCCTATAAGCAGAAAATACACAAGAGAAGATTTCTAAACAAAGAAGAATAATTATGCTGAAAGTAAGACTAAGAGTATGAAAGTGCATAGACAAAGCATGTGTAAAATATATGAATGTGCGTCAAAACATGCTAAGTGTATATAATCTATGCACATCACTTATCTTGTCATCATGTCTCATCTTTTGAAAAGAATCCAACGAGGAAGTAGCGGATCTAGCAGAGGAAAAGAACTGGGAGGGGACAAAGGCAAAGGAAAAGGTTTATCAAAGGGCAAAGGCAAGAGGATTACATGCGACGAAGGTAACGATAATGAGTATCATATTATTTTTAGAAATGAAAAGCATAAATCTAGATATGATACTCTCCCTAGACTTAATCTCATATTCTCCCCCTTTGATCACATTACAAATAGGGTTAAAAATTCTAAGGGTGACACAAATAGTGACTAACACTTTGAAAAATTGTGGAAATTATTTTTTTAAAAAAATGAAGTTTTGTGAGTTAAAAATCAATTTTACAAAATTAATTTTAAAATTATTTTTAGTGGTTGAAAATTTCTGAAAATATTTATAACAATTAAACATGATTATTCAAAATAGTGATAAAATTTTCAAAAAAAATAAAATTAGAATAAGCAGTAATTAATTATTCTCAGTGGTGGATCTAGATAAACAAACAAAAGGATGCTCAAAGAAGGAAGCCCGAACTCATCTTCCTCCTCGTCATCCCTCTAACTGTAGCTAAAAGAAAAACACCAAAATAATGTACAATGGAGGGATATTCATAGGTGACACATTGAACTGACTAATGTTTAATCTGGCATCAGTAGTGAAGCTCACAACACCAGCAAAGTAACCAATAATACTATCCAAGTTCAGTTATCATAAATATGCTAAGTGTGATGATCACTTTGACTAGGAGGGTGTAAAAGTATCCCCTTTTTTCTCAACAATAACATTAGAACAATGCATTGAGGTTTTACATACATTAATAGTGCCAAAAGTTCCATTTTATAAGAGAGAATACTTTTTTCCCCTTAACAATGGAATGTGTGTTATCTGACTCATAAAATTAATATTCTCCCTTTTGTTTACATAAAATTTTCAGTCATTATCTCACAAAAGAATAAAATAAAACAAATTTCACAATATGTCATCCTAGAAATACTCAAAATCATGATACACCAAGTCGTTGGGATTGCCTTTGTTCCTAGTGTTCCCACCTGGAAGTCCACTCTTAGCACTTTTCTTCTCTTTGCTCCAAAACTGACTAAAGTTGATCGAGTCAGGAACGTGTGGAGGCGTAATTCTCCGCACCAAAGCCCAATTGATCCCCTCAAAAAATGGATGTTGCTTGATCTTTGTCACCCCTTTGAGGTACGTTATCCTTCTCTTCGGATCCTTCACCAGCAGTCCCTGTATCAGATCCTGAGCAACCAAGCTCGCCAGTAGCATCTCCAGGAAACTTAGCGGTTGTCCAACCACGTTGTGAAGAGTGACCCTGTTATCAGAGCTCTTGAACGGCGTCGCCCCATGCAACAACTCATACAGGAAGATGCTGAAGGTCCACCAGTCCATCGCGCTGCCATGCCTCTAGCCGCGGATGATCTCTGGAGCAAGGGGGTGCTCAAGCACACCCTCGCACCCCCTGGATCCGCCACTGACCGTGAGAAGACTTTGAGTTGTAAGCAGAGGGCGCCGAACGATCCTGCATGTCAAAAAGAACATAGAGGGAAGAAAACATCAGTAACTGGGTTAGGGAAGGGTCTGCGGCGCAGATAATCCAACGCTCAAGTCAATCATGTTATCGAGGGGAAATCGAATGTAGTGAATAGTAGAAAGGAACAATGGGCTCTGAGTGCATAATCTTGCATACCTGCACCTTTAAGAGGAGACCCCTTATATAGTGTCAATGTTTATTTATGCACAAATATCGATGTATTTCTAAAAAAGAGCGAACATTATGACATTTTGACACCTTCCCAAAATTAGACCCACAGCTTCTGCCCTTTGTAGGGTAGAAGTTTCCATTGTAAAGATTGCCCAGGGAATATTCTCTTGATTCTCTGACAATAGTTACACAAAATGGTAAAAAAGAATATTAGGTCATTATGTTAATGGGCCTTTAATATGCTTTGCTGGTGGGTCGACTGAGTCCCCTTTGTCGTTGGATCGAACCTCGCACGTGGATAGGGTTGGGTCAGCTAAAGAATGATGACCCTCTCGAGGACTCGACCTCTCCACTCGCCCAAAGAGCTTGATCAGACCGTGTGCCTAGCATATCCGATTAGACTGTAGGTCCGATCGGCCAAACCACTCGGGCGAGACATGTGACTGTGCTAAGTTCTGAGTAACCAAGAGGACTCGGCTCTGAATGACACTAAAATTACTCGAAGTTTCATCAATCCTATGAGATTTGGGATCCGATCGGACTAGAGATTCAATTGGTTAGACCACTCGGTTGAGACATGTAACCTCGCTAGCCCAAAGTGTTAGCCCCTCCTTGACTTTGAAGGTCGCATCAACCAAACTACAGGATCGGGGCCCCCATTATTCATCGTATCAGACTACATGTGAAATAAAAGATGTTTACCTCCAAAAAGATATTATGACCAGAGTGTAAATCCATGATTACTAGATATTAAAAATGTATTCTATCTAATGATTTTTTGGACATGGAACACTATCGATATTGTAATTTTAAAGATCAATAGACAGATAAAGGAAGTAATTTTATAGATTTGATATTTTTTGTAAATATGTTATAGCAAAGCAAAGATCGACTGGACTTACAGAGAAGGAACCCCGAATCACAAATGTTCAATTTATAATTAATTTTCAATTTCCTTGCGCACTCTTATTTTTTTCAATAATAAAAAACCTTGCAACTGAATCAAATCCCAATCTAGTAGTTGACCATGGAATTATAAGTGCTCCCCGGCGTCCAACCGACGGGAATGACATTTTGGGCGACAAGAATCTTCTTCGACTCCCCCGATGTCAGCTGGAAAGAGAATGGCGGCTGTAACGCCCGCCCGGCATTCAACTTCCACTGTGCTCCCCAAGACGGTTGCATCGCCGTCCACGTCCCCGACGATCCCTCCATCAACTCCACCGCCGCGAGTTCTCCATCCCCGTTCACGTTCTCGATGACGACGGCGAGGTAGTCGACGTTCGACCCGGCATCCACCCTGAAGGCCACGTTGAAGCCCTGGTAATTGCACAGTACTCTGCATACATAACAGCCAACACAAATTAATAGATGAAAGGTTTAGATGATATTAGATTTATTATATATAGCTTTATGCTAAACCACAAGAGATTATATTTTTGTAATTAGGCACTACTAAAAAAAATCTCTGATTTGCGATCAACTTAGTGGTTGAAATAATAATTTATGTCGTCAATTAACAGTAAAAATAAATATCAGTTGTCAAGTAGAGTCAGAATAATAATTCAATACTATTAGTTAGCGACGGAATACAAATTTAGTCGTTAGTTAATGATCGAGGCATTATTCCCTCGCAACTTTATATAATATAGTTAACACGGTTCTCCTTAAACCATTGGGCTGCAATTTTATCATTGCATCAAAGTTCCCCTTAAATTAGGGATGACAATGGGTCTATTTGGATCATATTTTAAATCCTTCCTCCCCATATCTCTCAGAGATCCGATATCAATCCATACTTGTTAAAGGATTAGATATCTTTTATACCAATAAAATTTTCTCTTTTCATCCCAGAATCATCATTAAAAAAAACATATTAAAATTAACATAATAAAAAAACATATATAAATCATTAATTATCAAAATTAATAAAAATATTTTTTAAAATAAAATCAAAAGTATTATTAAAAAGTATTATATATATATATATATATATATATATATATATAAAAATTATAATAAAATTCTTTTTACTATCAAAATTATTTAAATTTTAATGTTATTATATATACTAAAATGATTTTCATTAAATTAATATAATCTATCCTATATATAATATTTTTTTATAAATTGAAATTAAAAATAACTTATTTTAATGTTATATTAACTATTTTATAATATAATATTTTTGACAAAAGAAATATGATGTTTAAAAAATTGGCCAATTAATAAATCCACTCAAATAATTAATTTTCTATTGATTAAGAAAATATTTTAATTAATTAATTAACCTTGTGTATTCGACTGCCAGTCTTCCGGCATTCCGCAGCAGGTCAGCTTGGCCGGGTTTTGCCATGGCCCCGAAGGCGGCGCCGCTGAGGTCAAAATGGACGGGGTCGGTCACACAAATCCCGCCGGGGCACTGGTCCGTGACCACGACAGTCACCGGTGTGCCGGAGCAGGCGGCGTTGGAGTTGCACAGGACTTGGTAGCACGCGCCGCACCCTCTGCCGCCCTTGAACAGCGAAGGGCCGCCGGCCGTTATCATGGACGACAGCGGAGCTTTAACGACGCCGTCAGCGTATCCACACGCGCCGCCTGATCAGAACGATATACCATCTCCATAAACCGTATTTCTACAATAACATAAAGTACGTACGTACAGATCCATCGATATTAAATATATAATTACCAGTGCTTCCCGGGCCGTCGGGGGCGCCGTACCAGGTGGCTCCGGCCGGAGACAACGCCGCCGCCGGGGAAGACGCGTTCAAGAGGAGAAAAGCGAGCAGTGGCAGCACCACAATCTGCTTCTTCAAAATGGCCATCGCTCTAGCCTTATCGTGTTGAAAGAGAGGAATTAACATAATTAATCGATGATTAGGCTATAATTATATTGAAAGATGCAATTAACCTTATATATTTATAGAGTAATATAAAATTGATTTATTAGGATTTTGTGGTATTTACTTGACAAGTCATTAATGTAATCTTATGCATGAAATAATTAAGATTTCGATACAAGTTGAGTATTAATTTTAACTTGGTAGAGAAACGGCAATATACAGCACATAACACAGAGAATTTCAATGGTATGCAAAGTTTTAAATTTGGGGTGTAATTTATCCTTATTAATATTGACTACTCTTCGAATTATAAAAATATTATTTCTTTAAATTTATCGTATCACTTGGATTGGTGTATTTGTTATTTTGGGCCATTTTAATTCATAATTACCAAAATTACAAATCATTAGATTAAGGCTAATTGGAATGATAAATAAAAAGAAATAAATATTGTTTTGGTACAAACAGAAATATGTTCCTGATTAAAACAATATAATAGAAATTATATATCTAGATTACGTTATAGTTTTAGTAAAGATATATCACAACCCAAATTAAAACTTTGCATACAATTAAAATTTAAAAGGCCAATAATATTTTTATAAAAAGGTCCTTTTTTATTAAAATTATCAAGGGATGCATTTTTTGATTATTTATCAAAAAGTCGTTTTATCGATGCCACCTGGTTTCCTTGTGAAATTATGACGCAACCGTCTTCAAGTATCAAACGGGATCCTCTAGACCGTGACCCTTGGTCTGCTCCTGAATCAGATGTCGTTCATAGGTGGAATTCCATAAATCCTATCTGTATAGCACGTAGGGTGAGTCCATAAATTCCTACTTATGAGTGAACTGGTCCATTCTCTGAATCACATTTTGCGATCCAGAAGATCCGTGCTCCTTCTCTGAATCACCTGGAGCTGGTACTACAGGTGGTACCGCTGGATAGGTCGGGGGAGGTATCCCCGGTATTGTTGCATAAACAGGGGCAGGTGCCGCTGGTGGCACTGCAGGGTCAACATAAGTGGGTGCGGTTGGAGGTGCGGTAGGTGGTGGTACCGGATGTGGAGCAACTACTACTGCTGGTGCAGGTGTAGGGTGAGCAGTAGGCACTGGTGGTGATGGTGCGTGGTACACTGTAGGCACTGGTGGTGGTGGTGCAGGATATGCCGTAGGCACTAGTGGCGGGGGTGCCGGGTACGCAGTGGGCATGATCGAAGGAGATGCCGAATATGCCGCAGGTGGCACCGCTGGTGGTACTGTGAATACCGTAGGAGTGGGTACGACGGGTACGGATGGGGTAGGTACCTCTGAAACCATCAGAGTCTGAGAACTCGACGCGGTCACAGTACCATGCAAAGTCTGTTCCTGACCGGCAGGTTTGACCCCCGTAGGCGTCTCTGGTGACTCTGCTGCCAGGGATTCCAACGTCCTCTTACATGGTCGTCCTGCACCACGTCTCGGCACGGGAGCACGTGCACCTTACCTCATATATGTTGAATTATGATGCAAATATTACTACCAATATCAAGATTATAAAAATTAACATTTTACCTATTGTCGTCTAGAGATGTTCCGTCACTGTCCAACCCCCATTTATGACCTCGGAATTCGAAAATGAGAAAATCGACGAAAATCCATACAAATCCGAAAATACCTAGGTTGACTCACAAAACTGGGCTCTAATACCAAAAATACTGGTATCAAATTAACTCAAAAATCTAGAACACAAATATCCGAAACACGAAAAATAGGTATCGCAAACCTGTTTTGATACCAAAAATATTGTCACGCCCCAAGTAATCCCTGCCAGAAGAAATTTCGACAGCATCTCCCCTGTACGGGTGACAATATGAACCATTTCTACATTGCCCTCAGGGCCACATATACCTCGGCCAACACGGCCGGAACAATAACAATAAAATAACTAAACAACCACGCAGTTTATATAATCTCAGCCTCTGGCTGACACAACCACATAGTTTATATTTGAAAACAACCTACTCCACTACACAACGGAAAACACAAAACACTAAAGAGAAAACAACGCAGCGAAAAAACAAATGCAGTAGACTAGAAGCCGATAAAATCCTCGAGCACAATCCAACATCACAAGTATATATGTAAATACATAACAAGAAACCATAATTCCAAAAAGTAGAAAACTGTCGCAACGCGAAGTGGTGGGGGACTAGCGACTGGAACCTCCTGACAGTATCAACCTGAAATATATCAACGGGGGTGAGTCCAACACTCAGCGGATACCAAGTTGACATGCATAGTAAACAATAACCAACAGTAATAGATATGTGTACAGTCTCCTGAGATAATATACAATGCAAAACTGAAAGAAAATGGAGAAGCTATACTCACCAGGACCTCCTATCAGGATAACAAGGTCGTCAGATCGAAAATAACATGTCCCTGTACGCATGTCAATTATATGCATCCATCCAATATGCAGCAAACAAAGTACAGCAAACACAAGCAATAAATGCAAATATGCATATGATGCCAATGACATATCCTGGTCACCCCTGACGTCAGTCAACCATCTCACACATGATTGTGAGACTGAGTGGGTAGGGCTATGACAACCGTGCACTCTGCCATCACTGCTCCTGAGCGACCGAGTGGACGGGATGCTGTCGGAGTAGACCTATCCTCCTACCCCAAATCATAAGTGGGGGAGCGCAATGCTCTCATCTCCTTGAGACAATCTAGAGGAGGGATCCCTGCCGGCTACCACGCTGCGTCACACTACCCATGAGCGGACCAATGGAGACAAACAGAGCAAATCTATTTGTCGGCTACCACGCTGCGTCCCACTACCCAACAGTGGACCAGTGAAGCCTAACAGAGCATAAATGCCACACACCCTGCCTGATATACCACTAACCCATGAGTGGTTGTGTGTGTAGATCCATGTAACTGACGATGTGCTCAACAATAATGGAGCTGCCAATCGCTCAGCATGCACTTATGCAAGATGGTGCATGCCACTAAGCAAGGAAATATCTTGATCCTATCCATCTCTATATAATGTGTGCCAAAAGGTATATGGATCAAATAGAATATCCTAGGTACACAAGTCAGGTACGGTATAATAAATCTAAGTCCTAAACATAATAAGACATGGTATGTCATTACCTTAAGGACATAAATATAATCAAAGGAACATGAATGCAAAAAATAGGAAATAAATACAACATGCTCAGGTAATAGATAATGACATACCGATGCAAAAATAAACATAAATATTACTACTCGTTAAATATTACTAAGCATATCAACATGACATATCAAAATAGATAAGTCAAGGTACCCACCTCAAATGTAGATCGAGCTAATCAACCTCTATGTCGAAGTGCTCGTCTCGAATCCGAATCCTATAAGAAATCATACATGTATAGTTTTATTTAGTTAAAATTCAGAATAATTAAATAGCTAATAAAATCCCTAAGACTAATGTAGGGAAAACCCTAATCAACATAACCATTTGCCTACCTAAATTTAAATCCAATGGTTAACTAGGGTTAATTGCCTTAACCCTAATCATTCCATTAGATTAATCGAAACTAATAAATCTACGCACAATCAACCACTAAAATGATCAAATTACAACATGATCTACAACTAAGATCAATTACCCTACTCCTTACCTCAATTCACAGCCGTTGTTGCTACTAGAACAAGTTGCCGCTGGATGGAATTGCAACCGGAACCAAGAAAACCCACAGAACAACACCTCCCTGGAGTCCACCCTACCATTCGGATCAAGAAGAGATCAAGAAGTGGAGATCAAGAGTTCAACCAAGCATTCCACCAGAAAAATCTATTAACAACCCCACTTACCTCTGCTAACAACATCCTTTACTTCCCAATCGAACACCCGTTTCACTAGGGCAGAGCACCTATCTCCAAATCGCCAACAGCCAGATAGAAAGAAGGAATCGACGACTGTACTAGGGCACAAGGACGGCGGCACTGGGTCGGATATGATGGCCTGCGACAGTGCTAGGGCACAGTTACGACGGCTGCCACCAGTAGGGCAGAGATCTAAACTAGGGCACGCCTCAGTTAGGGACCAAGGATGAAGATCTAGGCCGACTTCTATCTCCATGGTCGGCAGCAACCCATCGGCTACGTCGTAGCCAGAAGCTAGGGCACCGAGCATCGCGCTTGGAGATAGGGAGAAGATCTTGTGTAGCTGATGCTCGGCTGGCTTCGATTTGTGGTGTCGGCGTTGCTCCGTGCGGGAAGAGGCGACACCTAGGGCGCTCTCGCTCGGCCATGGCTGTCGGTCGAGATGGAGACTCGGCACGACAATGGCGTCAACTGAGGCGCATGAGGAAGAAGGGAATTTGGTGAAGGGAAGAAAAACGTCGGATGAGAGGAATCGATCGGGACTTTGGGGGAGATGAAGAGGAGAAGAGGGATCGCGCGTGGGATAAGGGAAGAAGAGGAAGAAATGGGGGTGGCGTCAGGTGAGAAACGGTGGAAAAGAAAAAGAAAAATAAAACTTTTCCTCGTTCAATGGGGTAGCTTAAACAGCATTTCCCATGACCCAATAATTGCCCCCATTAAACTCGTCATACGAGATCCGAAAAATTTCCAAAAAAATTCTAAAAATTATGGAAAATTCCGTTAAGATTATTCCTCTATTTAACCTTATTATTTAATTAATATTTGTTGTCATATTTTATATTTTCCCCCACTAATAAAAATTTGGTCCCCAAATTTCGTTATCTACCATCAGCAAGTACTAACAATAGATAGATAATATAAATGCTGAACGAAAATTAACTCACATACCTCAAGTAAAAAGATGGGGGTATCGAGCTCGGATTATATCCTCGAGCTCCCAAGTAGCCTCCTCGTCGGAATGATGCCGCCATCCGACTTTACCAGCCGGATAGTCTTATTTTGCTGCTGACACTCTTTCTGGTCCAGAATCCATACCGAAACCTCCTTGTAGGTAACGTCAGGTTGAATGAGAACTGTTATATCTGACAGTACATGTGCTGGGTCAGCTACGTATCTCCTCAGCATAGACACATGGAACACATCGTGGACGCCTGCCAGAGCCAGTGGTAGCGCCAGACGATAAGCTACTGCTCCAATCCTCTCCAAAATTTGGAAAGGCCAAATGTATCGTGGAGCCAGCTTACCTCGAAGGCCAAATCTCTTCACCCCTTTCGTGGTGAAACTCTCAGAAATACATGGTCGCCAGTAGAGAATTCTAGGGGTCTATGTCTCCGATCAACATAACTCTTATGGTGGTCTTGCACCTCGGACATCCTCCGTCTAATAGTACGGACCAACTCTGCCTCCTATTGAGCTCTCTGAGGTCCTAGTAGCTGGGCCTCCCCAAACTCCTCCCAGATGGTGGGTGTCCGATAAGGCCTACCATACAATGCTTCAAATGGTGCCATTTGGATAGTCGAATGATAGTTGTTGTTGTAGGTGAACTCAACTAATGGTAAATGATCCTCCCAGCTGCCTCCAAAATCCAAAACACAAGACCTCAAGAAGTCCTCTAAAGTCTGGATGGTTCGCTCTAACTGTCCATCTGTCTGCGGATGGAAGGCTATACTGAATCGGAGATGTGTGCCCAAGGCCTGCTGCAGACTCTGCCAGAATCGGGATGTGAACCGTGGGTCTCTATCCAATATAATACTCAACGTCACACCATGAAATCTGATGATCTCTCGACAATGCAGCTCTGCCAATCGATCCAAAGAATCGGTCTTCCGGATCGCTAAGAAGTGCACAGATTTGGTTACTTGATCAACGACTATCCAAATCGCGTCATGGCCTCGTCGTGTCCTAAGCAATCCCACCATAAAATCCATAGTAATGTGATATCATTTCCACTCTGGAATTAGAATCCTCTGTAGTAATCCGGCAGGTCTCTGGTGCTCAGCCTTCACCTGCTGACATACTAGACATCTAGCTACAAATTCTGTGATGTCTTTCTTTATTCTGTTCCACCAATAGGAACGCCTCAAGTCTCGGTACATGCGGGTTCCTCTTGGGTGGATCACAAATTGAGAGCGATGAGCCTCCTGAAGTAGCTCCTACATGACTGGGTGAGACTGACGTACGCATAATCTGCCTCAGAAATATATAATACCCTCATCTCGTGTGAACTCGGTCTGCTGCCCGGAAGCTATTTGGCTGCCAATGGACTGTAAGTGCTGATCACCGGCCTGGGTCTCTCGGATCCTCGTCCTGATCGACGATTGAGCAACCATGGTAACCAACATACCCTGCTCTGTCCGTCCCTGCTCCTGAAGGCCCAATTCAGAGAAACCTTGAATCAAGTCCATGACTGAAGCTCAGTGGCAAGTCAAAGTTCCTCTGGACTTCCTGCTGAGTGCATTAACAACCACATTAGCTTTCCCCGGGTGGTAGCTAATGGTGCAATCGTAATCCTTTAGGAACTCCATCCATCTCCTCTGTCGGAGATTGAGTTCCTTCTGAGTGAATAGATATTTGAGACTCTTATGGTCAGTGAGAATCTCAAATGTAATACGGTACAGGTGCCGCCGCCAAATCTTCAAAGCAAATATAATGGCGGCCAACTCCAGATCATGCACTGGGTAGTTCTTCTCATGCTCCTTCAACTACCGAGAAGCATAGGAGACTACCCTACCGTGTTGCATCAGAACAGCGTCCAAACCTTGTAGAGATGCATCAGTGTAAAGTACGAATCCGTCCTCTCCAGCAGGCAAAACCAAAATTGGAGCCGACACTAATCTTCGCTTCAACTCCTGGAAGTTGGTCTCGCAAGCCTTGGACCATGTGAACTTCACGCCTTTCCTGGTCAAGTGTGTCAGTGGCATAGCTATGCGGGAGAAACCCTTGACAAAACGTCTGTAATATCCTGCCAGCCCCAAGAAACTCCGGGTCTCCTCTACCGATTTCGGCTGCTACCAGCCGGTGAGAATCTCGATCTTCTGAGGGTCTACTGAAATATCTCGGCTAGAGACCATGTGACCCAGAAAACTGACTGAAGATAGCCAGAAGGCACACTTGCTGAACTTCGCATATAGCTGATGTCGTTGAAAAGTCTCCAAGACTGTGAGAAGATGCTACGCATGCTCCTCCTCGGAACACGAATAGACCAATATGTCATCAATAAAAATGATAACAAACTGATCAAGATACTCCAGGAAGACGCGGTTTATCAAATCCATAAATATCGCTGGAACATTGGTAAGCCCAAATGGCATTACCAAAAACTCATAATCGTCGTATCTGGTACGGAATGTTGTCTTCTGAATATCAGATTTTTTGACTCTCAGCTGATGATATCTGGACCGTAGATCAATCTTATAATACACTGATGTACCTCTGAGCTGATCAAATAAATCCTCAATTCGAGGTAAGGGGTACTTATTTTTGACGGTCACTGCATTCAGCTGTCTATAATCTATGCACAACCTCAGAGTACCATCATTTTTCTTGACAAATAATACCGGAGAATCCCATGGAGAAGCACTAGGGCGTATAAATCCCTTGTCTAAAACCTCCTAGAGTTGAATCTTTAGTTCGTTCAACTCTTTTGGTGCCATACGATAAGGAGCTTTCGATTTCGGCAGGGTTGTCGGAATCAACTCAATAGCAAACTCCACTTGCTTTCTGGGAAGCAAACCTAGTAGCTCCTATGAAAATACATCTGGAAACTTTCGGACTACCGGAACGTTGGAGAGTTGAGAACTACTGTCGTCTTCAGTATTAATCAAAGATAACAGAAAACCCTGACAGCCATGTGACAATAGCTTCTGAGCCTAAATCGCTGAAATAGTCGATATGTCGTTGTCTCTGATGCAAGTGAATTCCCATGAGGGTTGGTTCGGAGGCTGGAATGTGACCACCCTCGTCTAACAATCAATAGTGACATGATATGCTGACAGCCAATCCATGCCAAGAATAATATCAAACTCGATCATTTCTAGTACTAAAAGATCTACCGTAAGTATCATGTTGCCAAAAATCTAACGGGCAACTTCTGACCTCCTGGGTGACATCCAAAGTATCACCGGACGATAGAAAGATGGTCAGTCGCTGTGGTTTGAAAGTGGGTAATCTACCAATCTCCCTCATAAAAGTACAGGATATAAAAGAATGCGAGCTACCAGTATCTATCAGAATATCAGTAGATAAGGCATAAATGAAAATTGTACCGTGGAAAATGGATCCGTTGGCCCGCTGTGCATCCTCTCTGGTAACCGTGTGTATACGTCCAGTCTCTGGCGATGGTGGAGGTGGTAGTGCTGCCAAATACTGCTGCGCCTGAGTCTAAGCCTGTCGACGATGCCGGGTACTGAGCCAGAGACGGATATGTGGGCTGTGACTGATACTGGACTGATGGCTGGGGTTGTGACTGGTACTAGACCAGTGGCTGCTGTGGCTAATACTGGACTAGGGGCTGAGGTGGCAGCTAATACTGAGGTCCCACAACAGAACTCTATGGTACCATAAGGGAACTGGTGTGCTCCTATCCATGCATGCTATATGCAGCTACTGTCGGGGGAGCTGTCCTCTGCTAGCTATGCGAAGATTGGGTTGTCCGCCCTCCTCGATAAGTCCCTATCTGGCTAGGCTGTCCTCCATGACCAGACACTCCGAAAGCCATATGTTGAACCTTCAGCGAACAATCTCGGCTCAGGTGCTCAGGCTGTTTGCAGTAATAGCAAACTGACTGTCCCAGGGAGCAGGCTATGGTGACGTGGTCTCTGGACCCACATCTGGTGCAGTGAGTGTCGCTGGCGGGTTGTTTTCAGTTCTGCTGAGAAGACCAGGAACGTTCTGATGAAGATCGCCCTGACTTTTGAGGCTGATCAGAAGCCCTAAAAGTACCCTAACTTGGCCGACTGCGACCACTCTGCTGCTGTCCGGTTGCCTGTGACTGATGGATCTGTCCTGATGTCTGACACATCAGTTTTCTTTTCTAGTACGGATACGCTCTTTGTTGAGCTGACTCAATCATGAGGGCTCTATCCAATGCCTCTAAATAGGATGAATTTCCAAAGCCGGCAAGATTTACTTGCAGATGTCCATCTAGTCCCTAGATAAACTAAAGCATACGAGACATGTCCTTAACAACTAATTCTAGACAAAATCTAGCCAACCGATTAAACTCAACATTATACTCCATCATGGTGCGATTGTTCTGCCGCAGACTCAGAAAATCCTATCGACGAGTCGTCTGATATGCCCATGACAAGTACCGGCTCTCAAAAGCCTCTCTGAATCTCGCCCAGGTGATGTTTTGCTCGCCTAGGATGGAGCGCTGCATATCCCACCAGACATCGACCTCGTCCCGTAAATGGAAAGTAGCCAGCTCTGCTTTCTCCCACTCGGAGCAAGCCATGTAGAAGAAGGTCCGCTCCATGGTCTCTATCCAGGACTAGGCCACACTCAGATCGGTCTCTCCATGGAAGAGGGTGAATCAACTTTTCATCGACTCTGCCAAAGCTGGGATCCGAGCTCGTGCCGCAACTATATCAATCAGGTGAGTAGGAACTGCTGTAAAAACTGGCGGAACCAATGGAGCTGGTACTACAGGTGGTACCTGAGCATGTTGTATTTATTTCCTATTTTTTGCATTCATGTTCCTTTGATTATATTTATGTCCTTAAGGTAATGACATACCATGTCTTATTATGTTCAGGACCTAGATTTATTATACCGTACCTGACTTGTGTACCTAGGATATTCTATTTGATCCATATACCTTTTGGCACACATTATATAGAGATGGATAGGATCAAGATATTTCCTTGCTTAGTGGCATGCACCATCTTGCATAAGTGCATGCTGAGCGATTGGCAGCTCCATTATTGTTGAGCACATCGCCAGTTACATGGATCTACACACACAACCACTCATGGGTTAGTGGTATATCAGGCAGGGTGTGTGGCATTTATGCTCTGTTAGGCTTCACTGGTCCACTGTTGGGTAGTGGGACGCAGCGTGGTAGCCGACAAATAGATTTACTCTGTTTGTCTCCATTGGTCCGCTCATGGGTAGTGTGACGCAGCGTGGTAGCCGGCAGGGATCCCTCCTCTAGATTGTCTCAAGGAGATGAGAGCATTGCGCTCCCCCACTTATGATTTGGGGTAGGAGGATAGGTCTACTCCGACAGCATCCCGTCCACTCGGTCGCTCAGGAGCAGTGATGGCAGAGTGCACGGTTGTCATAGCCCTACCCACTCAGTCTCACAATCATGTGTGAGATGGTTGACTGACGTCAGGGGTGACCAGGATATGTCATTGGCATCATATGCATATTTGCATTTATTGCTTGTGTTTGCTGTACTTTGTTTGCTGCATATTGGATGGATGCATATAATTGACATGCGTACAGGGACATGTTATTTTCGATCTGACGACCTTGTTATCCTGATAGGAGGTCCTGGTGAGTATAGCTTCTCCATTTTCTTTCAGTTTTTCATTGTATATTATCTCAGGAGACTGTACACATATCTATTACTGTTGGTTATTGTTTACTATGCATGTCAACTTGGTATCCGCTGAGTGTTGGACTCACCCCCGTTGATATATTTCAGGTTGATACTGTCAGGAGGTTCCAGTCGCTAGTCCCCCACCACTTCGCGTTGCGACAGTTTTCTACTTTTTGGAATTATGGTTTCTTGTTATGTATTTACATATATACTTGTGATGTTGGATTGTGCTCGAGGATTTTATCGGCTTCTAGTCTACTGCATTTGTTTTTTCACTGCGTTGTTTTCTCTTTAGTGTTTTGTGTTTTCCGTTGTGTAGTGGAGTAGGTTGTTTTCAAATATAAACTATGTGGTTGTGTCAGCCAGAGGCTGAGATTATATAAACTGCGTGGTTGTTTAGTTATTTTATTGTTATTGTTCCGGCCGTGTTGGCCGAGGTATATGTGGCCCTGAGGGCAATGTAGAAATGGTTCATATTGTCACCCGTACAGGGGAGATGCTGTCGAAATTTCTTCTGGCAGGGATTACTTGGGGCGTGACAATATTTTTGGTATCAAAACAGGTTTGCGATACCTATTTTTCGTGTTTCGGATATTTGTGTTCTAGATTTTCGAGTTAATTTGATACCAGTATTTTTGGTATCAGAGCCCAGTTTTGTGAGTCAACCTAGGTATTTTCGGATTTGTATGGATTTTCGTCGATTTTCTCATTTTTGAATTCCGAGGTCATAAATGGGGGTTGGACAGTGACGGAACATCTCTAGACGACAATAGGTAAAATGTTAATTTTTATAATCTTGATATTGGTAGTAATATTTGCATCATAATTCAACATATATGAGGTAAGGTGCACGTGCTCCCGTGCCGAGACGTGGTGCAGGACGACCATGTAAGAGGACGTTGGAATCCCTGGCAGCAGAGTCACCAGAGACGCCTACGGGGGTCAAGCCTGCCGGTCAGGAACAGACTTTGCATGGTACTGTGACCGCGTCGAGTTCTCAGACTCCGATGGTTTCAGAGGTACCTACCCCGTCCGTACCCGTCGTACCCACTCCTACGGTATTCACAGTACCACCAGCGGTGCCACCTGCGGCATATTCGGCATCTCCTTCGATCGTGCCCACTGCGTACCCGGCACCCCCGCCACTAGTGCCTACGGCATATCCTGCACCACCACCACCAGTGCCTACAGTGTACCACGCACCATCACCACCAGTGCCTACTGCTCACCCTACACCTGCACCAGCAGTAGTAGTTGCTCCACATCCGGTACCACCACCTACCGCACCTCCAGCCGCACCCACTTATGTTGACCCTGCAGTGCCACCAGCGGCACCTGCCCCTGTTTATGCAACAATACCGGGGATACCTCCCCCGACCTATCCAGCGGTACCACCTGTAGTATCAGCTCCAGGTGATTCAGAGAAGGAGCACGGATCTTCTGGATCGCAAAATGTGATTCAGAGAATGGACCAGTTCACTCATAAGTAGGAATTTATGGACTCACCCTACGTGCTATACAGATAGGATTTATGGAATTCCACCTATGAACGACATCTGATTCAGGAGCAGACCAAGGGTCACGGTCTAGAGGATCCCGTTTGATACTTGAAGACGGTTGCGTCATAATTTCACAAGGAAACCAGGTGGCATCGATAAAACGACTTTTTGATAAATAATCAAAAAATGCATCCCTTGATAATTTTAATAAAAAAGGACCTTTTTATAAAAATATTATTGGCCTTTTAAATTTTAATTGTATGCAAAGTTTTAATTTGGGTTGTGATATATCTTTACTAAAACTATAACGTAATCTAGATATATAATTTCTATTATATTGTTTTAATCAGGAACATATTTCTGTTTGTACCAAAACAATATTTATTTCTTTTTATTTATCATTCCAATTAGCCTTAATCTAATGATTTGTAATTTTGGTAATTATGAATTAAAATGGCCCAAAATAACAAATACACCAATCCAAGTGATACGATAAATTTAAAGAAATAATATTTTTATAATTCGAAGAGTAGTCAATATTAATAAGGATAAATTACACCCCAAATTTAAAACTTTGCATACCATTGAAATTCTCTGTGTTATGTGCTGTATATTGCCGTTTCTCTACCAAGTTAAAATTAATACTCAACTTGTATCGAAATCTTAATTATTTCATGCATAAGATTACATTAATGACTTGTCAAGTAAATACCACAAAATCCTAATAAATCAATTTTATATTACTCTATAAATATATAAGGTTAATTGCATCTTTCAATATAATTATAGCCTAATCATCGATTAATTATGTTAATTCCTCTCTTTCAACACGATAAGGCTAGAGCGATGGCCATTTTGAAGAAGCAGATTGTGGTGCTGCCACTGCTCGCTTTTCTCCTCTTGAACGCGTCTTCCCCGGCGGCGGCGTTGTCTCCGGCCGGAGCCACCTGGTACGGCGCCCCCGACGGCCCGGGAAGCACTGGTAATTATATATTTAATATCGATGGATCTGTACGTACGTACTTTATGTTATTGTAGAAATACGGTTTATGGAGATGGTATATCGTTCTGATCAGGCGGCGCGTGTGGATACGCTGACGGCGTCGTTAAAGCTCCGCTGTCGTCCATGATAACGGCCGGCGGCCCTTCGCTGTTCAAGGGCGGCAGAGGGTGCGGCGCGTGCTACCAAGTCCTGTGCAACTCCAACGCCGCCTGCTCCGGCACACCGGTGACTGTCGTGGTCACGGACCAGTGCCCCGGCGGGATTTGTGTGACCGACCCCGTCCATTTTGACCTCAGCGGCGCCGCCTTCGGGGCCATGGCAAAACCCGGCCAAGCTGACCTGCTGCGGAATGCCGGAAGACTGGCAGTCGAATACACAAGGTTAATTAATTAATTAAAATATTTTCTTAATCAATAGAAAATTAATTATTTGAGTGGATTTATTAATTGGCCAATTTTTTAAACATCATATTTCTTTTGTCAAAAATATTATATTATAAAATAGTTAATATAACATTAAAATAAGTTATTTTTAATTTCAATTTATAAAAAAATATTATATATAGGATAGATTATATTAATTTAATGAAAATCATTTTAGTATATATAATAACATTAAAATTTAAATAATTTTGATAGTAAAAAGAATTTTATTATAATTTTTATATATATATATATATATAATACTTTTTAATAATACTTTTGATTTTATTTTAAAAAATATTTTTATTAATTTTGATAATTAATGATTTATATATGTTTTTTTATTATGTTAATTTTAATATGTTTTTTTTAATGATGATTCTGGGATGAAAAGAGAAAATTTTATTGGTATAAAAGATATCTAATCCTTTAACAAGTATGGATTGATATCGGATCTCTGAGAGATATGAGGAGGAAGGATTTAAAATATGATCCAAATAGACCCATTGTCATCCCTAATTTAAGGGGAACTTTGATGCAATGATAAAATTGCAGCCCAATGGTTTAAGGAGAACCGTGTTAACTATATTATATAAAGTTGCGAGGGAATAATGCCTCGATCATTAACTAACGACTAAATTTGTATTCCGTCGCTAACTAATAGTATTGAATTATTATTCTGACTCTACTTGACAACTGATATTTATTTTTACTGTTAATTGACGACATAAATTATTATTTCAACCACTAAGTTGATCGCAAATCAGAGATTTTTTAGTAGTGCCTAATTACAAAAATATAATCTCTTGTGGTTTAGCATAAAGCTATATATAATAAATCTAATATCATCTAAACCTTTCATCTATTAATTTGTGTTGGCTGTTATGTATGCAGAGTACCGTGCAATTACCAGGGCTTCAACGTGGCTTTCAGGGTGGATGCCGGGTCGAACGTCGACTACCTCGCCGTCGTCATCGAGAACGTGAACGGGGATGGAGAACTCGCGGCGGTGGAGTTGATGGAGGGATCGTCGGGGACGTGGACGGCGATGCAACCGTCTTGGGGAGCACAGTGGAAGTTGAATGCCGGGCGGGCGTTACAGCCGCCATTCTCTTTCCAGCTGACATCGGGGGAGTCGAAGAAGATTCTTGTCGCCCAAAATGTCATTCCCGTCGGTTGGACGCCGGGGAGCACTTATAATTCCATGGTCAACTACTAGATTGGGATTTGATTCAGTTGCAAGGTTTTTTATTATTGAATAAAATAAGAGTGCGCAAGGAAATTGAAAATTAATTATAAATTGAACATTTGTGATTCGGGGTTCCTTCTCTGTAAGTCCAGTCGATCTTTGCTTTGCTATAACATATTTACAAAAAATATCAAATCTATAAAATTACTTCCTTTATCTGTCTATTGATCTTTAAAATTACAATATCGATAGTGTTCCATGTCCAAAAAATCATTAGATAGAATACATTTTTTGTTGATTTTTATGTATTTAATTCAAACTAATTTTCATGTTTTGGTAATGCATATGTGTATGCATTTAATCCCACATTGCTAAGCCAAGAAGATTGAAAGAGCTTATATATGGAGCCCTTCCATGCTTGCTTAGCAATGTTAAGGGGGGCCTACACGCATGCGCGGGCCGAGCCCAAATCAAGTGGTTTCGGTGGGTTCGAGCCAGAAATTCATAAATCGGGCGCGACGCACTCGATCACTGCACGCAACTCTTGGACCTCGCGCTTGCAGGCGGCCTGGTTTGTTTTTGCCAGTCTCTGGTATGGTCTGGTTCTTGGTTCTGTCCCGAGCGTGAGGAAGCGCACATGGGTTTGGTCTGCGCGTGAGGAAGCGACGCACTTCTTCGCTGGCGAAGCAGTATCCCGCACGTGAGGAAGCGGAAGTGACGCACTTCGAACCGACGCACGCTTTGCTTCCTGGGGTGCGTGCACTGCTTCAGAGTGTATAAATACACTGCCTCTGTTCCTGGTTCAACACACCGAACCAGTCTGCTTTCTCTCCTTCCCTCTCTCTGTCTTCTTCCTTACCGAGAGTTTGTCCTGAGGCTTGGTTTTTAGCAATCTGAGGTTGAGTCCGAGTGCGTCGTTCGTCTTGGAGTGCACCTACGGACGACGCGAGTGGTTGTCGGATCTTGGGAGGATTTTTCCGGAGAGCCTTGCACCGTGGGTGGCAATAAATTCTCCAAAGACAGTCGGCACACCGACGCTTCAACCGGAGATACATTTCTCGACCTCTCTTTTATTTACCTGTTTACTGCATGCTTGCTCTTTTGGTGCAATTTATTACTGTGTTAGTGCTCTCTGTATACAACAATTTTAGAGAATTTATTGCAAGCATCAGTAGACATGATAAATGATAGGGTAACAGGGTCTGATGAGGCTAGTGCTAGACCCGAAAGATTTTTCGGGCAAAACTTCAGATGTTGGGAACAACGGATGAAATTTTGGCTTACTACACTAGGGCTATTCTCCGTTATAGAAACAAATCCTCCTTCACCTGATGAAGCGGAACTTGCCTATAGTGCTGCCTTACAGAGGTTTAAGCAAAGGGATTACCTCTGCCATGGGAGGATCCTGTCTGCCCTCTCAGACGTACTATTTGATGTATACTGCTCAACATCTTCGGCTAAAGAGCTGTGGAAATCTTTGGATAAAAAATACAACTCCGAAGATTCTGGTTTAGAAAAGTATACTGTGGCAAAATTCCTAAACTTCAAAATGGTTGAAGGCAAATCTGTGGTTGAGCAGACACATGAATTCCAAGTTCAAATTCATGGTCTTGCTGAAGAGATATGCCATTACCTGAAAAATTTCAGGTCTTGTCTATCATCGAAAAATTGCCTCCGAGTTGAGAAGATTTTGGCATGACTCTTAAACATAGGAGAGGTAAAATCTCTCTAGAAGATTTGATGATTGCCTTAAATATCGAAGAAGAACATTGGAAGCAACATAAAGATGATGATAAAAGAATGCCTATGGATTTTATTCCAAAGGCAAACGTAGTAGTCTCATCTGACAAGAAAAAATTCAAAAATCAGAAAATGAAGAACAAGATGAAACCCAAACCAAAGATTCAAAAGAAAAATGGAACCACGCCGTGGTGGGCATGTGGATAAGTTGGACATTATGCCAAATTCTGCCCTAAGAAGAAAAACCAGAGCAATATGTCCAACACCAAGGCACAAGCAAATGTCGTGACTGTTAGTGACGACACCAGCAATAGGTTTGTTATCTTCAAACCCGAACTAAATTTGATCTATCAACCCAATGAATGGTTAGTTGATACAGGTGCTAATGTGCACTGTTGTGCTAATCGCTCTGCCTTTCCTACTTATCAGGTAATTGAAGGTACTTCCGTGGCCATGGGAAACCATTCTGCAGCCAGGGTGTTTGGGATAGGACAAGTTGACCTGAGGTTCACCTCTGGAAAAGTCCTGTCACTGCATGAGGTGCATCATGTTCCAACGGTCCATCGAAATTTGATTAGCGGGTCAAAGTTAGTCCACACTGGTTATGAGTTGAACTTTAAATGTAATAAAGTTGTAATATTACATTTAGGAACCTTTATTGGAAAAGGTTACCTTAATGAAGGTTTATTTAAACTCAATGTAGAAAATGCTACCTTAAATAAATCTACTGATATTGGTTGTTCATATTACATTGAGTCTTATGATATATGACATGACAGATTAGGACATGTCAATTTTAATACCGTAAAAAGAATGATGAATCTAGACATGATTCCTAAGCATGCTATAAATGATAAGAAAAAATGTGAAGTTTGTGTGCAATATAAACAACCCCGTAAACCCTTCAAATCAGTTGATAGAAATTATGATATTTTAGAATTGATTCATACTGACTGTTGTGAGTTTAACAGTGTAATAACGAGAGACCATAAGCGGTATTTCATTACCTTCATTGATGATCACTCTCGTTATTGTTATGTTTATTTGCTGAAAACTAAGGATTAAGCTTTAGATAAATTTATGATTTTTAAATCTGAAGCTGAGAATCAAACAAATAAATCTATTAAGAGGTTAAGGTCTGCTGGGGGTGGAGAGTTTACCTCGAACTTGTTTCAAAATTTTTGTCAAGATGCAGGTATAATTCACGAGGTAACTGCTCCATATAGTCCTCAATCCAACGGTATAGCAGAACGAAAAAATCAAACCCTTGAAGATATGATTAATTCCATGTTAGGCAGTTCTGGGTTACCCAACTTCATGTGGGGGGAAGCTCTATACACTGCATGCCATGTGTTAAATAAAGTCCCCATGAGGTCTAGGGATAAAAGCCCATATGAGCTTTGGAAAGGCCGAAGGACAAGTTTGAAATACCTTAAAGTGTGGGGGTGCCTTGCAAAGGTACTAGTACCTGAACACAGAAGGAAAAAAGCTTGGTCCAAAAATCGTAGATGGTATCTTTATGGGTTATGCTCAAAATAGTATTGCATATAGGTTTCTGATTATTAAATCTGAAATTTCTGGAATAGATGCAAATACTATTGTAGAACTTCGTGATGCTACATTTTTTGAGGATATATTTCCTATGAAGACGAGAACACCTCAGTCTATATCTAGTATTCCTACTAGAGGTATGCCTGCTTCCGTAGAGGCCCCATTATCCGTAGAAGGTACACCTTCCTCAAGTCACTCTAGACTAGATGAATCTAGTGAGCATACAGAACTGAGAAGGAGCAAGAGGCAAGGTGTGTCTACGGATTTAGGCCAGGACTTTATCACCTATAATATAGAAGGTGATCCTGTGACATAGAGATGCTATGACTTCTCCTGAAGCTAAGCACTGGAAAGAGACCATTAAAAGTGAAATGGACTCTATTATCTCTAATGCTACTTGGAAGTTGGTAGATTTACCTCCTGGGTGTACCACTATAGGATGTAAATGGGTGTTTAAGAAAAAACTAAAACCTGATGGGTCAGTAGATAAATTCAAAGCCCACCTAGTTGCTAAGGGATTCAAACAGAAAGAAGGGATTGACAATTTTGACACTTATTCTCCTGTTACTAGAATTACTACAATCCGAGTGTTAATAGCATTGACATCCATATATCATCTTGAGGTCCATCAAATGGATGTCAAAACGACATTCCTAAATGGAGATCTTGAAGAAGAGATATATATGGATCAGCCTGAGGGACATGTAGTTTCTGGAAATGAGAATAAAGTCTGTAGGTTAGTCAAATCTCTTTATGGTTTAAAGCAAGCCCCAAAGCAGTGACACGAAAAATTTGATAGTGCTATGCTATCGTTTGGCTTTGAAATGAATGACTTTGACAAATATGTGTATGCTAAAATGAAAGGTGATAATTGTATTATCTTATGTTTATATGTAAATGATATTCTATTTTTTAGTTCTAACCTTTCTATTATTAATGAAACTAAGGCCCTCTTAAGTGGTAAGTTTGATATGAAGGATATGGGTTGTGCTTGTTAGGATCGATGGACGCGGCTAGAGAGGGGGGGTGTGAATAGTCGACCCAAATCGTTCGTTTCTTTCTACAAATCAAGGTTAGCGCAGCGAAAATAAACAATAGAAACGACAATGGAGAATAGCAAACCTCAAACTCGTCGATGTAACGAGGTTCGGAGATGAAACTCCTACTCCTCGGCGTGTCCGTAAGGTGGACGAGCCCTATCAATCCCTCGGTGGATGGGTCCCCGGAGAACCGGCTAATAAATACTCCTTGTGGGTGGAGAAACCTCGCCACAATAGCTTGCAACAACAATATGGAAATACAAAGAAGAGCAAGAACAAAATACACAATGAATGTACAAATACTCGCTTGCCTTCTCGTCGACTGAAGTCCCGGATGAAGCACCAACTTCACGGACGAATGCCAACAAGCAACTAAGTCAAAGAAGCTCACACGAAGCTTCGGAGCTCAGCAAAGCTCAAGAGCACAGCTTTCAGAAGAACAGCAGCTCAGTTCAGAGGAGGAAGAAGAAGGAAGCTTCGGACCAGGAGAAGAGATTTTCTGTAACAGCCCTCAACCTCTTTTATACCTGCATCCACCTGCAAAGAAGAAGCCAGAAGATAGCAGAAGACAGAAGACCGTTGTGAGCCAACGGATAGTTCTGGACTGATCAGGCTGAAGCCTGATCGGTCCAGGGCACCTCTGATCGGTCCTGGGGACCGATCAAATCTTCCTCTGATCGGTCCTGGGGACCGATAAGATCTTCCTCTGATCGGTCCAGGGACCGATCAGCATGCATGTCCCTTCCTTTTCTCCCGAACTTCTTTCCTTCTGATCGTTGTTTCCTGATCGATCTGCAGACCAATCAGATAACACTCAGTAGGCTACTGTTTGGTTACTGATCGGTCACCAGACCGATCCAGATACCCAGTGTATCACTGGATCGATCCACTGATCGATCCAGAGCTTGGTTTTTCCCCAAACCAAGTCCCAAACCTTCCAAACCAACATCCGGTCAACCTTGACCTGTTGGTACATCATGCTTAGCATTCGGTCACTCCCTTGACCTGCTAAGACTCCCCACCAAGTGTCCGGTTAATCCCTTTGACCCACTTGGACTTTTCTCTTCGTGTCAAGTGTCCGGTCACTCCCTTGACCTACTTGACCTTCTCAACACCAGATGTCCGATCACCCTTGATCCATCTGGATTTTCCCTTGCCCGGCTTCACTCACCAGGACTTTCACCTAGCTTCACTCACTTGGGTTTTCACCTGGCTTCACTCACCAGGATTTCCAATCTGCCCGGCTTCACTCACCAGGACTTTCCAACTGCCTGGCTTCACTCACCAGGACTTTCACCTAGCTTCACTCACTAGGGTTTTCACAACTGCCTGGCTTCACTCACCAGGACTTTCCGTCTGTCTGGCTTCACTCACCAGGACTTTCCACATCCGGTCCAGAGAACGAGCTACTGAGCCCTATCTGACCACAGTTCGGAGAACGAGCTACCGAGCCCTCTCCGACTTCCATCCGGTCCAGAGAACGAGCTACCGAGCCCTCTCTGACCATAGTTCGGAGAACGAGCTACTGAGCCCTCTCCGACTTCCCATGTTCCAAGCTTCCATACTTGGACTTCTCCGTGCCAAGTCTCCATACTTAGACTTTTCCCGTGCCAAGCTCCCTGCTTGGACTTTTCCCATGCCAAGCTCCATGCTTGGACTTTTCCCATGCCAAGCTCCCTTCTTGGACTTTTCCCGTGCCAAGCTCCCTGCTTGGACTTTTCCGAGTCAGGTCAACTCACCTCGGGTCAACCAGGTCAACCTTGACCACGGGTTGCACCCACAATCTCCCAAGCTTGTATCCTTGTAAAACATCAAGATACAACTTTTCTGTTCACGTCAAACATTGTCAAACATAACTCGTCAAACATCAAAACACAACTCGAGTCAAGTCAACTCGAGTCTGGTCAACCAGGTCAACCTTGACCTAAGGTTGCACCAACAATTTCCCCCTTTTTGATGTTTGACAAAACTCATAATCAAACCCATAATCAAGTTAGGTTAACCCGATAACCTAACTTAGGTTTTTCAATGTTCTTCCCTGAATATTCTCTATTCTCCTCAAACCTACACTCTCCCCCTTTTTGACACACATCAAAAAGAGTGAATCAAGGTCAAGAGTTTCTTTCTAATGAAGGTCTCATACCTTTCATTGAAACCCTTAATTTCCCCCTTGATACTAAGGTCAATAATTAACTTAGTGATAATCCCATATCACTCAAGTCTTTAGGAGTAAAAACTCTCCCTAAAAGTCAACTCCCCTTGACTAATAGGTAAAATTCCCCCTAAAGGTCAACTCCCCCTTGACCATTGCACCAACAATGTCTTGGAGAGTTTCAACCCTTTAGAAATCCAAAACACCAACTTCATTGCTGAAATTTCAGAAATTTCAGACAGCACAGTCAAAACTGGCACGCCCTGATTGGTCACCAGACCGATCAGGTCTTCCCTGGATCGGTCACAGTGACTGATCCACAACTGCCTGGACCGATCAGACTCTCTTCTGATCGGTCCACAACCTCTGATATCAGTTCTGAATTTCCTTCCGAAATTCAGAAACCCCTACAAAATTCCAGAAAATTCCAGAAATTATAAAACTTTGAGGATACATTCCTCATAACATATACTATCATGGAAAAATAGTTTTCTATGAAAATAAGTTCCATTTTCAAATCTTGATACAAAGTTCAAAAGTCTTTGAAATAGTTCAAAGTTAACTTATCTTTGTATCAACTTGTTCAATGATGAATGCTATCACTAGAAAAGCTTCATCAAGGTTTTTCAAATTAATTTTGAAATGATTTTAAACCAATTCAATTTAGGACCACAATCTTAGGGTTAAATGTACATGACTTGTACACAAGCTTTCCCTATGATCCTCAATTTCGAATTAGGCTCATCTAGGCACAAGAACTATGCACCTTGATCCTAACTCATCATCCTAATATCTCACACACATCTAAGGTGTATCAAACACATCTAAGTCAATTTTGATGTGAGATATGGGTTTAGGTTATCTTAGGCTAAGGTCTCATGCATTTTCTAAACATCAATTTGATCTCCATATCAAATTGTGTTTCTTATCCTTAGATCAATTTCATTGATTATAAATGCAAGAAATGATGACATGGCATAAAATGATATCATAAATGAAAACATGTGCCAATGTCATGATGTCATGGCATAAAGTATGAAACTTAAATAAAGCATGACATATAAATAACCTAAGCATTATCATGACATTTCAAATGATCATAGATTAAATATGATGTCATGACATGGCATATGGCAAACAATATATGGCAAATAGCACATAAAGGTATAGAAAATACCTAATTCTAGCCTTAGTTGCCATTTTTTATAATTTTGATCATTTTACCATAAATTCTATATTCCTAAGTGTAATAGACCTAAAATCATATCCTCAAGACTTTTAGATCACTATGTGCCAACTAGATTGACTCTAGAAAATTCCTCAAATGTGGTTGGCACATCCTAATTATCTTAGGAATAATTCTTAATTTCATTTTCAAGGCTTGATTATACCTTGAAAAATCCTAAAGTGCCACCTTTTGCCATGATTAGGTTAACTACCTATTCAAGTAAGGTTGGCACACCCTAACTAATCTAGCGTGATGGAATCACGCTCCTAGGAACCCAATACCTATTGGAGCTCATTGGGTTCACTAAGTATTCACTAGGGATGACTTCCCTAGCAACCCTTCTAATGACCCTCCTAGGCTTTGAAGCCTTGGTCATTTGAGACTCATCAAGATCAACTCTAGGGGTGACTCCCCTTGTGACCTTGGTGATAGTCTTCCTTACCCTAGATTTTGTTCCATAATCGAATGGAACATTATGATAATTGGGCTTGACTACTTGGGACTTAGGTTTGTGACCCAAACCTTTCTTGTCCTTGGACTTGGGTTTTTGACCCCTAGACCCTAGAGTTAAATCCTTAAGAGCCTTTTCTAGAAAGTCAAGTCTTGACCTCAAGACTAGATTTTCTTTCTCTAATACCTCAAGCTTTAATTTATCATTTTTCTTTGAGGTATTCCTAGGCATATGTCTAGTAGTTTTGGGATTCCTATCTAGGTTTCCCTTAACCTTAGATGAGTTAATCCTAGGGTTGACATTTCTAGAGTTGTCCTTATTCAAGCTAACATGTTTAGCACCTAAGCACATATATTGATTCCTATAATTAATATGCTTATCATTATTAGCAATTGCAATAAAACTACTAGCATGTGTCTTATTAGAATTGCAATAATGAGCCTTAAAGGTTACCTTAGGGTTTGCCTTAGCTCCCCCTATCGATGTGCTTGGTTTCTTGTCCTTGTGAGGTTGCCTCCCCCTCGGACATTGGCTCCTATAGTGTCCCTTTCGCTTGCATTGGAAGCACACCACGTGCTCCTTGCCCCTTGCGTATAGGGACTCCGGCTTCCTTGACCTTTGGCGCCGGTGGAGTCTTCCTAATCCTCTTTGGACACTTACTCTTGTAATGCCCAAATTCCCTACACTCAAAGCACATTATATGCAATTTATTTGAACTTAAATTGCTTGAGTTACCTAGGGTTGAGGATGAGCTATCTCCTTCATCCCTTCCAGAGGTAGAAGCTTCTTCTTCTTGCTCCGATCTTGAAGAAGAACTCTCCTCCTTTTCTTCCTTAGATGTTGAGTGGCCCTCAACTTCTAATTCCATGCCTCCATGAAGTGAGCTACTTAGCTCACTTGACTCCTCTTCATGACTTGAAGTGGAGCTTCCCTCATGGAACTTGGCCAAGTTGTTCCACAACTCCTTGGCATTGTTATATCCACCTACCTTGCACAAAATGTCATTAGGTAATGAAAATTCAAGAATTTTCGTTACCTCATCGTTGATTGTGGATTTGCTCCTTCGTCCACTTTTTCTTCTCTAGGGTTTCTCCGTCTTTATCCACCGGATGAGTAAACCCTACCTGCACACAACTCCAATGAACTAGGTTAGTCATAAGAAAGTACTTCATTCTTACCTTCCAAAACGCGAAGTCGTCGCGATCGTAGAAGGGTGGAATCGTGACGTCTTCTCCAAGTCCATCCGTTCTCTAACTTGTGCTCCCCCGGGTGTTAATCCGTCGAAGAGCGACCTCGCTCTGATACCACTTGTTAGGATCGATGGACGCGGCTAGAGAGGGGGGGTGTGAATAGCTGACCCAAATCATTCGTTTCTTTCTACAAATCAAGGTTAGGGCAGCGGAAATAAACAATAGAAACGACAACGGAGAATAGCAAACCTCAAACTCGTCGATGTAACGAGGTTCGGAGATGAAACTCCTACTCCTCGGCGTGTCCGTAAGGTGGACGAGCCCTATCAATCCGTCGGTGGATGAGTCCCCGGAGAACCGGCTAATAAATACTCCTTGTGGGTGGAGAAACCTCGCCACAATAGCTTGCAACAGCAATATGGAAATACAAAGAAGAGCAAGAACAAAATACATAATGAATGTACAAATACTCGCTTGCTTCTCGTCGACTGAAGTCCCGGATGAAGCACCAACTTCACGGACGAATGCCAACAAGCAACTCAGTCAAAGAAGCTCACACGAAGCTTCGGAGCTCAGCAAAGCTCAAGAGCACAGCTTTCAGAAGAACAGCAGCTCGAGGAGGAAGAAGAAGGAAGCTTGGACCGGAGAAGAGATCTTTGTAGCACCTCGGCCTCTTTTATACCGCATCCACTGCGAAGAAGAAGCCGAGAGGCAGAAGATGTGAGCCAGCCAACGGATAGTTACAGACCGATCGGTGGCGATCGGTCGAGCTCGATCGGTCACGGGACCGATCAGATCTTCCTCTGATCGGTCCAGGGACGACTCAACATAGTCCTTCCTTTTCTCCCGAACTTCTTACCTTCGATCGTTGTTTCCGATCGGTCAGGACCGATTAGATAACACTCGATGAGCTCTTGTTTGGTTCTTGATCGGTCACGGACCAATCCGGATACCGATGTATCCTTGGATCGATCCATCGATCGATCCAGAGCTTGGTTTTTGCCCAAACCAAGTCCTAAACCTTCCAAACCAACATCCGGTCAACCTTGACCTGTTGGTACATCATGCTTAGCATCCGGTCACTCCCTTGACCTGCTAAGACTCCCCACCAAGTGTCCGGTCAATCCCTTTGACCCACTTGGACTTTTCTCTTCGTGTCAAGTATCCGGTCACTCCCTTGACCTACTTGACCTTCTCAACACCAGATGTCCGATCACCCTTGATCCATCTGGATTTTCCCTTACCCGGCTTCACTCACCAGGACTTTCACCTAGCTTCACTCACTAGGGTTTTCACCTGGCTTCACTCACCAGGATTTCCAATATGTCCGGCTTCACTCACCAGGACTTTCCAACTACCTGGCTTCACTCACCAGGACTTTCACCTAGCTTCACTCACTAGGGTTTTCACAACTGCCTGGCTTCACTCACCAGGACTTTCCGTCTGCCTAGCTTCACTCACTAGGACTTTCCACATCCGGTCCAAAGAATGAGCTACCGAGCCCTCTCTGACCACAGTTCGGAGAACGAGCTACCGAGCCCTCTCCGACTTCCATACGGTCCAGAGAACGAGCTACCGAGCCCTCTCTGACCACAGTTCGGAGAACGAGCTACCGAGCCCTCTACGACTTCCCATGTGCCAAGCTTCCATACTTGGACTTCTCCGTGCCAAGTCTCTATACTTGGAATTTTCCCGTGCCAAGCTCCCTGCTTGGACTTTTCCCATGCCAAGCTCCTTGCTTGGACTTTTCCCATGCCAAGCTCCCTGCTTGGACTTTTCCCGTGCCAAGCTCCCTGCTTGGACTTTTCCGAGTCAGGTCAACTCACCTCGGGTCAACCAGGTCAACCTTGACCACGGGTTGCACCCACAATCTCCCAAGCTTGTATCCTTGTAAAACATCAAGATACAACTTTTCTGTTCACGTCAAACATTGTCAAACATAACTCGTCAAACATCAAAACACAACTCGAGTCAAGTCAACTCGAGTCTGGTCAACCAGGTCAACCTTGACCTAAGGTTGCACCAACAGTGCTGACATGATTTTAGGGCTGAAGTTGACTCGTTCAACTGAAGGAATAGTAATTTCTTAGTCACTCTATGTTGAGAGAGTATTAGAGAAATATGGCTATAGCTAAGTTAAATCTGTCGTCACACTCTATGATCCTTCAAAAACTCTCCACAAGAATAAGAGTGGTGTGGCAGTATCTCAATTAAGATACTCACAAATAATAGGTAGTCTAATGTATTTAGCAAATTGTTCTAGACCTTATATTTCTTTTGCTATAACGAAATTGAGCAGGTTTACCAGTTGTCCGGACAGAACGCATTAGGATGCATTAGACAGAGTACTTAGATACCTAAAAGGCACTATATCCTTGGGCTTGTGGTATGGGAGATTCCCTGCAGTCCTGGAGGGATATAGTGATGCTAGTTGGATAGCTGACACTGCTGAGTGTAAAGGCGTTACTGGTTATGTCTTTACACTTGGAGGCGGTGCAGTTGCTTAGAGGTCTGTTAAACAGACGATTATAACCCGTTCTATATCTGAGGCAGAATTGTGTGCTTTGGATACCACAGTAACTGAAGCTGATTGGCTTAAGGGTCTTCTTTCTGAAATTCCCTTAATGATGAAGCCAATACCTTCTATTTCAGTACATTGTGAAAATCAAACAACAATAGCTCAGATTAGAAGCTCCAAGTATAACTAGAAACAGAAGAGACATGTACAAATAAGATTAAAATCTATTAGTGAGTTAGTGTCTCTTGGAGTTGTGTCATTGGACTTTGTAAGTTCAAAAGACAATATTGCTGATCCACTCACTAAAGGACTTGATTCTGAGAAAATCAAGAGATCCAGTAAGGTAATGGGACTGAGGCCTATCCTGGTTTCACCTATAACGGTAGCCCAACCTATCTGATTGGAGATCCCAAGAAGTAGGTTCAATGTAGTACAAACAAGTTATAAGGGTGAACCGTAAGCATCAAATTGATTTAGATATAATCTCATAGTCTCTTCCTTGGATAGATGCTTGACTGCTAGTAAGGATGAGCTTAGGAGCTCTTAATGAGTTCAAGGTCTTAATGGGGGGGGGGGGGGGTGCAAATCCCTAGCTCTTGGGCCTCGCGCTTGCAGGCGGCCTGGTTTGTTTTTGCCAGTCTCTGGTTTGGTCTGGTCCTTGGTTCTGTCTCGAGCCCTGGCGAGGCGCGTGAGGAAGCGACGCACTTCTTCACTGGCGAAGCAGTATGCCGCGCGTGAGGAAGCAGAAGCGACGCACTTCAAACCGACGCACGCTTTGCTTCCTGGGGTGCGTGCACTGCTTCAGAGTGTATAAATACACTGCCTCTGTTCCTGGTTCAACACACCGAAGCAGTCTGCTTTCTCTCCTTCCCTCTCTCTGTCTTCTTCCTTACCGAGAGTTTGTCCTGAGGCTTGGTTTTTAGCGATCTGAGGTTGAGTCCGAGTGCGCCGTTCGTCTTGGAGTGCACCTACGGACGACGTGAGTGGTTGTCGGATCATGGGAGGATTTTCCTGGAGAGCCTTGCACCGTGGGCGGCAATAAATTATCTAAAGACAGTCGGCACGCCGACGCTTTAACCGGAGATACATTTTCTCGACCTCTCTTTTATTTACTTGTTTACTGCATGCTTGCTCTTTTGGTGCAATTTATTACTGTGTTAGTGCTCTCTGTATACAATATTTTTAATATCTAGTAATCATGGATTTACACTCTGGTCGTAATATCCTTTTGGAAGTAAACATCTTTTATTTCACATGGAGTCTGATACGATGAATAATGTAGGCCCCGATCCTATAGTTTGGTTGATGCGACCTTCAAAGTCAAGGAGGGGCTAACACTTTGGGCTAGCGAGGTTACATGTCTCAACCGAGTGGTCTAACCAATCGAATCTCTAGTCTGATCGGATCCCAAATCTCATAGGATTGATGAAACTTCGAGTAATTTTAGTGTCATTCAGAGCCGAGTTCTCTTGGTCACTCAGAACTTAGCACAGTCACATGTCTCGGCCGAGTGGTTTGGCCGATCGGACCTACAGTCTAATCGGACATGCTAGGCACACGGTCTGATCAAGCTCTTTGGGCGAGTGGAGAGGTCGAGTCCTCGAGAGGGTCATCATTCTTTAGCCGACCCAACCCTATCCACGTGCAAGGTTCGATCCAACGACAAAGGGGACTCAGTCGACCCACCAGCAAAGCATATTAAAGGCCCGTTAACATAATGACCTAATATTCTTTTTTACCATTTTGTGTAACTGTTGTCAGAGAATCAAGAGAATATTCCCTAGGCAATCTTTACAATGGAAACTTCTACCCTGCAAAGGGCAGAAGCGGCGGGTCTAATTTTGGAAAGGTGTCAAAATGTCATAATGTTCGCTCTTTTTTAGAAATGCATCGATATTTGTGCATAAATAAACATTGACACTATATAAGGGGTCTCCTCTTAAAGGTGCAGGTATGCAAGATTACGCACTCAGAGCCCATTGTTCCTTTCTACTATTCACTGCATTCCATTTCCCCTCGATAACATGATTGACTTGAGCATCGGATTATCTGCGTCGCAGACCCTTCCCTAGCCTGGTTACTGATGTTTCCTTCCCTCTATGTTCTTTTTGACATGCAGGATCGTTCGCCGCCCTCTGCTTACAACTCAAAGTATTCTCACGATCAACATCGAATCCACCTACCCAACCCAACACACCACCTTCCTCAATTTCAGACATGATCAAATTTGGCGTCGTCTGTGAAAATTTTGCTTGGATCTAAAACACGAAGATAGAAGAGACTAGACAATTCACTATAGTTACTTTGTCACAAGTAGACTTGGAGTTGCTAATAATCTATCGAGCTCAAAAGTTGGTGCAACAGCCAGTGGTGGATCCAGATAAAAAAAACAAAGGGGTGCTCAAAGAGCGAAGCCCGAGCTCATCTTCCTCCTTGTCATCCCTCTAACTGTAGCTAAAAGGAAAACACCAAAATAATGTACAATGGAAGGATATCCGTAGGTGACACATTGAACTGACTAATGCTTAATCTGGCATTAGCAGTGAAGCTCACAACACCAGCAAAGTAACCAATAACACTATCCAAGTTCAGTTATCATAAATATGCTAAGTGTGATGATCACTTTGACTAGGGGGTGTAAAAGTATCCCCTTTTTTCTCGACAATAACATGAGAACAATGCATTGAAGTTTACTTACATTAATAGTGCCAAAAGTTCCATTTTATAAGAGAAAATACTTTTCCCCCTTAACAATGGAATGTGTGTTATCTGACTCATAAAATTAATATTCTCTCTTTTGTTTACATAAATTTTTCAGTCATTATCTCACAAAAGAATAAAATAAAATAAATTTCACAATATGTCATCCTAGAAATACTCAAAATCATGATACACCAAGTCGTTGGGATTGCCTTTATTCCTAGTGTTCCCACCTGGAAGTCCACTCTTAGCACTTTTCTTCTCTTTGCTCCAAAACTGACTAAAGTTGATCGAGTCAGGAATGTGTGGAGGCGTAGTTCTCCGCACCAAAGCCCAATTGATCCCCTCAAAAAACGGATGTTGCTTGATCTTCATTGCCCCTTTGAGGTACGTGATCCTCCTCTCCTGAGCAACCAAGCTCGCCAGTAACGTCTCCAGGAAACTTAGCGGTTGTCCGACCACGTTGTGAAGAGTGGCCCTGTTATCAAATCTCTTGAACGACGTCGCCCTATGCAACAACTCATACAGGAAGATGCCGAAGGTCCACCAGTCCACCGCGATGCCATGCCCCTAGCCACGGATGATCTCTGGAGTAAGGGGGTGCTCAAGCGCACCCCTGCGCCCCCTAGATCCACCATTGATTATTCTAATAGAGAGATAAATCTTTTAACAAAATATTTTAAAAATAGATTTTAAGTTCAAAAAATTTTGTAAAATTTTCTATGTATGTTAAATAAGAAGTATATCCAGCAAAAAATTAAATTTTTAAGAGTTCAATATCGAGAATTTTTAGTATTAAAAAATAATATTTTTATAAAAATTCATAGAAAATTTATTAACATTAATAATTTTGAAAATATTATTTTTGACATAGAACATGATATTTTTGTTGGGTCCTTTATTGCTGATGCAAACTGAGTGCAGGCAGAATGATGGTTAACCACTGTTTTCGACTAAGTCGAGGCTAGAGTTAGACTCTATCTCTTTAAGATGAATTTGCCGCGCACACGGTGCTCATGGAATACGACAATCGTCTCCCATGATACACCGACTTTTATCTTGCAATAGCAGCACTGCAAATCGCAAAACCTCCGAACTGAGGAAGCTTCTTGAACTCTCCAATGCAAGAATGCAATGCTTGTTTTGCTTGGAAGAAAGTGAGTGAATGAATGAGTATGTGAGGGACTTTATTTATACATATGAAAGGGTATAAGAACCTCTTGGTTCAATTAGATCTCATCCATCCATTTCAAAATAGGTGATGTAGATCACATCCTTTCCTAAGAGGCATACTACCTCTTCATTAGATACACCCTTTAATCATCCAAAAGGTATTTAAACCTTTTTGATTAGTTTTCCATTTATAATTTTTAACAATCCCCCACATAAATGAAAAATAATGCATGCATGTTATCACCTAAGGAGAGTTCAATCGAAAAGTCAATGCATCGGGAGAGGTAGCTTGTGGCTTTGAACCTTCCGTAGTGGAATGCTATCGAGCCTATGAGGCTGCGCAGTGAACGTGATGTCTTGAACTGCTCAGCTGTTTGTGTATACTAAGACAATAACACCCACACAAAGATTTATCTCACTTACTTTGGGTTCTCATGGTTGGTTCCGTTTTGGCCATGGATACCATCTTGGATTAATGAGTGTTTCATTGAAATGACCAGTTTTCACACTCACATAGGCGACACTTCTATCAAGAGTATCCTACCATACTCCACCTTATAAAGGTATAGAAGTCATTAAAATCATAAACTTAACCTCACTGCATGTGGTAGGACAGCACAAGTTCATCCTAGGATTGAGATAGAGATAATGATAATATATCTCGTGTGTTGTAACACAACTTCTGTAACTTCATTATCCCATTGAACCAAGATCTTGGGATCTCCAGTCAACAAGGTTGGGTTACCGCTACAGTCATTTTTAGTTATAGATTTTTAATCTCATTCCTCTCGATGAGCAGTATACTTGATCTCGACTTAGCCCCTTCGTAAGAGGATCTGCCAAATTATCTTTGGACTTGACATAGTTGATTGCAATCACTCCGTTTGAGATCAACTGGCTAATGGTATTGTGTCTATGACGTATATGTCGAGACTTACCATTATACATACTACTCTATGCCCTTCCAATCATTGATTGACTATCACAGTGTATAAGTACGGCAGGCACATGTTTCGTCCAGCTCGGAATATCTTCCAAGAAATTTCGAAGACATTCAGCTTCTTCAGCTACTTTTTCTAATGCTATAAACTCAGATTCCATAGTTGACCGAGCTATGCATGTCTGCTTTGTGGATTTCCAAGATACTGCTCCTCCACCGATTGTGAATACATACCCACTAGTGGATTTGAAATCTTTTGTATCTGATATCCAATTAACATCACAATATCTCTTTAAGACAGCGAGATACTTTTCGTAATATAATCGATAGTTCATAGTATATTTCAAATATCTAAGAACTCGCATCATTGCTTTCCAATGGGTGTCGTTTGGATTACTCGTAAAATGACTCAACTTGTTGACCGTACAGGCAATATCTGGACGTGTGTAGTTTGTGAGATACATTAAACTGCCTATTATCCGAGAATATTCCAATTGCAATATGGGCTCATCATGGTTTTTCACTAAGTGATGACTTAGATCCATAGGTGTTTTCACTATAAAGAGATCATTCACATTGAACCTTTTCAATATTGACTCTACATAATGGGATTGTGTCAAAACTATCCCATCAGATGTCCTGAGAATTTTAATTCCAAATATAACATCTACTAGACCTATGTCTTTCATATCGAAATTCTTGGTCAACATTTTTTTTGTACTCATGATTACTGCCCATTATAAGCATGTAGTCTATGTATAGACAGATCATTACATGACCTTCAGGTGTGTTTTTGACATAAATGCATTTGTCACATTCATTTATTTTGAATTCGTTTGACAACATTATTTTATCAAAAATTTTGTGTCATTGTTTAGGCGCTTGTTTAAGTCCGTACAATGACTTAACTTTCCTCTTTTCCTGGAGCTATGAACCCCTCGAGTTGCTCCATATAGATTTCTTCTTCCAACTCACCATTTAAGAACACAGTCTTAACGTCCATTTGGTGTATTTCAAGATCATACAGTGCTGCGATGGCTATCAGCACTCGTATGGATGCAATCCTTGTCACCGGTGAGTAGGTATCAAAGTAGTCAAGGCATTCCTTTTGCTTGTACCCTTTGGCTACAAGTCTGACCTTATACTTGTCAATTGATCCATCAGATTTATACTTGTGTTTTAGTATCAACTTACAACCTAATGGTTTGGTACCAGAAGGAAGGTCTACTAGTTCCCAAGTATGGTTATTCATGATGGACTCGATTTCACTATTGACGGCTTCTTTCCACATTGGGGTGTCGGGACTAGAGAGAGCTTCGCTTAATGTTCTTAGGTCCATTTCTGACATAAAAGTCATGAAGTCTGGCCCGAACGTTCAACTCTAGCTCGTTTGCTCCGATGTGGCTCTTCGCTTTGATTGTCAATAGTCCTTTTACGACAATTAAGTTCAGAAATGTCATTTTCGTTAGAACTTCCGTTGTTATCACTTTGAACGTTTCCCTTCTTATTTGGCAATATGTTTTCAAAGAATATTGCATTCCGAGATTCTATGGTTGTTCCCACATGAATATCAGGAATGTCTAACTTGTGAACTATGAATCGATATGCACTACTGTTATGGACATATCTGACAAATATCGCATCAAACGTTTTAGGTCCGATCTTTACTTGCTTTGGCTTAGGTACTTTGACCTTTGCTAAGCACTCCCCATACCTTTAGGTATTTGTACGATGGCTCGCGGCCTTTCCATAGTTCATATGGTATTTTATCATTTTCCTTGTGAGGGATTTTGTTGCGAATGTGGTTTGCTGATAGTATAGCTTCCCCCCACAAGTTCTGGGGTAAGTCTAAATTTATCAACAAGGCATTCATCATTTCTTTTAGTGCCCTATTTTTACATTCGGCAACACCATTTGATTGAGGCGAGTAAGGCGCCGTTGTTTGATGGATAATGCCAGATTCTGAATACAACTCATCAAACGGTGCACCATATTCTCCTCCTCTATCGCTACGAATTATTTTAATTCGTTTATCAAGTTGATTTTCAACTTCTATTTTATAGGTTCTGAAAGCTTCTAAGGCTTCATCTTTACTTCTTAAAAGAAAGACATAATAGAACCTCGTGTAGTCATCGATAAAAGTAATAAAATACTTTTTACCTCCTCTAGTATGCACGAATTTTAAGTCACATAGATCACTATATATTAACTCTAGAGGAGTCGTTGACATTTCCACCGAATGAAAAGGTAGTCTTGTCATTTTTGTTTCGATGCACACTTCACATTTGTGTGTTTCGTCAACATTGACGTTTGGTAATAAATTTAACTCAACGAGACGTTTCAGAGTATTATTATTGGCATGCCCAAGTCGATCATGCCACAAATTAAAATACTCAACAACATAGCTGGAAGATTTTATTTTATTACCATCAAATTCACAGTGTACAGTCATTACAATCATTTTGAGCAGAATCTGTTCTAAATACCCTTTACCTACGAATACACCATTTTTCGTAAGTACAAAGTTGTTTGACTTGAACACTAGTCTGAAATCGGCCATAACAAGTGCTGATCCAGAAACTAGGTTTTTCCTGATGTCGGGAACATGGAACACATCAACGAGCATTAGCTCTTTTCCAGACGTCATTTTCAGAACAACTTTCCCGAGTCCAACAATCAGGGATGTCATGGAATTGTCCATATAGAGCTTTCTTCCACTTATCGGAGTATACTTGGAGAACATCACCCAGAACAGATATGACGGGTTACTCCAGTATCGATCCACCACTGCTTCGGGTTATCCACCACCATGTTGGCTTCAAACACGACTACAGTGAGATCCAATTCCATGTCGTCAGAAATTATGACTTGGTTCGCAGCATCCTTCTGACTCTTGGTTGGTTTCTTTGGACGTCTGCAATCCTTGGACATGTGTCCTGGCTTTTCACAGTTGTAGCATGTGCCCTTGAATTTCTTACCTTGTGCATTCTTTTTGGATTGCTTCGGCTTTTTAGCTTTTGGCTCAGCTAGGTTGGATATCTCGTCGATTGCCCGCTTCATTCCTCTGGAGTCGGACATCTTTCGATTATCTTCCTCTATTCGTAGCCTCAGGATTAGGTCTTCAAGTCCCATCTCCTTTTGCTTGTGCTTTAGGTAATTTTTGAAATCCTTCCACGACGGAGTAGTTTCTCGATTACCACGGCTACTTTGAATGACTCGTTCAATTCATGCCTTTGGCATCCAGATCATGCATTATTAGTTGCATGTCTTGGACTTGAGATGTTACGCTATTGGAATCCAGCATTTTGAAATCCAGAAGCCGACCGACGATGAATTTCTTCAACCTGGAGCTTTCGATTTTGTATTTCCTTTCAAGTGACTCCCATAGAGATTTTGTCGTCTCTATTGAACAATACACATTATACAACACGTTGTCCAATGCGTTGAGAACGTAGTTACGGCACAGGAAATCTCCGTACGAGCACCCATCGCATGCAACCTTACTATCGGAATTACCTTCCATAGCGGCTGGCGGGTCTTCATGTAAAAACCGTACGAGGTTTAATGTTGTCAGGTAGAACAACATCTTCTGTTGCCATCTTTTGAAGTCGGCTCCATTGAACTTTTCCGGCTTCTCTCCGGTTGGAACGACAGTTGGAACGTGTTGGGTTCTTCGAGCCGCGAAAATCGCTTTTTCGCGTCGCGGAAACCCCGAGTCACCCAAAGCCGTAGATTCGTGCAAAGATTCGTAAACAAAACTTTTCGAAAAACCTTTTCTTGTACGAGTTTATAAAACCTTTAGATCTACACTAGATAAGGGTTATACCTTCGAAGCGTGCCTTTCGCTTATCCCGCTCGTCCAAGGAGTTGCCGGATATCTAGACCGTCAAGCGCCGGTCCTCTAGAAGTATCCACACGGACACGTAGGTGGAGAAAAACCTCACACAAAGGTGTACTAGCACCTTGGTGAGATTCGGCCAAGCAAGGAGGAGAGGGAGAGGGAGAGCTTGAGAGGAAGAAGGAGGAAGATTCACCACACTTGAATGAAAATGAATGAAAATCAATCCAAATTCAAAAGTGGCCGGCCACTTCTCATCAAGTGTAACTCCCCATTAAATGCAATTAATGTGAAGTTAATAAGAAAATGACTTTGTAACTTCCATGAGGTGGCACACCATGATGATGTGGAACATCATCATTGGTCCACCTAATGCCAACTCACCAATGAGGTGGCAAAAGGTCAAGTCAAAATTGACCTTTGGTCTTCCTTCTCTAGTCAAGTCCAACTTGACCCAATCTCTACCATGGTTGATCTAATCCAACCATTTGATTCGAGCCAACTTAATATAATGAATCTAATTCATTAAATTAAATTGATTTAATAAGTTATAATCTAAATTTGACTCATTAAATACATGAATCAACTTGAGTCGAACTCAAGTTAGCCCAATTAGGATTACTCTTAATCCAATTTGATTCATCAAATGAATCTAATCCTCTTGGTTCATCATATGAACCTAATCTCCATCTAATTGTCCTAAGTGTGTGACCCTATAGGTTCTTGTAACGTTGGCAATGCCCTAAACCCATTTAGGAGCATAAGTAATGAGCGGTATCTAGCAACACATCATTACTACCCAAGTTACAAGAATGTCGAAATCCGATATCACCTTGTGACTACTAATTGTGACTCCTCACAATATGTGACATTGTCCTTCTATCCTAGACATCTAGATTGATCAATGTGAGGCATAGACCGTGTCATCCTCTAATCAATCTAAATCTTGAACTCCAAGTAGACTCACTCGATCAAATGAGCTCAACATCTAATGTTGACTCATTTGGGCATGGCCATGCACTTAGTGATCTCACTCTATCAAGAATAGCGATGTCGCTCCCGTCATATGGGAGGGATAGATCCCATCTACATCACTCACATCCCTTTGCATAATTCGTTACATACCCAGTAATCGCCTTTATAGTCCACCCAGTTACGGGTGACGTTTGACGAAACTAAAGTACATAACTCCTTATGTAGGGATCCATGGTGACTTCAGGTCTAAGGACTAATAGTCATACTAATAGCCACATGAGAAAGTATATGACACTCATATAACGATCCATGATACATTCTCATGGCAGGTCATTCAGTATACATTCTCTAATGCCTACCCATGTGTCAGCTTGATATCTCTATATCCATGACTTGTGAGATCAAGTCATCGAGCTGACCTACATGCTAGTCTTATTGTATTAACATTGTCCCTGAATGCTAATACTCGACTAGGAATGATTTAGAGTAGTGTTCCCTATATCATCTCACTATCGATTCAACTAATCGATTGATATAGGTATGAACCTTCTACTCAAGGACGCTATTATACTTAGTCTATTTGGCACTAATATAAATAAGTATAATAACCAAACAAATGCCTTTATTAATATACAAGAATATGATATACATGAGTCCATACAATCATCAAATGATTGGCTCTAGGGCTCTAACTAACAATCTCCCACTAGCACTAGTGCCAATAAGTATAGGCTCTAAGGCCTAAAGACCTAGTGTGACCATCATACTTCCTCTGTGCCAAAGCCTTGGTCAAGGAATCTGCGATGTTAGCCTCTGTACGTACTCTGCAAATCTTCACATCTCCTCTATCGATAATCTCTCAAATGAGATGGAAGCGCCGTAGTATGTGCTTGGTCCGCTGGTGTGAGCGAGGTTCCTTTGCCTGTGCTATAGCTCCATTGTTGTCACAATAGAGCTCAATGGGGTCAGCAATGCTAGGAACCACCCCAAGTTCAGTGATGAACTTGCGGATCCAAATCGCCTCCTTCTTGCCTCGATGCGACAATGTACTCACGTTGTAGAATCGACATCAGTATCCGCTTGAACTCTTCGGCACCACCATTTATGCAAAATCGAACCCATCGCGATCTATAGTCATCCCTGTCGGTCGAAGCTAGCATCACCGTAACCTTTACTAGCTCATCATCGCCTCCATATATCAAGAAATATTCTTTAGTCCTTCTTAAGTACTTAAGAATATTCTTGACCGCTATCCAGTGACTTTCACCTAGATCTGACTGGTATATGCTCGTCATACTCAAAGCATACGAGACATCAGGTCGAGTACATAGCATGACGTATCGATCCTATGGCTGAAGCATAAGGGATCTGATCTATGCAGTCTCTCTCCTCTCTAGAAGAGGGACCTTGAGTCTTTGAAAGACTCACACCATGTGACATCGGCAGAAATCCCTTCTTGGAGTTCTGCATGGCAAACCGAAGTAATACCTTGTCAATGTATGTACTCTGACTTAGGCCAAGCAATCTCTTAGATCTATCTCTATAGATCTGTATCCCTAGAATGCGGGATGCCTCACCTAAGTCCTTCATTGAGAAGCAACTCCCTAGCCAGGTCTTGACAGACTGAAGCATAGGGATGTCCTTCCCAATGAGTAGTATGTCATCCACATACAATATGAGGAAGACAACTATATCCCCTACAACCTTCTTGTAGACACAAGGTTCATCTTCGTTCTTGATGAAACCAAACTATTTGATTGCATCATCGAATCGAAGATTCCAGCTCCGAGAAGCTTGCTTTAGTCCATAAATGGACCTATGCAGCTTGCATACTCTGCTAGTATGCTGTGGATCTACAAAACCCTCAGGTTGTGTCATGTACACATCCTCGAGTAGGTTTCCATTCAGAAACGCGGTTTTGACATCCATCTGCCATATCTCATAGTCATGGTAGGCTGCAATAGCAAGCATGATCCGAATGGACTTAAACATCGCTACTGGAGAAAAGGTCTCATCATAGTCAATACCATGAATCTGCTTGAAACCTTTAGCTACCAAGCGACCCTTATAGATAAGTCCATCCATGTCAGTCTTTCTCTTAAAGACCCACTTACACCCTATGGGTTTTACCCCTTCAGGTGGATCAACCAAAGTCCATACTTGGTTGGTGTACATGGATTCCATCTCGGATCTCATGGCTTCTAGCCATTTCTCGGAATCTGGTCTCATCACAGCTTCCTGATAGGTGGTAGGTTCATCCTCTATGAGAACAATGTCATCATGGTCAGACAAGAGAAATGAGTATCTCTCAGGCTGACGACGTACCCTATCAGATCTGCGAAGAGGTATGTCTACTTGAACTGGTTGTTGTTCCTCAACTCCTTGTGGAACAACATCATCCACAACACTTTGTGGTTCCAGTTCAACTTCCATCGAGGCATCAGTTCTATTGTTCGCATCTTGAACTTCTTCAAGATCGAACGTGCTCCCACTAGTCTTTCTAAAAACAAAGTCCCTTTCTAGAAAGACCCCAGTCTTTGCCACAACTACCTTGTGCTGACTGGGAATGTAGAAGTAATATCCCTTAGTTTCCTTGGGATATCCAATGAAATAGCACTTGTCAGATTTGGGTCCTAATTTATCTGAGACTTGACATCGTACGTAAGCCTCACAGCCCCAAATCCTCATGAAAGACACCGGCATCTCTCCATCCATATCTTATATGGTGTCTTTATCACGCCTTGGATGGAACTCGGTTGAGAATGAAAGTGCCGTGTCTAGAGCATATCCCCATAGATATGTCGGAAGATCATGTGACTCATCATAGATCATACCATATCTAATAAGGTACGATTCCTCCTTTGGATACACCATTCCATGTGGTGTTCCGGGAGGAGTGAGTTGAGATAAAATCCCACACTCGCCTAAGTAGTCATGGAACTCATGGCTTAAGTATTCACCACCTCGATCTGATCAAGTATTTTAATACTCTTGCCAAGTCGGTTTGGACTTCATTCTTGAATTCTTTGAACTTTTCAAAGACTCAGACTTATGTGTCATCAAGTACACATAACCATATCTCCTGAAGTCAATAAATGTGATGAAGTATCTATAACCGCCTCTAGCAACAACATTGAAAGGGCCACATACATCACTATGTATGAGTCCTAACAAATCGCTTGCTCTCTCTGTGCCCACTAAAGGAGTCTTGGTCATCTTGCCTCGTAGGCATGACTCGCATATCTCATATGATTCAAAATCAAATGAGTCCAACAAACCATCCTTATGGAGTCGGGATAAGCGCTTGTCATTTATATGACCTAGCGACAGTGCCAGAGATAAGTTTGGTTCAGGTCATTTGACTTGAACTTTTGGTATTTATGTTATAAATAGGGCTCTCAAGGTCTAGAATATAGAGTCCGTTTATTAGTGGTGCACTAATAGAACATATCTTTTAAATAAACAGAACAACATTTATCTTTTATTATAAAGAGTATCCTTTCTTGTCTAAACAAGAAATTGAAACTATGTTCTTAGTAAGAGCAGGCACATAACAACAATCATCTAAATCTAGTACAAGCCCGGAGGGCAGAGATAGATAATTAGTTCAATAGCAGCAACCGTGCTCCATTGCCTACTCGGAGGTCCACCTCGCCTTCGCCAATGCTCGCTATTTCTCCTGCACATCGGTACAAATGTGAGAAGCACATCCGTTATCTAATACCCATGATGTGAAATAGATAGATTGACTTCTATAACATATATACCTAGTGGAAGTCTCACTTCGCTTCTTCTTAAGATCCTCCAAGTATACCTTGCAGTTCCTCTTCCAGTGCCCGGTCTGACCGCAGTGGAAGCATGTTTGCGACCCCTCCTTTAGGCTTCAGTGCCTTGCCTTTGCCCTTGGTTTGGGACTTTCCCTTACCTTTGGGCTTTCCCTTGCCCTTGTGCTTTTGGACCATCAGAATGGGCTTAACCTTCTTAAGGTTAATCTCAGCAGTTCGTAACATACTAAGTAACTCGGGCAGTGGCTTGTCAATCTCGTTCATGTTATAGTTGAGAATGAATTGACTATAGCTATCTGGCAAGGACTGCAAGATCAAGTCAGTGGCCAGCTCTTGGCCAAGTGGGAACCCCAGTCTTTGTAGGTTCTCTATGTACCCAATCATCTTGAGTACATAAGGACCTACAGGAGCTCCGTCTGACATCTTGCACTGAAACAGTGCCTTCGAGATCTCAAATCTCTCATGCCTCGCTTGTCCCTGATATAGTTGGCGAAGATGCTCAACTATATCAAAAGCGCCCATCAACTCATGTTGCTTCTGAAGCTCTAAGTTCATGGTCGCGAGCATTAGACATGACACATCTAATGCGTCGTCTTGATGCTTCTTGTAAGAATCTTTGTCAGCTCGCGGGGCATTGGCAGGAGGAGCCTCCGGAATGGGCTTCTCCAGAACGTACAGCTTACGCTCCTGGGTGAGAACTATTCTCAAGTTCCTGTACCAGTCCAGGAAATTCGCTCCGTTGAGCTTGTCCTTCTTAAGGACAGATCGCAGGGAGAAAGAATTCGTGTTCGACGTCATGGTTATCTACAACAGAAAATTTGCAGAAATAAATATCATATTCTTTAAAAATCATTTAATTAGGCCTTTAATTAAATGATGCTCCCACTGAATTCTATAATTCTTGTGGGACAAGATCCACATCATACTAACCCTTGAGTTAGCTTTGGCTAATACGCCCAAGGCTTAGTATGATCCGTAGGTAACGATTACCAATTACATCTCTATGCAACTCTTGTTTATAGAATCAATATCCGCATTTATATTAAAATTCGAGTTAGCTTTGGCTAATACGCCCGAGAGTTAATATAGATGTGATTTTGACCTACCTTTCCAACTATTGGAAGAATGCCTATAGTTGACTCGATCCAACCGAGTAACTAGGAATACTCAATCTAATTGAGTTTGTATTCACCCATGCGTTGATAGGCGGGACCAAGATTGCCCCTCCGTACCCTACCAAGATAATATGTATTGCTCTGCTTTGGCAGATTCAACAATACATGTGATCGAGGTAGTGATAGGTATCACGGCACGGTTAGGCATTAGAGTTGAGTCGATTGAGATCTAATCTAATCGAAAAGGATGCATCTTGTGCACGACTTAGATCTAATCTAATCGCAAGGGTGCATCATGTGCACGACTTAGATCTAATCTAATCGTAAGGCACTAATTAATTAACTACTTATTAAATATGCATCACATACACAAGCAATTAATTAATCTATTTGTGATTTAGTCATGGCCCTACTACGATCTTCTCAAGCCAATGAGAAGATCGAATGGTCAACCTAGGGTCAACAGCTTCTCCAAGCTCCTCCCTTTGACCACCTTGTGTTGCTCGTGCCCGCCTCGGAACTCCGTCTCGTGTGGACCCTCCACCGCTCCAATTTGTACATTACAATTTGAAACTCGAGTTACATTCGAGTCTAAATCTAATTTACAACAAGAATATAAGAGAAGGCACGACGCGCAGGTCGCGAATATAATACAACACTCGCAAACACATAACGGCACGCAGGCCGTATTATGAATTACAACACAACCAATCATATTGGGTTTTTGGGCCATGACTATCACAAAATAATATATAATTCAAAATTATATATTTTTCATAATTTTCTATAATTTTAAAAATAATTTTTACAAGTTTTATGAATAAAATTTCCCGGCGGTCCCGTTTAGCGGTTTCGGGCGCAATCGCAGAACGGATCCCCTTGCGGGGCCCAGGGGCAGCGCCCCTACCCGTGATCTAACCATCGCGAGGGTTCCTTTGCGATCCAACAGCGCCTAAACCCGCTTTCCCAAAATGATTTGGGTCGAGACATTGCCGTTTCAGAAAAATCTTCCCGGTGGGTTCGTTTTTAGCGATTTCGGGTGCAATCGCGAAGCAAATTTCCTTGCGGGGTTAGGGGCTATGCCCCTACCCACGATCTAACCATCGTGAGTTGCTCCTTTGCAATCTAATGGCACCCGACCCCGCTGTCCCAAACGGATTTGGGGCAAAATGAAGCCGTTTAAAAGAAAACTTTCCGGAAGCCGAAGCCTACAAGTGCCGAGACACTTGTGCTTCGCTTCTACGGAAAAATTACTCATAAAAACTCTAAAAACCCAATTTTTACAGAAAATTACAGAAGGTTTATTTTTCCTAAAAATACAAACGAACTCGTACAAGTCTTTGCACGTGGCTCTGATACCACTGTTGGGTTCTTCGGGTCGCGAAAATCGCTTTTTCGCGTCGCGGAAACCCCGAGTCACCCAAAGCCGTAGATCCGTGCAAAGATTCGTAAACAAAACTTTTCGAAAAACCTTTTCTTGTACGAGTTTGTAAAACCTTTAGATCTACACTAGATAAGGGTTATACCTTCGAAGCGTGCCTTTCGCTTATCCCGCTCGTCCAAGGAGTTGCCGGATCTCTATATCGTCAAGAGCCGGTCCTCTAGAAGTATCCACACGGACACGTAGGTGGAGAAAAACCTCACACAAAGGTGTGCTAGCACCTTGGTGAGATTCGGCCAAGCAAGGAGGAGAGGGAGAGGGAGAGCTTGAGAGGAAGAAGGAGGAAGATTCACCACACTTGAATGAAAATGAATGAAAATCAATCCAAATTCAAAAGTGGTCGGCCACTTCTCATCAAGTGTAACTCCCCATTAAATGCAATTAATGTGAAGTTAATAAGAAAATGGCTTTGTAACTTCCATGAGGTGGCACACCATAATGATGTGGAACATCATCATTGGTCCACCTAATGCCAACTCACCAATGAGGTGGCAAAAGGTCAAGTCAAAATTGACCTTTGGTCTTCCTTCTCTAATCAAGTCCAACTTGACCCAATCTCTACCATGGTTGATCTAATCCAACCATTTGATTCGAGCCAACTTAATATAATGAATCTAATTCATTAAATTAAATTGATTTAATAAGTCATAATCTAAATTTGACTCATTAAATACATGAATCAACTTGAGTCGAACTCAAGTTAGCCCAATTAGGATTACTCTTAATCCAATTTGATTCATCAAATGAATCTAATCCTCTTGGTTCATCATATGAACCTAATCTCCATCTAATTGTCCTAAGTGTGTGACCCTATAGGTTCTTGTAACGTTGGCAATGCCCTAAACCCATTTAGGAGCATAAGTAATGAGCGGTATCTAGCAACACATCATTACTACCCAAGTTACAAGAATGTCGAGATCCGACATCACCTTGTGACTACTAATTGTGACTCCTCACAATATGTGACATTGTCCTTCTATCCTAGACATCTAGATTGATCAATGTGAGGCATAGACCGTGTCATCCTCTAATCAATCTAAATCTTGAACTCCAAGTAGACTCACTCGATCAAATGAGCTCAACATCTAATGTTGACTCATTTGGGCATAACCATGCACTTAGTGGTCTCACTCTATCAAGAATACAGATGTCGCTCCCGTCATATGGGAGGGATAGATTCCATCTACATCACTCACATCCCTCTACATAATTTATTATATACCCAGTAATCGCCTTTATAGTCCACCCAGTTACGGGTGACGTTTGACGAAATTAAAGTACATAACTCCTTATGTAGGGATCCATGGTGACTTCAGGTCTAAGGACTAATAGTCATACTAATAGCCACATGAGAAAGTATATGACACTCATATAACGATCCATGATACTTTCTCATGGCGGGTCATTCAGTATACATTCTCTAATGCATACCCATGTGTCAACTTGATATCTCTATATCCATGTCTTGTGAGATCAAGTCATCGAGCTGACCTACATGCTAGTCTTATTGTATTAACATTGTCCCTGAATGCTAATACTCGACTAGGAATGATTTAGAGTAGTGTTCCCTATATCATCTCACTATCGATTCAACTAATCGATTGATATAGGTATGAACCTTCTACTCAAGGACGCTATTATACTTAGTCTATTTGGCACTAATATAAATAAGTATAATAACCAAACAAATGCCTTTATTAATATACAAGAATATGATATACATGAGTCCATATAATCATCAAATGATTGGCTCTAGGGTTCTAACTAACAGAACGTCGTTGATTGCAGCCATCAGTTTGCACGAAGAAAAATTCGCCTTAAAAATGTTGGGTCCTTTATTGCTGATGCAAACTAAGTGCAGGCAGAATGATGGTATACCACCATTTTCGGCTAAGTCAAGACTAGACTTAGACTCCATCTCTTTAAAACGAATTTGCCCCGCACACGGTGCTCACAGAATACGGCAATCGTCTCCCATGATACAACGACTTTTATCTTGCGATAGCAGCACTGCAAATCGCAAGACCTCCGAACCGAGGAAGCTTCTTGAACTCTCCAATGCAAGAATGCAATGCTTGTTTTGCTTGGAAGGAAGTGAGTGAATGAATGAGTATGTGAGGGACTTTATTTATACATATGAAAGGGTATAAGAACCTCTTGGTTCAATTAGATCTCATCCATCCATTTCAAAATGGGTGATGTAGATCGCATCCTTTCCTAAGAGGCATACTATCTCTTCATTAGATGCACCCTTTAATCATCCAAAAGACATTTAAACCTTTTTGATTATTTTTTCATTTATACTTTCTAACAATTTTATCATAGAAAAATAAAATTTTTAAAACTAACTCTGTGAAATAATTTTAAATTGAAAGATATTATTTTTGTTGAAAAATTAACAAAAAATAATATATCCGTTAAAAAAATTTTAAAATTTTTGTTCCAGATAGACAATAAAATATTTTCCAAGAAAAAAAAATTAAGATTTAATTAATTTCAAACAATACACATACAAAACAGTTTATTTGAAAATTTTGACAAATTTAAACATATAAAAAAATGTTAAAGCAAATTAAAATTGAAACATGGATGAAGATTTTAATGTAAGCATGATTTTGGAACCCACTACCGAATTAATTAAAAAAATTTTAGGAACATATTTTAATGATAATTTTCTAATTTAACCTTTATAATATCTAAAATATAAATTTAGTTATTGATAATTTCTAAAATTTGAAGTAGTAAAATTTGATTATGTAGAATTCTTCAAAGTTTCTATTTATTTTTTTTTATTTTTCATTTTCAATTTTCATCTTGTTGAAATCTTATAATCGACAAGATTTTGCTGAAGTTCTTTATAGGATCGTTGCGCTAGAGGGGGGAGGGTGAATAGTGCTTGTTTTAAAATTAAACTCAGAGATAAGCAGTGGAAAAATGACACAACAAAAACAGTCGCAAATACCAAGAGTTTACTTGGTTCGGAGCTTGTGGCGACTCCTACTCCAAGGCCCACACGTGATAGTGCTTTTGATGGACAATTACTAATCAATCATAAAATCTTTACAAATTACAATAGATTAAAGTGTAAGAAAAAAAAAATATACCAACAAATAAAAATAGGAAATTCCGGGCTTCCAGTTGTTAGAGCAGTGCTACGACTTTTTCGAATTGTCTTTGGAGTAGCGCACAGAAGAAGGATCATGATTTTCAGTTGTCTCTAACCTTATGGTCGAGATCGACTTAAATGGCCTGCTTAAGGTGCCTTCATCCTCCATGAAGGCACCTCCAGCTAAGGCTTTATCCCTGTAGCTTTGGTCGCCGATAAGGTCCACTTTCTACGAACTCTATTTCTCCGAAGGCGCCTTCAAGCTCCATGGAAGGCACTTTGAACATTGTTCACCGGAGGTGCCTTTAAGCTCCATGGAAGGCACCTTGAACACTATTCACCGGAGGCTCATTCAAGCTCCATGGAAGATACCGTCAGACACTGTTCATCCGAGGCTCTTTTGTGCTTTCCACTTCCTGCAAGACATATTAGTCCAAATACAAAATATACCCTGCAAAATAAATTTTAGCATAATAAAATATGAAATAATAAATCATTTTGATAGTCTCTGAACTGTCTGATTCTAACTTTGAGTTTCACTGAAATTCTAGGTCGAACTAACACCTACTATTCCCTCTTTCGGGGAACGCGTCCTCACCTACTCCTCTCAGGTTACCTGTTGCCAGACCGATCCTCTAGACTGACTGGACTTTTGCTCAGTGTCTGAGTCTTCAGGACTTTTTCACTGGACGTCCGATCCCCGACCTGTCAAATCTTTCACCTTGTCCGCGACCACAAGGATTTTCACCTAGAGTCCCCGACTCTAGGGTTTCGCCTAAAGTGCTCGACTCGCTAAGACTTCCCGCCTAAAGTTACCACCCCCTATGACTTAGGGTTGCCTCCCCCTAGGGTTTTCCACCTGCCTATAATTCACTAGGTCTTTTGCCTAAGAAGACTTAGGACTTTCTTACAAGCTCAGTTCAACTTGTTAGATAACAACACAACTTAACTTTGAACCCTTTGCCATTATCAAAACATAGGTTCGATCATCCGGTGTTTCCCGCACCAACAATCTCCACCTCTTTGATTATGACAACAAAATTCAAAGTTAAGTAAAATACTTATAATTGAAAATGAAATAATAAGGAGATGCAACATATGGAACAAGTTAAGAGCTATTTAATTTGCTTATTTGTTAGCTCCGTTTAAGTTTCTCCTTAATTTTCTCTTAGCTCTCCCCCTAAATTTTCTCTTTTTCTTAACTTTAGCTTCTCTCCCCCTTTGACATATATCAAAAACACTTTTGAGAGAGTTTGAAAATACTATCCACCAGACTAAGGTTTTGAAAGTTTTGAAAAGCATTGAGTATTGAAGAATAAAACACTTAGTTTATAACACTTAGCTTAAAAAAAGATTTTGATAAAAGCTTAGTGAAGTACTTAGCTTTAACAAGATGGAGAAGCTTAGATGAAAGAGCTTTAATTTTTCAAAAAAGGAGTCTAACTTTTTTAACTTTGCAAAGAGAAAAGACTTTAACTTTTTTTAAAAAAGGAGTTTTAATTTGAATTTTTCAAAGATAACTTAAAAAACTTTTAACCTTGAAAATTAAAAAAAACTTTTAACCTAAAAAAAACTTTAACTTAATTTTTTTTATCTTTTCAAAGAAAAGAGTTTTAACTTAAAAAATTAAATTTTCACTCCCCCTTGGATTAATACCAAAAAAATTTAGTGTCCTAGAGTCCAAGCATGAGTGTAACAAAACTTTAACATAAACATCTTCTTTTCTTTAAACAAATGTCTAACCTTTAGCTAATAGTTGTTTATCATAAGATAGTAGCTTTCACTTGGTTAGTCAAGTTAAGCAAGTGTTCCAATTAGTTTGACTAAAATGGATAACTTAACTTGATTAATTTAGTTTTGGTATTTATTGTCCAAACTTATATTGATACACAAACGTAAGTATTCTAAAGTCCAGGCAGTACCCTATGCATCTCACACCATTCTAAGTGTTTATCATACACAAGCATGGTATTCCAAGTGTGCTTGTGAAATGCTTTGGCTGAAGCCTGGGGGTACATATTTTCTAAGGGAAAAGTCCTAAACTGTTTCTAACCTTAGAAAATACTAGTAAAACTGGGAGTTTTGAAAATAATTTTCATAGAATTTTAAATCATAAAAAAACTTAGTAAAAAGGAGTAATTTTGAAAAACTTTAAAATCTATTCTACTTTACACATACCTAATTGTCTTCTAAGTGTGCTGAACTCAAGTTCAGATAAGAGTTTTATGAAAATGTCTGCTAGGTTTGATTAAGACTCAACATAGTCAAGTACAATATCGCCCCTAGCTACATGATCCCTTACAAAGTAATGCTTAACTTCTATGTGTTTAGTCCTTGAGTGGTGTATTGGATTTTTGGTTATGTTTATTGAACTTATGTTATCAATTGAGATTTTTGTATTTTTATATTCTAGTTGGTAATATTTTAAGGTATGCATCATCCATAGTAGTTGAGATTCACATTCTCCCGTGGCTATGTATTCTGCTTCAGTAGTAGATAAAGCAACAGTGTTGCTTTTTATTGGACCAGAAATTGGCAGCTTCCACTTGTACTTTTTTTTTTAATCTAATTTACACCAAGCATAGTCTGAGTCAGAGTACCCCTAAGTTGAATGTTCTAGTCTTAGGATACCAAAGTCCTACATTTAGGGTCCCCTTAATATACCTATGTATTCTTTTTACATCGGTTAAATGTGATTCTTTTGCACAGGATGTTGGATCAAGATGCTCTAGATGGGGGGGGGGGGGGGGGGGGAAGGGAGGGTGAATAGCGCTTGTGGCTTTCACTTTTCGTTCGTTTCAAAAATCTCAAAGTAAATATGCAGCAGAATGAAAATAAAGACAAACACAAAGAACAAAGACACCAAGATTTTTTACTTGGTTCGGAGCCTATGACGACTCCTACTCCAAGGCCCGTACATAAGAGTACTTTCGATGGGCAAATACTAATCAATCGAACGATTACAAAGGATTATAATTGAAGTACAAAAGAACTTGAAATGAAAACAATACCGACGACTCTTGAAAGAAATTCTTCTAAAAGGATCGTCGTCAGAGCTTTTGGGCGTCGTGGAGGCGTTTTCTGAGCAGCTCGAAGAAGCAAGAGTTGATCGTTGAGTTTCGTAGACACTCTAGATCGAACTGAAGCTTAATGTTCCCTCACTGGGAAACGCGCCCTCATCTACTCCACTCAGGAGAGTATACCTGTTGCTAGTCCGATCCTCCAGACCGACTGGACTTTTGCTCAACGCCCGAGTCTTCAGATCTTTCTGTTGGACGCTCGCTCCATGACCCATCCAGTCTTTCACCAAGTTCGCAACACCAGGACTTTCCACCTAGAGTATCGTACATTAGGACTTTTGCCGGAAGATCTCGATCCACCAAGGCTTTCCGCCTAGGGTTACCACCCCCTAAGATTTTCCTGCCTATCTAACCACAGCTAAGACTTTTGCCTAAGTTACCTTAGGACTTTTCCTGCAAGCTCATTCAGCACATTAGATCACAAATAATCTTAACTCTGAATCCTTTGCAATTATCAAAATTCAGGTTCGATCGTCGGATGCTTCCCGCACCAACAATCTCTCCCTTTTTGATTATGGCAACAAAAATTCAGAGTTAAGTAAAAAGACATAAAGTGTCACGCCCTGGAGGAGTCCCTGTCCGAAGAAATTTTGGCAACATCTCCCCTGTACAGCGGACAATCTGAAACTTTCTACATCACCATATACCTCAGCCACATGCGGCTGGAATAATAGCAATAATAAAAATACAACAACACAGACAACCACGCAGTTTATATAAATTTCAGTCTCTGGCTGTCACAACCACGCAGTTTAATAATATCAAACTGAACAGTAGTACGATGACTCAAAAACAACCCTACTCAACTACACTCATAAAGCTCAAAACCGATAATAAAACCAACTTACCTCTTCTGCCATCTAGGCAGGCATGTACTAAAAGCAAATCCAAATAAAAGACATCCACAAGTAAAACAATCCATACAAGATCCAAAGTATCCAAAACATAACAAGTTCAAAACATAGTCTAGTAAAGAAGAAAACCAAAAGATCAATAAGCCCTCGTGGTCTGCAGGGGACTAGCAACTGGAACTCTCTCTTGACAGCATCAACCTGAAAATAATAACGGAGGCGGGGGTGAGTCCAACGCTCAGCGGATAACAACTGATTTACATAGTAATGAAGTAACATCTAGCACTAATCATGCGTACAGTCTCCTGACGTAATAAAGGTAAATGCAATCTGAAATGAACAGGAAAATACTGTACTAACCTGTACCTGGTACAAGGATAAACAGTCCGAGAGGTATAGAAATCCTGTATGCATGTCAAGCATGACATCCAACCAATATGCAGCAAATAAATGCAACAAACACAATCACAAGAAATAAATGCATCAATGTGTATGATGCAAATGCAGTCATGGTCACCCCTGACGCCAGTCAGCCATCTCACACCCAATGGTGGGACTGAGTGGGTAGGGCTGTGACAACCATGCACTCTGACGTCACTACTCCTGATGAGTGACCGAGTGGACGGGATGCTGTCGGAGTACACACATACTCCTACCCCAAATCATAAATGGGGGAGCGCAATGCTCTCATCTCCCGGTACACCATGACGGGGAGGGATCCCTGACGTGCTACCACGCTGCGTCACACTACCCATGAGCGGACCAACGGAGCACCGAACAGAGCAAACTGACGTGCTACCACGCTGCGTCACGCTACCCATGAGCGTCACAACGGAGCACCGAACAGTGATGAAACTGGCGATGTGCTCGACAATAATGGAGCAATCTATCACACAGCATGCAATCATGCGAATGGTGCATGACACTAAGCATGGTAATATACTGAACCAAATCTATATACATATATGATGTGCACCATAATCAATAAATCATATCAAGGATACACAGATCAGATAGGGTATCACACCTAGGTCCTGAACAAGGTGAAGCATGGTTATATCACTACCCCTAAGCATGTATGATCAGGTAAGTAATAACATGAGAAGCAAAACAAGCAATCAACCAAACATGTAACAGGTATCGGGTAGTGACTAACCGAAATAATTAAGAAACATAATTGTTGTTATTTGTTAAATTCACTACTATGTGTTGGTGCAACATCCCTCAGGTCAAGGTTGACCTGGTTGACCAAGCTGAGTCTTGGTTTGAGTTTAGATGTTTGACAATAAGAAATTGATTGAAGAAGAGTCAAGTAGGTCAAGGTTGACCGGATACTTGACTGGGAAGTCCTAACTGGGATGTTAGGTAGAATGGAAGTCCTGGTGAGTGAAGCCAGGCAGAAGAAAAGTCCTAGTGAGTGAAGCTAGGCAGATTGAAAACCCTAGTGAGTGAAGCTAGGTGAAAGTCCTGGTGAGTGAAGCCAGGTGAAAGCCCTAGTGAGTAAAGCTAGGCAGATGGAAAACCCTAGTGAGTGAAGCTAGGTGAAAGTCCTGGTGAGTGAAGCTAGGCAAGGGAAAATCCAGATGGATCAAGGATGATCGGACATCTGGTGTTGGGAAGTCCAAGTAGGTCAAAGGATTGACTGGATACTTGGCATGAGGAAATACAGATAGGTCAAAGGGATTGACCAGACATCTGATGGAAGTCCAAGTAGGTCAAGGGAGTGACCAGATACTTGGCATCAATAGAAAAGTCCAAGTGAGTCAAAGGGATTGACCAGACACTTTGTGGGAAGTCCTAGCAGGTCAAAGGAGTGACCAGATGCTAGGCATGATGTACCAACAGGTCAAGGTTGACCGGATGTTGGTTTGAGAGGCTTGGGACTTAGTTTTGAGCAAAAACCAAGAGCTGGATCGATCAGTGGATCGATCCAGGCCTTTCCCAGCGAACAGAGAACCTCTGGATCGATCAGTGGATCGATCCAGAGGTCCCAATCGATCAGTGGATCGATTGGGACGCTGCTGGATCGATCCATGGATCGATCCAGGCGTTTTTCCCAGAGCACAGAGGCGCTCTAGATCGATCCGTGGATCGATCCAAAGCCTCCCCGATCGATTGGGAACATTCGAATCGATCGGGATCCGACCGTTGCGTCGGGTTTATAGCCGCAGGCGAACGTTGTCTTCGGCATCTCTTCACCGATTCAACTCAGATCTTCACCAGCTCCTCCACAGCTTTTCTCAAGCTCGAGATCGCCAGTTCTTGAAGGTTCTTGGAGGCTCTTCCAAGTCAAGAGGCGGATCAAAGCAAGAAGAAGAAACTAGGGTTAGGGTTTTTGCACTCATTGTAAGCTTGTATTTCATTACCTTTCCCTTTCTTCTTGTATTGAGTCTTGTAGGGCTTCTCCGCCCTTAGTAGTTACCATAAAGGAGAGTTTTATTAGTGGAGGGTGTGTGTGTTGGTGCGGATCCTTGGATTAGTCACCTCTTGTGAGGTGGATACCAAGTAAACCAACCGTGTTAGCGTTGTGTGATTGTTTCTTTGTATTTCCGCTGCACATCTTTGAAGGAAAAAGCAACGCCGACCACCGAGCAAACGCGACGAGCTATTCACCCCCCCCCCCCCTCTAGCTACTTTTGGTCCTAACAAGTGGTATCAGAGCAAGGTTGCTCTTCACCGGAATCACCGCCGGAAGGGGCAAACATAACAAGCAAAGCTAGAGGGTGAAGAAGTTGGAGCAAATTCATCAAAGTCAAAGAATTCAAGAAGCTTAACTTCAAGATGCAATTCCAAGATGGACTTGGATTTGATACAAGGGTGGCTCCACCATACACATCCACAAGCTTCGATTCTTGGAAATCAAGAATCGAAAATTTTCTTATGATTAAGATAGAGCAATGGTTTGCTCTAATGGAAGGCTTCAAGGCTCCAAGAAATTCAAAGGGCAAAGTTCTCAAGAGGAGCAAGTGGAGCCAAGAGCAAATCCAAAGGTGCGAGGCCAATGACAAAGTGACCAAGCTTTTGGTCAATTTATTGCCAAGCACCATCCTTTGCAAAATTGGAGAATTTGAAGATGCAAAGGAATTATGGAGCAAATTGGCCAAGCTTCATGAAGAGATCCCCTCCATTGCACAAGATCATGAAGAATCCAGAGAGGGTGACTCTTTGGAGCAAGACCAAGAGGAGGACTCCGAGGTTGAGAGATGCTCAACCTCTGAAGAAGAGGAAATCCAAGAAGCTTCATCCTCAAGGGAATGCACCGAAGGGAACAAAGAGAGAGTATACTCCTTGTTTCATATTTAAGATGATGAAGCCTCCACCTCTAGGATTGAGGGGGAGCAATCCTTGGTGACACCGGATCAAGAAGAAGGAGAAGCTTCTACATCCGGGTCAAGTGAAGAAGAAGAAGATGGTGCCACCTCCAACATTCAAGAAATATCAAATGAAGGAGCAAGTGCCATCCCTACACAAGAAGGTAAAAATAGTTCAATTAATAATAAAAATCATATTATATGTTTTGAATGTAGGGAACATGGGCACTACAAGAGCAAGTGTCCAAACTTGGCCAAGAAGAAGGGTCAAGTGACACAAAAGGGCAAGGAGAAGCCCAAGGAGACCATCCCCGGGACAAAGAAGAGCAAGGAGCACATTGTGTGTTTCTCTTACAATCAAAAAGGGCATTACCGAAGTCAATGCCCCAAGGGGAAGAAGATGGTCAAGGCTCAAGGAGGCACTAGTCAAGGGGGAGCCTCCAAGGTAAAGAAGAAGGTAACATTTATTGAGCCTACTCCTTTACATTATGGTAAAAAGCATGATAGTTCTAATTTTTATCATTTTAATGTAATTTACCATAAGAATAGGAAGCATAAGGACTTTAAGGAAAAGCATGTGGCCCTACATGCCAAGACTACTACACCTAGGATTAGAAAGGTAGATAAAAATCTAGGCAATCACACTAAGGACCTTAGCTACAAGCCTAGAAATAAAAATGCTCATAAATTTAATGGAAAACCAAAAACTAAGGATTTAATGATAGAAAATCAAGTCTTGAGGTCAAGACTTGATAAAATGGAGAAGACCCTAAAAAGGATGGAAAATATCCTAAAAGGGCAAAATGAGCAGAGCCTAGGTCTAGGAGCACAAAGGTCATCTAATGGCCATAGGGGTTTGGGATACAAATCAAAGGCTAAAAAGGTTGTGCCTAGTTATCATAGGGTTCCATATAGCTATGGAACAAACCCTAAGTCTAGAAGTCAAGTCAAAGATACAAGGGAAGATATCCCTAGAAGTATCTTTGCAACCAAAGTGACTAAGACTTCTAAGAAGTCTAAGAAAGTCACTAACAAAGTCACAAGGGAGGCTATCCCTAGAGTTGACCTAGAAAATGTGACCAAGGCTTCTAAGAAGCCCAACAAGGTCACTAGGAAGGTATCTAGGGAAGTTATCCCTAGTGAGTACCTAGAGCATCCAAGGAGCACCAATAGGTGTTGGGTTCCTAGGAGCATTTTCTCTACCCCATAAATGGGTTAGAGAGTGTCAACTCCGATTAGAAGGGTAGTTAACCCAACTTTGAGGAAATTGACACTCAAGGAGTATTTTCAAGGTTTTGTTAACCTTTGAAAATGAAATGGAATTATTATTTACTCCTTGAAAGAGTAAAATGTGCCTAATGGTGGAAGAATTGATTTTAATCTTAAATGGCACATATTGGGAAATTCATAAGAACTACCAAGTTGAGATTTTGGTATGTTCTTAGGAAATTTAAGGCGATCCGGGCCTTAATTTAAAGGTGCTACTCTTGTGGAAAAATGAAATATGTCAACATTTGAGGATATGCTTATTTTCAATTGGCATACATTAATCAAGGGAATTAGAAATGCCAATTTAGGCTTTGGCATTTTCTTGAAGCACTTTAGGGCAATCTAGGTTTAAGTTGTGAGTTTAGCTAAGATTTTAAGGATACTTAGATAGTTAATCTAGGTATATTTTATTTATGCTAAATCTTGCCATGATTGTTTGCCCATCATATGCCATGACATCATGTCTATTTTTGCATTCATGTTTTATTATGCAAAATCCAAAAATACCATGTCATGACATTCATACATCATGTAGTTATAGGAATCTTTCTTTTGAAAGTTATTTTATTTTGATGTATGCCATAACATTATCATGCATTAGTTTAATTCCTTGTAATTAAGGACAAATGGCATTTAACAACACTTATTAACAAGTGACATCCTAGGTGGATGTCTAATATCTCTAAAATGCCTAGATAGATATGCATGATCCCTAGATTAGGGCAAAATCAAAATCTACATCTCACAAAAACTATAAGGTGACTTGTATGTGTTTTAGTGCACATTAGATACAAGTGAGATGTTAGGATGATGAACAAAGCTCAAGATGTTGATTTAGTGCATTCTTTTGAGTTTTTAGGTTCATCAAAACACATAGTTATGTGTTTTCTCATCATTGGGAAAGCTAATGTACAAGTCATGTGCATTATGCCCAAGGAACATGATGGGATATTGGTTTTGAAAATGTTTTTAAAATGTTTTTGGAAAACCTTGGTGAGGGCTATCTTTTGATAGTAATCACCATTGAATAGTTAGATACAAACTTGAAGAAAACGCTAAAGTTTTAGCAAGTTTTCAAGCTTGTGTCAATCTTTGAAAATATGATGTATTTTCATAGGAAACTATTTTTCCATGATTAAGTATGCCCTAAATAATGTCTACACGAAATTTCATGATTTTTGGATTTTTGTAGAATTTTCTAGGGGTTTCTGAAGTTGACTGAAATGGAATTTCAGCAACTATCAGAGCTCCGATCGATCCATGGATCGATTGGAGTGCCTGAATCGATCCGTGGATCGATTCAAAGCATCCTCCATGAAGACTGATTGGATCGATCGATCGATCGATCCGGTAGTCTGAATCGATCGATGGATCGATTCAAAAGGTTCAATCGATTGGAACCCAACTCCAATCGATCCAAGTTGCTGATTTTTGGAGGCCTGACTTCAGCATCTTTGAACCTCTTTGAGTCTAGGTAACCATTCCAAACCCCTAAAATACATTTGTATACATACAAAGGGTGTTTTCATGTGAAAACAAGGATGGATTGGTTAAGGAAGGCTTCATTGAAGTTTAGGTTGAGGTTTGCTTCAAATTTTGAGTATTTGAACCTCAAAACTTCTAAATTTGGGTTTCCTAAAGGTTTAGGGATTCCAAGTCATTGTTGGTGCAATGACAGAAGTTACCACAATGTCTTTAGGGGGAGGGACTCTTTAAAGACATGAAAAATTATTTTTCATGAACCTTGGAAGGTGGTTAACCTTCTTTAAAGAAAATGCTCATGTATGAGCTTTTGAACTTGAAATGGGGAGTGGATATCCTCATTATTTCAAGTGGGAACTCACGTGGTTAGAAAATGCTCAAGGTTGGGTATTTGTCTATATTGAGGGAGAAGTTAAGGATAAATGAAGGGTATGGGACCTTCTTTATCGTGTTGATCACAACGAGTGATGTTGTGAACAACGATGAGCAACTCTTCAGGGGGAGAGTCGTCAACAAATGGATTTGTTGATGTGTACCCAAAATTGGGGCATGGGTTGATGTATGCCCAAAGATGGGTTGATGTGTGCCAATAGGGGGAGAATGAAAGGACCTGTGAATGGGTGTAAGTTAGGCTTTCATTACCTAGAGGGAGTGTGCCCTCTTAGGGGGAGAATGAAGAGCTTAATTTATGTGTTCATCACCTAGTGGCATGAAGATTGAGGCTATAGGATTAGCCTAACTTACATGTGGTATTGTAAGTGTTATTGTGGTATTGTCAAACATCAAAAAGGGGGAGATTGTTGGTGCAACATCCCTCAGGTCAAGGTTGACCTGGTTGACCAAGCTGAGTCTTGGTTTGAGTTTAGATGTTTGACAATAAGAAATTGATTGAAGAAGAGTCAAGTAGGTCAAGGTTGACCAGATACTTGACTGGGAAGTCCTAACTAGGATGTTAGGTAGAATGGAAGTCCTGGTGAGTGAAGCCAGGCAGAAGAAAAGTCCTAGTGAGTGAAGCTAGGCAGATTGAAAACCCTAGTGAGTGAAGCTAGGTGAAAGTCCTGGTGAGTGAAGCCAGGTGAAAGCCCTAGTGAGTGAAGCTAGGCAGATGGAAAACCCTAGTGAGTGAAGCTAGGTGAAAGTCCTGGTGAATGAAGCCAGGCAAGGGAAAATCCAGATGGATCAAGGATGATCGGACATCTGGTGTTGGGAAGTCCAAGTAGGTCAAAGGATTGACTGGATACTTGGCACGAGGAAATACAGATAGGTTAAAGGGATTGACCAGACATCTGATGGAAGTCCAAGTAGGTCAAGGGAGTAACCAGATACTTGGCATGAATAGAAAAGTCCAAGTGGGTCAAAGGGATTGACCAGACACTTTGTGGGAAGTCCTAGCAGGTCAAAGGAGTGACCAGATGCTAGGCATGATGTACCAACAGGTCAAGGTTGACCGGATGTTGGTTTGAGAGGCTTGGGACTTGGTTTTGAGCAAAAACCAAGTGCTGGATCGATCAGTGGATCGATCCAGGCCTTTCCTAAGCGAACAGAGAGCCTCTGGATCGATCCGTGGATCAATCCAGATGTCCCAATCGATCAGTGGATCGATTGGGACGCGGCTGCTTCGCGTGATAAGCGCTGGATCGATCCATGGATCGATCCAGGCATTTTTCCCAGAGCACAGAGGTGCTCTAGATCGATCCGTGGATCGATCCAAAGCCTCCTCGATCGATTGGGAACATTCGAATCGATCGGGATACGATCGTTGCGTCGGGTTTATAGCCGCAGGCGAACGTTGTCTTCGGCATCTCTTCACCGATTCAACTCAGATCTTCACCAGCTCCTCCACAGCTTTTCTCAAGCTCGAGATCGCCAGTTCTTGAAGGTTCTTGGAGGCTCTTCCAAGTCAAGAGGCGGATCAAAGCAAGAAGAAGAAACTAGGGTTAGGGTTTTTGCACTCATTGTAAGCTTGTAAGCTTGTATTTCATTACCTTTCCCTTTCTTCTTGTATTGAGTCTTGTAGGGCTTCTCCGCCCTTGGTAGTTACCATAAAGGAGAGTTTTATTAGTGGAGGGTGTGTGTGTTGGTGCGGATCCTTGGATTAGTCACCTCTTGTGGGGTGGATACCAAGTAAACCAATCGTGTTAGCGTTGTGTGATTGTTTCTTTGTATTTCCGCTGCACATCTTTGAAGGAACAAGCAACGCCGACCACCGAGCAAACGCGATGAGCTATTCACCCCCCCCCCCCTCTAGCTACTTTTGGTCCTAACACTATGCATATCAAAGACATAAAGTCAAAAGTACCCGCCTCCAATAAGAAAGGTCCAATCGGTCCAAATCCGACGTCGAGATAATCGTCTCGCGTCAAAGTCCTGTGTCACCAATATAGATATATTTTATTTAGCTACAATTTACATAAATAGCTAAATAAAATTCCTAAGAACTATTTAGGGCAAAACCCTAAACCATAATCCTCAACCTACCTAAATCAAATCCAACGGTTAATTAGGGTTAGTTTTCTAATCCCTAATCAACCCTTAGATTAAAAATCCAAAACTAACTAACTAAATTTGGATTTAAGCTACAGCAAGAAACAAACAACTCCTTACCCTAAATCCAGAACCTCTCCTGTTAATCCACAGCACACAAAAGTCCGTTGTAATCCTTCCTTCAATTCACAGCCTCCCCCCCTGATGATGCTGGAACAAGGTGAGCTGGACCAAGAACACCACAACAATAATCAAGTACCCAATTTACCAGTGAGGGTATAACACTTACCTCAAATTTGACTCAAGGTTTCCTCTCTGATGAAATCTTGTTGCGGCACCGATGATGAACAAGGCAGAGGGAGCAGCAATGGGACAAGACCGACTGGTGTCGCCCAATCCAGTGGTCGACAGAGTCACAGAGGGAACAAGGGAGACCGCCAGTAACGAAGAGGAGACCGGCTGCCTGCTCTCGAGAGTTGATCGGTGTCGAGAAGAACGAGGAAGAGGAAATCGGGGTGTCAGTGGTGCTGCCAAATCGCAGCAGAGGGAGCGGTCGTCTACGGGTGCTAGGGCACAGGGGATACCGGTGGCACCTCCGTGCGACAGCGGCACTGTATAGGGGTGCTCGGCGTCGCTGGCGATGTAAGTCAGCGGTGGCAGATCGTCGCCGGCACTTGGGGGAAGAGGAGCGGCAGTGGTAAGGAAGTGGCGTCGGGCTCGCTAGGGAACAAGCACAGAGGAGGGGCCGGCGATGTCTCGTCGGACCAGAGGAGGGGATAGGAATCGGGAGGCGGCGTCGGCGGAGATTCTAGGGCACAAAGGTGGTGGCAGCCGGCGCTAGGGCAGAAGGGAGGCCGGCGGTGTCGCGAGCCGAGAGAGGAGGAGGAATCAGCCAAAGAACTAGGGCTGAAGAGAAACGGCTCGGCCGATTAGGGCATGGCTGCGGTCGGCGAGGAAGACACGAGGGGTTTTGTCGCGAGAGGGGGAGGAAACCGCTCGGGGAAGGAGGTTAGGGCTGATGGTTGTCGGGCGCGCGGGGAGGAAGAAACGTTGAGGAAGAGAAAAAATAAAGAAAATAAAAGAAAAAGAAAAAGGAAATAAAACTTTTCCTTATTAAAACAAGGTAGCCTAAAAAGGCTTTTCTGGGCCCCGTTTTCATCCCCATTAACTCGTCCATACGAGCTCAGAAAAATTCCCGAAAATTTTCCAAAAATTTCGAAAAATTCCCTTATTAATATTCTCCTATTTTTGGTATTTTACATTCTCCCTCACTAATAAAAATTTGGTCTCCAAATTTCGTTATCTACCATCAGCAAGTACTAACAACAGATATAGAGTATAAATGCTGAATGGTAAATTAAATCACATACCTCAAGTGAAAAGATGGGGGTATCGAGCTCGGATAGTATCCTCGAGCTCCCAAGTAGCCTCCTCATCCGAATGATGCTGCCATCCAACTTTAACCAGCCGGATAGTCTTGTTCCGCAACTGACGCTCCTTCCGGTCCAAAATCCGTACCGGAACCTCCTCATAAGTGACGTCAGGCTGAACCGGAACTGAGACATCTGTCAGCACATGCGTCGGGTCAGGTACGTATCTCCTCAGCATAGATACGTGGAATACATCGTGCACGCCTGCCAAGGATGGTGGTAGTGCCAGCAGGTAAGCTACTGCTCCAATCCTCTCTAGAAGGTAAAACCAAAATCGGAGTCGACACAAATCTCCGCTTCAGCTCCTAAAAGCTGGTCTCGAAATCCTCGGACCACGTGAATTTCACGCCTTTCCTAGTCAGGCGTGTCAGTGACATAGCTATGCGGGAGAAACCCTCGACGAAAGGTCTGTAATATCCTGCCAGTCTCAAGGACTGCGGATCTCCTACACTGATTTCTGCTGCTCCCAACGGTAACAACCTCTATCTCCTGTGGAACCACGGTATACTCCTACTGGTGACCGTGTATCCCAAACATCTCACATAAAACAATCCAAATACACACTACTGATCTTCACATATAGATGTTCTCGTCGAAACATCTCTAGAACTATGCAAAGATGTATACATGACTCAACCCAGATCCGAAATAGACCACAACATCATCAACAAAGACAATGGAAACTGATCCAAACATTCTAGAAATACCAGAAATCATCGAGTCCCTGAAAACATCTAAAGCTCCGCAAGCTCTAATGGAAAAATCAAGGACTCACAACGTTCGTACTAAAGACATTCCTAACCATAAGATCTCTGACAATAAATCTGAAATCCAATAACCAATAATATAATCACCAAAGAATAGATCCACCAATGTGAAAATACCACATATGTGGGAGCAACGCTCTATCACAAGAAATCCTCAATATGTGGGAGCAACGCTCCACCACAACCAAATCCGTAATATGTATCTACAATATATACATGGGTCAATACTCCGCTATAAGCAATCCACAATAGCTGGGAGCAACGCTCCACACAAACATCCCACAAGTGACCAAGACACCTGACTATCCAACTAGAGACTGCACGAGATCACTCTACCCCATATTACTATGGCCAGCCTAGGGTATAACAACCTAGTAAGAAAATCAAATCCATAGTCAACTCTATCATCATCCTAGTGGATCGGTCACCCACAAATAGGAGAATTAGTTGACAGGGTAATACAACCAATAACATAATGTAGACACTTAACATTCTACATTCAACATAGGTAGAATCATCATGATACTACTAACAATACACCTGACACACGTGCACACACAACATAGGTATGATCGACATAATCATCCAATTAATACACACCAAAGACACTCATAGCACAGGTATAAATCAGTGTGATACCTCCAACAATACCTACCGAACCCGTGTGCATATACCAACATAGGTATAATCGACAATACACCTCAAACAACCTCATATGGCATATATACACCTATGCCAAGAGTATAATCAACGTAATACTTCCAACAAAGCCTAATAGACACAAGTGCATCCACAAATCAAATATAATCAATAAGATATCTCGAATATTACACCGAACACATCTGCACATATCAGAACTCAGATTAAACCGATAAGATACCTCCACTAAAACACTCAAACACATGCGCACATTCCACAACATAGATTAAATCGACAAAATACCTCCAATAACCAAGCAGACATATATGCCTAACCACTTAGGTATAATATACTAGAAGCTCACAATAATCATAACTGGACAAGTATACACCCACTACGTGCAAATTTAAACCGTCTACCAAGAACTCCTACAACACATAATAATCATATGTACACACCTCATAGATATGCAAAAATCAACATACTTAATCCAATCAACCTGACATTCCCTATTTTACCTTCTATGTTATCCAAATCTGACACAATACTCAACCATTTTCATCCAGCCTTGACATTGATGAAAAATTGGTTACATTTAACACTTCAATAAAATTTATATCCTCAATATCTAAAACCATTACTAATCATTCATATGGAGTTATATGATCAAAATTTTTTGCCAGGATTCACAAACCAATCCAATCATAATCAACCGGATATCATGTTCCATACATGTATCCATTATAATTGTAATACTTGAAAGAAATCCATGCAAATTCGAAACCATCTTATACTAAACATAGGTTTAGTACATTTTTAGAATACTGCTCAGATTTCCCGACTCATACACTGTTTAGAGACATTTTGCTTCATGGAAATTTTAATAAGATTTTATATATTTGAGAAGAGAAATGAATTTCTTGTATAAACAAACACAACGGTCAACATATCCACTCAGCAGACCCAGAAAAATTTTCAACTATGACAACCAAAGGCAGCACAACAAAAATCGTACCAGTTCATTGATCCATAATCCATACAGAACTATCAGAAGGGATCCATCTTTATAGACACCAGAGCAAGTAACAACTTGACCCCCAAATAAATTGTCAAATAACTAAATCAGTTCATGGGTCAATTCAACACTAATTACATCAACTCAAACTAGAAAATGCCAACCCACATAATATCATATGTATAAATGTGTACGACCCAAAAGAAAAAGTCAGAATTCAAGATCATCAAGACACTCTCATTTTTATCCTCAAAAATATCAGCCCACATAATATCATATGAATAAGTCTCTACTCCCCATGAGAGCAAGTTAGAATTCAAAACATCAAATCATTATTTATCCACATAGTCCAATATCAGAGGAAGCAAATATCAATTTTATCATCCTGTTAACTAACCACAACTAACCAGATTTATTAAAATCTCATAGGCACACTCAACCGTAAACTCTCTAGCACCCGATTTATAATCTGATCACCAACTATAATCATCAAACCTGTGAATATCATACATGACACTCACTATGTCACCATCAACGACAACCCAAATAATAGATCATCAAAATAGTTATCCACTAATAGATCATCAAAACAAATATCTAGTAATAGATCATCAGACAACCACATAACATTTACTCTCATAAATCATTAGAAATCAACACATCACAATATCTGATCTCACAATATCCCTCAACCTCAAACCATTCTCAACAATGATCAAACATGATAACTCCCCAATGACCAATTTTCATCGTATCCGGTACCCTAATATCCAAAAGATATGAGTATAAAAACTCTACTGGCTAAGTCAACCGGAATATGTAGGTATCATCTATTACCCAACTAACAATAGCTGAGGCTGGTACGTGCCTCCATCTCCTACTAGTAGTAACAGAAGCTAAAACTACTGATGGTATGATATGAAAAATCACCAGAGACTATAATCCTTGATCTCTATTAAGGTCAAACGTGCTCAATGGCTAACCCATCACATATAATATGTGTTACAACAACCAGACAGGTACTAAACAAAGAATGCCAATACATGTCATAAACTATAAAATTAAACATCATACCTATATGCCGTCTGGAGATGTTCCATCGCTGTCCAGTCCCCAACTTCTGACCTCAAAATTCCAAACATGAAAATCACCGGAAATCCATATAAATCCGAAACGGAAATCCATAACATATACATAATGGAAAATCCGTGCAATCCAAATAACTACCCAGTTTGACTCGCAAACTTGGGCTAGCACAAAATATCCAGAATACTAAAAGCAGGTATCACACCCTACTTTGATACCAATAAATTGGTATCAGATAAATCTCGAAAATCTAACACACAGAAATCAAACAAGTATCGCCAAACTTGGCGCTCTGATACCACTAAATTGGTATCAGGTTATCCCAAATCTCCAAAATACCAAAAAAAAGATCATAAAAACTTAAGCTCTGATACCACTAAATTGTCACGCCCCGGAGGAGTCCCTGTCCGAAGAAATTTCGGCAACATCTCCCTTGTACGGCGGACAATCTGAAACTTTCTACATCACCATATACCTCAGCCACATGCGGCTGGAATAATAGCAATAATAAAAATACAACAACACAGACAACCACGCAGTTTATATAAATTTCAGCCTCTGGCTGTCACAACAACGCAGTTTAATAATATCAAACTGAACAGTAGTACGATGACTCAAAAACAACCCTACTCAACTACACTCATAAAGCTCAAAACCGATAATAAAACCAAATTACCTCTTCTGCCATCTAGGCAGGCATGTACTAAAAGCAAATCCAAATAAAAGACATCCACAAGTAAAACAATCCATACAAGATCCAAAGTATCCAAAACATAACAAGTTCAAAACATAGTCTAGTAAAGAAGAAAACCAAAAGATCAATAAGCCCTCGTGGTCTGCAGGGGACTAACAACTAGAACTCTCTCCTGACAGCATCAACCTGAAAATAATAATGGAGGCGGGGGTGAGTCCAACGCTCAGCGGGTAACAACTGATATACATAGTAAGGAAGTAACATCTAGCACTAATCATGCGTACAGTCTCCTGACGTAATAAAGGTAAATGTAATCTGAAATGAACAGGAGAATATTGTACTAACCAGGACCTGGTACAAGGATAAACAGTCCGAGAGGTATAGAAATCCTGTATGCATGTCAAGCATGACATCCAACCAATATGCAGCAAATAAATGCAGCAAACACAATCACAAGAAATAAATACATCAATGTGTATGATGCCAATGCAGTCATGGTCACTCCTGACGCTAGTTAGCCATCTCACACCCAATAGTGGGACCGAGTGAGTAGGGCTGTGACAACCGTGCACTCTGACGTCACTACTCCTGATGAGTGACCGAGTGGACGGGATGCTGTCGGAGTACACACATACTCCTACCCTAAATCATAAATGGGGGAGCGCAATGCTCTCATCTCCGGTACACAATGACAAGAAGGGATCTCGACGTGCTACACGCTGCAATCACACTACCCATGAGCGGACCAATGGAGCACCGAACGAGCAAACTGACGTGCTACCACGCTGCGTCACGCTACCCATGAGCGTCACAACGGAGCACCAAACAGTGATGAAACTGGCGATGTGCTCGACAATAATGGAGCAATCTATCACACAGCATGCAATCATGCGAATGGTGCATGACACTAAGCATGATAATATACTGAACCAAATCTATATACATATATGATATGCACCATAATCAATAAATCATATCAAGGGTACACAGATCAGATAGGGTATCACACCTAGGTCCTGAACAAGGTGAAGCATTGTTATATAACTACCCCTAAACATGTATAATCATGTAAGTAATAACATGAGATGCAAAACAAGCAATCAACCAAACATGTAACAGGTATCGGGTAGTGACTAACCGAAACAATTAAGAAACATAATTGTTGCTATTTGTTAAATTCACTACTATGCATATCAAAGACATAAAGTCAAAAGTACCCTCCTCCAATAAGAAAGGTCCAATCGGTCCAAATCCGACATCGAGATAATCGTCTCGCGTCAAAGTCCTGTGTCACCAATATAGATATATTTTATTTAGCTACAATTTACATAAATAGCTAAATAAAATTCCTAAGAACTATTTAGGGCAAAACCCTGAACCATAATCCTCAACCTACCTAAATCAAATCCAACAGTTAATTAGGGTTGGTTTTCTAATCCCTAATCAACCCTTAGATTAAAAATCCAAAATTAACTAACTAAATTTGGATTTAAGCTACAGCAAGAAACAAACAACTCCTTACCCTAAATCCGGAACCTCTCCTGTTAATCCACAGCACACAAAAGTCCATTATAATCCTTCCTTCAATTCACAGCCCCCCCTAATGATGCTGGAACAAGGTGAGCTGGACCAAGAACACCACAACAACAATCAAGTACCCAATTTACCAGTGAGGGTATAACACTTACCTCAAATCTGACTCAAGGTTTCCTCTCTGATGAAACCTAGTTGATGCACCGATGATGAACAAGGCAGAGGGAGCAGCAATGGGAGAAGACCGACTAGTGTCGCCCAATCCTGTGGTCGACAGAGTCACAAAGGGAAGAAGGGAGACAGGCAGTAACGAAGAGGAGACCGGCTGCCTGCTCTCGAGAGTTGATCGGTGTCGAGAAGAACAAGGAGGAAGAGGAAATCGGGGTGTCAGTGGTGCTACCAAATCGCAGCAGAGGGAGCGGTCGTCTGCGGGTGCTAGTGCACAGGGGATGCCGGCGGCACCTCCGTGCGGCAGCGGTGCTGTGTAGGGGTGCTCGGCGTCACTGGCGATGTAAGTCAGCGGTGGCAGATCGTCGCCGGCACTTGGGGGAAGAGGAGCGGCAGTGGCGAGGAAGTGGCGTCGGGCTCGCTAGGGCACAAGCACAGAGGAGGGGTCGGCGATGTCTCGTCGGACCAGAGGAGGGGAGAGGAATCAGGAGGCGGCGTCGGCGGAGATGCTAGGGCACAGAGGTGGTGGCAGCCGGCGCTAGTGCAGAAGGGAGGCCGGCGGTGTCGCGAGCCTAGAGAGGAGGAGGAATCAACCAAAGAACTAGGGCTAAGGAGAAACGGCTCGGCCGATTAGGGCATGGCTGCGGTCGGCGAGGAAGACACGATGGGTTTTGTCGCGAGAGAGGGAGGAAACCGCTCGGGGAAGGAGGTTAGGGCTGATGGTTGTCGGGCGCGTGGGGAGGAAGAAACGACGAGGAAGAGAGAAAATAAAGAAAATAAAAGAAAAAGAAAAAGGAAATAAAACTTTTCCTTATTAAAACAGGGTAGCCTAAACAGGCTTTTCCGGGCCCCGTTTTCATTCCCGTTAACTCGTCCATACGAGCTCCGAAAAATTCCTGAAAAATTTCCAAAAATTTCGAAAAATTCCCTTATTAATATTCGCCTATTTTCGGTATTTTACATAAAGAAATAAAGGAATAATGTTGTAAAGATTTTTGATGATAGTACAAGCAAAAATATGCAAAGCTCCCCCTTAACTAAAGCTAGAATTTTCATATTTGTATTTTCATATACTCTCCCCCTTTGTCATACATCAAAAATTAGCAAATAGAAGAATTTAGCTTTAAAAAGACATAGCTAATAACTGGTTTTTTGAGAGATATTTTAGTTTATCTTTTCAGAAGGTTTTGAAAGAACATAGCTTTCATAAATTTAGTTTTAAAAATTTAGCCTCAAAAAGGAAAAAGTTAGCTTTTAGAATACACAAAAACTTTTAATTAAAACTAAGAAGAATTTTAATAGAAGGTTGAACAAATACTTCAAATATTTTGATAAAACTTAGTTTTTCTTGTAGACTTTTTAGCTAAGTGAATGAAACAAACTTTATCAAAAGTTGAGTAGGGAGCTTAGTTCTTTTAAAAATAATCTGATTTTTGAGAAAAGAACTTTTCCTTAAAAAAATTTCAAGAACTAAGTTTGGAAAAAAGTTTTTTACTATGTAAAAGTTACTTTGAGAAAAAAAAATTAGTGTAAAATTTTAGAGAAAAAATTAGTCTTACTTAGTGAAATTTGAAAAAAACTTAGCTTAACAACTTGTAAAACTTTAGCTAAGGCCACTTTCACTTAGAATCAAAAAGAGTAAGCCAATTTTAAAGAAAAAGTTGGTTCTCTTTTCCAAAAGTCCTAAAGTCCAAGCATGAAAAAAAATTAAAATAAATACTTAATTTCCTTTGCCAAATGTCTAACCTTTATAAGCTACTAGCTGTTTACCTAGAGGGTAACAACTTTCACTTGGTTAGTCAAGTTAAGTCAATGATCCAGTTAGACTTGACTAAGACAGGATAACTTAACTTGATTAATGTAAATTGGTATTTATCACCTAGACTTATGTCGATGCACAGAAATAAGCATTCTTAAGTCTAGGCAGTACACTATGCATCTCACACCATTCCAAGTGTTTTCATACACAAGCAAGTTAAACCTAGTGTGCTTGTGAGATACTCTGGCTGAAATCTAGGGGTACATGATTTCTAGGGGGCAAATTCCTAGGCTAAGTCTAAATTTTTGAAAACTAACAAAATTGGGATTTTGAAAACTATTTTTCCTAGAATTTTTAAGGACAATTTTAAAAGCAAACTGATTTAAAAATATAGTAAGCAGAAATAAGTTCTATTTTACTAAGCACATCCCTATTTATCTTCTAAGTGCACTGAACTCAAGTTCAGGTAAGGGCTTTGTGAATATGTCAACCATGTTTGATTTGGCCTCAACATAGTTAAGCACAACATCACCCTTAGCTACGTGATCCCTTACAAAATGGTGTTTTACTTCTATATGTTTAGTTCTTGAGCGGTGAATTGGGTTCTTGGTTAGATTAATTGAAATTTTTGTATTTGATATTCTAGTTGATAGTCTTTTAGGGTATGCATCATCCATAATAATTGAGATGCACATTCACCTAGGGCTATGCACTCGGCTTCAGTGGTAGATAAAGCAACACAGTGTCGCTTTCTGCTTGACTAACTTACTAGGCACTGACCTAGAAATTGACAGCTACCACTTGTGCTTTTTCTATCTATTTTGCACCCAGCATAGTCTAAGTCAGAATATCCAATTAGATCAAAGGTGCAAGTCCTAGGGTACCATAGTCCTACATTTAGGGTTCCCTTAATACATTTAAGTATTCTCTTAACATTTGTTAAGTGTGACTCTTTTACACAAGATTGGTATCTTGCACACATACCTACTGCAAAAAGGATGTTAGGTCGACTTGTAGTTAAGTACAGTAGACTCCCTATCACACTTTGATAGTACTTCAAGTCTACTGGTTTTCCTTCTAAGTCAAAGTCAATTTTAATGTTAGTAGCCATTGGAGTATTTATGTTTTTTGAATTTTCTATTCCAAATTTTCTAATTAATTCCTTAGCATATTTTGTTTGGAAAATATAAATACCATCTTTGGTTTGTTTAATTTATAGGCCTAAAAAAAATTGAGTTCTCCTACTAGGCTCATTTCAAATTCATTTTCCATTAACTTGGTAAATTCTTTTAAAAATTTAGTATTGGTTGAACCAAAAAGTATATCATCTACGTAAATTTGGGCTATAAAAATATCTTTTTCTAAGATTTTTACAAATAGGGTTATATCTATTTAACCTTGGTTAAACCCTTTAGATATTAGATAATTTGATAGTCGTTCATTCCAAGCCCTAGGTGCTTGTTTTAGTCCATATAAGGCTTTCTTTAACCTAAAGACATGGTTTGGTTGGTTCAAATCCTCAAATCCTGGGGGTTGACTTACATAGACCTCTTCCTTGATGAACCCATTTAGGAACGCGGATTTCACATCCATTTGGTATAACTTGAATCCTTTATGTGTTGCATAGGCCAGCAACATCCTAATAAATTCAAGTTTGGCAACAGGTGCATAGGTTTCATCATAGTCTAACCCTTCAACTTGGCTGAACCCTTTTGATACTATTCTTGCTTTATTTCTGATTATTTCGCCTTGATCATCTAATTTGTTCCTAAAAACCCATTTAGTGTTAATTATGGTTTTGTTAATGGGTTTAGGTACTAGTTCCCAGACCTGGTTTCTTTCAAATTGGGCTAACTCCTTTTGCATTGCTAATGTCCAGTCTGGGTCTGGTAGGGCTTTGTCTATAATTTTGGGTCCAATTTTGGAGATAAGGGTTATTTGACTTAGGTTCCTATAAGACGACCTAGTTCTGACTCCTAGAGTTGGGCCACCCAAAATTTGGTCAGATGGGTGATAGGTACTTGCTCTTATTGGTTTTATATTTGGGTCAGTAACTGGTTCTTGTAATTCACTAGGTTTAAGTTGAATTTCTTCATCATCTTCTATGTTTTTTGAGTTAATATTTTCTGTATTAATTATTACATTGGGTAAGTTATTTTCTTCATCAAAAATTACATTGGTTGATTCTTTAACTTTTAGGGTATTTTTGTTATAAACTCTATATGCCTTACTAGTTGTTGAGTACCCTAAAAATATTCCTGGGATTATTTTTGACGTAAATTTTCCTAAGTAGTCTTTGGTGTTTAGAATGAAAATTTTACACCCAAAGACCTTTAAATAGTTTAGGTTGGGGATTTTATTCTAATATATTTCATAAGGTGATTTATTTTGAAATTTATTAATTAAGATTCTATTTTGTATATAACAGGCTGTATTAATTGCTTCAGCCCAGAATTGATTAGATAGATTGTATTCATTCAATATGGTCCTAGCGGTTTCTTGTAGGGTTCTGTTTTTACGTTCTACTAGACCATTTTGTTGGAGGGGGTGGGGGTCCTAGGGCATGAATATTCATGTTTATACCCATTAATTTCTTAAAATTCAATAAATTTATGGTTTTCAAATTCTCCCCCATGGTCACTTCTAATTCTTTTTATCTGAGTGTCTTTTTCATTTTCTATTATTTACAAAAGATTTTAAAGACTTCAAAGGTTTCATCTTTAGTTTTTAGGAATTTTACCAAGTAAATCTTGAGTAGTCATCGATTATTACTAAGTAATATTGGTTTTTTGCTTAGTGACTTGGTCTTGTGTGAATCAAACAAGTCTAGGTGAAGGAGCTCAAGTATCAAAGTTGTTCTATTCAGGTTGTTTAGCTTATGGTTTGACTTGGTTTATTTACCCTGTTGACAAGCATCGCAAATTGAATTTTCAGTAAATTTTAATTTGGACAAACATCTAACTAACCCATTTTGACTCATTTTTGAAATGAGTCTAGTGTGAGTGTGACCCAGTCTTCTGTGCCACAACTCAGTTTCCTCTTGTTGTGTCAATAGGCACTCTAGTGAGGAGGTTGGTAGGTTTATTGTATAGATGTTCTTTTTCCTAATTCCCCTGAGTGTGGTTTCAGGATTTTTAATATTCTTAATTATGCACTCAATTTTTGAAAATGTAACTAAATATCCTGAGTCACAAAATTGGCTAATACTAAGTAAATTAAAACTAAAGTGTTCAACCAATAAGACTTTTCCAATGTAAAAATCAGAATTTAATTGTATATTACCTATTTTGATTACCTTAAGGGTTCCATCGTTGTCGAATGCAACATACCCTAGGTTCTTAAGTTTCAGCTTAGTGAATTTCAATCTATCTCCAGTCATGTATCTGGAGCATCCACTATTTAGCATCCATTGATCCAAATCTTTATGTTCCTACATAAAGTATTTGATTTGGGTCAATTTAATGGATTTAGTGTAACGACCCAAATTTCCTCCTTTTGAGCCCCAAAAATAATTTAAAAATATTAAAAAATGCTATAGAAAAATTCTAGAGATTTTTAGGAATTTTTAGAGTATTTTTACGTAATTTTTGGAGTTCGTTTGGTATTTTTACTAAGAGAAAGAAGTTTAAAAAATAATAATAATAATAACATATGTTGAAGCCGGGTTTTGAACCCAGGACCCAATAAGGATCTTAACGAACTCAGCCAACCAACTGGTTTGCAAACATTTTGTTAATTATAAGTGGAATAAAATGTATATAAGGTATAGTTAGGAACATTGAAAATAAATCGAAACGAAAAGTGGCGGCTGAGGAATCGAAGTCGTGACCTTAGAGTTGGTCAAAATCCGGCTGACCAAGTGATCCAGCCATCGGTTTTGTTTAGAAAAGGTAGGAAAATTTATTTAACAAGTTAACAGAAATAATGGAGTTATTAAGGGACAAGTTGAGGTTATATTTTCCGTGACCTAAAACCTAAATTATTCTCATCTCCCTCGTTCACGAACAGCGACGACGATTTGGTTTAGGCAGAAGAGAAGAACGAAGCCCTAGTTTCGTCTCCGGCGGTTGGCGAAGGGCTGATGCCGTGAGTTCTTCTCGGAGAGGAGACCTCCTTGCCGAAGAGGACCGTGGGCACAAGGAAGAGTCAGAAACGCAAGCATCTTCGAAGCCCTAGGAGTTTCTTCTTCGATTTTGAGTCCAAGATAGGTAAGTTGCTACTCACCTGCGGTAAGAGTTGTTCCGATTTTAATTTGTTGTTTTTCCTTGTATTTTTTAGCATGCCGTGATAATGAAGGGTTTAAAAAGGGTCTCTGCCGTGAGTTGCTTGTTTCGGATTTGGTTTCTTCTTGATTTCATAGCATGTGGTAAAGGATCTTATACCTAATTCCTCTTTTGGTTCCTCTTTTGGTTCTTTGCCGTGGACTGAACAGTAGCAACCTTCAGTTCCTTTTTGTTGCCATGGCACATAGAATAAAGAACAATTGATGTCTTAGTTTTCAGTAGTTGAAAGCATTGTAGCATGTTTAAAAGGTTTCCTTTACTCTATATAAACATAAGCTGGGAATAAGTTTTCATAGGTTGTTTCATTTTCTTGAAACATTTCAGATCCTTATTCTTTTCACCATGCTTCTTACGAAGGTATACCCTGCTCTGTTCTTGTGGAATTTTACAGTTTAAAGATCTGTTGCTCGATGAGGAATTTTGAGTTTTTGGGTTCCTTTTGTTTAATTCTGCTGTAACTAGTTTAAAGGGTTATGTTGCTTGATAAAAGTATAGCTATGAACAAGTTACAAGGATCTTTAGTTTCGGCAGGTTCTGGTTTTGTTTGCGCTGGGTATTTGAAATGAAAACAAGTTTTATGTGGGTTTTAAAACTCCAGCACGTTTCAATTTGTGATGGCAACAGTAATTTTCCTTTATGCTTTGCTTGGAAGGAATTAATTTAGAATGAGTAGTATCTCTCAGGTTCTGTTCTAGTAAATCCACGTTTCAAGAACAACCTTAAGCTTAACATGTGTAATAGGTTCTGATCTCTCAGGTTAACACGTGCATCAGTTTTCTTTAATAGTAGTAGCATTCCTTGTTTTAAGCTTATAGTGCAGTTTTGTTAGCCCAGTATACAGATTTCTATTGAGCATTGGTATGCAGAATTTTAATTAGTATAGTATGCAGATTTGTTTTTGTTTAAACTACAATTTTGGAACTTCTCAAGCACAGCAGATTTAGTTTATTTAAGTATTCAATTTCAGATTGTTTAAGCATTCAATTCTAGGTTGTTTAAGCATTTACATTTCGGCTTGTAAGAAGCAATCTTTTACTAGAAGTATTAACGAGAACAAGTATTTTACTTGAACAAGTATAAGAAAGATAAAGAAAAGAAAGAAAAGACCGAGACCTTAAGTAGATCCCAAAATCAAGACTTTAGGAATTTTTGGCACACAAAGCGCCTATTAAAATGCCAAGGCATTTAAAGAAGAAGTAATTAAGATTATAAGTATTTTACTTTTAAGAAGAGGCTAGTACCCGACTTCCGAGGTTGTCGTTAAACAAATCCAGGTGTCCAATTCCGAGGTCTTGGCCCTGGTAGACCGAGGTCTGCTCTTTTAGGATTGGTGGCTCGCTACCCCAACCTATTAGGGAACGCGCATAAGATGGTACTATGCCTGGGCCCAAGAAGAAGTTGATTATTATTTTGAAGTATTATAAGTATAAGTTTTTGAACAAGTAAAATGAGTTTTACATAAACATAAAGTATTAAAGATTAAGTTTAGAACAAATGAAATAAGTTTCATATAGTTCTAAAATCAACAAGTTTAGTTCTTTACGCTAGCATGATTGTATAGATTTACTTTACATATTTAGCCTTTCAGTATATTTCTTTCACTAGTAGATGAGCATGAGTAGATTTCCTTTTGAGTATTCAGTTTTAGATTTCAGTATATCCTCATACATATCGAGATTTTGTGAGTTAGATAGCGTTTACTAAGCAAATTTTGCTTATAGACTACACTTCCTCTTACTGCAGATACAGGAAAGGAAAAGATATAGAAAGGAAGGCGACAAGGAGGTGTTCGAAGGATGTGTGATGCCAAGACTATGGAAGCCTTGGGACTAGGAAAGAAGTTTTAATTTTAGTTTCCGCATTTTAGTTATTGTAAACATTTGAGTTGTATTTTAAGTTCATGTCATTTGAGATTATTCCGTTTAGATTGCATGTAGGATGAGTTCAGTAGATATTTGTGTGTTTGATACTTATTTAACTGCGTGGGTGTTTGATAAATGTTCCAGCTGCCTGTGGCTGATGTATACTATGCTTGTATCTTGGTTTATGGTCACCGGTACAAGGGAGATTCTGTCAAAATTTTCCGGTAGGGTTTCCATGTGATTTTTAATCATACCGGTTAAGTAGAGTTAGTAGTTAAGTAACGGTCATCCTTAGAGTGTAGTAGTAGTAAGAAGGGTGGTCGTTACATTCAGAAGATAGCTTAATTGAAATCAACTCCTTAATGTTCCATCTCACCCCGCCTAGATGATCAAACACGATATTCCTATGGGTGATTGTGAGATGGTTTATTAAGTTCTGTTTAATTTAATTAAGTTGATTAATTAATTGGTTAGATTTAGTGAATTAAATAGTTACGCCAATTAATTAAATTAAGTTAATTAATTAGATTAAGTCAATTTGATCAAGTTAGTTAATTAAGTTAATTTGATTAAGTTAGTTAATTAAGTTAATTTGATCTATTAGATATGTTTAACTTAAGTTGAAAATTAGGTTAAGTTTAATTTATTTGATAAGTTAATCAAATAGTTAAGTTAATTAATTACATTTAGTGAATTAAATAGTTAAGTCAAATAATTTGATAAGTTAATTAAATAGTTAAGTTAATTAATTAGATAAAGATAAATTACGTTGATTAAATTGAATTAATATTTAAATTAGGTTTAATTAAATTCAACTAAGTTCAACCTAGATCCATCTCACCCGATTCTGTAACGACCCGCCTTCTACTGACTAGGCTGTGAGGCCGATCGCTACATTATGCTGTGCTAAATTACTATTGCGGAAATCTGGATTGATTAAAATTTTACTAAACTGATTACTGTAAAATCTGAACTTAATATTCTAGGTGTACCTAGGAGTTGTACACATGCTAGGGAAGATAATCTATGCCTCTCGGATGTCCTGCTAGCTGTAATCAGGCATTTCAATCGATCCATGAATCGATTGGGCTGTCGTATCGATCCAGTGATCGATCCAGCTTGATACCGGCACGAAGAAAACTCTGGATCGGTCGGCTGACCGATCCACAAGCTATCTTGCTTCAGTATTGGATCGGTCGGTAGACCGATCCAGTGGCTCACTGATCGGTCGGCTGACCGATCAGTGAGCTTCGGTACTCTCTGTTGCATCTGGATCGGCTGGCTGACCGATCCATAACAGACGCTAACTCTCTATTCGCGACTGGATCGGTTAGCTGACCGATCCGGTGGCATAACCCAATTCTGATCGATCTGTAGATCGATCTGGGTTTCTGATTTCAAATTAGAACCCCTGATTTCAGCACTATTTCGTGCCCAACTCATACACATCAAGTCTATAACAGCTAGAAACATTTTTAACGTGTATTAGCTAACATTTTAAACATGATATCACTAATTCATGGCATGCAAATGTACTATGTGTAGAATAATAAGGTTCTAACAGTTAACTAATTTTGCTGAAAGTTCTAATACATAAACAAAGCTTGTTAGATCCCTAAGAACTTTTATTCCAAGTTCCTGCCCATACACATCCTCGTAGCATTGACCTCCAGCCTCCGCTAGTCCATCTTTCCTTTACCTTTATCTGCAGTATAAGGAAAAGAAAGTATCTATAAGCTTTCGCTTAGTAAGAAACCATCTACCTCAATAAAACATGCATTCGATGCAATATGCTTTTAAAACATGCTGTTTGAAAGTGCACTGATTAGACTGAAACATGGCATGTTATCATACATAGAAATCAAAGCTAGTCATGACATACTATCATCTAAACATGTGTAATAAAAGCTGAACATGAACACCAAAGCATGGCATACAAAGCTAACCATAACTATCATGTGTAACAACAAGGAAAACTGAGCTGAACATGAATTAAACTAGTCTGGAACTGAATTCAAACTCAACTAACATAACTGATCTTTGTGAGTTTTGAAAAACTATAATAGATTAAAATACATAATCATACTGCTAATGGGTCCGGCAACTGTACATGCTATGCGCGCATCCTCAACTAAACCCGGGGTTGCAAATCTCAAATTTAGCAAGGTTTACTAGGTTATCTGAACCTAGGGACCGACTATGGGAGCCCAGCCCAAGGGATATCTAATCCTGTACAGTGCCACTACTGAAAATAAAATACTGAATCATAACTAATTAATTTACCTTGCTTCCACTAGGTTATCTGAACCTAGAGGCGACTGTGGGTGCCCACCCATTGGTCCGTAGTCCCATATATGCTGTGGCAAGGCTAACTAAACTATTTAAATGCTTCTATTGCATTTACTGAGCTATTAAAATACCTAAGTTATATTTTTCTGTGCTAAATAATTTAATCGAACACTTAGTATGCACTAATTCGCATCCTTGTGCCGAAAGTCTACATATTACTAAACTAAAACATGGAATTCACACGGAAGCTACTTATACTGCAGGTGAGGGGTTTCTTACCTCCTATTCGAAGTTTCTTACGATTCTAATCGCTAATTTTCCCGGAAGAACGATCTCCTTGACGATTCTCCTACTTCTACGTGCTCTTCTCGCGAAGGGGAGCGTCCTCGTCTCGAAGTCGTCGCCGGAAAGTGCCCTTGGGCCGAACCTTAGCCTTCCATGTGGTTGGCACCGAGAGAAGGAGAGGAGAAGGGAAGTCGGCGGTGAGGGTTTGAGGAGAGGAAAAATCACGATCCAAATAACCCTTCACTTAATTATTTCCTATTTATATTAAGTGGTAATTTCCGCCCAAATCTAACATAAATATTATTGATTCCCTTTCCTTTCAGCACGGCCCTGCTGGGTTCACTTGGTTACCATGGTTCACCATAAGTCATAGGACTAATTAGGTCTCGGGTTCAATTCCCGTGTAGGCTATTTTGCTTTTCTAATTATTTTTGCTACTTCCGCTACTCTAAAAATATCATAAAAATATTCTAAAATTCCAGAAAATTCATAGAATATTTCTAAAATAGTTTTGAGAATTTTCAGGCGTTACAGATTCTAAGTTATCAATCAGGGAACCTTATGTATTTTTGTGAGATGGTTATTTTTAATTTAGATTATATCTAAGGATTAATTTACATTTGAGTTAGACTTAGGTTTTCCAATTAGTCAATTAAATACACATTTCAAGGATCGGCTTCCAGGCTATGGCAAGGCACTAGGCCTTCTTGGGTATGTGATCATCCACCACTTCTAGACAGAGTCTTTCAAAGAAATTATATATTTAATTTTCTTTTTGAAATCCCTAGGTTTAACTAATCAAGTGTAAATTATGTCTAAGTCCTTAATCTAGCCTAATATAAGCATGCATAACAATAAAGCAGAAAATAACAATCATCAAACAATTCTATTTATTTATAAAGACAGCTTTTCTATTTGCTCCCCCTAGATCATAGTCTCGATATGGTCTATCAAGGTAATGTACTTGGTCCTTGGGGACCCAATACTGACCAAGTCTAACTTGGTCAAGTCCAACTTGATTGACCAAGTTGGACTTAGGTACCCATGCTTGGACTACCTTTCTATTTAGTCTATTAACAAGTGATAGATATGAACGGTATTTTCTTTTTGTTCTAAATCCTAGTCGGATTGATTGTATACGACCTTCTATTTTCCAAGAATCAAGTCAAGATTCTTGGAACCCAGTGTAAACCATTCCAATACAATCTTCAAATCCTTGACTTGAGTTTTCAGACTGGAATTCTCTTCCTCAAGCTTTTGAACTTGAGTTGAGGTTCTTGTCTGAATCGGGTTAGTCAAGGATTCGGAGATAGTCACTTCTTTAAGAGTCGTTACCTCCTTTAAAAGTGATTTGATCCGAATGTTAGATTTAGCTAATTTATGCATCAGATAATTAACTAAGTTATATAACCGAGAAGTACTTACAGAGGGGTTAGGCCCTTTGGAAATGGATACGGATCCGTGGCTTCTCTCAGACTCAGCTTCCGATTTATTCTCGCTTTCGGATTCGTTGACTTGGTCCTGGGACGTCAGTGTAAGGTAGCTTGTCTATTCGAGCTCTTCATCTCGGATTGTTCTAAAGAAGACTCGTCCCAAGTCGCCTTCAGAGCTTTCTTCTTTCTTTGCTTCTTTGCATCCTTTTGATTAGAACAATTTGCTTTGATATGTCCCTTTTGATTGCAACTATAGAATATTACTTCAAACTTCATCTTTGAGCTTGGTTGGGCCTCTTTGGACTGGATCACCTTCTTGATGTTATTCTTGTTGAAGCCCTTCTTATTTTTGTAGAGTTTTCTCACCAAGTTGACGAGTTCGACCGTGAGTTCATCGTCGTCATCTTTTGAATCTGATTCTTCTTCTGACTCCGGTTCGGTTTTGCGTTTTGCTTTTGGTTTGCTTGTACCTGCAATCAAAGCTATACCCTTCTCGATCGATTGAGCGTTAACTTGTTCATGTAATTCAAATTCAGCAAACAACTCGTCTAGTTTAATTGAAGATAGATCCTTGGATACCTTGTAAGCATCTACCATGGATGCCCACAAAGTAGTCCTTGGAAAAGTATTAAGTGAATACCTGATTATGTCTCTATTTTCCACCTTTTGTCCTATTGCGTGGAGACCATTGAGGAGGTCTTGAATGCGTGCAAGCAACTGGCTCGCTGTTTCACCTTCCTATAATTTTATATTATATAATTTGTTAAGGATGAGATCCCTCTTACTTACCTTGGTGTCAGATGTTCCTTCATGTAATTCAATCAGCTTCTCCCATAGTTCTTTGTCGCTCGAGAACGGGTCGACGTGGTTCAACTCCTCTTTCGTCAGCCCACATTGGAGGGTGCATGTCGCCTTGGCGTTGGCTTCTACTTTCTTTATCAGAGTTACATCCCAGTTCTTGTATGGTATTAGCTTTCCGGCGCCATCAGTTGGGAGTTCCAGGTCAGTTTTGACGATCATCCATACCTCGAAATGCGTTTGAAGGTACAACTCCATTCGACCCTTCCAGTGGCCAAAGTCCTCTCCGGTGAAGAGCAGAGGACGGAATGTACTGTATCCTTCTTGGAGAGCCATAAAATCTTGTGCACAAAGAAAAACTAGAGAAACTTGCTCCAGGACTTGATCCTAGATTAGTAGTGCGGTTTGAAAGAAAAATAAACTACGATCTCGAGTGGTGTTGCACCAACTTTGAGGAAAACTTCAATTACGAAAAATTGGATCGGAAGGCGGCAAGAATACTGATTTTGATCGACTCCGAAAAACTAAAAATCACCACAAAAATGTGCTTGACTGGTGGTTGCACCAAATCGAAGAGACCCCACTCTGATACCAATTGTTGGATCGAGATGCGCTAGAGGAGGGGGGGGGGGTGAACAGAGCTCATGCCTTTCACTTTTCGTTTGTTCCAGAAATCTTAAAGTAAATACGCAATGGAATGAAAATAAAGACAAACACAAAGAACAAAGACACCAAGATTTTTTACTTGGTTCGGAGCCTGTGGCGACTCCTACTCCAAGGCCCGCACGTAAGAGTGCTTTCGATGGGAAAATACTAATCAATCGAATGATTACAAGGGATTACAATTGAAGTACAAAAGAACTTGAAATGAAAACAATATCGGCGACTCTTCAAAGAAATTCTTCTAAAAGGATCATCGTCAGAGCTTTTGGGCGTCGTGGAGGCATTTTCTGAGCAGCTCTAAGAAGCAAAAGTTGATCGTTGAGTTTTGTAGAAACTCTAGGTTGAACTGATGCTTAATGTTCCCTCACCGTGGAACGCATCCTCACCTACTCCACTCAGGAGAGTATATCTATTGCCAGTTCGGTCCTCCAGACCGACTGGACTTTTGCTCAGCACCCGAGTCTTCAAGTCTTTCTACTGGGCACCCACTCCATGACCCATCCAGTCTTTCACCTGGTGCGCGACACCAGGACTTTCCACCTAGAGTATCTGACTCTAGGACTTTTTCCCTGAAGACCTCGATCCGCCAAGACTTTCCGTCTAGGGTTACCACCCCCTAGGATTTTCCTGTCTGCCTAACCGCAGCTAGGACTTTTGCCTAAGTTATCTTAGGGCTTTTCCTGCAAGCTCATTCAGCACATTAAATCACAAATAATCTTAACTCTGAATCCTTTGCCATTATCAAAATTCAGGTTCGATCGTCGGATGCTTCCCGCACCAACACAGGATTGGTACCTAGCACATATACATACTGCAAATAGAATGTCAGGTCGACTTGTAATTAGGTATAGTAGACTTCCTATTGCACTTCTATAGTATTTTAAGTCTACTAGTTTTCCTTCTAAATCAGAGTCAATTTTAGTATTAGTTGGCTTTGGGGAATTTAAATTTTTGGAATTTTCCATTCCAAATTTCTTAATTAATTCTTTAGCGTATTTGGTTTGAAAAATATGAATTTCTTCTTTTGTTTGTTTTATTTGTAAGCCTAAGAAAAAGTTAAGTTCTCCTACTAGGCTGATTTCAAATTCATTTTCCATTATTTTAGTAAATTATTTTAAAAATTTAGTATTGGTTGATCCAAAAATTATATCATTTATATAAATTTGAGCTATGAAAATATCTTTTTCTAAGGTTTTAACAGATAGAGTTTGGTCTTTTTGACCTTGGTTAAATCCTTTAGATATTAGGTATATTTATAGACGTTCATACCAAGCCCTAGGTGCTTGTTTTAGTCTATATAAGATTTTCTTTAACCTAAAGGCATGGTTTGGGTGACCTAAGTCTTCAAATTCTGTGGGCTGATTTACATGGACTTCTTCTTTAATGAACCCATTTAGGAATGCGGATTTTACATCCATTTGGTATAACTTGAATCCTTTGTGTGCTGCATAAGCAAGCAGCATCCTTATGGATTCAAGTCTGGCTACAGGTTCATATGTTTCATCATTATCTAATTCTTCTATTTGGCTGACCCCCTTAGCTACTAGTTTGACCTTATTTCTTACTATTTCACCTTTAACATCTAGTTTATTTCTGAATACTCACTTAATATCAATTATAGATTTATTTGTAGGTTTAGGTACAAGTTCCCAAACGTGGGTTCTTTCAAATTAGGCTAATTCCTCTTGCATTGCAATTATCCAGTCAGGGTTAGGTATGACTTCTTCTATAGTTTTGGGTTCAATTTTATAAATAAAGGCTATTTGGCTTAGGTTTCTATATGATGATCTAGTTCGTACTCTTAGGGTTGGGTCACCCAAAATTTGATCAGCTGGGTGATTAGATCTGATCCTAGATGATCTTGTGTTAGGGTCAACACTTGATTCTTCTGATTGACTAGATTTAGGTCTAAGTTGATTATCTTCTTCATCATCTATTTTTTTTGGTAACTTGAATATTATTTTCACTAATTTCATTATGTGAGTTATTTTCTTCATCAAAAATTACATTAGTTGTCTCTTCAATTTTTTGAGTATTTTTATTATAAACTTTATAGACTCTACTAATCATGGAGTACCCTAAAACATACCAGTTGTAGATTTTGATGTAAATTTACCTAAATAATCCTTAGTGTTTAATATGTGTACTTTACATCCAAACACTTTTAGATAGTTTAGACTGGGTATTTTGTTATAATATATTTCATAGGGGGTTTTATTATAAACTTTATTTATTAATATTCTATTTTGAGCATAACATGTTGTGTTTATTGCTTTATCCTAAAATTGGTTGCTTAGGTTATATTCATTTAACATGGTTCTAGCAGCTTCTTGTAACGTTTTATTTTTTATTCTACTAGTCCATTTTGTTGGGGAGTTCTTGGGCATGAAAATTCATAATTATATCCATTAATTTTACAAAATTTAGTAAATTTATGGTTCTCAAATTCTCCTCCATGATCACTTCTAATTCTATTAATTTTAGTATCTTTTCCATTTTCTATTAATTTACAAAGATTATTAAAGATTTCAAAAGTTTCATCTTTGGATTTTAGAAATTTCACCCAAGTAAATCTTGAGTAATCATTAATTATTATCAAACAGTATTAGTTTCTACTTAGTGATTTAGCTCCGTGTGAATAAAATAGGTCTAAATGTAGGAGCTCAAGTATTGAGTTGATTCGATTTAAGTTTGTTTGTTTGTGGGTTGACTTAGTTTGTTTACCTTATTGACAAGCATTACAAATTGAATTTTCTAAGTTTTTTAATTTGGCTAACCCTCTTGTAGGATATACTATATGTCATCTGATCCAACACATTTGAGTAGAGGACTAGAGAAGACCCTTTTATATAGATGATCTCCAATCATAGTGTATTGGCTTGCCCTCTTCTTGAATACCCTAGCTTGTTCTGCATCAATGGGTAGAATTCTTTGTCATAAAAAAATAATGATAGGTGTTCTCCAATCGCCTTGAATTTCTAGATTAGCCTATTGCTCAACACAAGATACTAATAATGTTTGCTCCACTGTCTATCTAAATTCCAAGATACAATGGCAGAAGCTAATTTAGCTAACTCATCTGCTACTTGATTGTCTATTCGGGGGATTTTCTTCCCGGCCGAGCATATATGAGCCGGTGAGTGCTCGCTCGGCCTTCACTCAACCGACCACATATCCCTCCTATCTTTCTTGACCTATACCCCTCTTTCACTCATCAGGTCGACCTATCATAACCCGTTTCATGCATCAAACACAACTGATTCTTACGATTCTTCTCTTGCGCGCTGCTTCAAGGACAACTCTGTGACTCCGCAACGCGACTCTGACAACCAAAAGCATGGCTCTCTGAATTCCAAATTCGTCGGTATAATTTTTATAGCATTCTAAGTATATGTTATTGTAATCATCTTTGTAATTGTGATTTACAACTAATAGTGAATTGCCTAAAGTAAACACTCAACGAGTATGGACCTTGAAATAGGAGTCGTCACAGGCTTAGAACCAAGTAAAAATAAACTATGTTAGTGCTTATTTTTTGTTTTCTTTCTTTATTCCGCTACGTCTTACTCCGAGATTATCTTTAAATGAAATTGAAAGCCACGAGTGTTATTCACCCCCCCCCCCCCTCTAGCACGTCTTTATCCTACAATTGGTATCAGAGTGGGGTCGCTTTGAATCGGTGAAACCACCATTCAAGCAAATTTTTCATGGTATTAGTTTTTAAATTTTTCGGAGTCGATCAGAATCGATATAGTTGCCTCTTCCCGATTAGTTTTATCATAATTGAGTTTTCTTCTTTCTCGAAGTTAGCGCAACACCACTTGAGTTCACTTATTTGTTTAATATTTTATTCCACACTACTAACCCAAGACCTAGTCTTGGGACAAATTTTGTTTTCTTGTTGTCCAAGAGCTCTTTTTCAAATATCCCACCAAGAAGGTTATAGCACTGCATGCCCTTTAGTATTCTCCAGTGAAGACTTTGGCTACTGGAAGGGATGAATGGAGTACCACCTTAAGATGCAGGTGGAAATGTGGATAATCATCTAAACGAGATTCGCATATCCCACTGAAGATGGAGTCCTAGTCCCGTGTGACAAATGGGATGCATCAACCAGAAAGAAGATCGAGGCTGACGCCAAAGCTACTCAGACTCTACAATGTGACCTTCCAAAAGAAGAGATGAACCGAGTCGGTCCGTTTTCAAGCGTGAAAGAACTTAGGGAGAAGCTGATTGAACTGCACAAGGGAACCTCAGACACCAAGGTAAGTAAGTGTGATTTGATTCTAAATAAATTGTATAATATAAAAATGTAAGAGGGTGAGACGGTGAACCAATTACACGCACATATCCAAGACCTCCTCAACGGTCTCCATGTAATTGGTCAAAAGGTAGAAAATTACAACGTCATCAGGTATGCACTCAATGCATTTCCGAGGAACACTTTGTGGGCATCCATGGTAGATGCTTACAAAGTGTCTAAGAATCTTTCGCAAATTAAATTAGACTAATTATTTTCTAAATTCAAACTTTATAAAAAGACTAATGCACTGTCGGTTGAGAAAGGTATTGCTTTGGTCGCAAGTACAATTAAAATGCAAGAACCAAATGCCAAGCACCGGATCGAACCTGAGCCCGAAGATGAGCTAGACTTAGAAGACGATGATGATGAGATCACTACCGAGCTCGTCAACCTTGTACAAAAACTTTACAAGAAGAAGAAGGGATTCACCAAAAGAGAAATCAAGAAGGTGATCCAGTCAAAAATAGTGCAACTAAATCCAAAAGTCAAGTCTGAAGTAACTTGTTATAGCTACAACAAAAAGGGATACATCAAAGCCAACTGTCCAAACCAGAAGGAAACGAAGAAACAACGGAAGAAGAAGGTACTACAGGCAACGTGGAATGACTCCTCTTCAGAAGATTTTGACGAAGATGTCGAACAGATGTGCTTCCTCGCACTTACGACCCGAGAACAAGTTGACGAATCTGAAACCGAGAGTGAGTCGGAAACTGAGTCCAAAAGAAGCCATGGATTCGTATATATTTCTTAAGGGCCTATCCACGTTGTAAGTTCTTCTCAAGTAGATAAATTACATAACTTAGTAAATTATCTCATGTGCAAGCTAGCAAAATCCCATGTTTGGGTCAAGTCACTCCAAAAGGAGGTAACAACCCTTAAGGAAGTGACTAACCCAAGCTCCTTGACTGAATCAGTTCAGACTGGAACTTCAACTCAAGTCTAACAACTCGAGGAAGAAAATTTCAGTGTGAAAAGTCAAGTCAAGGAAGTGATGGATATATTGGAACGGTTCACTTTGAGTTCCAAGAATCTTGAACTGATTCTTGGAAAACAAAGAGCCATATACAATCGATCCAGACTCAAATATAAGGCTAAACACAAATTTAAATCATATTTATCTCTTGTCAATCGAACAAATAGAAGAATAGTCCAAGCATGGGTCCCCAAGTTTAACTTGATAAATCAAGTTGGACTTGGTCAATATTGGATCCCCAAGGATCAAATCCACTACCTTGATAGACCTTATCGAGGTTATGATCTAAGTGGAGCCAATAGAAAGACCATTTTTATCATTAGATAGAATTGTTTGATGTTTGCTTTACTACTTTTATTATACATGCTTAGACTAGGATGGATAAAGATTTAGGCTTTACTCACACTTGACTAGTTAGACCTAGGATTTTCAGAAAGAAAACTAAATATTTAATTTATTTAAAAGGCTTTGTCTAGAAGTGGTTGATGATCCAATACCCAAGAAGACATAGTGCCTCGCCACAGCCTGGAAGCCAATTATTGAAATAAATATTTAATTAGCTAACTGTTAAAACTTAGACTAACTCAAATATAAATCAATCCTTAGATTTTAATCTAAATTGAAAATAAAATTAATCATCTCACAAAAACCTATAAGGTTCCCTGATTGACAATCTAGAAAAGGGTAAGATGCACTTAGGTAAAAATTAGTTTAATCAATTAACTTAAATTAAACTTAATCGATTAATCAATTAACCTAGATTAAATCTAATCAACTAACCTAACTAAACTTAATCAATTAACCTAGATTAAAATTAATAAATTAACCTAATTTAAACTTAATCAATTAACCCAAGTTTAAATTAATTAACTTAAAACTAAACTTAATCAATTAACCTAATTCAAACTTAATCAATTAATCAATTAACCTAATTCAAACTTAAACAATTAATCAATTAACCTAAATTAAAATTAATCAATTAACTTAAACTAAACTTAATCAATTAATCAATGTCATTTGAGCTTACCAATTCTCCAGTTGTTTTCATGGAGTTGATGAACCGTGTATTCGTAGAGTATTTGGATCATTTTGGTATTGTCTTCATTGGCGATATTGTGATTTATTCTCAATCCTAGGTGGATCACGAACGATATCTTCGTATAGTTCTAGAGATGCTTTGATGAGAATATCTCTATACAAAGTTCAGTAACTAGCATTTTGATTATCTTCTGTGGGACTTTTAAGACACATTATCTCTAGTAGAGGTTTATTAGTGGACTCATAGAAAATATAGTCTATTACAAGCCAAGAGTAGCTGAAGAAAGTATAGGGAGTTCATAATTTTCTGGATTAGCTAGATATTATCGAGAACTTGTTAAGGGTTTTTTCCCAGCATTAATATGCTATTGACTCGACTAACCAGGAAAGGAATTATATTTACTTGGATAGAGGTTTATGAGACCAGTTGCAAGAGCTGAAATGAAAATTAATAACCGCACCCATCTTAGTTTACATTCTAGTGTAGATAGATTTGTACTCTACACATATGTATCGTACTACGGGTTAGATGTAGTTTTGAAGCAGCATGGTCGGGTAGTTCCATATGTTTCTCAATAGCTGAAAGATCATAAGAAGAATTATCTAGTTCATGATTTAGAGTTACAGTCTTTATTTTTGTGCAAAAAATTTATAGACATTATTTATATGAAATCACTTTTGAGATCTTCATAGATCATAAGAAGCCTTAAATACTTGTTCATATAGAAGGAGTTGAACCTCAGATAGAGAAGATTGATGAAATTCTTGAAGGATTATGACTACACCATTAACTACCATCCAAGGAAAGATAATGTGCTTTGAATAGGAAATCTCGAGGAGTTTTGTCTTGTCATTGGTTTATGATTATAGGATTGGTGCAAAGTTTCTGAGTTGGGACTGGTAGAGTAGAGACAGACCGAGTGAGAAACTCGACAGTCCATGGTTGCGCAGTCACCTATTGTTGAGAATATTTAGCGATCTCAAGCTAGTGATTAGTATCTTTGGCTTTTATATAGCAGAGTAGTTCAGGACAACAAACAGAATTTTCATGTGATAAGAACGAGATTCTTTATTACTGTGGGAGATTGTGTGTTCCTGGGTCACATTTCATCCAGGAGGATTTACTCTAGGAAGCATATCGATCTAGAGTTGTGATTCATCCAAGTGGTGTTAGGACCCGTTGACTCTCTAGAAGGGGGTTGAATAGCCCTGCACAAAATCAAAACAAATGAACCCTTCTTGAACTTAAAAGAACACTTACATAAACGATAAATAAAAGAAACTGAAAGACAGAGACTCAGAGAGTTTTACTTGGTTACAATCGGGGAGGTTGTTAATCCAAGAAAATGATGTGCACTAATTTCTCCTTCATGCGGAGAAGCCTCTTTACAACAATGAAAGCTCAGAAAGGAAGAAGCTAAACAAAACAGAAAAGATCACAAGTGTTGTATCAAGAATTGCTTGTTCTACTTAGCTTCTTGGACCAAGGATATATTTATAGCCTTGGTCTGGGTGCCTGGAAGGAGATAAAACTTTATCCCCTTTGCAACGGATTACGGTCAAACGCGATATGGATAATATCACATTTCGGACACTCGGACTGATTCCAAGCGCCCGGACCCTTAAAGTCAATAATGTTGACTTTTTCTGGTTTGGGCCCTCTACTCCGGTGCTACTCGCCTCAGTCCACGTCTTCCGCTCTGGCTCCGCTTGCTTGAGTGATTTTGGCCATCCGAAATAGGGCTCACCCGAATCCAACTTTCGGCATTCTCGAGCAACCTTCCACTCCAGCTTCTCGTCCCTTGGAAATGTCGAGCGCCTCCTTCTTGTCCGCCCATGTACTCTTCCACAGCCCCTCGTCCCTCAGACGCACCAAGTCCATCAGCTCTCTCCCGTGTCGTCCTTCTCACTAGCTGTATCTTTTACTCAACTTCCTATGCTCCTAAGCTCCTACACACTTAGACACAGGGTTAAACACAACAGGACCTAACCTAACTTGTTTGATCACATCAAAACAACCTTGGGGTACCAACAAGTGGCACCCGAATGTATAGGGACCTGAAGCATTCCTATTGGTAGAAATGATATGAAGAAAGACATCACAGATTTTATAGCTAGATGTCTAGTATGTCAGCAAGTGAAGGCTGAATATTAGAGGCCAGCTGGTTTACTCTAGAAGATACATATACCAGAATAATATGGGAGCATATCTTGATAGGCCTCATTATGGGGCTACCCAGGCCACGGAGAGCACATTATGCGATTTGGATAATTGTTGGTCGGTTAACCAAAGCTGCTCATTTTCTACCGATTTGTAAGATGAATTCTTTGGATCGATTAGCAGAGTTATATGATAAAGAAGTTATCAGACTTCATGGGTTACATCTGAGTATCATATCGGATTGAAATTCATGATTTATCTCATGATTTTGACAGTGTTTATAGCAAGCCATGGGTACGGAGCTCCGCTTTAGTATGGCTTCCACCCTTTGACAGGTGGATAATATGAACGCACTATATAGACATTAGGAGATCTAGTGTGCGATATGAATTTTGGATGTAGACTTTGCTTACTACAAGAGATATAATATTAGAGTAGCGGAAGTTGGGTGAGCTCATAACCCATAGAGTCATCACTATCCACTTGAAAGTGGATAATCATGTAATTTTATAAGACAACCTTAATCCCTCAAGGTAGAAGATTTATTCATGATACTAGGATGGAGTAGTATATGAGTATGCTGCTTAGTTGTTACCCTTAGATGAGGATTCCTAAGTTTGAGTAGTAAATTTGAGGATCAAATTTTTATAAGTGGGGGAAAATTTAAGATACGATAATTAAATAATAAATGTTATTCAAGAAATAACCTTATGATTTTTTTTGGAAATTTTTTAAAAATTTTCAAATTTTAAATAGTCTTTAAAACACATTTTAAAGAGATATATCTATTAGGCTTAGGCAAAGGCTTTTTGAAATATCACTCAAGTGGGAGTGATTGATGAAATTAATATAAGGTTAAAAACAATTAACCTAAAGTTATAAATATTAAAACCTAAGCCCTATCTCTTCTCCTGATCCTCATCTGTTGTCCCCTTTTCCATTTCTCTCACGAACTCATCTACATTACCAACCAAATGCTACACCACCCCACCCGATCGTTGTCGTCGCACCGACCGCCTTTCTCCCATAGCCGCTGTCATCGAAACTCTCTTGTAGAAGCACACCTACTAGGAATCCTGTGCGCCATCGTCAATCATGTAGGTCCTCTTGATGGCGGCAATTCCGACTAGCTTGGCGGCAAAAAGGAGGAGATTCGTTTCTATCCGTCCCCCGGGTAACTCTCCGTCTCCCTGTCCAACTTCCACCTCACACCCATCCAAGGCTGCCTACCTACACAAAGCGGCTCTAATCCTGATGCCAACGTCAATGTGAGGATCTTGTGTGGGTTCTTCCATTCCACATTACTCGTTGATGGGATGTTTAGAATTTGGAGGAAAGGAGACAATGGGAGACTCGGCTTCAGTGATGATGTATCTTTATTCATACCCTCATAGAACCATAACCTCGAATATGTTTGGAGTATTGCCTTGGAGGGATCTATTCCACCATAAGCTGTTGTTGGAGAAGGAGAACAAGCAGTGTTTAGGTAACGAAATCTTACTTCTAATTAAGCTTACAGTAATGGATTGGTTAGTTTGGAGAATTTTGATTTGATACATTGATTCTTGTGTAATTGGGTAATTAATGGAATAAGTCTAGTAAGTGATCATGTTGATGAATTAAGTATATTTTGATCATGAAAGTTTGCAATGATTGAATTGATTAACTCATAAGAAGATTAGTTGTGGAAGAAATTGTGAGATAATTAGGTTGGATTAATTAGGGTTTTGGCTTGTGTTATTTGATCTATGTTAGATCTAGGTGTTGATTGTGTTATTTATTCTAGGGTTCTAATTCGAGACAAGAGTTGTGATTGGAGGACATTCAGCATGATCTTCGATAAAGCTACTTCTTGCATGATCTTAGTACATGATCTATATTTAGATAGTTGCTATATTTACCTTGACTCTATTAATTCTTACTTCTTGAGCTTGAGCTTTTATGTTAATATATTTTGATATCCATGTAGTTTCATTGTTATCCATGATATTTATGACCATTTATTCTCATACTATTATTCTAGCGATACTATACCATAGCATAGCTGTAGAATATTGAACTAAGTTACCGACTTGATATTTATTCATGCCTGTGTATTTATAATACCATAGTGTAGAATATCATAGCGTAGTGTAAGATATCGAGTTTCCTACTTGACCTTGTCTATTATTTAGGCTCATTCCTAAACACTAGTAAGGTTAGACCCTTCTATGTATTGTTACATTGTTATACCTTGTCAACCATTGCCTCCCATTCATGGTTGATAGAGTTGTCAGCAATCATGATATATACAACTGCCCACGAGACCATTTACGATAGCAGCTTTGCATGTGGTTCGCTGCTAGACAACTATGTATATACCCTATATGCCCACAAGACTATTCGTGATAACGAGTTCACCCACAAATAGCGACCATTTGCTTACCCTGTCTACCCACGAGTCCATTAATGGTAGCGAATTTGCCTGCATGCAGTGACTATTTATTTACCCTAACTTTCCATGGTAGAGTATTCTCCTGCAGTCGTGCTTATTATATACTTGCTATATGTCCTTCATGTATTTATTTGTGCAGGTTGGGATATACTGTATGTACACCTAATCTATTGGTCACACTTGGTTGAGTAGGTTAGTGGAGAATTATTATTGTTGGTTATGCTTTAATTAGCATAAGATTATAGTGGCGCATTTACTTTTGTAGTAAGTATTTTCCTAAGACTATATACCTTTGCTCTCCTTATGTTATTATTATGCACTATCTTCTATTACTCGCAAAGTCATTTGGATTCACTACCTATTGTATTTTTCTTCCTTCAAGTAACAGGTAGATGATATATATATGGAGTTTCTTGGAGGATCCTACCTGCCAGTCCCACGTAGTATCAAGAGTTTTGTTTCTCCTATTGCTTTTACTCATATTTTGGTTTTCTAAACATGTTCATGTAATAATTAACTTAAGTGCAGATTTTTGTCTTTATTGGTCTTTTGTTTAGTTTGATGGTTGTTATGTCAAGCCGGGCTGGCTCGCAATCCGTTATTTTGTTCATGTAGTTTACCTTATGTCTTCCGTTGTGTCTTTCTCCTAGCTGTATGGGATGCTATTTATCTTGCATAGTTGTGGTTGTTTCCAGCCGTGTGGGCATTCTTGCTTAGCCATGTCACTATGTATCTAGGTTCCATATGTTGTCATAAGGGGGAAGATTCTATCCGTTTGTCGGGCAGAGACTCCTCTGGAACATGATAAGATTAGTTGGGTTGTCAATTGATTTAGTTTGTTTTCCTTATTAACAAGCATTACAGATTGTATTTTCTAAGTGTTTTAATTTTGCTGGACCTCTAACTAGACTATTTTGGCTTATCCTTAAAATGAGTCTAAAATGAATATAACCCACTCTTTTGTGCCACAACTTAACTTCCTCTTATTGTGTCAGTAAACACTTAAGTGAGGAGCTTGGTAGGTCAATTGTATATATATTATTTTCCCTAATTCCCTTAAGTGTTATTTTAAAACTTTTAATATTGTTAATTAAGCATTTAAGGATTGGGAAGGTTACTAGATAACCAGAATCACATAATTGACTTATACTAAGTAAATTAAACTCAAATTTATCGACTAACAAAATTTTTTAAATAATGAAATTGGAATTTAGTTCAATATAATTATTCTGATTACCTTAAGTTTTTTGTTATTTTTGAATGCCACTGATTCTAAGTTCTTGAGTTTAAGTTTGGTGAACTTCAACCTATCTCCAGTCATGTGTATGAAGCATCCACTATCCAACATCTATTGGTCCAAATCACTATATTTCTATACATAAAGTATTTTATTTAGATCCAACTTAAATGGATTTTAAGATAAATTGGTTGATTTCAACTCCTTATTTTCCATCTCACCCAATCTAGATTATCAAACATGTTAATCCTATGAGTTCTTTATGAGATGGATATCAAAGTATCCCGATTCGATTGATTAGGTTTTGGTTTAAGTTGTGTTTAATTAATGGTTAATTTTATTTGTGTTGTATTGGGGTTTAGGTTTAATTAAGGTTAAGTTAGCTAGATTTAATTAGAGTTTGAGTTTGATTAATACTTGACTTTGATTAAGGTTTGAATTTGATTAATGTATGATTTTGATTAAGGTCTGAATTTAATTAATGTTTGAATTTGATTAATTAAAAATCAAATTGGAATAGATTAATTTAAAAAGTAAATTTAATTAGATTGATTAAAAATTAAATTGAATTATGTTGATTTAATTAAACTAATTTTAACCTTAGCATCTCTCCCATTTTTAAATTTTCAAATAGGAAACCTTATAGGTATTATGAGATGATTATTAATTTTATATTTATTAATTTAATTTAAAATCTAAGGATTAATTAACATTTGAGTTAGATTTAGATTTAACTATCGATCAATTAAATACACATTTTAAAATTAGCTCGGGGCTATGGCGAGACACAGGGGCCTTCTTAGGTATCGAAACAATAATCACTTTTAGACAAAGTATTTTTAAGAAATTGTATATTTAATTTTCTTATTGAAAAATTTTGGTATAATTAGTCTAGGATGTGATGAGGTAGTTTCAGTTAGTTCCACTTAGCTAAGTAGACCAAGTACGGTACCCCTTACCTTACTTGACTTCTAGACCAAGCTTTCTTAATGTATTATCATCTCGCCCCACCTTGATACTAGGTTGTGCAAGTCTCAATCAAGCCTAAGTCTTTATCCTAATTTAAGCAAGAAATAAAACTAAGTATGCATATTAAAGCAGTAAATCAAACAATCAATTGAGTTTATCTAATTACAAAAATAGTTTTTCTATTAGCTCCCCTGAATCATAACCTCGATATAGTCTATCTAGGTAATGAATTTGACACTTGGGGATTCAATATTCATTTGGTGCAACTTAATTAGTCAAGTTTGATTTAGGGACTCATGCTTGGACTTGGTTTCTAATTCTATTAACAATTGACAAGTATGATTTGAAATGTGAATTAGCTTTATATCCTAGTTTGAATCGATTATATATTACCCTTTATTTTCCAAGAATCAAATCTAGATTTTTGGAACCCACAGTGAACTGTTCCAATGTATCCTTGAGTTCTTTGACTTGAGTTTTTACAGTGAACTTTTCTTCTTCAAGTTGTTAGACTTGAGTTGAAGTTTCAATTTGAACTTGGTTAGTCAAGGAACTTAGGTTAGCCACTTCCTTAAGAGTTGTTACCTCCTTTTAGAATGTCTTGACCCGGACATTAGATTTGGCTAACTTTAGAATCAAATAATTAATTAAATTGTATAACCATTCTACTATAGGGGAGTGTACCTCATTGTTTGGATCATTTGAAATGGATATGGATTCATGGCTTCTCTCAGACTTGGCTTCGGATTCAGATTCGGATATGATTTCGAACTCGGACTCAGTTTCATCCACTTGTTCCCGTGCTGGTAGTGCCAAAAAACTTGCTTGAGCTGGCTCTTCTTCTTTTGAGTCTTCTGATGACTATTCATCACATGTAGCCTTTAGAGTCTTCTTTCTCCTCTGTTTCTTGTCTTCTTTTAGATTTGGACACATCGACTTGAAGTGTCCCTTTTGTTGCATCTATAATAGATCACTTCTGACTTGTCTTTTGGAGTTTAACTTAGTTTTATTTGACTTCCTTTGGCCATTGTTTGAATTAGTTTCTCCCATAGTTCCTTGGCATTGTTGAAAGGATCGATGGGGTTCATCTCCTCTTTGGTTAGGTCGTATTGTAGGGTTTGAATCACTTTAGCATCGGCCTTGATCTTCCTTTTTGTTGGTTCACCCCATTTGTCATAGGTAAGAGGTATTCCATCTTTGATAGGGAGTGTGAATCCTATTTGGATCATGATCCACATCTCTACTTGGGGTTTCAGGTGAAACTCCATTCGACCATTCCAGTAATCGAAATTCTCAGCAGAGAAAAGAGGCGGGCATGCAATATTGTAGCTTTCTTGATGTTCCATTTAAAATCTCACACACAAAAAATGAAATAAAAAGGTGCCTTTTTATTGTAACGACCCGACCCCTCGGCCCCTTGGGCGGCCCAACTGGCGGCCCATTTGGCGGCCCCTTGGCGGTCCCTTGGGCGGCCCAACTGGCGACCCCTTATGTCGTCGACCGACGACCCTCGGCCGTGCCGTTACTCACTAGGTCTTCCCACCCCTGGCCAGTGGATTTTTGCCTTCCCCAGGATTCGAACTCTAGACCTTCAGGCTAAGTACTAGAGTTTATGAATCCTGGTAACCAAGTGAGTGGCACGGCCGAAGGGACCGCCAAGCGGCCCAACTGGAGGTCTAGAGTTCGAATCCTGGGGAAGACAAAAATCCACTGGCCAGGGGTGGGAAGATCTAGTGAGTAACGGCACGACCGAAGGGTCGTCGGTCGACGACATAGGGGTCGCCAGTTGGGCCGCCCAAGGGACCGGGTCGTTACAAGGAACAAAAAAAAAATTAGCTCGAGTAGTATTACATCAACTTCAAGTACGGAAAAAATTTGAATGAAAAAAAATATTAGAAGGGGGTGATTGCATCAATTATTATTAATTATGAGAAAAAAATGAAAAAGTTACTCTTATGGTGGTTACACCAATTCAGAGTGACCCCACTCTGATACCAGTTATAGGATTAAGAAAACAGTGCTAGAGGGGGGTGAATAGCGCTCGTAGTTTTTTTACTTTTTCATAAAAACTTGGAATAATAATCGCAATAGGATAATAAAAAGAAATTTGACAAAGTTTGTTTTACTTGGTTCGGAGCATTTGACGACTCCTACTCCAATACTTGCAATCGTCAATCGCTTTCGTCGGGCAATCCACTATTAATTCGAATGTTACACAATTTGAGTATGAAAATACAAGTATTGCTTTAAAGTAAATACATCGACAATTATGAATTTCCAGTGAAGAATACAGTTTTCGGGGCAGTGTCGTAGTCAAGCATTGGAGGAGCGCGACGAGCATTTGAGTTGTTGAACTTGATTAGAATTGTTGTTTGAACCACTGTTCGAACCCTCCTTATAAAAGAGAATCCAGATGCCTCTATGCCTTAGAGGCACCTCAATCAAAGCTTATCTGATTTGCATTCGTCGAGCATTATCCACATCCAGGTGCCTCAATCCCTTTGAGGCACCTCGGTTGCTGACATGGCAAGCTTTGAGTGTCTCTTTCCTTGGTTGCGTCTATCCTATCCCAATCACCTCAATCCCTTTGAGGCGCCTGGATCTGATGTGCGCCCACCAACAAGAAGTCATCACCTCACCCTGCTTCACGTGCTGAGGTGATAGAGGCGCCTAAATCCCTTTTAGGCACTTATATAGTCTTAAGGCTCCTGGATCAACAATTCTAGGCTTGTCTTTTCTGTAACATAGAGTTAGCATAGAAATAAATATATAATATCAAATCAATGTTATTTGATAGTCTCAGACTGTCTGGTCCTGACTTTCATATTTCACTGAAACCATAGATCGGATCGATGCCTACTGTTCCCTCAACGAGGAATACGTCCTCACTTATTCCTCTCAGGAGAATTTATCTTTTCCAAATACTTATTTGGACTCTTACTCAGCCTTTGATCTTGACCTCTGGGACTTTCGCTAGACATCTGATCCTCAACCTACTTAGACTTCCGCCTAGTGTAAGCGACCCCCGGACTTCCGCCCGATGTCCTTGATCAGCCAAGTCTTCTACCCAATCCACTCGACTAGGACTTCGTGCTCAACCTCTTGACTAAGACTTCATTTCCTAGCCTCAACTAGGACTTACTTGCACACTCAGGTAAGCTTATTAGATCACAACAATCCTTAACTTTGAATCATTGTCAATATCAAAATATATGTTCGATTAGCTAGTGCTTTCAATACTAACAGGGTTGACATATTGTGTACATAACATACAACTGTATATGAGCTATATTAATTAATCATTATGCTCACACTACTTTAGTCAACCATAGAACATGTTTTCCTTTGGTCAGACCAATTGATTGAAAACAATAATCTATTAGGATCTTTTTGTCGATATAAACATGGAAAAAGCAAAGTAAATTACAGCGAGATGCAAAAAAGCCTATGTTGTAATTAAATCATACCTAAATTTAGAGACATCGTCTCTGGGCTATTCCTAAATTTTGAAGAATTCAAAGCATGATCTTCCAAGGGGTTAGGCCTTTGGTGTTGTATATCCTCACCGAACGAGGCTATATATAGGGTGTGATCCCGTAGGGTTAGGGATTGAGAGATGATGTCTCATTCAGTGAGAATATACGACACCGAAGTCCTAAACCCTTGGAAGATCATGCTTTGAATTCTTCAAAATTTAGGAATAGCGTAGAGACGATGTCTTTGAATTCAGGTATGATTTAATTACAACATAGGTTTTTCTGCATCTCACTATAATTTACTTTGGGGTTTCCATGTTTATATCAACAAAAAGATCCTAATAGATTATTGTTTTCTATCAATTGGTATTAGAGCGATGTTTTTCGTCGGGTTTATGGATAGAACTATTTGGTTTTGCCATAGAATTTAGAAAAAAGTGTTCTTTTCCATTATATTTCAATCTAATGTTGTAGAAAAACATCTATTTGTTGAATTCCACAATAACAAAAATCTACATTTTGTGTTTTTTTAGCATTTTTTGGGATTTTACCACGAAGAATGGTGATTATTTTTGTCGAGAAACCCTAGCGTAAATAGGGTTTTCAGTGGTTAACACAGTATTGTTTAGTTGACTAATGAATATTATTGGTCGGCTGATGAACAGTGTCTGATCGACTGATAAATAGTGTCCAGTCGACTCGTGAATAGTGTTTTGCTATGATTATGCATTGGTTTTTGACGATTTTCATCCAAGAAAAGTGTTGAAACCCTAACTACAATCAACTGATACTTGGGCTCAATCGACTACCCTGTTGAGGTTTCATAGTCGATTGATGATTTAGCTTAGTCAACTGCCACTTTGGGGTTGACAATGAATTGATGTTTGAGACTCAATCGACTGCTATTTAGGTACAATCGACTGGTGACCAAGAGATCACAAATAGAAAGTTCCGAATCGGCTTATTCAATCAACTGATTTAGTTTAGTTGACTGACATAAGGAACAATCAACTATATATTGAGCATGAAATCAAAGAACAATAACTCTACATCCATTTACTATTGCATTTGTAATAATCGATTGATGTTTCTGTTGACGAGCACAATACCATTTCAGGAATCTATTTATGTATAGTGTTGCTTGATTGAACTAATGTTATTGCTAAAGTGAGAATCATTAGAACAATTAAGTGCATTTTATATAAATAGATATAGGTATATCCATGATAAAATAATTGGTCTAAAGAAAAATTATTTTATATCATATATATATTTAAGGTAGCTCATACATAAAGACGTATATTATTGTGTTTACCATGCACAAAATATGTCATACTAAATATGGGCGAAGATTATCCAGCCCAGTCTGGACAGCTGCCTACACTAGGCTAGGAAAAAAGATGAGCAAGATATTCATATTTATTAATCCACATAAATAAGAGATATGAAATAGAAAATGAGTTGGAGACCGCCAATAATTTATTATTTTGCTAGCTATTGTTTTTACGATGAAGAGCTTTTACTCAAAAATCTTTGTAATAACTTTCTTTTGCCAACTGCTTTTATTTTTATTTAATCAAAGTTGCGATTTTTTTTTGTCAAACTGCTGCAAATTCGGGACTGGTAGTTCGATGCCAATTTAGTTAACTGGTTTGGTAGGAACACCATTTTTGTGTGGGTGTGTTTTATCTGTTTCTATCCTCTTTTATGCTTGTAATTGTTTTACCGTTGTATCTATTCAGTTTCTGTATCAGCTATATTTGTAAATTGTAAGGAAAGCTTGCATAATTTACCAGCTTTGATATCGTGAAGTGTTGGTTAGAATAAATACCATGAAGCTACCTCATGTTTTCAAGTCATTGACAAGAAGAAATATAGTGTGCATTTTTTTTATATACTTCTTTCGATTTATAGAGTTTATAAGAAGCATATCTGCATATCTTCAACTGCTCTGCACATGAACTGAATATCTGTTTCAATTAATAAGTAATAACAATGCAGAATCTGTTTGGTCTAAGTGTATGGAAATACATTTCAGAATTGAGCTTAATTCAAAAAGAAGAATGGTAAAATAATTATTTTGTGAGGCTGTAGGATTATAAGTTTTTTACTTTATTAATTATATTGAAAGAGTTCCTGGATGCAATAGTAAAATTATATTTGTGTGACCTAGACGTATGTATTTGAGAATCAGAAACAACCTTTTGTAAATTAAAATAGGACTATGAATAATAGAACCTTTAACCTTACTTTCGTAACTATCCTTTTACTTTATTAATATATTATTATCTATACTCAATTAAGATCCTAGCTTTGTCCCTGGGTGAAATAATCCTACATTAAAATCTAAAATGCATATTATTAACTTATTCACCCAGTTATGGTTTTGAAATTGAACTAATACACAATATTTATAAAAATATATATTATAAATTAAATTTATGTAGGGTGGGTGGAGTAAGGCTCATTCCCACCTTATTATACTGTGGCCCCGGCCATATCAATCCGGACACCTGATCTCGACAAATTGTCATCCATGAGTTTTTTTTAGTATTGTTCGAATTGAGCAAATTGACTGCCCCTCTTGGATCAACTGAGCCACTCAAGCTGTTCGGCTTGCTCAGATTGAGCAGATCAAATTAGCCACTATGATCATCAACCTAATAAAATTGAGAGGATAGGTCGATCTTGCCATTTGGGTTGTCTGATAGTTCTTATAGAAATCTAAATCGTATGAATTCTAAAACATAAAGAACTCATATATAAAAAATTCAAGAACAAGAAGATCTAATTTTATCAATTAAATATGAAATAAGAAAAATAAATATATAAACATTAAGATAAAGAACCTGATTGAAGAGTCTTTGTCCTTTAACGTCATCTAAAAGACCCTGAGAAAGAAGAAGCGGAAGAAAATGGAAAAGATCTTCTAAGAGACTTAAGGGATGACAACGCCATAAAGCTTCTTTCCTAAACCCTTGGGGATCAACCCTATATATAGTGGACATCTATTATTAGTTCATAGATAATAATAGACGGGGGATTATAGGTCCCTATATATAGCGAACATCTATTATCAGCATATAGATGATAATAGATATGGGACTATATGTTCTACATATATACGGTCTACATCCAACAACTGAACCCAATAAGTCTAAGTTAGATCAATTTAATGAGTTCAGTTTGTACTTATATGTACAATTTATAATTAAGTCCACTAATTAGAGACAATAACTAACAATCTCCCACTTGGGGTATTTGTGAGTTGTATATAGAATACAAGTAAAATTTTAATTAATATCAAATTTTATGGGTACAGAATATCCATATAAATAATCTAGTGCATTAACTTCATTGGAATAGGACTAAATAGGTCATAGCTACTGTATATGATCGTAATAAGCCTTAATAGTAATCACAATACCGATGTCATTAATGACATAGATCAAGATGTAAATGTATAGAGTGAAAATTACATGAAATATGATCATTACATGTCAATTTTCAACTAATCCTAAGATGACCTCAAAAAATGTCAGATTATATTTGTAAAATACTTTATGCTAAACTGCAATAACAAATCATGATCCAAACTATATGATTCTAAAAGAAATTTATATCTTATTTACAAACACCAAATACTAAACATCAACAGTAAATAATGATATCATAGTTAGTGTCAAACTACATATAAATTTCCATTAATGTTTTAAACTTTAAGTATGTACAATAATCAAAATAAATGTTTGTCTTTATTAATCAACATAGAGCAATAAATATAGACTCCTACTAGATGAGTTCTTCTTCCATAAGAAGGACTCTCATATCCACAACATGATCATGAAACACCTTAGGCGCTAAGCTTTTGGTGAGTGGATTGGCTAATATGGAATCTGTGTTGATGTGCTCTACCATAATCTAACAACTCTGAACTCTTTCTTTAACTGTTAGAAAATTGATGTCGATGTGTTTAGACTTTGACAAACTACAGTTGTTCTTGGCATAAAGTTCTACGGCTTTATAATCACAGTAGATCCTCAGTGACCTATTAATGTCATCAACGATCTGCAATACTGTGATGAAGTACCGCAGCCAAATCTCTTGATTGGATGCTTCATACTATGCTACCAATTCTGCCTCTATAGTAGAAGTTGTTAGTTAGAGCCCTAGAGCCAATCATTTGATGATTGTATTATGAACTTGTTGTATCATATTCTTATATAAATAAAGGTATTTGGTTTTTGGTTATTATGCTTACTTGTATTAGTGCCAAATAAACTAAGTATAATAACGTCCTTGAGTAGAAGGTTCTTACCTATGTCAATCGATTGGTTGAATCGATAGTGAGATGATATAGGGAACACTACTCTTAATCATTCCTAGTCGAGTATTAACATTCAGGGACAATGTTAATGCAATAAGACTAGCATGTAGGTCAACTCGATGACTTGATCTCACAAGTCATGGATATAGAGATATCAAGTTGACACATGAGTATGCATTAGAGAATGTATACTGAATGACCCGCCATGAGAAAGTATCATGGATCGTTATATGAGTGTCATATACTTTCTCATGTGGCTATTAGTATGACTACTAGTCCTTAGACCTGAAGTCACCATTGTTGGGATCTTAGATGGCTAGAGGGGGGTGAATAGCCTCTTAAAAAAAAACTTAGACAGAGATTTCTACACAAAAATTAATTAGCACAGCGGAAGTGGAAAACTAAAACGAAGGAAGAAAAACACATACACAGCAGACACAAAGATATACGAGGTTCGGGGATAACTTGCCCCTACTCCTCGGCGTGTCCGTAAGGTGGACGACTCCTTGATCTTCGGTAGATCGCACCCCGGATAACTTCCGGCTAAAGATGTCTCCTTCTCGGTGGAGCAACCTCTCAACAGAGTCTCAAGAAAGATCTAAATTAAAGCACGAGACTTACAGAAACTCGGTGGCAAAGGAGAATAGGAGTGCTTACAACCACGCGAGAATTAGTAGCAGAAAACAGAGATCGCAGTTCACCCGAGAGCGCAAGAACTTCGCACAACTGCACACACTTTTCTTTCAAGCTTTCTTTCGTGTTCTGTTCTTGTTTCCCTCTCGTTGTTTTTACTGCTTCTCAAAACCTTATCTCTGCTGTCACAAATCTGGTCCAAACTGCGCAAATCAGCGCTGCAAATCTGGTCCAAACTGCGCAAATCAGCGCTGCAGCCAATCCCTTTTCCTCCTTCTCTGATTCTCTGAACTCACACCAATGATATCACAGTCAACACTGGCGTCTTCTGAGCTCGAACCAATCCCCAGGAGTTAAGCAGATCGCAGCCAGATCACAGCAGTATCCGTTGATGCCTGAAATGCACCATGCGCCGCTGAAACCAACAGAAAGACCATTTGTCGCATTCTTCTTACGAACTTAATTTGAAATTAGGCTTGGAATGATACCTGTTAACCTGCAAACTCAAAAGCTAACAGCACAGAAGATTACATCACATAAATGAAAGAGATATATCAAAAGCAGTGAAGGAATCGTTGATACAACGAACAAATCAGAGTGTGTGGATCGATCACCAGACCGATCACACTGCCTTGGACCGATCAGGCAACAGCCTGATCGGTCTGAGACTATTCTGATCGGTCGTAGTGACCGATCAGATTGAGTGTGGATCGGTCCACAGACCGATCCACCTCTTTTCTTTCTTTGCAGTCTCTTCTCCTGATCGGTCTCTTTGACCGATCAGATTGCACTCAGTGTGCTACTGAGTGTTTTCTGATCGGATCAGATTTCACTCAGTGTGCTACTGAGTGTCATCTGATCGGTCATCAGACCGATCCGTGGAACTTAGTTTCACTGGATCGGTCTGCCGACCGATCCACTGATTCTTGTGTCTGGATCGGTCTACCGACCGATCCAATGTGCCATTGAAAGTCCTCTTTCTGACTTAACCCGGAGAACGAGCTACCGAGCCCTCTCCGACTTCATCCGGTCCAGAGAACGAGCTACCGAGCCCTCTCTGACCTAGTCCGGAGAACGAGCTACCGAGCCCTCTCTGACCTAGTCCGGAGAACGAGCTACCGAGCCCTCTCCGACTTCGTCCGGTCCAGAGAACGAGCTACCGAGCCCTCTCTGACCATTCCGTGCCAAGTCACCATACTTGGACTTTTCCCGTGCCAAGCTCCCTGCTTGGACTTTTCACCAGATGTCTTGACCCATCTGGATTTCCCTTGCCTGGCTTCACTCACCAGGACTTTCCCTCCCAACTGATCAACCTCGATCAGTAGTCATTCTGAGTTTAATCACTATCTGATACAAACTTAAATCAGTGTCAACATCAAAACAACAACCAGGTCAGACTGTATCAACAATCTCCCCCTTTTTGTTGTTTGACAACACGATTTAAGTTTAGATCAGAATTGTTCAAATTTTCATAATTTTAGGGGAATCAAGATCCTCCCCCTAAGACGGATACAACACTATGTGAGGGTCTTCACATTTGCATTCATCTAAACTTAGTTATCTTCTCCCCCTTTGTCAAACACCGAAAAGGTGCGAATAAGGTAAGATAACTTAAAGAACTCCCCCTTAACCTTTACTGTCTGGTTCTTAAAGCACTGAGAATCCCTCTAAGCGTATTATAAGACAGTAATAAGGAAATAAAAGACAAACAAGACATGCAAGTGAACAGCATACTAATAACGGATAGAAAATGAAATATAATAAAGAGCAAGTAAATATAAAACTGAGTACCATAAATACATGAGTAGCATCAGAAGTGCAAACATCCAGGTCAGTCATAAAGACTAACAAATAACATCCAAAATACAGACAGTCAACAAACAAACTGTATCAATCAACATCCTCACACTGAGGAACATCACCATCATCGGCAGGAGGGGTGAAATCCTGAGGCGGCACGCTGGAGGATGGATAGCCGGGGTAAGACTGCGGAGGCGGGTAGCGTGCCATCCATCCGAGTAGCAACTGCTGTGTCACCACCTGATGACTGCGCATATCATCGCGCGCAGGTCATCGTAGCGCTGGTCAATCCGTATGCGTAGTCCATCGAACTCAGCAGCCACCATCTCCTCGTGACGATCAAATCGGCTCTCCAACTCAGCGATCTGCCAGCGCAGGTCTGGATCCGCCTCGCCAATGTCAGCAGGAGGAGCAGCAACAGGAGCAGCCTGTCGTGGAGGTCCCCGTGGTAACTCACCCAAAGCTCTCCCATCCTTCCACTGAACACCCCCATTTTGTCCAATGATGCCAGACTTGGAAAATGCCCGTTTCCCAAGTCGGCAATCCTGCCTGACCATTTTGACTACCCTACCCTTAGACACATCAACCTGAAGGGTCTCGAGCCAATCAGTAATTATATGCCCATAAGGCATATAAACAGTGGAGCCGCTGGGCCGAGAATATGAAATGATCGAAGAGTAGATGCTGGACATAATGTCAAAGTCGAGACGCCGACGTAACCCATACAGCATCAAACAATGATAGGGTCGGATCTCAGCAAGAGGTTTGGATGTAATTGGAAGAATACAGTTTGTGACTATCTTAAAAAGAATATAGTCAGGGGCAGATAGTCGTAGGGCAGCAAAAGTGGGAAAGTCAACATCCAACTCATCTAGGTCATCTGGTCTAGGATGACCGAAGAAGTACTCATAGATGGAGTCAGGTGAGACATCAAGTGGAGGACGTAATGATTCTGGTAAATCAGGATAAATTGAGAAAAGATCCCCCGTACACATCCGGCAGCCTAGATACCCAAAAAATTCTCTGATGGAGAAATCGATAGATCTTTTAGCGACTCGGGTTTTATAAACACCATCACTGTTCTGATGAAGATTGTTATAAAACTCAGAAACTAGGTCAAGGTTGATGTCCCTCTCTAAGTAGACTACCGAGTCAAGTTTAAAATAGGCTAGGGTTTCGGACACAGAAGGACAAAATTCATCCATATACTTGCGATCCACAGATCGACATGGAAGCAGCTTGAATGTCCTCTGTTGAAATGCTTGCTCAAAATGGCGGTTTGGGAATCTACTAGAACCAGCTGGTTGGGGTCGAGAGGGAGCAGGAGACTTGGTTTTCTCAGCTGGGGACTTAGAAGAACTCTCACCGGCTGCTTTCTTCCTAAATAAATAAAGATTTGGACACGGTCGGGGCAAATGGAAGTCCACGGGAGCCACAAAGAGAGAACCGAGACAACACACATAGAGAAAATGTGAAAAGAAGCTAAAACGCTAAGAATGAACAAATCTCGGAAGGAAGAAGAGTTACCTGGGCGCCATTGTAACCTTCGGCTTTTAGAAGATGATGGGTCGAGAAGACGGGAGGAAAAGAGGGGCGTCGGCTAGGTTATGAGTCGGTCGGCTAGGGTTTTGAGAAGGAAGAAGATCGGGAAGAGAGTGGGTCGGGAGGTGTTAATGAGGGGATAGTGCACAGTGTGATCCGATCGGACGGCTGTCCGATCAGGATCGAGTTAACGCACACGAAAAGGGTGATCGTCTGATCGGTCGTGGAGACCGATCAGGATCTTCTGATCGGTCCTTGGACCGATCAGATGTGGATCGGTGTGCTGCGATCCGTCGGTGTCTCCGATCGATCCTGGATCGATCGGTGAATCGAATTTCTGTCACGATCGGTCGTGGAGACCGATCACCTCCTGATCGGTCCCCGGACCGATCAGAGGTCAATCAGTAGTTAGCGATACGTTTCAGAACCCCTGATCGGTCTGCAGACCGATCAGATATCGAATGAACTCTACTGATCGGTCGTAGGGACCGATCAGATATCTTCCTGATCGGTCCCTGGACCGATCAGTGTCTGATGCTCCTGAAATTCTGATTTCAGTAACTGAAATTTTTGAGCCGTTGTTGATCGAGAATTCTGAGAAGCTCAACAACCAAGAATTCAGAACCTCCCAAATTCATAACCTAGAACCTAAGGATCAACACCAACAATTGTGTTCAAAAAATGAACTCTTATGGCCTGAGCTTGTTTAGAGCCCGAAAGTTTCAGACTTCAAAACCCAAAAACTCAGACATTTGGAATCTTAGAGTTCCAATCTTAGAGAACCTTATAAAACTATTACCTATAGTGAACCAAGGTATTAGTTAAGACCTAGGATTGCTATGATCAGTTTCAAGTTTGTCAAAATATAACCAACTTGTCCTAATTTTCAATCAAGGCATGTTAAGTATCAAGCAAAAATATCAATCAACAAATCAACCATCAACTATAATTGGATAATTTCTAGGCAAAAGTCCAACCAAGATTCCTTGATTGGAATATATGAGTAAGATCTAGGAGCCAAATACACATGAATTATGTAATGGCCTTCCCCATACTCAATTTATGTCTCTTCAACCCAATTATTCAAGGGATGCATGATACATTTTGAATAATTTGATTGATCCTAGCATCTCACCCCATTTCTAGCAAACAAAAATATTTTGTTAAACCTTATAGTTTGTGTGAGATGTTCCCAAGTTGCCCAAATTATTGTCCCAATTACTCTTGTCATTTTAATAGTCCTTATTGATCATGATGAAATCCTAAGGACCTAAGGAGCCAAACACATTCCCAACTCCCTCCTTAAATGACTAAATTCATTCTCCGGAAGGGGTTTGGTGAAAATATCAGCTATATTTGACTTTGACTCAACATATGTGAGTGCAATGTCTCCCCTAGCTACGTGATCTCTTATGAAGTGATGACGCACTTCAATGTGTTTGGTCCTCGAATGATGGACTGGATTTTTAGTTAGGTTGATCGTGCTAATGTTGTCACATAGCACTTGTACACCCTTATAAGAAAGTCCATAATCCTCTAGGGTGTGTATCATCCACAACAACTGTGATACACTCTCTCCCATGGCAATATATTCGGCCTCGGTCGTGGAGAGAGCAACACAATGTTGCTTCCGACTCGACCAACTAACTAAAGATGAACCTAAAAATTGGCAGCCCCCACTAGTACTTTTCCGATCCAATTTGCATCCAGCATAATCGGAATCGGTATAGCCTATCAAATCAAAAGACTCCGTACGAGGGTACCACAGTCCTACTCTCATTGTGCCTTTGAGATATCTCAGAATTCTCTTAACTGCAATTAAGTGAGATTCCTTGGCACAGACTTGATATCTAGCGCACATGCCCACAGCAAAGAGTATGTCCGTCGACTAGCTGTGAGATATAGAAGACTACCAATCATGCTTCTATATTGCGTTAGATCAATTGGTTTTCCACTCTCATCATTGTCAAGGCGAGTGTTTGTCGCCATTGGAGTGGACACTTCCTTAGAGTCACTCATATTGAATTTTCTAAGCATCTCTTGAGTGTATTTTGTCTGATGGACATAAATTCCATCTCGAGTTTGTTTGATTTCAAGTCCGAGGAAAAATGTCAACTCTCCTACTAGACTCATCTCAAACTCACTTTCCATGTGAGAAATAAATTCATTCAAATAGCCCTTGTTATTTGAGCCACAAATTATGTCATCGACATATACTTGGGCTACAAAAATGTTTTCACCATCTCTACGCAGAAATAGTGTTGGGTCTATTTGGCCTCTTACGAAACCCTTTTCTAGTAAATATGTTGACAACCTTTCGTACCAAGCTCGTGGTGCTTGTTTAAGCCCATAAAGTGCTTTCTTGAGCTTGTACACGTGGTTTGGAGCTTCGGTACTTACAAACCCCGGTGGTTGTTCAACATAGACCTCTTCTTTAATGAAACCATTTAAGAAGGCAGATTTAACATCCATTTGATAGAGCTTGAAACCTCTATGTGCAGCAAAAGCTAGCATCAAACGAATGGACTCTAATCGGGCCACGGGAGCATAAGTCTCATCATAATCGAGACCTTCGACTTGACTATAGCCCTTGGCTACAAGTCTTGCCTTGTTTCTTACAACTTCTCCCTTTTGATTTAACTTATTTTTGAAGACCCATTTAGTTCCAATAATGGTGGTCTTCTTAGGTCTAGGAACTAAGTCCCACACTTGGCTCCTTTCAAATTGACCTAATTCGTCTTGCATAGCTATGATCCAATCAGGATCGTGCAATGCCTCATCAACTAATTTTGGTTCAATCTCTGAAATCAATGCGACTTCATTAGACTCATTTCTGAAGAATGACCTAGTCCTAACCCCTTGTTGAATGTCTCCCACAATTTGGTCTTGGGGATGACTAGAGGCTATCCTAGATTGTCTTGGTGTTGATGGTGCCTCATGAATGGTCTCACTAGGCACAGGCAAGGACTCAATATTTGGCAAAGGATCAGATTGAGTTCTTTGTTGCCTTTGCTCATCAACATCAGAGTCAACTTCGACTCGTTCTTCATTTTGATCATTCAAACTTAGATTTCTAAGTTCAAATTGAATTTCTCCTATAGCCCTTGATTGATCATTTGAGTTAGGGATTTCTTCAAAAGCTACATCAGAGGACTCTTCAATCAATTTAGTCCTATTGTTGTAGACTCGATAGGCTTTGCTGGTGAGTGAGTACCCAACCAGTATCCCCTCATCAGCCTTGGCCGAAAATTTTCCAAGATGGTCCTTGGTATTTAAAATAAATACCTTACAACCAAACACCCTAAGATGTTTAATTGTAGGTGGTTTCCCAAACCAAAGTTCATGGGAGTCTTTCCTAAAAACCTATGTATTAAAACTCGATTTTGCCCATAAGTAGCTCGGTAGTGAGTACTCATTGAGCATGCTTCGTGCAGCCTCTTGTAGTACTCGGTTCTTTCTCTCCACAACCCCATTTTGCTGTGGGGTCCTTGGAGTAGAGAACTCATGCCTATATCCCTTTTCTTGACAAAACTCTAGAAACCTATGATTTTGAAATTCCCCACCATGATCACTTCTAATGGTTTTAATTGTTGTAGATTTTTCATTTTCAGTTCTTCTACAAAAGGAAATAAAAATATCTATAGTTTGGTCCTTATGTTTCAAAAAGAAGGTCCATGTGTATCTAGTAAAATCATCAACGATTACCAAGCAATATCTACTTCCATTCAATGATATTACACTACTGCAATCAAATAGGTCCATGTGCAATAAATCTAAAGCAGTAGATGTACTTACAGTGCTTTTACCTTTATGAACACCTTTTGTTTGCTTACCCTTTTGACATGCATCACATAGTTTGGTCTTGTGGTACTTGATGCTGGGTAAGTCTCGCACTAATCCTTGGTTGGCCAACTTCCGGATGTTCTTCATGTTTACATGTGCCAACCTTCTATGCCATAGCCAAGACTCTTCTTCTTTCGACATGAAACACTTAATCAAAGTATTAGTAGCACTTTTAAACGATACTTGATAAATATTATCAACCCTTGTGCCTACTAGTACCGTGTCAAGTGTGTCAATGTGTTTAACCAAACATTGACTTGAATGAAATTCAATTGTGTAACCCGTATCACACAATTGACTGACACTTAGGAGATTAAAAGTCATCCCCTTGACTAGAAGAACATTCTTGATGTGGAGACATTCGGATATATGAATGTCTCCAACCCCTATAACCTTAAGACTACCATTATTGCCAAAAGACATATTACCTCTATTTTTATTTTGTATGGTAGAGAATAGTGACTTGTCCCCTGTCATGTGCTTGGAGCATCCACTATCAACAAACCAAGTTGATAGACGCTCCCCCTCGACCAATGCCTACAAGACACGAAAGACGGATGTTTTAGGTACCCAAATTCTGGGACCTAATGCATCTACAATGAGAGACTTAGGCACCCATGCCTTAGTCACCTTCTTCCTAGTCTCATGAACCCTAGAAACATGTGTTCTATGAAATTGGGTTCTTGACACTAAAGAAATAAAGCTAGACTCCTTAGGTTGGTATCCTAATCCAGCCTTGTTGTAAACCGCCCTTTGGGCATTTAGAATCATGTCTAAGGTCTTAGAGCTGGTTGAGAATTTCTCAAGCATTTTCTTGAGCTTCTCAATTTCACCCTTCAAGGTTTTGTTTTCATCCTCTAGGGCCTCTTGATAAAGGTCATCGACCTCATCTTCCCTAAGGGCCCTTAATTTCTCTATTTCATCTTTTAGCAGTTTAGTTTCTGTTTTTGATTTTTTAAGGGAAGTAGACAAATGTGCAATTGTTTTATAACACTTTTCTAAATGGGGAGATGTTACCTCTTCATCATCCGAAGATGATGAAGTCGCGGCTGAAGAGCTTGAGTCCTCACTCTCGGACTCGGACTCCTCTCTTGCCATGAGGGCTAACTGCCGTGTACTCTTCTCCCTCTTCTCTTCCTCAGATGAACTTGAAGAAGACTCATCCCATGTAGCTTTTAGAGCCTTCTTCTTCTTGACTCTTTCCTCCTTCTTTTTGGCTCGTTCCTCCTTCCTTTTTAATTTCGGACACTCGCTCCGATAGTGTCCCTTTTTGCTGCACTCATAACATGTAACATTAATTTTGTCAATATTTTGTTCACTAGATTTACCTTTCCCTTTGTATCTTCTGCTCCTTCTCATGATTCTTCTCACGAAGTTGGCCATCTCGCTTGATAATGATTCTCCTTCATCATCGGACTCGGAGGAGGATGAAGATGAAACAATTTCTTTCTCCTTCTTCTTTTCTTTCTTCCTTCTTCCCTCCTTGCTCTTTTCTTCTGCAACCAAAGCAATACCTTTCTCTTTTTGCCCTTTGTTAGCAAGTTCATGTAATTCCATTTCACAAAAAAATTCATCTAACTTAACAATGGAAAGATCCTTGGATACCTTGTAGGCATCCACCATAGATGACCACAAGGCATTCCTAGGAAAAGCTTTTAGAGCATACCTTACGAGGTCACGGTTTTCTACTCGTTCATCCACCGAATGGAGACCATTGATGATCTCCTTGAACCTTCCATGTATCTCACTTACAGTTTCATTTTCCTTCATGACAAGGTTCTGTAGTTGGTTTAGGAACAAATCCCTCTTGGCGATCCGAGAGTCTCGAGTCCCTTCTTGGAGCTCGATGAGCTTGTTCCATAGATCCTTCGCACTTGTGAAAGGACCAACCTTGACAAGTTGATCCTTGGCTATCCCACATTGCAAAGTGACAACCGCCTTGGCATCGGCTTGTCCCTTGCGAGTTTGCTCGGTTGACCATCTCGATGAGTCAAGTTCCTTACCTTCTTCATCCTTTGGAGGTGAGAATCCCTCCTTGACGGAGAACCACATGGAGATATCGGTCTTGAGGTAATACTCCATGCGGCTTTTCCAGTATTGAAAATCTGCTCCATCGAAATAAGGTGGTCGATTTGTGCTGAAGCCTTCCTTCATAGCCATCCTTGTTTGCTCTTTGGGTTGTTAAGCCGAAATGAAGAGCACCAGGCTCTGATACCACTTGTTGGGATCTTAGATGGCTAGAGGGGGGTGAATAGCCTCTTAAAAAAAACTTAGACAGAGATTTCTACACAAAAATTAGTTAGCACAGCGGAAGTGGAAAACTAAAACGAAGGAAGAAAAACACATACACAGCAGACACAAAGATATACGAGGTTCGGGGATAACTTGCCCCTACTCCTCGGCGTGTCCGTAAGGTGGACGACTCCTTGATCTTCGGTAGATCGCACCCCGGATAACTTCCGGCTAAAGATGTCTCCTTCTCGGTGGAGCAACCTCTCAACAGAGTCTCAAGAAAGATCTAAATTAAAGCACGAGACTTACAGAAACTCGGTGGCAAAGGAGAATAGGAGTGCTTACAACCACGCGAGAATTAGTAGCAGAAAACAGAGATCGCAGTTCACCCGAGAGCGCAAGAACTTCGCACAACAGCACACACTTTTCTTTCAAGCTTTCTTTCGTGTTTTGTTCTTGTTCCCCTCTCGCTGTTTTTACTGCTTCTCAAAACCTGATCTCTGCTGTCACAAATCTGGTCCAAACTGCGCAAATCAGCACTGCAGCCAATCCCTTTTCCTCCTTCTCTGATTCTCTGAACTCACACCAATGATATCACAGTCAACACTGGCGTCTTCTGAGCTCGAACCAATCCCCAGGAGTTAAGCAGATCGCAGCCAGATCACAGCAGTATCCGTTGATGCCTGAAATGCACCATGCGCCGCTGAAACCAACAGAAAGACCATTTGTCGCATTCCTCTTACGAACTTAATTTGAAATTAGGCTTGGAATGATACCTGTTAACCTGCAAACTCAAAAGCTAACAGCACAGAGGATTACATCACATAAATGAAAGAGATATATCAAAAGCAGTGAAGGAATCGTTGATACAACGAACAAATCAGAGTGTGTGGATCGGTCACCAGACCGATCACACTGCCTTGGACCGATCAGGCAACAGCCTGATCGGTCTGAGACTATTCTGATCGGTCGTAGTGACCGATCAGATTGAGTGTGGATCGGTCCACAGACCGATCCACCTCTTTTCTTTCTTTGCAGTCTCTTCTCCTGATCGGTCTCTCTGACCGATCAGATTGCACTCAGTGTGCTACTGAGTGTTTTCTGATCGTTCTGCAGACCGATCAGATTTCACTCAGTGTGCTACTGAGTGTCATCTGATCGGTCATCAGACCGATCCGTGGAACTTAGTTTCACTGGATCGGTCTGCCGACCGATCCACTGATTCTTGTGTCTGGATCGGTCCAACGACCGATCCAATGTGCCATTGAAAGTCCTCTTTCTGACTTAATCCGGAGAACGAGCTACCGAGCCCTCTCCGACTTCATCCGGTCCAGAGAACGAGCTACCGAGCCCTCTCTGACCTAGTCCGGAGAACGAGCTACCGAGCCCTCTCTGACCTAGTCCGGAGAACGAGCTACCGAGCCCTCTCCGACTTCGTCCGGTCCAGAGAACGAGCTACCGAGCCCTCTCCGACCATTCCGTGCCAAGTCACCATACTTGGACTTTTCCCGTGCCAAGCTCCCTGCTTAGACTTTTCACCAGATGTCTTGACCCATCTGGATTTCCCTTGCCTGGCTTCACTCACCAGGACTTTCCCTCCCAACTGATCAACCTCGATCAGTAGTCATTCTGAGTTTAAACACTATCTGATATAAACTTAAATCAGTGTCAACATCAAAACAACAGCCAGGTCAGACTGTATCAACAACCATGGTTCCCTACATAAGGAGTTATGTACTTTGGTTTCATCAAACGTCACCCGTAACTGGGTAGACTATAAAGGCGATTACTGAGTATGTAACAAATTATGTGGAGGGATGTGAGTGATGTAGATGGGATCTATCCCTCCTATATGACGGGAGAGACATCGATATTCTTGATAGAGTGAGACCACGAAGTGCATGGCCATGCCCAAATGAGTCAATATGAGATATTGAGCTCATTTATTTTAGTGAGTCTACTTAGAGTTCAAGATTTAGATTGGTCAGAGGATGACACGGTCTATGCCTCACATTGATCAATCTAGATGTCTGGGATAGAAGGACACTTGTCATATATTGTGAGGAATCACAATTAGTACTCACACGGTGATGTTGGATCTCAACATTCTTGTAACTTGGGTAGTAATGATGTATTGCTAGATACCGCTCATTACTTATGCTTCTAAATGAGTTTAGGGGCATTGCCAACGTTACAAGAACCTATTGGGTCACACACAAAGAACAAGTGGATGGAGATTAGGTTCATATGATGAACCAAGAGGATTAGATTCATGTGATGAATCAAATTGGATTAAGAGTAATCCTAATTGAGCTAATTGAGTTGGACTCAAGTTGATTCATGTGTTCAATGAGTCTAATTTAGATTATGACTCATTGAATCAATTTAATTAAATGAATTAGATTCATTATATTAAATTGACTTGAATTAAATGGTTGGATTATATCAACCATGAGAGAGATTAAGTCAAGTTTGACTTGACTTGAGAGGAAGAGGAAGAGTCAAGTTTGACTTGACTTTATGCCACATCATTTGTGACTTGGCATTAAGTGGCCAATGATGAGGTGCCACATCATCATGTTTAGCACATGTGTGTGCCACCTCATGGAGGTTACAAATCTATTTAATGGCCACACTTAATGCAAAATGGGGGTTACACTTTTGTGAAAGTGGCCGGCCACTTTTGTGAGGGGAATGAATTCATTTTTCATTCAAGTGTCATTTACATCTTCTTCCTCCTCAAGCTCTCTCCTCAAGCTCTCCCTCTCCTCATCTCTTGGCCAAACAACCTAGGTGCTAGCACACCTTTGTTTGGTCTTCTCCACCTAGTGTGTTCGTGCGGATACGTATAGAGGAGTATCTATTTTGATACTCTCGAGATCCGGCGAATTTTGGACGAGCGGGATACGAAAGGGCACGCATCGAAGGTATAAAAGGTTTCCTCTTTGTAAATCTAGTGTAGATCTAGATTAGAAACTCGTACTCGTATTTTGTTTTCATTTTTCTTCACACGGATCTATGTGGCCGGGGTTTCGGGGTTTCCGCGACGCGAAAAAGCGGTTTTCGCGGCCCGAAAAACCCAATAGTGGTATCAGAGCCACGTGTGAAGCTTGTACGAGTTTAGTTTTTATTTTTATGACAAAAATTTAGTACTGTAACATTCTGTAGATTTCTGATTTTTAGAGTTTTTATGAGTATTTTTCTCGTAGAAGCGAACCACAAGTGTTACGACACTTGTAGGATTCGACTATCGAGAAGATTTTTCCGAAACGGCAAGGTTTCACCCCAAAATTTTTTGGGACAGCGGACTAAGGCACTGTAGGATCGCTAAGGAACCCTCGCAATGGTTAGATCGCGGGTAGGGGCACTGCCCCTGGCCCCGCAAGGGGATTCGTTCCGCGATTGCGCCCGAAAACCGCTAAACGGGACCGCCGGGAAATTTTACTCGTAAAAATTAGTATTAAAATTACAGAAAATTATGAAAATTACATAATTTAGAATTATGTATAATTTGTGATAGTCATGGCCCTAAAAGACCCAATCTGATTGGATTTGTGTTGTAATTCATATTACGGCCTGCGCGCCGTCATTTGTGTTGTGCGTGTTGTACATTTGATTCGCGACCTGCGCGTCGTGCCTTTCTCTATTTTGTATTCTTGTTGTAAATTAGTTTAGACTCGAATGTAACTCGAGTTTCAAAATTGTAATGCACAAAATTGGAGTCGTGGAAGGTCCACACGAGACGGAGTTACGAGGAGGGCGCGAGCAACACAAGATGGTCAAAGGGAGGAGCTTGAGAAGCTGTTGCCCCTAGGTTGACCATCCGATCTTCTCATTGGCTTGATAAGATTTAATTAATTTAATTAATTTAGGGTCATGACTAATCACAAATAAATTTAATTAATTGCTTGTGTATATGTGATGCATGATTAAGTAATTAATTAGTGCCTAACGATTAGATTAGATCTAAGTCGTGCACATGATGCACCCCTCGATTAGATTAGATCTATCGCGTATTTGATACACATCGACGATTAGATTAGATCTAAATCACATCAACTCTAATGCCTACCGTGCCGTGATACCTATTACTACCTCGATCACATGTGTTGTTGAATCTGCCAAAGCAGAGCAACACATATTATCTTGGTAGAGTACGGAGGGACAATCTTGGTCTCGCTTATCAACGCATGGGCGAGTACAAACTCAATTAGATTGAGTATTCCTAGTTAACTCGGTTGGATCGAGTACAACTATAGGCATTCTTCCAATGGTTGGAAAGATAGGACATAAATCACATTTATATTAATTCTTGGGCGTATTAGCCAAAGCTAACTCAAGTTTTAATATAACTGTGGATAATGATCCTATAAACAAGAATTGCATAGAGATGTAATTGGTAAATTGTTACCTACCGATCATACTAAGTCTTGGGTGTATTAGCCAAAGCTAACTCAAGCGTTAGTATGATGTGGATCTTGTTCCACATGAATTATAGAATTCAGTGGGAGCATCATTTAGTTAAAGGCCTAATTAAATGATTTAAAAGAATATGATATTTATTTTATGCATTTTTCTATTGTAGATAACCATGACGTCGAATACGAACACTTTCTCCCTGCGATCTGTTCTTGAGAATGGCAAGCTCAACGGAGCAAATTTCCTGGACTGGTATAGGAATTTGAGAATAGTTCTCACCCAGGAACGTAAACTGTACGTTCTGGAGCAGCCCATTCCGGAGGCTCCTCCTGCCAATGCCCCACGAGCTGACAAAGATGCTTATAAGAAGCATCAAGATGACACATTAGATGTGTCCTGTCTAATGCTCGTGACCATAAACTCTGAGCTTCAGAAGCAACACGAGTTGATGGGTGCTTACGATATGGTTGAACATCTTCGTCAGCTGTATCAAGGACAAGTGAGGCATGAGAGATTTGAGATCTCAAGGGCACTATTTCAGTGCAAGATGTCAGATGGGGCTCCCGTAGGCCCATATGTACTCAAAATGATTGGGTACATAGAAAACCTACAGAGATTGGGATTCCCACTTGGCCAAGAGCTGGCCACTGACCTGATCTTGCAATCCTTGTCGGATAGCTATAGTCAGTTCGTTCTAAACTACAATATGAACGAAATTGACAAGCCACTGCCCGAGCTACCTAAAGGAGGGGTCGCCAAGGATGCTACCTGTTTCCACTGCGGTCAGACCGAGCACTGGAAGAGGAACTGCAAGGTGTACCTGGAAGATTTTAAGAAGAAGCGAAGTGAGACTTCCACTTCAGGTATATATGTTATAGAAGTTAATCTATCTATTTCTTCATCATGGGTATTAGATACCGGATGTGCATCTCACATTTGTACTAATGTGCAGGTGCTGAGAAATAGCAGGGCATTGGCGAAGGGCGAGGTGGACCTACGCGTAGGCAATGGAGCACGGGTTGCTGCTATTGCTGTAGGGATTTATTTTCTATCTCTGCCCTCTAGGCTTGTATTAGAGTTGGATGATTGTTGTTATGTGTCTGCATTAACTAAGAACATAATTTCAGTTTCTTGTTTAGACAAGAAAGGTTTCTCTTTTATTATAAAGGACAAATGTTGTTCTGTTTATTTAAAAGATATGTTCTATTGTAGTGCACCTCTGATGAACGGACTCTACATTCTAGATCTTGAAAGCCCTATCTATAACATAAATACCAAGAGGTTCAAGTCAAAGGACCTGAACCAAACCTATCTCTGGCACTATCGCTTAAGTCATATAAACGACAAGCGCTTATCCCAGCTCCATAAGGATGGTTTGCTGGACTCATTTGATTTTGAATCTTATGAGGCGTGCGAGTCATGCCTACTAGGCAAGATGACCAAGACTCCCTTTAGTGGGCACAGTAAGAGACCGACTGACTTGTTAGGTCTTATACATAGTGATGTATGTGGCCCTTTCAATGTCGCTGCTAGAGGCGGTTATAGGTACTTCATCACATTTCCTGATGACTTCAGCAGATATGGTTATGTGTACTTGATAACACATAAGTCAGAATCCTTTGAAAAGTTCAAAGAATTCAAGAATGAAGTACAGAACCAGCTTGGCAAGAGTATTAAGATACTTCGATCAGATCGAGGTAGAGAATACCTTAGCCATGAGTTTCGTGACTACCTAGCTGACTGTGGGATTCTATCCCAACTCACTCCTCCTGGAACACCACAGTGGAATGATGTATCTGAAAGGAGGAATCGTACCCTATTAGATATGGTACGATCTATGATGAGTCACACAGATCTTCCGACATACCTTTGGGGCTATGCTCTAGACACGGCAGCTTTTATACCCAACCGAGTTCCATCCAAGGCCGTGATAAAGACACCATATAGGATATGAACTGGGAGAGATGCCCAGGTGCCTTTTATGAGGATTTGGGGTTGTGAGGCTTACGTTCGACGTCAAGTCTCAGACAAGTTAGGACCCAAATCCGACAAGTGCTACTTTATTGGATATCCCAAGGAAACTAAGGGATATTACTTCTACATTCCCAGTCAGCACAAGGTAGTTGTGGCAAAGACTGGGGTCTTTCTAGAAAGAGACTTTGTTTCTAGAAAGACTAGTGGGAGCACGTTCGATCTTGAAGAAGTTCAAGATGCAAACAATAGCACTGAAGTCTCGATGGAAGTTGAACTGGAACCACAAAGTGTTGTGGATGATGTTGTTCCACAAAGAGTTGAGGAACAATAACCAGTTCAAGTAGACATACCTCTTCTCATGTCTGATAGGGTACGTCGTCAGCCTGAGAGATACTCATTTCTCTTGTTTGACCATGATGACGTTGTGCTCATAGAGGATGAGCCTACCACCTATCAGGAAGCTGTGATGAGACCAGATTCCGAGAAATGGCTAGAGGCCATGAGATCCGAGATGGAATCCATGTACACCAACCAAGTATGGACTTTGGTTGATCCACCTGAAGGGGTAAAACCCATAGGGTGTAAGTGGGTGTTTAAGAGAAAGACTGACATGGATGGACTTATCTATAAGGGTCGCTTGATAGCTAAAGGTTTCAAGCAGATTCATGGTATTGACTATGATGAAACCTTTTCTCCAGTAGCGATGTTTAAGTCCATTCGGATCATGCTTGCTATTGCAGCATACCATGACTATGAGATATGGCAGATGGATGTCAAAATCGTGTTTCTGAATGGAAACCTACTCGAGGATGTGTACATGACACAACCTGAGGGTTTTGTAGATCCACAGCATACTAGCAGAGTAAAGCAAGCTTCTTGGAGCTCGAATCTTCGATTCGATGATGTAATCAAACAGTTTGGTTTCATCAAGAATGAAGATGAGCCTTGTGTCTACAAGAAGGTTGTAGGGGATATAGTTGTCTTCCTCATATTGTATGTGGATGACATACTACTCATTGGGAAGGACATCCCTTTGCTTCAGTCTGTCAAGACCTGGCTAGGGAGTTGCTTCTCAATGAAGGACTTAGGTGAGACATCCCGCATTCTAGGGATACAGATCTATAGAGATAGATCTAAGAGATTGCTTGGCCTAAGTCAGAGTACATATATTGACAAAGTACTCCTTCGGTTTGCCATGCAGAACTCTAAGAAGGGATTTCTGCCGATGTCACATGGCGTGAGTCTTTCGAAGACTCAAGGTCCCTCTTCTAGAGAGGAGAGAGACCGCATGGATCAGATCCCTTATGCCTCAGCCATAGGATCTATCATGTACGTCATGCTATGTACTCGACATGATGTCTCGTATACTTTGAGCATGACGAGCAGATACCAGTCAGATCTAGGTGAAAGTCACTGGATAGCGGTCAAGAATATTCTTAAGTACTTAAGAAGAACTAAAGAATATTTCTTGATATATGAAGGCGATAACGAGCTAACTGTAAAGGATTACAGTGATGCCAGCTTCCAGACCGATCAAGATGATTATCGATCGCAGTCAGGGTTCGTATTTTGCATTAATAATGGTGCTGTGAGCTAGAAGAGTTCGAAGCAGGACACAGTAGCTGATTCTACGACAGAGATCGAGTACATTGCTGCATCAGAGGCAGCAAATGAGGCAGTTTGGATCCGCAAGTTCATCACTGAACTTGGGGTGGTTCCCAGTATCGCTGACCCTATTGAGGTCTATTGTGACAACAATGGAGCTATTGCACAGGTGAAGGAACCTCGCTCACACCAGCGGACCAAACACATACTACGGCGCTTCCATCTCATTCGAGAGGTTATCGAGAGAGGAGATGAGAAGATATGCAGAGTACCTACAGAGGCTAACATCGCAGATCCCTTGACCAAGGCTTTGGCACAAAGGAAGCATGATGGTCACACTAGGTCATTGGGGCTTAGAGCCTACGCTGATTGGCACTAGTGCTAGTGGGAGATTGTTAGTTAGAGCCCTAGAGCCAATCATTTGATGATTGTATTATGGACTTGTTGTATCATATTCTTATATAAATAAAGGCATTTGATTTTTGGTTATTATGCTTACTTGTATTAGTGTCAAATAAACTAAGTATAATAACGTCCTTGAGTAGAAGGTTCTTACCTATGTCAATCGATTGGTTGAATCGATAGTGAGATGATATAGGGAACACTACTCTTAATCATTCCTAGTCGAGTATTAACATTCAGGGATAATCTTAATGCAATAAGACTAGCATGCAGGTCAACTCGATGACTTGATCTCACAAGTCATGGATATAGAGATATCAAGTTGACACATGGGTATGCATTAGAGAATGTATACTGAATGACCCGCCATGAGAAAGTATCATGGATCGTTATATGAGTGTCATATACTTTCTCATGTGGCTATTAGTATGACTACTAGTCCTTAGACCTGAAGTCACCATGGTTCCCTACATAAGGAGTTATGTACTTTGGTTTCGTCAAACGTCACCCGTAACTGGATGGACTATAAAGACGATTACTGGGTATGTAACAAATTATGCGGAGGGATGTGAGTGATGTAGATGGGATCTATTCCTCCTATATGACGGGAGAGACATCGATATTCTTGATAGAGTGAGACCACGAAGTGCATGGTCATGCCCAAATGAGTCAATATGAGATATTGAGCTCATTTGATTTAGTGAGTCTACTTGGAGTTCAAGATTTAGATTGGTCAGAGGATGACACGGTCTATGCCTCACATTGATCAATCTAGATGTCTAGGATAGATGGACACTTGTCATATTTTGTGAGGAATCACAATTAGTAGTCACAAGGTGATGTTGGATCTCAACATTCTTATAACTTGGGTAGTAATGATGTGTTGCTAGATACCGCTCATTACTTATGCTCCTAAATGGGTTTAGGGGCATTGCCAACGTTACAAGAACCTATAGGGTCACACACGAAGGACAATTAGATGGAGATTAGGTTCATATAATGAACCAAGAGGATTAGATTCATGTGATGAATCAAATTGGATTAAGAGTAATCCTAATTGGACTAATTGAGTTGGACTCAAGTTGATTCATGTGTTCAATGAGTCTAATTTAGATTATGACTCATTGAATCAATTTAATTAAAAGAATTAGATTCATTATATTAAATTGGCTTGAATTAAATGGTTGGATTAAATCAACCATGAGAGAGATTAAGTCAAGTTTGACTTGACTTGAGAGGAAGAGGAAGAGTTAAGTTTGACTTGACTTTATGCCACATCATTTGTGACTTGGCATTAAGTGGCCAATGATGAGGTGCCACATCATCATGTTTAGCACATGTGTGTGCCACCTCATGGATGTTACAAATCTCTTTAATGGCTACACTTAATGCAAAATGGGGGTTACACTTTTGTGAAAGTGGCCGGCCACTTTTGTGAGGGGAATGAATTCATTTTTCATTCAAGTGTCATTTACATCTTCTTCCTCCTCAAGCTCTCCCTCTCCTCATCTCTTGGCCGAACAACCTAGGTTCTAGCACACCTTTGTTTGGTCTTCTCCACCTAGTGTGTTCGTGTGGATATGTATAGAGGAGTATCTATTTTGATACTCTCGAGATCCGGCGAATTTTGGACGAGCGGGATACGAAAAGGGCACACATCGAAGGTATAAAAGGTTTCCTCTTTGTAAATCTAGTGTAGATCTAGATTAGACACTCATACTCGTATTTTGTTTTCATTTTTCTTTGCACGGATCTATGTGGCGGGGGTTTCGGGGTTTTCGTGACGCGAAAAAGTGATTTTCGCGGTCCGAAAAACCCAACAGAAGTGGCTACTAGCATTTGCTTGATGCTCTTCCAAGATATATCCCCCTCTAGCAAGCATGAAAATATAGCCCGAAGTAGATCTCCTGCTATCCAAGCATCCAGCAAAATCGGAGTTTGAATATCCAATTACCTATAGATGATTTGATCTCCAATACATTAGCATATGTCCTTTAGTTCTTTGTAAATACTGCATCACTCTCTTTACCACTTTCCAATGTGATGGTATTGGGTTACTTATATATTTGCCTAACATCCCCACTATAAATGTTATATTTGGTCGAGTACAAACTTATGTATACATGAGACTTCCCACTACTGACATATATGGGAATTGTTCCATCTCATTTATTTTAAGTTCAAGCTGTAGGCATTGCTGCAAGCTGAACTTGTCACCTCTTGACACAGGTGTGTCACCAGGTGTATAGTTCTGTATACCATACCTTATAATCACCTTTTTAATATAGGTCTGTTGTGAAAGTATAAGAATTCCTCTTGAACGATCACGATATGTTTGTATTCCTAAAAGAAAGGATGCTTCACCAAGATCTTTCATTTCAAAATTATTAGATAGAAATGACTTGGTTTGATACAACATGGCCTTATTATTGCTTGTAAGCAATATATTGTCCATATACAAAATAAGTATAACAAACTTACTCCCACTGAACTTGACATATATGCATTGATCAACAGAGTTCTCTTTAAATTTAAATGAGGTAACCACTTGATCAAATTTATAGTACTATTGATGGGACGCCTGCTTTAAATCATAAATAGACTTCTTTAATCTACATACTTAGTGCTTTGAGTCTTTAGACTCAAAGTTCTCTGGTTGCACCATATATATAGACTCTATGTATCCATTAAGGAATACAATCTTTACGTCCATTTGATGTAGCTCTAAATCATAATGAGCTACAAGTGTCATGATTACACTAAGGGAGTCTTCATCGACACAGGTGAGAAAATCTCCTTGTAATTAATGTCTTCTTTTTGAGTGAATCCTTTAGCAATAAGACGAGCCTTATGCTTTTCGACATTGCCCCTTGAATCTCGCTTGGTTTTAAATATCCATTTACAACCAACAGACATCTTTCCTTCAGGCAATTTAACAAGTTTCCAAATGTCATTGTCTGCCATAGACTTCAACTCTCTTGCATGGCATTAATCCACCTTTCAGGGCTACAACATTGTTTGACTTCTTGGAAAGATGTAGGATCACCTTCCAACCCTATGTCAAAATCATGCTCTTGGAGATAAACATAATCACGAGAATTCACGGTTCCCCATTCCATTGTGGATCGCCTTAAAAGCACTTTGTGTTTGAGGTGTTGAGGTACTTGCTCATCAATATAAGGAAATACTTCAATTTCAATGGCAGGTTCCTCCAATTGCATTAGAGATGTCATGGGAATATCTTGGTTCACTACACTCACTAGATGTGTGATACCCATAATGTGTTGTATGGTAACCATACCGTTACTGATTGCACTAGTAGTGACCACAAGAGGATCGTCAATGCTTTCCTCAAAAGATATTTCCCTGATTTTATTACTTCCACTGTCCTCAATGAACTTGGTATTTCTTTTTTGAAGAAGGATCTATTAAAGGGATCATAAAATTTATACTCTCTTGACTTTTTAGAATAACTTACAAAATTACAGCTAATTGTTCTTGAGTCCGGTTTCCTTTCATTAGGCCTGTAAGGCCTAGCTTCAGCTGGACAACTCCAAACTTATAAATACCTAATACTAGGCTTTCTACCCATCCACATCTCGAATGAGGTTTTAGTTACTACCTTACTTGATACTCTATTAAGTAGGTAAATTGTAGTTTAGAATGCTTCACCCCACAAAGACTCTAGTAGAGAAGTGAAAGCTATCATACTTCGTACCATGTCTTTTAGGGGTTTGATTACAACACTTAGCTATACTATTCTGACTAGGTGTACTAGGCATAGTATATTGAGGCACAATCCCACACTCAGTAAGGTAGTTCGCACAATATCCTGGACGTTGTTCACCTGATCCACCATATTGACCGTAATATCACCTCCACAGTTGGATCAGGCAGCTTTAATTTTCTTACCTAGTTGAAGTTCAACTTCGGGTTTAAAAATTTTGAACATGTCCAAAGATTGCGATTTCTCATGGATAAGGTACAGATAGTCAAATCTGGAATAATTGTCAATGAAGCAAATAAAATATGTGTTTCCATTCGAAGATGCCTTAGGGAATGATCTACAAATGTGCATATGTATTCCAAAACGTCACTATAATGGTTAAGCCCCTTGTTCTTTTTGTTAGTGGTCTTCCCCTTTACACACTCTATGCAGATATCCATATGACATTAACATTTCTATGCGTTGTTTGGATATATGTCATAAATGCCTATGCCACAACATGAAAGAATTCTCATTGGTCAATTTGCATTTCGTACCTATACTATGCATTATTACATTGTCAACCGTAGGAGTAAAGGTGTTCAATTTATAAAGCTTATCAACCAAGCAATCATTGCCAACTAACATTGAATTAATAAAATACTAAAAAATTTATTTCTAAATGAACAAAAATAACGTGATTTGTCCAAATAAGAAATTAAAATTAAATTCTATCGAAATGACGGTACAATAAATATATTTTCTAAATCTAAAAAATATTAGTTCCTAAACAAAGCATAAAAACACTAATTGACTCGACTTTAGCCTTCTTTCCATTTCCTATATAGATATATCTTTCACCATCAAGCGAAAGTCGACACCTGAGACAACCCTACATAGTGATACTTATTTGAGTAGTAGTGTTGGTATCTATCCACCAAGAGTCAGTGGGTACAATAGCTAGATTGACTTCCAAACTAACAAAGTTGAGAAGTTTACCTTTCTTTATACGCCAGTTGGCATACTTGAGGCAATCTTTTTTAATATGACCTTTCTTTTTGAAAAAAATAATAAGTGGATTCCTTATCCCGCTTCTTATGCTTCTTATGGTCATTCCCTCTAGAATCTACAGTTTGTTTTTCTTTTTCTTTGTTATTGATCCTCTTTTATTTCTTGCTCGCACTTTGAGAACCAGATACTAAGTGAGCACTCTCAGATGTCTCAATATTTAGTTTCCCTTCCTCTTGGACGCATTGAGCATTGAGCATTGAGCTCATTCAATGTTGACTTTTTTTTTAAGTATTATATGATATCTTAAAAGGAGTGAACTATGTAGGCAGAGACATCAAGAAGAAATGCACTAACATACCCTCAGACATATCGAGTTTTCATTTTTTCAGACTTATAGCTATATTGGACTTCTCCATAATGTACTCCCTTATGTTTTCTTTACCATTGTACCACATGGTTACCAACTTCGTAAGAAGTGTGGTTGTCTCGACCTTTTTATTTGAAGTGAATCGGTTTGCTAATCGGTTTAGGAAACTACTAGCATCTCCTCCCTCTATTATTGAGTCATTTATTGGTGTTGATATAGAAAGTTTTATGATATTCAAACACATGCAATTTGATTTCTCCCACAGTTGAAATTCAACCCTCTACTCTATAGTGCTAGCACGGGTCAGAGGTGCGGGACAATCATTCCTTAATACATAGTATAAGTTCATGCAGTCTAAGACTACAGTTACATATTCTTTCCATTCAACAAAATTTGAACTAATTAATGTTGGGATGTTATTAATGCTGGCAGTTACATATTATACTAAAATTTAAAGAGAGAAATTTATTTAAACTCATGATTTAATTAAAGCCAAGAACATATAAATAATATAAAATTATGCAAATAAAATAAAATTTTAAATACATTTAAACTCTTTATGAGATACTATGTACAATATAATGTACCTCCTTTTGGCCCGACACATTATTTATTAACGATACTCTAATATAACTTAAATTTTAATTGGACACACAATGTGTTTTCCTTAGGGCTGACCAATTATGCGCATAATATGATACTTTATATAAGTTATATTTTGGTCCATACCTCACAACAACCTTAATCAGCTACATAATATTCCTTCTGTCGGGCCGACATATTTTTATACATGATCTGAACAAAATAATATTTTGTTCCATAGTTGTAAGCTACTTTGTGCATATATCTGACATAAAAGTAACCTTTCTTTGAGTTGATTCCTTTTAGCATAAATATATGTCTACCAACATAAAATGCAATAAACCTATCTAATGTGCCTTCCTTTCGGCTGATACATTAGTTCAACTTAGTAGCACGTTGTGTAAATAGACCCAAGAAAACTTTAGGAACTTAATTCAAATAGAAATTACTTAATCATCCTTAACAACTCTAAATTTGACTTATCAATCGATTGATAGCATATAACAGTCGATTGGTTTAATCCAATCGATTATCACAATCGATTTGAAAGTGTATTATATATGACTACATAATCATATATAGAACCCTCCTTTAAAAGTTAAAACTCCTTTTAAATTTTATAATTAAATAATATTATTTAATACTATTTAATCCCTTAATTATTCATGCAGTAAAAAAATTATTTAATGTATTTTTTTTATTTTTTCTTTGAAACAGCCCTTTTTTCTTATGTTGACGTTAAAATAATAGTATAGATATATATTCATTAAAAAATTATAAAATATTGTTTCAATTGAAACAGTATTCATGAAACATTTTAATGAAACAATACATCCACTTATAAAAAAAGTATTTTACATTTTTTTGATTGAAGAAATAATCAAATAAAAATTAATCTCAATCGATTAAAAAAAACTAAATCCATTAAAATTAATATGGTCGCAAGTTTAAAGTTGTTAATTGATTGAATTTCAATTATTTTTTTCAAAATTTTAAACTCGGTAATCAATTATTCAACCAAAGCAATTGATTGAATCATAATTTTACCTAAAATTAGATTAAATAAGTCTATCCTAATTTTCTCTTATATGATTTTCGATGATAAAAAATTTGTATTAATTAGAAAATTTGATCTAGCATATAAACAATAAATCAACAAAAATTTAAACTTTATTGCTAATAAAAACGATGAAACAGATCCTTGGCTCTGATACCAATTGATAGTTCTTGTAAAAACCTAAACTGCATGAATTCTAAAATATAAAGAACTCACATATAGGAAATACAAGAACAAAAAGATCTAGTTTAATCAATTAAACATGGAATAATAAAAATAAATACATAAACATAATGACAAAGAACCTGATTGAAGAATTATGTCTTTGTTCTTTAGCAACTTCTAAATGACCCTGAGAAAGGAAAAGCGAAAGCAAACGGGGAGGATCTTTCAAAGGACTTAGGGGATGATGACGTTGTAAAGCTTCTTATCAATGGGGAACAAGAAACTATAGCAAGATTCTTCCCTAAACTGTTGAAGACCAACCATATATATAGTGAACATCTATTATCAACCCATAAATAATAATAGATACGGGACTATATGCCCTTATATACAGTGAACATCTATTATTAGCACAAAGATGATAATAGATGTGAGACTATAGGTTCTACACATATAAGATCTACATCCAACAACTGAACTCAATAAGCTTAAGTTAGATCACTTTAATGGGTTCGATTTGTACTCATATATATAATTTACAATTAAGTCCATTAATTAAAGACAATAACCAACATTGTCTTGACCCTTGCACGGACTAAAAAGTGCAAACCAATCAAACAGGTTATTTTGCCCATACTGATCAACAATTGAACCCACTCAACCCAACTAGATTGAACATCCTGCTTGTCCATCAGCCTACCTAACCACTTGACTCATCAATCACTACGAGAAAACCTACAATTAGTGATTGAAATTTTGGTCGTTAATTAGTCACTAAAAGAAAATAGAGATCGATTAGCGATCGAATATTTCAGACGCATTTTTTCATCGCCTATGTCATTTAGCGATGGAAAATTATTTCAGTCACTACTTTTAGCAATGAAAATTTTTTCTGTCACTGAATATAGCGACAGAAATTTAAAAAACTGTCGCTAGTTAGTGAAGGAAAATTATAATTCCATTGCTAATTAGTGATGGAATTTTTTTTCCCATCACTAATAAGTGACATAATAGTAATAATTTTAGTAAGGGTGTAATTGAGGTGAACCGAGCCGAACTCTTGAATGATTGAGTTTGACTCGTTTATAATCGAGCCGAGCTCGAGCTTTATTTAACAAATATATTCATGGCTCACGAGCTTACTCGAGCTTTTATCGAGCCTAAACAGGCTTAATAAATATAAATTATAAATTTAAATATTATTCAAAACTAAATTATATATTTAGAGAAAATTATATTATTCTTATTAAAATTTATAATTTTATTCTAATAAATAAATTTAATATATTTGTCTATATATGTCATAAGTAGAGTATAAAATCTATAAATTCAATATCAAAACTATTGTTTTTTTATTTAACGAACATGTTCACGAGCTAATGAGCTGAATATTGTGAAGTTTGAGCTTGATTTGTTTATCTTAACGAGACTCATTAAACGAACTCAAATGAGTTTTTATCGAATTGAGTTTCGAATAGCTCATGAGCTGCTTGATCCATTTACATCCCTACTTTTTAGCATATGTCAGCGGTAGAAAGAACCAGAAATTTATTTTCTATTACTAATGTTAAGCAAGTTTTTAACAGAACCTCCCCGATTTTATAATATACAACTGGTTTACATTCCCAATACACAAACATACAAAGATACCCATACAACAATACCACAAACACATCCATGATACCATCACAACCACATCCCTCATTCACTCCGTACACATCACACAAGCATCATTCACAAACTCATTCACAAACCACCATCATAACAACCATAGTTTGCAAAATCGCGATCCGTATCGTAGGATCGTACGATCCTACGATCCTAAGACCCAAAATCGATCCAGGATCGTGCAGAATCGAGTTTTGCAGCAGGATCGTAGCAGGATCGGTAGGATCGGTAGGATCGGAACAGGATCGGTAGGATCGTAACAGGATCGGAACAGAATCGGAGCAGGATCGGTGGAAGCTTTGAGAGGTCATAACTTTTGACTCGGATTGAACCACGTGGCCTATAATATATCAAATCGAAGCTCGTTCAGAGATCTTTAATAAATTTCAAAGTTTATCCTTAACCACCCTATTTCAAACCCAAAAAATATTATTTAAATCCTTTTCGGATGCCTAGAAGATTTTATCTTTTTTTATTATATTTTTTTTCATCTTGTTAGGGTTTTAAATTATTTAAACATATATTTAATTATTTTTGAGTTAGTTTTTTATCAATAATATTATGTCATTTTCCCCCCAAAATGATGAATTTTTGGATATCTATTGTCTAGTATTGTGTGATATCAACCAATCTTTAGAAGATTATTTTCGACGTTCATATTTGAATCAAAGGATCCAATAACTTCTGTTATGTACGTTAGGTGCTTTATTGGCCTTTAAATTGGATCATCTTATAAACCAAGGAAATATTTTTGACGTTGAATGTGTTATTATTATTGTGTTAATAGAAATTTTATATTCTTTCATTTTATGATATGAAAATATAAATATTATTACTATGTGAGAATAGTAGTTAAATTACTAGTTAATTTAAATTTGTACATGTAGTAATGTAATCTAAGGTGTTGAGTGTAAATGATTGCATATATATGCAAAATTAATTGTCTATTTATATGTAAATGAGTTTTTTAAGTATTTTTTCTAATTATTAATCATGTATGATAATATTTTAAGGGTTTTTGGTAGGATCGTACGATTCTACGATCCGATCCTGACCGATCCGATCCTGACCCTAAATCGATTCTACGTAGAATCGCGATTCTACAAACTATGATAACAACAACTATACAATAAAAACCATCCACAATGTATTATCCAAATAAATGCATCCATGATACGACAAACCAACACCATTACAAAATAACTATACATTCAAAATTCATTATATTAACAAATCATGGTATATAGTTTAAAACATTCCAAATACTTCCATCACAAAACTAAACATAGTGTTCAAATCTACATGATTATGATAAAAAAAAAACATCACTATTCATCATCGTCATATCTCATCATCTGATTTTATAGCAAATATAATATAGATTATTATAAAACACATGGTTTGATTTCACTATAATTTCTATTTTGAAATTATTTTACTCATATGAATCTAAAATTAAACTAGATATATAATAACTCAAAATTATTTATCAGCAAAAATATATAAATGACAAATGAGAGTTTATAGAAAAATAAAAAAATACTTTAATGTGAGTCTAAATATCTACTAATTATAATAGAATATACTTTTATCTACGTTATTCCTGAAAAAATGAATTAAAAATAGAAAATTGATATGAGCTAATGAGAACAGGGGTTTGAGGAGTAGGTAAGAAGAACTAAGAGCATCCATGCACAGTCGTTAGAATCCAATGTGAGCTCCTTCGTTACCATGTCTACGTCACATCAAAAGTTAAAAATCTCATACCTCTTTCCACTATCAAAAAAACCTCTCAACAACTTCTTCATGGATCCCACACTTTTCATTATATATATTTCATTATCTCTTCTTCATATTTACATTTTATATAATTAAATTTTAATAAAATTTAAATTCATAAATTACTAACATAAAATAACTTTCATAATTAAAAAAATTACATAAATATCACAATACATATATCGCAATTAATAAATTATTTTTTCACTGATTACAATTATAGCGTGCCCAGATATACTCAACTAAGTCGGCTCGAAGTTGATGATGTAGTTGATTATCACGTAGCTCGTAATTTCTGCGGATGTATGTTTGGAATTCTTGAGTGGAGCCTTGAAATATTTGTGCTTGAGAATCTCCTTCATCGTCCGACCAATTGACTACTGTATCTCCCTCATTCTCAATAATCATGTTGTGCAAAATAATACAGGTATACATGATGTCCTTCAAATTATCCTTGTACCAAAATAGTCCTAGACCTTTTATCATTGCCCATTGTGATTAAAGCACCCCAAATGCCCTCTCGACATCCTTTCTCGCGGCCTCCTGTCGTTCCTTAAATATTTTTCTTTTGGGATCCTGGGGACAGGGAAAGCTCTTGACGAAAGTAGCCCATTCTGGATAGATCCCATCGGTCAGATAGTATCCTTTTGTATATTGTGTATTATTAATCGTAAAATTAACCTCGGGTGCATTCCCTTGTAAGACGTTGTTGAATAACGGTGATTCGTTAAGCACATTGATATCATTGCGTGACCCTGCAATCCCAAAAAAGGCATACCATATCCACAAGTCCGAAGATGCAACGACTTCGAGCACAATTGTTGGGACGCCATGATCTCCTCGAGTAAACTGGCATTTCCAAGCGACGGGGCAATTTTTCTATTGACAATGCATACAATCAAGACTGCCCAACATGCCAGGGAAATCATGTCTCTGCTCATGCATTTCAAGCAAGTGTTGGATATCAGCAGCATTAGGTCTTCTTAAATATTGGGCCCTGAACACTTTAATTACACATCGGAAAAAGTTGAATAAACATTGATGACAGTTGTTTAAGCAATTCGTAGATACTCATCATAATGATCAGCAGGGACTCCATACGTCAATTGACGAATAGCCGCTGTGCATTTCTGAAGTGGTGAAAAACCTTTTTTCCCCGCTGCACCGACCTTCCATTGAAAATATTCGGAATGATTTTTCACGGCATCAACTATACGAAGGAATCACTCTTTTTTCATTCGAAATCGACGTCGAAATATGTCATTAGGATATACCGGATCATCAGAAAAGTAATCATTGAAAAGATGAGCATGTCCAACTTCACGATCCCTATTCAAATACCTTCTCCTCTGTGTTTTACCGGAAGAACTTTGAGCTCTTTGACGTACTGTTTGTCGCTGCTCATATAGTTGGAGCATTCTTCGTTCATCTATATCCTCCGCATCTTCCGCCAATTCGTTTCTCCAGAATTTCTGGAGCATAGATCGATTTAGATTTTGAGTCATTTGAAATAAATCAAGATATTTTTGTGGTTGAAAAATATAGAGAGTCGAGGAAAGAAATCGAAAGCAAAGATAATAAGGAGATGAATGAAAAATATGAAATCGATCATCTATTTATACAAAAAAATAAAATAAAAAAATAAAGTTAACCGTTTAACAACGTCTATTACTGTGACCATTGTTTTTTTTAAATTATTAAAAAAAATTAATATAAAAAAAAAAGAACGACGAAGCGGCTCCGTAACTACGGACCGCTTTGTCGTGTGAGGTGAAAAACCTCCCTCCCACTATGGGAGGGAGGTTTCTCCCTCATGACACGTCCGCAGTAGGAGCTCCGAAGGAGCTCCCACCGTGGATGCCCTAATCGTTATCCTCTAGATTTTTTTGAAAAAAAATTATTATTTAATAAGTGAGGATTAATTTTTCAACAATTAAATATATATTTATATAGACTTCAGACCCTAAGATCCAAATAAAAGAAAAAAATTCTAATATAAATTTTAGGCTACAATTCCTATTTTATAAAGAAAGAAAAGAAATTAAAAAAAACAGAAAAAATTATTAACAAACTCACCGTCTTAAGAATCCTAAACCGACTAATATATATATATATAACCAAAAATACCTAAAATACCTTAAATATTAAAAATCTGAAAATTGTCAAAAATAATAACAATAACCTACAAATCCTGTTGCATTAGTCGTCTTGGGTTGAAAGAACTCATCCTCAGATTTAGAGTAGTTTTAAATGGTAATCCAAAGGAAGATCAACTCGGTAAAAGTGAGGGGACGACTATTGATAACATGTTTATTCTCATTGTTCTCCAATACAATGTGACGAAGACTTGCATTAGGCACATCCTTGATTATATGCCACTTTACAGCAAAGCTTCTCGACTATTTATCACGCTGCCAAAAGTTCATATCCTTTTCAAAATCAACAAGACCAACCATTTCAGCAGACAACGGAACTGCCCAATTGCATTGACAGAAAAGAAAAGAAAGACATGGCACTTGCTTGGTTTTCCTACAGATCTATTCTGTGCATCTGCATATCAAGCTTTTTTTGTTTCCATTGTGAGTGCTAGATCATATAGGAAAGTCATCCTTATTGTAATTATCATGACTGATATTTATACATCTTCCTTGAGCAACATTATCACTTTTTCCGATTGAATATGCTCAGGCAGAGAAACAACATTATTAATTCCCTCAAATTTTGCTTCTCTATCAGCAGAATCTGAACCCTTATGAAGCTTCACAGCTTCACATGTTGATGAAGTAATGTTTTCCTTTAGAGGTACATCAGATTGAAGGTCGCCCCCATTGCCTGTCTGCTTGACATCATGAACATTGAACACCTGTCTGTCTGCTTCATCCCTAGATCCACCAAACTAGGTCTAACTGATACATTGTCATCCTGCTCATTTGATCTTTCAGTTTTGACCTGGAAATTTGTGCTTGCAGAATATGATATCTCTTTAAAAGTGGTTCCAACTAAAGGCTGGGAGACATCCTCGTCAATTTTGGAACAGGATTGAGTACTACAAATTGCAGAGTTCATCTCTGCAATGCAAACATCGTCTGTATCTTGTGGACCACCATGGTTCTAAGGAAGATAGTAAGGTCTGAGGGAATCCCGTGGCCACAACAGGCCTAACGCCCAAATCACAGTCATGTTCCTTTGATATTCACTGGCACTTGACTCTCTTCTAAAACTCCAGATTATTGATTGATATCTTTACTTTCATCATCCGATAACCTTTTGACTTTAACTGAACCGGCCAAAGAAGAGCTAGATTCTTCTCATTCCTTTGAAATAGCAAATTCAGATTCAATGGCATCAACATCATGTACTGCTACAGTTATACAACTACCATTGTCAACTTCATCATCGTCATACATCGGTTCATTAATCTCTTAGGTCTTGCTCAGATGGTCTACAATCCGTTGTTTCATATAATTTGATAAAAGGTTCAGAATTATATTGTTGGACAGAACATGAATCCAGAACGAATAAAGGATCATCATCAAGCACTTAATTGACTCCATAATCGTCAGATACCGGCTCGTTAATTACCTCGGTCTCATCTCTAATTTGAGATCGAGATTCAACTTCCATTTGTTCTAGTTCAAATTCTTCCTCTAAATCATTTTCGAATTTGTCCAGGTCATGTTGGGAACTATCGTAATTCATGGTGAAACCTAATCGTTCCTGGGACGAAGTTTGAATGTAACCAAAGGGAAGAAAATGACATTTCATCTTCTTCTTCATTTTTCTTCCAATCTATGATTTGGCTTTACCTTACCGGTCTTGTGAGTCTTGCAAGTGCTTCCACCATGTCAATACTATACCTCTGCATTTGAAGCTCACCAATTCTATCTTCACCTGATCATGAACTTTATCATAATAAAAAATCTTCTCCACTTTGTTTTATTCAATCAAGTCCTCTGCTGATAACGTTCTAGAAAATACAAGTAAATTAACTTGAAATCAAAGGTCCGCATGTCAATCCTCTCGACCACGTATCTCACAATCTTCAAGATTTCGCATCACTTGACGATGGTTTAAATTTACAAATTGCCTCTGTAAATCCTTAATCTCGTCTTAGGTTTTACGACCATGGTGCAAGATTTCCTCAACCGGAACTTGCCTTGCACGACCACGATCATGACCATAATAACCTCCCATTGGATATAATGCTAGGCTTCCTCAATCGAAACGTGCCAACTCTAATACCAACTTATGCTGGACAGGATAGTGTTTATCCTGCAGGCTGACGAGAAGGGGGTTTTGAGAAGAAGACAAGAACAGATAACCATTATCTTTTAGATTTTCTTAAAAAAAAATAAAATATTATTTAATAATTGAAAATTAATTTCTCAAACATCTAAAAACGTATTTATATAAACTTCAAACCTTAAGACTCAAATAAAGGAAAGAAATCTTAATATATAAACTATAATTCCTATCTTTGAAAGAAAGAAAATATATTTTTTTTAAAAAAAAGAAAAAACTATTAACATACTCACAATCCTAAAAATTCTAAACGAACTCAAAATACAAAAAATATAAAAATGACCAAAAATACCTTAGATGCTAAAAAGGTAAATTTTACCAAAAAAATAATAATAAAAATTTATGGATCCTCCTATATCAAAAATCCTCACATCGAGTTATATTCGAGGTATACCCATCCGAGATTTTGATTTATTTCTACCAATTATATAAAGTTTGGTTACATTTTTTGTTAAATATATAACAAGCCTTTGAAAATTTATTGGTTATTTCATTTTAATGCAACTCAGGTTTGCTAACTAACTCTTTCAATTCTGCAGGTGATTTGGTTGTGCCTCTGATTTTTCCAGAAACATTCATCACAGTATTAAATATATTATCGAAGAAATTTTTCTCAACATAATCAACAGATACTTCTAATATGATAACTCCCAAATATTTTTCTTTTCTTCGAACCACACTTGCACACCTTAATAATGTATTTATTTAATTCATCAGAATCAGTATGAGTTACTTCTACAAATCCATAATTGTCTATTTCCTTAGTTATTTATTCACCTGACTTAATTGATGGCGGAAATTTTTTGACCATTTTATTCTTTATTAAATCTTTCTTATTTCATCTAAAAGGATGCTCAACTGGTAACAATTTATGATGATTATTAAACTAAGATACCTTCCCACTACAATGTAATGAAATTACATCAGAATCTGTCATGCAATGTGAACATGCTAATTTACTAGCAGTGCTCTATCCGAATATCATTGAGTATGTTGGAAATTACTAATCGTTCATAATAAAGCAGCATATAGGGTAAAATTAGTTTTACTTGTAATATCATAAGTCCCCGACCCTATATTCGATAATTCATTCAACTCTACAATTAGAGGTTACAAAAAAAATATCTATCTTCTCTTTCAAATTATTTGGACCTAGAAGAAGCACAGTAAGGAAAATGAATTTATCTTTCATGCACATTCATGGCGCAAGTTATATAGTGTTAATATGATTGGACAAGATGGATATTGTTGTCTAGATTGACCAAATGGATAAAATCCATCTGCTGAAAGTCTCGATCTTACATTAGGTGTTCCATTACAAAGGAGAAAAATATTGTATCAATATGTTTCCATGTAAGTGAATCAAAGGGATGACACATTATATCACCTTCATGTACATGCTCATAATGCCATCTCATGTGAGCACGGATCAAATATGGGTAAAGACCGAGGAATTCTCTCCCATGTGATGGCCAGCTTCAGCATCCTAATTTACTCCATCCCAATGATGTGGGTAGTCGAAGGGGGGGGGGGGGTGCTAGGTGTCGGATTTAACCTTTTTAAACATAATGATGTCATCTCATGTGGCTTGCTGTTGTAGCATATGAATATAAGTGTTGTAGTATAGTAGTTAGCAGGAAGTAATATACAATTTTCCATGGTAACTTTTTATTTTTCTTCCCTGATATGTGACTTTACTACTTATAACGAGGGTGATTACATATTCTGCATTCAATCACCAAAAGATCATGTAGTTATTTATACAACAATCAATTTTTTCAACAAGTAAACCTAAACCCCAAACTAATTTTTTGATATTGTAGAAGCTATCAATCATTGTATTATTAATAGGGAGCAACTCTAACATCAATTGATAAATGTTATCGTAAGATCATTCTGATAAATGATTTTGCCTTAATGTTTAATAGTTTTATAGTAGTTGATAGTTGTGAATGGCCAGAAGGAATGTCTTCCCATACTTCTCTTTGACACTTTAGGTATTGGTATTTCATATATATTTGAATGATCAACCACATTTATCGCATCGTAAAGCATTGATTGCATTGGATTATCATTAGTTGATGATTCCTCTTATGAAAATGATGGGCCAGATGCAGAAGCAACAAAAGGCTCAAACACATAAGACTCTCCATGACAATACCAGTTCTAGTAATTTGAAACAAATTCATTTCTACCTAGATGTACTTTCACGATATCCTAATGGTAGAAAGTTTTATTTTTACATTTGCAATTATTACACAAACAACATAACTCATCGTCATTTATACACTTGGGATAACTCTTCACAAACTCTTCAAATCTATGAAAATATTTTCGTGTGATAAATTCATTTTTTAACCTATTGCACATTCAAGCTTAATATTTTAATCTAATGAGAAATAAATTTGCAACATTATTAAACATGTAAAACTAAGAATGCATATAGTTAGGGATGACAATTTTCCCCATGGGTTGGGGCCCTGTGAGAAAAACCCAAAATAGGGGCGAGTTCCAGAGACATTTGGGATATAGGTTCAGGTTCGGAGAAATTTTCAGATATGGGTTCGGGGCAGGTATGAGGATGATATCCTTATTCCGAACCCTCCCCGATATAGGAAAAGTTTATGATTTCTAATCAGGGAACCCCCATCCCCGACTCTGCGAGGTCAATGGGCATTTGAAGTTGGGATGAGGATAGAGATAGGGATTTAATACCCGTGGGGACGGGGATGAAGATTCTCCGATTAGATGGGGACGAGAATTAGGCCAGATTTAGAGGTGGGGATATATTTTGGAGGAAGGGATGGGGAGGGCAAGTTGGCCCCCATCTCACCCCATTGTCATCCCTACATATAGTTTAAACTTAAGAAAGATTAAATCATTAAAATCTAATAACTAAATAATAATTTAAACTTAAACTAAATTGAACCTTAGAAGAAGAATAATAGCACTTAGAGAAGATAACAAATATGGTGGAGATAAGAGCTCAGTTGGTACAGATTCTTGAATATAACAAAGAGGTATCACAAATTAGCTATAATCAATCGCATTACATAAAAACTCAAAGATGATTGCATATGATTTAAAAATCGATTGTTCATGAAAATATCTAAAATAATATTACATTATAAAGAATAATAATCGCATGCTGATAAAAAGATGATGATGCAGGATGTAAATAAAGTTGTTTATCAAAAATTGATCTCGATATCTTTGTGAAATTCATATCCCTCCAAACTCCATCATTTGTTTTCATGCTGGGCTCAAAATCCTTGTAAAGAATAATATGACAGACGCCAAAACTAAAGAACTAAATAGCCACTCGAAAACCACCCCACGCCTTCAAAGGAATGGCATAGCGTAGCGGAAGCAATAAATGGACATACTTCCCAAACAGTACCTCTTTGTTATCAGCCAGCGTATAGTGACGAAAGTACCTCTTTGTTATATCATTCTCATTCTCATTCTCATTCATAATTACTTCGTGGAACAGAAACATAGGCCATTAATTTGGTCATTAATGTAGACATGCCGGGCAAGTCGAAGCGTTCTGCCTTTGCCTTTCTACGCTTCGACAACTAGAACAGAGCAACAGAGCAAACAGAAGTGTCTGTTCTTCATGTAATCAGTGACAAAAGCAAAGCGCTAGCTAGGACAAAAGAAGGAACGTTGGATTATTTCAGGTCAGTTGAAAGTTTCGCACTTGGCTAGATATTAAGAGCAAAGAAACTCGTGCCTTGACATTTTAGGTTTAGTTGAATTAGATATTAAGAAGATTGTTTCTGGAAAGGCTATTGCACAATTTATTTGAATATGTAATTGGATACTGGAAATCTTAACTATGGTTGTTGACAATTTGAGGTTTTGAACTGATGAGAAGGTGAAAAACATAATCTGTAAAGCTTCTTGTTGCTCATCTACTTTCCTTTGTCCCTCGTTTATTTGGTAAGTTTTGCTCACTTAGCTATTTGAGGGTTTTAGTGACTTTGGATTAGTTATTGTTGTTCTCTTGGTAGGATTTATATGCCAAATTTAATATGAGTAGCATTAGATAAATTTAATTTCGAGTTCTGCTATTAGCAGCCATTTTGCAACATGGGTGATCCTATCTGAAAACTACAGAGATGGTATGTTGGACACGGTGACTTGATGGTTGATTGAGAAAAAACTTTCTACTCTACAGAGAAGCTTCCTTTTGATTCTGCATACAAGAAGACGAGCCAACAAAATATCAGCGCCGAGAAATCAGGAGAGAGTCCCTGGCGAAGACCCTTCGACGCTCAAGAATAATAAGGAACATGCGCGCGAGAGCAGAGTTCAGATGTTCAGAGAACATATCCCACCAACTAAAAGGATCTCTCTTTATATACCAGCTCTCATAACCTTCGTAATTTTGAGGCGGCAAAGTGTGTCAGAGGTTGTTAGGTAAAGGAGAGTGTACAACCTACACAATATGCAATAATATACTGTCCGAGGAATCTTTCTTTTACCCACATGTATATCTCTTTTGTTATTTATAGTTTATGTCGTTGCCGAGGTTATTGAAAGAATATGCTGTCATAAGTGGTCTGCTGATGGGAGACATGATGATCCCTAAAGAAGGTTCCAGAAGAATATTCTTTGACACAGTTATTATTCTAACAGGTTGTTAGGATTCTCTGCTTATGTTGTCAACTGATTATATTTCAGTCGACCTATAAGGTCGGTCGTCTTTATGCATGTCTTCGCATAGAGCTTGCTACCAAGCCTCTTCTTCTCCCTCCCTTAGAACTTGGAATGATGGTAGTGGAGGCTAGGGTCAGCGGTGGTGAAGGAGGATTTTAGGGTTTTGGAAAGTAGCCAAAAATCCAAGGTGAAGAATGCATTATATAGGTTTTGCCATGTTTAATCCATCTTTGAACATTTCTACCATAATTACTAAGTCATATAAAAATTTTATTATCCATATTAAGTCATATAACTTTTTATATAAAAATTTATACACATGGGTTATATACATTTTTATATACTTACTAAGTCACATAATTTTTTTTTTATAAAGATACACCAAGTTATATAAATTTTATAAAAAAATTTATACACATGTGTTATATAAATTTTTATATACTTACTAAGTCAATTAAATTTTTATATACATAATAAAAATTTATATCCATAGGTTATATAAATTTTTTATATATATATTAGGTCATATAAATTTTTATATAAAAATTTATACACATAAATTATATAAATTGTTATATATTTACTAAAGTCATATAAATTTTTATATACATATTTGAATATTAAATAAATTTTATAAATATTTAATCCAACCATTTCTTAATTGATTAATCCAAATTCCATAAATATAAGCTAACTTATTTAATTAAATCTAACTAAATCTATCTATTTAAATTAATCATTTCTTAATTAAATCTAAATTAATCAAATAAATTCCCTTAATTAAAGTAATTTGGTTTTGAACATTACAATCCCCCCTTCTAATAAAATTTCATATTCGAAATTAACACTTACCAAACAATCCTGGGTAGTGACTTCTTATGTCTCCCTCAGTCTCCTAAGTAGCTTTCTCCTAGGAGCGATTTGACCACTTAACCTTGACCATTTTTTTATCACCTTACTCCTCAACCTTTAAGCATAGGGTTCATCAGCCACGTGCAAGATATCACTCAGTGTCGAAAATTCTTATAATTACTATACTATCCCCGAAAGTTTTCCCAAACTTACTTAGGAAAGAAAATTAAGCTCTTGAGTTTAAAAAAAAAAGTGAATTGTTCCAAATTATGAAGTTAAATGCTATAATGTCATTCGGAACTAAGGGTAAAAGCCATTCTAATGAGTAATCTTAATATCCTATGCTGATAGTATAAGGAAGATGCTGAATTTAAAGTTTGCCTATAATAAGGGTAGTGTCTGGATTTGCCCTTTGAACTTTAAATGCTCCCCGAAGGATGCTAAGTGTGCTTAAATCTATCCATATCTATATTATAAGGGAAAAAAATATTAGATTGGACATAAAGCTAACCATAATATTTTGACATCCAAGTTAACAATTAATTAAGCCTAAGCAGTTTCAATCAATGTTACCCATACTACATCAAGCCTCTAACTTAACATTTTAACAAATATTTCTTTTCTTCACTGGATTTGCCCTTTGAACTTTAAATGCTCCCAAAAGGATGCTAAGTGTGCTTAAATCTATCCATATCTATATTATAAGGGAAAAAAATATTAGATTGGACATAAAGCTAACCATAATATTTTGACATCCAAGTTAACAATTAATTAAGCCTAAGCAGTTTCAATCAATGTTACCCATACTACATCAAGCCTCTAACTTAACATTTTAACAAACATTTCTTTTCTTCATGCATGTAAGATACAAAGCATTAAACTTACAAACTTGAGGCTTGACTCGTGAACTTATCAGAACCGGCAGTAGGCACAACCCTTCCAGGAACTTTTGCTTTGATACCAACTGTAACGTCCTAGACTATTTTTTTTTATAGGCGAACACCCCAAATCATAATTGTACTTACAACCATAACATACTCTCGATTTAAAGAAGGTACTTAATGAAAGGCGCTGGAATTCCATTCGGTTTAAATTTCTCATACAAAAAAAATTATACAAGTATAGAACTATTCCTAGCAACCCGCACGTTCGATCAGACATGTGTTTGATCAATCAAGCAAGTTCTTGAATGATCAAAGCATGCCTTGATTGAAGTACAAGATCGCTGGCCTCTTATGTTGGTATTCAAAATCAATATCTAAAATCGATAGGAAGAAAATAAAAACAATTACAAAATAGAATTAAAGAACTAGTTGTACCTTTATTCGTAGCTAAAGACCTCTTGATCTTCTACCGTATTCCTCTCCTCTTCTTGGACGTCGTGTGGGCGACGATCTACCAAGACAACACCACCCTTCTTTTCTTCTCTTCCAAACCGCTGACCATCGATTGTGGAGAATTAGAAAGTGTTGGAACCCCAAGGTAGTTTTGGTGTGATCAACAAGTTAAGTTAGGTCCTGTGTATTTCTAACCTTGTGTCTAAGTGTGCAGGAGCTTAGGAGCACAGGTAGTCAAGCGGAAGACACAACCATCGAGAAGGACAGCACGCGGTGCGTCCGAGGTATGAGGCGCTGCGGAAAAGTACACCGGCGGACGAGAAGGAAGCGTGCAGTGGTTTCGAGGGACGAAAGCCAGAGCAGAAGATTGCTCGAGGAGCAAGAGACGTAGCGGAAGATTTATTCCGGGTGCTCGGAACCATTCCGAGCGGTCGGAAGTCAATATTTGACTGGATCGCCTTTGACGCGATCTAAACGTTGGGGGATAAAGATTTACCCCCCCCCCAAGGCTCTCGAAACCCTTCCAGGCCCCCCGACCAAGGCTATAAATATAGCCTTGGTCTAGAAGCTTTGAAAAACAACTTAGAGCAATTCATTTCCAACGCTTGTACACTTTAGTTTTAGATTAGCTTCTTTATTTTGCGCTTTCACTACTGTAAGAGGCTTCTACGCCCGAAGGAGATACTAGTGTGACATTCCTTGGATTAACAACCTCCTTGGTTGTAACCAAGTCAAATCCGGTGCCTCGTTTTTCTGATTTACTTTCTGCTTACTTTAATTTACAAGTGTTAGTTTAAGAGTTCAAGAATGGTGTTTTTGTTTTACAGGGTTATTTAACCCCCCCTTCTAGCCGTCCGCAACGGTCTTTCAAGTGGTATCAGAGCCGAGACACTTCAGGAGGACTAATCGTCGAACGAAGCAACGAGATGGCCGGACCAAGCATTCACCCGCCGAAATACGAAGGGGATTTCGCTACCTGGAAAAACTGATGCAGGTATTTTTCACAACAGATTTTGAATTAGTTTTAATAATGAAACTTGGATTTGTAGCTCCAGAGGACAAGGAAATACATCAATGACAAAAAAGGAGCAGGCTGACTACGTGGCGAATGGCAAAGCAGAATACTATATGTTAAGCGTTCTTCCGCCCAAAGAAGTCAATCGAATCAGCAACTACAACTCCGCGAAGGAACTTTGGGAGAAATTCCTCAAGATGCACAAAGGAACTTCCGAAGCCAAGCTCGCCAGATGAGATTTGCTTCGCAATCAGCTCACCAGCCTGCGACTTGGGGAAGACGAGACAATCGCGCATTTGCACTCAAGAATCAAAGAGATCATCATCAGACTGTCGAATCTCTGAGAAAGGTAAGTAACCGAGATTTGCTAAGGTACGCATTAAATTCGTTTCCGAGAAATTCAAAATGGGCATCACTAGTAGATACCTTTTACATTTCAAAAGATTTAGAAAAAATTTCATTAGAAGAATTTTTCTCAACTTTTGAAGTGCACAAATCAAGATGTGCAAATTCGAAGGAGCCCAAGAACAACGTCGCCCTCAAAGCTTCGAGAGACAAACCTGAGTCGGAATCTTCTCTCGACGACGATGAAATGGTAATGATGGTAAGAAGATTCAAGAAACTTTGTAAATCTAGATCTTCTAACCATCCGTAGGGGAAAAAGAAAAGGGCAATCCACTGCTATCACTGCGACGAAGAAGGGCACGTCAAGGACAACTGCCCCAATCTGAAGAACAAGGACAAGTCGAAGGGTAAGAAGCCCATCCAAAAGTGAAAGGACCTTAAGGCGACGTGGGACGATACGTCGTCGGAGTCGGAAGTCGAGGCATTCTCTGGACTTGCTCTAATGGCAAGTCATCAAGACGACAATTGCGAGTCAAGCTCTTCCGAAATGAGCATCGAAAGCATCGATGAAGGGGGAACCATGTCGAAGGAAAGCAGCAGTTTAGGGGGAGAAACGAACAACGAGATCGACAAGGTAAGTCAGGTACGATCTCTTCCTCCCGACAAAATGTTTAAGTTTGTTAAACTTTTAACAAAAGATTACTGCAAATTAGAAAATGAAAATAAAAATTTTAAAGTAATTCTAGCTAAGTCCTGTCCCTTAGAAGAATTAGACAAATCAAAATTAGAAAATGAGAAATTGAAATCAGAAAATAAAGATATGAAAATTCAAATAGATAATTTGAAAAACCATGCATGCTCATCTAATTTTAGAAAATTTTAAAATTTGAATTGGTATTATAGATATCACCAGGGACAAATTAGGAATATCTCTAGAAAATTTGTCCCTAAGAAATTTTTAATCAATCCAGTAAGTTGGAACCTATATTGGGTTCCTAAGTTCTGTTTAAATTAAACTATTGATTAGACTTAGAGATTTTCAGTGAGAAAATTAAACATTGAAATTTTTTATGAGGCTTTATCTAAGGAAGTGGTTATTGTTCCAATAACCAAGAAGGCCTAGTGCCTCGCCACGACCTGAAAGCCAAAATATTGAAATAAGTGTTTAATTAACTTTCTGTCAAAGTATTAAAATTAGAATTAATTAATGCTTTTATAGTTTTTCAAACATTTTTTTCAAAATAGTTTTATACTTAAAAAAAAATTAAACTTGTTGATCACACAAGGTTAGAAAAATTTTCAAAAATGTTTTTGCAAAGCTGTCTAAGTTAGAATTTTTTTTAATTTCACTTAGAAAATTTTCTTAAAATTTTACTTAAATTTTTTTTTCAAAGAATGTTTATGTGAAAATTATTGTAAAACTTTTATGGATCTAAAAATTTTCTAAGTCTTTACCCTTAGATTTTTTTTAAAACCCCTATTTTTTATGTGATCAAAGGGGGAGAAAGGAAAAGTATAAGTCTAGGGGGAGGTAGACCAAAATTTTAACTTATTTCATTTTTGCACTTAATTGCAAATTTAGTTAAGTTTATTTTATGTCTATTTTTACCCTAGCTTAATTTGGGTTGCTCACACCAAAAAGGGAGAGATTGTTGGAACCCCAAGGTAGTTTTGGTGTGATCGACAAGTTAAGTTAGGTCCTGTGTATTTCTAACCTTGTGTCTAAGTGTGCAGGAGCTTAGGAGCACAGGTAGTCGAGCGGAAGACGCAGCCAGCGAAAAGGACATCACTGTTGGAGTGTATACTGAAAGCCTAAGCTTTGTAAACATTCATTATGAATAAAGAATCACATTTGGTCTAATTATCTACATTTGTTTTGTAGTTGTTCATTTAATTTATATTGTAGATAACATAGTATGTGGTGTCACATACAGAAGATGATGTTATCAGTACCTTATAAATTATAAACAGTAGCTCACGACCAGAATGGAAAGGAACAAACCATTAGAATGTCGTAGTGTAATTAGGTATTAGTTTATCTTGACTATATAATTACACTAGTACACTCAGAGTGTATTGAGTAGGACCATTTGAGGTTGTTCCTTTTATACTGACTTTATAAAGGAACAAAGACCTTAGTTATTATGGAAGTGTGTGCTCTTAATCCTAATATAATAACAAGCACATATGTTTGATATTTATTTCTTTAAATTATCAATGGGTGAGATTTAGTTCGATGAATCAATAAACCCGATAAATTGGGAAATGGTATCACTCATAGTGTGTGTTGTTGATTATAGAAGGAAACTGTGTCCTAGTGATACTAGGTTGATAATGTCCTCAAGAGGAGCTCATAAAGATTGTCATGTTAAACCCTGCAGTGGACTTAGTCCGACATGATAATAAGGTTGAGTGGTACTACTCTTGGACTTAGATATTAATTAAATGAGTTGTCAGAACTCACTTAATTAGTGGACATTCGATATCTTAAACAGGAGACTAACACACTCATAATAAGAAGGAGCCCAAAATGTAATTTGGGATTGGTGCGGTAGTTCAATGATAGTTCTCTAGTGGAATGAATTATCATTGATAAAATTAAGTTGTGTGTTCTGGGCAAACGGGATGCTTAATTTTATCGGAGACCAAAACCAATTCCTCCTCTCGGTCCCTATCGTAGCCTCTTATTTATAGAGTACTATACCCACATATACCCACCTTCTATACCCACCTAGGGGCCGGCCAAGCTAGCTTGGGAACCAAGCTAGGGCCGGCTTAAGCAGGTGGCCGGCCCTAGCTTGAACCCAAGCTAGTAGGGCCGGCCATAATTAAATAAAAAAGAAATTTAATTTTAGATTTTATTATTATGTGGAAGATATAATTTAAAGAGAATTAAAATTAAAATATCTCTCTTGTAAAAGATTTACAAAAGATTAAAGAAAGAGATTAGATCTCTTTCCTTATTTGTAGATTGGAGAGTTTTTATTTTCTCTTTAAAATTATTCACATGTTAATAAAATTAAAATTATAGATATTTCCTTTTATTAATCATAAAGAGATTTTTAAAGAGAAATTTTATTTTTTAAAATTTCCGGAAACAAATAAGGAAAGTTTTAATTGTTGATTAAAACTTGTCCAATTTGCTTCCTCTTGATGTGGCCGGCCATTAGAGTTTATTTGGGAAATTTTATTTTATTTTTCTCAAATAAATCATGTCAAGGAAATTAAGGAAATTTTATTGTAATTAAATTTCCTAATTTGCCTAGGCCAAGGAATATAAAAGAAGGGGTGAGGGTGCCTTCACAAGACACAACCTCTATTGTTTTCTCTCCCTTTCTCCTTGGTGTTGTGGCCGGCCATTACCCTCTCCCTCTCTTCCTCTTGTGGTGGCCGAACTTCATCTCTCTTGGAGTTCTTGTGGTGGCGGATACTACTTGGAGAAGAAGAAGAAGAAGGAGAGAAAGCTAGCATCTCTTGGAGCTTGGTTAGTATTTTGATTTTCTTCTTTGGTAAAGTTCTTCCTTTGTGGCCGAACCTTGCTTGGAGAAGAAGAAGGTGGTTGGTGGTTTCTCATCTTGGTAGATCGTTGCCCACACAACGTCCGAGGTTAGAAGAGGAATACGGTAGAAGATCAAGAGGTTTTTCTACAAGGTATAACTAGTAATTTCTATTTCCGCATCATGCTAGTTATTTATGGAAATAATACCAAATACAAGAGGCTTACGTTCTAGTATTTCAATATGTTTTTCGAAGTTGTGTTCTTTTGTTTCTTTCTTTTCCTTGTGATTTGATTGTTCTCTTTGGTTAACCTAAAGTTATTTTAGGAAATTAAATATTAGCTTTCTATTAAAGGTTTTGTCTAGTCGGTGGTGGTTGCTCCCATATCCAAGAAGGCCATGTGCCTCGCCACGTCAGTACTGGGAACCTTTTATGGAAATTAATATTTAATGGAATTAATAACTTAAGGAGACTTGGGTCGAACGTGTTAAGTTCCGCAGGAGATCCAAGTCAAAACCTAAAAGAACAAATAGATTAAGTTTTGGATCAAACGTGTTAAGTTCCGCAGGAGATCCAAAATTTAATTTAAAAGAACACATGGTAGCTAGGAAAAGGTTCAGATCTTTGTACAAAATTTTTGTACAGTGGAACCTATAGGCTTTCCGAGTAGCAACCAACAATCACATGGTGCGTCCGAGGTATGAGGCGCTGCGGAAGAGTACACCGGCGGACGAGAAGGAAGCGTGCGGTGGTTCCAAGGGACGAAAGCCAGAGCGGAAGATTGCTCGGGGAGCAAGAGACGCAGCTAGCGAGATGGTCGGCACGGGGTGCCACCGAGGGACGAACACTGCGAATGAGTACGCTGGCAAACAAGAAGGAAGCACGCAGCGATTCCGAGGGATGAGAAGCCAGAGCGGAAGCCTGATCGAGAAGACCGGAACTTGGGTTCGGGTGAGCCCTTTTCTGGATGGTCGAGATCACCCAAGCGAGCGGAGCCAGAGCAGAAGGACTCGGACTGAGGCAAGCTGAACTGGAGTAGAGGGCCCGGACCAAAAGTCAACTAGAGTTGACTTAGGGGTCCGGGCACCCGGATTCATTCCGGGCAGCCGGACGTCCGGGCTCCCGGATTCATTCCAGGCGCCCGGATGTCCGGGCACCAGGAACCATTACGGGCGCCCGGAAGTCAATATTTGACTGGATAGCCTTTGATGCGATCTAAACGTTGGGGGATAAAGATAACCCCCCCCCCCCCCCAAGGGCGATCAGAACCCTTCCAGGCGCCCCCGACCAAGGCTATAAATATAGCCTTGGTCCAGAAGCTTTGGAAATCAACTCAGAGCAATTCATTTCCAACGCTTGTATGCTTCAGTTTTAGATTAACTTCCTTGTTTTGCGCTTTCACTGCTGTAAGAGGCTTCTTCGCCCGAAGGAGATACTAGTGTGACATTCTTGAATTAACAACCTCCTTGGTTGTAACCAAGTCAAATCCGGTGCCTTGTTTTTCTGATTTGCTTTCTGCTTACTTTAATTTACAAGTGTTAGTTTAAGAGTTCGATAAGGGTGTTTTTGTTTTTGTTTTATAGGGCTATTCAACCCCTCCATTCTAGCCGGCCACAACGGTCTTTCAGAAAGTTAGGTTTTAGGGGCCACATCCTACTCCTTTTTATAGACTTGCCATTGGTTACAAGGAAAGGAAAATTAACAAAATTTTGTTTAGAAAAAATCTTAACAAACTATGTTAAACCAAACCAAGTTAAGTTAAACTAAACCAAGTTAAGTTAAACTAAACCAAGTTAAGCTAAACCAAACCAAATTAAGTTAGACCAAACTAAGTTAAGTTAAACCAAATCAAGTTAAGTTAAGTTAAATCAAACCAAGTTAAGTTAAACCAAACCAAGTTAAACGAAACCCGGTTATGGATGGGTGGATGCGAGGCTTTATATATAGAGGCTACAACAGGGACCTAGAGGAGCAATTGGTTTAGGTCTCCTGATGGGCTTGGGTTTCCCGTGTTCGCCCCGAACACCCAACTCAAGTCCATCAATAATAACTCATACCACTAAAGGGTTATCATTGAACTACCACATCATTCCCATATTACAATATGGGCTCCTTCTTATTATGAGTGTGTTAATCTCCCCATGTTTAAGATATCGTATGTCCATTAATTAAATGAGTTACTGACAACTCAGTTAATTAACATCTGAGCCCAAGAGTAGTACCACTAAACTTTATTATCATGCCGGGCTAAGTCTACCTGCAGAGTTTATATGATAATCCTTATGAGCTCCTCAAGGGGACATCATCAGCCTAAATAATTAGGACATAGATTCCTTCTAAAATCAGCAACACACCATATAAATAATACTATCTCCCAACTCATTGGGCCTATTGATTTAACTAATAAATCTCACCCATTGATAAGTCAAAGAAATAAATACTAAGTATACGTGCTTGTTATTATATAGGGATTAAGAAGATGCACATCCATAATAACAGAGGTTCTGTTCATTGATGTAGTTAGTATAAAACGAACAACCTCAAATGGTCCTGCTCAATACACACATAGTGTACTAGTGTAATTTTATAGTCAAGATAGACTAATACCAAATTACACTACAGCTGTTCCAATGGTTTGTCTCAATCCATCTTTGTTGTAAACTACTATTTATAATTTATAAGGAACTGATAACATGATCTTCTGTGTGACATCCCACACCATGTTATCTACAATATAAATTAAATGGACAACTGCATTGACATATATAGAAATATAAAATGCATACATTTGACCAAAGTGATTCTCATTTTAAAATATTTCAAAACAGATGTTCATACAAAAGCTAGACTTATAGTATACATCCCAACAATCTCCCACTTATACTAAAATACTATGTTGCCATAAATGCTGTCATACATCCGATTCTTATCTCTTCAACATGCCTATCAAAAGCTCCTGCCGAAAGGGTATTAGTGAATGGATCTGCCAGGTTATCTGCTGATGTAATCTTGGCGACAACAACCTCTCCTCGTTTTACGATGTCTCGTATCAGGTGGTACTTGCACTCAATGTGTTAACTTGCCTTATGGGCTCATGGTTCCTTCGAGTTTGCTACTGCACCACTGTTGTCACAATAAATTATGATAACTTTGGGTAAACCAGGAATCACATATAAGTCCATCAAGAGGTTTCTGAGTCATACAACTTCTTTGGCTACCTTAGAGGTTGCCACATACTCAACTTCCATGGCGGAGTTTGAAACACATTAATGCTAAACACTCCTCCATGCTATGACTCCACCTCCCAAAGTAAACACATACCCCGAGGTTGACTTACTACTGTCCCTATCTGATTGGAAGTCCGAATCCGTGTAACCCATATGGAGAAAATTATCTACCTAGTAAACCAGCATATAATCTCTAGTCCTTTTTAGGTACTTTAATATATGCTTTACGGTAGTCTAATGTCCTGCTCCTGGGTTACTTTGATATCTTCTAACCATGCCCACAGCAAAACAGATATCCGGTCTCGTGCATAGCATCGCATACATTAGGATTCCTACAGCCGAAGCATAAGGAACTGCCTTCATCTCCTCTATCTCCTTTGATGTCTTAGGGCACATCTCTTTAGATAAAGGTACTCCATGCCGAAAAGGTAGAAAACCTTTCTTGGAGTTTTACATGTTAAAATGAGCTAGGATAGTATCAATGTATGAAGCTTGGGATAAACATAACATCCATTTCTTGCGATCCCTTATTACTTTGATCCCAAGAATATGTCCACATTCTCCCAAGTCCTTCATATCAAACTTCTTGGACAACCATACCCTTACGTTTGACAACACTTTGACATTATTGCCAATGAGCAAAATGTCATCTACGTATAGTACAAGAAATACCACCACATTTCCATCACTTTTCTTGTATACACAAGACTCATCCAGACACTGAATGAATCCATAAGACTGGATCACTTCATCAAACCAGATGTTCCAAGATCTCGAAGCTTGCTTCAGTCCAATAATGGACTGATTGAGCTTACATACAAGATGCTCTTTGCCCTTCGCAATGAATCCCTTTGGTTGCTTCATATCCGTTAAGGAAAGCTGTCTTGACATCCATTTGACAAACCTCATAATCTATATGAGCAGTAATAGATAAAAGAATTCGAATAGACTTAAGCATTTCTACCGGCGAAAAAGTTTCCTCATAATCGATTCCCTCTTTCTGAGTATACCCCATCACAACAAGCCTCGCTTTAAAGGTTTCCATCTTCTCATCTATTACTCTTTTCCTTTTGTAGACCCATTTACATCCAATGGCTTTTACACCATTGGTGGTTCTACAAGCTCCCAGACCTAATTAGAATGCATAGATTCTATTTCAGAGTTCATTGCACTTTGCCAAGATGCTGCATCTTTATCTTGGAGTGCTTCATCATATGTCCAGGGATCAACTTCATTTTCACCAGGGATCAAGTCCGAAGATTCTCCCAAAAATATGAATCTATCAGGTTGTTTAATACCCCCCCCACTACGATGAGGTACTACAAATTGTGCATCATTTGTGACACGTGTTGCAGTTACTTGTGGTATCTCATCTTGTACCGTTGGTACTAAAGTAGAAGTGTCCTCTCTTATTTCCTCAAGAATAATTTTACTCATGCGCTTGTGGTTCATTATATAGTCATCTTCTAAAAATTGGGCATTGGTGCTAACAATGACCTTTTGATCTTTAGGACTATAAAACAAACCACCTTTCATTCCTCTAGGATATCCCACGAACAAGAGAACTTCTGTACGTGATTCCAACTTATCAGCATCTCCTTTTAGCACATGTGCTGGACTACCCCAAATCCGAATGTGTTTCAAACTAGGCTTACACCCATTCTATAATTCTGTGGGAGTAGAGGGTACTGACTTAGAAGGTACCATGTTCAGAATGTACGCAGCCATTTCCAGAGCATATCCCCAAAATGAATTTGGTAATTCTGAATAACTCATCATTAATCTAACTATTTCCATAAGAGTTCTATTCCTTCGTTCTGCCACACCATTCTGTTTGGGTATCCAGGTGCAGACAATTGGGATTGAATCTCAGCCTCTGATAAGTAAATCCTAAAATCTCCTAAGAGGTACTCTCCACCACGATCAGACCGTAGTGTCTTGATACTTTTACCATGACGCTTCTCCACATCAGACTTGTACTCTTTGAACTTATCAAAACATTTAGACTTACGACACATCAAGTAAATGTACCCATATCTCGAATAGTCATCTATAAATGAGACAAAATATTTGAAACCACCACTTGCATGGATAGTCATAGGCCCACACAAATCAGAATGAACCAATTTCAACACTTCTTTGGCTCTATACCCCTTTGCCTTAAAAGACCTTTTGGTCATTTTTCCTTCCAAGCAAGACTCATAGGTCAGAAAGTTTTCCATTACCAATGAACCCAAAGGTCCATCGGCTATTAACTTTTGAATCCTACTCAAGTTAATATGACCCAACCTTAGATGTCAAAGATATGTTTGGTTCATTTTCGAAGGTTGTTTTCTCTTATTAGAATTAGAAGATGTGTTATTAATTTTCATTTGTTGCATCGTGGGAGTTATTGGATTAAGAGTATACAAATTGTCAACCAACATACCAGAACAGATAATCATCCTATTTTTTTTGACAACCACTTTATCATCAAAAGAAACAGAATATCCATCCATAAATAATTTAGAAACTGAAATCAAGTTTTTTCTAAAACATGGTATGTAAAGATAATTTTTCAAAATCAAAATTTTATTCCTATCAAAAGATAGATAAACATCTCCCACTGTAATAGTCGCCACTTTTGTAGCATTGCCCATGTAGACGGTAATATCCCCTTCATGTAGTCGTCAAGTTTCCTGGAACCCCTGCAATGAATTACAAACATAATCAGTGGTTCTCATATCTACACACCAGGTACCGGTAGATAACACCGCTAAACATGTTTCAACAACTAATGAATAAGATATACCTTTATTGTTCTCTTGCCTGGCAGCCTGATTCTGGTGTTCAAAGAATTTCTTGAGATTGAGCATCATGTCATAGGCAGTGGGTAAGGCCTGATGCTGATGTTGTAGCATATTTGACATAGAAGCCAAAATGTAACACCGCACCATCTCATCTGCCTTGACTCATTTCCTATGTCTCTCTATCTCCTCTTCACTATAATCCTTATCAGGCATGCTAGGACAAACCTCAAGAAGTACGAAGTTGTATTCTTCAACAGTTAAGACAGTGTCCAAATTTCATTTCCAATCAATATAATTTGGACCAGTAAGTTTGTTTTCTTTTAAAATAATAGCAAGAGGATTGAAAGCCATTTTGAAATCTTGAGAATCACAAAATAAAATATTTGGTCAAAACTTTAGAATTTAAATTAATATTGATTCCTCAAACAATATAATTTAAATTCACCAACACCTCAAAACACTGTGAATTTCGTATGCCATGATAGTGTAAACGTATACTAATTCAAACATTTGTAAGAGGAGATTTTACCCATTAATTTTATTATCTTGTCAACCTAACTTTATGACAAATAGAATTAATAGTTGATTAATCTTCGGTCACACAAATAATAGCAGTGACTCCGATGGGGAGGATACTATTAAATGCGCCTAAGTATATACCATTACTTGATACTTAGTCCATTAATTAGGATTGTGCCCCTTCAGATGGAGAAGATCACACATACCTAATTAATTTCTTATAATCATCTATAGAGGAAGTTTGATCTAGTGATCCGCAAGTAAACTCATCTGATATGGAGGAAGGCACTTAAAGCCAACGCGCAAGTTTGAATGCATCACTTTCAAACTAGTAATGGACACCGTGGAATTTATTTAAATAATCTCTCTCCTACTTAGTTATTTAGATTGAGGAATTTTAACCATACGCACACATCACAACATGCACATCACAGCACACATATCACAGCACATAAAAACATCATATAAAGGCAATAAATATGAAAATAAAATTTCCAACTATTATGGCCTCATCCAACGCTGTCCTCCAATATGCCGCCAATGGATCAAGTCGTCGCGTCTATCTTGCTTCCTTCTTCACCGCGCCTCCGGTGTAACGACCCGCCTCCTACTGACTAGGCTGTAAGGCCGGACCGTCACATTATGCTGAGCTAAGCTATATCCATGACCATTACTAAGACTAGGTGCAGAAAACGGTACCAATTTAAAACCTTGCTAAGCTAATACAAGTTCTTGGTACTACATGTGCTAAGGGATGCAATCTAAGGTGTACATGGCATATCCTACATCCCCTATGGACAAGAAGCTGAATTACAAGGTCTCTTGGTCGAAACCCAACTTCTCAATCGATCCAGATTGAACTCGATCGATTGTAAGCTGTTGGATCGATCCATGGATCGATTCAGATCGCTACTATGCTCGAGGTAATAATCTAGATCGATCGGCTGATCGATCCAGACTGGCCAATCGATCCAGTGATCGATTCCAGAGCTCTCTGTTCGCGGGAGCGATTTCCCGATCGATCGAACGATCGATCCCGGAACTTTCTGTTTGCGACAGAATGCGACTGGATCGATCGGTTGATCGATCCAGAAGCTTACTGTTCGCGGAACCAGGCTCCCAATCGATCCGCTGATCGATTGAGGGCCCCTAATCGATCCGCTGATCGATCGAGGTTTCTGATTTCACAGTAAAACTCTGATTTCAGCACTGTTTCGTGCCAAACTCACCTACAAGAGTTCTATAATAGCTGGGAACATACTAATAACACATAACTAGGATTATGAGCATAAGTACTAACAATCTAAACAAGCCTTTCATGATTCAAGGCATTAAAATAACTAGAAATGCGGAAATAACATTATATAAAATCTAAAGTCTTAGTTTGCTAATTTCTCCAAGGTCTTCATTCCACACACATCCTCATCGCATTAACCTCCAGCCTCCGCTAATCCATCTTTCCTTTACCTTTATCTGCAGTATAAGGAACGAAGTATCTGTAAGCTTTACGCTTAGTAAGAAACCATCTACCTCACAAAACATGCATACGATGCAATTTATGCTTTAAAAAACATGCTATTTGAAATATATGCTGAACAGGTGAGAGCATGGCATGGTATCACACAACATAGAAGCCAAAATTAATCATAGAACTATCACGTGTACCGATAATGAAAACTAAGCTGAAGCATGAACTGAGCTAAAACTGAAACTAAGCTAGAATTAAATGCAAAATGTATACACAACTGATTTGTGAGTTTTTGAAAACTATTTATCATAGATAGATGAAAATAATAATCATGCTGCTGTTTGGGCCCGGCAACTGTACTTGCCCGGGCTTGCAAGTCCTGAACTTAGTAGGGTTTACTAGGTTATCTAAACCTAGGGACGACTGTGGGAGCCCAACCCAATGGATATCTGATCCAGTACAGTGCCACTGCTAAAAGTAAAATACTGAACATAAGCTAATAATGCTTGTCTTGCTCTTACTAGGTTGTCTAACCTAGAACTAGGTTGTCTGAACCTAGAGGCGACTGTGGGAGCCCACCCATTGGACATCTAGTCCTATACAAACTGAAGCAAGACTACTATACTATCTTAAATATTTCTGTTGCATTTAACTGAGCTGTTAAACTGTCTAAAACTATAATGGTTATTTTATCGAACACTTGGTGTACATCATCTCTCCTCTCTATTAGGGAGATCACCTCTAGGCACCCGACAACGTCTAAAACCTCCAACTAAAGGGGAAAACATGTCCGACCCATCTAGAGATGTTCGACTAATCCCTAAATCTGTGAGGAGGGTTAAATACACCCTGTATGTCGATAAAAATCTGCATATAGCAAATCTAAAGGCACACAATCATACGAAAGCTACTTATACTGTAGGTAAGAGGTTTCTTACCTCTTACGCTAGATTTCTTACAATTCTAGTCGCTAGTTTTCCGGTGGAGACGATCTTCTCGACGATTCTCTTGCGTCTACTCGTTCTTCTCGTGAAGAGAAGCGTCCTCGTGCCGGAGTCGTCGTCGGAAGGTGTTCTTGGAGCCTTTATGTCCCTAGGGGTGGAACCCTAGACTTGCTTGTGGTTGGCGCCGAGAGAAGAAGAGAAGAAAAGGGAGAGGGGGGCGTGTGAGGGTTTGGGAGAGGAGCGAGTTACGTTAAAATAAAATAACTCTTCACTTGATTCCCTATTTATATTAAGGAGTTAATTCGCCCAACTCAAACTTAAATATAACTGATTCCCTTTCTTTTCAGCACGACCCTGCTGGGTTCTCCTAGTTACTAGAGTTCACCTTAAGTCATAGGACCAAATAGGTGTCGGGTTCAATTCCCGCGTAGGCTATTCTACGATTCTATTTATTTTTGCTACTTATGCTACTCTAAAAATTCCGTAAAAATATCCTAAAATTCCAGAAAAATACTAGGATATTTCTAATAATTATTTTGAGAATTTTCTGGCGTTACAATCCCCCATACCTTATAAAAAGTTAGTCCTCGAACTTAGAATAACTCTGGGTACTTTTGTCTCATACTAGCTTCTGTCTCCCAAGTTGCCTCTTCTGTTGTGTGATTTTGCCAAATAACTTTTACTAATGGTACTTCCTTGTTCCGTAATTTCTTAACTACCCGGTCTATTATCTGAATAGGCTGACTGTCATAGCTGAGGTCTTCGCGGACCTGTACCGACTGGGGCTCAATCACCTGGGTGGCATCTGGGATATGTTTCTTCAGCATAGAGACATGAAATACATTATGGATAGCCGACATCTCCTGGGGTAGCTCTAGCTCATATGCTACCTTGCAAACTCTTCTGCTGATAAGGTATGGTCCCACATATCTGGGACTTAATTTGCCCTTCTTCCCAAAACGCATTACTCCCTTCATGGGAGCCACTCTGAGGAACACTGTATCCCCAACTGAAAACTCTAAGGGTCTGCGCCGTGTATCAGCATAGCTTTTCTGGTGGCTCTAAGCTGTCTCTATCCTCTGGCAGATCTGCTGTATAGCTGCCGTGGTATCTGCTACTAGATCTGTCTGAAGTTCTAGTTCTTTCTGTTCACCACTCTCATACCAGTAGATTGGAGATCTACACCTCCGCCCGTAAAGAGCCTCGTATGGTGTCATGCCGATGGTGGCCTGATAGCTATTGTTGTATACAAATTCTGTTAAACTCAGATATTTGCACCAACTTCCCTTGAAGTCTAGGGCACATGCTCGGAGCATATCTTCGAGTACCTGATTTACTCGCTCCATCTGACCATCTGTCTGAGGATGGAAAGTTGTGCTAAATTTTAACTTAGTGCCCAATGCTGACTGTACACACTCCCAGAAGTGTGACGTGAACCTACTGTCTCTGTCTGAAATAATGGTTCGTGGGACTCCATGTAGTCTAACGATCTCCTTGAGATACAACTGAGTTAGCTGCTCCATGGAATAGGATATCCTGATAGCTAAGAAGTGGGTTGATTTAGTTAATCTATCTACTATTACCCAGATGGCGTCAAAACTATTCGTGGTTCTGGGTAGTCCCACTATGAAGTCCATGGAAATGTCTTCCCACTTCCATTCTGGAATCTGAATAGGCTGCAGAACTCCTCCTGGCCTCTGATGTTCTGCCTTGACCCTCTGACAGGTCAAGCAGGTGCTTACATATCTAGCGATGTCTGTCTTCATCCCAAGCCACCAAAAACGTTTCTTCAAGTCCTGGTACATCTTGGTGGAGCCAAGATGCATCGCATAGGGAGTCCTGTGAGCCTCATCTAAAATCTTTCTTCGTAGTTCCTCCTGATCTGGAACACATAGTCTGTCACCAAAATACACTGCCCCATTATCAGCTATTCTGAACTCTCCACTTTCTGGTTCTACTACCCCTTGCTTGATTTTCTAAATTTCAGGGTCCTGCTCCTGAGCTGTCTGGATGTCACCAAGCAAGGTGGATTCTAAAGTCATAGTAGAGAGCTGTCTCACTATAAGTTCAAGACCAAAATTCGCGATCTCCTTCTGTAGGGGCGGTGACATGGCTGCTAGGGATGGTAAGGTAGCACTGGACTTTCTACTAAGTGTGTCTGCTACCTTATTAGCTTTTCCTGGGTGATAGAGGATGTCTATGTCGTAGTCTTTGACCAGCTCTAGCCATCTGTGCTGTCGCATGTTCAGATCTTTCTGAGTGAAGAAATACTTCAGACTCTGATGATCTGTATACACTCTACACTAAGCTCCATACAAGTAATGTCTCCAAATTTTGAGAGCGAACACAACTGCTGCAAGCTTAAGATCATGAGTAGGATAGTTCCTCTCATAGTCCTTGAGTTGTCTGGAGGCGTAGGCGATTACCTTGCCATGTTGCATCAGTACTGCTCCTAGTCCCAATTTAGAGGCATCACTATAAATGTCAAAATTGCCGGTGTTTTCTGGTAGAGTCAAAATGGGAGCACTGGCCAATCTCCTCTTTAGCTCACTGAAGCTGTTCTCACAGTCTTCCGTCCACTGAAATTTTCTATTCTTCCTGGTGAGGGCTGTCAATGGGGAGACTATTCTGGAGAAGTCCTCTACAAATTTTCTGTAATAACCTGCTAGTCCCAGAAAGCTTCTGATCTCACTGACGCTCTTGGGTCTTTTCCAATTACTCACAGCTTCTATCTTACTGGGGTCTACCATGATACCATCCTTCGAGATGATGTGACCCAGGAAGGACACTTGATCTAACCAAAATTCACATTTCATGAACTTGGTGTACAGCTGGTTCTGCTGAAGGTCTGCAATACTATTCTCAGGTGCTCTGCGTGTTCTTCCTGAGTTCCTGAATAGATAAGAATGTCATCGATAAACACAATAACAAATCTATCTAGGTAGTCCCTGAATACTCTATTCATGAGGTCCATGAAAGTAGCTGGAGCATTTGTCACGCCAAAGGGCATGACTACGAACTCGTAGTGTCCGTATCTAGTCCTGAATGTTGTCTTGGGTATATCCCCTTTTTTAACTTTCACCTGATGATAACCTGATCTGAGGTCTATCTTAGAGAACACTGCTGCTCCCTTCAGTTGATCGAACAGGTCATCTATTCTGGGAAGAGGATACCTGTTCTTGATGGTGACCTGGTTCAGTGCCCGGTAGTCTATGCACAGGCGCATGCTCCCGTCCTTCTTCTTCACGAACAAAACAGGCGCTCCCTAGGGTGAGTGACTAGGACGTATGAAGCCCTTGTCAAGTAGCTCCTGTAGTTGCTCATGAAGTTCCTTCAGTTCTGCTGGAGCCATGCGGTAAGGCGCTTTGGAGATAGGATTCGTACCGGGAATGAGTTCTATCTCGAATTCAATCTCCCTGTCGGGTGCTAGGCCTGGTAACTCCTCGGACCTCTTCTAGTTTTTGGTCCTTGTCCTGACTAGTATTGACTACATGTGCTAGGAATCCCGTACATCCTAAATCCATTAATTTCTGTGCTTTTAGAGCTGAGAGAAACTTCTTGGCCTTTCTCTTTGGTTCTCCGATGTACTCGAACTATACTTCTGCTTCAGGTTGGAATACGACTTTTTGTTTACGGCACTCTATAGAGGCACCGTATCTGATCAGGAAGTCCATTCTAAGGATGACATCATAATAAGTCATATCTACTACTATCAGATCACAAAAGAGTTCTCTGTCTGCTATAATGACTGGCACTGCTCTGAGCCAGTGCGTGGATGTCATAATTTCTCCTGAAGGTAACGTTGTCAAAAACTGACCACTGAGTACCTTTGGAGGTATCGCTATCTTTTCGGCGAACGCCCTGGATATATAAGAATGGGTTGCCCCAGTATCGAATAAGACAGTTGCACTTTGCTGTTAAATATTAATCTGACCTAAAACAACTGTCGAGGCATTCGCTACGTCCTCTCTGGTGAGTGAGTAGATCCTTGCATTGGTCGTAACTGAAGGGGCTTCTAGTCTGCCCTGGCTGATGTGTGGACCATCTAAAGTGGCCTGCATCTGATGTAACTGAGCTGGCTGGCCTCCGTACTGAATCGACTGTGGTTGAGGAAGACTAGTCTTATTTGGGCACTGCTTAGCCATATGCCCTTCCTGTCCACACTCAAAGCATCCCCGTGTGCCCTTACGACAAACTCCAGGGTGGAATTTCCCACAAGTAGCACATTTGGGATAACTAGGCTGTTTACTAGCTGGTCCTCCTTTTGGGTAACTCCCTAGTTTGCATTTATTGCTGGAGTTCCCTTTCCAGTTAGAGCCGTGGGAGTTGTGGCCCTGGTGTTTCTGAGTACCTGAGCCTCCTTGACCTTTGGACTCTGAGAGGACTTGCTTCTGCTGTTTGATATTATTCTGGTAGTGCTCGGTGGTCAAAGCACTGCTTACTAGTTCTTAGTGGTTTGCGGCCTATGGATGCTGCTGGTCACGTTCATTGCTATTTCCGGTCTTAGCATCTTGAGCATCAACCTGACTCGTTCTTTTTCAGTGCTGATTAACTCAGGGCATAGACGAGCCAATCTGTTGAATTTCTTCACGGCTTCCTCCACTGAAAGGTTGCCCTGGCAAAATTCAGTGAACTCGTCGTAGTGGCGATTCGTGACCCACATGTGGAAGAACTCCTCGAAGAACTCATTTTCGAAGTCAGCCCATGTCATCTGGTTTACTGGGCGCTTCGCTTTGATTCTCTCCCACCACATGCGTGCATCTCCTACTAGGCAGAAGGAGGCGCACTTCACCTTCTCATGTTCTGGCCAATCCAGAAGCTCCATCGTACTCTCCAGCGTTTTATACCAGGCTTGAGCATCTCATGGTTCACTGGTGCCTGAGAAGTTCTCGGGCTTGACTCTCTGCAACTGGATCAGATAGGCTTCTCTCTTTGCCTCTGCTGCTGGGGCCACTGGTGCTGTAGGCTAGACTGGTGGAACCTCTATAACTACTGGGGTTGTTATGTTTGGTTCTGGGGTGACAGTGGGAGTATTCTACTGATTAGCCTTTAAGGTGGCTATTTCCTGTTGCTGTTCTGCTAGCTGCTTCTGTAACTGAGCCACTACTGCTGTAAGGTCTGGGGGAGGCACTGAACTGCCTGCCTCATGCTGGGGCTCAGTAGCTGGTGCCCTTCTAGCTGGGCGTCCTCGTGTCATTTCTAAAGGAACAAAGGACGTACATAACTAAAGCATCATGTTTGCATAGCTAACACTATCACAGATAAGCATACTTTAGTTATCTACAAATATGAAAGCAATAAACATAACAAAGTGAGAGGTATTCTTACTTGGAAGCTGCAGGTTCAATGCTGATGTGTGTGCAGGAAGTATGGAACTTTTGCTCTGATACCACTCTGTAACGACCCGCCTCCTACTGACTAGGCTGTAAGGCTGGACCGTCACATTATGCTGAGCTAAACTATATCCATGACCATTACTAAGTCTAGATGCGGAAAACGGTACCAATTTAAAACCTTGCTAAGCTAATACAAGTTCTTGGTACTACATGTGCTAAGGGATGCAATCTAAGGTGTACATGGCATATCCTACATCCCCTATGGACAAGAAGCTGAATTACAAGGTCTCTTGGTCGAAACCCAACTTCTCAATCGATCCAGATTGAACTCGATCGATTGCAAGCTGTTGGATCGATCCATGGATCGATTCAGATCGCTACTGTGCTCGGGGTAATAATCTGGATTGATCGGCTGATCGATCCAGACTGGCCAATCGATCCAGTGATCGATTCCCGAGCTCTCTGTTCGCGGGAGCAATTTCCCGATCGATCGAACGATCGATCCCGAAACTTTCTGTTTGCGACAGAATGCGACTGGATCGATCGGTTGATCGATCCAGAAGCTTACTGTTCGCGGAACCAGGCTCCCAATCAATCCGCTGATCGATTGAGGGCCCCCAATCGATCCGTTGATCGATCGAGGTTTCTGATTTCGCAGTAAAACTCTGATTTCAGCACTGTTTCGTGCCAAACTCACCTACAAGAGTTCTATAATAGCTGGGAACATACTAAGAACACATAACTAGGATTATGAGCATAAGTACTAACAATCTAAACAAGCCTTTCATGATTCAAGGCATTAAAATAACTAGAAATGCGGAAATAACATTATATAAAATCTAAAGTCTTAGTTTGCTAATTTCTCCAAGGTCTTCATTCCAGGTTCCTTCCACACACATCTTCATCGCATTAACCTCTAGCCTCCGCTAATCCATCTTTCCTTTACCTTTATCTGCAGTATAAGGAAAGAAGTATCTGTAAGCTTTACGCTTAGTAAGAAACCATCTACCTCACAAAACATGCATACGATGCAATTTATGCTTTAAAAAACATGTTATTTGAAATATATGCTGAACAGGTGAGAGCATGGCATTGTATCACACAACATAGAAGCCAAAACTAATCATAGAACTATCACATGTACCGATAATGAAAACTAAGCTGAAGCATGAACTGAGCTAAAACTGAAACTAAGCTAGAATTAAATGCAAACTGATACACAACTGATTTGTGAGTTTTTGAAAACTAGTTATCATAGATAGATGAAAATAATAATCATGCTGCTATTTGGGCCCGGCAACTGTACTTGCTGTGCGCGCATTCCTAACTAGACCCGGGTTTGCAAGTCCCGAACTTAGTAGGGTTTACTAGGTTATCTAAACCTAGGGACGACTGTGGGAGCCCAACCCAATGGATATCTGATCCAGTACAGTGCCACTGCTAAAAGTAAAATACTGAACATAAGCTAATAATGCTTGTCTTGCTCTTACTAGGTTGTCTAACCTAGAACTAGGTTGTCTGAACCTAGAGGCGACTGTGGGAGCCCACACATTGGACATCTAGTCCTGTAAAAACTGAAGCAAGACTACTATACTATCTTAAATGTTTCTGTTGCATTTAACTGAGCTGTTAAACTGTCTAAAACTATATTGGTTATTTTATCGAACACTTGGTGTATGTCATCTCTCCTCTCTATTAGGGAGATCACCTCTAGGCACCCGACAACGTCTAAAACCTCCAACTAAAGGGGAAAACATGTCCGGCCCATCTAGAGATGTTCGACTAATCCCTAAATCTGTGAGGAGGGTTAAATACACCCTGTATGTCGACAAAAATCTACATATAGCAAATATAAAGGCACACAATCATACGAAAGCTACTTATACTACAGGTGAGGGGTTTCTTACCTCTTGCGCTAGATTTCTTACGATTCTAGTCGCTAGTTTTCCGGTGGAGACGATCTTCTTGATGATTCTCTTGCGTCTACTCGTTCTTCTCGTGAAGAGAAGCGTCCTAGTGCCGGCGTCATCGCCGGAAGGTGTTCTTGGAGCCTTTATGTCCCTAGGGGTGGAACCCTAGACTTGCTTGTGGTTGGCGCCGAGAGAAGAAGGGAAGAAAAGGGAGAGGGCGGCGTGTGAGGGTTTGGGAGAGGAGCGAGTTACGTTAAAATAAAATAACTCTTCACTTGATTCCCTATTTATATTAAGGAGTTAATTCGCCCAACTCAAACTTAAATATAACTGATTCCCTTTCTTTTCAGCATGGCCCTGCTGGGTTCTCCTGGTTATTAGAGTTCACCTTAAGTCATAGGACCCAATAGGTCTCGGGTTCAATTCCCGCGTAGGCTATTCTACGATTCTATTTATTTTTGCTACTTCTGCTACTCTAAAAATTCTGTAAAAATATCCTAAAATTCCAGAAAAATACTAGGATATTTCTAATAATTATTTTGAGAATTTTCAGGCGTTACAATCTTGATCTCACTTAGTTACCAGGATTCATAAACTCTAATACTTAAGCCTGGAGGTTTAGAGTTCGAATCCTGGGGGAGGAAAAAATCCACTTGCCAGGGGTGGAAAGTCCTAGTGAGTAACGACACGGCCAAGGGTCGTCGGTCGACGACATTAGAGGTCGCCAAATGGGCTGACGACATAAGGGCCGACGGTCGACGACATGAGAGGTCGCCAAATGGGCCGCCAAATGGGCCAAGAGGGCCAGGTCGTTACATCCGGTCCTCAAAATAGTATCACGCATAGCAAGGATACAAGCCGCAACAGAAAGAAATAAAAATTTATATTTATCGATCCTATATTCCACAAAGGAATTTACATGTAATCTAGATCGAATAAAATATGAAAAATAATACGGCAATCGACCATATTTAATTATTACAATCATGCACACACAAAACAACCTCGACATGCTCGAGGGTTGAAATCATACACAAACACACAAAGCCATAATAGTTGGATCTAGGATGCATGCAACTACAGAGTTAATCTATCTAGCATATCCTACTATTATCTGACCTAAACTTATGTATGAATAGTGCATAATTTAACCGAAAACCAATCACATAGAACCAGAAAACTTGCTATGATACCACTTGAAGGGCGCTGGAATTCTGTTCTGTTAAAATTTCTGATACAAAAAAAATTGTACAAGTATAGAACTATTCCTAGCAACCCGCACGTTCGATCAGACATGTGTTTAATTAATCAAGCAAGTTCTTGAATGATCAAAGCACACCTTGGTTGAAGTACAAGATCGGTGGCCTCTTGTATTGGTATTCAAAATTGATATCCAAAATTGACACGAAGAAAAAAAATAATTACGCAGCGGAATTAAAGAACTAGTTGTACCTTTCTTCGTAGCTAAAGACCTCTTGCTCTTCTGCCGTATTCCTCTCCTCTTCTTGGACGTCGTGTGGGCGATGATCTACCAAGACATCACCACCCTTCTTTTCTTCTCTTCCAAACCGCCGACCACAAAAGGAGTCTCTAGGATGGGGCACCTTCTAATCTTCTTCCTTCTCTTCCTCTTCTTCTTCTTCTTCTTCTTCCTCTTCTTCTTCTCTCCCTCCTCTTCTTCAAGCCGCAACCACCAATGGATAGGAAGAGGCGCTGGTCACCAAGGGAGAAGGGGAACTGCCGGCCCTAGCCAAGGTGGAGGAGGAAACCGCCGGCCCTTTGGAAGGGAGAGGTTGGTGTCGACCCTCGGTGGGGAAGAAGGTGGCGTCGGCCACAAGGGGAGAAGAGAATTGGTTGTCTCACCGGCCCTAGAAAGGGAAGAGGGGGTGGTAACCACAAGGAGAGAAGGGAGTTGGTGGAGAATTAGAAAGTTAGGTTTTATGGGCCACATCCTACTCCTTTTTATAGACTTGCCGTCGGTTACAAGGAAAGAAAAATTAACAAAATTTTGTTTAGAAAAAATCTAAACAAACTATGTTAAACCAAACCAAATTAAGTTAAACTAAATCAAGTTAAGTTAAACCAAACCAAGTTAAGTTAGACCAAACTAAGTTAAGTTAAAACAAACCAAGTTAAGTTAAATCAAACCAAGTTAAGTTAAACCAAACCAAGTTAAGTTAAATCAAACCAAGTTAAACGAAACCCGGTTATGGATGGGTGGATGCGAGGCTTTATATATAGAGGCTACAACAGGGACCTAGAGGAGCAATTGGTTTAGGTCTCCCGATGGGCTTGGGTTTCCCATGTTCGCCCCGAACACCCAACTCAAGTCCATCAATAATAAACCATACCACTAAAGGGTTATCATTGAACTACCACACCAATCCCATATTCAATATGTGCTCCTTCTTATTATAAGTGTGTTAATCTCTCCGTGTTTAAGATATCGTATGTCCGTTAATTAAATGAGTTACTGACAACTCAGTTAATTAACATCTGAGCCCAAGAGTAGTACCACTCAACTTTATTATCATGCCGGGCTAAGTCTGCCTGCAGAGTTTATATGATAATCCTTATGAGCTCCTCAAGAGGACATCATCAGCCTAAATAATTAGGACACAGATTTCTTCTATAATCAATAATACACCATATAAATAATATTATCTCCCAACTCATCAGGCCTATTGATTTAACGAATAAATGTCACCCATTGATAAGTCAAAGAAATAAATACTAAGTATTCGCGGTTGTTATTATATAGGGATTAAGAGGGCACACATCCATAATAACAGAGGTTCTTGGTTGTGAGCTACTATTTATAATTTATAAGGAACCGATAACATGATCTTCTGTGTGACACCACACACCATGTTATCTATAATATAAATTAAATGGACAACCGCATTGACATATATAGAAATATAAAATATAGACATTTGACCAAAGTGATTCTCATTTCAAAATATTTCAAAACAGATGTTCATACAAAAGCTAGGTTTATAATATACATCCCAACACTTAAATAGTTCTTAAACCATTAATTTCTAGCAACAATAAGAACTGGTCATATAGTTTTAGAATTTATTCTTTAAAGGAAACATTTAACTAATGTAGAAACTGTACTAGAAGGTGTTTGGATTGTACTGCCATTGTCCCGACCTTGCTCACCTGTATATGCTTCCTACTTCATTTGTCTCATTATCTGAAATAATTAAAATCCGTGAGTCGAGAGACTGAGCATATTCAAACCATATTATGCATTAATTAGTTCCTATATCCTTGTGTCCTAACGGGAGCCATACCTAACTAGAGCATAAACATAAGCATAACTAAAGTACAAACATGTGCATAACTAAAGCATAATCGTGAACATAATACATGCAAAGCATGACCATGAATATAGTTACCATAGGGCTTATTTTCATGTTATTGTCCCCTATCAAAGTTGGTAGGGATCCAAACCTTGGAGTGGAAACCCCTACCCATAGATACTACAACTAATATCCTTGATAAGCTTCCCGACCCTTCTTAAGTTAGATTCTCAAACTCCTTGAATTTGGTAAGCTTCACCGGACCTTTCTTAAGCCAGATTCCTAAACATCTTTTGTTTGGTAAGATTCACCGGACCCTTCTTAAGCCAGATTTCCATACCTCTTTTGTTTTGGTAAGGTTCACCGGACCAAGCTAGATTCCCAAACCTCTTTTATTTTGGTAAGGTTCACCAGACTTTTCTTAAGGCAGATTCCTTACCCGTTCCCTTCATTTGGGTAAGAACTCCAGACCCTCTTAAGCAAGATTTCTTACACATTCCCTCCAGTTTGGTAAGAATTCTAATAACTTCCAAGCCTAAATCCTTACTCGTTTCCTATCTTAATTATATTCTTAATGATTTATTTAACCAATCTAATCCATTAGTTCATCACCTTATTAACCCATTAATTAAATCAACCCTTTAAGTGGTGACTCATATGACTAAATAATAAATCCTAATATTAATTAATCATATACATTCTTAATTAGTTGTTAATTAATTTCATCGAATATTCTATCAATCATTCAATCTTTTCATGAATCAATCCCATTAATTAATCATTAATTAATTAATTTCTCTAACTTAATCAACAATTGCTTGATTGTTTAAACATCAATTAAATATCCTAATTAAACTGGTTACCAACAAAACATGTGTTAACCATCAAACATATGTAATATGATCCATATAGTATAGTATACAAATGTTAGAAAACTTGTAACATATATCAAAATATTATACCACAATATATATGGTGCAGTAAATATCAAAAACCATAAAAACCTTACGTACATATTAATTATTTACTTTACCGCATCCATGCACACCTAACATTTTAGGATAAGACTCATAACATGCACAAACATAAATTCCAAACCCTATTGTAATTGTTTACAAGTTCATAAACACACTTGACATATTATCATAAAATCCATCTCATACATATTCATAAATTTGAACTAATCACAAGGTTGTCGGGGTGTAAATCCCCGAACCCTGTGCAACTCACCCCACCACCACTTGCCCTCTCGGCTGCCGTGATTTACCTCCCTCGTGATGGCCTGGGGTCGGGTGCGGCGAGGGCACTGGGGGTGAGCGATTTCGCCTTTTGCCACATAAATTCTGAACTAATCTAACATAACAAGTTACCAAGAACATGATTGAATTCACAGCATACTAACACATACAAACCGAAATTAACCAACATGCTAAGTTATAAAAAACATGGTTGATTTCATGGCATACTAAACCATACAATTCAAAATTAAACTAACATGCTAAGTTGTCAAAACATGATTGAGTTCATAGCATCCTAACCTTAGATATGAAATCTATATGAATTACAAAGTTATCAAAACATGGTGGGTTTCATAATCTCCTAAACCCTAACCAAAATTAACCTCTAACATATAAAGTTATGATGATAAGAAGTAAGAAGACATATAAGCGAACTACACCTAATCTAAAAATAAACATATAATTCCCAAGATGATCATAAATAGAAAATAAAGAGCTTAAACATAACTATACTAAATCCAAAAATCTACATATATTTTAAGCACAACATGGTTAGTTTCATGGCAAAATAATTTCTAAGATCCGAACCTGCATATGACACCAAGTAATCATAAACTTGGGTTCAATCTTTATGGTATCAAAATTTCTAGGAATCAAACCTAACTTAACCTCTAAAAGTATCAACAATAAGGAGGATTTCATGGCATGGAAACTAATAAAACTGAAAGTGACAAACTCACAAGGTTCTAAAACATGAGGATTTCATGGACTCCTAAAACCCTTAAAACTGAACTACAAGGGGACTAAACATGCATGAATTTAAGGAACTAAAAAAAAACAATATGAGAAGAACATGCCCTCAACTCTATCTTGCTACCAAGCCTCTTCTTCTCTTCCCCTTAGAGCTTGGAATGATGGTGGTGGAGGCTAGGTCCGGCGGTGGTTTTCGGGTTTTGGGAAGTAGCCAAAAATCCAAGGCGAGGAATGCATTATATAGGTTTTCGCATGTTTAATCAATCTTTGAACCTTTCTACCATAATTACTAAGTCATATACAATTTTTTATTATTCATACTGTTGGAACCCCAAGGTTGTTTTGGTGTGATCAATAAGTTAAGTTAGGTCCTGTATGTTTTTAATCTTGTGTCTAAGTGTGCAGGAGCTTAGGAGCACAGGTAGTCGAGTGGAAGATGTAGCTAGCGAGAAGGATGGCACGTGGTGCACCCGAGGGACGAGGTGCTGCGGAAGAGTACACCGGCGGATGAGAAGGAAGCGTGCGGTGGTTCCGAGGGACGAGAAGCCGGAGCGGAAGACTGCTCGAGGAGCAAGAGACGCAGCTAGCGTGAAGGTCGGCATGGGGTGCGACCGAGGGATGAAAACTGTGGATGAGTACGCTGGCAGACGAGAAGGAAGCACGCGGCGATTCTGAGGAATGAGAATCCGGAGTGGAAGCCTGCTCGACAAGACCGGAAATTGGGTTTGGGTGAGCTCTATTCCGAATGACAGAGATCACCCAAGAAAGTGGAAGACTCGGTCTGAGGCGAACAGAGCCAGAGCAGAAGACCCGGGCTGAAAAAAGACAATGGGGTTGACTTTCCCAGCCAGGGCGCCCGGAACCGTCCGGGGCGCTCGGAACTGTTCGGGGCACCCGGACCTGAAGTTTGACTAGGATCGCATCAATCGTGATCTGAACGTTGGGGGATAAAGTTTTATCCCCCCCCCCCCCCCAGGGCGCCCGGAACCCCTTCGGGGTGCCTCGACCAAGGCTATAAATATAGCCTTCGTCCAGAAGCTTTTCATCAACTCAGAAATTGTAATTCCAACACTTGTGTGCTTCTTTTAGAGTTTAGCTTCTTTCTTTTTGCACTTTCATTGCTGTAAGAGACTTCTCCGCCTGAAGGAGATATTTTAGTGCAACATCTTCCTTGGATTAACAACCTCCCCGGTTGTAACCAAGTAAATCTCTATGTGCCTTGTCTTTTCAGTTTTAATTTATTGCTTTCTTAATTTATGCAAGTGTTAGTTTAAGAAAGTTCAAGAAAGGTTTTTCTTTTTTGTTTACAGGCTATTCAACCCCCCTTCTAGCTGACCGTCGTGATCCAATAAGTGGTATCAGAGCCAAGGCGCTTCAGGAGGACTAACTGTCTAACGAACCAACGAAATAATGGTCTGACCAAGCATCTACCCGCCGAAGTTCGAAGGGGAATTCACTATCTAGAAAAAGAGAATGCAAGTATTCTTTAAAATCGATTTTGATTTAATGTTAATTATGGAATTCAGTTTTACAGCACCGGAAGGTAAGGAGAAATATCACTGGACGAAAAAGGAGCAGGCCGACTACGTGGCAAACAGCAAAGCTGAGTACCATCTACTAACCGTTCTTCTGCCACAAGAAGTCAACCGGATTGGCAACTACGACTCTGCGAAGGAACTTTGGGAGAAGTTTCTTGAGCTGCACGAAGGAACGCCCGAAGAAAAGCTCGTAAAATGGGATTTACTCCGCAACCAGCTCACCAGCCTGCGACTTGGGGAAGATGTGACAGTTGCGCATCTGCACTCAAGGATAAAGGAAATCATCACTGGACTTTCGAATCTCGGAGAGACGGTAAGTAACCGAGATTCACTAAGGTACGCACAAAATTCCTTTCCTAGAAATTCAAAATGGGCCTCACTAGTAGATGCCATTTATATTTCAAAAGACTTAGAAAAAATTACATTAGAAGAATTTCTTTTCTACATTTGAAGTGCACGAATCAAGATATGCAGGTACGAAGGAGCCCAAGAACAACGTCGCTCTCAAAGCATCGAGAGACAAACCTGAGTCGGAGTCTTCTCTCGACGACGAGGAAATGGTAATGATGGTAAGACGATTAAAGAAATTATGAAAGTCTAGAACTACTAACCATTTGTAGAGTAGAAAGAAAAGGACCATCCGCTGCTACCACTGCGACGAAGAAGGGAACGTCAAGGAAAACTGCCCCAAGTTAAGAACAAGGATAAAGATAAAGGTAAGAAGCCTGTTCAAAAATGCAAAGCATTAAAAGTGACGTGGGACGATACGTCGTCTGAATCGGAAGTCGAAGCTTTCCCTGGACTTGCACTAATGGCAAGTCATCAAGACGACGACTGCGAGTCAAGCTCTTCTGAAATGAGCATCGAGAGCATCGATGAAGAGGGAGTCACGTCGGAAGATAGCAGCAGTTCAGGGGGAGACACGGATAATGAGATCGACAAGGTAAGTAAAGTACGATCTCTTCCTCCCGACAAATTGTTTAAGTTCGTTAAACTGTTAACAAAAGATTATTGCAAGTTAGAAAAAGAAATTAAAAATTTAAAAATAATATTAGCTAAATCTTACCCAATAGAAGAATTCGACATAATTAAGTTAGAAAATGAAAAATTAAAAGAAGAAAATGATAATTTAAAAGTACAAGTAAATAACTTGAAAAACTATGCATGCTCATTTAAAACCAATGTTAAAAAATATAATAATTTAAATTGGTATTTTAGATATCATAAGGGACAAATTAGGAACATTTCAAAAAGTTATGTCCCTCATAAATTTTTGGTCAATCCAGTAGGCTGGAACCTATATTGGGTTCCAAAGTCTTGTCTGACTTGAACTTGAACTAAGTAGATTTAGAGCTTTCAGCAAGAAAATTAAACAGTGAGTTTCTTTTTGAGGCTTTATCTGAGGAAGTGGTTATTGCTCCAATAATCAAGAAGGCCTAGTGCCTCGCCACGACCTGGAAGCTAAAATATTGAAATAAAATGTTTAATTAACTTTCTGATAAAGCATTAAGGTTGAAATTTAATAATGCTTTAAAAAGTCTTTTAAACATTTTTTTTTAAAAAAATCAAAATTTATTTACTTATAAATTTTTTTTTCGTAAAACTTTTACTTAAAAGCTCAAAGTTTTTTTGAAATTAGAGATTTCTACTTAAAATCTTTACTTAGAAAATTTTTCAATATTTTTGTAAAATTTCATAAGTCAGGATTTTTTTTTTAAATTTTCTTACCTAAAAGTTTTACTTAGAAATTGTTTAACTTAGAATATTTTTTGCTGAAAATTATTGCAAATTCTCTAACTTAGAATTTATTCAACATAGAATTTTTGTTAAGAAAGTTAGAATTTTTTTTTAACCCTTAGATTTTTTTTGGAACCCCATTTTTTATTTGATCAAAGGGGGAGAAGGAAAAGTATAAGTCTAGGGGGAGGTATACCAAAATTTAAATTTTCTATTTTTTTGTACTTTATTGCAAAATTAGTTAGTTTATTTTTTATGTCTATTTACCCTAACTTAACTTGGGTTGCTCACATCAAAAAGAGGGAGATTGTTGGAACCCCAAGGTTGTTTTAGTGTGATCAATAAGTTAAGTTAGGTCCTGTGTGTTTTTAACCTTGTGTCTAAGTGTGCAGGAGCTTAGGAGAACAGGTAGTCGAGCGGAAGACGCAGCTAGCGAGAAGGACGGCACGCGGTGCGTCTAAGGGACGAGGCGCTGCGGAAGAGTACACCAACGTATGAGAAGGAAGTGTACGGTGGTTCCGAGGGATGAGAAGCCAGAGCATAAGACTGCTCGAGGAGCAAGAGACGTAGTTAGTGAGAAGGTCGGTATGGGGTGCGACCGAGGGACGAAGACTGTGAATGAGTACATTGGCGGACGAGAAGGAAGCACACATCGATTCCAAGGGATGAGAAGTCGGAGCGGAAGCCTGCTCAAGAAGACCAAAAGTTGTGTTTGGGTGAGTCATATTCTGGATGGCAGAGATCACTCAAGCAAGCGGAAGACTCGGTCTGAGGCGAACGGAGCCGGGGCAGAAGACCCGGGCTGAAAAAAGTCAACAGGGTTGACTTTCCCAACCGGGGGCTCAGACCTGAAGTTTGACCAAGATCGCATCAATCGCGATCTGAACATTGGGAAATAAAGTTTTATCCCCCCAGGGCGCCTCGACCAAGGCTATAAATATAGTCTTCGTCCAGAAGCTTTTCATCAACTCAGAAATTATAATTCCAACACTTGTGTACTTATTTTAGAGTTTAGCTTCTTTCTTTTTGTGCTTTCATTGCTGTAAGAGGCTTCTCCGCCTGAAAGAGATATTCTAGTTCGACATCTTCCTTGGATTAACAATCTCCCCGGTTGTAACCAAGTAAATCTATGTGTGCCTCGTCTTTTCAGTTTTAATTTATTGCTTTCTTAATTTATGCAAGTGTTAGTTTAAGAAAGTTCGAGAAAGGTTTTTCTTTTTTGTTTACAGGCTATTCAACCCCCCTTCTAGTCGGCCGCTGCAATCCAACACATACTAAGTCATATAAATTTTTATATAAAAATTTATACATATGGGTTATATAAATTTTTATATACTTACTAAGTCACATAAAGTTTTTTTATATAGATACACTATGTCATATAAATTTTTATATAAAAATTTATACATATGAGTTATATAAATTTTTATATATTTACTAAGTCATATAACTTTAAATAAAAATTTATACACATGGATTATATAAATTTATATATACTTTCCAAATCATATAAATTTTTATATACATAATAAAATTTATATCCATGGGTTATATAAATTTTTTATATATACATTAAGTCATATAAATTTTTATATACATATTTAGATATAAAATAAATTTTATACATATTTATATCCAACTGTTTTCTTAATTAATTAATCTAAATTCTATAAATATAAGCTAACTTAATTAATTAAATATAATTAAATCTATCTATTGAAATTAATCAATTCTTAATTAAATCTATTTTAATCAAATAAACCCCCTTAATTAAAATAATTTGGTTTGAGACACTCCAGGAGGCTATAAAAAGTCCCCTGGAGCGAGGAAAAAATAACTTAAATAACAACTCTTGTATTCATTTTTTAGTCTTTTCTAAACTTTCAAAATGTGTAAAATGCTTCTCTACCTTCAACGAAAGAGAATTTCAGTGTGCTTTCATCTGCCTTGAATTAATAACCACCTAGATTATAACCAAGTAATTTTTGTATATCTTTTATTTTATGAGCTGTTTATTTTATTTAATGCAGTTTATTTTTGATTAATTAAATTGTGCATCCAAGATATGCAAAAAAAGCGAGAGATATTTTTCTAACTCTGATTTCAGGCTATTCGCCCCCTCTAGTTGGTCTATTGGGATCTACAATTGGTATCAGAGCTCAGCCACCTCAGAAGGACTAATCGCAGACTGAAGCAACAAGATAATAGCTGGACCAAGCAATCTATTCGCCAAAGTTCAAGGGAGAGTTCATAATGTGGAAAAAGTGAATGGAGGTATTTTTCAAAATCGATTTCCAAATTTTATTAATAATCAAATACAATTTTATAGCTCCCAAAGATCAACAAGGAGAAGAAAAAGAAGAGTATCTATAGACCAAGAAGGAACAAGAGGACTTCATAGCAAATGGTCAAGCAGAATTCCACCACCTAAGTGTGCTACTACCACAGGAAGTCAACAGAATCGACATTTATGGATCAACAAAAGGTCTCTAGGAGAAATTCTTCAAGCTGCACAAAGGGACTTCTGAAGCCAAGCTTGTGAAATAGGACTTGCTTCGGAATCAACTAACAAGCCTTCGGCTAAAAGAAGGAGAGTCGGTCTCTCAATTGCACTGTAAAGTGAAGGAGTTGATCATCAGACTCATGAATCTTGGAGAAAATGTAACAAAATTGAGATTCACTATGGTATGCACTAAACGCTTTCCAAAGAACACTCGAATAGACATCCATAAAGGAAAGTTTACTAGAAAGTTTATTTTCATCTCTAAGGATCTAGAAGTAAGTTCATTAGAAAGTTTATTTTCTACTTTAGAACTTCACAAATTTAGATGTGCAGAACTAAAGGAGTTAAATCAGAACATTGCCTTAAAGGAAAATATAGACGAACCAGACTCTGAAGCTTCTATTGATGAAGATAAAGAAACCTTCATGGTAAGAAACTTTAGTAAATTTCTTAAATATAACAAACTTCACATGTTGCAAGCAAAGAAATACCTTTAAAGGAAAAGGAAGGTTCGATACTACAACTGTCAGGAAGAAGGGCATAGTAATGATGGTTTCCCTAAACTAACGAAGAAGGAGAAAGAAAAAGAAGAAATGCAAGACGAACGAAGAAGAGAAACCTAAAAGCTACGCGGGATGAATCATCGTCTTCTGAGTCCGAGATTGAGACCTATGCTGGACTGGCACTAATGGCGAACCATCCGAGGGACGAAGAAAGTACCTTAGAAATAAGCATCGATAGAGGGGGAGTGTCAACGGATGGAAGCAGCGATGAAGGAACATCAGATTACGAGGTAAGTGAGGTACATTCCTTATCTCTTGAATAGAGCCGTCAATTTGGGTTGGAACCGTCAGGTTGGCCCGCCCCGCCAAACAATTTAAGCGGATTGGATTAGAATTTTATCAACCCAAATCCGCCGTGGGCCGCCCTGCCTAGGCCCATGACCCACGCGGGTCAGCCCGCGATGGGCTTGGGTTGGCCTGTGGGTTGAGAAACACATATAAGCAGTTTAGATCAGTAGTCAATGCTGCAACTGCAAGAGTACAAGGGGTTAAATTGTAGCATTTCATTATCTTTTTCGTAGAGAGGAATACTAATTAGGAAAAGCCCATACTTGTGAAGTTGAGTGTGATAGACAAAAGTTGTAGAAATATATATGCACACTTTAAAGTCGATTAATCTTAAAAGTAGATGACCTTCTTATTTGATTTGTTTATAGGATAAATCTTAAACATACATTATGCATAATGAAAAGCTTGGTGTGCGTACCCAAACTACATCACCTTCTTAAAAGTATATGACCTTCTTATTCCTCTTCGTTGCACAATTTTATGCCAATTTATTATCTTTCTTTATTATAATTTTAAAATAAAAATAGTACTTTTGATCCAACATAAGTACTTGTTGTGTTCATTTATATTTAAAATACATGTTTATGAATACATTTGATTGATGAACATTTCCAAAGTAAAACATTGAAGATATAAACTATGTTTTTTTAATTTTTTTAAAAAAATTTGATAGGCCTGTGGGTTGGCCCACCAAACCCGCGACTCACCTTGGTTTGGGTTGGGCTGGAAATTTCTCAACCCGCTAAGTTGACGGGTGGGCCCGCCCCACCCTGCCAAATGGTTGGCCTGCCACGGGCCGACACGCCCAGCCATAGGTTGGACCGTCTGACAGCTCTACTCTAGAACAATCATATAATTTTATTAAATGATTTCTAAAAATATGTGCAAATTAGATTAAGAAAATATAAAGTTGAAATTGACCTTAGCAAATGTATGCCCCCAAGAAAATTTTGATAAACTAGAAATTGAAAATGATAAGCTAAGAGATCAAATAGAATTACTAAAAAAAGCATGAGGCATGCTCGAATTTTTCAACTTCAAAATTTAGAAATAATTGTAGAGGGTTAAATTAGTACTTTAAATTTCACAAGGGCTAAATTAGAAAAATGACTTAAAATTTTTTTTCAAAAATTTATTTTGTTAATCTAGTAGGTAGAAACTTATTTTGAATGCAGAAATCATGTTTAGTTTAATTAATTTCATATGCATGCTAGAAAATTAATTTGCTTGATTTATGTCTATTTTGGTAAAATTGATTATTTCATCAACTTTATGTTCACATTTTCTTGTCCAAATTTTTTCTATGATAAATGGAAATATTATCATCTAACAAAAAAAATCAAAATTAATTGACCATTATATTAACTTTTTAAATTGTTTAGTCAAAATCATATTTTTTAAATTAAAAATGTTTTGTATATTTATTTTATAAAAACTTTTTTTTGTGATAAAAGGAGATTCTCTCTATCACAATAATATTTTTCAAAATATTTTGACCATTATTGAATTATTATGCATTTTCCCACCAAAATAATCATTTTATTATTAAAAATTTATTTTTAATAACTTTAATTTTTTTTGTTGATAAACATTAAATTTTATATGTTCAGAAAAATTATCACAATT